>NC_134864.1:24021302-26421302 GCF_049852395.1 Peromyscus maniculatus bairdii
TGATGGGCACAAAAGCACCTTCCATGGACATGCACTACTCACCATGGGGAAAGTGTCAGCAAAGGAAAACGTATAACAAAGTCAGCTCAGGGAGAACAGACATCTCCTATATCCTGTGGTGAAAAAGCAAAAATCTTGACTCAAACATCCCATGTTGAAGCTGAAATGTGATTTTTGCAACTTTAGTCATGTAAAGGGAAATGGAGGTGGTGACACGAGAGGCAGAATGGGAAAGGTAGTTTGTAGTGGCATGCCAATATAGAGAAAGGCAGCTTGGGAAATGAAGCCTGAAACATAGTGATGCTATAGAGGAAAGCATGCTGTGAAAGCCAGCATAGGCAATTCTTGCATGCCCAATTCCTCACTAGTCTCTGCACGTGGCCTCTTTCAGAGGATCCACTATATTGGTGAACACAGGATGGACTTGTGTGTTTGGCACCCAAGGGAGGGAGCACACTGTTGACAGGCAAGCCCTGATTCCATTGTGCAGTCTCTTGAAGCACCCAAAGTTCAGAAGGGGTGAGGCCTTTACCCTGTCAAGGTATGGCGCAGGTGCTGGGTCATTTCCTCTTCCAATAGTCGCTGTAGATATTTAGGGCAGCCGCACCTCTGAACAGGGGGCATTGCTACAAATGGGGTTCTTCTTACAGGGACAACGTACAGGCATGGAGGCACTTCTAGAACCCTCTGCCCTGGTGCTGTTGGCACAACAGGCAGGTGCTGGTGTGAGGGCTGGGTGTGAAAGAGGCCAAAGGTGGGCTCACTGGCCTCCTTTTTTTAGGTGAAGACCAGAGAAAGATGAACTGGGGAAGGGGGAGGGGCAACTCCAAGGTCCACTCACTTGGCTGAGGTGGTGCAGCCAAGTGCAAAACACAGCTCCTTGTGTGACTGCTCTTTGATGATGAGGTATGTCCCTATCATTTCATTGCATTTTCTCTTTACAAAGGATTACACAATGGCATTGATATCAAACCCAAGACCACAGTGTGTCTAGGACATTGGGATATAAATAGGTGTCTTTTTGGATGTTTTCTGCCCATTTCATGAGCCACGGATGTTGCTGAAGTTCTTCAGTGGAGGGCCTCCTCTCTGTGGCAACTGTCAGCATTTAGTGAATTACGTTTTCAAGTGACCCAGAGACATGAGCTGGAATGTCATAGGTCCCTTTTATGATATTCTCCTCGATCTCTTCCAGAGTGTTTCCTCGGGAGGTGTCGTACTCGGTGGTGATAAAATAGAGCAGAACGTTCAGAGGACACATAGGCCTTCTTCCCATCTTAGACCTCTCCCGGTACCAGTTCTGGGGACTGAGGGTCTTTGTTGCACTTTGCCCTTGCAGTACAGTGCCAGTTCTGCTTCTGGTGTCTATACCAAAGTCCACATTGCCCTCTTCATCTAGAAGGATATTTTCAGAATTCAGGTCTAGATGGACGATGTTAAGGTCATAGCAAATGTTGATGGCTTATAAGATCTCCCCGAATATTTTCTCTGCCTCTTCCTCCTGCAACCTGCCCTCCTCCCTTACTAATTGGGACAGGTTTTCTTAGTCCCAAAGAAATGGTGTGGTTTTATAAGAATCTGGAAGAGTCAAATTATGTTAGGATGGTGTAGTTTATCCAGGGTCACCATCTGACATGATAACCAGAGGTCCTGCTCTATGTTGTCTATAATATTTATGGCCAATGATAGGCCAGTTACAGAGCCAAATGCACCCTGGCTGATGGTAAGTAGGACCATGGATAGACTTTTTGGGTTCTTCTTCAGGGGTCACAGGCCATGTGGCTGGGTAGTCACTGTGCTCCTGTGCAGACAGATTGTTGTGAAGTCACAACTCAACAAATAACAATCTATGGAGCAGTGAAATTTTCCACAGTTACTGAAATCAGTTCACTGGTCTGTAGTGACAGAACTGCAGGCCTGCTCACAGCCTTATATACAGGACACATTGAGGTCTGAGGGAGAATTGGACCAATAACAGCAGGTAATATATAACCCACGGTGACTGTCTCCATGTTTGGTCCCAGGCATATTTCGCCTTCAATGTCTCACTCTGTCCTCTCCTGGAGTCCCCTAGTTGCTTCCAGACATGTGCAGTGTCCCAAGGGAACAGCTCCCTCCATCACTTCAGCCTTGTGTGTGCTCCAATAGTGAGTACTTACAAGGAGGTCCCTGTCACATTCTGCATATCTGTCCCTCTTTTTCTTGATTCTGATACAGAAGGCTAAAAAAATAAGTGGACACCACACTTTACAAAACCTGAGCAGGATCCTACCATGAGACTCTGCGGTCTCAGGAAATCCTGGCAAGCATAATGCATTGACTGCAGAAGGAGCCTCTAATGTCTCCTGGGTGAATGAGCCTGGCTCTGCACATTGTGAGCTCTTCTCCTTTCTGGCTGATGGACTCAGCCTTTCCTACAGCCTCTGGCAGTTTGTGAAGAAAAGGATGAGCTGGGAGCAAACCCAGAGCTGTCTAGAATGGAGTCTCGCTCATGGAAATATAGAAAAGCTTTTTTGAGTGTTTTAACTTCTTTTTACTGACTGGTTGGGAGAGATGAGCAAGTCCCCAGGGACTTTTTCTGATGGGCACAAAAGCACCTTCCATGGACATGCACTACTCACCATGGGGAAAGTGTCAGCAAAGGAAAACGTATAACAAAGTCAGCTCAGGGAGAACAGACATCTCCTATATCCTGTGGTGAAAAAGCAAAAATCTTGACTCAAACATCCCATGTTGAAGCTGAAATGTGATTTTTGCAACTTTAGTCATGTAAAGGGAAATGGAGGTGGTGACACGAGAGGCAGAATGGGAAAGGTAGTTTGTAGTGGCATGCCAATATAGAGAAAGGCAGCTTGGGAAATGAAGCCTGAAACATAGTGATGCTATAGAGGAAAGCATGCTGTGAAAGCCAGCATAGGCAATTCTTGCATGCCCAATTCCTCACTAGTCTCTGCACGTGGCCTCTTTCAGAGGATCCACTATATTGGTGAACACAGGATGGACTTGTGTGTTTGGCACCCAAGGGAGGGAGCACACTGTTGACAGGCAAGCCCTGATTCCATTGTGCAGTCTCTTGAAGCACCCAAAGTTCAGAAGGGGTGAGGCCTTTACCCTGTCAAGGTATGGCGCAGGTGCTGGGTCATTTCCTCTTCCAATAGTCGCTGTAGATATTTAGGGCAGCCGCACCTCTGAACAGGGGGCATTGCTACAAATGGGGTTCTTCTTACAGGGACAACGTACAGGCATGGAGGCACTTCTAGAACCCTCTGCCCTGGTGCTGTTGGCACAACAGGCAGGTGCTGGTGTGAGGGCTGGGTGTGAAAGAGGCCAAAGGTGGGCTCACTGGCCTCCTTTTTTTAGGTGAAGACCAGAGAAAGATGAACTGGGGAAGGGGGAGGGGCAACTCCAAGGTCCACTCACTTGGCTGAGGTGGTGCAGCCAAGTGCAAAACACAGCTCCTTGTGTGACTGCTCTTTGATGATGAGGTATGTCCCTATCATTTCATTGCATTTTCTCTTTACAAAGGATTACACAATGGCATTGATATCAAACCCAAGACCACAGTGTGTCTAGGACATTGGGATATAAATAGGTGTCTTTTTGGATGTTTTCTGCCCATTTCATGAGCCACGGATGTTGCTGAAGTTCTTCAGTGGAGGGCCTCCTCTCTGTGGCAACTGTCAGCATTTAGTGAATTACGTTTTCAAGTGACCCAGAGACATGAGCTGGAATGTCATAGGTCCCTTTTATGATATTCTCCTCGATCTCTTCCAGAGTGTTTCCTCGGGAGGTGTCGTACTCGGTGGTGATAAAATAGAGCAGAACGTTCAGAGGACACATAGGCCTTCTTCCCATCTTAGACCTCTCCCGGTACCAGTTCTGGGGACTGAGGGTCTTTGTTGCACTTTGCCCTTGCAGTACAGTGCCAGTTCTGCTTCTGGTGTCTATACCAAAGTCCACATTGCCCTCTTCATCTAGAAGGATATTTTCAGAATTCAGGTCTAGATGGACGATGTTAAGGTCATAGCAAATGTTGATGGCTTATAAGATCTCCCCGAATATTTTCTCTGCCTCTTCCTCCTGCAACCTGCCCTCCTCCCTTACTAATTGGGACAGGTTTTCTTAGTCCCAAAGAAATGGTGTGGTTTTATAAGAATCTGGAAGAGTCAAATTATGTTAGGATGGTGTAGTTTATCCAGGGTCACCATCTGACATGATAACCAGAGGTCCTGCTCTATGTTGTCTATAATATTTATGGCCAATGATAGGCCAGTTACAGAGCCAAATGCACCCTGGCTGATGGTAAGTAGGACCATGGATAGACTTTTTGGGTTCTTCTTCAGGGGTCACAGGCCATGTGGCTGGGTAGTCACTGTGCTCCTGTGCAGACAGATTGTTGTGAAGTCACAACTCAACAAATAACAATCTATGGAGCAGTGAAATTTTCCACAGTTACTGAAATCAGTTCACTGGTCTGTAGTGACAGAACTGCAGGCCTGCTCACAGCCTTATATACAGGACACATTGAGGTCTGAGGGAGAATTGGACCAATAACAGCAGGTAATATATAACCCACGGTGACTGTCTCCATGTTTGGTCCCAGGCATATTTCGCCTTCAATGTCTCACTCTGTCCTCTCCTGGAGTCCCCTAGTTGCTTCCAGACATGTGCAGTGTCCCAAGGGAACAGCTCCCTCCATCACTTCAGCCTTGTGTGTGCTCCAATAGTGAGTACTTACAAGGAGGTCCCTGTCACATTCTGCATATCTGTCCCTCTTTTTCTTGATTCTGATACAGAAGGCTAAAAAAATAAGTGGACACCACACTTTACAAAACCTGAGCAGGATCCTACCATGAGACTCTGCGGTCTCAGGAAATCCTGGCAAGCATAATGCATTGACTGCAGAAGGAGCCTCTAATGTCTCCTGGGTGAATGAGCCTGGCTCTGCACATTGTGAGCTCTTCTCCTTTCTGGCTGATGGACTCAGCCTTTCCTACAGCCTCTGGCAGTTTGTGAAGAAAAGGATGAGCTGGGAGCAAACCCAGAGCTGTCTAGAATGGAGTCTCGCTCATGGAAATATAGAAAAGCTTTTTTGAGTGTTTTAACTTCTTTTTACTGACTGGTTGGGAGAGATGAGCAAGTCCCCAGGGACTTTTTCTGATGGGCACAAAAGCACCTTCCATGGACATGCACTACTCACCATGGGGAAAGTGTCAGCAAAGGAAAACGTATAACAAAGTCAGCTCAGGGAGAACAGACATCTCCTATATCCTGTGGTGAAAAAGCAAAAATCTTGACTCAAACATCCCATGTTGAAGCTGAAATGTGATTTTTGCAACTTTAGTCATGTAAAGGGAAATGGAGGTGGTGACACGAGAGGCAGAATGGGAAAGGTAGTTTGTAGTGGCATGCCAATATAGAGAAAGGCAGCTTGGGAAATGAAGCCTGAAACATAGTGATGCTATAGAGGAAAGCATGCTGTGAAAGCCAGCATAGGCAATTCTTGCATGCCCAATTCCTCACTAGTCTCTGCACGTGGCCTCTTTCAGAGGATCCACTATATTGGTGAACACAGGATGGACTTGTGTGTTTGGCACCCAAGGGAGGGAGCACACTGTTGACAGGCAAGCCCTGATTCCATTGTGCAGTCTCTTGAAGCACCCAAAGTTCAGAAGGGGTGAGGCCTTTACCCTGTCAAGGTATGGCGCAGGTGCTGGGTCATTTCCTCTTCCAATAGTCGCTGTAGATATTTAGGGCAGCCGCACCTCTGAACAGGGGGCATTGCTACAAATGGGGTTCTTCTTACAGGGACAACGTACAGGCATGGAGGCACTTCTAGAACCCTCTGCCCTGGTGCTGTTGGCACAACAGGCAGGTGCTGGTGTGAGGGCTGGGTGTGAAAGAGGCCAAAGGTGGGCTCACTGGCCTCCTTTTTTTAGGTGAAGACCAGAGAAAGATGAACTGGGGAAGGGGGAGGGGCAACTCCAAGGTCCACTCACTTGGCTGAGGTGGTGCAGCCAAGTGCAAAACACAGCTCCTTGTGTGACTGCTCTTTGATGATGAGGTATGTCCCTATCATTTCATTGCATTTTCTCTTTACAAAGGATTACACAATGGCATTGATATCAAACCCAAGACCACAGTGTGTCTAGGACATTGGGATATAAATAGGTGTCTTTTTGGATGTTTTCTGCCCATTTCATGAGCCACGGATGTTGCTGAAGTTCTTCAGTGGAGGGCCTCCTCTCTGTGGCAACTGTCAGCATTTAGTGAATTACGTTTTCAAGTGACCCAGAGACATGAGCTGGAATGTCATAGGTCCCTTTTATGATATTCTCCTCGATCTCTTCCAGAGTGTTTCCTCGGGAGGTGTCGTACTCGGTGGTGATAAAATAGAGCAGAACGTTCAGAGGACACATAGGCCTTCTTCCCATCTTAGACCTCTCCCGGTACCAGTTCTGGGGACTGAGGGTCTTTGTTGCACTTTGCCCTTGCAGTACAGTGCCAGTTCTGCTTCTGGTGTCTATACCAAAGTCCACATTGCCCTCTTCATCTAGAAGGATATTTTCAGAATTCAGGTCTAGATGGACGATGTTAAGGTCATAGCAAATGTTGATGGCTTATAAGATCTCCCCGAATATTTTCTCTGCCTCTTCCTCCTGCAACCTGCCCTCCTCCCTTACTAATTGGGACAGGTTTTCTTAGTCCCAAAGAAATGGTGTGGTTTTATAAGAATCTGGAAGAGTCAAATTATGTTAGGATGGTGTAGTTTATCCAGGGTCACCATCTGACATGATAACCAGAGGTCCTGCTCTATGTTGTCTATAATATTTATGGCCAATGATAGGCCAGTTACAGAGCCAAATGCACCCTGGCTGATGGTAAGTAGGACCATGGATAGACTTTTTGGGTTCTTCTTCAGGGGTCACAGGCCATGTGGCTGGGTAGTCACTGTGCTCCTGTGCAGACAGATTGTTGTGAAGTCACAACTCAACAAATAACAATCTATGGAGCAGTGAAATTTTCCACAGTTACTGAAATCAGTTCACTGGTCTGTAGTGACAGAACTGCAGGCCTGCTCACAGCCTTATATACAGGACACATTGAGGTCTGAGGGAGAATTGGACCAATAACAGCAGGTAATATATAACCCACGGTGACTGTCTCCATGTTTGGTCCCAGGCATATTTCGCCTTCAATGTCTCACTCTGTCCTCTCCTGGAGTCCCCTAGTTGCTTCCAGACATGTGCAGTGTCCCAAGGGAACAGCTCCCTCCATCACTTCAGCCTTGTGTGTGCTCCAATAGTGAGTACTTACAAGGAGGTCCCTGTCACATTCTGCATATCTGTCCCTCTTTTTCTTGATTCTGATACAGAAGGCTAAAAAAATAAGTGGACACCACACTTTACAAAACCTGAGCAGGATCCTACCATGAGACTCTGCGGTCTCAGGAAATCCTGGCAAGCATAATGCATTGACTGCAGAAGGAGCCTCTAATGTCTCCTGGGTGAATGAGCCTGGCTCTGCACATTGTGAGCTCTTCTCCTTTCTGGCTGATGGACTCAGCCTTTCCTACAGCCTCTGGCAGTTTGTGAAGAAAAGGATGAGCTGGGAGCAAACCCAGAGCTGTCTAGAATGGAGTCTCGCTCATGGAAATATAGAAAAGCTTTTTTGAGTGTTTTAACTTCTTTTTACTGACTGGTTGGGAGAGATGAGCAAGTCCCCAGGGACTTTTTCTGATGGGCACAAAAGCACCTTCCATGGACATGCACTACTCACCATGGGGAAAGTGTCAGCAAAGGAAAACGTATAACAAAGTCAGCTCAGGGAGAACAGACATCTCCTATATCCTGTGGTGAAAAAGCAAAAATCTTGACTCAAACATCCCATGTTGAAGCTGAAATGTGATTTTTGCAACTTTAGTCATGTAAAGGGAAATGGAGGTGGTGACACGAGAGGCAGAATGGGAAAGGTAGTTTGTAGTGGCATGCCAATATAGAGAAAGGCAGCTTGGGAAATGAAGCCTGAAACATAGTGATGCTATAGAGGAAAGCATGCTGTGAAAGCCAGCATAGGCAATTCTTGCATGCCCAATTCCTCACTAGTCTCTGCACGTGGCCTCTTTCAGAGGATCCACTATATTGGTGAACACAGGATGGACTTGTGTGTTTGGCACCCAAGGGAGGGAGCACACTGTTGACAGGCAAGCCCTGATTCCATTGTGCAGTCTCTTGAAGCACCCAAAGTTCAGAAGGGGTGAGGCCTTTACCCTGTCAAGGTATGGCGCAGGTGCTGGGTCATTTCCTCTTCCAATAGTCGCTGTAGATATTTAGGGCAGCCGCACCTCTGAACAGGGGGCATTGCTACAAATGGGGTTCTTCTTACAGGGACAACGTACAGGCATGGAGGCACTTCTAGAACCCTCTGCCCTGGTGCTGTTGGCACAACAGGCAGGTGCTGGTGTGAGGGCTGGGTGTGAAAGAGGCCAAAGGTGGGCTCACTGGCCTCCTTTTTTTAGGTGAAGACCAGAGAAAGATGAACTGGGGAAGGGGGAGGGGCAACTCCAAGGTCCACTCACTTGGCTGAGGTGGTGCAGCCAAGTGCAAAACACAGCTCCTTGTGTGACTGCTCTTTGATGATGAGGTATGTCCCTATCATTTCATTGCATTTTCTCTTTACAAAGGATTACACAATGGCATTGATATCAAACCCAAGACCACAGTGTGTCTAGGACATTGGGATATAAATAGGTGTCTTTTTGGATGTTTTCTGCCCATTTCATGAGCCACGGATGTTGCTGAAGTTCTTCAGTGGAGGGCCTCCTCTCTGTGGCAACTGTCAGCATTTAGTGAATTACGTTTTCAAGTGACCCAGAGACATGAGCTGGAATGTCATAGGTCCCTTTTATGATATTCTCCTCGATCTCTTCCAGAGTGTTTCCTCGGGAGGTGTCGTACTCGGTGGTGATAAAATAGAGCAGAACGTTCAGAGGACACATAGGCCTTCTTCCCATCTTAGACCTCTCCCGGTACCAGTTCTGGGGACTGAGGGTCTTTGTTGCACTTTGCCCTTGCAGTACAGTGCCAGTTCTGCTTCTGGTGTCTATACCAAAGTCCACATTGCCCTCTTCATCTAGAAGGATATTTTCAGAATTCAGGTCTAGATGGACGATGTTAAGGTCATAGCAAATGTTGATGGCTTATAAGATCTCCCCGAATATTTTCTCTGCCTCTTCCTCCTGCAACCTGCCCTCCTCCCTTACTAATTGGGACAGGTTTTCTTAGTCCCAAAGAAATGGTGTGGTTTTATAAGAATCTGGAAGAGTCAAATTATGTTAGGATGGTGTAGTTTATCCAGGGTCACCATCTGACATGATAACCAGAGGTCCTGCTCTATGTTGTCTATAATATTTATGGCCAATGATAGGCCAGTTACAGAGCCAAATGCACCCTGGCTGATGGTAAGTAGGACCATGGATAGACTTTTTGGGTTCTTCTTCAGGGGTCACAGGCCATGTGGCTGGGTAGTCACTGTGCTCCTGTGCAGACAGATTGTTGTGAAGTCACAACTCAACAAATAACAATCTATGGAGCAGTGAAATTTTCCACAGTTACTGAAATCAGTTCACTGGTCTGTAGTGACAGAACTGCAGGCCTGCTCACAGCCTTATATACAGGACACATTGAGGTCTGAGGGAGAATTGGACCAATAACAGCAGGTAATATATAACCCACGGTGACTGTCTCCATGTTTGGTCCCAGGCATATTTCGCCTTCAATGTCTCACTCTGTCCTCTCCTGGAGTCCCCTAGTTGCTTCCAGACATGTGCAGTGTCCCAAGGGAACAGCTCCCTCCATCACTTCAGCCTTGTGTGTGCTCCAATAGTGAGTACTTACAAGGAGGTCCCTGTCACATTCTGCATATCTGTCCCTCTTTTTCTTGATTCTGATACAGAAGGCTAAAAAAATAAGTGGACACCACACTTTACAAAACCTGAGCAGGATCCTACCATGAGACTCTGCGGTCTCAGGAAATCCTGGCAAGCATAATGCATTGACTGCAGAAGGAGCCTCTAATGTCTCCTGGGTGAATGAGCCTGGCTCTGCACATTGTGAGCTCTTCTCCTTTCTGGCTGATGGACTCAGCCTTTCCTACAGCCTCTGGCAGTTTGTGAAGAAAAGGATGAGCTGGGAGCAAACCCAGAGCTGTCTAGAATGGAGTCTCGCTCATGGAAATATAGAAAAGCTTTTTTGAGTGTTTTAACTTCTTTTTACTGACTGGTTGGGAGAGATGAGCAAGTCCCCAGGGACTTTTTCTGATGGGCACAAAAGCACCTTCCATGGACATGCACTACTCACCATGGGGAAAGTGTCAGCAAAGGAAAACGTATAACAAAGTCAGCTCAGGGAGAACAGACATCTCCTATATCCTGTGGTGAAAAAGCAAAAATCTTGACTCAAACATCCCATGTTGAAGCTGAAATGTGATTTTTGCAACTTTAGTCATGTAAAGGGAAATGGAGGTGGTGACACGAGAGGCAGAATGGGAAAGGTAGTTTGTAGTGGCATGCCAATATAGAGAAAGGCAGCTTGGGAAATGAAGCCTGAAACATAGTGATGCTATAGAGGAAAGCATGCTGTGAAAGCCAGCATAGGCAATTCTTGCATGCCCAATTCCTCACTAGTCTCTGCACGTGGCCTCTTTCAGAGGATCCACTATATTGGTGAACACAGGATGGACTTGTGTGTTTGGCACCCAAGGGAGGGAGCACACTGTTGACAGGCAAGCCCTGATTCCATTGTGCAGTCTCTTGAAGCACCCAAAGTTCAGAAGGGGTGAGGCCTTTACCCTGTCAAGGTATGGCGCAGGTGCTGGGTCATTTCCTCTTCCAATAGTCGCTGTAGATATTTAGGGCAGCCGCACCTCTGAACAGGGGGCATTGCTACAAATGGGGTTCTTCTTACAGGGACAACGTACAGGCATGGAGGCACTTCTAGAACCCTCTGCCCTGGTGCTGTTGGCACAACAGGCAGGTGCTGGTGTGAGGGCTGGGTGTGAAAGAGGCCAAAGGTGGGCTCACTGGCCTCCTTTTTTTAGGTGAAGACCAGAGAAAGATGAACTGGGGAAGGGGGAGGGGCAACTCCAAGGTCCACTCACTTGGCTGAGGTGGTGCAGCCAAGTGCAAAACACAGCTCCTTGTGTGACTGCTCTTTGATGATGAGGTATGTCCCTATCATTTCATTGCATTTTCTCTTTACAAAGGATTACACAATGGCATTGATATCAAACCCAAGACCACAGTGTGTCTAGGACATTGGGATATAAATAGGTGTCTTTTTGGATGTTTTCTGCCCATTTCATGAGCCACGGATGTTGCTGAAGTTCTTCAGTGGAGGGCCTCCTCTCTGTGGCAACTGTCAGCATTTAGTGAATTACGTTTTCAAGTGACCCAGAGACATGAGCTGGAATGTCATAGGTCCCTTTTATGATATTCTCCTCGATCTCTTCCAGAGTGTTTCCTCGGGAGGTGTCGTACTCGGTGGTGATAAAATAGAGCAGAACGTTCAGAGGACACATAGGCCTTCTTCCCATCTTAGACCTCTCCCGGTACCAGTTCTGGGGACTGAGGGTCTTTGTTGCACTTTGCCCTTGCAGTACAGTGCCAGTTCTGCTTCTGGTGTCTATACCAAAGTCCACATTGCCCTCTTCATCTAGAAGGATATTTTCAGAATTCAGGTCTAGATGGACGATGTTAAGGTCATAGCAAATGTTGATGGCTTATAAGATCTCCCCGAATATTTTCTCTGCCTCTTCCTCCTGCAACCTGCCCTCCTCCCTTACTAATTGGGACAGGTTTTCTTAGTCCCAAAGAAATGGTGTGGTTTTATAAGAATCTGGAAGAGTCAAATTATGTTAGGATGGTGTAGTTTATCCAGGGTCACCATCTGACATGATAACCAGAGGTCCTGCTCTATGTTGTCTATAATATTTATGGCCAATGATAGGCCAGTTACAGAGCCAAATGCACCCTGGCTGATGGTAAGTAGGACCATGGATAGACTTTTTGGGTTCTTCTTCAGGGGTCACAGGCCATGTGGCTGGGTAGTCACTGTGCTCCTGTGCAGACAGATTGTTGTGAAGTCACAACTCAACAAATAACAATCTATGGAGCAGTGAAATTTTCCACAGTTACTGAAATCAGTTCACTGGTCTGTAGTGACAGAACTGCAGGCCTGCTCACAGCCTTATATACAGGACACATTGAGGTCTGAGGGAGAATTGGACCAATAACAGCAGGTAATATATAACCCACGGTGACTGTCTCCATGTTTGGTCCCAGGCATATTTCGCCTTCAATGTCTCACTCTGTCCTCTCCTGGAGTCCCCTAGTTGCTTCCAGACATGTGCAGTGTCCCAAGGGAACAGCTCCCTCCATCACTTCAGCCTTGTGTGTGCTCCAATAGTGAGTACTTACAAGGAGGTCCCTGTCACATTCTGCATATCTGTCCCTCTTTTTCTTGATTCTGATACAGAAGGCTAAAAAAATAAGTGGACACCACACTTTACAAAACCTGAGCAGGATCCTACCATGAGACTCTGCGGTCTCAGGAAATCCTGGCAAGCATAATGCATTGACTGCAGAAGGAGCCTCTAATGTCTCCTGGGTGAATGAGCCTGGCTCTGCACATTGTGAGCTCTTCTCCTTTCTGGCTGATGGACTCAGCCTTTCCTACAGCCTCTGGCAGTTTGTGAAGAAAAGGATGAGCTGGGAGCAAACCCAGAGCTGTCTAGAATGGAGTCTCGCTCATGGAAATATAGAAAAGCTTTTTTGAGTGTTTTAACTTCTTTTTACTGACTGGTTGGGAGAGATGAGCAAGTCCCCAGGGACTTTTTCTGATGGGCACAAAAGCACCTTCCATGGACATGCACTACTCACCATGGGGAAAGTGTCAGCAAAGGAAAACGTATAACAAAGTCAGCTCAGGGAGAACAGACATCTCCTATATCCTGTGGTGAAAAAGCAAAAATCTTGACTCAAACATCCCATGTTGAAGCTGAAATGTGATTTTTGCAACTTTAGTCATGTAAAGGGAAATGGAGGTGGTGACACGAGAGGCAGAATGGGAAAGGTAGTTTGTAGTGGCATGCCAATATAGAGAAAGGCAGCTTGGGAAATGAAGCCTGAAACATAGTGATGCTATAGAGGAAAGCATGCTGTGAAAGCCAGCATAGGCAATTCTTGCATGCCCAATTCCTCACTAGTCTCTGCACGTGGCCTCTTTCAGAGGATCCACTATATTGGTGAACACAGGATGGACTTGTGTGTTTGGCACCCAAGGGAGGGAGCACACTGTTGACAGGCAAGCCCTGATTCCATTGTGCAGTCTCTTGAAGCACCCAAAGTTCAGAAGGGGTGAGGCCTTTACCCTGTCAAGGTATGGCGCAGGTGCTGGGTCATTTCCTCTTCCAATAGTCGCTGTAGATATTTAGGGCAGCCGCACCTCTGAACAGGGGGCATTGCTACAAATGGGGTTCTTCTTACAGGGACAACGTACAGGCATGGAGGCACTTCTAGAACCCTCTGCCCTGGTGCTGTTGGCACAACAGGCAGGTGCTGGTGTGAGGGCTGGGTGTGAAAGAGGCCAAAGGTGGGCTCACTGGCCTCCTTTTTTTAGGTGAAGACCAGAGAAAGATGAACTGGGGAAGGGGGAGGGGCAACTCCAAGGTCCACTCACTTGGCTGAGGTGGTGCAGCCAAGTGCAAAACACAGCTCCTTGTGTGACTGCTCTTTGATGATGAGGTATGTCCCTATCATTTCATTGCATTTTCTCTTTACAAAGGATTACACAATGGCATTGATATCAAACCCAAGACCACAGTGTGTCTAGGACATTGGGATATAAATAGGTGTCTTTTTGGATGTTTTCTGCCCATTTCATGAGCCACGGATGTTGCTGAAGTTCTTCAGTGGAGGGCCTCCTCTCTGTGGCAACTGTCAGCATTTAGTGAATTACGTTTTCAAGTGACCCAGAGACATGAGCTGGAATGTCATAGGTCCCTTTTATGATATTCTCCTCGATCTCTTCCAGAGTGTTTCCTCGGGAGGTGTCGTACTCGGTGGTGATAAAATAGAGCAGAACGTTCAGAGGACACATAGGCCTTCTTCCCATCTTAGACCTCTCCCGGTACCAGTTCTGGGGACTGAGGGTCTTTGTTGCACTTTGCCCTTGCAGTACAGTGCCAGTTCTGCTTCTGGTGTCTATACCAAAGTCCACATTGCCCTCTTCATCTAGAAGGATATTTTCAGAATTCAGGTCTAGATGGACGATGTTAAGGTCATAGCAAATGTTGATGGCTTATAAGATCTCCCCGAATATTTTCTCTGCCTCTTCCTCCTGCAACCTGCCCTCCTCCCTTACTAATTGGGACAGGTTTTCTTAGTCCCAAAGAAATGGTGTGGTTTTATAAGAATCTGGAAGAGTCAAATTATGTTAGGATGGTGTAGTTTATCCAGGGTCACCATCTGACATGATAACCAGAGGTCCTGCTCTATGTTGTCTATAATATTTATGGCCAATGATAGGCCAGTTACAGAGCCAAATGCACCCTGGCTGATGGTAAGTAGGACCATGGATAGACTTTTTGGGTTCTTCTTCAGGGGTCACAGGCCATGTGGCTGGGTAGTCACTGTGCTCCTGTGCAGACAGATTGTTGTGAAGTCACAACTCAACAAATAACAATCTATGGAGCAGTGAAATTTTCCACAGTTACTGAAATCAGTTCACTGGTCTGTAGTGACAGAACTGCAGGCCTGCTCACAGCCTTATATACAGGACACATTGAGGTCTGAGGGAGAATTGGACCAATAACAGCAGGTAATATATAACCCACGGTGACTGTCTCCATGTTTGGTCCCAGGCATATTTCGCCTTCAATGTCTCACTCTGTCCTCTCCTGGAGTCCCCTAGTTGCTTCCAGACATGTGCAGTGTCCCAAGGGAACAGCTCCCTCCATCACTTCAGCCTTGTGTGTGCTCCAATAGTGAGTACTTACAAGGAGGTCCCTGTCACATTCTGCATATCTGTCCCTCTTTTTCTTGATTCTGATACAGAAGGCTAAAAAAATAAGTGGACACCACACTTTACAAAACCTGAGCAGGATCCTACCATGAGACTCTGCGGTCTCAGGAAATCCTGGCAAGCATAATGCATTGACTGCAGAAGGAGCCTCTAATGTCTCCTGGGTGAATGAGCCTGGCTCTGCACATTGTGAGCTCTTCTCCTTTCTGGCTGATGGACTCAGCCTTTCCTACAGCCTCTGGCAGTTTGTGAAGAAAAGGATGAGCTGGGAGCAAACCCAGAGCTGTCTAGAATGGAGTCTCGCTCATGGAAATATAGAAAAGCTTTTTTGAGTGTTTTAACTTCTTTTTACTGACTGGTTGGGAGAGATGAGCAAGTCCCCAGGGACTTTTTCTGATGGGCACAAAAGCACCTTCCATGGACATGCACTACTCACCATGGGGAAAGTGTCAGCAAAGGAAAACGTATAACAAAGTCAGCTCAGGGAGAACAGACATCTCCTATATCCTGTGGTGAAAAAGCAAAAATCTTGACTCAAACATCCCATGTTGAAGCTGAAATGTGATTTTTGCAACTTTAGTCATGTAAAGGGAAATGGAGGTGGTGACACGAGAGGCAGAATGGGAAAGGTAGTTTGTAGTGGCATGCCAATATAGAGAAAGGCAGCTTGGGAAATGAAGCCTGAAACATAGTGATGCTATAGAGGAAAGCATGCTGTGAAAGCCAGCATAGGCAATTCTTGCATGCCCAATTCCTCACTAGTCTCTGCACGTGGCCTCTTTCAGAGGATCCACTATATTGGTGAACACAGGATGGACTTGTGTGTTTGGCACCCAAGGGAGGGAGCACACTGTTGACAGGCAAGCCCTGATTCCATTGTGCAGTCTCTTGAAGCACCCAAAGTTCAGAAGGGGTGAGGCCTTTACCCTGTCAAGGTATGGCGCAGGTGCTGGGTCATTTCCTCTTCCAATAGTCGCTGTAGATATTTAGGGCAGCCGCACCTCTGAACAGGGGGCATTGCTACAAATGGGGTTCTTCTTACAGGGACAACGTACAGGCATGGAGGCACTTCTAGAACCCTCTGCCCTGGTGCTGTTGGCACAACAGGCAGGTGCTGGTGTGAGGGCTGGGTGTGAAAGAGGCCAAAGGTGGGCTCACTGGCCTCCTTTTTTTAGGTGAAGACCAGAGAAAGATGAACTGGGGAAGGGGGAGGGGCAACTCCAAGGTCCACTCACTTGGCTGAGGTGGTGCAGCCAAGTGCAAAACACAGCTCCTTGTGTGACTGCTCTTTGATGATGAGGTATGTCCCTATCATTTCATTGCATTTTCTCTTTACAAAGGATTACACAATGGCATTGATATCAAACCCAAGACCACAGTGTGTCTAGGACATTGGGATATAAATAGGTGTCTTTTTGGATGTTTTCTGCCCATTTCATGAGCCACGGATGTTGCTGAAGTTCTTCAGTGGAGGGCCTCCTCTCTGTGGCAACTGTCAGCATTTAGTGAATTACGTTTTCAAGTGACCCAGAGACATGAGCTGGAATGTCATAGGTCCCTTTTATGATATTCTCCTCGATCTCTTCCAGAGTGTTTCCTCGGGAGGTGTCGTACTCGGTGGTGATAAAATAGAGCAGAACGTTCAGAGGACACATAGGCCTTCTTCCCATCTTAGACCTCTCCCGGTACCAGTTCTGGGGACTGAGGGTCTTTGTTGCACTTTGCCCTTGCAGTACAGTGCCAGTTCTGCTTCTGGTGTCTATACCAAAGTCCACATTGCCCTCTTCATCTAGAAGGATATTTTCAGAATTCAGGTCTAGATGGACGATGTTAAGGTCATAGCAAATGTTGATGGCTTATAAGATCTCCCCGAATATTTTCTCTGCCTCTTCCTCCTGCAACCTGCCCTCCTCCCTTACTAATTGGGACAGGTTTTCTTAGTCCCAAAGAAATGGTGTGGTTTTATAAGAATCTGGAAGAGTCAAATTATGTTAGGATGGTGTAGTTTATCCAGGGTCACCATCTGACATGATAACCAGAGGTCCTGCTCTATGTTGTCTATAATATTTATGGCCAATGATAGGCCAGTTACAGAGCCAAATGCACCCTGGCTGATGGTAAGTAGGACCATGGATAGACTTTTTGGGTTCTTCTTCAGGGGTCACAGGCCATGTGGCTGGGTAGTCACTGTGCTCCTGTGCAGACAGATTGTTGTGAAGTCACAACTCAACAAATAACAATCTATGGAGCAGTGAAATTTTCCACAGTTACTGAAATCAGTTCACTGGTCTGTAGTGACAGAACTGCAGGCCTGCTCACAGCCTTATATACAGGACACATTGAGGTCTGAGGGAGAATTGAACCAATAACAGCAGGTAATATATAACCCACGGTGACTGTCTCCATGTTTGGTCCCAGGCATATTTCGCCTTCAATGTCTCACTCTGTCCTCTCCTGGAGTCCCCTAGTTGCTTCCAGACATGTGCAGTGTCCCAAGGGAACAGCTCCCTCCATCACTTCAGCCTTGTGTGTGCTCCAATAGTGACTACTTACAAGGAGGTCCCTGTCACACTCTGCACATCTGTCCCTCTTTGTCTCCTTTCTGAGACAAAAAGCTGATTAATAACAGAAAACCACACTTTACAAAAACCTGAGCAGGAACCGTCAATGATATCTCTGTGGGCTGGGGAAATCCTGGCAAGCATAATGCACTGACTGCAGAAGAAGCTTCTAAAAATGTCCTGGGTGAATGAGCCTGGCTCTCCAAATTGTGAGCTCTTCTGCTGTCCGGCTGATGGACTCAGCCTTTCCTACAGCCTCTGGCTGTTTGTGAGAAATGAGTGAGCTGGGAGCAAACCCAGAGCTGTCTGGGAGAGAGTCTCTCTGGAGGAACCGGAGGACAGGTTTGTTTTGAGTGCTTTCACTTCTTTTTACTGACTGGCTGGGGGAGAGGAGGAAGTCCCCAGTGATTTTTCCTTTGGGCACCACTCACTCTGGGGAAAGTGTTAGCAAAGAAAAAAATAAATAAATAACAAAGCCAGCTCAGGGAGAACAGACATCTCTTATCTCCTGTGGTGAAAGCAAAAATCTTGACTCAAACCTCCCATGTTAAAGCTGAAATGTGACTTTAGAAACTTGAGTCATGTAAAGGAAATTGGAAATGGTGGACATGTGAGGCACTATGGGAAAGGTAGTTTGTAGTGGCATGCCAATATAGAGAAAGGCAGCTTGGGAAATGAAGTCTGAAACATAGTGATGCTGTAGAGAAAAGCATGCTGGGAAAGCCAGCATAGGCAATACCTGCCTGCCCAATTCCTCACTGGGCTCTGCAGGTTACGTCTTTCAGAGGAGCCACTTTATTGGTGAACATAGGATGGGCTTATGTGTTTGGAGCCCGAGAGAAGCAGCACACTTTTGACAGAAAAGTTGGAAGCAACCCATGTTCAGAAGAGGCGATTACTTTTGCATGGCAAAGTCCAGTACAGGTGCCGGGTCATTTCCTCTTCCTATGTGCCACTCTAGATACTTGGGGCTTCCCAGCTCTTGATAGGTGCATAGCTATATGTGGGGCCCTTCTTCTGGGGACAATGTACAGCCATGGTGGCACTTCTGGCCATCATCTGCCGTGGTGCTGTTGGCACACCAGGCAGGTGCTGTGGTGAGGACTGGGTGTGGAAGAGGCAAAGGTGGGCTCACAGGCCCTTTGTTTTAGCTGAAGACCAGAGATAGAGAGGTGCACTGGAGATGGGGGAGGTGCTACTACAGGGTCCACAGACTTGGCTGAGGTGGTGCAGCCTAGTGAAAACCCCAGCCCCTTGTGTGACTACTCTTTGATGATGAGGTATGTCCCTATCATTTCATTGCAATTCTCTTTACAAAGGATTACACAATGGCATTGATATTAAACCCAAGACGACAGTGTTTCTAGCACATTGGGATCTAAGTGGATATCACTTGGGATTTTTGTTTTACCATTTCATGGGCCAGGGATGATGCTGCAGATCATCAATGAAGGGACTCTCGGGGGCTATTGTGAGCATTTAGTGAATTGTGTTTTCAAGTTAACCAAACACATGAGCTGAAATGTCATAGGTCCCTTTTATGATATTCTCTGTGATCTCTTCAAGGGTGCTTCCTGTGTAGGGTGGTACCCAGTGGTGATAAAATAGGGTAACACACCCGGACTCCACACATCTGCTTTCTTCCCATCATAACCCTCTCCTGGGTACCAGTTCTGGGGCACTGAAGGTCCTGGTTCCACATTGCCCTTGCAGTACAGTGCCAGCTCTACTTCTGGTAGAAAGACCAATGTCTGCCAGGTTCTCTTTGCCCTCTTCATCTAGAAGGATATTTTCAGAATTCAGGTCTCGATGGACGATGTCAAGTCATGACAAAACTTGATGCCTGACAAGATCTGCCCGAATGTTTTCTGTGCCTCTTCCCCCTCAGCCTGCCGTCTTCCCTTACTCTTGGAACAAGTTTTCTCAGTCACAAAGAAATGTTGTGGTGTTATAAAAATTTGGAAGAGGTAAATTATGTTAGGATGGTGTAGTTTTTCCAGGGTCGCCATCGAACACAATAACCAGAGGTCCTGCTCTAGGTTATCTGTCTATAAAGTTTATTGACAATGGGTGCTTGTGAGGCAATGATAGGCCAGTTTCACAGAGCCAAATGTACCCTAGCCGATGGTAGGTAGGAACACGTATAGACTTTGCAGATTCTTCTTTTAGGTGTGGCAGGCCATGAGTATGGGTGGTCACTGAGTTTCTATGCAAGACAGATCTTTGTGAAGCCACAACTCAACAACTACCAAGCTAGATAGCAGTGAAAAAGTTCCACGAGTTATTGAAATCAGCTCCCTGGTCTGTAGAGACAGAACTGCTGTCAGCCCGCAGCCTTATATACAGGACATTCACCCCTCACAGTGAGGTCTGACTGAGAAATGGACCAATCATAGTAGGCTGTATATAACCCACGGTGACTGTTTCCATGTATGGCCCCAGGCACCTTCCCTCTTCACTGTCTCACTCTGTCCTCTCCAGATGTCCCCTAATCGCTTCCAGCCAGGTGCAGTGTCCCAAGGGAACAGCTGCCTCCATCACTTCAGCCTTGTGTGTGCTCCAATAGTGACTACTTACAAGGAGGTCCCTGTTACACTCTGTACATTTGCCACTCTTTGTCTTGATTCCTAGACTGAAGGTTGAAAAATAAGAGGACACCACACTTGACAAAAACCTGAGCAGGACCCCACCATGATGTCTCTGTGGGCTCAGGAAATGCTGGCAAGCATAATGCACTGACTGCAGAAGGAACTTCTAAAAAAGTCCTAGGTGAATGAGCCTGGTACTCCAAATTGTGAGATATTCTGCTGTCCAGCTGATGGACTCAGCCTTTTCCTACAGCCTCTGGCTGTTTATGTAGAAAAGGATGAGCTGGGAGCAAACCCAGAGCTGTCTGGGAGGGAGTCTCTCTGATGGAACTGAAGAAAAGATTTGTTTTGAGTGCTTTCACTTCTTTTTACTGACTGGCTGGGGGAGATGAGGAAGTCCCCAGTGATTTTTCCTTGGGGCACGAGAGCACCTTCCTCGAATAAAGCCCCACTTGCTCCAGGGAAAGTGTCAGCAAAGAAAAAAATATAACGAAGCCAGCTCAGGGAGAACAGACATCTCCTATCTCCTGTGGCCCAAAAGCAAAAATCTTGACTCAAACCTCCCACGTTAAAGCTGAAACTTGACATTAGAAACTTTAGCCATGTAAGGGGAAATGGAAGTGGTAGACATGAGAGGCACTATGGGAAAGGTAGTTTGTAGTGGCATGCCAATATAGAGAAAGGCAGCTTGGGAAATGAAGTCTGAAACATAGTGTTGCTACAGAGAAAAGCATGCTGGGAAAGCCAGCATAGGCAATACCTGCCTGCCCAATTCCTCACTAGGCTCTGCAGGTTGCCTCTTTCAGAGGAGCCACTTTATTGGTGAACATAGGATGGGCTTGTGTGTTTGGAGCCCGAGGGAAGCAACACACTGTTGACAGGCAATGCGTGATTCCCTTGTGCAGTCTCTTGAAGCACCTGATGTTCAAAAGAGATGATGCCTTTTCCATGTCAAAAGCTGGCCCAGGTGCCAGGTCATTTCCTCTTCCAATATGTCGCTGCAGATACTTGGGGCAGCCACAGTACTGAACAGGGTGCATAAAAATAATTGTGGCCCTTCCTCTGGGGACAACGTACAGGGATGGAGGCACTGCTAGCCACCTTCTTCCCTGGTGCTGTTGGCACAACAGGCAGGGGCTGTGGTTATAGCTGGGTGTGGAAGAGGCCAAAGGTGGACCAGAAATTTACGATTTAAGGACGTGAGGTCCCATTAGGTGGCTTGATGGAGGTCACACAACAAATGAGGTTTCTGGGTCTCTTTGGTCTGCAGGCTGTAGGACCCTTAGATCAGTTCCTTCTGTTTTCTCCATTTGGATTACATTTGCAATACATTGATGATCTTTCTCCCATTTCTACCAGCTAGCAGCACTCTGAAGTAAGCCCATAGTGTGTATAGTGGAGCAGCAAGATACAGCCTTGCCTCTCCCTCTCCCTCTCCCTCTCCCTCTCCCTCCCCCTCCCCCTCTCTCTGTACACCTTTCCCTCTTTGTCTCGATTCAAAATGATGAAAATAACAGGACACCACACTTTAAAAAAAACCTGAGCATGACTCCACCATGATGTCCATCTGTGCTCAGGGAATCCTAGCAATCATCGTGCACCTACTGAAGGAGGTGCTAAAAATGTCCTGGGTGAATGAGCCTGGCTCTCCAAACTGTGAGCTCTTCTGATGTCCAGCTAATGGACTCAGCCTTTCCTACAGCCTCTAGCAATTTCTCATAGTGGTTAGAGGCCAGGTTTAGACTTAGGATACTATGTAAGCAGAAAGATGTAATGCAAGGCGTCAGGACACCTCCACGGAGGAGCTCATTTCTCATCTGCACTGTAGCGGGCATACAGAGGGAGAGCAGGGTGGTGAAAAACAGAAGGAGGCTTCCATGGCTCCTTTAGCCTCGCGTCTCTGGGCTTTCTGGAGCAGCATGCGGCCACCTCTACACATCACATCATAGCAATACATTGATGATCTTTCTCCCATTTCTACCAGCTAGCAGCACTCTGAAGTAAGCCCATAGTGTGTATAGTGGAGCAGGAAGATACAGCCATGCCTGAATGGAACTCCACTTCATCAAGGTGCTTGTGTCCCATGAACATTTTAACTGTCAGTCAAGACGACTGGGATGTGCTGCTTGCCTAGTCGACTCCTTCCTCAAGAGAAGAAACTGGTGAGCATTTGTCACTGACCAACAGACGTTGGTTCCTCCTCAGAAGTTTCCACCTCAGGAGGACAGTTAACTGTCAGTGGAGGATGATTCCTACTTTGGAGGAGATGAGATCAAAAGATAATAAACATCCTTTGAGTCCTCTGCTGCAACTCTTAAAAAGTGGTCCCTTTAAAGAGGGCAATGCTGCTGAAGCAAGAAAAAAACACTGACTTGTGATGTCCACCTCAGGTTCATTACATGTTCAAAACCACATATTCATTGATATTTTCTCTCCCCCTCTCCCTCCCCCTCTCACTCTCCCTCTCCCTCTCCCTCCCCCACCCTCTCTCTCTCCCTCTCCCTCTCCCACCCCTCCTCTCTCTCTTGTGTGTGTGTGTCTGTGTCTGTCTGTCTTTCTGTCTGTCTCTCTGTCTCTCAAGGGAAGGAGAATGTGCTTAGAATGTTTTCTCTCAAGAAAGGAGAATGTGTCTAGAATGTCCCCAGGTCCTCCTGGTCCAGAGCCTGGTCTCCAAAGTCACACATTTTGTTGATCCTTCATTCTACAGAAGAATGTTTTTTGGCTTCAAATCTCTGTGTGCAATGTCCTGGTTCATGGCTATGGCACTTACTTGGCCAGATGGCTGCCTCCCATAACACCAAGCAAGGAAGACACTATGCTGACTCTTCTGCACTTTGAGGGTACTTTCCTTCTGCTGGGACCCCCATTCTGCAGATAACAACTGTTTCTCTTTATCACCTGCACACCGCAATGATGATGTTTGAGTGATCTAGTGCCTTGATTAAATCCACTAGGGTTCTACTGCTCCTGAAACACCCTTGAGGAATTCTGAAGTCAGTCTTCACATATAACTGGGAACCTAAGAGGTTGGAGAAGTTATTAAACCTCACCAAAGCAGCCAAACCCTATCATGCAGGCTGGCCTCTCTATTTCTGTGGTGTGTCCAGCTTTCCAACATAGGCAAGGTAGAAGGGCCTTCATATGCACACAAAGGTACAAGGCCCAGCTCAAGCATTCTATTGCAGTTGAGGGCATGAGCAAAATTGCAGTGAGATGAGTCCCTGGCGATCCTTTAAGCCTGGGTTCAGGTTGAACCCCCAGTAGTGCAAGGTAGAGAGATTTGAGGAAGCTGAGGTTGCAGTCAGAACATAAGGGCCTGGAATCCTGCACTGAAATGCTGTCTATCCACACGGGAGGGACAAGTGGGAGGGAAGGATGACATGGAGTCAATGTGGTTTCCAGGCTGAGCACTTGGCCCTCTGTGTTGTAGTATGGACACAGACACTCAGACACATACACACTGACTTTTCTATTAAACAAAGTGTTATATGGAGTAAGCTCTTTGATATTCTCTACCTGCAGCTCTCAAGAGGAGGAAGAGCAAGCATTCTGACCAGAAATTTACAATTTAAGGAGGTAAGGTCCCATTAGGTGGCTTGATGGAGGTCACACAACAAATGAGGTTTCTGGGTCTCTGTGGTCTGCAGGCTGTAGGACCCTGAGATCAGTTCCATCCGTTTTCTCCATTTGCATTTCCCCAGTGCCCTTGCAGTCTGTAACTGGCTCTATGCTTTGTCTCTAAACAAGTATCTACAGCGTTGATATTGTAGACTGCAGCTCAAAGGCTGTTCCTACTCAGTCATAAAGTAGATTTCTTCAGGTTTTGTTTCAATCAGCTATGATAAGTGGATGATAATCCTGGGACTTAAGTTTCGGAACAATGACATTTGAAGAGAACCTATAATTTTGTCTTTTGGGAGGAGTCTGACTTTTTCTGCCAGTGGATTCCCTGTGAGCACATGGAAAACCAGTTTTGCCAATTCAGACATTGTATTCTACCTGTGTCAGGCTTCTTCTGAGTGAGGTCCTGCTTAGTGCTGGGCCCCTTTGCCTTCCTTGATGTGTCCTGGGCTTCAGCCCCTCAGCTATTGCTCAGCGACTAGAGGAAAAGCTTTGCAGTTAATATTCTTCAGATAACAGATGAGTGGGTTTCTGGAGAGGCTCCTTCCTGCTCTGCAGAGGCTGCCCATCTCTGGGTCCTCATATGACGGGGACTTCTTTCTAGCTGGACCTAAGTGCATGCTGAAAGGCCTGCCCTCAGGACAAAATCTGTCCCTGCCTCCCTACAGAAGGCCTGTCTCTAAACACTATCACACAGGTGTGAGGGCCTTGCCGTTTCAATCTGGGAAAGATACCAATATGCATCACTTTTGAGCTTCAGGTGGCAAAAGAATCCTGAAAAGCATGTCTTCAGTCTCCTCCTCTGCCTCTGCAATGACTATTTCAGTGTGGAAGCAGTTTGCAAATCAGGGTGCTGCCCAGGTGGCAAGGGCATTGCTTCTGAGGGTTTGCTGAATCTCATGCAAAGGACAGTCTTTTGTGAATACGGGTGTGCTGGGTTCAACCTGGTGGCTCCTCTTGGGACAACAGAAGAAAAGGAAAAGCATGAAGACATTTCACCCTGTGACCTTCAGTAGCTTTTGCCTCGTGGACCAAAGAGGCCAATGTTTATTTATTCAGACGTCTAAGCCAGTATGATGTGTCAGTGGCCTTTTTGGCTGAGTATCTCAGATCATTTCGGGCTTTTAAGAAACCGGTTGTTAGCCTAGCAGTGGTGGCACATGCCTTTAACCCCAGCACTCGGCGCTAGAGCCAGGCAGATCTCTGAATTCAAAGCCAGCCTGGGCTACAGAGTGAGTTCCTGCACAGGCACCAAAACTACACAACGAAACCTTCTTCTGCTGTCCAAAGATGGACTCAGCCTTTTCTTAAAGCCTCTGGCTGTTTGTGAGGAAATGGATGAGCTGGGAGCAAACCCAGAGCTGTCTGGGAGGGAGTCTCTCTGAAGGAACTGGAGGAAAGCTTTGTTTTGAGTGCTTTTGCTTCTTTTTACTGACTGGCTGGGGAAATGAGCAAGTTCCCAGTGATTTTTTTTCCTTGGGGCACAAAAGCACCTTCCTCGAATAAGGCCCCACTTGCTCCAGGGAAAGTGTCAGCAAAGAAAAACATAAAACAAATCAGCTCAGGGAGAACAGACATCTCCTATCTCCTGTGGCCCAAAAGCAAAAATCTTGACTCAAACCTCCCATGTTAAAGCTGAAATGTGACTTTAGAAACTTTAGTCATGTAAAGGGAAATGGAAGTGGTGGACATGAGAGGCACTATGGCAAAGGTAGTTTGTAGTGGCATGCCAATATAGAGAAAGGCAGCTTGGGAAAAGAAGTCAAAAACATAGTGATGCTATAGAGAAAAGCATGCTGGGAAAGCCAGCATCAGCAATACCTGCCTGCCCAATTCCTCACTGGGCTCTGCAGGTTGCTTCTTTCAGAGGAACCACTTTATTGGTGAACATAGGATGGGCTCGTGTGTTTGGAGCCCGAGAGAAGCAGCACACTCTTGACAGACAAGTCCTAATTCCCTGTGCAGTCTCTTGAAGCCCCTGATGTTCAGAAGGGGGGAAGCCTTTTCCATGTTAAAGTCCGGCCCAGGTGTCGTGTCTTTTCTTCTTCCAATATACCACTGTAGATAACATGGGGCAGCTGCAGCTGTGGATATGGGTCATAGGTACAAGTGAGGTTCTTAATCTGGGTACAGCATAGACGGATGGAGGTACTTCTAGCCCCCTTGCCCTGGTTCTCTTGGCGCAACAAGCAGGTGCTGTTTTGAGGTCTGGATGTGGATGAGGCCCAAAGTGAGCTCACTGCCCTTTGTTTTAGGTGAAAACCAGAGATAGAGAGATGAACTGAGGATGGAGGAGATACAACTTCAAGGTCCACAGACTAGGCTCAGGAGGTGCAGCCAAGCAAAAACCCCAGCTCCTTGTGTGACTGCTCTTTGATGATGAAGTATGTCCCCATCATTTCATTGTCTTTTCTCTTTACAAAGGATTACAAGATGCCATTGATATTAATCCCAACACTATAGTGTTTCTAGGACACTGGGATAAGTAGGTGTCATTTGGGATGTTTTCCTCCTGTTTCATGGATGTTGCTGAAAGTCTTCAGTGGAGGGCCTCCTTTGTGGAACAACAGTGAGCATTTAGTGAATTAGTTTTTCAAGATACTCAGAGACATGAGCTGAAAAGTCATAGGTTCTCTCTTATGATATTCCCCTCGATCTCTTCCAACATGCTTTCTTGGAACAGGTAGTACCCAGTGGTAATAAAATAGAGCAGCACAACCTGACTCCACACATCTGCCTTCTTCTCATCATAGCCCTCTCCCAGCACCAGTTCTGGGGTTTGAAGGTCTTGGTCCCACATTGCCCTTGCAGTACAGTGCCAGCTCTACATCTGGTGGAGATAACAAAGTCTACCTGCTTCACATTGCCCTCTTCATCTAGAAGGATATTTACAGAATTCAGGTCTAGATGGACGATGTCAAGGTCATGGCAAAACTTGATGCCTAACAAGATCTGACCGAATATTTTCTCTGTCTCTTCTTCCTGCAAACTGCCCTCCTCCCTTACTCGTTAGAACAAGTTTTCTCAGTCACAAAGAAATGTTGTTCTGTTGTAAGAACCTGGAAGCAGCAATTTATGTTATGGTGTAGTTTATCCAGAGTCGCCATCTAACACGATAACCAGAGATCCTGCTCTATGTAGTCATAACATTTATGGCCAAAGGCTGACTATGAGGTGATGATAGGCCAGTTTCACAGAGGCAAATGCACCCTAGCCAATGGTAACTAAGAGTATGTATTGACTTTTCAGGTTCTTCTTTTAGGGCGCACAGGTCATGAGGCTATGTGGTCAAGGTGCTCCTATGCAGACAGTTGTGAACCTGCAACTAAACAACTAACAAGCTAGACAGAAGTGCAAAAGTTCCACAGGTTACCTGGTCTATAGGGACAGAACTGCAGGCCAGCCCACAGCCTAATATACAGGACACTCATCGCTCACAGTGACGTCTGACAGAGAAATGGACCAATCACAGCAGGGTATATATACCACAGAGTAAAAGCTTCCATGTTAGACCCCAGGCACCTTTCCCCTTCACTGTCTCACTCTGTCCTCTCCAGGAGTCCCCTAATCGCTTCCAGCCATGTACAGTGTCTCAAGGGAACAGCTCCCTCTATCACTTCAGCCTTGTGTGTGCTCCAATGATGATTACTTACAATGTGTCCCTTACACACACTGTACACCTTTCCCTCTTTGTCTCGATTCAAAATGA
Organism: Peromyscus maniculatus bairdii; assembly: GCF_049852395.1. Lineage (NCBI taxonomy): Eukaryota > Metazoa > Chordata > Mammalia > Rodentia > Cricetidae > Peromyscus > Peromyscus maniculatus. The sequence continues at coordinate 24,048,862 of NC_134864.1, forward strand.
TGAAAATAACAGGACACCACACTTTAAAAAAACCTGAACAGGACTCCACCATGATGTCCATCTGTGCTCAAGGAATCTTGGCAATCATCCTGCACCTACTGAAGGAGGTGATAAAAATGTCCTGGGTGAATGAGCCTGGCTCTCCAAACTGTGAGCTCTTCTGATGTCCAGCTAATGGACTCAGCCTTTCCTACAGCCTCTAGCAATTTCTCTTAGTGGTTAGAGGCCAGGTTTAGACTTAGGATACTATGTAAGCAGAAAGATAAAATGCAAGGCGTCAGGACACCTCCACGGAGGAGCTCATTTCTCATCTTCACTGTAGCTGGCATACAGGGGGAGAGGAGGGTGGTGAAAAAGAGAAGGAGGTTTCCATGGCCCTTTTAGCCTCGCATGTCTCTGGGCTTTCTGGAGCAGCATGCGGCCACCTCTACACATCACGTCATAGCAATACATTGATGATCTTTCTCCCATTTCTACCAGCTAGCAGCACTCTGAAGTAAGCCCATAGTGTGTATAGTGGAGCAGCCGGATACAGCCTTGCCTGAATGGAACTCCACTTCATCAAGGTGCTTGCGTCCCATGAACATTTTAACTGTCAGTCAAGAGGACTGGGCTGTGCTGCTTGCCTAGTCGGCTCCTTCCTCAAGAGAAGAAACTGGTGAGCATTTGTCACTGATCAACTGACGTTGGTTCCTCCTCAGAAGTTCCACTGTAGAATTCCACCTCAGGAGGACAGTTAGCTGTCAGTGGAGGATGATTCCTACTTTGGAGGAGATGAGATCAAAAGATAATAAACATCCTTTGAGTCCTCTGCTGCAACTCTTAAAAAGTGGTCCCTTTAAAGAGGGCAATGCTGCTGAAGCAAGAAAAAAACACTGACTTGGGATGTCCACCTCAGGTTCATTACATGTTCAAAACCACATATTCATTCATATATTCTCTCCCTCTCTCCCTCTCCCTCTCCCTCTCCCTCTCCCTCTCCCTCTCCCTCTCCTTCCCCCTCCCCCTCTCTCTCTCTTTTGTGTGTGTGTCTGTGTCCGTCTGTCTTTCTGTCTGTCTGTCTGTCTGTCTGTCTCTCAAGAGAAGGAGAATGTGCTTAGAATGTTTTCTCTCAAGAAAGGAGAATGTGTCTAGAATGTCCCCAGGTCCTCCTGGTCCAGAGCCTGGTCTCCAAAGTCACACATGTTGTTGATCCTGTATTCTACAGAAGAATGTTTTTTGGCTTCAAATCTCTGTGTGCAATGTCCTGGTTCATGGCTATGGCACTTACTTGGCCAGATGGCTGCCTCCCATAACACCAAGCAAGGAAGACACTATGCTGACTCTTCTGCACTTTGAGGGTACTTTCCTTCTGCTGGGACCCCCATTCTGCAGATAACAACTGTTTCTCTTTATCACCTGCACACCGCAATGATGATGTTTGAGTGATCTAGTGCCTTGATTAAATCCACTAGGGTTCTACTGCTCCTGAAACACCCTTGAGGAATTCTGAAGTCAGTCTTCACATATAACTGGGAACCTAAGAGGTTGGAGAAGTTATTAAACCTCACCAAAGCAGCCAAACCCTATCATGCAGGCTGGCCTCTCTATTTCTGTGGTGTGTCCAGCTTTCCAACATAGGCAAGGTAGAAGGGCCTTCATATGCACACAAAGGTACAAGGCCCAGCTCAAGCATTCTATTGCAGTTGAGGGCATGAGCAAAATTGCAGTGAGATGAGTCCCTGGCGATCCTTTAAGCCTGGGTTCATGTTGAACCCCCAGTAGTGCAAGGTAGAGAGATTTCAGGAAGCTGAGGTTGCAGTCAGAACATAAGGGCCTGGAATCCTTCACTGAAATGCTGTCTATCCACACGGGAGGGACAAGTGGGAGGGAAGGATGACATGGAGTCAATGTGGTTTCCAGGCTGAGCACTTGGCCCTCTGTGTTGTAGTATGGACACAGACACTCAGACACATACACACTGACTTTTCTATTAAACAAAGTGTTATATGGAGTAAGTTCTTTGACATTCTCTACCTGCAGCTCTCAAGAGGAGGAAGAGCAAGCATTCTGACCAGAAATTTACAATTTAAGGAGGTGAAGTCCCATTAGGTGGCTTGATGGAGGTCACACAACAAATGAGGTTTCTGGGTCTCTTTGGTCTGCAGGCTGTAGGACCCTTAGATCAGTTCCTTCCGTTTTCTCCATTTGCATTTCCCCAGTGCCCTTGCAGTGTGTACCTGGCTCTATGCTTTGTGTCTAAACAAATATCTACAGCGTTGATATTGTAGACTGCAGCTCACAGGCTGTTCCTACTCAGTCATAAAGTAGATTTCTTCAGGTTTTGTTTCAATCAGCTATGATAAGTGGATGATAATCCTGGGACTTAAGTTTGGGAACAATGACATTTGAAGAGAACCTATAATTTTGTCTTTTGGGAGGAGTCTGACTTTTTCTGCCAGTGGATTCCCTGTGAGCACATGGAAAACCAGGTTTGCCAGTTCAGACATTGTATTCTACCCTGTGTCAGGCTTCTTGTGAGTGAGGTCCTGCTTAGTGCTGGGCCCCTTTGCCTTCCTTGATGTGTCCTGGGCTTCAGCCCCTCAGCTATTGCTCAGCGACTAGAGGAAAAGCTTTGCAGTTAATATTCTTCAGATAACAGATGAGTGGGTTTCTGGAGAGGCTCCTTCCTGCTCTGCAGAGGCTGCCCATCTCTGGGTCCTCATATGACGGGGACTTCTTTCTAGCTGGACCTAAGTGCATGATGAAAGGCCTGCCCTCAGGACAAAATCTGTCCCTGCCTCCCTACAGAAGGCCTGTCTCTAAACACTATCACACAGGCGTGAGGGCCTTGCCGTTTCAATCTGGGAAAGATACCAATATGCATCACTTTTGAGCTTCAGGTGGCAAAAGAATCCTGAAAGGCATGTCTTCAGTCTCCTCCTCTGCCTCTGCAATGACTATTTCAGTGTGGAAGCAGTTTGCAAATCAGGGTGCTGCCCAGGTGGCAAGGGCATTGCTTCTGAGGGTTTGCTGAATCTCATGCAAAGGACAGTCTTTTGTGAATACAGGGGTGCTGCGTTCAACCTGGTGCCTCCTCTTGGGACAACAGAAGAAAAGGAAAAGCATGAAGACATTTCACCCTGTGACCTTCAGTAGCTTTTGCCTCGTGCACCAAAGAGGCCAATGTTTATTTATTCAGACGTCTAAGCCAGTATGATGTGTCAGTGGCCTTTGTGGCTGAGTATCTCAGATCATTTCAGGCTTTTAAGAAAAAGGTTGTTAGCCTGACAGTGGTGGCACATGCCTTTAACCCCAGCACTCGGCGCTAGAGCCAGGCAGATCTCTGTGAGTTCAAAGCCAGCCTGGGCTACAGAGTGAGTTCCAGGACAGGCACCAAAACTACACAACGAAACCTTCTTCTGCTGTCCAATGATGGACTCAGCCTTTTCCTATAGCCTCTGGCTGTTTGTGAGGAAATGGATGAGCTGGGAGCAAACCCAGAGCTGTCTGGGAGGGAGTCTCTCTGAAGGAACTGGAGGAAAGCTTTGTTTTGAGTGCTTTTGCTTCTTTTTACTGACTGGCTGGGGGAGATGAGCAAGTTCCCAGTGATTTTTTTCCTTGGGGCACAAAAGCATCTTCCTCGAATAAGGCCCCACTTGCTCCAGGGAAAGTGTAAGCAAAGAAAAACATAAAACAAACTCAGCTCAGGGAGAACAGTCATCTCCTATCTCCTGTGGCCCAAAAGCAAAAATCTTGACTCAAACCTCCCATGTTAAAGCTGAAATGTGACTTTAAAAACTTTAGTCATGTAAAGGGAAATGGAAGTGGTGGACATGAGAGGCACTATGGGAAAGGTAGTTTGTAGTGGCATGCCAATATAGAGAAATGGCAGCTTGGGAAATGAAGTCAAAAACATAGTGATGCTATAAAGAAAAGCATGCTGGGAAAGACAGCATAGGCAATACCTGCATGCCCAATTCTTTACTGGGCTCTGCAGCATGCCACTCTCAGGGGAGCCACTTTATTGGTGAACATAGGATGGGCTTGTGTGTTTGGAGCCCAAGGGAGGCAGCACACTGTTGACAGGCAAGCCCTAATTCCCTTGCACAGTCTCATGAAGCACCTGATGTTTAGAAGGGGTGATGCCTATTCCATGTCAAAGTTCGGCCCAGATTCTGGGTCATTTCCTTTTCCAGTATGCCACTGTAGATACTTGGGGCAGCTGCAGCTCTGGATAGTGAGCAGAGCTACATGTGGGGCTCTTCTTCTGGGGACAACATAGAGGCATGGCGGCACTTCTAGCCACCGTCTGCCCTGGTGCCGTTGGCACAAAAGGCAGGTGCTGTGGTGAGGGCTGGGTGTAGAAGAGGCCAAAGGTGAGCTCACTGGCCCTTTGTTTTAGATGAAGATCAGAGACAGAGCATTGTACTGGGAATGAGGGAGGTGTAACTTCAAGGTCCACAGGCTTGGCTGAGGTGGTGCAGCCAAGCAAAAACCCTAGCTCCTTGTGGGACAGCCCTTTGATGATGAGGTATGTCCACATCATTGCCTTGTATTTTCTCTTTACAAAGGATTATACAATGGCATTAATATTAAACCCAACACGACACTGTGTCTAGGATATTGGGATCTAAGTGGATGTCACTTGGGATGTTTTCTTCCCATTTCATGGGCCAGGGATGTTGCTGAAGATCATCAATGGAGGGCCTCCTCTCTGTGGCAACTGTCAACATTCAGTGAATTAGGTTTTCAAGATACCCAGAGACATGAGCAGAAATGTCATAGGTGCCTGTGATGATCTTCCCTCAATCTCTTACAGGGTGTTTCCTGGGAAGTGGTGGTCCACGGTAGTGATAAAATAGAGCAGCACACCCAGACTCGACACATCTACCTTCTTCCCATCATAGCCCTCTCCCAGTACCAGTTCTGGGACATTGAAGATCTTGGTCCCACTTTGGCCTTGCAGTACAGTGCCAGCTCTACATCTGGTAGAGATAACAAAGTCTGCCAGCTTCATTGCCCTCTTCATCTAGAAGGATACTTTCAGAATTCAGGTCTCGCTGGACGAGGTCAATGTCATTGTAAAACTTGATGACTGACACAATCTGCCTGAATATTTTCTGTGCCTCTTCTTCCTGCAAACTGCCTTCCTCCCTTACTCATTGGAACAAGTTTTCTTAATTGTATGAACCTGGAAGAGGCAAATTATGTTAGGATGGTGTAGTTTATCCAGGTTTGCCAACTTACATGATAACCAGAATTCCTGCTCTAAGTTCTCTATAACATTTATGGCCAATGGCCATAATAAGCCAGTTTCACAGAGCCAAATTCACCCTGGCCAATGGTACATAGGAACATGTATTGACTTTTCAGGTTCTTCTTTTAGGGGTGGCAGGCCATGAGGCTAGGTAGTCACTGTGCTTCTGTGCAGACAGATCTTTGGAAGCTATAACTCAACAACTCACTAGAGAGCAGTGAACAACTTCCACAGGTTACTGAAATCAGCTCCCTGGTCTGTAGGGACAGAACTGCAGGCCAGCCCACAGCCTTATATATAGGACACTCATCTCTAAGGGAGTGCTAAGTGAGAAATAGACCAATCACAGTAGGTTATATATAGCCCACAGTGACTGATTTCAAGTTAGGTCTCAGGCACATTTCCTCTTCACTGTCTCATTCTAGCCTCTCCAGGAGTCCCCTAGGAGCTTCCCGCCATGTACAGTGTCCAATGGGAACATCTCCCTCCATCACTTCGGCTTGGTGTGTGCTCCAATGGTGACTACCTACAAGGAGGTCCCTGTCACACTCTGCACATCATTGTCCCTCTTTGTCTCTGAGACAGAAGGCTGAAAAAAAATAACAGGACACCACACTTTACAAAAACCTGAGCAGGAACCATCCATGATATCTCTGTGGGCTCAGGAAATCCTGGCAAGCATAATGCACTGACTGCAGAAGGAGCCTCTAAAAATGTCATAGGTGAATGAGCCTGATACTCCAAATAGTGAGATCTTCTGCTGTCCAATGATGGACTCGGCCTTTTCCTATAGCCTCTGGCTGTTTGTGAGGAAATGGATGAGCTGGGAGCAAACCCAGAGCTGCCTGGGAGGGAGTCTCTCTGAAGGAACTGGAGGAAAGCTTTGTTTTGAGTACTTTTGCTTCTTTTTACTGACTGGCTGGGGGAGATGAGCAAGTTCCCAGTGATTTTTTTCCTTGGGGCACAAAAGCATCTTCCTCGAATAAGGCCCCACTTGCTCCAGGGAAAGTGTCAGCAAAGAAAAACATAAAACAAACTCAGCTCAGGGAGAACAGACATCTCCTATCTCCTGTGGTCCAAAAGCAAAATCTTGACTCAAACTTCCCATGTTAAAGCTTAAATGTGACTTTAGAAACTTTAGCCATATAAAGGGAAATGGAAGTGGTGGACATGAGAGGCACTATGGGAAAGGTAGTTTGTAGTGGCATGCCAATATAGAGAAAGGCAGCTTGGGAAATGAAGTCTGATACACAGTGATGGTATAGAGAAAAGCATGCTGGAAAAGAAAGCATAGGCAATACCTGCATGCCCAATTCCTCACTAGGCTCTGCAGGTTGCCTCTTTCAGGGGAACCACTTTATTGGTGAACATAGGATGGACTTGTGTGTTTGGAGCCAGAAGTAAGCAGCACGCTGTTGACAGGCAAGTTGTGATTGTCTTGTGCAGCCTCTTGAAGCACCTGATGTTACGAAGGGATGATGCCTTTTCCTTGTCAGAGTCCGGCCCAGGTGCCTGGACATTTCCTCTTTCAATATGCCGCTGCAGATACTTGGGGCCGCTGCAACTCTTGATAGGGTGCATAGGTACTAATGGGGCTCTTCTTCTGGGGACAACATAGAGGCATGGATGTAATTCTGGCCACTTTCTGCCTTGTGTATTTTGGCTCAACATGCAGGGGCTGTGGTAAGGGCTGGGTGTGGAAGAAGCCAAATTGGGTTCACTGGCCCTTTGTTTTGTGTGAAGACCAGAGATAGAAATGTACTGGGGATGGGGGAGGCACAACTCCAAGGTCCACTGACTAGGCTGAGGTGGTGCAGCCAAGCAAAAACACCAGTTCTTGTGTGACTGTTCTTTGATGATGAGGTATGTCCCCATCATTTCATTGTATTTTCTCTTTACAAAGGATTACACAATGGCGTTGATATTAAACCCAAGACAACAGTGTGTCTAGGACATTGGAATCTAAGTAGGTGTCACTTGGGATGTTTTCCTCCCATGTCATGAGCCACAGATGTTGCTGAAGGTCTTCAATGGAGGGCCTCCTTGGTGGGGCAACTGTCAGCATTTAGTGAAGGAGGTTTTCACGTCCCCCAGAGACATGAGCTGGATCATTATAGGTCCTATTTTTGATATTCTCCTTGATCTCCTCCAGGGTGCTTCTACGGAAGTGGTGGTACCTGACGGTGATAAAAATAGAACAGCACATCCAGACTCCACACTTCTGCCTTCTTCCCATCATAGCCCTCTCCCAGTACCAGTTCTGGGGCATTGAAGGTCTTGGTCCCACATTGCTTTTGCAGACCGGTGCCAGCTCTACATCAGATAGTAATACCAAAGTTGTCACCTTCACGTTGCCCTCTTCATCTAGAAGGATATATTTAGAATTTTCGTCTCAATGGTCGATGTCAAGCTCATGGCAAACCGTGATGGCTGACACGATCTGCCCGAATATTTTTTTGTACCTCGACCTCCTGCAGCCTTCCCTCCTTCATTATTAGTTGGAAAAATTTCCTCCTGGGGCGATCTCTGCCACAAAGTAGTAATGTCGTCGTGTGGATATAACCTAGCACAGGCGAATGATGTTAGGATGGTGTAGTTTATCCAGGGTCGCCATCTGACATGATAACCAGAGGTCCTGCTCTGCACTGTCTACAACTTTTATGGCAGAGGGGTGCCTGCGAGGCAATGTCAGGCCAGTATCACAGAGCCAAATGCAGCCTGAGTGATGGCAAGTAAAACCCTGTATGGACCTTTTAGGTTCTTCTTTTAGGGCTGGCAGGCCATCAGGCTAGGTGGTCACTGTGCTCCTGTGAAGGTCATTGAGAAGCTGCAACTCAATAACTAACAAGCTAGATAGCAGTGAAAAAGTTCCAGAATTATTGAAATAATCCCCCTGGTCGGTTAGGGACAGAACTGCTGTCAGCCCGCAGCCTTATATACAGGACATTCATCCCTCACAGTGAGGTCTGAGGGAGAAATGGACCAAAAACAGTAGGCTGTATATGGCCCACGGTGACTGTCTCCATGTTAGGCCCCAGGCACATTTCCCCTTCACTGTCTCACTCTGTCCTCTCCAGGAGTCCCCTAATCGCTTCCAGCCATGTACAGTGTCTCAAGGGAACAGCTCCCTCTATCACTTCAGCCTTGTGTGTGCTCCAATGATGATTACTTACAATGTGTCCCTTACACACACTGTACACCTTTCCCTCTTTGTCTCGATTCAAAATGATGAAAATAACAGGACACCACACTTTAAAAAAAACCTGAACAGGACTCCACCATGATGTCCATCTGTGCTCAGGGAATCCTGGCAATCATCATGCACCTACTGAAGGAGGTGCTAAAAATGTCCTGGGTGAATGAGCCTGGCTCTCCAAACTGTGATCTCTTCTGATGTCCAGCTAATGGACTCAGCCTTTCCTACAGCCTCTAGCAATTTCTCTTAGTGGTTAGAGGCCAGGTTTAGACTTAGGATACTATGTAAGCAGAAAGATGAAATGCAAGGCGTCCGGACACCTCCACGGAGGAGCTCATTTCTCATCTTCACTGTAGCTGGCATACAGGGGGAGAGGAGGGTGGTGAAAAAGAGAAGGAGGTTTCCATGGCCCTTTTAGCCTCGCATGTCTCTGGGCTTTCTGGAGCAGCATGCGGCCACCTCTACACATCACGTCATAGCAATACATTGATGATCTTTCTCCCATTTCTACCAGCTAGCAGCACTCTGAAGTAAGCCCATAGTGTGTATAGTGGAGCAGCCGGATACAGCCGTGACTGAATGGAACTCCACTTCATCAAGGTGCTTGTGTCCCATGAACATTTTAACTGTCAGTCAAGAGGACTGGGATGTGCTGCTTGCCTAGTCGGCTCCTTCCTCAAGAGAAGAATCTGGTGAGCATTTGTCACTGACCAACAGACGTTGGTTCCTCCTCAGAAGTTTCCACCTCAGGAGGACAGTTAACTGTCAGTGGAGGATGATTCCTACTTTGGAGGAGATGAGATCAAAAGATAATAAACATCCTTTGAGTCCTCTGCTGCAACTCTTAAAAAGTGGTCCCTTTAAAGAGGGCAATGCTGCTGAAGCAAGAAAAAAAACACTGACTTGGGATGTCCACCTCAGGTTCATTACATGTTCGAAACCACATATTCATTCATATTTTCTCTCCCACTCTCCCTCTCCCTCCCCCTCTCCCTCCCCCTCTCCCTCTCCCGCTCCCTCTCCCTCTCCCTCTCCCTCCACCCTATCTCTCTCTTGTGTGTGTGTGTCTGTGTCTGTCTGTCTTTCTGTCTGTCTGTCTGTCTCTCAAGAGAAGGAGAATGTGCTTAGAATATTTTATCTCAAGAAAGGAGAATGTGTCTAGAATGTCCCCAGGTCCTCCTGGTCCAGAGCCTGGTCTCCAAAGTCACACATTTTGTTGATCCTTCATTCTACAGAAGAATGTTTTTTGGCTTCAAATCTCTGTGTGCAATGTCCTGGTTCATGGCTATGGCACTTACTTGGCCAGATGGCTGCCTCCCATAACACCAAGCAAGGAAGACACTATGCTGACTCTTCTGCACTTTGAGGGTACTTTCCTTCTGCTGGGACCCCCATTCTGCACCTAACAACTGTTTCTCTTTATCACCTGCACACCGCAATGATGATGTTTGAGTGATCTAGTGCCTTGATTAAATCCACTAGGGTCTACTGCTCCTGAAACACCCTTGAGGAATTCTGAAGTCAGTCTTCACATATAACTGGGAACCTAAGAGGTTGGAGAAGTTATTAAACCTCACCAAAGCAGCCAAACCCTATCATGCAGGCTGGCCTCTCTATTTCTGTGGTGTGTCCAGCTTTCCAACATAGGCAAGGTAGAAGGGCCTTCATATGCACACAAAGGTACAAGGCCCAGCTCAAGCATTCTATTGCAGTTGAGGGCATGAGCAAAATTGCAGTGAGATGAGTCCCTGGCGATCCTTTAAGCCTGGGTTCATGTTGAACCCCCAGTAGTGCAAGGTAGAGAGATTTCAGGAAGCTGAGGTTGCAGTCAGAACATAAGGGCCTGGAATCCTTCACTGAAATGCTGTCTATCCACACGGGAGGGAAAAGTGGGAGGGAAGGATGACATGGAGTCAATGTGGTTTCCAGGCTGAGCACTTGGCCCTCTGTGTTGTAGTATGGACACAGACACTCACACACATACACACTGACTTTTCTATTAAACAAAGTGTTATATGGAGTAAGCTCTTTGACATTCTCTACCTGCAGCTCTCAAGAGGAGGAAGAGCAAGCATTCTGACCAGAAATTTACAATTTAAGGAGGTGAGGTCCCATTAGGTGGCTTGATGGAGGTCACACAACAAATGAGGTTTCTGGGTCTCTTTGGTCTGCAGGCTGTAGGACCCTTAGATCAGTTCCTTCCGTATTCTCCATTTGCATTTCCCCAGTACCCTTGCAGTGTGTACCTGGCTCTATGCTTTGTGTCTAAACAAATATCTACAGCGTTGATATTGTAGACTGCAGCTCACAGGCTGTTCCTACTCAGTCATAAAGTAGATTTGTTCAGGTTTTCTTTCAATCAGCTATGATAAGTGGATGATAATCCTGGGACTTAAGTTTGGGAACAATGACATTTGAAGAGAACCTATAATTTTGTCTTTTGGGAGGAGTCTGACTTTTTCTGCCAGTGGATTCCCTGTGAGCACATGGAAAACCAGGTTTGCCAGTTCAGACATTGTATTCTACCCTGTGTCAGGCTTCTTGTGAGTGAGGTCCTGCTTAGTGCTGGGCCCCTTTGCCTTCCTTGATGTGTCCTGGGCTTCAGCCCCTCAGCTATTGCTCAGCGACTAGAGGAAAAGCTTTGCAGTTAATATTCTTCAGATAACAGATGAGTGGGTTTCTGGAGAGGCTCCTTCCTGCTCTGCAGAGGCTGCCCATCTCTGGGTCCTCATATGACGGGGACTTCTTTCTAGCTGGACCTAAGTGCATGATGAAAGGCCTGCCCTCAGGACAAAATCTGTCCCTGCCTCCCTACAGAAGGCCTGTCTCTAAACACTATCACACAGGCGTGAGGGCCTTGCCGTTTCAATCTGGGAAAGATACCAATATGCATCACTTTTGAGCTTCAGGTGGCAAAAGAATCCTGAAAGGCATGTCTTCAGTCTCCTCCTCTGCCTCTGCAATGACTATTTCAGTGTGGAAGCAGTTTGCAAATCAGGGTGCTGCCCAGGTGGCAAGGGCATTGCTTCTGAGGGTTTGCTGAATCTCATGCAAAGGGCAGTCTTTTGTGAATACGGGGGTGCTGGGTTCAACCTGGTGGCTCCTCTTGGGACAACAGAAGAAAATGAAAAGCATGAAGACATTTCACCCTGTGACCTTCAGTAGCTTTTGCCTCGTGCACCAAAGAGGCCAATGTTTATTTATTCAGACGTCTAAGCCAGTATGATGTGTCAGTGGCCTTTGTGGCTGAGTATCTCAGATCATTTCAGGCTTTTAAGAAAAAGGTTGTTAGCCTGACAGTGGTGGCACATGCCTTTAACCCCAGCACTCGGCGCTAGAGCCAGGCAGATCTCTGTGAGTTCAAAGCCAGCCTGGGCTACAGAGTGAGTTCCAGGACAGGCACCAAAACTACACAACGAAACCTTCTTCTGCTGTCCAATGATGGACTCAGCCTTTTCCTATAGCCTCTGGCTGTTTGTGAGGAAATGGATGAGCTGGGAGCAAACCCAGAGCTGCCTGGGAGGGAGTCTCTCTGAAGGAACTGGAGGAAAGCTTTGTTTTGAGTACTTTTGCTTCTTTTTACTGACTGGCTGGGGGAGATGAGCAAGTTCCCAGTGATTTTTTTCCTTGGGGCACAAAAGCATCTTCCTCGAATAAGGCCCCACTTGCTCCAGGGAAAGTGTCAGCAAAGAAAAACATAAAACAAACTCAGCTCAGGGAGAACAGACATCTCCTATCTCCTGTGGCCCAAAAGCAAAAATCTTGACTCAAACCTCCCATGTTAAAGCTGAAATGTGACTTTAGAAACTTTAGTCATGTAAAGGGAAATGGAAGTGGTGGACATGAGAGGCACTATGGGAAAGGTAGTTTGTAGTTGCATGCCAATATAGAGAAATGGCAGCTTGGGAAATGAAGTCAAAAACATAGTGATGCTATAAAGAAAAGCATGCTGGGAAAGACAGCATAGGCAATACCTGCATGCCCAATTCCTTACTGGGCTCTGCAGCATGCCACTCTCAGGGGAGCCACTTTATTGGTGAACATAGGATGGGCTTGTGTGTTTGGAGCCCAAGGGAGGCAGCACACTGTTGACAGGCAAGCCCTAATTCCCTTGCACAGTCTCATGAAGCACCTGATGTTTAGAAGGGGTGATGCCTATTCCATGTCAAAGTTCAGCCCAGATTCTGGGTCATTTCCTTTTCCAGTATGCCACTGTAGATACTTGGGGCAGCTGCAGCTCTGGATAGTGAGCAGAGCTACATGTGGGGCTCTTCTTCTGGGGACAACATAGAGGCATGGCGGCACTTCTAGCCACCGTCTGCCCTGGTGCCGTTGGCACAAAAGGCAGGTGCTGTGGTGAGGGCTGGGTGTAGAAGAGGCCAAAGGTGAGCTCACTGGCCCTTTGTTTTAGATGAAGATCAGAGATAGAGCGATGTACTGGGAATGAGGGAGGTGTAACTTCAAGGTCCACAGGCTTGGCTGAGGTGGTGCAGCCAAGCAAAAACCCTAGCTCCTTGTGGGACTGCCCTTTGATGATGAGGTATGTCCACATCATTGCCTTGTATTTTCTCTTTACAAAGGATTATACAATGGCATTAATATTAAACCCAACACGACACTGTGTCTAGGATATTGGGATCTAAGTGGATGTCACTTGGGATGTTTTCTTCCCATTTCATGGGCCAGGGATGTTGCTGAAGATCATCAATGGAGGGCCTCCTCTCTGTGGCAACTGTCAACATTCAGTGAATTAGGTTTTCAAGATACCCAGAGACATGAGCAGAAATGTCATAGGTGCCTGTGATGATCTTCCCTCAATCTCTTACAGGGTGTTTCCTGGGAAGTGGTGGTCCACGGTAGTGATAAAATAGAGCAGCACACCCAGACTCGACACATCTACCTTCTTCCCATCATAGCCCTCTCCAGTACCAGTTCTGGTACATTGAAGATCTTGGTCCCACTTTGGCCTTGCAGTACAGTGCCAGCTCTACATCTGGTAGAGATAACAAAGTCTGCCAGCTTCATTGCCCTCTTCATCTAGAAGGATACTTTCAGAATTCAGGTCTCGCTGGACGAGGTCAATGTCATTGTAAAACTTGATGACTGACACAATCTGCCTGAATATTTTCTGTGCCTCTTCTTCCTGCAAACTGCCTTCCTCCCTTACTCATTGGAACAAGTTTTCTTAATTGTATGAACCTGGAAGAGGCAAATTATGTTAGGATGGTGTAGTTTATCCAGGTTTGCCAACTTACATGATAACCAGAATTCCTGCTCTAAGTTCTCTATAACATTTATGGCCAATGGCTGACTATGAGGCCATAATAAGCCAGTTTCACAGAGCCAAATTCACCCTGGCCAATGGTACATAGGAACATGTATTGACTTTTCAGGTTCTTCTTTTAGGGGTGGCAGGCCATGAGGCTAGGTAGTCACTGTGCTTCTGTGCAGACAGATCTTTGGAAGCTATAACTCAACAACTCACTAGAGAGCAGTGAACAACTTCCACAGGTTACTGAAATCAGCTCCCTGGTCTGTAGGGACAGAACTGCAGGCCAGCCCACAGCCTTATATATAGGACACTCATCTCTAAGGGAGTGCTAAGTGAGAAATAGACCAATCACAGTAGGTTATATATAGCCCACAGTGACTGATTTCAAGTTAGGTCTCAGGCACATTTCCTCTTCACTGTCTCATTCTAGCCTCTCCAGGAGTCCCCTAGGAGCTTCCCGCCATGTACAGTGTCCAATGGGAACATCTCCCTCCATCACTTCGGCTTGGTGTGTGCTCCAATGGTGACTACCTACAAGGAGGTCCCTGTCACACTCTGCACATCATTGTCCCTCTTTGTCTCTGAGACAGAAGGCTGAAAAAAAATAACAGGACACCACACTTTACAAAAACCTGAGCAGGAACCATCCATGATATCTCTGTGGGCTCAGGAAATCCTGGCAAGCATAATGCACTGACTGCAGAAGGAGCCTCTAAAAATGTCATAGGTGAATGAGCCTGATACTCCAAATAGTGAGATCTTCTGCTGTCCAATGATGGACTCGGCCTTTTCCTATAGCCTCTGGCTGTTTGTGAGGAAATGGATGAGCTGGGAGCAAACCCAGAGCTGTCTGGGAGGGAGTCTCTCTGGAGGAACTGGAGGAAAGCTTTGTTTTGAGTGCTTTTGCTTCTTTTTACTGACAGGCTGGGGGAAATGAGCAAGTTCCCAGTGATTTTTCCTTGGGGCACAAAAACACTTTCCTCGAATAAGGCCCCACTTGCTCCAGGGAAAGTGTCAGCAAAGAAAAACATAAAACAAACTCAGCTCAGGGAGAACAGACATCTCCTATCTCCTGTGGTCCAAAAGCAAAATCTTGACTCAAACTTCCCATGTTAAAGCTTAAATGTGACTTTAGAAACTTTAGCCATATAAAGGGAAATGGAAGTGGTGGACATGAGAGGCACTATGGGAAAGGTAGTTTGTAGTGGCATGCCAATATAGAGAAAGGCAGCTTGGGAAATGAAGTCTGATACACAGTGATGGTATAGAGAAAAGCATGCTGGAAAAGAAAGCATAGGCAATACCTGCATGCCCAATTCCTCACTAGGCTCTGCAGGTTGCCTCTTTCAGGGGAACCACTTTATTGGTGAACATAGGATGGACTTGTGTGTTTGGAGCCAGAAGTAAGCAGCACGCTGTTGACAGGCAAGTTGTGATTGTCTTGTGCAGCCTCTTGAAGCACCTGATGTTACGAAGGGATGATGCCTTTTCCTTGTCAGAGTCCGGCCCAGGTGCCTGGACATTTCCTCTTTCAATATGCCGCTGCAGATACTTGGGGCCGCTGCAACTCTTGATAGGGTGCATAGGTACTAATGGGGCTCTTCTTCTGGGGACAACATAGAGGCATGGATGTAATTCTGGCCACTTTCTGCCTTGTGTATTTTGGCTCAACATGCAGGGGCTGTGGTAAGGGCTGGGTGTGGAAGAAGCCAAATTGGGTTCACTGGCCCTTTGTTTTGTGTGAAGACCAGAGATAGAAATGTACTGGGGATGGGGGAGGCACAACTCCAAGGTCCACTGACTAGGCTGAGGTGGTGCAGCCAAGCAAAAACACCAGTTCTTGTGTGACTGTTCTTTGATGATGAGGTATGTCCCCATCATTTCATTGTATTTTCTCTTTACAAAGGATTACACAATGGCGTTGATATTAAACCCAAGACAACAGTGTGTCTAGGACATTGGAATCTAAGTAGGTGTCACTTGGGATGTTTTCCTCCCATGTCATGAGCCACAGATGTTGCTGAAGGTCTTCAATGGAGGGCCTCCTTGGTGGGGCAACTGTCAGCATTTAGTGAAGGAGGTTTTCACGTCCCCCAGAGACATGAGCTGGATCATTATAGGTCCTATTTTTGATATTCTCCTTGATCTCCTCCAGGGTGCTTCTACGGAAGTGGTGGTACCTGACGGTGATAAAAATAGAACAGCACATCCAGACTCCACACTTCTGCCTTCTTCCCATCATAGCCCTCTCCCAGTACCAGTTCTGGGGCATTGAAGGTCTTGGTCCCACATTGCTTTTGCAGACCGGTGCCAGCTCTACATCAGATAGTAATACCAAAGTTGTCACCTTCACGTTGCCCTCTTCATCTAGAAGGATATATTTAGAATTTTCGTCTCAATGGTCGATGTCAAGCTCATGGCAAACCGTGATGGCTGACACGATCTGCCCGAATATTTTTTTGTACCTCGACCTCCTGCAGCCTTCCCTCCTTCATTATTAGTTGGAAAAATTTCCTCCTGGGGCGATCTCTGCCACAAAGTAGTAATGTCGTCGTGTGGATATAACCTAGCACAGGCGAATGATGTTAGGATGGTGTAGTTTATCCAGGGTCGCCATCTGACATGATAACCAGAGGTCCTGCTCTGCACTGTCTACAACTTTTATGGCAGAGGGGTGCCTGCGAGGCAATGTCAGGCCAGTATCACAGAGCCAAATGCAGCCTGAGTGATGGCAAGTAAAACCCTGTATGGACCTTTTAGGTTCTTCTTTTAGGGCTGGCAGGCCATCAGGCTAGGTGGTCACTGTGCTCCTGTGAAGGTCATTGAGAAGCTGCAACTCAATAACTAACAAGCTAGATAGCAGTGAAAAAGTTCCAGAATTATTGAAATAATCCCCCTGGTCGGTTAGGGACAGAACTGCTGTCAGCCCGCAGCCTTATATACAGGACATTCATCCCTCACAGTGAGGTCTGAGGGAGAAATGGACCAAAAACAGTAGGCTGTATATGGCCCACGGTGACTGTCTCCATGTTAGGCCCCAGGCACATTTCCCCTTCACTGTCTCACTCTGTCCTCTCCAGGAGTCCCCTAATCGCTTCCAGCCATGTACAGTGTCTCAAGGGAACAGCTCCCTCTATCACTTCAGCCTTGTGTGTGCTCCAATGATGATTACTTACAATGTGTCCCTTACACACACTGTACACCTTTCCCTCTTTGTCTCGATTCAAAATGATGAAAATAACAGGACACCACACTTTAAAAAAAACCTGAACAGGACTCCACCATGATGTCCATCTGTGCTCAGGGAATCCTGGCAATCATCATGCACCTACTGAAGGAGGTGCTAAAAATGTCCTGGGTGAATGAGCCTGGCTCTCCAAACTGTGATCTCTTCTGATGTCCAGCTAATGGACTCAGCCTTTCCTACAGCCTCTAGCAATTTCTCTTAGTGGTTAGAGGCCAGGTTTAGACTTAGGATACTATGTAAGCAGAAAGATGAAATGCAAGGCGTCCGGACACCTCCACGGAGGAGCTCATTTCTCATCTTCACTGTAGCTGGCATACAGGGGGAGAGGAGGGTGGTGAAAAAGAGAAGGAGGTTTCCATGGCCCTTTTAGCCTCGCATGTCTCTGGGCTTTCTGGAGCAGCATGCGGCCACCTCTACACATCACGTCATAGCAATACATTGATGATCTTTCTCCCATTTCTACCAGCTAGCAGCACTCTGAAGTAAGCCCATAGTGTGTATAGTGGAGCAGCCGGATACAGCCGTGACTGAATGGAACTCCACTTCATCAAGGTGCTTGTGTCCCATGAACATTTTAACTGTCAGTCAAGAGGACTGGGATGTGCTGCTTGCCTAGTCGGCTCCTTCCTCAAGAGAAGAATCTGGTGAGCATTTGTCACTGACCAACAGACGTTGGTTCCTCCTCAGAAGTTTCCACCTCAGGAGGACAGTTAACTGTCAGTGGAGGATGATTCCTACTTTGGAGGAGATGAGATCAAAAGATAATAAACATCCTTTGAGTCCTCTGCTGCAACTCTTAAAAAGTGGTCCCTTTAAAGAGGGCAATGCTGCTGAAGCAAGAAAAAAAACACTGACTTGGGATGTCCACCTCAGGTTCATTACATGTTCGAAACCACATATTCATTCATATTTTCTCTCCCACTCTCCCTCTCCCTCCCCCTCTCCCTCCCCCTCTCCCTCTCCCGCTCCCTCTCCCTCTCCCTCTCCCTCCACCCTATCTCTCTCTTGTGTGTGTGTGTCTGTGTCTGTCTGTCTTTCTGTCTGTCTGTCTGTCTCTCAAGAGAAGGAGAATGTGCTTAGAATATTTTATCTCAAGAAAGGAGAATGTGTCTAGAATGTCCCCAGGTCCTCCTGGTCCAGAGCCTGGTCTCCAAAGTCACACATTTTGTTGATCCTTCATTCTACAGAAGAATGTTTTTTGGCTTCAAATCTCTGTGTGCAATGTCCTGGTTCATGGCTATGGCACTTACTTGGCCAGATGGCTGCCTCCCATAACACCAAGCAAGGAAGACACTATGCTGACTCTTCTGCACTTTGAGGGTACTTTCCTTCTGCTGGGACCCCCATTCTGCACCTAACAACTGTTTCTCTTTATCACCTGCACACCGCAATGATGATGTTTGAGTGATCTAGTGCCTTGATTAAATCCACTAGGGTCTACTGCTCCTGAAACACCCTTGAGGAATTCTGAAGTCAGTCTTCACATATAACTGGGAACCTAAGAGGTTGGAGAAGTTATTAAACCTCACCAAAGCAGCCAAACCCTATCATGCAGGCTGGCCTCTCTATTTCTGTGGTGTGTCCAGCTTTCCAACATAGGCAAGGTAGAAGGGCCTTCATATGCACACAAAGGTACAAGGCCCAGCTCAAGCATTCTATTGCAGTTGAGGGCATGAGCAAAATTGCAGTGAGATGAGTCCCTGGCGATCCTTTAAGCCTGGGTTCATGTTGAACCCCCAGTAGTGCAAGGTAGAGAGATTTCAGGAAGCTGAGGTTGCAGTCAGAACATAAGGGCCTGGAATCCTTCACTGAAATGCTGTCTATCCACACGGGAGGGAAAAGTGGGAGGGAAGGATGACATGGAGTCAATGTGGTTTCCAGGCTGAGCACTTGGCCCTCTGTGTTGTAGTATGGACACAGACACTCACACACATACACACTGACTTTTCTATTAAACAAAGTGTTATATGGAGTAAGCTCTTTGACATTCTCTACCTGCAGCTCTCAAGAGGAGGAAGAGCAAGCATTCTGACCAGAAATTTACAATTTAAGGAGGTGAGGTCCCATTAGGTGGCTTGATGGAGGTCACACAACAAATGAGGTTTCTGGGTCTCTTTGGTCTGCAGGCTGTAGGACCCTTAGATCAGTTCCTTCCGTATTCTCCATTTGCATTTCCCCAGTACCCTTGCAGTGTGTACCTGGCTCTATGCTTTGTGTCTAAACAAATATCTACAGCGTTGATATTGTAGACTGCAGCTCACAGGCTGTTCCTACTCAGTCATAAAGTAGATTTGTTCAGGTTTTCTTTCAATCAGCTATGATAAGTGGATGATAATCCTGGGACTTAAGTTTGGGAACAATGACATTTGAAGAGAACCTATAATTTTGTCTTTTGGGAGGAGTCTGACTTTTTCTGCCAGTGGATTCCCTGTGAGCACATGGAAAACCAGGTTTGCCAGTTCAGACATTGTATTCTACCCTGTGTCAGGCTTCTTGTGAGTGAGGTCCTGCTTAGTGCTGGGCCCCTTTGCCTTCCTTGATGTGTCCTGGGCTTCAGCCCCTCAGCTATTGCTCAGCGACTAGAGGAAAAGCTTTGCAGTTAATATTCTTCAGATAACAGATGAGTGGGTTTCTGGAGAGGCTCCTTCCTGCTCTGCAGAGGCTGCCCATCTCTGGGTCCTCATATGACGGGGACTTCTTTCTAGCTGGACCTAAGTGCATGATGAAAGGCCTGCCCTCAGGACAAAATCTGTCCCTGCCTCCCTACAGAAGGCCTGTCTCTAAACACTATCACACAGGCGTGAGGGCCTTGCCGTTTCAATCTGGGAAAGATACCAATATGCATCACTTTTGAGCTTCAGGTGGCAAAAGAATCCTGAAAGGCATGTCTTCAGTCTCCTCCTCTGCCTCTGCAATGACTATTTCAGTGTGGAAGCAGTTTGCAAATCAGGGTGCTGCCCAGGTGGCAAGGGCATTGCTTCTGAGGGTTTGCTGAATCTCATGCAAAGGGCAGTCTTTTGTGAATACGGGGGTGCTGGGTTCAACCTGGTGGCTCCTCTTGGGACAACAGAAGAAAATGAAAAGCATGAAGACATTTCACCCTGTGACCTTCAGTAGCTTTTGCCTCGTGCACCAAAGAGGCCAATGTTTATTTATTCAGACGTCTAAGCCAGTATGATGTGTCAGTGGCCTTTGTGGCTGAGTATCTCAGATCATTTCAGGCTTTTAAGAAAAAGGTTGTTAGCCTGACAGTGGTGGCACATGCCTTTAACCCCAGCACTCGGCGCTAGAGCCAGGCAGATCTCTGTGAGTTCAAAGCCAGCCTGGGCTACAGAGTGAGTTCCAGGACAGGCACCAAAACTACACAACGAAACCTTCTTCTGCTGTCCAATGATGGACTCAGCCTTTTCCTATAGCCTCTGGCTGTTTGTGAGGAAATGGATGAGCTGGGAGCAAACCCAGAGCTGCCTGGGAGGGAGTCTCTCTGAAGGAACTGGAGGAAAGCTTTGTTTTGAGTACTTTTGCTTCTTTTTACTGACTGGCTGGGGGAGATGAGCAAGTTCCCAGTGATTTTTTTCCTTGGGGCACAAAAGCATCTTCCTCGAATAAGGCCCCACTTGCTCCAGGGAAAGTGTCAGCAAAGAAAAACATAAAACAAACTCAGCTCAGGGAGAACAGACATCTCCTATCTCCTGTGGCCCAAAAGCAAAAATCTTGACTCAAACCTCCCATGTTAAAGCTGAAATGTGACTTTAGAAACTTTAGTCATGTAAAGGGAAATGGAAGTGGTGGACATGAGAGGCACTATGGGAAAGGTAGTTTGTAGTTGCATGCCAATATAGAGAAATGGCAGCTTGGGAAATGAAGTCAAAAACATAGTGATGCTATAAAGAAAAGCATGCTGGGAAAGACAGCATAGGCAATACCTGCATGCCCAATTCCTTACTGGGCTCTGCAGCATGCCACTCTCAGGGGAGCCACTTTATTGGTGAACATAGGATGGGCTTGTGTGTTTGGAGCCCAAGGGAGGCAGCACACTGTTGACAGGCAAGCCCTAATTCCCTTGCACAGTCTCATGAAGCACCTGATGTTTAGAAGGGGTGATGCCTATTCCATGTCAAAGTTCAGCCCAGATTCTGGGTCATTTCCTTTTCCAGTATGCCACTGTAGATACTTGGGGCAGCTGCAGCTCTGGATAGTGAGCAGAGCTACATGTGGGGCTCTTCTTCTGGGGACAACATAGAGGCATGGCGGCACTTCTAGCCACCGTCTGCCCTGGTGCCGTTGGCACAAAAGGCAGGTGCTGTGGTGAGGGCTGGGTGTAGAAGAGGCCAAAGGTGAGCTCACTGGCCCTTTGTTTTAGATGAAGATCAGAGATAGAGCGATGTACTGGGAATGAGGGAGGTGTAACTTCAAGGTCCACAGGCTTGGCTGAGGTGGTGCAGCCAAGCAAAAACCCTAGCTCCTTGTGGGACTGCCCTTTGATGATGAGGTATGTCCACATCATTGCCTTGTATTTTCTCTTTACAAAGGATTATACAATGGCATTAATATTAAACCCAACACGACACTGTGTCTAGGATATTGGGATCTAAGTGGATGTCACTTGGGATGTTTTCTTCCCATTTCATGGGCCAGGGATGTTGCTGAAGATCATCAATGGAGGGCCTCCTCTCTGTGGCAACTGTCAACATTCAGTGAATTAGGTTTTCAAGATACCCAGAGACATGAGCAGAAATGTCATAGGTGCCTGTGATGATCTTCCCTCAATCTCTTACAGGGTGTTTCCTGGGAAGTGGTGGTCCACGGTAGTGATAAAATAGAGCAGCACACCCAGACTCGACACATCTACCTTCTTCCCATCATAGCCCTCTCCCAGTACCAGTTCTGGGACATTGAAGATCTTGGTCCCACTTTGGCCTTGCAGTACAGTGCCAGCTCTACATCTGGTAGAGATAACAAAGTCTGCCAGCTTCATTGCCCTCTTCATCTAGAAGGATACTTTCAGAATTCAGGTCTCGCTGGACGAGGTCAATGTCATTGTAAAACTTGATGACTGACACAATCTGCCTGAATATTTTCTGTGCCTCTTCTTCCTGCAAACTGCCTTCCTCCCTTACTCATTGGAACAAGTTTTCTTAATTGTATGAACCTGGAAGAGGCAAATTATGTTAGGATGGTGTAGTTTATCCAGGTTTGCCAACTTACATGATAACCAGAATTCCTGCTCTAAGTTCTCTATAACATTTATGGCCAATGGCCATAATAAGCCAGTTTCACAGAGCCAAATTCACCCTGGCCAATGGTACATAGGAACATGTATTGACTTTTCAGGTTCTTCTTTTAGGGGTGGCAGGCCATGAGGCTAGGTAGTCACTGTGCTTCTGTGCAGACAGATCTTTGGAAGCTATAACTCAACAACTCACTAGAGAGCAGTGAACAACTTCCACAGGTTACTGAAATCAGCTCCCTGGTCTGTAGGGACAGAACTGCAGGCCAGCCCACAGCCTTATATATAGGACACTCATCTCTAAGGGAGTGCTAAGTGAGAAATAGACCAATCACAGTAGGTTATATATAGCCCACAGTGACTGATTTCAAGTTAGGTCTCAGGCACATTTCCTCTTCACTGTCTCATTCTAGCCTCTCCAGGAGTCCCCTAGGAGCTTCCCGCCATGTACAGTGTCCAATGGGAACATCTCCCTCCATCACTTCGGCTTGGTGTGTGCTCCAATGGTGACTACCTACAAGGAGGTCCCTGTCACACTCTGCACATCATTGTCCCTCTTTGTCTCTGAGACAGAAGGCTGAAAAAAAATAACAGGACACCACACTTTACAAAAACCTGAGCAGGAACCATCCATGATATCTCTGTGGGCTCAGGAAATCCTGGCAAGCATAATGCACTGACTGCAGAAGGAGCCTCTAAAAATGTCATAGGTGAATGAGCCTGATACTCCAAATAGTGAGATCTTCTGCTGTCCAATGATGGACTCGGCCTTTTCCTATAGCCTCTGGCTGTTTGTGAGGAAATGGATGAGCTGGGAGCAAACCCAGAGCTGCCTGGGAGGGAGTCTCTCTGAAGGAACTGGAGGAAAGCTTTGTTTTGAGTACTTTTGCTTCTTTTTACTGACTGGCTGGGGGAGATGAGCAAGTTCCCAGTGATTTTTTTCCTTGGGGCACAAAAGCATCTTCCTCGAATAAGGCCCCACTTGCTCCAGGGAAAGTGTCAGCAAAGAAAAACATAAAACAAACTCAGCTCAGGGAGAACAGACATCTCCTATCTCCTGTGGCCCAAAAGCAAAAATCTTGACTCAAACCTCCCATGTTAAAGCTGAAATGTGACTTTAGAAACTTTAGTCATGTAAAGGGAAATGGAAGTGGTGGACTTGAGAGGCACTATGGGAAAGGTAGTTTGTAGTGGCATGCCAATATAGTAAAAGGCAGCTTGGGAAAAGAAGTCAAAAACATAGTGATGCTATAAAGAAAAGCATGCTGGGAAAGACAGCATAGGCAATACCTGCATGCCCAATTCCTTACTGGGCTCTGCAGCATGCCACTCTCAGGGGAGCCACTTTATTGGTGAACATAGGATGGGCTTGTGTGTTTGGAGCCCAAGGGAGGCAGCACACTGTTGACAGGCAAGCCCTAATTCCCTTGCACAGTCTCATGAAGCACCTGATGTTTAGAAGGGGTGATGCCTATTCCATGTCAAAGTTCGGCCCAGATTCTGGGTCATTTCCTTTTCCAGTATGCCACTGTATATACTTGGGGCAGCTGCAGCTCTGGATAGTGAGCAGAGCTACATGTGGGGCTCTTCTTCTGGGGACAACATAGAGGCATGGCGGCACTTCTAGCCACCGTCTGCCCTGGTGCCGTTGGCACAAAAGGCAGGTGCTGTGGTGAGGGCTGGGTGTAGAAGAGGCCAAAGGTGAGCTCACTGGCTCTTTGTTTTAGATGAAGATCAGAGATAGAGCGATGTACTGGGAATGAGGGAGGTGTAACTTCAAGGTCCACAGGCTTGGCTGAGGTGGTGCAGCCAAGCAAAAACCCTAGCTCCTTGTGGGATTGCCCTTTGATGATGAGGTATGTCCACATCATTGCCTTGTATTTTCTCTTTACAAAGGATTATACAATGGCATTAATATTAAACCCAACACGACACTGTGTCTAGGATATTGGGATCTAAGTGGATGTCACTTGGGATGTTTTCTTCCCATTTCATGGGCCAGGGATGTTGCTGAAGATCATCAATGGAGGGCCTCCTCTCTGTGGCAACTGTCAACATTCAGTGAATTAGGTTTTCAAGATACCCAGAGACATGAGCAGAAATGTCATAGGTGCCTGTGATGATCTTCCCTCAATCTCTTACAGGGTGTTTCCTGGGAAGTGGTGGTCCACGGTAGTGATAAAATAGAGCAGCACACCCAAACTCGACACATCTACCTTCTTCCCATCATAGCCCTCTCCCAGTACCAGTTCTGGGACATTGAAGATCTTGGTCCCACTTTGGCCTTGCAGTACAGTGCCAGCTCTACATCTCGTAGAGATAACAAAGTCTGCCAGCTTCATTGCCCTCTTCATCTAGAAGGATACTTTCAGAATTCAGGTCTCGCTGGACGAGGTCAATGTCATTGTAAAACTTGATGACTGACACAATCTGCCTGAATATTTTCTGTGCCTCTTCTTCCTGCAAACTGCCTTCCTCCCTTACTCATTGGAACAAGTTTTCTTAATTGTATGAACCTGGAAGAGGCAAATTATGTTAGGATGGTGTAGTTTATCCAGGTTTGCCAACTTACATGATAACCAGAATTCCTGCTCTAAGTTCTCTATAACATTTATGGCCAATGGCTGACTATGAGGCCATAATAAGCCAGTTTCACAGAGCCAAATTCACCCTGGCCAATGGTACATAGGAACATGTATTGACTTTTCAGGTTCTTCTTTTAGGGGTGGCAGGCCATGAGGCTAGGTAGTCACTGTGCTTCTGTGCAGACAGATCTTTGTGAAGCTATAACTCAACAACTCACTAGAGAGCAGTGAACAACTTCCACAGGTTACTGAAATCAGCTCCCTGGTCTGTAGGGACAGAACTGCAGGCCAGCCCACAGCCTTATATATAGGACACTCATCTCTAAGGGAGTGCTAAGTGAGAAATAGACCAATCACAGTAGGTTATATATAGCCCACAGTGACTGATTTCAAGTTAGGTCTCAGGCACATTTCCTCTTCACTGTCTCATTCTAGCCTCTCCAGGAGTCCCCTAGGAGCTTCCCGCCATGTACAGTGTCCAATGGGAACATCTCCCTCCATCACTTTGGCCTGGGGTGTGCTCCAATGGTGACTACCTACAAGGAGGTCCCTGTCACACTCTGCACATCATTGTCCCTCTTTGTCTCTGAGACAGAAGGCTGAAAAAAAATAACAGGACACCACACTTTACAAAAACCTGAGCAGGAACCATCCATGATATCTCTGTGGGCTCAGGAAATCCTGGCAAGCATAATGCACTGACTGCAGAAGGAGCCTCTAAAAATGTCATAGGTGAATGAGCCTGATACTCCAAATAGTGAGATCTTCTGCTGTCCAATGATGGACTCGGCCTTTTCCTATAGCCTCTGGCTGTTTGTGAGGAAATGGATGAGCTGGGAGCAAACCCAGAGCTGCCTGGGAGGGAGTCTCTCTGAAGGAACTGGAGGAAAGCTTTGTTTTGAGTGCTTTTGCTTCTTTTTACTGACTGGCTGCGGGAGATGAGCAAGTTCCCAGTGATTTTTTTCCTTGGGGCACAAAAGCATCTTCCTCGAATAAGGCCCCACTTGCTCCAGGGAAAGTGTAAGCAAAGAAAAACATAAAACAAACTCAGCTCAGGGAGAACAGACATCTCCTATCTCCTGTGGCCCAAAAGCAAAAATCTTGACTCAAACCTCCCATGTTAAAGCTGAAATGTGACTTTAGAAACTTTAGTCATGTAAAGGGAAATGGAAGTGGTGGACATGAGAGGCACTATGGGAAAGGTAGTGTGTAGTGGCATGCCAATATAGAAAAAGGCAGCTTGGGAAATGAAGTCAAAAACATAGTGATGCTATTGAGAAAAGCATGCTGGGAAAGCCAGCATCAGCAATACCTGCCTGCCCAATTCTTCACTGGGCTCTGCAGGTTGCTTCTTTCAGAGGAACCACTTTATTGGTGAACATAGGATGGGCTTATGTGTTTGGAGCCCGACAGAAGCAGCACTCTCTTGACAGACAAGTCCTAATTCCCTGTGCAGTCTCTTGAAGCCCCTGATGTTCAGAAGGGGGGAAGCCTTTTCCATGTTACAGTCCAGCCCAGGTGTCGTGTCTTTTCTTCTTCCAATATACCACTGTAGATAACATGGGGCACCTGCAGCTGTGGATATGGGTCATAGGTACAAGTGAGGTTCTTTATCTGGGTACAGCATAGAGGGATGGAGGTACTTCTAGCCCCCTTGCCCTGGTTCTCTTGGCGCAACAAGCAGGTGCTGTTTTGAGGTCTGGATGTGGATGAGGCCAAAAGTGAGCTTACTGCCCTTTGTTTTAGGTGAAAACCAGAGATAGAGAGATGAACTGAGGATGGAGGAGATACAACTTCAAGGTCCACAGACTAGGCTCAGGAGGTGCAGCCAAGCAAAAACCCCAGCTCCTTGTGTGACTGCTCTTTGATGATGAAGTATGTCCCCATCATTTCATTGTCTTTTCTCTTTACAAAGGATTACAAGATGCCATTGATATTAATCCCAACACTACAGTGTTTCTAGGACACTGGGATAAGTAGGTGTCATTTGGGATGTTTTCCTCCTGTTTCATGACCCATGGATGTTGCTGAAAGTCTTCAGTGGAGGGCCTCCTTTGTGGAACAACAGTGAGCATTTAGTGAATTAGTTTTTCAAGATACTCAGAGACATGAGCTGAAAAGTCATAGGTTCTCTCTTATGATATTCCCCTCGATCTCTTCCAACATGCTTTCTTGGAACAGGTAGTACCCAGTGGTAATAAAATAGAGCAGCACAACCTGACTCCACACATCTGCCTTCTTCTCATCATAGCCCTCTCCCAGCACCAGTTCTGGGGTTTGAAGGTCTTGGTCCCACATTGCCCTTGCAGTACAGTGCCAGCTCTACATCTGGTGGAGATAACAAAGTCTACCTGCTTCACATTGCCCTCTTCATCTAGAAGGATATTTACAGAATTCAGGTCTAGATGGACGATGTCAAGGTCATGGCAAAACTTGATGCCTAACAAGATCTGACCGAATATTTTCTCTGTCTCTTCTTCCTGCAAACTGCCCTCCTCCCTTACTCGTTAGAACAAGTTTTCTCAGTCACAAAGAAATGTTGTTCTGTTGTAAGAACCTGGAAGCAGCAATTTATGTTATGGTGTAGTTTATCCAGAGTCGCCATCTAACACGATAACCAGAGATCCTGCTCTATGTAGTCATAACATTTATGGCCAAAGGCTGACTATGAGGTGATGATAGGCCAGTTTCACAGAGGCAAATGCACCCTAGCCAATGGTAACTAAGAGTATGTATTGACTTTTCAGGTTCTTCTTTTAGGGCGCACAGGTCATGAGGCTATGTGGTCAAGGTGCTCCTATGCAGACAGTTGTGAACCTGCAACTAAACAACTAACAAGCTAGACAGAAGTGCAAAAGTTCCACAGGTTACCTGGTCTATAGGGACAGAACTGCAGGCCAGCCCACAGCCTAATATACAGGACACTCATCGCTCACAGTGACGTCTGACAGAGAAATGGACCAATCACAGCAGGGTATATATACCACAGAGTAAAAGCTTCCATGTTAGACCCCAGGCACCTTTCCCCTTCACTGTCTCACTCTGTCCTCTCCAGGAGTCCCCTAATCGCTTCCAGCCATGTACAGTGTCTCAAGGGAACAGCTCCCTCTATCACTTCAGCCTTGTGTGTGCTCCAGTGATGATTACTTACAATGTGTCCCTTACACACACTGTACACCTTTCCCTCTTTGTCTCGATTCAAAATGATGAAAATAACAGGACACCACACTTTAAAAAAACCTGAACAGGACTCCACCATGATGTCCATCTGTGCTCAAGGAATCTTGGCAATCATCCTGCACCTACTGAAGGAGGTGATAAAAATGTCCTGGGTGAATGAGCCTGGCTCTCCAAACTGTGAGCTCTTCTGATGTCCAGCTAATGGACTCAGCCTTTCCTACAGCCTCTAGCAATTTCTCTTAGTGGTTAGAGGCCAGGTTTAGACTTAGGATACTATGTAAGCAGAAAGATGAAATGCAAGGCGTCAGGACACCTCCACGGAGGAGCTCATTTCTCATCTTCACTGTAGCTGGCATACAGGGGGAGAGGAGGGTGGTGAAAAAGAGAAGGAGGTTTCCATGGCCCTTTTAGCCTCGCATGTCTCTGGGCTTTCTGGAGCAGCATGCGGCCACCTCTACACATCACGTCATAGCAATACATTGATGATCTTTCTCCCATTTCTACCAGCTAGCAGCACTCTGAAGTAAGCCCATAGTGTGTATAGTGGAGCAGCAAGATACAGCCTTGCCTGAATGGAACTCCACTTCATCAAGGTGCTTGCATCCCATGAACATTTTAACTGTCAGTCAAGAGGACTGGGCTGTGCTGCTTGCCTAGTCGGCTCCTTCCTCAAGAGAAGAAACTGGTGAGCATTTGTCACTGATCAACTGACGTTGGTTCCTCCTCAGAAGTTCCACTGTAGAATTCCACCTCAGGAGGACAGTTAGCTGTCAGTGGAGGATGATTCCTACTTTGGAGGAGATGAGATCAAAAGATAATAAACATCCTTTGAGTCCTCTGCTGCAACTCTTAAAAAGTGGTCCCTTTAAAGAGGGCAATGCTGCTGAAGCAAGAAAAAAACACTGACTTGGGATGTCCACCTCAGGTTCATTACATGTTCAAAACCACATATTCATTCATATATTCTCTCCCTCTCTCCGTCTCCCTCTCCCTCTCCTTCCCCCTCCCCCTCTCTCTCTCTTTTGTGTGTGTGTCTGTGTCCGTCTGTCTTTCTGTCTGTCTGTCTGTCTGTCTGTCTCTCAAGAGAAGGAGAATGTGCTTAGAATGTTTTCTCTCAAGAAATGAGAATGTGTCTAGAATGTCCCCAGGTCCTCCTGGTCCAGAGCCTGGTCTCCAAAGTCACACATGTTGTTGATCCTGTATTCTACAGAAGAATGTTTTTTGGCTTCAAATCTCTGTGTGCAATGTCCTGGTTCATGGCTATGGCACTTACTTGGCCAGATGGCTGCCTCCCATAACACCAAGCAAGGAAGACACTATGCTGACTCTTCTGCACTTTGAGGGTACTTTCCTTCTGCTGGGACCCCCATTCTGCAGATAACAACTGTTTCTCTTTATCACCTGCACACCGCAATGATGATGTTTGAGTGATCTAGTGCCTTGATTAAATCCACTAGGGTTCTACTGCTCCTGAAACACCCTTGAGGAATTCTGAAGTCAGTCTTCACATATAACTGGGAACCTAAGAGGTTGGAGAAGTTATTAAACCTCACCAAAGCAGCCAAACCCTATCATGCAGGCTGGCCTCTCTATTTCTGTGGTGTGTCCAGCTTTCCAACATAGGCAAGGTAGAAGGGCCTTCATATGCACACAAAGGTACAAGGCCCAGCTCAAGCATTCTATTGCAGTTGAGGGCATGAGCAAAATTGCAGTGAGATGAGTCCCTGGCGATCCTTTAAGCCTGGGTTCATGTTGAACCCCCAGTAGTGCAAGGTAGAGAGATTTCAGGAAGCTGAGGTTGCAGTCAGAACATAAGGGCCTGGAATCCTTCACTGAAATGCTGTCTATCCACACGGGAGGGACAAGTGGGAGGGAAGGATGACATGGAGTCAATGTGGTTTCCAGGCTGAGCACTTGGCCCTCTGTGTTGTAGTATGGACACAGACACTCAGACACATACACACTGACTTTTCTATTAAACAAAGTGTTATATGGAGTAAGTTCTTTGACATTCTCTACCTGCAGCTCTCAAGAGGAGGAAGAGCAAGCATTCTGACCAGAAATTTACAATTTAAGGAGGTGAAGTCCCATTAGGTGGCTTGATGGAGGTCACACAACAAATGAGGTTTCTGGGTCTCTTTGGTCTGCAGGCTGTAGGACCCTTAGATCAGTTCCTTCCGTTTTCTCCATTTGCATTTCCCCAGTGCCCTTGCAGTGTGTACCTGGCTCTATGCTTTGTGTCTAAACAAATATCTACAGCGTTGATATTGTAGACTGCAGCTCACAGGCTGTTCCTACTCAGTCATAAAGTAGATTTCTTCAGGTTTTGTTTCAATCAGCTATGATAAGTGGATGATAATCCTGGGACTTAAGTTTGGGAACAATGACATTTGAAGAGAACCTATAATTTTGTCTTTTGGGAGGAGTCTGACTTTTTCTGCCAGTGGATTCCCTGTGAGCACATGGAAAACCAGGTTTGCCAGTTCAGACATTGTATTCTACCCTGTGTCAGGCTTCTTGTGAGTGAGGTCCTGCTTAGTGCTGGGCCCCTTTGCCTTCCTTGATGTGTCCTGGGCTTCAGCCCCTCAGCTATTGCTCAGCGACTAGAGGAAAAGCTTTGCAGTTAATATTCTTCAGATAACAGATGAGTGGGTTTCTGGAGAGGCTCCTTCCTGCTCTGCAGAGGCTGCCCATCTCTGGGTCCTCATATGACGGGGACTTCTTTCTAGCTGGACCTAAGTGCATGATGAAAGGCCTGCCCTCAGGACAAAATCTGTCCCTGCCTCCCTACAGAAGGCCTGTCTCTAAACACTATCACACAGGCGTGAGGGCCTTGCCGTTTCAATCTGGGAAAGATACCAATATGCATCACTTTTGAGCTTCAGGTGGCAAAAGAATCCTGAAAGGCATGTCTTCAGTCTCCTCCTCTGCCTCTGCAATGACTATTTCAGTGTGGAAGCAGTTTGCAAATCAGGGTGCTGCCCAGGTGGCAAGGGCATTGCTTCTGAGGGTTTGCTGAATCTCATGCAAAGGACAGTCTTTTGTGAATACAGGGGTGCTGCGTTCAACCTGGTGCCTCCTCTTGGGACAACAGAAGAAAAGGAAAAGCATGAAGACATTTCACCCTGTGACCTTCAGTAGCTTTTGCCTCGTGCACCAAAGAGGCCAATGTTTATTTATTCAGACGTCTAAGCCAGTATGATGTGTCAGTGGCCTTTGTGGCTGAGTATCTCAGATCATTTCAGGCTTTTAAGAAAAAGGTTGTTAGCCTGACAGTGGTGGCACATGCCTTTAACCCCAGCACTCGGCGCTAGAGCCAGGCAGATCTCTGTGAGTTCAAAGCCAGCCTGGGCTACAGAGTGAGTTCCAGGACAGGCACCAAAACTACACAACGAAACCTTCTTCTGCTGTCCAATGATGGACTCAGCCTTTTCCTATAGCCTCTGGCTGTTTGTGAGGAAATGGATGAGCTGGGAGCAAACCCAGAGCTGTCTGGGAGGGAGTCTCTCTGAAGGAACTGGAGGAAAGCTTTGTTTTGAGTGCTTTTGCTTCTTTTTACTGACTGGCAGGGGGAGATGAGCAAGTTCCCAGTGATTTTTTTCCTTGGGGCACAAAAGCATCTTCCTCGAATAAGGCCCCACTTGCTCCAGGGAAAGTGTAAGCAAAGAAAAACATAAAACAAACTCAGCTCAGGGAGAACAGTCATCTCCTATCTCCTGTGGCCCAAAAGCAAAAATCTTGACTCAAACCTCCCATGTTAAAGCTGAAATGTGACTTTAGAAACTTTAGTCATGTAAAGGGAAATGGAAGTGGTGGACATGAGAGGCACTATGGGAAAGGTAGTTTGTAGTGGCATGCCAATATAGAAAAAGGCAGCTTGGGAAATGAAGTCAAAAACATAGTGATGCTATAAAGAAAAGCATGCTGGGAAAGACAGCATAGGCAATACCTGCATGCCCAATTCTTTACTGGGCTCTGCAGGTTGCTTCTTTCAGAGGAACCACTTTATTGGTGAACATAGGATGGGCTTGTGTGTTTGGAGCCCAAGGGAGGCAGCACACTGTTGACAGGCAAGCCCTAATTCCCTTGCACAGTCTCATGAAGCACCTGATGTTTAGAAGGGGTGATGCCTATTCCATGTCAAAGTTCGGCCCAGATTCTGGGTCATTTCCTTTTCCAGTATGCCACTGTAGATACTTGGGGCAGCTGCAGCTCTGGATAGTGAGCAGAGCTACATGTGGGGCTCTTCTTCTGGGGACAACATAGAGGCATGGCGGCACTTCTAGCCACCGTCTGCCCTGGTGCCGTTGGCACAAAAGGCAGGTGCTGTGGTGAGGGCTGGGTGTAGAAGAGGCCAAAGGTGAGCTCACTGGCCCTTTGTTTTAGATGAAGATCAGAGACAGAGCATTGTACTGGGAATGAGGGAGGTGTAACTTCAAGGTCCACAGGCTTGGCTGAGGTGGTGCAGCCAAGCAAAAACCCTAGCTCCTTGTGGGACAGCCCTTTGATGATGAGGTATGTCCACATCATTGCCTTGTATTTTCTCTTTACAAAGGATTATACAATGGCATTAATATTAAACCCAACACGACACTGTGTCTAGGATATTGGGATCTAAGTGGATGTCACTTGGGATGTTTTCTTCCCATTTCATGGGCCAGGGATGTTGCTGAAGATCATCAATGGAGGGCCTCCTCTCTGTGGCAACTGTCAACATTCAGTGAATTAGGTTTTCAAGATACCCAGAGACATGAGCAGAAATGTCATAGGTGCCTGTGATGATCTTCCCTCAATCTCTTACAGGGTGTTTCCTGGGAAGTGGTGGTCCACGGTAGTGATAAAATAGAGCAGCACACCCAGACTCGACACATCTACCTTCTTCCCATCATAGCCCTCTCCCAGTACCAGTTCTGGGACATTGAAGATCTTGGTCCCACTTTGGCCTTGCAGTACAGTGCCAGCTCTACATCTGGTAGAGATAACAAAGTCTGCCAGCTTCATTGCCCTCTTCATCTAGAAGGATACTTTCAGAATTCAGGTCTCGCTGGACGAGGTCAATGTCATTGTAAAACTTGATGACTGACACAATCTGCCTGAATATTTTCTGTGCCTCTTCTTCCTGCAAACTGCCTTCCTCCCTTACTCATTGGAACAAGTTTTCTTAATTGTATGAACCTGGAAGAGGCAAATTATGTTAGGATGGTGTAGTTTATCCAGGTTTGCCAACTTACATGATAACCAGAATTCCTGCTCTAAGTTCTCTATAACATTTATGGCCAATGGCCATAATAAGCCAGTTTCACAGAGCCAAATTCACCCTGGCCAATGGTACATAGGAACATGTATTGACTTTTCAGGTTCTTCTTTTAGGGGTGGCAGGCCATGAGGCTAGGTAGTCACTGTGCTTCTGTGCAGACAGATCTTTGGAAGCTATAACTCAACAACTCACTAGAGAGCAGTGAACAACTTCCACAGGTTACTGAAATCAGCTCCCTGGTCTGTAGGGACAGAACTGCAGGCCAGCCCACAGCCTTATATATAGGACACTCATCTCTAAGGGAGTGCTAAGTGAGAAATAGACCAATCACAGTAGGTTATATATAGCCCACAGTGACTGATTTCAAGTTAGGTCTCAGGCACATTTCCTCTTCACTGTCTCATTCTAGCCTCTCCAGGAGTCCCCTAGGAGCTTCCCGCCATGTACAGTGTCCAATGGGAACATCTCCCTCCATCACTTCGGCTTGGTGTGTGCTCCAATGGTGACTACCTACAAGGAGGTCCCTGTCACACTCTGCACATCATTGTCCCTCTTTGTCTCTGAGACAGAAGGCTGAAAAAAAATAACAGGACACCACACTTTACAAAAACCTGAGCAGGAACCATCCATGATATCTCTGTGGGCTCAGGAAATCCTGGCAAGCATAATGCACTGACTGCAGAAGGAGCCTCTAAAAATGTCATAGGTGAATGAGCCTGATACTCCAAATAGTGAGATCTTCTGCTGTCCAATGATGGACTCGGCCTTTTCCTATAGCCTCTGGCTGTTTGTGAGGAAATGGATGAGCTGGGAGCAAACCCAGAGCTGCCTGGGAGGGAGTCTCTCTGAAGGAACTGGAGGAAAGCTTTGTTTTGAGTACTTTTGCTTCTTTTTACTGACTGGCTGGGGGAGATGAGCAAGTTCCCAGTGATTTTTTTCCTTGGGGCACAAAAGCATCTTCCTCGAATAAGGCCCCACTTGCTCCAGGGAAAGTGTCAGCAAAGAAAAACATAAAACAAACTCAGCTCAGGGAGAACAGACATCTCCTATCTCCTGTGGCCCAAAAGCAAAAATCTTGACTCAAACCTCCCATGTTAAAGCTGAAATGTGACTTTAGAAACTTTAGTCATGTAAAGGGAAATGGAAGTGGTGGACTTGAGAGGCACTATGGGAAAGGTAGTTTGTAGTGGCATGCCAATATAGTAAAAGGCAGCTTGGGAAAAGAAGTCAAAAACATAGTGATGCTATAAAGAAAAGCATGCTGGGAAAGACAGCATAGGCAATACCTGCATGCCCAATTCCTTACTGGGCTCTGCAGCATGCCACTCTCAGGGGAGCCACTTTATTGGTGAACATAGGATGGGCTTGTGTGTTTGGAGCCCAAGGGAGGCAGCACACTGTTGACAGGCAAGCCCTAATTCCCTTGCACAGTCTCATGAAGCACCTGATGTTTAGAAGGGGTGATGCCTATTCCATGTCAAAGTTCGGCCCAGATTCTGGGTCATTTCCTTTTCCAGTATGCCACTGTATATACTTGGGGCAGCTGCAGCTCTGGATAGTGAGCAGAGCTACATGTGGGGCTCTTCTTCTGGGGACAACATAGAGGCATGGCGGCACTTCTAGCCACCGTCTGCCCTGGTGCCGTTGGCACAAAAGGCAGGTGCTGTGGTGAGGGCTGGGTGTAGAAGAGGCCAAAGGTGAGCTCACTGGCTCTTTGTTTTAGATGAAGATCAGAGATAGAGCGATGTACTGGGAATGAGGGAGGTGTAACTTCAAGGTCCACAGGCTTGGCTGAGGTGGTGCAGCCAAGCAAAAACCCTAGCTCCTTGTGGGATTGCCCTTTGATGATGAGGTATGTCCACATCATTGCCTTGTATTTTCTCTTTACAAAGGATTATACAATGGCATTAATATTAAACCCAACACGACACTGTGTCTAGGATATTGGGATCTAAGTGGATGTCACTTGGGATGTTTTCTTCCCATTTCATGGGCCAGGGATGTTGCTGAAGATCATCAATGGAGGGCCTCCTCTCTGTGGCAACTGTCAACATTCAGTGAATTAGGTTTTCAAGATACCCAGAGACATGAGCAGAAATGTCATAGGTGCCTGTGATGATCTTCCCTCAATCTCTTACAGGGTGTTTCCTGGGAAGTGGTGGTCCACGGTAGTGATAAAATAGAGCAGCACACCCAAACTCGACACATCTACCTTCTTCCCATCATAGCCCTCTCCCAGTACCAGTTCTGGGACATTGAAGATCTTGGTCCCACTTTGGCCTTGCAGTACAGTGCCAGCTCTACATCTCGTAGAGATAACAAAGTCTGCCAGCTTCATTGCCCTCTTCATCTAGAAGGATACTTTCAGAATTCAGGTCTCGCTGGACGAGGTCAATGTCATTGTAAAACTTGATGACTGACACAATCTGCCTGAATATTTTCTGTGCCTCTTCTTCCTGCAAACTGCCTTCCTCCCTTACTCATTGGAACAAGTTTTCTTAATTGTATGAACCTGGAAGAGGCAAATTATGTTAGGATGGTGTAGTTTATCCAGGTTTGCCAACTTACATGATAACCAGAATTCCTGCTCTAAGTTCTCTATAACATTTATGGCCAATGGCTGACTATGAGGCCATAATAAGCCAGTTTCACAGAGCCAAATTCACCCTGGCCAATGGTACATAGGAACATGTATTGACTTTTCAGGTTCTTCTTTTAGGGGTGGCAGGCCATGAGGCTAGGTAGTCACTGTGCTTCTGTGCAGACAGATCTTTGTGAAGCTATAACTCAACAACTCACTAGAGAGCAGTGAACAACTTCCACAGGTTACTGAAATCAGCTCCCTGGTCTGTAGGGACAGAACTGCAGGCCAGCCCACAGCCTTATATATAGGACACTCATCTCTAAGGGAGTGCTAAGTGAGAAATAGACCAATCACAGTAGGTTATATATAGCCCACAGTGACTGATTTCAAGTTAGGTCTCAGGCACATTTCCTCTTCACTGTCTCATTCTAGCCTCTCCAGGAGTCCCCTAGGAGCTTCCCGCCATGTACAGTGTCCAATGGGAACATCTCCCTCCATCACTTTGGCCTGGGGTGTGCTCCAATGGTGACTACCTACAAGGAGGTCCCTGTCACACTCTGCACATCATTGTCCCTCTTTGTCTCTGAGACAGAAGGCTGAAAAAAAATAACAGGACACCACACTTTACAAAAACCTGAGCAGGAACCATCCATGATATCTCTGTGGGCTCAGGAAATCCTGGCAAGCATAATGCACTGACTGCAGAAGGAGCCTCTAAAAATGTCATAGGTGAATGAGCCTGATACTCCAAATAGTGAGATCTTCTGCTGTCCAATGATGGACTCGGCCTTTTCCTATAGCCTCTGGCTGTTTGTGAGGAAATGGATGAGCTGGGAGCAAACCCAGAGCTGCCTGGGAGGGAGTCTCTCTGAAGGAACTGGAGGAAAGCTTTGTTTTGAGTGCTTTTGCTTCTTTTTACTGACTGGCTGCGGGAGATGAGCAAGTTCCCAGTGATTTTTTTCCTTGGGGCACAAAAGCATCTTCCTCGAATAAGGCCCCACTTGCTCCAGGGAAAGTGTAAGCAAAGAAAAACATAAAACAAACTCAGCTCAGGGAGAACAGACATCTCCTATCTCCTGTGGCCCAAAAGCAAAAATCTTGACTCAAACCTCCCATGTTAAAGCTGAAATGTGACTTTAGAAACTTTAGTCATGTAAAGGGAAATGGAAGTGGTGGACATGAGAGGCACTATGGGAAAGGTAGTGTGTAGTGGCATGCCAATATAGAAAAAGGCAGCTTGGGAAATGAAGTCAAAAACATAGTGATGCTATTGAGAAAAGCATGCTGGGAAAGCCAGCATCAGCAATACCTGCCTGCCCAATTCTTCACTGGGCTCTGCAGGTTGCTTCTTTCAGAGGAACCACTTTATTGGTGAACATAGGATGGGCTTATGTGTTTGGAGCCCGACAGAAGCAGCACTCTCTTGACAGACAAGTCCTAATTCCCTGTGCAGTCTCTTGAAGCCCCTGATGTTCAGAAGGGGGGAAGCCTTTTCCATGTTACAGTCCAGCCCAGGTGTCGTGTCTTTTCTTCTTCCAATATACCACTGTAGATAACATGGGGCACCTGCAGCTGTGGATATGGGTCATAGGTACAAGTGAGGTTCTTTATCTGGGTACAGCATAGAGGGATGGAGGTACTTCTAGCCCCCTTGCCCTGGTTCTCTTGGCGCAACAAGCAGGTGCTGTTTTGAGGTCTGGATGTGGATGAGGCCAAAAGTGAGCTTACTGCCCTTTGTTTTAGGTGAAAACCAGAGATAGAGAGATGAACTGAGGATGGAGGAGATACAACTTCAAGGTCCACAGACTAGGCTCAGGAGGTGCAGCCAAGCAAAAACCCCAGCTCCTGTGTGACTGCTCTTTGATGATGAAGTATGTCCCCATCATTTCATTGTCTTTTCTCTTTACAAAGGATTACAAGATGCCATTGATATTAATCCCAACACTACAGTGTTTCTAGGACACTGGGATAAGTAGGTGTCATTTGGGATGTTTT
This sequence comes from Peromyscus maniculatus bairdii, assembly GCF_049852395.1. Classification (NCBI taxonomy): domain Eukaryota; kingdom Metazoa; phylum Chordata; class Mammalia; order Rodentia; family Cricetidae; genus Peromyscus; species Peromyscus maniculatus. Next base: position 24,086,647 of record NC_134864.1, read on the forward strand.
CCTCCTGTTTCATGACCCATGGATGTTGCTGAAAGTCTTCAGTGGAGGGCCTCCTTTGTGGAACAACAGTGAGCATTTAGTGAATTAGTTTTTCAAGATACTCAGAGACATGAGCTGAAAAGTCATAGGTTCTCTCTTATGATATTCCCCTCGATCTCTTCCAACATGCTTTCTTGGAACAGGTAGTACCCAGTGGTAATAAAATAGAGCAGCACAACCTGACTCCACACATCTGCCTTCTTCTCATCATAGCCCTCTCCCAGCACCAGTTCTGGGGTTTGAAGGTCTTGGTCCCACATTGCCCTTGCAGTACAGTGCCAGCTCTACATCTGGTGGAGATAACAAAGTCTACCTGCTTCACATTGCCCTCTTCATCTAGAAGGATATTTACAGAATTCAGGTCTAGATGGACGATGTCAAGGTCATGGCAAAACTTGATGCCTAACAAGATCTGACCGAATATTTTCTCTGTCTCTTCTTCCTGCAAACTGCCCTCCTCCCTTACTCGTTAGAACAAGTTTTCTCAGTCACAAAGAAATGTTGTTCTGTTGTAAGAACCTGGAAGCAGCAATTTATGTTATGGTGTAGTTTATCCAGAGTCGCCATCTAACACGATAACCAGAGATCCTGCTCTATGTAGTCATAACATTTATGGCCAAAGGCTGACTATGAGGTGATGATAGGCCAGTTTCACAGAGGCAAATGCACCCTAGCCAATGGTAACTAAGAGTATGTATTGACTTTTCAGGTTCTTCTTTTAGGGCGCACAGGTCATGAGGCTATGTGGTCAAGGTGCTCCTATGCAGACAGTTGTGAACCTGCAACTAAACAACTAACAAGCTAGACAGAAGTGCAAAAGTTCCACAGGTTACCTGGTCTATAGGGACAGAACTGCAGGCCAGCCCACAGCCTAATATACAGGACACTCATCGCTCACAGTGACGTCTGACAGAGAAATGGACCAATCACAGCAGGGTATATATACCACAGAGTAAAAGCTTCCATGTTAGACCCCAGGCACCTTTCCCCTTCACTGTCTCACTCTGTCCTCTCCAGGAGTCCCCTAATCGCTTCCAGCCATGTACAGTGTCTCAAGGGAACAGCTCCCTCTATCACTTCAGCCTTGTGTGTGCTCCAGTGATGATTACTTACAATGTGTCCCTTACACACACTGTACACCTTTCCCTCTTTGTCTCGATTCAAAATGATGAAAATAACAGGACACCACACTTTAAAAAAACCTGAACAGGACTCCACCATGATGTCCATCTGTGCTCAAGGAATCTTGGCAATCATCCTGCACCTACTGAAGGAGGTGATAAAAATGTCCTGGGTGAATGAGCCTGGCTCTCCAAACTGTGAGCTCTTCTGATGTCCAGCTAATGGACTCAGCCTTTCCTACAGCCTCTAGCAATTTCTCTTAGTGGTTAGAGGCCAGGTTTAGACTTAGGATACTATGTAAGCAGAAAGATGAAATGCAAGGCGTCAGGACACCTCCACGGAGGAGCTCATTTCTCATCTTCACTGTAGCTGGCATACAGGGGGAGAGGAGGGTGGTGAAAAAGAGAAGGAGGTTTCCATGGCCCTTTTAGCCTCGCATGTCTCTGGGCTTTCTGGAGCAGCATGCGGCCACCTCTACACATCACGTCATAGCAATACATTGATGATCTTTCTCCCATTTCTACCAGCTAGCAGCACTCTGAAGTAAGCCCATAGTGTGTATAGTGGAGCAGCAAGATACAGCCTTGCCTGAATGGAACTCCACTTCATCAAGGTGCTTGCATCCCATGAACATTTTAACTGTCAGTCAAGAGGACTGGGCTGTGCTGCTTGCCTAGTCGGCTCCTTCCTCAAGAGAAGAAACTGGTGAGCATTTGTCACTGATCAACTGACGTTGGTTCCTCCTCAGAAGTTCCACTGTAGAATTCCACCTCAGGAGGACAGTTAGCTGTCAGTGGAGGATGATTCCTACTTTGGAGGAGATGAGATCAAAAGATAATAAACATCCTTTGAGTCCTCTGCTGCAACTCTTAAAAAGTGGTCCCTTTAAAGAGGGCAATGCTGCTGAAGCAAGAAAAAAACACTGACTTGGGATGTCCACCTCAGGTTCATTACATGTTCAAAACCACATATTCATTCATATATTCTCTCCCTCTCTCCGTCTCCCTCTCCCTCTCCTTCCCCCTCCCCCTCTCTCTCTCTTTTGTGTGTGTGTCTGTGTCCGTCTGTCTTTCTGTCTGTCTGTCTGTCTGTCTGTCTCTCAAGAGAAGGAGAATGTGCTTAGAATGTTTTCTCTCAAGAAATGAGAATGTGTCTAGAATGTCCCCAGGTCCTCCTGGTCCAGAGCCTGGTCTCCAAAGTCACACATGTTGTTGATCCTGTATTCTACAGAAGAATGTTTTTTGGCTTCAAATCTCTGTGTGCAATGTCCTGGTTCATGGCTATGGCACTTACTTGGCCAGATGGCTGCCTCCCATAACACCAAGCAAGGAAGACACTATGCTGACTCTTCTGCACTTTGAGGGTACTTTCCTTCTGCTGGGACCCCCATTCTGCAGATAACAACTGTTTCTCTTTATCACCTGCACACCGCAATGATGATGTTTGAGTGATCTAGTGCCTTGATTAAATCCACTAGGGTTCTACTGCTCCTGAAACACCCTTGAGGAATTCTGAAGTCAGTCTTCACATATAACTGGGAACCTAAGAGGTTGGAGAAGTTATTAAACCTCACCAAAGCAGCCAAACCCTATCATGCAGGCTGGCCTCTCTATTTCTGTGGTGTGTCCAGCTTTCCAACATAGGCAAGGTAGAAGGGCCTTCATATGCACACAAAGGTACAAGGCCCAGCTCAAGCATTCTATTGCAGTTGAGGGCATGAGCAAAATTGCAGTGAGATGAGTCCCTGGCGATCCTTTAAGCCTGGGTTCATGTTGAACCCCCAGTAGTGCAAGGTAGAGAGATTTCAGGAAGCTGAGGTTGCAGTCAGAACATAAGGGCCTGGAATCCTTCACTGAAATGCTGTCTATCCACACGGGAGGGACAAGTGGGAGGGAAGGATGACATGGAGTCAATGTGGTTTCCAGGCTGAGCACTTGGCCCTCTGTGTTGTAGTATGGACACAGACACTCAGACACATACACACTGACTTTTCTATTAAACAAAGTGTTATATGGAGTAAGTTCTTTGACATTCTCTACCTGCAGCTCTCAAGAGGAGGAAGAGCAAGCATTCTGACCAGAAATTTACAATTTAAGGAGGTGAAGTCCCATTAGGTGGCTTGATGGAGGTCACACAACAAATGAGGTTTCTGGGTCTCTTTGGTCTGCAGGCTGTAGGACCCTTAGATCAGTTCCTTCCGTTTTCTCCATTTGCATTTCCCCAGTGCCCTTGCAGTGTGTACCTGGCTCTATGCTTTGTGTCTAAACAAATATCTACAGCGTTGATATTGTAGACTGCAGCTCACAGGCTGTTCCTACTCAGTCATAAAGTAGATTTCTTCAGGTTTTGTTTCAATCAGCTATGATAAGTGGATGATAATCCTGGGACTTAAGTTTGGGAACAATGACATTTGAAGAGAACCTATAATTTTGTCTTTTGGGAGGAGTCTGACTTTTTCTGCCAGTGGATTTCCTGTGAGCACATGGAAAACCAGGTTTGCCAGTTCAGACATTGTATTCTACCCTGTGTCAGGCTTCTTGTGAGTGAGGTCCTGCTTAGTGCTGGGCCCCTTTGCCTTCCTTGATGTGTCCTGGGCTTCAGCCCCTCAGCTATTGCTCAGCGACTAGAGGAAAAGCTTTGCAGTTAATATTCTTCAGATAACAGATGAGTGGGTTTCTGGAGAGGCTCCTTCCTGCTCTGCAGAGGCTGCCCATCTCTGGGTCCTCATATGACGGGGACTTCTTTCTAGCTGGACCTAAGTGCATGATGAAAGGCCTGCCCTCAGGACAAAATCTGTCCCTGCCTCCCTACAGAAGGCCTGTCTCTAAACACTATCACACAGGCGTGAGGGCCTTGCCGTTTCAATCTGGGAAAGATACCAATATGCATCACTTTTGAGCTTCAGGTGGCAAAAGAATCCTGAAAGGCATGTCTTCAGTCTCCTCCTCTGCCTCTGCAATGACTATTTCAGTGTGGAAGCAGTTTGCAAATCAGGGTGCTGCCCAGGTGGCAAGGGCATTGCTTCTGAGGGTTTGCTGAATCTCATGCAAAGGACAGTCTTTTGTGAATACAGGGGTGCTGCGTTCAACCTGGTGCCTCCTCTTGGGACAACAGAAGAAAAGGAAAAGCATGAAGACATTTCACCCTGTGACCTTCAGTAGCTTTTGCCTCGTGCACCAAAGAGGCCAATGTTTATTTATTCAGACGTCTAAGCCAGTATGATGTGTCAGTGGCCTTTGTGGCTGAGTATCTCAGATCATTTCAGGCTTTTAAGAAAAAGGTTGTTAGCCTGACAGTGGTGGCACATGCCTTTAACCCCAGCACTCGGCGCTAGAGCCAGGCAGATCTCTGTGAGTTCAAAGCCAGCCTGGGCTACAGAGTGAGTTCCAGGACAGGCACCAAAACTACACAACGAAACCTTCTTCTGCTGTCCAATGATGGACTCAGCCTTTTCCTATAGCCTCTGGCTGTTTGTGAGGAAATGGATGAGCTGGGAGCAAACCCAGAGCTGTCTGGGAGGGAGTCTCTCTGAAGGAACTGGAGGAAAGCTTTGTTTTGAGTGCTTTTGCTTCTTTTTACTGACTGGCAGGGGGAGATGAGCAAGTTCCCAGTGATTTTTTTCCTTGGGGCACAAAAGCATCTTCCTCGAATAAGGCCCCACTTGCTCCAGGGAAAGTGTAAGCAAAGAAAAACATAAAACAAACTCAGCTCAGGGAGAACAGTCATCTCCTATCTCCTGTGGCCCAAAAGCAAAAATCTTGACTCAAACCTCCCATGTTAAAGCTGAAATGTGACTTTAGAAACTTTAGTCATGTAAAGGGAAATGGAAGTGGTGGACATGAGAGGCACTATGGGAAAGGTAGTTTGTAGTGGCATGCCAATATAGAAAAAGGCAGCTTGGGAAATGAAGTCAAAAACATAGTGATGCTATAAAGAAAAGCATGCTGGGAAAGACAGCATAGGCAATACCTGCATGCCCAATTCTTTACTGGGCTCTGCAGGTTGCTTCTTTCAGAGGAACCACTTTATTGGTGAACATAGGATGGGCTTGTGTGTTTGGAGCCCAAGGGAGGCAGCACACTGTTGACAGGCAAGCCCTAATTCCCTTGCACAGTCTCATGAAGCACCTGATGTTTAGAAGGGGTGATGCCTATTCCATGTCAAAGTTCGGCCCAGATTCTGGGTCATTTCCTTTTCCAGTATGCCACTGTAGATACTTGGGGCAGCTGCAGCTCTGGATAGTGAGCAGAGCTACATGTGGGGCTCTTCTTCTGGGGACAACATAGAGGCATGGCGGCACTTCTAGCCACCGTCTGCCCTGGTGCCGTTGGCACAAAAGGCAGGTGCTGTGGTGAGGGCTGGGTGTAGAAGAGGCCAAAGGTGAGCTCACTGGCCCTTTGTTTTAGATGAAGATCAGAGACAGAGCATTGTACTGGGAATGAGGGAGGTGTAACTTCAAGGTCCACAGGCTTGGCTGAGGTGGTGCAGCCAAGCAAAAACCCTAGCTCCTTGTGGGACTGCTCTTTGATGATGAGGTATGTCCACATCATTGCCTTGTATTTTCTCTTTACAAAGGATTATACAATGGCATTAATATTAAACCCAACACGACACTGTGTCTAGGATATTGGGATCTAAGTGGATGTCACTTGGGATGTTTTCTTCCCATTTCATGGGCCAGGGATGTTGCTGAAGATCATCAATGGAGGGCCTCCTCTCTGTGGCAACTGTCAACATTCAGTGAATTAGGTTTTCAAGATACCCAGAGACATGAGCAGAAATGTCATAGGTGCCTGTGATGATCTTCCCTCAATCTCTTACAGGGTGTTTCCTGGGAAGTGGTGGTCCACGGTAGTGATAAAATAGAGCAGCACACCCAGACTCGACACATCTACCTTCTTCCCATCATAGCCCTCTCCCAGTACCAGTTCTGGGACATTGAAGATCTTGGTCCCACTTTGGCCTTGCAGTACAGTGCCAGCTCTACATCTGGTAGAGATAACAAAGTCTGCCAGCTTCATTGCCCTCTTCATCTAGAAGGATACTTTCAGAATTCAGGTCTCGCTGGACGAGGTCAATGTCATTGTAAAACTTGATGACTGACACAATCTGCCTGAATATTTTCTGTGCCTCTTCTTCCTGCAAACTGCCTTCCTCCCTTACTCATTGGAACAAGTTTTCTTAATTGTATGAACCTGGAAGAGGCAAATTATGTTAGGATGGTGTAGTTTATCCAGGTTTGCCAACTTACATGATAACCAGAATTCCTGCTCTAAGTTCTCTATAACATTTATGGCCAATGGCTGACTATGAGGCCATAATAAGCCAGTTTCACAGAGCCAAATTCACCCTGGCCAATGGTACATAGGAACATGTATTGACTTTTCAGGTTCTTCTTTTAGGGGTGGCAGGCCATGAGGCTAGGTAGTCACTGTGCTTCTGTGCAGACAGATCTTTGTGAAGCTATAACTCAACAACTCACTAGAGAGCAGTGAACAACTTCCACAGGTTACTGAAATCAGCTCCCTGGTCTGTAGGGACAGAACTGCAGGCCAGCCCACAGCCTTATATATAGGACACTCATCTCTAAGGGAGTGCTAAGTGAGAAATAGACCAATCACAGTAGGTTATATATAGCCCACAGTGACTGATTTCAAGTTAGGTCTCAGGCACATTTCCTCTTCACTGTCTCATTCTAGCCTCTCCAGGAGTCCCCTAGGAGCTTCCCGCCATGTACAGTGTCCAATGGGAACATCTCCCTCCATCACTTCGGCCGGGTGTGTGCTCCAATGGTGACTACCTACAAGGAGGTCCCTGTCACACTCTGCACATCATTGTCCCTCTTTGTCTCTGAGACAGAAGGCTGAAAAAAAAAAATAACAGGACACCACACTTTACAAAAACCTGAGCAGGAACCATCCATGATATCTCTGTGGGCTCAGGAAATCCTGGCAAGCATAATGCACTGACTGCAGAAGGAGCCTCTAAAAATGTCATAGGTGAATGAGCCTGATACTCCAAATAGTGAGATCTTCTGCTGTCCAATGATGGACTCAGCCTTTTCCTATAGCCTCTGGCTGTTTGTGAGGAAATGGATGAGCTGGGAGCAAACCCAGAGCTGTCTGGGAGGGAGTCTCTCTGAAGGAACTGGAGGAAAGCTTTGTTTTGATTGCTTTTGCTTCTTTTTACTGACTGGCTGGGGGAGATGAGCAAGTTCCCAGTGATTTTTTTCCTTGGGGCACTAAAGCACTTTCCTCCAATAAGGCCCCACTTGCTCCAGGGAAAGTGTCAGCAAAGAAAAACATAAAACAAACTCAGCTCAGGGAGAACAGACATCTCCTATCTCCTGTGGCCCAAAAGCAAAAATCTTGACTCAAACCTCCCATGTTAAAGCTGAAATGTGACTTTAGAAACTTTAGTCATGTAAAGGGAAATGGAAGTGGTGGACATGAGAGGCACTATGGGAAAGGTAGTGTGTAGTGGCATGCCAATATAGAAAAAGGCAGCTTGGGAAAAGAAGTCAAAAACATAGTGATGCTATTGAGAAAAGCATGCTGGGAAAGCCAGCATCAGCAATACCTGCCTGCCCAATTCCTCACTGGGCTCTGCAGGTTGCTTCTTTCAGAGGAACCACTTTATTGGTGAACATAGGATGGGCTTATGTGTTTGGAGCCCGACAGAAGCAGCACTCTCTTGACAGAGAAGTCCTAATTCCCTGTGCAGTCTCTTGAAGCCCCTGATGTTCAGAAGGGGGGAAGCCTTTTCCATGTTACAGTCCAGCCCAGGTGTCGTGTCTTTTCTTCTTCCAATATACCACTGTAGATAACATGGGGCACCTGCAGCTGTGGATATGGGTCATAGGTACAAGTGAGGTTCTTTATCTGGGTACAGCATAGAGGGATGGAGGTACTTCTAGCCCCCTTGCCCTGGTTCTCTTGGCGCAACAAGCAGGTGCTGTTTTGAGGTCTGGATGTGGATGAGGCCAAAAGTGAGCTTACTGCCCTTTGTTTTAGGTGAAAACCAGAGATAGAGAGATGAACTGAGGATGGAGGAGATACAACTTCAAGGTCCACAGACTAGGCTCAGGAGGTGCAGCCAAGCAAAAACCCCAGCTCCTTGTGTGACTGCTCTTTGATGATGAAGTATGTCCCCATCATTTCATTGTCTTTTCTCTTTACAAAGGATTACAAGATGCCATTGATATTAATCCCAACACTACAGTGTTTCTAGGACACTGGGATAAGTAGGTGTCATTTGGGATGTTTTCCTCCTGTTTCATGACCCATGGATGTTGCTGAAAGTCTTCAGTGGAGGGCCTCCTTTGTGGAACAACAGTGAGCATTTAGTGAATTAGTTTTTCAAGATACTCAGAGACATGAGCTGAAAAGTCATAGGTTCTCTCTTATGATATTCCCCTCGATCTCTTCCAACATGCTTTCTTGGAACAGGTAGTACCCAGTGGTAATAAAATAGAGCAGCACAACCTGACTCCACACATCTGCCTTCTTCTCATCATAGCCCTCTCCCAGCACCAGTTCTGGGGTTTGAAGGTCTTGGTCCCACATTGCCCTTGCAGTACAGTGCCAGCTCTACATCTGGTGGAGATAACAAAGTCTACCTGCTTCACATTGCCCTCTTCATCTAGAAGGATATTTACAGAATTCAGGTCTAGATGGACGATGTCAAGGTCATGGCAAAACTTGATGCCTAACAAGATCTGACCGAATATTTTCTCTGTCTCTTCTTCCTGCAAACTGCCCTCCTCCCTTACTCGTTAGAACAAGTTTTCTCAGTCACAAAGAAATGTTGTTCTGTTGTAAGAACCTGGAAGCAGCAATTTATGTTATGGTGTAGTTTATCCAGAGTCGCCATCTAACACGATAACCAGAGATCCTGCTCTATGTAGTCATAACATTTATGGCCAAAGGCTGACTATGAGGTGATGATAGGCCAGTTTCACAGAGGCAAATGCACCCTAGCCAATGGTAACTAAGAGTATGTATTGACTTTTCAGGTTCTTCTTTTAGGGCGCACAGGTCATGAGGCTATGTGGTCAAGGTGCTCCTATGCAGACAGTTGTGAACCTGCAACTAAACAACTAACAAGCTAGACAGAAGTGCAAAAGTTCCACAGGTTACCTGGTCTATAGGGACAGAACTGCAGGCCAGCCCACAGCCTAATATACAGGACACTCATCGCTCACAGTGACGTCTGACAGAGAAATGGACCAATCACAGCAGGGTATATATACCACAGAGTAAAAGCTTCCATGTTAGACCCCAGGCACCTTTCCCCTTCACTGTCTCACTCTGTCCTCTCCAGGAGTCCCCTAATCGCTTCCAGCCATGTACAGTGTCTCAAGGGAACAGCTCCCTCTATCACTTCAGCCTTGTGTGTGCTCCAATGATGATTACTTACAATGTGTCCCTTACACACACTGTACACCTTTCCCTCTTTGTCTCGATTCAAAATGATGAAAATAACAGGACACCACACTTTAAAAAAACCTGAACAGGACTCCACCATGATGTCCATCTGTGCTCAAGGAATCTTGGCAATCATCCTGCACCTACTGAAGGAGGTGATAAAAATGTCCTGGGTGAATGAGCCTGGCTCTCCAAACTGTGAGCTCTTCTGATGTCCAGCTAATGGACTCAGCCTTTCCTACAGCCTCTAGCAATTTCTCTTAGTGGTTAGAGGCCAGGTTTAGACTTAGGATACTATGTAAGCAGAAAGATAAAATGCAAGGCGTCAGGACACCTCCACGGAGGAGCTCATTTCTCATCTTCACTGTAGCTGGCATACAGGGGGAGAGGAGGGTGGTGAAAAAGAGAAGGAGGTTTCCATGGCCCTTTTAGCCTCGCATGTCTCTGGGCTTTCTGGAGCAGCATGCGGCCACCTCTACACATCACGTCATAGCAATACATTGATGATCTTTCTCCCATTTCTACCAGCTAGCAGCACTCTGAAGTAAGCCCATAGTGTGTATAGTGGAGCAGCAAGATACAGCCTTGCCTGAATGGAACTCCACTTCATCAAGGTGCTTGCGTCCCATGAACATTTTAACTGTCAGTCAAGAGGACTGGGCTGTGCTGCTTGCCTAGTCGGCTCCTTCCTCAAGAGAAGAAACTGGTGAGCATTTGTCACTGATCAACTGACGTTGGTTCCTCCTCAGAAGTTCCACTGTAGAATTCCACCTCAGGAGGACAGTTAGCTGTCAGTGGAGGATGATTCCTACTTTGGAGGAGATGAGATCAAAAGATAATAAACATCCTTTGAGTCCTCTGCTGCAACTCTTAAAAAGTGGTCCCTTTAAAGAGGGCAATGCTGCTGAAGCAAGAAAAAAACACTGACTTGGGATGTCCACCTCAGGTTCATTACATGTTCAAAACCACATATTCATTCATATATTCTCTCCCTCTCTCCCTCTCCCTCTCCCTCTCCCTCTCCCTCTCCCTCTCCTTCCCCCTCCCCCTCTCTCTCTCTTTTGTGTGTGTGTCTGTGTCCGTCTGTCTTTCTGTCTGTCTGTCTGTCTGTCTGTCTCTCAAGAGAAGGAGAATGTGCTTAGAATGTTTTCTCTCAAGAAAGGAGAATGTGTCTAGAATGTCCCCAGGTCCTCCTGGTCCAGAGCCTGGTCTCCAAAGTCACACATTTTGTTGATCCTGCATTCTACAGAAGAATGTTTTTTGGCTTCAAATCTCTGTGTGCAATGTCCTGGTTCATGGCTATGGCACTTACTTGGCCAGATGGCTGCCTCCCATAACACCAAGCAAGGAAGACACTATGCTGACTCTTCTGCACTTTGAGGGTACTTTCCTTCTGCTGGGACCCCCATTCTGCAGATAACAACTGTTTCTCTTTATCACCTGCACACCGCAATGATGATGTTTGAGTGATCTAGTGCCTTGATTAAATCCACTAGGGTTCTACTGCTCCTGAAACACCCTTGAGGAATTCTGAAGTCAGTCTTCACATATAACTGGGAACCTAAGAGGTTGGAGAAGTTATTAAACCTCACCAAAGCAGCCAAACCCTATCATGCAGGCTGGCCTCTCTATTTCTGTGGTGTGTCCAGCTTTCCAACATAGGCAACGTAGAAGGGCCTTCATATGCACACAAAGGTACAAGGCCCAGCTCAAGCATTCTATTGCAGTTGAGGGCATGAGCAAAATTGCAGTGAGATGAGTCCCTGGCGATCCTTTAAGCCTGGGTTCATGTTGAACCCCCAGTAGTGCAAGGTAGAGAGATTTCAGGAAGCTGAGGTTGCAGTCAGAACATAAGGGCCTGGAATCCTTCACTGAAATGCTGTCTATCCACACGGGAGGGACAAGTGGGAGGGAAGGATGACATGGAGTCAATGTGGTTTCCAGGCTGAGCACTTGGCCCTCTGTGTTGTAGTATGGACACAGACACTCAGACACATACACACTGACTTTTCTATTAAACAAAGTGTTATATGGAGTAAGTTCTTTGACATTCTCTACCTGCAGCTCTCAAGAGGAGGAAGAGCAAGCATTCTGACCAGAAATTTACAATTTAAGGAGGTGAGGTCCCATTAGGTGGCTTGATGGAGGTCACACAACAAATGAGGTTTCTGGGTCTCTTTGGTCTGCAGGCTGTAGGACCCTTAGATCAGTTCCTTCCGTTTTCTCCATTTGCATTTCCCCAGTGCCCTTGCAGTGTGTACCTGGCTCTATGCTTTGTGTCTAAACAAATATCTACAGCGTTGATATTGTAGACTGCAGCTCACAGGCTGTTCCTACTCAGTCATAAAGTAGATTTCTTCAGGTTTTGTTTCAATCAGCTATGATAAGTGGATGATAATCCTGGGACTTAAGTTTGGGAACAATGACATTTGAAGAGAACCTATAATTTTGTCTTTTGGGAGGAGTCTGACTTTTTCTGCCAGTGGATTCCCTGTGAGCACATGGAAAACCAGGTTTGCCAGTTCAGACATTGTATTCTACCCTGTGTCAGGCTTCTTCTGAGTGAGGTCCTGCTTAGTGCTGGGCCCCTTTGCCTTCCTTGATGTGTCCTGGGCTTCAGCCCCTCAGCTATTGCTCAGCGACTAGAGGAAAAGCTTTGCAGTTAATATTCTTCAGATAACAGATGAGTGGGTTTCTGGAGAGGCTCCTTCCTGCTCTGCAGAGGCTGCCCATCTCTGGGTCCTCATATGACGGGGACTTCTTTCTAGCTGGACCTAAGTGCATGATGAAAGGCCTGCCCTCAGGACAAAATCTGTCCCTGCCTCCCTACAGAAGGCCTGTCTCTAAACACTATCACACAGGCGTGAGGGCCTTGCCGTTTCAATCTGGGAAAGATACCAATATGCATCACTTTTGAGCTTCAGGTGGCAAAAGAATCCTGAAAGGCATGTCTTCAGTCTCCTCCTCTGCCTCTGCAATGACTATTTCAGTGTGGAAGCAGTTTGCAAATCAGGGTGCTGCCCAGGTGGCAAGGGCATTGCTTCTGAGGGTTTGCTGAGTCTCATGCAAAGGACAGTCTTTTGTGAATACGGGGGTGCTGGGTTCAACCTGGTGGCTCCTCTTGGGACAACAGAAGAAAATGAAAAGCATGAAGACATTTCACCCTGTGACCTTCAGTAGCTTTTGCCTCGTGCACCAAAGAGGCCAATGTTTATTTATTCAGACGTCTAAGCCAGTATGATGTGTCAGTGGCCTTTGTGGCTGAGTATCTCAGATCATTTCAGGCTTTTAAGAAAAAGGTTGTTAGCCTGACAGTGGTGGCACATGCCTTTAACCCCAGCACTCGGCGCTAGAGCCAGGCAGATCTCTGTGAGTTCAAAGTCAGCCTGGGCTACAGAGTGAGTTCCAGGACAGGCACCAAAACTACACAACGAAACCTTCTTCTGCTGTCCAATGATGGACTCAGCCTTTTCCTATAGCCTCTGGCTGTTTGTGAGGAAATGGATGAGCTGGGAGCAAACCCAGAGCTGTCTGGGAGGGAGTCTCTCTGAAGGAACTGGAGGAAAGCTTTGTTTTGAGTGCTTTTGCTTCTTTTTACTGACTGGCAGGGGGAGATGAGCAAGTTCCCAGTGATTTTTTTCCTTGGGGCACAAAAGCATCTTCCTCGAATAAGGCCCCACTTGCTCCAGGGAAAGTGTAAGCAAAGAAAAACATAAAACAAACTCAGCTCAGGGAGAACAGACATCTCCTATCTCCTGTGGCCCAAAAGCAAAAATCTTGACTCAAACCTCCCATGTTAAAGCTGAAATGTGACTTTAGAAACTTTAGTCATGTAAAGGGAAATGGAAGTGGTGGACATGAGAGGCACTATGGGAAAGGTAGTTTGTAGTGGCATGCCAATATAGAGAAATGGCAGCTTGGGAAATGAAGTCAAAAACATAGTGATGCTATAAAGAAAAGCATGCTGGGAAAGACAGCATAGGCAATACCTGCATGCCCAATTCCTTACTGGGCTCTGCAGCATGCCACTCTCAGGGGAGCCACTTTATTGGTGAACATAGGATGGGCTTGTGTGTTTGGACCCCAAGGGAGGCAGCACACTGTTGACAGGCAAGCCCTAATTCCCTTGCACAGTCTCATGAAGCACCTGATGTTTAGAAGGGGTGATGCCTATTCCATGTCAAAGTTCGGCCCAGATTCTGGGTCATTTCCTTTTCCAGTATGCCACTGTAGATACTTGGGGCAGCTGCAGCTCTGGATAGTGAGCAGAGCTACATGTGGGGCTCTTCTTCTGGGGACAACATAGAGGCATGGCGGCACTTCTAGCCACCGTCTGCCCTGGTGCCGTTGGCACAAAAGGCAGGTGCTGTGGTGAGGGCTGGGTGTAGAAGAGGCCAAAGGTGAGCTCACTGGCCCTTTGTTTTAGATGAAGATCAGAGACAGAGCATTGTACTGGGAATGAGGGAGGTGTAACTTCAAGGTCCACAGGCTTGGCTGAGGTGGTGCAGCCAAGCAAAAACCCTAGCTCCTTGTGGGACTGCTCTTTGATGATGAGGTATGTCCACATCATTGCCTTGTATTTTCTCTTTACAAAGGATTATACAATGGCATTAATATTAAACCCAACACGACACTGTGTCTAGGATATTGGGATCTAAGTGGATGTCACTTGGGATGTTTTCTTCCCATTTCATGGGCCAGGGATGTTGCTGAAGATCATCAATGGAGGGCCTCCTCTCTGTGGCAACTGTCAACATTCAGTGAATTAGGTTTTCAAGATACCCAGAGACATGAGCAGAAATGTCATAGGTGCCTGTGATGATCTTCCCTCAATCTCTTACAGGGTGTTTCCTGGGAAGTGGTGGTCCACGGTAGTGATAAAATAGAGCAGCACACCCAGACTCGACACATCTACCTTCTTCCCATCATAGCCCTCTCCCAGTACCAGTTCTGGGACATTGAAGATCTTGGTCCCACTTTGGCCTTGCAGTACAGTGCCAGCTCTACATCTCGTAGAGATAACAAAGTCTGCCAGCTTCATTGCCCTCTTCATCTAGAAGGATACTTTCAGAATTCAGGTCTCGCTGGACGAGGTCAATGTCATTGTAAAACTTGATGACTGACACAATCTGCCTGAATATTTTCTGTGCCTCTTCTTCCTGCAAACTGCCTTCCTCCCTTACTCATTGGAACAAGTTTTCTTAATTGTATGAACCTGGAAGAGGCAAATTATGTTAGGATGGTGTAGTTTATCCAGGTTTGCCAACTTACATGATAACCAGAATTCCTGCTCTATGTTCTCTATAACATTTATGGCCAATGGCTGACTATGAGGCCATAATAAGCCAGTTTCACAGAGCCAAATTCACCCTGGCCAATGGTACATAGGAACATGTATTGACTTTTCAGGTTCTTCTTTTAGGGGTGGCAGGCCATGAGGCTAGGTAGTCACTGTGCTTCTGTGCAGACAGATCTTTGTGAAGCTATAACTCAACAACTCACTAGAGAGCAGTGAACAACTTCCACAGGTTACTGAAATCAGCTCCCTGGTCTGTAGGGACAGAACTGCAGGCCAGCCCACAGCCTTATATATAGGACACTCATCTCTAAGGGAGTGCTAAGTGAGAAATAGACCAATCACAGTAGGTTATATATAGCCCACAGTGACTGATTTCAAGTTAGGTCTCAGGCACATTTCCTCTTCACTGTCTCATTCTAGCCTCTCCAGGAGTCCCCTAGGAGCTTCCCGCCATGTACAGTGTCCAATGGGAACATCTCCCTCCATCACTTCGGCTGGGTGTGTGCTCCAATGGTGACTACCTACAAGGAGGTCCCTGTCACACTCTGCACATCATTGTCCCTCTTTGTCTCTGAGACAGAAGGCTGAAAAAAAAAAATAACAGGACACCACACTTTACAAAAACCTGAGCAGGAACCATCCATGATATCTCTGTGGGCTCAGGAAATCCTGGCAAGCATAATGCACTGACTGCAGAAGGAGCCTCTAAAAATGTCATAGGTGAATGAGCCTGATACTCCAAATAGTGAGATCTTCTGCTGTCCAGTGATGGACTCAGCCTTTTCCTATAGCCTCTGGCTGTTTGTGAGGAAATGGATGAGCTGGGAGCAAACCCAGAGCTGTCTGGGAGGGAGTCTCTCTGAAGGAACTGGAGGAAAGCTTTGTTTTGATTGCTTTTGCTTCTTTTTACTGACTGGCTGGGGGAGATGAGCAAGTTCCCAGTGATTTTTTTCCTTGGGGCACTAAAGCACTTTCCTCGAATAAGGCCCCACTTGCTCCAGGGAAAGTGTCAGCAAAGAAAAACATAAAACAAACTCAGCTCAGGGAGAACAGACATCTCCTATCTCCTGTGGCCCAAAAGCAAAAATCTTGACTCAAACCTCCCATGTTAAAGCTGAAATGTGACTTTAGAAACTTTAGTCATGTAAAGGGAAATGGAAGTGGTGGACATGAGAGGCACTATGGGAAAGGTAGTGTGTAGTGGCATGCCAATATAGAAAAAGGCAGCTTGGGAAAAGAAGGCAAAAACATAGTGATGCTATTGAGAAAAGCATGCTGGGAAAGCCAGCATCAGCAATACCTGCCTGCCCAATTCCTCACTGGGCTCTGCAGGTTGCTTCTTTCAGAGGAACCACTTTATTGGTGAACATAGGATGGGCTTATGTGTTTGGAGCCCGACAGAAGCAGCACTCTCTTGACAGACAAGTCCTAATTCCCTGTGCAGTCTCTTGAAGCCCCTGATGTTCAGAAGGGGGGAAGCCTTTTCCATGTTACAGTCCAGCCCAGGTGTCGTGTCTTTTCTTCTTCCAATATACCACTGTAGATAACATGGGGCACCTGCAGCTGTGGATATGGGTCATAGGTACAAGTGAGGTTCTTTATCTGGGTACAGCATAGAGGGATGGAGGTACTTCTAGCCCCCTTGCCCTGGTTCTCTTGGCGCAACAAGCAGGTGCTGTTTTGAGGTCTGGATGTGGATGAGGCCAAAAGTGAGCTTACTGCCCTTTGTTTTAGGTGAAAACCAGAGATAGAGAGATGAACTGAGGATGGAGGAGATACAACTTCAAGGTCCACAGACTAGGCTCAGGAGGTGCAGCCAAGCAAAAACCCCAGCTCCTTGTGTGACTGCTCTTTGATGATGAAGTATGTCCCCATCATTTCATTGTCTTTTCTCTTTACAAAGGATTACAAGATGCCATTGATATTAATCCCAACACTACAGTGTTTCTAGGACACTGGGATAAGTAGGTGTCATTTGGGATGTTTTCCTCCTGTTTCATGACCCATGGATGTTGCTGAAAGTCTTCAGTGGAGGGCCTCCTTTGTGGAACAACAGTGAGCATTTAGTGAATTAGTTTTTCAAGATACTCAGAGACATGAGCTGAAAAGTCATAGGTTCTCTCTTATGATATTCCCCTCGATCTCTTCCAACATGCTTTCTTGGAACAGGTAGTACCCAGTGGTAATAAAATAGAGCAGCACAACCTGACTCCACACATCTGCCTTCTTCTCATCATAGCCCTCTCCCAGCACCAGTTCTGGGGTTTGAAGGTCTTGGTCCCACATTGCCCTTGCAGTACAGTGCCAGCTCTACATCTGGTGGAGATAACAAAGTCTACCTGCTTCACATTGCCCTCTTCATCTAGAAGGATATTTACAGAATTCAGGTCTAGATGGACGATGTCAAGGTCATGGCAAAACTTGATGCCTAACAAGATCTGACCGAATATTTTCTCTGTCTCTTCTTCCTGCAAACTGCCCTCCTCCCTTACTCGTTAGAACAAGTTTTCTCAGTCACAAAGAAATGTTGTTCTGTTGTAAGAACCTGGAAGCAGCAATTTATGTTATGGTGTAGTTTATCCAGAGTCGCCATCTAACACGATAACCAGAGATCCTGCTCTATGTAGTCATAACATTTATGGCCAAAGGCTGACTATGAGGTGATGATAGGCCAGTTTCACAGAGGCAAATGCACCCTAGCCAATGGTAACTAAGAGTATGTATTGACTTTTCAGGTTCTTCTTTTAGGGCGCACAGGTCATGAGGCTATGTGGTCAAGGTGCTCCTATGCAGACAGTTGTGAACCTGCAACTAAACAACTAACAAGCTAGACAGAAGTGCAAAAGTTCCACAGGTTACCTGGTCTATAGGGACAGAACTGCAGGCCAGCCCACAGCCTAATATACAGGACACTCATCGCTCACAGTGACGTCTGACAGAGAAATGGACCAATCACAGCAGGGTATATATACCACAGAGTAAAAGCTTCCATGTTAGACCCCAGGCACCTTTCCCCTTCACTGTCTCACTCTGTCCTCTCCAGGAGTCCCCTAATCGCTTCCAGCCATGTACAGTGTCTCAAGGGAACAGCTCCCTCTATCACTTCAGCCTTGTGTGTGCTCCAATGATGATTACTTACAATGTGTCCCTTACACACACTGTACACCTTTCCCTCTTTGTCTCGATTCAAAATGATGAAAATAACAGGACACCACACTTTAAAAAAACCTGAACAGGACTCCACCATGATGTCCATCTGTGCTCAAGGAATCTTGGCAATCATCCTGCACCTACTGAAGGAGGTGATAAAAATGTCCTGGGTGAATGAGCCTGGCTCTCCAAACTGTGAGCTCTTCTGATGTCCAGCTAATGGACTCAGCCTTTCCTACAGCCTCTAGCAATTTCTCTTAGTGGTTAGAGGCCAGGTTTAGACTTAGGATACTATGTAAGCAGAAAGATAAAATGCAAGGCGTCAGGACACCTCCACGGAGGAGCTCATTTCTCATCTTCACTGTAGCTGGCATACAGGGGGAGAGGAGGGTGGTGAAAAAGAGAAGGAGGTTTCCATGGCCCTTTTAGCCTCGCATGTCTCTGGGCTTTCTGGAGCAGCATGCGGCCACCTCTACACATCACGTCATAGCAATACATTGATGATCTTTCTCCCATTTCTACCAGCTAGCAGCACTCTGAAGTAAGCCCATAGTGTGTATAGTGGAGCAGCAAGATACAGCCTTGCCTGAATGGAACTCCACTTCATCAAGGTGCTTGCGTCCCATGAACATTTTAACTGTCAGTCAAGAGGACTGGGCTGTGCTGCTTGCCTAGTCGGCTCCTTCCTCAAGAGAAGAAACTGGTGAGCATTTGTCACTGATCAACTGACGTTGGTTCCTCCTCAGAAGTTCCACTGTAGAATTCCACCTCAGGAGGACAGTTAGCTGTCAGTGGAGGATGATTCCTACTTTGGAGGAGATGAGATCAAAAGATAATAAACATCCTTTGAGTCCTCTGCTGCAACTCTTAAAAAGTGGTCCCTTTAAAGAGGGCAATGCTGCTGAAGCAAGAAAAAAACACTGACTTGGGATGTCCACCTCAGGTTCATTACATGTTCAAAACCACATATTCATTCATATATTCTCTCCCTCTCTCCCTCTCCCTCTCCCTCTCCCTCTCCCTCTCCCTCTCCCTCTCCCTCTCCCTCTCCCTCTCCCTCTCCCTCTCCTTCCCCCTCCCCCTCTCTCTGTCTTTTGTGTGTGTGTCTGTGTCCGTCTGTCTTTCTGTCTGTCTGTCTGTCTGTCTGTCTCTCAAGAGAAGGAGAATGTGCTTAGAATGTTTTCTCTCAAGAAAGGAGAATGTGTCTAGAATGTCCCCAGGTCCTCCTGGTCCAGAGCCTGGTCTCCAAAGTCACACATTTTGTTGATCCTGCATTCTACAGAAGAATGTTTTTTGGCTTCAAATCTCTGTGTGCAATGTCCTGGTTCATGGCTATGGCACTTACTTGGCCAGATGGCTGCCTCCCATAACACCAAGCAAGGAAGACACTATGCTGACTCTTCTGCACTTTGAGGGTACTTTCCTTCTGCTGGGACCCCCATTCTGCACCTAACAACTGTTTCTCTTTATCACCTGCACACCGCAATGATGATGTTTGAGTGATCTAGTGCCTTGATTAAATCCACTAGGGTTCTACTGCTCCTGAAACACCCTTGAGGAATTCTGAAGTCAGTCTTCACATATAACTGGGAACCTAAGAGGTTGGAGAAGTTATTAAACCTCACCAAAGCAGCCAAACCCTATCATGCAGGCTGGCCTCTCTATTTCTGTGGTGTGTCCAGCTTTCCAACATAGGCAAGGTAGAAGGGCCTTCATATGCACACAAAGGTACAAGGCCCAGCTCAAGCATTCTATTGCAGTTGAGGGCATGAGCAAAATTGCAGTGAGATGAGTCCCTGGCGATCCTTTAAGCCTGGGTTCATGTTGAACCCCCAGTAGTGCAAGGTAGAGAGATTTCAGGAAGCTGAGGTTGCAGTCAGAACATAAGGGCCTGGAATCCTTCACTGAAATGCTGTCTATCCACACGGGAGGGACAAGTGGGAGGGAAGGATGACATGGAGTCAATGTGGTTTCCAGGCTGAGCACTTGGCCCTCTGTGTTGTAGTATGGACACAGACACTCAGACACATACACACTGACTTTTCTATTAAACAAAGTGTTATATGGAGTAAGTTCTTTGACATTCTCTACCTGCAGCTCTCAAGAGGAGGAAGAGCAAGCATTCTGACCAGAAATTTACAATTTAAGGAGGTGAGGTCCCATTAGGTGGCTTGATGGAGGTCACACAACAAATGAGGTTTCTGGGTCTCTTTGGTCTGCAGGCTGTAGGACCCTTAGATCAGTTCCTTCCGTTTTCTCCATTTGCATTTCCCCAGTGCCCTTGCAGTGTGTACCTGGCTCTATGCTTTGTGTCTAAACAAATATCTACAGCGTTGATATTGTAGACTGCAGCTCACAGGCTGTTCCTACTCAGTCATAAAGTAGATTTCTTCAGGTTTTGTTTCAATCAGCTATGATAAGTGGATGATAATCCTGGGACTTAAGTTTGGGAACAATGACATTTGAAGAGAACCTATAATTTTGTCTTTTGGGAGGAGTCTGACTTTTTCTGCCAGTGGATTCCCTGTGAGCACATGGAAAACCAGGTTTGCCAGTTCAGACATTGTATTCTACCCTGTGTCAGGCTTCTTCTGAGTGAGGTCCTGCTTAGTGCTGGGCCCCTTTGCCTTCCTTGATGTGTCCTGGGCTTCAGCCCCTCAGCTATTGCTCAGCGACTAGAGGAAAAGCTTTGCAGTTAATATTCTTCAGATAACAGATGAGTGGGTTTCTGGAGAGGCTCCTTCCTGCTCTGCAGAGGCTGCCCATCTCTGGGTCCTCATATGACGGGGACTTCTTTCTAGCTGGACCTAAGTGCATGATGAAAGGCCTGCCCTCAGGACAAAATCTGTCCCTGCCTCCCTACAGAAGGCCTGTCTCTAAACACTATCACACAGGCGTGAGGGCCTTGCCGTTTCAATCTGGGAAAGATACCAATATGCATCACTTTTGAGCTTCAGGTGGCAAAAGAATCCTGAAAGGCATGTCTTCAGTCTCCTCCTCTGCCTCTGCAATGACTATTTCAGTGTGGAAGCAGTTTGCAAATCAGGGTGCTGCCCAGGTGGCAAGGGCATTGCTTCTGAGGGTTTGCTGAATCTCATGCAAAGGACAGTCTTTTGTGAATACGGGGGTGCTGGGTTCAACCTGGTGGCTCCTCTTGGGACAACAGAAGAAAATGAAAAGCATGAAGACATTTCACCCTGTGACGTTCAGTAGCTTTTGCCTCGTGGACCAAAGAGGCCAATGTTTATTTATTCAGACGTCTAAGCCAGTATGATGTGTCAGTGGCCTTTGTGGCTGAGTATCTCAGATCATTTCAGGCTTTTAAGAAAAAGGTTGTTAGCCTGACAGTGGTGGCACATGCCTTTAACCCCAGCACTCGGCGCTAGAGCCAGGCAGATCTCTGTGAGTTCAAAGCCAGCCTGGGCTACAGAGTGAGTTCCAGGACAGGCACCAAAACTACACAACGAAACCTTCTTCTGCTGTCCAATGATGGACTCAGCCTTTTCCTATAGCCTCTGGCTGTTTGTGAGGAAATGGATGAGCTGGGAGCAAACCCAGAGCTGCCTGGGAGGGAGTCTCTCTGAAGGAACTGGAAGAAAGCTTTGTTTTGAGTGCTTTTGCTTCTTTTTACTGACTGGCTGGGGGAGATGAGCAAGTTCCCAGTGATTTTTTTCCTTGGGGTACAAAAGCATCTTCCTCGAATAAGGCCCCACTTGCTCCAGGGAAAGTGTCAGCAAAGAAAAACATAAAACAAACTCAGCTCAGGGAGAACAGACATCTCCTATCTCCTGTGGCCCAAAAGCAAAAATCTTGAATCAAACCTCCCATGTTAAAGCTGAAATGTGACTTTAGAAACTTTAGTCATGTAAAGGGAAATGGAAGTGGTGGACTTGAGAGGCACTATGGGAAAGGTAGTTTGTAGTAGCATGCCAATATAGAAAAAGGCAGCTTGGGAAAAGAAGTCAAAAACATAGTGATGCTATAAAGAAAAGCATGCTGGGAAAGACAGCATAGGCAATACCTGCATGCCCAATTCCTTACTGGGCTCTGCAGCATGCCACTCTCAGGGGAGCCACTTTATTGGTGAACATAGGATGGGCTTGTGTGTTTGGAGCCCAAGGGAGGCAGCACACTGTTGACAGGCAAGCCCTAATTCCCTTGCACAGTCTCATGAAGCACCTGATGTTTAGAAGGGGTGATGCCTATTCCATGTCAAAGTTCGGCCCAGATTCTGGGTCATTTCCTTTTCCAGTATGCCACTGTAGATACTTGGGGCAGCTGCAGCTCTGGATAGTGAGCAGAGCTACATGTGGGGCTCTTCTTCTGGGGACAACATAGAGGCATGGCGGCACTTCTAGCCACCGTCTGCCCTGGTGCCGTTGGCACAAAAGGCAGGTGCTGTGGTGAGGGCTGGGTGTAGAAGAGGCCAAAGGTGAGCTCACTGGCCCTTTGTTTTAGATGAAGATCAGAGATAGAGCATTGTACTGGGAATGAGGGAGGTGTAACTTCAAGGTCCACAGGCTTGGCTGAGGTGGTGCAGCCAAGCAAAAACCCTAGCTCCTTGTGGGACTGCTCTTTGATGATGAGGTATGTCCACATCATTGCCTTGTATTTTCTCTTTACAAAGGATTATACAATGGCATTAATATTAAACCCAACACGACACTGTGTCTAGGATATTGGGATCTAAGTGGATGTCACTTGGGATGTTTTCTTCCCATTTCATGGGCCAGGGATGTTGCTGAAGATCATCAATGGAGGGCCTCCTCTCTGTGGCAACTGTCAACATTCAGTGAATTAGGTTTTCAAGATACCCAGAGACATGAGCAGAAATGTCATAGGTGCCTGTGATGATCTTCCCTCAATCTCTTACAGGGTGTTTCCTGGGAAGTGGTGGTCCACGGTAGTGATAAAATAGAGCAGCACACCCAGACTCGACACATCTACCTTCTTCCCATCATAGCCCTCTCCCAGTACCAGTTCTGGGACATTGAAGATCTTGGTCCCACTTTGGCCTTGCAGTACAGTGCCAGCTCTACATCTGGTAGAGATAACAAAGTCTGCCAGCTTCATTGCCCTCTTCATCTAGAAGGATACTTTCAGAATTCAGGTCTCGCTGGACGAGGTCAATGTCATTGTAAAACTTGATGACTGACACAATCTGCCTGAATATTTTCTGTGCCTCTTCTTCCTGCAAACTGCCTTCCTCCCTTACTCATTGGAACAAGTTTTCTTAATTGTATGAACCTGGAAGAGGCAAATTATGTTAGGATGGTGTAGTTTATCCAGGTTTGCCAACTTACATGATAACCAGAATTCCTGCTCTAAGTTCTCTATAACATTTATGGCCAATGGCTGACTATGAGGCCATAATAAGCCAATTTCACAGAGCCAAATTCACCCTGGCCAATGGTACATAGGAACATGTATTGACTTTTCAGGTTCTTCTTTTAGGGGTGGCAGGCCATGAGGCTAGGTAGTCACTGTGCTTCTGTGCAGACAGATCTTTGGAAGCTATAACTCAACAACTCACTAGAGAGCAGTGAACAACTTCCACAGGTTACTGAAATCAGCTCCCTGGTCTGTAGGGACAGAACTGCAGGCCAGCCCACAGCCTTATATATAGGACACTCATCTCTAAGGGAGTGCTAAGTGAGAAATAGACCAATCACAGTAGGTTATATATAGCCCACAGTGACTGATTTCAAGTTAGGTCTCAGGCACATTTCCTCTTCACTGTCTCATTCTAGCCTCTCCAGGAGTCCCCTAGGAGCTTCCCGCCATGTACAGTGTCCAATGGGAACATCTCCCTCCATCACTTCGGCCTGGGGTGTGCTCCAATGGTGACTACCTACAAGGAGGTCCCTGTCACACTCTGCACATCATTGTCCCTCTTTGTCTCTGAGACAGAAGGCTGAAAAAAAATAACAGGACACCACACTTTACAAAAACCTGAGCAGGAACCATCCATGATATCTCTGTGGGCTCAGGAAATCCTGGCAAGCATAATGCACTGACTGCAGAAGGAGCCTCTAAAAATGTCATAGGTGAATGAGCCTGATACTCCAAATAGTGAGATCTTCTGCTGTCCAATGATGGACTCGGCCTTTTCCTATAGCCTCTGGCTGTTTGTGAGGAAATGGATGAGCTGGGAGCAAACCCAGAGCTGCCTGGGAGGGAGTCTCTCTGAAGGAACTGGAGGAAAGCTTTGTTTTGAGTGCTTTTGCTTCTTTTTACTGACTGGCTGGGGGAGATGAGCAAGTTCCCAGTGATTTTTTTCCTTGGGGCACAAAAGCATCTTCCTCGAATAAGGCCCCACTTGCTCCAGGGAAAGTGTCAGCAAAGAAAAACATAAAACAAACTCAGCTCAGGGAGAACAGACATCTCCTATCTCCTGTGGCCCAAAAGCAAAAATCTTGACTCAAACCTCCCATGTTAAAGCTGAAATGTGACTTTAGAAACTTTAGTCATGTAAAGGGAAATGGAAGTGGTGGACTTGAGAGGCACTATGGGAAAGGTAGTTTGTAGTGGCATGCCAATATAGAAAAAGGCAGCTTGGGAAAAGAAGTCAAAAACATAGTGATGCTATAAAGAAAAGCATGCTGGGAAAGACAGCATAGGCAATACCTGCATGCCCAATTCCTTCCTGGGCTCTGCAGCATGCCACTCTCAGGGGAGCCACTTTATTGGTGAACATAGGATGGGCTTGTGTGTTTGGAGCCCAAGGGAGGCAGCACACTGTTGACAGGCAAGCCCTAATTCCCTTGCACAGTCTCATGAAGCACCTGATGTTTAGAAGGGGTGATGCCTATTCCATGTCAAAGTTCGGCCCAGATTCTGGGTCATTTCCTTTTCCAGTATGCCACTGTAGATACTTGGGGCAGCTGCAGCTCTGGATAGTGAGCAGAGCTACATGTGGGGCTCTTCTTCTGGGGACAACATAGAGGCATGGCGGCACTTCTAGCCACCGTCTGCCCTGGTGCCGTTGGCACAAAAGGCAGGTGCTGTGGTGAGGGCTGGGTGTAGAAGAGGCCAAAGGTGAGCTCACTGGCCCTTTGTTTTAGATGAAGATCAGAGATAGAGCGATGTACTGGGAATGAGGGAGGTGTAACTTCAAGGTCCACAGGCTTGGCTGAGGTGGTGCAGCCAAGCAAAAACCCTAGCTCCTTGTGGGACTGCTCTTTGATGATGAGGTATGTCCACATCATTGCCTTGTATTTTCTCTTTACAAAGGATTATACAATGGCATTAATATTAAACCCAACACGACACTGTGTCTAGGATATTGGGATCTAAGTGGATGTCACTTGGGATGTTTTCTTCCCATTTCATGGGCCAGGGATGTTGCTGAAGATCATCAATGGAGGGCCTCCTCTCTGTGGCAACTGTCAACATTCAGTGAATTAGGTTTTCAAGATACCCAGAGACATGAGCAGAAATGTCATAGGTGCCTGTGATGATCTTCCCTCAATCTCTTACAGGGTGTTTCCTGGGAAGTGGTGGTCCACGGTAGTGATAAAATAGAGCAGCACACCCAGACTCGACACATCTACCTTCTTCCCATCATAGCCCTCTCCCAGTACCAGTTCTGGGACATTGAAGATCTTGGTCCCACTTTGGCCTTGCAGTACAGTGCCAGCTCTACATCTCGTAGAGATAACAAAGTCTGCCAGCTTCATTGCCCTCTTCATCTAGAAGGATACTTTCAGAATTCAGGTCTCGCTGGACGAGGTCAATGTCATTGTAAAACTTGATGACTGACACAATCTGCCTGAATATTTTCTGTGCCTCTTCTTCCTGCAAACTGCCTTCCTCCCTTACTCATTGGAACAAGTTTTCTTAATTGTATGAACCTGGAAGAGGCAAATTATGTTAGGATGGTGTAGTTTATCCAGGTTTGCCAACTTACATGATAACCAGAATTCCTGCTCTAAGTTCTCTATAACATTTATGGCCAATGGCTGACTATGAGGCCATAATAAGCCAATTTCACAGAGCCAAATTCACCCTGGCCAATGGTACATAGGAACATGTATTGACTTTTCAGGTTCTTCTTTTAGGGGTGGCAGGCCATGAGGCTAGGTAGTCACTGTGCTTCTGTGCAGACAGATCTTTGGAAGCTATAACTCAACAACTCACTAGAGAGCAGTGAACAACTTCCACAGGTTACTGAAATCAGCTCCCTGGTCTGTAGGGACAGAACTGCAGGCCAGCCCACAGCCTTATATATAGGACACTCATCTCTAAGGGAGTGCTAAGTGAGAAATAGACCAATCACAGTAGGTTATATATAGCCCACAGTGACTGATTTCAAGTTAGGTCTCAGGCACATTTCCTCTTCACTGTCTCATTCTAGCCTCTCCAGGAGTCCCCTAGGAGCTTCCCGCCATGTACAGTGTCCAATGGGAACATCTCCCTCCATCACTTCGGCCTGGGGTGTGCTCCAATGGTGACTACCTACAAGGAGGTCCCTGTCACACTCTGCACATCATTGTCCCTCTTTGTCTCTGAGACAGAAGGCTGAAAAAAAATAACAGGACACCACACTTTACAAAAACCTGAGCAGGAACCATCCATGATATCTCTGTGGGCTCAGGAAATCCTGGCAAGCATAATGCACTGACTGCAGAAGGAGCCTCTAAAAATGTCATAGGTGAATGAGCCTGATACTCCAAATAGTGAGATCTTCTGCTGTCCAATGATGGACTCGGCCTTTTCCTATAGCCTCTGGCTGTTTGTGAGGAAATGGATGAGCTGGGAGCAAACCCAGAGCTGCCTGGGAGGGAGTCTCTCTGAAGGAACTGGAGGAAAGCTTTGTTTTGAGTGCTTTTGCTTCTTTTTACTGACTGGCTGGGGGAGATGAGCAAGTTCCCAGTGATTTTTTTCCTTGGGGCACAAAAGCATCTTCCTCGAATAAGGCCCCACTTGCTCCAGGGAAAGTGTCAGCAAAGAAAAACATAAAACAAACTCAGCTCAGGGAGAACAGACATCTCCTATCTCCTGTGGCCCAAAAGCAAAAATCTTGAATCAAACCTCCCATGTTAAAGCTGAAATGTGACTTTAGAAACTTTAGTCATGTAAAGGGAAATGGAAGTGGTGGACTTGAGAGGCACTATGGGAAAGGTAGTTTGTAGTGGCATGCCAATATAGAAAAAGGCAGCTTGGGAAAAGAAGTCAAAAACATAGTGATGCTATAAAGAAAAGCATGCTGGGAAAGACAGCATAGGCAATACCTGCATGCCCAATTCCTTACTGGGCTCTGCAGCATGCCACTCTCAGGGGAGCCACTTTATTGGTGAACATAGGATGGGCTTGTGTGTTTGGTGCCCAACGGAGGCAGCACACTGTTGACAGGCAAGCCCTAATTCCCTTGCACAGTCTCATGAAGCACCTGATGTTTAGAAGGGGTGATGCCTATTCCATGTCAAAGTTCGGCCCAGATTCTGGGTCATTTCCTTTTCCAGTATGCCACTGTAGATACTTGGGGCAGCTGCAGCTCTGGATAGTGAGCAGAGCTACATGTGGGGCTCTTCTTCTGGGGACAACATAGAGGCATGGCGGCACTTCTAGCCACCGTCTGCCCTGGTGCCGTTGGCACAAAAGGCAGGTGCTGTGGTGAGGGCTGGGTGTAGAAGAGGCCAAAGGTGAGCTCACTGGCCCTTTGTTTTAGATGAAGATCAGAGATAGAGCGATGTACTGGGAATGAGGGAGGTGTAACTTCAAGGTCCACAGGCTTGGCTGAGGTGGTGCAGCCAAGCAAAAACCCTAGCTCCTTGTGGGACTGCCCTTTGATGATGAGGTATGTCCACATCATTGCCTTGTATTTTCTCTTTACAAAGGATTATACAATGGCATTAATATTAAACCCAACACGACACTGTGTCTAGGATATTGGGATCTAAGTGGATGTCACTTGGGGTGTTTTCTTCCCATTTCATGGGCCAGGGATGTTGCTGAAGATCATCAATGGAGGGCCTCCTCTCTGTGGCAACTGTCAACATTCAGTGAATTAGGTTTTCAAGATACCCAGAGACATGAGCAGAAATGTCATAGGTGCCTGTGATGATCTTCCCTCAATCTCTTACAGGGTGTTTCCTGGGAAGTGGTGGTCCACGGTAGTGATAAAATAGAGCAGCACACCCAGACTCGACACATCTACCTTCTTCCCATCATAGCCCTCTCCCAGTACCAGTTCTGGGACATTGAAGATCTTGGTCCCACTTTGGCCTTGCAGTACAGTGCCAGCTCTACATCTCGTAGAGATAACAAAGTCTGCCAGCTTCATTGCCCTCTTCATCTAGAAGGATACTTTCAGAATTCAGGTCTCGCTGGACGAGGTCAATGTCATTGTAAAACTTGATGACTGACACAATCTGCCTGAATATTTTCTGTGCCTCTTCTTCCTGCAAACTGCCTTCCTCCCTTACTCATTGGAACAAGTTTTCTTAATTGTATGAACCTGGAAGAGGCAAATTATGTTAGGATGGTGTAGTTTATCCAGGTTTGCCAACTTACATGATAACCAGAATTCCTGCTCTAAGTTCTCTATAACATTTATGGCCAATGGCCATAATAAGCCAGTTTCACAGAGCCAAATTCACCCTGGCCAATGGTACATAGGAACATGTATTGACTTTTCAGGTTCTTCTTTTAGGGGTGGCAGGCCATGAGGCTAGGTAGTCACTGTGCTTCTGTGCAGACAGATCTTTGGAAGCTATAACTCAACAACTCACTAGAGAGCAGTGAACAACTTCCACAGGTTACTGAAATCAGCTCCCTGGTCTGTAGGGACAGAACTGCAGGCCAGCCCACAGCCTTATATATAGGACACTCATCTCTAAGGGAGTGCTAAGTGAGAAATAGACCAATCACAGTAGGTTATATATAGCCCACAGTGACTGATTTCAAGTTAGGTCTCAGGCACATTTCCTCTTCACTGTCTCATTCTAGCCTCTCCAGGAGTCCCCTAGGAGCTTCCCGCCATGTACAGTGTCCAATGGGAACATCTCCCTCCATCACTTCGGCTTGGTGTGTGCTCCAATGGTGACTACCTACAAGGAGGTCCCTGTCACACTCTGCACATCATTGTCCCTCTTTGTCTCTGAGACAGAAGGCTGAAAAAAAATAACAGGACACCACACTTTACAAAAACCTGAGCAGGAACCATCCATGATATCTCTGTGGGCTCAGGAAATCCTGGCAAGCATAATGCACTGACTGCAGAAGGAGCCTCTAAAAATGTCATAGGTGAATGAGCCTGATACTCCAAATAGTGAGATCTTCTGCTGTCCAATGATGGACTCGGCCTTTTCCTATAGCCTCTGGCTGTTTGTGAGGAAATGGATGAGCTGGGAGCAAACCCAGAGCTGTCTGGGAGGGAGTCTCTCTGAAGGAACTGGAGGAAAGCTTTGTTTTGATTGCTTTTGCTTCTTTTTACTGACTGGCTGGGGGAGATGAGCAAGTTCCCAGTGATTTTTTTCCTTGGGGCACTAAAGCACTTTCCTCGAATAAGGCCCCACTTGCTCCAGGGAAAGTGTCAGCAAAGAAAAACATAAAACAAACTCAGCTCAGGGAGAACAGACATCTCCTATCTCCTGTGGCCCAAAAGCAAAAATCTTGACTCAAACCTCCCATGTTAAAGCTGAAATGTGACTTTAGAAACTTTAGTCATGTAAAGGGAAATGGAAGTGGTGGACATGAGAGGCACTATGGGAAAGGTAGTTTGTAGTGGCATGCCAATATAGAAAAAGGCAGCTTGGGAAAAGAAGTCAAAAACATAGTGATGCTATTGAGAAAAGCATGCTGGGAAAGCCAGCATCAGCAATACCTGCCTGCCCAATTCCTCACTGGGCTCTGCAGGTTGCTTCTTTCAGAGGAACCACTTTATTGGTGAACATAGGATGGGCTTATGTGTTTGGAGCCCGACAGAAGCAGCACTCTCTTGACAGACAAGTCCTAATTCCCTGTGCAGTCTCTTGAAGCCCCTGATGTTCAGAAGGGGGGAAGCCTTTTCCATGTTACAGTCCAGCCCAGGTGTCGTGTCTTTTCTTCTTCCAATATACCACTGTAGATAACATGGGGCACCTGCAGCTGTGGATATGGGTCATAGGTACAAGTGAGGTTCTTTATCTGGGTACAGCATAGAGGAATGGAGGTACTTCTAGCCCCCTTGCCCTGGTTCTCTTGGCGCAACAAGCAGGTGCTGTTTTGAGGTCTGGATGTGGATGAGGCCAAAAGTGAGCTTACTGCCCTTTGTTTTAGGTGAAAACCAGAGATAGAGAGATGAACTGAGGATGGAGGAGATACAACTTCAAGGTCCACAGACTAGGCTCAGGAGGTGCAGCCAAGCAAAAACCCCAGCTCCTTGTGTGACTGCTCTTTGATGATGAAGTATGTCCCCATCATTTCATTGTCTTTTCTCTTTACAAAGGATTACAAGATGCCATTGATATTAATCCCAACACTACAGTGTTTCTAGGACACTGGGATAAGTAGGTGTCATTTGGGATGTTTTCCTCCTGTTTCATGACCCATGGATGTTGCTGAAAGTCTTCAGTGGAGGGCCTCCTTTGTGGAACAACAGTGAGCATTTAGTGAATTAGTTTTTCAAGATACTCAGAGACATGAGCTGAAAAGTCATAGGTTCTCTCTTATGATATTCCCCTCGATCTCTTCCAACATGCTTTCTTGGAACAGGTAGTACCCAGTGGTAATAAAATAGAGCAGCACAACCTGACTCCACACATCTGCCTTCTTCTCATCATAGCCCTCTCCCAGCACCAGTTCTGGGGTTTGAAGGTCTTGGTCCCACATTGCCCTTGCAGTACAGTGCCAGCTCTACATCTGGTGGAGATAACAAAGTCTACCTGCTTCACATTGCCCTCTTCATCTAGAAGGATATTTACAGAATTCAGGTCTAGATGGACGATGTCAAGGTCATGGCAAAACTTGATGCCTAACAAGATCTGACCGAATATTTTCTCTGTCTCTTCTTCCTGCAAACTGCCCTCCTCCCTTACTCGTTAGAACAAGTTTTCTCAGTCACAAAGAAATGTTGTTCTGTTGTAAGAACCTGGAAGCAGCAATTTATGTTATGGTGTAGTTTATCCAGAGTCGCCATCTAACACGATAACCAGAGATCCTGCTCTATGTAGTCATAACATTTATGGCCAAAGGCTGACTATGAGGTGATGATAGGCCAGTTTCACAGAGGCAAATGCACCCTAGCCAATGGTAACTAAGAGTATGTATTGACTTTTCAGGTTCTTCTTTTAGGGCGCACAGGTCATGAGGCTATGTGGTCAAGGTGCTCCTATGCAGACAGTTGTGAACCTGCAACTAAACAACTAACAAGCTAGACAGAAGTGCAAAAGTTCCACAGGTTACCTGGTCTATAGGGACAGAACTGCAGGCCAGCCCACAGCCTAATATACAGGACACTCATCGCTCACAGTGACGTCTGACAGAGAAATGGACCAATCACAGCAGGGTATATATACCACAGAGTAAAAGCTTCCATGTTAGACCCCAGGCACCTTTCCCCTTCACTGTCTCACTCTGTCCTCTCCAGGAGTCCCCTAATCGCTTCCAGCCATGTACAGTGTCTCAAGGGAACAGCTCCCTCTATCACTTCAGCCTTGTGTGTGCTCCAATGATGATTACTTACAATGTGTCCCTTACACACACTGTACACCTTTCCCTCTTTGTCTCGATTCAAAATGATGAAAATAACAGGACACCACACTTTAAAAAAACCTGAACAGGACTCCACCATGATGTCCATCTGTGCTCAAGGAATCTTGGCAATCATCCTGCACCTACTGAAGGAGGTGATAAAAATGTCCTGGGTGAATGAGCCTGGCTCTCCAAACTGTGAGCTCTTCTGATGTCCAGCTAATGGACTCAGCCTTTCCTACAGCCTCTAGCAATTTCTCTTAGTGGTTAGAGGCCAGGTTTAGACTTAGGATACTATGTAAGCAGAAAGATAAAATGCAAGGCGTCAGGACACCTCCACGGAGGAGCTCATTTCTCATCTTCACTGTAGCTGGCATACAGGGGGAGAGGAGGGTGGTGAAAAAGAGAAGGAGGTTTCCATGGCCCTTTTAGCCTCGCATGTCTCTGGGCTTTCTGGAGCAGCATGCGGCCACCTCTACACATCACGTCATAGCAATACATTGATGATCTTTCTCCCATTTCTACCAGCTAGCAGCACTCTGAAGTAAGCCCATAGTGTGTATAGTGGAGCAGCAAGATACAGCCTTGCCTGAATGGAACTCCACTTCATCAAGGTGCTTGCGTCCCATGAACATTTTAACTGTCAGTCAAGAGGACTGGGCTGTGCTGCTTGCCTAGTCGGCTCCTTCCTCAAGAGAAGAAACTGGTGAGCATTTGTCACTGATCAACTGACGTTGGTTCCTCCTCAGAAGTTCCACTGTAGAATTCCACCTCAGGAGGACAGTTAGCTGTCAGTGGAGGATGATTCCTACTTTGGAGGAGATGAGATCAAAAGATAATAAACATCCTTTGAGTCCTCTGCTGCAACTCTTAAAAAGTGGTCCCTTTAAAGAGGGCAATGCTGCTGAAGCAAGAAAAAAACACTGACTTGGGATGTCCACCTCAGGTTCATTACATGTTCAAAACCACATATTCATTCATATATTCTCTCCCTCTCTCCCTCTCCCTCTCCCTCTCCCTCTCCCTCTCCCTCTCCTTCCCCCTCCCCCTCTCTCTCTCTTTTGTGTGTGTGTCTGTGTCCGTCTGTCTTTCTGTCTGTCTGTCTGTCTGTCTGTCTCTCAAGAGAAGGAGAATGTGCTTAGAATGTTTTCTCTCAAGAAAGGAGAATGTGTCTAGAATGTCCCCAGGTCCTCCTGGTCCAGAGCCTGGTCTCCAAAGTCACACATTTTGTTGATCCTGCATTCTACAGAAGAATGTTTTTTGGCTTCAAATCTCTGTGTGCAATGTCCTGGTTCATGGCTATGGCACTTACTTGGCCAGATGGCTGCCTCCCATAACACCAAGCAAGGAAGACACTATGCTGACTCTTCTGCACTTTGAGGGTACTTTCCTTCTGCTGGGACCCCCATTCTGCACCTAACAACTGTTTCTCTTTATCACCTGCACACCGCAATGATGATGTTTGAGTGATCTAGTGCCTTGATTAAATCCACTAGGGTTCTACTGCTCCTGAAACACCCTTGAGGAATTCTGAAGTCAGTCTTCACATATAACTGGGAACCTAAGAGGTTGGAGAAGTTATTAAACCTCACCAAAGCAGCCAAACCCTATCATGCAGGCTGGCCTCTCTATTTTTGTGGTGTGTCCAGCTTTCCAACATAGGCAAGGTAGAAGGGCCTTCATATGCACACAAAGGTACAAGGCCCAGCTCAAGCATTCTATTGCAGTTGAGGGCATGAGCAAAATTGCAGTGAGATGAGTCCCTGGCGATCCTTTAAGCCTGGGTTCATGTTGAACCCCCAGTAGTGCAAGGTAGAGAGATTTCAGGAAGCTGAGGTTGCAGTCAGAACATAAGGGCCTGGAATCCTTCACTGAAATGCTGTCTATCCACACGGGAGGGACAAGTGGGAGGGAAGGATGACATGGAGTCAATGTGGTTTCCAGGCTGAGCACTTGGCCCTCTGTGTTGTAGTATGGACACAGACACTCAGACACATACACACTGACTTTTCTATTAAACAAAGTGTTATATGGAGTAAGTTCTTTGACATTCTCTACCTGCAGCTCTCAAGAGGAGGAAGAGCAAGCATTCTGACCAGAAATTTACAATTTAAGGAGGTGAGGTCCCATTAGGTGGCTTGATGGAGGTCACACAACAAATGAGGTTTCTGGGTCTCTTTGGTCTGCAGGCTGTAGGACCCTTAGATCAGTTCCTTCCGTTTTCTCCATTTGCATTTCCCCAGTGCCCTTGCAGTGTGTACCTGGCTCTATGCTTTGTGTCTAAACAAATATCTACAGCGTTGATATTGTAGACTGCAGCTCACAGGCTGTTCCTACTCAGTCATAAAGTAGATTTGTTCAGGTTTTGTTTCAATCAGCTATGATAAGTGGATGATAATCCTGGGACTTAAGTTTGGGAACAATGACATTTGAAGAGAACCTATAATTTTGTCTTTTGGGAGGAGTCTGACTTTTTCTGCCAGTGGATTCCCTGTGAGCACATGGAAAACCAGGTTTGCCAGTTCAGACATTGTATTCTACCCTGTGTCAGGCTTCTTCTGAGTGAGGTCCTGCTTAGTGCTGGGCCCCTTTGCCTTCCTTGATGTGTCCTGGGCTTCAGCCCCTCAGCTATTGCTCAGCGACTAGAGGAAAAGCTTTGCAGTTAATATTCTTCAGATAACAGATGAGTGGGTTTCTGGAGAGGCTCCTTCCTGCTCTGCAGAGGCTGCCCATCTCTGGGTCCTCATATGACGGGGACTTCTTTCTAGCTGGACCTAAGTGCATGCTGAAAGGCCTGCCCTCAGGACAAAATCTTTCCCTGCCTCCCTACAGAAGGCCTGTCTCTAAACACTATCACACAGGCGTGAGGGCCTTGCCGTTTCAATCTGGGAAAGATACCAATATGCATCACTTTTGAGCTTCAGGTGGCAAAAGAATCCTGAAAGGCATGTCTTCAGTCTCCTCCTCTGCCTCTGCAATGACTATTTCAGTGTGGAAGCAGTTTGCAAATCAGGGTGCTGCCCAGGTGGCAAGGGCATTGCTTCTGAGGGTTTGCTGAATCTCATGCAAAGGACAGTCTTTTGTGAATACGGGGGTGCTGGGTTCAACCTGGTGGCTCCTCTTGGGACAACAGAAGAAAATGAAAAGCATGAAGACATTTCACCCTGTGACGTTCAGTAGCTTTTGCCTCGTGGACCAAAGAGGCCAATGTTTATTTATTCAGACGTCTAAGCCAGTATGATGTGTCAGTGGCCTTTGTGGCTGAGTATCTCAGATCATTTCAGGCTTTTAAGAAAAAGGTTGTTAGCCTGACAGTGGTGGCACATGCCTTTAACCCCAGCACTCGGCGCTAGAGCCAGGCAGATCTCTGTGAGTTCAAAGCCAGCCTGGGCTACAGAGTGAGTTCCAGGACAGGCACCAAAACTACACAACGAAACCTTCTTCTGCTGTCCAATGATGGACTCAGCCTTTTCCTATAGCCTCTGGCTGTTTGTGAGGAAATGGATGAGCTGGGAGCAAACCCAGAGCTGCCTGGGAGGGAGTCTCTCTGAAGGAACTGGAAGAAAGCTTTGTTTTGAGTGCTTTTGCTTCTTTTTACTGACTGGCTGGGGGAGATGAGCAAGTTCCCAGTGATTTTTTTCCTTGGGGCACAAAAGCATCTTCCTCGAATAAGGCCCCACTTGCTCCAGGGAAAGTGTCAGCAAAGAAAAACATAAAACAAACTCAGCTCAGGGAGAACAGACATCTCCTATCTCCTGTGGCCCAAAAGCAAAAATCTTGAATCAAACCTCCCATGTTAAAGCTG
This sequence comes from Peromyscus maniculatus bairdii, assembly GCF_049852395.1. Taxonomy (NCBI): domain Eukaryota; kingdom Metazoa; phylum Chordata; class Mammalia; order Rodentia; family Cricetidae; genus Peromyscus; species Peromyscus maniculatus. The sequence goes on from NC_134864.1 coordinate 24,122,162, forward strand.
AAATGTGACTTTAGAAACTTTAGTCATGTAAAGGGAAATGGAAGTGGTGGACTTGAGAGGCACTATGGGAAAGGTAGTTTGTAGTGGCATGCCAATATAGAAAAAGGCAGCTTGGGAAAAGAAGTCAAAAACATAGTGATGCTATAAAGAAAAGCATGCTGGGAAAGACAGCATAGGCAATACCTGCATGCCCAATTCCTTACTGGGCTCTGCAGTATGCCACTCTCAGGGGAGCCACTTTATTGGTGAACATAGGATGGGCTTGTGTGTTTGGAGCCCAAGGGAGGCAGCACACTGTTGACAGGCAAGCCCTAATTCCCTTGCACAGTCTCATGAAGCACCTGATGTTTAGAAGGGGTGATGCCTATTCCATGTCAAAGTTCGGCCCAGATTCTGGGTCATTTCCTTTTCCAGTATGCCACTGTAGATACTTGGGGCAGCTGCAGCTCTGGATAGTGAGCAGAGCTACATGTGGGGCTCTTCTTCTGGGGACAACATAGAGGCATGGCGGCACTTCTAGCCACCGTCTGCCCTGGTGCCGTTGGCACAAAAGGCAGGTGCTGTGGTGAGGGCTGGGTGTAGAAGAGGCCAAAGGTGAGCTCACTGGCCCTTTGTTTTAGATGAAGATCAGAGACAGAGCGATGTACTGGGAATGAGGGAGGTGTAACTTCAAGGTCCACAGGCTTGGCTGAGGTGGTGCAGCCAAGCAAAAACCCTAGCTCCTTGTGGGACTGCTCTTTGATGATGAGGTATGTCCACATCATTGCCTTGTATTTTCTCTTTACAAAGGATTATACAATGGCATTAATATTAAACCCAACACGACACTGTGTCTAGGATATTGGGATCTAAGTGGATGTCACTTGGGATGTTTTCTTCCCATTTCATGGGCCAGGGATGTTGCTGAAGATCATCAATGGAGGGCCTCCTCTCTGTGGCAACTGTCAACATTCAGTGAATTAGGTTTTCAAGATACTGAGAGACATGAGCAGAAATGTCATAGGTGCCTGTGATGATCTTCCCTCAATCTCTTACAGGGTGTTTCCTGGGAAGTGGTGGTCCACGGTAGTGATAAAATAGAGCAGCACACCCAGACTCGACACATCTACCTTCTTCCCATCATAGCCCTCTCCCAGTACCAGTTCTGGGACATTGAAGATCTTGGTCCCACTTTGGCCTTGCAGTACAGTGCCAGCTCTACATCTCGTAGAGATAACAAAGTCTGCCAGCTTCATTGCCCTCTTCATCTAGAAGGATACTTTCAGAATTCAGGTCTCGCTGGACGAGGTCAATGTCATTGTAAAACTTGATGACTGACACAATCTGCCTGAATATTTTCTGTGCCTCTTCTTCCTGCAAACTGCCTTCCTCCCTTACTCATTGGAACAAGTTTTCTTAATTGTATGAACCTGGAAGAGGCAAATTATGTTAGGATGGTGTAGTTTATCCAGGTTTGCCAACTTACATGATAACCAGAATTCCTGCTCTAAGTTCTCTATAACATTTATGGCCAATGGCTGACTATGAGGCCATAATAAGCCAGTTTCACAGAGCCAAATTCACCCTGGCCAATGGTACATAGGAACATGTATTGACTTTTCAGGTTCTTCTTTTAGGGGTGGCAGGCCATGAGGCTAGGTAGTCACTGTGCTTCTGTGCAGACAGATCTTTGGAAGCTATAACTCAACAACTCACTAGAGAGCAGTGAACAACTTCCACAGGTTACTGAAATCAGCTCCCTGGTCTGTAGGGACAGAACTGCAGGCCAGCCCACAGCCTTATATATAGGACACTCATCTCTAAGGGAGTGCTAAGTGAGAAATAGACCAATCACAGTAGGTTATATATAGCCCACAGTGACTGATTTCAAGTTAGGTCTCAGGCACATTTCCTCTTCACTGTCTCATTCTAGCCTCTCCAGGAGTCCCCTAGGAGCTTCCCGCCATGTACAGTGTCCAATGGGAACATCTCCCTCCATCACTTCGGCCTGGGGTGTGCTCCAATGGTGACTACCTACAAGGAGGTCCCTGTCACACTCTGCACATCATTGTCCCTCTTTGTCTCTGAGACAGAAGGCTGAAAAAAAATAACAGGACACCACACTTTACAAAAACCTGAGCAGGAACCATCCATGATATCTCTGTGGGCTCAGGAAATCCTGGCAAGCATAATGCACTGACTGCAGAAGGAGCCTCTAAAAATGTCATAGGTGAATGAGCCTGATACTCCAAATAGTGAGATCTTCTGCTGTCCAATGATGGACTCGGCCTTTTCCTATAGCCTCTGGCTGTTTGTGAGGAAATGGATGAGCTGGGAGCAAACCCAGAGCTGCCTGGGAGGGAGTCTCTCTGAAGGAACTGGAGGAAAGCTTTGTTTTGAGTGCTTTTGCTTCTTTTTACTGACTGGCTGGGGGAGATGAGCAAGTTCCCAGTGATTTTTTTCCTTGGGGCACAAAAGCATCTTCCTCGAATAAGGCCCCACTTGCTCCAGGGAAAGTGTCAGCAAAGAAAAACATAAAACAAACTCAGCTCAGGGAGAACAGACATCTCCTATCTCCTGTGGCCCAAAAGCAAAAATCTTGAATCAAACCTCCCATGTTAAAGCTGAAATGTGACTTTAGAAACTTTAGTCATGTAAAGGGAAATGGAAGTGGTGGACTTGAGAGGCACTATGGGAAAGGTAGTTTGTAGTGGCATGCCAATATAGAAAAAGGCAGCTTGGGAAAAGAAGTCAAAAACATAGTGATGCTATAAAGAAAAGCATGCTGGGAAAGACAGCATAGGCAATACCTGCATGCCCAATTCCTTACTGGGCTCTGCAGCATGCCACTCTCAGGGGAGCCACTTTATTGGTGAACATAGGATGGGCTTGTGTGTTTGGTGCCCAACGGAGGCAGCACACTGTTGACAGGCAAGCCCTAATTCCCTTGCACAGTCTCATGAAGCACCTGATGTTTAGAAGGGGTGATGCCTATTCCATGTCAAAGTTCGGCCCAGATTCTGGGTCATTTCCTTTTCCAGTATGCCACTGTAGATACTTGGGGCAGCTGCAGCTCTGGATAGTGAGCAGAGCTACATGTGGGGCTCTTCTTCTGGGGACAACATAGAGGCATGGCGGCACTTCTAGCCACCGTCTGCCCTGGTGCCGTTGGCACAAAAGGCAGGTGCTGTGGTGAGGGCTGGGTGTAGAAGAGGCCAAAGGTGAGCTCACTGGCCCTTTGTTTTAGATGAAGATCAGAGATAGAGCGATGTACTGGGAATGAGGGAGGTGTAACTTCAAGGTCCACAGGCTTGGCTGAGGTGGTGCAGCCAAGCAAAAACCCTAGCTCCTTGTGGGACTGCCCTTTGATGATGAGGTATGTCCACATCATTGCCTTGTATTTTCTCTTTACAAAGGATTATACAATGGCATTAATATTAAACCCAACACGACACTGTGTCTAGGATATTGGGATCTAAGTGGATGTCACTTGGGGTGTTTTCTTCCCATTTCATGGGCCAGGGATGTTGCTGAAGATCATCAATGGAGGGCCTCCTCTCTGTGGCAACTGTCAACATTCAGTGAATTAGGTTTTCAAGATACCCAGAGACATGAGCAGAAATGTCATAGGTGCCTGTGATGATCTTCCCTCAATCTCTTACAGGGTGTTTCCTGGGAAGTGGTGGTCCACGGTAGTGATAAAATAGAGCAGCACACCCAGACTCGACACATCTACCTTCTTCCCATCATAGCCCTCTCCCAGTACCAGTTCTGGGACATTGAAGATCTTGGTCCCACTTTGGCCTTGCAGTACAGTGCCAGCTCTACATCTCGTAGAGATAACAAAGTCTGCCAGCTTCATTGCCCTCTTCATCTAGAAGGATACTTTCAGAATTCAGGTCTCGCTGGACGAGGTCAATGTCATTGTAAAACTTGATGACTGACACAATCTGCCTGAATATTTTCTGTGCCTCTTCTTCCTGCAAACTGCCTTCCTCCCTTACTCATTGGAACAAGTTTTCTTAATTGTATGAACCTGGAAGAGGCAAATTATGTTAGGATGGTGTAGTTTATCCAGGTTTGCCAACTTACATGATAACCAGAATTCCTGCTCTAAGTTCTCTATAACATTTATGGCCAATGGCCATAATAAGCCAGTTTCACAGAGCCAAATTCACCCTGGCCAATGGTACATAGGAACATGTATTGACTTTTCAGGTTCTTCTTTTAGGGGTGGCAGGCCATGAGGCTAGGTAGTCACTGTGCTTCTGTGCAGACAGATCTTTGGAAGCTATAACTCAACAACTCACTAGAGAGCAGTGAACAACTTCCACAGGTTACTGAAATCAGCTCCCTGGTCTGTAGGGACAGAACTGCAGGCCAGCCCACAGCCTTATATATAGGACACTCATCTCTAAGGGAGTGCTAAGTGAGAAATAGACCAATCACAGTAGGTTATATATAGCCCACAGTGACTGATTTCAAGTTAGGTCTCAGGCACATTTCCTCTTCACTGTCTCATTCTAGCCTCTCCAGGAGTCCCCTAGGAGCTTCCCGCCATGTACAGTGTCCAATGGGAACATCTCCCTCCATCACTTCGGCTTGGTGTGTGCTCCAATGGTGACTACCTACAAGGAGGTCCCTGTCACACTCTGCACATCATTGTCCCTCTTTGTCTCTGAGACAGAAGGCTGAAAAAAAATAACAGGACACCACACTTTACAAAAACCTGAGCAGGAACCATCCATGATATCTCTGTGGGCTCAGGAAATCCTGGCAAGCATAATGCACTGACTGCAGAAGGAGCCTCTAAAAATGTCATAGGTGAATGAGCCTGATACTCCAAATAGTGAGATCTTCTGCTGTCCAATGATGGACTCGGCCTTTTCCTATAGCCTCTGGCTGTTTGTGAGGAAATGGATGAGCTGGGAGCAAACCCAGAGCTGTCTGGGAGGGAGTCTCTCTGAAGGAACTGGAGGAAAGCTTTGTTTTGATTGCTTTTGCTTCTTTTTACTGACTGGCTGGGGGAGATGAGCAAGTTCCCAGTGATTTTTTTCCTTGGGGCACTAAAGCACTTTCCTCGAATAAGGCCCCACTTGCTCCAGGGAAAGTGTCAGCAAAGAAAAACATAAAACAAACTCAGCTCAGGGAGAACAGACATCTCCTATCTCCTGTGGCCCAAAAGCAAAAATCTTGACTCAAACCTCCCATGTTAAAGCTGAAATGTGACTTTAGAAACTTTAGTCATGTAAAGGGAAATGGAAGTGGTGGACATGAGAGGCACTATGGGAAAGGTAGTTTGTAGTGGCATGCCAATATAGAAAAAGGCAGCTTGGGAAAAGAAGTCAAAAACATAGTGATGCTATTGAGAAAAGCATGCTGGGAAAGCCAGCATCAGCAATACCTGCCTGCCCAATTCCTCACTGGGCTCTGCAGGTTGCTTCTTTCAGAGGAACCACTTTATTGGTGAACATAGGATGGGCTTATGTGTTTGGAGCCCGACAGAAGCAGCACTCTCTTGACAGACAAGTCCTAATTCCCTGTGCAGTCTCTTGAAGCCCCTGATGTTCAGAAGGGGGGAAGCCTTTTCCATGTTACAGTCCAGCCCAGGTGTCGTGTCTTTTCTTCTTCCAATATACCACTGTAGATAACATGGGGCACCTGCAGCTGTGGATATGGGTCATAGGTACAAGTGAGGTTCTTTATCTGGGTACAGCATAGAGGAATGGAGGTACTTCTAGCCCCCTTGCCCTGGTTCTCTTGGCGCAACAAGCAGGTGCTGTTTTGAGGTCTGGATGTGGATGAGGCCAAAAGTGAGCTTACTGCCCTTTGTTTTAGGTGAAAACCAGAGATAGAGAGATGAACTGAGGATGGAGGAGATACAACTTCAAGGTCCACAGACTAGGCTCAGGAGGTGCAGCCAAGCAAAAACCCCAGCTCCTTGTGTGACTGCTCTTTGATGATGAAGTATGTCCCCATCATTTCATTGTCTTTTCTCTTTACAAAGGATTACAAGATGCCATTGATATTAATCCCAACACTACAGTGTTTCTAGGACACTGGGATAAGTAGGTGTCATTTGGGATGTTTTCCTCCTGTTTCATGACCCATGGATGTTGCTGAAAGTCTTCAGTGGAGGGCCTCCTTTGTGGAACAACAGTGAGCATTTAGTGAATTAGTTTTTCAAGATACTCAGAGACATGAGCTGAAAAGTCATAGGTTCTCTCTTATGATATTCCCCTCGATCTCTTCCAACATGCTTTCTTGGAACAGGTAGTACCCAGTGGTAATAAAATAGAGCAGCACAACCTGACTCCACACATCTGCCTTCTTCTCATCATAGCCCTCTCCCAGCACCAGTTCTGGGGTTTGAAGGTCTTGGTCCCACATTGCCCTTGCAGTACAGTGCCAGCTCTACATCTGGTGGAGATAACAAAGTCTACCTGCTTCACATTGCCCTCTTCATCTAGAAGGATATTTACAGAATTCAGGTCTAGATGGACGATGTCAAGGTCATGGCAAAACTTGATGCCTAACAAGATCTGACCGAATATTTTCTCTGTCTCTTCTTCCTGCAAACTGCCCTCCTCCCTTACTCGTTAGAACAAGTTTTCTCAGTCACAAAGAAATGTTGTTCTGTTGTAAGAACCTGGAAGCAGCAATTTATGTTATGGTGTAGTTTATCCAGAGTCGCCATCTAACACGATAACCAGAGATCCTGCTCTATGTAGTCATAACATTTATGGCCAAAGGCTGACTATGAGGTGATGATAGGCCAGTTTCACAGAGGCAAATGCACCCTAGCCAATGGTAACTAAGAGTATGTATTGACTTTTCAGGTTCTTCTTTTAGGGCGCACAGGTCATGAGGCTATGTGGTCAAGGTGCTCCTATGCAGACAGTTGTGAACCTGCAACTAAACAACTAACAAGCTAGACAGAAGTGCAAAAGTTCCACAGGTTACCTGGTCTATAGGGACAGAACTGCAGGCCAGCCCACAGCCTAATATACAGGACACTCATCGCTCACAGTGACGTCTGACAGAGAAATGGACCAATCACAGCAGGGTATATATACCACAGAGTAAAAGCTTCCATGTTAGACCCCAGGCACCTTTCCCCTTCACTGTCTCACTCTGTCCTCTCCAGGAGTCCCCTAATCGCTTCCAGCCATGTACAGTGTCTCAAGGGAACAGCTCCCTCTATCACTTCAGCCTTGTGTGTGCTCCAATGATGATTACTTACAATGTGTCCCTTACACACACTGTACACCTTTCCCTCTTTGTCTCGATTCAAAATGATGAAAATAACAGGACACCACACTTTAAAAAAACCTGAACAGGACTCCACCATGATGTCCATCTGTGCTCAAGGAATCTTGGCAATCATCCTGCACCTACTGAAGGAGGTGATAAAAATGTCCTGGGTGAATGAGCCTGGCTCTCCAAACTGTGAGCTCTTCTGATGTCCAGCTAATGGACTCAGCCTTTCCTACAGCCTCTAGCAATTTCTCTTAGTGGTTAGAGGCCAGGTTTAGACTTAGGATACTATGTAAGCAGAAAGATAAAATGCAAGGCGTCAGGACACCTCCACGGAGGAGCTCATTTCTCATCTTCACTGTAGCTGGCATACAGGGGGAGAGGAGGGTGGTGAAAAAGAGAAGGAGGTTTCCATGGCCCTTTTAGCCTCGCATGTCTCTGGGCTTTCTGGAGCAGCATGCGGCCACCTCTACACATCACGTCATAGCAATACATTGATGATCTTTCTCCCATTTCTACCAGCTAGCAGCACTCTGAAGTAAGCCCATAGTGTGTATAGTGGAGCAGCAAGATACAGCCTTGCCTGAATGGAACTCCACTTCATCAAGGTGCTTGCGTCCCATGAACATTTTAACTGTCAGTCAAGAGGACTGGGCTGTGCTGCTTGCCTAGTCGGCTCCTTCCTCAAGAGAAGAAACTGGTGAGCATTTGTCACTGATCAACTGACGTTGGTTCCTCCTCAGAAGTTCCACTGTAGAATTCCACCTCAGGAGGACAGTTAGCTGTCAGTGGAGGATGATTCCTACTTTGGAGGAGATGAGATCAAAAGATAATAAACATCCTTTGAGTCCTCTGCTGCAACTCTTAAAAAGTGGTCCCTTTAAAGAGGGCAATGCTGCTGAAGCAAGAAAAAAACACTGACTTGGGATGTCCACCTCAGGTTCATTACATGTTCAAAACCACATATTCATTCATATATTCTCTCCCTCTCTCCCTCTCCCTCTCCCTCTCCCTCTCCCTCTCCTTCCCCCTCCCCCTCTCTCTCTCTTTTGTGTGTGTGTCTGTGTCCGTCTGTCTTTCTGTCTGTCTGTCTGTCTGTCTGTCTCTCAAGAGAAGGAGAATGTGCTTAGAATGTTTTCTCTCAAGAAAGGAGAATGTGTCTAGAATGTCCCCAGGTCCTCCTGGTCCAGAGCCTGGTCTCCAAAGTCACACATTTTGTTGATCCTGCATTCTACAGAAGAATGTTTTTTGGCTTCAAATCTCTGTGTGCAATGTCCTGGTTCATGGCTATGGCACTTACTTGGCCAGATGGCTGCCTCCCATAACACCAAGCAAGGAAGACACTATGCTGACTCTTCTGCACTTTGAGGGTACTTTCCTTCTGCTGGGACCCCCATTCTGCACCTAACAACTGTTTCTCTTTATCACCTGCACACCGCAATGATGATGTTTGAGTGATCTAGTGCCTTGATTAAATCCACTAGGGTTCTACTGCTCCTGAAACACCCTTGAGGAATTCTGAAGTCAGTCTTCACATATAACTGGGAACCTAAGAGGTTGGAGAAGTTATTAAACCTCACCAAAGCAGCCAAACCCTATCATGCAGGCTGGCCTCTCTATTTCTGTGGTGTGTCCAGCTTTCCAACATAGGCAAGGTAGAAGGGCCTTCATATGCACACAAAGGTACAAGGCCCAGCTCAAGCATTCTATTGCAGTTGAGGGCATGAGCAAAATTGCAGTGAGATGAGTCCCTGGCGATCCTTTAAGCCTGGGTTCATGTTGAACCCCCAGTAGTGCAAGGTAGAGAGATTTCAGGAAGCTGAGGTTGCAGTCAGAACATAAGGGCCTGGAATCCTTCACTGAAATGCTGTCTATCCACACGGGAGGGACAAGTGGGAGGGAAGGATGACATGGAGTCAATGTGGTTTCCAGGCTGAGCACTTGGCCCTCTGTGTTGTAGTATGGACACAGACACTCAGACACATACACACTGACTTTTCTATTAAACAAAGTGTTATATGGAGTAAGTTCTTTGACATTCTCTACCTGCAGCTCTCAAGAGGAGGAAGAGCAAGCATTCTGACCAGAAATTTACAATTTAAGGAGGTGAGGTCCCATTAGGTGGCTTGATGGAGGTCACACAACAAATGAGGTTTCTGGGTCTCTTTGGTCTGCAGGCTGTAGGACCCTTAGATCAGTTCCTTCCGTTTTCTCCATTTGCATTTCCCCAGTGCCCTTGCAGTGTGTACCTGGCTCTATGCTTTGTGTCTAAACAAATATCTACAGCGTTGATATTGTAGACTGCAGCTCACAGGCTGTTCCTACTCAGTCATAAAGTAGATTTGTTCAGGTTTTGTTTCAATCAGCTATGATAAGTGGATGATAATCCTGGGACTTAAGTTTGGGAACAATGACATTTGAAGAGAACCTATAATTTTGTCTTTTGGGAGGAGTCTGACTTTTTCTGCCAGTGGATTCCCTGTGAGCACATGGAAAACCAGGTTTGCCAGTTCAGACATTGTATTCTACCCTGTGTCAGGCTTCTTCTGAGTGAGGTCCTGCTTAGTGCTGGGCCCCTTTGCCTTCCTTGATGTGTCCTGGGCTTCAGCCCCTCAGCTATTGCTCAGCGACTAGAGGAAAAGCTTTGCAGTTAATATTCTTCAGATAACAGATGAGTGGGTTTCTGGAGAGGCTCCTTCCTGCTCTGCAGAGGCTGCCCATCTCTGGGTCCTCATATGACGGGGACTTCTTTCTAGCTGGACCTAAGTGCATGCTGAAAGGCCTGCCCTCAGGACAAAATCTTTCCCTGCCTCCCTACAGAAGGCCTGTCTCTAAACACTATCACACAGGCGTGAGGGCCTTGCCGTTTCAATCTGGGAAAGATACCAATATGCATCACTTTTGAGCTTCAGGTGGCAAAAGAATCCTGAAAGGCATGTCTTCAGTCTCCTCCTCTGCCTCTGCAATGACTATTTCAGTGTGGAAGCAGTTTGCAAATCAGGGTGCTGCCCAGGTGGCAAGGGCATTGCTTCTGAGGGTTTGCTGAATCTCATGCAAAGGACAGTCTTTTGTGAATACGGGGGTGCTGGGTTCAACCTGGTGGCTCCTCTTGGGACAACAGAAGAAAATGAAAAGCATGAAGACATTTCACCCTGTGACCTTCAGTAGCTTTTGCCTCGTGGACCAAAGAGGCCAATGTTTATTTATTCAGACGTCTAAGCCAGTATGATGTGTCAGTGGCCTTTGTGGCTGAGTATCTCAGATCATTTCAGGCTTTTAAGAAAAAGGTTGTTAGCCTGACAGTGGTGGCACATGCCTTTAACCCCAGCACTCGGCGCTAGAGCCAGGCAGATCTCTGTGAGTTCAAAGCCAGCCTGGGCTACAGAGTGAGTTCCAGGACAGGCACCAAAACTACACAACGAAACCTTCTTCTGCTGTCCAATGATGGACTCAGCCTTTTCCTATAGCCTCTGGCTGTTTGTGAGGAAATGGATGAGCTGGGAGCAAACCCAGAGCTGCCTGGGAGGGAGTCTCTCTGAAGGAACTGGAGGAAAGCTTTGTTTTGAGTGCTTTTGCTTCTTTTTACTGACTGGCTGGGGGAGATGAGCAAGTTCCCAGTGATTTTTTTCCTTGGGGCACAAAAGCATCTTCCTCGAATAAGGCCCCACTTGCTCCAGGGAAAGTGTCAGCAAAGAAAAACATAAAACAAACTCAGCTCAGGGAGAACAGACATCTCCTATCTCCTGTGGCCCAAAAGCAAAAATCTTGAATCAAACCTCCCATGTTAAAGCTGAAATGTGACTTTAGAAACTTTAGTCATGTAAAGGGAAATGGAAGTGGTGGACTTGAGAGGCACTATGGGAAAGGTAGTTTGTAGTGGCATGCCAATATAGAAAAAGGCAGCTTGGGAAAAGAAGTCAAAAACATAGTGATGCTATAAAGAAAAGCATGCTGGGAAAGACAGCATAGGCAATACCTGCATGCCCAATTCCTTACTGGGCTCTGCAGCATGCCACTCTCAGGGGAGCCACTTTATTGGTGAACATAGGATGGGCTTGTGTGTTTGGTGCCCAAGGGAGGCAGCACACTGTTGACAGGCAAGCCCTAATGCCCTTGCACAGTCTCATGAAGCACCTGATGTTTAGAAGGGGTGATGCCTATTCCATGTCAAAGTTCGGCCCAGATTCTGGGTCATTTCCTTTTCCAGTATGCCACTGTAGATACTTGGGGCAGCTGCAGCTCTGGATAGTGAGCAGAGCTACATGTGGGGCTCTTCTTCTGGGGACAACATAGAGGCATGGCGGCACTTCTAGCCACCGTCTGCCCTGGTGCCGTTGGCACAAAAGGCAGGTGCTGTGGTGAGGGCTGGGTGTAGAAGAGGCCAAAGGTGAGCTCACTGGCCCTTTGTTTTAGATGAAGATCAGAGACAGAGCGATGTACTGGGAATGAGGGAGGTGTAACTTCAAGGTCCACAGGCTTGGCTGAGGTGGTGCAGCCAAGCAAAAACCCTAGCTCCTTGTGGGACTGCCCTTTGATGATGAGGTATGTCCACATCATTGCCTTGTATTTTCTCTTTACAAAGGATTATACAATGGCATTAATATTAAACCCAACACGACACTGTGTCTAGGATATTGGGATCTAAGTGGATGTCACTTGGGATGTTTTCTTCCCATTTCATGGGCCAGGGATGTTGCTGAAGATCATCAATGGAGGGCCTCCTCTCTGTGGCAACTGTCAACATTCAGTGAATTAGGTTTTCAAGATACTGAGAGACATGAGCAGAAATGTCATAGGTGCCTGTGATGATCTTCCCTCAATCTCTTACAGGGTGTTTCCTGGGAAGTGGTGGTCCACGGTAGTGATAAAATAGAGCAGCACACCCAGACTCGACACATCTACCTTCTTCCCATCATAGCCCTCTCCCAGTACCAGTTCTGGGACATTGAAGATCTTGGTCCCACTTTGGCCTTGCAGTACAGTGCCAGCTCTACATCTCGTAGAGATAACAAAGTCTGCCAGCTTCATTGCCCTCTTCATCTAGAAGGATACTTTCAGAATTCAGGTCTCGCTGGACGAGGTCAATGTCATTGTAAAACTTGATGACTGACACAATCTGCCTGAATATTTTCTGTGCCTCTTCTTCCTGCAAACTGCCTTCCTCCCTTACTCATTGGAACAAGTTTTCTTAATTGTATGAACCTGGAAGAGGCAAATTATGTTAGGATGGTGTAGTTTATCCAGGTTTGCCAACTTACATGATAACCAGAATTCCTGCTCTAAGTTCTCTATAACATTTATGGCCAATGGCTGACTATGAGGCCATAATAAGCCAGTTTCACAGAGCCAAATTCACCCTGGCCAATGGTACATAGGAACATGTATTGACTTTTCAGGTTCTTCTTTTAGGGGTGGCAGGCCATGAGGCTAGGTAGTCACTGTGCTTCTGTGCAGACAGATCTTTGGAAGCTATAACTCAACAACTCACTAGAGAGCAGTGAACAACTTCCACAGGTTACTGAAATCAGCTCCCTGGTCTGTAGGGACAGAACTGCAGGCCAGCCCACAGCCTTATATATAGGACACTCATCTCTAAGGGAGTGCTAAGTGAGAAATAGACCAATCACAGTAGGTTATATATAGCCCACAGTGACTGATTTCAAGTTAGGTCTCAGGCACATTTCCTCTTCACTGTCTCATTCTAGCCTCTCCAGGAGTCCCCTAGGAGCTTCCCGCCATGTACAGTGTCCAATGGGAACATCTCCCTCCATCACTTCGGCCTGGGGTGTGCTCCAATGGTGACTACCTACAAGGAGGTCCCTGTCACACTCTGCACATCATTGTCCCTCTTTGTCTCTGAGACAGAAGGCTGAAAAAAAATAACAGGACACCACACTTTACAAAAACCTGAGCAGGAACCATCCATGATATCTCTGTGGGCTCAGGAAATCCTGGCAAGCATAATGCACTGACTGCAGAAGGAGCCTCTAAAAATGTCATAGGTGAATGAGCCTGATACTCCAAATAGTGAGATCTTCTGCTGTCCAATGATGGACTCGGCCTTTTCCTATAGCCTCTGGCTGTTTGTGAGGAAATGGATGAGCTGGGAGCAAACCCAGAGCTGCCTGGGAGGGAGTCTCTCTGAAGGAACTGGAGGAAAGCTTTGTTTTGAGTGCTTTTGCTTCTTTTTACTGACTGGCTGGGGGAGATGAGCAAGTTCCCAGTGATTTTTTTTCCTTGGGGCACAAAAGCATCTTCCTCGAATAAGGCCCCACTTGCTCCAGGGAAAGTGTAAGCAAAGAAAAACATAAAACAAACTCAGCTCAGGGAGAACAGACATCTCCTATCTCCTGTGGCCCAAAAGCAAAAATCTTGAATCAAACCTCCCATGTTAAAGCTGAAATGTGACTTTAGAAACTTTAGTCATGTAAAGGGAAATGGAAGTGGTGGACTTGAGAGGCACTATGGGAAAGGTAGTTTGTAGTGGCATGCCAATATAGAAAAAGGCAGCTTGGGAAAAGAAGTCAAAAACATAGTGATGCTATAAAGAAAAGCATGCTGGGAAAGACAGCATAGGCAATACCTGCATGCCCAATTCCTTACTGGGCTCTGCAGCATGCCACTCTCAGGGGAGCCACTTTATTGGTGAACATAGGATGGGCTTGTGTGTTTGGAGCCCAAGGGAGGCAGCACACTGTTGACAGGCAAGCCCTAATTCCCTTGCACAGTCTCATGAAGCACCTGATGTTTAGAAGGGGTGATGCCTATTCCATGTCAAAGTTCGGCCCAGATTCTGGGTCATTTCCTTTTCCAGTATGCCACTGTAGATACTTGGGGCAGCTGCAGCTCTGGATAGTGAGCAGAGCTACATGTGGGGCTCTTCTTCTGGGGACAACATAGAGGCATGGCGGCACTTCTAGCCACCGTCTGCCCTGGTGCCGTTGGCACAAAAGGCAGGTGCTGTGGTGAGGGCTGGGTGTAGAAGAGGCCAAAGGTGAGCTCACTGGCCCTTTGTTTTAGATGAAGATCAGAGATAGAGCGATGTACTGGGAATGAGGGAGGTGTAACTTCAAGGTCCACAGGCTTGGCTGAGGTGGTGCAACCAAGCAAAAACCCTAGCTCCTTGTGGGACTGCCCTTTGATGATGAGGTATGTCCACATCATTGCCTTGTATTTTCTCTTTACAAAGGATTATACAATGGCATTAATATTAAACCCAACACGACACTGTGTCTAGGATATTGGGATCTAAGTGGATGTCACTTGGAATGTTTTCTTCCCATTTCATGGGCCAGGGATGTTGCTGAAGATCATCAATGGAGGGCCTCCTCTCTGTGGCAACTGTCAACATTCAGTGAATTAGGTTTTCAAGATACCCAGAGACATGAGCAGAAATGTCATAGGTGCCTGTGATGATCTTCCCTCAATCTCTTACAGGGTGTTTCCTGGGAAGTGGTGGTCCACGGTAGTGATAAAATAGAGCAGCACACCCAGACTCGACACATCTACCTTCTTCCCATCATAGCCCTCTCCCAGTACCAGTTCTGGGACATTGAAGATCTTGGTCCCACTTTGGCCTTGCAGTACAGTGCCAGCTCTACATCTCGTAGAGATAACAAAGTCTGCCAGCTTCATTGCCCTCTTCATCTAGAAGGATACTTTCAGAATTCAGGTCTCGCTGGACGAGGTCAATGTCATTGTAAAACTTGATGACTGACACAATCTGCCTGAATATTTTCTGTGCCTCTTGTTCCTGCAAACTGCCTTCCTCCCTTACTCATTGGAACAAGTTTTCTTAATTGTATGAACCTGGAAGAGGCAAATTATGTTAGGATGGTGTAGTTTATCCAGGTTTGCCAACTTACATGATAACCAGAATTCCTGCTCTAAGTTCTCTATAACATTTATGGCCAATGGCCATAATAAGCCAGTTTCACAGAGCCAAATTCACCCTGGCCAATGGTACATAGGAACATGTATTGACTTTTCAGGTTCTTCTTTTAGGGGTGGCAGGCCATGAGGCTAGGTAGTCACTGTGCTTCTGTGCAGACAGATCTTTGGAAGCTATAACTCAACAACTCACTAGAGAGCAGTGAACAACTTCCACAGGTTACTGAAATCAGCTCCCTGGTCTGTAGGGACAGAACTGCAGGCCAGCCCACAGCCTTATATATAGGACACTCATCTCTAAGGGAGTGCTAAGTGAGAAATAGACCAATCACAGTAGGTTATATATAGCCCACAGTGACTGATTTCAAGTTAGGTCTCAGGCACATTTCCTCTTCACTGTCTCATTCTAGCCTCTCCAGGAGTCCCCTAGGAGCTTCCCGCCATGTACAGTGTCCAATGGGAACATCTCCCTCCATCACTTCGGCTTGGTGTGTGCTCCAATGGTGACTACCTACAAGGAGGTCCCTGTCACACTCTGCACATCATTGTCCCTCTTTGTCTCTGAGACAGAAGGCTGAAAAAAAATAACAGGACACCACACTTTACAAAAACCTGAGCAGGAACCATCCATGATATCTCTGTGGGCTCAGGAAATCCTGGCAAGCATAATGCACTGACTGCAGAAGGAGCCTCTAAAAATGTCATAGGTGAATGAGCCTGATACTCCAAATAGTGAGATCTTCTGCTGTCCAATGATGGACTCGGCCTTTTCCTATAGCCTCTGGCTGTTTGTGAGGAAATGGATGAGCTGGGAGCAAACCCAGAGCTGCCTGGGAGGGAGTCTCTCTGAAGGAACTGGAGGAAAGCTTTGTTTTGAGTGCTTTTGCTTCTTTTTACTGACTGGCTGGGGGAGATGAGCAAGTTCCCAGTGATTTTTTTCCTTGGGGCACAAAAGCATCTTCCTCGATTAAGGCCCCACTTGCTCCAGGGAAAGTGTCAGCAAAGAAAAACATAAAACAAACTCAGCTCAGGGAGAACAGACATCTCCTATCTCCTGTGGCCCAAAAGCAAAAATCTTGAATCAAACCTCCCATGTTAAAGCTGAAATGTGACTTTAGAAACTTTAGTCATGTAAAGGGAAATGGAAGTGGTGGACATGAGAGGCACTATGGGAAAGGTAGTTTGTAGTGGCATGCCAATATAGAGAAATGGCAGCTTGGGAAATGAAGTCAAAAACATAGTGATGCTATAAAGAAAAGCATGCTGGGAAAGACAGCATAGGCAATACCTGCATGCCCAATTCCTTACTGGGCTCTGCAGCATGCCACTCTCAGGGGAGCCACTTTATTGGTGAACATAGGATGGGCTTGTGTGTTTGGAGCCCAAGGGAGGCAGCACACTGTTGACAGGCAAGCCCTAATTCCCTTGCACAGTCTCATGAAGCACCTGATGTTTAGAAGGGGTGATGCCTATTCCATGTCAAAGTTCGGCCCAGATTCTGGGTCATTTCCTTTTCCAGTATGCCACTGTAGATACTTGGGGCAGCTGCAGCTCTGGATAGTGAGCAGAGCTACATGTGGGGCTCTTCTTCTGGGGACAACATAGAGGCATGGCGGCACTTCTAGCCACCGTCTGCCCTGGTGCCGTTGGCACAAAAGGCAGGTGCTGTGGTGAGGGCTGGGTGTAGAAGAGGCCAAAGGTGAGCTCACTGGCCCTTTGTTTTAGATGAAGATCAGAGATAGAGCGATGTACTGGGAATGAGGGAGGTGTAACTTCAAGGTCCACAGGCTTGGCTGAGGTGGTGCAGCCAAGCAAAAACCCTAGCTCCTTGTGGGACTGCTCTTTGATGATGAGGTATGTCCACATCATTGCCTTGTATTTTCTCTTTACAAAGGATTATACAATGGCATTAATATTAAACCCAACACGACACTGTGTCTAGGATATTGGGATCTAAGTGGATGTCACTTGGAATGTTTTCTTCCCATTTCATGGGCCAGGGATGTTGCTGAAGATCATCAATGGAGGGCCTCCTCTCTGTGGCAACTGTCAACATTCAGTGAATTAGGTTTTCAAGATACCCAGAGACATGAGCAGAAATGTCATAGGTGCCTGTGATGATCTTCCCTCAATCTCTTACAGGGTGTTTCCTGGGAAGTGGTGGTCCACGGTAGTGATAAAATAGAGCAGCACACCCAGACTCGACACATCTACCTTCTTCCCATCATAGCCCTCTCCCAGTACCAGTTCTGGGACATTGAAGATCTTGGTCCCACTTTGGCCTTGCAGTACAGTGCCAGCTCTACATCTCGTAGAGATAACAAAGTCTGCCAGCTTCATTGCCCTCTTCATCTAGAAGGATACTTTCAGAATTCAGGTCTCGCTGGACGAGGTCAATGTCATTGTAAAACTTGATGACTGACACAATCTGCCTGAATATTTTCTGTGCCTCTTGTTCCTGCAAACTGCCTTCCTCCCTTACTCATTGGAACAAGTTTTCTTAATTGTATGAACCTGGAAGAGGCAAATTATGTTAGGATGGTGTAGTTTATCCAGGTTTGCCAACTTACATGATAACCAGAATTCCTGCTCTAAGTTCTCTATAACATTTATGGCCAATGGCCATAATAAGCCAGTTTCACAGAGCCAAATTCACCCTGGCCAATGGTACATAGGAACATGTATTGACTTTTCAGGTTCTTCTTTTAGGGGTGGCAGGCCATGAGGCTAGGTAGTCACTGTGCTTCTGTGCAGACAGATCTTTGGAAGCTATAACTCAACAACTCACTAGAGAGCAGTGAACAACTTCCACAGGTTACTGAAATCAGCTCCCTGGTCTGTAGGGACAGAACTGCAGGCCAGCCCACAGCCTTATATATAGGACACTCATCTCTAAGGGAGTGCTAAGTGAGAAATAGACCAATCACAGTAGGTTATATATAGCCCACAGTGACTGATTTCAAGTTAGGTCTCAGGCACATTTCCTCTTCACTGTCTCATTCTAGCCTCTCCAGGAGTCCCCTAGGAGCTTCCCGCCATGTACAGTGTCCAATGGGAACATCTCCCTCCATCACTTCGGCTTGGTGTGTGCTCCAATGGTGACTACCTACAAGGAGGTCCCTGTCACACTCTGCACATCATTGTCCCTCTTTGTCTCTGAGACAGAAGGCTGAAAAAAAATAACAGGACACCACACTTTACAAAAACCTGAGCAGGAACCATCCATGATATCTCTGTGGGCTCAGGAAATCCTGGCAAGCATAATGCACTGACTGCAGAAGGAGCCTCTAAAAATGTCATAGGTGAATGAGCCTGATACTCCAAATAGTGAGATCTTCTGCTGTCCAATGATGGACTCGGCCTTTTCCTATAGCCTCTGGCTGTTTGTGAGGAAATGGATGAGCTGGGAGCAAACCCAGAGCTGCCTGGGAGGGAGTCTCTCTGAAGGAACTGGAGGAAAGCTTTGTTTTGAGTGCTTTTGCTTCTTTTTACTGACTGGCTGGGGGAGATGAGCAAGTTCCCAGTGATTTTTTTCCTTGGGGCACAAAAGCATCTTCCTCGATTAAGGCCCCACTTGCTCCAGGGAAAGTGTCAGCAAAGAAAAACATAAAACAAACTCAGCTCAGGGAGAACAGACATCTCCTATCTCCTGTGGCCCAAAAGCAAAAATCTTGAATCAAACCTCCCATGTTAAAGCTGAAATGTGACTTTAGAAACTTTAGTCATGTAAAGGGAAATGGAAGTGGTGGGCATGAGAGGCACTATGGGAAAGGTAGTTTGTAGTGGCATGCCAATATAGAGAAATGGCAGCTTGGGAAATGAAGTCAAAAACATAGTGATGCTATAAAGAAAAGCATGCTGGGAAAGACAGCATAGGCAATACCTGCATGCCCAATTCCTTACTGGGCTCTGCAGCATGCCACTCTCAGGGGAGCCACTTTATTGGTGAACATAGGATGGGCTTGTGTGTTTGGAGCCCAAGGGAGGCAGCACACTGTTGACAGGCAAGCCCTAATTCCCTTGCACAGTCTCATGAAGCACCTGATGTTTAGAAGGGGTGATGCCTATTCCATGTCAAAGTTCGGCCCAGATTCTGGGTCATTTCCTTTTCCAGTATGCCACTGTAGATACTTGGGGCAGCTGCAGCTCTGGATAGTGAGCAGAGCTACATGTGGGGCTCTTCTTCTGGGGACAACATAGAGGCATGGCGGCACTTCTAGCCACCGTCTGCCCTGGTGCCGTTGGCACAAAAGGCAGGTGCTGTGGTGAGGGCTGGGTGTAGAAGAGGCCAAAGTTGAGCTCACTGGCCCTTTGTTTTAGATGAAGATCAGAGATAGAGCGATGTACTGGGAATGAGGGAGGTGTAACTTCAAGGTCCACAGGCTTGGCTGAGGTGGTGCAGCCAAGCAAAAACCCTAGCTCCTTGTGGGACTGCTCTTTGATGATGAGGTATGTCCACATCATTGCCTTGTATTTTCTCTTTACAAAGGATTATACAATGGCATTAATATTAAACCCAACACGACACTGTGTCTAGGATATTGGGATCTAAGTGGATGTCACTTGGAATGTTTTCTTCCCATTTCATGGGCCAGGGATGTTGCTGAAGATCATCAATGGAGGGCCTCCTCTCTGTGGCAACTGTCAACATTCAGTGAATTAGGTTTTCAAGATACCCAGAGACATGAGCAGAAATGTCATAGGTGCCTGTGATGATCTTCCCTCAATCTCTTACAGGGTGTTTCCTGGGAAGTGGTGGTCCACGGTAGTGATAAAATAGAGCAGCACACCCAGACTCGACACATCTACCTTCTTCCCATCATAGCCCTCTCCCAGTACCAGTTCTGGGACATTGAAGATCTTGGTCCCACTTTGGCCTTGCAGTACAGTGCCAGCTCTACATCTCGTAGAGATAACAAAGTCTGCCAGCTTCATTGCCCTCTTCATCTAGAAGGATACTTTCAGAATTCAGGTCTCGCTGGACGAGGTCAATGTCATTGTAAAACTTGATGACTGACACAATCTGCCTGAATATTTTCTGTGCCTCTTGTTCCTGCAAACTGCCTTCCTCCCTTACTCATTGGAACAAGTTTTCTTAATTGTATGAACCTGGAAGAGGCAAATTATGTTAGGATGGTGTAGTTTATCCAGGTTTGCCAACTTACATGATAACCAGAATTCCTGCTCTAAGTTCTCTATAACATTTATGGCCAATGGCCATAATAAGCCAGTTTCACAGAGCCAAATTCACCCTGGCCAATGGTACATAGGAACATGTATTGACTTTTCAGGTTCTTCTTTTAGGGGTGGCAGGCCATGAGGCTAGGTAGTCACTGTGCTTCTGTGCAGACAGATCTTTGGAAGCTATAACTCAACAACTCACTAGAGAGCAGTGAACAACTTCCACAGGTTACTGAAATCAGCTCCCTGGTCTGTAGGGACAGAACTGCAGGCCAGCCCACAGCCTTATATATAGGACACTCATCTCTAAGGGAGTGCTAAGTGAGAAATAGACCAATCACAGTAGGTTATATATAGCCCACAGTGACTGATTTCAAGTTAGGTCTCAGGCACATTTCCTCTTCACTGTCTCATTCTAGCCTCTCCAGGAGTCCCCTAGGAGCTTCCCGCCATGTACAGTGTCCAATGGGAACATCTCCCTCCATCACTTCGGCTTGGTGTGTGCTCCAATGGTGACTACCTACAAGGAGGTCCCTGTCACACTCTGCACATCATTGTCCCTCTTTGTCTCTGAGACAGAAGGCTGAAAAAAAATAACAGGACACCACACTTTACAAAAACCTGAGCAGGAACCATCCATGATATCTCTGTGGGCTCAGGAAATCCTGGCAAGCATAATGCACTGACTGCAGAAGGAGCCTCTAAAAATGTCATAGGTGAATGAGCCTGATACTCCAAATAGTGAGATCTTCTGCTGTCCAATGATGGACTCGGCCTTTTCCTATAGCCTCTGGCTGTTTGTGAGGAAATGGATGAGCTGGGAGCAAACCCAGAGCTGCCTGGGAGGGAGTCTCTCTGAAGGAACTGGAGGAAAGCTTTGTTTTGAGTGCTTTTGCTTCTTTTTACTGACTGGCTGGGGGAGATGAGCAAGTTCCCAGTGATTTTTTTCCTTGGGGCACAAAAGCATCTTCCTCGAATAAGGCCCCACTTGCTCCAGGGAAGGTGTAAGCAAAGAAAAACATAAAACAAACTCAGCTCAGGGAGAACAGACATCTCCTATCTCCTGTGGCCCAAAAGCAAAAATCTTGAATCAAACCTCCCATGTTAAAGCTGAAATGTGACTTTAGAAACTTTAGTCATGTAAAGGGAAATGGAAGTGGTGGACATGAGAGGCACTATGGGAAAGGTAGTTTGTAGTGGCATGCCAATATAGAAAAAGGCAGCTTGGGAAAAGAAGTCAAAAACATAGTGATGCTATAAAGAAAAGCATGCTGGGAAAGACAGCATAGGCAATACCTGCATGCCCAATTCCTTACTGGGCTCTGCAGCATGCCACTCTCAGGGGAGCCACTTTATTGGTGAACATAGGATGGGCTTGTGTGTTTGGAGCCCAAGGGAGGCAGCACACTGTTGACAGGCAAGCCCTAATTCCCTTGCACAGTCTCATGAAGCACCTGATGTTTAGAAGGGGTGATGCCTATTCCATGTCAAAGTTCGGCCCAGATTCTGGGTCATTTCCTTTTCCAGTATGCCACTGTAGATACTTGGGGCAGCTGCTGCTCTGGATAGTGAGCAGAGCTACATGTGGGGCTCTTCTTCTGGGGACAACATAGAGGCATGGCGGCACTTCTAGCCACCGTCTGCCCTGGTGCCGTTGGCACAAAAGGCAGGTGCTGTGGTGAGGGCTGGGTGTAGAAGAGGCCAAAGGTGAGCTCACTGGCCCTTTGTTTTAGATGAAGATCAGAGATAGAGCGATGTACTGGGAATGAGGGAGGTGTAACTTCAAGGTCCACAGGCTT
This sequence comes from Peromyscus maniculatus bairdii, assembly GCF_049852395.1. Lineage (NCBI taxonomy): Eukaryota > Metazoa > Chordata > Mammalia > Rodentia > Cricetidae > Peromyscus > Peromyscus maniculatus. The sequence goes on from NC_134864.1 coordinate 24,144,268, forward strand.
GGCTGAGGTGGTGCAGCCAAGCAAAAACCCTAGCTCCTTGTGGGACTGCCCTTTGATGATGAGGTATGTCCACATCATTGCCTTGTATTTTCTCTTTACAAAGGATTATACAATGGCATTAATATTAAACCCAACACGACACTGTGTCTAGGATATTGGGATCTAAGTGGATGTCACTTGGGATGTTTTCTTCCCATTTCATGGGCCAGGGATGTTGCTGAAGATCATCAATGGAGGGCCTCCTCTCTGTGGCAACTGTCAACATTCAGTGAATTAGGTTTTCAAGATACCCAGAGACATGAGCAGAAATGTCATAGGTGCCTGTGATGATCTTCCCTCAATCTCTTACAGGGTGTTTCCTGGGAAGTGGTGGTCCACGGTAGTGATAAAATAGAGCAGCACACCCAGACTCGACACATCTACCTTCTTCCCATCATAGCCCTCTCCCAGTACCAGTTCTGGGACATTGAAGATCTTGGTCCCACTTTGGCCTTGCAGTACAGTGCCAGCTCTACATCTCGTAGAGATAACAAAGTCTGCCAGCTTCATTGCCCTCTTCATCTAGAAGGATACTTTCAGAATTCAGGTCTCGCTGGACGAGGTCAATGTCATTGTAAAACTTGATGACTGACACAATCTGCCTGAATATTTTCTGTGCCTCTTCTTCCTGCAAACTGCCTTCCTCCCTTACTCATTGGAACAAGTTTTCTTAATTGTATGAACCTGGAAGAGGCAAATTATGTTAGGATGGTGTAGTTTATCCAGGTTTGCCAACTTACATGATAACCAGAATTCCTGCTCTAAGTTCTCTATAACATTTATGGCCAATGGCCATAATAAGCCAGTTTCACAGAGCCAAATTCACCCTGGCCAATGGTACATAGGAACATGTATTGACTTTTCAGGTTCTTCTTTTAGGGGTGGCAGGCCATGAGGCTAGGTAGTCACTGTGCTTCTGTGCAGACAGATCTTTGGAAGCTATAACTCAACAACTCACTAGAGAGCAGTGAACAACTTCCACAGGTTACTGAAATCAGCTCCCTGGTCTGTAGGGACAGAACTGCAGGCCAGCCCACAGCCTTATATATAGGACACTCATCTCTAAGGGAGTGCTAAGTGAGAAATAGACCAATCACAGTAGGTTATATATAGCCCACAGTGACTGATTTCAAGTTAGGTCTCAGGCACATTTCCTCTTCACTGTCTCATTCTAGCCTCTCCAGGAGTCCCCTAGGAGCTTCCCGCCATGTACAGTGTCCAATGGGAACATCTCCCTCCATCACTTCGGCTTGGTGTGTGCTCCAATGGTGACTACCTACAAGGAGGTCCCTGTCACACTCTGCACATCATTGTCCCTCTTTGTCTCTGAGACAGAAGGCTGAAAAAAAATAACAGGACACCACACTTTACAAAAACCTGAGCAGGAACCATCCATGATATCTCTGTGGGCTCAGGAAATCCTGGCAAGCATAATGCACTGACTGCAGAAGGAGCCTCTAAAAATGTCATAGGTGAATGAGCCTGATACTCCAAATAGTGAGATCTTCTGCTGTCCAATGATGGACTCGGCCTTTTCCTATAGCCTCTGGCTGTTTGTGAGGAAATGGATGAGCTGGGAGCAAACCCAGAGCTGCCTGGGAGGGAGTCTCTCTGAAGGAACTGGAGGAAAGCTTTGTTTTGAGTACTTTTGCTTCTTTTTACTGACTGGCTGGGGGAGATGAGCAAGTTCCCAGTGATTTTTTTCCTTGGGGCACAAAAGCATCTTCCTCGATTAAGGCCCCACTTGCTCCAGGGAAAGTGTCAGCAAAGAAAAACATAAAACAAACTCAGCTCAGGGAGAACAGACATCTCCTATCTCCTGTGGCCCAAAAGCAAAAATCTTGAATCAAACCTCCCATGTTAAAGCTGAAATGTGACTTTAGAAACTTTAGTCATGTAAAGGGAAATGGAAGTGGTGGACATGAGAGGCACTATGGGAAAGGTAGTTTGTAGTGGCATGCCAATATAGAGAAATGGCAGCTTGGGAAATGAAGTCAAAAACATAGTGATGCTATAAAGAAAAGCATGCTGGGAAAGACAGCATAGGCAATACCTGCATGCCCAATTCCTTACTGGGCTCTGCAGCATGCCACTCTCAGGGGAGCCACTTTATTGGTGAACATAGGATGGGCTTGTGTGTTTGGAGCCCAAGGGAGGCAGCACACTGTTGACAGGCAAGCCCTAATTCCCTTGCACAGTCTCATGAAGCACCTGATGTTTAGAAGGGGTGATGCCTATTCCATGTCAAAGTTCGGCCCAGATTCTGGGTCATTTCCTTTTCCAGTATGCCACTGTAGATACTTGGGGCAGCTGCAGCTCTGGATAGTGAGCAGAGCTACATGTGGGGCTCTTCTTCTGGGGACAACATAGAGGCATGGCGGCACTTCTAGCCACCGTCTGCCCTGGTGCCGTTGGCACAAAAGGCAGGTGCTGTGGTGAGGGCTGGGTGTAGAAGAGGCCAAAGGTGAGCTCACTGGCCCTTTGTTTTAGATGAAGATCAGAGATAGAGCGATGTACTGGGAATGAGGGAGGTGTAACTTCAAGGTCCACAGGCTTGGCTGAGGTGGTGCAGCCAAGCAAAAACCCTAGCTCCTTGTGGGACTGCCCTTTGATGATGAGGTATGTCCACATCATTGCCTTGTATTTTCTCTTTACAAAGGATTATACAATGGCATTAATATTAAACCCAACACGACACTGTGTCTAGGATATTGGGATCTAAGTGGATGTCACTTGGGATGTTTTCTTCCCATTTCATGGGCCAGGGATGTTGCTGAAGATCATCAATGGAGGGCCTCCTCTCTGTGGCAACTGTCAACATTCAGTGAATTAGGTTTTCAAGATACCCAGAGACATGAGCAGAAATGTCATAGGTGCCTGTGATGATCTTCCCTCAATCTCTTACAGGGTGTTTCCTGGGAAGTGGTGGTCCACGGTAGTGATAAAATAGAGCAGCACACCCAGACTCGACACATCTACCTTCTTCCCATCATAGCCCTCTCCCAGTACCAGTTCTGGGACATTGAAGATCTTGGTCCCACTTTGGCCTTGCAGTACAGTGCCAGCTCTACATCTGGTAGAGATAACAAAGTCTGCCAGCTTCATTGCCCTCTTCATCTAGAAGGATACTTTCAGAATTCAGGTCTCGCTGGACGAGGTCAATGTCATTGTAAAACTTGATGACTGACACAATCTGCCTGAATATTTTCTGTGCCTCTTCTTCCTGCAAACTGCCTTCCTCCCTTACTCATTGGAACAAGTTTTCTTAATTGTATGAACCTGGAAGAGGCAAATTATGTTAGGATGGTGTAGTTTATCCAGGTTTGCCAACTTACATGATAACCAGAATTCCTGCTCTAAGTTCTCTATAACATTTATGGCCAATGGCCATAATAAGCCAGTTTCACAGAGCCAAATTCACCCTGGCCAATGGTACATAGGAACATGTATTGACTTTTCAGGTTCTTCTTTTAGGGGTGGCAGGCCATGAGGCTAGGTAGTCACTGTGCTTCTGTGCAGACAGATCTTTGGAAGCTATAACTCAACAACTCACTAGAGAGCAGTGAACAACTTCCACAGGTTACTGAAATCAGCTCCCTGGTCTGTAGGGACAGAACTGCAGGCCAGCCCACAGCCTTATATATAGGACACTCATCTCTAAGGGAGTGCTAAGTGAGAAATAGACCAATCACAGTAGGTTATATATAGCCCACAGTGACTGATTTCAAGTTAGGTCTCAGGCACATTTCCTCTTCACTGTCTCATTCTAGCCTCTCCAGGAGTCCCCTAGGAGCTTCCCGCCATGTACAGTGTCCAATGGGAACATCTCCCTCCATCACTTCGGCTTGGTGTGTGCTCCAATGGTGACTACCTACAAGGAGGTCCCTGTCACACTCTGCACATCATTGTCCCTCTTTGTCTCTGAGACAGAAGGCTGAAAAAAAATAACAGGACACCACACTTTACAAAAACCTGAGCAGGAACCATCCATGATATCTCTGTGGGCTCAGGAAATCCTGGCAAGCATAATGCACTGACTACAGAAGGAGCCTCTAAAAATGTCATAGGTGAATGAGCCTGATACTCCAAATAGTGAGATCTTCTGCTGTCCAATGATGGACTCGGCCTTTTCCTATAGCCTCTGGCTGTTTGTGAGGAAATGGATGAGCTGGGAGCAAACCCAGAGCTGCCTGGGAGGGAGTCTCTCTGAAGGAACTGGAGGAAAGCTTTGTTTTGAGTGCTTTTGCTTCTTTTTACTGACTGGCTGGGGGAGATGAGCAAGTTCCCAGTGATTTTTTTCCTTGGGGCACAAAAGCATCTTCCTCGAATAAGGCCCCACTTGCTCCAGGGAAAGTGTAAGCAAAGAAAAACATAAAACAAACTCAGCTCAGGGAGAACAGACATCTCCTATCTCCTGTGGCCCAAAAGCAAAAATCTTGAATCAAACCTCCCATGTTAAAGCTGAAATGTGACTTTAGAAACTTTAGTCATGTAAAGGGAAATGGAAGTGGTGGACATGAGAGGCACTATTGGAAAGGTAGTTTGTAGTGGCATGCCAATATAGAAAAAGGCAGCTTGGGAAAAGAAGTCAAAAACATAGTGATGCTATAAAGAAAAGCATGCTGGGAAAGACAGCATAGGCAATACCTGCATGCCCAATTCCTTACTGGGCTCTGCAGCATGCCACTCTCAGGGGAGCCACTTTATTGGTGAACATAGGATGGGCTTGTGTGTTTGGAGCCCAAGGGAGGCAGCACACTGTTGACAGGCAAGCCCTAATTCCCTTGCACAGTCTCATGAAGCACCTGATGTTTAGAAGGGGTGATGCCTATTCCATGTCAAAGTTCGGCCCAGATTCTGGGTCATTTCCTTTTCCAGTATGCCACTGTAGATACTTGGGGCAGCTGCAGCTCTGGATAGTGAGCAGAGCTACATGTGGGGCTCTTCTTCTGGGGACAACATAGAGGCATGGCGGCACTTCTAGCCACCGTCTGCCCTGGTGCCGTTGGCACAAAAGGCAGGTGCTGTGGTGAGGGCTGGGTGTAGAAGAGGCCAAAGGTGAGCTCACTGGCCCTTTGTTTTAGATGAAGATCAGAGATAGAGCGATGTACTGGGAATGAGGGAGGTGTAACTTCAAGGTCCACAGGCTTGGCTGAGGTGGTGCAGCCAAGCAAAAACCCTAGCTCCTTGTGGGACTGCCCTTTGATGATGAGGTATGTCCACATCATTGCCTTGTATTTTCTCTTTACAAAGGATTATACAATGGCATTAATATTAAACCCAACACGACACTGTGTCTAGGATATTGGGATCTAAGTGGATGTCACTTGGGATGTTTTCTTCCCATTTCATGGGCCAGGGATGTTGCTGAAGATCATCAATGGAGGGCCTCCTCTCTGTGGCAACTGTCAACATTCAGTGAATTAGGTTTTCAAGATACCCAGAGACATGAGCAGAAATGTCATAGGTGCCTGTGATGATCTTCCCTCAATCTCTTACAGGGTGTTTCCTGGGAAGTGGTGGTCCACGGTAGTGATAAAATAGAGCAGCACACCCAGACTCGACACATCTACCTTCTTCCCATCATAGCCCTCTCCCAGTACCAGTTCTGGGACATTGAAGATCTTGGTCCCACTTTGGCCTTGCAGTACAGTGCCAGCTCTACATCTGGTAGAGATAACAAAGTCTGCCAGCTTCATTGCCCTCTTCATCTAGAAGGATACTTTCAGAATTCAGGTCTCGCTGGACGAGGTCAATGTCATTGTAAAACTTGATGACTGACACAATCTGCCTGAATATTTTCTGTGCCTCTTCTTCCTGCAAACTGCCTTCCTCCCTTACTCATTGGAACAAGTTTTCTTAATTGTATGAACCTGGAAGAGGCAAATTATGTTAGGATGGTGTAGTTTATCCAGGTTTGCCAACTTACATGATAACCAGAATTCCTGCTCTAAGTTCTCTATAACATTTATGGCCAATGGCCATAATAAGCCAGTTTCACAGAGCCAAATTCACCCTGGCCAATGGTACATAGGAACATGTATTGACTTTTCAGGTTCTTCTTTTAGGGGTGGCAGGCCATGAGGCTAGGTAGTCACTGTGCTTCTGTGCAGACAGATCTTTGGAAGCTATAACTCAACAACTCACTAGAGAGCAGTGAACAACTTCCACAGGTTACTGAAATCAGCTCCCTGGTCTGTAGGGACAGAACTGCAGGCCAGCCCACAGCCTTATATATAGGACACTCATCTCTAAGGGAGTGCTAAGTGAGAAATAGACCAATCACAGTAGGTTATATATAGCCCACAGTGACTGATTTCAAGTTAGGTCTCAGGCACATTTCCTCTTCACTGTCTCATTCTAGCCTCTCCAGGAGTCCCCTAGGAGCTTCCCGCCATGTACAGTGTCCAATGGGAACATCTCCCTCCATCACTTCGGCTTGGTGTGTGCTCCAATGGTGACTACCTACAAGGAGGTCCCTGTCACACTCTGCACATCATTGTCCCTCTTTGTCTCTGAGACAGAAGGCTGAAAAAAAATAACAGGACACCACACTTTACAAAAACCTGAGCAGGAACCATCCATGATATCTCTGTGGGCTCAGGAAATCCTGGCAAGCATAATGCACTGACTGCAGAAGGAGCCTCTAAAAATGTCATAGGTGAATGAGCCTGATACTCCAAATAGTGAGATCTTCTGCTGTCCAATGATGGACTCGGCCTTTTCCTATAGCCTCTGGCTGTTTGTGAGGAAATGGATGAGCTGGGAGCAAACCCAGAGCTGCCTGGGAGGGAGTCTCTCTGAAGGAACTGGAGGAAAGCTTTGTTTTGAGTACTTTTGCTTCTTTTTACTGACTGGCTGGGGGAGATGAGCAAGTTCCCAGTGATTTTTTTCCTTGGGGCACAAAAGCATCTTCCTCGATTAAGGCCCCACTTGCTCCAGGGAAAGTGTCAGCAAAGAAAAACATAAAACAAACTCAGCTCAGGGAGAACAGACATCTCCTATCTCCTGTGGCCCAAAAGCAAAAATCTTGAATCAAACCTCCCATGTTAAAGCTGAAATGTGACTTTAGAAACTTTAGTCATGTAAAGGGAAATGGAAGTGGTGGACATGAGAGGCACTATGGGAAAGGTAGTTTGTAGTGACATGCCAATATAGAGAAATGGCAGCTTGGGAAATGAAGTCAAAAACATAGTGATGCTATAAAGAAAAGCATGCTGGGAAAGACAGCATAGGCAATACCTGCATGCCCAATTCCTTACTGGGCTCTGCAGCATGCCACTCTCAGGGGAGCCACTTTATTGGTGAACATAGGATGGGCTTGTGTGTTTGGAGCCCAAGGGAGGCAGCACACTGTTGACAGGCAAGCCCTAATTCCCTTGCACAGTCTCATGAAGCACCTGATGTTTAGAAGGGGTGATGCCTATTCCATGTCAAAGTTCGGCCCAGATTCTGGGTCATTTCCTTTTCCAGTATGCCACTGTAGATACTTGGGGCAGCTGCAGCTCTGGATAGTGAGCAGAGCTACATGTGGGGCTCTTCTTCTGGGGACAACATAGAGGCATGGCGGCACTTCTAGCCACCGTCTGCCCTGGTGCCGTTGGCACAAAAGGCAGGTGCTGTGGTGAGGGCTGGGTGTAGAAGAGGCCAAAGGTGAGCTCACTGGCCCTTTGTTTTAGATGAAGATCAGAGATAGAGCGATGTACTGGGAATGAGGGAGGTGTAACTTCAAGGTCCACAGGCTTGGCTGAGGTGGTGCAGCCAAGCAAAAACCCTAGCTCCTTGTGGGACTGCCCTTTGATGATGAGGTATGTCCACATCATTGCCTTGTATTTTCTCTTTACAAAGGATTATACAATGGCATTAATATTAAACCCAACACGACACTGTGTCTAGGATATTGGGATCTAAGTGGATGTCACTTGGAATGTTTTCTTCCCATTTCATGGGCCAGGGATGTTGCTGAAGATCATCAATGGAGGGCCTCCTCTCTGTGGCAACTGTCAACATTCAGTGAATTAGGTTTTCAAGATACCCAGAGACATGAGCAGAAATGTCATAGGTGCCTGTGATGATCTTCCCTCAATCTCTTACAGGGTGTTTCCTGGGAAGTGGTGGTCCACGGTAGTGATAAAATAGAGCAGCACACCCAGACTCGACACATCTACCTTCTTCCCATCATAGCCCTCTCCCAGTACCAGTTCTGGGACATTGAAGATCTTGGTCCCACTTTGGCCTTGCAGTACAGTGCCAGCTCTACATCTGGTAGAGATAACAAAGTCTGCCAGCTTCATTGCCCTCTTCATCTAGAAGGATACTTTCAGAATTCAGGTCTCGCTGGACGAGGTCAATGTCATTGTAAAACTTGATGACTGACACAATCTGCCTGAATATTTTCTGTGCCTCTTGTTCCTGCAAACTGCCTTCCTCCCTTACTCATTGGAACAAGTTTTCTTAATTGTATGAACCTGGAAGAGGCAAATTATGTTAGGATGGTGTAGTTTATCCAGGTTTGCCAACTTACATGATAACCAGAATTCCTGCTCTAAGTTCTCTATAACATTTATGGCCAATGGCCATAATAAGCCAGTTTCACAGAGCCAAATTCACCCTGGCCAATGGTACATAGGAACATGTATTGACTTTTCAGGTTCTTCTTTTAGGGGTGGCAGGCCATGAGGCTAGGTAGTCACTGTGCTTCTGTGCAGACAGATCTTTGGAAGCTATAACTCAACAACTCACTAGAGAGCAGTGAACAACTTCCACAGGTTACTGAAATCAGCTCCCTGGTCTGTAGGGACAGAACTGCAGGCCAGCCCACAGCCTTATATATAGGACACTCATCTCTAAGGGAGTGCTAAGTGAGAAATAGACCAATCACAGTAGGTTATATATAGCCCACAGTGACTGATTTCAAGTTAGGTCTCAGGCACATTTCCTCTTCACTGTCTCATTCTAGCCTCTCCAGGAGTCCCCTAGGAGCTTCCCGCCATGTACAGTGTCCAATGGGAACATCTCCCTCCATCACTTCGGCTTGGTGTGTGCTCCAATGGTGACTACCTACAAGGAGGTCCCTGTCACACTCTGCACATCATTGTCCCTCTTTGTCTCTGAGACAGAAGGCTGAAAAAAAATAACAGGACACCACACTTTACAAAAACCTGAGCAGGAACCATCCATGATATCTCTGTGGGCTCAGGAAATCCTGGCAAGCATAATGCACTGACTACAGAAGGAGCCTCTAAAAATGTCATAGGTGAATGAGCCTGATACTCCAAATAGTGAGATCTTCTGCTGTCCAATGATGGACTCGGCCTTTTCCTATAGCCTCTGGCTGTTTGTGAGGAAATGGATGAGCTGGGAGCAAACCCAGAGCTGCCTGGGAGGGAGTCTCTCTGAAGGAACTGGAGGAAAGCTTTGTTTTGAGTGCTTTTGCTTCTTTTTACTGACTGGCTGGGGGAGATGAGCAAGTTCCCAGTGATTTTTTTCCTTGGGGCACAAAAGCATCTTCCTCGAATAAGGCCCCACTTGCTCCAGGGAAAGTGTAAGCAAAGAAAAACATAAAACAAACTCAGCTCAGGGAGAACAGACATCTCCTATCTCCTGTGGCCCAAAAGCAAAAATCTTGAATCAAACCTCCCATGTTAAAGCTGAAATGTGACTTTAGAAACTTTAGTCATGTAAAGGGAAATGGAAGTGGTGGACATGAGAGGCACTATTGGAAAGGTAGTTTGTAGTGGCATGCCAATATAGAAAAAGGCAGCTTGGGAAAAGAAGTCAAAAACATAGTGATGCTATAAAGAAAAGCATGCTGGGAAAGACAGCATAGGCAATACCTGCATGCCCAATTCCTTACTGGGCTCTGCAGCATGCCACTCTCAGGGGAGCCACTTTATTGGTGAACATAGGATGGGCTTGTGTGTTTGGAGCCCAAGGGAGGCAGCACACTGTTGACAGGCAAGCCCTAATTCCCTTGCACAGTCTCATGAAGCACCTGATGTTTAGAAGGGGTGATGCCTATTCCATGTCAAAGTTCGGCCCAGATTCTGGGTCATTTCCTTTTCCAGTATGCCACTGTAGATACTTGGGGCAGCTGCAGCTCTGGATAGTGAGCAGAGCTACATGTGGGGCTCTTCTTCTGGGGACAACATAGAGGCATGGCGGCACTTCTAGCCACCGTCTGCCCTGGTGCCGTTGGCACAAAAGGCAGGTGCTGTGGTGAGGGCTGGGTGTAGAAGAGGCCAAAGGTGAGCTCACTGGCCCTTTGTTTTAGATGAAGATCAGAGATAGAGCGATGTACTGGGAATGAGGGAGGTGTAACTTCAAGGTCCACAGGCTTGGCTGAGGTGGTGCAGCCAAGCAAAAACCCTAGCTCCTTGTGGGACTGCCCTTTGATGATGAGGTATGTCCACATCATTGCCTTGTATTTTCTCTTTACAAAGGATTATACAATGGCATTAATATTAAACCCAACACGACACTGTGTCTAGGATATTGGGATCTAAGTGGATGTCACTTGGGATGTTTTCTTCCCATTTCATGGGCCAGGGATGTTGCTGAAGATCATCAATGGAGGGCCTCCTCTCTGTGGCAACTGTCAACATTCAGTGAATTAGGTTTTCAAGATACCCAGAGACATGAGCAGAAATGTCATAGGTGCCTGTGATGATCTTCCCTCAATCTCTTACAGGGTGTTTCCTGGGAAGTGGTGGTCCACGGTAGTGATAAAATAGAGCAGCACACCCAGACTCGACACATCTACCTTCTTCCCATCATAGCCCTCTCCCAGTACCAGTTCTGGGACATTGAAGATCTTGGTCCCACTTTGGCCTTGCAGTACAGTGCCAGCTCTACATCTGGTAGAGATAACAAAGTCTGCCAGCTTCATTGCCCTCTTCATCTAGAAGGATACTTTCAGAATTCAGGTCTCGCTGGACGAGGTCAATGTCATTGTAAAACTTGATGACTGACACAATCTGCCTGAATATTTTCTGTGCCTCTTCTTCCTGCAAACTGCCTTCCTCCCTTACTCATTGGAACAAGTTTTCTTAATTGTATGAACCTGGAAGAGGCAAATTATGTTAGGATGGTGTAGTTTATCCAGGTTTGCCAACTTACATGATAACCAGAATTCCTGCTCTAAGTTCTCTATAACATTTATGGCCAATGGCCATAATAAGCCAGTTTCACAGAGCCAAATTCACCCTGGCCAATGGTACATAGGAACATGTATTGACTTTTCAGGTTCTTCTTTTAGGGGTGGCAGGCCATGAGGCTAGGTAGTCACTGTGCTTCTGTGCAGACAGATCTTTGGAAGCTATAACTCAACAACTCACTAGAGAGCAGTGAACAACTTCCACAGGTTACTGAAATCAGCTCCCTGGTCTGTAGGGACAGAACTGCAGGCCAGCCCACAGCCTTATATATAGGACACTCATCTCTAAGGGAGTGCTAAGTGAGAAATAGACCAATCACAGTAGGTTATATATAGCCCACAGTGACTGATTTCAAGTTAGGTCTCAGGCACATTTCCTCTTCACTGTCTCATTCTAGCCTCTCCAGGAGTCCCCTAGGAGCTTCCCGCCATGTACAGTGTCCAATGGGAACATCTCCCTCCATCACTTCGGCTTGGTGTGTGCTCCAATGGTGACTACCTACAAGGAGGTCCCTGTCACACTCTGCACATCATTGTCCCTCTTTGTCTCTGAGACAGAAGGCTGAAAAAAAATAACAGGACACCACACTTTACAAAAACCTGAGCAGGAACCATCCATGATATCTCTGTGGGCTCAGGAAATCCTGGCAAGCATAATGCACTGACTGCAGAAGGAGCCTCTAAAAATGTCATAGGTGAATGAGCCTGATACTCCAAATAGTGAGATCTTCTGCTGTCCAATGATGGACTCGGCCTTTTCCTATAGCCTCTGGCTGTTTGTGAGGAAATGGATGAGCTGGGAGCAAACCCAGAGCTGCCTGGGAGGGAGTCTCTCTGAAGGAACTGGAGGAAAGCTTTGTTTTGAGTGCTTTTGCTTCTTTTTACTGACTGGCTGGGGGAGATGAGCAAGTTCCCAGTGATTTTTTTCCTTGGGGCACAAAAGCATCTTCCTCGAATAAGGCCCCACTTGCTCCAGGGAAAGTGTAAGCAAAGAAAAACATAAAACAAACTCAGCTCAGGGAGAACAGACATCTCCTATCTCCTGTGGCCCAAAAGCAAAAATCTTGAATCAAACCTCCCATGTTAAAGCTGAAATGTGACTTTAGAAACTTTAGTCATGTAAAGGGAAATGGAAGTGGTGGACATGAGAGGCACTATTGGAAAGGTAGTTTGTAGTGGCATGCCAATATAGAAAAAGGCAGCTTGGGAAAAGAAGTCAAAAACATAGTGATGCTATAAAGAAAAGCATGCTGGGAAAGACAGCATAGGCAATACCTGCATGCCCAATTCCTTACTGGGCTCTGCAGCATGCCACTCTCAGGGGAGCCACTTTATTGGTGAACATAGGATGGGCTTGTGTGTTTGGAGCCCAAGGGAGGCAGCACACTGTTGACAGGCAAGCCCTAATTCCCTTGCACAGTCTCATGAAGCACCTGATGTTTAGAAGGGGTGATGCCTATTCCATGTCAAAGTTCGGCCCAGATTCTGGGTCATTTCCTTTTCCAGTATGCCACTGTAGATACTTGGGGCAGCTGCAGCTCTGGATAGTGAGCAGAGCTACATGTGGGGCTCTTCTTCTGGGGACAACATAGAGGCATGGCGGCACTTCTAGCCACCGTCTGCCCTGGTGCCGTTGGCACAAAAGGCAGGTGCTGTGGTGAGGGCTGGGTGTAGAAGAGGCCAAAGGTGAGCTCACTGGCCCTTTGTTTTAGATGAAGATCAGAGATAGAGCGATGTACTGGGAATGAGGGAGGTGTAACTTCAAGGTCCACAGGCTTGGCTGAGGTGGTGCAGCCAAGCAAAAACCCTAGCTCCTTGTGGGACTGCCCTTTGATGATGAGGTATGTCCACATCATTGCCTTGTATTTTCTCTTTACAAAGGATTATACAATGGCATTAATATTAAACCCAACACGACACTGTGTCTAGGATATTGGGATCTAAGTGGATGTCACTTGGGATGTTTTCTTCCCATTTCATGGGCCAGGGATGTTGCTGAAGATCATCAATGGAGGGCCTCCTCTCTGTGGCAACTGTCAACATTCAGTGAATTAGGTTTTCAAGATACCCAGAGACATGAGCAGAAATGTCATAGGTGCCTGTGATGATCTTCCCTCAATCTCTTACAGGGTGTTTCCTGGGAAGTGGTGGTCCACGGTAGTGATAAAATAGAGCAGCACACCCAGACTCGACACATCTACCTTCTTCCCATCATAGCCCTCTCCCTGTACCAGTTCTGGGACATTGAAGATCTTGGTCCCACTTTGGCCTTGCAGTACAGTGCCAGCTCTACATCTGGTAGAGATAACAAAGTCTGCCAGCTTCATTGCCCTCTTCATCTAGAAGGATACTTTCAGAATTCAGGTCTCGCTGGACGAGGTCAATGTCATTGTAAAACTTGATGACTGACACAATCTGCCTGAATATTTTCTGTGCCTCTTCTTCCTGCAAACTGCCTTCCTCCCTTACTCATTGGAACAAGTTTTCTTAATTGTATGAACCTGGAAGAGGCAAATTATGTTAGGATGGTGTAGTTTATCCAGGTTTGCCAACTTACATGATAACCAGAATTCCTGCTCTAAGTTCTCTATAACATTTATGGCCAATGGCCATAATAAGCCAGTTTCACAGAGCCAAATTCACCCTGGCCAATGGTACATAGGAACATGTATTGACTTTTCAGGTTCTTCTTTTAGGGGTGGCAGGCCATGAGGCTAGGTAGTCACTGTGCTTCTGTGCAGACAGATCTTTGGAAGCTATAACTCAACAACTCACTAGAGAGCAGTGAACAACTTCCACAGGTTACTGAAATCAGCTCCCTGGTCTGTAGGGACAGAACTGCAGGCCAGCCCACAGCCTTATATATAGGACACTCATCTCTAAGGGAGTGCTAAGTGAGAAATAGACCAATCACAGTAGGTTATATATAGCCCACAGTGACTGATTTCAAGTTAGGTCTCAGGCACATTTCCTCTTCACTGTCTCATTCTAGCCTCTCCAGGAGTCCCCTAGGAGCTTCCCGCCATGTACAGTGTCCAATGGGAACATCTCCCTCCATCACTTCGGCTTGGTGTGTGCTCCAATGGTGACTACCTACAAGGAGGTCCCTGTCACACTCTGCACATCATTGTCCCTCTTTGTCTCTGAGACAGAAGGCTGAAAAAAAATAACAGGACACCACACTTTACAAAAACCTGAGCAGGAACCATCCATGATATCTCTGTGGGCTCAGGAAATCCTGGCAAGCATAATGCACTGACTACAGAAGGAGCCTCTAAAAATGTCATAGGTGAATGAGCCTGATACTCCAAATAGTGAGATCTTCTGCTGTCCAATGATGGACTCGGCCTTTTCCTATAGCCTCTGGCTGTTTGTGAGGAAATGGATGAGCTGGGAGCAAACCCAGAGCTGCCTGGGAGGGAGTCTCTCTGAAGGAACTGGAGGAAAGCTTTGTTTTGAGTGCTTTTGCTTCTTTTTACTGACTGGCTGGGGGAGATGAGCAAGTTCCCAGTGATTTTTTTCCTTGGGGCACAAAAGCATCTTCCTCGAATAAGGCCCCACTTGCTCCAGGGAAAGTGTAAGCAAAGAAAAACATAAAACAAACTCAGCTCAGGGAGAACAGACATCTCCTATCTCCTGTGGCCCAAAAGCAAAAATCTTGAATCAAACCTCCCATGTTAAAGCTGAAATGTGACTTTAGAAACTTTAGTCATGTAAAGGGAAATGGAAGTGGTGGACATGAGAGGCACTATTGGAAAGGTAGTTTGTAGTGGCATGCCAATATAGAAAAAGGCAGCTTGGGAAAAGAAGTCAAAAACATAGTGATGCTATAAAGAAAAGCATGCTGGGAAAGACAGCATAGGCAATACCTGCATGCCCAATTCCTTACTGGGCTCTGCAGCATGCCACTCTCAGGGGAGCCACTTTATTGGTGAACATAGGATGGGCTTGTGTGTTTGGAGCCCAAGGGAGGCAGCACACTGTTGACAGGCAAGCCCTAATTCCCTTGCACAGTCTCATGAAGCACCTGATGTTTAGAAGGGGTGATGCCTATTCCATGTCAAAGTTCGGCCCAGATTCTGGGTCATTTCCTTTTCCAGTATGCCACTGTAGATACTTGGGGCAGCTGCAGCTCTGGATAGTGAGCAGAGCTACATGTGGGGCTCTTCTTCTGGGGACAACATAGAGGCATGGCGGCACTTCTAGCCACCGTCTGCCCTGGTGCCGTTGGCACAAAAGGCAGGTGCTGTGGTGAGGGCTGGGTGTAGAAGAGGCCAAAGGTGAGCTCACTGGCCCTTTGTTTTAGATGAAGATCAGAGATAGAGCGATGTACTGGGAATGAGGGAGGTGTAACTTCAAGGTCCACAGGCTTGGCTGAGGTGGTGCAGCCAAGCAAAAACCCTAGCTCCTTGTGGGACTGCCCTTTGATGATGAGGTATGTCCACATCATTGCCTTGTATTTTCTCTTTACAAAGGATTATACAATGGCATTAATATTAAACCCAACACGACACTGTGTCTAGGATATTGGGATCTAAGTGGATGTCACTTGGGATGTTTTCTTCCCATTTCATGGGCCAGGGATGTTGCTGAAGATCATCAATGGAGGGCCTCCTCTCTGTGGCAACTGTCAACATTCAGTGAATTAGGTTTTCAAGATACCCAGAGACATGAGCAGAAATGTCATAGGTGCCTGTGATGATCTTCCCTCAATCTCTTACAGGGTGTTTCCTGGGAAGTGGTGGTCCACGGTAGTGATAAAATAGAGCAGCACACCCAGACTCGACACATCTACCTTCTTCCCATCATAGCCCTCTCCCTGTACCAGTTCTGGGACATTGAAGATCTTGGTCCCACTTTGGCCTTGCAGTACAGTGCCAGCTCTACATCTGGTAGAGATAACAAAGTCTGCCAGCTTCATTGCCCTCTTCATCTAGAAGGATACTTTCAGAATTCAGGTCTCGCTGGACGAGGTCAATGTCATTGTAAAACTTGATGACTGACACAATCTGCCTGAATATTTTCTGTGCCTCTTCTTCCTGCAAACTGCCTTCCTCCCTTACTCATTGGAACAAGTTTTCTTAATTGTATGAACCTGGAAGAGGCAAATTATGTTAGGATGGTGTAGTTTATCCAGGTTTGCCAACTTACATGATAACCAGAATTCCTGCTCTAAGTTCTCTATAACATTTATGGCCAATGGCCATAATAAGCCAGTTTCACAGAGCCAAATTCACCCTGGCCAATGGTACATAGGAACATGTATTGACTTTTCAGGTTCTTCTTTTAGGGGTGGCAGGCCATGAGGCTAGGTAGTCACTGTGCTTCTGTGCAGACAGATCTTTGGAAGCTATAACTCAACAACTCACTAGAGAGCAGTGAACAACTTCCACAGGTTACTGAAATCAGCTCCCTGGTCTGTAGGGACAGAACTGCAGGCCAGCCCACAGCCTTATATATAGGACACTCATCTCTAAGGGAGTGCTAAGTGAGAAATAGACCAATCACAGTAGGTTATATATAGCCCACAGTGACTGATTTCAAGTTAGGTCTCAGGCACATTTCCTCTTCACTGTCTCATTCTAGCCTCTCCAGGAGTCCCCTAGGAGCTTCCCGCCATGTACAGTGTCCAATGGGAACATCTCCCTCCATCACTTCGGCTTGGTGTGTGCTCCAATGGTGACTACCTACAAGGAGGTCCCTGTCACACTCTGCACATCATTGTCCCTCTTTGTCTCTGAGACAGAAGGCTGAAAAAAAATAACAGGACACCACACTTTACAAAAACCTGAGCAGGAACCATCCATGATATCTCTGTGGGCTCAGGAAATCCTGGCAAGCATAATGCACTGACTACAGAAGGAGCCTCTAAAAATGTCATAGGTGAATGAGCCTGATACTCCAAATAGTGAGATCTTCTGCTGTCCAATGATGGACTCGGCCTTTTCCTATAGCCTCTGGCTGTTTGTGAGGAAATGGATGAGCTGGGAGCAAACCCAGAGCTGCCTGGGAGGGAGTCTCTCTGAAGGAACTGGAGGAAAGCTTTGTTTTGAGTGCTTTTGCTTCTTTTTACTGACTGGCTGGGGGAGATGAGCAAGTTCCCAGTGATTTTTTTCCTTGGGGCACAAAAGCATCTTCCTCGAATAAGGCCCCACTTGCTCCAGGGAAAGTGTAAGCAAAGAAAAACATAAAACAAACTCAGCTCAGGGAGAACAGACATCTCCTATCTCCTGTGGCCCAAAAGCAAAAATCTTGAATCAAACCTCCCATGTTAAAGCTGAAATGTGACTTTAGAAACTTTAGTCATGTAAAGGGAAATGGAAGTGGTGGACATGAGAGGCACTATTGGAAAGGTAGTTTGTAGTGGCATGCCAATATAGAAAAAGGCAGCTTGGGAAAAGAAGTCAAAAACATAGTGATGCTATAAAGAAAAGCATGCTGGGAAAGACAGCATAGGCAATACCTGCATGCCCAATTCCTTACTGGGCTCTGCAGCATGCCACTCTCAGGGGAGCCACTTTATTGGTGAACATAGGATGGGCTTGTGTGTTTGGAGCCCAAGGGAGGCAGCACACTGTTGACAGGCAAGCCCTAATTCCCTTGCACAGTCTCATGAAGCACCTGATGTTTAGAAGGGGTGATGCCTATTCCATGTCAAAGTTCGGCCCAGATTCTGGGTCATTTCCTTTTCCAGTATGCCACTGTAGATACTTGGGGCAGCTGCAGCTCTGGATAGTGAGCAGAGCTACATGTGGGGCTCTTCTTCTGGGGACAACATAGAGGCATGGCGGCACTTCTAGCCACCGTCTGCCCTGGTGCCGTTGGCACAAAAGGCAGGTGCTGTGGTGAGGGCTGGGTGTAGAAGAGGCCAAAGGTGAGCTCACTGGCCCTTTGTTTTAGATGAAGATCAGAGATAGAGCGATGTACTGGGAATGAGGGAGGTGTAACTTCAAGGTCCACAGGCTTGGCTGAGGTGGTGCAGCCAAGCAAAAACCCTAGCTCCTTGTGGGACTGCCCTTTGATGATGAGGTATGTCCACATCATTGCCTTGTATTTTCTCTTTACAAAGGATTATACAATGGCATTAATATTAAACCCAACACGACACTGTGTCTAGGATATTGGGATCTAAGTGGATGTCACTTGGGATGTTTTCTTCCCATTTCATGGGCCAGGGATGTTGCTGAAGATCATCAATGGAGGGCCTCCTCTCTGTGGCAACTGTCAACATTCAGTGAATTAGGTTTTCAAGATACCCAGAGACATGAGCAGAAATGTCATAGGTGCCTGTGATGATCTTCCCTCAATCTCTTACAGGGTGTTTCCTGGGAAGTGGTGGTCCACGGTAGTGATAAAATAGAGCAGCACACCCAGACTCGACACATCTACCTTCTTCCCATCATAGCCCTCTCCCAGTACCAGTTCTGGGACATTGAAGATCTTGGTCCCACTTTGGCCTTGCAGTACAGTGCCAGCTCTACATCTGGTAGAGATAACAAAGTCTGCCAGCTTCATTGCCCTCTTCATCTAGAAGGATACTTTCAGAATTCAGGTCTCGCTGGACGAGGTCAATGTCATTGTAAAACTTGATGACTGACACAATCTGCCTGAATATTTTCTGTGCCTCTTCTTCCTGCAAACTGCCTTCCTCCCTTACTCATTGGAACAAGTTTTCTTAATTGTATGAACCTGGAAGAGGCAAATTATGTTAGGATGGTGTAGTTTATCCAGGTTTGCCAACTTACATGATAACCAGAATTCCTGCTCTAAGTTCTCTATAACATTTATGGCCAATGGCCATAATAAGCCAGTTTCACAGAGCCAAATTCACCCTGGCCAATGGTACATAGGAACATGTATTGACTTTTCAGGTTCTTCTTTTAGGGGTGGCAGGCCATGAGGCTAGGTAGTCACTGTGCTTCTGTGCAGACAGATCTTTGGAAGCTATAACTCAACAACTCACTAGAGAGCAGTGAACAACTTCCACAGGTTACTGAAATCAGCTCCCTGGTCTGTAGGGACAGAACTGCAGGCCAGCCCACAGCCTTATATATAGGACACTCATCTCTAAGGGAGTGCTAAGTGAGAAATAGACCAATCACAGTAGGTTATATATAGCCCACAGTGACTGATTTCAAGTTAGGTCTCAGGCACATTTCCTCTTCACTGTCTCATTCTAGCCTCTCCAGGAGTCCCCTAGGAGCTTCCCGCCATGTACAGTGTCCAATGGGAACATCTCCCTCCATCACTTCGGCTTGGTGTGTGCTCCAATGGTGACTACCTACAAGGAGGTCCCTGTCACACTCTGCACATCATTGTCCCTCTTTGTCTCTGAGACAGAAGGCTGAAAAAAAATAACAGGACACCACACTTTACAAAAACCTGAGCAGGAACCATCCATGATATCTCTGTGGGCTCAGGAAATCCTGGCAAGCATAATGCACTGACTGCAGAAGGAGCCTCTAAAAATGTCATAGGTGAATGAGCCTGATACTCCAAATAGTGAGATCTTCTGCTGTCCAATGATGGACTCGGCCTTTTCCTATAGCCTCTGGCTGTTTGTGAGGAAATGGATGAGCTGGGAGCAAACCCAGAGCTGCCTGGGAGGGAGTCTCTCTGAAGGAACTGGAGGAAAGCTTTGTTTTGAGTGCTTTTGCTTCTTTTTACTGACTGGCTGGGGGAGATGAGCAAGTTCCCAGTGATTTTTTTCCTTGGGGCACAAAAGCATCTTCCTCGAATAAGGCCCCACTTGCTCCAGGGAAAGTGTAAGCAAAGAAAAACATAAAACAAACTCAGCTCAGGGAGAACAGACATCTCCTATCTCCTGTGGCCCAAAAGCAAAAATCTTGAATCAAACCTCCCATGTTAAAGCTGAAATGTGACTTTAGAAACTTTAGTCATGTAAAGGGAAATGGAAGTGGTGGACATGAGAGGCACTATTGGAAAGGTAGTTTGTAGTGGCATGCCAATATAGAAAAAGGCAGCTTGGGAAAAGAAGTCAAAAACATAGTGATGCTATAAAGAAAAGCATGCTGGGAAAGACAGCATAGGCAATACCTGCATGCCCAATTCCTTACTGGGCTCTGCAGCATGCCACTCTCAGGGGAGCCACTTTATTGGTGAACATAGGATGGGCTTGTGTGTTTGGAGCCCAAGGGAGGCAGCACACTGTTGACAGGCAAGCCCTAATTCCCTTGCACAGTCTCATGAAGCACCTGATGTTTAGAAGGGGTGATGCCTATTCCATGTCAAAGTTCGGCCCAGATTCTGGGTCATTTCCTTTTCCAGTATGCCACTGTAGATACTTGGGGCAGCTGCAGCTCTGGATAGTGAGCAGAGCTACATGTGGGGCTCTTCTTCTGGGGACAACATAGAGGCATGGCGGCACTTCTAGCCACCGTCTGCCCTGGTGCCGTTGGCACAAAAGGCAGGTGCTGTGGTGAGGGCTGGGTGTAGAAGAGGCCAAAGGTGAGCTCACTGGCCCTTTGTTTTAGATGAAGATCAGAGATAGAGCGATGTACTGGGAATGAGGGAGGTGTAACTTCAAGGTCCACAGGCTTGGCTGAGGTGGTGCAGCCAAGCAAAAACCCTAGCTCCTTGTGGGACTGCCCTTTGATGATGAGGTATGTCCACATCATTGCCTTGTATTTTCTCTTTACAAAGGATTATACAATGGCATTAATATTAAACCCAACACGACACTGTGTCTAGGATATTGGGATCTAAGTGGATGTCACTTGGGATGTTTTCTTCCCATTTCATGGGCCAGGGATGTTGCTGAAGATCATCAATGGAGGGCCTCCTCTCTGTGGCAACTGTCAACATTCAGTGAATTAGGTTTTCAAGATACCCAGAGACATGAGCAGAAATGTCATAGGTGCCTGTGATGATCTTCCCTCAATCTCTTACAGGGTGTTTCCTGGGAAGTGGTGGTCCACGGTAGTGATAAAATAGAGCAGCACACCCAGACTCGACACATCTACCTTCTTCCCATCATAGCCCTCTCCCTGTACCAGTT
Source organism: Peromyscus maniculatus bairdii (assembly GCF_049852395.1). Taxonomy (NCBI): domain Eukaryota; kingdom Metazoa; phylum Chordata; class Mammalia; order Rodentia; family Cricetidae; genus Peromyscus; species Peromyscus maniculatus. The sequence continues at coordinate 24,165,480 of NC_134864.1, forward strand.
CTGGGACATTGAAGATCTTGGTCCCACTTTGGCCTTGCAGTACAGTGCCAGCTCTACATCTGGTAGAGATAACAAAGTCTGCCAGCTTCATTGCCCTCTTCATCTAGAAGGATACTTTCAGAATTCAGGTCTCGCTGGACGAGGTCAATGTCATTGTAAAACTTGATGACTGACACAATCTGCCTGAATATTTTCTGTGCCTCTTCTTCCTGCAAACTGCCTTCCTCCCTTACTCATTGGAACAAGTTTTCTTAATTGTATGAACCTGGAAGAGGCAAATTATGTTAGGATGGTGTAGTTTATCCAGGTTTGCCAACTTACATGATAACCAGAATTCCTGCTCTAAGTTCTCTATAACATTTATGGCCAATGGCCATAATAAGCCAGTTTCACAGAGCCAAATTCACCCTGGCCAATGGTACATAGGAACATGTATTGACTTTTCAGGTTCTTCTTTTAGGGGTGGCAGGCCATGAGGCTAGGTAGTCACTGTGCTTCTGTGCAGACAGATCTTTGGAAGCTATAACTCAACAACTCACTAGAGAGCAGTGAACAACTTCCACAGGTTACTGAAATCAGCTCCCTGGTCTGTAGGGACAGAACTGCAGGCCAGCCCACAGCCTTATATATAGGACACTCATCTCTAAGGGAGTGCTAAGTGAGAAATAGACCAATCACAGTAGGTTATATATAGCCCACAGTGACTGATTTCAAGTTAGGTCTCAGGCACATTTCCTCTTCACTGTCTCATTCTAGCCTCTCCAGGAGTCCCCTAGGAGCTTCCCGCCATGTACAGTGTCCAATGGGAACATCTCCCTCCATCACTTCGGCTTGGTGTGTGCTCCAATGGTGACTACCTACAAGGAGGTCCCTGTCACACTCTGCACATCATTGTCCCTCTTTGTCTCTGAGACAGAAGGCTGAAAAAAAATAACAGGACACCACACTTTACAAAAACCTGAGCAGGAACCATCCATGATATCTCTGTGGGCTCAGGAAATCCTGGCAAGCATAATGCACTGACTGCAGAAGGAGCCTCTAAAAATGTCATAGGTGAATGAGCCTGATACTCCAAATAGTGAGATCTTCTGCTGTCCAATGATGGACTCGGCCTTTTCCTATAGCCTCTGGCTGTTTGTGAGGAAATGGATGAGCTGGGAGCAAACCCAGAGCTGCCTGGGAGGGAGTCTCTCTGAAGGAACTGGAGGAAAGCTTTGTTTTGAGTGCTTTTGCTTCTTTTTACTGACTGGCTGGGGGAGATGAGCAAGTTCCCAGTGATTTTTTTCCTTGGGGCACAAAAGCATCTTCCTCGAATAAGGCCCCACTTGCTCCAGGGAAAGTGTAAGCAAAGAAAAACATAAAACAAACTCAGCTCAGGGAGAACAGACATCTCCTATCTCCTGTGGCCCAAAAGCAAAAATCTTGAATCAAACCTCCCATGTTAAAGCTGAAATGTGACTTTAGAAACTTTAGTCATGTAAAGGGAAATGGAAGTGGTGGACATGAGAGGCACTATTGGAAAGGTAGTTTGTAGTGGCATGCCAATATAGAAAAAGGCAGCTTGGGAAAAGAAGTCAAAAACATAGTGATGCTATAAAGAAAAGCATGCTGGGAAAGACAGCATAGGCAATACCTGCATGCCCAATTCCTTACTGGGCTCTGCAGCATGCCACTCTCAGGGGAGCCACTTTATTGGTGAACATAGGATGGGCTTGTGTGTTTGGAGCCCAAGGGAGGCAGCACACTGTTGACAGGCAAGCCCTAATTCCCTTGCACAGTCTCATGAAGCACCTGATGTTTAGAAGGGGTGATGCCTATTCCATGTCAAAGTTCGGCCCAGATTCTGGGTCATTTCCTTTTCCAGTATGCCACTGTAGATACTTGGGGCAGCTGCAGCTCTGGATAGTGAGCAGAGCTACATGTGGGGCTCTTCTTCTGGGGACAACATAGAGGCATGGCGGCACTTCTAGCCACCGTCTGCCCTGGTGCCGTTGGCACAAAAGGCAGGTGCTGTGGTGAGGGCTGGGTGTAGAAGAGGCCAAAGGTGAGCTCACTGGCCCTTTGTTTTAGATGAAGATCAGAGATAGAGCGATGTACTGGGAATGAGGGAGGTGTAACTTCAAGGTCCACAGGCTTGGCTGAGGTGGTGCAGCCAAGCAAAAACCCTAGCTCCTTGTGGGACTGCCCTTTGATGATGAGGTATGTCCACATCATTGCCTTGTATTTTCTCTTTACAAAGGATTATACAATGGCATTAATATTAAACCCAACACGACACTGTGTCTAGGATATTGGGATCTAAGTGGATGTCACTTGGGATGTTTTCTTCCCATTTCATGGGCCAGGGATGTTGCTGAAGATCATCAATGGAGGGCCTCCTCTCTGTGGCAACTGTCAACATTCAGTGAATTAGGTTTTCAAGATACCCAGAGACATGAGCAGAAATGTCATAGGTGCCTGTGATGATCTTCCCTCAATCTCTTACAGGGTGTTTCCTGGGAAGTGGTGGTCCACGGTAGTGATAAAATAGAGCAGCACACCCAGACTCGACACATCTACCTTCTTCCCATCATAGCCCTCTCCCAGTACCAGTTCTGGGACATTGAAGATCTTGGTCCCACTTTGGCCTTGCAGTACAGTGCCAGCTCTACATCTCGTAGAGATAACAAAGTCTGCCAGCTTCATTGCCCTCTTCATCTAGAAGGATACTTTCAGAATTCAGGTCTCGCTGGACGAGGTCAATGTCATTGTAAAACTTGATGACTGACACAATCTGCCTGAATATTTTCTGTGCCTCTTCTTCCTGCAAACTGCCTTCCTCCCTTACTCATTGGAACAAGTTTTCTTAATTGTATGAACCTGGAAGAGGCAAATTATGTTAGGATGGTGTAGTTTATCCAGGTTTGCCAACTTACATGATAACCAGAATTCCTGCTCTAAGTTCTCTATAACATTTATGGCCAATGGCTGACTATGAGGCCATAATAAGCCAGTTTCACAGAGCCAAATTCACCCTGGCCAATGGTACATAGGAACATGTATTGACTTTTCAGGTTCTTCTTTTAGGGGTGGCAGGCCATGAGGCTAGGTAGTCACTGTGCTTCTGTGCAGACAGATCTTTGGAAGCTATAACTCAACAACTCACTAGAGAGCAGTGGACAACTTCCACAGGTTACTGAAATCAGCTCCCTGGTCTGTAGGGACAGAACTGCAGGCCAGCCCACAGCCTTATATATAGGACACTCATCTCTAAGGGAGTGCTAAGTGAGAAATAGACCAATCACAGTAGGTTATATATAGCCCACAGTGACTGATTTCAAGTTAGGTCTCAGGCACATTTCCTCTTCACTGTCTCATTCTAGCCTCTCCAGGAGTCCCCTAGGAGCTTCCCGCCATGTACAGTGTCCAATGGGAACATCTCCCTCCATCACTTCGGCTTGGTGTGTGCTCCAATGGTGACTACCTACAAGGAGGTCCCTGTCACACTCTGCACATCATTGTCCCTCTTTGTCTCTGAGACAGAAGGCTGAAAAAAAATAACAGGACACCACACTTTACAAAAACCTGAGCAGGAACCATCCATGATATCTCTGTGGGCTCAGGAAATCCTGGCAAGCATAATGCACTGACTGCAGAAGGAGCCTCTAAAAATGTCATAGGTGAATGAGCCTGATACTCCAAATAGTGAGATCTTCTGCTGTCCAATGATGGACTCGGCCTTTTCCTATAGCCTCTGGCTGTTTGTGAGGAAATGGATGAGCTGGGAGCAAACCCAGAGCTGCCTGGGAGGGAGTCTCTCTGAAGGAACTGGAGGAAAGCTTTGTTTTGAGTACTTTTGCTTCTTTTTACTGACTGGCTGGGGGAGATGAGCAAGTTCCCAGTGATTTTTTTCCTTGGGGCACAAAAGCATCTTCCTCGATTAAGGCCCCACTTGCTCCAGGGAAAGTGTCAGCAAAGAAAAACATAAAACAAACTCAGCTCAGGGAGAACAGACATCTCCTATCTCCTGTGGCCCAAAAGCAAAAATCTTGACTCAAACCTCCCATGTTAAAGCTGAAATGTGACTTTAGAAACTTTAGTCATGTAAAGGGAAATGGAAGTGGTGGACTTGAGAGGCACTATGGGAAAGGTAGTTTGTAGTGGCATGCCAATATAGAGAAATGGCAGCTTGGGAAATGAAGTCAAAAACATAGTGATGCTATAAAGAAAAGCATGCTGGGAAAGACAGCATAGGCAATACCTGCATGCCCAATTCCTTACTGGGCTCTGCAGCATGCCACTCTCAGAGGAGCCACTTTATTGGTGAACATAGGATGGGCTTGTGTGTTTGGAGCCCAAGGGAGGCAGCACACTGTTGACAGGCAAGCCCTAATTCCCTTGCACAGTCTCATGAAGCACCTGATGTTTAGAAGGGGTGATGCCTATTCCATGTCAAAGTTCGGCCCAGATTCTGGGTCATTTCCTTTTCCAGTATGCCACTGTAGATACTTGGGGCAGCTGCAGCTCTGGATAGTGAGCAGAGCTACATGTGGGGCTCTTCTTCTGGGGACAACATAGAGGCATGGCGGCACTTCTAGCCACCGTCTGCCCTGGTGCCGTTGGCACAAAAGGCAGGTGCTGTGGTGAGGGCTGGGTGTAGAAGAGGCCAAAGGTGAGCTCACTGGCCCTTTGTTTTAGATGAAGATCAGAGATAGAGCGATGTACTGGGAATGAGGGAGGTGTAACTTCAAGGTCCACAGGCTTGGCTGAGGTGGTGCAGCCAAGCAAAAACCCTAGCTCCTTGTGGGACTGCCCTTTGATGATGAGGTATGTCCACATCATTGCCTTGTATTTTCTCTTTACAAAGGATTATACAATGGCATTAATATTAAACCCAACACGACACTGTGTCTAGGATATTGGGATCTAAGTGGATGTCACTTGGAATGTTTTCTTCCCATTTCATGGGCCAGGGATGTTGCTGAAGATCATCAATGGAGGGCCTCCTCTCTGTGGCAACTGTCAACATTCAGTGAATTAGGTTTTCAAGATACCCAGAGACATGAGCAGAAATGTCATAGGTGCCTGTGATGATCTTCCCTCAATCTCTTACAGGGTGTTTCCTGGGAAGTGGTGGTCCACGGTAGTGATAAAATAGAGCAGCACACCCAGACTCGACACATCTACCTTCTTCCCATCATAGCCCTCTCCCAGTACCAGTTCTGGGACATTGAAGATCTTGGTCCCACTTTGGCCTTGCAGTACAGTGCCAGCTCTACATCTGGTAGAGATAACAAAGTCTGCCAGCTTCATTGCCCTCTTCATCTAGAAGGATACTTTCAGAATTCAGGTCTCGCTGGACGAGGTCAATGTCATTGTAAAACTTGATGACTGACACAATCTGCCTGAATATTTTCTGTGCCTCTTCTTCCTGCAAACTGCCTTCCTCCCTTACTCATTGGAACAAGTTTTCTTAATTGTATGAACCTGGAAGAGGCAAATTATGTTAGGATGGTGTAGTTTATCCAGGTTTGCCAACTTACATGATAACCAGAATTCCTGCTCTAAGTTCTCTATAACATTTATGGCCAATGGCCATAATAAGCCAGTTTCACAGAGCCAAATTCACCCTGGCCAATGGTACATAGGAACATGTATTGACTTTTCAGGTTCTTCTTTTAGGGGTGGCAGGCCATGAGGCTAGGTAGTCACTGTGCTTCTGTGCAGACAGATCTTTGGAAGCTATAACTCAACAACTCACTAGAGAGCAGTGAACAACTTCCACAGGTTACTGAAATCAGCTCCCTGGTCTGTAGGGACAGAACTGCAGGCCAGCCCACAGCCTTATATATAGGACACTCATCTCTAAGGGAGTGCTAAGTGAGAAATAGACCAATCACAGTAGGTTATATATAGCCCACAGTGACTGATTTCAAGTTAGGTCTCAGGCACATTTCCTCTTCACTGTCTCATTCTAGCCTCTCCAGGAGTCCCCTAGGAGCTTCCCGCCATGTACAGTGTCCAATGGGAACATCTCCCTCCATCACTTCGGCTTGGTGTGTGCTCCAATGGTGACTACCTACAAGGAGGTCCCTGTCACACTCTGCACATCATTGTCCCTCTTTGTCTCTGAGACAGAAGGCTGAAAAAAAATAACAGGACACCACACTTTACAAAAACCTGAGCAGGAACCATCCATGATATCTCTGTGGGCTCAGGAAATCCTGGCAAGCATAATGCACTGACTGCAGAAGGAGCCTCTAAAAATGTCATAGGTGAATGAGCCTGATACTCCAAATAGTGAGATCTTCTGCTGTCCAATGATGGACTCGGCCTTTTCCTATAGCCTCTGGCTGTTTGTGAGGAAATGGATGAGCTGGGAGCAAACCCAGAGCTGCCTGGGAGGGAGTCTCTCTGAAGGAACTGGAGGAAAGCTTTGTTTTGAGTACTTTTGCTTCTTTTTACTGACTGGCTGGGGGAGATGAGCAAGTTCCCAGTGATTTTTTTCCTTGGGGCACAAAAGCATCTTCCTCGATTAAGGCCCCACTTGCTCCAGGGAAAGTGTCAGCAAAGAAAAACATAAAACAAACTCAGCTCAGGGAGAACAGACATCTCCTATCTCCTGTGGCCCAAAAGCAAAAATCTTGACTCAAACCTCCCATGTTAAAGCTGAAATGTGACTTTAGAAACTTTAGTCATGTAAAGGGAAATGGAAGTGGTGGACTTGAGAGGCACTATGGGAAAGGTAGTTTGTAGTGGCATGCCAATATAGAGAAATGGCAGCTTGGGAAATGAAGTCAAAAACATAGTGATGCTATAAAGAAAAGCATGCTGGGAAAGACAGCATAGGCAATACCTGCATGCCCAATTCCTTACTGGGCTCTGCAGCATGCCACTCTCAGAGGAGCCACTTTATTGGTGAACATAGGATGGGCTTGTGTGTTTGGAGCCCAAGGGAGGCAGCACACTGTTGACAGGCAAGCCCTAATTCCCTTGCACAGTCTCATGAAGCACCTGATGTTTAGAAGGGGTGATGCCTATTCCATGTCAAAGTTCGGCCCAGATTCTGGGTCATTTCCTTTTCCAGTATGCCACTGTAGATACTTGGGGCAGCTGCAGCTCTGGATAGTGAGCAGAGCTACATGTGGGGCTCTTCTTCTGGGAACAACATAGAGGCATGGCGGCACTTCTAGCCACCGTCTGCCCTGGTGCCGTTGGCACAAAAGGCAGGTGCTGTGGTGAGGGCTGGGTGTAGAAGAGGCCAAAGGTGAGCTCACTGGCCCTTTGTTTTAGATGAAGATCAGAGATAGAGCGATGTACTGGGAATGAGGGAGGTGTAACTTCAAGGTCCACAGGCTTGGCTGAGGTGGTGCAGCCAAGCAAAAACCCTAGCTCCTTGTGGGACTGCCCTTTGATGATGAGGTATGTCCACATCATTGCCTTGTATTTTCTCTTTACAAAGGATTATACAATGGCATTAATATTAAACCCAACACGACACTGTGTCTAGGATATTGGGATCTAAGTGGATGTCACTTGGAATGTTTTCTTCCCATTTCATGGGCCAGGGATGTTGCTGAAGATCATCAATGGAGGGCCTCCTCTCTGTGGCAACTGTCAACATTCAGTGAATTAGGTTTTCAAGATACCCAGAGACATGAGCAGAAATGTCATAGGTGCCTGTGATGATCTTCCCTCAATCTCTTACAGGGTGTTTCCTGGGAAGTGGTGGTCCACGGTAGTGATAAAATAGAGCAGCACACCCAGACTCGACACATCTACCTTCTTCCCATCATAGCCCTCTCCCAGTACCAGTTCTGGGACATTGAAGATCTTGGTCCCACTTTGGCCTTGCAGTACAGTGCCAGCTCTACATCTGGTAGAGATAACAAAGTCTGCCAGCTTCATTGCCCTCTTCATCTAGAAGGATACTTTCAGAATTCAGGTCTCGCTGGACGAGGTCAATGTCATTGTAAAACTTGATGACTGACACAATCTGCCTGAATATTTTCTGTGCCTCTTCTTCCTGCAAACTGCCTTCCTCCCTTACTCATTGGAACAAGTTTTCTTAATTGTATGAACCTGGAAGAGGCAAATTATGTTAGGATGGTGTAGTTTATCCAGGTTTGCCAACTTACATGATAACCAGAATTCCTGCTCTAAGTTCTCTATAACATTTATGGCCAATGGCCATAATAAGCCAGTTTCACAGAGCCAAATTCACCCTGGCCAATGGTACATAGGAACATGTATTGACTTTTCAGGTTCTTCTTTTAGGGGTGGCAGGCCATGAGGCTAGGTAGTCACTGTGCTTCTGTGCAGACAGATCTTTGGAAGCTATAACTCAACAACTCACTAGAGAGCAGTGAACAACTTCCACAGGTTACTGAAATCAGCTCCCTGGTCTGTAGGGACAGAACTGCAGGCCAGCCCACAGCCTTATATATAGGACACTCATCTCTAAGGGAGTGCTAAGTGAGAAATAGACCAATCACAGTAGGTTATATATAGCCCACAGTGACTGATTTCAAGTTAGGTCTCAGGCACATTTCCTCTTCACTGTCTCATTCTAGCCTCTCCAGGAGTCCCCTAGGAGCTTCCCGCCATGTACAGTGTCCAATGGGAACATCTCCCTCCATCACTTCGGCCTGGTGTGTGCTCCAATGGTGACTACCTACAAGGAGGTCCCTGTCACACTCTGCACATCATTGTCCCTCTTTGTCTCTGAGACAGAAGGCTGAAAAAAAATAACAGGACACCACACTTTACAAAAACCTGAGCAGGAACCATCCATGATATCTCTGTGGGCTCAGGAAATCCTGGCAAGCATAATGCACTGACTGCAGAAGGAGCCTCTAAAAATGTCATAGGTGAATGAGCCTGATACTCCAAATAGTGAGATCTTCTGCTGTCCAATGATGGACTCGGCCTTTTCCTATAGCCTCTGGCTGTTTGTGAGGAAATGGATGAGCTGGGAGCAAACCCAGAGCTGCCTGGGAGGGAGTCTCTCTGAAGGAACTGGAGGAAAGCTTTGTTTTGAGTACTTTTGCTTCTTTTTACTGACTGGCTGGGGGAGATGAGCAAGTTCCCAGTGATTTTTTTCCTTGGGGCACAAAAGCATCTTCCTCGATTAAGGCCCCACTTGCTCCAGGGAAAGTGTCAGCAAAGAAAAACATAAAACAAACTCAGCTCAGGGAGAACAGACATCTCCTATCTCCTGTGGCCCAAAAGCAAAAATCTTGACTCAAACCTCCCATGTTAAAGCTGAAATGTGACTTTAGAAACTTTAGTCATGTAAAGGGAAATGGAAGTGGTGGACTTGAGAGGCACTATGGGAAAGGTAGTTTGTAGTGGCATGCCAATATAGAGAAATGGCAGCTTGGGAAATGAAGTCAAAAACATAGTGATGCTATAAAGAAAAGCATGCTGGGAAAGACAGCATAGGCAATACCTGCATGCCCAATTCCTTACTGGGCTCTGCAGCATGCCACTCTCAGAGGAGCCACTTTATTGGTGAACATAGGATGGGCTTGTGTGTTTGGAGCCCAAGGGAGGCAGCACACTGTTGACAGGCAAGCCCTAATTCCCTTGCACAGTCTCATGAAGCACCTGATGTTTAGAAGGGGTGATGCCTATTCCATGTCAAAGTTCGGCCCAGATTCTGGGTCATTTCCTTTTCCAGTATGCCACTGTAGATACTTGGGGCAGCTGCAGCTCTGGATAGTGAGCAGAGCTACATGTGGGGCTCTTCTTCTGGGGACAACATAGAGGCATGGCGGCACTTCTAGCCACCGTCTGCCCTGGTGCCGTTGGCACAAAAGGCAGGTGCTGTGGTGAGGGCTGGGTGTAGAAGAGGCCAAAGGTGAGCTCACTGGCCCTTTGTTTTAGATGAAGATCAGAGATAGAGCGATGTACTGGGAATGAGGGAGGTGTAACTTCAAGGTCCACAGGCTTGGCTGAGGTGGTGCAGCCAAGCAAAAACCCTAGCTCCTTGTGGGACTGCCCTTTGATGATGAGGTATGTCCACATCATTGCCTTGTATTTTCTCTTTACAAAGGATTATACAATGGCATTAATATTAAACCCAACACAACACTGTGTCTAGGATATTGGGATCTAAGTGGATGTCACTTGGAATGTTTTCTTCCCATTTCATGGGCCAGGGATGTTGCTGAAGATCATCAATGGAGGGCCTCCTCTCTGTGGCAACTGTCAACATTCAGTGAATTAGGTTTTCAAGATACCCAGAGACATGAGCAGAAATGTCATAGGTGCCTGTGATGATCTTCCCTCAATCTCTTACAGGGTGTTTCCTGGGAAGTGGTGGTCCACGGTAGTGATAAAATAGAGCAGCACACCCAGACTCGACACATCTACCTTCTTCCCATCATAGCCCTCTCCCAGTACCAGTTCTGGGACATTGAAGATCTTGGTCCCACTTTGGCCTTGCAGTACAGTGCCAGCTCTACATCTGGTAGAGATAACAAAGTCTGCCAGCTTCATTGCCCTCTTCATCTAGAAGGATACTTTCAGAATTCAGGTCTCGCTGGACGAGGTCAATGTCATTGTAAAACTTGATGACTGACACAATCTGCCTGAATATTTTCTGTGCCTCTTCTTCCTGCAAACTGCCTTCCTCCCTTACTCATTGGAACAAGTTTTCTTAATTGTATGAACCTGGAAGAGGCAAATTATGTTAGGATGGTGTAGTTTATCCAGGTTTGCCAACTTACATGATAACCAGAATTCCTGCTCTAAGTTCTCTATAACATTTATGGCCAATGGCTGACTATGAGGCCATAATAAGCCAGTTTCACAGAGCCAAATTCACCCTGGCCAATGGTACATAGGAACATGTATTGACTTTTCAGGTTCTTCTTTTAGGGGTGGCAGGCCATGAGGCTAGGTAGTCACTGTGCTTCTGTGCAGACAGATCTTTGTGAAGCTATAACTCAACAACTCACTAGAGAGCAGTGAAAAACTTCCACAGGTTACTGAAATCAGCTCCCTGGTCTGTAGGGACAGAACTGCAGGCCAGCCCACAGCCTTATATATAGGACACTCATCTCTAAGGGAGTGCTAAGTGAGAAATAGACCAATCACAGTAGGTTATATATAGCCCACAGTGACTGATTTCAAGTTAGGTCTCAGGCACATTTCCTCTTCACTGTCTCATTCTAGCCTCTCCAGGAGTCCCCTAGGAGCTTCCCGCCATGTACAGTGTCCAATGGGAACATCTCCCTCCATCACTTCGGCCTGGGGTGTGCTCCAATGGTGACTACCTACAAGGAGGTCCCTGTCACACTCTGCACATCATTGTCCCTCTTTGTCTCTGAGACAGAAGGCTGAAAAAAAATAACAGGACACCACACTTTACAATAACCTGAGCAGGAACCATCCATGATATCTCTGTGGGCTCAGGAAATCCTGGCAAGCATAATGCACTGACTACAGAAGGAGCCTCTAAAAATGTCATAGGTGAATGAGCCTGATACTCCAAATAGTGAGATCTTCTGCTGTCCAATGATGGACTCAGCCTTTTCCTATAGCCTCCGGCTCTTTGTGAGGAAATGGATGAGCTGGGAGCAAACCCAGAGCTGCCTGGGAGGGAGTCTCTCTGAAGGAACTGGAGGAAAGCTTTGTTTTGAGTGCTTTTGCTTCTTTTTACTGACTGGCTGGGGGAGATGAGCAAGTTCCCAGTGATTTTTTTTCCTTGGGGCACAAAAGCATCTTCCTCGAATAAGGCCCCACTTGCTCCAGGGAAAGTGTCAGCAAAGAAAAACATAAAACAAACTCAGCTCAGGGAGAACAGACATCTCCTATCTCCTGTGGCCCAAAAGCAAAAATCTTGACTCAAACCTCCCATGTTAAAGCTGAAATGTGACTTTAGAAACTTTAGTCATGTAAAGGGAAATGGAAGTGGTGGACATGAGAGGCACTATGGGAAAGGTAGTTTGTAGTGGCATGCCAATATAGAGAAATGGCAGCTTGGGAAATGAAGTCAAAAACATAGTGATGCTATAAAGAAAAGCATGCTGGGAAAGACAGCATAGGCAATACCTGCATGCCCAATTCCTTACTGGGCTCTGCAGCATGCCACTCTCAGAGGAGCCACTTTATTGGTGAACATAGGATGGGCTTGTGTGTTTGGAGCCCAAGGGAGGCAGCACACTGTTGACAGGCAAGCCCTAATTCCCTTGCACAGTCTCATGAAGCACCTGATGTTTAGAAGGGGTGATGCCTATTCCATGTCAAAGTTTGGCCCAGATTCTGGGTCATTTCCTTTTCCAGTATGCCACTGTAGATACTTGGGGCAGCTGCAGCTCTGGATAGTGAGCAGAGCTACATGTGGGGCTCTTCTTCTGGGGACAACATAGAGGCATGGCGGCACTTCTAGCCACCGTCTGCCCTGGTGCCGTTGGCACAAAAGGCAGGTGCTGTGGTGAGGGCTGGGTGTAGAAGAGGCCAAAGGTGAGCTCACTGGCCCTTTGTTTTAGATGAAGATCAGAGATAGAGCGATGTACTGGGAATGAGGGAGGTGTAACTTCAAGGTCCACAGGCTTGGCTGAGGTGGTGCAGCCAAGCAAAAACCCTAGCTCCTTGTGGGACTGCCCTTTGATGATGAGGTATGTCCACATCATTGCCTTGTATTTCCTCTTTACAAAGGATTATACAATGGCATTAATATTAAACCCAACACGACACTGTGTCTAGGATATTGGGATCTAAGTGGATGTCACTTGGGATGTTTTCTTCCCATTTCATGGGCCAGGGATGTTGCTGAAGATCATCAATGGAGGGCCTCCTCTCTGTGGCAACTGTCAACATTCAGTGAATTAGGTTTTCAAGATACCCAGAGACATGAGCAGAAATGTCATAGGTGCCTGTGATGATCTTCCCTCAATCTCTTACAGGGTGTTTCCTGGGAAGTGGTGGTCCACGGTAGTGATAAAATAGAGCAGCACACCCAGACTCGACACATCTACCTTCTTCCCATCATAGCCCTCTCCCAGTACCAGTTCTGGGACATTGAAGATCTTGGTCCCACTTTGGCCTTGCAGTACAGTGCCAGCTCTACATCTGGTAGAGATAACAAAGTCTGCCAGCTTCATTGCCCTCTTCATCTAGAAGGATACTTTCAGAATTCAGGTCTCGCTGGACGAGGTCAATGTCATTGTAAAACTTGATGACTGACACAATCTGCCTGAATATTTTCTGTGCCTCTTCTTCCTGCAAACTGCCTTCCTCCCTTACTCATTGGAACAAGTTTTCTTAATTGTATGAACCTGGAAGAGGCAAATTATGTTAGGATGGTGTAGTTTATCCAGGTTTGCCAACTTACATGATAACCAGAATTCCTGCTCTAAGTTCTCTATAACATTTATGGCCAATGGCTGACTATGAGGCCATAATAAGCCAGTTTCACAGAGCCAAATTCACCCTGGCCAATGGTACATAGGAACATGTATTGACTTTTCAGGTTCTTCTTTTAGGGGTGGCAGGCCATGAGGCTAGGTAGTCACTGTGCTTCTGTGCAGACAGATCTTTGTGAAGCTATAACTCAACAACTCACTAGAGAGCAGTGAAAAACTTCCACAGGTTACTGAAATCAGCTCCCTGGTCTGTAGGGACAGAACTGCAGGCCAGCCCACAGCCTTATATATAGGACACTCATCTCTAAGGGAGTGCTAAGTGAGAAATAGACCAATCACAGTAGGTTATATATAGCCCACAGTGACTGATTTCAAGTTAGGTCTCAGGCACATTTCCTCTTCACTGTCTCATTCTAGCCTCTCCAGGAGTCCCCTAGGAGCTTCCCGCCATGTACAGTGTCCAATGGGAACATCTCCCTCCATCACTTCGGCCTGGGGTGTGCTCCAATGGTGACTACCTACAAGGAGGTCCCTGTCACACTCTGCACATCATTGTCCCTCTTTGTCTCTGAGACAGAAGGCTGAAAAAAAATAACAGGACACCACACTTTACAAAAACCTGAGCAGGAACCATCCATGATATCTCTGTGGGCTCAGGAAATCCTGGCAAGCATAATGCACTGACTGCAGAAGGAGCCTCTAAAAATGTCATAGGTGAATGAGCCTGATACTCCAAATAGTGAGATCTTCTGCTGTCCAATGATGGACTCAGCCTTTTCCTATAGCCTCCGGCTCTTTGTGAGGAAATGGATGAGCTGGGAGCAAACCCAGAGCTGCCTGGGAGGGAGTCTCTCTGAAGGAACTGGAGGAAAGCTTTGTTTTGAGTGCTTTTGCTTCTTTTTACTGACTGGCTGGGGGAGATGAGCAAGTTCCCAGTGATTTTTTTTCCTTGGGGCACAAAAGCACCTTCCTCGAATGAGGCCCCACCACTCCAGGGAAAGTGTCAGCAAAGAAAAACATAAAACAAACTCAGCTCAGGGAGAACAGACATCTCCTATCTCCTGTGGCCCAAAAGCAAAAATCTTGACTCAAACCTCCCATGTTAAAGCTGAAATGTGACTTTAGAAACTTTAGTCATGTAAAGGGAAATGGAAGTGGTGGACATGAGAGGCACTATGGGAAAGGTAGTTTGTAGTGGCATGCCAATATAGAGAAAGGCAGCTTGGGAAAAGAAGTCAAAAACATAGTGATGCTATAGAGAAAAGCATGCTGGGAAAGCCAGCATCAGCAATACCTGCCTGCCCAATTCCTCACTGGGCTCTGCAGGTTGCTTCTTTCAGAGGAACCACTTTATTGGTGAACATAGGATGGGCTTATGTGTTTGGAGCCCGACAGAAGCAGCACTCTCTTGACAGACAAGTCCTAATTCCCTGTGCAGTCTCTTGAAGCCCCTGATGTTCAGAAGGGGGGAAGCCTTTTCCATGTTAAAGTCCGGCCCAGGTGTCGTGTCTTTTCTTCTTCCAATATACCACTGTAGATAACATGGGGCAGCTGCAGCTGTGGATATGGGTCATAGGTACAAGTGAGGTTCTTAATCTGGGTACATCATAGTCGGATGGAGGTACTTCTAGCCCCCTTGCCCTGGTTCTCTTGGCGCAACAAGCAGGTGCTGTTTTGAGGTCTGGATGTGGATGAGGCCAAAAGTGAGCTCACTGCCCTTTGTTTTAGGTGAAAACCAGAGATAGAGAGATGAACTGAGGATGGAGGAGATACAACTTCAAGGTCCACAGACTAGGCTCAGGAGGTGCAGCCAAGCAAAAACCCCAGCTCCTTGTGTGACTGCTCCTTGATGATGAAGTATGTCTCCATCATTTCATTGTATTTTCTCTTTACAAAGAATTACAAGATGCCATTGAAATTAATCTCAACACTACAGTGTTTCTAGGACACTGGGATAAGTAGGTGTCATTTGGGATGTTTTCCTCCTGTTTCATGACCCATGGATGTTGCTGAAAGTCTTCAGTGGAGGGCCTCCTTTGTGGAACAACAGTGAGCATTTATTGAATTTGTTTTTCAAGATACTCAGAGACATGAGCTGAAAAGTCATAGGTTCTCTCTTATGATATTCCCCTCGATCTCTTCCAACATGCTTTCTTGGAACAGGTAGTACCCAGTGGTAATAAAATAGAGCAGCACAACCTGACTCCACACATCTGCCTTCTACTCATCATAGCCCTCTCCCAGCACCAGTTCTGGGGTTTGAAGGTCTTGGTCCCACATTGCCCTTGCAGTACAGTGCCAGCTCTACATCTGGTGGAGATAACAAAGTCTACCTGCTTCACATTGCCCTCTTCATCTAGAAGGATATTTACAGAATTCAGGTCTAGATGGACGATGTCAAGGTCATGGCAAAACTTGATGCCTAACAAGATCTGACCGAAAATTTTCTCTGTCTCTTCTTCCTGCAAACTGCCCTCCTCCCTTACTCGTTAGAACAAGTTTTCTCAGTCACAAAGAAATGTTGTTCTGTTGTAAGAACCTGGAAGCAGCAAATTATGTTATGGTGTAGTTTATCCAGAGTCACCATCTAACACGATAACCAGAGATCCTGCTCTAAGTAGTCATAACATTTATGGCCAAAGGCTGACTATGAGGTGATGATAGGCCAGTTTCACAGAGGCAAATGCACCCTAGCCAATGGTAACTAAGAGTATGTATTGACTTTTCAGGTTCTTCTTTTAGGGCGCACAGGTCATGAGGCTATGTGGTCAAGGTGCTCCTATGCAGACAGTTGTGAACCTACAACTAAACAACTAACAAGCTAGACAGAAGTGCAAAAGTTCCACAGGTTACCTGGTCTATAGGGACAGAACTGCAGGCCAGCCCACAGGACACTCATCGCTCACAGTGAGGTCTGACAGAGAAATGGACCAATCACAGCAGGGTATATATACCACAGAGTAAAAGCTTCCATGTTAGACCCCAGGCACCTTTCCCCTTCACTGTCTCACTCTGTCCTCTCCATTAGTCCCCTAATCGCTTCCAGCCATGTACAGTGTCTCAAGGGAACAGCTCCCTCTATCACTTCAGCCTTGTGTGTGCTCCAATGATGATTACTTACAATGTGTCCCTTACACACACTGTACACCTTTCCCTCTTTGTCTCGATTCAAAATGATGAAAATAACAGGACACCACACTTTAAAAAAACCTGAACAGGACTCCACCATGATGTCCATCTGTGCTCAAGGAATCTTGGCAATCATCCTGCACCTACTGAAGGAGGTGATAAAAATGTCCTGGGTGAATGAGCCTGGCTCTCCAAACTGTAAGCTCTTCTGATGTCCAGCTAATGGACTCAGCCTTTCCTACAGCCTCTAGCAATTTCTCTTAGTGGTTAGAGGCCAGGTTTAGACTTAGGATACTATGTAAGCAGAAAGATAAAATGCAAGGCGTCAGGACACCTCCACGGAGGAGCTCATTTCTCATCTTCACTGTAGCTGGCATACAGGGGGAGAGGAGGGTGGTGAAAAAGAGAAGGAGGTTTCCATGGCCCTTTTAGCCTCGCATGTCTCTGGGCTTTCTGGAGCAGCATGCGGCCACCTCTACACATCACGTCATAGCAATACATTGATGATCTTTCTCCCATTTCTACCAGCTAGCAGCACTCTGAAGTAAGCCCATAGTGTGTATAGTGGAGCAGCAAGATACAGCCTTGCCTGAATGGAACTCCACTTCATCAAGGTGCTTGCGTCCCATGAACATTTTAACTGTCAGTCAAGAGGACTGGGCTGTCCTGCTTGCCTAGTCGGCTCCTTCCTCAAGAGAAGAAACTGGTGAGCATTTGTCACTGATCAACTGACGTTGGTTCCTCCTCAGAAGTTCCACTGTAGAATTCCACCTCAGGAGGACAGTTAGCTGTCAGTGGAGGATGATTCCTACTTTGGAGGAGATGAGATCAAAAGATAATAAACATCCTTTGAGTCCTCTGCTGCAACTCTTAAAAAGTGGTCCCTTTAAAGAGGGCAATGCTGCTGAAGCAAGAAAAAAACACTGACTTGGGATGTCCACCTCAGGTTCATTACATGTTCAAAACCACATATTCATTCATATATTCTCTCCCTCTCTCCCTCTCCCTCTCCCTCTCCCTCTCCTTCCCCCTCCCCCTCTCTCTCTCTTTTGTGTGTGTGTCTGTGTCCGTCTGTCTTTCTGTCTGTCTGTCTGTCTGTCTGTCTCTCAAGAGAAGGAGAATGTGCTTAGAATGTTTTCTCTCAAGAAAGGAGAATGTGTCTAGAATGTCCCCAGGTCCTCCTGGTCCAGAGCCTGGTCTCCAAAGTCACACATTTTGTTGATCCTGTATTCTACAGAAGAATGTTTTTTGGCTTCAAATCTCTGTGTGCAATGTCCTGGTTCATGGCTATGGCACTTACTTGGCCAGATGGCTGCCTCCCATAACACCAAGCAAGGAAGACACTATGCTGACTCTTCTGCACTTTGAGGGTACTTTCCTTCTGCTGGGACCCCCATTCTGCACCTAACAACTCTTTCTCTTTATCACCTGCACACCGCAATGATGATGTTTGAGTGATCTAGTGCCTTGATTAAATCCACTAGGGTTCTACTGCTCCTGAAACAACCTTGAGGAATTCTGAAGTCAGTCTTCACATATAACTGGGAACCTAAGAGGTTGGAGAAGTTATTAAACCTCACCAAAGCAGCCAAACCCTATCATGCAGGCTGGCCTCTCTATTTCTGTGGTGTGTCCAGCTTTCCAACATAGGCAAGGTAGAAGGGCCTTCATATGCACACAAAGGTACAAGGCCCAGCTCAAGCATTCTATTGCAGTTGAGGGCATGAGCAAAATTGCAGTGAGATGAGTCCCTGGCGATCCTTTAAGCCTGGGTTCATGTTGAACCCCCAGTAGTGCAAGGTAGAGAGATTTCAGGAAGCTGAGGTTGCAGTCAGAACATAAGGGCCTGGAATCCCTCACTGAAATGCTGTCTATCCACACTGAAGGGAAAAGTGGGGGGGAAGGATGACATGGAGTCAATGTGGTTTCCAGGCTGAGCACTTGGCCCTCTGTGTTGTAGTATGGACACAGACACTCAGACACATACACACTGACTTTTCTATTAAACAAAGTGTTATATGGAGTAAGCTCTTTGACATTCTCTACCTGCAGCTCTCAAGAGGAGGAAGAGCAAGCATTCTGACCAGAAATTTACAATTTAAGGAGGTGAGGTCCCATTAGGTGGCTTGATGGAGGTCACACAACAAATGAGGTTTCTGGGTCTCTTTGGTCTGCAGGCTGTAGGACCCTTAGATCAGTTCCTTCCGTTTTCTCCATTTGCATTTCCCCAGTGCCCTTGCAGTGTGTACCTGGCTCTATGCTTTGTGTCTAAACAAATATCTACAGCGTTGATATTGTAGACTGCAGCTCACAGGCTGTTCCTACTCAGTCATAAAGTAGATTTCTTCAGGTTTTGTTTCAATCAGCTATGATAAGTGGATGATAATCCTGGGACTTAAGTTTGGGAACAATGACATTTGAAGAGAACCTATAATTTTGTCTTTTGGGAGCAGTCTGACTTTTTCTGCCAGTGGATTCCCTGTGAGCACATGGAAAACCAGGTTTGCCAGTTCAGACATTGTATTCTACCCTGTGTCAGGCTTCTTCTGAGTGAGGTCCTGCTTAGTGCTGGGCCCCTTTGCCTTCCTTGATGTGTCCTGGGCTTCAGCCCCTCAGCTATTGCTCAGCGACTAGAGGAAAAGCTTTGCAGTTAATATTCTTCAGATAACAGATGAGTGGGTTTCTGGAGAGGCTCCTTCCTGCTCTGCAGAGGCTGCCCATCTCTGGGTCCTCATATGACGGGGACTTCTTTCTAGCTGGACCTAAGTGTATGATGAAAGGCCTGCCCTCAGGACAAAATCTGTCCCTGCCTCCCTACAGAAGGCCTGTCTCTAAACACTATCACACAGGCGTGAGGGCCTTGCCGTTTCAATCTGGGAAAGATACCAATATGCATCACTTTTGAGCTTCAGGTGGCAAAAGAATCCTGAAAGGCATGTCTTCAGTCTCCTCCTCTGCCTCTGCAATGACTATTTCAGTGTGGAAGCAGTTTGCAAATCAGGGTGCTGCCCAGGTGGCAAGGGCATTGCTTCTGAGGGTTTGCTGAATCTCATGCAAAGGACAGTCTTTTGTGAATACGGGGGTGCTGGGTTCAACCTGGTGGCTCCTCTTGGGACAACAGAAGAAAATGAAAAGCATGAAGACATTTCACCCTGTGACCTTCAGTAGCTTTTGCCTCGTGGACCAAAGAGGCCAATGTTTATTTATTCAGACGTCTAAGCCAGTATGATGTGTCAGTGGCCTTTGTGGCTGAGTATCTCAGATCATTTCGGGCTTTTAAGAAAAAGGTTGTTAGCCTGACAGTGGTGGCACATGCCTTTAACCCCAGCACTCGGCGCTAGAGCCAGGCAGATCTCTGTGAGTTCAAAGCCAGCCTGAAACTTTAGTCATGTAAAGGGAAATGGAAGTGGTGGACATGAGAGGCACTATGGGAAAGGTAGTTTGTAGTGGCATGCCAATATAGAGAAATGGCAGCTTGGGAAATGAAGTCAAAAACATAGTGATGCTATAAAGAAAAGCATGCTGGGAAAGACAGCATAGGCAATACCTGCATGCCCAATTCCTTACTGGGCTCTGCAGCATGCCACTCTCAGGGGAGCCACTTTATTGGTGAACATAGGATGGGCTTGTGTGTTTGGAGCCCAAGGGAGGCAGCACACTGTTGACAGGCAAGCCCTAATTCCCTTGCACAGTCTCATGAAGCACCTGATGTTTAGAAGGGGTGATGCCTATTCCATGTCAAAGTTTGGCCCAGATTCTGGGTCATTTCCTTTTCCAGTATGCCACTGTAGATACTTGGGGCAGCTGCAGCTCTGGATAGTGAGCAGAGCTACATGTGGGGCTCTTCTTCTGGGGACAACATAGAGGCATGGCGACACTTCTAGCCACCGTCTGCCCTGGTGCCGTTGGCACAAAAGGCAGGTGCTGTGGTGAGGGCTGGGTGTAGAGCTCACTGGCCCTTTGTTTTAGATGAAGATCAGAGATAGAGCGATGTACTGGGAATGAGGGAGGTGTAACTTCAAGGTCCACAGGCTTGGCTGAGGTGGTGCAGCCAAGCAAAAACCCTAGCTCCTTGTGGGACTGCTCTTTGATGATGAGGTATGTCCACATCATTGCCTTGTATTTTCTCTTTACAAAGGATTATACAATGGCATTAATATTAAACCCAACACGACACTGTGTCTAGGATATTGGGATCTAAGTGGATGTCACTTGGGATGTTTTCTTCCCATTTCATGGGCCAGGGATGTTGCTGAAGATCATCAATGGAGGGCCTCCTCTCTGTGGCAACTGTCAACATTCAGTGAATTAGGTTTTCAAGATACCCAGAGACATGAGCAGAAATGTCATAGGTGCCTGTGATGATCTTCCCTCAATCTCTTACAGGGTGTTTCCTGGGAAGTGGTGGTCCACGGTAGTGATAAAATAGAGCAGCACACCCAGACTCGACACATCTACCTTCTTCCCATCATAGCCCTCTCCCAGTACCAGTTCTGGGACATTGAAGATCTTGGTCCCACTTTGGCCTTGCAGTACAGTGCCAGCTCTACATCTGGTAGAGTTAACAAAGTCTGCCAGCTTCATTGCCCTCTTCATCTAGAAGGATACTTTCAGAATTCAGGTCTCGCTGGACGAGGTCAATGTCATTGTAAAACTTGATGACTGACACAATCTGCCTGAATATTTTCTGTGCCTCTTCTTCCTGCAAACTGCCTTCCTCCCTTACTCATTGGAACAAGTTTTCTTAATTGTATGAACCTGGAAGAGGCAAATTATGTTAGGATGGTGTAGTTTATCCAGGTTTGCCAACTTACATGATAACCAGAATTCCTGCTCTAAGTTCTCTATAACATTTATGGCCAATGGCTGACTATGAGGCCATAATAAGCCAATTTCACAGAGCCAAATTCACCCTGGCCAATGGTACATAGGAACATGTATTGACTTTTCAGGTTCTTCTTTTAGGGGTGGCAGGCCATGAGGCTAGGTAGTCACTGTGCTTCTGTGCAGACAGATCTTTGGAAGCTATAACTCAACAACTCACTAGAGAGCAGTGAACAACTTCCACAGGTTACTGAAATCAGCTCCCTGGTCTGTAGGGACAGAACTGCAGGCCAGCCCACAGCCTTATATATAGGACACTCATCTCTAAGGGAGTGCTAAGTGAGAAATAGACCAATCACAGTAGGTTATATATAGCCCACAGTGACTGATTTCAAGTTAGGTCTCAGGCACATTTCCTCTTCACTGTCTCATTCTAGCCTCTCCAGGAGTCCCCTAGGAGCTTCCCGCCATGTACAGTGTCCAATGGGAACATCTCCCTCCATCACTTCGGCCTGGGGTGTGCTCCAATGGTGACTACCTACAAGGAGGTCCCTGTCACACTCTGCACATCATTGTCCCTCTTTGTCTCTGAGACAGAAGGCTGAAAAAAAATAACAGGACACCACACTTTACAAAAACCTGAGCAGGAACCATCCATGATATCTCTGTGGGCTCAGGAAATCCTGGCAAGCATAATGCACTGACTGCAGAAGGAGCCTCTAAAAATGCCATAGGTGAATGAGCCTGATACTCCAAATAGTGAGATCTTCTGCTGTCCAATGATGGACTCGGCCTTTTCCTATAGCCTCTGGCTGTTTGTGAGGAAATGGATGAGCTGGGAGCAAACCCAGAGCTGTCTGGGAGGGAGTCTCTCTGGAGGAACTGGAGGAAAGCTTTGTTTTGAGTGCTTTTGCTTCTTTTTACTGACAGGCTGGGGGAAATGAGCAAGTTCCCAGTGATTTTTCCTTGGGGCACAAAAACACTTTCCTCGAATAAGGCCCCACTTGCTCCAGGGAAAGTGTCAGCAAAGAAAAACATAAAACAAACCCAGCTCAGGGAGAACAGACATCTCCTATCTCCTGTGGTCCAAAAGCAAAATCTTGACTCAAACTTCCCATGTTAAAGCTTAAATGTGACTTTAGAAACTTTAGCCATATAAAGGGAAATGGAAGTGGTGGACATGAGAGGCACTATGGGAAAGGTAGTTTGTAGTGGCATGCCAATATAGAGAAAGGCAGCTTGGGAAATGAAGTCTGATACACAGTGATGGTATAGAGAAAAGCATGCTGGAAAAGAAAGCATAGGCAATACCTGCATGCCCAATTCCTCAGTAGGCTCTGCAGGTTGCCTCTTTCAGGGGAACCACTTTATTGGTGAACATAGGATGGACTTGTGTGTTTGGAGCCAGAAGTAAGCAGCACGCTGTTGACAGGCAAGTTGTGATTGTCTTGTGCAGTCTCTTGAAGCACTCGATGTTACGAAGGGATGATGCCTTTTCCATGTCAGAGTCCGGCCCAGGTGCCTGGACATTTCCTCTTTCAATATGCCGCTGCAGATACTTGGGGCCGCTACAACTCTTGATAGGGTGCATAGGTACTAATGGGGCTCTTCTTTGGGGACATCATAGAGGCATGGATGTAATTCTGGCCACTTTCTGCCTTGTGTATGTTGGCTCAACATGCAGGGGCTGTGGTAAGGGCTGGGTGTGGAAGAAGCCAAATTGGGTTCACTGGCCCTTTGTTTTGTGTGAAGACCAGAGATAGAAATGTACTGGGGATGGGGGAGGCACAACTCCAAGGTCCACTGACTAGGCTGAGGTGGTGCAGCCAAGTAAAAACACCAGTTCTTGTGTGACTGTTCTTTGATGATGACGTATGTCCCCATCATTTCATTGTATTTTCTCTTTACAAAGGATTACACAATGGCGTTGATATTAAACCCAAGACAATAGTGTGTCTAGGACATTGGAATCTAAGTAGGTGTCACTTGGGATGTTTTCCTCCCATGTCATGAGCCACAGATGTTGCTGAAGGTCTTCAATGGAGGGCCTCCTTGGTGGGGCAACTGTCAGCATTTAGTGAAGGAGGTTTTCACGTCCCCCAGAGACATGAGCTGGATCATTATAGGTCCTATTTTTGATATTCTCCTTGATCTCCTCCAGGGTGCTTCTACGGAAGTGGTGGTACCTGACGGTGATAAAATAGAACAGCACATCCAGACTCCACACTTCTGCCTTCTTCCCATCATAGCCCTCTCCCAGTACCAGTTCTGGGGCATTGAAGGTCTTGGTCCCACATTGCTTTTGCAGACCGGTGCCAGCTCTACATCAGATGGTGATACCAAAGTTGTCACCTTCACGTTGCCCTCTTCATCTAGAAGGATATATTCAGAATTTAGGTCTCAATGGTCGATGTCAAGCTCATGGCAAACCGTGATGGCTGACACGATCTGCCCGAATATTTTTTTGTACCTCAACCTCCTGCAGCCTTCCCTCCTTCATTATTAGTTGGAAAAATTTCCTCCTGGGGCGATCTCTGCCACCAAGTAGTAATGTCGTCGTGTGGATATAACCTAGCACAGGCGAATGATGTTAGGATGGTGTAGTTTATCCAGGGTCGCCATCTGACATGATAACCAGAGGTCCTGCTCTGCACTGTCTACAACTTTTATGGCAGAGGGGTGCCTGCGAGGCAATGACAGGCCAGTATCACAGAGCCAAATGCAGCCTGAGTGATGGCAAGTAAAACCCTGTATGGACTTTTTAGGTTCTTCTTTTAGGGCTGGCAGGCCATCAGGCTAGGTGGTCACTGTGCTCCTGTGAAGGTCATTGAGAAGCTGCAACTCAATAACTAACAAGCTAGATAGCAGTGAAAAAGTTCCACAGTTATTGAAATAATGCCCCTGGTCTGTTAGGGACAGAACTGCTGTCAGCCCGCAGCCTTATATACAGGACATTCATCCCTCACAGTGAGGTCTGAGGGAGAAATGGACCAAAAACAGTAGGCTGTATATGGCCCACAGTGACTGTCTCCATATTAGGCCCCAGGCACATTTCCCCTCCACTGTCTCACTCTGTCCTCTCCAGGAGTCCCCTAATCGCTTCCAGCCATGTACAGTGTCTCAAGGGAACAGCTCCCTCTATCACTTCAGCCTTGTGTGTGCTCCAATGATGATTACTTACAATGTGTCCCTTACACACACTGTACACCTTTCCCTCTTTGTCTCGATTCAAAATGATGAAAATAACAGGACACCACACTTTAAAAAAACCTGAGCAGGGCTCCACCATGATGTCCATCTGTGCTCAGGGAATCCTGGCAATCATCGTGCACCTACCGAAGGAGGTGCTAAAAATGTCCTGGGTGAATGAGCCTGGCTCTCCAAACTGTGAGCTCTTCTGATGTCCAGCTAATGGACTCAGCCTTTCCTACAGCCTCTAGCAATTTCTCTTAGTGGTTAGAGGCCAGGTTTAGACTTAGGATACTATGTAAGCAGAAAGATGAAATGCAAGGAGTCAGGACACTTCCACGGAGGAGCTCATTTCTCATCTGCACTGTAGCTAGCATACAGAGGGAGAGCAGGGTGGTGAAAAAGAGAAGGAGGTTTCCATGGCTCCTTTAGCCTCGCACGTCTCTGGGCTTTCTGGAGCAGCATGTGGCCACCTCTACACATCACGTCATAGCAATACATTGATGGTCTTTCTCCCATTTCTACCAGCTAGCAGCACTCTGAAGTAAGCCCATAGTGTGTATAGTGGAGCAGCAAGGTACAGCTGTGCCTGAATGGAACTCCACTTCATCAAGGTGCTTGTGTCCCATGAACATTTTAACTGTCAGTCAAGAGGACTGAGATGTGCTGCTTGCCTAGTCGGCTCCTTCTTCAAGTGAAGAAACTGGTGAGCATTTGTCACTGATCAACAGGTTTTCTGTAATATGCAGAGGGTAGATGTGTGTTTCTATATTCTCTGTGTGAATGTGACTCTGTGTGTGTGTGTGTGTGTGTGTGTGTGTGTGTGTGTGTGTGTGTGTGTGTGTGTTTGTGTGTGTGTGTGACTTTGCTTAGGACATAAAAGCAAGTGTGGACAAGTGTGAGGGGAAATGGAAGAAGAGATGCTGTGGACAAGAAGCAGGAGTCATAGTATGTAATACATACGATACAAATTTGAAGGAGGAAATACTTGGGGATGGAAGGAAACTCACAAAGAGGCATCAGGAAAAGCAAACAGAATGGAAATAAGAAATGTGATAGTGCACGCACACATAGACACAGCCTTAATGAAGCCCATTTCTTTTTAAAAGGTTTGAAAAAATAACCTAAAATATAAGACTCTAATTATAAAAATGTACATGGTTAAAAAGAGAGGAACGATATAAACAGGATGGTTGGCCAAACGCAAGGACACCTTTTACATCCCCAGATCCCAAGTAAAAAGCCTTATTGGTTGTCACACAAAATCTAATCCCTGCAGCAAAGTGGAGGGGGAGGGAGAATGGCCTGGAAGCTCCCAGGCCAGCTAGACTGACATATGCAGCCCCAAACAAAACAACAGGCTCTGGATCAACAAGTGGAGCAGGAGAGAACTTACTGATTTCCTCTGACCACCACATGTGTGCCTTGGCATGTAAGTGCCCAGCACACGAACACATATACTCACACGCACAAGCAACCCACTTGTACAAGCACACACACATAAAGGCTAAAGTAATTTGAGATTAGATGTTATAATCAAATCTATACTGATGAGACCCTAGTGTTTGTGAAGGGTTGGTGTGTTGGACAGGAACAAGGGAACTTGTAAGGGTTAGAGTTTCTTCAGCTACACTTAAAGGTTTTGTAAATTATTCTGAAATAATCCAGTGGATGAAATAATGGTCCCAATGGACGTTCAATTCCAGGCACAGGTTAGAAATCCCCACATTGTACACTAGAAACTCATGAGTTGTATGTGACAGGAAGCTTAATAAATCTATGAGTCAATCCCCAAAATAACAAAGTAGAGCATTTAATTAAACAGGAAAAATTCAAATAACAAACCTAAAACAGAGACCCAGGCCTATTGGCACCACTGAGTGCTTCAACTCTGAAGCATGCTCAAGGATTGGATCTGCGTGCTGAACGTGGTTTGGGGTGTTCTGATTGACAGGAGAGCAGGCAGCTCATCTGTTTCTCTAAATTCCTGGAAGCCTACACAGTTCATGGCAAGCCCTTAAGGACCACCTGGCCCTTTGTGGGGTTAGAGACAGAGTGTAGGTCATAAAGGATGTGTCCAGAGTGACAGGTACCACACAGCTTGGATCCCATGCTGGAGAGGGATCCAAGCAAGGACAGACACACAGATACATAGACGGTGAAGCTGGGTTCAGCTGGGTTCTCTAATGAGGCCTATGGCTACCAGGACCACCGGCCTGTTCATTAGGTACAGCACAGAGGGAGGTCAGCTAGACTGGATGGAGGTCTCTGTACATGAGCAGACTCAGGCTGGAAACACCCTGGAGGAGGAGGAAACTACACTTGCTGGTCGCACACACTGGTCAATCATTGGTAAACAATCATGCTTGACTACCAAGGAAAGTGTGGCCATTCCTCTTGAGCCTGGACCATATGGGTGATGGCTCTGCTTATTGATGGGGGCACAGTTGGTCTCTGAGTCCTAGATGGCCCCATCCAAGTCTAAATATACATTTCCTTAGGACTTCACTCATTCAAGGCTTCCTTGTTCCCTACACAGAAGCAGGATGGAGACCATCAGACTGACTGGAAGGAGTTCCAGTCAGGGTCCCTCTCTGCCTCCAGTCTTCTCTAGCAGGCAGATCAGAGCCATGGGCTTCTCTCAGACCCATGCCAGACAGATCACAGTGTCCACATAGTCCCCTCCTGAGCTTCAGCACGCAATCCTCCAGGTCTTCATCTGCTCCATTCAGATCCTGGCCAGCTACACAGCCACTGGCAGCTGCTCCCTGACACTTAGATGTTCTACCAGAGCACCCTGCGTTTGGTGACTTTTCCTCTGGATATAGAATTGATCTTTCCCTTTGTGTGGTAATACTGTGTACGAGGCATCAAAAAAGAGAGAACTGTGATTGAGGATGAACCTCCATCAGATTGTCTATAGCCTACAGGAAAGTGGGTGTATATTTTATTTTATTTATTTTATTTTATTTTATTATTTTATTTTACTTTATTTTATTTTGAGACATGGTTTCTTTGCATAGCTCTTGAAGCCTGTCCTGGAACTCACTTTGTAGACCAGGCTGGCCTTGAACTCACAGAGATTCACTTGCCTCTAACTCCCAAGGGCTGGTAATACAGGCATGGGCCACCACTGCCCAGGCTGGTATTTTCTTGACTAATGACTGGAATGGGAGGGTGGTTGTCCACTAGGGGATGTGACACCACAGGGCAGGAAGTCTGATTTGTATAGGAAAGCCAGCTCAGCAAGCCAGTCTGTGGTGGTAATCTAATTATACTGAAATGTGATTTTGATTAATAAATAAAGTTGCCCGGGGGTCAGAGCTATTAGAGCCATAGCAAGAGTGTGGCGGTGGTGGCACACGCCTTTAATCCCAGAAAGCCAGCCTTTAATCCCAGGGAGTGGTGGTAGAAAGCAAAAAGATATATAAGGCGTGAGGACCAGAAACTAGAAGCATTTGGCTGGTTAAGCTTTCAGGCTTTGGAGCAACACAGTTCAGCTGAGAGCTATTAGGATGAGGACACAGAAGCTTCCAGTCTGAGAAAACAGGACCAGCTGAGGAACTGGTGAGGTGAGATAGCTGTGGCTTGTTCTGTCTCTTTAAATAGATGAACAGACAGGAAATAGAGCACTCATTCGGGAAGCTGGGACACCGCAGGCGGAAGGGTGAGATTTTGGCTCTGAGCTCTGACCTCTCGGCTTTCTCTTTTGCATTATTTCTGTGTTTCTTATTTAATAAAACGGTTGGTTACATCAATACCAGTCAACATATGTTTCACTTCCTGCCACCAGATTCCTGCTCTACTTGAGTTCCTGCATTGACTTCCCTTAATGATGGTCAATGATCAGGATATGTGAACCAAATAAACCCTTTCTTCCCCAGGTTGCTTTTGGTCCTGGTGATTGGCACATCAATAGAAAGTAACTTAAGACAGACATCTACGTTATCCATAGGTCATCAGGGACAGTGAATGCTTTGGTGTCAGAGAATGAATATGGAAGGGAGGCTAAGACACGCCCCCTCTGAGAAAAGGTGTTGGTGGGCAGTTGGTGGGCAGAACTTTGGGGGATGGGCAAGCCCTAACTGCCACAAGCTGGGGTTTAACTTCCATTATAGTAGCCCACTGCTGGAGATGTGGTACTCAGATGGGGACCTTATCTCCTCTTGGCATTTCTAACAGCTCAACTCCCAAAGGAGGAGAACCAAATGGCCATCCCCAGGCACCAGGGGAACAAACCATTTCTCCAAATGAAGACTCAAAGCATAGCTTCAGAATAAAAGGAAGGATTGTATACAGCCTTGCTGTGTGGGCAGAAGGTCTGGATGGGCACCAGGCCTGCATTAATCCTGCCTGGGCTAAATGTCTAAGGGTTGGGACCTCAGCCTTGCCCTTCTATGTGCTGTTATCACATCCCACAGTGCCCTCAAGAATGAAGCACCTCTGTGGGTCTTCTCCATGTTCCTCTAAACTATGCTTGACTGCAAGGCTGAAGCTCAATTCAATCAGCCAGCTCCAGTGTACCACCTACAAACAACAGGATATAGTAGACTTGTAGACATTTGTAGGCCTTGGTAGTCTGGCCAGGTTCTGGAATCTGTACTGGTACATGTGGAAAAACAGCCTCCAGAAAAACAGGGTGAATGCAGTCTGATGCCAAGCAGCAGCCACGAATTAAGAGATCCACCCTGATGCTCTTCATTGCACATGCTGAGGACACAAGAGTCCTGCCCAGCCAACTGGCAACTACATAAGCCTTTACTGTTGCCAGTCCCTGTGTTCTGGGGTGGATTATATGCAGTACAGGATGAGGGGTATGAGCCCCTGAGTGCTGTGAGGATTTGGACTCCATTAGAGGCTAATTTTACTTGACTGTGGTTCACCCCAGATCAAATTCTTCCTTACCACCAACTGGCCACTTCTGGCATTGCTTTCCTGAAAATGGAATTGGCTGCTGCCCAGATTCACTGCCTCACTCTGTCCTCTCCAGGAGTCCATTACTCCTGGAGGAACAGCTCCCTCTCTCACTTCAGCCTGGTGTGTGCTCCAATGGTGACTACCTACAAGGAGGTCCCTGTCACACTCTGCACATCTGTTCCTCTTTGTCTCCATTCCAAGAAAGGAAGGCAGAAAAATGACAGGACACCACACTTTACAAAAACTTGAGCAGGCCGGGCGTGGTGGCGCACGCCTTTAATCCCAGCACTCGGGAGGCAGAGCCAGGCGGATCTCTGTGAGTTCGAGGCCAGCCTGGGCTACCAAGTGAGCTCCAGGAAAGGCGCAAAGCTACACAGAGAAACCCTGTCTCGAAAAACAAAAAAAAAAAAAAAAAAAAAAAAAAAAAAAAACTTGAGCAGGACCCAACATGATGTCTATGTGGGCTCAAGAAATCCTGGCAAGCATAATGCACTGACTGCAGAAGGAGCTTCTAAATGTCTCCTGGGTGAATGAGCCTGGATCTCCAAATTGGAAGACCTTCTGCTGTCCAGATGATAGAATCAGCCTTTTCCTGCAGCTTCTGGCTGTTTGTAAAGAACAGGATGAGCTGGGAGGAAACCCAGAGCTGTCTGGGAGGGAGTCTCTCTGAAGGAACTGGAGGAAAGCTTTGTTTTGAGTGCTTTCACTTCTTTTTACTGACTGGCTGGGGGAGAGGAGGAAGTCCCCAGTGATTTTTTTTCTTTTGGGCACAAAAGCACCTTCCTTGAATATGTACCACTCGCCCTGGGGAAAGTGTCAGCAAAGAAAAAAATAATAATAAAGCCAGCTCAGGGAGAACAGACATCTCCTATCTCCAGTGGTGAAAAAGCAAAAATTTTGACTCAAACCTCTCATGTTAAAGCTGAAATGTCGCCGGGCGGTGGTGGCACACGCCTTTAATCCCAGCACTCGGGAGGCAGAGCCAGGCTGATCTCTGTGAGTCGAGGCCAGCCTGGGCTGCCAAGTAAGCTCCAGGAAAAGCGCAAAGCTACACAGAGAAACCCTGTCTCAAAAAACAAACAAAAAAAAAAAAAAAAAAAAAAAAAAAGCTGAAATGTGACTTTAGAAACTTTAGCCATGTAAAGGGAAATGGAAGTGGTAGAAATGAGAGGCACTAAGGGAAAGGTAGTTTGTAGTGGCATGCAAATATAGAGAAAGGCAGCTTGGGAAAAGAAGTCTGAAATATAGTGATGCTATAGAGAAAAGCATGCTGGGAAAGCCAGCATAGGCAATACCTGCCTGCCCAATTCCTCACTGGGCTCTGCAGGTTGCGTCTTTCAGAGGAGCCACTTTATTGGTGAACATAGGATGGGCTTATGGGTTTGGAGGCCGAGGGAGGCAGCACACTCTTGACAGACAAGTCATAATTCCCTGTGCAGTCTCTTGAAGCCCCTGATGTTCAGAAGGGGCGAGGCCTTTTCCATGATAAAGTCCAGGTGAGGGGCCAGGTCATTTCCTCTTCCGATATGCTGCTGAAGATACTTGGGACAACCGAAACATTTGATAGGGGGCCTAGCCACAAGTGGGACCTTCCTCTGGGGGACAACAGCCATGGTGGCACTTCTAGCCACCTTGTGCCCTGGGGCTGTTGGCACACCAGGCAGGTGCTGTGGTGAAGGCTGGGTGTGGAAGAGGCCAAAGTGGATTCACTGGCCCTTCACTTTAGGTGAAGTCCAGAGATAGAGAGGTGCACTCATGATGGGGGAGAGGCAAATCCACGGTTCAAAGGATTGGCTGAGGTTATGGGGCCAAGGAAAATCCCAGATCCTTGTGTAACTACTCTTTGATGATGAGGTAATGTCCCCATCATTTCATTGTATTTTCTATTTACAAAGGATTACAAGATGGCAGTGACATTAAACCCAAGACCACAGTGTGTCTAGGACATTGGGATATAAATATGTGTCTCTTGGGATGTTTTTCTCCCATGTCATGAGCCACAGATGTTGCTGAAGTTCTTCAGTGGAGGGTCTCCTCTGTGGGGCAACTGCCAGCATTTAGTGATTTAGGTTTTCAAGTGACCCAGAGACAAGAGCTGGAATGTCATAAGTCCGTTTTATGATATTATCCTCGATCTCTACCAGGGTGCTTCCTGGGGAGGGGTGATATCTGGGAGTGATAAAAGAGAGCAACACACCCAGACACCACACATCTGCTTTCTGCCCATCATAGCCCTCTCCCAGTACCAGTTCTGGAGCATTGAAGGTCTTGGTAACACATTGCCCTTGCAGTACAGTGCCAGCTCTACATCTGGTGGAGATAACAAAGTCTGCCAGCTTCACATTGCCCTCTTCTTCTAGAAGGATGTTTTCAAATTCAGACCACATTGGATGATGTCCAGGTCATGGCACTACCTGATGGCTGACATGATCTGCAGAATATTTTCTGTGCCTCTTCCTCCTGCAACCTGCCCTCCTCTGTTACTCATTGGAACAAGTTTTCTCAGACACAAAGACATATTGTGCTGTTGTAAGAATCTGGACCAGGCAAATTATATTAGGATGGTGTAGTTTACCCAGGGTCACCATCTCACATAATAACTAGAGGTCATGCTCTATGTTCTCTATTACATTTCTGGTAGTGGGTGCCTGTGACAAAATAAGAGGGCACCACACTTTACAAAACCCTGAGCAGGACCGCACCATGATGTCTCTGTGGGCTCAGGAAATCCTGGCAAGCAAAATGCACTGACTGCAGAAGGAGCTTCTAAAAATGTCCTGGGTGAATGAGCCTGGTTCTCCAAATTGTGAGCTCTTCTGCTGTCCGGCTGATAGACTCAGCCTTTCCTACAGCCTCTGGCTGTTTGTGAGAAATGAGTGAGCTGGGAGCAAACCCAGAGCTGTCTGCGAGAGAGTCTCTCTGAAGGAACTGGAGGAAAGCTTTGTTTTGAGTGCTTTCACTTCTTTTTACTGACTGGCTGGGGGAGAGGAGGAAGTCCCCAGTGATTTTTCCTTTGGGCACCACTCACTCTGGGGAAAGTGTTAGCAAAGAAAATAAATAAATAAATAACAAAGCCAGCTCAGGGAGAACAGACATCTCTTATCTCCTGTGGTGAAAGCAAAAATCTTGACTCAAACCTCCCATGTTAAAGCTGAAATGTGACTTTAGAAACTTGAGTCATGGAAAGGGAAATGGAAATGGTGGACATGTGAGGCACTATGGGAAAGGTAGTTTGTAGTGGCATGCCAATATAGAGAAAGGCAGCTTGGGAAATGAAGTCTGAAACATAGTGATGCTGTAGAGAAAAGCATGCTGGGAAAGCCAGCATAGGCAATACCTGCCTGCCCAATTCGTCACTGGGCTCTGCAGGTTGCGTCTTTCAGAGGAGCCACTTTATTGGTGAACATAGGATGGGCTTATGTGTTTGTGAAAGATTCCCAGGGGAGATCTTCCTTCAGGAGAGACCCCCAAACCCAAGGAACACGCCCAAACCACCGATCAGATGCAAAAGCAAGAGGGTTTATTTAGACCAGGTACCTGGGGCGAAGTCTCTTGGAGGACTTGCGCGCCTTCCTAGGGCAAGGGGGACTTTTTTTTTTTTTTTTTTTTTGGTTTTTCGAGACAAGGTTTCTTTGTGTAGCTTTGCGCCTTTCCTGGAACTCGCTTTGGAGACCAGGCTGGCCTCGAACTCAGAGAGATCCGCCTGGCTCTGCCTCCCGAGTGCTGGGATTAAAGGCGTGCGCCACCACCACCGCCCGGCCTAAGGGGGACTTTTTATGGGATCCCAGGGGCAGAGGCGCGGTTACAGAAGCGAGAAGCATAGTTACAGGGTCCCTATTGGTTGTTTCAAAGAAGGCCAGGGTGAACTTGGGGTCGTATGTGTGTGGCTGACTTGGCCGTGCCCAGGGTATGTATAGTGGGTGTTTTTCCAGCCCAGCCGCTTATTCCTCAAGGCCAGGGGCCCGCCATAAAATATCCTGATTTAACTCAACTGTCTTTCTCCCAAGGCCGCTGACCACAATTATCTCCTCCCTAGGCCGGATGGCTGGCCACAGTTCTCTCTCTCTCCCAAGGCCGGATGGCTAGCTAGTCACAGCTGTGAACTCCTGTTTTTCTGATTCCTTCAGAATGGCGTTTCTTAGGCTAAGATATTGGGACTGGGGGGTGGGGGGGCATTTCATCGGCCCAACGCACCATGTCCTCATAATGGAGTGGGGGTCTTTCATTTGGAGCCCGAGAGAAGCAGCACACTTTTGACAGAAAAGTTGGAAGCAACCCATGTTCAGAAGAGGCGATTACTTTTGCATGGCAAAATTCCGGCACAGGTGCCGGGTCATTTCCTCTTCCTATGTGCCACTGTAGATACTCGGGGCTTCCCAGCTTCTGATAGGTGCATAGCTATATGTGGGGCCCTTCTTCTGGGGACAATGTACAGCCATGGTGGCACTTCTGGCCATCTTCTGCCGTGGTGCTGTTGGCACACCAGGCAGGTGCTGTGGTGAAGGCTGGGTGTGGAAGAGGCCAAAGTGGATTCACTGGCCCTTCACTTTAGGTGAAGTCCAGAGATAGAGAGGTGCACTCATGATGGGGGAGAGGCAAATCCACGGTTCAAAGGATTGGCTGAGGTTATGGGGCCAAGGAAAATCCCAGATCCTTGTGTAACTACTCTTTGATGATGAGGTAATGTCCCCATCATTTCATTGTATTTTCTATTTACAAAGGATTACAAGATGGCAGTGACATTAAACCCAAGACCACAGTGTGTCTAGGACATTGGGATATAAATATGTGTCTCTTGGGATGTTTTTCTCCCATGTCATGAGCCACAGATGTTGCTGAAGTTCTTCAGTGGAGGGTCTCCTCTGTGGGGCAACTGCCAGCATTTAGTGATTTAGGTTTTCAAGTGACCCAGAGACAAGAGCTGGAATGTCATAAGTCCGTTTTATGATATTATCCTCGATCTCTACCAGGGTGCTTCCTGGGGAGGGGTGATATCTGGGAGTGATAAAATAGAGCAACACACCCAGACTCCACACATCTGCTTTCTGCCCATCATAGCCCTCTCCCAGTACCAGTTCTGGGGCATTGAAGGTCTTGGTAACACATTGCCCTTGCAGTACAGTGCCAGCTCTACATCTGGTGGAGATAACAAAGTCTGCCAGCTTCACATTGCCCTCTTCTTCTAGAAGGATGTTTTCAAATTCAGACCACATTGGATGATGTCCAGGTCATGGCACTACCTGATGGCTGACATGATCTGCAGAATATTTTCTGTGCCTCTTCCTCCTGCAACCTGCCCTCCTCTGTTACTCATTGGAACAAGTTTTCTCAGACACAAAGACATATTGTGCTGTTGTAAGAATCTGGACCAGGCATCCTGGGCTCGTTGCATGAGTTGGCTGTTTGAATCCTGGGACTTATGCAGGGACACTTGGCTCGGTCTGGGAGGGGGGAATGGACCTGCCTGGACTGAGTCTACCAGGTCAACCCCGGTCCTCGGGGGAGACCTTGATCTGGAGGAGGTGGGAATGGGGGGTGGGCCGGGGGGGAGGGGTGGGCGAGAGGGGGAGAACAGGGGATTCTGTGGCTATTATGTTGAACTGAATGGTGTTATAAAATAATAACAATAATAATAATAATAAAAAAACCAAAAAAAAAAAAAAAAAAAGAAAATTATGCAGCACATTCAGCAGAGCCTGGAAGTTAAAACAAGTGATATTTATAGTATGAATTAAAGATGAAATTGTAGAAAAAAAAAAAAAAAAAGAATCTGGACCAGGCAAATTATATTAGGATGGTGTAGTTTACCCAGGGTCACCATCTTACATAGTAACTAGAGGTCATGCTCTATGTTCTCTATTACATTTCTGGTAGTGGGTGCCTGTGACAAAATAAGAGGGCACCACACTTTACAAAACCCTGAGCAGGACCGCACCATGATGTCTCTGTGGGCTCAGGAAATCCTGGCTAGCAAAATGCACTGACTGCAGAAGGAGCTTCTAAAAATGTCCTGGGTGAATGAGCCTGGTTCTCCAAATTGTGAGCTCTTCTGCTGTCCGGCTGATGGACTCAGCCTTTCCTACAGCCTCTGGCTGTTTGTGAGAAATGAGTGAGCTGGGAGCAAACCCAGAGCTGTCTGCGAGAGAGTCTCTCTGAAGGAACTGGAGGAAAGCTTTGTTTTGAGTGCTTTCACTTCTTTTTACTGACTGGCTGGGGGAGAGGAGGAAGTCCCCAGTGATTTTTCCTTTGGGCACCACTCACTCTGGGGAAAGTGTTAGCAAAGAAAATAAATAAATAAATAACAAAGCCAGCTCAGGGAGAACAGACATCTCTTATCTCCTGTGGTGAAAGCAAAAATCTTGACTCAAACCTCCCATGTTAAAGCTGAAATGTGACTTTAGAAACTTGAGTCATGGAAAGGGAAATGGAAATGGTGGACATGTGAGGCACTATGGGAAAGGTAGTTTGTAGTGGCATGCCAATATAGAGAAAGGCAGCTTGGGAAATGAAGTCTGAAACATAGTGATGCTGTAGAGAAAAGCATGCTGGGAAAGCCAGCATAGGCAATACCTGCCTGCCCAATTCGTCACTGGGCTCTGCAGGTTGCGTCTTTCAGAGGAGCCACTTTATTGGTGAACATAGGATGGGCTTATGTGTTTGTGAAAGATTCCCAGGGGAGATCTTCCTTCAGGAGAGACCCCCAAACCCAAGGAACACGCCCAAACCACCGATCAGATGCAAAAGCAAGAGGGTTTATTTAGACCAGGTACCTGGGGCGAAGTCTCTTGGAGGACTTGCGCGCCTTCCTAGGGCAAGGGGGACTTTTTTTTTTTTTTTTTTTTTTTTGGTTTTTCGAGACAAGGTTTCTTTGTGTAGCTTTGCGCCTTTCCTGGAACTCGCTTTGGAGACCAGGCTGGCCTCGAACTCAGAGAGATCCGCCTGGCTCTGCCTCCCGAGTGCTGGGATTAAAGGCGTGCGCCGCCACCACCGCCCGGCCTAAGGGGGACTTTTTATGGGATCCCAGGGGCAGAGGCGCGGTTACAGAAGCGAGAAGCATAGTTACAGGGTCCCTATTGGTTGTTTCAAAGAAGGCCAGGGTGAACTTGGGGTCGTATGTGTGTGGCTGACTTGGCCGTGCCCAGGGTATGTATAGTGGGTGTTTTTCCAGCCCAGCCGCTTATTCCTCAAGGCCAGGGGCCCGCCATAAAATATCCTGATTTAACTCAACTGTCTTTCTCCCAAGGCCGCTGACCACAATTATCTCCTCCCTAGGCCGGATGGCTGGCCACAGTTCTCTCTCTCTCCCAAGGCCGGATGGCTAGCTAGTCACAGCTGTGAACTCCTGTTTTTCTGATTCCTTCAGAATGGCGTTTCTTAGGCTAAGATATTGGGACTGGGGGGTGGGGGGGCATTTCATCGGCCCAACGCACCATGTCCTCATAATGGAGTGGGGGTCTTTCATTTGGAGCCCGAGAGAAGCAGCACACTTTTGACAGAAAAGTTGGAAGCAACCCATGTTCAGAAGAGGCGATTACTTTTGCATGGCAAAATTCCGGCACAGGTGCCGGGTCATTTCCTCTTCCTATGTGCCACTGTAGATACTCGGGGCTTCCCAGCTTCTGATAGGTGCATAGCTATATGTGGGGCCCTTCTTCTGGGGACAATGTACAGCCATGGTGGCACTTCTGGCCATCTTCTGCCGTGGTGCTGTTGGCACACCAGGCAGGTGCTGTGGTGAAGGCTGGGTGTGGAAGAGGCCAAAGTGGATTCACTGGCCCTTCACTTTAGGTGAAGTCCAGAGATAGAGAGGTGCACTCATGATGGGGGAGAGGCAAATCCACGGTTCAAAGGATTGGCTGAGGTTATGGGGCCAAGGAAAATCCCAGATCCTTGTGTAACTACTCTTTGATGATGAGGTATGTCCCCATCATTTCATTGTATTTTCTATTTACAAAGGATTACAAGATGGCAGTGACATTAAACCCAAGACCACAGTGTGTCTAGGACATTGGGATATAAATATGTGTCTCTTGGGATGTTTTTCTCCCATGTCATGAGCCACAGATGTTGCTGAAGTTCTTCAGTGGAGGGTCTCCTCTGTGGGGCAACTGCCAGCATTTAGTGATTTAGGTTTTCAAGTGACCCAGAGACAAGAGCTGGAATGTCATAAGTCCGTTTTATGACATTATCCTCGATCTCTACCAGGGTGCTTCCTGGGGAGGGGTGATATCTGGGAGTGATAAAATAGAGCAACACACCCAGACTCCACACATCTGCTTACTGCCCATCATAGCCCTCTCCCAGTACCAGTTCTGGGGCATTGAAGGTCTTGGTAACACATTGCCCTTGCAGTACAGTGCCAGCTCTACATCTGGTGGAGATAACAAAGTCTGCCAGCTTCACATTGCCCTCTTCTTCTAGAAGGATGTTTTCAAATTCAGACCACATTGGATGATGTCCAGGTCATGGCACTACCTGATGGCTGACATGATCTGCAGAATATTTTCTGTGCCTCTTCCTCCTGCAACCTGCCCTCCTCTGTTACTCATTGGAACATGTTTTCTCAGACACAAAGACATATTGCGCTGTTGTAAGAATCTGGACCAGGCAAATTATATTAGGATGGTGTAGTTTACCCAGGGTCACCATCTTACATAGTAACTAGAGGTCCTGCTCTATGTTCTCTATTACATTTCTGGTAGTGGGTGCCTGTGACAAAATAAGAGGGCACCACACTTTACAAAACCCTGAGCAGGACCGCACCATGATGTCTCTGTGGGCTCAGGAAATCCTGGCTAGCAAAATGCACTGACTGCAGAAGGAGCTTCTAAAAATGTCCTGGGTGAATGAGCCTGGTTCTCCAAATTGTGAGCTCTTCTGCTGTCCGGCTGATGGACTCAGCCTTTCCTACAGCCTCTGGCTGTTTGTGAGAAATGAGTGAGCTGGGAGCAAACCCAGAGCTGTCTGCGAGAGAGTCTCTCTGAAGGAACTGGAGGAAAGCTTTGTTTTGAGTGCTTTCACTTCTTTTTACTGACTGGCTGGGGGAGAGGAGGAAGTCCCCAGTGATTTTTCCTTTGGGCACCACTCACTCTGGGGAAAGTGTTAGCAAAGAAAATAAATAAATAAATAACAAAGCCAGCTCAGGGAGAACAGACATCTCTTATCTCCTGTGGTGAAAGCAAAAATCTTGACTCAAACCTCCCATGTTAAAGCTGAAATGTGACTTTAGAAACTTGAGTCATGGAAAGGGAAATGGAAATGGTGGACATGTGAGGCACTATGGGAAAGGTAGTTTGTAGTGGCATGCCAATATAGAGAAAGGCAGCTTGGGAAATGAAGTCTGAAACATAGTGATGCTGTAGAGAAAAGCATGCTGGGAAAGCCAGCATAGGCAATACCTGCCTGCCCAATTCGTCACTGGGCTCTGCAGGTTGCGTCTTTCAGAGGAGCCACTTTATTGGTGAACATAGGATGGGCTTATGTGTTTGTGAAAGATTCCCAGGGGAGATCTTCCTTCAGGAGAGACCCCCAAACCCAAGGAACACACCCAAACCACCGATCAGATGCAAAAGCAAGAGGGTTTATTTAGACCAGGTACCTGGGGCGAAGTCTCTTGGAGGACTTGCGCGCCTTCCTAGGGCAAGGGGGACTTTTTTTTTTTTTTTTTTTTTTTTTTTTTTTTTTTTTGGTTTTTCGAGACAAGGTTTCTTTGTGTAGCTTTGCGCCTTTCCTGGAACTCGCTTTGGAGACCAGGCTGGCCTCGAACTCAGAGAGATCCGCCTGGCTCTGCCTCCCGAGTGCTGGGATTAAAGGCGTGCGCCGCCACCACCGCCCGGCCTAAGGGGGACTTTTTATGGGATCCCAGGGGCAGAGGCGCGGTTACAGAAGCGAGAAGCATAGTTACAGGGTCCCTATTGGTTGTTTCAAAGAAGGCCAGGGTGAACTTGGGGTCGTATGTGTGTGGCTGACTTGGCCGTGCCCAGGGTATGTATAGTGGGTGTTTTTCCAGCCCAGCCGCTTATTCCTCAAGGCCAGGGGCCCGCCATAAAATATCCTGATTTAACTCAACTGTCTTTCTCCCAAGGCCGCTGACCACAATTATCTCCTCCCTAGGCCGGATGGCTGGCCACAGTTCTCTCTCTCTCCCAAGGCCGGATGGCTAGCTAGTCACAGCTGTGAACTCCTGTTTTTCTGATTCCTTCAGAATGGCGTTTCTTAGGCTAAGATATTGGGACTGGGGGGTGGGGGGGCATTTCATCGGCCCAACGCACCATGTCCTCATAATGGAGTGGGGGTCTTTCATTTGGAGCCCGAGAGAAGCAGCACACTTTTGACAGAAAAGTTGGAAGCAACCCATGTTCAGAAGAGGCGATTACTTTTGCATGGCAAAATTCCGGCACAGGTGCCGGGTCATTTCCTCTTCCTATGTGCCACTGTAGATACTCGGGGCTTCCCAGCTTCTGATAGGTGCATAGCTATATGTGGGGCCCTTCTTCTGGGGACAATGTACAGCCATGGTGGCACTTCTGGCCATCTTCTGCCGTGGTGCTGTTGGCACACCAGGCAGGTGCTGTGGTGAAGGCTGGGTGTGGAAGAGGCCAAAGTGGATTCACTGGCCCTTCACTTTAGGTGAAGTCCAGAGATAGAGAGGTGCACTCATGATGGGGGAGAGGCAAATCCACGGTTCAAAGGATTGGCTGAGGTTATGGGGCCAAGGAAAATCCCAGATCCTTGTGTAACTACTCTTTGATGATGAGGTATGTCCCCATCATTTCATTGTATTTTCTATTTACAAAGGATTACAAGATGGCAGTGACATTAAACCCAAGACCACAGTGTGTCTAGGACATTGGGATATAAATATGTGTCTCTTGGGATGTTTTTCTCCCATGTCATGAGCCACAGATGTTGCTGAAGTTCTTCAGTGGAGGGTCTCCTCTGTGGGGCAACTGCCAGCATTTAGTGATTTAGGTTTTCAAGTGACCCAGAGACAAGAGCTGGAATGTCATAAGTCCGTTTTATGACATTATCCTCGATCTCTACCAGGGTGCTTCCTGGGGAGGGGTGATATCTGGGAGTGATAAAATAGAGCAACACACCCAGACTCCACACATCTGCTTACTGCCCATCATAGCCCTCTCCCAGTACCAGTTCTGGGGCATTGAAGGTCTTGGTAACACATTGCCCTTGCAGTACAGTGCCAGCTCTACATCTGGTGGAGATAACAAAGTCTGCCAGCTTCACATTGCCCTCTTCTTCTAGAAGGATGTTTTCAAATTCAGACCACATTGGATGATGTCCAGGTCATGGCACTACCTGATGGCTGACATGATCTGCAGAATATTTTCTGTGCCTCTTCCTCCTGCAACCTGCCCTCCTCTGTTACTCATTGGAACATGTTTTCTCAGACACAAAGACATATTGCGCTGTTGTAAGAATCTGGACCAGGCAAATTATATTAGGATGGTGTAGTTTACCCAGGGTCACCATCTTACATAGTAACTAGAGGTCCTGCTCTATGTTCTCTATTACATTTCTGGTAGTGGGTGCCTGTGACAAAATAAGAGGGCACCACACTTTACAAAACCCTGAGCAGGACCGCACCATGATGTCTCTGTGGGCTCAGGAAATCCTGGCTAGCAAAATGCACTGACTGCAGAAGGAGCTTCTAAAAATGTCCTGGGTGAATGAGCCTGGTTCTCCAAATTGTGAGCTCTTCTGCTGTCCGGCTGATGGACTCAGCCTTTCCTACAGCCTCTGGCTGTTTGTGAGAAATGAGTGAGCTGGGAGCAAACCCAGAGCTGTCTGCGAGAGAGTCTCTCTGAAGGAACTGGAGGAAAGCTTTGTTTTGAGTGCTTTCACTTCTTTTTACTGACTGGCTGGGGGAGAGGAGGAAGTCCCCAGTGATTTTTCCTTTGGGCACCACTCACTCTGGGGAAAGTGTTAGCAAAGAAAATAAATAAATAAATAACAAAGCCAGCTCAGGGAGAACAGACATCTCTTATCTCCTGTGGTGAAAGCAAAAATCTTGACTCAAACCTCCCATGTTAAAGCTGAAATGTGACTTTAGAAACTTGAGTCATGGAAAGGGAAATGGAAATGGTGGACATGTGAGGCACTATGGGAAAGGTAGTTTGTAGTGGCATGCCAATATAGAGAAAGGCAGCTTGGGAAATGAAGTCTGAAACATAGTGATGCTGTAGAGAAAAGCATGCTGGGAAAGCCAGCATAGGCAATACCTGCCTGCCCAATTCGTCACTGGGCTCTGCAGGTTGCGTCTTTCAGAGGAGCCACTTTATTGGTGAACATAGGATGGGCTTATGTGTTTGTGAAAGATTCCCAGGGGAGATCTTCCTTCAGGAGAGACCCCCAAACCCAAGGAACACACCCAAACCACCGATCAGATGCAAAAGCAAGAGGGTTTATTTAGACCAGGTACCTGGGGCGAAGTCTCTTGGAGGACTTGCGCGCCTTCCTAGGGCAAGGGGGACTTTTTTTTTTTTTTTTTTTTTTTTTTGGTTTTTCGAGACAAGGTTTCTTTGTGTAGCTTTGCGCCTTTCCTGGAACTCGCTTTGGAGACCAGGCTGGCCTCGAACTCAGAGAGATCCGCCTGGCTCTGCCTCCCGAGTGCTGGGATTAAAGGCGTGCGCCGCCACCACCGCCCGGCCTAAGGGGGACTTTTTATGGGATCCCAGGGGCAGAGGCGCGGTTACAGAAGCGAGAAGCATAGTTACAGGGTCCCTATTGGTTGTTTCAAAGAAGGCCAGGGTGAACTTGGGGTCGTATGTGTGTGGCTGACTTGGCCGTGCCCAGGGTATGTATAGTGGGTGTTTTTCCAGCCCAGCCGCTTATTCCTCAAGGCCAGGGGCCCGCCATAAAATATCCTGATTTAACTCAACTGTCTTTCTCCCAAGGCCGCTGACCACAATTATCTCCTCCCTAGGCCGGATGGCTGGCCACAGTTCTCTCTCTCTCCCAAGGCCGGATGGCTAGCTAGTCACAGCTGTGAACTCCTGTTTTTCTGATTCCTTCAGAATGGCGTTTCTTAGGCTAAGATATTGGGACTGGGGGGTGGGGGGGCATTTCATCGGCCCAACGCACCATGTCCTCATAATGGAGTGGGGGTCTTTCATTTGGAGCCCGAGAGAAGCAGCACACTTTTGACAGAAAAGTTGGAAGCAACCCATGTTCAGAAGAGGCGATTACTTTTGCATGGCAAAATTCCGGCACAGGTGCCGGGTCATTTCCTCTTCCTATGTGCCACTGTAGATACTCGGGGCTTCCCAGCTTCTGATAGGTGCATAGCTATATGTGGGGCCCTTCTTCTGGGGACAATGTACAGCCATGGTGGCACTTCTGGCCATCTTCTGCCGTGGTGCTGTTGGCACACCAGGCAGGTGCTGTGGTGAAGGCTGGGTGTGGAAGAGGCCAAAGTGGATTCACTGGCCCTTCACTTTAGGTGAAGTCCAGAGATAGAGAGGTGCACTCATGATGGGGGAGAGGCAAATCCACGGTTCAAAGGATTGGCTGAGGTTATGGGGCCAAGGAAAATCCCAGATCCTTGTGTAACTACTCTTTGATGATGAGGTATGTCCCCATCATTTCATTGTATTTTCTATTTACAAAGGATTACAAGATGGCAGTGACATTAAACCCAAGACCACAGTGTGTCTAGGACATTGGGATATAAATATGTGTCTCTTGGGATGTTTTTCTCCCATGTCATGAGCCACAGATGTTGCTGAAGTTCTTCAGTGGAGGGTCTCCTCTGTGGGGCAACTGCCAGCATTTAGTGATTTAGGTTTTCAAGTGACCCAGAGACAAGAGCTGGAATGTCATAAGTCCGTTTTATGACATTATCCTCGATCTCTACCAGGGTGCTTCCTGGGGAGGGGTGATATCTGGGAGTGATAAAATAGAGCAACACACCCAGACTCCACACATCTGCTTACTGCCCATCATAGCCCTCTCCCAGTACCAGTTCTGGGGCATTGAAGGTCTTGGTAACACATTGCCCTTGCAGTACAGTGCCAGCTCTACATCTGGTGGAGATAACAAAGTCTGCCAGCTTCACATTGCCCTCTTCTTCTAGAAGGATGTTTTCAAATTCAGACCACATTGGATGATGTCCAGGTCATGGCACTACCTGATGGCTGACATGATCTGCAGAATATTTTCTGTGCCTCTTCCTCCTGCAACCTGCCCTCCTCTGTTACTCATTGGAACATGTTTTCTCAGACACAAAGACATATTGCGCTGTTGTAAGAATCTGG
Organism: Peromyscus maniculatus bairdii; assembly: GCF_049852395.1. Classification (NCBI taxonomy): domain Eukaryota; kingdom Metazoa; phylum Chordata; class Mammalia; order Rodentia; family Cricetidae; genus Peromyscus; species Peromyscus maniculatus. The sequence goes on from NC_134864.1 coordinate 24,209,164, forward strand.
ACCAGGCAAATTATATTAGGATGGTGTAGTTTACCCAGGGTCACCATCTTACATAGTAACTAGAGGTCCTGCTCTATGTTCTCTATTACATTTCTGGTAGTGGGTGCCTGTGACAAAATAAGAGGGCACCACACTTTACAAAACCCTGAGCAGGACCGCACCATGATGTCTCTGTGGGCTCAGGAAATCCTGGCTAGCAAAATGCACTGACTGCAGAAGGAGCTTCTAAAAATGTCCTGGGTGAATGAGCCTGGTTCTCCAAATTGTGAGCTCTTCTGCTGTCCGGCTGATGGACTCAGCCTTTCCTACAGCCTCTGGCTGTTTGTGAGAAATGAGTGAGCTGGGAGCAAACCCAGAGCTGTCTGCGAGAGAGTCTCTCTGAAGGAACTGGAGGAAAGCTTTGTTTTGAGTGCTTTCACTTCTTTTTACTGACTGGCTGGGGGAGAGGAGGAAGTCCCCAGTGATTTTTCCTTTGGGCACCACTCACTCTGGGGAAAGTGTTAGCAAAGAAAATAAATAAATAAATAACAAAGCCAGCTCAGGGAGAACAGACATCTCTTATCTCCTGTGGTGAAAGCAAAAATCTTGACTCAAACCTCCCATGTTAAAGCTGAAATGTGACTTTAGAAACTTGAGTCATGGAAAGGGAAATGGAAATGGTGGACATGTGAGGCACTATGGGAAAGGTAGTTTGTAGTGGCATGCCAATATAGAGAAAGGCAGCTTGGGAAATGAAGTCTGAAACATAGTGATGCTGTAGAGAAAAGCATGCTGGGAAAGCCAGCATAGGCAATACCTGCCTGCCCAATTCGTCACTGGGCTCTGCAGGTTGCGTCTTTCAGAGGAGCCACTTTATTGGTGAACATAGGATGGGCTTATGTGTTTGTGAAAGATTCCCAGAAAGATTCCCAGGGGAGATCTTCCTTCAGGAGAGACCCCCAAACCCAAGGAACACGCCCAAACCACCGATCAGATGCAAAAGCAAGAGGGTTTATTTAGACCAGGTACCTGGGGCGAAGTCTCTTGGAGGACTTGCGCGCCTTCCTAGGGCAAGGGGGACTTTTTTTTTTTTTTTTTTTTTTTGGTTTTTCGAGACAAGGTTTCTTTGTGTAGCTTTGCGCCTTTCCTGGAACTCGCTTTGGAGACCAGGCTGGCCTCGAACTCAGAGAGATCCGCCTGGCTCTGCCTCCCGAGTGCTGGGATTAAAGGCGTGCGCCGCCACCACCGCCCGGCCTAAGGGGGACTTTTTATGGGATCCCAGGGGCAGAGGCGCGGTTACAGAAGCGAGAAGCATAGTTACAGGGTCCCTATTGGTTGTTTCAAAGAAGGCCAGGGTGAACTTGGGGTCGTATGTGTGTGGCTGACTTGGCCGTGCCCAGTGTATGTATAGTGGGTGTTTTTCCAGCCCAGCCGCTTATTCCTCAAGGCCAGGGGCCCGCCATAAAATATCCTGATTTAACTCAACTGTCTTTCTCCCAAGGCCGCTGACCACAATTATCTCCTCCCTAGGCCGGATGGCTGGCCACAGTTCTCTCTCTCTCCCAAGGCCGGATGGCTAGCTAGTCACAGCTGTGAACTCCTGTTTTTCTGATTCCTTCAGAATGGCGTTTCTTAGGCTAAGATATTGGGACTGGGGGGTGGGGGGGCATTTCATCGGCCCAACGCACCATGTCCTCATAATGGAGTGGGGGTCTTTCATTTGGAGCCCGAGAGAAGCAGCACACTTTTGACAGAAAAGTTGGAAGCAACCCATGTTCAGAAGAGGCGATTACTTTTGCATGGCAAAATTCCGGCACAGGTGCCGGGTCATTTCCTCTTCCTATGTGCCACTGTAGATACTTGGGGCTTCCCAGCTTCTGATAGGTGCATAGCTATATGTGGGGCCCTTCTTCTGGGGACAATGTACAGCCATGGTGGCACTTCTGGCCATCATCTGCCGTGGTGCTGTTGGCACACCAGGCAGGTGCTGTGGTGAGGGCTGGGTGTGGAAGAGGCCAAAGGTCGGCTCAGAGGCCCTTTGTTTTAGCTGAAGACCAGAGATAGAGAGGTGCACTGGAGATGGGGGAGGTGCTACTACAGGGTCCACAGACTTGGCTGAGGTGGTGCAGCCTAGTGAAAACCCCAGGTCCTTGTGTGGCTGCTCTTTGATGATGAGGTATGTCCCTATCATTTCATTGCAATTCTCTTTACAAAGGATTACACAATGGCATTGATATTAAACCCAAGACGACAGTGTTTCTAGCACATTGGGATCTAAGTGGATATCACTTGGGATTTTTGTTTTACCATTTCATGGGCCAGGGATGATGCTGCAGATCATCAATGAAGGGACTCTGGGGGGCTATTGTGAGCATTTAGTGAATTGTGTTTTCAAGTTAACCAAACACATGAGCTGAAATGTCATAGGTCCCTTTTATGATATTCTCTGTGATCTCTTCCAGGGTGCTTCCTGTGTAGGGTGGTACCCAGTGGTGATAAAATAGAGTAACACACCCGGACTCCACACATCTGCTTTCTTCCCATCATAACCCTCTCCCGGGTACCAGTTCTGGGGCACTGAAGGTCCTGGTTCCACATTGCCCTTGCAGTACAGTGCCAGCTCTACTTCTGGTAGAAAGACCAATGTCTGCCAGGTTCTCTTTGCCCTCTTCATCTAGAAGGATATTTTCAGAATTCAGGTCTCCATGGACGATGTCAAGTCATGACAAAACTTGATGCCTGACAAGATCTGCCCGAATGTTTTCTGTGCCTCTTCCCCCTCAGCCTGCCGTCTTCCCTTACTCTTGGAACAAGTTTTCTCAGTCACAAAGAAATGTTGTGGTGTTATAAGAATTTGGAAGAGGTAAATTATGTTAGGATGGTGTAGTTTTTCCAGGGTCGCCATCGAACACAATAACCAGAGGTCCTGCTCTAGGTTATCTGTCTATAAAGTTTATTGACAATGGGTGCTTGTGAGGCAATGATAGGCCAGTTTCACAGAGCCAAATGTACCCTAGCCGATGGTAGGTAGGAACACGTATAGACTTTGCAGATTCTTCTTTTAGGTGTGGCAGGCCATGAGTATGGGTGGTCACTGAGTTTCTATGCAAGACAGATCTTTGTGAAGCCACAACTCAACAACTAACAAGCTAGATAGCAGTGAAAAAGTTCCACGAGTTATTGAAATCAGCTCCCTGGTCTGTAGAGACAGAACTGCTGTCAGCCCGCAGCCTTATATACAGGACATTCACCCCTCACAGTGAGGTCTGACTGAGAAATGGACCAATCATAGTAGGCTGTATATAACCCACGGTGACTGTTTCCATGTATGGCCCCAGGCACCTTCCCTCTTCACTGTCTCACTCTGTCCTCTCCAGATGTCCCCTAATCACTTGCAGCCAGGTGCAGTGTCCCAAGGGAACAGCTGCCTCCATCACTTCAGCCTGGTGAACATAGGATGGGCTTGTGTCTTTGGAGCCCGAGGGAAGCAACACACTGTTGACAGGCAATGCGTGATTCCCTTGTGCTGTCTCTTGAAGCACCTGATGTTCAAAAGAGATGATGCCTTTACCATGTCAAAAGCTGGCCCAGGTGCCAGGTCATTTCCTCTTCCAATATGTCGCTGCAGATACTTGGGGCAACCACAGTACTGAACAGGGTGCATAACTATAATTGTGGCCCTTCTTCTGGGGACAACGTACAGGGATGGAGGCACTGCTAGCCACCTTCTTCCCTGGTGCTGTTGGCACAACAGGCAGGTGCTGTGGTTATAGCTGGGTGTGGAAGAGGCCAAAGGTGGACCAGAAATTTACGATTTAAGGAAGTGAGGTCCCATTAGATGGCTTGATGGAGGTCACACAACAAATGGTCTGTTAGGGACAGAACTGCTGTCAGCCCGCAGCCTTATATACAGGACATTCATCCCTCACAGTGAGGTCTGAGGGAGAAATGGACCAAAAACAGTAGGCTGTATATGGCCCACGATGACTGTCTCCATGTTAGGCCCCAGGCACATTTCCCCTCCACTGTCTCACTCTGTCCTCTCCAGGAGTCCCCTAATCGCTTCCAGCCATGTACAGTGTCTCAAGGGAACAGCTCCCTCTATCACTTCAGCCTTGTGTGTGCTCCAATGATGATTACTTACAATGTGTCCCTTACACACACTGTACACCTTTCCCTCTTTGTCTCGATTCAAAATGATGAAAATAACAGGACACCACACTTTAAAAAAAACCTGAGCAGGACTCCACCATGATGTCCATCTGTGCTCAGGGAATCCTGGCAATCATCGTGCACCTACCGAAGGAGGTGCTAAAAATGTCCTGGGTGAATGAGCCTGGCTCTCCAAACTGTGAGCTCTTCTGATGTCCAGCTAATGGACTCAGCCTTTCCTACAGCCTCTAGCAATTTCTCTTAGTGGTTAGAGGCCAGGTTTAGACTTAGGATACTATGTAAGCAGAAAGATGAAATGCAAGGCGTCAGGACAACTCCACGGAGGAGCTCATTTCTCATCTGCACTGTAACGGGCATACAGAGGGAGAGCAGGGTGGTGAAAAAGAGCAGGAGGTTTCCATGGCTCCTTTAGGCTCGCACGTCTCTGGGCTTTCTGGAGCAGCATGCGGCCACCTCTACACATCACGTCATAGCAATACATTGATGATCTTTCTCCCATTTCTACCAGCTACCAGCTTCTGAAGTAAGCCCATAGTGTGTATAGTGGAGCAGCAAGATACAGCCGTGCCTGAATGGAACTCCACTTCATCAAGGTGCTTGCGTCCCATGAACATTTTAACTGTCAGTCAAGAGGACTGGGCTGTGCTGCTTGCCTAGTCGGCTCCTTCCTCAAGAGAAGAAACTGGTGAGCATTTGTCACTGACCAACAGTCGTTGGTTCCTCCTCAGAAGTTTCCACCTCAGGAGGACAGTTAACTGTCAGTGGAGGATGATTCCTACTTTGGAGGAGATGAGATCAAAAGATAATAAACATCCTTTGAGTCCTCTGCTGCAACTCTTAAAAAGTGGTCCCTTTAAAGAGGGCAATGCTGCTGAAGCAAGAAAAAAAACACTGACTTGGGATGTCCACCTCAGGTTCATTACATGTTCAAAACCACATATTCATTCATATTTTCTCTCCCTCTCTCCCTCTCTCCCTCTCCCTCTCCCTCTCCCTCTCCCCCCCCCCGCCTCTCTCTTGTGTGTGTGTCTGTGTCTGTCTGTCTTTCTGTCTGTCTGTCTGTCTCTCAAGAGAAGGAGAATGTGCTTAGAATGTTTTCTCTCAAGAAAGGAGAATGTGTCTAGAATGTCCCCAGGTCCTCCTGGTCCAGAGCCTGGTCTCCAAAGTCACACATTTTGTTGATCCTGCATTCTACAGAAGAATGTTTTTTGGCTTCAAATCTCTGTGTGCAATGTCCTGGTTCATGGCTATGGCACTTACTTGGCCAGATGGCTGCCTCCCATAACACCAAGCAAGGAAGACACTATGCTGACTCTTCTGCACTTTGAGGGTACTTTCCTTCTGCTGGGACCCCCATTCTGCACCTAACAACTGTTTCTCTTTATCACCTGCACACAGCAATGATGATGTTTGAGTGATCTAGTGCCTTGATTAAATCCACTAGGGTTCTACTGCTCCTGAAACACCCTTGAGGAATTCTGAAGTCAGTCTTCACATATAACTGGGAACCTAAGAGGTTGGAGAAGTTATTAAACCTCACCAAAGCAGCCAAACCCTATCATGCAGGCTGGCCTCTCTATTTCTGTGGTGTGTCCAGCTTTCCAACATAGGCAAGGTAGAAGGGCCTTCATATGCACACAAAGGTACAATGCCCAGCTCAAGCATTCTGTTGCAGTTGAGGGCATGAGCAAAATTGCAGTGAGATGAGTCCCTGGCGATCCTTTAAGCCTGGGTTCATGTTGAACCCCCAGTAGTGCAAGGTAGAGAGATTTCAGGAAGCTGAGGTTGCAGTCAGAACATAAGGGCCTGGAATCCTGCACTGAAATGCTGTCTATCCACAATGGAGGGACAAGTGGGAGGGAAGGATGACATGGAGTCAATGTGGTTTCCAGGCTGAGCACTTGGCCCTCTGTGTTGTAGTATGGACACAGACACTCAGACACATACACACTGACTTTTATATTAAACAAAGTGTTATATGGAGTAAGCTCTTTGACATTCTCTACCTGCAGCTCTCAAGAGGAGGAAGAGCAAGCATTCTGACCAGAAATTTACAATTTAAGGAGGTGAGGTCCCATTAGGTGGCTTGATGGAGGTCACACAACAAATGAGGTTTCTGGGTCTCTTTGGTCTGCAGGCTGTAGGACCCTTAGATCAGTTCCATCCGTTTTCTCCATTTGCATCTCCCCAGTGCCCTTGCAGTGTGTACCTGGCTCTATGCTTTGTCTCTAAACAAATATCTACAGCATTGATATTGTAGACTGCAGCTCACAGGCTGTTCCTACTCAGTCATAAAGTAGATTTCTTCAGGTTTTGTTTCAATTAGCTATGATAAGTGGATGATAATCCTGGGACTTAAGTTTGGGAACATTGACATTTGAAGAGAACCTATAATTTTGTCTTTTGGGAGGAGTCTGACTTTTTCTGCCAGTGGATTCCCTGTGAGCACATGGAAAACCAGTTTTGCCAATTCAGACATTGTATTCTACCCTGTGTCAGGCTTCTTCTGAGTGAGGTCCTGCTTAGTGCTGGGCCCCTTTGCCTTCCTTGATGTGTCCTGGGCCTCAGCCCCTCAGCTATTGCTCAGCGACTACAGGAAAAGCTTTGCAGTTAATATTCTTCAGATAACAGATGAGTGGGTTTCTGGAGAGGCTCTTTCCTGCTCTGCAGAGGCTGCCCATCTCTGGGTCCTCATATGACGGGGACTTCTTTCTAGCTGGACCTAAGTGCATGCTGAAAGGCCTGCCCTCAGGACAAAATCTGTCCCTGCCTCCCTACAGAAGGCCTGTCTCTAAACACTATCACACAGGTGTGAGGGCCTTGCCATTTCAATCTGGGGAAGATACCAGTATGCATCTCTTTTGAGCTGCAGGTGGCAAAAGAATCCTGAAAGGCATGTCTTCAGTCTCCTCCTCTGCTTCTGCAATGACTATTTCAGTGTGGAAGCAGTTTGCAAATCAGGGTGCTGCCCAGGTGGCAAGGGCATTGCTTCTGAGAAGCAGTGGGACAAATCCGGTTTTGTAGTGAAAGTGAATGTGGGGATTTTCTTCTCGGGAGGAAGAAGGAGGGGCTGAAAATCACCTGAGTGTGGTGACTTCACAGCATACATTTCTGTCTTATCTGCGTTTCTTTTCTCTTAAAGTTCTATCTATGAAAAATAAGGAAGTTAGACTATAGTAATATAGTGCAGGAAAAACTTAGAAAAGTAGAATATAGGAATATAATGTACAGTAAAACGTAGAAAAAGATAGGCAGCAACACAGAGGAGCCATGTCCTGAATATTCTAACTATGGATCTAGGAATGCAAACTGGGAAAAATCAGAGGAAAGATCTATCAGAGAAGAGCTTAATGGAGAACAAAAAAAATTCCTGTAGGAAGCTTTAGGTCTCAAGTGGCAGAGGAGGGAATTTCCTCTGAGGCATACACAGACAAAACAGAAACCCTCCATCAGTCCACAGTGCCTGAGGAAACGTGTACAACACCGTACCAGCATAACCAGTTTCCTCATGGCCACTAAAGCCAAGGTTTAAAGAACACAGAAGTTTTGGGAAACCTTGGTGGTCTTTCTCTCAAAAACTAAAAGCTTTCTTTGGAAAAACTTCATAGTCTCTCTCTTAAAGCTAAAAGGTTTTTCAGAACTTTCTTTCTCAGTTTCTCTTTCTGTAAGAACAAAATTAGATTCACCTGTTTATGATATATATAGATAAATCACCTGTGGTTCACTCTAATATAAAACAAAAGACTACTTGGAGCTAGACAAATTCTCTCTGCTAGCACTGTCTCTTTCAAAGCCTATATTAGAAAAACCACATCCTGAATTCCCTCTGAATCTAGATCTTAGCCATACACATGGGAAAGTGCAGGAGGAGGAGGAGGCAATAAAGCTGAGCTGCATCTGCACCTGCACTGCACATAAGAGACTGTCTGGGGAGCATCTGAGCCAGGACAGGTTGGGGAAAGGATAGATTCCTCCCCAAAACATGGTGGACCTAAGGAAGTCCACTGGGTCAAAAAAGTCAGTGTCTGGTTTCCAGGCAGTGGCTGCAAGGGCGGCTGGCAGGGGGAGGGCGCTGCTGGGGCGGGGGAAGATAAGGCAGATTCAGGGAGAGAAGCCCCTACCTCCAGAAGCAGTTAGCAGAGGAACAAAGCTACCACTGTGGTGATGGCGACTGTTTGTGAAGAAAAGGACGAGCTGGGAATGAACCCAGAGCTGTCTGGGAAGGAGTCTCTCTGAAGAAATAGTAGGAATGCTTTGTTTGAGTGCGTTCACTTCTTTTTACTGACTAGCTAGGGGAGATGAACAAGTCCCCAGGGATTTTTCCTTTGGGCACAAAAGCAACTTCCTGGAATAAGCAGCACTTGCTCCAGTGAAAGTGTCAGCAAAGGAAACATATTTAAAAAAAAAAAAAAAAGCCAGCTCAGGGAGAACAGACATCTCCTATCTCCAGTGGTGAAAAAGCAAAAATTTTGACTCAAATCTCCCATATTAAAGCTGAAATGTGACTTTAGAAACTTTAGCCATGTAAAGGGAAATAGAAGTGGTGGACATGAGAGGCACTATGGGAAAGGTATTTTGTAGTGGCATGCCAATACAGAGAAAGGCAGCTTGGGAAATGAAGTCTGAAACATAGTGATGTTATAGAGAAAAGCATGCTGGGAAAGCCAGCATAGGCAATACCTGCATGCCCAATTCCTCACTGGGCTCTGCAGGTTGCCTCTTTCAGGGGAGCCACTCCATTGGTGAACATAGGATGGGCTTGTGTGTTTGGAGCCCGAGGGAAGCAGCACACTGTTGACAGACAAGCCCTGATTCTCTGCTCTAGTCTCTTGAAGCACCCAATGATCTGAAGGGGTGATGTGTAGCTGGAGAGCTCTCCAGTTCCCACCAAGCACTGCAGTCTCACAACCCACATATAAAATAATCACTCAGATGCTTATATTACTTATAAACTGTATGGCCGTGGCAGGCTTCTTGTTATCTTAAATTAACCCATTTCTATTAATCTATAAGTTGCCACATGGCTCGTGGCTTACTGGTATCTTACATCTTGCTTGTCATCTCGGTGGCTGGCAGGTCTCTCCCCCTCAGCCATCCACTTTCCAGCATTCTCCTCTCTCCTTGCCCCACCTATACCTCCTGCCTGGCCACTGGCCAATCAGTGTTTATTTATACAAAGCGTAATACATAGCAGTGATGCCTTTTCCATGTCAAAGTCTGGCCAAAGTGTCAGGTCAATTTGTCTTCCAATATGCCACTGTAGGTACTGGGAGTGCCTCAGCTCTGAATGGGGGACAAAGCTACAAGTGGAGCTCTTCTTCTGGGGACAACATAGCTCATGGAGGCACTTCTAGCCACCTTCTGCCCTGGTGATGTCAGAACAACAGACAGGTGCTGTTGTGAGGGCTGGGTGTGGAAGAGGCCAAAGGTGTGCTCACAGGCCCTTTGTTTTAGCTGAAGACCAGAGATAGAGAGGTGCACTGGAGATGGGGGAGGTGCAACCACAGGGTCCACAGACTTGGCTGAGGTGGTGGAGCCTAGTGAAAACCCCAGCTCCTTGCATGCCTGCTATTTGATGATGAGGTATGTCCCCATCATTTCATTGTAGTTTCTCTTTACAAAGGATTCCAAGACGGCATTGATATTAAACCCAACACGACAGTGTGTCTAGGACATTGGGATGTAAATAATTGTCACTTGGGATGTTTTCTTCCCATTTCATGACCCAAGAATGATGCTGGAAGTCTGCAATGGAGGGCCTCTTCTCTGTGTCAACTGTGAACATTTGGTGAATTAGCTTTTCAAGTTGCCCAGGGAATTGATCTAGATTGTCATAGGTCCCTTTTATGATATTCTCCTCCATCTCTTCCAGGGTGCTTCCTCAGAAGAAGTGGTACCCAGTGGTGATAAAATAGAGCAGCACACCCAGACTCCACACATCAGCCTTCTTCCTGTCATAGCCCTCTCCCAGTACCAGTTCTGGGGTATTGAAGGTCTTGGTCCCACATGTTCATGCAGTACAGTGCCAGCTCTAACCTGGTGGCAAGACCAAAGTCTGCCAGCTTCACGTTGCCCTCCTCATCTAGAAGGATATTTTCAGATTTCAGGTCAATAGATGATGTCAAGGTCATGGCAAATCTTGATGGCTGATAGGATCTGCACGAATATTTTCAGTGCTTTTTCCTCCTTCAGCCTGCCCTCCTCCATTATTAGTTGGAACAAGTCTCCTCCTGGGGTGATCTCTGTCACAAAGTAGAAATATTGTGGTGTTACTATAACCTGGAAGAGGCAAATCATGTTAGGATGGTGTAGTTTATCCAGGGTCGCCATCTGACATGATAACCAGAGGTCCTGCTCTCCCTTGTCTACAACTTTTATAGCCACCTGGGTGCCTGGGAGGCAATGACAGGCCAGTTTCACAGAGAAAAATGCACCCTGGCCAATGATAAGTGGACCGTGTATGTATTTTTCTGGTTCTTTTTTTGCGGGTAGCAGGCCATGAGGTGAGGTCGCCACTGTCCTCCTGTGAAGACAGTTTTTTGTGAAGCTGCAACTCAACAACTAACAAGCTAGATAGCAGTGAAAAAGTTCCACAGGTTACTGAAATCAGCTCCCTGGTCTGTAGGGACAGAACTGCAGCCCAGCCCACAGCCTTAGATACAGGACACTCATCCCTCACAGTGAGGTCCGAGTAAGAAATAGACCAACACCAGGAGGCAATATATAGCCCATGGTGACTGTTTCCATGTTAGGCCCCAGGCACATTTCCCATTGACTGACACTCTGTTCTCTGCAGGAGTCCCCTAGCAGCTTTCAGTCATGTGCATTTTCTCAAGGGAACAGCTTTCTCCATCACTTTAGCCTGGTGTGTGCTCCAATGCGGATCACTTACAAGGAGTTCCTCTCAAACTCTTCAAACGGTCCCTCTTTGTCTCAATTCTGAGACATAAGGCTGAAAAAATGGCCTGGGTGAATGAGCCTGGCTCTGCACATTGTGAGCTCTTCTGCTGTCCATCTGATGGACTCAGCCTTTTCTTACAGCCTCTAGCAATTTCTCTTAGTGGTTAGAGGCCAGGTTTAGACTTAGGATACCCTGTAAGCGGAAAGATGAAATTCAAGGAGTCAGGGCACCTATCGAGGAGTTCATTCCTCATCTGGAGTGAAGCAGGCATACAGAGGGAGAGCAGGGTGGTGAACAAGAGAAGGAGGTTTCCATGGCTCCTTTAGCCTCGCACGTCTCTGGGATTTCTTGAGGAGCATGCGGCCACCTCTGCACATCATGTCATAGCAATACATTGATGATCTTTCTCCCATTTCTACCAGCTAGCAGCACTCTGAAGTAAGCCCTTAGTGTATGTGGTGCAACAGCAAGATACAGCCGTGGCTGGATGGAACTCCATTTCATCAAGATGCTTGGGTGCCATGGATATTTTAACTATGTCAGTCAAGAGCATTGGGCTGTGCTGCTTGCCAAGTTGGCTCTTTCCTCAAGAGAAAAACATGGTGAGCATTTGTCACTGATCATTGATGTTTCCTCCTCAGAAATTCCACTGTAGATTTCCACCTCAGGAGGACAGTTTACAGTCAGTGGAGGATGATTGCTACTTTGGAGATGAGATGGAAAGATTTTATCATCCTTTGAGTCCTCTGCTGCAATGCTTGAAAAGTGGTCCCTTTAAAGATGACAATGCTGCTGAAACAAGAAGAAAACACTGACTTGGGATGTCCACCTCAGGTTCATTTCATCACATATTCAAAAGTACATATTCATTGATATTTCTCTCCCACTCTCACTCTCCCCCGCCTTTCTCTCTCCCTCTCCCCCTTTCTCTCTCTCTAAAGAGAAGGAGAATGTGTCTAGAATGTCCCCAGGTTCTTTTGGTCCAGAGCCTGGTCTCCAAAGTCACCCATTTTGTTAATCCTGCATTCTATAGCAGAATGTTTTTTGGCTTCAAATGTCTGTGTTCAATGCCCTGGTTCATGGCTATGGCACATACTGGTCCAGATGGCTGCCTCCCATAGCACCAAGCAAGGAAGACACTATGCTGACTCTTCTGCACTTTGAGGGTTCTTTCCTTCTGCTAGGACCCCCATTCTGCAGATAACAACTGTTTCTCTTTATCAACTGAAACATCTGAATGATGATGTTTGAGTGATCTAATGCGTTGATTAAATCCACTAGGGTTTCACTGCTCCCAAAACACCCTTGAGGAAGTCTGAAGTCAGTCTTCACATATAACTGGGAACCTAAGAGGTTGGAGAAGTTAGTAAATCTCACCAAAGCAGCCAAAGCCTGTCCTGCAGGCTGGCCTCCCTAGACATTTGGAGTGTCCAGCTGTCTGGCTTAGCCAGCCTCCATATGCACACACAGGAATGATACCCAAGTCAAAAATTCTATTGTACATCACAGCATGAGCAAAATTGCAGTGAGATGAGTCCCTGGCGATTCTTTAAGCCTGGGTTCAGTTTGAACCCCCATTAGCGCAAGGTAGAGAGATTTCAGGAAGCTGAGGTTGCAGTCAGAACATAACGGCCTGGAATCCTGCACAGAAATGCTGTCTATCAGGAGAGACAAGTGGGAGGGAAGGATGACATGGAGTCAATGTGGTTTCCAGGCTGAGCACTTGGACCTCTGTGTTGTAGTATTGACACAGATACTCAGACACATACACACTGGCTTCTATATTAAACAAAGAGTTATTCAAAATAAGCTCTTTGACATTCTCTACCTGCAGCTCTCAAGAGGAGGAAGAGCAAGCATTCTGATCAGAAATTTACAATTTAAGGAGGTGAGGTCCCATTAGGTGGCTTTGATGGAGGTCACACAACAAATGAGGTTTCTGGGTCTCTTTGGTCTGCAGGCTGTAGGACCCTTAGATCAGTTCCATCCATTTTCTCCATTTGCATTTCCCCAGTGCCCTTGCAGTGTGTACCTGGCTCTACTGTGTGTCTCCAGACAAATATCTACAGCATTGATATTGTAGACTGCAGCTCACAGGCTGTTCCTACTCAGTCACAAAGTAGAATTGTTCAGGTGTTATTTCAATCAGATATTGCAAGTGGATGATAATCCTGAAATTTAAGCTTGGGAACATGGTCATTTCAAGAGAACCTATACTTGTCTGTCTTTGGGGAAGAGTCTGACTTTTTCTGCCAATGGATTCCTGTGAGCACATGGAAAACCAGGTTTGCCAGTTCAGACATTGTATTCTACCCTGTGTCAGGCTTCTTCTGAGTGAGGTCCTGCTTAGTGCTGGGCCCCTTTGCCTTCCTTGATGTGTCCTGGGCTTCAGCCCCTCAGCTATTGCTCAGCGACTAGAGGAAAAGCTTTGCAGTTAATATTCTTCAGATAACAGATGAGTGGGTTTCTGGAGAGGCTCCTTCCTGCTCTGCAGAGGCTGCTCAACTCTGGGTCCTCATAAGATAGGGACTTCTTTCTAGCTGGACCTCAGTGCATGCTGAAAGGCCTGCCCTCAGAACAAAATCTGTCCCTGCCTCCCTACAGAAGGCCTGTCTCTAAACACTATCACACAGGTGTGACGGCATTGCCGTTTCAATCTGGGGAAGATACCAGTATGCATCTCTTTTGAGGTGCAGGTGGCAAAAGATTCCTGAATGGCATGTCTTCAGTCTCCGCCTCTGCTTCTGCAATGACTATTTCAGTGTGGAAGCAGTTTGCAAATCAGGGTGCTGCCCATGTGGCAAGGGCATTGCTTCTGAGGGTTTTCTGAATCTCATACAAAGGACAGTCTTTTGTGAACTCGGGGGATCTCGGTTCAATCTGGTGGGTCTCCTTGGGAAAAAAGAAGAAAAAGAAAAACCATGAAGACACTTTTACCCCATGACCTGTCCTTGAGTAGGTGCCAATCTTAGAAAAGATGCCTGAAAGGTCAAGAGCATGATCACTGGCTCTTGTTTTCTAGGGAAAAAGCAGAAGTGGAGGTATTGGTGTGGCAATGGAACGTCCATGGCCAGGGTCCCAATCTTTGCAGAGGTCCTTCAGATAAGACCAGGTTCTGGACAGCCTTTCATGGTGAGAAATATCCCCATATTTTTCTCAGAATTTCTCTTCTGCACTGATGCACAGATGATGTTTGAGTCACATCCAAGGTCAGAGAGCCAAGCTAAGATGGTGTGGTCTGGGCAGGTCTCACTTGGAAGAGTCTGTGAACTTTGCTCATGTTTGGTGGACCATGGGTGTTTCTGAATACCTTGTAGTGGGTGACTCCTGTGGTGGTGCAACTGCCAAAGTCGGTGACTGAGGGTTTTCAGCTGCCCAGAGACATGACCTGGATCATCAGATTTCCCTATTTGGATGTGTTCCTGCAGTCTATGAATGGTGTTCCCTAAGCAGGGGAGGTAGTCAGTGCTCATAACTCAGAGAGCATCCTGCCCAGACTCCACCCCTCATTCTCATCAGATCCTTTTCTGAGAAAGAGTTATGGAGCATTGAAGGGCTCAGGTCTAGTGTCCAACTCTAACCTTGCTGTCTGCATCCAAGTGGGTGCTTTAGGTTTTGTTTTGTGGCAGTATTTGATTATTGTTTTGGTCTGTTCAGATTGTGTCTCGGCCTCTTCTTTGTGTAGCCATCAAGATTCTTCCTCAGCACAATCAGTTATTAAGTCAAAATAGATGCTATCATGATGTGGGACAGGCAGTTTGTGTTCAGATGTTGCAACCTTTGGAGAACAGGCACTTCTGACAAAAATGTAGCACAGATCCTCTTCCGTGCTTTCCAGGATACGATTTGTGTGCCCACTCTGTCCCTGCGAGGCCAGAGAAGGTTAAATTTCAGAGTGTTGCCCACCCAGCTATAGTAAGTAGCACCATGTACTTACTCCTGAGGTCTCTTTCTGAACAGCAGGCTTAGAATTTAGGTTGAGCAACTACGTGGCTCCTCTCCTGACAAGTCCTGCGAAAATGTCAACCCAATACCTGGAAACCAAGACAACACAGGTACATCTGAGTTCCTTAGGTTGCAAAAATCTACTCCCTGGAGAATAGCCATGAAATTGCTACCCAGACCACGGACCTACATGCTGCTGCTTTTCTACTCACAACTGTTCCATGTGAACAAGAAATAGCACCCTGCTCTCATTAGCCTTCAGTAGCTGTCACTACTTTTCCCTCAAAGATCTTTTTTCTCCTTTGATAATGCTAAGGATCTATGGAATGGTTGAATGAGAATGTTCCCCACAGACTCATAAGCTCATTTTTGGGCCCCAGTCATAGAACTGCTTGGGAAGGATTAGGAGGAGTGGCCATGTTGGAGCTGGTGTCTCACTGGGGGTGGGTTAGGAGGTCTCCAAAGCCCATGTCTTTCTCAGTGATTCCCTCTCTGCCTGCTACTTGTGGGTGTGGGTGCACTCTTAGCTGATCCTCACCATGCCTTTGCTCTAATATCATGGTCACTAATTGTGTAAAATGTGAAGCTGAATTAAACACACTCTTTTATAAGATTTTTGCCTTGATCATGGTGTCTTATTACAGCAAAAATAACTAAGACACCTTAGTAGTTTTTGCCTCAGTGGATCAAAGAGGCCAATATTTACTTATTCAGAAGTCTAAGCCAGTATGATGTGTCAGAGGCCTTTGCGGGTGAGTATCTCAGATCATTTCAGGCTTTTAAGAAGGAGGTTGTTGAGGAAGAAGCCATAAATAGTCCTGCCCAGCTGGGGTGCCTATGAACCACAACAATGACGAGAATGGCAAGATATCCAGTTTGTCAGAGAGCTCCAGAAACATAGCTTTTCTAAGCTGAGGCCAGTGCTGGTACAGGCATGGGGGAGGGGGTTCAAGCTGCCCTTGAGTCAATCTTCTTATAAGTGATCCTGCACCAATACCCCAGATGTAACTGTCTTGTTAAATAAGAAACACAGAGCCAAATACAGAGTTAAAAGCCAACAGGTCAGAGCAATAGCTAAGAGCTGAGATTAAAAACCTTACCCTTCACTGCCGCTGCTGTCCTAACTCTCTGCAAGAGAACTACTTCCTGTGTGTTTGTGCTTTTTATTGACTTTCTGGTCTGCCTTCTCATTGGTTGTAAACTCAACCACATGACCTCCTCATCACTGCCTGTACAGACCTCCAGGTCTTCTATGGTTGGTATTGAGATTAAAGGCATGTGTCTCCATGCTGGTGGTGTCCTTGAACACACAGAGATCTGCCTGTCATGTGATAGGGATTAAGGGCGTGTGCTACCACTGCCGGACTTCTGCTAGGGCTTGCTATTAGCTCTGACCCCCAGGCAAATTTATGTATTAACATACAAATAAAATCACATTTCAGTACAAATAAAATATCACCATATTTCCCCTTTTCCATTTTAATAAAAAGAAAAAAGGAAAAAAGCTATAACTAATATAAGAAAAACGGTACACAAAAATACAATAACAATATACCACACATACAAGCAATAAATACCTAAAAAAAATGTCTAGTCCATTTGCCTTTGACAAATTCAGAGAAAATCATTCCATTTTCTATCCTATTTTGGCAAGTCCAAAATGTATCTAATTCACTATCCTAACAAGTCTTAAACTGTAACTAACTTATCTTCAACTATAACTAACTAATCATCAACTCCCTCAGAGACCCAAGAAAAAAATAATATTACCTAAAAAATAAAAACAGGAAGTGCATGCAGGCAACTTCCAAAAAACAAATGTGAGTTGACAGAAACAGCCAGCTGCCTGGACAGTCACCCAAGGTTTCTCCACAGCATTGGGGCATCATCTTCAGCCTATAGGCTTAGCGTATAGGATGTACACAAGGTCAACAGTTCGACCTCACATTTGGTGAGAGCAGTCCATGTACCAGAAACACCTGAATTCCACTAGTGTCATGTCATAATTCACGATTTTAAATTCTGGAAATTGTTAATTTTTTTTAATTCAGCTTTCCATTCTTCTTGGCTATGTGTATGTGAGGCTTCTTCTTGGCATCCCATTCTTCTCCACATCCCTCTAGTAATTGCCAGTCTACTATTGAGAAGTGTGAGCTTAGTTACTCTTCAAGAAGAACTGTTTCAGCTGCTGTTCCATTGCACATCAGAAGCCATCGGCCCACTGCCTGTTCAGCTGCCTTCGAAGAAAAGGGCACTGTACCTTTTCCAGATTGCAAAGGCCACTTCAGGGATGGTGTCATATTGTCCTGGCCTCAGAAGATGCCTTTTGATAAAGCCACAACCACACTAGTTTTGGCAAGAATTGGTAGTCCATTGTTTCATGTCCTGTCTGTCCTGTTTGTCAGCAGTTGATTCGAGGATACTTTGTTGTTCAGTGGCTAACTTTTGCCACAATGAAAGTTAACTCCATATGCAGTTTCTTCAATGCCCATATTTTCTCTGAAGTAGATTGGTACTGCCAGGAGCCGACATGTCTCATAGTCATAACAAAAAAGGAAAGTTTTCTAAGTTATCAAAACATCTTAAATGCCATATTCTGTAGATCTCTGAAGGGTTTGATGATGTCCTGTCTATCTAAAATATATCTGCTCAATCTTGAAAACATAACTAATATGACCACAAGTTCTATTATAATGTCTAACTACTAACTTTCATTTCTATATATCCTAATAGTTGGTAATAATATCATTCAAGGACCAGCAAATTGCATTAATTTGTTGAATGAACAGTATAAGTACAATATCTTGAACAATATTAGAAATATATGTATGGCATTTTCTAACAATATCAATCTCAATATATATAATTTGTATACAATATAAAAAATCCAATCCAATGTAAAGTATTTAAAACTAGTAACTGTCTTTTCCTTCCTTCCTTCCTTCCTTCCTTCCTTCCTTCCTTCCTTCCTTCCTTCCTTCCTTCCTTCCTTCCTTCCTTCTCTTTCTTCTTTCTTTCTTTCTCTTTCTTTCTTTTCTTTCTTTCTTCCTTCCTTCCTTCCTTCCTTCCTTCCTTCCTTCCTTCCTTCCTTCCTTCCTTCCTTCCTTCCTTCCTTTCTTTCTTTCTTTCTTTCTTTCTTTCTTTCTTTCTTTCTTTCTTTCTTTCTTTCTTTCTTTCTTTCTTTCTTTTTTAAAAAGAACCTTAATCTCCTAGGGTTGATCCTTTCCCTAACCTTTGACAACAACTTGTAACCAACCCTCCAAAACAATGAAAGTTATCCCAGACCCAAAACCCATTAAAAGACCAAAAAACCACCTACCCCACACCACCTTTTTGGGAATGTGGGTGTCGTATTCTTAAAATTACTTCCTGCTGGGTATGGGTGACGGTATCTTTATTCTGAAAAGAAAAATTTTGGGTTAATTGTCACATTCTAGGAAAGGAAACTATATCCTTCGTTGTTCAGTTTGAGCATAGTGCCAAAGCTCAGGGCTTATCTCAAGTCCTTATTCAAGTAGTCTTTGAAACTGGATCATCT
The DNA here is from genome assembly GCF_049852395.1 of Peromyscus maniculatus bairdii. Classification (NCBI taxonomy): domain Eukaryota; kingdom Metazoa; phylum Chordata; class Mammalia; order Rodentia; family Cricetidae; genus Peromyscus; species Peromyscus maniculatus. Next base: position 24,227,700 of record NC_134864.1, read on the forward strand.
CAGCTAGCCATCTCAAAATTGCCCTGAGCTGTTTATAGTCTAAAGTTGATTATAGATGATGTTTGTCAGTTTAGTGATATTATTATTGTCCACATGGAATTGTTGTTGTTGTGGGGCCCCATCTTCTTCCTGGAGACTTCAGTTGATGTTAGGACTGGCCGTGATTTCTTGCAGAAAACTGATAAGAGACTCGAACACAAAGACATGTATAGTTAGCTAATTGAAGACTTTTATCTAGAATTAGTTAGTACTCTATATGACCATTAATATCTTAGCAAAGTTTAAAACATATATAAATATATATATACTGATCTTGTAAATTTTGATATAAAATTCATACTTTAAGAAAAGTTTAAAGAATCAGAATAGAATCAAAGAATTGAGATTAGTAATAGAATAGTCCCTTAATTAATTTGGTTTTTCTCCCATATCAGAAGATGGCTCTTTCTTCTGGAGTGATATAGGGAGTTTGCATTTTCCTTTTAACAACTTGCTTGAGTTTAAAGAAGGAGAGAGCCATTCTCCAACTCCAAAGTCCGCTTGAAATTTTAATTGAACTGGACTACAAGAAGACCAATAGTGTTAAATTTCTTTAGAGAAGAGCAGAAACAAACATTTAGGAAAACTTATGAAATTTTGTAGATGGTATCCCAATAGGCCATTTTACTCCTTTTCCTGGGACAGAATATTTGTCCTTTTTCTTCAATTGTCTCATTTGTCCAGTGTTCTTCAGATTCCTTAGCCTTCAATCTCCTAAAAGACAAAAACAAAAACCTTTCCCCAAGACTAAATTTGGGGAGGTTCCCTTTTGGCAAGTTATTATCTGATTAAATGAAAAGGCATGTGTTACTGGCATAAGTTAGTTTAAATTGGATGGTCATGCTGGTTGATGAATTATCACCCCTCTAATTAAGAGGTTTCTCTTGTTCAAATTGAACCTTTATCAATTTTAATGGTATCCACAGCTTATCTTCTCCTGTAGAAACAAAATCAAAACCTCGTCCCCAATGTAATACATACCCTGGTTTCCATTCTGAAGTCAGCACATCCTTGAAGTGTATAGGCTGATTTAATTCTGTAGTTTTTTCTATTATCCAATGTCTCTCTGCAACTGTTTTTCCTTTCTCATTAGCATTGAGAAAATTCAAAGATAATAGAGCATTATGTAGTCTATTTCTGGGGGTTTTTGTTACCCCTTTCTGTTTATTTAGCATATCCTTTTGAGTTCTGTTTGATCTTTCTATAACTGCTTGACCTATATGATTATGTGGTATACCTATAATATGCTTTATGTTATAATAAGCAAAAAACTGTTTCATTGTAACAGAGACATATGCTGGAGCATAGTCAGTTTTAATTTGTGCAGGTATGCCCATGATGGTCATAACTTCTAGCAAATGAGTGATTACAGAATCAGCTTTTTCAGAACTCAAAGCAGTTGCTCATTTAAATCCTGAATAAGTATCCATGGTATGGTGTACATATTTCAATTTTCCAAATTCTGCAAAGTGAAACACGTCCATCTGCCAGATTTCATTCCTCTGAGTACCCTTTGGGTTACATTCTGCTGGTAATGGCATCTGATTCAAAAAGGAACAAGTAGGACATTTCTTTATAATTTCCTTGGCTTCTTGCCAAGTTATGGAAAACCCCTTTTTTAAACCTTTACTATTGACATGATGTTTTTTTTTATGAAATTCTGAGGCCTCCAGCACATTTCCTATCAATAATTTATCAATCTCATCATTACCTTGTGCTACAGGGCCTGGTAGACCCATATGGGATCAGATGTGAGTTATATATAAAGGATGACTCCTGTTCCTGATTGTGTCTTGTAGCTGAATAAATAGTGAAGTTAATTCTGACGCATCAGGGATAAATTCTGCATTCTCAATATGCAGTACCACTCTTTCAGCATACTGAGAGTCAGCAACTATGTTGAGAGGTTCTGAAAAATCCATTAATACCAACAGAATAGCATACAATTCCAATTTTTGAACTGAATTATAAGGGCTTTGAACCACTTTACTTAAATTTTCTGATTTGTAACCTGCCATTCCTTGTTTGTTGGCATCTGTATAAAATGTATGAACTCCAGATATGGGTTTTTCCCGTACAATTTGAGGAAAGATCCAATCAGCTCTCTTTATGAGATCAATTCTATCAGTTTTAGGATATTTGCTGTTAATTTCTCCAAAAAAAAAAATTACTGAAAGCTCTTTGCCAAGGTTGACTTTCCATCCATAATTTTTCAATGTCCTCTTTAGTTAAAGGTATGACAATTTCTGCTGGGTCTGTACCTATTAATTGACGAAGTCTCTATTTTCCTTTCAAAATTAAGTCAGAGATTTTTTCCACATGAGTTTTAAATTTTTTATTCAGTTTATTTGGTAAAAATATCCATTCCAATATAATATCTTCATTCTGCATTAATATTCCTGTAGGAGAATGCCTAGAAAGTAAAATAACCAAAATGCAATCCAGCTTTGGATCAATACGATCCACGTGTCCTTCATGTACTTACCAAGGCCAATTCTTTCTCAGCTTCAGGTGATAATTCTCTTGGACTATTTAAGTCCTTGTCACCTTCTAAGGTTTTGAACAAATTATTTAGTTCATCATTTTTTACTTCAACAATAGTACATAGATGAGAAATGCCATATTCCTCACCTGGTCTGACATTGCAAATCTAGACATTTTCCTCTCTGACATAGAACTGTCCTGGTTTGAGGTTGGAAACTTGTGTTTTCAAACCCTTGACCTTGGTTTTGGCAGCAGGAGCATCAGACACAGGAACAACTGCAGCAGAAGTTAGAGAGTCCCAGGGCCCGGGCCCTCACTGACACAGTAAGACTTTGTGTTCACACTGCCCAGCCACCAACAGGGAAGGACCTTGGTGCACAGTTGACTGTGGCTTCAGCCTGGGACGTCCCCTTCAGGGGTGCCTCATGACGCTTCACTGCTCTGCTGTATCTAGTGACATCCACAAACAAGACAGTGAGAGCAGGTCAGAGTAGAGAGGATTGGGGGATGCATCCCACCTGCCCCACTCAGTGCCTTCTCTTCAGAGTAGAAAGAAAAATCCTGTACTGAGATGGGTCTCCTCAAGGTTACTGAGTGTCTGTTTGGGACAGAAAAGAGCATCAGGGCTTAGGTATCAGCCAGGTCCAGGAGGGCTACCTGGTGACGTTTTACCTGGAATGATCACTGGCTCTGAAAATCCTACAGGTATATGTGAAGAATGGTGGGGTCCCACAGAAGGAACAAGGCCTCTTAATGCTGAGAGTCTACCACAGTTACCCTCTCAGGCTGACTTCAGACTCCTATCTTTCCCACTGTTCTGTCCCCTCACCTGCCTTTTCCATCACCAGCAAAAGAGCAGCAGGTGCTACAGGTCTTTGGCCCTGTTGGAACTGCCAACACTCCCAGGGCCTGAGAGCCCAGACAGATTCCAGAACACCATTTCACCAAAACTTCAATTGTAAGAAATGTGTTTTCAGTGCCCATAAACACTTCACTATGACAGAGAGACATCAGATGCGGCCATCCAGGGTGGAGCATGCCACATGGCTGCTCTCAAGTTCATCTGTCTCATCCCTTCTTTCCTCCCAGGCTATGCCTAGCTGTGACCTTCACACAAGTCAGTCTCCTCCAACTCCCTGTACTTTCATGGACCCTCTGAGGTCCGTGACTCTGTTTACCTGTTTTCAGGTGGACTTACCTCAGCACCTTTTTCTTCCTGAGTGTCCTGGACTCTGTCAGAGTGCCAGCTCCCTGTGGACAGCTTGAACACCAGACTACTGATCCTGGGATCCAGCTCCTCCTGCGGGCCTGTCACAAGGCCGTGTCCATCGAATGACAACTGACAAAAGAACAGCTCAGATCATTGCACAAAGGAAGCCCAGAAGCTGGGCTCAAACCTCAGACACAGTCTTCTCTCTCATTCCTTGTGGTAAGAATGGGGTCGGGGCTGTAGAGGAAGAACAGCTCCCATGGTAATACAGGAGGATCAGAGCAGGCACTTGCCAGGAAGTGAGGAACAGGCTGCATGGCTAGAACTGTGGGCCCAGCTCTGTCACACAGCCCACAGCTGGAACAAAATCCCAAGAGATGCAGTGACCCAGGTCACAGGGCCACCCTCTGGCACATCTGGAGAGACCCTCCTCCAGGTTCTTCCCATCTAGAAGACTCAGAATGAAGGCTGAAGGAAATTCGGGGAGAAATTGTTTCCTTCTCTGTGACAGAGCTTCGGTACAAGGACACCAGTATAGAGAGCAGGTCTGAAGGGGGATTGGTAGTTTCGCTGTCTACTTCCCAGGTACAGCTCGGCCTCACAGCATCTTCCCACCCCACTTCCTACTGTCAAAGTCCTTCTTGTCTTAGTGTCACCATAGTGACAGTATCACCCGGTAAGGGCATGCTGGGCTGTGTTTATATGGAGACAGGTGAATCAACCCGTTGGCTTCAAGGGCAGAACAGCCTTGTCAACAGGATCACATATTGGAACAAGGGCTTCTGCATTAGATGGTGACAAAGCCCCCATCTTAGCCCAGCCTGCAGTTGGCACAGGACCTTCCAGAGACTGCACACATTCTAAATGTCCATACAGATGGGAGAACAGAGAGGTCCAAAAACGCATCCCAACTGTGTTTCCCAAAATCTGTAGCACGGTTCTACTGTGACTGTTACAAGGAAATGTCTTCTGGGTTATTGGACATAGAATATATGGAGGGAGGAGAAAAAGGACCAGCATTCGTGTCCCATGAGAATGCATTTGTTTTCGTCTTGGCATGTAGAGCTAAAGACACCCTCAGTGCTTCTTGCCTGATCATCAGATGCTTTGGATGGCTATCCCAGTATCCTCTGCTCTTGAGAATGGAGTTAGTTCCCTCTGGAAACTCCTGTGGCACTGCAATCACAATGAATATTTGGGTTGCCCGGTGTCCCATGAACTGTACATGCAGCATGAGATACTAACCATCCAGACTTTCATCTGCAGATACTGGTGTCCAGATCTGGCTGATGCCCCACACTGTGCTATCAGAATATAGGTCAAGTTCATTCTTGTCTGTCCATCTGAATTGCAGGGAGATCTCCAGGTGTCCCCTTTGAGATATGACTGTAGTCCCTCTGCCAGGCACCAGATCATCACATTAAATTCCATCTGGACATTTGCTCCCTCTGTACAATGGCCTCACATCCCTTCTACATCTCTTGCTTATGTGAGAGAATTGATGTTTTTTTTCCAGTCAAGTCTTGTTCTAGACAGGCATGACCCTCAGCAACAATCAACCACCTGCCTTTGTAGTCAGAGATCCCACAATTGAGAACACAATGCCCAGAAAATGCAAGGATCTAAGTCACATGGCTGCCATGAAAAAATCAGTAGAGTCTCCTTCTCAAGGCTCCTCACATGTGACAGACTGAGGATTGGAAAGCTGATGGATGTTTTTTAAGCAACCACTGCATTTGAGGGCATGCTCGCTCAATGCCACAGTGGAGAGTCCTGTGATATTGCAGACATCTCGTCTAGACTGGGTGCCCAGGGTATGCAGGAACTGGAATCCGGCTCAGCCTCCCACAGTGGCCTCTTCAATGTGACATCAGGCCTCACAGGTCTTGACACACTCTGCCTGTCCAGTTGAACTGTAGGGGGACATTGAAGTGGCCCTTTGAGCTTTGACCATATTCACACTGCCAGACCGTAGGTCCCCAAGCAGAGTCTTCTATATGAACATCTGTTCCCCGTGGACAACTGCTCCACATCACAACACACACCACCCACCTCACTGCCATCACAGTCTTTTGTTGTCTACTGCTAGTTCAGTTACATCAGACACCACCTGAGTACGTTCCAGCAGGATTACTTCCTGAGGAGGTATGCTAAGTTGCAGGATTAAATCAGCTGGTGTAGAAATACGTTTGAACACCCCATTGATTCCCACAAAACAAGCATACACATTTGTTATATTTGGATGAAAAGGCAGAAAAAATAAAATGCAAAGCACATATGCCCCCTCTCATACCTGCATGACAAATTCATCACTGGGCTTTGCAAACTGCCTCTTTCAGGGGAGCCACTTTGTTGTTGAACATAGGATGGGCTTTTGGGATTGAAACCCCAAAGTAAGCAGCACACATTTGACAGGCAATCCTTCATATCTTGTGCAGTATCTTGAAGCACCCGATGTGAAGAGCACGGATCCCCTGATTTCTCACATTTAGGAATAACAGGTAGACCTGAAAAGATAGGACCTCTGCTCAGATGGCCCTTGGCCAAGCCCCATCTTCAGAGAAATTCTAGGTCTAGGCATTGAAAAGAATGAACTATGTCCCTCTGGACAGTGGCAGGCAGGGGAAGAGAGAGGGACACACCCTGTTTACCTCCCTGCTACAGATGGTTGTGATGATGCAGATGAGGTTGTCTGACTTAGCACCTGTGACCTCCTGTCCTGCAGACAGAGATCATGGACTGCAAGGTGGCCACATGCAGAAGAGAGGTGTGAGGGAGGAGGCAGAGAATAAAAAAACCATAGGAGGAGGAGGACAGGAGTCCCAAGAACTTGAACATAAGCCAGCCCATCACTTCCTGAGGCCCTGATACTGAACAGATATCCTGAAGGAAGATGTGGGAACACAGATGAATTGCCACACAGAGAGTCACAGGGGACACAGTGCTCAGAGGGAGAGCCCAGCAGAGAGAGTGCACAGGTGACATCATTATAGGCTGTCCCCATGTTCCTGGCTAATGAAGGCCCACACTAGGGTTAGGCAATGGCCATTCAAAAAAGACAAGGGAACTGAAGATGGAACTTGAGGATGCTGAATTTCAAGCTAGTGAATGATCACGAGGTCTTTGCTGGAGAGAGAAACAGCTGGTGTAGATCCAGGTGCCTGTCTGGTGCAGGCTCTAGGCATCAGGAAGTCCAGCTGTTCACTGCAGTGTTTTAGTGGGATTCCCTGTTTGATCACACTAAACCTTCCCTGCAGAAAATGAGGCTGGGATCTACAAGTTAAACACAGCTGGGAGCATGTTAGTGAATGTGAGCAGCTGTGCAAAATGACAATGAGTGTGAGAGTGTGCACACAACCGGATGTTCAAAGAATGAAGAGGAACAGGCCCGCCCAAGGGATCTGAATGGTCTGTGCATGAGACATCCATCCAGGGATCCTTCACCACCCATCAGTACACCAAGCATTTATTCATTCCTAGAACTAATGCCAGTTTAGACTGGGGCAGATATAACATGTGGAATGGAGGTGAGAAAGCCTCATGGCACCTTGCTACATTCCTCACCTGGTCTGACATTGCAAATCTAGACATTTTCCTCTCTGACATAGAAATGTCCTGGTTTGAGGTTGGAAACTTGTGTTTTCAAACCCTTGACCTTGGTTTTGGCAGCAGGAGCATCAGACACAGGAACAACTGCAGCAGAAGTTAGAGAGTCCCAGGGCCCGGGCCCTCACTGACACAGCAAGACTTTGTGTTCACACTGCTCAGCCACCAACAGGGAAGGACCTTGGTGCACAGTTGACTGTGGCTTCAGCCTGGGACGTCCCCTTCAGGGGTGCCTCATGACGCTTCACTGCTCTGCTGTATCTAATGACATCCACAAACAAGACAGTGAGAGCAGGTCAGAGTAGAGAGGATTGGGGGATGCATCCCACCTGCCCCACTCAGTGCCTTCTCTTCAGAGTAGAAAGAAAAATCCTGTACTGAGATGGGTCTCCTCAAGGTTACTGAGTGTCTGTTTGGGACAGAAAAGAGCATCAGGGCTTAGGTATCAGCCAGGTCCAGGAGGGATGCCTGGTGACATGTTTTACCTGGCATGATCACTGGCTGTGAAACTCCTACAGTTATATGTGAAGAATGGTGGGGTCCCACAGAAGGAACATGGCCTCTTAATGCTGAGAGTCCACCACAGTTACCCTCTCAGAATAACTTCAGACTCCTATCTTTCCCACTGTTCTGTCCCCTCACCTGCCTTTCCCTGTACCAGCAAAACAGTAGCACATACTACAGGTCTTTGGCCCTGTTGGAACTGCCAACATTCCCAGGTCCTGACAGCCAAAACAGATTCCAGAACACCATTTCATCAAAACTTCAATTGTAAGAAATGTGTTTTCAGTGCCCATAAACACTTCACTATGACAGAGAGACAACAGATGCGGCCATCCAGGGTGGAGCATGCCACAGGGCTGCTCTCAAGTCCATCTGTCTCATCCCTTCTTTCCTGCCAGGCTATGCCCAGCTGTGACCTTCACACAGGACAGTGTCCTCCAACTCTCTGTACTTTCATGGACCCTCTGAGGTCCGTGACTCTGTTTACCTGTTTTCATGTGACTTACCTCAGCACCTTTTTCTTCCTGATTGTCCTGGACTCTGCCAGAGTGCCAGCTCCCTGTGGATGGCTTGGACACCAGACTACTGATCCTGGGATCCGGCCCCTCCTTAGGGCCTGTCACATGGCCATGTCCATCCAATGACAACTGACAAAAGAACAGCTCAGATCATGGCACAAAGGAAGCCCAGAAGCTGGCCTCAAACATCAGACACAGTCTTCTCTCTCATTCTATGTAGGTAAAATGGGGTCAGAGCTGTGGAGAAAGAACCACTCCCATGATGCTACAGGGGGACAGGAGCAGGCACATGCCAGGAAGTGAGGAACAGGCTGCATGGCAAGAACTGTGAGCCCAGCTCTATCAGACAGCCCACACCTGGAACAAAGTCCCAAGAGATGCAGTGACCCAGGTCACAGGGCCACCCTCTGACACATCTGGAGAGATCCTTCTCCAGGTTCTTCCCATCTAGAAGACTCAGAATGAAGGCTGAAGTAGTTTCGGGGAGAAATTGTTGCCTTCTCTGTGACAGAGCTTCGGTACCAGTTCACCAGTATAGAAAGCAGGTCTGAAGGGTTTCGCTGTCTACTTCCCAGGTACAGCTGGTCCTCATGATGTCTTCCCATCCCACTTCCTACTGTCAAAGTCCTTTTTCTCTTAACGTCACCATAATAACTGTAGCACAAAGTAAGGGCATGCTGGACTGTGTTTATATGGAGGCAGGTGAATAATAACATCGGCTTGAAGAGCAGAACAACCTTGTCAACAGGGTCACATATTGGCACAAGGGCTTCTGCATTAGATGGTGGCAAAGCCCCAGCTCAATCCCAGCCTGCACACGACCTTCCAGACACTGCACACATTATAAATGTCCATAAAGTCATGGGAGGACAGAGAAGCCCAGAAACCCATCCCAACTGTGTTTCCCAAAATCTGGAGCATGGTTCTACTGTGAGTGCTGTAGGGAAATTTCTTCTGGGTGATTGCACATAGAATACATGGAGGAAGGTAGGAGAAAAAGGGCCCGCATTAGTGCCCCATGAGAATGAGTTTATTTTCTTCTTGGGATGTATGGCTAAAACACACCATGAGTGCTTCTTGCCTGATCATCAGATGCTTTGGATGGCTATCCCAGTTTCCTCTGCTCTTGAGAATGGAGTTAGGTCCCCATGGAGACTCCTGTGGCACTATAATCATAATGACTTCTTGGTTGCCCAGTGTCCCATGAACTGGACATGCAGCAGGAGACACTAACTATCTGGACTTTCGTCTGCAGATACTTGTGTCCAGACCTGGTTGATGCCCCACACTGTGCTATCAGAATATAGGTCAGAGTTCATTACTTCTTGTCTGTTCCCCTGAACTGCAGGGAGATCTCGAGGTGTCCCCTTTGAGCCTTGACCATAGTCCCTCTGCCAGGTACTAGATCATCACATAGGATTCCATTGGGACTTTTCTTCCTTACACACGATGGCCTCACATACCTTCTTCATCTCTTGCTTAGGTGATAGATTTGACCTTGTTTTTCTAGTAAAGTCTTGCTCTAGAAGGCATGACCCTCAGCAAATATGAACTACCTGCCTTTGTAGTCAGAGATCCCACAATTGAGAACACAATGCCCATGAAATACAAGGATCTAGGTCACATGACCGCCATGAAAAGATCAGTAGAGTCTCCTCCTCCAGGCTCCTCAGATGTGAAAGACTGAGGATTGGAAACTGATAGATCTTTTGTAATCAACCTCTGTCCTTTGAGGACATTCTCCCGGAATGCCACAGTAGAGAGTGCTGTGACAATGCAAACATCTCGTCTAGACTGGGTGCCCAGGGTATGCAGGAACTGGGATCCAGCTCAGCCTCCCACAGTAGCCTCTTCAATGTGACATCAGGCCTCACAGGTCTTGACACACTCTGCCTGTCCAGTTGAACTGTAGGGGGACATTGAAGTTGCCCTTTGGGCTTTGACCATAGTCATTCTTTCAGGCCCTAGATCTCCAAGCAGAGTCTTCTATATGAACATCTGTTCCCTGTGGACAACAGCTCCACAGCACAACGCCCACCACCCACCTCACTCTGATCACAGTCTTTGGTGTCTTCTGCTAGTTCAGTTACATCAGACACCACCTGAGTATGTTCCAGCAGGATTTCTTCCTGAGGAGGTATGCTAAGTGGCAGGGTTTAATCCAGCTGGTGTAGAAATACATCTGAACATCCCATTGGACCCCAAAAAACAAACATGTACATTTCTGATTTTTCAATGAAAAGGCAGAGAAAATAAAATGCAAAGCACATATGCACCCTCTCAAACCTGCATGCCGAGTTCCTTGGGCTCTTCATCCTGTCTCTGTCGCAGGAGCCACTTTGTTATTGAACATGGGCTAGACTTGTGTCTTTCGATCCCCCGAGAAGCAGCATCTGGAGAAGCAGGCCCTGATTCTCTTGCACAGTCTCTGGAAGCACCGGATGTTCTGAGGGTTCTGTGCATTTTCCATGTCAGAGTCATTTCCAGAGGATGGAGTGGTTTCTTCTTCTGATATGCTGCTGGAGACACTCAGAGAAGTCTCACCTCTGGATAGGGTGGCAGAGCTCCACGTGGGACTCTTCTTCTGGGGATAATGTACAGGCATGGAGGCACTTCTGGCCACCTTCTGCCCTGGGGCTGCTGGCACAACAGACAGGGGCTGGTGTGAGGGCTGGGTGTGGAGGAGGCCAAAGGTGGGCTCACTGGCCCTCCGTTTTGGGGGAAGACCAGAGACAGAGGGATATACTAGGGACGCAGGAGGCCCAGCTCCAACGTCCACAGACTTGACTGAGGTGTTGCAGCCGATCTCAAGGGGCAGCCCCTTGCGGGCCTGCTCTCTGATGATTAGGTATGTCCCCATCAACTCATCATATCTGTTTTTTTGCAGGGATTCCAAAACATCATTCATATTAAAGCCGAGGTCAGAGAGTGTGTCTAAAACCTTCGGATCTAACAAGGTTTCACTTGGGATGTTTTCTTTCCACTTCATAACCCATGGATGTTGCTGAAGGTCTTCAATGGAGGGCCTCCTCTCTGGGGCAACTGTCAACATTTGGTGAATTAAATTTTCCAGTTGCCCAGAGATGTGAGCTGGAATATCATAGGTGCCTGTGACGATCTTCCCCTCGATCTCTTCCATGGTGTCTCCTTGGAAGGGGTGGTTCCCGGTGGTGACCAAATACAGCAGCACACCCAGACTCCACACATCTGTCTTCTGCCCATCATAGCCCAACCCCAGGACCTGTTCTGGGGCATTGAAGCTCTTGGTCCCACATTGCTGGTGTAGTAGAGTTCCAGCTCTCCAACTGATGGCGAGGCCAAAGTCTGCCAGCTTCACGTTGCCCTCTTCATCAAAGAGGATATTTTCGGGCTTCAGGTCTCTATGGACGATGTCCAGGTCATGGCAATACTTGATGGCTGACAGGATCTGCCCGAATATTTTCTGTGCCTCTTCCTCCTGCAACTTGCCCTCCTCCGTCACTCTTTGGAACAAGTCTCCTCCCGGGGCAAACTCCGTGATGAAGTAGATTTGCTCTGGTGTTACCAGCACCTGGAAGAGGCGAATGATGTTGGGATGGTGCAGTCTTTCCAGGGCCATCATCTCAGATACGATGAACCGGAGGTCCTCCTCGAGGTTTTCTATCACTTTGATTGCCACCGGGATGCCTGTGAGGCGATGGTAGGCCAGCTGCACAGAGCCAAATGCACCATGGCCGATGGGAAATAGGACCATATATTGGCTGTTCAGGCTCTTGGTGTTGGGGTGGCAGTCCATGAGGCTAGGTGGTCAATGTGCTCCCGTGCAGTCAGGTGGTGGCAAAGTCTCAGCTCAACAACTAACCAGATAGCTATGAGAGTCCCACAGGTCACCTAAATCAGCTCCCTGCTCTGTAGGGACAGAGCTGCAGCACAGCCCACGGCCTTATATACAGGACCCTCATGCCTCACAATTGCTCCTTGTGAGGTCAGAGTGAGAAATGGACCAATCACAGCAGGCTATCTATAGCCCACAGTGGCTGGCTTCATGTTGTGCCCCAGGTACCTTTCCCCTTCTCATGAAAATGAAGTTAGTCTCCATCAGCTTCTGCTTCAGTGGATCAGAGAGACAGATGGATATTATCTCATCTACAAATTACAGCCAGCACATTACAGCCAGCACAGTCTTCAGTGGCCTTTGTCCTTGGCTTCTGTGTACCTCAAACCATTTCTGGCTTTTTGAGGATGAGGTACCTTTTGAACAGGTCTCCTGTAGAGAGGCAAAGTCATTAGGGATTTGTCAAAGCCATGTTTACAGTCTTCTGTTCTTGGGACCAGCAGGGGACTAAAGGCAGGAAGATCCATGGCATGGGGAGTGCTTGGCCACTCTCTAGCCTGAAACTGTTAGTCCCAGGCCTGGCCCAGGGGTTTGCTTCCAGTTTTGACTAAAGGCCACTTTAAATATGAACTCCGAGAGAATAGGAGGAGGCCCCCTGGCATCTCTGGGCATGGACTTACTCTCTCTGAGGAGGTAGTGATGGTGGGGAGTGGGGAAGGGCTCTAGGTTCCTGTCATGCCTGTTGACCTCAAGGAGTCCTGGGAAACTGCTGTGTTGCCTGGGCTCCTTATAGATAGGAGATCTGAATTGCTCCCTTGTGATCCTGGGTACTGATTGGCCTTAGGACCATTGTCCAGGACAACTCCTAGAGCATGGCTGCAGCCTCCTGTCTGCTTCTCCAACAGTCTCCAGTCATTCCTCTCTCACAGTTCCTGAGAGTCACTCCATTTGGGGGACAGGATCATGTCTCTCAACCAGAGGTCAAGTTCTTGTTGTCTTTGAGACAAACATAAACTAGCTCATAAGGACTGGTGGGAACTGAGGGACCAAAGTAAAATGGCCACTCTGTCCTGACTCATCTTCTGAATCCTGCTCATCTTCTCCATCACAAGTCGCAACTCCTCCGCCTAAAGCAATGGACTAGGGCATTTTATGGTTTCTTTATTGGTGGTGGGACCACCACCCAGCTGCCTGCTGTCCCACACCATGACCAAAAACATCTTAGGAAGAAAGGATTTATTTAGCTTGAATATTCCATTCAAAGCCCATCACTGAGGATAGGCAGGGTAAGAACTCAAGCAGGAGCAGAGACAAGAACCATGGGGGAAAGTTACTGACTTGTTCTCCATGACTTGCTCGGCTTGCTTTCTCATATGACTCAGGACCACTGCCCAGGGCTGGCACCACCCACAGGGAGCTGGAAGAGCCTTATCTGTGTTTAAGAAGGTGGCCCATGGCCATGCCCACAGACAAAGTGGTGAAGGTGATTTCTCAGTTTCCTCTCCCTTGTGACTCTTGTGTCAAGTTGACAAAACCCAGCCAGTATTCCTGCCTCCTCTTGTGCCTGTGTAGCAAGACCCCCAAGCAGGACACCACAGAGCCAATATCCAGAGCAAGTTCAAAGGGGTTTATTAAAACATGTAAGCCCAGCCTTGGTCCACGTCGAACACACTGGCTAGCCAGGTAAAGGAGGATGGCCCTGAGCTCTCAGAATGAAGGGTTTTTAAAGGAAAAACTGCAGGCCAGGAGGTACAAGCCTTCCCAGCACAGGGTCAGACGTCAGTTAACAGGAATATTTAGCCAAGAGAAGAACTATAGAAAACCAAATACGTTTGGACACTCTCCCAGTACTGTTGGAGACTTTGATGGATTAAGCCTTTGTTTTAGCTATTCCTTGGCCAGCAGCTTACCCACCCTGGAGGGCAGGGAGTAGCCTTGACTGGAGTCTTAGGTGGGTATCTGTGTCTCTGAAACTTGGTTCAGTTTTTATCTTAGTATTTCTAGACATGAAGTTTTCTTTTAAATGGAGTTTCTCTTGCTTCTTTCTCACTCTCAGTCAGAGTCTATTTCCTTCCTGTTCTGCAGACTGAGAAGTGGCAGTGTCTCTAAGAAGTTGGTAGGATAATAAGTGGTTGTGTTAGTGGTTGTTAAGTGTTTTCTTAGTAGGAATATAGCAGATGTGATGATAATGGTGGTGGTGTGAGTTGTAGTTGTGGTTGTGGTGGTGTGTACTGATTATCCACACTATCTCCCAGCTGTTATGCCCAGATCATGGGGACCCCCAAAAGACCTCCAAGGAGATCTAATTCCACATGTAAAGCAAAGAGCTTTTATTTCCAGCTCAGTCTCTGTCCCTCACAGCGGTGACAGCAGAGAGCTCTAAGCTCAGTAAGGGTAGAGTTGTTATCATAGCAGAGGTTAGGATGAGGGCATTTCCAGGGTCCAGGACCCTGATTGGCTGACAATTGTCTAGGGGTATCTGTAAAACAACAATAGGTTTGTGCTAGACTCAGGGACATCTGCCCACCTTATCTAATGGTTGGCATGTTTGGGATGTCAGTTACTTCCTCATCCCTCAGTGGATCCCTGGGTGATGTCAGTTTATGGCTTTTCCTGGATCTGGGTGTTGCCTACCATTAAGCCTGTCACAGAAGCAGTGTCTGGACCCCTAAGCCTGTCATGGCTGCTGTGTGGTCAAGCTGTGCTGGACCCTCAACATTGCCCCCTTCACAGGTATCAAAGATAGGGCTCAATCTCAAGTCCTACCTGTCCAGGGATGCAAGGGCATGGGGTCCTACAAACCATTAGCTAACAGATTTTTCTAGGGCAGTGACATCTTTATCTACTCTCATTCTTAAGGCCTTGTAGTTCTGATCTTTGAGTGCAACCAGATTAGAATCTTATGTTACACCTCTTTGGTTCTGCACAAATAATGTCAAGTCTCTTATCTTATTGCAGAGTCATTTCAGTTAATAACTTTATCAATTGACAACTCTGAACCTATTTTCATGGTATATCAATGAGCATTATAGTTGGCCATCTTGCCCCTATGCCAGGGAGTTTCTTCTTGACCCAGCATTTCAGCCTCCTCTGGACAGGGAATATGGGACGACATATTTTCTTCTGGAGCTGCTTCGACCTGGCATTAGGGCACCATTGTCAGGGCCCCAAAAAGGTTAGTCAAAGGCTGGGCATTGGGGCATTTATCAGAAGCATGTGGTTATCTGACCCTGCAGAGACAGGGAACAAATCAGGTTGGCTGGGCTGGTCCATGTCAGCTTTAGTCCGGAGCTCACAATCGTCCAGAGCAATGTAGTCAGCAACTGAAGCTTGGAGGTGACTGCCAGCCAAGGGGAAATCTGTTGAGACAAATGTAAACTAGGAACAGAAGTTAAAATTTATGAACCTATTTGGAACCCTAAGGCTCACATCCCTAGTAACTGGGAAGAACAGTGGTCCCAAGGCCAAGAGAGAGAAAAAATACCATCCTTAGGAATAAGCTGTACTTATCTGGGGTCCTTCTGACATCTGTGAATGGATCCAAGTTTTATGACTCTTTTACTCCTCTGAGGCCTAGAAAAACTATCTTACAATATGACATAAAAGTTTTAGATGAGTTAGTATTATCAATCTGTACTGAAATCCATATCACAGACAAAGCAGGTGATGGGTATCTGTAAAACAACAGAAGTGGACTCATACCTTTGTGACCCAACAAGAACTACAGATTTCAGTTAAAAGCATATGCATTTTCCTTCTGTCCAGATGGACAAGTATAAATTGGACAGGATGTTTATTTTGGATTGAGGAGAAGCACTTCTAGGTTTATAGAAGACAACTAAAATTAATCTAAAATGTTGATTTTGTGGTTGAACAGTAAATAGCCATTATTCTATCAGCTTATCAGAACTCTATTAAATGTTGAGTTCTGAACTCTTATACCATAGAACAGGAGAGCAATCTGAAACATTTCTCATAATCTAAATCATTTTCTGGGATCCTCAAGCTTATAGTCTTTCATATCCTCAGACTTTTCTTAGACCCATATTTAAACCTTTATGACTTATTTAAACTTTTATATCTTAGGACATTTTCTTTAAACTGAGCTATAATAGCCTTGCAGAAGGATCTGGTTGTCTGATGCTGCCAAGATGACAAAGTTATAGCTAGCCTAACTGTCAGTACTATCAGAAATCTGAGAAGGATAAATTATGTCTGAGGGCAGACCAAGCAGCTTCCAATCCTATAAATGACAGGGACCAGTCCATACCCAGGTTTCCATAGCATTGAAGGCACCAGTCAGAACAGCATCGATCTTCTTTGGCCATCAGGCCTATAAGACAGAGTTTTTTTCTGTGGAAGAGGGACATGGGAAGACTGATCTTCCTTTGTCCAGGCAAAAGGTGAAATCAATTTCAGTGTCCTGCTGCTTCTCCACCGTCTGGGCCAGGTCCTGGTGGCAGATGTTGCATTGGGGCATCCTGTCCTATGATCAGTATTGCCGTAATCCAGGCAGAAAAGCTGTGGTCCTTATATGTAATCTGCTTTGGAGACCTTGGGTCCCTGCTGGGATCTGGGAGTCTGTCTGACATATTGAGCTTTTAGATCAACATTTAAGTGCCATATTCTGGAGATCTCTGAAGTATGAGGGCTGTCCAGTTGTATCTGAATAGACAAACTTTGTTACTTCTTTCAAGCTCAACCCTGAAAACATATGCAAGGGACTGAGTAAAGCTTATCCCTGTAATTAATTAAATCAGTACTTAGCCTGACTACAATTTAAAAACTTGATTATTTATGACTGACTATTTACTTATGTTCTCTAACAGTCTACAATAAGCAGCCTTAAAAAGAATAGTTTTAAATCGAACCTCTTCTAGTATCAAATACAGGTTCAGTAAAGAATATAAAATATCAATATAAAACATATATGTGATTCACTTTATCCTAATAGCTTATGTTTAACAAGTTTAGCAAAGACAAGGAGGGTAGACAACATTCTTAAGCCTGAATGGACCTTGGGTAAGGAGAAACATTCTCTAAGTCACTGGTTCTCAACTTTGTCAATGCTATTTCATAACTGCAGTTTTGCCATTGTTATGAATCTCAATGCAAACATATGACATACAGATGGTCCTAGGCTACCCCTGGAAAAAGGTTTTCAGCTCCTAAAGGGTCGAGACTCATGGAGTCAGAAGCTGTATCAAGCCCTGTGCCAGACTGCTTAGATCATTGTCTTGCTGCATCACAAGAAATGAACATCCAAGTTTCTGGTTAGTATTTGGAGCTTATGGCTGTGACCCTAATTTTCAGCCTTTTCAATATTTTAAAAATTGTTCTTAAAAAGGTTAAGATCTCTCAAAAGTCGTTCTGCAATTATCAACAATAAAGTACTTTCTTTTACTTTAAGAGGGAGGAAACAAGGCACAACCACAGTCTGTGTATAGTAAGACCAAGCTCCAGAGTGCAAACAATGCAAAAGTTCAATATCTGGGATTCATTTATAATCCTTTTGGTTCTTTTTCTTAGAAGGTTGGATCATTTCTTTGGCCGTACCCTTGGCAGCATATACATAGACAGCCTTCTAGATCTCAGCCTGCTCCTTTTCACTGTGACTGGTACTTCTGGTGATCATCACCTAGCACTGGCATTTTTAAAACTGCTAAGGTCCACCCTTACAACTGGACTCTCTTTGGAACTCTAGCCCTGCCGTACATTTGTAAACCTCAGCTCTTCCCTATGATCTCTTCATGTCTTTAAAACCATTATCTTCTTATTACATGAGTAAATCTTAAATTACACAGTTTTGCTGCCAGAGCAAGGTATATTCTTGTGTATAAAAGCATTGAGGTGCAGCTTTAATATTTATCAAATACCTTACTTATTAAACATATATAGCCATCTATTTATGTTCTCTAGAAGCTTACTGTTGAACACTTAGCAAAAACATAAATACTCAGGTGTAAGTCTCTAAGTTTGCTTTTCCTTAACTTGAATAAAGCTTAATAACCTTTAGTAAAAGATGGCTGCCAGGCACGGGGCCACCTATGAGGTCACCAGACAACATGGAGGAAAGCCACATGGTTGCTGTTTAAGACATGTTTTTCCAAACAATAATTACTTGCACACATATGCACAGTTGGATCCAAGTTGCATACACATCAGTACATTTAAAGCTAGCTTACATTTACACATACCATTAAATTCAAGTCACATATATGTACACACACACACACACACACACACACACACACACATATATATATCCATTTTTAACATAAACAGTTTAGAGAATCATTAGCTAATTTTAAAATGGAAAACAACCATAATAACTTTTAAATTCAGTATTTGTAGCCGGGCGGTGGTGGCGCACGCCTTTAATCCCAGCACTCGGGAGGCAGAGCCAGGTGGATCTCTGTGAGTTCGAGGCCAGCCTGGGCTACCAAGTGAGCTCCAGGAAAGGCGCAAAGCTACACAGAGAAACCCTGTCTCGAAAAACCAAAAAAAAAAAAAAAAAAAAAAAAAAAAAAAAAAAAAAAAAAAAAAAAAAAAATTCAGTATTTGCAGGTATAAGAAACCACAACAAACATAGTTGATATTCCCTGTGATCTTCTACAACCTTCCATATTCACAACATACACGCTGATCTTCTATAACCTCCCATGTTCCCTCAGTCCGTTCAGGCATTTACTTCAGACAAATTTTCTTATCTTCCTTTTTTAAACATAGAATCTCTTACCAAAGTCTTTCTTGTGATTTCCCTCAGTAGTCTAGAATATAATGTAAAGCTGCAATATTTTAAACAAGAACAGAAATACATGCATATACCATAACAAGAATAACTCTGTTGCATCAACATTGTACCAATGTGAAGCATCTTTAACTAGCGGTAGTTTTTTAATCAATAATAATTTATAACCAACCCTTTTCAATGATGACAAATATTTATAACCTATCTGAATGCTACGGCATTATAACACAGTCCACCATAGCTTAACAACCATAGGCAGTGATACTCCACTCTGTCCTAGAAGCCAATCCTCCCTTAGGTTCGGTGGGAGGGCCCCAGGGCAGGTTGTGGGAGCCCCAACCATCAGCATGGGGGAGGAAGGGGATAGCGCACAGCACAGGACAAAAGATTGTTCTTAAACCCGGATTCTCAAGTACACTAGAGAGGCCGACTCAAAGGGACTCCATGCCCTGGCTGTGCCCTCTGGACCCGTAGGCCACTCCTCAGCCCCCTCCAGGCTCAGGCATGCTCTGAGCTCCTTGAGGCCCTGGCTGACTTCCGCCTGTGCTGTACCACAAAGTCTCTACCCTGAGGTTCCCTGCACAGGGGCTGGCCTCGAACCTGCCCTGCATCTGGGCCACAGTGCCCATGGCATGCCCCAGCACCGGCCACTTCAAGTCCTCATAGCTGCTGCCCATGCCACACAGCACCATAATGATGAGCCACTGCCTGGGCTGGTCCACTGCCAGCCAGAGAACAAGGAGGCAATGGGGCAGGAGCATTCTTAGTCTGTTCCAGCCCAATCAAAGGGACCCTCCTGCCCTTGCTAGCCATCTGGTCCCAAAGGCTGTCCATGCACAGCTTCCATCAGGAGTCATAACGCACATACAAGCTCAGACATAAAACATGCATCCCTGTGGCCACTTTCTTACACATTCATCCTGCACTGAAATGCTGTCTATCCACACGGGAGGGACAAGTGGGAGGGAAGGATGACATGGAGTCAATGTGGTTTCCAGGCTGAGCACTTGGCCCTCTGTGTTGTAGTATGGACACAGACACTCAGACACATACACACTGACTTTTATATTAAACAAAGTGTTATATGGAGTAAGCTCTTTGACATTCTCTACCTGCAGCTCTCAAGAGGAGGAAGAGCAAGCATTCTGACCAGAAATTTACAATTTAAGGAGGTGAAGTCCCATTAGGTGGCTTGATGGAGGTCACACAACAAATGAGGTTTCTGGGTCTCTTTGGTCTGCAGGCTGTAGGACCCTTAGATCAGTTCCTTCCGTTTTCTCCATTTGCATTTCCCCAGTGCCCTTGCAGTGTGTACCTGGCTCTATGCTTTGTCTCTAAACAAATATCTACAGCGTTGATATTGTAGACTGCAGCTCACAGGCTGTTCCTACTCAGTCATAAAGTAGATTTCTTCAGGTTTTGTTTCAATCAGCTATGATAAGTGGATGATAATCCTGGGACTTAAGTTTGGGAACATTGACATTTGAAGAGAACCTATAATTTTGTCTTTTGTGAGGAGTCTGACTTTTTCTGCCAGTGGATTCCCTGTGAGCACATGGAAAACCAGGTTTGCCAGTTCAGACATTGTATTCTACCCTGTGTCAGGCTTCTTCTGAGTGAGGTCCTGCTTAGTGCTGGGCCCCTTTGCCTTCCTTGATGTGTCCTGGGCTTCAGCCCCTCAGCTATTGCTCAGCGACTAGAGGAAAAGCTTTGCAGTTAATATTCTTCAGATAACAGATGAGTGGGTTTCTGGAGAGGCTCCTTCCTGCTCTGCAGAGGCTGCCCATCTCTGGGTCCTCATATGACGGGGACTTCTTTCTAGCTGGACCTAAGTGCATGCTGAAAGGCCTGCCCTCAGGACAAAATCTGTCCCTGCCTCCCTACAGAAGGCCTGTCTCTAAACACTATCACACAGGCGTGAGGGCCTTGCCGTTTCAATCTGGGAAAGATACCAATATGCATCACTTTTGAGCTTCAGGTGGCAAAAGAATCCTGAAAGGCATGTCTTCAGTCTCCTCCTCTGCCTCTGCAATGACTATTTCAGTGTGGAAGCAGTTTGCAAATCAGGGTGCTGCCCATGTGGCAAGGGCATTGCTTCTGAGGGTTTGCTGAATCTCATGCAAAGGACAGTCTTTTGTGAATACGGGGGTGCTGGGTTCAACCTGGTGGCTCCTCTTGGGACAACAGAAGAAAATGAAAAGCATGAAGACATTTCACCCTGTGACCTTCAGTAGCTTTTGCCTCGTGGACCAAAGAGGCCAATGTTTATTTATTCAGACGTCTAAGCCAGTATGATGTGTCAGTGGCCTTTGTGGCTGAGTATCTCAGATCATTTCAGGCTTTTAAGAAAAAGGTTGTTAGCCTGACAGTGGTGGCACATGCCTTTAACCCCAGCACTCGGCGCTAGAGCCAGGCAGTGTTGGAGACCGACTCTGGACAGCGGTGTCTTGAACCTTGTGTTACCTGCCATGATTTATCAAGCCTCGTGTAAATAAGAGGCTTTTAGTCTAACCTAGGAATGTAGGATTAAATAAACCTCTTTAAATCAGCTAGCTGCAGGGGCCTGGGACCAAAGCGACCTCCTGCTGACCCTCCTTAGGAATTTTCTTTGTCCTCTCCTCACTCCTGCTCCCCCTCCCTACCTGAAGCCCTGTTTATAAGCTCTAACACCAGTCAATAAACCCTGGCCTTGATGCAACTCAGACTGCTTTGTCTTTCTTCACGCGCTTGGTCTCCTTTCCCTCTCGCCCCCTATTGATTCACAGGTGGCCCCTCCTCGAGACCCTCGAATAACCTGGCCTGCTGGACTGGTCAAGGCAGATCTCTGTGAGTTCAAAGCCAGCCTGGGCTACAGAGTGAGTTCAAGGACAGGCACCAAAACTACACAACGAAACCTTCATGAGCTGTCCAATGATGGACTCAGCCTTTTCCTATAGCCTCTGGCTGTTTGTGAGGAAATGGATGAGCTGGGAGCAAACCCAGAGCTGTCTGGGAGGGAGTCTCTCTGAAGGAACTGGAGGAAAGCTTTGTTTTGAGTACTTTTGCTTCTTTTAACTGACTGGCTGGGGGAAATGAGCAAGTTCCCAGTGATTTTTTTCCTTGGGGCACAAAAGCACCTTCCTAGAATAAGGCCCCACTTGCTCCAGGGAAAGTGTCAGCAAAGAAAAACATAAAACAAACTCAGCTCAGGGAGAACAGACATCTCCTATCTCCTGTGGCCCAAAAGCAAAAATCTTGACTCAAACCTCCCATGTTAAAGCTGAAATGTGACTTTAGAAACTTTAGTCATGTAAAGGGAAATGGAAGTGGTAGACATGTGAGGCACTATGGGAAAGGTAGTTTGTAGTGGCATGCCAATATAGAAAAAGGCAGCTTGGGAAAAGAAGTCAAAAACATAGTGATGCTATAGAGAAAAGCATGCTGGGAAAGCCAGCATCAGCAATACCTGCCTGCCCAATTCCTCACTGGGCTCTGCAGGTTGCTTCTTTCAGAGGAACCACTTTATTGGTGAACATAGGATGGGCTTGTGTGTTTGGAGCCCTAGAGAAGCAGCACACTCTTGACAGACAAGTCCTAATTCCCTGTGCAGTCTCTTGAAGCCCCTGATGTTCACAAGGGGGGAAGACTTTTCCATGTTAAAGTCCGGCCCAGGTGTCGTGTCTTTTCTTCTTCTTCCAATATACCACTGTAGATAACATGGAGCAGCTGCAGCTGTGGATATGGGTCATAGGTATAAGTGAGGTTCTTTATCTGGTTACAGCATAGAGGGATGGAGGTACTTCTAGCCCCCTTGCCCTGGTTCTCTTGGCGCAACAAGCAGGTGCTGTTTTGAGGTCTGGATGTGGATGAGGCCAAAAGTGAGCTCACTGCCCTTTGTTTTAGGTGAAAACCAGAGATAGAGAGATGAACTGAGGATGGAGGAGATACAACTTCAAGGTCCACAGACTAGGCTCAGGAGGTGCAGATAAGCAAAAACCCCAGCACCTTGTGTGACTGCTCTTTGATGATGAAGTATGTCCCCATCATTTCATTGTATTTTCTCTTTACAAAGGATTACAAGATGCCATTGATATTAATCCCAACACTACAGTGTTTCTAGGACACTGGGATAAGTAGGTGTCATTTGGGATGTTTTCCTCCTGTTCATTGACCCATGGATGTTGCTGAAAGTCTTCAGTGGAGGGCCTCCTTTGTGGAACAACAGTGAGCATTTAGTGAATTAGTTTTTCAAGATACTCAGAGACATGAGCTGAAAAGTCATAGGTTCTCTTTTATGATATTCCCCTCGATCTCTTCCAACATGCTTTCTTGGAACAGGTAGTACCCAGTGGTAATAAAATAGAGCAGCACAACCTGACTCCACACATCTGCCTTCTTCTCATCATAGCCCTCTCCCAGCACCAGTTCTGGGGTTTGAAGGTCTTGGTCCCACATTGCCCTTGCAGTACAGTGCCAGCTCTACATCTGGTGGAGATAACAAAGTCTACCTGCTTCACATTGCCCTCTTCACCTAGAAGGATATTTTCAGAATTCAGGTCTAGATGGACGATGTCAAGGTCATGGCAAAACTTGATGCCTAACAAGATCTGACCGAATATTTTCTCTGTCTCTTCTTCCTGCAAACTGCCCTCCTCCCTTACTCGTTAGAACGAGTTTTCTCAGTCACAAAGAAATGTTGTTCTGTTGTAAGAACCTGGAAGCAGCAAATTATGTTATGGTGTAGTTTATCCAGGGTCGCCATCTAACACGATAACCAGAGATGCTGCTCTAAGTAGTCATAACATTTATGGCCAAAGGCTGACTATGAGGTGATGATAGGCCAGTTTCACAGAGGCAAATGCACCCTAGCCAATGGTAACTAAGAGTATGTATTGACTTTTCAGGTTCTTCTTTTAGGGCGCACAGGTCATGAGGCTATGTGGTCAAGGTGCTCCTATGCAGACAGTTGTGAACCTGCAACTAAACAACTAACAAGCTAGACAGAAGTGCAAAAGTTCCACAGGTTACCTGGTCTATAGGGACAGAACTGCAGGCCAGACCACAGCCTAATATACAGGACACTCATCGCTCACAGTGAGGTCTGACAGAGAAATGGACCAATCACAGCAGGGTATATATACCACAGAGTGAAAGCTTCCATGTTAGACCCCAGGTACTTTTCCCCTTCACTGTCTCACTCTGTCCTATCCAGGAGTGCCCTAGTAGCTTCCAGTCATGTGCAGTGTCCAGAGGGAACAGCTCCCTCCATCACGTTGGCCTGGTGTGTGCTCCAATGGTGACTACTTACAAGGAGGTCCCTGTCACACTCTGCACATCTGTCCCTCTTTGTCTCCTTTCTGAGACAAAATGCTGATAAATAACAGAAAACAACACTTTACAAAAACCTGAGCAGGAACCATCCATGATATCTCTGTGGGCTGGGGAAATCCTGGACAGCATAATGCACTGACTGCAGAAGAAGCTTCTAAAAATGTCCTGGGTGAATGAGCCTGGCTCTCCAAATTGTGAGCTCTTCTGCTGTCCGGCTGATGGACTCAGCCTTTCCTACAGCCTCTGGCTGTTTGTGAGAAATGAGTGAGCTGGGAGCAAACCCAGAGCTGTCTGCCAGAGAGTCTCTCTGAAGGAACTGGAGGAAAGCTTTGTTTTGAGTGCTTTCACTTCTTTTTACTGACTGGCTGGGGGAGAGGAGGAAGTCCCCAGTGATTTTTCCTTTGGGCACCACTCACTCTGGGGAAAGTGTTAGTAAAGAAAAAAAAAAATAACAAAGCCAGCTCAGGGAGAACAGACATCTCTTATCTCCTGTGGTGAAAGCAAAAATCTTGACTCAAACCTCCCATGTTAAAGCTGAAATGTGACTTTAGAAACTTGAGTCATGGAAAGGGAAATGGAAATGGTGGACATGTGAGGCACTATGGGAAAGGTAGTTTGTAGTGGCATGCCAATATAGAGAAAGGCAGCTTGGGAAATGAAGTCTGAAACATAGTGATGCTGTAGAGAAAAGCATGCTGGGAAAGCCAGCATAGGCAATACCAGCCTGCCCAATTCCTCACTGGGCTCTGCAGGTTACGTCTTTCAGAGGAGCCACTTTATTGGTGAACATAGGATGGGCTTATGTGTTTGGAGCCCGAGAGAAGCAGCACACTTTTGACAGAAAAGTTGGAAGCAACCCATGTTCAGAAGAGTCGATTACTTTTGCATGGCAAAGTCCGGCACAGGTGCCGGGTCATTTCCTCTTCCTATGTGCCACTGTAGATACTTGGGGCTTCCCAGCTCTTGATAGGTGCATAGCTATATGTGGGGCCCTTCTTCTGGGGACAATGTACAGCCATGGTGGCACTTCTGGCCATCTTCTGCCGTGGTGCTGTTGGCACACCAGGCAGGTGCTGTGGTGAGGACTGGGTGTGGAAGAGGCCAAAGGTGGGCTCACAGGCCCTTTGTTTTAGCTGAAGACCAGAGATAGAGAGGTGCACTGGAGATGGGGGAGGTGCTACTACAGGGTCCACAGACTTGGCTGAGGTGGTGCAGCCTAGTGAAAACCCCAGCTCCTTGTGTGACTGTTTTTGATGATGAGGTATGTCCCTATCATTTCATTGCAATTCTCTTTACAAAGGATTACACAATGGCATTGATATTAAACCCAAGACGACAGTGTTTCTAGCACATTGGGATCTAAGTGGATATCACTTGGGATTTTTGTTTTACCATTTCATGGGCCAGGGATGATGCTGCAGATCATCAATGAAGGGACTCTGGGGGGCTATTGTGAGCATTTAGTGAATTGTGTTTTCAAGTTAACCAAACACATGAGCTGAAATGTCATAGGTCCCTTTTATGATATTCTCTGTGATCTCTTCCAGGGTGCTTCCTGTGTAGGGTGGTACAGAGTGGTGATAAAATAGAGTAACACACCCGGACTCCACACATCTACCTTCTTCCCATCATAGGCCTCTCCCAGTACCAGTTCTGGGACATTGAAGATCTTGGTCCCACTTTGGCCTTGCAGTACAGTGCCAGCTCTACATCTGGTAGAGATAACAAAGTCTGCCAGCTTCATTGCCCTCTTCATCTAGAAGGATACTTTCAGAATTCAGGTCTCGCTGGACGAGGTCAATGTCATTGTAAAACTTGATGACTGACACAATCTGCCTGAATATTTTCTGTGCCTCTTCTTCCTGCAAACTGCCTTCCTCCCTTACTCATTGGAACAAGTTTTCTTAATTGTATGAACCTGGAAGAGGCAAATTATGTTAGGATGGTGTAGTTTATCCAGGTTTGCCAACTTACATGATAACCAGAATTCCTGCTCTAAGTTCTCTATAACATTTATGGCCAATGGCTGACTATGAGGCCATAATAAGCCAGTTTCACAGAGCCAAATTCACCCTGGCCAATGGTACATAGGAACATGTATTGACTTTTCAGGTTCTTCTTTTAGGGGTGGCAGGCCATGAGGCTAGGTAGTCACTGTGCTTCTGTGCAGACAGATCTTTGTGAAGCTATAATTCAACAACTCACTAGAGAGCAGTGAACAACTTCCACAGGTTACTGAAATCAGCTCCCTGGTCTGTAGGGACAGAACTGCAGGCCAGCCCACAGCCTTATATATAGGACACTCATCTCTAAGGGAGTGCTAAGTGAGAAATAGACCAATCACAGTAGGTTATATATAGCCCACAGTTACTGATTTCATGTTAGGTCCCAGGCACATTTCCTCTTCGCTGTCTCATTCTAGCCTCTCCAAGAGTCTCCTAGGAGCTTCGCGCCATGTACAGTGTCCAATGGGAACATCTCCCTCCATCACTTCGGCCTGGTGTGTGCTCCAATGGTGACTACCTACAAGGAGGTCCCTATCACACTCTGCACATCATTGTCCCTCTTTGTCTCTGAGACAGAAGGCTGAAAAAAAATAACAGGACACCACACTTTACAAAAACCTGAGCAGGAACAATCCATGATATCTCTGTGGGCTCAGGAAATCCTGGCAAGCATAATGCACTGACTTCAGAAGGAGCCTCTAAAAATGTCATAGGTGAATGAGCCTGATACTCCAAATAGTGAGATCTTCTGCTGTCCAATGATGGACTCAGCCTTTTCCTATAGCCTCTGGCTGTTTGTGAGGAAATGGATGAGCTGGGAGCAAACCCAGAGCTGTCTGGGAGGGAGTCTCTCTGAAGGAACTGGAGGAAAGCTTTGTTTTGAGTACTTTTGCTCCTTTTTACTGACTGGCTGGGGGAAATGAGCAAGTTCCCAGTGATTTTTTTCCTTGGGGCACAAAAGCACCTTCCTAGAATAAGGCCCCACTTGCTCCAGGGAAAGTGTCAGCAAAGAAAAACATAAAACAAACTCAGCTCAGGGAGAACAGATATCTCCTATCTCCTGTGGCCCAAAAGCAAAAATCTTGACTCAAACCTCCCATGTTAAAGCTGAAATGTGACTTTAGAAACTTTAGTCATGTAAAGGGAAATGGAAGTGGTAGACATGTGAGGCACTATGGGAAAGGTAGTTTGTAGTGGCATGCCAATATAGAAAAAGGCAGCTTGGGAAAAGAAGTCAAAAACATAGTGATGCTATAGAGAAAAGCATGCTGGGAAAGCCAGCATCAGCAATACCTGCCTGCCCAATTCCTCACTGGGCTCTGCAGGTTGCTTCTTTCAGAGGAACCACTTTATTGGTGAACATAGGATGGGCTTGTGTGTTTGGAGCCCTAGAGAAGCAGCACACTCTTGACAGACAAGTCCTAATTCCCTGTGCAGTCTCTTGAAGCCCCTGATGTTCACAAGGGGGGAAGACTTTTCCATGTTAAAGTCCGGCCCAGGTGTCGTGTCTTTTCTTCTTCTTCCAATATACCACTGTAGATAACATGGAGCAGCTGCAGCTGTGGATATGGGTCATAGGTATAAGTGAGGTTCTTTATCTGGTTACAGCATAGAGGGATGGAGGTACTTCTAGCCCCCTTGCCCTGGTTCTCTTGGCGCAACAAGCAGGTGCTGTTTTGAGGTCTGGATGTGGATGAGGCCAAAAGTGAGCTCACTGCCCTTTGTTTTAGGTGAAAACCAGAGATAGAGAGATGAACTGAGGATGGAGGATATGCAACTTCAAGGTCCACAGACTAGGCTCAGGAGGTGCAGACAAGCAAAAACCCCAGCACCTTGTGTGACTGCTCTTTGATGATGAAGTATGTCCCCATCATTTCATTGTATTTTCTCTTTACAAAGGATTACAAGATGCCATTGATATTAATCCCAACACTACAGTGTTTCTAGGACACTGGGATAAGTAGGTGTCATTTGGGATGTTTTCCTCCTGTTCATTGACCCATGGATGTTGCTGAAAGTCTTCAGTGGAGGGCCTCCGTTGTGGAACAACAGTGAGCATTTAGTGAATTAGTTTTTCAAGATACTCAGAGACATGAGCTGAAAAGTCATAGTTTCTCTTTTATGATATTCCCCTCGATCTCTTCCAACATGCTTTCTTGGAACAGGTAGTACCCAGTGGTAATAAAATAGAGCAGCACAACCTGACTCCACACATCTGCCTTCTACTCATCATAGCCCTCTCCCAGCACCAGTTCTGGGGTTTGAAGGTCTTGGTCCCACATTGCCCTTGCAGTACAGTGCCAGCTCTACATCTGGTGGAGATAACAAAGACTACCTGCTTCACATTGCCCTCTTCATCTAGAGGGATATTTTCAGAATTCAGGTCTAGATGGACGATGTCAAGGTCATGGCAAAACTTGATGCCTAACAAGATCTGACCGAATATTTTCTCTGTCTCTTCTTCCTGCAAACTGCCCTCCTCCCTTACTCGTTAGAACGAGTTTTCTCAGTCACAAAGAAATGTTGTTCTGTTGTAAGAACCTGGAAGCAGCAAATTATGTTATGGTGTAGTTTATCCAGGGTCGCCATCTAACACGGTAACCAGAGATCCTGCTCTAAGTAGTCATAACATTTATGGCCAAAGGCTGACTATGAGGTGATGATAGGCCAGTTTCACAGAGGCAAATGCACCCTAGCCAATGGTAACTAAGAGAATGTATTGACTTTTCAGGTTCTTCTTTTAGGGCGCACAGGTCATGAGGCTATGTGGTCAATGTGCTCTTATGCAGACAGTTGTGAACCTGCAACTAAACAACTAACAAGCTAGACAGAAGTGCAAAAGTTCCACAGGTTACCTGGTCTATAGGGACAGAACTGCAGGCCAGACCACAGCCTAATATACAGGACACTCATCGCTCACAGTGAGGTCTCACAGAGAAATGGACCAATCACAGCAGGGTATATATACCACAGAGTGAAAGCTTCCATGTTAGACCCCAGGCACTTTTCCCCTTCACTGTCTCACTCTGTCCTCAACAGGAGTCCCCTAGTAGCTTCCAGTCATGTGCAGTGTCCAGAGGGAACAGCTCCCTCCATCACGTTGGCCTGGTGTGTGCTCCAATGGTGACTACTTACAAGGAGGTCCCTGTCACACTCTGCACATTTGTCCCTCTTTGTCTCCTTTCTGAGACAAAAAGCTGATAAATAACAGAAAACCACACTTTACAAAAACCTGAGCAGGAACTGTCCATGATATCTCTGTGGGCTGGGGAAATCCTGGCAAGCATAATGCACTGACTGCAGAAGAAGCTTCTAAAAATGTCCTGGGTGAATGAGCCTGGCTTTCCAAATTGTGAGCTCTTCTGCTGTCCGGCTGATGGACTCAGCCTTTCCTACAGCCTCTGGCTGTTTGTGAGAAATGAGTGAGCTGGGAGCAAACCCAGAGCTGTCTGGGAGAGAGTCTCTCTGGAGGAACTGGAGGAAAGCTTTGTTTTGAGTGCTTTCACTTCTTTTTACTGACTGGCTGGGGGAGAGGAGGAAGTCCCCAGTGATTTTTCCTTTGGGCACCACTCACTCTGGGGAAAGTGTTAGCAAAGAAAAAAATAAATAAATAACAAAGCCAGCTCAGGGAGAACAGACATCTCTTATCTCCTGTGGTGAAAGCAAAAATCTTGACTCAAACCTCCCATGTTAAAGCTGAAATGTGACTTTAGAAACTTGAGTCATGGAAAGGAATTTGGAAATGGTGGACATGTGAGGCACTATGGGAAAGGTAGTTTGTAGTGGCATGCCAATATAGAGAAAGGCAGCTTGGGAAATGAAGTCTGAAACATAGTGATGCTGTAGAGAAAAGCATGCTGGGAAAGCCAGCATAGGCAATACCTGCCTGTCCAATTCCTCACTGGGCTCTGCAGGTTACGTCTTTCAGAGGAGCCACTTTGTTGGTGAACATAGCATGGGCTTATGTGTTTGGAGCCCGAGAGAAGCAGCACACTTTTGACAGAAAAGTTGGAAGCAACCCATGTTCAGAAGAGGCGATTACTTTTGCATGGCAAAGTCTGGCACAGGTGCCGGGTCATTTCCTCTTCCTATGTGCCACTGTAGATACTTGGGGCTTCCCAGCTCTTGATAGGTGCATAGCTATATGTGGGGCCCTTCTTCTGGGGACAATGTACAGCCATGGTGGCACTTCTGGCCATCTTCTGCCGTGGTGCTGTTGGCACACCAGGCAGGTGCTGTGGTGAGGACTGGGTGTAGAAGAGGCCAAGGTGGGCTCACAGGCCCTTTGTTTTAGCTGAAGACCAGAGATAGAGAGGTGCACTGGAGATGGGGGAGGTGCTACTACAGGGTCCACAGACTTGGCTGAGGTGGTGCAGCCTAGTGAAAACCCCAGCTCCTTGTGTGACTGCTCTTTGATGATGAGGTATGTCCCTATCATTTCATTGCATTTTCTCTTTACAAAGGATTACACAATGGCATTGATATTAAACCCAAGACGACAGTGTTTCTAGCACATTGGGATCTAAGTGGATGTCACTTGGGATGTTTTCTTACCATTTCATGGGCCAGGGATGATGCTGAAGATCATCAATGGAGGGACTCTGGGGGGCTATTGTGAGCATTTAGTGAATTGTGTTTTCAAGTTAACCAAACACATGAGCTGAAATGTCATAGGTCCCTTTTATGATATTCTCCTTGATCTCTTCCAGGGTGCTTCCTGTGTAGGGTGGTACCAGGTGGTGATAAAATAGAGTAACACACCCGGACTCCACACATCTGCTTTCTTCCCATCATAACCCTCTCCTGGGTACCAGTTCTGGGGCACTGAAGGTCCTGGTTCCACATTGCCCTTGCAGTACAGTGCCAGCTCTACTTCTGGTAGAAAGACCAATGTCTGCCAGGTTCTCGTTGCCCTCTTCATCTAGAAGGATATTTTCAGAATTCAGGTCTCAATGGACGATGTCAAGTCATGACAAAACTTGATGCCTGACAAGATCTGCCCGAATGTTTTCTGTGCCTCTTCCCCCTCAGCCTGCCGTCTTCCCTTACTCTTGGAACAAGTTTTCTCAGTCACAAAGAAATGTTGTGGTGTTATAAGAATTTGGAAGAGGCAAATTATGTTAGGATGGTGTAGTTTTTCCAGGGTTTCCATCGAACACAATAACCAGAGGTCCTGTTCTAGGTTATCTGTCTATAAAGTTTATTGACAATGGGTGCTTGTGAGGTGATGATAGGCCAGTTTCACAGAGCCAAATGTACCCTAGCCGATGGTAGGTAGGAACATGTATAGACTTGGCAAATTCTTCTTTTAGGTGTGGCAGGCCATGAGAGTGGGTGGTCACTGAGTTTCTATGCAAGACAGATCTTTGTGAAGCCACAACTCAACAACTAACAAGCTAGATAGCAGTGAAAAAATTCCACAGGTTACTGAAATCAGCGCCCTGGTCTGTAGGGACAGAACTGCTGTCAGCCCACAGCCTTATATACAGGACACTCACCCCTCACAGTGAGGTCTGACGGAGAAATGGACCAATCACAGTAGGCTGTATATAGCCCATGATGACAGTTTCCATGTATGGCCCCAGGCACCTTCCCCCTTCACTGTCTCACTCTGTCCTCTCTAGAAGTCCCCTAATTGCTTCCAGCCATGTACAGTGTCCCAAGGGAACAGCTCCCTCCATCACTTAGGCCTGGTGTATGCTCCAGTGGTGACTATTTACAAGGAGGTCCCTGTCAGACTCTGTACATTTGCCCCTCTTTGTCTTGATTCCTAGACTGAAGGCTGAAAAATAAGAGGACACCACACTTGACAAAAACCTGAGCAGGACCCCACCATGATGTCTCTGTGGGCTCAGGAAATCCTGGCAAGCATAATGCACTGACTGCAGATGGAGCTTCTACAAATGTCCTGGGTGAATGAGCCTGGTTCTCCACATTGTGAGCTCTTCTGCTATCCAGCTGATGGACTCAGCCTTTCCTACAGCCTGTGGCTGTTTATGTAGAAAAAGATGAACTGGGAGCAAACCCAGAGCTGTTGGGAGGGAGTCTCTCTGAAGGAACTGGAGGAAAGCTTTGTTTTGAGTGCTTTCACTTCTTTTTACTGACTGGCTGGGGGAGATGAGCAAGTTCCCAGTGATTTTTTTCCTTGGGGCACAAAAGCACCTTCCTCGAATAAGGCCCCACTCACTCCAGGGAAAGTGTCAGCAAAGAAAAAAATATAACGAAACCAGCTCAGGGAGAACAGACATCTCCTATCTCCTGTGACAGTCCAAAAGCAAAAGTCTTGACTCAAACCTCCCATGTTAAAGCTGAAATGTGACTTTAGAAACTTTAGTCATGTAAAGGGAAATGGAAGTGGTGGACATGAGAGGCACTATGGGAAAGGTAGTTTGTAGTGGCATGCCAATATAGAGAAAGGCAGCTTGGGAAATGAAGTCTGAAACCTAGTGTTGCTACAGAGAAAAGCATGCAGGGAAAGATAGCATAGGCAATACCTGCCTGCCCAATTCCTCACTGGGCTCAGCAGGTTGCCTCTTTCAGGGGAGCCACTTTATTGGTGAACATAGGGTGGGCTTGTGTGTTTGGAGCCTGAGGGAAGAAGCACACTGTTGACAGGCAATGCGTGATTCTCTCCTGCAGTCTTTTGAAGCACCTGATGTTCAGAAGAGATGATGCCTTTACCATGTCGAAAGCTGGCCCAGGTGTCAGGTCATTTCCTCTTCCAATATGTCGCTGGAGATAATTGGGGCAGCCACAGTACTGAACAGGGTGCATAACCATCATTGTGGCCCTTCTTCTGGGGACAACGTACAGGGATGGAGGCACTGCTAGCCACCCTCTGCCCTGGTGCTGTTGGCACAACAGGCAGGTGCTGGTGTGAGGGCTGGGTGTGAAAGAGGCCAAATGTGGGCTCACTGGCCCCCTTTTTTTAGGTGAAGACCAGAGAAAGATGAACTGGGGAAGGGGGAGGGGCAACTCCAAGGTCCACTCACTTGGCTGAGGTGGTGCAGCCAAGTGCAAAACAGAGCTCCTTGTGTGACTGCTCTTTGATGATGAGGTATGTCCCTATCATTTCATTGCATTTTCTCTTTACAAAGGATTACACAATGGCATTGATATCAAACCCAAGACCACAGTGTGTCTAGGACATTGGGATATAAATAGGTGTCTTTTTGGATGTTTTCTGCCCATTTCATGAGCCATGGATTTTGCTGAAGTTCTTCAGTGGAGGGCCTCCTCTCTGTCGCAACTGTCAGCGTTTAGTGAATTACATTTTCAAGTGACCCAGAGACATGAGCTGGAATGTCATAGGTCCCTTTTATGATATTCTCCTCGATCTCTTCCAGAGTGTTTCCTCGGGAGGTGTCGTACTCGGTGGTGATAAAATAGAGCAGAACGTTCAGAGGACACATAGGCCTTCTTCCCATCTTAGACCTCTCCCGGTACCAGTTCTGGGGACTGAGGGTCTTTGTTGCACTTTGCCCTTGCAGTACAGTGCCAGTTCTGCTTCTGGTGTCTATACCAAAGTCCACATTGCCCTCTTCATCTAGAAGGATATTTTCAGAATTCAGGTCTAGATGGACGATGTTAAGGTCATAGCAAATGTTGATGGCTTATAAGATCTCCCCGAATATTTTCTTCTCTCTCATTCCTTGTCGGCAAGAATGGGGTCGGGGCTGTAGAGGAAGAACCACTCCCATGATACTATAGGGGGACTGGAGCAGGGACATGCCAGGAAGTGAGAAAGAGGCTGCATGGCTAGAACTTTGAGCCCAGCTCTGTCAGACATCCCACACCTGGAACAAAAATTCCAAAGATGCAGTGACCCAGGTCACAGGGCCTCCCTCTGACACATCTAGAGAGACCCTACACTAGGTTCTTCATATTTAGAAGGCTCAGAATGACGGCTGAAAGAGATTGAGGGAGAAATTGTTGCCTTCTCTGTGACAGAGCTTCGGTACAAGGACACTAGTATAGAAAGCAGGTCTGAAGGGGGAATTGGTGTGTTTGCTGTCAACTTCCCAGGTACAGCTGGGCCTCACGATGTCTTCCCTTCCCACTTCCTACTGTCAAAGTCCTTCTTCTCTTAGTGACAGAAGTACGTAGAAGGGCATGCTGGGCTGTGTTGATATGGAGACAGGTGAATCAGCCTGTCGGCTTGAAAGGCAGAATAGTCTTGTCAACAGGACCACATATTGGCACAAGGGCTTCTGCATTAGATGGTGGCAAAGCCCCCAGCTCACCCCACCTGCAGTTGGCATGGGACCTTCCAGAGACTGCACACATCCAAAATGTCCATACAGACATGGAAAGACAGAGAGGTCCAAAAACCCATCCCAACAGTGTTTCCCAAATTCTGGCTCATGGTTCTACTGTGACTGTTGTAGGGAAATGTCTTCTGGGTGATTGGACATAGAACACATGGAGGACAGAAGGAGAAAAAGGACCAGCGTTAGTGCCCCATGACAATGAGTTTATTTTCTTCTTGGCATGTATGGCTAAAAGGCACCATGAGTGCTTCTTGCCTGATCATCAGATGCTTTGGATGGCTATCCCAGTGTCCTCTGCTCTTGAGAATGGAGTTAGTTCCCCATGGAGACTCCTGTGGCACTGTAATCACAATGACCTCTTGGGTTGCCCAGTGTCCCATGGACTGGATATGCAGCAGGAGACACTGACTATCCAGACTTTCATCTGCAGATGCTTGTGACAACACCTGGTGGATGCCACACTCTGTGCTATCAGAAGTCAGAGTTCATTACTTCTTGTCTGTTCACCTGAACTGCAGGGAGATCTTGAGGTTCTCCTTTGAGCCTTGACCATAGTCCCTCTGCCAGGCACCAGATCATCACATAAGATTGCATCAGGACATTTCTTCCTTACACACGATGGCCTCACATACCTTCTTCATCCCTTGCTTAGGTGAGAGAATTGACCTTGTTTTTCCAGTCAAGTCTTGTTCTAGACAGGCATGACCCTCAGCAACAATCAACCACCTGACTTTGTAGTCAGAGATCCCACAATTGAGAACATAATGCCCAGGAAATACAAGGATCTAAGTCACATGGCTGCCATGAAAAAATCAGTAGAGTCTCCTCCTCCAGGCTCCTCAGATGTGAAAGACTGAGGATTGGAAATTGATGGATCTTTTGTAATCAACCTCTGTCCTTTGAGGACATTCTCCCGGAATGCCACGGTAGAGAGTGCTGTGACAATGCAAACATCTCGTCTAGACTGGGTGCCCAGGGTATGCAGGAACTGGGATCCAGCTCAGCCTCCCACAGTTGACCTCTTCAATGTGACATCAGGCCTCACAGGTCTTGACACACTCTGCCTGTCCAGTTGAACTGTAGGGGGACGTTGAAGTTGCCCTTTGGGCTTTGACCATAGTCATTCTTTCAGGTCCTAGATCTCCAAGCAGAGTCTTCTATATGAACATCTGTTCCCTGTGGACAACAGCTCCACAGCACAACACCCACCACCCACCTCACTCTGATCACAGTCTTTGGTGTCTTCTGCTAGTTCAGTTACATCAGACACCACCTGAGTATGTTTCAGCAGGATTTCTTCCTGAGGAGGTATGCTAAGTGGCAGGGTTTAATCCAGCTGGTGTAGAAATACATCTGAACATCCCATTGGACCCCAAAAAACAAACATGTACATTTCTGATTTTTCGATGAAAAGGCAGAGAAAATAAAATGCAAAGCACATATGTACCCTCTCAAACCTGCATGCCCAGTTCCTTGGGCTCTTCATCCTGTCTCTGTTGCGGGAGCCACTTTGTTGTTGAACATGGGTTGGACTTGTGTCTCTTGATCCCCCGAGAAGCAGCATAATCTGGAGAAGCAGGCCCTGATTCTCTTGCAAAGTCTCTGGAAGCACCCGATGCTCTGAGGGTTCAGTGCATTTTCCATGTCAGAGTCATTTCCAGGGGACAGAGGAGTTTCTTCTTCTGATATGCTTCTGCAGACACTCAGAGAAGTCTCACCTCTGGATAGGGTGGCAGAGCTCCACGTGGGGCTCTTCTTCTGGGGATAATGTACAGGCATGGAGGCACTTCTGGCCACCTTCTGCCCTGGGGCTGCAGGCACAACAGACAGGGGCTGGTGTGAGGGCTGGGTGTGGAGGAGGCCAAAGGTGGGCTCACTGGCCCTCCGTTTTGGGGAAGACCAGAGACAGAGGGATATACTAGGGACGCAGGAGGCCCAGCTCCAACGTCCACAGACTTGACTGAGGTGTTGCAGCCGAACTCAAGGGGCAGCCCCTTGCGGGCCTGCTCTCTGATGATTAGGTATGTCCCCATCAACTCATCGTATCTGTTTCTTTTCAGGGATTCCAAAACGTCAATCATATTAAAGCCGAGGTCAGAGAGTGTGTCTAAAACCTTCGGATCTAACAAGGTTTCACTTGGGATGTTTTCTTTCCACTTCATAACCCATGGATGTTGCTGAAGGTCTTCAATGGAGGGCCTCCTCTCTGGGGCAACTGTCAACATTTGGTGAATTAAATTTTCCAGTTGCCCAGAGACGTGAGCTGGAATATCATAGGTGCCTGTGACGATCTTCCCCTCGATCTCTTCCATGGTGTCTCCTTGGAAGGGGTGGTTCCCGGTGGTGACCAAATACAGCAGCACACCCAGACTCCACACATCTGCCTTCTGCCCATCATAGCCCAACCCCAGGACCTGTTCTGGGGCATTGAAGCTCTTGGTCCCACATTGCTGGTGTAGTAGAGTTCCAGCTCTCCAACTGGTGGCGAGGCCAAAGTCTGCCAGCTTCACATTGCCCTCTTCATCAAAGAGGATATTTTCGGGCTTCAGGTCTCGATGGACGATGTCAAGGTCATGGCAATACCTGATGGCTGACATGATCTGCAGAATATTTTCTGTGCCTCTTCCTCCTGCAACCTGCCCTCCTCTGTCACTCTTTGGAACAAGTCTCCTCCCGGGGCAAACTCCGTGATGAAGTAGATTTGCTCTGGTGTTACCAGCACCTGGAAGAGGCAAATGATGTTGGGATGGTGCAGTCTTTCGAGGGCCATCATCTCAGATATGATGAACCGGAGGTCCTCCTCGAGGTTTTCTATCACTTTGATTGCCACCGGAATGCCTGTGAGGCGATGGTAGGCCAGCTGCACAGAGCCAAATGCACTGTGGCTGATGGGAAATAGGACCATATATTGGCTGTTCAGGCTCTTGGTGTTGGGATGGCAGTCCATGAGGCTAGGTGGTCAATGTGCTCCTGTGCAGACAGGTGGTGGCAAAGTCTCAGCTCAACAACTAACCAGATAGCTATGAGAGTCCCACAGGTCACCTAAGTCACTCTGTAGGGACAGAGCTGCAGCCCAGCCCAGGGCCTTATATACAGGACCCTCATGCCTCACAGTTGCTCCTTGTGAGGTCAGAGTGAGAAATGGACCAATCACAGCAGGCTATCTATAGCCCACAGTGGCTGGCTTCATGTTGTGCCCCAGGTACCTTTCTCCTTCTCATGAAAATGAGGTTAGTCTCCACCAGCTTCTGCTTCAGTGGATGAGACAGGCAGATGGATATTATCTCATCTACAAATTACAGCCAGCACAGTCTTCAGTGGACTTTGTCCTTGGCTTCTGTGTACCTCAAATCATTTCTGGCTTTTTGAGGATGAGGTACCTTTTGAACAGGTCTCCTGTAGAGAGGCAAAGTCATTAGGGACTTGTCAAAGCCATGTTTACAGTCTTCTGTTCTTGGGACCAGCAGGGGACTAAAGGCAGGAAGATCCATGGCATGGGGAGTGCTTGGCCACTCTCTAGCCTGAACCTGTTAGTCCCAGGCCTGGCCCAGCAGTTTGCTTCCAGTGTTGACTAAAGGCCACATTAAATATGAACTCCCAGAGAGTAGGAGGAGGCCCCCTGGTGTCTCTGGGCATGGACTTACTCTATCTGAGGAGGTAGTGAGGAGGTTGGGAGTGGGGAAGGGCTCTAGGTTCCTGTCATGCCTGTTGACCTCAAGTAGTTCTAGGAAACTCCTATGATGTCTGAGCTTCTTATAGATAGGAGATCTGAATTTCTACCTTGTGATCCTGGGTACTGATTGACCTTAGAACCATTGTCCTGGACAACTCCTAGAGCATGGCTGCAGCCTCCTGTCTGCTTCTCCAACCGTCTCCAGTCATTCCTATCTCACAGTTCCTGAGAGTCACTCCATTTGGGGGACAGGATCATTTCTCTCAGTCAGAGGCCAAGCTCTTGTTTTATTTGAGACAAACATAAACTAGCTCATAAGGACTGGTGGGAACTGAGTGACCAAAGTAAAATGGCCACTCTGTCCTGACCCATCTTCTGAATCCTGCTCATCTTCTCCATCACAAGTCGCAACTCCTCCGCCTAAAGCAATGGACGAGGGCATTTTATGGTTTCTTTATCGGTGGTGGGACCACCATCCAGCTGCCTGCTGTCCCACACCATGACCAAAAACATCTTAGGAAGAAAGGATTTATTTAGCTTGCATATCCCATTCAAAGCCCATCACTGAGGATAGTCGGGGTAAGAACTCAAGCAGGAGCAGAGACAAGAAGCATGGGGGAAAGTTACTGACTTGTTCTCCATGACTTGCTCAGCTTGATTTCTCATATGACTCAGGACCACTGCCCAGGGCTGGCACCGCCCACAGGGAACTGGAAGAGCCTTATCCGTGTTTAAGAAGGTGGCCCATGGCCATGCCCACAGGACAAAGTGGTGAAGGCGATTTCTCAGTTTCCTCCTTTTTGTGACTCTTGCGTCAAGTTGACAAAACCCAGCCAGTATTCCTGCCTCCTCTTGTGCCCATGTAGCAAGACCCCCAAGCAGGACACCACAGAGCCAATATCCCGAGCAAGTACAAAGGGGTTTATTAAAACATGTAAGCCCAGCCTTGGTCCACGTCTAACACACTGGCTAGCCAGGTAAAGGAGGATGGCCCTGAGCTCTCAGAATGAAGGGTTTTTAAAGGAAAAACTGAAGGCTAAGGGGCACAAGCCTTCCCATCACAGGGTCACACGTCAGTTAACAGGAACATTTAGCCAAGAGAAGAACTATAGAAAACCAAATATGTTTGGAGACTCTCCCAGTACTGTTGGAGACTTTGATGGATTAAGCCTTTGTTTTAGCTATTCCTTGGCCAGCAGCTTACCCACCCTGGAGGGCAGGGAGTAGCCTTGACTGGAGTCTTAGGTTGGTGTCTGTGTCTCTGAAACTTGGTTCAGCTTTTATGTTAGTATTTCTAGACATGAAGTTTTCTTTTAAATGGAGTTTCTCTTACTTCTTTCTCACTCTCAGTCAGAGTCTATTTCCTTCCTGTTCTGCAGACTGAGAAGTGGCAGTGTCTCTAAGAAGTTGGTAGGATAATAAGTGGTTATGGTAGTGGTTGTTAAGTGTTTCTTTAGTAGGAATATAGCAGATGTGATGATAATGGTGGTGGTGTGAGGTGTAGTTGTGGTTGTGGTGGTGTGTACTGATTATCCACACTATCTCCCAGCTGTTATGCCCAGATCATGGGAACCCCCAAAAGACCTCCAAGGAGATCTAATTCCACATGTAAAGCAAAGAGCTTTTATTTCCAGCTCAGTCTCTGTCTCTCACAGTGGTGACAGCAGAGAGCTCTAAGCTCAGTAAGGGTAGAGTTTTTATCATAGCAGAGGTTAGGATGAGGGGATTTCCAGGGTCCAGGACCCTGATTGGCTGACAATTGTCTAGGGGTATCTGTAAAACAACAATAGGTTTGTGCTAGACTCAGGGACATCTGGCCACCTTATCTAATGTTTGGCATGTTTGGGATGTCAGTTACTTCCTCATCCCTCAGTGGATCCCTGGGTGATGTCAGTTTATGGCTTTTCCTGGATCTGGGTGTTGCCTGCCATTAAGCCTGTCACAGAAGCAGTGTCTGGACCCCTAAGCCTGTCATGGCTGCTGTGTGGTCAAGCTGTGCTGGACCCTCAACATTGCCCCATTCACAGGTACCAAAGATAGGGCTCAATCATGAGTCCTACCTGTCCAGGGATGCAAG
The DNA here is from genome assembly GCF_049852395.1 of Peromyscus maniculatus bairdii. Lineage (NCBI taxonomy): Eukaryota > Metazoa > Chordata > Mammalia > Rodentia > Cricetidae > Peromyscus > Peromyscus maniculatus. The sequence goes on from NC_134864.1 coordinate 24,267,962, forward strand.
GGTTTGGGGTCCTACAAACCATTAGCTAACAGATTTTTCTAGGGCAGTGACATCTTTATCTACTCTCATTCTTAAGGCCTTGTAGTTCTGATCTTTGAGTGCAACCAGATTAGAATCTTATGTTACACCTCTTTGGTTCTGCACAAAGAATGTCAAGTCTCTTATCTTATTGCAGAGTCATTTCAGTTAATAACTTTATCAATTGACAACTCATAGTATGTCAATGAGCATTATAGTTGGCCATCTTGCCCCTATGCCAGGGAGTTTCTTCTTGACCCAGCATTTCAGCCTCCTCTGGACAGGGAATATGGGATGACATATTTTCTTCTGGAGTTGCTTTGACCTGCCTTTGGGGCACCATTGTCAGGGCCCCAAAAAGGTTAGTCAAAGGCTGGGCATTGGGGCATTGGCAGAAACATGTGGTTATCTGACCCTGTAGAGACAGGGAACAAATCAGGTTGGCTGGGCTGGTCCATGTCAGCTTTAGTCTGGAGCTCACAATCGTCCAGAACAATGTAGTCAGCAACTGAAGCTTGGAGGTGACTGCCAGCCAAGGGGAAATCTGTTGAGACAAACTTAAACTAGGAACAGAAGTTAAAATTTATGAACCTATTTGGAACCCTAAGGCTCACATCCTTAGTAACTGGGAAGAACAGGGGTCCAAAGGCCAAGAGAGAGAAAAAATACCATCCTTACGAATAAGCTGTACTTATCTGGGGTCCTTCTTACATCTGTGAATGGATCGAAGTTTTATAACTCTTTTAATCCTCTGAGGCCTACAGGAACTATCTTACAATATGACATAAAAGTTTTAGATAAGTCAGTGTTATCAACCTGTACTGAAGTCCATATCACAGACAAAGCAGGTGATGGGTATCTGTAAAACAGCAGAAGTGGACTCATATCTTTGTGACCCAACAAGAACTACAGATTTCAGTTAAAAGCATATGCATTTTCCTTCTGTCCAGATGGACAAGTATAAATTGGACAGGATGTTTATTTTGGATTGAGGAGAAGCACTTCTAGGTTTATAGAAGACAACTAAAATTAATCTAAAATGTTGAGCTTGTAACTGAACAGTAAATAGCCATTATTCTATCAGCTTATCAGAACTCTATTAAATGTTGAGTTCTGAACTCTTATACCATAGAACAGGAGAGCGATATGAAACATTTCTCATAATCTAAATCATTTTCTGGGATCCTCAAGCTTATAGGCTTTCATATCCTCAGACCTTTCTTAGACCCATATTTAAACCTTTATGACTTATTTAAACTTTTATATCTTAGAACATTTTCTTTAAAATGAGCTATAATAGCCTTGCAGAAGGATCTGGTTGTCTGATGCTGCCTAGCTGACAAAGTTATAGCTAGCTTAACTGTCAGTAGTATCAGAAATCTGAGAAGGATAAATTATGTCTGAGGGCAGACCAAGCAGCTTCCAATCCTATAAATGACAGGGACCAGTCCATACCCAGGTTTCCATAGCGTTGGAGGCACCAGTCAGAACAGCATCAGTCTTCTTTGGCCATCAGGCCTATAAGACAGAGTTTTTTCTGTGGAAGAGGGACATGGGAAGACTGATCTTCCTTTGTCCAGGCAAAAGGTGAAATCAGTTTCAGTGTCCTGCTGCTTCTCCACTGTCTGGGCCAGGTCCTGGTGGCAGATGTTGCATTGGGGTATCTTGTCCTATGATCAGTATTGCCGTAATCCAGGAAGAAATGCTGTGGTCCTTATATGTAATCTACTTTGGAGACCTTGGGTCCCTGCTGGAATATGGGAGTCTGTCTGACATAATGAGCTTTTAGATCAACATTTAAGTGCCATATTCTGGAGATCTCTGAAGTATGAGGGCTGTCCAGTTGTATCTGAATAGACAAACTTTGTTACTTCTTTCAAGCTCAACCCTGAAAACATATGCAAGGAACTGAGTAAAGCTTATTCCTGTAATTAATTAAATCAGTACTTAGCCTGACTACAATTTAAAAACTTGATTATTTATGACTATTTACTTATGTTCTCTAACAGTCTACAATAAGCAGCCTTAAAAACAATGGTTTTAAATCGAACCTCTTCTAATATCAAATACAAGTTCAGTAAAGAATATAAAATATCAATATAAAACATATATGTGATTCACTTTATCTAAATAGCTTATGTTTAACAAGTTTAGCAAAGACAAGGAGGGTAGACAACATTCTTAAGCCTGAATGGACCTTGGGTAAGGAGAAACATTCTCTAAGTCACTGGTTCTCAACTTTGTCAATGCTATTTCTTAACTGCAGTTTTGCCATTGTTATGAATCTCAATGCAAACATATGACATACAGATGGTCCTAGGCTACCCCTGGAAAAAGGTTTTCAGCTCCTAAAGGGTCGAGATTCATGGAGTCAGAAGCTGTATGAAGCCCTGTGCCAGACTGCTTAGATCATTGTCTTGCTGCATCACAAGAAATGAACATCCAAGTTTCTGGTTAGTATTTGGAGTTTATGGCTGTGACCCTAATTTTCAGCCTTTTCAATATTTTAAAAATTGTTCTTAAAAAGGTTAAGATCTCTCAAAAGTCGTTCTGCAATTATCAACAATAAAGTAACTTCTTTTACTTTAAGAGGGAGGAAACAAGGCACAACCACAATCTGTGTAAAGTAAGACCAAGCTCGAGAGTGCAAAGAATGCAAAAGTTCAATATCTGGGATTCATTCATAATCCTTTGGTTCTTTTTCTTAGAAGGTTGGATCATTTCTTTGGCCGTACCCTTGGCAGCGTATACATAGACTGCCTTCTAGATCTCAGCCTGCTCCTTTTCACTGTGGCTGATACTTCTGGCGATCATCACCTAGCACTGGCATTTTTAAAACTGCTAAGGTCCACCCTTACAACTGGACTCTCTTTGGAACTCTAGCCCTGCCATACATTTGTAAACCTCAGCTCTTCCCTATGATCTCTTCATGTCTTTAAAACCATTATCTTCTTATTACATGAGTAAATCTTAAATTACACAGTTTTGCTGCCAGAGCAAAGTATATTCTTGTGTATAAAAGCATTGAGGTGCAGCTTTAATATTTATCAAATACCTTACTTATTAAACATATATAGCCATCTATTTATGTTCTCTAGAAGCTTACTGTTGAACACTTAGCAAAAACATAAGTACTCAGGTGTAAGTCTCTAAGTTTGCTTTTCGTTAACTTTATAACCTTTAGTAAAAGATGGTTGCCAGGCACGTGGCCACCTATGAGGTCACCAGACAACATGGAGGAAAGCCACATGGTTGCTGTTTAAGACATGTTTTTCCAAACAATAATTACTTGCACACATATGCACAGTTGGATCCAAGTTACATACACATCAGTACAGTTAAAGCTAGCTTATATTTATCCAAGTCACATATATGTACACACACACACACACACACACACACACACACACATATCCATTTTTAACATAAACAGTTTAGAGAATCATTAGCTAATTTTAAAATGGAAAACAACCATAATAACTTTAAAATTCAGTATTTGCAGGTATAAGAAACCACAACAAACATAGTTGATATTCCCTGTGATCTTCTACAACCTTCCATATTCACAGCATACACACTGACCTTCTATAACCTCCCATGTTCCCTCAGTCCGTTCAGGCATTTACTTCAGACAAATTTTTTCTTCCTTTTTTAAACATAGAATCTCTTACCAAAGTCTTTCTTGTGATTTCCCTCAGTAGTCTAGAATATAATGTAAAGCTGCAATATTTTAAACAAGAACAGAAATACATGCATATACCATAACACGAATAACTCTGTTTGCATCAACATTGTACCAATGTGAAGCATCTTTAACTAGCAGTAGTTTTTTAATCAATAATAATTTATAACCAACCCTTTTCAATGATGACAAATATTTATAACCTATCTGAATGCTACAGCATTATAACAGTCCACCGTAGCTTAACAACCATAGGCAGTGATACTCCATTCTGTCCTAGAAGCCAATCCTCCCTTAGGTTCGGTGGGAGGGCCCCAGGGCAGGTCGTGGGAGCCCCAGCCATCAGCATGGGGGAGGAAGGGGATAGCGCACAGCACAGGACAAAAGATTGTTCTTAAACCCGGATTCTCAAGTACACTAGAGAGGCCGACTCAAAGGGACTCCATGCCCTGGCTGTGCCCTCTGGACCCATAGGCCACTCCTCAGCCCCCTCCAGGCTCAGGCATGCTCTGAGCTCCTTGAGGCCCCGGCTGACTCCTGCCTGCGCTGTACCACAAAGTCTGAGGTTCCCTGCACAGGGGCTGGCTTCGAACCTGCCCTGCATCTGGGCCACAGTGTCCATAGCATGCCCCAGCACCGGCCACTTCAAGTCCTCATAGCTGCTGTCCATGCCACATAGCACCATAACGATGAGCTACTGCCTGGGCTGGTCCACTGCCAGCCAGAGAACAAGGAGGCAATGGGGCAGGAGCATTCTTAGTCTGTCCCAGCCCAATCAAAGGGACCCTCCTGCCCTTGCTGGCCATCTGGTCCCAAAGGCTGTCCATGCACAGCTTCCATCAGGAGTCATAACGCACATACAAGCTCAGACATAAAACATGCATCCCTGTGGCCACTTTCTTACACATTCACATATTCATATAGGTAGGACATTCCAACACAATGGCAAACAAAACTTTTTACAACTCACAAGACAACAAAACAGCTCTCCTGGCACCTGGAGACAAAAACAAAAACAAAAAGATGCCAGCCTCATGCTGGTCTCATGGGAGTGACCCATGTCGTCTATACAAATCAAATACCTGCAAGTACTTACAAATTTTTGGGCACTTACAAAAGGATATTCCAAAAATTCATTTACAAAAGGATATCCAAACAGAACCAGAGGAAAGTAAACACAGAAAACACAAAAGTAAACACAGGTAAACACAGACACACAGAACACACAGAAAACATACCAGCCAGCTTCAGGCTCTATGGGTGGTGGTCTCAGTGGCGTTGGGGAATCTGGGACAAGCCCCCAAATATTAAGCCCAGATTGGGGGACCCCCAAATGACCACCACGAAGACTGAATCCTGCATATAAAAGCAAAGAGCCTTTATTTTCAAGCTCAGGTGCTTGGTCTGTGTCCCACACAGCAGTGAGAGCAGAGAGCCCTAAGCCCAGTCAGGATAGGGTTTTTATCATAGCAGAGGTTGGGGTGAGGGGATTTCCAGGGTTCAGGACCCTGATTGGCTTATAGTTGTCTAGGATATATATCTTTAAAACAAAAATAGGTGTGTGCTAGACTAAGGGACATCTGGTTACTTTATCTAATGGTTGGAATGTTTGGGATGTTATGTAGCTGGTGTTTTCTCCAGTCTCTATACTTCCTGCCTGGCTACTGGCCAATCAGCATTTTATTTATCAACCAATCAGAGCAATACATTCATAGCATACAGAAAGACATTCCCCTTTTCTTTTTTTCAAAAAGGAAGATTTTAACTTTAACATAGTAAAATAACATATAACAAAACAATTATCAAGCAAGAATTATAGTTATAATATCTAGTCTATTTGTATTTGGCAAAATTAAAGAAGTTATCCTATCTATCCTATATTTGTGAGTTTAAGGTTTCATATCTAACTTATATTTTATTATAACTAAGGAAATTTTAATTATCTAGTCTTCAACTACATCAAAGACCTCAGACAGAGATAATATTACCTGAGAAATTGAAAAAGGATGCAAGCAACTTTCAGGAGTCTTGTAATAGTAGACAGAGAGAGCTGGCAGCCTGGACAGTCACCCAAAGCTCCTCTGTGGAGTTGGGGCTGTGTGATCAAGTTGATTTGGGGCCCCTCCACATCAGCAACATCTTCCCCTGTCAGGAACTGACTCAGCCCCTCTGCAGCTTTCCCAGATCTGCCTTCTGTGCCTGCCCCTCCCCTCTTTAAGCCAGCATGTGTCTTGACCTGAAGTGGTCTTTCTGTACTTTGGAGTTCTTCTCTTTAAGCACGCCTTGGCTTCCCAGACCCAAATCTACTCTGGGTACTATGGTAGGCTCTAGGTTTGCTTAGTAGACAGAAATGTGGGCAGATGTCTGAGAGTGTTTCTGGAGAGGTGTGTCTGAGTTAGTAAGACCCATCCTGAATGTTTTGTGTGGAACGTTTCTTCACGCTGCATTGCCGGCTGTTAAAAAAAAAAAAATAGAGAAACCAACAAGAGCAGCAACATCAGCTGTCTGGGATTCCTGACTGTGGACCCAATGTGACCAGTTGCTCTCACTCCTTTGCCCTGCTTCCACACCAAGACTTACTGTGCCATTAAATATCAAAATTTCCTTGGTAGTGGGGCCTGCCCTGATGAGATTTCTCCCGTAGGCCTGGGCAGGATGCTATGAAAGGCAGGGGTAATCTGAGGGAATGAATCTAAGTACACAAGCTCTTTTGTCCATACACTTTATTTCTCTGAGATAAAATTCTACCTACACAGCTTCAGTTCTGTTCTCATGCTTAGCTTCTCCCTTTTCCTCCTGTCCTGTCCTAGTTCTCACTAAGCTCTTTTTGCCTCGTCCTATCTTCATCTTCATTTCTCTCCATCTTGGTTCCTTCCTGTTCCTCTCCCAGAACTGGTCTATGACCTGGCAAGCAGTAACTCTCACAATACAATGACCACAAGAGCAGTGATAGCCAGCTTCATTGGCAACCCAAAGGGGGAGTGAATAGAGGAGGTGGGGTCAGATAAGGCCTGGGATGAGTCAGAAAGGGAATTTATGTGCTCAAAGTATATTCTTATAAGTGTTTAGGTGAAACATTACAAGTTTATCATAAATGTGCTCAAACTACAATCTTACAGGTCAGAGAGTCTATAAGTCACTAAAATGTAACTGCCTCTCTATTGCTATGTTGGCATATACTGGTGAGGAGGGGTAACTCTGCCCAGAGCTAGGAAACCTGCCTCATGGCTACACTGCACCTGGTATGCAAACAAGCCTTGTGTTCTGAGTCAGTTGCTCTGGAATGCTGTTTGGACTGTGAGATGAAGGAGGGTCTGAGCTTCGTTTGTACAAGAAACAAAGCTGTGTGCACCTATGTTTGCCTGTCTCCTAGGCCTGGGACACAGGCGGTGTCTCCATAAGGGTGTTTACCTTAGTTCAGAAGACTCATTAGATGGTCAAAAATGTTTTGTCCTGCTGGCCGGTGGTGGTGCCTGCCTTTAATCCCAGCACTCGGGAGGCAGAGCCAGGCAGATATCTGTGAGTTTGAGGCTAGCCTGGAGCTGTGGATATTGCTCTATATAAATAAAACACTGATGGCCAGTGACCAGGCAGGAAGTAGGTTGCCAGGCAGGAAGTAGGTAGGACAAGGAGAGAGGAGAATTCTGGGAAGCGGAAGGCTGAGGGGGGAGACACTGCAACTACCGCCAGGACAAGCAGCATGTAAAGACGCTGGTAAGCCACCAGCCACATGGCAAGGTATAGATTTATAGAAATGGGTTAATTTAAGATAAAAGAACAGTTAGCAAGAAGCCTGCCATGGCCATACAGTTAGTAAATAATATAAGCGTCTGAGTGATTATTTTATATGTAGATTGTGGGACTGCGGGGCTTGGTGGAGCCTGGAGAGAAGCCCTCCAGCAACAGCCTGGTGTACAGAGCTAGTCCAGGACAGGCTCCAAAGCTACAGTGAAACCCTGTCTCAAAAAACCAAAAAAAATAAAAAAAGTAAAAGAAAAAAAATGCTTTGTCCTGTCTGCCTTTTGGTCTTGGATGCTAGAGAAGTATATCAATAAACTACACTATTAGAAGTTCTTGGGGAAGGTATGATAGCACACAAGAACTTCATAGCAGGAGACAGCTGATATATTAAAATCTGAATTACACAAAATATGCCTTGAGATTTGGCTTAATCCTCTGGGAGGCCCTTAGCTTCTTCCAGGTATTACTTTGTTATAATCAGCTGAGTTACTACTTCATATTTCTGCTGTGGTCCGTAGGAGGAGGGGAACAGGTTAGTTCTTTTTTTAGGTTGTTTTTGTTGTTGTTGTTGTTGTTGTTGTTTTGTTTTTGACAGTGTTTCTCTGTGTTATTTTGGTGCCTGTCCTGGAACTCATTCTGTAGATCAGGCTGGCCTCGAACTCACAGAGATCCACCTGGCTCTGGCTCTGCCTCCGGCGTGCTGGGGTTAAAAGTCTGTGCCACCACCGCCTGGCAACATCCCGTTCTTGAACAGCCTGCTGAAGAGACTGGCTTCTTCTTCTCAGCGGCACATTGGGAGCATCTGCGAACAGTCTTTCAGGCCACAGAAGCAGCAGGCGAGGATCCTGAACTAATTAATAGACAGGAGGTTGGTCTTTTCCTTGGTTCCATAATTCCTTAAACATAACTTTGCACACGTCGAAGTTTCTTCTTAGAACCCCTGCTACCTGTAGTGAAGTCTACAAAGAGTGAAGTGTGAGCAAACAAGCAGGACTATGCTACCTGACCACCACCCACCTACCCCTTGGATGAGCGTTACGTGCAGCATCAGGAACAGTGGAGCACAGTTTTGCATTTGGCGCAACTACTCTTGCGATAAGAATAATAAACAACTTGGTATTCCCCCCCCCCATTTTAAGCAGAATATTTAATTATGCCATGGAAATATGACTTCAAAGGGACTCAGATCTAGAAAACACTGTTTCTAAAGCCAGCATTCACATTCAAGTCCAATGTGCACAGCACTTAATTGTCAGGAGTACTCAGTTTTCCTACCAGTAATGCCTCCTTGGACCGGGCTGGACTAAAACCTGTGTTTTCCCTCATAGTGATACACCATTCGATAGCAGACATTTTTATTTTTGTGTTCGTCAGACTAGCATGTGTTTGCGAAATTAATGTGACAGTGAAATGTAAGTAGCAAAAGAAACAGGGTTCAGAAAAATCCTCTCTGCCTGCTTGACCAACGATTACAGACCTGGGAGTGGGCAGTGTCTGCCTAGCACGCCCTGGGTTCCGTGCCCAGCACTGAATGCAAATTAATCAGGAGTAAAAGTAATGCTTCCAAGCAAATATAAGTGTTGTGGTTAGTAGTAGGAATTCTGTGGGACTTTAAGTTGCTTCTATGTGTCCTTCCAAGAGACAGCATTGCATGAAGGACTTGGCTTTGTTTGGGATCACTTCCGACCGGCCATCTGAGAGCCCTCCCAGAGACAGCTGCGCGATTTGCGAGGTCCGCCCTTTGTAACCGAGCGACAAAACCCCAAATGCCCACCAAGTATTTCCTCTGTCTTTACGGTGTACGAAACAACTAAGAAATGCAGACGTTGTTGACAGAGGAAAACGACACCAAAGAACAAGGGTATTTCTTTCTTAACGCTGGATGGAAGAAGCCAGGCAGAGACAAAAAGCCTGATGGTGTAGGCTTGCCTAGACGGAGACAGTACGGAGGGAGCCAGAATATTTACCGATTTTAAAAGCCAGCCTGTTGTCAAGAATGAAGGGGCAATCCAGGACAACATAAGAAAATACAGTAGCGTGCCAGAAACATTGTGTGGTGACTCGGGCAGAATCCTCGGGCACTCCTGGGCGGCCTTGGATCTGAAAATCCTCCCAGCCTGCGCCTCTTTCCTCTCACTCCTGCCCCACACTGCCATCTAGTGGACAATGGTTCACCTGTTCCTTGGTGAATCTGCTTCAGAGAAATTGATGAAGTGAGCACATGAGCTGGGTTATGTCACTGGAGACACAGAGTTCTAATGATCTTCACGCTTCCCTACTGGTGGGACCATGGCCAATGGGTTCAGTGAAGCAGACCTGGGTCTCCATCGTCTTTGCTTAGCTTGGAGGGAAACACAAACAGCATTTATAAGTAGCATCTCTTCCTGGCAATAATTAAAAATTCATAAGGATGGCAATTTTCCCCTGAGTAGTCATCTATAATTGATTATAAGAGGTCTCTTTTTCTCTCTCTCTTTGCTTCTGTCTTTATTGCTAACTCCACCAGTCTTTTGTTTAATCTTCAGATACTTTCTTGTGGGTTTTAAGGCAAAATCCAATCCTGGACCTGGGTTTTACAGGTTCCTTGACCGTGGAAGGGACCTGTTGGCAGATCCAGATCAATGGCTGGGCTGTGACCAGCATTCAGAACAGACATATGGGAAGAAAAGAAATGATCTATGTTAATGCCCTGCTTCACTCTGTTTTCCATTGTATGATTCCAATTACGTGAGATTGAAAATGGTGAAACCCACAGAAGCAGAGAAAGAATGAAGGCCAGAGCCTGGGGGCAGGGGAGATAAGGAGACACTCAGTGGCTATTAAGTCCCAGTTAGGCAAGACAAGTGTCCTAGTCAGGGTCACTATTGCTGTGATGAAACACCCTGACCAAAAGCAGGTTGGGGAGGAAAGGGTTTGTTCCCCTTACACTTCCACATCATAGTCCATCACTGAAGGAAGTCAGGACAGGAACTCAAAACAGGGCAGGAACCTGGAGGCAGGAGGTGATGCAGAGGCCATGGAGGGGAGCTGCTTACTGGATTATTCTCACCTTGCTCAGCCTGCTTTCCTAGAGAACCCAGGACCACAATATGCTGCCTCCCCATCACTAATTAAGAAAATGCCCTACAGGCTTGTGTACAGCCCTATCTTACGGAAGCATTTTCTTAATTCAGGTCCCCCCTCCCTGCCACTCCCACTCAGATGGCTTTAGCTGTGTCGAGTCTAAAGCTGTGTCAAGCCAGCACAGCATCCTTGTATGTGGGTATGCTCAGAGCTCCTGGGCCAATTCCCTGCAGAGACTGAGAGATGGCTCTGCCATAGAACCTAGAACCCCTTGGTCATGTTCATCAGTGGCCATGAATGGCATGAATGGCTTTCAGCGAATGTCCTTAGAGTATGCTATGGGATGTGGCTGAAAAACCAACTCCATCTTCAGGTGTTTGATGTGAGTTTATCTCAGTTTATTTTTCCTTTTCCTACACAAAAAGTACATAAATACCCCTCATGCCTCTCTGTGATTTCTTCTTTTGGATGGAGGCTTATCTTCCTCAGAGTTCATGATCTAGCCACAGGGCTGGGGAAATAAGTCCACCGCAGGGTGCCTGACTGGTATTCATGCAGTTCTGGGTTATATCCCAGTAGTAAAATAAACTACACAAATGAATAAAGAAGTCTGGGAAGACACCAAGTCTCCAACCTCATGGTTGAAGCTAACTTCCCAGGCTCAAACTGGTTTCTAAGGAATCCTCTCCCCACCCAAGGCCAGGGCCATAAACCGAGCTCAATGCCAGTGGTTTGGGGATTACAGAAAAGTGTCAGACCTTGACCCCAGAAACCCAGGGGTCACAAAAAGAGGTAGCAGAGCCTGCCGTTTAAAACACATTTTATTTATTTAGAGAAAAACAATGAACTTCCCCACTCTGTCCCTGCTGGGCCTTCCTTCTCCCTTCCCTACCCTCAGCTACAAAAACCCCAGCTTGAAATATACAATCTACATCCTCTTGAAGTCTGGCCATTGAGCGACTGGGTCCTGTGTCCCAAGCTCGGTAGCCAAAACTCGAGGTACCGTCTCTCTGGCATTAAATAAAGCTTGCACTGGCTGTTGGAAGTTATCTAAATTCTTATTTTATTCCCCCCTACAAACTCAGTCCTTACGTATTTCGACCGTTTCGGTGTAAGTGTGTGCATCACGCTGCTCCACTCCGGTCTTAGTTCTAACACGTGGCCCTGTGCACGCTATCACACCGTGAAGAGGACCAGCGCAGCCCAGACACTTCAGCCCTGCCCCAAGACCGTGGTCCATGACAAGTCACGGTGGTTTTTGTTTGGTTTTGTTTTTAACTGTACTTCGCTGTGGGGTGTCTTTCTGTATGCTGTGAATATGTGTTGCTCTGATTGGTTGATAAATGAAGCTGTTTGGCCAATGGTGAGGCAGGATAAAGTTAGGTGGTACATTCCAGCTGGGCAGATAGGAAAGAGAAAGGCGGGATGGGAGAGACGCCAGCCGCCACCACCAAAGGAGGAGCAAGATGTCAGCAGACTGGTAACAGCATGGCCGTGTGGCAATATATAGATTAATAGAAATGGGTTAATTTGAGTTATGAGAGCTAGCTAGCAAGAAACCTGCTATAGGCCATACAACTGGTAATTAATATTAAGCCTCCAAATGATTATTTTATAAGTGGCTGAAGAACTGTGGGGCCGGGTGGGACTGGAGAAAATTCTGGCTACAGTACTTGCAATGTTGTTTGCTCTTATAGAAACATAATGGTTGAATTAGGGGAAACAAGACTCCTAATGTTTTCCTAATCATCTTTCCTCAGCATGAAAGTATCAAAGGGGCAAACACCACATGGCAAGGGGTAGAGACCAAAGGTGGGGAGCGGCAGACTCAAAATTACAGCTAACCTGTAATCCCACACTTGGGAGGCAGATGCAGGAGGATCAGAAGTCCAAGGTCACCTCAACTACCGAACAGCCAGGCTGGGTCACAGTGACTCTGTCTCAGAATAGGCAAACAATAAATCAGTGTCCCTCCAGGCTCTGTGGCAGTTCCCTTCTTGGTTGTGTTATGAAATGACTCTTCCATACTCTCAAGCAGTGAACGCTACTCAGGGTAATATCAGTTGCCTTCCTGCCCTCAGAAGTGTCTGGACATCCAAAGAGCAACCTGTGGTTAGAATAAAATGCTTGAAATCTGTGCTGGCTAGTTTTATGTCAACTTGACACAAGCTAGAATTATCAGAGGGGAGGGTGTAAGAATAAGAAACAGCGCTGGTTACTGGCACTGGTTACCTCTCAAAAAGGTCACAAGCCACGGCCATGACTACCTAGTAGCAGAGCTTTATTAGGAGGAAGAGAAGTGGGGCGGGGGGGGGGGGGACAACCAGGCCTGGGAAAGGAGCACGTGCAGAGAGAGGGAAAGATGGTGGGGGGAAGAGGGAACAGAACAGAGAGAGAGCGTAGGGTCTGAGTCGCAGCTCTTTAAGGCACAGAGCTACGCCATGTATGTGCTGATTGCTTGACCACACACGTGCACATAGTCACCAGTGTACATGGATGACATAAGATGCAAGACCCTTTGCTTAACTCCTGAACTGCCCATGTGTGGTCATGCAGCTGGAGTGAGGGCAGACTTCTTATTTTTTGAACATAATTCAGAAGTCCAGGGTTATTTGAAACTGGAAAATATTTTCTCTGTAGAAAATAGTAAAAATGATAACATTTCGCAATAAGCCCTTTTAAGCCAAATAATAGCTGAATTATACATATAAATATTGATTAGATTCTGGGATACAGAAGAAACCTATCTTCACCTGTTCAGAGAGCTATGTTTTACTTAAGTTGTGTAAGTGAGATTCCTATTCATCTTCCCCTTCACTGTTTGTTTACGGCAGACATTTTTCTATAGGCTAATCCATAGTCTAAAAAGATTTTATCCTCCCCCCCCCCAAAGTACGGCCAGCATTTTCTTTCCTCAACTTGATACGGTACAAATTCCTATCCTAATAGTAAAATGTTTTACTGAAGCTTGCCCAGTGATTGTGACTTATAAGCCACAGTCATCTTAGGGTCCTCCCTACTAGGTAGCCTCCCTAAATCTGTGGATTGCAGTCTGATTGTCCTTTACTTTATATCTAGTATCCACTTATGAGTGAGTACATACCATGATTGTCCTTCTGAGTCTGGGTTACTTCACTCAGGATATTTTCTAGTTCCATCCATTTGCCTGTAAATTCCATGATGTCATTGTTTTTCACTGCTGAGTAGTACTCCATTGTGTATATGTATCACATTTTCTTAATCCATTCTTCAGTTGATGGGCATCTAGGTTGTTTCCAGGTTCTGGCTATTATGAATAATGGTGATATGAACATAGTTGAGCATGTGTCTTTGTGGTATAATTGAGCATTCCTTGGGTATATGCCCAAGAGTGGTATGGCTGTGTCTTGAGGTAGACCGATTCCCAATTTTCTGAGAAACTGCCATACTGGTTTCCAGAATGGTTGCACAAGTTTTCACTCCCACCAACAGTGGAGGAGTGTACCTCTTGCTCCATATTCTCTCCAACATAGACTTTCATTAGTGTTTTTGATTATAGCCATTCTGACAGGTGTAAAGTGGTATCTCAGAGTCGTTTTGATTTGCATTTCTCTGATGACAAAGGATGTTGAGCATTTCCTTAAATGTCTTTCAGCCATTTGAGATTCTTCTTTTGAGAATTCTCTGTTTAGCTCTGTAGCCCATTTTTAACTGAATTGTTCAATATTTTGATGTCTAGTTTTTTTAGTTCTTTGTATACTTTGGAGATCAGTCCTCTATCAGATGTGGGGTTGGTGAAGATCTTTTCCCATTCTGTAGGCTGTCTTTTTGTTTTATTGACCATGTCTTTTGCCCTACAAACTCTTCTCAGTTTCAAGAGGTTCCATTTATTAATTGTTGTTCTCAGTGTCTGTGCTACTGGTGTTATATTTAGGAAGTGATCTCTAACAGATAATTCTAACAGAGGGAGCACCAATTGAGAAAATGTATCCATCCACAAGACAGGGCTGTGGGCAAGTCTGTGGGGCATTTTCTTAATGAGTTATTGACCCCCTGGGCAAGTGGTCCTGGGTTCTATAGGCACCAGGCTGAGTAAGCCATGAGGAGCAAGCTAGTAAGCAGCACCCCTCCATGGCCTCTGCAACAGCTCCTGCCTCCAGGTTTCTATCCTGTTTGAGTTTCAGTCCTGACTTCCTTCAGAGATGAACAGTGATACAGACTGTAAGCCAGATAAACCCTTTCCTCCCCAAGTTGCTTTGGTCATGATGTTGCATCACACCAATAGAGAAATCCCCACTAAGACAGAAGTTGGTACCAGGAGAGTGGGGTCCTGCTGTGACAGACCTGACCATGTTGCTCTAGGGAGGACTATGGAGGGACTTGGGAACTTTGCTCTAGAAAAGCCATTGGGTGTTGAGAGCTCAGTGAGCTGCTCTGTAGGAGCTTGGAAGATAAGAATGTTGAGAGCAGTGCAGACGACAGAGGCCTGGCTTGTGAAATTTCAGAGGGAAGCAAAGATGCTACCAAGCCATTTGTGTGAAGAATCTGTGTTGTCTGGTCAGCTGGAGCTGGAGAATTGTCTGTGATTAACAAGAGACCAGAACCACTAAAGTAAAACCTTTGCTTTGCTGGGATGATGGATGCTGGTCAGCTGGAGCTGAAGAATCAACTGTAATTAAGAAGAGAGCAGCAGCATGGAGGTGAACTATTCTGGAAAGCGTTTCCTCAGAGTCCACAAACAGAAGCTGTGCTTCAGAGATGACCAAGGTCTTGCCTAGTGCTGGAAGCTGAACTTGGTAGTATCAGAGTCACCCAGATCTTACTGGTTTTGAACTTGTAAAGAACGTGAAGTCATGGAGAATGGCTGAGGCTTGGCACTGTACGGCAGGGCTGGAGTTCCTGAAGAGAGGCCAGGAGAGGCTGTTGGTGAAAGTGCAGCCCAGTTGCAGCAGAAGACCCCAGCATTTTGGAGATGCCAGTACCATGGGATGACCACCAAGAACAGCAGCAGCAGTGGAGTGGAGCCAGCCGGAGCCTAGAAAAGCTGTGTGTGATGCAGAGGGCAGAGCTGGAGAAGTGACCCAAGCCCTTTGGAGGGGTCCAGAAGATAGTGGATCCCAGACATTGGACATGGGATTATTTACACTATTTGAGTTTGATCTTTCTTTGTTTAGATTGTGACTGTGCCCTGGGTCTTCCCTCTTGAAGTAAGAAAGTATTTGACTTTAATTTTGATTTTTACAGGAGTTCACAGCTGAAAGACTTTGAACTTTTAAATTTTTAGAGAGATTAGATATTTTAAAGAGACTGGACTTTTAAAGTGTTTGAATTTGTAAATACAGTAGGACTTTTAAAGTTGTTTATGTTTTATATTATGATATTAGTATTAACATTACATCTTGAAGATAAATGAGAAAGGAAATGTTCTAATTAAAAAGTGATGTGTTTGTGTGTCAGACTGACAAGGGGTCAGTTGTATTGGCTAGTTTTATGTCAACTTGGCACAGGCTACAGTCATCAGAAAACAGGGAGCCTCAACTGATGCAGTATCTCCACAAGATCAGGCTGTAGTCAGGCCTTAGGGCATTTTCTTAGTGATCAGTGGCAGAGAGCCCAGCCCACTATGGGTGGTGCCATCCCTGGGCTGGTGGTCCTGGGTTCAATAAGAAAGCAGGCTGGGCCCCAGTCACTGAGCCGCCACCAAGGACTCAGCTGCCTCCCCATCGAGCCCCCTCGCTTCCTGATGCTCTGACCCCCCTCCCCCGCCCGCCTTCCACAGGCCGTTTCCACCGAGAAAAAGGAATCGTATCGTATGTCCGCTATCCAGAACCTCCACTCTTTTGACCCCTTTACTGATGCAAGTAAGGGTGATGACCTGCTTCCTGCTGGCACTGAGGATTATATCCATATAAGGATTCAACAGAGAAACGGCAGGAAGACCCTTACTACTGTCCAAGGGATCGCTGATGATTACCATAAAAAGAAACTAGTGAAGGCGTTTAAGAAGAAATTTACTTGCAATGGTACTGTAATTGAGCATCCAGAATATGGAGAAGTAATTCAGCTACAGGGTGACCAGTGCAAGGACCTATGCCAGTTCCTGATAGAGATTGGACTGGTCAAGGACGACCAGCTGAAGGTCCATAGGTTTAAGTGCTTGTGACTCTCTGAAGCTTAAGTGAGGATTTCCTTGCAATGAGTAGAATTTCCCTTCCGTTCCTTGTCACGAGTTTAAAAACCTCACAGCTTGTATAATGTAATCATTTGGGGTCTGCTTTTAACTTGGACTAGTGTAACTCCTTCATGCAATAAACTGAAAAGAACCATGCAAAAAAAAACAAGAGAGAAAGAGAGAGAGAGAGAGAGAGAGAGAGAGAGAGAGAGAGAGAGAGAGAGAGAGAAAGAAAGAAAGAAAGAGAGGAAGGAAGGAAGGAAGGAAGGAAGGAAGGAAGGAAGGAAGGAAGGAAGGAAGGAAGGAAGGAAGGAAGAAAAAGAAAGCAGGCTGAGCAAGCCATGGGAAGCAAGCCAGTAAGCAGCACCCCTCCATGACCTCTGCATCAGCTCCTGCCTCTGGGATCCTGCCCTGTTTGAGTTCCTGTCCTGACTTCCTTCAGTGATGAACAGCGATGCTGAAGTGTGAGCCAGATAAACCCTTTCCTCCCAACTTTCCTTGGTCATGGTCTTTCACCGCAGCAATGGAAACTCTATGACAGAAGTCGTAGTCACCGCAGGCTTTGACAACCCAAACACTTTGATCTAAAGGAACTGCAGTTTTTCTTGAGTTGAAGCATACAGCCCACCGTCACGACATAGCTAATGCTTTCATGGAGCAGGACAAGAACGGTCCTGGCTAACCAGGCTGTAAAATCTAGTCACCAGGAGCAGTTGGGTGGAGAAGAGTGCATATGGTGAACAAGCCCCAGGGGAAGGGCTTTTCTGCCCGAAGAAATGAGTGGCAAGCTAAAACCGTTTCCACCGGGAAAGGGCATCAAATGCAGGAAGAAGGAAGAAGCGGCATGATAGGAAATGGAGGCCAGCCTCAGCAACAGTTTTCCTTCCTTCCCTCCCTGGCTCCTTCCCTCTTGCCTCGCCCTCCCAAACCTCTCTCTCTTTTAGAGACAGGGTCTCATTATGTTGCTTAGGCTGGTCTTGAACACACGGGCTTAAGCGATTCTCCTGTATTGGTCTACTGAGTAGTGACTACAGACGTGTATCACTGCACCTGGCTTTTCCCCTTTTTCCAAAAATACAAAAACCAAATAACAGTTGTCATCATGACTCAGCAGGCACACACCCACCCAATGGAACAAAAGTTTCATAAAACAATATTTAACCATGTTACAGACAACACATTTAGACATAATCCATTCTAGTTTTTAACACGTCCACATCTCTCTTGACAATCAGGGTAGTTGCTAAGCAATGCATCCTTACATGACTCCATTATCCCGTCAACCTCATAGTCTCCCACTAAGTGACTAGCCTTGTGGGACCACGGTCCTTTCACGGTGCATGACTCATTCTTTTATTGAAGCAGAGCAAATGTACAGAAAAGATCTTGGCTTTTAAGTATGGAATGCATAAATTTCTACACTGTGAATATGTTCATGTGATCTATATTTTATTCTGTTCTGTCTCACCTCATTTTTATTGTAGCAAAATATTTGTAGCATAAAATTTGCCCATTTTAGGAAGCTTTAAATATACAGTTCTGTTGCATTAAGAACATTCACTTTTTTTTCCCACCAGAACTTGATCGTTTTGGTAAACTGAAACTCCTTCCCTATGAAACAGTAACTCTCCCTCCCCTCTCCCCTCCTCTAACTACCACCATTTTACTTTTGACCCTATGACAAACATTTTCTCTAGGAATCTTCTATGAAAGGATGACATACAACCACACATTATCTATTTGTTGTGGGCTTGGCACCAAGCAGCATATCTCTAAAGTTCCCTTTGTTGTGCAGCAAATTTCTTTCCTTTCAGGGATGAAAAAAGTGTCGTATCTTGTGTGTGTGTGTGTGTGTGTGTGTGTGTGTGTGTGTGTGTGTGTGTGCATTTCTACACTTTCTCTGTTCATGCATCGATGGATACTTGAAATGCTTCTGTTTCACTTTGGCTCCTGTAACCAGGCTGCTATGAACATGTGTAAACAAACACTGCTTTTTCTTCTTCAAATGCATGTGGTACCTGGGCATGGTGGTATAGACCTGTAACCCCAGCATTTGAGAAATGTGACTTTGGAGCCAGCCTGAGTCACAGCGGGGAGGCCCTGTATCACGTCTAGGCTGTGTATATAAGGTGAGGAAGTGACCCAGATGTATGTCATACTTATAATGGGGTTCCAACTCTATGCTGTATCGTGTGTGTGTGTGCAGATAACCCAAGATCTGAATCAGTGCAAAATGCCAGCCACTTCTGAATGAATTTTAGTTGAAGGATGAGCAGCATGCATCTTCCTGTTTCCTCACCAACACAACTTTAAGTCATAGCTTGTTTGGTGGCCATTATCAGTCCCCAAATGGTTAGGTATTTATAGCCACATTTTACTCCTGGGGAAGGTTTATCAGGGTTCCTTCCTCCATTTGCCTTCCTTGGAGATATGGGGCTTCTCTTAATAAGACAAGGTCAGTGAAAATAATTGCTGCTAGAGGAAATGGTTTATTGAGGAGCACTAAACGATGACTGCCCATTTCCTTCCTTTCTTCCTTCCTTCCTTCCTTCCTTCCTTCCTTCCTTCCTTCCTTCCTTCCTTCCTTCCTTCCTTTCTTCCTCCCTCCCTCCCCCTCCCTCCTTCTCTCTCTCTCTCTCTCTCTCTCTCTCTCTCTCTCTCTCTCTCTCTCTCTTTCATTTTGAAGCAAGGGAACAAAAAAGCCCAAACCTAGTAGCTCTCCTGCTCTGTCTGAGTTGTCCTCGTAGGTTAAAGAATCCTGAGATGTTAGGTGTGAGCTAGTCACCATGGGAGCGTGTAAATCGCTGACTCTGGTCTCCAGCTTTTACCCCCTTTCTCCCTGGCAGCACCATGAGCTGTGTGACGGGAAAGCAGCTCCCAGTGGGTTGGTCTAACAGCTGCTTCCCGGCAAAGGCACCGATCGCAGTAACTGTAGACGTGGAAATGCTGCTCGGAGCTAATGGGTTCCTTAGCTCTGCTTTCAGCAACGCCGAGAACTGTTTAAGAACTGTGACCCATGCAGCCTCAAGTCTCCCACTGATGTTGATATTTGGGGTCTCCTGCCATTGTTCTATCCAATCAGTAGCTTCTGAGGAAAGGTTTAAAAATAGTTGCCCTTTTTCCCACAAAGAACTCAAACTGGGGTGGGGCTGGAGAGAAGGCTCAGAGGTTAAAAGCACTGGCTGTTCTTTCAGAGGTCCTGAGTTCAATTCCCAGCAACCACATGGTGGCTCACAACCATCTAAATGAGATTTGGTGCCCTCTTCTGGCCTGCAGTCATACATGCAGGCAGAATACTGTACACAAATAAAATAAATAATTTTTTAAAAAAAGAAGAAGAAGAAGAACTCAAACCAGAAAAGGTTCATTTGGACATGAGGGTAACCTGGATAGCTTCCTTACTAAGTACAAGAAATATCCTTTTAGGTGAAAAGCTATTAACAACAACTTTAAAGGTTGTGGCTGGGATGACAGCAGTCTTGTAAGTGAGCTTAGACATGAACACAAACCACATTTACGGTCTGTGCCCTCAAGCTGTATTTTGAGGTCAGTTCTTTCCACAAAAGCCCTGGATAGAGACTGTTCCCTATTGCCCTGGACCCTACATCGACCTGTGCTGCTCCATCACCCTGCTGCAGGACATCACATGATTGACAACTGCTCTACATCTCTCCAGTGTCGCCCTTATTTACTTTCTCTTGGGATAATTGTCTTGTCCTTAAATAGTCTGATAAAGGCCTACTACAATCAAGTTTGTACACATTGTGCACATGTATTAAAATGCTGTCCTGTTTTGCATAATTATAGACAACTACTATGTCAATTAAAATAGATGTAATTAACAGGGTTGGTGACATGACTTAGCAGGTAGAGCACTTGCTGCCAAGTTCAGTCCCTGGGACCTACGTGGTGGAAGGAGAGAACCAGCACATGCAAGTTGTCCTCTGACCTCCACATGCATACTGTGGCAGAAGCGCACACACACACACACACACACACAAATCTTTTTAAAAAAAAAGATGTATAAAGGAATGTTTGTGATATATCAGTTACTAGTTAAGTGATTTAAGTTCTGAGGTGTCTCAGGGTAGGTGTAATATATTTCAGAAACAGATTTTGAGACCGAGTTTACAGGCACGGTATTGATTAGGGATTGATACCTGCGGAAAGGAGGCGAAGAAAACAGACTTCTTAGGGAGAAGGTGAACTGTTGGGAGCCAAAAAAATGGATGACTGCGCTCTGACCTTTCTTGCTTGGATGATCTGACGTAACTACACCCTTGACAACCGTTACTAAGTTACAAAAAACAATAACTCCCAGAAAAACCACAAAATGTACCTTTAGATTAATATACTTTTAGAATAACTTCCTTGAACATGTTCAGATTGGTCAGTTGCACAAGCTTTGGACCAAAGAGACCTTGCCTTCAGAAGAGACCTCACCCTGATCCTATTCTTCTATTCTTCAGAAACTTTCCATCCCCCTTTCCCCCTATTCATTTCTCCTATCTACCAGCATATATAAACCTGCTTCCCCTTGCAATAAACGAGACCTTGACGCAACTCAGACTGACTCTGTCTTTTTTACGCGCTTGGTCTCCTTTCTCTCTCACCCCCATTGGTTTTTTAGGAGGTGCCTCCTCGGGTCTTACCTAATAACCTGGCCTGCTGGACGGGTCAGTGAACTACAGTATAGACCAATAATGTTGACCCTGCAGAAGTTTCTGGAATGTAAACGGCCTTCAAGGATGTATCTTTATCATCCACTACAGACATTCGGTGGGTGTGACTCACACCAGGAAGGTGATGCAGGAGAGCAGAGCAGCTTCCTGGGTAAGACACAACTGGACGCTGTCTCCAGATGGCTAACACAGTCCTTCCTTGAGAGAGCGACACAGTGATCTCCAAGCACTACTTGCAAGAAGGATGCTTTTGTTGTTGCTAGAGTTTTCCTGCTTTGTCCACAGTCAGGACAAATCTTTGTCACCCGCCAGTCCCACAGCCGCTCAGACCCAACCAAGTAAACACAGAGACTTATATTGCTTACAAACTGTATGGCCGTGGCAGGCTTCTTGCTAACTGTTCTTTTATCTTAAATTAATCCATTTCCATAAATCTATACCTTGCCACGTGGCTGGTGGCTTACCGGCGTCTTCATATGCTGCTGGTCATGGCGGCGGCTGCAGTGTCTCTCTGCCTCAGCCTTCTGCTTCCCAGAATTCTCCTCTCTCCTTGTCCCACCTACTTCCTGCCTGGCCACTGGCCAATCAGTGTTTTATTTGACATACAGACCATCCCACAGCACTTCCCCTTTTCTTTTTTTAAAAAGGAAGGTTTTAACTTTTATACATCTCCAAAGCCAGCTTGGTATATTTGGGAATTTGGGCGTAGCTTCTCTTACTACTTCCTGCTGGAGGGGGGCGCTGTATCTTAAGGGGACACAAAGAAAATTTTAGGATCATGGAGTAGTCCATGAGACTGTATCGTCTGAGCCAGTTGCCTTGAAACTGTTTTGGATGTTGGATCATCTGGGCCATGGTGTCATCAGAGACCTTCAGGTGGTCTTGGCTGGTCAAACCTGATGTATCTTAATCTGGAACAAATCCATAGGCTCTGGCTTTCTGTAGAAACAAAAGCAGAGCCTCTTTTCCAAAGCAACATATCCTTATATCCAAATTTTGAAGTCAAGGTACCTTTAAAATACACATTTTGGCTTAACTCAACAGCTTTTGCAATCAAATGTTTTTCTTCAGTTACAAATATCAAAGAGAACATAATCCAGATTCTCTGTGTGGTAGCCATCTTTATGTGGCTTATTTTTTATATTACCTTGAGCCTATTGCTTTAAACTGCAGCCTTTTAAGCCTGAAATGGTGCTGTGGCTGCTGGCTCCACCCACTTCAGCTTCCCAACATGGCGGTGGTACGTTTTCCGCCAGCTCTGGGAGCCATCGTGGGTCTGTGCTTTTATCCAAGCAGCGTGTAGCCCAGAAACCTCTTTTTGTTTTGTACTAGCAAAGGCTAAATCCACCAGGCAGCTTAATGTGCCACTTGCAGAGGCCTCATTCCCGCCATACTGCAGGTCAAGCACACACGCCAGGAACCCGCCAGTAGCTCAAACCGGCAGGCTGCCGATCATTTGAGATAGACAATTAGGAAGCTGTTTTTAGCTCCGTTTTAGAATCTTTTCTCAGGTTTTAGGTGGAAACTCTTGCCCTCTCGTTGGGCGCCATTTGTTGCTAGAGTTTTCCTGCTTTGCCCACAGTCAGGACAAATCTTTGTCACCCGCCAGTCCCACAGCCGCTCAGACCCAACCAAGTAAACACAGAGACTTATATTGCTTACAAACTGTATGGCCGTGGCAGGCTTCTTGCTAACTGTTCTTTTATCTTAAATTAATCCATTTCCATAAATCTATACCTTGCCACGTGGCTGGTGGCTTACCGGCGTCTTCATATGCTGCTGGTCATGGCGGCGGCTGCAGTGTCTCTCTGCCTCAGCCTTCTGCTTCCCAGAATTCTCCTCTCTCCTTGTCCCACCTACTTCCTGCCTGGCCACTGGCCAATCAGTGTTTTATTTGACATACAGACCATCCCACAGCATTTGTACTTAGAGACAAAAGAGGAATATTTGTAACGCAGTAACAGACATGTTAAGTGACTAGTAGTTTTAGGAATCGATGGACACAAAAGTGTGTTAACACCCGAGCGAGTCACAGTGCAGGCAATAAATGCATGAAAGAAAAGTTCAGGCTCATTTGAAATTATATAAATGAACGTAATAAAAAATGACACGCACTTTCTATGATCATAATCTAGAAAGAGAAAGAAAACTAATGGAATTGAACAGGAGCAGAGTCTGGGCAAATGAGTGAGTTTATGAAGTTACTTGTGGGAGGGCAAATTGAGGTTACATTTTGAGAAAGTAATTTTTGCAATGTACTTGAAAATCCTTAAAATATGTGTGCCTGCTAGCCAGTAGTAGTAATCTATTGTGGGGTACAAGTTCTCCAGACTTAGTTATTTAAAACAGTAAGCATGCATCGCGATGTCTGAGGAATTTGAAGATGGTTATGACCCAGAATCTCTCTCCAGGTTGCAGTCAAGACATGAGCTGGGATTGCAACCATCAGAAACCCTGATACATGCTGGGAGCTCTGTAGCCAAAATGGTACACTCTTGTGGCAAAATGCCTTAATGCCTCAGTGCCTATCGGCAGGAGGCCTTGGTTTGTTTGCAAGGGTATGTCTGCAGGTTGCTTACACATCACTGGACGTGTGAGATTTTCCTCAGTGAGTGATCCAAGAGCAAAAGGGGAGCCACATTGTCTCCTCAGACCCACCCTCAAATGTCATGCTGGGTTATTTATGCCACATTCCATTCATTAGAAACGGGTCACTAAGTTCAACTCCCACAGAAGGGGCAAGAACAAGGTCCCACAGAACTTAGGATAATCAACAATATCGTAGACAGTTATAAAAACTACCTCAATTTGTCAAGAACCACAGATCATTTCTATTTCTCCCAAATGCAAGACATACTCATCCCCAAACTCTCCCAGAAGCCGCATCCCTGTAAAGCATCCACACAGGCCCAAGATGTTGCTACTTTATTAGTTCCTGAGTACGGAAGAGGCTCCTTGGAAACGGTTAAGCTCAGCTTCACACGCACTGTAGCTGTCAGTCTGAAGTCATGTGAGTACAGAGCAGGGCCAACTGCTGCTTTGTTGCGTTTATTCTGTCAAAGCTCCCAAAAGATGAAAAACATCACTCTCACGTAACCATAAAATCAGCACATGTCAAACACTTATTAGCTAATGAATGGTCTGTGAAAATGGTAAAAAAAAAAAAAAAAAAAAATGCTTCAGAAAGCATTTTGAGGAACTGAGTGCCCATGAGAAAATTTAAAAGGATGCCCAAATTAGATAGCGAGGTTGTATGCAAAACTGTATACCTTTTGGGGTAATGGGATCATAACCTTTGTGATAATCTTTCCATTAGACAGAAATATGTAAGGTGATGTAAGTTCACCATGCCTAAGATATATTCAAATAGTAAATATCCGGCTGGAGAGATAGCTCAGTAGTTAAGAGCACTGGCTGTTCTTCCAGAGGACCAAGGTTCAATTCCCAGCAATCACCATGGTGGTTCACAACCATTTGTAACTCTAGTTCCAAGGGATCCGACACCCTCTTCTGGCCTTCTGGAGCACCTTCAGGTGCTCATGCTTTACAAATGAGCATGCAAACTCACACACATACATAAAGTAAATAAAATAATAGTAAATATCAAAGGCAAGCCCAGGGGCATT
Source organism: Peromyscus maniculatus bairdii (assembly GCF_049852395.1). NCBI lineage: Eukaryota > Metazoa > Chordata > Mammalia > Rodentia > Cricetidae > Peromyscus > Peromyscus maniculatus. Next base: position 24,292,925 of record NC_134864.1, read on the forward strand.
CTCCTAGAGAAATAACCTTCAGTTGGCACTGTATTTGTGTGTGTGTGTGTGTGTGTGTGTGTGTGTGTGTGTGTGTGTGTGTGGTGTGTGTGTGTGTGGTGTGTGTGTGTGGTGTGTGTGTGTGTGTGTATGTGTGTGTGTGTGTGTGTGTGTGTGGTGTGTGTGTGTGTGGTGTGTGTGTGTGGTGTGTGTGTGTGTGTGTGTGTGTGTGTGTGTGTTACATGTTCATGTATGTACAGGTTTATGTGTACACATGTGTGGTGGTTTAAATGAGAATGGTCCCCAGAGGCTCAGATGTTTGAACACTTGATCCACAGTGGTTGGTGTGTTTGAGCAGTTTTGGGAGGTGCAGTCCTGCTGGAGGAAGTATGTTATTGGATGCAAGCTTTGAGGTTTCAAACCACACACTGTTTCCAGTTCGCTTTCTCTTCTTCCTGCTGCCCGTTCTAGACGTGAGCTCCCAGGTGTTCCTGCCACCATGGCTGCCACCTGCTGCCACCGCTTTCCTGCCGTAATGGACGCTTGTCCCTCTGGAATGGTGAGCTCAAACAATCCCTTTCTTCTGCAAGTTGCCCTGGTTATGGTATTTTATCATAACCACAGAAAAGGGGCCAAGGCATCATGCACACAGAGCCCAGAGGAAGATGTAGGTGTCTTCCTCCATCACTCACCACCTTGTCTGCTAGACGAGGTCTCCCACTGAACCTGAACTTCACAATTCAGCCACACTGGCTGGCCAGAGAGCCCCGGGACCCTCCTGTCTCCACCTTCCCAGCCTTTTTCTTTTAAAACCATGCTTGTGTGGCAAACACTTTGCCAACGAGGCTATTTATTCTCCACGTCCTCCGTGTGCTTTATACACAACATCCCATGAGCTGAAAGGACCTTCAGACCCCCTATTGAGTCCTTGGAATACATTCATTTTAAGGAATTGTGTTGAGGCATATGAACTCGATGTCTAAGGATGCTCACTCCAGCTCTAGTCCCAAACAGGTAGTGAAGGGACCCATGAACACAATGGGCTTCTGATTTCCTTTCTGACCTCTTCGTTGAACATGGAAAGGTTGCTTGCAATTTTTTTTTTTTTTTTTGGTTTTTCGAGACAGGGTTTCTCTGTGTAGTTTTGGTTCCTGTCCTGGAGCTCACTCTGTAGTCCAGGCTGGCCTCGAACTCACAGAGATCCACCTGCGTCTGCCTCCGGAGGGCTGAGATTAAAGGCATGCACCACCACTGTCCGGCTGCTTGCAGAAATTTAAACGCGTGCTTCTGAAAAGTCCCAGACTATTCTTTTTTAGACAGAAAAAAAAGTGTTTTTTTTTTTTTCCCTAAATAGGGTATATCTTCAAAGATGGAAAGAAGAACAAATACTAAAAATACTTTTCCCAATTAGTGGTAGCCAAACATACATAAGAAGATGGCTCAAAGTAACATTGTGATGCACGATGAACTCCCTGAGCACAGAGCATAATTAGAAACAGACACCAATATCCACTTCAGATATCATGGGAACAGTTGTTGACTGGGACATCCACGGCCCCTGGAAGACCTTAAGGAAGGGATTATGGTCTCGCATCTCTGTGGGACCTGTAGAAGTTGAGGAATTGTTCCCCAAAAACATTCACAACTGCTTCCCCACATGAGATACAGGTACTGGATCCAGAGAGAAAGCCGCACACTCTGGACCTCCTCATCAGAAAGACAGGGCGGGCCGTGAGATCAGAAGTGCGCCATCCGGGCAGCCCGGAGGCAGGCGGCTCGCCCACTCCTCAGGCACCAGGGACTTGGGGGTTTTCTCCACCAGTAAGGAAGAGCCACCAGTGAGCTACAGCCTGATGAGCGGGTACAAGTGGTGGCAAGGTGGCAGTGTGAGGCTCGTCACTCTGGCCCCGGCCCAGCCAACCAGCTGGTCCTCCTCCCTGGACATTTGGGCGGCTTCTCGGCCAGCTGGACAGGAGGTGGGTGCCAGCCCTGTCTTTCCCAGCAGGAGGGTCAGGAGTGACAACTATTGTGGACCCGGACCTGCCCAGCCAGCCTGACAGGAAACGACAGGCCGCTCCTCACTGCAGTATCCATGTCCTTGTTCATTGCCCGGCTATCGTGTCCTCTCATGAAAAACTCTGGGTTTCTTGCCTCTCTTTCCTAAACTGAGCTAGTGTGCAGCTCACGCGTGAGCAGAGCTGTCCATGTCCTCATCGGCTCCAGAGCGCTTGGTAGCCAGAGTCTGAAACCCTGTGCCCACTGTCCCTGAGCACCGGCCAGGACCCATCTGTCTTATCTGGCCCATGTGTATCCCATATGGTTGTTCAATCTTGGGAACTTTCATGCATCCCTTATTTCTTTCCTTCCTTTTTAATCTACAAATCTCTATTAACCTATTCCTGTCCAACTCTTCTTGGGGGTGCCCCATTTATCCCACACACACCCCCAAACAGCCCCTTTCCTAGGGCCCCGGACCTTGCTCTTCCCCCATGCTTACACTGTCCTGCCTCTCCTTGTCCCTGCCAAGATCAGACATGCTCGGTCCCTGCCAAGGGCAGATCCTGAGTGTTGTGCACAAGGAAACTGTAAGACTAGGACAGATTGCCACTGCCGTCACTGCTGGAACCCTGCAGGCTTTAGGGGATCAGTAATGTAGGGACTGTTCATCTGGATTCCTTAACCCATCCAGGATGAGCAGCCCGACCTCATGACGATGCCTGGTGATCGTTTACCAAGAACACTGAACAGCTGTACTGTCGCACACGTTAGGTCAGACTTCCAGGCCGCTCCCTGATTGCCAATCCCAAGGCTGCCCTGATTCTTTGGCAGGGTCCTGTTGGCTGCCCTCTTCCATGGGAAAAGGCATTTGTATGCAAATGTTTTTTAACATTCGAATATCTCTTGGACTCGGGGGAAACCCCAGTTCCATCTTGAGAAACACCAACATAGGACCAATCACCGTGGGAATTGAAACAGTTGTAGTTTTACAATTTGAATGCATAATGAATCCATGTGAAAAATCCGCACATATAAAGACATGGAACAGAATGACCCCCTGTTCTGAGTTTGAGTGTCTCCTTTAGAGAAAGACAGTGGAGCCTAAAGAGAGAGCAAAACATTCCACAAATACTTGGAGCAGAGACGCCACTTTGGGGGAAATCAAAGGACGTTTGGGAGATGGAACTGGCTGACTGGGTATGAATCTGTATGATCTTTTTAGCCACTGAACGAAGCGGGCACCTTTGGATAAACTCCCACATGAATGCACCTTGAAAGTGGCCTTTCAGCTGTTTCCATCTGAAACTTTATGGTGCCAGCTAGCATGCCCCAGAGGCATTCTTGTTTACTTCAATATTTTATACATGTGCTTTATGATCTTAAACGCAGTACCCTCAGGAGTGTACTCCTTAATGTGCATGCTTAGGGGTGGGTCAAGGCCCAGATAAGTACGTGTGGGCTCCCTCAATGGGATCCCCGTGCTTCCTTTGTTTGTGGAGAGCGTTGTTTTGTGGGTGACTCCTGTGCTGTTCTCGCCTGCTGCTGGTCACCAGCCTTTCCCTCGGCCCTTCAGCTCCTGACTGCACCTGTCTGCTTTGTGTTCACCAAGATTTACCCTTGCCTTCTGTTACAAGCTCACCGGGTCAGTTCCAACTATTAGATGGCGACAACCATGCGGACCTTATAGGATTGGCCTATATATAACAGTCCTCACAGAGACCTGGTCTGGTGCCCATGGGAAATATTGCAAGATGTGGGTTTGCCAGCTTCATGGTGCCCGAGGCGTTTGACCTCTGCCCCAAAGCCAGTGTGGGATATTCACGTGTCATTCAGAGTGGCCATGCTAGTGACAGGGACTCAGATAAATTAGGCATTATTATTATGGGGGGATGAGCTCCTAAAACGGTAATATATCTTTTAGACAAAGATAAATGGTGCCAGTCTTCAGTGATGTCTTTTAAAGACTTTCTCTTTAAATGTGGTAAGCCTTTGAAACCGATACCACAAAAAACTTGAGCTCATTAAAAAAAAAACAGTAACAACAACAACAACTGCATCGGTGTGCATCGTGGGAAAGACAGTTGGTCACTTGTCCTCTCTTGCCAGCCAATGCAAACTGCGTTCACTTGGAGGAAAAGTGATTTTCCCAGAAAGGTGCATTTCCTCTTCACACCACTAGATGGCAGAAGAAGCATACTGAATCACTGACAACATGCCTGCCCATTATTTTGGGGGCTCATCAGCTGCTCTGGGGCCTGCTCTGTTTGTTCGTTTTAAGGTGTTTTTCCCAACCAACAGACATCCCCAAAGACACCCCACACACCATTTTGTTATTGTTATTTGCCCCTTTCTGTTTCCAGTAACTTCCAGAGAGACTGATATGTCTCAGTAAATGCACAGAAAAGTCTACAGAAATACCAACTCTTCTGTATTACACAAATGTTATGTTGTCATGCTTGAGAAATGCCTATCTGTTAAGAAGCTCTGTTAGGACTCCTGAGTACCTCTGTAAACCTCGGTCACAGCTTCTAGAATTATCCTTGACCTGGGGGGGGGGAAGCAATTCAATAGTTCTGTCTAGAAAGAGTATGGCTTTGCCATCATCACACGGTCCTGGTTTAATCTGAGCTGCAATACAAGCAGCCACATGACCTCAGCCAGGTTGTTTAATCCCTCTGAGCCTCTGGCTCTACACTATAAAGGGTGGCAGAGAGTGGCATGGCTAGCATTCATGGCACTCAGCAGATAGATGTACAAGTGGCAGTAGTTTCTTGTGTCCTGCTTTCCAGAGAAGGAAAAAGACTGCAACCTCTCCTGTACAGGGGAATGAGAGATGGGTCTCAGCCAGCTTGTAACAATGAGAAGATGGCTGCTGGGCTAACGGCACCATCTATATTAACTCACAGGGCTCCGACTGCAAGGAAGAGTTAACTCAAATACTGCCAAGTATGTGGCACTTTGGGAGAGTAAAAGAGTCCGGACAATAATTATTACTAAGTGAGGGAAAGAGTTCATGGTCTATTTTTTTCTCTGAAATAGGTTCTCGCCATTCAGCTCAGGCTGGCCTGCAACTCATTATGAAGGCCAGGCTGGCCTCGAACTCAAAATCCTCTTGCCTCACCCTCCTAAGTGCTGGGGTTACAGATGTGTGCCACCACGCCTGGCTCCTAACAGGTGCTTCTTGAGTGCTTCTTGAGAGGCTCACAGCCAGGCCGAGGAGTGACCACAAGCTGAGAAGAGAAACTGTCCAAGTGGTAGTGGGTATACCGGAGCTAAGCCTGTGGAGATGGGGATGAAGAGAGAGAGGAAGGTTGTCTCCTCCTCTGTGTTGTAGTGCTGGCTGGTTCCAACCTGGGCTTTGATGGCTTCAACGTGGTGGTGATAGGCAGGAGTGCTGAGGAGCCCCTGGGAGAATCTGAGTTGGACTTGACTATGTGGATTCCCTGCATGGTCAGGAAGTGTTTGAATGGAATGCTGCAGATGACTGCAGTGAGGGGCTTGTGTGAGGATTCTGAGGTGTGCTTTTGGAACAAGACTGTGGCATGGAAGAGGGGGCTGGGATGTAGGCCCCTGTCACTCGATTGCAAATCCAGTGTCGCTCTGTATTGCCCAGGGACTTTAGGTATGTACCTTGTGCTCTAAAACAGAGCTGGTGGTAGACAGAATTCTCAGCAGGGCCCCAAGGCTCTCACCCCTAGTGTACATCCCCATATAAGTTCCTTCCCGGAGTGTGGTAGCCCTGTGACTGTGGTGGGGTATGATACCTGTGATGACCTTGCACACAATGGCCAAGGTGAAGGATACATAGATGGAATTAACGGATTGAACCCATAGACAATGAGTTCTTTAAAGAGGGAAATGATCAGGTGAGTCATTAAAGAGGACCCAGCTCCAGTTCCAGCTGGTATATCTACAACAACGCAACTCTTGTTGGGTCATAGCGGAAGAGGGGCCAGGAAGATCGCAAGAGCCAGAGGAATGCAATGTTTGTTGTAAAATCAAGTCTCAAGCAGTACAGAGGCATGGCTTCTTTAAGAGGCTATAGAGCTGAGCACCTGAGCAGTGGGCATGCTATTCGGCACTAGGGTACAAATGCCTGCCATGGTGTGGGCCCAGAATCTTCCCAGAGCTGGCGGGGGGATAGATGTGGCTCTGGGTCAGAGCCTGAAGACATGAGGCTTGGCCCTTACCAATCTGAAGGGGGTGGAGCCAGCTGCCAGGGCCACTCACTAAGCAGAGTAATGGGTGGTCTAGCGGCTTAAGGCTTGGCTCATGGGAACAGAGAACACTGCAGCTGCTTAGTAAAGCCAGGTCCAAACAGATACAAAATGCTTTAAAATGTGCATAGATGCTGAAGAAGAAAAAGAAAATTGGTATAGAGAGTCATAGAAAAATAATAGTTTAAAAATAATAAAGTCTTTAAAGAGAGAGTAAAGTAATATAAAAAGAATAAGTCATGTAAGGATGGGAAATTCACAGGGCATCTGGATCCTGTATGGTGTTTTGTTGACTTTGAATTTTTTAAATGCTAATGAAGAAAAATAGCAGCTGCTAAGAGATTATGGATTATGAAAAAAAACCTACTGAATTAAATCAGCCTACATATTTTAAGATTGAACTGTAGAATGGAATTCAGAAAGTATGTTGTGTTGAGGGAGAGCTTATGCCTTTGTTTTCACAGGAAACAAAAGGCTATGGGTCCCTTCAAAATTAATAAAGACCAGATGTGATTGGTGGAGACCTACCGAAAAATCTTAACTACAGACATGAAGGAAGAAACCAAGAAAAACTACAAGACAGGTGATGTATATGCTGATCCCTCTACATAGGAACAGTCCTAAGACTGACTGGGTGAGACATGATAAATCTTGATAGCTACAGAGTCCTTATAATTTATTATTACATGCCATCCTTTCATATGGCATGGATGGAGTTTTATATTATAGTTTGGTTATGTAGTCCAAACAGACTTATAAAGTTGACAAGTGCCTTTCATATGCTCAAACAGAGAACAGAGAATCATCTATAGATGACTTTTGCACATTGCATATTCTACACCTGTGTTAATGCAGATATGTATGCTACCTTTAAAAGTTTGTATGTTTTCAGAACAAAAGGACCAGACATCAATGAAGACAAGGCAAGTAGACCAAGTGATCCAGCCTCTCAGAATGCCTCTGTTGCAGTTTCCTCAAAAATCTGCAGCCAGAACAACTTCAAAGTGGGTTCAGCCTCACAGAGCACTCTAGCCAGGACTTCAGTTAGGCCCTGCACTTTCCCATTACATTCAGAGTAGACAACAAGCGATACAGCAATCTCTCCCAGGACTTGACCATTATCCCAATTTTCTCAGGGTCCCGAGATGCTGTCACCCCCAGACAACAGAAAGTAATTTTAAGAACATGATGCGCACATTCCTAAGAGGTGGGGTGGGTGATTTTTTGGGGGTCATTTGATGGGTTATGGATGTTTGCCATTGTTTGGGGGGGTGTTGGTTGCAAATTGTTACTGGTCATGGTCAGGGAGAAAACTAAACAAGGGAGGTGAGATTCAAGGATCTCTTTATAAAAAAAAGAAAAAAGAGGAGATATAGGAATGATAGGATAAAAGGGTAGATTATTAAATCTACTTTTTTTTGTTAAACTAAAAAACAACTAATAATCTCAAATATGTTACATTGGCATGGATTTTTGTATATTGATATGAATTTAAGGTCATTTTTGTTAGAACATACTGTAAGGTATTGTACCTATGCAGCTCATTTAAAAAAATGTAAAGTTCTAGTTCTTAAAAGCTATTATTATGGGCTAGAGAGATGCCTCAGAGGTTAAGAGCACTGACTGCTCTTCCAGAGGTCCTGAGTTCAATACCCAGCAACCACATGGTGGCTCACAACCATTTCTAATGAGATCTGGTGTCCTCTTCTGCCATGAAGGCAAACGTACAGACAGAACTGTAGTGGGTAGCCATTACAGCTTGGATCTGGAAGTTCCAACCCCCATTGAGACTCTAGCAACTGTCACGCCTACGAGGCGGGGCAAGGGGAGGTGCCTGGAGACCCGAGAGCTGGATGGGCCAGCGCTCTCTCTGTGCCGGGACGCTGAACGGTGAAGGTGGACTGTGCAGAGCTCTGGAGAACACTGCTGGATTGCGATACACCTTCCCCAGACCCTGCGACCTACCTTTCACTTAATTTGTGAGTTACGCCATTAAATAAATATCCTTTTAACTACGTGGAGGGGCCAAAATAATTTCTCCAATACAGAACACTGTATACATAATAAATAAATACATCTTTTTAAAAAGCTATTATTACAAATTATTTACAATAATTAGGAAATGCAGGTTAGTTGTTAGTCATCTAAAACAATCCAATTTGTAGTCATGGTAGGTGTGTTTTCAACATTAAACAGATATATTTTAGGTAAATAGATGGTCTTCTATCTACCTAGGGACATTTAAGATATTTTAATAACATAAGGTTTTTCATGACAGTGCGATGTGTCTGTTCCTGGCAGCACCAATCTACTTCAGAGAAGATGATGGACGTCAAAGAAACTCCATATGAAGTTTGCTTTTACTGTGGCAAAGTTAGCCACTGGATAAGAAAATGCCTTTGCATGGACTGCTGACAGCATGCTGTCCAAATTGAGCAAAGAGGACACAAAAGAAGGTGACTGCTGAACTTTGCCAAGACAAGGTAGGACAGTCCTTCAAAAATTCCCGCTTCACAAAATAGTCTGTCAGATATTCTAGGCCAGTAGGCTGAAGATGCTCCAACATTGCAGAGGAACCTTGGGTGACTGTCATTTCTATACTTTTGTAAGTTGTTTGCTCTACACTTCCTGTTACTCAGGGAGACACAGGGGGAGCCGGATATACAGAACGGAGGAGAGGTTAAAAAAAAGTCATGTGCCAAAATGTAGATTAATAGAAGCAGGTTAATTAAGTTAAGAGAGCTAGTTGGGAACAAGCCTATACTAAAGGCCAAACTTTCATAATTAATAAGTCTCCATGTCATTATTTGGAAGCTGGCAGTCCCCAAGAGAAAGTCCAGCAAGGAAGCCTTACTATGAGAGAGAGCCAGAAGGGGTACATGGGAGAGGTTGGAGGGAGAAAAGGGAAGGAGGAATTATGTAATTATGTTTTAATTTCTAAAAAATTTTAAAATATTTTTTAAAAAAATAAAAGAGGCCCCAGAAGAGGCTCCTCTCCTGATGGCTTTGATGAAGCAAACTGCCATGTTGTGGAGAGGACAACCTGTCAGAGAATGACCCATGGCCTCAGGAGCTGAGGATAGCCCCATCTGTTCTCACAGTCATCTGTCAGTACCCACAAATTAAAAAAAAAAAATCTTTACAACACAAAAAACTGTAGGGTGAAGTCCAGTTCAAGATCCTTGACTTGTTCGGCAGTCCTGACAATCAGTGCCCAGACAGCAAGAATTCAGGATCACAGGGGACTTGGCTATCACCTGCATCCTGTGAGGCCCTGAGGAGAGGACCAACAAGCCTTGGTGATAGCATCTGGGTGTCATTTGGAGCCACTGACTCTGGGACACTTTGTTACATAACAGCAGAAAATGAACCCAGATTTGTGCTACCTTGTAGAATTATTGTGAGGGTTAGAAAAAAAGTTTGTAAGTATCTAATATATGAGCTGTAGAAATGGCTTGGTAGTTAAGAACACTGGTGACTCTTCTCCAGGACATGTGTTCAATTTCAGGCACTCAAGATTCCCAGCCAACTGTAATTCCAATTCCAGGGCATTGAATGCCCTCTTCTGACCTCTGGACACCAGGCACACATGGTGCACAGACAAAACACTCAGCATACATAAAATAAAGACAAAAACATAACACAAATAAATAAAAAAAAATTATAAACCACATAGACTACTATCATTCCATTTTCTTTAGGGAATATAAACCTCATCATTTATTTATTTATTTTTATTATTTTATATATACTGGTATTTTGCCTGCATGTATGTCTGTATGAGGGTGTCAGATCCCCTGGAATAGGAGTTACAGACAGGTGTAAGCCCCTATGTGAGTGCTTGGAATTGAACCTGGGTCCTCTGGAAGAGCAGTCAGTGCTCTTAACCGCTGAGCCATCTCTCCAGCCACAACCCTCATCATTTTCTTATGAGTCATGTTAAATGCTGAAACTTGTGGGAAGGACTGGAGGAAACCATGTGTATAGTGTGTTCTACTGCCTGGCACATGATGAACAGTGAGTAGCAGCTACAGTGACGATAATGGTTGTGTTTATCCTGATAAAATCTATACACATACACATAGAAAGACAGTCTATTTCATGTCCTCAAACCACTTCTGACTCACTTTACAAGTTGCTCTTTTTGCAGGAGGACCCAAGTCCACACCTCATCTACTGTCCTGGCATTGGTGAACCTTAGGGACAGTCTGGTTCAGCACCTTCCAGTTTCAAATGAACAATCACTGGCTCAGAAAAAAAGACTTACTTGTTCAAGGCCAGAGAGCACATGAGAACAGACTGGGAAGCAGAATTTGGGTATCGTCATGTGAAGGCTGCATCAAGAGAGCCTTATATTTGTTTTCCTTCTGTTTCTTCTGAGGTGTTTCCTCTACTCAGTATCTCTCAGCTCACACAAGATCAGCTCCCCCTCTTAAAACTCACCTTATGCACAGCTGGTTGGTGATCACCAGTTTTCAGCTGTCTCCTGAATAATCCATGGCTGACTGTAGGTAATGTGTTCATGGAGTACCGAGAGCCCAGGTTCACTGTAGGGTCTTCTACAATCATCATTTTACATGTGAGAAAACCAAGACATGCCAGGTTCAGAGGACACATTGCTCCCCTAGTAGCTGCCACTTTTAACTTCTTCCTACTTTCAATTAGGCCTCCTCCAAGGTGAGGTCCCAATGCCACAGCTTTAAGCAGGATGGGCCAAGAACATCTTCTGCTCACCGGTAGCTGTCCCGGAGCTGGTCCCCTCTTCAAATCTGATCCCAAAGGTCAGAGGTGAGGAACTGAATTTCATTTCAGGAAAGAAGTGCAGCTCCTCCTCTTTGTCTTCCTCTTCCTCCCCTTCATCCTTCTCCCCTTTACCCTCCTCCTCTTCACCCTCCTCCTCTTCACTCTCCTCCTCTTTCCCTCCCTCTTCTTTCCTTTGTTGTTTACATGGCAGCCATCTTGGACCCTCCTCTTGCCTCTGCTCTAGCGAAGTCCACTGAGATGGTCGGGTGTGTTCTCTCGCCACTGCAGCCTCCTCCTCTCTGTCAGTCTGCTACTGAAGATGTTTTCTTGGAGTGTTTTGATCTCCTTTAGAATTGTTTTTGACTCGGCCAGCATCTAAGACACCTGGGCAGACACTGACAATTTACTAAATCTCTATGATAGCGACTCCTGTCCTAGGAACCCTGTAACTCTACCAGTTGCTTCTGGAATATACTCCAAGGCAGAGGACCCTGAATAGATAATGACGACCTGGGCTGGATAGCTCATAAGCAGGGACTGGTGTTTCTCTGGATTCTGATCTTTGGGGTGAGAGTGGGAAGCAAGCTGCAAGGCAGTGTCCCTGAAGAACGAGGAGACATCTTCCAAGCATCAGGAAGTCCACTGCCCTGAGGCTTCTAAGCCACTCCCTCCTGCCACCCAGGAGTTAGCATGTCAGTGTGTGCATCCTTCAGCTGAAGAGTTAGCATGTTAATGTGCGCATCCTTCAGTGGGAGAGTTAAAGGAGGAGGGGGAGAGGGAAAGAGAGAGAAGGGAGTGAGGGGGAAGAAGTTTTTTAATAACTGAGTATTACTCATGTGAACTATGAAACTGTTTGATGCTACAACAGCATCCATAGGTCAAAATGGGATGGCTCCTGGAACCAGGTGGATCTGCTGTCTTGGTGCTACCATCCCCAGCAATCTTTTGTTGAGTCTTCATGAGGCACCCATTGAGTTTGTGGCTGCATCAAATAGCAATTCAGCATCTGGTACATTGTACTTGGTGTCTCACATCCTTTCCTGCATTTTGAAGTTACCAAAGCAAGCTTTAAAAGGTATTATTTTAAGACTGGGACTCTCGAAATGCACGTCTCGGTTAATGCTTGATCAATTGGTACCTTATGATACTTGTGAAAAGCGAGCAGGTCGTACAGAGCAACAGCAACATGTTACTGTTAAGCCTAAATAGCTATGAAAGCTAAAACCGAGGTAAGACGGCACGAGAGGGAGCTCTGTGAAGCATGGATTGGCCTGGTGGATTAGTCAGATTTCTGTTACTATAACAAAACACCTGAGAGAATCAACATACAAGAAGAAAAGATGTTTTGGCTCACCATTTCAGAGGCCTCAGTCCGTGGTCCATTGGCCCTGTGTAAGGCAGCAGGCTGTCAGGGAACACATGGTGGAAAAAGCTGCTTGCCTCATGGCTGAGATATGAACAAAGGAGGGAAAGAAGACGATTCAAAGATGTCCCATGAAAGTTTCACCACCTTCAAATACCGCCATCGGCTCCAGACCCAAACTATAATACCCAGAGCATTCAGGGCCACAGAGACAGATTTTTCTCTACCACCCCAGACCAAGCATGAATGGTTAATTCCTTTTTTTTTTTTTTCTGTTTCTAGGCTGTAACAACTCATATCTTCAGTGTTCAGTATGCAGAATATGAGACTAAGCAGGCCCTTGACCTTGCCTCAGGTTCCCCCAGATATGTCCTATTTCCAGAAGCTTGAGCTTGTTGGGTAGACTTGGCCTGTGTGAGGCATTTTGGTCAAACAAAGCATTACTGAGCATGTCCTGGGAAGCGTGTGTGGAAATGCAGTCAGAAAGCCAATGAACTCTTTGGACTTTGTTTCCCTGTCATTCCATCCCCTGTGGACCCACCTCCTGCTCTTGCCCCGGGTTCTCTGTCTCATCTCTCCTCCATCAGTGACTCCCGTGTGTTAGTAACAGAACTGAGAGTGAAATCTCTTTTTCTTTTTTCCATCCCAAGGGCACTTGCTTTGAAAAACTTTTTCTACCGCCCTGGCTCCAAATGTCCTTTGCTCTTTGTAGAAAGCACAGTTGGTCTCAGTGGCACTGATGGACGAGATCAGAGCTCTTTAGACATCATGACGCTACACTGTCTCTGAGTGTGGCAGGTCCTGAGGCCAAAGCCCAGGTGTACCAGGGATGGTTGTTGGCAGCTTCGTGGGTGTCAGTATGAGCTCACAGATGACCTCCCATCATCCCGTAGTGACCCGTTGAGGCAGGCATTCATTACATCTAATGGACAAGGTAACAAAGCCAGTGAGGTGTGCAAGATGTGTTCAAGATGACCCCAACATTGGCCATTCCAACTGCCCGCACCAAGACTCCAGTGACATTGCTAGATCTCATATGTGGAACTCCCTGTTACTTCCATGTGTATAATTATTCCCTCTATTCATATTGCTGGCACCAAAGTCTTTCACACACTGTTTCCCATAACCACTGCCCCCCCCTCCCCATGAGCAGCTTATGAATTTGAGATGTGACCACAGAGGACTGATGATATTTCACAACTCACTCATCTAAGGTTCAGGGATGCATGCGTCCTTTTCAACGAAACAACTCAGTTAGAGGCAGAATAAGGACTAGAACTCAGTTTTTTTCTGAGGCCTTGCCTGATGTGGCCTTTCCCAAGCTGCCACCCCTGGCTCCCTGCGGACCGACTGCCTTTGGCTAGGCTTCAAGTGCTGTGGCATGCACAATTAGGTACTCAACAAATCCATGGCAAGGCTAGTGTTTCCTAGAGCTAAGGTAATGGTCCATGTAAACAATATAAAAATAATTGAACCACAAGAACAAAAATAGAATGCAAAGCTTTCAGAGGCTTGCGGTATCACATGTGACAAGAGGAAAAAGGTTAGTAGGGAAGAGATGAGCCCTGAGAACCAAAGATCAAAGCCAACCTGGTGGGAAAGAGGGGGAGACAGCTTTATATGGGTTTGTTTCTCTCTTCAAACAATGTATCTCCTTTGTTCCTCAGACAAAACCTGTGAGGTAAAAAAAAAAAAAAAAAAAAAAAAACTCCATGTGTTGTGAGATATTTGTACACTCTGTGAAAATATATTGCTGTAATTGGTGTAATAAAAAGCTGAATGGCCAATAGCTAGGCAGAAGATATAGGCAGGACTTCCAGGCAGAGAGAGAACTCTGGGAAGAAGAAGGCAGAGTCTCCAGCCAGACTCAAGAAACAGCAGTACAGAGAGATGAGGTAATGAGCCACAGGACAGAATGTAGATTTTAAAAAAACAGGTTAATTTAAGTTATAAGAGCTAGTGGGACAAGCCTAAACTAAGGCTGAGCTTTCATAATTAATAATAAGCCACTGTATCATTATTTGTGAGCTGGCTGCCCAAAGAAAATCGGACTACACCTGTAAGATTCATGAGGCTTTTCTATATCAGTTTCCTGTCTTTTTCCTGCCCTTCTAACACCGTACGACAACTAACACACCAAGTTGGATTCAGGGCAGCTCTTCTGATTCTGAGCGCGGACCTCTGTTGGTTGGTGTTTTCTTCCCTTGCTGGGGAAACTCTACCACAGTTACACCCCCTAGCCCAAGACAGAATTCCTCCCAGGGAAGAACCTAGACATTTCTCCAGGATGCTAAGTAGCCCCAGGGCCTTGAGTTCTATGTTCTTCTTTGATAGTAAACATGCCCAACTTCGTGGTTTCTCCCTCTGAGAGTAGATTCTAGAGGGACATCAACATGCAGATCATGGGTACGAATTTGAATTTCTGCTGCTTTTTGCCACTGTGTGGATTCAAGCATGGCATTTTTTTTCAGTGCCTTGGCTTTTTGTTGTGAGATCGAAATGCATGTATCCCTTGGGATTACCTTGAAGGCTAAGTGAAATGTGTCTGAGTGCTCAGCACTGTGTTTGAAAACATTCCTCAAATGTGATCATCGCGTTGTACCAAGGAGTTGCTTTTCCCTCACTTACCTAGAACACAGTCCACTAAGTCTTAGATTTTCCTGAGTGACATAGTGACACCATCAGACTAAGAAGGTGACTCGGGATGGGGGAGAGGGGGGCATCATATTGGAGGAATGGTCTGTGAGTAGAGGGTGGGCCTTTGAGGCACCCAATCACAGCCCATCCCCCCTGCCACTGGGAGGCACACAGGGGACTGAGCTTTCAGACAGCCAATGATTTGATCATTTGTGCTAAATATGGAGACCCAAGCAAAACTTTGGGGCCCCTTAGTTGTCACCCCCAGTGTCGCTGAACACATCAGTGTGACAGGAGAATGACACGTTTTAGTTCTATGGGGAGAAGCTTGGAGGATCTGCCTTCGGAGTCTTCCCAGGCCTTCTCCTGGGAGTCTCCTTCTTTTTACCCTTTATCCTAAAACTGAAATCCCGATCCCAACTACAACAGTGGGCTGGAGTTCTGAGAGTCATCCCGGTGAGCCGATGAGACGAGGGTCGTGCCAACCCCGACACGTGTTTATCTGCTTACTGAAGTGGAGTCTCGCTCGAGCCCAGGCGCCTCTCCTGTGCTGGGATTACACACGTGGCCTCTATATCCAGGTTCGTACCGTGCCTTCTAGTACGGCTCCTTTAGCTCCTTATTCAGTCCTGCTAACCGTTGTGAGGCCAGCTCTCAGAAGACAGCCTTCCTCTTGTGTGTCCCCTTCCTCACTTGGTCACAGGGCCTCAGCAGCACTCGGCAGCGTCTGTCCCTGCCTGCGCCTCGGAGTCCTCCATGCTGCCGTCTCCTGCTCTTATGACAACTCTTTCCTCTCAACTCTATCTTATGCCGCACACATGCGTACGCGCATAAGTGTGTGTGTGTGTGTGTGTGTGTGTGTGTGTGTGTGTGTGTGTGTGTGTGTGTTTCCCCTGAAGATTTTTTTTGTGTGGAGGGTTTCTCCAAAGTGTTCCCATGATTTGTAGCAACTGGGCAGTTCCTCTTCCAGGGTTTCCCCGGAGAAGCTGCAGAAAGACTTGTGGAAAGGAGTCACTGTCAAGTGGCCTGTGGGTTTCTGTCACAGTGAGGCTCTCCCAGGAGACAGGCATGCTGCAAAGCACCGACAGAATGCACGTTCCACACCCAGTCCTGTTCCCTCACCAGTCAGTCAGCCGCAGGGCCTGGAGTGGGGCTGGTGGGAAGCTCCTTAATGCTGAGCAGAGGAGATGGGATGCTAGGATGGTCCGCACAGTCCCCAGGATGGAGGCATAGCTCAGGTGTGAGGTGTATGCTCATCATCCCTGGGAAGCTAGGTCTGATACCCAGCACTCATGCACACACACACACACACACACACACACACACACACACACACACACTCATGCACACACTCACGCATGCACACACAGGCCCACACGCATGCACACACACGTACAAATGTCCACAGTCCTTAAGTATATCCACACTTACCATCTGTCTGCCTTGAGACTTTTGGACAGACAACACACTCTTGTTACAAAAACCAGAAGGGTGGTCTGTTCCAAGAAGCTTTCACAGCTGTCTCCTTGGACAATTAAATGGTACTTTTCGGATCCCACCTTGAAAAGCCTTTTCTTCTTCCTTCCTTCCTTCCTTCCTTCCTTCCTTCCTTCCTTCCTTCCTTCCTTCCTTCCTTCCTTCCTTCCTTCCTTCTGTATGTACATGTGTGAAAGTGCATTTACATATGTGTGGGTGCAGGTGTGCATACATGTGTGTGTGTGTGTGTGTGTGTGTGTACACACACGCACACGCACGTGCATGTAGAAAGCAGAGGTCTTTCTTAATTACTCTTCACTCTGTTTACTGAGGCGGCGATCTCTCACTGATCCAGAACTTGCAGATTTGCCTAGTCTGGCTTGCCAGCTCGCCCACACCTCCTAAGTGCTTGGGTCACAGGAGCGGGGGAGGGGGGGGGCTCGCCTGCCTGGCTTTTATGAGTGCTGGGGATCTGAACTCCGGCTTCATGCTTGTGCAGCAAGCTCATTATCCACTGGTCCACGTCCTCAGCCCTCCTGCCTTCTTAGCTTAGCCTGTATCTAACCTTCTCTCTAAGTCAGGAGGACTCACCGGGACATAGCTATTCAGACAAAAGGCCAAAAAGAAAAAGTAGACTTCCCCACTTTCTAATAATCAGGCTTGGAGCCTGATCCAGATGTGGGAGCCCGTTCTCGGGTTCCTCATGGCTTCACCCAGCAGGTCTGCATAGAGGATGATCAGGACCACGGGCCTGAGTGCAGGTGTCTGAGATGGTCTGCACTTGGCTGTGCTGGGGGAGGAGGTCTTTTGCTCCACCCCTTGGTGTCTCTATAAAAACCCTGGGCCAGAGATAGTCGGGGCCCGTTGGAATAGGTTTCAGGCCCTCTCGAGGCTATCCTTTATTTTCTATCTGTTTATCTCCGCAATAAATCCTTCTATCTAATATTTCCTGCTGATTGCACTCAAGAAAACTCTGGGGAACTGTGGGGGTGGTGAGTAAACGCCCCACACCCAGGGACTTAGGATGCCTTATGCAGTTGGAGCCTGAGCCCCAACACCCGAGGGAGGAAGAATGGGGCTCAGTATAAGGCAACGAGCTGCCCACCTCTCCTCTTTTCACACAAGAATCCCACTCCAACGGCCTTGGAGGTAACATAAGGCCCAGAAGGGAAGTAAAGTCCCCTAAACACCATAAGGACTCCATTCTCTCACAAGAGTGCAATCTCTCCTTCGGAGAATTCACCCCCTGTGTTCCCACCGTATCCTTTCTTCATTAAAACTTTTACATCCAAGGCACCTTAAGCTTGCTCTTCTGGACATGCTCAGCACCTTTGGGTGAGTGAAGCTCCTTCCCCGTGTCCAGCACACCTCAGCCCAGCAGTGCTTTCCCAGCCCTGGTGGGCGGGGTTACATTTAAAGGCTGTCTGTCTCTGCTGTGGTGTGACCTCAAGTGACTACGGGCAATCTGTCCTCTCAAACGGGGATAATCATAGTGCTTTCTGCAGAAATTATTTGAGGATTAAACAAATCTGTATTAGTGCTGGATCAAGAGTGTGGCACAGAGGAAGCATTTGAAAATGTCAGGGGTGAAAAAAGAAATAACCATCAACTAGGAAGAAGTCCCCCAGAACGGGCGATTGGTTTGTGAGCCGTGGCATCCAGAGACTGTGATCTCATCCTCAGTAGCCATCTGCTGAGTCATTCTGGAGACAGAGCAGGATGACCCATCTCACCCTGGGGCACTGGGCAGTGTTAAGATCGGTGAAAGCCGTACAGAGTTAGAGATAAATCGTATTGTAAGCCCTGTTCATGTTATGTTCCCGTAAGTAAGCAAAGATCATGGGGGGTGAGGTGGGGAACAGGTCGGTTTGGCTTCCCCAACTGACACCCACTGAACTGTCCCTGGCTACCCTGCTGCTGCCTTTGACTTGAGTCAGAACACTAGCCCGACTACTTTAATGCCAGCGCCAGCCCATGCTGCACACCCTGTGGTCTCCTTGTCATCATTTTCCTTTAGTGATTCTCACCGCTATCTTTTCACAGTTCGAAACCACAACCACAGGTAGAGAACCTCTTCTGAGTCTGGGGAATTTCTGTAGTGAGTTTTGGAATCTGAGGTTATTCTTGGGGACCTCTGATGCTGAGGATCCAAGGGTCCGTTGTTCTGTAGAAGACAGGCCTGGGTTCCTGTCCCTGCCTGTTGTGGGGAGCACCTTCCTCATTTGGCAGGGCCCCTCCCTCCTATTCTTCCTCCCTACTCTGCCTCGGCTCCAAGGTCAGGACAAAAGCAGAGAAGCAGCCCTGTTGGAGTGACTTTTTTTTTTAAAAGATTTATTTATTTATTATGTATACAGCATGTATGACTGCAGGCCAGAAGAGGGCACCAGATCTCGTTACAGATGGTTGTGAGCCACCATGTGGTTGCTGGGAATTGAACTCAGGACCTCTGATGGAGCAATCAGTGCTCTTAACCGCTGAGCCATCTCTTCAGCCCCTGGAGTGACTTTTTTCAAGAATAGTTACTTTTCAAAAGGCGGGGTAGAGCGCTGGGAAAGACAGGAAGCCTGCCTGTCTCCCAGCATCTTTGATTCCCTTTAGGAAGTGGATTGAATTGAATCTGGAGGGCATCGGAGTGTGGAGTCAAAGCCTACTGCAGAATGCAGCCAGTGCTTGTTTACCGGCTCCGTTGGAGAAGCCTGGCTCAGGCTATGCCGAGGGAGGTGTTGGGGCAGTTCACTCCAAGATGATGTGAGAACAGACCTGCAGCTCTGAGCTGGCTCTTCAGAGTCGAAAACAAGACAGGCTGAAGTATGTACCGGCAGGAGCCTGCCCGGCCATTTCTTGGCTATAAGGAGGGGAATAAGAATTGGGAAGAGGTTGGAAAGTCCAAAACTGGAAGGAAAGGACAAGAGAGGATGTCTTGTTACAAACTAGCCTTGCCACAAGATTTCAATTCAGACAGACAGTCGACCAGAGCATTCCGTTTTTGTTGTCTTTCTATTTTATATGTCTATTGTTTTGTCCTTTTGTTAGGCAGGGGGTCATAGAGCCAAGGGTGATGTTGAATTTGTGGTCCTCCAGCCTCTACGTTCCACGTGCTGGGACTGCAGATGTGAGCCTTTACACCCAGCTCCGCTATGGCTTACTATTAGCTCTGACCCCCAGGCAACTTTATTTATTAACATACAAATAAAATCACATTTCAGTACAAATAAAATATCACCATAGTTTCCATTGTTTTTTTTTTTAAGTTCTTTCTCTCAGAAAACATATTTCTCCTGTTTATTCGTACTCCCTTTGAGAGATACAAAGTTTCCCAACTGCCTATATTTTTAGTGTGACCCCAGTGACCTGGGAAGATGCCTCCACTGTCTCTAGCTGACGTTGCCCATCCTTACTGCCCTAGCTTAGCTGACAATTTCTCTTATAAACCTCCTCAACTCCCAAGCCTGGGTGAAGTCTCCATCTGTGGTGGGTTTAAAAAGGTGTCAGCCTCACTAGGCAGAACTACTTCCCTGTTTGGTTTTGGGCACCATGAGCTATGAAGAGGTTCCCATTGGGTGCTGAGGTGGTGACCAGGGAGCAGCAGCCCTTCTGGGGCTGACCGTGTGGCCTCCCAATTGTGGCTTTTCTCCTCAGCCCGAGGCAGGAGCCACTGCTCTGGAGTTCCGATTCCACTTCTCCAAGGCCAGGTGTGTGGACGTTTTAATACACGACAGAGGGACCTGGCTTATCCCACCACCACCACCCCCAAGTACTCACAGCAAGAACCCAGGCAGTAGGTAGGCTGTCGCTGGTGTTGTGGGTTCTAGCTCATTCTTTATCTTCCCACTTTATGGCAGCTTCTCTACCCAGCTTTCCTGTGGGCTTCAAGGTGCAGACAGCCTCATGGATGCAGTTAAGTAGCTCCCCCCAAAAAAACTGCATAAGGCCAGACCCCATAATAAACCTATGTGTGCCTTCCCCTCCCTCCCTCCCTCCTCTCCTCTTTACAGCTTGCCCGTTCTTCCTCCCTTCCTCTCACCCACCTTCTGTCTACGCATGCTCCTCCTTTGCACCCACGTACCTGTCTTCTGACTCCCCTAGCTCATCTCCAGTGCCTCTCTTTCTCTGGCTGAACCTTATAAACCATCCTAATGGCTCTCTTGGCTCTTCAGACTTCCCCAACCTTTTACAACATTCTCTACACTGCCCTAAAACTCCCACATGGCCTTGCATCCCTTCAGCCTTCCCATGGGTCACCATCCTGCTTATTTATCTGAGGGCAGATAAAGGAATTTCATGAAGGTAGGAACTTTGTGTGACTCTCAGCCATAACCCTTGAGTTAACATAGTCCCTATCAGACACAACAGAAGATGCTCTCTCTCTCTACATATGTGTGTGTGTGCATGTGTGTGTGTGTGTGTGTGTGTGTGTGTGTGTGTGTGTGGTATGAGTATGTGTGGTGTGTGTATGTATATATAGATATATATATATACATATATGTGTCTGTATATGTATATACACACATATATATGTACATATGTGTGTGGTGTGAATATGTATGGTGTGTGTGTGTGTGTGTGGTGAGTATGTGTGGTGTATGTATATATACACATATATATGTCTGTATGTGTATATACACACATATATATGTACCTATGTGTGTGGTGTGAATATGTATGGTGTGTGTGTGTATGTATATATGTGTGTGGGTGTGTCTGTGTGCATATTTGTGGTCTTTGTTTTGTTTTGAGCTAGGATGTGATGCAGCCCAGGCTGGTCTCACATTTCTTTGTAGTGGGGGTGACTGTGAAATTCTAATCTCCCCTGCCCACCTCTCAAGTGCTGGGGTTACAGAAGTGTGGCCCCCTGCCAATTCTCCATAAGTATTTGATGCAGGAAAAGTAGAATGCATTTTGTTTCCACTGAACCATTTTTCCTCCGTTCAGTGGGAATTTGTTTTGATGCTTTGGGATGAGATAATAAGATCGTCTCTTGAGCACACATGAGGTGGGGAAAGTCGATATACAGCACTCACAGGAGGAAGTAAGCATTTGCCTCTGGAACCTTTTGATGAACTAAAACGGTTTAAGGTTTTTCTCGCACTGGAATCTCATACATAAATAATTCCTGTGCTTTTACTGCCGGGCACATGCATTTGCTGTTTCGAGCATCTTGGCATCTTCATCTCTTAAGTGTATTGTAAAAGAGAAGGGAGCTGACGTGTTGGGGATTTGGACTCCTGGAATGTGGCCCCAGATAACTTCTACTCTTAGCTTATCTTTCTGCATTTCTGATATGGCTTAAAACATGACTTTCCCAAAAGTCTGTCAGCCTTGCCCGTTTCATGACCATGTAGCAAAATAGCATATTGTGGGAGGAGTGTTTTGTGTTCATCTATAAAGAAGAGAGTTGAAGACAATATCTGAATCCCTGTTCTTTTTAGGTTTCCTTTTTTATTAGTGTGTGTGTGTGTGTGTGTGTGTGTGTGTGTGTGTGTGTGTGTCTGTCTGTCTGTCTGTCTGTCTGTCTGTCTGTCTGCAGGCACAGCATTCATGTGGAGGTCAGAGGAGAATTCAGGAAATGGTTCTCTTCTGCCCCCTGTGGGATCCGGGGAACAAACTCAGGTTGTCAAGCCTGTACATACAAGCACCTCTACCCACTGAAGCAATCTTGCCGGCCAGGTTTCCTTTTTTTAAAAAACTGTGATAAAATACACATGGCCTACAACTGGCCATCCTAAGGATTCGAAAGTGTAACGTATGGGCTGTAAGTGCCTTGGTATGTTGTGCAGGCATCACTACGGTCCAGGTCAGGAGCCTTTTTTATCTTTCCAAATAGACACTCTTCACCCACTAAACACTAACTCCCCACTTGCCCCAGCCCCTGGTAATGAACTTGCTTCTCATGCCTTGTGAGTCTGATGACGGTAGCTTCCTCATCTAAGAGGAATTGTATAGCATTTGCCCTTTTTGGATGGGGTTATTTCACTTGCGGCCGTGTTGGAATGTTTCAGCTATGTTGTTGTATGTACCAGAGTTTCCTGTTCCTTTTGAGTGCTGAATTATACTGTATGATGTGCACATACTCCACTTTTCCAGGTGTGTACAATCTGCAGGACGTGGGCAGCCTGCAACCAAGGCTAGCTGTGAAAGTATGAGATTAGTGTGTGTGTGTGTGTGTGTGTGAGACTTGATTGTGCAGGTTTCAAGCATGAACTTTGTAGGTGACAACCTTGTGTTGCAATGTCACAGGTTGGGCACACATTGATCCACAATCTGTTGGCAGATATGAACTTCTCCTGTTGGCTCTTTGGAATGATGTTGTTGCAAGCATGCAGGCACAGTTGCCAGTTTGAGACCCTGTTTTTAACACTCTTGGATATATCCAGATCACATGGTGATTTTATGCTTGGTATCTTTTTTTATGTCTGTGCAAGGGTGGGCACGCGTGTGCCATGGCACACACGTGGAGGTCAGAAGACAGCTCTCAGTTCTCTCCTGCCACTTTGTGGAATCTGGAAATCATACTTGTGTTATCGGACCCACGTGCCAGCAGCTCTACCTGATGAGCCATCCTGCAGGCCCATGTTTAAAATTGCAATAATTATCATACTATTTCCATAGTGATGGGGCCATTTTAACCTCCCTCTTTATTGGTAGGTGACAACATTGCATTGCATAAGTGTGTGAAAGTTCTAGTTTGCCCATATCCTCACCAACACGTTACTGTTGGGAGATAAACCCACCAGAGACCACCACACGGACACTCTTAAAGACGAAAAGAAAGTCTTTATTGCTGGCCAGGAACTTGCCCAAATCATGCAGCCTCCTGTCTCAAAAACAAAACAAAACAAAACAAAACAAAACCAAAAGAGTCAGCTGGACCTCAAACTTTCTTCCACAGAAGGATGTCATCATTACATGATCCAGGAGATCATCTTCTGAAACTGGTACCTTTGGTCAGAATTTCTTGGGGCAGAAATAAAGCTTATCATGTAGTGCATTGCAAGAGAAAGTGAATTCATTTCAGCCAAAAGTTGAGGCACAGGCTCTCCATGTGACTTTTCATATTGCTCCCAGTACGAAATCCTGTCTAATAGACCCAGCTTGTGTCCTAAAATATGGGAATTTGGGAGCAATTTTTTTTTTATATTGCAGAGACAAATAAAGCACTGGGAACTGGGATGATTCTGAAAGCACTAGACCATATGGTTCTCAGCCTTGCACAACTCCCAGCCAACGCCAGAACCAAAACTAGTCAGGCTTTTGGATAAGGGGAATGTGGAAATAACGGCAATATGTGGAGGCTTCTATCCCTGCCCCTACTGCTTGCAGTCTCTGCAAGGCGAGAAGTGAAATTTCCCAGGAGGTCACGGGGGAGATGGCACCACACAGTGGGGCCAAGCTGGCCCTACTGAGAGGACATGACAAGGCACATATGGTTCTCATTCCTACAAATGTCACTCCAGATTTCAAACCTAAAAATGAAATGAAGTTGCATTTTTCAACATTTATGCCCAAATCAATAGAGAATGTGGGTTCATGCATGGGGGGGGGTATAACGTCGCGAAGAGGGAGTCAGAGTGTCTTCCTCATCAACCTGGTACTGGCAGCAGGGATCTGGCTTATTGTCACTGAAGGACGTTATGCCTTCTAGCTCACAGATGAAACTCTGCAGATTGAGTGGTCTTCCTTAGATGGATTTGTTTTATAAATAAATAAATAGGGGTGAGTACCCTACAGTATGCCTGTAGAGGTCAAAGGACAACTTCAAGTGTTAGTCCTCACCCTCCACATGTCCCACCTTCCACAGAGTCTCTTTTGTTCTCCACTTCATGTGCTGAACTCGCTGGCCCATTAGCCTCCTGGGACCCTTCTGTCCTCACTTCCCGTGTCCCCACAGGCATGCAGGAATGACAGACACCCTGGGATCTGGGTAGTGCAGACATGCACTACCATATCTGACATACGGGTGCTCGGGATTCAGACTCCTGTCTTCACACTTGCGTGGCAAGTATTCTACCCTGAGATTGCTTTTTATATATTGTGGGCTCACGTGATCCTCTGGCTTAGCCTCCAAAGAAGCTGGGACCACAGAAGTATGTCGTCTTCTCTGGATCAGGTGGCTTTTGAATTTTAGATCTTGCCTGAGAAATTGGGTGAGGGCACCCAAAACCTAAAATTTAGATCAGGAAATACCCTCAAGAGCACTTAAGAATTTTATTTTAAAAAATATGTGCACTCTTTGCTTTCTTCTCAAAATGGATGTGGGCTGTGTTAGTCAGGACGGGCTAAGCTACGCTGCAGAACAAAAAAGTCTTTCTGGAACCTTTCAGCCAAGGTGTATTTCTTGCTGCTGGGATACAATCAGCACAGGTCAGCAGGGTGAGGGTGTAATCTGCTCACCCTGTCACCCAGGAACCCAGGTTTGCCACCTACAGATGTCTGGTGGCCTAGGCTAGGCAAGAGCCTGCATGAAGAGCTCGGGCCTGTGGTTCAGACCAGAAGTAGTACCACACATCACTTCTGCTTCCGAGGACCGTTTGATGGCAGGGAGAGGTGACATTTAGTCTTTTATGTGCCTCGGGGAGAGGAGAGCCAGTGGCGGGCCCTAGTAGCATCGATCAGATTTCGACATCTCTTTCTCTCATTCCTTTATGTAACCAGCCTGCAGGGGCTGCAGTTCTAGGCCTGGTGGTGAGTAAGGACACACGCCAGGTGTATTCATTGCCTTCAGAGAAGACGCCATATCTCGGGGTGGAACCAGTGGCTCGAGACTGACCGCGCACGTGGAAACAGTTATGCCATTGGATCATGCCTGTGTCGAAAGGTGAGAGATGACTGCACAGGGGAGGGTGGAGTAACAGATCCTGGTACACAAATACAAGTACGACAGTGCAATCTCCCACACAGCAGTCATCCTCTGGCTGTATCTGCTGTGCTCCACCCCTGGGACCTAGAAACGGCAGCTGGACGGGAAAGCATTATTCGATGCGCTAGAGGAAGATGGGAAACTCGAGATCATCCTCGCTGACGATTCTCAGTGGATTCTGAGGCAGGACTCTGCTCATCACGACAGCATTGCTGGACACTGACTGCCCTTGGATTTTATCATCATACCTGAAGTTCAGCTTGCCTGAGACTCACACTGGCTGCTGAAGAGCATCCCCCAAAGACACCCGCACTGCCCAGATGATTGGGAAGATGGTAGCCAGGGAGCACAGACCCATTGATTCAGATATTTTTCTTTTCTAAAACCTGGCTGAACTCTGGGCTTGGGGTTCTGTTGAAGGCTCATGGACCTTTTCCATTCCAGATCCAAACTATAGCAGTCACTAACATCATTCATAGGGGTTCCACAGGATAACTCCTCAAGTCCCTACCTTCTAGGACTATCCAACGAGGAGTCAGGTCGTCAACATTGGAGAATGCAGACATTTAGTTTACAGCAAGGCTGGGGTAGTAGAGTACAAATGGAAGGCTGCATTCTGTTTCCTTGATGGTATCTTTCTTCTGGCCAGTCACTCGGCCCCCAACAGTAGTGGCCTTCTGGGCCTGTAAGCTGTCTGTCTGACGTCGTGGTCCAGCGGGCTTTGATAGCCTGCTCAGAGTTTTCCATGCTACAGTTGATAGGTTTTCACAGTAAAAAGTCCCTAGTCTCCAAGTAGTTTGCTTATAAAAGCCTTGGGAGTGGGGTGGGGGTCTACTTGGTCATGAAAGCCTGCTCATACAATTAATCTCCTTACAGATACTCAATTAATAGTCAGACAGAATTTGAGCAACCAGTTCTATGTTATGCAACTATAAAAAGTGTGACTCTAGTCTCAACTAACTTCTTGGGGTGAGAAACTGAAGTCTGATGAGCGCGCAAAGAATTTCTTTCCCTGGTTTTGGTAAATGCCATATATTTTTCTGCAATAGAATTGGCTGGTTGAAGCATCAGTATTACCTATTAAAGCGGCTGGGAGTGGGTCACAGTGTGTAGGGAGTGAAATCTTTCCTTCTTAGGCTCTTAATAACAAAGAATGTTACAATGAAAAGGCACTTTTTCTTGTTGCAGTCTGCAGATGGAGACACTGGGTCCCTCCAGGTCCCTCCAGAACCACATCTGCCATGAGCAGCTATTAATGGATGAGGGCAGCATTTCACTTGTCTGGGACTCAGGCATTCTGGTCTCAGTCTGAAAACTGAGCAAAATGAACTTGAGGATCCAGGTTGGCCAGCCCTCTAGAGGTCTGTGACCTAGGAGCCAGGGGAGTTAAGCCCACTGGGATTAGCAAGAGGTTTGGGATCATTGACATAAGGAGATGGGGCATTTCTGCCTAACTTCCTCTTGCCTGGATGGACATCTGGCATGTCATATTCCATTTGGCATCTGTTCCTGTGTGCAATCAAATATTCTAGGCAAAACAATTTCTCAGAGCAGCAGCAAGGCTGCCCTTGGGTCTCTGGGGTTTGGGAGGTAACAGAAAGCAGGTGGAGGAAGGAGCAAATGAAGCATTTAATATCAACAGGGCCTGTTCCTTGGGAGGTGTGCTCTTTGTCACACCGCCTGCCAGAACATCCCTTCAAGGACAAAGAGACCTCAAGAAGCAAGCTACCACCAACTGTCTGTAGGAGGAGGAGCTTTAGAGGACTCCTCACCCAGGTCCAAGGACTTCAGCGCCTACACAAGGAATGGCTCTGGCTCTGGCTCTGCCTCTGCCTCTGCCTCTGCCTCTGCCGCTGCTGCCCGCTGCTCTAGCTGCCTTTGGCTGATTTGCCTTGAAATCTTGGAAACGTCCTGCTCAAAGATGGAATCTTGTGTACTGCATCTGTGACTCTCTTTTTTGTCAGATCCAGGCTGTTTTGCTTCAGTCAATTTACTAATTTAACAAAAAAAAATAAAAATAATTTTTAAAAAAGGCTCAGCACGGCGGTGCATGCCTGTAATCTCAGGAATCTCGAGGTAGAGGCCTGCAGACCATGAGTTCCAGGCCAGCCCGAGCTACACAGTGAGGAGTTGCAGGAAAGCCTGGGCCACATAGAGAGATACTAGCTCCACAACAAACAAAGGAACAAAACCCCTACCACTTATTTAGCACTCTACAGGAAACACAACCTGGTGCTAGAGTTCTAGACCACCCCATCACTTCCTGAATAAAATGGACCCGAACTAGGCACTTGCCTTCTTCCAGTCTTGAGTAAATCTTTAGAAACACAATGAACTAGCAAGAAAGCAACTGGACTGTCCACGTGGCCCTGACTCCACAGTGTCTGCCACACATGCCACAGGGAATTTACAAACGGTGATTCTCATTGCAAAAGCGACCTTCAGATTAAGAAACGATGGTTTTGTTTCTTCGGTTGATTTAGTGCTGTGACTTGCAGGCAAAGCCCTTCGTCGGGAGATGTGGGGCAAGAGGGTTTGCAGAGCAGAAAAAAGGCAGGTCTCAAAGAACAAAAGACAGCAGAGCCCCAAAGCTTAGAGAATAGTTGTGTATGCAAAGGGCCATACCGCCACATTACTGGTGGCTCAGGCAGGCCATGGGAATCCAGAGCAGCCAGGAGCTGGAGCAGAGGAGAGCAGGTTTGTCCCTAGGCAGAGACAGCATAGGCTGTTCACCAGGTGCTTTGGGAGGAGGGGAGAGGGGATCACAGAGTTGGAAGACAGCTCCCATGAGCTCTGCTGAAATTACCATTAAAAGACGAATAGAAATGTGGAGAAAACAAGAGGGCAAGGAAAGCAGGGGGGAATATTTTCCAGACAGAAGCATTTTTAAGTGAATGACCCTGAAAAGTAGGACCTGGCTCTGCCTCATCCTTGATTCACTTCTTGTTAGTTCCTCCTGGGAATGATACGATTGAGCTTCTTGGAGTTCAGAGGCCGGTACTGGGACACTGAATGAGGAAGCAAAGGCCCTGGGGGAGAGGGATGCTGGGTGTGTCAGAAAAGGACCGGCTAAGTTGGCCTCGCTGGGGTTTCTATATTGGGCTTAAAAACAGTAAGTAAGGGTCTCATTTGAGAACAGTTGACATTTCTCACAGACTTCGACTTTTACCACAGTCTTCAGAAGGTTCTGACTAGGAAGGCAAGTCAGTTGAAGGCGGTGATTTAAGAAGAGTACATGGAAGCATTTATTTACAGATTAACACTTGGCAGAAAGTCATGGGTGAGTAAGGAAGAGAGAAATATCCAAGATAAAGCATTAGAAGCTAGAATCGGATTCCACATCCCTAACAACTGTGACCAGATAACTAAGTTTCGAGTGCTCTGGGATGAGCTAAGGAATTAGTGAACAGTAAATGTTTATCACATTTCTTATATTAGGAGGAGTGACAAAAACTGTAGAGTCTTGTGGAAACTGTGTTAGTACAATTTCTGTTGCCATAGCAAAATTCCCGAGGCTGGATACTTTGTAAGGGGGGAGAGAGGAAGGGAGGGCGGGAGGGGGAGAGAGCTATTTATCTCACCTTTTTGGAGGCTGAAAATTCAAAGGCATTGATGGCAGCTGTTGTATGGGTCCTTATGGCTACATCACATCAGGGCAGACAACATCATGGGGGAAGTGTATATAAGGAGGACATCAGAAAGCCAGAGGCTGGGGAGGCACAGGCTTGCTCATTTATGGTAACTTGCTTTCTAGAGAATCAACTCAGGGTCTCAGAAGAATGTTAAGCCAGTGCATAGCCACGATGCCAGCACTCGGGGAAACATCCTGAACTCACCATCCTCTTGTCTAGTTCAGGATCAACCGGGATTGCATGATGAGGCTCTGTCTCAAAACTCTGAGGACCAGAAATAGAGCTCAAGGTCAGGCACTTCCCTAGAAAGCGCAAAGCCCTGCGTTTGGTCCCCAATCCTGAAAGGAAGAAACACAGTGTTGACCTTTTTCAAGGGGGATGCTGCCGAAGGTCTAAACACTTCCCACCAAGCCCCATCTCTTAGAGGTCCCACCACCTCTCAGCTCTGTACACCGGGAGGTTAGCTTTCAGCCATTCAACAGTCTATATCTAAATCATAGCAGAAACCAGGGGGAGAAACAGATTTGTAAACCTGTGAGTGGTACTCGATTTTAGGGAAGATATAGATAGATACGGGGTAGGAAGTAGGGTTTGTGCATAATTTGCATATATTAATGCAGGATTTGTATTTGAGGCAGAAGTAGGATGCGTGAGAAGTTATGTCTGCTTGTTTTTTTTTAACACCTATTATGTTATAAAGATATTTTAGGTCCCTAAGAAGACATTTAAAAATATGATCATGAATAACAACAACAAATACATTCTTTCCAAGCATTTGCCCAGTTTGTTGACCAAACTAATAACAATGATTCGATAATGAACGACCTGGTCAATGAAGAGTCTGTTAATGAGGTCAAAATCTTCCTCCATTAAAAGGGCCAGTCCTATCAAAGTGGATCTTTCCTCTGAGTGCCCAAACAGCCCCAGAGTAGTAGATATTCTGGGTGTCTCTAACATGTTCACTGAAGATTGGAAAGTCAGTCAAAAGTCAGCCATTAATGAACCAATGTGAGATTTAACCAAGTGAATATATGCAAACTATATAATGTTTTAAGTAAAATGAATAGGGTAGAGTCAACTAGAAACTCCTGGGGGCAAAGTTATTGATCAGAACCATTGTTTACTCTCTCACAGGAGGCAGTAACTATTTCCTAGAACCTAAACTGTAAAGAGACTTTGTCTAGATCTTAAGTAGATTCAGTCTCAGATGGATACTAAGCTTTTCAATGCATCATATGTTTTCTGTTGAGAAAAGGACGAGGTTGGATCTGGGTCAGACACATCACGGAAAAGAGGGTGGGTCAGCATCATAGTGAGAAATGTGTAACATGTTACGTTGATGCTACCCCAGTATTGTCCATGTTTCATCTGTGTTTATGATTGTTTTTCCAGAGAGACCACCAGGAAAGCCTGTGGATGAAGCAAAACCAAGTGCATTAGATATGTAGTGGTCAGAGGGACACCATCCTATCAGAGTCTTGCCAGTGTCTCCAAACAGAGGAGTTAAGAAACGGGTGTATGGATGATGTGACGGGGCCTGGGGGGATTGAAAGGTGTGTCTTGCAACACATGACGTGGAATGACAAGAGGTAGACGTAACAGGTCTAAAGTGGGGCGCGCAGGGAGGCAAGGGTTTTGAGGTGCTGCCCCTAAGTCAGCCACTCTGGTGGGCTCACAATCAGCTGACAGGAGCAGGTGGCTAAGTGTGGTTCTCCTGTCGTCTATCACAGGGCAGTTCTCACGCCCATCTCCAGTCCTCCATTCTCTTTTCCAGGGCTGAAAGCCTTTGCTAATGGACATCCTTGAAGCTAGGGGGAGGGGTGGGGCAGCTCCTTAGCTCACTTCTTTCATTATAGTTAGATAACATAAAGGAATGGAGGCTGTGTGCTGCTGAGAACGCTTGAACTCCAGATTCTCTCTTCTATAGTCCCCATTCAAAGCCTTGGCAAGAAACTGTGGGCAGATCTAAACTTGCAAAATATAACAAATACCAAAGTTGCTAGGATTCTTTCTAGGGTCTGCAGACGAAGGACCCCAAAGCTTAAGTTTTGTGGCTTCGTGGTAAAGCCCTTAACATGACTTTACCACTGGGGACTTTCTCCGGGGTTATCTTTGAATGCATTGCATGGCCAAGGATACAGTAGCCAATCAAAACTCCTGCACACCTCTAAGTCAGCGGAAGTACTCTGGGCGTGACTTTGTCTCCTACTATTCACCTGTCACCCCATCACAGGGCTCTGTAAGGTCATCTGCCTCCCTTCTCCCATCTGCCCAATGTTTCCTTTCTTTTCTGTATTCTAAACCAGGTAGGTTTTGCAGGATAAACTTTCTAGCTCATTTTTTTTATTTGTTTTCTGACAATAACCCAACCTTCTTAAGAAAGGCAAAGTATATAGATACACAAGACACACATATATGTATATGTCTAAATATTCATATGTACATATCTATATATGTAGATATATTTATAGATATGTATATTTTATATCTCTGAATGTAGAGACAGATCTATATGCATTTACATTTCTACATGCATATGTGTGTGTACAGAGATATATACATCATGTATATGTATACACGTACATACATATTATGTGTTCTTTCTTCTGCTAATGGGAAGCTCCCATTGGTCCCTCCACACTTGGTGTCATCAAGCTTCCTCAGCACCTAACACAGCTTGCGCATTTTGTCTCTCTGGTCCCCTCACCCTGAACTCTCCGATGAGTCCTGCTAAGAGCACCTCCCTTTGGTCTCAGATGCCTACGCCTCTTCCTCCTCCTTTTTGGCAGATGGCTGAGCGTCCCACTTTACAGGAAAAAAAATAGAGCTCACCAGCTGGATGAGCTCTGGCTCTCTCCCCGCTCATTTCCACCTACTCTTCCTCAAAGGAAAGGTGGGTGGCTCGCCCCTCCCCCCATCCCCCCAGTGAATTATGCACTCACCTTTCACATTCAACTGGTTCTTTTCCAGTTCTCTGGAAACCCAAACAATCCAAGTTCAAAAGAAAAGGAGGGAGAAGCAGCTCTTCCCTGTTCGTTCACTCATCCCTTGTCTCGCACCCCCCCCCCCCCCCCCCCCCCCCGCCACGTCCACGTCCTCCCATCTTGATGCAGGCAAACTTCTCCGAGTGCTCGCTTACACTCGCGGTCATCCTTTCCTGGTGTGCATTCCATCTTCAAACTCTGCGATGCCGTGAATGTGTTATTTCGGCTTTGTCTGGCCACCCTGGGATTACTAAATTTGAGAGATGCCTTCAGTTTTTCCGGGTCTGGTTCTTTCCCTACATACCATTGGACAGACACTGCTGTCGTCTGCCCCCTCCCTGACCTACTGGCCATCCAGTCCCTGCAAGATACTGTAGGTTGGCTCAATCAGCATTCATTCCATTCCCCTCTTGGCATACCTTCCTGGCAGAGAGGAGGAGGCTCAAAATGACATTTTCCATTATCTCCCCAGCCCCATGAAATTTCACCCCTGCAACACCCTGTCCAGGACCATCCCTTGAAACTGCTACCCTGGGTAGAGTGCACACCGAAGGCAAATGTCTTGTTGTCAGGCACTGCAGTAGGAGATGGGTCCCAAGTGCTAGCCAGTGGGAGCCCCAGAGCACCGCTCCCCAGGAAGCAAAAGCGGCCATTCCTCTGGAAGATTCTCACAGACTTGCCTTTCCCACAACTCTGTAAGTTGTTCACGGCTTTCAATCAACTTCATGTATTTGAAGTCACTCAAGTGGACTCTACTATCAGACTAAGAACACTGGCCAGCTTAGTGACCCAGGGCAACTTACTTCCTTGTCTGTGACTTCTCTCATTCCTCCTGGTGACTTTCCACCTGCCTATCTCCACAGCTCAGCCTTAGGTGTCTTCATCACCTTACCTCTCCCCTACTTACTTTCACAGAATTGTATGTGAACAGATGCACACAGTTCTGAATACATGCTTATGAACGTGTTTGACTTCTTGAGGGGCTGTCAAACTGTTTCCACTGAGGGGGCTTCAGTTTGTCTTCCTACCAACAGTGTGCGAAGGTTCCAATTTCTCCACCACATCAAAGCTTGTTTTCCTTATTTATTTAAATGATGTGTGTTGCTGGAGAATTTCTCTCCAGCTCCCCCCAGGCCCGGAGCCCACTTATAAAATAAACACACAGACTCTTACATTATTTAAACTGCTTGGTCATTAGCTCAGGCCTATCATTGTCTAGCTCTTACTCTTATATTTAGCCCATTTCTATTAATCTTTACTTTGCCACGTGGCTCGTGGCTTACTGGTACTTTACATCTTCCTTGTCCTGGCGACGGCTCCAGGCGGTCTCTCTTTCCTTCCTCCTTCCTCAATTCTCCTCTCTCCTTGTCCCACCTATACTTCCTGCCTTGTCACTGGCCAATCAGTGCTTTATTTATATAGAGTGATATCCACAGCACTTCCCCTTTTTTTTTCTTCAGAAAGAGATTTTATTTATAATTAACCTGTTTTAAATAAAAATATTGGTTTTTCTCTGTCCCACACCAGAGGGCTCTTCTGATTTGGAACATAATCTCTTAACCATTTTTTTAAAGCAATATGTCTGGGTTTAGAGGGGGAGTGAGCCAATTCCATCTCTAAAGCCAGCTTGGTATATTTGGGAATTTGGGCATAGCTTCTCTTACTACTTCCTGCTGGAGGGGGGCGCTATATCTTATGGGGATACAAAGAAAATTTTAGGATTATGGAATAGTCCATGAGGCTGTATTGTTTGAGCCAGTTGCCTTGAAACGATTCTGGATGTTGGATCATCTGGGCCATGGTGTCATTGGAGACCTTTCAGGGGGTCTTGGCTGGTCAAACCTGATGTATCATAATCTGGAACAAATCCATAACCTCTGGCTTTCTGTGGAAACAAAAGCAGAGTCTCCTTTCCAAAGCAACACATCCTTACATCCAAATTTTGAAGTCAAGCAATCTTTAAAATATACATATTGGTTTAACTCAACATCTTTTATGATCAAATGTTTTTCTGCAGTTAAAAATCCCAAAGACAACACAATCCAGATTCTCTGTGTAATATTCCTCTTTACATGGCTTATTTTTATATTAATTTTACTGTCTCTTTAAAGACTTTATTTTTTAAAACTATCTACTTCTTTATATAACTATATATATTCCTTTTTCTCTCTCTTCCAAGCCTACATACATTTTTACACACATTGTAAAGCATTTAAAGTCTTGTTCCATCTGAATCTGTCTTATTGTAAAATTGCATTACATTGTTAAATGGATGGTATAAATACAATTAGAAATATACATATAGCATTTTCTAACAATATCAATTTCAGATTTGTATACAATATAAAACAATCCAATCCAATCCAATGTAAAATATTTAAAACTAGTAATTGTCTTTTTCTTCTTTTCTTTCTTTTTTTTTTAAACAAGAACCTTAAATCTAATCTCCTTTGCTTAGCCTTTTTCCTATCCCTTGACAACAACTTGTAACCAACCCCCCTAAACAATGAAAATTATCCCAGACCCAAAACCCATTAAAAGACCAAAAAACCACCCACCCCACACCACCTCTTTGGGAATGTGGGCATTGTATTCTTATTCTAGGGGCATCTCTCTGTGGTAGTACAATGGTATGTTATCATGGTTTTAATTTACAGTTCCACAGCACCTAGAACACTGACCATCTTTTCCTATGTTTATTCTCTGTCTTCTTTAGAACAAATCCACTCTAGGCTTTTGCCTCTCACTCTTAACTAGATTTTTAGTTTTTACCACTGTTAAGAGTTTTTCAATATATTAACAAAGGAGACCCTTATTGGGTTTATGATTTAAAAATATCTTCTCTCAGTATCTCTTAGTTTTCAGAATAGAGTTCTGTTTTAATCTTTCAATCCAGTTAACCTGTTCTTTTGAAGGACCAGCCTGCCTCCAAACTACACTTAAAAACCATCTTACGGGAAAGACAAACTAAGTTCATTCCTGTTTATGATTAAACCTCTGTTTTTCAAGGATTGGGCTATGGCCCACCTGTAACCTTAATTCTGTACTGCCTGTTCCTGGGATGGCAATCATGCCTTTGTTTAAAAAGTTACATGACCCCTATGACTACCTTGTCATGACCCTCCATTGTTATTATTGTGCTTTAAGTACCTGTTATGGTCTGCTCCTCCAATCTGCCTATTCCTCCCCCTCCCCCCCCCAGCTATAAAAACCATGTCCTCCTCTCATTCAATACTGACCATTCAAGCCCAGCCTTAGGAGGAGGCAGGCAGCCCATGTACATGAATTTTAAAAGTTTGCTTTAATTAATTGTTTGCTTTAATTAATTTGGCCTTGATGATTTGGGTCAGTGGTCTTTCTCCTCTAGTCTTTGGGATTAACACTTTCTTAGGTGGCTTTTGCTTTGGCCTCATGTTTAGGCACATATCTCTGCTCTGAAGATCTTAGATGATTGTGTAAGGCCCATTTGAAGAACCTGGGGGTTTTCAAGCTTTAAGATTCCAAGCTTAATCACATCTCCAAAGCCCTTGTAAGGTGACACATGGGGTCTAGAAATCTGAATGTGGATATCACTGAGGAGACCATTCTGCCCACAACCACCTCATGTGTGTGTGCTCACATATATGTGGGTGCACCTGTTTCTAGGGTGCACATTTAGGTGCTCTTGCACGTGTGTGGTCACAGGTTGATGACTGGTGTCAATCATTTTCCATGTTGTTTATTGAGGCAGGGTTCACTTGAACCCAGAGCTCACTAATTCAGCTGGTCTAGCTAGCCAACTTACTCCAGATATCCCATGGGATTATAGGCAGACCAACACACCAACACAACACTTATTTGGTATGTTGGTTAGTTTTTTTGTTTTTTTTTGTTTGTTTGTTTGTTTGTTTTTGTCAACCTGACACACACTAGAGTCACCTCAATTGAGAAAATGCCTCCATGAGATCGGCCTGTTGGTTAGTTGCTTAGTTCTTGATTAATGATGGATGTGGGAGGCACCCATGCCACTGGGGAGGTACCACCACTGGGCAGGTGAGCCTGAGTTATATAAGAAAGCCAGTTCAGCAACCTTCCTCTACGGCTCCTGCTTCAGTGCTAGCTTCTAGGTTCCTGCCCTGATTTCTTACCCTGCCTGATTTCCCTTCATGCTAGAAGGTAAGCTGTAAGATGAAGTAAGTCCATTCCTTACCAAGCTGCTTTTTATCACGGTGTTTGTCACGGCAACAGGAAGCAAACCAGAACGCTTGGGTGTTTGGAGAGCCTAACTCAGGTCCTCAAACTTCCTCAGCAAGAACTTTCCCTACTGAACCATTTCCCTGGCCCCAAGTCCTCTGTTTTATATCTACTAAAATTTATACTTATCTGTTTTCTTCCATATCCACAAAGCTTATCCATCTCTAACTAGTTTTCAAAAACTTGTAATAAATAACAGATTTCAATAATAATGAACTGTAACATTTGTCCATGAAGCCATCAGAAGCATGCTGACACAGTCTCAGTCATTGTTGGCTACTCATACTGCTGTTGTCTTTGGATCGAGACAAAAGTCCTTAGCAATGCCCATGAGACCCAATGTGACCTGGTGTACCTCTCTCTCTCAATCAGACGTCCCCTGGCATTGTCTCTGAGTTCTGTGGACTCCAACCAGGCTCACCTTTCTCAGGGCTTTGGTGTTGTCCATGCTTTTGTCCAAACATGACTTGGCTTGGGTCTTCATATTCTTTCTTCTCTTTTCCCTGGTCATTCTCCAAATCTCAGGGTAATGGTTAATTCTTCAAAGAAATTGGCTCCAGCCTCCCTGTCTGGGCCAAGAACTTTAGGTTCTCATAGCATGGCACACTGCTTCTCCTGATAGTTGAGATAGTCTATCTGTTGGTGGAATTATTTGACTAATGATACTCTCCCTTACTAGTCTGGAAACTCAACCTAGATCTCTGGCATCGAACACAGTAGTATCAATTAGCTTCTCAGTAAATATTTGTGGAGCAAATGTAAATTTTGGTAGCAATTAAAAAACATTAGGTCCAAGTAAAAGTAAATGAAAACCAATTAAATGAGAACAAACAAGACTGTTTAGTCAGAGTTTGCAAGGGAGCCAGCCACCACCACTTGCATGATGGCAGAGGCTCAAAAGTGGGCAGAAAATCCGACGAGCCTTGCAGTGGGGAAGAGGAGCCTTTAGGTGTGCGCAGGCTGTCCTGGAACTCACTATGTAGCCCAGGCTGTCCTGGGACTCACAGAGTTCCTTTCTAGTGCTTGGAGGGAGAGGCATTCACCTCTACACCTGGCAAATACAGTCATGTTTCAATCTGATTAATTCCAGAAAAGCGCTTTCCCAGATTCCTAGTTGGCACTTTACATTCCCACCTCCACAGACAAGCGGCTCCCCTGTGCCTTACCAACTATGACAGGCAGACTCCTCTGAAACCGTGCACCCACACAGATGTTTCTTCCCTTGTGTCTATCGGGGATTTTGATTGCAGCGATGCAGAAGTACCTAATGCAGTCCCCCACTCATGTCCCTACAAGGAAGGAGAGGAAGGGGTGTGAAGAGACTTAGTCCAGGCTCACACAAGTTGGAAGCATCAGCCTGGGACTTCTATCCAGTACTGTACTGTACTCTACCACCCTTTGCATTCACCTAGTCTGTGCCTGTGGTACAAATGGTAACTCTTCCTGAAACCCATGGGCCACGGCCAAGAGCCCTTCACAGCTCTCCCGGGGGACTGAGGAAAATTGTATAATAAGGAATTTCAGACCATGGCTGATCATATGGCCCCAGTGTCATGAAAGGCTCTGTAGCTTGGTGTGTGTGTGTGTGTGTGTGTGTGTGTGTGTGTGTGTGTGTGTGTTAACTCTCACTCTCTCTGGGATAGAAAGAGCAGAGACAACTGGTTAAAGCACTTTTTCTTTAGTCTTGAGCTGGTCAATACAAAGACCACTGGACACACATGCCTCTTAGGAAGAGAACTGAGTCAGATGTGGGAACAGAGAAGAAGAATTGTGGACATGGAAAGGGATCGTTCATAGATGTTCGTTCATACAAAAAAATTTCAAGAAAGCTTTTCTGGAGTTAAGCAGATGGAAATATGACTATATTTGCCAGGTGTAGAGGTGAATGCCTCTTACTCCAAGCACTAGAAAGGAACTCTGTGAGTTCCAGGACAGCCTGGGCTACATAGTGAGTTCTAGGACAGCCTGGGCTACATTGAACCTGTGTCAAGCAAGCAAACAAGGAAGAAAGGAAGGGAGGGAAGAAAGGGAGAGAGAGAATAAGGGAGGGAGAGAGGGAAGGAAAAGAAAGAAAGAAAAGGAAAGGGAAGAAAAGAAATGACTGTATTGGAAAAATCTGAGTCCTCCTCTGTGTCCCTTGAGGAGTGGAGTCCTGATTAAGCCACATTACCAAATGAGCCTTTGCTCTACAATTCTGAGAAGAGCAAAGGTGTCCCAGGGTGACACTTTCAGGACCTGTGGCTCCTTCAGGAGTATGCCCATGACAGCCAGGTCTCCCCTGCCTATGCTGACCTTCCCAGGTGAAGACCCAATACCTCTACAACAACCCTATAGCTCATCTTAAAACAAAGGTCCTTTTTAAAACTGGTCTCAGGTTAAAATTTAATGTGCCTAGTACTAAAATAGAAAGAAACATGTCATTCCCAAACACACAATTTTAAAACAAAACTTCAAAATAAATTGCCACCCAGCTAACCTAAGTAATTGAATAGACCATGCTACTGACAGGAAGTATTATAGAACAAAAGGGCTAGTTCATCATGCTGTGGGCAATACCGAGGAGCAACCAGCACATCAAGAAGCAAACTGTACCAGGAACTTTACTTTGCAGGAAAAGAAAGGGGATCATGGGTTCTTGACGTGGGGTGCACACTGCTTCTTAATCTATGTATTACGGAAAAGTTTCAAAATTATACTTTCTTCTGACTATCTTGCAACAAATTCCAGGAATCAAATCTTTTTCATCTCTAAACATTTCAACAAGTGTACTCGACATAGGAACATTTGTAACATGTCACATGAACCTTATTATCACACTTAATAAGATTATTATTAAGGCAGTCATCCTTTAATGCCACCTAGACCTCAATCTATGTCTACACTGCACAGTTGTCTCAAAGCCATTGGATCAGGATTTGTTTGTTGTTAGATTCATGTGCCAGGTGACACCCCTGTTTGTATTTGATTGACTGGTCAATCAGGTGTTTTGAATTTGGGAAACATTTTCTTGTATTGGGTTGCAGGTTGCACCAAGGACTGAAAACCTGATATCTGTGGGAGTCAACCAGTGACTGCAAATGAGTAAAGTAGGTTAAAGAGTCATATGGTTTTTTTTTATTTACAGACATCAGTGGGTAGGTTAAGTATTCTGTGTGGACTTTGTGCCTGCAAATTCTGCATCTACAGATGTACTCAGTCAGAGATCGGGAACATGAAAAAGTCTGCATCTGTGCCAAATGGACAGTTTCCCTGTTTGTTATCTCTAAAGAATGCAGTAGAACAAGAATTTGGATGGCACTTGCATCGTTCTACTATTCTAAGTCCAGAGATGACTCAAGTACACAGGAGGATGTTGTATGAAAGACCATGCCATTTGATACAAGGGAACTACGAAGCCTTGCATTTGGGTACCTGCAGGAGCCCATCCCACAGCATCCATGCACCTTACTTCCTAAGAAAACGCAACTCTCCATGCTCTGCCTGGGAAGTCTTGGTCTAGTTTTAATTTTGATAGGAATGTGGGTACCAGAATGATCTCATTTTCTGGATAACCCTACCAAAAATCAAAAAGCACAAAGATAACTTTTGATAAACTAATCTAGCCACATTCTGCCGGAGACTACAGGGTGTTTGAACCATCCCTGATGGAGGCCAGAGCTGTCCATGGGGTAGTTGTGCTTGGAAACCTGGCCACGATGTCTAGAGTGCTGGCCCCAGCCAGCCAGATCTGTCCAGTTCTTATAACTCTGGAAGTTAGGGACAAGCTCCTGACTTGAAATTCTGACAACTGACTAAAAAGAGAAGAATAGAAACACCTGCCCACCCTATTTTGGTGAATGTCTGATCTGTAACTCCAGAATAAATGCCTGAATGGGGAAAAAAAAACTTAACCTATTTCAAGATTCATGGCTGAAATTCATATAATAAAAGATGGATTAGCAATTTAAAAAAAGATGATGAATTTTAATAGAAGTTCTATCTGTCATGAGAAGAGCCCAGGAAAACAATGTGTTTTTAGGGACAGTCATGCAGAGGTGACTGGGGGGAGAACAAGGCACGAGGCGATGAGTCTCACACTTCAAGAACTGTCAGCAAGGTCTGCGTGTACAATTCTTGGCCTCTGGGTACAGGGCGAGACCCCTCTAACAGTGAGTCTTATGATCTACAGCCAGGAGAGATTCTTTTATGATCTGCTTCAGGCAAGAAGCCGGGAGAAGGGTAAGGTGACCTACCTGCTTCTGAGCTTTTTCGGGTCCTTCAGGTTAAAGCGCTCAGCACCCCAAGGCCTCATCATGGAACACAGTTCTCTAATCTAAATGGACTGTACCCTTCTTCCCAGTGCCAGCAGGCTCAGGAGCTGTTCAACAGAAGGTGGAGTTTCCCGTCTCCCTGAGCAGGAAACAATCTGTTTTTCACTCACTACTCTCACAAAACAAAATGCATCTGTGACTAAATGTGAGTGGCGGTTTTCTCAACATCCCTACACTCCTCAAATGGATGCCTCTAGAATCACAGCAGTTATGTCTCCTACTGAAGTCAATTCTGTACTGCTTAACTGTGGAGAGCGTTGGATCCCGTCAGTCACAGCTTTGGTCCCAGAAGAAAGCTCCCTTTCTGAGTGGGCCAGTCGCAAGCACTAGGGTACCCCCTGTTGCTGCCAGTTGCCTGTGAATTGGAACTCCAGATACACCCCCACTGTGTTGGATGAATTTGCTGGGACAGCTCACAGAAGTCGGAAAATACCTGTATGTGTTTCTAAGCCTATGTGAAGGGCAGGAAGAAATGCATAAGGTGGTGTGCGCGGGGAGAGATGCATCACCTCTGTGCTCTCGACTGGGGACACGACACTGCAGACACTGTGCCCTTCTGCAGCTTGCCAAGCCCAGCTTTGTGGTGCTTGCAGAGGCCTATCACACAGCTATGGTTGATCAAACCGTTGGCCGCTGGTGTCCATCTTGAGCTTCTGTCCATCAAGGCAGCTTGGGGAGAGAGGGATAAAGGGTTTCAACCCTCTGAGCACATAGTTGGTTGCCCTGGCAACCAGGCAGACCCCAATCCCATGGCTATCTAGGGGCTTTACATAAATAGCCTCATTAACGTGAACTCAGGTGTAGCTGAAATAGGTTCTTTGTAAATAAAGACCGCCTCTCACCTCTTTGGCTCTCTGCTCCAGGAACTAAGGACAAAAGATATTCTTATTGCTCTAGTCTCTTGAAAGGAGTTGTGGATGAACCCCTCGATGTATATTTCATAACATTACACATCCTCATCAGTATAAACACACTTACCTATTATAGCTCCAAAGATCCAGCTACTTCTCTTCCTGGATGTGCCCAAATAAAAATGATTTTGCATATTTAAGCTGGTAAATTATTGAAATTATATATATATATATAATTATATATATAAAATCTCATGATTTCTTTTCTTGGTGTCCTTTTTAGCCACACTGTGAACAGACACAACCTCACCAATGTAGACTTAGTAACCTTGCTAAATCCATTCTATGTTGAGATTGTGGTATGCCCAAAGTTTCTCTGCATTGTGTAAGACTTTTTTTTCCCCTCACCTTTCCTGAAAGACTCCATTTTATGAGCAGTACTTGACTCCATTTTGAAGATGGAGGATGCCTGAGTACCTTGATAGACATGTAAATGATACCATCTGCCTGGAACCATCCACAAGGCACAAACCAATAAATAAGTTTGTTCCTGAAAGTAGGAAGAGTGCCACCCTCTAAATTTGTCAGAATAAATTGGGACTATACGAACACATGGTCTCACTAAAATCATATCAGGAAAACCGGCTTGCGAACTTGAACATGCCAGACTGAGGAAGGGGAGCAACTCCCTCCCCTGGACCCTATAAAAAGGAAAAGACCTAACACTGTGTTGGTGACACTTTCACCAGCTTGTCATCTGACCAATTGATATGAGCATCAAGGGACTGACAGATTAAAAAAAACTGTGGAGGTCCAAATTACTCAGGGTCAGAGAATCTGAGCTTGCTTTACCCAGCAGGGCTGCATAAGGAGATGATTTGACCGTGGACGTGTTTACCAGGTGTTTGGAAGGGTCTACACTTGGCTGTGCGGTGTGTTTTGATCTTGCAAGGGGGAGGTCTTTTGCCCCGCCCTTGGCATTGTTTTAAAAAGTACTTTTGAATAAATGGAAAAGGCCATTGGGTAGCGATCCAGGCCCTCCTGAAGCTATCCTGTGTTTCTGTCTTCTCAACCACTAGGTCTCTCTTTCTAATATTTTCTTATCCCTCTCTCATAAGAACCCTTCAAAGGGTGGGAGCTGACCTCCCCCAGAAAACTCTGGGCTGTCCCAGAGGCTTCGGCTTGGTTTGGTCCTTGTTGTTGATGTGGCCTAGTCAAACTGTTGACCATCCATCCACTTGTCTTTTGGGATCTGCCATCGACATGTCCACCCATTTGTTCACTTGGACCTGGCCTTGCCCTTCTCTCTGCAGCTTCCATTTCCATTACCTCCTGCAGCTCAACCTGACTTTGACTTTGTGACTCCAGCAGCCTAAATCCAGCTGCCTGGCTCCTGCAGCCTGGGTTCTGTGTCTTCCTCTTAATGGAGATTCTCAGCCTTTCAAGTCTCTTTGAAACTCACTGAATTCTGCTGCAGCCTCCTTGAGCCTTTACAGACATTTGGTAACCTACACACACATATATGAAGATATATTTACTGTGTCATGTATTACCTGAAAGTTAATATTAGAAACTGAGGATTGAAATAAAACAAACAAGGCTGTGTTTGCAGCAGCCAGGCCGTCAGAAAAGCAGGACTGGCTGGTAGATTGCTGCCAGCGAAGCCACCGTACATTATGAACTTATTGCTATTCAATAAGTTCCGACACTAAAAAAAAACACACGTATGTTGATCTATATTTCTGCCATACTTTTCTGGTATTCAGGCTGGAAAAGGCTGGCGTTGGGGCTCAGAGCGTGGCATCTGGAAGTATGGCTTTTGTAAGCAGGTACCTACTGTGGAAAGCCACTGTCAGGAACCCCTTCCCAGGATCAACCCCTAACTGAAGAAAGGAACCGAGGTACCAGTGTCTGCCTTGACGTTTGCACGTTACTATAGTTTAGATTTTGATGTTAGCAAAGGCTTGTTTCCCAGGGTGGAGCTATTGACAGGAGGTGGGATCCTTAAGTGGGGCCCAGACTTGGACTATTGGAGTGATTTGGTCCTGCCCTCATGAAATATTGTTCTCTCTCTCTCTCTCTCTCTCTCTCTCTCTCTCTCTCTCTCTCGCTCTCGCTCTCGCTCTCGCTCTCGCTCTCGCTCTCGCTCTCGCTCTCGCTCTCAGTTTTGCTCTTTCACACTCTCCTTCTGTAAAGTGATCGAGTTTGTCCTGCTTTATCTGCTGTCCTGGGAAGAGCAGATGATGGTGAGCAGGAGCCTCTGTCCTGGGAGGAGCAGATGATGGTGAGCAGGAACCTCTGTCCTGGGAGGAGCAGATGATGGTGAGCAGGAACCTCTGTCCTGGGAGGAGCAGATGATGGTGAGCAGGAACCTCTGAGGCTGACAGCCGGTACATC
Source organism: Peromyscus maniculatus bairdii (assembly GCF_049852395.1). NCBI lineage: Eukaryota > Metazoa > Chordata > Mammalia > Rodentia > Cricetidae > Peromyscus > Peromyscus maniculatus. Next base: position 24,336,602 of record NC_134864.1, read on the forward strand.
TATTACCTTTATAAGTTATTTGATGAGTTTGGTTCAATACTGGGACACCAAGATGTACAGCCTTTACAAAAAAAAGATTTAATTTGCATCTGTGTGCATGCCAGCAGAAGCCTGAAGATGGGGTCCTTCAGATGCTCTGCAGCTCGAGTTATAGGAGGCTGTGAGCTGCCCAACAGGGGAGCTGGGAACTGAACCCAGGTTGCCTGGAAGAGCAGCAAGCATGCTTACCCACTGAGGTATCTCTCCAGGCCCAACACATACAGCTCTTAACTTACCCTTCCAGGGCTGATTTCTGAGAGATGCGGTCTACCCTGGTTTCCTCTCTCATTCTCTCTTAACCTGTTTTCACATCCCACCCCAGAGATTCCCAAGCCTCTGCAGCTTAGGATGGTACATAAATCTCAACCATCTGGCCCTTCTTCAAGTCTCATATTTTGGTGAGTCTCATGTGTGTGAACATAATGAAGTCGTATGATTTTCTCTTGTCTGCTGTCAGACTCAATGGAGGAATCTTCAGGGGGCAAGGGGAAAATTCTCTTTGCTCTGACACACTGGTCATTAGTTAAGTGTGTGTAGCAACATGAGAAAATCCATCACCTTGTATTTCGCTGATCTCAAAGCAATGAGGTAAGGATTATCTGGAAGGTGTGTGTGTGGGGTGATCAAGTGCTTGAGCAAGCGCTGGGGTGGCTGTGGAGCAACGAGATGCTCCCACTAGATAGAGGCTATTTCCGTGCACCACAGAACTATTCTTTTACCCATGACTAATTGTGCTAACTATAAATCATTTTCGGCTATACGACAGCCTAAAACAGATTCTTCATTTCGGCAAGAAGCCCCTGCGATTATTAGCTGGGCTCAAGTTGTCATTTGTCCTTGAAAGCAATGAAGTTGCATTTCTTAGAAATGAAGAGAGACAAAAACAAGTATAAAGGAAACAATGATTGTTCATTGCTCCTTCAAATGCACTCTCATTGCAGGGGTGTGGATTCTCCAGTGTGTGTGCTGGCCCTGGGTGTGGCTTCTGTTCCGACCTCTGCTGAGCTGGACGGAGAATGCCACCCCTTCACCCCCAGAGAGACTCTCACAAAATCCTATGCTCACACCCACAGCTGCAAGGGGCAGCCAGGTGCTAAAATGTATGGGAGGCCTTTGTTTTAGACTGAGTCCTTGCCCTTAGACCCAGAAACCAGAACAAATCAAAAGGGAGTCATGTGTGCTGAATGCTGCTTGACCCAACAGAAACACGCCAAACAGACCTGTTTTTCCCCTGAAGACGGGAAGTTTCAGGCTATGTGAGTCAGTGTTATCAGTAAGTTCCCTTTGCTTTAAATCATTTGAAAAAAAAAATAGCCCAGGGCTGACTAGTTTTGTTTGTCTTTTCATACCTTATAAAACTCACTGCTGCCCGGCTTTCCTAAGGGATCTTTAACCAAGTAAGTCTACACACAATGATGCGGTGGTATCCATCCCAGATTGACCCGGGCAGGGGCTGCTAAACAACTGGGTCTATTGAAAGCTGTCTACACACTGCTCACCTAACGGCTTCTCCACACCTGGGACCTGACTCGAGATATAAACTAACCTGTTCCTTTAACTGCACCTCGGTCTGCTGGGTAGTGGCCCCTTGTTCAAGCCGTATTCAAATAAGAAAGACAGGAGCTTTAGTCAACCGGCTCACTTCCGTTCCGTTACTTCCTTTTCCCTGGCTATAAATGTAACCTGCCTAAATGGTGATGTGGAAACCGTCTGAACCATTTTTAGTCCGGGTTGCCGCTAGATCCTAGAATGGCAAATAAAACTGGGTGTGAAGGCTCACACCTGCAACCTCAGCGCTCAAGACTAAGGCAGAAGGATTGTGGCAAGTTCAAGGTCAGCCTGGGCTACTTGTGAACTCCGGGCTTCTTGGGTTACGGTCTCACGAAAACAAACGACAAAAATAGCACAAAACTGAATTTCTGATCATTTTACCCTCAACACGGGATTGAGGTCATTTTCCCTTCCTGCTTCTCAGAAGTAACTTCTGGGTTAAAGAAAATTACAGGGAGAGGGTGTGAAGACCAAGGTTGCCCTTTGTTCCTAGCTGGCTCCACGTCAATAGACAGACTCTGTGGAAACCTGCGGGCTCTGAGTGACGAGAAGTCAGATCCCCACAACTGGGTCTGAACATTGTCCCCCACTACAGGGTGCCTGGTACCCCAGAGAAGACCCACTCTTGTTTCCTGAAGAGGCTCTATGTCATCGTCCCAAAGCCCCATCCCGCTTCTGTTTCTAGGTCCACATTCCTGTACTGTGTTCACAGGAGTGTGGCTTCCCAGGCAGGGCCTGTCACCCGCTCTCCCTCCAAAAGGACGCTTCACCTTCTTTCCTTCATTCTTCGTGATGCACTTCCGTGTAAGTCTACCCTCAGTAAGCACCCCCTCTTACCCGCGTCTCTGCACTGACAGGGAGCATCAGCATTCTGGTCTGGTACTGTGTCCTGTGAATTAGGATGTTTGCAGAATTCCGAAGGCTAATTTTCCCCAGTTCAAGACACCAAGGAGACTGTAACTGGGCCAATTGTTACATTTGTGTGCTTAGATTCCTTACTTCATAATAAAGAAACTTACTCTTTCAAGCCGCTGCTGCTCAAAGTACAACCATAAACTGGCAGTCCTGTCTGGCCTCACCTGAGAGCTTGTTAGAAAGGTCAAGATTTCAAGCTCCACTCACACCTGCAGAATTTGCATTCCAACACGCTCAGGGCTGACCGTGTGCATGCTGCAGCTTAGTCTGACCTAGACACCCAGGCGAGACCACGTTTCTGATAGTGGGACTGAGAAGGAAGATGTGGTCTGTCTCTGTTCTGGTGATGTAGGCTGGTTTGCTTGGTTGAATGCCGTGGTTCCCTGGTGTAGCTCAGTCTGGCCTCAAGCTTGCATTCCTCCTTCCACACTCTTGGTATTTCTGTCAGATAATTCTTTGGTCTGTGAGGTCGTGCTGGGCACTGCAGGATGTTTGGAGCCTCTCCGACCTTCTCCACTCCATACTTGAAACACCAGGGCTCACCCACCACGCTTAAGTCATGAAAGCCAAAACTGTCTCCAGATGTTGCCAGTGGTCCACATGGGGCCAAATCACTCACCCATTGCCTGGTTGAGAATGTATTGCCTTATCACCATCAGGTTGGTCAATTTTGCAGTTACAGTATGAATAACTTGTTATTTTGGTATTTTCCCAAAAGAAGAAGGGATAAGCAAATCTGCTGGGAAGACCATATTTCAGATGTTCCAAAAGGTATAAATGCTGTAGGGGGGAAAAAAATCACTGAAACAAAGATAGAAGCCAAGAGATGTCTTCTCTGGCAGGTGGCTAAGAGGAAGCTTTGGAATTTTCCATGCCCTGATGTCTTAAGGTGTGGTGATATTTTATTTGTACTGAAATGTTATTTTAATTTTATGTTAATAAATAAAGTTGCCCTGGGGTCAGAGCTATTAGAGCCATAGTAAGAGCGTGGTGGTTAGAAGAGCTAGGTAGATTTCTGTGTGTTCATGGATACAGCCAGTATTGGAGACATACGCCTTTAAGACCTGGAGGGCGGTACTTACAGGCAGTGATGAGGCAGTCATGTGGTTGGGTTTACAACCAATGAGAAGGCAGAACAGAAAGATTATTTAAACAGGGACACAGGAAGTACCTCCCTCTCTCGGGGAAGCTAGGAGCACTGCAGGAGGTAAGATTTTATCTCTGAGCTCTGACCTCTCGGCTTTCTTTTTTACATTGGCTCTGTGTTTCTTATTTTAAAAAGACGATTGGTTACATCTACTTCTGGCGCCCAACATGACAAGAATCCATTAAAAACTGCTTGGGGCCGGCTCCCTAGCCGGAGCAGCCGGCTCCCTAGCCCCGGCCCAGGTCTGCTTGGGCTCAGGCTGGACTGTGAGCTGCTTGCTTAAAGCCAGTGCTACAAACAGCTCAGGCCTGCCCTGCTAAACAGGGCCCCTGCCTGTAAAGCCAAGCCTTGACTCGGCTCAAGAGGGAACAAGTGGCTGGCTTTAAGCTTTAGCCGGCTACCCCTTTGCTTTCACTTTCACTTTCGCTTTCGCTTTTGCTTTCTCTCTTGCTTTCTCTCTGTCTCTCTGTTTCTGTCTCTCTCTCTCTCTCTGGATTCACACCTAGGACACTAGGTGGCTCTTTTGAAATTCGCTCGGATTTCTACTGTTCTACGCAGATTTGGTAAGTCATAAAGGAAAAAATGGGTTTTCTGTGTACATTGGAAGAAAATTGGGTTTTTGAAATTTTAGGCAGTCTGACAATGGAACAATTATATGAGAAGATTAATGTTGATCGAATTATGCAGTTTATCACCATGCTTATTCTCATTTTACTATTTAAAAAGATAGTCGATTTAAGTGCCAGGATAACAGCTTTAGAAAAACCTGTTAATTTTAACAGTGAAGTTGGTTCAAGTTTGGATCATAAGGTTACAGAAAGAAAGCCTGTTTTCACACAGTCATCCTTAATTTATCCTGTAACCGTACAGCAGATGCCTGATCAAATGGCTACACAAAATATCTGGGCTCCAATTGAACTGATGGATTTTAAAAGGTTTAAGGAGGCAATAGTATCTTATGGCATGCATTCCCCATATGTAAAGCAAATGTTAAACTCTTGGTCAACATATAATAGGATTATACCACAGGACTGGCGGGACCTTGCACAAGCTGTTCTAGAACCCAGCCAGAGACTTCAATTTCTAACGTGGTTTAAGGATGAAGCTAGAAACGTAGAAACACAATGGAGGGATAAAGGAATACAAGTTTGTCAGGATCAGCTTATTGGAGAAGGCCAATATGCTTCAATACAAACACAATGTTTATATGATGTTCAAACCGTAATTTTATGTCGAATGGCAGCCTTGAATGCATGGGACAGAGTTGATGAACCAGGAAAAAAACCTGAGTCATTCACAAAGGTTATGCAAGGCCCAAAAGAATCTTTCACAGATTTTTTAGAAAGACTGGCTTCAGCAGTAAACAGAATGGTCTCAGGATCAGAAGCTAGTAAGGCAATAATTGAAGCTTTGGCATTTGAGAATGCGAATGCAGCATGCAAAAGAATAATCAGGCCATTAAGGGCAAGATCTGCACCTTTGGAAGATTGGATTAGAGAAACAATTAATGTTGAGGTTGATGAGCATGATACGTGGGTAGGAGAAGTAATTTCAAAAGGTTTGAGGAGTGTTAGATGTTTTGGGTGTGGAAAGCAAGGACATTTTAAAAGGGACTGTAAACAGGTCATTCCTAGAAGCAATGTTTCTTCAAGGAACAATGGCAACAGAATGCCCCTTCCTTCTGGAGTATGCAGAAGGTGTGGTAAGGGAAAACACTGGACCAATGAATGTAGATCAACAAAGGACAGACAGGGTAATCCTTTGCCTCAGTTTCCGGGAAACTCCCGGAGGGGCCTCATGCAGGCCCCCATAGCAAAACCAGTTCAAACCTTTCCTGCAGCTGTAGAGGAAATCCCTGCTCTGAGCGATTAAATAACCAAATGACTATTGGAATAAATCATGCTGGTCAGGATGATGAAAAAGAGAGAATAGAAAATTCAGGAGAAAACATAAAGAAAATTTTTTGGCAAACTTCTATTAATGAACAGAGACCAAAATTAACGATAAAAATAAATGGTGTTTTGTTGTCTGGTCTGGTAGACACAGGTGCGGACATTACCATAATTGCACCAGAATTTTGGCATCCAGCTTGGCCTCTTCAGGAGGTAAACGTTCAACTGTTAGGAATTGGGACATTATCTGGAGTGAAACAGAGTGCAAGATGGCTGGAATGTATAGGTCCAGAAGGACAGAGAGGAAAATTAAAACCATATGTCGCTAACATAGCTATGAACCTGTGGGGTCGAGACTTGTTGCAACAATGGAATACTCAGATTAAAATCCCTCCAATCTCAGAAACAAATCATAAACTAGCACATGTTTCTGAGAGAAATATTAGAAGGCATTATTTTGAGTGGTCACCAGCCATCCATATTATACAGGAACAGGGCACAACAACTGATAATCCTCCAAAAATACCAACAGCTCTACCTTTAAAATGGTTAACAGACAAGCCTGTATGGGTTCAGCAATGGCCTTTAACAACAGAGAAACTCCAGGCTTTAGAAGAGCTGGTAGAAGAACAGTTAAATGCTCAGCATATTGAACAGTCAACCAGCCCTTGGAATTCTCCTGTATTTGTTATTAAAAAGAAATCTGGTAAATGGAGAATGGTAACAGACCTTAGAGCAATTAACAAAGTAATTCAGCCGATGGGCTCTCTACAATCTGGAATTCCTTTGCCTACTCTGTTACCAAAAGGATGGCCTCTCATAGTTATTGATTTAAAAGACTGTTTCTTTTCAATACCCTTACAAGAAAAAGACAGAGAAAGATTTGCTTTCACAGTGCCTACTTATAATAATTCTCAACCGGTTAAAAGATTTCAATGGAGGGTCCTCCCACAGGGAATGTTAAATAGCCCAACTCTGTGCCAATATTTTGTACAACAGCCATTGGAAGTGATACGTAAAAAATTTCCTAAATCTATAATTTATCATTATATGGATGATATTTTACTAGCTGACTCAAATGCAGATACTTTAGAAAGAATGTTTGAAGAAGTAAAGAAAATTTTGCCTTGCTGGGGATTACAAATTGCTCCTGAAAAAATACAAAGAGGAGATTCTATTAATTATTTAGGATATAAAATAGAGCTACAAAAAATTAGACCCCAAAAGGTGCAAATTAGGAGAGATAGACTACAGACTCTTAATGACTTTCAAAGATTATTTGGAGATATTTCTCATCTACGAACTATTGTTGGGGTAAAAAATGATGAACTGACTAATTTGTTCAAAACCTTAGAAGGTGACAAGGACTTAAATAGTCCAAGAGAATTATCACCTGAAGCTGAGAAAGAATTGGCCTTGGTAGAAAAGAAAGTACATGAAGGGCACGTGGATCGTATTGATCCAAAGCTGGATTGCATTTTGGTTATTTTACCTTCTAGGCATTCCCCTACTGGAATATTAATGCAGAGGGAAGATATTATATTGGAATGGATATTTTTACCAAATAAACCAAATAAAAAATTAAAAACTTATGGGGAAAAAATCTCTGACTTGATTTGGAAAGGAAAATTGAGACTTCGTCAATTAGCAGGAATAGACCCAGCAGAAATTGTCGTACCTTTAACTAAGGAGGACATTGAAAAATTATGGACAGAAAGTGAACCTTGGCAAAGAGCTTGCAGTAATTTTTTGGGAGAAATTAACAGCAAATATCCCAAAAGCAACAGAATTGATTTTATAAAGAGAGCTGATTGGATCTTGCCTCGAATTGTACGGCAAAAACCCATATCTGGAGTTCGTACATTTTATACAGATGCCAACAAACAAGGAAAGGCAGGTTACAAATCAGAAAATTTAAGTAAAGTGGTACAAAGTCCTTATAATTCAGTGCAAAAATCAGAATTGTATGCTATTCTGTTGGTATTAATGGATTTTTCAGAACCTCTCAACATAGTAACTGACTCTCAGTATGCTGAAAGAGTGGTATTACATATTGAGACTGCAGAATTTATCCCTGATGCTTCAGAATTAACTTCACTATTTATTCAATTACAAGATACAATCAGGAAAAGGAGTCATCCTTTATATATAACTCACATCCGATCTCATACTGGTCTGCCAGGCCCTCTAGCACAAGGCAATGATGAGATTGATAAATTATTGATAGGAAATGTGCTGGAGGCCTCAGAATTTCATAAAAAAACATCATGTCAATAGTAAACGTTTAAAAAAGGATTTTTCCATAACCTGGCAACAAGCCAAAGAAATAGTAAAGAAATGTCCTACTTGTTCCTTCTATAATCAAACGCCTTTACCAGCAGAATGTAACCCAAAGGGTACTCAGAGAAATGAAATCTGGCAGATGGATGTGTTTCACTTTGCAGAATTTGGAAAACTGAAATATGTACACCACACTATCGATACTTATTCAGGATTTCAATGGGCAACTGCTCTGAGTTCTGAAAAAGCTGATTCTGTAATCACTCATTTGCTAGAAGTTATGGCCATTATGGGTATACCTGCACAAATCAAAACTGACAATGCTCCATCATATGTCTCTGTTAAAATGAAACAGTTTTTTGCTTATTACAATATAAAGCATATTACAGGTATACCACATAATCCTACAGGTCAAGCAGTTATAGAAAGGTCAAACAGAACTCTAAAGGATATGCTAAATAAACAGAAAAGAGTAACAAAAACCCCCAGAAATAGACTGCATAATGCTCTATTAACTTTGAATTTTCTGAATGCCAATGAGAAAGGAACAACAGCTGCAGAGAGACATTGGGTAATAGAAAAAACTACAGAATTAAATCAGCCTATATACTTTAAGGATGTGCTGACCTCAGAATGGAAGCCAGGGTATGTATTACGTTGGGGACGAGGTTTTGCTTTTGTTTCTACAGGAGAAGATAAGCTGTGGATACCATCAAAATTGATAAAGGTTTGATTTGAACAAGAAAAACCTCTTAATTAGAGGAGGTGATAGTTCATCAATCAGCATGAACATCCAATTTAAACTAACTTGTACCTGTAACACATGTCTTTTCATTTAATCAGATAATAACTTGCCAAAAAGGAACATCCCCAAAATTAGTCTTGGGGGAAGGTTTTTGTTTTTGTCTTTTAGGAGAATGAAGGTTAAGGAATCTGAAGGACACAAGACAAATGAGACAACTGAAGAAAAGGGACAAATCATCTATCCCAGGAAACAGAGTATATGGGAGTATATGGCATATGGGTATATATTATCTAAAAAATTTTATGTCTTCTTAAATGTTTGTTTCTGCTTTTCTCTAAAGATTTAACACTATTGGTTTTCTAATAGTCCCAGTTCAATTAAAATTTAAAGCTGACTTTGGAGTTGGAGAATGGCTCTCTCCTTCTTTAAACTCAAGCATGTTGTTAAAAGGAAAATGCAAACTCCCTGTATCATGCCAGAAAGAGCCATTTTCTGCTATGGGACAGGACAAAAGCCAAATTAATTAAGGGACTATTTTATTACTAATCTCAACTCTTTGATTCTATTCTGATTCTTTAAACTTTTCTTAAAGTATAAATTTTATATCAAAATTTACAAGATTAATATATATATACATTTTAAACTTTGTTAAGATATGAATGGTCATATAGAGTACTAACTAATTCTAGAAAAAAGGCTTCAGTTAGCTGCATATATATGTCTTTGTGTTCGAGTCTCTTATCAGTTTTCTGCAGGAAATCACGGCCAGGCCTAACATCAACTGAAGTCTCCGGAAAGAAGATGGGGCCCCACCACCACCACAACAACAACAACAACAATTCCACGTGGACAATAATAATATCACTGAACTGACAAACATCATCTACAGATCAGCTTTGAACTACAAGGTGTTCAGAGCAATTTTGAGATGACTAGCTGAGATGATCCAGTCTCAAAGACTACTTGAATAAGGACTTGAGATAAACCCTGAACTTTGGCATTATACACAGACTGGATAATAATGAAGGATATAGTTACCTTTCCTAGAATTTGACAATTAACCTAAATTTTTCTTTCAGGATAAAGATAACTTCGCCCATACCCAGCAGGAAGCAATTTTAAGAATGATGCCCACATTCCCAAAGAGGTGGTGTGGGGCGGGTGGTTTTTTTTTTTGGTTCTTTTAATGGGTTTTGGGTCTGGGATAATTTTCATTGTTTAGGGGGTTTGGTTACAAGTTGTTGTCAAGGGTTAGGAAAAAGGCTAAGCAAAGGACATTAGATTTAAGGTTCTTGTTTAAAAAAAAAAAGAAAGAAAGAAAAGAAAAAGACAATTACTAGTTTTAAATACATTATTACCAACTATTAGGATATAAAGAAATGAAAGTTAGTAGTTAGACATTACAATAGAAATTGTAGTCATATTAGATATGTTTTAAAAATTGAGCAGATGTATTTTAGACAGGTCATCTTCAAACCCTTCAGAGATCTACAGAATATGGCATTTAAAATGTTTTAATAACTTAGAAAATTTTTCTTTTTTGAGACATGTCGGCTCCTGGCAGTACCAATCTACTTCAGAGAAAATATGGGCATTGAAGAAACTGCATATGGAGTTAGTTTTCATTGTGGCAAAAGTTAGCCACTGGACAACAAAGTATCCTCAAATCAACAGAAAAAATGGACAGACAGAACACGAAACAAAGGACTACCGATTCCTGCCAAAACAAGTGTGGTTATGGCTTTATCAAAAGGCATCTTCTGAGGCCAGGACAATATGGCACCATCCCTGAAGTCGCCTTCACAATCTGGAAAAGGTACAGTGTCCTTTTCTTCGAAGGCAGCTGAACAGGCAGTGGGCCGATGGCTTCTGTTGTGCAATGGAACAGCAACTGAAAGCTCACGCCTCTCAATAGTAGACTGGCATTTAATAGAGGGATGTGGAGAAGGGCATGCTTAGATGAAGCCATATATACACAGCCAAGAAGAATGGACAGCTGAATTCAAAAACCATCAACAATTTCCAGAATTTAAAATCCTGAATCATGACATGACACTAGTGGAATTCAGGTGTTTCTGGTACATGGACTGCTCTCACCCAGTGTGAGGTTGAACTGTTGACCTTGTGTACAACCTACTTCACAAATGAGTCTGTCAGATACGATAAGCCTATAGGCTGAAGATGATGCCCCAACACTGTGGAGAAACCTCAGGTGACTGTCCAGGCAGCTGGCTGTTTCTGTCAACTCACAAAATTTTTGGAAGCTGCTTTTGTGCACTTCCTGTTTTTATTTTTGTTAGCTAATATTATTTCCTTCTTGGGTCTCTGAGGGAGTTGAAGATTAGTTAGTTATAGTTGAAGATTAATTAGGATAGAAAGTGAATTAGATACATTTTGGACTTACTAAAATAGGATAGATAAGGGAATTATTTTCTCTGATTTGTCAAATACAAATGGACTAGACATCGTTTAGGTATTTGTTACTTGTATATATTGTATATAGTTATTGTACTTTTGTATATAGTTTTTCTTTTGTTAGTTATAACCTTTTGCCTTTTTTCTTTTTATTAAAATAGAAAAGGGGAAATGTGGTGATATTTTATTTGTACTGAAATGTTATTTTAATTTTATGTTAATAAATAAAGTTGCCCTGGGGTCAGAGCTATTAGAGCCATAGTAAGAGCGTGGTGGTTAGAAGAGCTAGGTAGATTTCTGTGTGTTCATGGATACAGCCAGTATTGGAGACATACGCCTTTAAGACCTGGAGGGCGGTACTTAGAGGCAGTGATGAGGCAGTCATGTGGTTGGGTTTACAACCAATGAGAAGGCAGAACAGAAAGATTATTTAAACAGGGACACAGGAAGTACCTCCCTCTCTCGGGGAAGCTAGGAGCACTGCAGGAGGTAAGATTTTATCTCTGAGCTCTGACCTCTCGGCTTTCTTTTTTACATTGGCTCTGTGTTTCTTATTTTAAAAAGACGATTGGTTACATCTACATTAAGGTCTGACTGGGAAGGGCATTGGTGCTGGGGATGGTCTTTCTGTATGCTATGAATATATGTTGTTCCCATTAGTTAATAAATAAGCCGCTTTGGCTGTGGCAAGGCAGCTTAGAGGCAGGTGGGAAATCCAAGGAGAGAGACAGGAGAGAGAAAGGCAGAGTGAAAAGATACGAGCCCTCCGACAAAGGAGCAAAAGATGTCAGTAGATCGGTTAAGGCCACGGCCATGTGGCAACATAGATTAATAGGAATGGGTTAATTTAAGATGAAAGAGCTAGGTAGCAAGAAGCTGAAGCCATAGACCATACAGTTTGTAATTAATATAAGGCTCTGAGTAATTATTTTATAAGTGGCTATGGGACTGCAGATAGGAGAGATTCATCCAGACTGCTGGGCAAGGCAGGACCAGAGAAAGTTCTGGTTACACATTGGTGTCAAAAAAAGTATTTGCTTTGAGCACCCATGGCTGGTACCACGGGTGATGGACCCACACTGTAATGTCCTCTTTTGGAGGGCCCTCTGGAAATAAGTGATTAAATGTCTATTTATTCACTCATTTGCTCATTCATTCATTCATTCATTCACTGGCCCTCTTCCATGGAAGAGGAGCTGTTTGTCCTGGGGGGAGGGAAGGAATCCTTCTCCAAAGCATTCACTAGTAGGAGGGAGATGGGGTTGCCACGGCCATAGCCTCATGGTGGCTCTGTGCTCTTTGGATACAGCTCATGATTGTCACAGCCATGATAATAGCATCATGGTGGCTCTGTGCTCACAGCCTGTGTTGTTCTGCCTTTCAAATCAGGGAGCTCAGAAGGCTAAGTACCTTGTCCAAAGGCGCATGGCTTATGGCAGAGCAAGGATAGGAAATCTACCCCATGCACAGGGCTGTTCTCATAATGCACACTCTGCTCAGTCAAGCGCAGTCATACACCAGAGCACAAAGAGGCAGGCTGAGAGAGGACAATGTCTCCAAGGAGGTGACATTTGAACAGGACTCAGAATCCTGGGTAGTTGCACGCACATGTTCCCTCATCAGACATTTATAGGGCATCTCCACGGAGTCAAGACCTTGTGCTGTGGGTTTAAAAATAGATTTCACCTTTTCAAATTCTGGCTATTTAAAAGCCCAGTTCCCGTTTCTATCCATTTTATGCACACAAACTTGAAGTCGGTGGGGCCGGTTGTGTGACTATTGCTGTAAGGAACACGGATGTGCAAGTAGCTGTTCAGGTCCCTGCTCTCAGGCTGTTTCTTGTTTGGTTTGTTTTGGAATAGGATTAAATTCAAGAGTGAGATGAGGGGGCTGCAGAGATGGCTCAGTGGTTAAGAGCACTGGCTGCTCCTCCAGAGGACCTGGGTTCGATCCACAGCACCCACACGGTGGCTCATGAGCACCTTTAACTCAAGTTCCAGGGGATCTAACACCCTCTTCTGAAAATGACCTCGACCCCACCCCTACATCACTGTTCTGTGTCAACGCAGGAAACAAGAATTCTCTGATCTCCCTTCCCTGAAAGCAGGTTATGAAGGCTGCAAGTGGCAGGTGCTCTGTCCTGTGTTAGAATAAATGAAGGGCCAGAGAAGCCAAGGCCAATTTTGAATAACCAGGTCTTGCTTTGTTCACCTACGGTCAAAGCCCCTTTTCTTCCAATCACACTTTTAAATGACTGTCTACTCCTTATTGACTCTGAACATGAAAATAAACATTTTAGCTAGAAGAAATGATTTTGAGTATGTGTGTGTGCACGCATGTGCATGCTCACACATCCCCCATCCGTGTGTGTGTGTGTGTGTGTGTGTGTGTGTGTGTGTGTGTACAAATACATACATGTAGAGGTCCAAAGACAACCTCTTGTTTTGACTAGTGATGGTCCTTAGAGGTCATTCATCTTTTGTTTGAGACAGGGTCTCTCATTGGCCTGGAACACCACCAGATAGCTTGAACTTGTCCTCAAGATTCCAGGGATATGCGTGTCTCTGACTCCCCTGGATTACAGGTATGCACCACTGTAGAATATTATTTTAAGATGTGTTACATTTGCTTGTGCTGTGGAACATTTGTTTGATGATGTAAAGATGTGTTGCATTATTTTAAATGTTGCATTTGTTTAACTCTGTGAGGCTGTGTTAATGTGCCTGTCTAAAACACATGGTCTAATAAAGAGCTGAACGGCCAAAGGCAAGGCAGGAGAAAGGATAGGCGGGACTGGCAGGCAGCGAGAATAAATAGAAGGAGAAATCTGGGAGGAAAAGAAGAGCCAGAGAACAAGGAGAGAAGGATGCCAGGGGTCAGCCACCCAGCTACACAGCCAGCCACTGAGTAAGAGTGAAAGTAAGATTTACAGAAGTTAAGATAAAGATAAAAGCTCAGAGGCAAAAGGTAGATGGGGATAATTTAAAGTTAAGAAAATCTGGATAGCAACAAGCCAAGCTAAGGCCAGGCATTTATAATTAAGAACAAGCATCTGTGTGGATTTATTTGTGAGCTGGGTGGCGGGCCCCCCAAAAGAGAAAAAAATAACCAAATACACAACATTGCACCAAGCACTTTTTTAAATAGGGGTTCTGGGGATTTGAACTCAGATTCCTCGTGATTACAAGGCAAACATTTCACTCATCCCATGATTTCAATTTTTTTAACCATAAAGAAATAATAAATGCTTGAGGATATAAGCAAATTATATATAATTTGATTTAAACACCATACAATGTATCCATGTATTATGACATCACATGGTAATTCATGAGTACAAACAACTTTGATGTTTCCAGGTGCCAAGTTCCAAACAGGAACTTAAGAAAAACACACACTTTTCTCTGGGTACTTTTGTCTTCACAGCTTAAGTCTCCCCTGTCAATCAGAGCTTTGTAAATAACTTGTTACGTCTTCCCTCTTGTGACTCTGCCTTTTGTGGTGAGTGACAGCTAAAACTTGTATGATGGATGAGGAAGAGTGTTACCTTTGTTCCTTCGTACCAGCCAGCCAGCAGTCTACCTCACTGCCTTCTAGTATGCATTATTTTCATCAAATTCTATGTGTTTCTGTTAAATTGAATTTAGTTTGGCCTAATTGAGCTGCCCCAGGCCATGTTGAAATTTGGCCTAAAAGTCTCCCCATATGTAGTGAACTGTGACCCAACTTGATATACGGGCTGGGGTTTGTCCCTCTCCCAACTCCCCATCTCATTCATTTAAAACATAAAGCCTTAGCTAGTTAATAATTCAGGCCTTGAGTCTGCCCCCTGTTCTGATTGTGGGCTCAGTCACGGAGCAGACTACCTGTAACTTAAGTGGGCACCAGCTGCCAGCTGAGGGACAGAGGGGCGCCTCTTGCTTATCTGTAACTCTGATGAACTCAAAGCACACCTCGAGTCCTGAAAATGGACCATAGCAATTTGTTTCGTACAGTGATCTTCTCTATGGCCTCACTCCCTTTCCAGACATTTTCTGGCAATCTCAAAAACAAGATGGTAAGAACATCATAAAACCTTGGCAATCCTTGCTACCTAGTGTTTTACCTGACAACTATAATCATATTCAATCCATAAGAACAACCCTATGATCTATTCAAGTTCCTTAGTGATCCTTTGAGGGGTAGCTTCAGAAGCCACCAAAACCAGTACATGCGGTTATTGTAAAAAACAAAGAAAAATGAAAATAAAAACAAAAAACAAACCCTCCATCACAATTTTGTCTTTGAGAAACCCACATTCATAATCTCAGGTGTGTCTTCCTTCCTTCCTGAGTACCTCTGTTTCTATTAATCCCATTTTAAAATCTGCTAAAAAACTTAGAAGCAACCTTATACTTGCTTATCCAGAAATCCTTTTCTGTGTGTCAGAGTCAAGGGTCTGGCTTTAGCTGTGTGGAGGCATCTAAAGGACAAAAAAACTCCTCTGACCACTACTCCTCGCAGCCTGGAGATGTATCTAAATCCCCGCTGCTGCTGTTGCCAGTTCCAGATGCAGGCTGGCCTGAGCCTGCTACGATGCCCCAGGACCCAGCTTCAGGGAAAGCTGTGCCTCCTCTCAGCTCTGCTGTGCACAGAAAGAAACGAATATCCCATAGGGTAATATGGGTGTTTGTTTGTTTGTGGTTTTGTTTTTCAAGACAGGGTTTCTCTGTGTAGCCCTAGCTGTCCTGGAACTTGCTCTGTAGACCAGGCTGGCCTCGAATTCACTGAGATCCACCTGCCTCTGCCTCCTGAGTGCTGGGATCAAAGGCGTGTGCCACCACCACCCGTCTAGGTTGACGTGTTTTTTATCCACCAAGTGTGAAGACCTATTGGTATCAGCTCATATGGGGATGCACAGAGCATCTCCAGAGGAGTTCCAGGGTCTTGTGTCCAGGAGCAAAGGTTTGACCAGACACATAGCTGCTGCAGAACAAAGAGTTTCTTAAGGGAAGGAACACTGAGGGAGGGAGTAGCTGGAGCAGAGAGGTCAGTGGCTCAAATAACCCCACTGTACAAAATTCCACTGTACATGGAGTGGGGGCTCTTAAGTCATATAACATAGGCTTTGGGGAGCATCTGCATCACGTGGGCTTTTTTGATGCATATGCACCATACAAGCTCTTCAAAGTAATCTGTGACATGTAATTATGCATACTTTATGTGTCCCTGTCTCATTAACATATTAAATCTCTACCCAAGAGTATGTCTTAGTCGTATAATGACCTGTGGGTCCCCTTCAGACACTCTGGAATGCCTCTGTGCCCCTGCCGGGGGCCCATTTTCCTTCGCTTGGTGTTGAGTGGGATCGTTCCAGTCTTCCTCCTTGCCAGCTTGTCTTTTTCGTGTTAACTTGGTAAGGCTCGCCCTCTGTCCCGCTCTCTGGCCCCAGTGTTTATTTCTGGTCTTCTCACTATAATGTTCTTGCTTCCCATTGTTTTCCTGACATGGATTTTTTTTTCAGATAATTGTTTTACTTATGATATAGCTTTGGTTAAGCAGCAACACAGTTAGCATAAATAGATTTTAAAAAAAAATAGATTGAGTTGTCCTGCTTGTCGGAACTCGGTCCCCGTCTGTGGCCCAGAGCTTTACTATACAAGTTCAACCCTGTGTCATTTTGAAAGCTGGCTTCGTGTCGACCTTAACCTTTTCTGCAACGAATCTTACTGAATTAAACTTTCAATATATAAATAGGGAAAGCCAAGTTTCCCCAAATAACCTCACACTGATCTGCTTGTCAGAGGTGTCGTGAGAGAGACCCTGTCAAGCGTTGCTCCTCTTAAGTGCCTGTGTGGCTTTGTATTTCTATGTTTGGACACAAAAATTAGTTCATTCTACTGGGCCTGCCTGGTATTTCCCAAAGTGGTGTTTGTTTGGAGGCGGTCTAGAGGCATCTGAGTTCTAACAGTGAAATGTAAAACAAAACACTATTAACTCTGTCGCTGTTTTTTTAAGAAAAGAACGAAACAACCAAACACAACTGTGGCTTTGGGTAACTTCACAGAGCGACAAGCAAGCCATCTGCCGGTACCGGCTGCTTTGGGGATGGCTGATCACGGGGTCGCATGAAACATTCATAGTAATTAGTGGCAGCACCAAAATAGACCATCGCAGTGCTTTTCCAGTTGTTATGGTGACAGCCCCCCCTTCCCCCACCCCCCCCTTCTTCCCTGCCAAAGGCACTCCTGCTTTCTGTGGCCTTCCATCTGGTGTGGACTCTCCGAGTGTAGTGAAATTAAATCGACCGCTCATTTGTCGCCCAGAGCTGGGAGGGTTGGGAGAAGGGGAGGGTTGGGAGGAGAAGGAGGAGGAGGAGGAGGAGGAGGAGGAGGAGGAGGAGGAGGAGCTGGGGGAGACTGTCCCCTCTGCTCCAGCAAGGGTGGCGGGGCAGCTGGCACATCCCTGCCGCCCACCAGACAGGTGCTGTCCAGGGGCCACTAGGGCGTTGACAACAGAGACGGCGCCTCTGTGCTCACGAGTGAGAGCCGCCCTTGTGACCAGCGGGTCCTTGGTCTGTCAGGAAGAGCGTCTCCCTGACACCCTTCACCCCGACCCTCTGTGTGTGGACTGTCGGTCATTCTCCTGGCATTTTTTTTCCCTAGAAGTTATCAAGTGTTGACATTCTCCTCCCTCTGCTAAAATCTCCAAACTTAGCCAGAATTTAGTTCTTTAGGGTTCTGGTCACTTTGGAGCTAGATGTTGAAAATACTGACGTGCACCTGCTGTTGATCTCAACTCTCCAGAGGCTCCAGGGCTGCTAACTGAGCATCCACCCCCTAACACCCCACACAGCCTCACCAGATATGTTTGCGGGAGAGAGGGAGATTTAGAATCGAGCTGTGGCATTCTCTGTTCTAATGAGAAAGGTGGGACCCAGGACAGTGCCCGGTGTGAGGCCCCTGAGGAACTGGTGGATGGCAGGCGGTATCCTCTCACCCAGTGGGGTTACATGATGCTGCTAGACCAATCATACCCTTGTCAGCCATTAGTTGAAAGAGACCCCTATTACAAATGGCAGGCTAACGAGAACAAGCTTATTAACACGGATATTTTGTAAACAAAATATCTGTGAGACAGCTAAGGAATGGGGAGTGTTCAAAACAGAGCTGGGTTTGGAATGAGCCTTCCTGGTTTTGGAATCAGCTCAGCCATCCTTTACCTTTGGGGCTGCATGCTCCTATTTCCATAACACAGGTTAGAGTGCCTAGAGGCCTTTGACCCACCGTGTGCTAACACTGTGTCTCTAGGAAAATGACTTTCAGCTCCTCGGGTATCAGTTGGGATTCATAGGGAATCTTCTCTGGAAGGCTGTCTTGAAGATGTGGCCCTGCTCCATGAAAAGTCTGGCACACAGCCAGCTGCAGAGTGAAGGCGCAGTAGCATCGGTCATTTCCATTAATTAAGCAAATCCCCACTGCTGCTTCCTGCCTGGCTTTGGTCCCATCATTTCTTAGACCCAAAGTGTCCCCTCCAGGCTCTCAATGGAGGCATGGCATACCTCCCCTTGCCGGGCAGCTGTTCAAGATCCAGCGGCAGATGGCCAGCGTCCTTGTGCCATTAACATCTGACAGCCTTTATGCCAACGGCGGGGTAGGTCCATCCTGAGCAGCACAGCTCACGGCCTTCAGTCTGGGGGTTTCTGCTGCTCATCAGCTCCCGTACCAGCAGCAGGTCTGAGAGTCAGAGTCAGCTCTCAGAAGCCAGGCCAACAGGAACTCCGAGAGCTGTGATGTTCATTCTGTGTGCTGGTCCAGATGCCCTGGGCTTGACAGCTTTATCTTCATCCACAGGACACATCCATTCAGCAAAAACATCTGAACCCATGCCACACACCCATCACTATGGTCACTGTCAGAGGCACAAACTGGGAAAAAAAATAGTTTTCTCATAAAATCTAGCCACGTGGGTGCCTGGACAACAGGTGAATAGATAAGGAAGTTGCTGTATGTTTACACAATAGAATATTGTTCAGCTGCTTTAAAAAAAATGAAATCATGAATTTGCAGGTAAATAGATTGAGCTAGAAAAACAATTGCCCCAAGTTAGATAACCCAGACCCCAAAAGACAAGAATGGTATATATTCTCTTATATATGGATGTTAGTTTTTAAGTTCAATAGGCATGATACCGTCTGTACAGGCACAGTGGTTAGGCATAAAGAACTAGTCGGGGTGGGGGGATCTGCCAAGGAAGGAGAAATAGAGTGTGTAGTTATGGAGAGACACAGGGGAGACCAGAATGAGAGGATTAAACAGGGAGAGGAAAGGAAGAGTCTGCAACTCATGATGTAGACCACACTAGCTTCAAACTCAGAGATCCACCTGTCTCTGCCCCAAGTGCTAGGATTAAAGGCTTGTGCCACTATGCCCAGCCCCCCTTCAAAAAAAAAGGTTTTAAAATAGAAATTACATCATTTTACTCCTTCCCTTTCCCCCTTCTCACCCATCCCATATCCCTTGCTCCCTCTCAAAATCATGGTCTCCTTTTCACGGTATTAGACAGCCGGTTGGGGGCTCATACCCGGGAAAGACTGTCTCTCCCATCCATAGCAGCATCCTTGCTTGCCTGTAGTTCTCTGTCTACATTTTTTAAACAATTAAAGCTGTTTAAATTATAAAGACACAGAGGGAAATACGGCACTCATTAAGAGACTGCTGATTGGGAACTGATCCTAATAGATTGTTCCAATTGCCTCTGATCTCTCATTGAAAAGAAAAAAGAAATAGACAGTTGAGTCTAGTTCAATCTCTCCCAACATTTGATCTTCCCATCTCCCCAAAGGAGCCAGTGCCTCACGAGGGCTGCCTTATGTTTTTGATAACTTCTGTGGTTTTGAATATTCGCCAAACAACACATAGGATTGTTTACTTAAATGTGTTCTACAAATTATGCCACGTATCTTTCCAGCCTTCTGGCTATACAGTGTCAGTTACAAATACTCACCTGCGTGGTAACAAGAAAGCAATTGTGTACAACACAAAACAACGATGTGATTTCTGTCCTGGGTGTGAAGATGAGAAAAAATAGGCCATTCTGAGATTCTTAATGTTTTGATAATGTCCCCATGATTTCTGAACAGCTCAAAGAAGAATTAAGTTTGAGACCCTGAATCCAATTTAAGTGATGTTGTAATAATCCCTTACATTTCCGAAGCACATGACCATCTACTGAAGGTTTTCTGGCGATGTTGGGAGTCAGATCCAGCATATCACACACGTAGGCTGGGCAAGGGCTTCAGCACTGCACTGTATCCCCAGCCCCGAATTATCCTACTTCAAATGTTCAGCAAATTGGCAGTGAAGTCAAGAAAGCCTTTGTGATGTGGAAACCCCGTGTAAAGTGTAATTGTTCCTGGTCTGCTCCATCTCTCCAATAGGCAGGGCACAGTAGTGTGCACAGGTCCACACCCGTACACACAGGCTCACATGCAGAAAGGAGTTCGGCAGTTTGAATGCTGTTGGAGGTTCTATGGGACGTGTTAACATTTAGGCATCTGTACTGGCCTGCCCTTAGGGTCCTGATAGGATAAATCCTCAGCTGCAGCCACTAAGAGTACCCTCTGTGTGCATTCGATACATTTCCTTATAAAAGGCGGGCCTTTGCCCACCTCCTGTCTCTTTTTGTTTCTCTTCCTTCGCTCTTGCCCCCAGGGACCGGTCCCTGCCCCCTTCTCTCCCCTCCCCTCAATAAACCTCCACGTAGGACCTGTTGTATGGTGTGACTCCTTCCCGCCATTTTTTAAATACCACAGGAGGTCCTCGGTTTGGTGATACAGGAGTGATGGCACCTTTAAGGGAAGGAGCCCAATGGGAGGCGTGCATGTCATTTGGGATGTGCCCTCCAAGAGGACTGTAGACCCTGGACTGACTGGCTCCCACTTTTATGGTCTGATTTCTTCTTTCCACACAGCACTTTCTGACCTCCCGCCCCTACCTTGCCCCACTTCCGGGTTGCTCTGTGGTCTTCACTAGAGCCAAACTGATGGAGAGTCGTGCCCTTTTAACCTCCAGAACTGTGAGCTAATGAAGCCCTTTGCTTTATAAAGTTAGCGCACCTCAGGTCGTTCACCTGATGAAGATGCTTTGATATGTGAGAGGAGAAAGGACATTATTTGCATGCTTGATACACTGAGCTCTGTAACAACCCCACTGGAGTCGATGGCTTTACGGCACCATTTTACTGATGAGAAAGCGGCGGCCCAGAGAGGAGATATAATCTCTCAAGCTCACACGGGTCACACACGGCAAGGCAGACTGGAGGTACTCTCCAGGTCATCTCACCGCCTCATCATGTAATGATGTCATCTGTTGTCTCTGTGTTTAAAACTAGACTGGATAATTGCCGGTAAGGCTTTCAGACTCCCTCAGCAGCAAAGATCATTGTCATTATAAAATGAAGTGCTACAATGCTGTCTTCATCCTAGGCTACCCACGGAATGGCTTTAGGACCAAAACTTGAACCCAAATATATAATGACTGTATTAAAACTCCATTTGCCTGTATCCGGGTGACAGAGGTGTGAGTATCAACCATGACTTTTCTGCATAGAATATAAGAACATACAAAGAGGTGTGCTCTAGGAACCTGTCTTGGTCAGTGCTCTATAGCTGTGAAGAGATGCTATGATCAGGGCAACTCCTATGAAAGAAAGCATTAGTTGGGGGCTTGCTTACAGTTTTGGGGGGTTAGTCCATTATCATGATGGCAAGAGCATGGTGTCATGGAGCATGGAAGCAGGTAGGTGTGGTGCTGGAGAAGTAGCTAAGAGCTACATCCTACTGGTAGGGTTGGGGTGGGGGGGGGGCGGGAGGGGCACACGGACAGAAAGATAGACAGACAGACACTGGGCCTGGCATGGACTTTTAAAACCTCAAAGCCTGCCTTGAGTGACATAACTTTTTCCAACAAGGCCACACCTCCTAGTCTTTCTAATCCTTTCAAATGGTTCCACACCCTGGCAACTACACATTCTACTGTATGAGCCTATGGGGGCCGTTCTTATTCAAAGCACCACAGGTCTTCTGCTGGTGCTGAGATTTGACCACATAGGTCTTCCTAGAGAAAAGGTGGAAACTTGGCTCAGAGCTTGAGGCTGAGCCTGGAAGGATGGCTGGTTTGCTTAGGTTGTTTCCCGCCTCATCTCTCGCCATCGGCAACTCCAGTGAATTGCCGCTGCTACCGTAACAATCAGATCATTTAACTGGAATGAACATGGAGGAGTGAATCTTCTCCATCTTCATATCTATCATGCACACTGTGTGAGGAGGGTGGGTGAGACCTTGGACAACAGCTGTCCTGATTTCTATAGTTCTACATAGTTGTCACTGAGCAATGACTTTGAGGGGGAGAAATGTATCCAGTTACTTTTCTGCCATCAGAATTCTATCTATATGCTGCTTTTATGCTTTGTAGGATTTTCAGGTCACCTGTAAAAATGTATTCAGAAACAGAAACAAACATGGACTTTATTTGATTAATGGTATAGCATTAGAATCAAGTTTCTATTGGGAGGAGGTGGCGGCGTGTGGATTCTGTGGCCCATGTTACCATCGGAGGCCATGGGGATGTATGTCCGTGGTCTGTGCTGTTGCCTGAATTGTTGATGTCCCTGGGCCTGTGCTGCCACGGAGGGCCATAAGGATGTCCATGGTCCATGCTGCGGCCAAGGTTCATGGTCTGTGCTGATGTTGGAGACCATGTGAATATCTGTGGTCTGTGCTGAATCAGAAACCACGTGGAAGTCCACGATCCATGCTCCCGCTGACTGTAAAGGGCAAGGAGGCTTCTGGGCAAGAAGGTTGATAGCTTCTGGTGGGGGTGGGGGCGGATTCAATTTTCTTTAAGGGGCTGGCCACTGGAAGTTTGACCATGCTCCAGTGAATGTATGGATAACACAAACTGGACTTTTTTTTTTCCTTTTCTTTTTTTTGGGGGGGGAGTGGGGAGGGGAAGGGAGTGGATCTGAGAAGGCTGGGAAGTGAATGAGAAGGGATGCATTATGTGAAAATAATCAATCCAAATAATCAATAAAAATGTTATGCTGGAAAGAAGTAAACAACGTTTCTCCAGGAACTTCTGATAATAAGAAGTGTTCTGCATATTCCCCGTGGTAAAAAGACATGAGCGGTATGAAAACGTCTTGTTATTGAAGTTCTCACCAGTAACCACCCAGTCGACAGGTGCTCTGCGTTATGGGGGAGTTCCTGCCTTTTCTTTGTGCCACTTAACTCCACGTTTGGTCCCCGAGTCACATTTTTCCGGCACAGAGAAGAACCACTGGCCGATTTCTTTAAATTCCTGATATTTCTAGATACAAATGCCATACAAAATGGACTTTGCATGGCACAAGGTCTCAGTGCTGACGTGAGCTGTCTTCCAGCCACATCGCTTCAGTTTTCTTCTGTAAAATATGAGCCAAGATTTATGCATCAAAAAAAGTCACGGCAAGGAACAAATGAGCTATGTGTGAAAGCATTTTGCAAATATAGAGCCCAAAAACAACCGCACCATTTTGCTAGTTGCATTTACTATCCCTCAGAACATCCCGGAGCGATGTTACAGTGCCAGGAGCGATGTTACAGTGCCATTGTTCGTGCAGTCTGCATCCTTCAGCTTTTCAGGAAGTATTGGGAAAGTGTGGCAACAAAGGATGTATTATTTAAGCTAAACCTAATGCATAACTATGTGTCATTGCGCATCCTTTGTGCTTACCTCATTATGCTACATTCTTTTTTTTTTTTTTTTTTTGGTTTTTCGAGACAAGGTTTCTCTGTGTAGCTTTGTGCCTTTCCTGGAGCTCACTTGGTAGCCCAGGCTGGCCTCAAACTCACAGAGATCCGCCTGGCTCTGCCTCCCGAGTGCTGGGATTAAAGGCGTGCGCCACCAACGCCCGGCCTATGCTACATTCTTTATTATCCGTACAGTTCCTGCCAGGTACAAACACACACTATACCCGGAGGTAGGGATGGGGAGACGCTGTCATCACAGAAAATTGAATTTTGAAAATAGATAAATGTCCGTACACATATTTTTAAAATAAAGAGCAGTCTTGGCTCCCCGTGCCTCTATTTCCATAACAATGGTTCCTGGGCAGGAAGTTACTATCCTGGGACACCTTAAGGACTAGGGACTGCAGCAACAGCGAGTTTCCTCAGTAAATACGGCATGTAACCTGACGTTCTGGACTTAGTCACCTTCTAAGAAAGTCCTGATAAGTCTGATCGAGCGTTCCCTAAAGGTTTGTGTGTTCGAAGCTTGGTTCCTACCCTGTGGCAGTGAGAGGGAGGAGAGGAATCTTTAGGAGGGAGGAACTAGTTAGAAGTCTTCCAGCCTGCCTTCCCAAAGCACAGGGACGTGCCTTTGAGTGGAGTCCTGGTGCCCTTGGCTGAATTCTGTCCATCTCCCAGCTGTCGTGAGGTGAGGAGCTTTGACCAGCATGTGTATCTGATGCGTTTCCTTGCCATAGGCAGGTGTTGCAATCACACCATTCCAGAGATTTCTTTCTGTGGTAGTGTTCGCAAATCGTTCTCCCAGTTTCTACTGGCCTTTAAACACCGTGTTTCAGGAGACTGCTTATAAAATGTAGAGTTTAATGTCACCAAATTATTAGTCTTTTAAAAATCAGTTCAGAGGAGGCTTGGGAAAGGGCTCAGTGGATAAAGCACTTGTCATGGATCCCCAGAATCCATGTAAAAGCCAGGCAGGTGTGACAGCCCCCAGTAATCCCAGAACTCAAGAGATAATCCCAGAACGCAAGTACATATTTATAGAGTAGTATGGAATGCTTAATACATGTATACATTCTGCACCATTCAAATCAGGCTAAAAATTCCTATCTCCTGCAACATTTATAATTTCTCCGTGATAAAAACATTCATGATGCTTTCTTCTAGCTTCTGTTGAAATTGTGCAATATTCTTACCTTTAATCACTCTAGTGTGCAACAGAAAACCAGTACTTTTCCTACTAATATTTTAAATTGGTGCATAAGAGTTATCCATGTCTGTGGAATACAGCATGATAATTCAGTGCATGAACAATGTATAATAATCTGATCAAGGTAGTTGGCATGTCCACCAAGCATTTATGATTTCTTTATGTGTTCATTAAGATTTAATGGCCATGGGTCTCCTCATGGGTTTTTGTGCACATATCTGCTTCTGGGTAGCATTTTTTGTCATATGGGTTTCACATTGACATTCTTATGTACATATGTCATTAACTTGATCTTATTCCCATCATCCCATTATCATTTCTATACTCCCCGAAACAGTCCCCTTCCTCTTCCCGAACACTGCCCCCCTCTGACTTATCTTTTTTTTTAATGCTACATTCCATGATGCAATATCTGTCTTCCTGGTTTGACTAATTTCTTTTAATCTGATGATCTTGTATTCCATCCATGTACCTGAAAAGGACAATTCCATTCCTCTTAGTGGCTGAATAAAATGCCACTGTGCATATAACACACTTTCTTTATCCGTTCACCTAATGGTGCCTACCTAAGCAGATTCATCAGCTTGACTACCGTGAATACAGCTGCAGTTAACATGGGTGTGCAGATGTCTGTTATATGCTGACTTAGGTTCCTTCCAGTAAACACCTAGCAGGAGTCTAGCTAGGTCAGATGTCAGTTCTATTTTTAGTTTTCTGATGAACCTCCAAACTGATTTCCATAGTGGCTCCGTTAGCTTATACTCCTACCAAAAGTGGATAAGGGTTTCCGAGGCTGTAGAATTTGTTCTTCAGCTGGAAATTTAATGGGCTTACTTGTGGTGCATGTACTTATTTGTATGAGAAAGTATTTTGACGCATTATGATGAGCACCTAGCGTAAGTCATGTTTCATGCGCTGGAGACAGAGAGTGAGACCATTGGGTCCTCAGGCTTCATAAAGCTTCTGACCAATGAGGGATGACTGGTGGGCATTTAATAATTTATTATTCTCATTTTGTGACAGTTTGCCTGCGTGTATTTCTGTACGAGGGTATCAGAGCCCAGGAACAGGAGTTACAGACAGTCTTGAGCTGCCATGTGGGTGCTGGGAGTTGAACCCAGGTCCTCTGGAAGAGCAGCCAGTGCTCTTAACCCACTGAGCCATCTCCCCACTCCCAAATATGGTCATTTAGATTTTGATTTTCAAGACAGGGTTTCTCTACATAACCCTGGCTATCCTGGAACTCTCTCTGTAGACCGGGCTGGCCTCAGACTCAGAGATCTGCCTGCCTCTGCCTCCCATATGCTGGGATTAAAGGCATATGGCTGCCGCCACTGCTGCCACCACCACCGCTGCCGCCACCACCACCACCGCTGCCACCACCACCACTACCATCGCCCTGATGAGCACTTAGAAAATAGCCTGTGTTGTATTTTATGGGAAGATTGGAGCTGGCAGGAGTTGAGTATAAATGAATCCATGAGGACCCGTAAGCACTCAATGTTCTTATTTCTCAGAAAAGACTTAGATGGTTTTGCTGTGGGATGATCCTTCTGTACAAAAATACCCACCTAATAAAGTAGTATATTTACAAATGAACATATTGACTATATATTAAATTAGTAATGGTGGATATTATGCATTTGAATATTCATTTTGCTATGGTAAAATGACTCACAAAATATGGAAAGAAGATAGAGGACAAATACATTCTTGCCCTATAAATTCAAAACCAAAGGCCCAGGAGTACGCTGGAGAAAAATGGAAGGAGAGGCTGTCTAGAGTGTGTACTGTGCTCACCACATCCAACTCCCAGTAGCCAAGAACAGCACACTTGGCACTGTGCATGGCCATGGGGACCTGCACCCCGCAAGAGGCGTATCCCTATATCTATTACAAAATACATATATTCATTTTTATTCTGTATTTTTTTTTCATTTTGGAGCCCACCTGTATTCTTCCCTGAGCTCACTGATGTAGCCACAGCCAGCCACGCCCTAATGGGTGCCAGGGCCCCTCTGCTAATCTCCTCAGCCAGGGTAGTGCTGCTCAAAACACCTTTCTCTCTCTCCTCTCACCTCTCTCTTTCTCTCTCTCCTCTACAGACTCCCCCTGTAGCAGAGGATGACCTTGACCTCCTGATCTGCTGCCTCCATCTCCCCGGCACTTGGACCACAAGCGTGGACCACCATGCTGGACCCACTGTTCTCCCTCTGTGACATCTTTCTTCTCTATTTCTGAACTCTGCTCTGTGCTTTTTCTAGTTATTCCCAAGAAAGAAACAATGTGAAGTTCACATATGCTGCGGCTGAAAATCATGTTGCCGAAAGGACTTACAGAAATAGCCCAAGGAAGAGAATTCTTCCCAAGGAGAGCGGCTGGGGAACCATTCCTGCTTCGTTCTCCTTAAATAAGGTTATTTAACATAGATTTGAGGAGAGCATGGTGAGACACATTTTGTTTTCCTGTTAATTGCATTTGAGCTAAAAAGCAGAAGTTAAAAAAAGCATTTTCTAAAATAATAAGCCCTTGGAAAGGATAAATTTAATTCGTTTAGCCCTGTTGAAGCAGAGCATAGAGAGACATTCACTATGAGGGGGTAGATTTAACTCCTCCAGCCCTGTTGGAGCAGAGTGCCGAGAGACATTCACTATGAGGGGGTAGATTTAACTCGCTCAGCCCTGTTGGAGCAGAGTGCAGAGAGACATTCACTATGAGGGGGTAGATTTAACTCACTCAGCCCTGTTGGAGCAGAGTGCAGAGAGACATTCACTATGAGGGGGTAGATTTAACTCACTCAGCCCTGTTGGAGCAGAGTGCAGAGAGACATTCACTATGAGGGGGTAGATTTAACTCACTCAGCCCTGTTGGAGCAGAGTGCAGAGAGAAATTCACTATGAGGGGTAGATTTAACTTACTCAGCCCTGTTGGAGCAGAATGCAGAGAGACATTCACTATGAGAGTTGTCTGGGTGATGAGTCATGAGACAGCTGGGAATTAACCCACGAAGCCTGGACTCTCAAGTGACGGAAATACCTGTGTGAGGCAGGACTCTGTGCAGGGAAGGGCTTCTCCACACAACAAAGGAGCAGAAGGGCCCAAGAGACAGCACTGGAAATAAGGAGCAGAGGTGTGGCTCAGGAGACAGATGCACCCACTGCTCTGCCAGAGGGTCTGGGTTTGATTCTTGGCACCACATGGCAGCTCACACTGTCTGTAACTCCATTTCCAGGGGATCTGATGCTTCTTCTGGCATCTTCAGACATCAGGCACACAGGTGGTGCACATGCATACATACATACACACATACATGCATACATACATACACCCATACATATATACAAGCAGGCAGGCAAAACACTCATATACATAAAAATATTTTTTAAATAAATGAATAAAATGCATTGGTATGAATTTAACAGAAGAGGTATAAAGCTTTTTGAATTTTTTTTTTTTTTTTTTTTTTTTAGGTTTCTTACAGACCAGGCTGCCCAGAATTTGCTATGTATCGAAGAAATGATGCTGAACTACTAATCTTCCGGCATTTACCTCCCAAGTGTTGAGGTTATAGGTTTGTCCCCACACCTGGTGTCTCAGTTACTTTTCTATAGCTGTGATAAAACACCATGACTAGGCAGGCAGATCTCTGTGAGTTTGAGGCCAGCCTGGGCTACAGAGTGAGTTCCAGGAAAGGCACCAAAGCTACACAGAGAAACCCTGTCTTGAAAAACAAAACAAACAAACAACCACAACAACAACAAAATCATGGCTAAGGCAACTTACAGAAAGGAGAGTTTAGGGGAGGGGGTTACAGTTCAATAGGGATAGAAGCCCATCCCCATCATGGTGGAGGCATGGAGCAGAGCAGCTAGCAGACAGGCATGTCACTGAAGCAGTAGCTAAGAGCTCATATCGTAGTGCACAAACAGGAAGCAGAGAAAACACACCGGGAATTCAGTCTTCTGAATCCTCAAAGCCTGCCCTCAACGACACACGTCTTCCTATGGGGGCCATTGTCACTCAAACGCCGCAGCAAGCAAGAGACCTAAAACTTAAATAATGAAACAAGAGGGATACGACCCTCAGGAAGGAGAGTACTGGGCCACTGCTCACTTGGAGGTATACATTCCTGAGCATGTTCGATTCAAGGTCACAGTCTATAAGTTCACAAGGAAAGGATGGTGAGCACATTTCTGAGCTTGCTCACAGCATTTTAGATCATGTTTAAAAGGAGAGACGGGATGGCGGCGAACAACTGTGGTGGCTGGAATGAGACTGGCTCCACAGGTCATATATTTGGATGTTTGGTCACCAGGGAATGGCACTATTTGAGAGAGATTAGGAAGTGTGGCCTTGTTGGAGGAAGTGTGTCACTGGGGTGCGCACTGAGGTTTCAATTGCCTTCAGATCCAGATGTAGAACTCTCAGGCACCCCTCTAGCACCATGGCTTGCTGTATGTCGTCATGCTTTGTGCCATAACAATATGGACTAAACCTCTGAAACTGTAAGCCAGGCCCCAATTAAATGCTTCCTTTTATAGGAGTTGCCTTGGTCATAGTGTCTCTTCACAGCAGTAGAACACTGACTGAGACACACACACACACACACACACACACACACACACACACACACACACACACACACATTTCTGGTTATACGTAGAAAGTCAAGCCTATGTATGTCACCTGAAACAATGATTCTAAGCAACTCAGTGATTCTGCTGATTCTGCCTCTGTTTCTCCAGGGAGTTTTAGTTTAAAAACAACTCTGAAGGTACAGTAATGGTAGCTCCCCCACCTGCATTTGCCTCCCAAGCGTTGAGGTTATAGGTGTGTCCCCACACCTGGTATCTCAGTTACTTTTCTATAGCTGTGATAAAATACCCTGACCAAGGCAACTTACAGAAAGGAGGGTTTCACACCTCTAACAAAAGTGTCTGCTTCCTTAATGACTAACTGAAGTGTGAATCTAATTAGTCTTATCAATAAAAACCAGGAGTCAAATATCGTTGGGGTAATAACCTGAAAGATCAGAGAAGCAAAGGAGCAGCCACTAGTGACTTCTTACCTCTCCAGATCCTCAGACTGAAAGGGGGCTGAGATCCTGTCTCCACCTCTTGATTATACTGGGATTAAAGGCATGAGCCTCCTAACTGCTAGGATTAAAGGTGAGAGCCGCCACCACCTGGCCTCTATGGGTAACTAGTGACTAGCTCCACCCTCTGATCTCCAGGCAAGCTTTATTTGTCAGAACACAAACAAAATATCATACAACAACTAACACTTGGCACTCTGAAAGCTATAGACATTGTTGGCAGAAATTAAAGATGAAGATGAGTGGAAAGACACCTCATACTTGACAACCAAGAGACTGGTGTTATTGGATGGCAATACTCCTTACAGAAATCCAGTCATCCAGCCACACCATCAAAATTACAGCCGAGGTCCTGGAGAGATGGCTCAGTGGTTAGGAGCACTGGCTGCTCTTCCAGAGGACCCAGGATCAATTCCCCATGCCCACATGGAGGGTGGCTCACAACTGGCTGTAACTCCAGTTCCAAGAGATCCAACACCCTCTCCTGGACTCTTTGGGCACTAGGCAAACAAGTGAAGCACAGACCTGCAGGCCAAACACAAGTGTGCTCAAGCACAGGTGTGTGTGTTCCATTTAGTTGGTACTGAAAGTGGTGGGTCGGTAGTGATCGTCATTACTCCACATTGCTCAAAGATCTGGATCATTTTGGGGGAAAAATACATTATATACAACAAATTTCAGTGATTGACACTCATGCTGAGTTGGGTTTCTAGAGGTTAGAAGGCCACTAGTATTGGAGACAAGGCTACTAAGTAGCAAACAAGAAAAGGGTTGGTTCCCTTTTAGCAGCCAATGGGTAGGTAGAAATCACATTAGGCAGATGTATAGCAGCTTTGGTTTAGGGAGAGGAGAGCAATCTCTTCATGGTGGGCATGGCTTAATTCAACAGCAGTCTCGTGCTGGGTTGTAATCTTGGAACTATAATCAAGCTATCAAAGCCCCATGATTACAGCTAGCGGATGGAGCATGATTCTAACCTGGTAACACATCCAAGCAGGAAGGCAAAGCTTATCCACCTCTGGTTTTAAGACATACCTGGAATACTGCTCTTTTCCTTTCAATCTCCCATCACTCCCAAAAGTTGCAGTCCCTGAGGTAGGGAGATTCCAGCCACTGTCCGAAGTTGAGATACTGGTTTCTGATACCATTAGAAATGGAAGTTTGCATAAATTACTACTGCTAAAATGTAGGTATTGAATAACACAGCAATGTCTTTTTACCTGTCTGTTTGTTTGGTAGTTTTATTTTCCAGTGACGGAGATCAAATCTAGGGCCTTGCTAGGCAAGTATTCTACCACTGACTACATCCCTAGAAATGACATAATGGATAAGATCTTGCTGCCTGGGTATTATGATGTGCCCCTCAGTGAAGCTGTGCTCGTAAACTGGAGCTCGCTATGGAAATGACTCAGTGAGTAGATCCTGGAACGTGAGTTCTTCTGGTGGGATCCACAAACAAGAATAAAAGAGATTTTTGCTGCTCATAGGGCTCATTTTCCAGAATAAGACATCCTTTCTGAGACTCCCAAGAGCCAGAATCTTTGAATCGGACTGAGAAGACAGTTGCAGGCACCACAGCACAAGATGTGGAAACACCCATGTGCCTCTTTTGAGTCTCGACTCTCTAGTGCTCTAGCGGAAAGTGCCTCGTGTAAAGAAATCAGATTCACCTGTAGTCTCTGGGAACAGGACCCTCATCTGTACAGCTACCCTATGGCTTCTTGAGGTGGCTCTGTGGGGGGTATGTCCTTAAGGAGAGGAAAGACAAGGACTCTGGTGTGGGACTATGACAAGGTTTTTCCTTCCACCACACCCAGCCTGGCTGAGCTGATAAGTGATTCATTGCTGACTTGCCTCCTGCCTCCTAATGGACCAGAGACCATTAGCACCATCGATCTCCAGACAGGATGCAGACTGAGCCCCTTCCTAGACGACTTACGAGAAGGGCACTGAGACAAGAATATAGACAGACAGACTCCCCGGGCAGAGTCATGCTGAGGCTAAGAGCCCTCTGAGACCAGCCTTTCACTGGGGCAGAGACTCCGAAGCTGAAGGAGGAATGAACTCAGGGAAGGGCTTGAGGCTGACAACTTCCTCTCAGGCAGCCTCTGTGGAAAAACAACCCAGAGGTTCAGGGGAGCAAGGCTTGTTCAAATCGGGGGGAAAAGAAAAGGATCTAATCAGTCAGATACATTGACACACATCAACAGTTTTAGCACGCCAGAAGTTAAGGCAGGTGTACACGTTTGATGTAGCAGTAGCGCCTGCGTTACCACTAACCGTTCACCATGTCTGAGCGAAGGGCTGCGGATTAAAAAATAGAGACAAGAGACAGCGAGTCATTCGTACGTTTGGATGTCGAATGCCGTTTATTGCAAGAGGGAAGAAACCTTAAATACAGGCTTACAACACAAATGGAGGATCCCCTGAGGGCAGAAGTTCGCTACCAATGATCTACATTCTAGACCCAAAGTTCTGCATTCTTGCATCTAAGTTGTTTACACCAAATACAGGATGCACCTAAGTTGTTTACATCACAAGCAGGATGTAGGAACAAAGAACCTCCGGTAAGCTCTCCGATGATCCTAAGCCGAGAAGGACACCGGCAGGGAATCTGAATAGGAAGGACACCTGGTCAGGCAAGCAAGGCTGCAGCCACTCACAGTCGGGGGTCAGGGCCCATGGCGCCCACAGGTCCCCCCTTTTTATTAAATGAGCTTCTGACTTAGGTTGCGTGGGACCAGCAGACCACCTTACCCGTCATAGAGACACTTGCCCAGGCCACACAAGTGCTCTGTCTTAGGTTGGAGGCAGCGGCCCAAGCATTACCCGTCTCTGAATACTCATTATCATACAGACTCAACCATGTGAGCTGTAGAGTGACTGCCGCCAAAGATCTCAAAGTGGCACTGGGCTTGCAATCTGTGCGACACAGAAAAGACCAGCAGAAGTCCTAACCCACCCATAGCCAGAGGGCTACAGGCAATTGAACCATTCCCTATTTAAACGAGCCTTACCGCAAATAGGAGTCCTGTAAGGTGGTATCCTGAGCAAATGGAACTTGAGTTCTAAATAATTTACAACTTACAAAGCCAATTATAATGTATAAAAGTGGAATTAAATTTATCATGCCCAATAAGAAGAAAGATTAACTAACTGTGGTAGCTACTTTTGCTGCCAGGGTCTCCATTGTGCTAGCTGTAGTAACCAATTATGAAATAGCAATCCCAGAAACAATAGCAGCAGTGGCAACAGCGATGTCAGAGTCTCTTCTGGAGCGTGTGAGCATCATCTGTGTCTAGCTGCCACGGTCCACTGGCATGGACACGGCTCCAGGAACACGAACCACCAAGGCCCATTTTTCTTGATCCCAGCACTACTTAGGCTGGCAGGTCTGCAAGAGAACAACTGAGAAACATAAAGAAAACAGAAAACAAAAACAGCAAACAAGGAGCAGAACTAATGGCCTCAGTAATGGCTACATTCAGGCTCACAAATTTTGAGGTATCTTCAGAAAGGCTAGATGAATTTCAGGAGGCAAATAAATGTTGCACAGAGCCATTCCTGAAAAGTAGGTACTACACCAGCTTGAGGGGGGTTGCAAAATGCGAAAAGCTTAGCTGGCATGCTACTGTTAGCAAATGAAGTTCATTGACCTTCAGAGTTATCCTTGATCTCCAAGGTGTGATACATTCTCAATGTTTTTTGAAAAAAGTTACCATACATTACCTTCTGAAGAATCCAACCACATGGCTACAGTTCCTAGGCTTACAATAATGTTTGCCAAGGCTGGCCATATTGGGCTCTCAATCCCCATTGGCATCAGAAGGGGAGAGTTTTTTACGAAGGCCCAATAGGTCTCTGCCATGTTGGGATTCAGCAGCAGCCACAGAGCGTACACAGCGTTCAGGAACCCACAGAGGAATTTCATTGTCCTGCGGAAAGACACAAACAGATCCCCGGGCCCACACCAACACTGGATCGGGTCCCCTCCAAGTGCCAGTAGAAAGATCTTTCCATCGCACCAGAGGATGATTTGCAACAGGAGCCCTCCAGTGCTTATCTGCAGCAGATACTCCAGCAGAATCCACCGATAAAAAATTTAAAATATATAAAACAAGGGAAAGAATAGAATGTGGAGAGGAGAGATGAGCCCCTAACTCCCCCCTTTTTACTTTAGCAATATAAGTTTTTAAGGTACGATGGCAGTGTTCTACTATAGCCTGCCCTTGAGGATTATAAGGAATACCAGTCTTATTAACAATAGAAAAATCTTGGCAGAATTTTGAAAATCCCGTACTACTGTAGGCAGGACCATTATCAGTCTTTATGCATTTTGGCACTCCCATGTAAGCAAAAGCATGAAGACAATGATTCTTTACATCCTTAACCTTTTCCCCTGAATGGACAGAAGCAAAAATTAGAGAAGAATATGTATCAATAGACACATGGACATGTTGTAATTTTCCAAAGGAAGGCACGTGTGTGACGTCCATCTGCCACACATGATTAGGTAAAAGTCCTCGAGGATTAACTCCCAAATGAGGAACAGGTAAAAATTCCACACAAGTAGGGCATGATTTAACTATCTGGATGGCTTGTTCCCGGGTTATGCCTGTATGATAACGGAGAGATCCAGCATTAAGATGATAACGCTGATGCAACTGAGTAGCCTTATCAAAGGCAGAACAGACTAATGTGACAGCCATACGAGTAATGGCGTCAGCCCTCTGATTACCTTCACTTAGAGGTCCAGGCAATTGAGTATGAGCTCTGATGTGGCCCACATAAAGGTTATGAGAGCGAGACCATATAAGTCCTTGCACTTGCAATAAGTATTCATGAATGGAAGAAATGGATGGTATGTAGGCTGTTGTTTCCAAAGGCATAATGGCATGTGCCACATATTGACTATCGGTATAAATATTTACACTCTCATCAGAAAACATCTGTAAAGCAAGCAACAGCGCCTGTACCTCTGCCACCCGGGCAGAAGTGCCCTGGACTTTTATTCTCTTTACTATATTACCAGAAACCACCACAGCAAAACCACGTGAAGTGCCATCAGTAAATACCACACGGGCCTGAGGAATAGGAGTCATTTGTACTATCTTGGGAAATATAACAGGATGCAATTTAAAAAATTGACACACATCATTGGAGGGGTAGTGAGTATCAAACTGACCCTGCATGGAGCATGTCAATATGGCCCAATCATTATCATTAGCTTGCAACCATGCTACTTGAGACTGGGTGTATGGGGTCACCACAATATCTGGCTCCTTACCAAAAGTTTGAACACTGATCTTGATTCCCTTAAATATAATCTGAGCGACAGCTTGTGGATAAGGAGTGATGATTTTTGCTGGAGAAGCTGGGGAATGTACCCATAAAATAGGACCTGTTTGCCAAAACACTCCAGTAGGTGAATGAGTAAAACAAAATATCAAATACAATAAGGGAGAATTAAGATCTATATACTGTACGTGAGCCTGTTCCAGGGCCTCTTGCACACGTTGTAGGGCTACACGTCCTTCAGCTGTTAATTTACGGGGAGATGAAGGGTCAGGGTCGCCCTTTAAGACATCATACAAGGGGCGAAGCTGACCTGTTGGAATTTTTAAAGTGGGCCGAAGCCATTGAATATCTCCCAGAAAGGTTTGGAAATCATTAAGTGTGCGTAGCTGATCCATACGCAGAGTAATCTTTTGTGGGCGTATGCCCGTGCGTAACAATTCATGACCTAAATAATGATAGGGAAAAGATACCTGTACCTTTTCTGGGGCTATCTGTAAATTAGCCAAGCTAAGAACCTCTTGTAAATAAGAAAAGGCATCAAAAACAAGTTTTTTATCTTTAGCAGCCATTAATATATCATCCATATAGTGAATTATATAAACACCTGGAAAAGCTTTTCGAACTGGAGCTAGGGCCAAAGACATATAAATTTGACATATAGTAGGACTATTGGCCATTCCTTGAGGCAATACCACCCACTGATATCTCTGATAAGGTTCCTTAAGATTTTCTGAAGGAACACTGAAAGCAAAGCGAGGACTGTCCTCGGGATGCAAAGGAATGGTGAAGAAACAATCCCTCAAGTCAACCACAATTAACTGCCAATGCTTAGGAATTGCCACAGGGGCAGGCAGGCCAGGCTGTGTTGCTCCCATGAGAAGCATGGTTTTATTTACAGCTCTAAGATCCTGTAATAGCCTCCATTTTCCTGATTTCTTTTTAATAACAAATATAGGTGAGTTCCAAGGTGAAGTGGAAGGAATGATATGTCCAGCATCTAACTGCTCCTTAACCAATGCATACGCAGCCTCCAATTTTTCCTTAGCAAGGGGCCACTGCTCCACCCATACAGGGTCATCACTCTTCCAAGTGATTTTTATCGGTTGTATTATTGAAGGCTGCTGTGCAGTGACCCCTACGGAAAAGATCCTAATCCTCTAGTATCGCCAGGACCCCTAGTGACACAGTTTTTGTCTGCCGCAGGGAGCGGGTCTCCTTGCAACATTTTCCCTAAGCCTTTGCCCGGGCAGTAGCCCTGACTCTTCAGCATCTGTTGTACAGGCTGTGTAGTAAGCACCGCTCCCATGCCATCCAACACATCCCGTCCCCACAAGTTCACTGGAATGTCAGGTAGCACAAAGGGTTGAAAAGTTCCTGCATGACCTTCCTCATCCTTCCAATTTAAAAGTAGCTTGCTCTGTAATGGCGACTGAGCTGTGCCGATACCTTGTAGGTGAGAGGTAGAATCTTTAAGGGGCCAAGCTTCGGGCCAATGTTTTAAAGAAATAACTGAAGTGTCAGCGCCAGTATCTAAAAGACCCTGAAAATTGTGATCATTAACTTTTAAATTTAGCATGGGTCTTTGTTCTAAGGTGGAAACCCAGCACGCTAGAGGGCCCATAGAGCCAAATCCACCCTCACCTCTGTGTGGTTTAAGAAAAGGATTATTAGTATGAAAGCGGGGCATCAAAAGCAGTTGTGCTATGCGAGCACCCTGGGGAATAATAGTCACCCCTTTACCAGCCTCAACCATGATTCTAATTTCCCCTTCAGAGTCTTCATCTATCACTCCTGGAATTACTCTAATACCTTGCATAAGAGCGCTACTCCTGCCCAGAATCAGTCCTAAAGACCCTGCAGGTAGTGGACCCATAACTCCAGTACCGAGAGCCTGGGGACCCATCTGAGGTGTTAATACTGTTCTGGTGGAGGAGCAGAGGTCCAATCCTGCGCTTCCAGGGGTGCCTCTGATAAGGTCTTGGACAAAAAGGGGTTCCTTCGAGGAACAAACTGGATGGGATGGTGGGAAACTGGGGATGGGACAGGTGTATCCAGGGCTCCGTACACCTGGCTTTGGGGGGTCCGGAGCGGACCCCGCTGCCCGTTTCCCGACGGCGGTAACCTATTTCCCTGAGCATCAGTCTTAGATCGGCACTCATTACTCCAGTGATGCCCCTTTTTACATCGCGGGCAAAGTCCCGGTGTCTTTGCCGTTGCTTGGGCTCCAGGACAATTTTTCTTAACATGACCTTGCTGGCCGCATCCAAAACAGGTTTTTGGGCGGTTTCCTCCAGAATTAATCCCCCTCATGGCTGAGGCCATTACCTGTCCCATGATGTGATGCCCATCTATATCTCTACATAGTTTAAGATAATCATTTAAGCTCTTATTTTTATGAGGCCTAATGGCCTCCTTGCAATATTTATTGGCATTTTCAAAGGCCAGTTGCTTTACTATGGGCATGGCTTGATCAACATCCCCAAACACTCTCCCTGCTAGTTGAAGCAGGCGATCTACAAATTCTGCAAATGGTTCTGACGGCCCTTGAATGACTTTAGATAGTTGTTCACCAGCAGCTTTATTAGGTAGCCCTTTCCACGCTCTGGTAGCGGCCACACTAATCTGTGCATAAACTGCAGGATCATACAAAATCTGTGCTTGTAAAGTGGCATACTGCCCTGAACCCGTGAGCATCTCAAGATTACGAGCCGGGAAGCCTGCAGCAGCATTTCTATTAGCTGTAGTTTGACAATGTTCTTGAAACTCACTCCTCCAAATTAAATAATCCCCCCCAGAGAGAGCGGCGCGACACAGCTGCATCCAATCGCTAGGGGTGCAATTTGAGGCAGAAAAAGATTCAAGTATAGCGATGGTAAAAGGAGCATGGGGCCCATATGACATCACAGCTTCCTTGAGCTGTTTGATGCTTTTAAAATCTAGAGGATTGTGCTCCCTTTGTCTCTGCCCTTGAGCATTTTGAGTCTCTATAACCGGGTAAGCAACTCCCCCCGTCAATCCCTCCATGGGTGCGGAAGGAAGGACCTCCGTGTTGCAAAAGTCAGGATTATAGGTTGGAGGTCTATCCTTGCGAGAAATCTGTGATTTCCCTCTTAGGCATCTAGCATCCTTTTCTGATCTGACTTCTACATCATCACCCTCTAAAGATGACTCTGCAGAATCGGAAGACGACTCTGCCGAATCAGAAACATCAGAAGTTTGAAGGGTTCTGAGAGCCTCCTCTATCTGAGACTCCTCCAACACAGTTTTAGCTTCATTTAAATGTTCTTGGACTTCAATATCATCACTAAGCAATGCATCCTTAACCAAGCGCCACAAAGAAAAAGTAGCTAAGGATACGGAATCAGGTCCTTCTTTATGCAAATATTTCTGTAAGTCAACCTTGACCTGTTCCCAATCTGGTATATTAAATCCTCCGGAGACCAGAAACCAAGGACTAGCATTCTGGAGGATTTGAACAAAATCTTTAGCCGTCTTGCTCTTAATGATAGTGCCTTGCCGCCTCAACAGTCCAATTAATTGTTCCTCGAGGAGCGACTGTGACCTAGCAGCACCCATTCCAATCCACTCTTACCGTAAAATGCCGGCCGGCCTTCCAAGAGTGTCCGTCAGCTGTTCCTTCTTACTCAAATCTCGGTAGGAACCTCCATCTGTAGCAGTAGCGCCTGCGTTACCACTAACCGTTCACCATGTCTGAGCGAAGGGCTGCGGATTAAAAAATAGAGACAAGAGACAGCGAGTCATTCGTACGTTTGGATGTCGAATGCCGTTTATTGCAAGAGGGAAGAAACCTTAAATACAGGCTTACAACACAAATGGAGGATCCCCTGAGGGCAGAAGTTCGCTACCAATGATCTACATTCTAGACCCAAAGTTCTGCATTCTTGCATCTAAGTTGTTTACACCAAATACAGGATGCACCTAAGTTGTTTACATCACAAGCAGGATGTAGGAACAAAGAACCTCCGGTAAGCTCTCCGATGATCCTAAGCCGAGAAGGACACCGGCAGGGAATCTGAATAGGAAGGACACCTGGTCAGGCAAGCAAGGCTGCAGCCACTCACAGTCGGGGGTCAGGGCCCATGGCGCCCACAGTTTGAGAAGAGCCTCATCTACATACTGAGCTCCTGTACAGCCAGAGGTACATACCCTGCTTCTACAAAGCAACTCACTCATCTCTGAGGAAGGTCGAGGCTTGGGAGCAAGGTCTATGGAGCTTTCAGTGGTCTCTGCCTCCCCGGCTGCTTCTGGAACAGAGGTTTCCTGTACCTTCAGCCCCATGGCTGTGCCTGCTTCACTCTTCACTAATCGGACCACAGTTCTGCCCTGGTCTTGAGCCCCAATAGAATTAGGAATTACATTACAGACCCAGGAGCAGGGGGCCGTGTCACGGTGGCTGAGATCCTGCAGGCTGGCCTGCACCCTTCTCTCCTGGCTATGATGCTCCTTTGTGCAGCCCCAGGTGCTGAGGGCCATCCTGAGCTCCAGCAAAGATGTTCTATGCTGCTGTATTGATCCTGTGCATGACTTTGTACCCTCATCATCATCATCCTCTGCCTTGTCACGTGACCTGTCTCAGCCTGCTTTCTGATACTATGAAAATGTTCAAGAGAGTGTATTCATCATAAAGGCGTGCTAAGCTCATGATGTGGGGGGCTGGGAAGTCCAAGAGAAGTGGGCCAACACCTGGTGAAGGCTCTCTCACTGCATCATAGCAAGGTGAAGGACATCACACTGAGAGACAGAGCGAGCATACTAGCTTGATTCACTTACAGTGCTACTAAACATCTTCTTGGGGTCCCAACCCCATGACCTCATCTAATCTTAATGTTCCCCAGAGCCTCTTCCTCCAAATTTATAAACATGTAACTCTGGAACTAGATTTCCAGCAAATGAATTCCAGGGGACGTCTCACCCAAGGCCTCTCTGCATTCCAGCCTTCTGGGAGCTCTAACTTGCCTTTTGTCTTAGTCAGTGTTCTATAGCTGTGAAGAGACACCATGACCAAGTCAACTTCTCTATAGGAAAGCATTTAATTGGGGGCTGGCTTATAGTTTTGGAGGTTTAGTCCATTATCATCATGGCAGGGAGTATGGTGGCGGGCATGACAAGTGTGGTTGTAGAGAAGTAGCTAAGAGCTGCATCCTGATCTGTAAGGAGAGAGAGAGAGAGAGAGAGAGAGAGAGAGAGAGAGAGAGAGAGAGAGAGAGAGAGAGAGAGAGAGAGAGACTGGGCCTGGCATGAAACCTGAAAGCCCACCCCCAGTAACACACTTCCTCCGACAAGGCCACACCTCCTGATCCTTCTAATTCTATCAAAGAGTTCCACTCCCTGGTGACTGAGCATTCAAATATATGCACTTAGGGGAAAATCTTATTCAAGCCACCACACCTGCCATCCTTCCTCCTCCAGGTATAGACCCTCCCCTATAGACCTCTGAGTGGCTAGACACAGAGGTGGTCATGTGCTGTGTCTGTCAGGGACTTTTTTCATCGTGATATAAAAGGAGAGGCCATGAAGCCTCTGCCAGGAAGCCAGCAGCTCCCGGCCTGCTGTTCTCTGCATAGATAGAGCAATCTAGAGACAAAGCTTCTTTGATCTGAGGCTGGCTGACCTCAGGCCGTGATCTGAGTAATGATAGCCCCGCCTTGTGAGATTCAACTGTCCTGGCCACATCTTTCTCTCACTCTCGTCTCAGTTTATGTTCAAGGCTCCTGGCTGGCTGGCTGTGCCCAGAACATGACCTGATTATTACTCTGGCTAAATCATCTAGACTTCACACCTAGGGGCTACTTACTGACAAATGTCTTTGATGCTGCTCATCTGGCTGTCCCTGAGTGGGACCTGCCTGCAGATGTCTCACCTCCCAGTTTCCCACTGAAATAGGCAACATTCTACTTGGGACCCTCAAACCCCTGCCCCTGGTGTTCAAGTCCCGGATACACTCTCCCATGAGGTTGTGACATTGATAGAGTTGATATGACATCTGTGATTATCTCAGATGGCATGGCAAAGGTGAAAAGATTTGGCCAAGATAATCAAGTTACCTATTTTAGACAGCTTTCTGACACTGTGGCATAGTGCCCAGGACACCATCTCAAAAGGAGCAAAGGTTGGCTTTGGCTTTGGCTCACGGTTTCAGGGACGCTAGTCCTTGCTTGCTTGGCCCCACTGCTTTGTGGCAGTGATGGTGGGAGTGCAAGGTGGGGGGGCCGGGTTTTCTTCGAGCAGCCGGGAAGCAACTGGAGAGAGAGAGGGGCCAAGGCTCCCACTGTTCCCTTCAAGGACGTACCCTGGTGACATAACTAGAGCTACTAGACTCAAACATCTAAAGGTTCCACTACGTCCTGGTGGTGGACTGGGGCTGGGGGACAAGACTTAACACAGGAGCCTTTGGGGGAACTTTCAGAGCCAAACCATAGCAGCACCTAGTCCGTTCATGGTGAGTTAGCGAAGCTGGAGAGTATCTCATAAACCGGAGATTATTTCTGCTGGGAGCCCATGGAAAGAGACTGCAGAGGTGGTCAGAGATTCGGAGCAGCCATAGCAAACACTCATCAGCCTGAGGACCTTGAAGTAACCAGCGCCATGCTGTGGGAAGCGTCCGTGGGGAACAGCAGGCTGCCTCAGAAGGATTAGGGTTTCAAACCCTACAGTCACAAGGAGATGAATTCTGCCAAATACCAGCGAACTAACAGAGGACTCAGAACCTAGGTGAGGATACCACAGCCTGGACGGCAGCTGGATTACCACCTGTGAGTCCCTGAAAAGTCGTGTCTCCAGATCCTAACCTCCGGAATGGCAGCAGTAGATTGTTCAAGGTGGTGATTGCATGCTATTGTGCCCCAGCCAAAACTAACCACCTTGTCTGAGCTTGCTGCTGCTTCCTCTGGCCATGCTGTCCTGTTCCGTTGTGACTCTGTCCTGCTGTAGGTCTCCTGCACCTCACTGGGTGAGTCCAGTTACATACCGAAGCGCTTGCGACCCAAGCTGCCTTCCCATCTGTTTAGGATGAGGTGTGTCTCCGGGCATGACAGTGTCCTCAAAGGAACGTAGCCATTCATTTCCTGGTGGCTTAAAGGACAATCTGAGTCTGCTGATGAGCGCTCTGGCCATCCAAGTTCTGAACCAGTGAAGGGGGACAGGCAAAGGCGGAAGGGTAGAGTTATAACTAAAGAGGATGATGGTGGGGGCTGGAGAGATGGCTCAGAGGTTAAGAGCACTGGCTGTTCTTCCAGAGGTCCTGAGTTCAGTTCCCAGCAACCACATGGTAGCTCACAACCATCTGTAATAAAATCTGGTGCCCTCTTCTGGCCTGCAAGGATATATGCAAACATTACACTGTAAAATAAATAAATAAATCTTTTTTTTAAAAAAAAAAAAAGAGGATGATGGGGCAGAAGGAAGGCAGCTTCTCTGGGAATGGGGTCTTCCTGCTGCCATGTGGGTGCTGGATGATCCTCAAAGGTCTGTGTACTCAAGACTGGGCCCTCAGAATGGCTCTATGGGAAAGGGCAGTGGGACTTCTAGGAGATGGGACTTTTGGAGAAATTCTTAGCACGTCGGCAAGGAGGCTCTTTAAAGAGGATTTGGGGGATTCAGGTTCCTTCTTTGTCTCTTTTGTGTCCTGGTGAGCAGCCTGGCTCTCCCACGTGCCCCCGTCAGAATGTGTTACCTTCCCACAGGCCCAGGAGGAATGGGGTCAACCAGCCATGTACTGGAACCTTCCAAACTGCAGCCCGAAATGACTTACGTCTCTGTCCATTTGATCATCTTAGATATTTGGGTAGTAGTGAGGGGAGGATGACTCACCATTCCAAACATGCAGCCCTGCACTCAGAGGAGCAGGGCCCGGGCCACCTGCATGGGAGCATGCCCATTCTGTTCTGACTTTGACAGGAGTTGCTTCCTCAGACCCTTCGGCACCCACGCAGTTCAAGGTAGGTTTAATTGTTGTCTGCCTTGGGCCTTAACCGGCTTTATCCTTTAGGATCTGATTCTCCTCCTCAGATGCACAGAGACTAAATGCACAGTGGATGCTTATGGGGTTTAGGTTGCATGTTCAGTCCATATGGTGAAGCTTTGCACATAGTCAAATCACCCTTTACAGTCCCTCTAGTCACCAAAATGACTTAAATGATGCCTTTTAGGGAGCCGATCAGCAAGGCTAGATGTGCTTATTTGTTTCCTCTGAGTTCAGCATCCGATGCAAAGGTTAGCCTGCACTTAAAGGGGCCATGAATATGCAAAATTGTGAACTTTTATCGGCATCATCCTGTTTGGATGGCAAGGTATTTGCAAAGTGTGTAGCCTCCGGGGTTCTGTCCTCCAGCCCACTTCCAGGAACAGAGCACGTGAAATGAGTGATGAGCGTATGACCTCATGTTTTCACTCTTCCGGTACAAACCATTCGATTTGGGAGCATGTATGCAGTTCCACTTGAGGCCACAAGCAGCCATGCAGCAGTTTCCATGCTGGACCAGAACCAGTCCTGCCCTAGCTCTTTCTAGCTGTGCCCAGGGATTTGGCTTTTGCACATTCTGAAGTCTATAGTTCGTGTACAGTTGTCTTTTGAAGCTTGCTTGCCGTGGTAGACTCTGGGACTCAGGTTATGGATATAAGTGTCTGCCATGTCTGTCATGTGTGTGTGTGACCTGTTTCCACTGTAGATGCTGGAGAGCAAGATCAGACTCTGGAAATCTCACGTTCTGGAATCTGCTTCCTAGTCTGGTCTCGGCTATGGCTGGAGTGAGAGAATAACTTCTAAATGTCACTTCTGGAACGTTTTTAGAACTTTAGATTTTTCATACATGCGCCTTGAGTCCATCTCTTTTCTCTAGGTGCTCCCTCATTTCGAGTCTCTGAAAAACATGTCACTGATTTGAATGGCCCTTCTTCTTGACTTGCCAAAAGTGTGTTACTGGTTAAGTGCTCTGCTTGGCACTGTGAGGAAGAAGACTCTTTGGTCACACACCTCCTCTGCCATATTCTTAAGTTTCCCTGGCTGACACACGGCTTGGGTCACTTAGAAGAGATTTCCCATAGTGCTATCCTTATGACAGTTAGCCAAACCAAACAAAATGAACCACGGCATTTCCCTCATTGGGAGATCATAATTTTTTCCTGGTTCTATGATAATGATTCCATCCCACAAACTGTCCACTTACAGAGTTAGTAGGAAGGACAAGAACATAGATGAATATAACGGAAGAGAC
Source organism: Peromyscus maniculatus bairdii (assembly GCF_049852395.1). Classification (NCBI taxonomy): domain Eukaryota; kingdom Metazoa; phylum Chordata; class Mammalia; order Rodentia; family Cricetidae; genus Peromyscus; species Peromyscus maniculatus. Next base: position 24,381,188 of record NC_134864.1, read on the forward strand.
ACTCATTTGCTGAGGGTTCAGTCAGGACACCTGTCACCCTCCCTCTCCAGCATCCACAAACCTCCTGATGGAGTATTTGAGCATCTTTAGGGTGCCATTCATTGAGCACTGGGCATCATTGCCGTGTTAAATACTTTATCTGTACAATGGAGTGTGGTTTCTCTGCTCTATCCCTGGAGGATAGGCATTAAAATCACTCATCTGTGGCCAATAGAATCAAAGATCCAGATAGTTTAAGCCAGTAGTCTGGGTCACAAAGCTGAGTACTGTTCTACTTAACTCCCTGTATTGGGTGTCTAAGAACATAGGGCTGGAATCTGTTCATTTCTGGTTTGAGCTTTCTGGCTACACCATCATGGCATCGTAGCAGGATCACTGGAAAGAGGAAGAGATCACACAGCCAGATTGGAAACAAGAGAGGTTCAGAGGGAGGGACCAGGTTAGTTCAGAATAACTTGCTTTCAACAGCTAACTGGCTTCCCTCAAGAGTTATATTAATTCCTTCCCAGTATTGTGTCCCTGATGACCTAAGCATTCCCGACTGCTCCCTTAAAGTTTCTACCGAGTCAGCATTCATACGGTATGAACCTTTGGGGGACATACTCAGACACATCAAAAGTTCAAAAGCACTCAGTGAGCCAGATTCTACTTAGCTCTGAGACTCTCCTATTCTTAACAATCTTCTGCACACGTGCCCGGCAAAATTCTCATGTACCTCCCATCTTTGTGCTTTTGGCTTTATTTGTCCCCCCACGCTCTACTCATGAAGCCTCTGGCCACCGCACTATCGTATTTTTTTTTTCCTAAGTTTGGGTTGAATCCTAAACCATAATTTATTCCTCAATTTGCCCTGGAACCATCCCAGCAGGCTTGGCACTGCTCTGTGTAATTCATAAGGCAAAATGGCCACAATGTTAATAGAAGATAATGACTCCCTATGCCTTCCCTTATATTAAACATGTGTTCCTTAATGAACTCAGAGAGGACTAACTATAGGAATTTGAAGTCATGTAGCCGTCTTAGAATAGAAACGTTTCTAGACAGGTGGTATTGGTTGAACTGAGTTTCCCCAATTCACATATTGAGGTTTTAACCTTCAGAATGTGACTATCAGTGTATTCCAAGAGGTAATTAAATTAAAATGAGAGTCATTGATATAAATGATAGTTCAGTATAACTGTCACAGAGGAGAGGTGGCGTGAGGACACAGGGAGGAAGTGGCCATCAGCAAGCTTCAGAGGAAACCTTAATCTTGACTTCTAGCTTGCAGAACTGAAAAATCTTCCAAGTCTTTGATTCTTGGTGCTGGCAGCCCTAGCAAACCAATGCAACAGGCCTTGTCAATTTTGCAAATAATAATCCCATCTGAGGCCAGTGCTGGCCAGCCAGGCCAGCCAGATTCCTTGACTGGCGGGGAGAGGGGACCACCCCGTGCCTGCCTCCTCTCCTCAGAGCTTTGTGGTCAGAATGCTAAGCACTGTGATGAGATGCATGAGATCACCTTTAAGGAGCCAGACGCAAGGGCAGGGCATCAGAGCTAAAATAGCCCAGAGCCCGGCACAAACCCCCGAGTCCCACCATCTATGATTCAACCACGAGATGTCCATCACCCTCTCTGAGCTCTAGTTCTGTGAAGCAATAATAATGAGATCATTTCCTGGGCAGTTTTGAAGAAGCACTTGGAAAATGACATTTCAAAGAGCGCAAAATGAGCTGAGCCGGAGGCCAGTGTGGAAGAATCACAAATCTGAGGTCAGCCTGCCTCAGAATAAAAGGGAAAGAGGTAGTGGGGGCTGAGAATCACACACACACACACACACACACACACACACACACACACACACACACATGCATACACAGGACCTGGCACTGACTCACTTCCTTTTTCTTCCCTGAAGAAGGTAAGAAGAATTCATTACAGGTGGCACCTGGTCACACACCTGGTATTGGGAGGCTCAGATCTTGGTTTACATTTTTTGAGTAATGTAGCATTTCCCTGGTCTGGACTTCCTTCTGTTCCCACCTCCAGTGATGCAGTCCCCTCCAGCAAGGCCACACCCCCTCCCACAAGGCCACACCCCCTCCCACAAGGCCACACCCCCTCCCACAAGGCCACACCTCCTCCCACAAGGCCACACCTCCTCCCACAAGGCCACACCCCCTCCCACAAGGCCACACTTCCTCCCACAAGGCCACACATCCTCCCACAAGGCCACACATCCTCCAACAAAGCTATACTTCCTAATCCTCACTTAACAATCCACCAACAACTGGGAATCAAACATTCAAATACATGAGCCTATGAGAGCCATTCTCATTTAAACCACCATACAACCCAAGCTGCCCTTGAATTAAGGTGTGCTGGTTTAATGAGAATGCTCCCCATTGGCTCACATGTTTGAATACTTGGTCCCCAGTTGGCGGAACTGTTTGGGAAGGATTGGGAGGTATGGCCTTGTTGGAGGAGGTATATCACTGGGGGTGGGATTTGAGGTTCCAAAAAACCCATGCCCTTTCTTAGTTTGCTCTGCCTCCTCCTTGTGGATCCTGATGTGAGCTCTCAACTGCTCCAGTGCCATGCTCCCCGCTATGGTGGTCGTGGACTGTAATCCTCTGAAATGGTGTGCTCCAATAACTCTTCCTTCTTTAAGTGGCCTTGGTCTGTGTTTTTTCACAGCAATAGAAAGTAACTTGGACATCAAGGAGTTCCCAGCCTGCCTGACTGCAGTAACTCGGGACTTTATGAGTTGACTGTCAGTGAATTCCGAAGCACCTGATATCACATATGTTGAGTGTGAGAGTCTCAACCAAAGAGTATGTTCTGTGTGGCCTTACACAGAGAAACCTCAGAAGAGACAGAACCAGCCTTTAGTGTTAGAAGCTGGAACAGTTGGTTTCCAATAAGGAGGTAGGCTGACTGGCTGGAGAAGACAGTGGAGTGTACTAGAATGATGGCAATGGGTTTATCATGATTGGGCAGTACTTGCCTGTATGCAAAATTAATAGTACATGAAAGTCTATCAGCAGGGCATGATGACCCATGCCTTTAGTCCTAGCATTCTGGAGGCAGAGGCAGGACAATCTCTGAGTTTGAGGTCAGCCTGGTCTACACAGTTCCAGGACAGCCAGGGCTACAGAGAGAAACCTGGTTTATAAACAAACAAACAAACCATCAAGACTCTACTCATTTTCCTGGGCTTTTCTGGCACAGGCCTGTAATCCCAGTAACCTGGGAGACTGAGGCCAGCAAATCACAAACTAGATGGTCGACTGAGCTACATATCAAATTCAGGGTCAACCTGGGCAACACAGTGAGACCTTGTCTCAAAATGAGAAGTGAAAGAAGGTTGCTCAGTGGTGGCATGTGCTGGGTGCACATGAAGGCCCTAGGCTCAACACTCAGTATAAAAACTACATCAACCAACCATAAAACCCAGGAGCTATGTAACTTACTGATTTTCTAAATTTTTTAAAATTTTTATCTTATGTACATTGGTGTTTTTGCCTGTAGGTATGTCTATATGAGGGCCTCGGATCCCATGGAACTAGAGTTACAGACTGTGAGCTGCCATGTGGTTGCTGGGAATTGAACTCAGGACCTCTGGAAGAGCAGCCAGTGCTCTTAACCAATGAGCCATCTCTCCAGCCCATAACTTACTGATTTTAATTACAGTCTCAAAATTAACTATCATGCACACACACAGACACACACACACACACACACACACACACATATACACACACACACACACACACACCTGCTATGTATACTTGGCTATCTGGGTCCATGGGTTCAGCATGGGAGCATTTATCCAATTACAGACCAAAAATATCCAGGAAAAATGTATCTGTATTGGACGTTGGAGATTTTCTCCTTGTTGATGTCTCCCCAGCTAGCCACATGGCATTTACATTGTAATAAGTATTGTAAGTAATTCAGATATGGGTTAAAGCATGTAAGTATGCATGTGGGCTGTGTGCAAATACAACATTGCTTTATAGAAAGGACGGTTTTGGTATCCACAGAAAGGCTATGGAACAGATCCCCCACAGATTCTGAGAGGCAACAGACAAGCCATTCTGAGAGGTGTCTGTAGGTATCTGTATGCCATGGGCCAAACCAAAGCCCGTCTTAACGGGGTAGAGATAGAATAACAGTACAGGCAAACAAAACAAAACCAATGCCCCTAAGTCGTTGTGGTGGCTAATATTGGTTATCATTTTTACTACATCAGACTTAACTAAAGCCTAAGCAAATGGACACATCTCTGAGGGATTTTTCTTGATTGCATGATTGAAGTTCAGAAGACCCACCCTGAATCTGTGCCACACCCCTTCTGATGGCAGCCCACAGAAAAGGACATGGAAGAAGGAAGCTTTTGTTTTTTGTCCACTTGCTCTCACTCTTGCTGGCAAGTTCATCTATCTTACTGCTGAGGCATTCTTTTGCTCAGATGAGAGCCTACTTCTTCAGGATTCCAATGTAAACTGAAGACCAGATGAGACATCTAGCCTTGTGGACCGAACAACTACCAGATACTTGGCCTTTTTGGAGACAGTCATTGTTGAATTAGCTGGACCACAGCCCATAAGCCACTCTGATAAATCCCATATAAATTCATATATATATATATATATATATATATATATATATATATATATATTCACCCTACCAGTTCTGTTCCTCTAGAGAACCCTAATACAGTTATACTCCAAGATACATACTGACAATGTCCTTAAAAGAGGCAGGTATAATGAGATTAAAATACTCAAAGAGAAGGCTAGGTGTTGCAGCACTCACCCATAACCCCAGTTCTCAGGAGGATCCTGAGTTCACAATAAGCATGATCTCCACAGACTCTACCTCAAAACAAAAGTCTGAGGAAGGAAGATGACATTGGGAAGAAATAGGCATCATAGAAGAGGCAGGCTAGACCTCAACTTTGGAAGACTCGAGCCAAGACATTCCAGATAGAAAAAAAACGCAGGGCAAGAGGTGGTAGAGTGGCTGGGAAGCAGCAGATGGTTCTGTGTGGTTGAGATACAGAAGATAGTAAGAAAACAATGGAGGGCAAGTGAGGAAGAAAGATGAACCAGTTTGTGCCCAATCATCTGGGTTTTACTAGTGAGCAGCTGAGGGACTTTAAAGAGGTTAGACTCAGGGAAGTCTGGAAGGTGGCAGCCTGCTGTTTGGTGTCAGATAGGTTTCACAGGGATCTCTGACTGGCTTCAAACTATTCTACCTCTTGAGTGTTGGGATCACAGGAATGCACCACCAAGCCCAGCTAGTCTTTTGCTTTTATTTTTATTAGGAGGCAGGGCTGTTTTTCACAGCTGTCTCCTGACATTTGAAGAGTGACCTGTAGAAGACCCTTGTCATCACCTGGGAGCTAGTCAGAAAGGTGGTGTACCCAGTGCATCAGCTTTAGTGGAGTCAGAATCTGCATTTAACCATGTCCCAGGCAATTCTTATGCACATCAAAAAGCTTTGAAAAACACCAGCCTAAAGGTGAGATGATGGTATTGAGTATGGGCAGGGATTCTGATCAGTCCTTTGCAATAGCTCCCCAAGCAACTATGATAGTATGTGTGGATAATGCGTCTTCATGGTGCTGTTGAAACTGCCTGGAAAAGCAGGCCATCCCAGAAGGAAGCCATGAAAGAAAGAAAAAGATAAAGAAAGAATAAAAGGAACTCGTAGTTTGCCTAAACACTCTTACTTCTCCACCTCACATTAGCATCTCACACAGAAGGCCTCTGCGGGTTAGTAATGGCAGAATCGATACTTCTTGTGCTACAGTGAGTGGAGGCCAAGATTATTTCATTTGAATAATTTATCATCCTCTCGCATTAGAACTTGAAGACTTGCCAACTACTATTGAATTCTTTAGAATGTTGTAGCCTTTTCTTGGCTCCATCAGGCAAGCTCTAAAAACTCCTTTTGCCTCCTTTTGAACTCTCCTTCTCTGGGTCTCCACGTAGCTAGCTTTGTCAAGGAGAAAAAGGTAAGGCGCATGGAAAATGTGGGCTAGTCTGCTCTACTCCTGGTCCACCATTGTTGGGACTCTCAGATCACCTTCTCCAAAAGGGACGGAGAAGTCAAGCCTGATGTCACCACCTGTAATCCCAGCACTGGGAGACCAAAGCAGGAGGCTCATGAGTCCGAGGCCAGCCTGGGCTACAGGAGATTGTATCTCAGAGCAACAAAACCAAACCACAACAATAACAAACAGTGATGGAGAGGTGAAATTGGCTGGCAAGAAGGACATAGGAGTGGGCCAGAGAACTCAGTGAGGGACCTGTAGCTCAGGGTTTCTCTGCCTCACTCTCCTGACTGAAATTACAGGTGTACAACATCATACCTGGCCACATTTAATTGTTGGGAGCCATTTGTTTATTTTCTTTTGAGGTAAAATTTAAAATCAATAAGATGCTCAAACCCTTAAGGATGTGTGTGTTGAGTTTTTGTATCTGCCTATATCACATGGTTCAAACCTCTATCAAAGTAAAGAATATTACTTTTCAGTGAGTTCCCTTATGCCCTTTCTCAGTTAATTCCACTAGCTTCCCCCTCCTCACATGTACCACTGATCTGATTTACATTGTTATAGGTCAATATTCTTTTCTTTGATAGCTAACTTTTCTTTTTTATATATTCATTTGGATTCTAAAATTTCAGTGGTATTGTATCATCCAGCAGACCGTGCTTGTGTTTGGTCTAGGTTTTTTTTTTTTTCATTCAGCTTGTTTTTGAGGTGCCTTCATGTTATTTTGCGGTTCAGCCCACTATGGATGGTGCCACCTCCAGGCACGATGCTACAAGAAGCAGGATGAACAAAATAGGAGGAGTAAGTTAGTAAGCAGAACTCTTCCATGGTATCTGCCTCAGTTTCTGCCTTGGGTCCCTACCCTGGCTTCCTTTCGTGATAGGCAATAACTGTACGTTTGGTCATGGTTTTTATCACAGTAATAGAAACCAAACTAAAACAGTTTTAGTCAGGTACCCTCCAGGTGCTGTGTGAATTTTATCCCCTCTAGCATGGAGCTTGGCTCTCCGGGGGCACTCCCACTAATTTGTTGTCTACAGGGATTCATCAAGGCATGGCCACAATGGAGAGGCCTCCTTCTGTCTTGGCTGTAGGTTAGTCTGTGTTTGGCTTATGGTGGGACAAAGACGCACAGGTGTTTCTGCCACTCTTCCCGTTTGTCTTGACATCTCATAAGATCTCCTGATGTCACAGTCTTCTCAGGAGTCTCCCACAGAGGCCCTTGGAGAAGAGCTAGCATGTTTGGGAGGACCCCTTGCCTCCTCTCATGTTGAAAGCTTCCAGTCCAAATTGTTGTGCTTTGGTTACGTGTAAGAACTCTCTAAAATCATATCTGTTTTCTTCTTTTCTTGCTTCTTTGGGTAGCCCTGTCTTCCTCTACCTCTGTTGACCCTTAAATGAGTCCCTTCTTCCATGTTGGAGGGGCTCATTGTCTCATGGCCTCACCCTTCAGGTGGACCAAAAAAAGCTATCATGTTCTTTAGGGTGCCCAGCTTTAAAAATGTGTGTGTGTGTGTGTGCTTGAAGTGGTCAGAAGAGGGCATCAGATCCCTCTGGAGCTGGAGTTACAAGCAGTTGTGAGCCTCCTGCTGTGGGTACTTGGAACCCAACTCAGGTCCTCTGTAAGACCAGTTCTCTCTTAGTTGTTGAGCCATCTCCCCAGCCGATAAAGTGCTAGGCTTTTGTTGTTAGGGTAGAGGCTATGCTCTCTTGCTGAGCTAAGCAGATTTATTTATTTATTTATTTATTTATTTATTTATTTATTTATTTATTTATTTATTTATTTATTTATTTATTTATTTATTAAGACATTTATTTTAACAAACACCTGTTGAATGCCTTGCTTGGCAGCTCTGTGACCATGAAGAAGACCAGAAGACCATAAAACACAGCCTTTGCTCTCTGCTCCCCGAGGATGGATTGAGTCTGAGGAGGAACAAATAACAGGTAGTTTGGTAGTCAGGCACCAAGTCTGTCTGGGGCAGCCATGGAGGCTTCACCTGGGAAGCAGAGCTGGGGCTGATACCTCGCCGAGGAACAGAAATGTCCAGGTTGGTAAAGGAGGTAAGTGCATGCAGGCAGAGAGGATGCCTCACTTCTAGTCAGTGATATGAGAGAAGGTCTTCAGGGGACCCTGAGCCCCCAAATTTCTGCTCACTGCTGGGGTTTTCTGCCAGTGAGACTCAAAGGTCTCATTAGGATGCAAACCCATGTATCAGTTACATTTGACGGTTGCTTCTGCAAATTCCTGGCAGAAGCAACTTCAGGGAGGAATGACTGGTTTGGGCTCATAGTTTCAGATGTGCGGGAGAAGGCGTGGCAGGGCGGTTTTCATCGTGGCCAAACGGGAAGCAGAAACAGGACCATAGGATGGATCCCGTGAGATACAGCCCGAAGGGCACATCCCCAGTTAATTACTTGCTCCTATGTGGGAGCCCAGAGAGGATGATTGCACCACAGGCCTGAGTGCAGGTGTCTGAGATGGTCTGCACTTGGCTGTGCTGGGGGAGGAGGTCTTTTGCTCCACCCCTTGGCGTCTCTATTAATACCCTGGGGCAGAGACAGTCAGAGCCCATTGGAATAGGTTCCGGGCCCTCTCGAGGTTATCCTTTATTTTCTATCTGTTTATCTCCACAATCTAAATCCTTCTATCTAATATTTCCTGCTGCTTGCACTCAAGAAAATGCTGGGGAACTGTGGGGTTGGTGGATAGCCACCCTGCACTCCTATTGGGCCCCGTCTCCTACTCTGTGCACTTCTCAATGATGTCATCATATGAATATGAATCCATCAGGTATTAATCTCTTGATTGAGTCAGAGCTTCTACAGTCAAACTATCTCTGGAAACATCTTCACGGCACGGCAGAGGTATTACTAATCTCCCAGGCACATCTTAATTCAATCAAGCTATCATAATTAACCGTCACGGTTATCTAAAATCTCTACCAGACTGTCTTCCCTACAAACACAAGCTTAGGCAAGTGGGCCTCCCAGTCCCCAGAGTCATTGTCACAGCTGCATGACATACGATATACTGTCCCTGCGTCTTGTTTGCTACTCGAGAGTTGGATGGTTGGATCATCGAACATTTTAAGCCCACGCTTCTCATCCCCGCCCAGCACCCCTGCTTAGGAGGCGCTCAGGAAGAGATGGATGCATTGGGTTGAACAGTGTTCCTATATCCCCTGTTGGAACAGTGGCTGAGTCACTCAGTAGCTACTGTCCCCAGTGTACCCGTGTACTGAACACACACCTGTCAAAAAAAAGTCAGGTATCTGTGAGGGTCACATATAGATCCTCTGGCTATTGTATTTTTAATAGACTAGCGGGAGTTATCTTATTCCAGGCAATCACCACCTCCCGGAATCTTCAAGACTTCTCTAAATGTTAACTTTTCACGAGCTAAATTATTAATCCCTTCCTCCAAGCCGGAGACATTTTGATTGTGGCTTTCACTCTTTAAATTTTGAATGATCTCAGATTCTATTCGTGCCTGCCTCGGATGTAGTAAAAACTGCAAGGGCAGGATAAGGAATTGCTGGCTTGGCAGTGCCGGCTTCTACTGTGATTTTACAGAGCACAGACCCTCCTCCTTCTCTGAGGAAACAAGGATGGTATCTGTTTTCAAATGTGACAGTCTTTCCCCTGGGAAGCGCTTTCAAATGTGTTTGGTTCTGCCTCCCGCCTTTGCCTACCTTCTTCCCTCTCATGGCAGAACCATTCCACATTTTTTTTTTTCCAGAACAACGTGGAGTACACAAGATAAAAAGATGCCTAGAAATTCAAAACTCTATAGTTTCCTATCAGTTGAGTGTGGGAACGTTAGGGCTGTCAGATAAAAATAGGATAGTTTGTGTGTGCATAGTTCAGTAATGACCCTAATGTCCAAATAAATAAAACAGTGGACACTTGCAGCGATGTTTGTAGTTTTGGCTGCAGAGCTGAGGGAGAAGTAAAATCTGGAGCATCCGGATGGGCAGCCTCAGAATGACCTTGCAGAGGGGTCATGATGGAGCTGCCTCTTGAAGTTGTGTCAGAGCTGACAGTGTAAGACTTTCCCATAGGAAGTGGAGACAGGAAACAGTGGTGTGGGATTAACTGGTGCTTCTGAGTTCATCCACCCAATTTTAACCAAATACCCACATTCTTTAGATTTCCCATATTTTCTCCTTATTGCAAAGAAGAATCAAGCCACCACCAAAGAATGCACTCTCTTAGATTATGAGTCCCTGTTGCTAACTACTTCTATATTTAACTCCCTGAGTGTTTCTGAAGGCCTGTGGAAGCCCATGGAGGTTTCCTAGTGATATCTGAGCTTGCTTTACCCAGCAGGGCTGCATTAGAGGATGGCTTGACCATGTGCATGGTTACAAGGTGATTAGAAGGGTCTACACTTGGCTGAGCTAGGGGGAGGTCTTTGCTCCATCCCTTGGCATTCTATAAAAAGCCCTTTAGAAGAGACAGAAGGGGCTGGTGGATAATGATCCAGGCCCTCCCAAAGCTATCCTGTGTTTCTGTTTCTCTCCCTATTATATTTCTATCTTACGTTTCTTACCCTTCTCTTTTCAAGAGCATTGTGGCTGGAGAATTTCTCTCCAGCTCCCACCAAGCCCCGGCAGTCCGACAGTCCACTTATAAACACACAGACACTTATATTATTTACAAACTGTATGGCCGTGGCAGGCTTCTTGCTAACTGTTCTTATAGCTTAAGTTAATCCATTTCCATAAATCTATACCTTGCCACGTGGCTCGTGGCTTACTGGTGTCTTCACATGCTGCTTGTCATGGTGGCGGCTGGCAGTGACTCCCTCTGCCTTCCTGTTTTCTCTGTTCTCCTCTCTGTTAGTCCCGCCTATACTTCCTGCCTGCCCACTGGCCAATCAGTGTTTTATTTATTGACCAATCAGAGTAATTTGACATATAAACCATCCTACAGCAGAGCATCCTGGGGGAAAAGTGGGAGTGGGTCCCCGACACTGGGCTCCCATTACCTTCCTGACGTTGCTTCACAGTTCTTCCCACAGTCCTCCTGACAGAGCTCTCTTCCCTCACTGCAGCTCAGCACCCCTGTTCTCCACTCACCCATTAGAATGCAGTGAGCTATTAGAAGGATCTTTTGGATGAGGTCTGAATATCAAGTCACAATTATCAAGCAAATGCATGAAGCTCTGTGTCTTTATCAGCAATGCACATTTAATGTCTGTCGAATCCCTGTTGAACTAATGACTTTTCTTGTCACTAGGACAAAATACCCAGCAGAACAACTTAGAGAAATAATATATTTGGCTCATGGTTCAGAGAGTCCCATCCATAGCCCTTGCTTCTCTTGTTCTCTTGATTCTGCCTCCATCGTGAGGCAGTGGAATGTGAGGAGGAGGCTGTTCACTTCCTGGCAGACAGGAGCAGAAAGGGGCAGTAACTGGGAAGCAATATGGTAAGCAGGGGCCAGGGAAGGTAGCAATGATCTACTCCCTTTAACCATGCCTTGTCTTCCATAGTTCCACCAACTTTCAATTTTTCAACCAATTCAAATTTTGAATCCATCAATGGATTAAAGCACTCATTACACCAAGGGCCCCACTATCAACCATTTCTGAAAATGTCCTCATGAGCACACCTCTACAAACCTCAGCCCAGTCCACTTGACAGTCAACATCACACCCACTGTTGAGAAGTTGCAGAAAGTTGTTGTAAGCCGCAGTGCAGCACATTGAATATTATTTGAGAGGAGAAAATGCTGGAGAAGCTGAGGGACCTCCCTTGTGAGATGAGTAGTGTCTGGACAGATCCAGGTTTTGAGAAGTCTGCAGGTGGTGTGATTCACATGGCCTCTTAATGAAAAAAAGACAAACAAACAAACAACAAGAACAACAACAACAACAAAAACCCAAGAGACCTTGATCCTATAGCAGTTTTACAAAACAACAAAAGCTCCTGTGAATTCATTGCTAATACCTTACCTGTGGTCTTAGTAGAGGCATGTGCAAGTGAAAACATGAAGCTTAAATCTCATTGCCTTTGCGGTAAATATACCCCTGGAGATGACATTTCAGTGGGTGTCCAAGGTTGTCTCAAAAGTTGTCAGAAAAACAAAGAGAGGATTATCTTACTTGGCAAAAACTATTAGTATTTGCAAGGACCAAAGACACAAACCTGGTGCATATCATAGTGCTAATTACATGGAAGCCAGCGATGAGAGATGTCATAGACATCATCAAGATGTCCTTTATGTGACAGGGATATAATACGACAGGAATCCTGATTATATTCTGTTACCATGTTCCATTTTACCAAGGAGCAGCATGACCAGACTTGTTTAAATGAGTGTCCTGGAATAGGATGAAGAAGTTCTTGCCAGTGGAATTGCCTGAACACATTGATGACAGATAGCTCCTGAGTTTGGAATTGCTGAGTTGATGCTTCAGTGGATGAATTAGGTCTGTAGATTTCAATGTCAGAATAGGCTGACATTGTCTATGTAGGACATTGATAAGCCATGGAGAGGCATTGTGGTACTTTCAATGAAAATGGTTCATATGTTTGAATGCTTGGTCTCCAGTTGGTGGAACTGTTTTGGGAAGGGTTAGGAGGTGTGGCCTTGTTGGAGAAGGTGTGTCACTTGGTGTGGGCGAGGATGGGCTCTGAGGTTTCAAAAGGTCACACCAGGGCCAGTCTCTCTGTCTTGAGCTATAAGCCATCCTCCAGTTAAATGCTTTCTTTTATAAGTTGCTTTGGACATGTTTTCTCTTCAGAGCAATAGGACAATGACTAAGATAGCCATACCACATCCTGTTCGTGGACACATACACCAGAGGATCCCAGGAACAACTCTATGTCTCCTTCTGGTGCCATCTCTCTCCTTGGAGCCATGATTCAATATTCACTCATCCAATATTTTCAACAACACTACTGAACGTAAGCATCACAGTTAATGAGAATCAAATGTAAATGGTATATAAATGTTAACTACTCATTTTTACTAGTGCATAGATAAGAATATTATTGTCGGGGCTGGAGAGATGGCTCAGAGGTTAAGAGCACCAACTGCTTTTCCAGAGGTCCTGAGTTCAATTCCCAGCACCCACATGGTGGCTCATAACCATCTATAATGAAATCTGGCACCCTCTTCTGTATACATAATAAATAAATAAACCTTAAAAAAAAGAATATTATTGTCTGTTACTATACATATGCATTATTGAAGGTGGAAAGAAACAAAATCTACTTTAAACTTTAGAGATATTAAGAATGCTTTTCTATTCTGCTCTGGATATTACCATGACACTCATTAGTTCCAAGGATCTTCCATTTTCATTTTATGAAGTTTCAGTTAGTTTTGCTCAATTGCAGTCCAAAGCTATTAGGTAGAAAATTCCAGAAGTAAACAACTCAAAAGTTTTAAGCCTTTATCACAATAGAAAGTGTATGATGATGACAACTGTTGTATTACTTGCTATTCTTCATCTCCTCCGGTGCTTGATAAAGAAATTTTGTCATAGTGTGTCTAGGGTAAAGCATGACACTACTGTTAGCAGTGTCTGAAGTTGCAGGTGTGCCTGGAGTGCTGGAGTGTGTCCTGGAGGATAAAGGGCACCGTAATACATTCCCCATCATCAGACATCCAGGAAGAGGGAGCAGAGGCTTCCTAAACCTCCGCTTCAGAAAGGGGGCAGCGAGGGAGTCACCCTCAGCACTGCATGAATGCAGAAGGCGTATTTCCATATCTTCTCTGGTCTCCTTTGAATGAGTGTGGTTTGCCGTAGGATCCGTGTTTGAATTTCCTCCCACCATTTCTGGACCCTGACGTCATGGACCTGACTTCCTCACTCTAACACTGCAGAGCAGAGAGTGGAGTCCCCTTTAGAGCTTTGGGAGAGACAAAGGAAGACCCTTGCCCGGATGCCATCCTTGGCAAGGTTTCTATGGCTTTCTGCTCCTGCCAGGGTGGGAGCCAGATGTGACCCTCCAATCTTCAGAATGGCTTCGATGGATGCCTTCTGAGTTGGCTGGGCCCTGCCTCTGCTCCGGGACTGCTCTCTGTTCTAGGTAGCACACCAGTGAATCTGCCAGTCTCTTGTAGCCAAGCGGACCACTTCCTTAGCTTTTCTTTGTATATATGTATATTTTTTTCCATCTTCAAAGGTAGAGCCTTTCAAATAGCCTCCTCCGAATCTGGGCAGGTGACCAGCACACCACAGCACAATGGGGAATAGGTGACAATTCCCTCGTGCTGAGTCAGCAAGGACAGGGGAGATGAAACATCCACGCTCATCTCTAGGGTCCGAGGGACTGTTTTGGACTCGGCCGCTCAACACTGACTTCTTACATGTATTTCTAGTGCGGGAGGGTCAGAGCAGAGGTTTCTGTTTTCTTTCTTTCTCTCCTTCCCCTTCCCTTTCTAGCCACATTCCTTGCTCAACTCCATCCACGTCTGTCTCTGTCTGTCTGTCTGTCTGCACCTCTCCCCCTTCTCTCTCTCTCTCTCTCTCTCTCTCTCTCTCTCTCTCTCTCTCTCTCTCTCTCTCTCTCTCTCTCTCTGTGTGTGTGTGTTTGTTTTGAGATAGAATCTTACTATACAACTAAAGTGGCCTTGAACTCATGATTCTTGTGAATCTCCTGCCTCAGCCTCCTAAGTGCTGGACACCATGTCCAGCTTTCTGTTTTCTACAGTTGAAATAATCATAGAATAAACTTGAGTCTGTGGTTAAATTGTGGCTTAAAGGTTTACAGCTTTGATTTCACCTTGGAGTCTTCCTGTCCATCCTGACCCTTTGCTCAACCTTTGAGTGTCCATCTTCTTTGTTGTTTATAACTACCCAGCAGATAAGCCTCACTGTCCCTTGGCAGTGAAGTACGGCAGTGACCTTCACGTTTACAGCCTTTTAGCAGCCTGTTTGTTGTTCGGTGTATTCTCCACTGTTTCATCACCCTGAAGGTGCTCCATCTCTGGGATCTTAAACTTGGATAATCATAGACTGAGTTTCTTGGTACTGCCAGGTCCTGCCTGGGCAGCAGCCATTTTTATAAAGACACTCAGAGATTTATATTAATTACAAACTGTTTGGTCTATGGCTCAGGCTTATTGCTAACTAGCTCTGACATCTTAAATTAACCCATTTCTATTAATCTATATATTGCCATATGGTGTTGCCACCAGTCTGCTGGCATCTTGTTCCTTGGGCAGCTGGATGGCATCTGCCCTGACTCTGCCCTTCTCTTTGTATCTCTGCTTGGATTTCCTGCATGCCTCTAAGCTGCCTTACCATAGGCCAAAGCAGCTTTATTTATTAACCAATAGGAACCACACATATTCACAGCATAAAGACCATCCCACAGCAGATAATTTACTCAACTTATTTTTAGAAGCTAGTGGGAAGTCTACACTTGAACATGCGGTCACTGGTTTCCGGCTTCCACTCTATGCCACTCGGAGCTGTGACTGACTTCTAGCTCAGAGAGAGATACATGCAGAAGAGCCACGTGCATCTTGTGAGAACTTTCCTCACAGAAATTCATTATTTTACTTCTCCCTATCTGCTGCGTGGAATAAAGGTGTGGGGAGCCATGAGCTAAACGCTCTCCTGGCAGCTACAGAACAAAGGGAACTTGGGTTTCTTCTGCTCACAAAGCTCCATAACGACCCTGCATCCTTGAGTTTCCATGAGGGAGAAATTCACTATATTGAAGACTCGGTGGTTCTTCGGGTTTCCTGCCCCTTACAGCCAGCCTCAACCCCAATACGTACAGCCTCACCCCACGCTGGATTTCCTTTCTCCATTGTTTGTGCCCCATTGCCTTGGACCTCAAGTCTGACTCTTCCAGATTTTTCTCTGGGTATGGTTTCCCTCTTTGCCCAGCCTCCAGAGGCCCTGCAGCACTCATCATGAAGTGACTCAGAGCTCCCCAGGGGGCCCAGAAACTGCTTTGCTGTCCTGTCCCGAGTCTGTGTGTGGAGCAGCATTTGCAGATGGGATCCCCAGGGGAGACATTGCTTCTGTCTCTGCCACAGCCACAGCCCAGAGGATCAGTTTGCCAGGATCGCTGACTGAAGGAAGAGCTGTGGAGGAAGCAGAGCCCTCAGCTCCGGGAAAGGGCTGCAGCTATGTCCGGTGCTTGGCAGAGTCCTGGAAGGGACACTCACCGGACAAAGGGGCCCACGGACAGAGGAGGCCATTTTAGGGGTTGCACTAGCAGAAGGATGGGTGGGCAGAGCCGATTGTACAAGCAGGGGCATTGCAGAGGAAGCAATGGACTCCTGGGCTCTGTCTGCCCAGTCACGCCAGCCAGGATGCAGTACCACCTCCCTATGAGCAGTGCCGTGTGTCAATCATTTATTGATTCCAGTATGGATGCTGCACTGCAGGATTTTGATGTAAGCCCAACAAATCTCCACAGATTTCATCATAAAGTTCGGCTACAGGAAAAATTAATGAGAAATGCAGACCTAGAGGGGTCAAGCATGTCATCCTGGAGTGAGCCAAACTAGTTAATAAATATCCCCAAGGAAACGTCATCTTCCGGGATTTACTTCTGTCTGTTCTCTGTCACTCTGAGCAAAGGGGACTGTTTCGTTTGGGGTTTTCATTGCTGTGAAGAGACACCATGCTGGGCGGTGGTGGTGCACGCCTTTAATCCCAGCACTCCGGAGGCAGAGGCAGGCAGATCTCTGTGAGTCTGAGGCCAGCCTGGTCTACAAAGTGAGTTCCAGGAAAGGCGCAAAACTACACAGAGAAACCCAGTCATCCCTGTGTCCTCTAGACTAGAATGCGAGAGATAGTTAGCAAGTGTTTGTTGATTGACTACATGAAAGAATCCTGACTACAGACTGAACACTTCAAACTGGTTCCCTGATAAGAGACTTAAATGAGATGATTGAAGAAATGAGGCTACTCAGGCGTGGCGTGGCGTGGATGCAAGATTCTCGGGAAAAGTCAGTGACTGTGTGGTCCCAAGTTGGAAGGGAAGTGGACTATTGTTGCATGTGGGTTCCAGGATGTTACTAGAGGCTCGAATGGGCTGCTTTTGTGGCTCACTCTCTTACACTAAGTGCGTATGAGACAGAGCAAGTGGAATAGGTGACACACTCCTTCCCTGGAGATCTTGGTACCACCACAGCCAGGAGCCATCCTGGCCACAGCTGATTGGCATGGGAAATCCAGTTGGCCAGAGGGACTCCCTCATGAACGGTCCTGGCCTCCTGGAGATAAGAATGACCCCTGAGGTCTCAGGGCTAATAAAGAGTTTCTAATGGCTTGATCCAGCATCTGAATGGTCTTTTCGGGTAGATACCTCACAACAAACACCACCGCAGAGCCTGGCTGAGCGTCCGTCTTCACAGACCCACTACAGTGCTGGGCCACAGCTCAGGGCCACATCAACCAAGCTTGCAATCACATGTGTGCTGGCATTTTCAAACTATATCACAGAACCTCCCAGTGAGAGCAGATTCTATAGCAATGACAAGTTGTGCGATCTGGGGGTTGGTGACAGCGTGGTAAGCTACATTAGAACAAGAATTTGCTTTCTTCTGATTCCTGCCCAGGCCACAGCATACCACCCAGCACAGGGTGGAGCTGCAGTATTTGCTGAATGGTTGATTACAGGACCAGTCTAGCCCCTGGTATAGGCACCCTCTCTTTAGGATGGAAGGAGGTATCAGTTCCTAGGGACTCTGGCCATGAATTCTTAGATGACATCACATAAACAGGAAGACAAAACAAGATTCCCTGTCTCATCACAAGATGTCATCAGTGAGTCCCCAGAGGACTCACCTTCACCCCCTCACCCCTGCCCAGCTCCCCTTCCCCAGCCCTCAGTGACCACCACTCTGCATATCTCAGCTTCTGTGAAGATCCATAGGTGAGCGAGATCACGTGGGTTTTGTCTTTCTGTGCCTGCCTCCTTTCACTTAGTGTGAGGTTTCCCAGGCCAATCCATGTTGTCAAAGGAGATAGGATCTCCTTTTTTATATCTTCCTTATATTGCAATGCACTCCCCATGCTACTACAAAAAAAAAAAATTAGAAATAAGAGAACTGGGCACATCTGGCAGTTTAGGAAAGGTCTGATGCATTTGCGAAAGCTCTGTTTGGCTCATAGTTGTGTCTTAAGGGCTGAGTTCAGTGTGCCTGCAGAGACATGGTTCATCAATTCACAGTTCCCGGGTGGCTGGGAAGGCACCTTACCTTCCTTTCCCTGCCTGTGACACAGCATTATGCTGGTGAGCTGGAAATAGAAACCAACCTCTCCTGGCCAGGGTGCCTGCTGGGGCCGCCACCTGCCCTGACATGCACCCGGCACTTCCGCCCAGGGGAAAGTCGAGCTCTCACGTTGAACGATGAAGCCAAGGTAGGGGTTCTGACGCACATGCCTCCTCGCTGCGGTTTATCTCCCACTTAATGCAGCATTTAAACCCCATTTTACCTTTGCTGAAATGCCAGGGTAATGTGATAATCAGTTTGCCTGCTGCTGATGCTCGGAAGAGTGACGTCCACATCTGTGTTGCTAGGTAACAAGATGCTCCCCTTCCTGTGCATCACTGGGTGGCTCAGAGCATCACTGACTTCCTGCCAGCAGCATCCTTGACACTAATGCTGTGCTGAGGAGCCTCCAGCTGGTTGTCTTGCCTTGACCAACAGGGATGCACTTGGCTGCCTGTCGGATCTCATGAGCAAGGAAGTTAATATGGATTGAATCTTGAAACTGGTCCTTGGCTACCTTATGGGTCACTGGTGTCCTCAGTATAGGGCACTGAATTTCATTTCTAAATGATCTGCTGGGTTCTGACTTCTCCCCTAAGTGGGTCAGGGTAAATTTAGACAAGATCTTTTGAGGCTCTAAGAATTCAATTCAATTTGGAATTGACTTTTAAGGACATAACGTTCCCACGGGAACATAGTCCCACCTTGTCATTTTGAGCTCTTGTGTTAACTAGCTACGGCCTGGGAATGGCCTCCTTCAAGTTCTCAGTGGTGCCAATAAGGCGAGAAGTGGCTGATGCAGCCCCTTCCATGGCCAGGAGGCCGGAAACATTTCCTGGGCAGAAATCCAATCCCTCCGTGTGAGGCATCGGCACTGCCCGTGCAGGTGGTGAGTTCGCCAACCCCGAGGCCCATCCATTACCCCCGCAGGGGAAAGTCTGCCTCAGCAAGGCTGTGGGGATCCAGAGTTCCTATATGGAAACTCTTCAGGGATTCATTCTAATTGAAGAGGGGTTAGGAAAGTTCTGGAAATAAATGGTTGCCTCTCTTTACATAGCAGCAAAAAAGGCGACATTCAGACCCAAACATAGGAGATATGGGATGAGAGCCAATGGGCTCAACACTTGGGTTTCCTGGGCTGGACCGACCTAGCCGTACACAGTCATGCTCTCTTTCCCAAAATCAGGGTTTCAACTTTCACACCAGGTGGGGTGAGTATGGCTGGGGACAGAATGATGACCCAGTGTTAGTGATGAACACGTTTTAAGTAAACAAAGGAAAGCCGTGGTTCTGTGGAGGGTACAGGGTGCCCTGCCTTGTCCTAAGGGTACACACTCCTCTTGACATGCTTGGTCAGAGTGGCTGCCTTTAAGGCAGATGCTGCAGTTGGTGTCTGGAGGGTCCTTACCAGCATGTGGTACTAGTGAGAGATCGTGGGACCTTTAGGAGGTGAGACTCAGTGGGAAGAAGTTAGGACACCAGCGGTGAACTCTAGAAGGGGGTTACAGGACTCAGGTCCTTCCTACCAGCCACAATGTAGGTGAAGCTCGGCTGTATGCTCTTGCCACGATGTGCTGTGCCGCCACAGGCACAGAGTGATGAGGCTAAGCATGGACTAGAACCTCTGACATTGTGAGTCCAATAGACCTTTCCTCTGTGTGCACTGAATACCTTGGGTATTTCCACCTGTGACAGAAAGCTGGCAGTGTGGAAGTGCTTTAGGCAAGCCCCTCTCCACCACTGGCTCAGCAGAAGTAAACACGGTAACACTGAGGCTGAGTGTGTGTGTTCTTCTCCATCAAATGATCCAGGATTTAACAGGCTATGATCCCCTGAGAAATGGGCCCCACAGCAATTAAAAAAAAAAAAAAAACAGTCATCTGTAGCTATTGCTTTTCTGGGACATCGAGAAACAGGATTTTGGTCAAATAGGTCATTTAAGGCTTTTTTGTTTTGTTTTGATTTTTTTTTTCTGAGACAGGGTTTCTCTGTGTAGCTTTGTGCCTTTCCTGGAACTTGCTTTGTAGACCAGGCCGGCCTCTGCCTCCCGAGTGCTGGGATTAAAAGCGTGTGCCACCACCGCCTTTTTTTTTTTTTTTTTTTTTTCCACCTTGACAAGAGATAAATCGAAGTCAATGGAAGTCAAGACAGGTCTTAGTGTATTCAGCTGCAGGAGAGCCAGGAAGACCCCAGATCCACACAGCAGCTTAAATGGGTCCCTTAGTGGGGCCAGTTCAACTACTAGGGGCATGAGGGCATTGGTTGTCCCGTCTAGGAGGAGGAAGGGTTAGTTTGTTAGAAACATCTCAGTGGTTAGTACAAACCAGATGTGTTAATATAAAACTGGCTCTGCCAATTATAACTGGGTGTGCTGGCTGGTTTTATTTGGCACAAGCTAGAGTTGCTAGAGAGAGGGGAGCCTCATTTGAAAAATGCCCCCATAAGGTAGGGATGTAGGCAAGCCTGTAGGGAATTTTCTTAATTAATGATCAATGTGGGAGGGCCCAGCCTATTGTGGGGAGTGCTATCCCTGGGCTGGTGGTCCTGGGTTCTATTAAAAAAAAAAAAAAAGCAGGCTGAGCAAGCCATGGGGAGCAAGCCAGTAAGCAGCTCCCCTCCATGACCTCTACATCAGCTCCTGCCTCCAGGTTCCTGTCCTGCCTGAGTTCCTGTCCTGACTTCCTTCAGTGATGCATTACAGTGTGGAAGTGTAAGCCAAACAAACCCCCTCCTCCACCAGGTTGCTTGGGTCAGGGTGTTCCATCACAGCAACAGTGACCCTGACTAGAACATTGGGTTACCTTGAGACAGCCAGAAGCCTTTCTGACCCTTAGTTCCTTCAGCTATGAAATTAGGAAAATTACCTTGATCCACAAGGTAACTGAGGGCTGGAGAGATGGCTCAGTGGTTAAGAGCACTTGCTGCTCTTACCAAGGACCCAAATTTGGTTCTTAGTACCCACATAGTGGCTCATAACTATCTATAAGTCCAGTTCCAGGAGATCTGATGCCCTCTTCTGACCTTCTCAGGCACTAGGCAAAAACACAGTGCACATATACACTCAGGACACACACGTACACATAAAATAAAAAATGAGGTAATTGAGAGAATTAAATGAAATGTTACTAATAGGCTATCAAGAAAGTGTCATACAGCAGGTCCTATACTATGTCATTGAGCGCTCACAGCCATCCTGTGAAGTCACTTCCCCATTTTGCAGAATGAGAAAAAAAAAAAAACTTTAGAGAGCATTAAAAAAAAAGTTGATATGATGCAAATCTGCACCTGTATATGCCAGACTCTGGACTTTTGAATCTGCTTATGAATGGAACTCCCAACCTTTGCTGAAAACAAAATCACCTGAAAGTTTTGTTTTTCTTTTTAAATTTCCAACCCTGAGGTGTCACCGTGATCAGTTACATCTGAAAGTCTGGGGTATAGACAGTTGGGGACCCACGGGCTTAAGATACTCTCTAGTTACTGTTGGTCCTCAACCGGCTGCTTCTTAGAATCACCAAGGGAAACATTTCCAAGATGGCAGTGGCCACAGTCAGGAGCTTCTGAGGGATATCGTGTGGTTCTTAAGTCCAGTAGTGCCACCGGTGTGCTGTGATAGTGAAGTGAGCCCCAGGAGGTAGAGAAGCTAGTTGCCACCATTGAGTCTATGTATAAAACAAAGCCTTTGTTTGATGGGTGGTGGTGGCGCATGCCTTTGAACCCAGCACTCGAGAGGCAGAGGCAGGTGGATCTCTGTGTGTTGGAGGCCAGCCTGATCTACAGAGTGAGATCCAGGACAGCCAGAGCTACGTAATAGAGAGAACTTGTCTCCAAAAAAAAAAAGCTTTGAGCCGGGCGGTGGTGGCGCACGCCTTTAATCCCAGCACTCGGGAGGCAGAGGCAGGCGGATCTCTGTGAGTTCGAGGCCAGCCTGGGCTACCAAGTGAGTTCCAGGAAAAGGCGCAAAGCTACACAGAGAAACCCTGTCTCGAAAAACCAAAAAAAAAAAAAAAAGCTTTGCTAAAGATGTTCCTGGAGTCCTTATGACCTGCATTTTGTCCTTAGGAGTGGTCCTGTATTGTCTCCATTTGCCAGCTGGAGGGAGACATTTCCCCTGACTCAACAAGTGGGTGGAGGAGGCAGGACAGGCAAGGAACAGCCCCCTGAGGGTGTCAGCACAAGCCTCCCACTGCACACACAGAGCTGGCTGACTCAATACCACATTTGTCTGTCCTCTTCCCAAAGGATCTGAAGACTTTCTTATTAGAGTCAAACAAATCAATTTAAAAAAAAAAAAACCACAAAAATACTGTTTCCATTGCTTCACATTCTCTTACCTTTTTTGATAACACCAAGTGGCATTTATGTATACGTTGTGACAACTCTCTACCTTCCATGTTTTGGTGAGTGGATGGTGACTGTGGTCAGGTATACTGCCCTGGTGAGCAATCCCCAAATCTCAGTGGCTTAATGAGAACTCATGTTCCATTTTTTGAGGGGGATCTGGGGATGGAGGGCAGGCAACTGGGGACCCGGGCTGGTGTGGCACTGGCACAGTTGTTGGGGCAGAATAAAGAACCTAGTCAGTGCTGGCTCTTACGTTTTCCAGAGCCGGGGGAAGCCTGTGAAATGCTGTCTCCTGGATACGGCGTGGCTGATGTAATCATGAACACAGAGCAGCTATGGCTTCCCTCACAAGCCCTGCACACTCCTAAAATAAGACACAGTAGTAAGAGAGGGACTAGTTGAGAAGGGATCTGTCGGAGTGGAAGGGGAAAGAGAGGGTAACAGGGTAAATATGCTCACAATATATTCCCTACATGCATGCAATTGTCAAAATTACAATAAACTTAAGATGTCCAGCATAAATGGACACACTCAGTACTGCTCACGTCTCATTGGCCAAGAACTCTACCTACCTTAAAAGGAAGGGAGACTTAAGCCTGGCTCAGAGGGAGGGAAGAGGATGTTTATTGCTGCTTTAATGGCAAACCAACAAAATCAGTATGTAGATAGGATTTTTCTTAGCACTTCCCTGAGAGCCTGGGCAGCTGTCTACAGGATGGAATTCACAAGGATCCAGCAGTGGACTGTGGACATGACTGCCTGGGTCACCAGCTCACACTAGCAGTGAGCTGGAAGAATGTGGTACAGACTGATGGGGGGACATTCTCGTGGAAATCAAGGAAAAGTGACTCCTTCCACACAAAGCCAGACCAAGCACTGCCAGGAGGGAGCTGACAAGTGTCTTGCCTGTAGGCCACTGCATGCTGCCAGCCACCCTAATAGATGGCAGCGTCATGACGGTGACCTTCACTTTCTGATTTCAGTTTTCTTTACAACAAAGCTTACACAGGCTCGAATTTGATTAAAACAGCAACAAAACAATCAACCACCACCAACAACCAAACCCAAACACTTGTCCAACCATCAAAAATAATTGATAATGATTTTGAACCTATCTTGATAAAAATTCCAGAGAAGTGTGAGGTTTTCTTTCTTCCCTCTTCCTGCCTGCCTGGAGAAGCATTCTGTATTCTTCAATACTCTTGCCAAAACACGGCCTCTTAGACAGAATCAGTCCCTCTAGACGCTCACTCTGTGTTTGCCTGAACTCTTACAGCACTCATCATGTTGTGCTACAACTTGTTTTTTTTTTTAATCTAATCATTTATTTAACCCATGTACATAGTTCTCGCTATGATGCTCACGGTGTAACCAGCATCACTTCATCTAGTCCTTGTGATCTGCCTATGAGGCAGCCGCTGCTATCTCTACTTGGCACATGAGATGCCCCATCTCAGAGGAGCAGGTACTTTCAGTTCAGGAGAAAACACGGAGGCTTGAGTTGACCCAGATAAATGGACTCTTGACTAGATGAGGCGCCTTGGGGAAAGAGGGCAGCCATCATGAGCTTAGTATTGCTCAAAGGTCTGGGCTAGGGCTTGGCATCGGGAATGGCTGTTAAATGAACAGACCTGCTGATGTACTCTGATATCTAATCGTGGTTGTCAGGTTGACTCTATCTGGAATTAACTAAAACCCAAGCAACTGGGCATGAAGTAAGGGATTTTCTTGACTTGATTATTTGAGTGGGCAAGACCCACCCTAGATCGGAGCCACACTTTGTGGTGGCAGGTCCACATAAGGCCACAGAAGAAGGAAGCTTCCTCCTTCGGCTGCCTGCCTTCGCTCTTGCATGGTAAGCTCATCTATCCTGTTGCTGAAGCATCCCTTTGAGGGATGAGAACCTAATTCTTTGGGATTCCGATGTAGACTGAAGACCAGCAGTTCTCTGGGAATCCTCCAGGACTCCAGCTCCAGACTGGGCCCGCTGAGACATTCAGCCTGATGGACTGAACAACTACTGCATTTTTACCCTTTTTATTGGGAGACAGCCTTTGTTGGATTAGCTGGGTCACAACCTGTAGGCCACTCAATGATATATATATTATGGTCCAGCCTTAATAATCTTCTTCCCAGGGGCCCAAAAGAGAAGCTACTAATGGCACAAATGATTTTCGGGAAAAGAATCTAAGTATACCGAGCTCTTAGTCCGTCTACTTTATTCCTCTGGGATAAAATTCTATTTACACAGCTTCAGTTCTGCTCTCACGCCTAGCTCCTTTCTTGCCTGATTTCTCTCTACATTTATCTGCTGACTCCTCTAAGTTCTATCTTAATTCTCTCATCTTAGTTCTGCCCCATCTTCGTCTTTCTCATCTTGTTCTTCCTCATCTGGCTCTTCCTCATCTTCCACCTCATTCTTCTAGGTCTCCATCTAGTTTTCCAGTCAAAATCCTCTCTCAGTCTCTGAGGTTTACAGTTATACACCCATGCAATAGCAGTCCTCTAGCTAAAGCAGGGTCACCAGGCTTGAATTCTTACAGGGTCATAAAGGCAGACAAGAGTTTTCCTCAGGCAGTGACTGTCAGGCTTTCTTTTACAACCCAAAAGGGGGTGGTAAAGGAGGAGGTCAACTGAGAGCTAAAATCAGTTAATATATCAGAAAAATGGAATTTATGTGTTCAAACTACATTCCTAGAGGTGGTTAGATAAATGTTAGGAGTCTACAATGTTAGTATAAATACCACAAAGGCTGTATAAGAAAGGAGGGTCCAAGCTTAATTTGCCTTAATTCAGGAGGAGATCGTTTGGCCTTGGATGCTTGATAGGTATTTCAGATAAAATATCACCAAGACTTCTTAAGCCATGGCTTGACCTTTGGAATAGTCCTTGGCCTTTCCAAGTAGTAGCTTTTGTGATAGTAGCTGGATTCCATTATATTTTCCTGTGGCTTGCAGCACATATATGCATATATATGTAAATAAGTAATATGTATACAAATCAATCATATATATACCTATACCTATACATATATATTCTATCATTCTTTTCCTTTAGAGAATCCTGACTAATCCATGGACCATCACTTGGTCAGCCTTCCCCACAGTTCTCTGCATGTCCGACCCCATACAGATCCATTTTGCAGATTACTTTGATCTCATTGAGATTATTTGGGAGCATATCCCCCTAAGTGAAATGACTCAAGACACAAAAAACAGTGTTGTAGAGATAAATTCCTTTCTCTCTCCAGAAATTCGGAGCTTAAAATTATAATAGGCATTATTAGGTGCATCTCACTTACTATTATACCCTCTTATTTTTTTTGTTGCTTTTATTTTAATCAATCTGAAATGGAATTTGTAAGGGACAGGGTGAGCTGGGTTTGGCTTGTGAACCCGGAGCCATTGATGAATGTAAATTCATTCCAGGATCGCTATAGGGACACTGGAGTTTGTGTGTTTCCCTGGGGCCTTGCTGAGGGTTAGTAGCTTGCTAGGAAATCAGGGAACATCAGTCTTTGCCATGGGATAGGCTGTCCCAACCTCACGGGACCTGGGCTAGGAAAACAAGGCCAGGATCCCTTTGCTACCTACCATATCATTCAGATTGTGTTGCAGCACTAATAAGTGGGCCACTGTAGCTCTCTCCAAACATCCCTACATCCAGAGACCCCAGTTGTCCCCTTACAAAACAAACAAACAAACAATGATACTTGCCTTTGCTAATTATTATTATTTGACATTTACAAATGTCCAATAATTGCTTACAAGTGCCTAACCTTAAAGGAACACAACACAAAAGACCCAAGAACCTAGCTGCATGAGCTTGTGCCTTGAGGGAAGGGCTCAGAGAGGAGCAGGCTTCTTAAGAAGGTGGCCAGGCCACGGAGGTGGCAGAAGAATAAATAAGGGTTTTCACTGAGCAACTGGAGGTGGTTCTTGGGTCCCTAGTCAGTGTGTGGGTACTCTGCAGCAGCCCCCACCGCCCTGTTTTATTTGTGAACCTGACTTTAGCAAAGGCAGAAACCCTGTCCAAGCCAGCCTGCCTGCCTCTCTGTCTTCTTAGCACCACAGTCTTAGACCTGGAGGCCCCCACCTCTTCCTCTGCTTACAACACTCTGGAACTCCTTTGCTTATCATCTGCCAGTGCCTTTGTTTTCCCATCCAGAAAACCCTAACCTGTTGGGGAAGAGTTAACTAGGCAAAGATGTGTTACATTTGTTTATGCTGTGGAATACTACTGAGTAACTGTGTAAAGATGTGTTGCATTTGTTTAACAGGTAAGGATGTAAGTTTAATTATGTAAAGATGTGTTGCATTCGTTTCGCCTTACCTGCCCTTAAGGCACCTGATTGGTCTAATAAAGAGCTGAATGGCCAATAGCTAGGCAGAGAAAGGCTAGGCAGGGCTGGCAGGCAGAGGGAATAAATAGGAGAAATCTAGGCTCTGGAGAGGAAGAACGAGAGAGAGGAAGGGGGAGAGAGTGAGGGGCACACCTTGGCCAAGGAGCCAGGCAGCTGCCAGTCAGCCAGACACAGAAGCAGTGAACGTAAAATACACAGAAAGAAAGAAGAGCAAAAAAGACAAAGAGAAACAAGTTAAGTTAAAAGAGCTGGCCAGAAAGGAGCCTGGGTTGGTGGCCCAATAGAGAAAGTCTGGTACCCTACCCCTCCCTGTGGACCCACCAGGTTTCCCCACGCTCCAATTTCTCCTCTGACCCACTCTAGAGCCCTTTACTCCTTCCTCCAGCCATAGTGACCTTAATTCGGAGCTCAATCTGCCTCCCCACAGCGACTTTGATCAGGATCTTCTGGGCCTAGTGACAGCATTTTGTTTAGACACGCCCCCACCCCTGCGCATGCGCAAGCAGCACCTTCCTGGGGAAGCCTCTTGGTTGTGTACCTGCTCCCTACAATGAAATTTATACCTTTTTCTTTCGTAAGAGATTGGAGCCCTTCTCCTTCCCTAAAGTCTGAAACCTGGAGAGTAAGTGGTTTCTTTCGAAACCCAGAGGAGATCTGAGCGAACCTTGGCTCACTTTGCTTTCAGAACCTTGCTTGTCAGTGGTCTTAGACGTCCTTTAACGCAACGATAAAGTGATAGAGCCCTGCCAGCTTGGTAAAGAATGTTTTTTGCTTATTTGTTTTGCTTTAGGGATTTGGAAATAGCTTTCCTTGTTTAGCTGGAAATTGTTGGAGTCACCGATTCCTTTTGTGGGCCTATGATGAGCGATGGATAGAAGACCTTGTAACAGCGGGGCCCTAAGCTCCACCCTTGGGCCATTCCTGAACATCCACCCTCACCCCGAGAAGTGTCATTCAGCTCATGTACACCGGTTTCTTCATCTCCCTTACCTCCAGCCCTTCACCCCTCCCACCTGTCCCACCTCTTTCTGCATTGGAACCCTGGGAATGCAGATTTAAGCCCAGTTTGTTTGGCTGCCTCATGCATAGGCTGGCTTCAGGGATTGGAATAGTAAGTGGTTGCAGGCAAAATGGGCCCCATTTGGTAACAGCTGCTCTCTATACCTATATAGCAAGTTTTCCTGTCTGCCCTGTATCACCAGAGCAAAGGTTCCATAAGGCTGAGGAGCTAATCCACCTGTCTCCCCACGGCTTGCAACTCTGCACATGGTATCCTGCACGCAGTAGGTATACCTGCAAACCTTAATCCTTAAGCTGTCCTAGTGAAGCAGGCGTTATTGCTGCTGGTTTTCAACCGAGCCTTAGAAAAGTGGCCCAATGCTGCTTGTGTTTGAACCAGAATTTGGCCCCAGGTCTTGGTCTCTTAGTGCCATATGGATTCTGGGGCCCCAGGTGGTTTTAAATATGCAGTGTCTTCAATTTTATTAAAATAGCTTGTCTATGACTCAGCCTATGTTCTTGCTATACAAGACTCTGTTCAGAGGGGAGAATTGCTGAAAGGCCCATATGTAATCAAAGACAATCAAGACGAATATAATAAGAATGGGTCTCTTGCAAAAAGGAAGTTTAAGGATTCCAAAGTGCCCGGTCCTGACTACTCACTGCGAATCCTCTCCTTTGGAGGGAATGCTCCAGGCTGTTCAAAGGTAACCAAAGGTTTTCTTTTGTTTTTAAAATAGACAGATACTACCAACTGCTAAATGGATACACAAAATACAGTGCATTTTATCCAGCCATAAAAATGAATGAAGTCAACCAGGCAGTGGTGGCCCACACCTTTAATCCCAGCACTTGGGAGGCAGAGGCAGGTGGATCTCTGTGAGTTCAAGGTCAGCCTGGTCTACAGAATGAGTTCCAGGACAGCCAGGGCTACAAAGAGAAACCCTGTCTTCAAAACAAAACTAGGAAGTCCTGCTACTTGTACAACACGGATGAACCTTGGAAACTCTATGCTAAGTGAAAAGGCCAGACACAGGAGGCCACATAGCATACAAAATACCACCTATGTGAGATTTCCTAAGTAAGAGCCTGGAGAATAAGAGCAGATTCATGCATGCAGGGAATGGGGCACAGTTCATGCATCTGGGGTTTTGTGGAGTGTCTGCAAGACGTGGTAGTGCTTGGCAAAACATTGTGCATTCACTACTACTAAAACGTACCTTTTAAAATGCCTGGTGTGGTGGCACATACCTTCAATCCCAGCACTTGGGAGGCAGAGGCAGGCAGATCTCTTGAGTTCTAGGCTAGTCTGGTCTACAGAGTGAGTCCCAGGATAGTCAAAGATATATAGTGACCCTGTCTCAAAACAACAACAACAACAACCACAACAAAACAAAAAAACACAAAAGGTTTAAATGGTAAAATTTATACTACACATACTTTAACACAACTTAAAAACAGCAACATATTAGACAACAGAAACAAGCAGCTGTACTTTTCAGTTGCCTTCAGAGGACATGAACGTGCGCAATAACCGCCAAGTTTGATAGTCTGGAGTGCCAATACTTGATATAAAGGCTGGAGTGACACACTGAGTTGTGTTTGGGACTTTTGCTAAAAGAATTAGTCTAGAGCCAGGTATGGTGGCACATGCCTGCAATCTCAGCATTGGGGAGGCTGGGGCAGGAGGACGGAGTTCAAGGCCAGCTAGGCTACATGGAGAGATGCTCTTTAAAAAATCCAGAGGGAATAGAAGAGTACATTCCAGGTGCTCTCTCCACAAGGGGTGGGGGACGCTACCCTGTGAGCTTGGCGTGCTGATTTGCTTGACACAGCGACCATTTCACTGCGCGTACCAAAACATTTAAATGTATTCAATAAAAATTTGAGAAATTAAGGATCTGCAAACCTCTTAGGTCATTTTATAGAAAAGAGTAAAAAAAAATTAGAATTATGTGCACATATACAAAATCTAGATACATAATATTAAAAACCTTATCATAGCTCGTTATCTCCTAGAGCAAAAATGGAGGGCCCAGCATGCAGCTCCCACCCCTGCTTTGACTGTGGTTTGTAAAGGTCTCCAGGCTGCTGGAGCTGCCATCCTCCATTGTGCAGGGCATGCTGATGGGCGAGTCTGGCTTCCTGGGTCTCAGGAATCTGCCACATCTTTCTTTAGGACGTGAAAACAGCTGGCCCATGAATGATGACTGGTGGAGATGCCTCCCCTGGGCCCTTCCCTGCAGACAGCTGCTCTGCCTTTGTAGCCGACCCCAAACCCACAGAACTGCCTTCGCATCCATCTGGACAGAGCAGTGGGAAATGATTCCATCATCCTGTCTTGCCTTTTAAAGTTTGAGCGGCTCCATAATAGACCTAAGTATTTGGAGGTTCCAGATGGCTTTGTTCATGGAGGGTCTGCAACCAGCCAGCTGCCTGATGAGGCTGTTCTTATGAAAGCTTCCCCTATCTCTCCCTCATCCACAATGAAATGGTGCTTATATTGTCTGCACCAACCCAGGCCCTGCTGTGCCTGGGAAGTTTACCTCTTTCAATCACGTGGCACGATCCTGGTGACCAGAGCTTGTTCCTGCAACTTTGGGGGTGTCCTGTAGCAGCACACAGCCTGTATTACTTTCCAGGTACCCTCTTCCCTCTAACAGCACCCAGACTCCTTTGCAGGTCCAGCCTGTCACCACGATTGGCTCAGGCAGCTTTGGAATAGCACAGCATGATGTGCTGTAAGGACCATCAAGTCTGAGCTTTTTGGAAACTCTTTCTCTAGGAACCCCCAAAGTAACAGGCGTGCTGGGGATCATCACCACCAATACTCAGGATGCTTGTCTGAAGGTTAAAATACAGCAGGCGCATGGTTGGAGACAGCAGTCCTGACACATGCTTTGAGACTCAGTTCACCGCTGGCTCCAACTGAAAGAATGTGCCTGTGCACCTGTCGACATCTCTTTCTGTCTCTAAGGCTAGAGACTGATCCCGAGGCTTCAAACACACATGGAACACTCCGCCATGGAGCCACACCCCAGCTCCAACAACATACCCACTTGCTGATAAGTTGTTTGTCGCTGTATCTAGTGTGGTTATGTGAAATTTTCATTTTCTGCATTAAAAAGGCTTTCTTGTGGTAAAATGTGCAAAAGATTTACCATGTTAGCTCTTTTAAGTGTTAGCCCAGTGGCATTAAGTGTATCTTCACTATTGGACAATGTGACCATCACTACCCACTTCCAGCATTTTACCTTCATCCTAAACAAAACCCTGCCACCATTTAATGCCAACTCAGATCTCTTCTGCCCCCAGTAACCACTATGTTACTCTGTCTCTATGAATGACTGCATTAGTAAACATCACATGAATGGAAATCATACAACTATTTGTGACGGACTTACCTCATTTCTAGGTCTTCAAGGCTCACCCACAATGAAGAATGTACAACAGTGTCCTCCTTTCTTGCTGCCAGCTAATATTCCACTGTGAATTTTGTTTCTCTGCTCACTTGCAGGTGGACATATGTGTTATTTCTATTTTTATTTTTTGGCTGTTATAAATAATGCTCCAGTGAAAAGCAGTGTAAAGGTATCTATAGGAGTCTCATTTTAACTTAGAAGCTTCGTGTATCCACCACCAGATAGCTGACTATGCAGTGATTGTGTTTGAGGATTAAAGGGACTGTTATGCTGTCTTCCACGGTGGCAGCATCACTTAACGTCTCCACCAACATGCTGCCAAGGTTCCCACTGCCCCATCTCTGCACCAACACTTGTCTTTGGAAACCATTTAAAGGAGGAACTGTGGGACCCTGGGAAGAGGCCTTATGACCTCATCTTTGTAAGAAGAGAACCGTTGGGCTACGGAATCGTCAAAGCCAGCAGCTCTGGCCTTTTTGAATAGGTCTGTGCTCTCCAGCAGTGTCTTCATAATTCCAGCCTCACACCACCCCCGACACCAGGACGCTGGGCTGCATGTCTGCAGTGGAGATGAATGACGCTCAGAGCTGCGGGCTACTTACTCCCTTTCCTGATTAGAAGGGAAGAGGCTGACCACATATTCCTCCTTCGGAGCCACCTTGCCTGCCGTGGCCCTTCCCAGCTCTAGCATCTGTGGTGAGAATTTCCCAGGACCCTCAGAGTCCAGGAAAGTTACAATACTATCTCACAAGTATGCGGCCCCAGGAGATGGGTAGCCGGTCCCCTTCTTTACAGCCTTTGCCTGCACTCTGCCAGCTACAGAAAACCTGGAGAAACTTCCCATTTAGAGCTATACAAGACAAGGGGTGGGGGGAAGAGGAAGGAGCCAGTGAACTGTGACACCAAGACCTTGTAAGGGCTTTATTTCTATATCATCATGGTCTCAGACAGACTCTGAGGCACCATCATTTGTCTCAATTTGGCATCCTCAGGATTTTCTGTAGTGCTTTTCCCTTAAACAAGAAAATGTCGAGTGAGCTTTGTACACTGCCAGTTAATGTTTGAACAATAATTTAAAAACGGGGCTGTTGTCTCATTGGGACAGGGGGACCGACAGGAACCGTACAGTACGAGGAACTCCACAATGAGTTACAGTGGATCAGACCGACGCACACGCAGGTGCGGGCAGGGACAAGAGCAGGGTATGTACAGGTGCCCGAGGATGTGCGGCAGGCGGAGTATATGGGTCATACAGTGAGTCTTAAGTCATCGGAGGGGCTCCGTACCTTCTCAGACATGTTGATCTGCATCCCTCCAGATTATGGACACTCTTGTCTTCTGGCCTCATGGCCTTTTCACTAAAAAGAGTTTACTGAGTTGGACAGTCTGAAGCATTAAAAAAGACTCCTAAAAACCTCAGCACTGGACAAAATAAAACTTAACTTAGAACACTCTGAACTCAATATGGAGAAACCCAACCAAAATGGAACAGTGCAAATTTAACAGAGGCAGTTAGGATCAAGAACAAGGGTGTTTGGAATCTCTTAAGATGTACATTTTAAAACTCTTAAATCTATTTATACCTTATTTACCCTTTTTTGTTTAATATATTGTGTGTAAAAAAGATGGAGACAAAAATAGTTTTCTGAGCTATGAAAAAATTATTACAGGCACGTTTACTGTTTCATTCCCGAAACATCTCAGTTTACCAGGTTGGACATTCAGCAGCCGTGTGTTTTTAAAAAAAAACATCCTTGGACCTTGAGAAAGCTACATCTTTCCTTTGGGGGCAGAGGTTGGTGGATGGTGACTGATGGTCTGGGTATGCAAAATTACAGTGAATTATTCCGGTGATAATCCATGCAAGCTTGCATCATGTCACAGGTGTGGCTTCTCCTCGGGTGGCTCCTCCTCACCGTGTTCCTCCAAGGACACCGACACCGGGTCTCCAGGTGACTGAGACTGGGAGGCGGTGGGGGAAGGCGGGGCCCAGCGGGATGGAAGGCGGCGGTTTGCTGGTCTCTCTGGCCTGGAGAAGCAGGGCTCTAAGGATGGCGCGAGTGCAGAACAAGGTAGTTCCTTCAGAGAGGGAGACAGCGTTACTCAGACCTGCAGCGTCCGCATGGGCAATGGCCCCAACACACTTCAGACACACACGGAAGTCAAATGGAACAGCCCAGGTGGCTTCAGCATCTCAGTGATTATGGCATGCACGGGGAGTAACTTAAAAGTGATCAGGAAAACATTCCACATGAATGACCGGAGATGTGACACGTGACCTTTTTACGCTGTGACAAAAATACAACAAAACACAGGGACATGGGTCTGCGTGTAGGGCATCTCTGGAGCTGGAACACAGAGATGATGAGGAAGCAATGGGGGGTCACCTTGTCCCAGCCCCATCCTTGAGCCCCTTGAAGGAACCCTTCAGCTACTGAGCTAGTCTCACAGGATCTCAAGTCTACAGGGGCCCCACAGGGACCTGGGGTGGCATCCAGCTGTATCAGCAACGGGATTCAAACAGAACTCTGCCACTGTTTATTCCAAGCTGACTGGCAGAAGGCTAAACAAACTCCCACAATGTGTGGGAAAAAAATGTTGCAGACAGAAATTTTAATTGAGGTCTAGTTTTCTTTAATGACTCGTCACCGTGGCGGCGGCAGCGGTCTTACAAACTGGTACCGAGACGGTGCTCGTGTGTTTGGGTTTCGGCCACTGTAACATTCTGAGGGCTGCTGACCACGTGACACACAGCATTCAGTCTTGGTGCAGATCACCTGTGGCCGCTGGCTTGTTTAAAGGGAATGTGGTGCTACGTGTCCCTTGCCTGCGTGTCAGGGAATGGGAATGTCCAAACTCGGAAGTTACTAACACACAGGAAGGTGGGGGGCTGGGTCACAACGCAGTGTGATGCTCACACAAAACGTGAGGAGGTATAGTACCGTGATGAAAGGCACAAAGAGGATGTCGAGGAATAAGGCCCCACAATGGAAGTCAAGAGGTGAACTGGGAGATCTAGACATGACAGACAATGAAGGACCCAGAATGAAGAGATCAGGAACAGCAGAGATGGAGGGACAGATGCTGTGTCCAGTGGGCAGGTGATGGCTCTTGGGAGAAGATGAGAACATGACCAAGGATGCTCAGAGATGGCCAGTGAGGATGTCATGACCCGAGGGCGGCAAGGGACCCACAGGCTTCTGCAAGGGCAATGGAGTAATGGGGTAGAGTCCTCCCCTCATCCCTGAGGGGACAGCAAGGAAGGAAACATTAACACTGAGACCATTCCATCAGATGCCTCCTAACTGACCTAGGAGGCTCTTCCCTGGGCCATTTATACTGATAGTACCATGACAGCCAGGATGTGCCTATAGCTACCACGTGGATACGCGTGAGGTCAAGGCCGTATCTCTGTCTCGTTACCTCAACTCACAGTACCTGGAGGAGGGTGGGTATGGTTTGTGAAATCCACGTCCCTGCTCCCAGTACTACAGGAGTGAGCATGCACACGTTTGCTGAATATCGGTGTGGCTGCTGCTACGGATCTATCCAGGCCCTCTTCCCACTGAGGCCGAATAGAACGAGCTCTTCCCAGAGACCATCAAACCCTCTCACTAGCACCTGTTCATGCAGGAAAAAAAAAAAATGTGCAGCCACAATGTCAAGGAAACTAACATTTCCTTAGTAAGACACCAGCACACACAATGAGCGATGCTGTCCTTTACTCAGAAGCCAGTGGGGTGGCTGTGTGTAAATGGTCTTGTCCACCAATTTCTTGGCCATTCAGCCCCTCCCCCTGCTATGGGGACATGACTTCTATCTGATGGTGGTTATGTCTCCCCTAGCCCCAAGACAGAGTCTCACTATGTAGCCCTGGCTGGCCTTGACATTGTTATGTAGCCCAGGCTGGCCTCAAGCTCACTGATATCCACTGCCTCTGCCTCCCCAGTGCTGGGATTAAAGGTGTGCGCCACCACGTACAGCATGGCTCTGCTTCAGTTCTTAACTTCAGGTAGATTAGGAGGGTGACTACATCCCCGACTCAAACCACAACGTGTACTTTCTCATAGGTCTCACTCAGTTCAGGCTCCGACGGCCATGCTGAGTTCTCAAAAATACAGGCAACAGAGATGTCTCTGTTATTATTCATTCAGAGTATTATTATTCATTGATACTTATCAAGGACTTACTTTTTCACCAGTAGACTTATTTGGAAGGACAAAAGACATTTGGGTTTATTCTTTCTGGCACGATTGTTTGAAAAAAAAAAATGAGTGAGAAGGCTCAACACATTATGCACACCACACCCCAGCACACCACAGCACACATATGCAACTGAAATGCCAGTGAGCCGTGGTGTGTGGGTCTAAAACCAACAGAAGCAGGGTTCAAAGGCTCCTCCAGGCAGGGCCTGAGACGGTCCTTCCTAGCCAATGTTTCTCTCTTGCTCGAACTGCAAACTCCAGGACGGGAGAAACCCCAGCGGAAACTACAAGCTAAGTAGTCAACCCTGGAGCAGGCAAAGCGGGGTATCTGTACTGGGGTCCATTCCTGGGGGGTGAGAGTGGATCTCTACAGATGGTGATGGATGACAACCATGAGCACATCAGCTACACATACAACTCTCTGGACAGGCGGAAGCGAGAGAGAAGGAGGCACTTACAGTGTGAGGCAGGCAGGGCTAGAGTCCCCATGGGGCAGTTAGTAAGACAGTTTGGTTCTGGACAGACAGGCAGAGAAAGGAGAGAAAAACAAGTCCGTTGGAAAGTAGGTTTCAAACAGAAGAACAGTACAAGCAGAGTCCCTGCTCTAAGACGGCCTCCAGGAGAGAACGGTGGTCCCCGAGTTCACTCAGAGGCAGGCAGGGTACGGGCAGGAGGCGGCGGCCATGGCACTCAGCCCACAGGACTGTCTCCTGCCATGTGCCAACAGACTGAAGAAGGGAGCAGAACCAGGGACAGGCAGTGGCCCCCCAGCTCTCTGACAGCACGTAATGTGAGGGGTGTAGTGGTGTGTCTGGATACACAGCCTGGCTTGTTCTGCTCACCACAAGCTACACCTGCCTGTGCGTGAATGTACCCCAGTACACTTAGCTCTGGGAGGGAAGGATGCCAGATCGCTCTCTTGGCACATCTCTGCCTTTGCTGCCAAGCTTCAAGAGAGAGAGGCCAGGGTCACTTGAGGGGTGAGAGGGAAGCACAGAAGGGACGCTTCCTGTCTCTCATGTGTTGAGACCCCAGTAACATGCTACACAGGGTGCCTGGCACGGGCTAGGCAAACACCAGCGACTCCGCGGCTCGGGGCATGAAAGCCAGACCTGCCACAAGGTCACCGAGGCAAGACGTGATTCCCAACGGGCCTATTACGTGGGGTCCATCCAAGCAGAACTGGTTCTGCTGGCACCCAGAACAGGCAAACTGCTGAGAGAAAGGGGAAGACGAACCCACGGCCTTGAAACGCTGCCGGTGAGTCTCCCCGTGGGCTCTTGGCCCCTGAAACTGGCTGTGTGCCCTGTTGCGACACTCAGCTTGCTTAGGAGCCAACAAGGTGGGGGGTAGGGGATGGGGGGTGGGAGGGGTGCAGGGGAGGCTCGAGGCTCGACACAGGTGCTTTTCGGAGAATAAGGGCCGTGCAGAGTGATCTGCAGTGACATCGTGAGTTTTGCACACCCAGGCACTGACTCCATTCAACTATGTGTTATCAACTATTAAACCTCCGCATCACCCAGTTGCTCTAAGCATTTGCTGTCAAGAATACAAAGGTTCTTTGGTTCCCAAACTTAATTTCTACTTGGCCTCTAATAAGAGCAGAAACTCAAGACAGCCAATGGACAATGCTTTAAAACAAGCTCTCTTGTAACTGAAGGCAGAGTATTCATGTACACACAGACCCTCCCAAGCCACAGGAACTTATCTGAGGGCTCCTGAGGTTTGCTGGTACAAAATATCAAAAGAGACACCATTTGTTACCTGAGAACTCTTATCCTGTGCTGTCCATTCTTGGCAGAGCATGTGGCAAATCTGTCCCTAAAACTCAGACCTTGGGAAGAGCAGCTCAGGGGATTGCCAGTTTCTATAGGTAACTGTCAAAACCAGCATGGCCTGACCTACTTCTGGTGGGAACTCTCTATTTTGAATACTCCCCCAAGGGCTGGACGGGGAACCTGTGACCGGTGTGGGGCGAGCGGCAGAGGAGGCACACCTTTCTCCTCATGTCACACGGGAAGCCAGAGCTGACTCCGTGCAAGGACGCGGTGGGTAGCCTGGGAGCGCCCTGCTGTCTTCTGCCCCTGCCCTTGCTGGACATGGGAGTGGCTGGGCTTGGACGAGGCTCACGAACACACGTGCAGAGCCAGGCTCCTAGGAGTTGCAGTCATGTGATCACTGACTGGACAGGCCTGCTCTGTCAGCGAGGCCTTGACAGTGAGGCGCAAATCCCTGCTGCTGTCATCACTTGCTGTGGGCATGGGATTTTCTTTCTTTCTTTTGAGACAGGTTCTCATTAGGTAGCCTTGGATGGCCTAGAACTCAAAGAGATACACCTGCCTCTGTCTCCCTAAAGCTGTGGACCACCATGCCCGTGGGTGCCCTTGTTTGCGTGTGTGTTTTTTGTTCGTTCGTTTTTTTTGTTGTTGTTGTTTGTTTTTCCAGTGTAAGAACACATATGGGCATATGTGTCAATAGAATTCAGTTGCCACTGCCATATTCTATTAGGGCACAGTTTTTACTTTATCCATTACCTGATTCCAGTGAAGGGTGGTTCATAAGATGACAAACTCTGTACTGAGGAGGCCTGAGAATCCAAAAGCTATTCTTGTAGTTCCCAATCAAAGAAGTTTGTGTCTATGTGGTCTAAATACACTATAGCATGCCCCCCCAGGAAGCCACACATAAAGATCTGCAGTGTGGAGAAGTCCTGACCAGACAGGCATGCACGCATGGCTTCTGCTCACTCAGTTTTCACACTTGCACCAAGTCACACAGAGAGATACCCCAGGACAAATCCCAGACCAAGAGAGAAAGACAAATCCCAGACCAGAGGACAGAGTCAGACCAAACCGCGTCCTCACGATTTTGAGGACAGTAAAAGTAAACTTTCTTATAAGTTACTCAAGGTTTATCTTTCTGCCTGGTCCATTTCCCAGCTCGCTTCATCCCTGCCCAGTTACAAGGACTCCTGAAACCACTGCCCAGGATCCGCCCCAGGCTTCCTGTGCTAGGCTGCTAAAGGCAGAGCTGATGGGCAATGAATGGGGCAGTACCCAGTTTACCTCCATGGATCCTGGTTCAGCTGGTCCTGCGTCTCCGGTGTGGCTGTCGCTGGTGAGACCTGAGGGGCTGTGGGTGCTGGCTAGCTTCTCCTTTAAGGCATGCTCCAACAACTTTTTGTTGAGGATCCGGGCCACATTCTCAGCGAGTGTGTAGCCGGGGGGCGCGGATAAGTCCTGTCTCACGGGTGTGCTCTCTCCACCATCCCCCCGGCACGTCGTCTCTGAGCCCACCCCTAGGGGGCTGGGCGACCTCCCTCGGGAATTAGTGCCCGTTTCCTGGCCTGGACCCAGCTCCTGGCGAGGTTCCGCTGAGCGAGAGCGGCTCCCGGCTCGCACCCCGACGGGACTGTGGTCGATGATGTTGAAGAGGCTGGAGAGGCCATCGTTGATGGTGGTGTGCACAGGGCTCTCCCTGGTGGTGGTGGAGCGAGCCCAGGCCGACTCGCTGAACCCTTTCTGGGCCATGCCCGGTGAGGTCCTGCTATTTGGCTGGTCAGCTTTTGAGAGGGGCTTTCTCTGAAGCTTGGGGGAACCATACTTTGGGGAGCAGCAGGTGCGTTCAAACTTGGCCTGCACCTTCTCGATGGCAGGGGCCACCTGTCTGTTCCTAAGGCTTCGGGAAGGAGAAGACACGGGTGTGGTGCCACCTCCGGCTTTTGGTGTGAGACACTTGTGGGGGCTGCTGGTGACGCCACCGGCGCCGGCCCGCAGGGCCTCAGTCTGCAGGCCCACACTGATTGTCTGGATGGTCTGTGTCCCTGCAGCCCTGGACCCGTTGGTCTGGCAAGCCATATCCCTGACTTGTGGCTCAGCGGGACCAGAGCAGATGGCATTCCTGACAGAGAAGGCCACCTCTTTCATGTCATCACTCATGTTCTTAGACATATCTAGGCTGTGCAGGGGGGAGGTGAACCCCAGGGAGGGGCAGATGGGTCTGTCTAGGGGGCGGAGGGACCCCTCCACATAGTCTCGGGGGTGCCTGGGTGGGGCGCAAGGCCACCTGTTGAGCACGGGTTCCGGGTGACCTCCCTTGGCATCTGCCAGGTTCCCTCTCGCTCTGCTCACGGGGAAGGGGCCCTCAGGGTCCCCTCGGCTCCTGCCCTCCCCGCCCGACACTAGACTGTCCACCCGGCGGATGGCAGGTGGGCTGTGCAATACGTGCACCCCAGACTGCTCGGTGAGGACGTGGCTCCGCAGGGGCTGCTTCTGGCAGTGCTCCGGGCTGGTCATGGTGTCCGTCGTCATGGTGACACTTGTGGTCAGGTACCAGGAGGAGTCAGGGAAAGGCTCTGTGGTGGCCTCCTGTCCTACCCGCCCCACCTCGGTCCTGTCTGCCCAGAGGTCTGGAGGCCTATCAGTCCCAGTCCTGGGGGGAGTGTAGTCCCAGTTTTTGCTGTTGAACTCCTCGATGTACTTCAGGTCATCGGGAGACAGGGGCGGAGTGACGTCCTCCTTGCTGCTGGCAGACGGCAGGCCCTTCTCAGGCAGGAATGGGGAGACGTCCATCAGACGCTGGAATTCAGACATACAGGACACGGACACAGCCCTGGGGAAAGAAGGAGAGCAGATGTCGGCTCTGGGCTGTGCTCTACACAAGACATACCCACGGAGGTGCCCGCCTCTACCTACCTCTTAAAAAATCAGGCCAGCCACTCGATATCCTGGGTGGCTGATATGCTCACCCCATGAATGTCCACAGTTGTACTGCTCTGCAATTGTGCCTACAGCCTTGCCTTGGTGTGAATTTAATAGAGCTTACCCCCCATCCCCCACCCCCCCCACCCTCCCACCCTACCCCCCGCCGCAATGGCTACACAGACACATGGATTATCTACCCGGTCACAGCTAATTCCAGGCTGTGGTCTGGCCACTCAGCCCACTGAGGAGCATTATCCTCTACTGGCTTCCATGGTTTCCATCCACCCGTGCAGATGAACACGCCCTAATCTCTAGCTACAGTGAGCCGTAGGACGCGGCAGAGAGAGTCTGGTGAAACATCTATAGGTCCCCATCTCTTTTCACCCAGCCTCATCCTCCACTGGCTTGAAGGACTAACAGTCTCCAAAGGCCACTTGGAAGATGTGGGAGAAAACAGGGATGTGGTCAGCTTCTAGTCTTGTTTCAAACAAGATTCCGATCAAGCCCACGCAATTCGGTATGAGGGCGTACTCTCCTCTCTCCGCTTTCCTCTCTATAGGCAAGTGGTCTCTCTCTATGTGTTCTTTCTGTCCTCTGTAGGAGGAAAACTCCCTCCGACACACAAACAACAGTAAAGAGGGAAGACAGGTGAGTCACAATAGCTGGACTTTGGTAGCCATTGCCCAGTGCGTATGCACATGGGTGCAGATCCTCAGGGCAAGCATTTTAACTCCTCATCTTTCAATCCGACGTAAATTTGTTGAATGCTTTCCAAGCTGCTCTTCAGTCTCCCCAGAGGCGGTGGGGTGCCATACTGGACAAGTCAGGAGGTGGCTGGGCTAGTAGTCATACAGCTTGCCTAGCCACCAGGGCGAACAAATGGTCAGAGGCTGGGGACTGGGTGTGTCCACCACCTCCGGTGACAGAACCTCTGTGGCCCAGAGTCACTCCAACTGCAGCAGAAGTGGGAGGCAAGGCAGACACCAACTTACCATCCCGCTAGATCAGTTTCCTTTCCCCTTGACAGACAGTGTGTACCTAGGGTTCTGTCTTAGCCCTGGCCATGTCAGAGGGGATCCCAGACCCAGGGCACAGATCACCCCTCCACAGAGCCTGGTGATCACAGTCAGGCCAGACTGGGGCTCCTCCATGAGCAAGTCTGAATGCTCAATGATTGCTACACAGAACCACCAGTGGTGGCCACGGGTGGGGGCTTCGTGCCCCTGGGGTTAGCTGGATGGAGGAGCACAGGGATGAGAAAGAACGAAGGGGCATGGACCTTAGAAGCAGCCACGTTGATGAAACGAGACTAGGACGCAGAGGAAGCATGTTCAAGTGCCTCCTGATATAAGAGATAGGGCAGGACCCACCATAGGGCTAGAACTCGCACGGTGCATGGCCAGGGGAGGGGGTCGGTACCTTCACAGTTTTGAACATTTTGATGCTACTTAAAATGCACAGCCCCCCGTGTTGACTCCTTCTGAAATCAACAGAAGCAAATAAGATTTAAAAACAGAGTGCAAAAGAGAACCAGAGAGATGGGGAGGCCTGGACTACCAAAAGCAAACGGCTCGAAGCCTTCACCTGGACACAGAGCTGTGGATGCTGCTGGGAATGGGCAGAGCAGTTGGAGGGGCAGTTAAACTGGGTGGGCTGCTTCTGTGTCAGATACTGACTGGCTTCCCGTGTGCTCCCATGTGTAAACTACACAAGGAAAATACAACAGCACAATCTTTCAAGAATCTGAAACTCTCCAAGAAAATAAAACAACAAAATCGTTCAAGCATCTGAAACCCTCCTATTTGTGGATGAGGCGACCGAGGCCCAAGGCACTTAAGTCCCAGACCCAGGGAAACAGAGCAGTAAGAGGCATACGAGGATTACTTCCGGACTACCCAAGCCCTCAGGTATACTTTGCATTGCCCAGGGAAGACCAGAGAAGGGCAGGACCATGCCCAGACAACTCTGTCGGCTGCGTGGACATCAGACAACGTAGGCTCCAAAGGAGGTGGTCACTTACAGCCTCCAAGATCACAGACCAAAAGGAGGAGGGTTACTGAAAGTGGCAAACTGCCGGAGAAACAGATGGGATGGAGATAACGTGTCTCCATGTACAGAAGGAAGAAAAGGCAGAAACCAGAAAGCATGGGTTCTCGAGCAGGAAGCTGGTGTGCAGCTAACACGAAGGGCCGCAGCTCGGTCGGTTTCCTCTGGGGGATCACCGCAGGAAGGACTGTAACAACAAATCCCCCATGTACCAGGAGCAATGCCTCCTGAAAGGAGCGGTTTTCTGAGCGGCCCATAAGAAGAAAGTTTTCCACAGACCTTTGAAAAACTGACCTTTTCAAGCACTGCAAAGTTCTTGTCATAAGACACACATCAGCGTGTGTTCCTTTGGTTGCTAATACTAATCCACGAAGCCAATAATTTAATAGCAACTACTTAATGTAAACTATTCCGGAGAGTACCCATAAACACTGCATCAAAACAGTAGGACCTTAAGAATGAAAGATTTCTAATTTAGCAATCAATTTTACTTACCTTTGAAGATTTCCCTTGCAACTTTCTTCTTCCTGTAAAAAAACAAATGTTTGTCAGAATCAGTCGATTTTGGCTTCCTAGGAATCCTGTCTGGGCTAAAGTGACTCGTTTTGCTCTGGCCCCTTAAGATGTGGTTTAAAATGCTCACTGAGGCCCAGTTCTGGGCTACTGCCCGGAGCCCTTTGAAGTCTTAACAGTAAAAGCAGCATCCGCAGCATCATGGGAGTGCAAGAGCTTCTGTAGCCTCCCCAGGGAGG
This sequence comes from Peromyscus maniculatus bairdii, assembly GCF_049852395.1. NCBI lineage: Eukaryota > Metazoa > Chordata > Mammalia > Rodentia > Cricetidae > Peromyscus > Peromyscus maniculatus. The sequence goes on from NC_134864.1 coordinate 24,424,270, forward strand.
GAGGGGCCTGCCTGAGCGAGGAACACTGACTCTAAAGCTGGTTGAGTAAATGGCTCTCCTGTGTTCCCGTAGAGGACCTCCCCACTGAAGTTCAAAGAACTGGCCATCCCGGGTAAGTCCAAGTGTGCGTATGTTAGTGGAGGCGTGGAAGCTAACAGAGTGAGTGGAGAGTTGAGAGACCGATGTCCTCTGGTCCAAATCTTGCTATGGAGGTTGGTATGGGTGGCATCTTCCGGGCAGGGGCTCCTGCTTGCTGTTGAATATTCTTAGTTAGGATCAGAAGTAGAAAAACAGTGACTTCCCCTTAAGAGCAGCAGGAGCTGTGTGGTCAACAACACAATGGCAAAGGCTGTCTGTCTATTGAGAAAAAGACTTGCATGCTGACACACTGGAAGAAACAATCACTTGACAGTAATGAAGCCATACTCCTTGGGACAGTCACACTGAAGCATGTCCTTCCTCACAGACAGCAAGCCTTTGTTTCCTCCAACAGAGTTGAGGAAGGGTCTCTCTTGGATCTTTGGCTCTCTCGGCTACAAAGCTGGACCAGAGATCGCCTGCAGACCTGTGGCAGGGCCTACCTACCAACAGACATTCTACCAACCTGACACACACTGCTGAGGGTAAGGCAAATATTTGACGTCACTGACGTGACTGACATACGTGGTTGAGCATCCCTTTATCCAAAAATCTGTAACCTGAAATACTTCAAAACCTGAACATTTCTGACATTTGTTTCACACACAAAATAAACATATAGACTAAAATTGCCATTAGGCTACAGGCATAGGTGTATATGAAACATAAATGATTTCTGTGTTTGAATTGAGTCCTATCCTCAAGAAACCTTATTATGAATATGTAAATATCCCAAACTGCATAAAAATTGGAAACCCGAAACCCTGTGGTCTCAGCATTTTGAAACATGGACATTCAACTCACACAATGTCCCCATATTTCAGCACTATCTGAGGCAAGTCCCTGTAAGTCTGAGGTATTAGAAAGAACAGTACCCAGTAGAGTCACTGTTAATTGGATCACATGTAACGATTCCTATACTAGTGTTCCCACCCCATCATCCGGTTTTATTGAGACAGGGTCTCACTATTCCTATACCAGTTTTTTAAAATGAGGTTTTAAAACCAAAATCAGCCAGGAAGTGGTGGTGCATGCCTTTAATCCCAGTGCTCGGGAGGCAGAGCCAGGCGGATCTCTGTGAGTTCGAGGCCAGCCTGGTCTACAGAGCAAGATCCAGGACAGGAACCAAAACTACATGGAGAAACCCTGTCTCAAAAAACAAAACAAAACAAACAAACAAACAAACAAACAAACACACAAACAAAAATCATCACGGGAAAATAAATAACATTGTGCCACAGAAATTTTGGTGGCTCTCTTTAATTCTCTCATTTGTTGATTCAATTGTTGGATCTTTTTCCCTTTGCCCAGAATATTTACATCAGCTGCCATTTAGTGATATCTATTAAATGTTAAGAAATTCCTTAATACAGAACTATTTCTCAGCCATTGGTTTTCTAGAATCAGAAAACTGTATTATGATTTCAAGAAAAGTTGAAAATACACATTTATTTTGTCTATTGTGTTTTGTTGACTACACTCGTTCTTGAGAGTTTTCATGTTGCATGCAACCCTAGTCCAGCACTTCTAAACCCACAGCAAGATGGCTAAGTTAAACTGACCACAGGAGTAGGGTCAGGCCCACCAAACAAAACCGTCTCCATTGGCAAAGGGTCACTGGGCTCAAGGCACAGGTTGTCTGGGGAACTTGCCGGGAGGGGCATCTGCCAGACACTGGCTGCAGCTGATGACAGCCCCCTCCTGCTGTTAGGGACCTCAGAGCACAAACCCCGGCTGACCTCGGCAAGGCAGTTCCTGAGGGGTGGCGGATCCTCTGGTTCATCATCCAGGGACAAAGCATCCAAGTACAGGTTCTCGCTGGCCGAGCACCTGTCCGACTCCTTCAGTTTGGAAAGCGGCCGGTCTTCAAATGGGATGGAGTCAGTGTCTGCACAGGGCCATATGGACACAGGTCGGGGTGCACGGAGGCCTCCTTGGTGTGGAAAAGGGTGAGGGTTGTCTTCCTTTTGACTGCAGAGGAAACTGCCACTTCTCCGGGGACTGTTCTCTTTCTGCAACTGAGTGTTAAAAATGGAAAGAATCAGCCTCCCTTTCCAGTGTGACAATTTCTCTAAGACCATCCTTTCTCCACTATGTTGAATTGCAAGTGTCTACCTGAAAAGACTTGGCTAGAAGCAAATATTCTTAAAGTCATGCCCTCAGTTTCAAAATGTCCTACAGTAATATCACAAATGCAAATGCCTTCTAAAGAAAAGTGCACTTTACCAGGACTACGGACTCTTCCCGATGCAAATATTTATGTACTAAGGGATTTTGCTGTTGTCTGCTTCATTTTTGTTATAGTCCAATAATTTATCAATTTGTGCTCATGGGAAATTAGACTTTTTTTTTTTTTTAAGTTTAATGGGAATAAGCATCGTGTTTAGTACTTTCTTTTGCAATTACCTCCAGAACTTTAGTTATGCTCCATGGAATACTGCCATGAATGGCAAACTCCTGAAATGAACCCCATTTTCCTAAGGCAGATAACAAATTCTATATATAACCCAAGTAACCGAACTGGATTGTGGCCACATGGTGCTAAAGACAACTTTAACTTTGCTGGAGAGAGTTCAAACTTAGCTGTAAAGATGACTGAAGATCTGGCACACGTTTCAGCCTGATCTGGTAAACTAAAGCAATAGCGGGCAGACAGGTCACTGGGAGTGTTGAGGAAGGGGCAGGGGACACTTGCCTAGCATTCGCAAGGCCCCGGTCCAATCCCCAGCACTTCAAGGAGGCAGGGGCTGAAGCTGTGGATGTGTGCCTTGCTGCTCTGCAAGCAAAGTGATTTCCCAAATCTTGCCCAGCTCAGTGGAGATGTGCAAACAGGTGAGCCACAGAGGGGCCGGGCATGTGCAGTTCACTCAGCAGATAAGCACTTTCTTCCAGTGGGAGATCCCTAGTGGGGGTATTTTATCAGAGAGCTATGTAAACTCACAGAGGCCCGACGGGATGTCCCAGGGGTGTGGCTCACAGGCTTCGGCTCTCTTCTTCACCGCCTCTCTCTTTCTAAACACTTATAGAAAGTGCAATCGGGGCCTGAAGCTATTCTCACCTCGGACTTTATGATATGAGAGTGCACGCTCTCCTAGACCGACTATCCTCTTGAATAAGTAAATTATCTAACGATCAGAATGTCATTTGGATTTCACTGGAAAGAGTGGCTGACTCAAGATTTCCAATCCTCAAATGCTGAGATGGTGAAGGAAGTTCTAAAAAAACAAAAACAAACAAAAAAAAAACCCTCAAACCCAGACTGGCTTTTAGGAGCATCTTCACAGGTTGCGTCTCTGAAGCCATTTGAGTCTGCATCCATGAGCTTGCAGCAGCGTGGACTGTGCATGATCAGGAGGAAGCTGGACAGGACCAAAGGACCCTCAGCTCATTTTCTAATTTTGGAGGTGTTCAAACAAACGTCTTTGAACATTATTGCTAGCCTATGAGAAGATGGGGGTCCCCACCAGCAGCCAAATCTTAAGATGCCAGTCTGTATCAGGTTCACTGTTATATGAGGGAACAAACAGATCACTCCAGATTTTAGCTCAGCCCCTCCACTCCCTCCTCCCCCTTCCTAATGACACATTTCTTCGCAGTTCCCTTAATGATGCTAAATGCTTTACTTGGAAATATATATATATATATATATATATATATATAGGAAAGCTTTTCATTATATTTCTCTAACGCATGTCAGTGCGGATGAATTTCAACACATGATCATCTCCCAAGTTATTTTGGGCAGAGAATTAAAATGCAAGAATCACATTGGGAGCTGTAAATGTGCACTGAGGGTGTGTGTGTGTGTGTGTGTGTGTGTGTGTGTGTGTGTGTGTGTGAAGGGGGAGAAGGACCGACCAAAGAGGAGAGCTATGAACAACCACGTTCCAACTCAGTAAAGCGGGTTTCAAAAATAAACCCAGGCAGCCAGCAGCAGTTTGCACCAGGGCTGCTAAGTGTCAGATTCCCTAAAAAAAAAAAAAAAAAGAACTGAAGTGGCTCACGCTGGCAGTCCCTGCTGCCGAGATGCCTGTGTGCTGCTGTAATAGTATAATGGATCCTTAACGGATAGGGTTTCCTGGGGCCGCACACCTACTGTACTTGTGATCTTGCAGCGGAATGACATTTAATGCAAATAGAAAATTTAACAGGTTTGGATTTCAAATCATTGAGCACAACAAAAACAACAAAAAATCTCAAGAGTGTCACCTTACAACTGGGTGGAAAGAAAGAGGTCGCCTTGTGCACAGGTTTTAGAAAACGGGCTGGCCGTTCAGGTTCTAAAGGTAACTGACTCGAGAAAATTAATGGGAGGGCGAATCGGTGACACATGATGGTTCCTTTTTTTTTTTTTTTTTTTTTTAGCTCCCCAAGTACAAGTATAGAGAGAGACATTCTGTGACAGTGTACTGGGAGCTGACCAATCCTATGGAGAAATCCAGTGTGACTCCGTGAAAGTTAATTAACTCCCCGCCCCAATCCAACGTGGGCCGAGATAAGAGTTCTACCAGGATAGATGAGACATGCCTTAGGCACATTCCTACAGTCGTTCACCACACAAACCGCGTAGAAATGATGCAGGAGCTTAACGACACCGGGCAAGTATGATGCACATGTCCTGGAAGTGGAAAATGGATTTGCTGCTGCTTCTCTCCCTGTCCATATCAAGTTATCACAGCCAAGGTTATTCGGCTTCCCTGGGGGCCAAGTATCAAGTGGGTGCCGTGAGGAATATTCAGTTACATTTCTTGCTCATCTATGGAATATGCAGCTAGATATGAAACCAGCAAGCAACTGGACAAGACATACATCTCCATGGGCATCTGAGCCAACCTCCTCTTTCAGAGAATGCTTATGTACAGCCGCTGTACTAGTTTTCAAATCGGGCAGTGAGATCTCTAAAACCCTATGCAACGCGGACAACTCCCGCGGAAAGGCTAGACTTAGTTCTCAAAGCCGCATCTGCACGTCTGCAGCATCCTTTCATCGTGGACCGACCTGACGCGCAGGGAATCCTGCACAGACGGCAGGACCTACGGCACAGGTGTGAGGGCCAGGTGCACACCTGAAACACCAGGTGAGGTGACAGACAGTTCAGCCCTGGGTCACTGTTGCTTCAGAAACTGAGTGCTACCAGATGCGTCTGACCAAGTTCTTCTTTGCCTAGAAATTCCTTACTCCCCCAAAGAAACACAAAAGCCTCAGATACCTGCTTAGCTGACAGCGTGACTTTCAACACTAAAGCGGCCTGTGACAGGATCAACAAGCAGCAATGACAGGCAGAGGGGACCCCCAAAGGCCCATGACAGGGGACACCATGGCCTCACAGGGTGTGGCAGGGACACAAAGCAGTGGCCAAGAAGCACCTAGTACCCAGGCTGCCACTGCTTACCTGTTGTTTCCTAGGAGATAAAACACTGCGCCTCTTGGAGGGAGAAGAAAGCGTCATGAGACTTACAGGGCCCGAGAACCACAGAAACTTAGAAGATCCACCAAGAGTCCCCCCTCCCCCAAGGTTATATAAGCAGTTAACAGTTGTGGAGGAAGGAGCTGCCTGGAGGCTGAGCTGCCTACAGTTTGTGCACCAGAGATGCAGCTCCTGTGAATCACGGTGCTCCAGTGGGCTCTTCAGTGAGGATTCTACCCAGGAGCCACCCAGGCTCCTGTAAGGAACCCCTCATCCACAGTGCTGTACGTAACCCCAATAAACTCAACGCTTCACTAAACTAGATTGGGGTGGAATCATTCTTGGCCTGTAGTCAGAACTCCATCTGGGGCAGAGACATCTGTTCATGTCTCCCAAGAAAAAGTCAAGTTGGGTGTGATAAACTGGTGATCATTTTGTAAGAATGCATGCTACTGTCAGCCCTGGAGTTCTGCCTCGCGACAGACCCACTCAACAGAGCACAGATGCTAGGCACGATCTGGCAGATTGTTCCCAGTGCTGTATTTCCAAACCACACAGGAAATGGTAACTTTCCTCTTGGTAGTATCTGGAGGATTTTGAAGTGGAGCCATATCAAATATTAACAAGGTGACTCATTGGTGATCAAGCCCAGGAAGGCCTCCGCTCCTTCTATCTGGAGTGGGCTTTCTTCCCAGTTACCACTTCTAACTGACTGATATTTCTTGAGGCTTAGGGCATTCGTAAGAGTGACAGATTGAAAAGAGGCAAGGTATCTGTGGGGGTGGGAATCCAGCCAGGGAGGAATTCAAAACCCTCTCCTCAGCGTGACGTGAAAATTGAATCTGCACATAACTCTGGCCCTACTGCAGCTATATAAACCACACCAAGCGCACGCAATGCAGAGAATCATTATCCAGCAGCAGGAAAACAACTCCCTCTGCCCTCCCCACATCCATCTGAGTTTGTTTATCGGGAGATGATGAGCTACCAGATACCTCCCTTGATTCTGGTCCTATCTAATCACGGCTCAGCAATACCACAGCAGGAGCACTCGCCAGCCAACAATGACTTCTAACTCAATTTGGTAATTACTTCACTAATGGGAACAATTCCATCCAGGCTGCAGCCAGCACCACGACCACGTCTTCCGTGGCCATCCTAAGTGTTAGCTTACTCTGGGGAAGAACTCGCTGACGGATAACCCGAAATAACCTCCCCTTTCAACTTTAATCTTCAAATCCCTTTAAAAGGTCCCTTCCCAGCCCCTGCACATGCATATAAAGGCAAAATCGCCTACAAACTCTGCAATGAAAGGATGTGTGTAATGTAAGGGTACGATGATTCACCTTGACTGTCAACTTCACTGGGTTGAGAAATGTCTAGATTAGTAATGCTGACCTGGGTGTGTTTGTTTGAAAGCCAGGCCTTTCAGTTAAGGCCACTACATCCTGGGGGTTCTGACCTAATAAATGAATTAAATCCTAGACAAATTCAAAGTTGATGGCATTACCAGAAGGTGGTAGGACATAAAGAGATGGGGGTCCAGTTCAATGAAGTAGGTCCCCGGGGCTGTGCTCTTGGAGCTACAGCCTGCCCAGTCCTTCTATATTATTCTCCCTGCTTCTCTGTCCACCATGAGACGAAGTAGCTCCTCTACCAGGTGTTCCAGCCACCATGTACCATCCAAGCACACCGCACCAAGCAACCACTGACTGGTGCAAGGCTTCCCCACATCTTTTAAGTTGTTCTCACAGGTATCCTGGTACACAAAAGAAACTAACACACACAGAACATGGGAGCAGACCTCCGCTACAGGAAACCTAGCACTTCTCACTCTTCTTCCGGATGCCCTTAACAGAAAGCAGGAGACAGCAGCAAGCTCCTTTCTCTAGGTGCCCCTGGCCAGGGCCGTGCGCTGTCTGCAAGCTGCCCACGCTGCTGCAGCTGCTGCCCACGCTGGGGGCTGCGGCACACCCACCTGCTCTACCCGCCACAGCAGCTCCTCCTTCTGCCGCCCCCACTCCTGGCGCTCGCTGTCCAGGCGCTCCAGCAGCTCCACCTTCTCTCGGTTCCAGTTCTTCTCCCGGTGATGGATCTGCCAGCGCAGGTCCATGACCAGGCCGTGGCTGTCAGCCAGGAGCTTCTGGTGGACCTCTCTCTCCTTCTTCAAGGCCCCTTTGCCCTCAGCAGAGGAGTCGAGCTCTCCCAAGCTTTTCTCCGCCTTCTCTTCCAGCTGCCGAAGAAGAAGAAAAGACTCAGGAAGACCCCCTCTGAAGCACAGCACCCGAGGGAGAAAGGAAGCTCAGAATATCTATCTACACATGATCCCAGGATGCATACTGAAGCCAAGCCGGACCGATCCCATGGGAAAACAAAACAAATTTCATTTTTAAGGCCAGAATTAAGAATATCGGATGTAAAACTCTCATAGATTGTGGATCACAGCTCTTACAGACCCCTTCTTAGCTGCACCTCCCAGTCTAAGCCATTCCGTCATTGGCCTCTACAGCTCCTTGAAGGTGATACCATGCTTGGTTCAATATCTTTGGCCCCTTTCTGGGACAACAATGGAACCCGATGTTCTTTAGTAAATGTCTGTCAAACCACCAGGGGTGACATATAGAAACCATAGAACTACCAAAGAAGAAACTGGTAGGCATGAGAGAGAAAAGACACACTATGCAAAGGTGACAGCGCTAAGGTGTGCATGCAGGTCTCCCTCCTCTGGGTACCCACGAAGCATCCTGTTTATCCTAAGCCCTCTCAGTTCCTAGAACCATCGGTGCTCAAGGATTACACAAGACTTCGCGTTGGAAATGATGTGAGTCAGAGAACGATGGGCACCTCTAAGCAGCTGAGGTAAAAATTCGAACAGGATAAATGACACAAACCTAAACAGATCTGGGAAAGGAAATCTTAATTCAGAAAATGCCCCTTTAAGACTGGCCTGCAGGCGAGCATGTGTGGTATTGTCTTCACTGATAATTGATAATGGGAGGGCCCAGCCTGTTGTGGGTGGTGCCATCCCCAGGCTGATGGTCCTGAGTTCTCTAAGACAGCAGGCTGAGCGAGCCATAAGGAGCAAGCCAGTAAGCAGCACTCCGCCATGGTTTCTGCATCAGCTCCTGCCTCCAGGCTCCTGCCTCTCGTTTCTGCCACGGCATCCTTCAATGATGGACAGGGATATGGAAGTGTAGGCTGAAACTAAAACTCTTTCCTCCCCACATTGCTTTTAGTCAGGATGTTTTATCAGAGAAGTAGAGACCTCACTAAGACAATAAAATTCTAAATTTCAAAACTGAAGGAGAAACCTCTTCTAACAGACAGAAATGAAAACGTACAACAAAAACAGCTCTTGCCAGCAGACCTGCCCTCCCAGACCGACAGGGGAGTTTCTTTAAACAGAAGGAATATGGGAGCAACACTCGGATCTATCCAAAAATGCACGGTGGAAATAGTAAATATAGATATAAAACTCATTTTAAACATTTAAAGTTGATTTTAAACATCACTTATTCTCTGAGGCAGAGAAAAAAAACCACACACAGTCGTGATACATTTGTATTTACGGCATATATAGAAGTAAACAGTGATGGTACAGAGGATGGGGAGGGAGAGGAAGTTCATGCTGGTCAAAGAACCCAGGTACGCCAAGGTATGCTGGTTAGGGAAGAGGGACCTTCAACTACGGCCTCCATCAGACTGGCCTGTGCACACGTCTGCAGAGGGTTTTCTATTCAGAGAGCCTCCGGGCTTGTGCCAGGTCGCTGAGGACTGACTCAGTGGAACAGAAAAGCTGTGTTTTGCTTTGCTTCCCCGTAGGCTAGAGACGCAGCCACGGGCTCCACACATGCTCGGCGGGTGCTTTTATTTTGAAATTGGTTCCAGTCTGTGACCAAGGATGACCTCAGACTTGGGATCCCCCTGCCTCAGTTTCCCTAGAGATATGCACCAGCAAGCCCAGCTAAGCAAAGACTATCCCATTTGTTGCTGGATCCTAGGTATTTAGAGCAAGGATTAGTTTGGGAGAAAAACAAAACAAAACAAAAGAGATTTGGGCTCCCCTGAAAATATCTGGGTTTGATTTGTATCTAAGTAGAAGGCCAAGCTGTGTTGACAAGTCAGACAGCATTAGTGGCCATTCACCGATCCCGGGCTGCGCATGTGGAAGAAACGTCCTAAACAAATGAGGCAGAAGATGAACAGTCTGTGGTACTGAAGATGAACGGTACCTGGCTTCTGAACTTGAGGTCCTAGCTCATTTCCTGGCGGGAAGGCACTCTTCTCCCCTGAGGCTTTATCTGTAGCCAACCCACTGGTGGATCTCAGGCTCCTCTGAGACAGAGATGCAATGTCTGCACGTGGCTCGCATCAACAAATATATCTTCCTTTTTATTTACACGGATCCCTCACCAGTGGTACTTCTAAAGGGATGTAATGGCACCTCCTGGAAGAGCATCCTTGCGCGAATTTCATGATAGACTGGATGCCAGGATGAACGGAGCATCTAGTAAGAAGCCCTCGCCTGAGCAGCCAGGAACCATAGCAGGGCCACGGTTCTATCATTTCGTAAGTTTGGCCTGAATGACTCTGTTCCTACCTTCCCAAGGACCATGAGGCCTAAACCTGAAGTCAGAGGACAGAGCAGGTGAGCTTTGTGAAATCTGATGGCGGATGGCAGGAGGGGTGCCCAGGGTCAGCAGCAAGACAGGTAACCTTGGAGGTACCTAAGTTCACGTGGCAGGACAAGTGAACTTGAGGGATGCCTGGGCTCAGTGGTACTGCAGGCAGACTTGGGGAGGTATCCTGGGTCAGGTGGTGGTGGTGTGGGTGATCTTGAGGGGTACCTGGAGGTCATGGGTCAGAACAGTGAACTTGGGGAGTCCTAGGAGAGCTGTTTTCTTTTTGTCTTTTATCACAATTGAGGCTATTTACAGGTATCTCCTTTTTAGGAGACTTTTTTTTTTCCTTTCATGACTGAGCCAATCCATATAAAATTTTAATTAGTTTGTAGTTTGCCTCGCAACAAAGGCTAGAAAATGCATGACACACACAGACCTTGTTCCTGCCTTATGACCTGGAAGCACACTGGAGCAGTAGACACTATATGGGAGGCACCCAGAGAAGCTGGCCCGAGCCACACTCCCAAGGCTGGGCTGTAAATCCTCGCTGGAGGTGGGTCACATGGGCTCTTCCCACACTAGCACTGACTCAGATTTGAAGCAAGCTGCACCCTTCGGGGTCTCAGTTTCCTTGGTATAAATAAGGAAGCTCCTTTCAATATTTCAAAAATTCTAAAGGGCAGCCACATGTTGCCCTTTTTCAGAGCTGACAAAACCACAGGCTGAAGCCAGGGCGCTGGTGCACACTTTTCATTTCAGCACTTGGGAGGCAGAGAGGCAGGTGAATCTCTGGGACGCTAGCCTGGCCTACAGATCAAGTCCCAGCCCAGCCTGGTCTACACAGCAAGTTCCAGTCCAGTCAGAACTACATAGTGAGACCCTGTCTCAAAAAGAATGAAAAAACAAAACAACACAAAAACCTCTACTCTGGCTTCCTGTGATTCAGAACAGTCAGTCCACATGGCGACAACTTCCCACTGGCTGTCCTTTCCAATGGGGCTCCTCCACATCCTTGTTTGGCGCCCAGGGAACAGAGGAACTTGGGAGGTGAGGCACTTCCCTGACAGCCTCACCCCCCCACCCCCCCACCCCCCCACCCCCGGCTCCTCTCCCTGCCCTTCCTCCCCTCTCCCTGCCCTTCCCCCCACCGGGGTGGCTGGGGAGAAGTCATCTGTGTCTTCCTCACTCATCCTGGAGAGGGGACCGGCACAGGGTTCAAGAGGAAGGTGGCCCGAGGGGGCAGGTACCTGCTCCAGGCGGCACTTGAGCACGGCCCACTCCACATCCCAGGCAGCCTTGTCGCTGGCATACTGCTGCTGCAGGCGGAGCCGGGCATGCTCGTCCTCCCGCAGCTCCGAGCGGAAGTCCTCCAGCAGGGCCTTGAGGGCCCTGAACAGCTGCTGGTTTTCCCCCACCTGTGGGAACAGAGTCAGGGGGATGTCACTAAAGAGTGTCTCTTAGCCGGTGGGGGCTGGAGCACCTGCCAGGTTCCCTGCAGAAGGTACCTGTGGGTTTGGTCTACAATCATCCAAGATGGTCCCCACCAGGGCCTGAGGCCTCCTGAGGCCAAGGCTCTGGGTAGGTGTGTTCAGAGAATGGACCATGGATCGGTACTGTGGGCATCCACGGCAGAGGTGCTCTCAACCCTGAGGGTCGGTTTAGAATCAAGAAGTGGCCAAAGGCCACTGGGAGCCATTGGCTGTCAGGACACACTGTGGGACTTGAGATATCCAGGGCTCGGAGTTGGGCTGGCCACTATGGTACAGCATCACTCCAATGCCAACTATTGAAGCAGAGGTCATCAATGAGGGCCCAGACCTCTCAGAGACACAGGGCAGTCACTCTTGGAGTTCTGGTCACTACGAGGCTATGACAAGGACAAGCCAGGCGGGGATGGGAGGGGCTTTTGAGAGCTCCTAATTAAACCCGGAGGTGAAATACTCAACTTGCTCACACGGCATCTGCTGATTCCAAGACTGAGCTATTAACTTGTTGCCGTTTGTACTTCACATAAAAGCTATTAGGCTTTCCAGACCCTGCCCAGCCTTTGAAGGCACACTTCAAAACTCGGATTCCTGTTTTAGTGTGTGTTGGCGCGGGCACTGTATCACAAAGTCGGGCACACAGCCCCTGTAATCCCATTGTGGGGAGAGTAAGAAGAAGGACTGCAAGTTTCAGGCCAGCCTGAGCTACACAGAGAGAACCCGTCTCTTAAGAACTGAAGAGAAGAGGGAAAAAATGGAGGAAGTTTGTCTGAATTAAATACTCTAAGTCAATTATAGCTCTTTGATAAAACGGGTGGCTATGACCGGTCCTTTCCAATTAAACACAAGGCACCGAGTTCGCGAGCTCTTGACTGGATGTCCTTGGTTTGGTTTACTCAGGAAGCACGGGGAACTGAAAACTAAATCCCACCTCACACATTTAAGTGCCACCTGCCACTTCAGGACGTCAGAGCCCCTGGCTCACACAGAATGCAGAAAGTTCACTCACTGTTCCACCACTCAGCAAGTACAGCAGGCCCCAGCTCACATTCTACACGCAAGACCACTTCTCAGTCACGTGCCTTCAACTCTCTGTCAAAGAACAGCCATGAAGACGGACCAGAACACAACAGCAGACTTACTGGAAACATTTATAAACTGTTGTGTGGTTCTCAAGTGTGTAAGTTTCACAGATGACAATGTCGTGTCTCCAAGACACTTCTGAATCCACTAACCAGAAAAGACTGTTGTGCATGGGAAGAATCTGAGCTACTGTGTGTATATGTTTATGTTTAACAAGTGAATTCAATCACCAACAGCATATTGATTAACTGGAAGTGCATAGCACAATTTATGAAGAAGTTACTGTATCAAATGTAGTTGGTTTTGACAGAGTGTTAAGGTCTATCACCATTTATTCCTTTTTTAATTTTCTGATGGCGAACACCAATATTTACTTGTGACAAAAGGCATCAAGAGTAGAATTCGGGGCTGGAGAGATGGCTCAGAGGTTAAGAGCACTGGCTGCTCTTCCAAAGGTCCTGAGTTCAATTCCCAGCAACCGCATGGTGGCTCACAACCATCTGTAATGAAATCTGGTACCCTCTTCTGGTGTGCAGGTGTACATGTAGGCAGAATATTGTATACATAATAAATAAATCTTAAAAAAAAAATAGAGTAGAATTCAGTTAACGTTTGAAAACCTTGGCAGACAGAAAACTTTTCAATTCTACAGTCCCTGCCACTATGTAACAATGTTTGCCTGGTCCTCATGGAGATGGATACTCACGAACATGTAAAACTCCACATCAAAAGTACCTTCCAGGGACGTAAGTGTAAACAGCTGGGTAAGAAAAGGTACTGCAACAGTCCTCTCAGAGACACACAGCTTCAGAAGGACACGGGGATGGCTCAGGGGTTAAGAGGACTGACTGGTTGCTCTTCCAGTGGACCAGGGTTTGCCCCCCAGCAACCGCGTGGTGGCTCACAACCATTAGTTCTAGGGACCCAACACCCTCTTCTGGTCTCTGTGAGTACTACTGATACACAATGCACATACACTTGCAGGCAAATTACCCATCAATATAAGAAAGAAATACACATTTTTGCACAGGATGTTCTGAAGAATGATATGTTTTATGAGAGACTTATTTTCACCTTTAGATCTTTAAATAAAAATCATCTACCTTTTGGATCAAATGAAATGTAAGCGGAAAAATAATCATAATAATTTTGATCTAGTCTTGGGGCAGTCAGTCATCCCATTTACATGGAAGAACTCGCAGTGAACCATGCAATCAACACTTCTCCATGAATCCCAAGTCAAGTAAAGGCTCAGCCTGTGAGGGCTCGGCTCCTGTACCACATTCTAATAACATTAGGATCATGTGATGATTCAGCCCTGTGTTACATGACCACTAAGGACATTAAAATCAGGGCTTTACGGCCTCTTTGCAGATTGAAAATTTACTTTCTCTGGAAGCAAAGTGGGCACTTTTTGGCATTAGCAGATATTGGATCCGATAAAAATTAAGCCTTAATGTTTCTATGCACATTTGGGTCCAAGTCATCAGTGTAATACTCTATGATCCCAAGACAGTATTCGTTACCATAGAATGAACTCCAAAATGGCTTCGGGGTGAAGATGAGCAATGAGAGCAAGCAAGCCTTGTTATCACAATCACCCAAGAACCCTGTGTGGGGTGGCAGGAAGCCAGGACAGCTTCTGACCTTTTATTTCCTATCAATCTTGATGCATTTTATACAGGAAGAACTAAAGCCTAGGACAAACAGGTATGCCAAGGTCCCACTCTCTAGACTATAACTTAGGCTCATCTCCACCACTAACAGACAACCCAAGCCAGAAACATTTAAAACATCACATTACAATGTGCCCAGGTGTTTTCTTTTCATTTTGTTGGGGAAGTCATCCTACTCTGAGAAACTGTTGTGATGGGTGATATCACTCTATATGCTGTGAATGTGTTGCTCTGATTGGTTGATAAATAAAGTGCTGATTGGCCAGTAGCCAGGCAGGAAGTATAGTATATGTGGGATGAGCAGAGAGGAGAATTCTGGGAAAAGGAAGGCTGAGTCAGGAGTAACCAGCCATACACAGAGGAAGCAAGATGTGAAGGCAGAACTGAGAAAAGGTACCAAGCCACGTGGCTAAACATAAATAAGAATTAGGGGTTAGTTTAAATGTAAGAGCTAGTCAGTGGTAGGCCTGAGCTAATGGTCAAACAGTTTTAATCGATATAAGCCTCTGTGCGTTTAATTGGGTTCAAGTGGTTGCAGGACTGGTTGGGAAACAGGAAAACTTCCAGCTACACTGTCATCTCCCTCATTAAGGGAAATAATAACAGTTGAGCCACCAAAAAAGTCCCCTTTCTCATGTCTTTTCTGATGCCTCCTGCTGAGATAGGTTTCAGGGTAAAAAGATGATCCAAAGTAAAAGGTAAAAGGCAAATGTATCAATCCTAGGAGGTTCTCTGTGAGTTCAAGGCCAGCCAGGGCTACATAGTGAAGACCCTGATCCATAAAGATCAGGTCAGTCATTTGGACACAAGAACTTTCTGAACCTTTCAGGTCAGAGTCTAGCTATGCAGCTTATGTTTTGGTTTATACATTTTAGTACAGGTAAGTTTTAACCCAAACAAAACAAAACAAAAATACCATTTCCCAAATCTCTTCAAACAGGATGGTTGGCAATAGTGACTTTACTATTTCCTATTCCTTAAGGCATTTAAGGGCATCCCAGTCCTTCACAGGCTCATCTCTCTGGGGTGGGACACTTTAAAAGTCCAAAACTGAGATCTGTGCTCACGGGTCATACTTTATGACAGGTTCAAGGTTGGCCTTTAGTCCCCCAGATTGCCTTGCAAGCCTGTGGTACATTCAGAGCAAGTGAAGCAGGAGTATGGATAAGGTCATATACCAAGATATGTGTGATGCAATGCCAGCTATTTTTTCAGAATCTGAGATTTCTGAGATACACGCATCACATGCAATTGTAAGTAGATGAAGAGTGAAGCCACCATGAGCTCTGCCTGGCTTACCTCTGAGCCAATCATTCCCTTTGGGAATGGGCTTCATCTAAAGGTGAATGGGATATATTGACCTGCCACTGTGGGGTGACCCACAAAAAGCCAGTCACAAAACAGAGGTGATGGCCTTTGTCTCTTATTTATTTCAGCTACTCACAAGACAGGGGAGCTGCCCTGATTGCCTGGCTCATGCATGGCCAGTTTCCATTCAAAGGCGAGAGGGGAGCTTTTGTGGTGTTCAATAAAAGCAAACAAACCAATCCCAGGCAGTCCCCCACCTATTGGCAGGAAACCCCAAACAAGACCTTAAAAGGATGGATCTGCGTATCAGCAACATTTTCCTAAGCCATTTATTTGTTACTCTGGTTCATTGTTATGCTGAGATTAACTTCAACATTCTTCTCTGAAATCATTATCTTTCCGTAGATAAAAGAATGAGCCCCCCCCCCCCCAAGACTGGCCTTCAAAGTATAATCTATGGTGGGAGTTTTCGGGAATGGTACTTACTTTCATGCAGAAGTCATTTGCCTCTGGCTGGAAATGTGCCAGTGGCTCATGGCCGGGAGGGCTCTGTGCCTATCCAAGAGTCCCCCCAAGAATGAAATCAGGTGGGTGAGGGCCTCTTAAGGAGGTACATATTTAGTAGGTTAGACACGGAGTTACCAGCTCACAAGATGAAAAACCAGAGCAGGTTTAATCAAAGTCAGGGGATCATTGTGGCAACAGAACCACTGTTCAAAGAGCATTAGGAGACACACACACACACACACACACACACACACACACACACACACACTCCTCCCTTGTGGAAGGGATGCTATAAACAACTTAGTGTGGTGAATTCTGGGAGGGAGGATGTGGGGCTGAGAGAGTCCTTTTATGAAGTACTTTGAGCACCTCTGAATTTTTACCTGTGTGTGCGGTTTCCAGAGACAACAGCCGCAAAGACACCACAAAGACCAACTGTGTGTGATCATGTGCTCTGGTCTGGATTGCTCCGGTCTGGTTTGCTCCGGTCTGGCTCCTAGCTAAGCTACAGAAGCTACAAGCTCTAAAGAATAAACCAGGCCCTAGTGCACAAAGCTAAAATGTAAACACTATCTAGGCTCAAGAGGGGAACTTTTTAAAGATTTAATTTTTCGGGGACTGAACCCAAGGCTTTGTGCCTTTGAGGCAAGTGCCCTACTACTGAACTACATCTACATCCTCAGTCATTGAGGTCGGTTTTTTTGTTTTCTAGACAAGGTTTTGTTATGTACTGCAAGTTGGCTTCTAACTTGAAATCCCCCTGCCTCAGCCTCCTGAGTGAGAGTGGTAGTTCATAGTTCTGACATGCTAATCTCATCTATTAGAAGTGTTCTTTCTGCAAGTCTCTTCATCTTGGGAAGGGGGTGGTATATAGGCAGCATGAACAGCTAGAAAGCAACAAGGCTTCAAGTACTCGATTTAGTCAAAGCCTGCTGGTGGGGGGAAGGCTAGCTTTGGGGGGCAGCCTCTTCAGGCTTCACCACTGCAGCTGGACTGGGGACGAAGGACCCTAGCAGCAGGGTGAATGAAGCTTAGAGATTAATGTGAAACCATATTTCTTAAGCTATTGCTGTGAATCGAATCTTATGCTAGGCTCTCCACAGTCACTATGTATAAACTGTGTCATATCTCTGGGCATCAGAGTAACGTTCCTTTAATTAATTATTCTAATGCCAGGAAAACAAGCTGTTTTCTCTGGAGTCATCCAAGCCACCCCGTGACCACAGGGTTGCAATTCCGGCAACATGAATCACCTGTGTCTCAGACCTCGGTTTCAGGGATTACTAAAAAGAGTACGAAATGCATAAACCGCCTTAGGAATGCTGGCCTCAAATGGCCACGGGGCAGCCTACACCCCGAAGCTCGATGTGAATGATACAGCTGGTTCTCCCCGCTCTCAGCCTGACAGAGCAGCGAGGAAAATAAAAGCGCATACTGTGCTTGAGAAGGTCACTGCCATGGGATTGTGTAACTAAAGACTTGGAGGCAGGGAACATTGGCACAACCAAATGTTTGCCAACCTGATGAATTTTGCTTCTGACCTGTACTCAGTGTGAGTCAGTACATTCGATATTTCTTAACTTCTCTGGATATGATAAATGTTGCCATCTACAGCGTCCCACTGTGAGAATGTGCAGCAAGATACAAATCCATGGCTGGGGCTGGAGAAATTTTGTTACTTTTTGTTACTTGCTCATTCATCCATGGGAAAGCTGATTGGCGGTGTTTCCCATTCTACTTCTCACTCCCCGAGGTTCTCAGGGCTTGGAGGGGGCCATGGTTCTACACAGAGGCTCTTTAAAACACATGTAGTGACTCTTGCATCCAGGCTGCCCAGCTAATAACCGTACCACTCCCAGAGAGGCAAACCTTCTAATGGAGAACGTTCGTTCACTCTCAGCGAACCAGCTGTCGTTACTAGGGCTCATTAATCTCCTGTCCTCTTCCGAATGGCACTGTGCACACATTTGCTTTTGCTACTGCTGGCTGGCAGATTCAATGAGATGCAGACCTGATTCTGACATGCGCACTCCCCCGTCAGCCCATCCTCCAGCACACTGTCTGCAGAAGAAACTCACATGTCTGCCCTACTTTTAAGAGTAACCACGGCAAGCAAGGGGAGATAAACATTCAAACACTCTGATGGGTGGTTCCGGCTGAGTGACTTTACATTATTTTTTCGCCCCCAAGGGTAACATTTTCCATGACTGTTTGGAAAACCAGATGTGTTGCATCTCTTCCCTTTTCCAAAGCGTTTGGATGCACTCTTGGGAAATGCCCACCGCATGGTCTTGGTTGTGGCATGTTTCTGTCTATTGATTGGAGCCAATCTCAGACACCACCGCAGAGGCCCGACAATACCTCTTTTCACAACAATAAAATGCCTACATTTTAAAGCTTTATTCATAATTTGTAACGTTCTAGTTTCTAACTAGATCACTGCTGGAAAACTTATTCCATGACCTCAGATCTCCCCGGGGATTCTGGCACACTGACGCACTTCCTGATGACTCCGAGGAGAGGCTCCTTTGAAAGTTATTATCTTCATCCTGAGTCACATTGTTCAGGGAAAATGAAGGTGGGTGGGGTATAGACAACTGTTCTGACTTGTATATGAAGAGAAAGTAATATCCCCCCAGCCTGCACTCAAAAAGACACCACTTTCTCATTGGAATCCGCACTGAGGGCCTGGTGACAACCATCTCCCACTTGACACACACCACTTTGGACAGGTGAGAAGCAGCAGCTGCTGAACACACAGCAGGAGTAATCCAGAATAGCTGTGGCTGGAAGGCTGGGCCGTGCCCGGTGCCAAAACCCGCACCCTTACACCAGCAAGCAGGCAGTCGGGGTGGGGACTCCAGGCTTTCTGCACAAGCTCTCTGAGAAGCCGCGTAAGCTCAGAAAGAACTCAGAGAGCCACCTCAGGATCTCAAGTCTCCAACTCAAATAGAGTCACCACTTTGTTAGAGGAATGCAAAAATAAATAAATAAAAATAATGAAGTTTATGTTATCAATAGTGGGTTGTGGGGGGGGAGTTGGTCTTCAGGGTTTGTCAGCAAGACTCACTGTCAGCAGACATTTAGTAACATTTAAACCTCACTCCTCTTTACCCATGCTATGATTTTTTTTCAAAGTGTCACCATGCATTTTCATTTGGGTGTGTGTTTTAAGTGGCCCAAGAGAAACATGAAATACTTCGTGCATGATGGGAATTTAAACAAATACTTCTTTATTTTTCCCTATCAACTAGGTTACCAATTCAGTGCTGTTGGCAAAGACTATTCTGTTAAATACTAACCAAGAAGGTTGCTTCCTGGCTATGACAAAAGTGAGTATTCTCTCTTCTTAGAAGTCTGTCTAATGAATATCTTCCTTCTGAGACCAGTTTTCCAGATCCAAGGATGTACATACTCAATAGATTTGATCTTACAGTGGTCCTAAGTGATGGGTTAATCAAATGAATCGATGAGCTGACACTGGAGTGAACGGATGAGCAGCCTGACAGCTAGTAAGATTCTAGCCACCCCAACTCTATCCCCCAATACCGACAGGTGGTCACGTCAGTGGAGGACTTTGCTGCAGCCGGGAACATCAACAATTTGGAATAAGATGACAGATACATGTAGTGGGTAGCTGTTCTATCTATGACCTTGAAGCACCACCCCTAGAGATATAGCAGGTAACTGTCCTACCTACTATGACCTTGAGGTACATGCCCCTGGGGCGTGGCCTCTCCGAGACTCTTAAGACCTGAGATGCACGTAGGCAGCTCCCTCTTCAATCCCTCGCGAGACTTGGATGTGAGAGACTTGGATGCGAGACTGATCCAGGTGGCCGGAACAGCATTCCAGAATCCGTGTCAAGTGAGTTCTTCCCCTTAATAAATTCTTTGCCCTTTAAACAGACTCTGTGGATTTCTCCTTATAGAAACAGAGCCTAGAAGTCTCCTCCAGCTATATAGAATGCTGGGCTTAGAGCTAGGCACCCACCTGCCTGTTGAGTGGTCCCCCATCTGCAGTCTGCAGCCGCGATCCATGTTCACCGATGTGTACCGGGGAGTGTGGGGCATGCTCTCCCATGGGAAGGCCGCAGCCTTGGTCAGCATCCTCTTGGTCTGTTCCATCTGTCTGGTGACCCCCCTGGACGCCGAGCTCCGCAAACCCAGGCACATTGTCTGGCTGTTCACTCTGAAAGCAGCACACAAGATCATAACTTGGCTTATATTCTTTTGTTCTACAGACTGACGTTTCCCCCTGCAATCGAGTCTCATTATGAGAGTAGCCAAGACGAGCCTTTGTGTGAGAACAAACTCCTCCTCACACTGGAACTGTGTGTGTGGCCTGTCGGGTAACTGCTCACCTTGCAGGTGATCTGGTCCTCGGTCGTTTCCCTCAGATGCTAGCTTTACTTAACCACACTTCTTTCCCTTAGGCAGCAAAGGTGCTTGGCATGTAAGAAACGATTAATGACAAGCTTTATGCTTTGTAGATTATGATTGTTCACAGTGGCAGTTTTATAAACGACAGGAGGAGGAATTCCAGGGTATTGATCAACAAGAAACCTCACAACCATATCTCAGCCTGGCTGAACAATGTGTTTCCCTGCCATGGACCCTGGGAACCTGGTTGAATAAACTTTTAAAGATGTTCTTCAATCTGAGGAAAGAGAATTACCACTTGCAGGGTCACTTAAAAGGGCAGACAAAAGGCTTCAGCAGCTCAAAGGGCTCCGAGCATTCACAGTGCAGGAGCATCGGAATTAGTAGCTTGTGTGGCTGCATTGGCTGCCCACGCTGTGTGTGGCCGAACTGTGACAGAAAGCGAGACTGAGGAACAGGACACGCAAAGCCACGGGGCGCTCGGACTTGGTCAGTGCTAAGCACGGCGGCCCACACCTGCAACCTCAGCAGTCAGGAGGCTGAGGTACAAGAACTTCTGTGTAGAAAGCCAGCCTAGGCCACATACAAAGATGCGGCTTCAAAGAACAAAACAAAACAAAAAACTGAAGGGGCAGGAGGGATGGCTCAGGAACTAAGAACCCTGGCTGCTCTTGCACAGAGAGGGACCTGGGTTTAGTTCCCGGCACCCACCCAGCCCCTCACAACCATCTATTAACTCCAGTTCCAGAGGGATCTGACACTCCCTTCTGGGTTCTGCAGGCCCCAGGCCCACACATGGTGCACAAGATCTACAAGCAGGTAAGACACTGGAACACCAAACAAACAAAACTAAATAGAAAGCAACAAACCCCGCTCTCTACATCTAGGAACTGAGACACATGGGTAAACATGGACACATGCTGGAGCCCAGGCCAAAGACATGAACTCACTGAGACCCACGTGATGGAAAGAGAGATGGTTCCTTCGAGCTGTCTTCTCACCTCCGTATGCATGCTATGACATGTGTAAACATACACAAAGTGACCCATGCGAGGCTCAGAAGAGATCCTTACAGAGCTGGAGGGATGGGTTCCAGCATGTGGGGACGTGCAAGGACAGGAAACATTTGTGCACCAGCTTGTATAAACCAGTGAGTTTGAATGAGGTAGTGAAGACCTCGGGATGATGATGACTTTAAGGATTTCTATCCATCCACGACAAAGGAAGGAGTGAGCAAAACCGCTCCAGGGTGCAATTAAAGAAAGACCTACTCGGGAGGCAGAGGCAGGTGGATCTCTGTGAGTTCGAGACCAGCCTGGTCTACAGAGCTAGTCCAGGACAGTCTCCAAAGCTACAGAGAAACCCTGTCTCAAAAAATCAGGAAAAAAAAAAAAAAGAAAGACCTTAGAGCACTTAGACTTGAGTCCAAGTGTGGCACTCGTGCATGCTGGGATAGGCCAACTCTGTTTCCATGGCTTGGCTCGACCCCGAAGGATAAATGACAACAAGAGGTCACACTGGGTGGGTGGCAGAGTGGTGTGGGGCTGTCAGGAACACAGCAGCCGCCAATTCCACGGGCTGCATGGGTGGGAGGCATTACCTCCCTGAGGTCCTCTCCTCCGTCCTCCATCTGCTTGCCCTGCCGCCAGTGCTTCAGCAACCACCTGAGCTTGACGTAGAAGAGGAAGATGTTCTGCCTCAGGGACCGCAGCTCCTGCTGCAGCAGGTTCTTCTCGTCGCTCCAGGTTCGCTTGTGGAGGGTGTTCTGCAAGGCCAGGCTGTGCATCTCCAGCTCTTTCCACCGCAGAGCGTAGAGGTGGTCCTCTTCCATCTTGAACAGAACCGAGAAGAGGCAGTGAAAAAGCAGCTGATTGATCCGATGACCAAGGTTCTCGGGAGCAGCCCTACCGTCTGTCCAACCTGGATGGTGCACGGGGGATGTGAAACAGGGGAGTCATACGTTCAGGGTGATTAACGACCTGATGTGCAAAAACCTCATGAATTTGGGGATTTAGAAGCAAGTGATATTTCAAAGGAAGGCATTGAAATCGTCTTCCCTGTCAACCTTCCTCCATGCTTTTTAGGTAGCTCCAACTGCCATCAGGAAAATGTTACTTGGACACATGGCTTACAATCAACTCAGGTGCCATTTAAGGAGACCCCATTTCCCCTGTGTGCCTGTGCTTGGCACACAAGGGCTCATTACTATGGCAGAGAAGAAAAGAATTAGAAATCTACCTCTTCCTGAGGCTTCCGGCTTCTCTCAAGCCCCGGTAGAGAATACTGAGACAACAGAAGACCTACTATGTGCTAGAAAATTAGAGCAGATGGGCCAGAAAGAACTCTTCCTGAGCATGCAGGACTCAACTGTGTATACCAGTAAGCAAATGTAACGACCCATTTCCATACTTTAGACTTAGTGTGCCCATTAAATGTGTTCACCGGTTAGGGAAATGAAAGCACCACTGAAGAATTACCCATCTCCATCTCTGCATTAAGTTCCTGAGCTTTTTCTTTTTTTAAGACAGGGTCTCACTATGTCCCTCAGACTGCCCTCCTATTCCAGGGTTAAAATCAAATCTCTTGCCTCACCTTTCAAAGTAGCTGGAACCACAGACATATGCCACCACACCTGGCTAAATCATTTTGTGTGTGTGTGGGGGGGGAGTTGAGACAGGGTTTCTCTATGTAGTTTTGGTACCTGTCCTGGAACTCGCTCTGTACACCAGACTGGCCTCGAACTCACAGAGATCTGCCTGACTCTGCCTCCCAAGTGCTGAGAGTAAAGGTGTGTGCCACCACTGCCCGGCTACTAAATTATTTTTGTTTAATATCTATATGGAGCTCTTCTAAGCAGGAAGCAATTATTGTGTCAGTACTAAGCAAATAGGTACAGATAAAAATCTTATTTTTCAGATAAAGACTGAAGGATAAAAGCCTTTGTTGTAGTGGTAGGGCTTCTGAATCAGACCAAAATGAGGGTTGGAATGGCAGCCCTACCACTGCCTTCCGACTTAACACTTAGACCAAAAGTCAAGGAAGTGGTTTTCTTATAAAGCGTTAGATTAATCCTCAAGAACCATACACAGGATTACAACTATGGCTGCCTGGTGGAGATAGCAATATGGCCTGATGTGATCAATGGAGGCTGATATCTTCTGAGAAGGTCCGCATGGCTGTGCAGGGACCTCTCTGGCTACTGTTCTAACACCGGATTACACTGGATTTCAAGCTGGAAGAGGAAACACGACTGATTTATTCTCCACCTCCACAGTCCTCAGAGTCCCAATGCTGGTTATCCCCAGAAGGCCGTGATGGCATGGAGTAGGGAAGAGCCGGGGGCCCTGGAAACCCAGCTCTGCAGCTCCTCACTGCACTGTCCCCAACTGGGGACATTCCAAGTACCTCAGTGGGGAGCAAAGGCAACAGTAACAACTTCCATCATGCTCTACTGTTCCCTGGCAGCACCCTGTCCAGACCCTAGGGGACCCATGGACCTCCCTTACACATCTCTGTCTGCTTCCATCTGTTTGTCCATTAGGTACCTCTAGAGCCCAGAGCTTGGCCTCTCGCTCTCTGTCCTCTTCCTTCTCAAGAAGCTAAAAGATAACACCTTCTCTTTTGAAGACCTTTTCAACACACTCCTTTACCATAAACCCACACCTGGGACTCTGCTACCGGGTCGCCAGCATCTCCGGGGCCAGCCTCACCTTTCGAAGCATTTTTTTTTGAGCAATGAAAACGCCTACATGTGTGTGCATATGTGTGTATGGAGGGTGGAGGGGCAGATTTCTCTCTTACGTAATTCTTTCTCCTCGGTAATAATGTATGAAACTTTACCTCTACAGAATACGTTTGGAAAGGAGTGTGCACCTGGGAAGACACAACAGGAGGCACAGGTCTGGCACCCAACTCTGCACTTTCTAAGCTGCAAGGTATAGCAGACACTCCCTTAATCTACCCATGACCCATTTAGAGCCTCTTGGCCCCAGCCACCATGGAGGTCTGTGCCTAGAGCACATAGTCCTGGCCAAAACAAATTCTTGGATATACCGAATGACTCATTTTGCATAGTATATGTGTTTTTGGAGGATCAAGGTATCTTATTCGGTGCCAACTGCTCTGCTTTGCTTCCTTTTGAAGCTACAGCTCTCTTCTAAGAATGAGCACAGGGGAGAAGCGGCAATCTGCATCTAGATACCTGCTCACAACTTAATTAGATGCAAGCGGCAGGGCAGTGTCCCTGGAGGCCCAGGGCAGGAGCACCAGGATCTGGGAATCCCTTAGTGGATAAAGGATAATTAGCCTATAACACATAATTTTAAAAATAACTACAAGTTAACCAGGCCATAGCTCAATTAGTGGCTGCTTTTTGAAGACAACACTTTTGGGTGAGTTGATGTTTCTCTCGGACAACTCCCTTCACGGTGACAGACACGCTTCCTGCCTGATGACATTTGAAGACCTTGTTTCATGTTAGTTATTCCTGGTGGGCATCATTGCAGGAAAGTCCAACCAGACCTGAAGATTTTCATGAAACTACATTTCCCCCTATCCACGGTCTTGCTTACTGTGGCTTGTAATCTGAGGGCCAATCACAGTCCACAAATATTGAATAGGAAACCCCCCTAAATAACTACTTCATCCATCTTAAGCGTTTACTGCGGGACCTTGTTACAATGGTTTAGTTACTGCTGTTCATCTCTACTGCACATGATTTTCAAGTTAAACAACAGCAAAATAAATAGCATAGGAGAGGCTTGGTACTCTCTGTGGTTTCAGGCATCTCTGGAATGTTCTAGAACGTCCCCTCTTTGGATTAGGAGGGACAACATTACTGAAAAGCGTGCTACAGAGTGGAAAGGAAGGTGGACAGTTTTCTCCAGTGCATCTAAGAGGGAGCCTCTCAAGCGAGTGACCCGTCCAAATGCCGACAGGTCTCGACACCTGCATGCAACAGACAGCGTGCCCGTAAAATGCATCACGGCACTGCTCCTGGGGGCGGGCTCTGCAGCCCTCGGGGCAGGCGTGCTGGGGTCCTCATGAAATATTTACCTTCCGGATCTTGTTTGTGTATGTCTCTGTCTCCTCTTGATGCAGTCTGGCCGCCTGCACGAGCTGACCCTGTAGCTCTTCTACGGACACACTCTGCTCAGGTAAAGCAGGGGGGCCCCTGAGCTGATCGGCAGGATAAAGGAAGGGTTTAGTGCAAATGAGACCTCTGCCTCCGGTGACGACGCAGGACACACATCTGTACACGCTGACAGACACGGGGCGGGGTGGGGGTGAGGGACACACAGCACAGAGGCTGCAGCAGTGGAGTGACCACCTCTCCCCGGGGCTTCTCACAGGAGGAGTCCTGCTGCTCGGGGCTCCGTGGCTATTTGAACGGCCCTGCAACTTTTTGAGGTAGGAAAGGAGGCAACGAAGTGGGAACCTTGAACCACAACCACACACCGGCTGGGACAAAAAAAGAACAGGGTGTGCCAGAAGGCTCTCTGGTACCACGGCGGCTTCTCGGTGGGTTAGAACGTGTAAGGAGAAGGATTGGTGAAAATACCTCCGTCCAACATGGCCACCATCACAGTCAGCCTCCTAGACACACTTCCCTGAGCCATCAGGGGTCTTGCTAGGGGGTCCAACCAATCTGCTTATATGATTGCATATTGGGGGTTTCCCTGCCCTATCCAGGGCGCCTTTAATCTCACAGCAAGGCCCTGGTCTGGTCACTCAGAGCGGCTGCGGCTGCAGCTGCGGCTCCTTCCAGGACAGACACTTGTTTTTAAGCCCCTCCTTGTCATACCACGTCCAGGAACTGCACAGATCTATTAATACTGACTATACTCCAACCTAGGGATAGGCCCAGGGATCTGTACTATTGTTCTTATTGACAAAGCTTACACTTTATGACCAAATGGCCATGAAAGGGAGATTAGTCATGATTCTCTCTTTTTTTTTTTTTTTTTAAGTCTTTCGAGACAGGGTTTCTCTGTGTGGTTTTGGTGCCTGTCCTGGATCTTGCTCTGTAGACCAGGCTGGCCTCAAACTCACAGAGATCCGCCTGGCTCTGCCTCCTGAGTGCTAGGATTAAAGGCGTGTGCCACAGCTGCTGGCTAGTCATGATTCTTAAAGGAACATTTTATTAAAATCTGAGGCACCATTGAAATTTAAGCAAAATGTTTACCCACAAGTTTGTACTAATTAAAAGGAGGTGTAATGATTTTTAATAATGATTTAAAAAAATGAAATAAAACAAAAGAGGATAGGTCTCTCTACATAGCCCAGAACTACATAGTCCTTGAACTCACAGAGATCTTCCTGCCTCTGCCTCACAAAGGAGTGTGCCACTCCAATTCACTGGGTAGGTCGTTTTAAACACTAGGACCTAGAGTGGAAAATTGTGATTAAGACGTGTTATCTCACTGGCTCCTTGTGCCTGCCTTTAACTAAGTTCTACTTCTCACTGGGAAAACCATTCTAGATGCTGGTGTTACTGGGCTTGTCGTCGGGCAAAGACCACACTCCCGGGACAGAAAATACAGAACTCAAAAAGGCAGATCCAAGGAAGAGAAAGCTACATGCCGGGGGTTTCACAACTTTGTAGTAAGCTTTAGAGCTCCAAAAGAGTTAAACTCACGGGCACGGGAGTGCGTGCCTTTAGTCCCAACACTTGGGAGGCGGAGGCAGTTGGAAGCCATTCTTTCCGGCTTACATAATGAGTTCCTGCACAGCCAGGGTTCAGTAGTGAAACCCTGTCTCCAAAATCAGAAGCTGGGGGTGTCCTCAGTGGCAGAGCAACTTGCCCAGCATGTGTGAGGCCCTGGGTTCTCCCTAGCATTAAATACTTAAAACTCATCCAACTTTAAGAAACTCAAGAATAGGGATCATGAAATGCTACTCACTCTGGTCTGTGAGTGGTTGGACATTGTTGCGGATTCTCTTTGATGACTAACTTTGATTCCAATGACTGAATTTCTTCTAAAATATGTGCCGACTTGGGTCACAACAACTTACTCTTCCCTCAGGCCTGTGTGGAGCAGCGCTCCACACACTTACTGTTTACTGTCCATTCGATAATCCCATTTATTTTTTTTTTTATTTTATTTTTTTTTTTTTCGAGACAGGGTTTCTCTGTGTAGCTTTGCGCCTTTCCTAGAACTCACTTGGTAGCCCAGGCTGGCCTCGAACTCACAGAGATCCGCCTGGCTCTGCCTCCGGAGTGCTGGGATTAAAGGCGTGCGCCACCACCGCCCGGCTCGATAATCCCATTCATTATCTGAAGATCTCCGTTGAATCCTGACTCAACTCAGTTGTTCGCTGACCCGTACTCTTTCATTTTTATTTTATTCCTTTATTTTGAAGTTTGGTATTTTTATAAATTAAAACTCTCTGCCCGTTTCACACATGTATATAATGTATTCTGCTCATCTCTGCCACCTGCAACCCTCTTTTTCATTCCCTCCCACTCGTTCTCCTCAACATTTCCCACTTTCACGTCATTTTTGTATTCTATTCCTATAATCCCTCAGTTTAATTAGGATTGTTTGTACGTGCGTGGCTACAGGATGCTTTGCCTGCTCTAGCTTGGTGGACACTTTTTAACTGTGTGTTTCAAGTTCTGCACTGTGAGCTCATCTTCAAGGGGCATTTATTTAGTGGTCTCGCACATGACTTGGTTGACAGCGTGGGTGTGACTATAAAGCTGACTATTTTAGACAATCCTTGGGGATTCTTAGAACAAACTGGTAACGTAAGTTCAAATCTTGGTCCTGAGTAAGGTCAGCTACAGTTCCTTTTCCTCTCCACCCCACAGCCTGTGCTGGCGGACAGGTTCTTGGTGCCTCACTTCTGCCTATCAACCCGTAGGCAAATGTTTTTCCTGCTCATCGATGCCCTGTGGTTGGTCCAATGCCCTGTCTTCTGTTCCCTTGGAGCTACTGAAGCCATTGATCACCACTGCTGGCAACGACCATCCAAAGCCACATGTCTAAAGGCCGAATACTGCTGCCTGCCCACTTTGGAGTGAGTTCTAACTCTAGAAGATGCCTGAGAATTCACTATTCAAATGAATATATATATAAAATTTATATATGTGTACCTGTGTGAATTTATGTGCACCTATATATGAAGGTGCCTGTAGAGGCCAGAAGAGGGTGTCAGATCCTCTGGAAGTGGCATTATACTTGATTGAAAGCTGCCCAATGTGGGTGCTGGGAACCAAACCCGGGCCCTCTGGAAGAGCAACAAGTGCTCTTAACTGCTAAGGCATCTCTCCAGCCCTGGTATGCTTTATATTTTATACAGTGCAATTGGGGACATACTATTCTGGGTACCACCCACAGCACTGAGGTCACAGCAGGAAGGTTCTGCATCTCAGGTGTTTTCTATGGGGCTGTTTCGGGGGCCTGGGTGCTGGCCGCAAGCTTTCATTCTGCTCACACATTATGGATTCGAACTGTGAACACTCTCTAGATCGCAGTGTATTAGACACTAGCCAAAGTGTTGTGTTACTGAGACACAAAGCAGACATTCTAATCAAGTTCATTGTTAAGGAAAGTATATAATAAGATACCTTCGGAACGGCACCCAAGACTAAATACAAAATTTATTTGTTTCATATGCACTTTATACACATAGTCTGAAGGTAATTTTGTACAGTATTTTTTTAATAATTCTGTGTGTGATGCTGCATGGTATGGAATTTTCTATTTATTGAGTTATTTGGATATTCAAAAGTATCAGACTGGGGCATTTTGGGTTTTCAGTTTAGATATGCTCAATCTTATATTACTTTATAATTTTATAATAGTTTTCATCTTAATAAATATTTAAAATATTATAAAGAGATAAGCCTCCTTCTTCAGCAACATCTGATTGACAGCATGCCTTTCTATTTGAGCCACACTTGTACTGGGTCACAGAGAGAGTCCTTGAGGTCATCTGAGGGTATTTACCTGGGGCAACAGATTTATTACGGAGGGCCAGCACTGCCTAGGTAGACCATGTGCACTTAAGATTCCTGCCCTTTCAAGTTTTCTTTTCAAGTGGTGTCCCTTTTGCTAGTGAAATACTGAACACTTGTGGTCACTCCAATGTCACAAAGAACAAAATACAAACACACTGTGTCAAAAACTCCTTCTAGAATGATTCTACTTCCACACAACTGCAAACAATCACATACATTTAGGGAACATTTGCACACAACACAAATTTCCTGTAGAAAAATAAACACTTTTCTTTATCACCAAATCTCCAAGGTTTAAATTTCATAACCATGCTTTGCTCACTTACCTATTTTGATCATAACAACAAATGAACTCACCCTGATTATTCTATTAAACACTAGGCATACTTGTTCTGAGATTGCAGAGACACTAGCCCTGGCATCAGACCGCCCTCACCCATCAGCATTCTGAAACCCACCATCCATGCCCCTCCCCGCTCATCTACATTGCTTACTTTTTTTTTAAAATAACTTATTTAACTTTATTTTATGTGCATTGGTGGTGAAGGTGTCAGATCCTGTGGAACTGGAATTACAGTTGTGAGCTGCCATGTGGGTGCTGGGAATTGAACCCCGCCCGGGTCCTCTGGAAGAGCTGCCAGGGCTCTTCACTGCTGAGCCATCTCTCCAGCCCAACACACTGCTGACTTTCTGACCAGCTCCAGATAAAGCAGCTTATAAATTAGTCCCAGGCTTAATGTCACTCCCACGATAAACAAAAGGAGAGCGCTTTTTCACTGTGACCCCCTCCACTACCCAGCAGTCACTTACACCGTAGGACCCCACAACTACTCCAGGACCATGATGACCTCATTTCTGGTGAATTCCATTCCGTCCTGGCCATTTTTTTCCCACCATTCCTGTCAAGCTCGGTCTATGAGGTCCACACATGTACAAATACTTGGCACAGACCCCACGTAGTTTTCCCGGGACTGGTATTTCACAGCTGAGACATGAGGGACCACAGATGCTGTGTGCTTCCGTGATTAAGGGATGAAGAGGAGGACCGAGCGAGAAGAGCCCTTTGAGAGCCGACACAGACACTCAAGCCGCTGGCACAGGCCTGGTGTCATTTATGTCTGAAACCCGACCAGGGTCCACGCTCGGCCACTTCTCACTCGGGTCTATTTTTAAGGTGCCTTGCACATTCCATAGGAAATGTCCTATACAATGCTTGCTCTTAAAGTAAGGGAATCTCTTGACAGGCTTACTGGGAAACATGGGGCAAAGTCGGGGAAGAGTCCAGAGCACAGTGGGAGTCTACTGCCAGTATACATCGGGGTGAATAGGCAACGGGAGTGTCGATCCTTCTAAGTCTGCTTGCTCATAAGTTTTGGGGGCTGCTAGTTTCTGTGCATTTGCATTAGTGAGCTAACAGGTGTGAATGAGTTCTGACTTCTATTTAAAGAACCCTGGCTCAGACACACCTTTCCTTTCCTAGGTTTG
Organism: Peromyscus maniculatus bairdii; assembly: GCF_049852395.1. Taxonomy (NCBI): domain Eukaryota; kingdom Metazoa; phylum Chordata; class Mammalia; order Rodentia; family Cricetidae; genus Peromyscus; species Peromyscus maniculatus. Next base: position 24,455,327 of record NC_134864.1, read on the forward strand.
GTAAAGGTGGGGGCATCTGAACAGCAGGCCATTGATATTATCCCCGTTTACTATCTGCTAAGAGTGGACTTTCCTTTTCTTCCTCGATGTTAGCAGTGCTGCCCCTAATGTTGCTAGCAGTGTCCATAGCTTAAACCTGGCCAAAAACAACCCCCCCACACACACCAAAAAAAATTGATCTTCCAAAGGAGCAACTGGTCCCCTTTCTTCCAGCCTCAACAGCAGCACTCTGAAGGCCAAAACCACAGAAGGTGTCTCACAAACAGGGCTGGAGAAGTCTATCCTTTTAAAAAGAACACTTGCATTTAAACTCTGAAAGATGTTCTTTTAATGCCAGGGTTCTTGCCTGTCAGACACTCTCCCCCAGCTCTCCCTCCCCGCTTCCCTCCAAGAACCAAGGATAGAGTGCCCAAGGAGTTTTAACACACAGGGACGAGTTGGCTCGAGGACAGACCCCCTGGTTATTTAAAGGGCACTACAAGAGGGGGCAGAGACAACTGCCAGCAGGGTAGACCCCGGCTGCATGCCAGGCCTCACTCTGGATCAACGTCTACACTGGGACTGGGGTGTGGCTCAATGGTAGAGCAGTTGCTTAGCATTCACAAGGCCCTGGGTTCAACCCCAGTGTAACAGAACAGAAGTGTCCATGTTTGTGTCCCCACCACCACGCCCCACCCCCGCCTGCCATGACTCTGAAGTCTGTGTGAGTTTTCAACACAGAGCATTTCTGTGGTCAGGATGCCCTGCAAACTCCCAGGAGCTCCATGCTGCCTCCAGGACAGGCCTCACCAGCAGCGAATTTAAAGCCGTCTTCACTGGGAGGCTTTTCTTGCTTGCTCCTTGGAAATGCCCATTGTACAGTCTGTTAATATTCTGACCCACCCCTTAGGGTTACCCTGCATCCTGACATAGAAGCCTCTTCTTAAGGAAAAACTCCACTCCTTCTCTTTCTCTCTCTCCTCTCTCCTCTTCCCCCCCCCTCTCCACTCCCATAAGGTGTGCACCCCTCAACCCCTCCCTCTCCCTCACTTTCTCTCCCTCTTTCTTGTCTTCTTCTCTTCTATTATAATAAACCATTTCCGTGTGGATGCAGTGTCTGGGTTAAATCCACCCACTGCCGCCCTGCCCGCATGTCATGTGTCACCCACAAAACCACCGCTGCATCTACCCAGCATGCCAGTATGTTTCCCTGCACGCACATGCAGGATACCCTCAGGGCCCCCTGGTAATACATCATAACACAGTCCTTTAGCATAATGTAACACTGCAACCAGCGAGGCTATGGGAGTGACGCACTGTGCCAGGACAGGTAGCCTCCCTGACTGGGGCCCTACAAGGGAGGAAGGACTCTTCTGACAAAAGGAAAACCTACAGCAGGATGAAGGGCTACTGGACAGTTAATTACATTTTTAAAAGTAGATGTGTTTACATACTTGATCCCTTTTCTGTACCATGGGAAATACCTCTGTGAATGAAAACACCAGAGTGAAGGATGTGTGGGTTCTCTCACCCCTTCTAGGGAAACAAGCTGCTGTGGGATGGTCTGTATGTCAAATTGCTCTGATTGGTCAATAAATAAAACACTGATTGGCCAGTGGCCAGGCAGGAAGTATAGGCGGGACTAACAGAGAGGAGAGTAGAGAGAACAGGAAGGCGGAGAGAGTCACTGCCAGCTGCTGCCATGACAAGCAGCATGTGAAGATGCCGGTAAGCCACGAGCCGCGTGGCAAGGTATAGATTTATGGAAATGGATTAATTTAAGCTATAAGAACAGTTAGCAAGAAGCCTGCCATGGCCATACAGTTTGTAAGCAATATAAGTCTCTGTGTTTACTTGGTTGGGTCTGAGCGGCTGTGGGACTGGCGGGTGACAAAGATTTATCCTGACTGTGGGCAAGGCAGGAAAACTCTAGCTACAACAAGCTCCCTTGACCCGGCCTTCGTCAGTTTCCTAAACTTATTTCCCCCTTTAAAATATAAACAATAGAAAGGAACCTGAATATATATTCAAAAGAATGGTGGTGTTATCGTAAGGTAGCCAGTCACCAAATGACAGTGGCCAGAAATACAGCTGTGAAGAGTGTAGGCTCTGGGCTGCCAGGCTCTGCCGGCACAGAACAATAAAAACAGGGAGGAGGAGGGCCTGGTGATCACCTCTCTGCAAAGGCCTCATTTTTGCCATTAACAGAGCAAGAGTCAAGTCTGGAGAGCAGATCTCTCCTCCCGGGCTCTCTGAGCTGTACTGCTGGCGTTACCTCCCAGGTTGACCCATCCACCTTTCCTGGAGACTGGCTGTCCCTGTGGATTTGACTTCATTCAGTTTTCTCTCTGCAAACCTGTGGCTGGTTTTTGAAGGCTGTGATGCCTGCATGCAGGCAGTACTTTGCCATCCAGCACCAACAGGACCCAGGAGGCATTCAGCGGGTGAAGGGCTCTGAGGCTTACAGACCTTCCCTAGACGGGACATGCGAGAATAGCCGGCCTCCTGAGGTGGGGGCTACAGTTCTCAAACAGTCCATCACAGGACTACCACGTGCTGACAAACTACGTTTTTCACCCAGTGACTGGGAGGTGACCCATCTGTTAGAACATTCTGCCCCTTGTTCTTAAGCCTCCTTTATGCTGTCCACAGCACGTGGTACGTGGGGAAGCAATTCCCACTCACAGCTTAAAGAATCATTACATATAACCACAGGAGGAAAGCAGAGCAGTACTTGGACCCACTTCATAGATGAGAAAACAAAGCCTTACTCAGGAGACCAAGCTTGTAATGGACACTTTGGCTAGAGTCCCAGAGCTCAAAATGTCCCTGAGGAACAGATCAGTGGTGCAGCACCCACTGAAGGTTGGGAAAAGTATCTTCCTGGGCTGTCTGGTGATGAGTCATCCGAGCGCCATTTGAAAAGTGTGCATTTGCGCCCTACCCAAGCAACTACCAGCCTTCTCAGATGGGGACCCTGTGTGCTGTATGGGCTACCAAAGTGCTTCTTGTGAAAGTTTCGGAGTCCTGAGACACTCACTCATGAAATCCATGGGGAAACAAGTGCCTCCAGTATGTGGCCATTCTGTTATACTTCAGTTATAAAACTGAGGGACGTCTAATTTTTGATTTAAAGTGGATACACCAAACTCTGCCTAAAAACTGTCCTGGGGAAACATTAAAGTGCCAGATGCTCACGCTTGGTGCTCTGCCTGGAGGGCCGGGAACTCGGCCACTCTCGGCACCTAGTGGCTTTCCCCACGGGATACAGTGATTCTGCTTGCTTCTGGTAAGTTAATACCAATATATGCTCAGCTCTCTCAGAGGAGGGGCTTTTCCTGTCACAACCCTATGAGTCCAGACTGAGTTCCCTTAGGGCATATACCTAGGTAGCGCCTTCTCAGGTGACCTGGCATCTGAGGTTAACAAGGGTCAATGGTACTGCACAGGATGTTTTTTAACACTTTTTGATTTCTATGCTTTGGAGGTGATATACAGATGCCCAGCCATAGAGTGAAGATGTGTGTGTGTGTGTGTGTGTGTGTGTGTGTGTGTGTGTGTGTGTGTGTGTATGTGAGTATGTGTATGTGTGTGAGTGAGTGTGTGTGTGTATGCAAGCACAAGGGTAAAGATGTGATGCATTCTCTCACATGGTGTGTGTGGGGAGGGGGGTGGTGTGTGACAGATCCCCAAACCACAGATGTTTGGTCTCTTTTGGCTGTGACCACCTCTGGTGGTGGCATCAGCAGCTACTTCATGACACTGTGCCACTCAGCTCAGCTGTGGGGTCCCTTTCCCAACCTACACAGCCAGATTTTCCTACCCAGTGAGCTTGTTTTCGGCGATTACCATCTGAACCTCCCCTTCAGTACTGCCACGCAGGGGCTGCTCTCGGGCCTCAGAGCTGAGCAGTAGCAGCTTCACGGAGATAAAGATATCCAGAATCTTCGCCGGGCGTTGGTGGCGCACGCCTTTAATCCCAGCACTCGGGAGGCAGAGCCAGGCGGATCTCTGTGAGTTCGAGGCCAGCCTGGGCTACCAAGTGAGCTCCAGGAAAGGCGCAAAGCTACACAGAGAAACCCTGTCTCGAAAAACCAAAAAAAAAAAAAAAAAAAAAAAAAAAAAAGATATCCAGAATCTTCAATGCCTCAGAAGTTCTGGTCCTTTTCTGGTGGGGAACCTGTCGCTCCACACTTCCAACCTCACTCTGACACCCTCCCCAGCCCATTCTGTACTGGGAGTTACTGGTGACTCAGAAGCCCCTCCTGTATGGAAATGTAACCTCTCTTCAGCAACACAGGAACTGTGTGGGTAGCTTCAACGCTGCATACCAGGTTACCATGGCAAGGGAGAAGGCTGAGGAAGCTGCTGGTGGAAAGGAGATAGTCCCCCTCTTGCCCAGAGGCTGGAAGAGTGTCTCCAGACACCGTGAGGGTGGCTTGCACAACACAAGCAATGAGGAACTGTGGAGGGAAACCCTAAGGAGCTTTCTTGGAAATCAGGAAAGACCCAGCCTGATTTCCATGCCTGTTTTCTCTGGTGTGGGACAGGAAGCCACTGGATGCTCAACTGCCAGCGTAGTCTGTCTTAGTACATCTCCAGGCACCCACTGCTGTGGGATGTTCTGTATGTCCTGTGGGAGCCCGTTCTTGGGTTCCTTGTGGCTTTACCAAGCGGGTCTGCATAGAGGATGATTAGGACCATGGGCCTGAGTGCAGGTGTCTGAGATGGTCTGCACTTGGCTGTGCTGGGGGAGGGTCTGTATGGCAAATGTGTTGCTCTGATTGGTTAATAAATAAAACCTGATTGGCCATGGCTAGGCAGGAAGTATAGGTGGGACTAACAGAAAGGAGAAATAAAAGAACAGGAAGGCAGAAGGAGTCACTGCCAGCCACCAGCCAGGACAAGCAGCATGAAAAGATGCCGGTAAGCCACGAGCCGCGTGGCAAGGTATAGATTTGTGGAAATGGATTAATTTAAGCTATAGGAACAGTTAGCAAGAAGCCTGCCACGGCCATACAGTTTGTAAGCAAAATAAGTCTCTGTGTTTACTTGGTTGGGTCTGAGTGGCTGTGGGACTGGCGGGTGACAAAGATTTGTCCTGATTGTGGGCAAGGCAGGAAAACTCTAGCTATAACCCACAGGTGTATTGGTGTGGGGAGGTGGCGGGGGAGAAGGGCAGGCTGCAGTTAGCCCTCACTCTGTGTGACAGGAAAGTTGCAAGTCACCTACACGCAACTACACACAAGCCCTAGTTATTCATTGCAAAGATGTTGATTCAGGAAGGTTCTACTGGATTCCACATCCCTCCTCCTGTCACATCCCCTCAGGGCCCTGCCACAGGTAGGAAACTTCACAGTGAGCCACACAGTGAGAAGGGGGAGGGAGACAGAAGGCAAGCGGACTCGCAGGGAGCCCCAGCAGCTCACTTACCTCTAGGTTGAAACAGCTCTGGCCTCCCAGCCCGTGGTTCCCGGGATCCCCATCAGCACGCCGGTGGTGCAGCTCCCGAGTGGCTCTGAGGCGCGGGCCCTCTCTCTCGTCCCCTCGATCCTGACTGAGCTGCCACTCCAGCTGGTCTCTCAGTTTGGACTGTTAAGTGCACGAAGGGGATTTATTTTGTGAATTTTTAAACGAGAAACAAAAGACAAAGGGGTGGGTAGGTAGGTAGGTAAGGAGGGGTGGGTAAAAACAAAAGTGGGTAGACAATGGGAAAACAAAAAGACAAAACCAAAACTACCAGACAGGGAAAAGCATGAATGAAAACAATCAGCTCAAACACTTAAGAGAACGAAGCCAAAAGGAGCATGAGCAGGAAGATGCGCTAACATGGAAAGTGGGGTGAATGTGGCGGTGGCAGCTAGGCGTAACACTGGGTATGAACACATGCAATGGGAACAGGCGCACTACCCATGAAGGACACAGGGGAGAGGCTCTGCCTTCCTTACTTGTTGAGCTGCCAAAGCCACAGTCCGGGCGGCAGCTGGGCCATGCACCCGGGGCGCGAAGCCTGGGAAGCGGGTCCTTGCACGGCTGCTCCCCTTGGCCCTCACACCCTGGGCGGCAGGAGCGAGTGGCGGAGGGATTTTCCATCAACACCAGCCTTCTCAGCGCCGGCTCCTCTCCCCCATCCCGGCTTATCTTCCAGAGGGGGTAGGTGGGGCCTGGGGGGATGCCTGAGACTTCTCAGAACTGCACTTGTCCCTCTGGCGATAAACCCAGAGGGAGCCGGGCGCTTGTTACTCTGAGTCTAAGTGTCCTGACTGTGGCGGGAGTTGGTATTTTGTCTTAAACTCCTCACAGCTTCTTCGTCAGGGTGGCTGGTTGGTTGAGACACCAAGAAAGGAGCCATGGAAGGCTGCATGGGTCCCTAGCGCCTCCACTGGGCTTTAACTTTGTCACGAAAGGCCCTCTAAACCAGGAAAAAGGGCGCAATTCAAAGGGGGGGGGGAGAAGGAGGAAATAAGAAGGAACTTATAAAACAAAATGAAAAGAAAGGAAAAAAAAATATGAAACCAACCGAGAGAGAGGATTTGTTTGACGCCGAGGCTTTAGTACAATGCAGGTCTGAAATTAAAACCAAGCAGCGGTGAGCAGCGCGAGTGCCAGAGCAGCCATACCAGCCAGAAGGAGGAAGAACGAGACGGAGCAGGGAGGCGAAGCCGCGAGGCCCCTTACCTGCAAGTCTGGGCCCAGCTCCTTCCCCAGGGTCCCGATGGGGGAGTCCCGGGACACCGAAGTCACGGTGGAGAGGAAGCTGGATGACTCTGTGAGGTGGGATAAGGGCGACAGACCGTCCACAATCCGGGTCATCTGCTCCAGGAAGGCTTGCAGCTCCTTCCTGAAAGCCTTCATCTTCACGTGGATGGTCTCTAACAAGTAGGGGGGCTCGTTCTGGCTGCTACCCTCACCTTCACCTTGGACGCCAGGCGAGGCCGATCCACTGCCCCGCAGGCCTGAATCATGGATGAAACCGTCCGTGTCAGTGATGAGGCGCTCCACCGTCCGCTCCAGCCGCTGGGCCTCCTGCTTTATGGTCACCAGGCACTCGGTGTCCTCCCGGACTCTTAGGAGCTCTGCTGGGCACGGCTCACTCGCCTCTGAAGGCTTCCCACTTCCAAAGCCGGAGGTCTTCTCGCATACGTCCTCTGAGTCGCTCTCCCCACCAACGGGGCCTTCTCGCTTCGGCTGGGGCAGGCGGCCCTCCTCGCCATCGCTTTCTTTCTTGCCTGCGTCGCTCTCGGCGTCACTGTCTCGGGGGCTCGGGGCACGCAGCCCCAAGTGCGCAGCAAGATCGCACCGCTGGACGTTGGACAGCAGCAGCCGGTTCTCATACTGCAGCTTCAGGACCTTCCCATTCAGCTCATCGATCTGCAGCCTGGCCGACTTCAGCTCCTCCTGCAGGGGAACACTGGCCCCGGGACCCTTAGATACACTGTCCCCAAGCCACCCTGACAACTCCTGGTGAGGCTCAAACTTGAACTTGCTCAGCTCGTGGGTCAGCTGCCGATTGTGGTCTTCGATCTCGGATATGGACCTCCTCAGCAACTCAGCTTCTTCCTCCACAAACTGTAGGTGCCGACGGAGCTCCGTGGAGGACTCCAGTGAGTCCCCGAAGGGTGAGGTAGGAATGCTTGGCACGTGGTCCCTGCCCGTTCCCTCTCGCTCGTGCTGAACCCGCATGTCCTCCATCTCTGCTTTGAGGCCGCGGTTTTCCACCTCGAGTTCCACGATCTTCCGGCCCAAGATGTTGGCTTCCTCCTCCACCAACTTCAGCCGCAGCTTCAGCTCGGCCTCCCTGGTGCTGGGGGGCCCACCGGCCTCCCCTGTTGGGAGCGGGCTGTCCACATCACCATAGAGGGACTTATACTTTTGCAGCTCCTGCTCTAACTCGTCCTTCTCCCGCCCTAGCTTGGCCATCTTTTTGCGCATCAGGGAGGCTTCCTCTTTGGCAAACTGAAGCTGGCACTTCAGATCCGCGCTGTCATCCTGCCAGGCAAGAATAGCCCCAGGGAGGGTTATCTGAAAATACCAAATGTGTGTTTTTTATGATCCCCTCACACCTCACCCCCGACACGCACGCACGTACGCACGCACGCACGTACACCATTCTTCCTGTTGGTACAGTTGGCTTTGGGACAGAAAGGAACCATGACAAAGCCACAGTGAGAACCAGAGCCTCTGCAGATGGGGCCCTGGGAAGACCCATAGCTTGTTGCTTTGTCAAGAAAATGAACAGTTAGTTTTGGGGGAAAAACCATGCACATAAAAACCATCACACAAGTTACATATGAAGAAGGAGAAAGTTAAAATAAAGTCCAACATGCATCAGGAACATGGTGGCCCCTGGTAACCATGAGGAGCCAATATGGTTCATCGCCAGCACCCAGAAAAAAAAAATCACCAAAATCCCTCATCAAAGCTGGTGGTAGAGCTAACGAGACTCGGTAAGTACATCGATCCTGAGGTGACTATAAATGCCTCATGTGTCTGGTGTTCTGGAAGGTTCCACTAGGACAGGGAGGTTGACAAGTATAGTTGGAGCTAGCTTTTCCACTGACTAGCTGAGGTACGTGAGCTGGGGAAATTCATCCTCCCTCTTGGTATCTCTCCTTCCTCAAGTCTCCCAGAATGATATGAGAACAGAACAAGGAGACAGACGGCAGGCATCAAGGAACTTTGAAAGCTGAGGTACTATATAAGAACACACACTGACACTGAGAAGATTTTGGCTACCACAAGCGAAGACACCAGGACTCCTTGCCATGCAAAAACCACTTTAGAGCCTTTGGTTCCGGGCCTCTGTTTTAGCTGCTGTAACAGAGCAGGAAATTAAACACAGAGACCAAAAAAAAAAAAAAAAAAAAGAAGCTAAGAGTTTACAAACCTGGGAAGTGGTTCTCAGCAGAATACCAGAGAATTCAGAGGGCCCCCGAGGCCCTTGCCTGATGGAGGTTAAAAAAGTCAACTGCCTTTTCAACCTGGATCTCCAGGCCTTGAAGCAATCTATACTATCTTGGTCTTATGGAACTGGTTTATTCTTTGTGTTCGATAAATAGAAACGGTTAATTACACAAAGCAGCCATGTTTGATTGGCCCCATAAATTCTAAAAGATTGACAGAGGCAAGGGTGATGTCTACAAAGGCTCCCTCGTCACACGGAGGAAGTACTGACACCAGGTAGGAGACTTGCTGCCACCAGGGCTGTCAACCACGTGATGGAACAAGTCAGCCTTCCGTGTGTGACTGACTGAGGATCAACAACATCCTTGCGCTCAGAGAACTGCAGCTACTCTCTGCCACATCCCGGCAGCACAAAGCCACCTGGGAGTGAGATGTAGAAACTGCTTCCTTGGGGACTCCAGCTTGCTGCTGGCTCACTTTTCCCCGACCACAAACTCGTGCAAGGAGAACTGAGTGACCTGGAAGACTCAGAAGAAGTCTACCAGCAAACTGCAGAAAGCATGATGTAAGGGATATCCCTTGGAGCCTTTGGGTACCCTATGAGAGATACACCCCCATTGCTGTCCTCTGGGACCTCTTACCTAACACACACCCTCTGAGCACTATGCAGAGTGTCTTCCAGTTCTGAGGACTTCCACCCTAAGGACTTAGTTTTGACTAACTAGAAGTGAGGCTACCTGCCCTATTTCTTTTCTTGTTTTGTTTTTTGAGACAGGGTCTCTCTATGTAGTCCTGGCTGTCTTAGAACTCTCTATGTAGACCAGACTGGCCTCGAACTCACAAAGATCCACCTGCCTCTACCTCTTGAGTGCTGGAGTTAAAGGCATTTGCCTCCATGCCTGGCTGCTCTACTCTTTTAACTACTAGGTAAAAATGAGTTCATAGATTGTGGGATTGGATAGGACTTTCTGAGACAGGACTTCATGTGTTTGTAAGGACATACAGTGTGCTTGATCCTGACACTAACAAAGCATACCTGCTCCATCCCTCATCCATCCATCCATCCATCCATCCATCCATCCATCCATCCATCCCTTCACTGTCTATTTACTCAGTAACAGCAATTGGCATATATTTTTAAACAGCCCTGATTCCTCAGAACATTCAAAAGCAGAACAATGAAAACTACTTTCCCAGCTTCCTGTTAGACAAAGATGTGCACAGAATACACACACACCGACAGGTCTCTGCTATTCACATGAAGAGGAGTTTAAAGGAAACTATAATACTTATTAATGGAGACAAGTTGTAAATACTTTCTAACCCATTTTTTTCTGGGAATTAAATGCAGGAACTGTTAGAACTAACTCTATCTTTAACTGGGTGACCAGAGTGTGCCCATTGGCCTAAACTGCCTAAATGATCTCACCACTACCTCCATGGCAGACAAGCTCCTCAGCAGGGACTACTGATGAGAATACCCTTCAACCAGACACCCATCCTCTGCCTGCCTCCAGCCCGAGACTCGAGCAGGCCAGAGCAAGAGAGGCGCAGGGCCATGTGTTGTAACCCATGTGAGGCCTTGGCCTCGGAGGGCCAGGGAAGATCCTGCCTGGCTCTGGAAGCAATTGTTGTGAAACAGGAGCCTAGATCAGGGACTCCTGCAATCTCTCCCAGGGCTAAGGTGAACTAAGTGACTGGGGAAGGGGAGTCCCTGAAGATTCTAAGACTCCGAAGCTTCCCAGTGTTTACCACCATCTGCTTATGCAAACAGAGCATCCCAGGGCCCTGCAGTCACCTTGATGTCTAGAAAACTTGGCCCTCACACTAATGTCCTCCATCCTCCACTCCCACATCCTCCCCTGCACCACGGTCCCCATCTCCTTAAACCTAGACCAAGGGATAGTCATGGCTGCGATTCCACAAATGGCTGAAAGATGTCCAGTCTGCCATCACCCGAAGATTCATCACTGTCCGGGCTTCTTTTCCTCGGAGAAAGAAACTATACAAACAGCGGGTGCTCTAACACATGATGAAGCATGCTGTCATTTCTACCAACACCCATGCACACTACAAGGCCTGCCACCAGAACTAAAGCAGAGGGGAGGGGGGAGGGGGGAAGAAAACTTGAAACCTGATAAATAAAAAAGTGAAGGAGTTGGTCTCCTTCACTGCAGCGGAAGCAGGACCCACACTACTCTGTGAGGTCCACGAGAGAGAGGGAGGGGTCCCTCTACCCAAGGGAAGCTGAGCTCAGCCTGTTCTGAGGAGGAGCCCACTCCTAATGAGACAAGTTCAGCTCAAACAGCTGGCAGATATGTTATTAGCTTGTCACCAAAGACTTCTCGGAAACTCTACCAAGACTCCAGGGGAGGGATGGATCTAGGTTGAATCCTAAACTGGGAGTATGGGGCTTGAGTTTCGTGAGCCCATGGATAACTCCAGACACAGTTTGAAAGCACAAGATCAAACCCATCTTTCCAAGGGAAACTATTCCAACCATGGGCAGAAAAGGCAAGCATGGCGGCGTGGGGTCAGACACACGGGGGACCAGCACCATCACCAGCAGCCAGAAAGGCTTGTCAAGCAACAGAAATATATCACTGCTGGTATATATTCTTTGGCTTGCAAGTCTGCCATCTCGCCAGCACCCCAGCAGCCAACTGCTCATGTGCCTACCTTGCGCCTTGGTGCCAGCTTCCTTGGGGTTTTGGTGGCCAACCTGCAGTTCCCAGGGCGTTCCATTCCACCATTCTGCTGAATAGAAACTCCTCTCTCAATCACCCTGCAGACTGTGTGGGGCATCTCCACACAGCACTGGTTGCTTGGGCACAGACCCATGAAGCTACAGCTCCTGTGCCTGGCGTGTTATGTTATACCCAACCTCTTCATCAGTCAGGGATTGCACTTGGAGAAAAAAGCCTTTTGCTGGGCAAGAGACGGGGAACTAGAAACATATTCTAAACCCATGTTAGCAGAAACACCCAGCAGGGGGATGCCTTTGATTTTCCTGTGATCTATGGATTCTGAACTGCATTGGGGGTGGGGTGAAGGAGAAATCAGTCTTATGCTGAGTCCTCAAGGGATACTGATTTTTCTGGAGGACACAGGAACCAGGGTGTGGCAGTTGGAATGTTCCCCACAGACTCCAGGATTTGAACACTTGGTCCCTAATCGGAGACACTGCTTGGTGAAGCTTAGGAGGAAATACGTCACTCGTTGAGATTGAAAGGCCTCCAGTCAATCCAAGTTTGTTCTCTCTACTTCCTGCCTGCGGTTCAAGATATGAGATCTCAGCTCGCTGCTCTAGCAGCCCTGCTTCCCCACCTTGATGGTGATGGACTCTTATCCTTCTGGAATCGTAAGTCCATACAAACTCTTCTTTCCAGAAGCGGCCTTGGTCATGGTGTTTTTATCACAACGGAAAAGTAATTAATACATGAGGGACTGATAAAGAGGGGGTTTCCAGGGACGGTGCATACAGGCCCTTGATGCCCTCCTAGTAAGCCTGACTCACTGCATCTCTCCAGTGACCACTGGCTATTTAGAGTCTGCTGAAACTAGATAGCAATAACATCTTTGCTCCCTTCAAACGCCTAATACCAAAAGCAATTTTAAAAAGAGAAAAGGAATCCAGCAAGGCAACTTCAAAAAACCCAGAGAGTCCGGAAGAATACAAATCCTGTATGTAAGAGAAGGCTGAACTTTCTCAGTTTTTTTTACTGCCTGAATGTTTTACCTTCCAGCAAGCCAATGTAAGGCATTGTTCAGCTACATATTTAAAACACACATACTCACAAACCAATGGCATATAAATGACCCAACCAGCCAATGGTTGCATTATCACACTACGTGAATGACTGTGAAGGCCACAGCACTTTCTGGGGGTTAGGAGAGCTGTCAGACCCCTGGACAGCACTTACTACAGCTTCACACATAGCCAATTTGAACTCTTTCCTAAAGAGCCTGCAGGTTGTCAGAGCAAGAGAGAAACAAAGGGACGGAGCTGGGGATGCGGTGAGGAAATGTTCACCCTGAGAAGGTTGGAGCGAACTCCAACGCATCGGCGGGTGATGTTTCTTTGAGTGCCCTAGAGGCAAAGAGGAAATTCCGAATGGGGTGGCGTCCTTGTTAGGACTAGAGCTCTGGGGATGGAAACCTCAGCTTACCTGGCTAAGACTTTTCTTCTCTTTGTACATTTCCCGGCTGCCTCTTCTCTTCAGGGAACTCTGAAAAAGATCCAAGCGTCGCTTTGTTACTGAGGGTCGCACATGACAGCCGGCTCTTGCCCCTCCTGGTGGAGCTACTTGGTTCTAGAAAAAACAACACCCCACTCCGTGACATTTAAATGGTGTTGCGTGTGTTTGGGGTGCAGTGCTAAGGTAGTTGACATTCTAATTACCATCGCTAGGGAGCATTCATTCCTCAGTTACTATGTTTAATGCACAAAGAGGGTTCTTAGATGAACAGTAAAGAGAAGGCAAGAAGACAGACACAGGAAGTTTCAGAAACAGATACAAAGCAGGTCTGGAGCTGGCTTCTTTCCGAATTACACTTTGTTCAGCTAAAATCAAAATTAATTCTTGTGTTCTGAAGGGTCAGATTAAAAAGTGGCAGGCTCTTATTTATGGAGAAAACAGACCAGGATTTACCGGTCTTCCAGTAATAAATGCCATGTGTGCCAGAAGAAAATGAAATATGCAGATGTAAAATGAAAGCTAGAAGCAGAGACAAAAGGCTCCTAACTCCGGTGCAGAATCACTGGGTGCTGGGAGCAGGGAGCCTGTGGGTGGAGGACTCCTCCAGTCCTGTGATCTAACAAACCACAGACAAGGCTGGGAACCACAAGATTGCTGAAAAAGACTGAATTCATAATGGCAACCAGAGTGGAAGAAACTACAGGGCTTAACAATCACCAGAAATCTGCAGAACCCACTGGAGGGCAAACATGAAATACTGGTGATCAACGAACGGTAATGATGAATGCTGCCCATAGGGAAGACTTGATGCTATAGAGGCATTACCTTTCTTTATGAAGACAAGATCATTTTGTCCAAATCCCTCTCCCTTTACTATGTAATGTGAGAATAATATGCAATGTGTCTATAACAGGCTGTGTGTGTGTGTGTGTGTGTGTGTGTGTGTGTGTGTGTGTGTGTGTGTGTACACTCTATGATGTACTTTGTATGTGTGTATAAGCATAGTCAGAATTTCTAAGGACTTAACAAAGTGATTCTAGAATTCATCTAGAACAGGCTTAGCAAACTAGAGCTGTGAGGCTAAATTAAACTGCTTGATCTTCAAATGTGCTTTGACGATATGGTCTGAGGATACAGCCTCCATTCTTCCCTGGATGGTGTGCACAGCACAGACAGAGCTAATAACTGGTGGATATAGTCTCTGTTCTCCCCTGGATGCTCTGCACAGCACAGACAGAGCCAAGCACTGGTGGATACAGTCTCTGAGGATACAGCCTCCGTTCTCCCCTGGATGCTCTGCACAGCACAGACAGAGCTAAGCACTGGTTAAAACCATCATCACCTACAAAGTTGACAGCATTTAACCTCCCAGTCTGGCAGAAACACTCTAAATCAAGAGCAACAAACTGGTCAAAATAGGCAGGGATACATTGAAAAGGAAACAATGACAGTAGGCTCACTCTAGTAGATACAGAAATAGGATAGATATAATGGCTCGGTGCTGCAATAACATTACACAGGTTCATGAAACAAAACAAAAGCTTACAAACAGCATTGAGGGAATATGAGATTTTTAGCAATCTACACAGGCAACATTTTAAACCAGTGAGGAAAGAATGGGCTAGCTGGCGTAAGCTTGTAGAACATTTGTCTAAAAATTTCAAGATAGAAGCATTTTTCTTAAAAAGTGGGGGATGGAGTGATGGGTCAGCAGTTAAGAGCATTAGCTGCTCTTACAAACTTTAGGAGTTTGACTCCTAAAACCCACATGGTGGCTCATAACTATCTGTAACTCTAGCCCCCCCCCCAAAAAAAAAAGTCCCAGAATTTTCTCAAGTTGGGCATGGTGGCGCATACCTTTAATCTCAGCACTCAGGAGGCAGAGGCAGCAGATCTGTGAGTTCAAGGCCAGCCTGATCTACATAGTGAGTTTCAGGACAGCCAGGGCTATGTAGAGACACCCTGCCTCAAAAAACAAACAAAAACAAAAACAACAACAAAAAAAAAAGAATTGTTTCATCTATGATGCACAATTAAAGCAAAGGATTGGTTGTTTTTTGTTTTTTTTCTGTTGTTGTTATTGTTGCTGTTTTTCCTGCTTGGATACTTAGAGATTTAACAAAAGCAGAGCACCTGGGTTAGGAAGGACCCACCAAGTGAGACATGAGTGGGATGGAAGCTGGGCTCTAACTCCAGTCCTGACCCACCCCTGGGGCTGGACCCTCAGGGCAGATGCTGAGATGTTCAGTTAGAATGCTCTTCACACCCAGCACTCAGTTAAACGTGTGCTGTGAGACGCTGCAGTCACCTTTCTTTGCTCTTTACTGTGTATGTTTACTGGGTGCAGGATGATGTCTCGATGTGCATATAGGCACATGGAGTGATTACTAAGCCAAGCAAGTTAACATATGCAGCATTTCAGTCACTTGACTTTTGTTGTTGTTGTTGTAAGAGTATCTAAAATCTACTTGAGCCAAATCACCAGTATACAATACAGGCTGCTACACTTAAACCAGCCATCTGCTACACTGATCTTCAGATACAATGATGCTTTTGAAAAATATGGGCGGATACAGGAAATGCTCCTGATGTGTCAAAAGGAAAGTGCACGTGATGAACAGCATCTCCATGGGATTAAAACACAAATGTCATTGTATTACAGGTGCAATCCAGGAAAGTGGGTTGAAGGCGTACACATTACAATGTTGGCGATCACTGTGACAGCATTAGGGGGCACTTTTCATTCTCTTTGATGGCTCTTCACAGTCCCCCATCATCTACAGTGCACGTCACTGTCTTTGAAACGACAAAAGGCTGAGGGTACTGCAAGAGGGTACTGCAAGGTGGTCCATGTGTTCAGTGTATGTAAGCCCCCTCATTAAAGTCCCATATCTACGCAAATGAGAAAAGGTTAGGAAATTAAAACGTATACTGAAAAAAACAACGGAAGGGCTGTCTTGGACCTCATGTACAGGTATGCAGCAGGCACTTATTCACCAACTTCCTGGGTCTCGTCCCACAAACCGGTAGTATCTTTTATGTGCTTGGTCCTTCAGGTATCACATATACATGTAAAGTCCCAAGGATTGAAGAAACCAGCCAAGTACCCACTATTAATGCAGGTTCCAAAGCAGAGAAGCAAGTCACCATGAGGGATAATTGTGTTCTAGTAAAGGTCTCCTCCGGAGTCTGGTCCAATACAAAATGCTCAGGACAGAGGACTCTACAGAGGGGACCCTCGGGGTGGGGTGGTCTGTGTGGCATGTTTCATACCCAGCTTATTCCTGTGCATGATCCAGCAATCCATGTCTCTTCTAAAGACAATGAAAAGAAAGAGTAAATGTGGGTGCCAATTAAGTGGAAGGCGGGACTGGGGACTTGGGTACACCTTTCAGTCTGATCAGCTACCAGCAAATCAACTTTACTTGCTACTTAAAGAACAAAGTTTGGGAATCCAAATTGAATCTACTGAAGCCCTTTGCATGTTGTGCTTACCGCGTAAAAGTTGGGCAATTATTTGGGCTTTCTTTATTGGGGCGGGGGGTGCATGCCATGGCACACATGCGGAGGTCAGAGAACAACTTGTGGGCGTCAATTCTCTCCTTCCACCAGGTGGGTTCCAGGGGTTGAACTCAGGTCATCAGGCTGGACAGCAAGCAACAATGCCCGCTGAACCATCATGCCAGCTCAGTTATTTGGGCTTTCATGTCAGTTATCAAGACTTCCTATTTTAAGCCCAATTCTTTTAAGTAATTTCAGAAGAATTGGCGAGGTCGGTTGCTCAAGTGTTTCCACAGGCGGGCTAAAGCTTAAAATGTGAATTGTGAGTAAGTGGGGGCAAAAAAAAAAAAAAGGACATTGTAAAATGAGTCAGTGTGGGGAGCCAGATGCAGAAGGCCTTGCAGATTCTAATTATTTCGAAAGCTTATTTTGTGTGTGTTTCGTTTTTTTTTTTTTGTTTTGTTTGTTTTTAATGATTTTGGCACACAGAGAAACAACATCAGACTGAGACACGAGGGTGCTCTGGTTTCATTTCTGTTGCTGTGGTAAAATACCCCAACCAAAAGAAAGAAGGAAGGGGTCACTTCCAGTTCGTGATTCCAGATTACAAGCCATCACTGTGGGGAAGTCAAGGCAGACACCTCAAACACCCACCCACAGTCAAGAGAGAAAGGGCCCACCTGCTTGTTTGTGCTCAGCTCAACTTCTCCCCCGCCCAGGGAGGGGAGATGCACACTGGGCTGGGTTATTCCGCGTCAATTAATTAGGACAAGCAACCCAGTGTGGACAACCCCTCTCTGAGGATTTCCTCACGCAACTCTAGGTTCGGTTGAGTTGATAATTAAAGCTAACCATCACAAAAGGTGGTAGAAGCGTCTGTTCCTTTTAGGGTTACAGGCACAAAGATTCTATTAGTTCTCGTTCAAGAGCTAGCAGGTGTGGAAAAAGGCTGTGACCAGCCTGTCCTCCACGCAGTGTGCCCTGGCTGAAAGTTGCCACCTTTTTCCTCCTCTTCGCCTGTGGTAGTTACTTCTCTGAGGCTGTGACAAAGTATCGTGACCAAAAACAACTTCAAGAGTTTATTTGGGGTCTAGAGAGATGGCTCAGTGGTTAGGAGCCCTGACTGTTCTTCCAGAGGACCTGGGTTCAATTCCCAGTACCCACATGGCAGCTCACAACTGTCTGTAACTCCAGTTCCAGGGGACCTGACACTTTCACACACCAATGCACATAAAATAAATTTAAATAAATGATTTTTTTAAAAATAAATAAATAAATAAAGAGTTTATTTTGGCCTGGAGTTCCAAAGGGCTAGAGTCCACCATGGTAGGGAAGGCATGCTGGTTGGAACAGGAAACTAGCTGGTTACAGTTCCTTTTACACAGAGGAAGCAGCGAGAGGGAACAGGAAATGGGCAAGGCAATTAACTCACAGCCGGCCCTTCAGGAGTGGACTTCCTCCAGCAAGGCTCCATCTCCCAAAGGTATCATAACCTCCTCAAACAGCACCAACGACTGAGGATTAAGTGTTTAAACACATGAGCCAGTGGGGAACAGTTTCTCATTCAAACCACCACATCACCTGACCCTCTGCAGGCTCCTGGGAAGGATTTAGGCCTGGTGGTGAAATCCTGAGGGTGCAGCCACCATAATGGGATTGATGTTATCCTAAAAGAAAGAGACACCACTGCTTGGTCTGTAACCTCATACCATCACACTGGATCTTAGGGGCTTCAACATATGAGCTGGGAGGAAATAAACATTCAATCCATGATAGATGTGTAACAGAGGGCATAGTGCCCAATGTTAAGTGCCCAGTGAAGAGAGGTTGATAAGATCATCCTTGTCCAAGACGGGCTGTGGTGGCGCACACTTTTAATCCCACTGACCCTGGACTCCACAACTTCCAAAACTAAGAGATCTGCTGTTTAAGTTAGGACTTCTTGAACCTTTTCTATTCCTGGTATCTTTGTGCCTAACAAATCTTCAAGTGACTTCAAGCAATAGTTATATAGAATATGACTATAAAACCAACACTTACTGGTAACAAACAATAAAGAAACTTACCTAAAAGCAATTCTGCTATACATGGAATGTTTCCACCTATTAAAGATTAAGGCAAATTTGCATACTAATGAGGCCCGTGCACTTGTTTACTTTGACATGATGAGCGACATCTTGGCTGAACACTTGGCAGCACAGGATGTAAAATATCTTCAACATTTTTCAGAGTTGATCAATATTTTGATTTTATGATTGTCGATGCTAAGAACACCACTTGGCATGAATGTGTAGTAAAAATGAAAAAAGCAGAAGTATATTTAGGGCCATTTCAGAAATGGTTAGAAATTCTATCCGATTCCCAAAGCAAATTCATCAAAAAAAATAAATAAATAAAAATAAAACCCCTTTTAAAAAAACTCAATTCAGGGACTTAGACAAGAATCTTGAAAAATCAAACATTTTCACACAATATAATCCTAAATGATGCTAACGTGAATTTGTATGCTGAGGAATGATGGTAGGAGAACAAAATTCTTGACTTCTGTAATTAAACCATTGTGCTCTTACAAGAGCTGAAATTTTTTTATTATCAGCAAAAACGCTAAAATTCCTAACACATCCTGACCCCAGGTGTCTGAGGCAGTGTCCTTTGACATTGGGAGGTGTGACGACACACACAGTGAAAGTGAGCAGGGTAGGTAGGTGTTCAGCACCAAGACAACAGTGAAACCCCCAAGAAGAACATGTGCAGGCCCTGGCAGATATGGGGTTATGAGCCACAGTATAAGAAGCTATGGTGTATGCTGGTGTATGCTAACCAGCCTTGGACATTTTGTTATAGCAGCCCAAACCAACACACTACCAACCTTAAAGCTGAATGAGAAAGAGGGGGGTGGGGAGTGGGGATTTAGCTCAGTGGCAGAGCGCTTTGCGCTGGGTTCGATCCTTAGCTCAAAAAAAAAAAAAAAAGAAGCAGCAGCAGAGAGAGAGAGAGAGAGAGAGAGAGAGAGAGAGAGAGAGAGAGAGAGAGAGAGAGAGAAAGGGGGAAGAATGAATTACTGGTTACATAACCGAAAAGTCAGGTAATGTTGACATGCTCATACTAGGGACACCAGCTTTAGAACATCTCATCCTATGTTCTTGGTCATGGTCCTCAGGCTGTTAGAGCAACCTTCCCAAGGATCACATCGTCTTCATCTCCCAGATTCTAGGTATCTTTTTTTCCTTTTCTTTCTGAGCTCTGACTGGCATGTTTTCTCACCCCCAATATGTCTTGCCTTCCTTTGGCCAAAGAGCCCAAAGGACTATTCTAGGAAGCCACCCCACTCTTGAGGCGCCTCTCGCACAGCTACAAGATGCACTAGCTGGCACTCAGGAGGGTTCTGAAAGATCTGAGCTGCAGACAGCGCACATCCTTATTTGGAAAAGTCAGTCAGAAAACTGTCATCGGCAGGCAAAAACACCACAAAGTCAAAAAAGGAAGTTATATTAAGACACACTGCGCTGAAGGAAAATATAATTACAGAAGCCGGTTCCCCATGGCCAAACCCTGAAGAGGTGAAAAGGGACAGACAAGGGCAATGGCCTGTCAAAAGCCACAGTGTCTGTGGCCACAAGGCCCATGGATGGACAGAGGAACCCAGTAAGTACACCCAACCTATTAAATACAACCTTTCCCCAGGGAACGCAGTGATCAAAATGGCATGGCAGAACACACGCAACCGTGAGGAACAGGACCCACCGCTGCTCTGTACTATATGAGGTGGCTGAATAATTCATTTAAAACCCTGTGGACATGTATTTTGACACCTACTTATTGGAAGATTACTCTGATATGTACTACCAAATAATATAAGACAAATGGAAGGTAATGATTACAATATACATGAAGAAAAAAAGAAATCATGGTCCCTACAAAACTACAAAACCTGTCATGGTCACTATAAAATGAGGATTCACCCAAAGCAAAGTATCCTCTCCCCAAACTGTACGAAGAACTCCCCAACTCTTCATGAGCATACATGGGCATCAATGTCACCACCAAGCATTGTACGAAACAGCCAATCAGAGTCTGCATGTCAGAAGCCCCGACTGACTCCTTTAGTAGGGAGTGGATAAGTAGCCCTTGCATGGTGATAAAAGTTGGAAAAGTATGCCAATTGCCTAAAGATAAAGCACAATTTATCTGTAAGCACAATTTGTCTCTGGGAAGAGCTGGGCGTGGTGGCACTTGCTAACACTCCCAGAACTCAGCAGGCTGAGGAAGGAAGATCAAGATATAAGCCAGCTTGGGCTACACAAGAGACCTGGTCTCAAAATAAATAAATAAATAAAACCCAAAACAATCTGCCTCTGTCTTCCTGATTTACCAGAGGGAAATCACCCAGTCCAAAGACAGGCAAACTATTCCCTAGCATAATAAAACAAAAAGAAAAGCACACATAAAAAAAACGAGGCAGAGTTGAAAAATTATATGAACAAATATAATTAAAACACTGTGTGCCCTTTATGAAAAAACTTCATGGGTCATTTCATCAGATACATTGTGACTAGAGAAAGTATTTATCATTTTCACTTTATTTCAAACACAAATATATATGAGGTTTTGGGCTACATTTGGCAATATTTTATAGTGATCTACCACGAAGTTCTAATTTGACTTGGTATCGTTTTAATTAGTGTCTTGTTGCCGTGGTAAAAAAAATCCTTTGCAAAAGACAATTTAAGGATGGGTGGGTTTGACTCCATCATGGCACAGAAGTCACATCCAGCAGTGGCTGAAGGTGACTGTGTATACAGTCAGGAAACAGAGGAGGAGAAAAGCTCTGCTATGCTTTGCACAGTCTAGGGCCAAGACAGTGGGGCAGACAGTGCCACCTTCCTTGGGGCAGGTCTTCCCACTTCACTTAGCTTAATCAAGCTCGGCCATACCTGTGAGGCTAACCTAATCTGAGTGATCCCTCTCAGATAAGTTCATGGGCTTGTCTCATAGGTGACTCGAGATTCTGAGACCTCAACAGTCAATATTAGCCATGAAAGGTACCATCCCAGATAATCGAGAATACTGCGAGACTCACTGCCTTCATACTCGTCAAAACTCAATGAATTAAAAAAAAAAAAAATCCAAGATCTGTGCATTTCAGTAAAGGAAAATATCTCTAATTAACAATGTATATTTAGTGGGAAGTCTATAATTTATTTTCAAATGCACCAAAAACTAAAAAATGTAAGGGCAAATGGACAGAGGAGATAAACCAAGTATGCCAAAATGTTAATGCATACTGTAAGCGA
The DNA here is from genome assembly GCF_049852395.1 of Peromyscus maniculatus bairdii. Lineage (NCBI taxonomy): Eukaryota > Metazoa > Chordata > Mammalia > Rodentia > Cricetidae > Peromyscus > Peromyscus maniculatus. The sequence continues at coordinate 24,477,204 of NC_134864.1, forward strand.
GAGGAATAAAGGTGTTCCCTATCAAGTTAGGTTTATCAAATGTTCAAAAATGGTCATGGTAAAATGGGAGGGAAACATTAGGTGTGTAAGTTTTCAATGTCACTGAAAACAGTTAACATATTGCGCAGCCATTAAAATGATTATTAAAATATTTAAAGACAAAGGGAATTTTTCATAAAATCTTACTCTTCAATGTAAAAAATAAAAACCATATATAATCTTAACACGATTAAATATTTTTGTCTTGAAAATGTTTGGATGCTAATACACTTTGAAGATGCCAACACAGGGGGTCTGGATAGCTGGCTCAGCAGTTAAGAACACTTGCTGCTTTTCCAGAGGATCCTGGTTCAATTCCCAGCACCCACAGGGCTTCACACAGCCATCAGTAACTCCATCCAGTCCCTGGGTATCCAATGCCTTCTTCTGACCTTTGTAGTACCAGGCACACACATGGTACACAGACAACAGACATACATACAGGCTAAACACTCATATATATATAAAATAATAAAACAAATCTTTTTTAAAATCAAAATGCTCATAGCTATTTGTCAATGAGTAATAGAATTACGAGTGACTACAGATTTTTACAAATTCCATTAAAAAAATCAAAATTAATAGATGTTCCTTGAGGCACAATGGGATTATATGCTGATAAACTCATAGTAGACAGAAAATATTCTACTTTTAAAAAGTGCTTTATTTTTCTCTGCCGCATGGCACAGTCGAGCAGCACAGCACATGGAGGGTGCTGGGGACTTTCACTCATGCCCACAGCCGACTGGGAGCTGAGGTGCTGTCCAGTACAGCACAAGAGGGTGGTGCCCCCGTCAAACACCCCTGGCCCAGGAAAAGTTCAAACCCCGAGATTCCGAGGACAGCTCCTACTGAATACACGCTGTTTTTGCAACACAGCAAAGCTGATAACTCCCAAGTCAAAGCCCTTTAGTCAAGGACGACCCATATTATTCTTTTGAATCAGGAAAGATTTTCATTTTAGGAATCGTAGAATCATTCAACATCCTAATTAATAACTCTTTGTCTTCCCACCTGCCAGTGATGGGTTGAGACTGAGGGGCCCTGAGCCTTACACCACACAGAAATCACCAGGAAATTAAACAGGATTAACCTCCAGACAAGATTAGCTAGCTCTGTGTGGCTGGGGCCCCTCATGTACATCTTTGCAGAGGGCAACATGGGGACCAATGGGCACTTGGGGCAAGCAAACGAAAGTCCCAATCTCTAATTGCCTTCCTGGGCTCAGGGTTTCCTATCTGGAGGCTTCTCTCCTAGGCGAAGTATAACGTCCATGTGACTTACTGACCCAAATCTGCCTAGATCCCTGTTATCTACAGTCACAGCCTAGTTCCATTAATCATCCACCACACTGCTCAAACACTGGCCTGGCTGGCACCGTGCAGAAAAGCCATTCCAGTTCTAAGGCAAAATCTCCAGTAATTCCTGTCTCCAGGCCCCTAGATCCTTTCCTCCAAGCATTTACTAGGCCACACCCCAAATGGTGTGTGGGAGGAGGGGGTGGGGAGAGCTTACCCCACGGTTTTATGATTCTTATGGACCAGAAGCTTTCTCTGAGAATCTCAAGTGATTTAATTACGCAAAGGCAGTAACTGGACTATAGAGGAGGGGCAGGATGTGTGTGTGAGAAGCCCCTACAGGCCACTGGGCAGCTCTGATGCTGAAGAAGGGCTGGCCAGCCCTGGTAAGAGGTAGGAACGAACCTGTGCCCGGTGAATGGCAACCCGGAAGCAGAAGGGCTTCAAGAGCAATGCTGCCCTGGGGGCTAAGAATGGGCAGGGGGCAGGACAGATCTTGGGGCTGCAGCGGCTGGCACCAGCAGGCCCTCAGCCATCTTAAGCATGGCTTGGTGAGGAAGATGGCTAGGAAAGAGTTGCACTTGGAGCAGCATTCTTTGGAGGCACACAAACCACCTAAGCTTTAGGTGGTGAAAATCCAAGAAGGCAGTTTCCTTATCTCCAGCGCTGAGTGCCCTTCTCTAAGAAAATGCTCTGGGTAGGTAGGTAGCTTGCTACTCCAAACCACAAATAATATCTGCCACTGTATTATATTTATGAGACAGAATAGCTCACAACTTGGAAGCATGATCAGCTGCCAGACCAAATGTTTCCAGTGCAGCCCCCCTCAAAAGCGAATCGAGAGAGCCATGATTTGAGCCACCGTTATCTGCTAGACCGACCGCCGCTTGGGGAACCCGAGGCTCCAGCCTCTGATGCTGGGACACCGCAACAGACCCGGGAAAGGGTCCTTCAGCAGCCTGGCAGCACTGAACAAGCTCCAACAGCTGGTGCCTTGCTGAGGCTGCAGCAAGGTGGTGGACCAACTCACTAGGCAAAAAACCACACAGCCAGGGACAGAAGCGGCCTCATCGGGCACCGTTCTGGGGACACTTCTGTTGACATGCAGGGCTATAGTGCTTTTGAGCTGTGCCTGTGTGTGTGTCCATGGGGGTGGGGGCAGATATGTCCATTACTTGCAGAGCCTTATTTGGGGGCCTCTAAATGACATCTATAAGCAGCTCTTCCACAGCTGTGATCAAGACAACTTGTAGAAGGGTTCATTGGGGCTTACAGTTCTAGAGGGTCCTGGACCATCATGGCAGGAAAGATGGTAGCGAGCAGGTGGGCATGGTGCTGGAGCAGTAGCTGAGAGCTCATAACAAGTTGAGGCAACAACCACAAGTCAGAGGGAACTAACTGGGAAATGGCATGGGCTTTTGCAACCTCAAAGCCTACCCCAGTGACACCACCTTCCATAAAACCACACCCCCTTAATACTTCCCAAACAGTTCCATCACTGGGGACCAAGTATTAAAACACGTGAGCCTATGAGTCATTCCATTCAAACCACCACACCACTTGGACAGGAACTTTCTTATTTATAATTAGGAATAACAGTAATGACTGGCCCTGAGTGTGATGGTGAATATCCCAGCACACCATAGGGGTATCTCTGTGAGTTCAAGGCCAGTCTGTTCTATATACAGAGTTCCAAACCATTCAGGGATAGTGAGACTGTCTCAAAAACAAAAACAAGCAAGTAATAGCAATAACTTCCTTAGAGAAAGGGTTCCTGTAGGGATGAATTACAGTCATGTGCTTAATAAGTGACAATCACAATAAGCAGAACTTAGGGTAAAAGCAATTATGTCTTTTCTTGGTCAGAAAAAGAGTCATTATGAATCACTCTAGCTTTCTTCTCTCTGGGAGAAACCCAATGTTCAGAAAAAAAGTGTTTTCCATTCTGCATAGAAATGTGTACTTGGAGGGCAGAACCAACTCTGTGGGTTTCTGCATGTTCTTTCTGGGTGATTTAGAGCAGTACCTCACAGCTCACACAATGTCTTTTTGGGAAAACGTCTTACTATTATTACCTGCTCATACTCATAGGAGAGACTTTACCAGTCGAACTTTCCCACAAGAAGAAGGTATTGCTTCCATCACCACGGGAGCTAAGTAGGTCAGGCTTTGCATGATGCTGCTAAGTTCAGGGGAGATCCAATGGGAGCAGTGATTTCACACACGATTTATGAGATATGTCAAACCACCAGAATACAAGTTGCAACAATGTTCTCTCCACACTGTCCGATCCTAACCATCAGAGGGGAAAGTCTAGGCCTTTCTTCAACATAGTAAAATAAAATGAGTGGGAAGGCTGACACCATCTAAATTAATCAGCTTTGTGGGGATTCAGGTCTGGGATGGCCCCGTGAGACAGCCCCAGGCAGCTTGCCTTGCATCTGCCCCCAAGACATCCCTCCAATGGCTCTACCTCTCTCTCGGGCATTTTGACCAACTCTTCTCTTTCCAATCCCCTGACCATTTCTGGGTTTTCACTTTTTCTTCTCCAAAACTGAAAACCAGACCCGAGAAGCTCAGCCTCCTTCACAAGGCTTCCCCTTCGCTCGGTAGGAACATTTCCTGTCTTGTTCTAAATAAGAGAATTGTGATTTAAAGTAGATCAGTATTCCAGAGTGGAGAATGTCTTCATGTAGCTGGCCAGTCTCTTCAGGCTATAGACCATACAGATTTTCTAGGCACTTCCAAAACAATTAGAATGAAACAAAGAAGAAAGAGACAGGATGGAGGAACTGAAACGTCGCAATGCAGGAGGCGGAGGGGCTACTTTCCAACCTGTGTTTTCTCATGGGGTCTCTGGATCCTAGAGACTGCGCTTTATGTCACCTGTGGGCGATGCTTCTTTCTGCATGGCCACATCATTATTATTGCTCAATTCTCCATCACTTTGGGGGCCCCTGGAGGCCCTACTCTCCCAACCTCAAGGACATCTGTCTTCTGTCATCATTGATTCTTCTCTCTGTTCACTCCACGTGTGTACCTCCCAGCCACCACACATCATCCTTTCTTCCTTCTCTTCTCCCACAGCCTTAGGAGGACTTGATCATCTGGACTATTTCTAGAACGCCTCCACACTAGGGGCATCACCTTGGTGTGGCTCTCTTCAATCAATGCTGAGCTATGTAATAACATGGCGGGCTGAGGGAAGGGGAGTCAGTACCCATGTGCACGTGCAGGAATGAGGAGGAGGAGGAGGAGGAGGAGGAGGAGGAGGAGGAGGAGGAGGAGGAGGAGGAGGAGGTCAGGTGTCCTGGTCTTTCACTCTCCCACCTCATTCCCAGGAGACAGGGTCTCTCACTGAAACTGGAGCTTGGCTGAAAGCCTTTCAAGTGGTCCTCCTTGTCTCTGCCCCCTTATAGCGCTGGGGCTGTAGGCCCACATGGCCACACCCAGCTTTTTACAGGGTTGTCGGGGACTTGAACTCAGGTCCTCATGATTGTGCTACAAGTACCCTTACCCACTGAACCATCTCCCTAGCTCCCTTCCATCTACTTTACTTCTATCATTAATTACATTTGTTCACTGATCATTTCACATATGTGTATTGTGTGATCTGATCACGCTCACCACCGCCCTCTCTTATTTCCCTCTCACCCCTACCAAACCCTACTCCCCTCCCTACAAAACTCTTTTCTACATTCATCTCTTTTTCTTTTGTTTTGTGATCCACTGAGTTGAAATAGGGCCGTCTATATGAACATGGCTTTAGAACTATCCATTGGAGCCTGATGGGCTCACTGGTGGCTTTGCAAGTGAATACAGACTCCCCTCCCCAAGAATCTATCTAGTTCAGCAGGGAAGGATCGGACCCCATAAACAATGCCCCCCATCCATGACGGACTGTTGACAGGGCAGTTGTGTAAAGGCCTGGTACAGCTGCCATTGTGTTTAACTACAATGGTTGTGTCATCTCCAGAAGGTGGCATGTTGTGTAGCCTTTGTCCCCTCCTCTGCGCTTTTTCATTCATCCCGTTCCTTTTTTCATAAGGCTCCCTAAGACGTAGTGGGGGAGGTGTAGACATTATTCCGGGCTGAGCGCTCCTCCATCACTTATTCTCAGCACCTTAAGCAGCCACGAGTCTTCTGCATTCACCACCATTCACTGCTCTCCATCTACTTTTAACGTCACTTATGCACCTGCAATAGGGCTCCCTCTCTGGCTGAGGTACACATTCTGTGCTGTGCAGCCTTGCAGGTATGTGGGCATTGCTACCTGTGGGAGAATGGGCAACACAAAGTCACATGCCCATTCTGCTAGTCACCCATGTGTCCTTAACACGGTCTCCCTAATAGACACTTTTAAAAACACGATCAGTGTTCCAATCACACTGTTTGCAGCAGTCAAATGGTGAGTATACCCAAGTGTCTGTCAAAAGATGGGTGGATAGCGACAACATGGTCCAGACCTACATTGGACTTATCAGGCAAAATAAAGAAGACAATTCTGATGTGAGATGGAAACACACACCAATACTATATGATTCCACTAGCACACAACACCTAGAATATACAAATCCACAGACACAGAGAAGAAAGCCGGGTTACCACTGGCTGGTGAGGGACCGGGGGAGTAAACCAACTACTGCTTAAGACGTGCAGAACACCTCGCTGGGGTTAGGAAATGTTCAGGGGACAGTAGTGATGAGTAAAACCACTGAGTGGCACACGCAATGAGAGTTAAAATGCCAACTTGTGCATTGTGTACACTTACTATAATAAAAAATATATAAGTAGATCCAAATTGGTCTCTTTGAAGAGTTGGAAAGGCACACCCACAACTCTCATAGGGGTGTCGCGGCTTAGTCTGGGGTGTCACCGTGGACCCTTGTGATTTACTGCACTTGCACCCCTGCAAAGCTATACATTCCCTTTTCTCTCCTTTTATGGCCTCACAGCTAAGATTAGCCAGCTCTGTTTTCAATCTGTAAAACACACGCTGGAGCGGACTCCTACTGTTTATAAACGTGAAGGCAGCTTTTAAACACACCAAAGCTCCAGCAAGGGTTTTCTCCAATGGCTTCATTTTTTTTTTAATGGTAATACACTTTTTATAATTTCTATTTTCTTCCACCTCCTCTATTGATACTTCAGGTCTGTCTATTTGAATAAACTACTATAGGCATGCTTCCTTTCTAAGTAAATAATTTCTTCCTCACTCCTCATGAAAAGGTATTTCTAAAATTTGCTCAAAAAAAAAAAAAATACTAGTGGGAGAAATTTCAATCCTTCACAGAGTTATTAAATCTTAAGATTTGTTTTACATTCATGAAAATACCTTCTGTAGTGTCTTCTACAGTTGTTTTATATGCACACACGTTCACACAACACTGTCTCGTGGAAATATGGGAAGAAGAAAAAAGGCAGGCACAGAAGGAGCTGGAAAGGCTGGAGATAAGAAAACGGGGACCTAAATCAGGAAAAGGGCCTGAGTCTTACCTTCTCTTCCTAGCACAGTTCTAGCATGTGCTCCCCTAAACCCCTAGGAGCCACAGGCCAAGGTCTAATGTTTTCTGAGACCCTGGTAGAAATAGAAAGCCTATTTTCACAACAATCAGCCATTCATGACCATTGTACTTTCTCTAGAAATGTGTGCCAATTACATGCCTTTCCAAAGGTCCCCTGCTTGGGCAGGCAGCTCGCCCTTAAATAAGGGCCTCATTATGGCACTCTGCCTTTTGAAATGTTTTCTTCTCCTGAGACTGTTTTCATGCTGCTGATAACAAATGGGGAACCTCTTCAATTGCCCTACAAGCGGGGTTTCAGAGTGCCCTTTGGGGAAGTGCTCTCACTCTGAATTAATGATGGAGAAAAGGGTTTAAGTATATAGGGTCCTGGCCATAGGAAGGTGATAAAAGCAAAGAGCCAGTATTCTGGCCCAATCTGTAATCAGCAGGATTCTTTCAGAATGCCTTTTTAATCTGACTCTGACATATGGCTCAAAACCTGCTAAGGGCTTAAAACAGAATGGACTGAGCCCCAGGAAAGACATTTGACAGTGCTGCATAATTTTCTTCCTCCTTGAGAAGAGCAAGCACTAACTTGTGGACACTAAGCCTCAGAGCTAATCTCCTCCAAATCGTCTGGATTCACAACCTAAAAACCGGTAACAGTTGTCCACTTTCCCCAACATCCCAAACCCTTGCCCCTTTTCCCCTTCTCTTCCTCGGGACTAAATGACTGTCCCAGACTGTAGAAACTGGAAGGAGAAAGGAAGGGAGTTTTTGTACACGGTTGGTATATTCTGTCTCCTCAACTCTATTTTGAACACCTGTTGTCAGGTTCCCTAGGTAGCAGCAAAACGTACAGATCCCATGCTCCCAAGCCACCGCCATTATATACTGTCTGATCGCAAACACCGAGTGACCTAAATATGCCGAAGCATGGACAAGTTTCAGGATGCCTCAACAGCACCCAAGGCCACAGCTCTGTGCTCAAGCACGCCTTTATAGATTTACCAAGTTGTATGACTTAAAATATCAAGGCAGAAGCATAATCAATCTGAAAGATGTATCCATTGTCTTCAATCACCCCCAAAATTTATGGTCGAAGGAACGTTCTATAAATGATCTACAGAACCAGAAAACTTAAGATTATTTTTCCCAGGGAAATATGAGGTGAGCCCTGCCAAGTGGATAAGGAAAAAACAAACAACAACAAAACAAAAAACCTCACAGTGGCACACCAGCCACCATCACAGTGCTGAGAAGGAAAGTCAACGAAAAGCTTTGTCAGACACCGCCACAAACTCTCCCCAAAGGGCATCTTGACAGCTTTTATCTTCTGCACATAAAAAATGAACAAGCAAGATTTTAAAACCCTTTATCCAAATCCACAGTTTGGAAGCCAATTACGGGAAGATTGGCCTTCTTCAAAACAATGGGAGTATTTTATTACCACTGCAAAATGCTACCACATCTCAAGATCTGGAAAATTTTATCAGCCCATCCCATCAGAAGAGATACTTCCTAACCAAACAGAAGAACTCTTAGAGACACAAATGGCCTCTTCTGTGTTTCTGCTTCTGGAAACAACACCTGCGTGTTTGTGGCAGATGTGTCTCTGCAAAAGGACCCAGGGCAGGCAGAGAGAGACATAACACCTCCTTCCTGTCCCATGTCCTCTCTGCAGGAGCCAGACTTCCTCAAGGCTGCTGACCCAGGGTCAATGGGCAGAAAATAGTCTCTCTTTGCCCCTCCTCAGCCCTCCTGCCTCCAGCCACCTCTATTTTTGTTCCTGACCTGCGTTTTGTATTCACGGATTATGGGGCCTTTCTTAGGGGAAGGTAAGGCATCACTAGAGTCGGCATCAGTTACCACCACTGGGATAGTTCGCGAACCCAGCACCCTCAAGAGTGAGATATTCAATTTGCCTTTGTGAAAACTAAAATGTAAAACAATAGAAAATAAAGATCACTGCTAAAGAAGAATATGGCATTCCAGACTCCTCCAAGTTCAGCGGCAAGGACAGGAAGCATGCTGAGGTGACTCATGGTACCCCCCATGGCAGGTCCAACGCAGTTAGAATACTTCTTCCAAAATGCTTGGGAGCAGAAGTATTCAGATTTCAAGGTTGCCTCCTTCCCAGATATTAGAATATTAGCACATATAAAATAAAATATCTTGAAGAACCAAAATCTAAACATAAAATTCATATATATATATGACACACACTGAAGGTAAATTTACACAGTATTTTAAAATAATTTTGGCTGGGCGGTGGTGGCGCACGCCTTTAATCCCAGCAGCCAGGAGACAGAGCCAGGCAGATCTCTGTGAGTTCAAGACCAGCCTGGGCTACAGAGTGAGATCCAGGAAAGGCGCAAAGCTACACAGAGAAACCCTGTTTTGAAAAACCAAATAATAATAATAATAATAATAATTTTGAACACAAAATAGTTTGGGGTATGGAATTTTCCATCTGTGATGCTCAAAAAGTTTTGAATTATGGAGCATTTTTTACTTTGGGATTATGGATGTGCAATCTGTATTTCTGACTCTCACCTACTCTTTCAGAAAAGCCACGGGACTTGTTTTTGTTTTCTTTCTTTCTTTTTCCATGTTTTTAGTGTAATTATAGAATATAGGTCAGTTTTTTTCCTTGCGTCTGAGGCTCCAGCTAACAGGCAGTCCCTGGGGACTCTACTGTAGGGCTTGGTGGCTGACTATTCCATGGTGCTAACTCTGCCCCCCTCACTGGTAATCAGGGAGCCAGTGCCTCCTTTGTGCCCTGTGAATATAAACTCATTAGAGGACAGGACACTAGACAACCATGGCCATTAGAAATGGGTAAAAGCCAACTTCGTGTAGAAGGGGTCTCTGAGGTGTGAATACATCTCACTGGATATATGCCTTAGGATTTACTATAGACGGTTCTTCAGAATTAAGGGACTTTTTAAGCTGACAACACCTGGATGCTGGACAAGCTGAACATCACCACCTAACGTGACAAAGACACTCTCAATTTCTGTTTCTCTTCCTCCCTTGCAAAGGCTCTAAATGTTTCCTTTCTCCCCCAGGAATAGTTTGCTTCCATACTTCGATATTGCTGAAAATCCACCTGCATACGGATTTTAATCCCTTGCCTAGTAAAGATTAAGTCCTACAGCAGAAACATGGGGAGGGCTATAAAGCACAACAACCTCCATGAATGCCAAACCCCCCCCCCCAAGAGACCTGAGTATTCTGTGCCAAAGCCTAGGCACCTGCTGTGCAGGAGATGGCTGCTGTCGCACTGCATACGGGGCAATTTTCAGTCTGCAAGTTCACCTAACAAGTGCAGGAAGACAGTCACATGGGAGCTGTGTGTTCCAACTCGCCAGGCAGCATCCAGAGACACTTCCCGTTCTGTGAAGGGATGCTGTGTGCTCTCAAGGAGGATGAGGGTTTTTGTCTTTAAAAGGTGGGTTAAACATTAAAAATAGTTGTAATCTGTCACAAAATGGGTCAGGTTAACCTGGATCCCCCGCCCCGCCCCCCCAGAGATATCCTGGAAGGATCAGAGCTACACACTGGCTCAGGGTGGTTTTCTGGGACAAGGTCGGTTCCAGGGAAAGCGAGCAGAAAAGACAGGTCCTTGAAGTGTTCTCAGCAGAAGGTACAGCTGCCCATACTATTCGTCTTTCAGAAAGAGTAGCAAACGTAAAGTGCCTCCCCCCGCCCCCACCCAGTACCTCCTCACTTACAGAGGAGAAGGAATGAAAGAGTTAACACTGATGTTCTGTGCTCGTGAGGACATTTTCATATCAAATATAACAGCAGCAAGCAAGTCCAAAAGAGTCACTGCAAACTCGGCAACAGAAAGTCTGGGTTCTAGAACCTCCCGCTCTGTTACCTGTGTGACTTCAAACAGCTCCTTGGGTGAAATCGGGGGATTTATGGAGAAGCTGCCACCTAACTCCAGAGCAGGGCTGAGAAGCAGCCATAGCATGGTAGCATTCGGAGGGCCACGTGGCTCTATAGAGTTAATGTGGCCATCTTCACAGACAGGTTCCCCGGGGACTCCAAAGCAATGTGTGTGGTGACTAAGGGCTCCAGCCCCCCAGCAGCTAGTGGAGGGCGAGGCTGCTCACACCAGGGGGCCTCTTTGATGCTGCCACAGAGGATGCATCAAAGAGCGAGGGCAGGCGGAGCCTTTCAGATGTATTCCACCTGCAAACCACTCTCTTCCCACCACCATGGCTGAACAGCTTTCTTCCCACAAATACACCTGCACCTCACACCTCAACAAGACAGAGCTGACAAAAAAATAGACGACAGGAAAGAATACCACACGGAGAAATGGGAAGGGTAACATCAGCATACTGTCGCTCCGGGGAGCCCGGTGGGAACGGCTACAGAAACGTAGAAAAATGAAAAGGTGTGCAACTGCTCCCCATAGAAACCCTATGAGATGATCTGGTTCCCTTCTCCTCCCTGACATCACTGGTGTGTTCCACAGGCTGGTTTGCCATCCTCGGGTTACAAAGCCCAGGCCGAGGACTGAATCATTTATGCCTTCCATATTCACAACAGCTGTGAGTATGCACATAGGCAACGCTTTATAAAGATGATTGCTTTAAGCGAGAGAGTGAAGGAAGCGGGGAGAGAACTATCTGGAAGCAGGTCCCTAAGTCTACAGGAAAGCATCAGGAATGGTAATAGCATGAAAAAAAATTAACATACTCTAGAAACTTAAAAACTATAACCAGATACTATGCTGTGAGGTGGCCTTGTATCAGTCCCAATTCACAACACACTCCCAGATGTTTTTATAGTGTATGGCACAGTCTGGGGCTCACACTGCTGTGTGTGCCATGAACCCAAGGCTAGGACCAGTCTTTACTTGGACCATGTTTCAGGAACGTTTGCATGAGCCCCTGAGGGATGAGGCAGGATCCCTTCACAGCAAAGAACAGTCTTCTCAGCTGAGACAGCAACCCACTGCAGATGTAGCATCCGCCTGGGCCCATCAGGTCACACTTCCCGAGTGTGGGATAGAGGGTGGGCTGCCTGATACGTCCTGAGGGATGAAATCCCGTGCCTTCAAACAAGAAGTCTCAAACATCCTTCTGCATCCAGAGAGAAGCAGCAAGCTCACTTTTAAGGCTGCAAGTAAGCCAAAATCCAAATGCCAATAACTTTATTTTAAATAATGATTTTTTTCCAATTTAAAAAAATGGTCTTGGGGGATGAAGAGATGGCTCAGCATTTAAGTGTGCATACTCTCTTCCAGGGGCCAGGATTTGGTCCAGTTCCCAGCACTTACAAATGCTTGTAACTCCAGCTGCAGGGGATCTGGCAGCCTGGCCCCCACAGGCATGTGCACATGTGGCATACATTCTCCCACAAACATAAATACATACAAACATACGTATTCATATATGAAAATAATGAAAATAAACCTTTGAAAAAATTTAGCCTTTACAACGAATCCAAGAATTAGAAAAACAAAACATACACACACATACATATATATATATACAGGTAAATAAAAATAATGGAAATAAGTCTTTGAAAAAAATTTAGCCTTTACAATTGAATCCAAGAAAAACAACTGGATTAGAAAAACAAAACAAAACCAAAAATCCCACGTGCTTTTAAATGGGATCTATCTGGCACACACTGGCATTTTATGAAAACCGTCTTTCCCATGGGGTGCCCTTGACACCCAGTTCCAAGTGTGCATAATGACTTCTGTCTAAACCATGCACAGCCTCAGCCAGGCAACCCCTCGGCCTGTCTGGATCTCATTCACTCCTCTCTCCTCCATGCCTAAGTGTGCCCAGGCTTCTGCTGAAGTCAGCAGCAGAAGCTGAGACAGGGAAGGAAAATCGGCCCCTGATTTTAGTTGCGTTCCACACTCTCTATCCAGAAGCTCCAAGGAGCCATGTTGGAGACGAGGATGTGACTGTCTGCCCACCTCATCTGCTGGCTTCTCGCTGTTCTTCACGGCGCTGTACTTAGGTCCTCCCTACAGTAACTATGACTACAAAACTCTGACCCTCCTCATGCTTTCAGAGTAGACTACACACCCAGCGTCGGGTACCAATACCCCAGCCGTGGATCCTATTGAACATCAATTCTAGTCCTGATCTGTGACCTCATTTTCTGTCTCTTTCTACTGGGATTAACAGTTGAGATGGAAGCAAGGAACCTGTGTGTCTGCAAAATAAAAATTACAGCATTTTTAAAGTGTGCAATAGTATTTTCCCTGCCTGTTCAGATGTGTATGTAGCATGTGATTGGGACATAAGCCTGGTCTCCATGGAGGCCAGAAGGGGGCCTTGGATCCTTAGGAACCAGAGTTACAGGCAGTTGCACGCCACCATGGGGGTGATGGAAACCCGGGTCCTCTTAAGTGCTCTTAACCACTGAGACATCTCTGCACCTTAAGGCTGGAAACAGTTTTACTCTTCATAAGCTGTTCCGGGTGCCTTCCTGTGAGACAAAGCTCTGCCAGTCCTTTCTTAAGCTTTCCCCCAAATCAAACATGAAAACAACTCACAATGGCCAAAGAAAACCATCAAACTTGAAAAAGTTCTACTTGGACATCGCACAGAAAAATATCAGTTCTCTTGGTCCACGCGCCACCAGTATGTGGAAACTAAAATGTTAAATAAACAAGACAGTAACAAACCGTCCAAAATGACCACCCAAATGTACAGGCGACTTTTAGAAGTAGTCGCGATATTGACGCATCTGACTCAACAATCAACTGTTTCAATGCTCCCACGCAGCATGTGTGACAATGTTTAATTTGACCTCATATCTAGTATGGTGCCCCCACCAGATCTCTTCCCCCCCCCATACCGATGCCCTCTGCCTCTGCTCTCAGGATGCTGCAGGGCAGTAGGTCTGCTCCGCTGCCCACTCCCCTTACCTTCAGCTTACACAGCCATGAACAGTCTCCTTGCAAGACACTGTCATGCTGGCTTTTGCTCCAAGTGGATCTTAAACACTATGCTCAAGTTAGTGAGATACATTCAAAAGGGGGCCCTGTGGATTCTGTCTGTCCAACTCTGGGTATTCGTATTTCTATTTTAACCTCGTCTTGCATGGTGAATGGCCTCAAATGACTTTATTGAGATACACACTTACATGGCACTGTACACTGTGCCAGTCTTACTTCAACCACATCATGCAATTTGCCCATAAGCCTGGTTCTGCACTGGGTCACTGGGATTCTAGTTTTGCCAGAGTTCATTTCAGGCTTCCTCTTCAGTAGAAAGGCCTAAGGCTAGAGGCCCCAAGAATACAGCAATTATTTTCAGGTTACAGGCACATAGGAAATGGATGCCAAACACAGTGTCTCCATCAAAAATCATAGCAGAGAATTCAGGTTTCTGTTTGGGAAAATTTTACATGGCCACTCTTGGTCAGAGCCCAGAACAGTAGTGGCAATGTTAGTTACATGCCCCAGAAGCATGGATAAAATATCATGTTATGCTCTTGGGTGGTCACTGGAAGAGGCATGTTTAACATCTATGCCTATAAAATTTAAAACATAGAACCCATAACTTGGCACAATTCCCTTCTGGGGTCTTTTATGACAGAACCCACACGAGCTATGTCCAAACATGTCAAAAGTCTATTTAAACATTTCAGCAAAGAGCGTAGAGTCAGCGACAGTCTGAATCTTCCCCCCCCCTTTTTTTTTTCTGCATAAACTTTCTTCTCCTCAAAAATCCAAACAGGCATGGATCCAGTACTGATGGGGACAGTCACAGGATGGTAAACAGGTGCAGTCACATGCCTGTGCCTCTGCCGACCCAGTCTTCTTCATCTTCGGGGCACACAAGGGCAATAGTGGCCTGGCACAGTGACTTGCCACAGGCACCCTGCAGCTGTAAGAGCGTCTGCCCCACCCCAGGGCTCTGCGGCTCACTAGCAACTTCATCAACACATAAACAGAGAAGAACTCTGGGGGCCTTGTTCCAGCAAAGCCAGAGGGGGCCCCTCTTGTCACTCCTCCAGGGAACTTGTTTTATCTGCAAGCCACTGAGCTGTCATGGAGTGCTCTCCTAAGACAAGCCCCCCCTGAAGTCAGGTCAGGGTCGCTGCAGGGCATTAAAAATACGTCAGTAATCCTGTCGGTCCAGAAAAAACATCTTCAAGTCCCATTTCTTCTGGAGGTAGGCACTCGGGGGTCAGAGTGTATAACCTTGAGGAGTGTATGCGGCAGTCAATACTTCCTCCCTGTCCCTCATCTGATGCAAAGACGGACACTTCTTGCTTTTACACACTCAGTCAGTCAGTTGACGAACAGCTACTGCCTTGGTACTAGATACTCGGCTCTCTTTGAGAAGCTGGGGACACAGAGAAAACAGTGGGGGTACCCTTATAAGGCAGGCTTGGGTCTGGATTCTTTCTAGGACCCTTAGTCTAGCAGCCAATAAATATCTGTCGTGAAATGTCACTGCCATCAAGCTAGCACTGGCTTTACCCCCCCCCCCCCATGGAGTCACAGAAGCAAATTCCAAGTACCATCTTAGGTTGTCGTGGTACAGTTGCCACTCAGAGCAAAGCTTGAGCTCACAAAGACAGAGTTAACAATCCCATAAGGGGACACTGGCATCCCTGCTCTGCAGCTGCAGAGGCTTAAATCCAGGTCATTAAGCCACCTGTCCACAGCCACCTAGCTGCTAAACGACAGACCAGAACTTACGTCCAAATAACACCAAGCTCATGCTCTCTGTCTGGGCACGGCTCGCCGTGACTCAGCACCACTCTGAGTGGAAGGTGCCGTCCTCACAGGCGTCAACAGGCGGCCATGCCCTCCACACAATCTCCTGGCCATGGACGCCTGTCATGGTCAGAAACGCCTTTGGTTGGGTTGTTTTCTCCCCACGTAGACCTTTGCTCAAGCCTCCTAAACGGCTCGCTCTCCATCCTGTCCCCAGTGTCCACTCTTCCAAATTACACTAAGACTGTGCCATGTTCTTCTATGATCCTGCTGGAGCAGGAGCCCATTCCTTTCAAATACATCCAACAACCCAAGCAGGACATGAGGCCCACAGGCCTTGTCTTTGGCCTACCAGCCTCCCTCGGGCTCATCTCTGACCCTTCTGCATCTTGCATCCCTTGCTGTAGTGACACATGGTTTAATAGTCCCAGACCAGGAGGCTTTCTTACCTTCTGACCACAGTCCTCTCCAACCTGATGTAGCAGTATTACTGCCACCCTAGGCAGCCAGCTGATCCGGGTGCCCTATGGTGCACCTGACTTTCTGTCTGCTCATCCGTGCCATGACGCCATGAGTGAGGAGATGCTTCTCAAAGAAGAACACCCCAGGAGCTGAAAGTGCAGCCGAGTAGCCGAAAGCTGCCAAACAAATACAGCATGTGGCCAAATGCATCTCCAAGTGAGCTGGGGCAAGTCCAGGGTCTCTGTATATAACAGAACTAAAGGTGGAGACGGTGCGTGTGTCACTTGCAGGGGAAGCATCACGAGCCGCTGATGGCATGAAAGGACCTCATTTGTCCTTAACGTGAGAGAAACTGCTTGGGAAAGATTTAACTCTGGATGACAGCTACTGGGAGAAGCAGTTGCGACTACTTGGCTAGGAGATATAAGGCTGCCCTGTGAGCCGCATTTTACCAACCAGGCAGCTCCTTCCCCGAAGTCCCGCCTTGATCCACCAGCACTGCAAAGGTCAGAGGAAGGTCTCCTGAACTAAAAGGTAACTCTGAAGAATACAGACGCAGACCAGTACTCCCTCACTGCACTGCCCCAAACACACACACACACCTTGGACCTTCTCTGCTGTCGGAAGCTTTGGGGGCTGCGGAGACAGCTTTGTGGGTCAAAGGGCTCGCTACCAGGCCTGACAACCGGGGTTCAAGGCCCAGAACCCACATGGTAGGAGAGAACTGACTCCCATGAGTTTTACCCTCCGCACTTGCACCATGGCACATACACTAAACAAACAAATCAACAAACATGTTTTTGAACACGTTTTTCTGGTCCTCTGAATTCCCATTCCCCCCAAGTTATAAATCTATTTCCATTAACTATTTTTGTTTTCTTAGTTATAACTGCTGGTTTCCTTAAGTCTGTTGGGATTTTTTGTTTAATTGCTTTCTCCAAATAGGGATTCATAAAATACCTCACTGTCAACAACAAAAAATAAACAGAAACCAAGAGGGGGCATTTTTTTTCTAAACTGAAGTAGAAATGTTTACTCTTCTAAAGAAGGCTTCTTGGCCAACCTCCTGGGACAGAAACAGCAGCTAATCACAGGCAATGCTGTGAATGTGCTGTGTTCAAAGCTGTGTGGAGCGAGCCTGACTTGCTGGATGCTTCCTTCCATCATCCTCATGGCTGGTCTCAGCTATTCAGCTTACATGCAGCCAGTCACTCATTCAATGCATGCACGCAGCTAATCACGCATTCGTTTCATGCATGCGCTCGCCCATGCATTCAATAGATGCTTTTACGTGGCTACTGGAGTTAAATTAAGAAGTCACCGTAATGGAGAGAAAAGTGAGTGAGACGATGCCTTCCTTCGCAGAGCTGTGTCTACCTCATAGGGAGGTCCAGGTTATTCCTCAGATAAGAACGAAAAGAACTCCACAAGAGAACACTCCCCCCCCCCCCCCCGCATGTGTTCATCAAAGGACTTGGGAGCTTAATCGAACAGATTGCAAGGAAGAAGGCACACCATATGAATCAAATGATGTGGGGTACACCTCAACAAAGCATATACAGGGGGTGTCTAGCAAGTGCCCAAGTGAGTCACTAGGTTCTTGGGAACAGAAAGGAAGAAGCTGGAAAGGGGTTAAATGGGCCTAGCCATGGGGGTGGAGAAGACTGTTATGGAAGACTCACATGGCAGCCTTGTGCAGAGCTTACTGGACGGGAGGTACTGAGGCAGAGGTCCACCACGGAACTACCAAAATAGATGTCCCAGGAGTCTCGGTCCCAAGGAGGTCGAGAGAAGGGAGAGATATGAAGAAACCAGGGAGCTCTGTGGTGTAGCGGCTGATTGGGGTGCTGGGTCATCCTCCAAGGAGAGGTAGCCAGGGTTAGGCCTGAAGATCTAGACTAGAAGGACCTGTGGCACTCACTGTCAGCACAATGCAGTAGTGACAAAAGGGACCGAGCGGCTCCTCAAAACCCACTGGGGTCAGGGGTGCTCCAGCACAGAATACGCATGCAAAGGCAGAAATAATAGCGACCCTAGCCGCTGCTCAGGCCATCTATTGTGGGGAAGGGCGTTAGGGGAAAAAAAAATCACCGCAAATGAGTTGCTACCAAGAGAAGCAGTCAAAAGGAAATAGAGAGCGCGGGCCACGGACTCTGTGCTCACGAGCTGTGTGTCACATCAGGTTCCATGAGGACAAGAGATGGTGCACGATTTAACTTCTCTGCCACCCTCAGTGTTGCGAGTTGACCCCAAGAAAAACATGCTCAAGTCCTAACTCTGATAGCAGTGAATATAACCTAATTCAGAAAAAGGGTCTCCACAAGGTGATCAGGTTGGGATGAGGCTACAATGGAGGAGAGCGAGTTTGATCCACTGTGGCTAAGAGTCTCACAAGCACAGGGAAGAGAAACATACACACACACACACACACACACACACACACACACACTCGGAGAAGGCTGTGCGATGAACCGGACACACACAGACATGGCTGAGTGTCAGCCGAGCGAGACACTGAAGTAATACAGCTGTGGCAGTGCATCCAGGATGGCTGGCCCCGGCAGAAGCAAAGAAAAGGGCAGAGACACTTCTGGGGAGCCTTCAGTGAGTCTGGCTCAGCTTGATTTCAGGCTCCAAGTCCCCCAAACTATGAGACAATAAGTATCTGGTTTTAAAGCCACTAACTTATAGTCTGTTGTCCCAGTAGCCTGAGGAAAGTCACAGAGTCAGTACTATGGAGCAGATAGTGCCGTGGAGCACACTAGGGAAGGCCTTAATCTGCCAGTCCAATGGCTGACTACCCTCTCAGATTTCCATCAGGAAGGCTGGGCCAATATGGAACACTACAGAAGAATGCTTGCTGTGATCCAAAGCAGGCTCTGGCAACAAAGGCCAGTGTGAGGAGAGAGGAAAGAACTGGTCGGTATAGGTTCTCAGGCTTGGTCTTCAACTGGCTGCCCTACTCCAACCAGAAATAGAGTCCCTAAAGACGTTCAGTAAGAGAAGGTCACGGGCTGGAGAGATGGCTCAAAGGTTAAGAGCAATGGCTGCTCTTCCAAAGGTCCTGAGTTCAATTCCCAGCAACCACATGGTGGCTCACAACCATCTGTAATGAGATCTGGTGCGCTCTTCTGGCCTGCAGGGATATGTGCAGACAGGACACTGTATACATGGTAAATAATCTTTTAAAAAAAGAGAGAGAGAGAAGGTCACACTAGAGTAGGTTGAACCTGATCCCCTTGGAACTAGGGTCTTAGAGAAGGTCTCTCTTCTCTAAGAACAAAACACCCATCCCCACACATTACCCAGCCTTTGCTTTTTCATTTGCACTAAACAACATTTAAAGTCACAAAAGGACAGAGATTTCCTATAGGAAGCCTGAAGAGGTCAACCCAACTTAAAAAAAAAAAAAAGTCCCATTGTTTGTATACGTAACTGTCAGTAATTCGTCCATTACCTTTAGATACAGTGAGGTAATGCTGCAAAAAGATCCTGATAACTCTAGGGCCCAGCCTACTCCTCTAAGACACGATTAGCAAATGGCCTAGAAAACTGATCATCCACATAGGAGAAATGGCACTCTGCTTACATTGACCATGAAGATAAATCCAATTTGATTCAAGAACTTAATTGTGTGAGTCAAACATCCAATTACATTAGAATATGTTCTTGAGCTTGGAGCATATAGTATAAGGAGGAAGCCCACAAATTTAATTACAATATAATATAAATCTCTATTCTTGAAAGGTGGCACAGGATGGCAAAAAGAGGCCAATCTGGAAGAACATCTGAAAGTGATACAGGGATGCTTGACCGACTACATAAGGATATCCCAATTAGCCGGGCGGCAGTGGCACATACCTTTAATCCCAGTGCCAGGAGGATCTGTGAGTTCAAGGCCAGCCTGGTCTACAGAATGAGATCCAAGACAGGTACTGAAACTACACAGAGAAAGCCTGTCTCGAAAAACCAAAAAAAAAAAAAAAAAGGGGAGGGGGATATCCCAATTAAGAAAAATAAGAGTTGGGAGTGGTAGCCATGTGCCTTTACTCCTGCAGAAGCATGGGGATCTCTGTGAGTTTGAGGTCAGCTTGATCTACAATAGTCAAGCTTCAGGCCAGCCAAGGCTACATGGCGAGGCCCAGTCTCACAAGCAACAACCAAGAATGAACACAGTAAGATACACACACACCAGAAGATGCTCTGGCGTCAGAAGCCGACAGGAGAACGCAGACCGAAGCCATAAGCACACACTGTGCTATTCAGCAGCAGGCAACCATTAAGTCTAAGCACTCATCACAGACACAAAATAAAATTTTCACAAACACATAAACTATTACAGGCAGTGTAAAAAAAAAAAAATGTTATTACCTAAGGAAACAGCACATGTAAACAACTCGAATGGGCATTTCTTCAAAGATGAAAAAAAATGGTCAATAAGCACAAACAGCACTAGGCATCAAGTGAGTGAAAACCACGGAGAGACCTTCAGTCACAAAATGGCTACCGTCAAAATGATGGGGAAAATAAGCCAGGTGAGGCAGCACACGCCTTTAATCCCAGCACTTAGGAGGCAGAGGCAGAGGCAGGGGGATCTCTGATCTCTGAATTCAAGGCTAGCCTGGTCTACATATGGAGCTCTAGCCCAACAAGAGTTACCTGGTGAGACCCTGTCTCAAAAATATTAAAATGGAATAAAGTTTAGGCAGGACTTTGGAGCAATTAGCACCTTTATTTATTGTAGTATTATATTCCCCAAATATTATGCACACTAATAAACTTATCTGGGGTCAGAGACAGAGCAGCCACAATATTAAACATAAAGGATAGGCAGTAGTAGCACACGCCTTTAATCCTAGCATTCCAGAGGCAGGAATCCATGTGTTCAAGAATACAGACAGGCATGGTATGGTGACTCATCATGCCTTTAATCCCAGAAAGCAAGCCTTTAATCCCAGGGAGTGGTGGTAAAAAGCAGAAAGGTATATAAGGCGTGAGGACCAGAAACTAGAAGCATTTGGCTGGTTAAGCTGTTAGCTAGTTAAGCTTTCAGGCTTCTGGCAGCACAGTTCAGCTGAGAGCCATTTAGATATGAGGACTCAGAGGCTTCCAGTCTAAGGAAACAAGAAGCTGGCCAGGTGAGGTTAGCTGTGGCTTGTTCTGTCTTTCTGACCATCCAGCATTTCTCCCCAATACTTGGCTCCAGGTTTGATTTTATTAATAAGAACTTTTAAGATTCATGCTACATCTTATCACTAGCCACAATGGCGCAGCCACTGTGGAAAAAATCACCATAATTAAAAGTGAGGCTACCATAGAATTCAGCAGTTCCACCTCTAGATAGACACCCAGAAGAATCAGAAGTGGGACTAGTTTGCATATCTATGTTCATAGTGCAAAAATGGAGGAGTGATTCTCATGTCCATCAATAGACAGATACACAAAAATGTGGCTCAATCACTCAATGGATCATTATGTAGTTCCTGAAAGAGTGATAATTCTGATACATCCTGCCACGTGGACTGAACATGGAGGACACCATGCCAAGTAATAGAAACCAATAAACTCAACGGTAGAGCGCCAGCCTGGCATCTAGCAGGTGTGAAGTTTCAGTCCCATATCTGCACTATGTCTCTACAGCTTTGCTTACTCAAAAATAAAAACAGTGATCTGCATAAATAATTAAATAAATGACATCAATTATTATGGGCTCCTTCAGCTTGCTATTTTATGTTCCACATTGTTTGGAAAAAAAATTCAAATGTACTAATTATTGTGTGTGTGGCTATCTGACTTATCTGGCTTTCTAAAAGTCAACATACAGGGCGGGAGAAGGATAAAGGGGAAAGATAAACAAGAATGTAGTGTTGACCATGACTGGGCTGGGCTGTGGGTTCTTGCAAATTCATTGTACTGTTCTCTCCAAGGCTATAGATATTTGAAAACTTCCACGATTAAGATTAAAAAAATAATGAAATCCAGTCAGCTTCCATGTGTGTCAATACCTCTACCTCCCTAACCGTAACCCTGGGAAGGTGGATCCTGTTTCAATGGTGTCCGCCCCTGGGGATGAGTTGAGTCAGTCCAGTAGCAGGGATCTCTGCACTGCATTTGGGAACTCCTGAACAGCCAAGGCCAGCTGAAGAGGTCAAGGGCAGCAGGACTCCCCTGAAGACTCCTGCTGCTTCTCAGCAGCTTCCTTGAGACCTCACTTTCTCCTCTAAACCAGCTCACCTGCCAGAGCATGCCCGATCCAGAGCCCCACCGAGCCAAGATTGCACAGCCCTGGCTTCCAGCTGCCCCGAGCCAGCTTGTTTCCAAAGCCATTTAACTCTCCATTAACTTGATTTGATGAGTTCCTGGACAGCCACCAAGTGCACTGAGAAATAAAGTCGCAAACAGCAAGCACATCATAATTCAGCCATAGCCATTACGGGTCCGTGCGTCTGTGTAGCCTTGGCACGGAAGTAAATCACTTTGGGTTTTGTCTTTTTCCTCTCCTCCTCCCTGTCTTGTGTTGCGTTGCTGGGCGCTCAGTTGCTCAGCTCTTCCGCTGCTATTCCATTTATTTTCCCCATCCAACAATCTCTTCTTACCTAGCTGCACAGTTTGCTGTTGCCATCTATATCATTTTGGTCCTGGAGAAGCATCCAGTTCCTTCTATTAGTGGATCCGACTGGAACCCATCTCCTAAACATCTGGAGTGCTAACCATGGAATCAAAGGCACTTGCTATTCTAAGTAATTCATCTGAAGTTAGGAAAAGCAGAAGCTGAAACAAAGGACATTGATGAATGGCTAAACCCAGTGTCCTCATTAATTCTCCACAGAGGGTTGGGAAGGGAACAGCCAGACACAATTACTATGGGTTCATTAACACCCTTATAATGAGCCAGGGTCCTCTAGACCACACCTCTGACTTCCTCAGACAACCCCAAACTGCTTCACGCATCCACTTCAAAATGTTGACTGTCACTCCATCTTTGCAAGCATGGAACTGTGCAGTACACCGGACACTCTCTTAGAGCCTAAGAAAATCATGGCCCTGCCAACTAATTCTGTAAAAGGAGAGTTTAGGGTTGTTTCCGGAAATAGTTCAATCAATGGTGAGAAATCCTAAGAGGAAAAAAAAAAATCTGGTTTAATGTTCACTTTCAATGAACAGAAGCAGCCGTAGGAGATAAGGCCAGAAAGGGCCCTCGGTCCTGCCCCAGGGAGTCTGTGTCCTCCAGCCCTACCACTTCCTAAATCAATTATCCAAGATTCCTGCTCCTTAATCTCCCCAGGCCTGGGGGTATCTGCCTGATAAGGGTGATAAAATAATCAATCAACAACCAGCTTGCCTCCCAGGGCTGTTAAGTGCAAATAAAGCCAATACTGGGCCATTAGCTCATTCTCAAGGAGCTCTCCAAGCTTAAGCTGATTCAAGAGCTGAACACAAGAGCTATAACCAGAGTTTAAAGTTCCCAGCCCTTAGAAATGGCAGCATTGAAGGAGAGGGAAATGCTAATTATTCCATTGTTGAGACGCATCAAACCATCCAGTACTCCATAAATACGTGCAAATAGTATGCCAATTAAAAAAAAAGAATACAAGATGAGAAGCACAGAGATCTGAAAGTTAAAAAAAAAAAACTATTGTTTAAATAAATAATATTGTTTTGTTTAAAAAAAAAAAAAGACTGGAGCCAGGTGTGGTGGAGCATGCCATTGGGGTGAGGGTTGGGGCAGAGGCAGGAGGAGCTCAGAGTTTGAAGCCAGTCTTGTGAGAGACTCCCAGGACAGCCAGGGCTGGACAGAGAAGCCTTGTCTTGAAAAACAGACAGACAGACAGACAGACAGACAGACAGACAGACAGACAGACAGACGGGCATGGTGACATACCTTCAGTCCCAGCACTTGGGAGGCAGAAGCAGGATGATCTCAGTGAGTTCCAGGACAGCCAGAGCTACATACATGGGAGACCCTAACTGGAAAACAAACAAAACAAAACAAAAAGCCAAAAGACTGATTTTAGTTAGGATCCAAATCATACAGGGGAGTTAAAAGCACACTATACAGACAGCTATTAAGTTTTTAAGATTTATTTTAGTGTGTGTGTGTGTGTGTGTGTGTGTGTGTGTGTGTGTGTGTGTGTGTATGTGTGGTGTGTGCACATGTGCACACGTGCCAGAGGAGGTCAGAAGAGGGTATCAGATCCCCTGGAATTGGAGTCACAGGCATTTGGAAGCCACACAGATACTGGAGTTGGAGTCACAGGCATTTGGGAGCCGCACAGATGCTGGGAACCCAGTTTGGCTCCTATGGAGGAGCAGTTCTCCATCCCCTCCAGCTATTTCTTTACAAGGATGACTAAAGCGCTTGCCTCTGAACTGCAGAACGGGCAGGAGGAGAGAGCGACTATTTAACAAGGAGACAGTGTTGTTGTAACTGCCCTGACAAAGACGCCTGACTCCTTTCTTCTCCTCCACAGAGAGCTCACCGGCCCTTTGTACTGGCACACACAGACTCCCTTCTGAGCCCAGGGCTGGGAAACAGGGCTCCACAAGGCTTTCTGTTCCCCTGACCTTGGAAGTTCTGGATCCACAGTCCGCAGGGGATACATTCAGGTCTTCCCAGCAACCTTATCACACAGATGCCTGAACTCCCAGGAGTACCCACATGCATGCTTATACACACTTATTTTTATAAAGTTCAATTTGTAAATCATTGGGCACACTAAGAAATTCGGAACAATAAAGCTTAACAAGCTGGACGTGGTGGCCGGCCTCTTTAATCCCAGCCCTCAGGAGGCAGAAGCAGTTTGATGGGTCTCTATGAGTTCAAAGCCAGCCAACAACAGAAAAACAAAACAAAACAAAACAAAACACAAAAACCAATAAATACATAAATAATATGTAGGTGTTGTGACTTTTTAATATATTTATTTATATAAATAAATATAGATGTGACATGACACCGATATAGGAAATGTCTCCCTGCTTGATGCTTTCTCTAAACCGATCCCTAACACAACCTTAAACTCCCCTGCCCATGCCCTTTACTAAATGTCCAAATGCAGCCTTAATGCACAAACTCAGAAAACCCTTCCAGTGAATACTGGCTGTTCCAGCATCTGGTTTGTGAAAGAAAAGGTCAGCCCCAGCATCTTGTATGGGATCGCCCCGCTCCAGGACTTTACAGTCTCATCAAAGAGAACAAGAAGGATCCAGCACGGATCCTTGGAATGTTCCGGGCCATAATATATGTGCCCTCAAATTGCTAACTCAGGAAGTATTTGGGTATGAAATACATTAGGATTTATACAAGTGAACCACAATACATGTGCATGCATGCAGCACACACAAACACACATACATACATACGCCACATACATACATACATACACACATACACACACACACACAAAATACATGCACCACAAAATACATGCACTCACACATGAACAGCTCTGAAATTAAGTTACGGCCAATGGCTTGTCATGGTGTACCTGGTTGCAGGTTTGATTTTAATGACGGGTCTTCTAATCTCTGGCCAAGCCAGTGAAAAACGGTTTGTCCCCAGAAAGTAGCCACTTGTGGCCTGTGTGTGACATGGATTTTTAAAGTGTGCAATAGAACTGTAGGACTCTTCGTCTTGGTCTGTTTATTTTGAACACATGCAGCCTTACACAGACCAGCAGACACATGTACACACTTCAAACCTAACACCCCCATTTTCTATGAGTTTCTCTTTGGAGGAGGGACAGACATTTTGATTTTTAAAAGTGCCTTGGTTCCCTAGACTCACTGCCAGTCCCTGTGTGCGGACCGCTCTGCCACCAACATTGCGTGCCCGGGGAGTTAGATCCTACTTGCCCTGGGGTTCAATTTTCTCACCAAGTTGGGTGAGCATGCCCCACCCAAACCACTGGGTTGTCCTGAGAAGGACTAAGACTGGCACTTACGTCAGTGAGAGCCACACCCGAGTGGCTTGGGAACTTTCAGGGGGTGATGGCAGCTCTGGCCCTCCCACCTCCATTGGAATTCCCAGAAATGTGCAGAGTAAGACCCCCTACGCTGCTCAGCTAGCTTTAACTCTTCCTAAGGCAACATGCATCCTGCTGCCCTGATCCGATGGCTTTTTTTTTTTTTAAGAGCTAGTCTCTCAGGCCTAGCATGGTGGTCCATGCCTCTAATCCCAGTACTAGGAAGGCAGAGACAAGTGGCTTCTGTGAGTTCCAGGACAGCCAGGGCTACACAAAGAAACCGTGTCTTGAAAAGCAAAACAAAAAACAAACAAAAAAGGGGGGTTAGGTGGCGGTGGTCTCTCTATATAGCCCTAGCTGTCCTGGAACTTACTATGTAGGCCACACTAGCCTAGAACTCACAGAGATCTGCCCGCCTCCACCTCCACCTCCCAAGTGCGGGCATAAAAGGTGTGCGCCACCATGTCTGGCCTGATGGGATGTCTTCAAGGAAGAAGGCAGAGGGGACAGTAGCTGCTGACGACTTTGTAACGGGTTCCAGTACTGTCATATTCCACCTGGAATGACAGGGCCACACGCAACCAGCAGGAACTACTCCAGGGGGAGGGGCAGAGAAGGAGAAAACCAAGCCGGTGGAGAGGGGCGGGGTCAAGAGGAGTGTTGGTTTCCAGGGAACTTCAGACAGGGGTCACCTTCCTGTACACTAGAATCTGGCCTCTGATTTGCAATTAATGGAAAGGAAGCTGTGGCGTTATTGTCCTTTACAACTTCCGAAGTCCTAAGAATATAAAACCCAAGACTGCACTTTCTAACTCACTGGAGTAATTACACAGTGTAGCTATGATGTCTGGGCCTCCACTATGATGCAGCAAAGAGGTCATTTGCCTGAACAAGCCACTCCAAATAAAACCTCAACCACATAAAGCACCAGTTTGGGGCAGCTCTTGTTTTCTCCTTCTTGACTCAGGGAACCTTGCACTTCCCCTCGGGTGGGACACACTTTAAGAGAGAAAGCAGTACAACTATGAAGTTGTACACGGCTGTTGAACTCAACCGACCAGGGGAGTTGTGAGAACCACAGATGCCTGGCCCCACCTCACAGGACCCCAAGTTATGGCCTAGGTGTGGTATGGATATCAGGAGTCTTCAAAGATACCCAGGGGGTTCTGATATGTAATCAGGGTCAAACAGTACGGGATCTAAGGACTCCTTCATAGGCATTTTACACTCTATCCTCACCCAAGAAACCTATGCTACAAGAAGCAGCTTGCCCAAGGATGTCCCTTAGGACTGTGCCATCGTCTCCCTACAAAGCTCCAGGTATCGCCTCAGTTATTTCACAGGTATCGTACAAGGCTTTGCAAGAGGTGAATGTGTTTGCTACCTGCTGCTCATCTACCTGATTTCAAACAAAACAAACAAAAAAATGCAGGCCAGCTCACCCCTGAGAAAATGCACAATGACTAGACTTCAGATTCCACAGGAGAGCTGAGGAACAAGATGTGAAACCAGATGTAAGCCTGAAAATAAGAACAGGCTTCTGAGATGAGGAAAAAAAAAAAGAGCCTGTTCAGCCACCTCACAATCATGTCAAATAAGCCATTCAAGAGGAAAGAATCAGCAACCCCTGTGGATGGTAAATACACATAGATAACATCATGGCTTTTGCATGCACTTGTCTAGGTCAACAGCTCTCAACAGGGGGCCAGCAGACCCCCATCCCTGCTCCAAGACATTGAGCAGTATCTGCAGACATTTCTGATGGTCCCAGACTTGGGGCTGTGGCAGCGCGGACAGCATCTAGTGGGAAGAGACTAGAGACCTGTGAGGTGTCTGATATCTCATGGGGACGGCTCCTACCACAAAGAAATACCCATCCAAACGGCATGCGCTCAGAGGCTGAGCAAGGCTGTTTGTTCTAAGCAGACACTGGGAATGGATTCCTCCTACAACCACCCCCTCGTGTACACCAGGATGTTTCCGTGGGGCTCCACGACATGGGGGCCTCGATACTTTGGTGATCACTCGGACAGCGTTTGTTTACAAGTCAGTCCAATCACCTTGACCCCAAAATGCCTACATTCAAACCCCTGGAAGCAGACAGGAAATGCTTGGCATGCCTTCAAAACTAAGGCAAATAGCCTGGTCACACCTCCATAGTGACTCAGGTTCACTGGGGAGAAGGATCCTTCCTGCTTTCCTCCTACAGGGATGCTGGTGGGATGCCATACTCCCCATCGCTCAATTACAGGGTCCTGTAGCACACAATCACACCTCTAAAGTTTCCTGGTTCTTATGGTTTTTAAAATGATTAATCCATGGAAGACGTTTTTCAGCAATTAGTTTATGTTTCTCTCATGCATGAGAAAAGAACAACAATGCTATTTGTGTGACTAAACACACACATACACACACACACACACACACAAATCTCCAAGAGCCTGGTCTCCACAATTGAGGCTGTCTGGCAGTCCCCTGGAGGAACGCCAAGTGTCCAGCAACCACCCCTCCCCAAGTTTCCCCAAACACTGTTATTGCCTTTCCTAGTCCACTCTCCCCCACTCCTCCCACTGGAAGAGATGAAGCCAAAGATGCCACGGGAAACAAACCACAAGCGTCTGTCCTGGATGCTCAGAATTAAATGATAAACACAAATAGGTGTTTAATAAATCCACACTGTTTTGCCTGGATGGCCGGCGCACATCAGCACCAAGAAATTAATAGTTTCGGTAGACTGCTGCCAACCATCTGAGGGGCATCCTTGCACTTCCCATGTTCCCTGAGTCTAATGAAGCTGCTGTGGGCCACAAGCAAGTACAACCCACGCCCCCATCCCCACATGAAATTCTTCCATTAACACAATTAACCAAGCTGTATAAATCAAGGAGGAGGAAAAGTGTGCTATCCTTCCCCCAAACGAAGCCCATCTCTCTAGGTCAAAAAGTCAATATATTGAGGCAGGTTCTCACTGGGTAGCTCTGGCTAGCCTCAAACTCTATTATACAGACCAGGCTGTCCTCGAATTGACAAAAATCCCACCTGCCTCTGTCTCCCCAGTGCTGACATTAAAGGTGTGCATGACCATGCCTGGCTTATTTTAATCATTCTTTTAAAAAGTAACTAGGACATGTCTAGTTTGCTAGCATTCACAAGTCCCACTCTGATGCCCAAGGATCAGTAGATAACATGATGAAATGCTGCCTTCTATTATCAAAGATTCTCATCAAAGGAGGGCTGGGGGGCTGGAGAGGAAGAAATGGTTGGAGCCGGAATCCCTGGAAAAGTCTGTAAACCACACTGATGCTCTGATGCAGACAATCCAAAGGACAAAGCCATTGCCTTGAGAAGCCGCTGGGGCACCATGATGCTGTGGGTGACACTCCCCCAGCTCACAGGGCCAACTTGGCACGGCATGACCCCAGTGGAGCTTGGCTGGATATTCAGGAACCTTACAATCAAGAGCAGCTCTGCTCACCACTGGCCAAACACGAAGCTTTTGTGACTCATAGCCACTGTCAAAAAAAGTAAACTTAACCTAGAGTAGAATTACTGGTTTGCATTAACTGTCCTGGGTAATCATTTACAGAATCAGAAATTCCTTAGGAAGAGATTTTTAAATAATGGCATGGCTCTTTCTTGAGCAAAAGTAACATATTTTTGTTTTGTTTTGTTTTTTGAGACAGGGTTTCTCTGTGCACTTGTTCCTGGCTGTCCTGGAACTCGCTCTGTAGACCAGGTTAGTCTCAAACTCATAGACATCCACCTGCCTCTGCCTCTCGAGTGCTAGGATTAAAGGTGTGTGCCACCTCCACTCAACTCAAAAGTGACATATGTTTAATGAATGCCCAACAAGCAGGGGTGGGATACAAGCATATATACCACAAGGCAAAAATATGGTCCACAAGTCCAGTGAGGGTTCAGATGAGCCACACCACTGGCTGGCCTAGACAACATCAAGAAAGCATTCGCTATGGAGGTGAAGATTCAAGCCTGTGCCGTTTTGCAGAGAACCAGGAAAAAAAGCAAATATGCCCAGCTAATTTTTTGGGTTGTTTTTTGTTTTGTTTTGTTGTTTTGTTTTGTTTTGAGAAAGGCTCACTATGCAGCTCTAGCTGGTCTGAAACTTGCTATATTGACCAGGCTAACTTCCAACTCACAGAGATTCACCTGCCTCTGCCACCTGAGTGCTAGGATTAAAGGCGTGTGCCACTGCCATGCCAACTAATTTTTGACAAAAGTACAAAAGAGATCCAAGGGAGGGGAAGTGTCATTCCCATGTGGTGCTGGGGCAGCTGAACAGCCACAGGTACAGAGGAAACAAAGCCCAGAATCTAACCCATATCCCATACAAAATGTAACTCCAACTGAATCGTGGACCTGCTGTGGGATGGTCTGTATGTCAAATTGTTCTGATTGGTCAATAAATAAAACACTGACTGGCCAGTGGCCAGGCAGGAAGTATAGGTGGGACTAACAGAGAGGAGATTAGAGAGAACAGGAAGGCGGAGGGAGTCACTGCCAGCTGCCACCATGACAAGCAGCATGTGAAAATGCTGGTAAGCCACGAGCCACGTGGCAAGGTATAGATTTATGGAAATGGATTAATTTAAGCTATAAGAACAGTTAGCAAGAAGCCTGCCACAGCCATACAGTTTGTAAGCAATATAAGTCTCTGTGTTTACTTGGTTAGGTCTGAGCGGCTGTGGAACTGGCGGGTGACAAAGATTTGTCCTGACTGTGGGCCAGGCAGGAAAACTCTAGCTACAGTGGACCTAAATGTGAAACTACAAAATCTTAACGTGGGGGAAGGAGGGACACAGAAAACATTCCATCTACAGCTGGGACTTGAACTCTTAAAGCTCGTGACCATAAAAGGAGACAGCTATAAACAAGACCTCACATGAAATGAAGAGCTTAGGACTGATTGAGACCCTGTGGAGAGGGTGAGAAGACAAACCACAGAGATGGAGACTGTGTTTGTGGATGGTGTGTCTGATGAAGGACGGTGTCTGGAACACAAGAACTCTCAAAATGCAATAGCAAAATAAACAGGGAATCTAAATACAAAATTCAATGAGAGAAACACACGAAGAGACAGTTTTCCAAACGAGATACAGATGGGAAACTGAGTGTGAAAAGATGTATGGCATCATTAGCCATGGAGAAGTGCAAATCAGACCACGGTGAGATACCACGTAGACTACCTCTACGAAACACAATGTTTGCTGGGCACCTTTAGTCCCAGCACTCAGGAGCAGAGACAGGAGGATCTCTGGGAGTTCAAGGCCTGCCTGGTCTACACAGTGAGTTCCAGTACAACCAGAGCCACATAGTAAAACCCTGTCTCAAAACAAAACAAAACAAAACAAAACAAAACAGTGTTGCCTATGCTTGTGAGAGTGTGGAGACCTTGGGATGCCTGAGCATCACCAACAGTGGAGACACCCACTCTGAGGACTTTCTTTACAGAATTCAACATGCAACTAATATACAACCCAGAATTGTTACCTTGGGTGTTTATCCCAGAGAAATAAACCTCATGGATCCATAGACACTAGCACACAACTCTGTTATTGTGAGGTAGGGACACAGCTGTCTTCCTTTCCCTCCATGCAAACTCAAAGCAGACCATGTCTAAGACAAATGTGTGAGGTTCTCTCACAATGATCCAAGACCAGGTGAGGCCGGGTGGGGCCAGGTGGGGGTGCTATAATAAAATTCAATGCTGATGCTTGAGCCAGAAAGCATCAGATGAAGAACTTTGAGCTCTGTAAGACTTTCTGACCCTTAGATACCAGCTGAAAAGGTAACATCCTAGGCTACCTACAGCACCTGCCCAACTTGGCTAAAATAAGTTGTTCTCACCACCCAGGATTCAATTACTTGGTACTATCATTCCTGGAAGTCAAAGGAAAATTTCACTCGTGTTTAGACTATTTTATTATAAAAGGATGCAACTCAGGCATGACTAGCTGGGAACGCTGCCCGGAGCTGGGTATGGGGACAACTAGCTTGCAGCACCCTCACACTCGCTCTGCTTTGGGAGTCCCAGAAGGCTTTGCTACAAAGGCATGGTTGGTCATAGCATTGGCTATTGATGATAACCTGACCTTTGGTTACCGTTTTCTTTTCTTCCAGTATTACAATGGAACAGAGCCCTGCATGTTGGCAAGTTTTCAGCTTGGCCACATCCTTAGCCAGATTAACATAAATATCCTTGAGTGACTCTCTCCTTGTTCCTGCTCCCCAAAGACAAGAGGATAAAGCCTACAGTCTCCTTGGTTAACTACCTTGAGACAACACAGAGGACCCCAAATATCTGTCCTCTCATAAACTCATACTCTTATCCCTTTGGAGATTCCAAACACTTTAGGAGATTAAGATAAGCTAGGAAGGAGTGTATGGAGAAAACAAGCACAGCTGTACACATGTGGTCCATCGCCGACCGCGTTTACGACACACGTGAAGGCAGTCCCAAGTGGCAGTACTCAATGACATCATCATCATCTCAATTTGTGAAAAGATACCCGAAAGATCTATGTATGTGCACAGGCTAAGGACAGACCGTTCAGAAATTTCCTTCAGATTCTATGTGACTACATCATACCTATCAGTTTGACTTCCAAATTAATCACAGCATGAGATTAACAAAATAATAAACAACATATTGGAATAAAAACACCTGCATTATCTATTTCTGGAGTTTCCATTTTATCTGTTTTCTGTCACAGTTGGCCTACAATAATGGAAACATTGGAAAGTGAAGCCACAGATAAGGCAGGTCCAGTGACTGTACTTTCAAAAGCCTGGCTACATCCTAGTTGAGTGAGACCTTGATATTTTTGGAACTCACTCACCATGATGCTTATGTACTCTATCTTTCCAGTGACACCGGCCCCCCTCCCGCTCCCACCCCTCACCCCCCACTTCCCACGGGATTTGTTCACCTAGTCTAATCCTCTTTAATGTGAGCCCCAAAGGAAAAGGAACACTTCTCGAATGACAATAAGCCATGTGATCTGTGAAATGACACTGTACCTCATTCCTACCCTACAGAACTAACCAATATTTCCAGTTCCAGGCAAAGAGTTTCATTCCTCAAGTTTTCCACAAGCATCATTTAGTAGTTCCACCACATAGAAACATCTGTTCAGAGTTTGGAATGTTACAGAAAACATCTATGAGAGCTGGTGTTTCCAGGAGAATCCTAAAGAATGTACAAGACTGCTTCCTGACTGGTGGTCAGGAAGAGAAGGCACAGACCAAGGCTCTGGGTGGAAGGTACAGCTGGTGGAGCAAGATGCTGAGGCAGGTAAGGGGCCCACACCACTCCCTTAGAAGAAGAACCTTCCCTTCGCTTCATCCTCTCGTAATGTTCTCATTAGATGAAACAACTCGATCAGTACTTCTAAAAATAGAAATTAATTACATAGAGAAGCATCAGTGGGTCAAAGGAAGGCACAGGTACCTTTCTCCAACTACTGATGACAGACCGGAGCTGCCTTGCCTACTCCCTGCCTTGACGCTGGCTCCAGAGCCCTCACCTGAGGTCCTGACCCTAGTGATCACCCCCTTCAAGCTACAATGAAGAAGATGCCCAAGGGAGCTATGGAGGAAGAGGAGAATGGTTGACTTCTCCTGCATGCTGCAGCATGACTAGGGACCGTTGAGGACGCCTTGCCCTGAGAGAGTGGGCCCGACACACCGGACACTGTAAAAGTCCTGCAGAAGCCAACATGCTGAAGATGTGTTTGGGAGCCTGCGGTGCTCCTGGCAAACGGTGGAACCTTCCAGAGGTGAGAAAAGGAAGGTCACTGGAGTGTGCTCTTGAAGAGGCCATTAGAGTGTCGGTCTCTGCCTCTCGACCACCACGAGACTAAACAGCTTTGTTCCAGCCCACGCTCCTCTGCGATTTTCCTTCATCACAGGCCTCAAAGGATCATGGGTTGAAATCTCTAAATACAATTACCAAGGTAAATCTTTCTTCTTGTAAGTCAATTATCTCAAGGTTTTTTTGTTTTGTTTTGAGAGTTGCAGAAAGTCGACTACCATCCCTTAGGTCATGGTGCAAATCTGATCTGGCCTTGCACACAGATGAGACACACACAGTCTGTGCTCACCTCTGCCTTCCCCCATTCTCCTCACCACCGTGTTCTTTGTCTCTGCCGTAACAAAACCCAAACAAGGTGTTGGTAAAATCTTCAACAACCAAACTTAATGAACTAACATAACCCAAGAAACCAGAACATTCCAAATGCTTAAACAGGCCAACCACTCTCCCTCTCGGATCTCTGCCACAGTTCCCTGTGAAAAAGCAAATAAACCCACCCAGCACATACGTAGCACACAGCCCAGCTGAGCTGCCCAGGAAGGTACTGGAGAGGAGCAGCAGGCCATTCCCTGGCCTAGGGGACTTTAATACAAGTTTGTCTGCATTTAGAAAAGAACCATTTCCCAATGACCTGTCCTCCACTCTCACCCTCCACAGCAGTGAATCGACCACTTGTGTATTTACAGCTCCTGAACCGAGGGCACCCACTCTTCCAGCCGGCCAACTACAGCTCAAGCATTCAAACACCTTTATGCCATGTCTTTCTGTGGCTGGTGCCTGTTAAAGTTCTCTATGAGTCTCTGGACTCTGCCTTTCCCAGCTGGGGACTGGATAAAAGACAGAAATGGCTCACACACACAGACAGACAGACACACACACACACACACACACACACACACACACAGCCAGAGACACAGAGACAGACAGACACCATGGGCCACCTCTTCTCAGGTTCTAGTATTAGGCAAAAGACTTAACCAGACACCATTAATTCCTCTCCCTTCCTCCCTCCATCCCATTTTACTCCATTATTAACTTAGCAGGACATACAACTGAGATATCACTTAAGTCACCAGATTCCTTCCCCTTCCTATACCTTAGCTGGAATCTCCCCGCCACCCACTCCCACACACAGCCACACATGAAAGCATACCATGACCAGCAAATGAAACCAGAGACTGCTTGGTCCCTTCACAGCTTTCCTGAGTGAGTGAGTGCAAGGGTCTGCATTTGGACTTACTAGGTTTTAAGCCAGGAATGGTGCTCCAACCCAAAACATAACCAGGGTCCTAAGGAGTGATCCACTGTAAGATTCCGCCTGCAGAGAATTTTACCACCTTCCCCAAGCAAATCTTTGCTTACTGGGGGAACCATAAAGTCTGAAAACACCAGCCATGACATTTTACTGCACTGTAGTCGAAGGACAATAGCTATTTATTATTTTTATGTACCTCCACTTGCAGACTCCCTGGCTGTCAGACAGTCTGAATATCACGGCACATAAACAAAGTTCTAGTTTAGAAGACTAGATGCCAAGGAGCAGACAGAGGAGAAGCTGGGACACCGCAGAAGCCAGAAGGGCCAAGCCCTGAGCACAGTGGGGGCTGAACGCAATAGGCAAGGTGGGAGGCAGGCAGGGAGGCTGCAGACCCACAGGAGTTTGAATGCTTGAGCTGTAGTTGGCCGGCTGGAAGAGTGGGTGCCCTCGGTTCAGGAGCTGTAAATACACAAGTGGCCGATTCACTGCTGCGGAGGGTGAGGGTGGAGGACAGGTCATTGGGAAATGGTTCTCTTCTAAATGCAGACAAACTTGTATTAAAGTCTCCTAGGTCAGGGAACGGCCTGCCGCTCCTCCCCAGTACCCTCCCAGGCGGCTCAGCTGGGCCGTGCTATGTGCTGGGTGGGTTTATTTGCCAGCCAGTCTAGCTCACTCAGGAAGCTCCAGGTTCAGTGAGAAAACTTTTCTCAGAAAATCAGGTAGAGAGAGAGCGAAGACATCCTGCATTGGCTTCTGGCCTCCACATGCAAGTGTACGCACATGTAGATATACCCACACACAAACGTGTACACATCACACACAAGTGTGACAAAGAGAAAGAAAGAAAAGGAACAAGTTGGCAAACGTGCTAATTAATGAAAATAAACATTGCTATTAGATATGTCAACTAAGAGGGGTGACTTTTAAAAAATGAAACTAAAATGATAACAATAGTAATAGGAAAGAACAGAATCAATTAGCTCTTTAAAAGATGTGCTTGTTACTCAGGAAAGAAGCAGGCATAATTTTAAACTTCAAATCAAATGTGCCTATGAGATATCTGAGTCAAATGAACAGAAATAGAATGTATACTGTCCCAACTGAGAGAGAAAACATGGGAACTAAAAATTCAAAGAAAAGGCAACATTTAAGAAAACAAACAAACAAACAAAATGCATGGAAAATAAAGAACATAAAATGCAATGATAGAGATAAATCGGTCCATTTTTTTAATATCCACAATGACATAAATGAATTAAATTCATTGGTTCAAAAGTGCTTCTCAGAAATTGTTTAAAAAAATATAGCTATATTCTGGTTCATAAAAAATAATAACCTAAAACATAATCATAGAAAAATCAGAAACTAAAGGAGCCACAGAAAAGCCATTCCAAGCAAGTGCCAATAAAATACATTTATTAGAGATGATAAAATGAGAAAACTTGAGACTTAATAGCAAAAACCAGTAGAATAAAGACGTCATTGCCAACTGATGAGGGTAATTTATCCCAAAAGTTCTAAATCTACTTGGATTTTAAAATATAGCTTCAAAATACATAAAGGGTTTGACACAGCTTGAATTACAAGAAAACCAAAATATAAAGTACACAAAAAACTTGAACAATACTATTAATGAATGGAATATACTTTACAAACTGCAGCAATACAAGGATGGACTGGAAATCAATTAAAAAAAAAAAAAAAAAAAAACACCAACAGAACAAGACTGAAAATATAGTAGACTCCATAGACAGAGAAGCATGATTCCATCAAACCTTTACATTTGTACGCTGAATGTATAAAATGTTCTTCCCAACCCCATGGGTTACAGGTGAATTTTTAAAACTTCATTCTAATGGAATTACATGAAAATCTCCACCCAGACTTGGAGTAGCCCTGGTCGCTCAAGCACACAGAAACACAGTATCTAACCATTCATTTACTAAGCACCAACCCCGCAATGACATCACATCCAGGGTCTGGAAGGCAGCCTGCACAAGCCCTCTGGCTTCTAGTGGCTCCTGTGACTCCTATAAAATAAAATATATGGGGCCGCTTGTTTGAACCTAGCTCCTGCCATAGGCTCAGCGAGCCAGAGCAAAGCCCAATAAAATTTTCCAGCTGAAGTTCCACATACCACACTCCAACTGCGTGCCTATCTGACCGTCAGAGAAACCAGGAGAGACAGAACAGTCAAATAACACGAGCAAGCAACTGATGATATGACAATGCTCTCTGCATGATCGTTCACAGGACAGTCACCTGAATGCCACCCACCACGCTTCTTCCCTAATCTTCTCTTTCCCTGTTCCTACGCCACAATAACCCACATATCTCTGTCCTTAGAAATTGTCAACTAGGGGCTGGAGAGATGGCTCAGTGGTTAAGGGCACTGGCTGCTCTTCCAGAGGTCCTGAGTTCAATTCCCAGCGCTCATGGCAGCTCACAACTGTCTATAACTCCTGACACCCTCACAAGGACATACATGCAGGCAAAAAAAAAAAAAAAAAAAAAAACCAGTGTACATAAAATACATATAAATAAATTATCTTTAAAAAAAAAGAAATTGCCCACTAATTTGGCTACTTATTTGTGTCTGGTATAAAATATACCCAAAAAGTTGGGGGTGGACGTTATTGAAGAATGAAAAAAACATAGGGGTAACCATCTTGGAAAAGTGGAAGCTAGCCAGGCCTGGTGGCTCACGCCTTTAATCCCAGCATTTGGGAAGCAGAGGTAGGTGGATCTCTGTGAGTTCGAGACCAACCTGGTCTCCAGAGCAAGCTCTAGGACAGCCAAGACTATGCAGAGGAACCCTGTCTCAAAAAGAAAAAAGAAAAGTGGAAGCTAGGCTGAGTTCACCCACTTTTACTTTCCGACATACTGTGGCAGCTCTATAAAGAAACCACACCGAGGAGTCCAGGACAAGAACATGCTGGGACTCTGCAGCAGAGCAAAGGGTCTGCTTCCTGGGGGCAGGGACCATGAGCGAGCAATCACAGAAAGCAACCAGGAGACCAGGCCAAGCAGGTCAGCCCTCTTGCCTTCCCATCTATCATTGGAGAAAGTGAGCTTCCCATGCCTTCCCATCTATCAATGGAGAAAGTGAGCTTCCCATGCTTTCCCATCTATCAATGGAGAAAGTGAGCTTCCCATGACCCACCTGCTTTCATTTAAAAAGGACCAGAGGGGAAAGTCCTTTGTCGCCCTTTTGACAGCCCTTCCCCATCTCCAGTCTGCATCCTGGGTGGGGGAAGGAAGGCAGGGAGAGACAGAGTGAAGGCCAGGTAGTGAGTACCCGTCCCCTGTGTCACGCCAGGAAGTCAAACAACCGAGTGCCCAGGCAGGTTTGTTTAAGACTGAAGACTTACTGTCAGAACTCCGGAAGTGCACACTGTCACCCACATCTTCGCCCAAAATACCAGTCAAGTACGACAGAAGAAAACCATTTCGAAAGAGGTTAAAACTCACTCATGTAACATAAAACCAGCCATTTCAAGTATAAGTCAATAGCATTTGGTACATTCACATGTGCTATAAAACTGCCACCTGCCTGCTTGGGTCCAAAACACACCCATCCCTCCCCAAGGCAATTCCAAACCCACCCGCGGACAGCTGGCCCTTCCTTATCATAACCACTGGAAACCATTCACCTGACTACAAAGTCTGCAAAGCCAATGGTCACTGGAAAAGCAGAACAGAGCCCAAACTTGCTGGCGGCAAGTCACTGGCGTACAGTCGTAGGAAATGTCTGGGTTTGCTGGTGTCTACCAGGACCCCGAAATAGGAAAACCACGGAGCTTTATGAAAGGACCACAGCAGGGCGGCTCGGGTCCTCTGAGGCCAGGCGGCTTCACACAAGGACTCTGTTATTCATGGGCAGGAAAAGCCCTTGCAATTTTAGGCCACCCTGCATCCATTGACAAAGTGTCACAGGTGAACACTGAAGAGCCAACTCAACTGTGCGTGTTTTTAGCTTTTGTGAGAATAACCCATCTAGGGAGACGATAGGTGGCATTTCCCTGCAATCTCTCTTCCGCCACCTTGGGACCCTACGTCCCCTGGCTCCCTCATTCTCTTCATCCAGCACCCTCTGCCGGGTCTGACTCGCCTGAGACTCCTGTCTGTTACACAATCCTTTAGCAGTGTGGTATAAAAATATCGTCCCACCGGACTGACTGCAGCTCTGGGGGTGAAATCCTTATTCCATCTCAACTGAGCCGCCCCTCTGCGTCATGTTAACCCACAGGGAGGGGCTGACCCCTCCACTTCACTCCACTGCCTGAGCCAGCCTGGGGCTCCAAGACGACCCCTGCTTCCTCTGGCTTTTCTTCTCATGTCGAAAACAACAGCAGTCATTTCTTCCTCCCAAGGAATCCAAGTCTTACACAATCCATCTAAACATATGCAGACTCCCTTGCTTAAAATATATATGTAGTCGGTCTTCTGCATCCGTGTGTTCCACACGGACAGATTCAACCAGCCAGGGGTATAAAACGGTCCACAAAAAAATACTGCTGTCACCATGATTACGTAGACTAGATTTCTATGATTCATCCCTAAACAACATTAACAAAATAACTATTTTTATAGTGGCTATATTGTATTGGGCATTATGAATAGTGTAGAAATGATTTGAAGTATGCAGATGTGCTCACGTTCTATCAGAAAACTACCATTTTTATGTAAGAGACTTGAGCATCTGTGGACGTCAGTTCCTGTGGGCATCCTGGAACTTCCTGGTATCACATATACATACATACACACACACATATATATATATGTGTGTGTGTGTGTGTGTGTGTATGTATGTATATGTGTGTGTGTATATATATAGTGTGTGTGTGTATGTGTGTGTACATGTGTTACCTACATGTATACAACTAGAATATGTGTAGTTACATCTATCCAGATCAACCATATAAGATATACTTCTGAATTATTGTCTATACACACTGGTAGGTAGGGCTTGACCTATAAATCAGCACAGTTTCAGAAAATTAAGACCAAAGGAAAAGCAGGCAGTAAAAGGTACCAATTACAATGAATGAGTCAAAAGATCCATCATTAGAGGGCAAACTCCCCCAGCCTGGGGATGAACCAGGCAGCAGTTAAGAGGTGTACTGCACTCATGATGAAAATAATCTTTCAGAAGCCAGCTTCCTGGGCTGTGAAGCCTTGCAGCGAACGGCTGGCATCCTTATGCCCAGCAAGCCATGATCGTCACGGCTTGGTATTCCCATCTCTATGTTCATTCCCTCACTCGGCATGTGTCAGGCACCCATCCAGGCTCAAGGATCCACAGTGAACCAGATAAGTCCCTGCCCCGTTCAACAGAACTCTCATTACAGAGGGGCATTAGTGAAAACACTGGACAGCTGGGATAAAAAGAAACCGTGAGCAAAGGCGGTTGGGGATACAAGAGATGGTAACATCATTGCTTTGCTATGGTCTGTGCTCTGCAAAAAAACCTTGGGCACCCGGGGGAACTACAGCATATGTTCATGTCTCCATCCCCAGAGCTCGGGACCCAGCCTGAACAAGGTGTGGTGCCGGACATTCGGGTGGGAATGACTGAACAAAACAACAAATGTACCCAGAAGACGTGAACTGCTACATGAGGCTGTTAGCAGGTCATATGCCAGCTTGAACCAGCCTTCCCCAGTATTTTTTCACTTCATCAGTATGCAGAGTGTTTTCCAAGAAAACACTCAGCTTCAATCTTACACCAAAGTCAAAAAGAAAGTTGTCAGGATTTACATTGCCATATGCAAATGAAATATTTTTTTTCTAGACAACTTTGCTAGAATAATCACTCTGTAACATTCGAAAATATCTATCCCTATATATAGATATCTATGTTGAATCATATTGGCTGAATAATATATAGATATGTGTGTGCAAAAGAGCATATTTCCAGAAGGTTTTGTTGTTGTTATTTTGAGACAGGTTCTTACTATGTAGCCTTGGATGGCCCGGGAGCTGGCTATGTAGATCAGGCTGACCTTGAACTCATAGATAGCTGCCTGCATCAGTCTCCCAAGTGCTGAGTTTAAAAGACATGAGCCACCACACCCAACTGTTTATAGAGTTTTGATGGACAAACAGAATATACTCCCCAGTTCATTGGAAGAGAAAAAATTCAGGGGAGGGGGGAGTTAGTGTTTAATTCGGTAATAATACACTGCACTTGGACACACTGAAGGGATTAATGGCCAGTTCACTTGAATAGAAATGATAGGAAATGAATTTAGAGTTCCAAAGCCTTTTATGTAAAAGGCCAGATAGCAAATATTTTTGGCTTTGCAAGCAACCTACAGCTTTGATTGCATAATCTCCTTTGCAGCTGTGTGTTTATGTGACTTGTTTTTTATTTGTCTACAATGAGAATATATATATATATATATACATAAATACATATATATATATACATATACATATAATACATACATGTACCTTTTCCTCAGCTCCTGAGTCAAATAGCCTTCCACTGTTTATTGACTCCTATCTTCCAACCCAAAAATGAGATGTAAGGAGTCCCTAGTTCCTAGCAAACCCAAGTACTATCCCCATGTTTCTGCATTACCTCTTTGAATCTCTCCAGCTCATTCTGGAGAGCCTGTCTGGATATCTCCACCTCGATCATCTGCTGCCGGAGAGTTTCATTGTCGTCTTCCGCCTTAGCACGCTTCTCCTCCACAGTCTCCAGTTCGTGGTGCAATCTGACAGACACGTCTTTGGCGACCTGCATTGGACACACGGGGATAATCATCAGGATATGAAGTCTGGGGGAGAGGGGATGCTAAGGGAATATTCAGACAACCTCAGAGGAAGAATCATCAGCTTAGTCACAGCAAGAATGCAGGAAATAGGCGACAGACCTATATTTAACAGAAGAAAGTACTACAAGCTGAGCATCCCTGACCCAAACAAAAATCGAACATCTGAAATGCTCTAAAATCTGAACCCCTTTCAGACATAAATACTTAGAATAACAAATACAATCTTAATGTTTCTATTGCTGTGATAAAATACTGTGACCAAAAGCAGCTTCGGGAGGAAAAGGTTTATTTCACTTACAATCCCACATTACAGGGCAGGAACTCAAGGCAGGGACCTGGAGGCAGGACCTGAAGTGGAGGCCATGGAGGGGTGCTGCTTCCTGGCTTGTTCCCCATGGCTTGCTCAGTCTGCTTTCATATACCACCCAAGGATGCCACTACCCGCAAAGGGCTGGGCCCATCGTCGATCAAGAAAAGGTCCTACAGGCTTGCCCATAAGGCCCGTCTTACGGAGGCATTTTCTCAATTGAGAGTCCCTCTTCTCAAATGTGTCAAGTTGACAAAACACTATGCAGCACAGATACTCAGTGTATACTTTAAAACATGAAACTACATTATAAAGGAGAAGATGGCTTTCATAATGACAAAGCCTCCCTGGACAGGGCTGTTTCCTCATGGAGTGTCAGCAATACTGCCAATTCTCCTTGCACTCATATGCTTCCTGTCAATCAAATCCACAGTAAACCTAAAACTGCCTGGCAGTGGTGGCACACAGCCAGGCAGTGGTGGTCAATGCCTTTAATCCCAGTACTCAGGAGGCAGAGGGAGGATCTTTGTGAGTTCAAGGCCAGCCTTATCTACAGAGTGAGTTCCAGGACAGGCTCCAAATCTACACAGAGAAACCCTTTCTTGAAAAACCAAAAAACTAAAACCAATAAAAAATAAAAATTCTGTATGAGTAGATGGTCCATATAGTCATGTTTTTAAAGATGTCTTCTGTGGCTCTTGTGTGGTTAAAACCTTGCAATGTTCAAAGCAATTAAACTCTTTTACTTCCTTTTTTTAAATTTTATTTATTTTATGTGTATGAGTGTTTTGCCTGCATGTTTTACATACAGTGCCCATGGAGGCCAGGAGATAATGCCAGATTCCCTAGAACTGGAGTTACAGATGGTTGTGAGCCACCAACTATGTGAGTACTGGAAATGGAACCCAGGTCCTCTGCAAGAACAGCCAGTGCTCTTAACTGCTGAGCCTTCTCTCCAGCCCAAAGCTCCTTTACTTTCTAACAGCAAGTGAGGAAAGACTATAAGACAACTATAAATCGGCTGGGCAGTGGTGGCGCATGCCTTTAGTCCCAGCACTCAGGAGGCAGAGGCAGGTGGATCTCTGTGAGTTCAAGGCCAGCCTGGGCTCCAGAGTGAGTTCCAAGAAAGGCATCAAAGCTACACAGAGAAACCCTGTCTGGGGTGGGGGGAAGACAACTACAAATCACCCTATTTCACACTGAATGGCATTCTGTTAGTGGTTGGTAATTGAGAGAAGCAAGGATTATTCCCGACATCAGGAAAGCCAGATGAGACTTGACAACTCTCAGAACCTGAGATGTTCTGTATAATCCGCATCTAGATAAATGATTGGATGATGAGGTCATGACAGCTTTGCGGTCCATAGAGTGAACTCAGTCCCGCCTTCAAGCGTGGTTTTCATTCTTTCTCGATCTCTTTAAGATATTTAATTTTATTTTATGTGTAGAGGTATTGCCTACATATGTCTGTATGCCACATTCACTCCTGGTGCCCTCTGAGACCAGAAGAGG
The DNA here is from genome assembly GCF_049852395.1 of Peromyscus maniculatus bairdii. Classification (NCBI taxonomy): domain Eukaryota; kingdom Metazoa; phylum Chordata; class Mammalia; order Rodentia; family Cricetidae; genus Peromyscus; species Peromyscus maniculatus. Next base: position 24,520,878 of record NC_134864.1, read on the forward strand.
GCATTGTATGTTATGGGACCGGAGTTACAGATGTTTGTGAACCACCACGTGGATGCTGGGAACTGGTCCAGGTCCTCTGCAAGAGCAGTAGGTAAGACCTATTGGGTGGGTGGGTGTCTGGAGTTTCCACTTCAGATTTCTAGGAATGGGATGCCGAGGGAGCTCACTCACCTTCAAGTCTTGCTCCAGGCTTCTGATAAGTTCCCCGTCCACCTGCCCTGTTTCGGCCACTTTCAGACTTTTCTGCTCAGCCTTCCTGAGTCGGTACTGCAGGATCCTGCAATTCTTGTTAGCACGGTCCAGCTCTCTCCGGAGCTCCTGCAGCTGATAACCGTCCTCTTCTAGATAGCTGTCCCTCATCTCTTCCATCTCTGCACGGAGCTCATCCAGCTCGTCCTAGGAATCCAGACACCGCAGGTGAGTTAGACCCTAGCAGGAGCCAGCTAGAAGGATGTAGCTCTTTCCATCCACCCGCCCACCCCGCTCCACCCATCACACTAAATGTCAGATGCCCACACGGCCCCATCAGCTCGTGGCCATACCAGATAAAACAGCAAAGGACCAGTGGAAATTCTCACACGAGATGATAATGTCACCAAGTACTCTTCTGAACTAAAAATCTAAAACACAATCACCATGACTCCTTACAGCTTCTAGAATTTACTCTGTTTCCCTTTATTTCCTTATATAACCAGAAGTGGAATCAGCTTTGCAAACAACTAAGCCTTTAGATTCAAGCCAAAGGCACAATCTAGGTACTAAGGCGAGCCAAACAGACCTTCCCCCTTCGATGGACATAAAGTTTAGCAGGATAATAACTGCTGATGGCCTTGGAATTACAGCAATCCTGTGGATGTCTCTGAAATCCTATTCTATGATACAAATGTCAGCACTCAATGATTATCTAATGAGAAGCATTTTCCACTATTTCAAATATACGAGAGTTCAGTTTTGTTTTGTTTTTTTTCCCCCAATCTCCTTTCCTGCATTTCCCATAACTCCCGTTTTTACTATCTCTGAATGCAAACACGTTACATAAAATGATCGGGCCCACTGTTCTGCTCTGAGCTCTGGCCTTGGGCCCCTACACAGATCAGTCTGAATATCAAAATGAAATCATACTCTTTCCCATGCCACCAAACAAAACTGTGTTGTTATGTGACCTTCGGAAAAATCAGGATGTCCCAAACAGGCCAGTCTCAATGCCATGGTAACAAACTCCCTGGTGCTCTCATCTACATTGGGAGGAGAGTAACCTGCAGTAACTCGAGCAGAAGCTGCTCTTTTCCTCGGGTTCCATCTCCCTGGTCCCATCTTGCAGTCACTTTGAAACACTCAATCTGCTCTCCATCCTTTGTTTCTGCTTCCTTCAGTCTTTCTGTCTATAAAATCACCCTCAGCACGGGGAACTCTAGAGTCTAAGGAATGAGGTGAGCTTGATTCTAGAACTGCAAATAAAACCATTTCCTTATCTGAGGCTTCGCCCCTGGCTCCCAGCTTCCCTCCCACCCTACAGCCCACGCTCCAGGAAGTATTATCATCATCTCAGGGTCTGACTGACTCTCCTCCCAGGTTCCCAAATCCCAATCCTAATTCAGGTCTGGGCCTCAATTCCAAGCATAAACAAATCCTTCCAAGACTCCAAACTTCCTAGCAGGCCTCCAAATCCCTGGGAGCCTTTAGTATGTAAATTCGATGACTCCAACCACTACCAAACCCTTCAGGACTTCTTTTCTTTCTCAAAATCCTGCCCACCACCCCTTCTCACCACACTGGGCCTCAGAGCTCCTCAGGACCTGTAAACCTCACCAGCCTTTCCTCCCTCCTAGAAATGTTCCAGCCTAGATCCACCAGAAGGTGTGAGGTACATGGGTTAGGGCCCCCTGACCAGCCCCGGGGGCGTCTGTCTCTGTCTCTCTCTTGTCTCCTTCTATCATCATTTATTATTATAGTTGTTTGGTTTTTTTTTCATGTTTTTCAACCTACCCTGAAAGTGAGCTTTGAAGGCCTAAAACCTTGTCCACTGGCCCTTACCCAGGGCAGCATAAGGCTCACAGCGGGCTCTCAGAAAAACATTCGTGAGATGAACACACAGGAACGTCAACACGCAGAAAAGACCGAATCTTCAAGACAACAGAACTCGAACCTTACTGCAGCAATGCATTGCTCTGATCTTGAGGCCTAGTCAAGAAACGCCACCCCCACCCCCACCCCACCTCAAACCAGTAATTGTGGTGCAGTATATGGAACACATATTCTTTCGAACATGAAACATTTCAAGAAAGAGCAATTTAGGAAGAACATAAAGGAACGCATTCTAGAAATTTTCATAATTTGTTTAATATTTGCTGATTCAAATGCCTGCAGAGTAAAAGAAGCACTCAGTTACGCCTATTTATTTTGTGCAATTAATACTGAGGCTCAAGAAAAATAGGAAACTCTCACCCACACTTGAATGCCCTCAATAGCCCTCTTCTGCCCTGCTGTTCAGTTTGTTCCAGGGTTCTGGGGGGGTGGGGGGCGAGAGGGTGTTCTCCCCACCCTCCCTAATCCTGATTTGTTCTTAAAACGGGATTTTCTTACAAAAAAGGACACATTTCCCAACATCTGAGCCTCGGTTTGACAAGACCCTGAAGAGAAAGAAATATCCTTAAAAAAAAAAAAAAAAAAAAAAGAGATTATCTTGGGTAAAGATGAGGTAGAGGAAATACCGGAGGGCATGCTTGGAGGAAGAGGGCTCTCCAGTCAACCTCAGCTACACACAATGGTTTCAGAACACAAATGGAGGAGCCCATCCCCCTAATCCCAGCCTGCAGCTTCCTACTATCCTGATCAACAGGATCCCTGTGATTTGCCGGCCAGCTAATCTAACCAAATCGGTGAGTTCCGGGTTCAATAACAAAATAATAAAGTGAAGATCAGTTGTCAACCTCTGGCATCCACAGGAGCACACATACATGTAGATGCCTGCCTGAACACACACATGCAGTGCACACACAAAAATACCACACACACACACACACACACACAAACCTTCACCCACTTTCTAATGCTCAAAAAAAAAACCAAAAAAAAAAAAAAAAAAAAAAAACCCAAACCTCATCCTCTTACAGAATGTTTTATTCCGCTGGGTGTGGTGGTACATGCCTTCATCCCCCCCCCCCCTCATCTCAGAAGGGCAGTGGTGGAAGGGTCACAGTCTACATCAGGGTTTTTTTTCAACCTGTGGGTCATGACCTCTTTAGGGTGGCCTAAAACCATTGGAAAACACAGATATTTGCATTATGATTCCTAACCACAGCAAAATGACAGTTATGATGTGGCAATGAAAATAATTTTATGGTTGGGGGGTCAGCACCACATGAGGGCTGGTATTAAAGGGTCGAAGCCTTAGGAAGGCTGAGAACCACTGGTCTACATGGTGAGTCCAGTCTTGAAAAGTGACTGCAAGACGGGACCACAAACAAACAAACAAGACCAAGGCATTAATGCCTGGAATTACCTGTTCTGTCCTTTAAATGCTGTATACATAACAAGAGAGAAGAGACAGTTCTCCGACATAAAAATGTCCCTTAGTTTGCACACGTTACAATGAGGGAACCTCGTCCGCCCTACGGCTGGCTCTGCCTGAGACATGAGGAAATAGCCATTACCAGCTACAAACAGTCTCAGATGCTCCTTCATCTCTGTGAATGAAAATCCCTGGGAAGAAGCTGTCTGGTGTGAACAAAACTCCTTGAAGGAGGCTGTGCCTGCAGAGACTGGTGGACAAACAGGCTGAAGTTTCAGTACAGTGGGGAGATTAGGATTTTGTAGGTTCAGAGGCTGGTTACTTTATCTTGGGCTAGTGCTTGCCTTTTAGGACAGCCATGCCTTGTCCCATTCTGTACCTGAACTAACACCTCATGACAATAAATAAAATCCCTCTTACAGCTATTAACTTAACAGAGCAGTAGCTTGTGCCAAACCAAGAGCTAAGCACCCTGGGCCTATAGAGATGCCCGATCGCGGTACCTGCCTCTCTGGCACACCCGCCAGTGCGTTTTAAAGTTGCCTTCCATAGGACTTTCTTTGTGCTGTGAAACTATAAAAACCTTGTGAAACTGCTTTCACGTTGGAACATGGAATTTGAAATAACCCAAATCTGTGCTCCTGGGCCATGGTCACTCAAAACAGCTGCAGAACAAACTATTTCTTATTCCCTTTAAGGGGAGAGCAGTGATTTTTTTTTTTTTTTTATGCTGACACCTCCAAATCCCTGAACAGGCCATATGTAAACAGATCATTTTATTCTGGGCACAAATAACACAAATAACTACCAACATGAGTAGAACTAAAGAAAGACCAGAATTATTTTTCATTTCAGTCACTGTTGCTATAACCTCAGATTTTACATAAGTTTCTGAAACAGAAGGCACCCTATATATTATGAACTTGACCCTCGTGGCCAACCCTAAAATAAACTTCCATTTTTAGAGACAAAGAAACCAAACTGAGGCGAGGCCCTGTAATCTCTGCCTCAGAGCTAATGAAAGAGAGTTGACCGCCAAGATGGCCGTCTACTACCACAGACGCTCCAGCTTCTAGTAAACACAACAAATTAGCTGTTACAAGCAGGGCAGACGAACAGCAACAAACCTACAATTGTACTTTTTGAAAAGCCCAACACCCATGTAAACTAAGAAAAGTTGCCTGGCATTTAGAGCCTGAGCGTGGATGGCACACATCCACATCTATTAGAGTAACTGGTACTCAAGAAAACCCCACAGCAGCTAGGAGAGACGCAAAGACTCTCATTCCAAAAGCCAGGAACCTGAGAGTTCAAACGTCTTCCTGCCCTAGCAGGCCTGTTTCAAAGGCAAACTGAGGCTGGTGTTTCCACTCCTTCCGTGGCCTGGAAAGATGTGATCTTCAGGTCTAGTGAAAGTCAGTTACCACAGAGAGCATCAGCCGCTTGAAACACAAAAGGAATGACTACTTGGACCAGGGTCATGTTGGTGGATTGTGATTTTTCAAACTAACGCTACATTACATTAACTTACTGAGGACATGCTACACTTCAGAAGACAGTGTGTTCCTGACCGTTAAGGCGTCTGTCATTTTTTTTTTAATTTTTAAGAATATCAAACACAGCAGCAGAACATGCAGTATTTCTGGCAGATATAATTTCGATACAGTAAGGAAAGTGGGAGATGCCCATGTGCCCCCCACCACGTTTCTTTCTTTTATTAGGATTTACTATTATTTTTTATTTGTGTGTATGTACCTGCATGAAGTTATGTGAACCACGTGTGTGCAGTTGCCCTCAGAGGATAGAGACAGCATGGGATCTGTGGTGAGCCGCGCCCGTGGGTGCTGGAAATGGAACCCAGGTCCTCTGCAAGAGCAGTAAATGCTCTCAACCACCGAGACAGCTCTCCAGCACCCTGATGTCATTTTACACACAGGATTTATAAGGGGGAGAAAAAAACATTGTCCTTAATCAATAGGTTTTTGTTTGTTTGTTTGTTTGTTTTTAGCATTAGACTGTTTGGATATATTTAAATATTAGGTCATTATCTCATGGAAAAACTATTCTAGTTTGTAACTACGTTTTTTTTTTTTTTTTTTTTTTTTTTTGGTTTTTCGAGACAGGGTTTCTTGTGTAGCTTTGCGCCTTTCCTGGAACTCACTTGGTAGCCCAGGCTGGCCTTGGACTCACAGAGATCCGCCTGCCTCTGCCTCCCGAGTGCTGGGATTAAAGGCGTGCGCCACCACCGCCCGGCTGTAACTACGTTTTTTAATGACATAGTTTGACCTGTAAAAAAAATAAATTACATTGTATTTATTCTTGGAGGGGGTACACACCACATACTCAAGGAAGTTAAGAGAGTTAACTTTCAGAAATTGGTTCTCTCTCCCTTCACCAGGTGGGTGGCAGGCACCAAACCCAGGTTGGGCAACAATGGTGATTACCTACTAAGCCACCTCCCTGCCCATTAACTATATTTTTAAAATATTTTATATAAAATGGATTCTTGAGGTTGTATGAAGCTGTCCAACGTTTCCCCCTTGCTACAGAGAATGAATCAAGACATCAAATTGTAATAGATTTGGATGCCATGTATGCAGGCAAGTAAAACAAGAATTTCATCCATAAAAACCAAATCCAGCATTTCTTGGTATAATTAACCAAAACTCTGGCTCATACTAACGAGTATGTTCAAATCTCATTTAATCAAAGATTAATGGCATATGTGCATGAAAATGCCATAATGAAATCCATCCATCACTTTGTACCTGAACTTAAAAAAAGATGAGTAACTATTCCTACGTTAATAATTCCTTGTAAACAGACCTAGTGGGAACACTCACGGTCCTGTAGTTACTGTAGCAATAGTCTCCTCTTCTGGGAGTTTAAGGCAGAAACTGCTGTCTTTTGTCATAGAGGAATAATCGGCCTCATTTCCTTTGGGACAATGGAAATGTTCTGTGCAGAGGACCAGCTGTAGCCGAGCAGACCCAGGGACGGCTACTATTGTTTACCAAGTGACAGTCCGGCCAGCAGCTGAGTGGCTACAGTCCCCGACTACAACATCTTGCCACCTAAGATTAGCATATTGATGCTTTCATGGCTGAATAAAGAATGCCTATGTGAAGCAGAATGTCGGCAAAGAATAAAGAATACTATCCATGTTAACAACCCCCCTCCCCCAAAGAAAAAGGACGGGGGGGGGGGGGGGGGCGGAGAAGCTGACCCTCCAGAGGCTAAGATGCCAGTTCCTGTCCACACCAACACCCCTCCCCTGGGCCATGATGAGCACCTGCCACGCAGCCAGCCAAATGGAAACCATGACAGCCTTAAACTAAAAATCTCCCCCAAGCCTGCAGGCTGTTCTCAGTGGACGGGTTCAATCCACATCACCTCCCCCAAACCTAAAACCTCAATGATCTCTCTTAAGAAATCACTCCAAGAAGCCAGTTCTCTGCTCTCATTTTCTTGTAAGTAAACGATTCTTAGAAAATGACTGAGAAAGCAGAGCAGAGAGTCTCAGGCCTTCCTACCCCAACACCGGGCCACCACGCAGGGCATCGGGATGGAGCAGGGGCAGGTTGTGAGTCCGCCACAGTAAAAAGTAAGACCGCTTAAGAGCATTTTCAAAACCCGCTCGTGAACTCGGCGACTACCTCGTGAAAAGCCAGTGGAAATGGAAGGCCTAATTAAGATGTTGACAATGAGCCGTCCTGCTTGTCTGATTGTCCCAGAGCACTCAATCAAGCAAAATGCCAGGCAGGGAGGAACCAGGCCAGTGTTGTGTGAAGTCTCTCCTCAGCATTAAGAAACTTGTCTGGGTTTGTCTAAGAAAGACCCAAAGGCGCTGGATACCTATGCTGGCCTTAATTTCTGAATATTATCTGTGAGTTCATCAGGGGTCAAAGGACGCCCCAGGTGTGTTTCTGCTTGTATTTTCATGCAAAGGCAAGCCACCTGGACTGAGGTATTCTGCTTTTTTTTCCATCTAATTATCTAATGCCCTTTGAAGAAAGAACAGACATAGGGTCATAGATGACCCTACACTCTCCACCCAGCAGAAGAGAGAACATGTATTAAACCAACATATGCTCTTTAAAGTTCCTTACCAACAAGACATCCTCTAAGAATGTCGACCTTATTTACTTATTCCAGACACATCAGTCTATTCTGAAAATTCTGTACCGCAATGTAACAACAGCGCTCTCTCTCTCTTTCTCTCTCTCTCTCTCTCTCTCTCTCTCTCTCTCTCTCTCTCTCTCTCTCTCTCTCTCTCACTCAGAAAATAATGCAAAGGCCGGGTGGTGGTGGCGCACGCCTTTAATCCCCAGCACTCGGGAGGCAGAGCCAGGCGGATCTCTGTGAGTTTGAGGCCAGCCTGGGCTACAGAGTGAGTTCCAGGAAAGGCTCCAAAGCGAAACCCTGTCTCAAAAGAAAGAAAGAAAGAAAAGAATGTAATGCTTCGATGAGTCACAACCATCCAGAACCTACACACATAAAGTCTCTGCACAAAATTTCTTATTAGAGAACACTGGTATGGACAGATACTGTGACCTCAGGAGCTCTGTGCAACAAGCACACATTATTCTACCATGGTGGGGAGGAGGAGGACAAGGTACCCTGGTGTGGCATCAGTAAGCAAAAGGTAAAATTAAGTTTATGATGTACACATTCTAGCTGCAAAAAAAAAAAAAAAAAAAAAAAAAAACACCGAATGATGATGGCCGATACCTCATGAGGTCACTGCTGCACAATTTCTACGCAATTTCTACACAATTTCTACGCAAGGGGGTAGGCTCACGGACCGTAGGGAAGTCCATTAGGATTCTTATTCTTTTGAAAATTGAACTACTGTAACAGGCTTCTGAAGGACCCAGCATATACATGGCATACATACACAGGCAATTATTCTGGCTTCCTGCTGTCCTTCAGACCCCTTCTAACCAATTCTTCCCCCTGCTGTCCATGGACTCCACAGGCTCAGTGAACAGATGACCAGGGCACTTGCTCCCTGGGAAGCTGCACCGAACATTTCTTGCAAATCGAAAGTTACCAGTGGGATTTCTGTGGCCCTTCAAACGCGGGCCAGTGAGACATACTCATTATGGGCCTCTCACCTGAGCAGAAAACAGAGGTCCCCTGGGAAAGCTTAAAATAAATAAATAGCTCTGAGGCATTGCATGGTATACACCAGCTCTGCTGGCAAGTGGGGGCAGCCTGGTATGCAGGCTCTGGAGAGCACCACTGGAGAGAAGGGAGCACCACTTTTTTGACAGGGTAACCCTGGGCAAGACGCAGGTGTCGGACAGCTAGCTAGCATCCTGCCTGTGGAACTGGACTTGAGATAAACATACCAGCAGCAAGGTCTGGAGGGTGCAGGACAGTAGTGTAGTTAGCTCTTGCTTGGCATGTTGGGGGGGGGGTCACCCCCAGTTCTACACCTACCATGATGGGGTGTGGAGGGTGTGGGCAAAATCCAGTCCATGTTACGAAGGTCCAGTGACATGTCAGAGCCACATAAATCAGACTCCAAGGTCAGACAGCTGCTTTCATCCCCTGGGGATCTAATCATGTGTTTAAAATCAAGGAAGCAGGCAAGGCAAATAAAGCGGTTATCCAAGAATTAACTTAGAAATGAGGTCTAAGTCGCCTGCTGGAAGATCCAGGATGCTGTGACAAACAGTTTCTTTAAAGAAAACTCCGTTGTCTGCTGCTCAGCAGTTTTAATTTGGATGCCTGTGATCTGATCAGAACTACTGCAGGTCATAGGCCGTGGATTAAGTTTTCATCTGGGGCTCACTTTCTCACCCTGCAGGACCTTGTGCTCACTAGGCATCTTCACAGTGCTCCCTACTTTCACGAGAGCCCCACACCACATGGCTACCTGCCTTTTCTGTCCACACCTTTGCGATGCACTCTGCTATCTATTACATAAGAGCCAGGGACAAATGCAAATACCTTACTGGAAGCGTCCTGAAGCGCTCAGTTCTGGCTTTCTGGTCTGCCTTGCTTCACATATGATAACCTAACCACTGGACTCGAGAGCAACTTCTGATTTGGGTTCGGAAGACCCAGAGGGAAGGCGTTAATTCCAGCTTGAACTGTACATCTCACTACCCTCACCTTGAAAACCTGAACCTCCATCCCAGCCTCAATCAGGCAGGTTCAACACCTGCTAACAAAATCACACCACCCACTGGATACAGCAGGGGCCGCCTGGCTCTGCGGGAGAACCTTCAACAACATCTTAACAGAGCAATGAAGAGATTTACACTCTTGGAGTCGCCTCCTGACCTGAGGATTACCGCAAACTAGGTCACTTTCACTACTACCCCCCTTTTGTCTTCTCTTACCAAATCACCCCAGCTGTCTTTAACTCACCCCCCCCCACACACACACTGTATAAACCCTCTGCTCTGCAGGCCAGCCCTGGAGAGAAGGTGGAGACTGATTGTTTATCTATCCCATCTATCTATCCCCTATCCCAAGGCTAACATGACAAGACCATGGCCAGCAGGCCCCACTGGATAACACTCGGAGTGTGAGAGGCTGCAGTTCCTTGGAAAGAGCCGAGTGTCCTTTTCTGACCAGTTTTGTGGTCACTTACAAAGGGCCGAAAACATTACTGTCCCGGGACACAGGCCACAAGTTCAAAGCGTTTCCTCCGAATTTAAAAGGTGTTCATCACTAAAAGGACCAGCCCTCTCAGCTATACCCCGAAGACTTCCAGGAGAGCAGGTAGGGGCCCAGCTTTTTCTGAACTCACAGGAGGAGCTGCGGGTACGTCTGGCACCTGGAAACCATACCACACACAAAGGCACGTGTAGGGTCACGGCTGGGCATCTAGATAACCCTCAACAGGTGACAGTGTAGGGGTCAATGCACTCAAAACGACTTATAAGCCACCCAAAAGGCATAAGCGAAGACACGCAAGATTTCTAAAATTAAGAGCAAAGAGCAAAACAAAAACAAACAAACAAACAAAAAAACAGACCTACAGGTCCTCTCACAAGTTTGGGGTTAAGTTACCAGAACCTAGTGGATTTGGGGAGCAGTGGGGGTGCCAAGTAGAAGAGTTAAGGTGTTAATGAGCTCCCCCACCCCCCCAGACTGGGCTCGCCGGACCTCAGGGCAGCCAGAGGATCCGGGGTCGGCCTCCGAGACACCTGCCACCCCAGAGGCCACTCACCTTGAGGTAGTCATTTTCCGAACGCAGTTCCTCCATCTCCCTCAGCAACTCTTCTTCCTCCGCCACCACCAGGAGCCGGGGCTGCTCGCCCAAGTTAGGATCCCTGGGAGTCCCGAGAATCGTCCGCTCCGGTGGCGTTCGGCCCCCAACATCCTCCACCGAACCGTGTCCCGGGGACCCTGAGGGGGCCCCGCCTGGGCTGCTTCGGCCCCCGAGACCGGCACCAGCGACAGGGGGCGCCGTGAGCAGCGCGGGGGACTCAGGGCTGCCCGGCGGCGGCCCGCGGGCTCCGGAGGTCTGGGTGGGTGCTCCGCGCAGGGGCTCCCGGTCACTGGAACCGGTACCCGACTCGGCGTCGCTGCTGGCGGCGGGGAGCAGACGCTGCTCATCAGACAAGGGTTCGGAGGCGCAGTCGGAGAGATCCGAGCTGCTGTCCGTGTGGCTGATACGCGAGCCGGCCACCGAGGTCACCGAGAGGGTCACGGCGGGGACCCGGGCGATGGGAGCCGGGGGCCCGACGGTGCGAGCTGGAGGAGTGCCGGGGCTGCGCTTGGCTTTGCGGCCCTTCGCGACGGCAGGCGGCGGCTCGGCCCCAGCCGGCCTCCCGACCCGGGACAGGGGTTCCGCGGGCCCCGCGCGCGCCGCCCTCCTGGTCCCCGGGGCGGCCTTGGCGCCACCCGCCGACCTGGCTCCGGCGCCCGGCGGCGGCTTGTCCTTCGCGCCGGGGACTACGCCGCTGCGTCGGGAGAGGCGGCCGGCTGCGGCCGGGGGCCCGGGCGACGGCGGCGCCTTCCCGGCGAGGTTGGGCGAGCGAGGAGCGGCGGGAGTCGGGGCACGGGCCGCAGAGGGGGTGGCCGTGGCGGGCCGCGTGTGCAGATCCTTGAGGAAAGGTCTGGCGGGCGAGGGTGCGCGGTGCAGCCGCCTCCTCTCGGCCAGCGGGTGCAGGTGGTGGTGGCGGTGATGCTGGCCGGCTGGCTGCGGCTTGGAGTCCGGGGCGCCGCCGCCCGTGGGGCCGTTCAGTGTCTCCATGGCCCGGGCGGCGGCCGCGATCCGCAGCTCAGGCGGCAGATGCTCCGGGCGGCGGCGGCGCTGGCGGTGGCTTGCAGCCTCCCCGCGCGCCGGGTCATCACTGACCCCCTGCCCCGCCCGGCGTGCGCCCCGCGCTCCCGCCGTCCCCCTCCCCCTCACTCGGCAGCCCCGGGGGGAGTTTCTCTCCCCTGGCTCAGGTCAACGGCGCTCGGCTTCTCCTCCTGGCACAGCCGCGGCGGCCGCTCGCATCCCTTGCACCGTGCGAGCGTTCGGAGCTCTGGAGCAGCCGCGGCCCTGGCACACACAAAAAAAAAACACTTGTCTGGCGGCGGCGGCGGCGGCGCGCGCCGGGCTCCTGCGTTCCGCTCCCCGCCCACTGCCAGTCCGCGGGGACCGGCAGCCACGGCTTCTGCCCGGCGGCTCAGACGGAGAGAAGCTGCACGCACGTTCCCCCGCTCCGTCCCGAGCCCCGGCGCGCACGCCCCGCCTCCTGCCAGCCAGCCAGCCGGGGAGGGGGCGGGGCGGGCTGGAGGGCGGGGCCGGGGCTCGGTGGGGTGCAGAGCCCGCTTGCCCACGCGCCCTCGCCTCCAAAGACCACTCTTTGCCTTTGGATATACTGGGGACACCACCCAGAGCCGGCTAGGGAGGGAAGGCGCTGGGTGGGAAGGGAGGGAAGAGGGCGAGCATCGGCCACTTGGGGACACTGAAGGTGCGAGCGGCGTGGAGGGCCCCTCTGCAGTGGGTGCCAGCTTTCTCTCCTTTCGGCCCAGCCCCCCTCCCCGTCCCTCTCCAGCCTCCCCTCATCAGTTCGCCCCCCAGGGCTTCTTTAAGGATCACTGGGTACCGGATGCAGCGTCAAAGCCCGGCACAGCGCTCCACAGTTGGCACCCCCAGTGGCCTGGGCAGCTCCGGGAGGGAGGAGCCGCTGTAGAAATAGGAGAAGCGGTTCGCCAAGCTTGGGGTCTGAAAGAGAGCTCACATTTATAGTTCCTGCGGCCTTGAGCCAGGCGCTGCTGATGCACGCTTTATCGTCCTAGTAACGGTCCCGAATTGGAAACCCTGTCTTCAGAGTGAGACACGGGCGCGAGGAGGTGAAAGCCGCTAGTCTGAACTCCGTGGCTGAGCCGGGATTCAAACCCAGGTCTACAGGCTAAATACATTAGCCTTAGAGCACCAAGGAACCTGAGTACAGTCTCCGCCCCGTGGGCCAGACGCTTGACCTTGGGAGTCTCGGATTCCTTCCTCACCTGTAGAATCAGAGAATGCCGATTCTGGCTGTATTCCGATTAAATGAGGAAATAGGAGAAAAGTGCTTTTGATAGATAGTGGGCGTGGTTCATGTCCCAGGCTTTCCATGGGCAATAGAGGTAGCGAGGACAAGTTTAAATCCTTTCTCTAGCCTTGGTGTTTGGGAAACAGGGGAAATCCTGTGTTTTCCTGAAACGGGCCAGTCCACAGCACGACGTATGGAGGGCAAGGCTTAGATCTAAGGCTGTGGAGGGGAGACGGGAGGATGCTGAGCCTGATTCATCTTTGCTAAGAAAGAACCCAGAGCAGCAGAATGGGGCGGCTGTGGCATAAAGAGAAGAAATAAGGAGTGGGCAGACTTGGAAATGGTAAAGAAAAACTGTACTCCAAAGTCTGTAATCTTAAGGACAGAATGGCCCTACTTAGCCGGAACTGTCCGAAGCTGCAGGAGAAACTGACTTTTTTTTTACGTATAAATCTGGAAAGTCATGCTCCGGGAAGATACCATGTCTTGGGGCTTAAGCTCAGACCCTACTGACACCTCCCCCACTCTGCTGCACTTACAGGCCTGGACTTTCCGAATCGCTTTTCTGGAAATCTTTTGAAAGGGAGACACACCAAATGCAATCCGTACTGAGTAGCCTTTGAGTCGTATTCCTGAGTTGGTTCGATTGTGGGCCAGGAGAGAGCCTAGAGGCCGGCCGCCACGCTTGATTAACCGTGTCCGCTAGAGGGCGCTCCAGCGTCTCCCTTCAGTACCAAAGTGGCCACTCCAGTCCCTCGCCAGTGACCTAGAACTCCCACATTCCTGAAGAATTACGTTCAGGACTCTAAGCACAGCATGCTACCTCTTCAGACTATACACAGTCACGCAGAAATCCACCCCAAAGCGTTGTCTCCCAAAAACCTCCACAAGGCTGGTACCCAACTTCCTTTTCCTTTAGAGAGGACAGGTTAGGGTGATGGATGCTGCTGCACCTGACCTGGGGCGTCAGGTAATGTTTTGTTTTTCTGTTTTCTGTGAGTTGAAAGAGTCAGGTGGTTGTGGGGCTGCTGAGATGACTCACTGGAAACGAGTGTTTGCAGCGCAAGCCTGTGGACTGGAGTTCCAAGCCCCGCCCCCAGGTAAAAAGCAGAGCATGTCTGTGGTCTCCTTTAACTCCTGGAGGGAATGGATCTGGTAGATCCCAGGAGCTCACTGGTCAGCCAGCCTAGCAGAAACAAATGTGCTCTGGGGGTCTCAAGAAAGTGAAGCAGAGAGAGAGAGGGGGAAGACAACTGCCCTCCATACATACGTGTGCATCATGGGATGCACACTATACATACAACACCACACACACACACACACACACACACACACACACACACACACACACACACGGTTCTGCCACCTGTGGGCAAGAAAAAAGTCGACTGTAATTTGAAAAGAGATTTTTTTCTGTTATCAAATTAGTCTAAAGATTCATGGTTTATAATTTAAAGGAAACTTAAATTCCTCATTCTGTAGAACAACAACCAAACAAGATGTGCCTGTACCTGGTTGGTCCCTTTGCCCTCAGATGTAGACCTTTCCTCAGCCCCTCATGTGGAAGTGATGAACCAGACTGCCTCCACCTTAGGCTTTAAAGCCATCTTATAGTAAAGACAAATTAGGTTCATTCCTGTTTGTGATTAAATCTGTTTCTCAAGGATCAGGAATCCTATGCTTCACCTGTAACCTTAACTACAAAAAGTCCTGTACTGCCTGCTCCAGGAAACAGCGACCATGTCTTTGTTTCAAAAAGTTGTTATAACTAGGGGTTGGGGATTTATCTCAGTGGTAGATTACTTGCCTAGCAAGTGCAAGGCCCTGGGTTCGGTCCTCAGCTGGGGGGAGGGGCGGGGGGGGGGGGGGGAGTAAAGTTGTTGTAACTGGCTTGCAACCATACTTTGGTTTCAAAAGCTTGTTATGACCACCTGTTGTTATGACCACCTTGCAATCATGCCTTGTTTCAGGAGGTCGTTAGGACTAACTTGTTATCTTCTGCTCCTGTAACCCAGCCTGTTTTGCACACCAAATCCCCCATTTGGAAACCCCCTACTCCTGAGCCATGAAAACCTTGTCTTCCTCTCATCCAACGCTGGCCTCTTGAACCCCGCCTTAGGGGGAGGCACTCGGTGTGCACAAATAAAAAGCTTGCTTTACTTCATGGCTGGCTTTAACTAATTTGCCCATGATGATTTGGGTCGGATTAATTTCCTCCAACCTTTGGGAGTAACAGAAGTTGACTAGCACAAGAGCGGTTTTTGCAGGCTTCTGCCATTGTGGAATGAGTTCAGACAGGGGGCGATGTCAGGAGATTGGAGTGGGCCAGGAAGAGAGGAAGCAGGGACTCTGTCTTCTCAGCTTCAGTTAGCCTCTCCAGCAGGGGCCAGTCTGAGTGGCATTCTGAGTTATCTGGCTGTCCCTGAGTGATCTGCATCTTCTGGTAACTTTTATCTTCCCGTCACCTGACAAAGGAGATTCTGGCCTAAATTCCGTGCTTGCCCATCTTCAGTGCCTCCGGTTTGACTCCAGGTTCCTTTGCCATCCCCGTGACCGACCGACAGTGCATGGGAACCATGCTGTCTCTGGAGTATCCACTCCGAGGGTCCACTTTTCTTCTTGTGCAGAGACTGACGGGAAGTTCTTTGAAGTCGTACACGCAAGCACTATTTACGGCTGGCTGTATTGTCATCTCCTTATCCCAGAGCAGTTTGCTGCCATGGCCCGCGCTGGGGCACGCATAACAGGCAAACCTGGTTCCAAGTCCTGCCAAAGTTATTTGTTCTCTGTGAACTTGGATGTGGACTTGACCCGGATTTCCTTTGTCCCTTCCCCCCCTGTCCTCCCCCACCCCTTCCCTTCCCTTTCTTTTCCTCCCTGCCTTCCTTCCTCTCTGCCTCTTTCCCTCCCTTCCTCATTTTGCTATGTTGACCAGGCTAGCCTTATTTCTGTGTTCATGGAATCCTCCTGTCCCCGAGTTAGCTGGGACCACAGCCGTGTGCTTCTTTGGAACTCGGAGCATTTCCTACGGGGGTCAGTGCCACTCAAGAGAATGGAGCTGTCACTATAAACACCTGCGCTTGTCTTCCTCTGAACAGTTGCTTCTAATTAAAAGAGTCCTTAGTTATGTATTTTCTGCTCTGTTTATACGTAAATTTTATTTAGTAAAATACGCCATTTATTGTGAAACGCCCTTGGTTTTTATTATTCCCATTACAGCATTATATAAGTTGTTGGTGTGTATGCGTGGTGCATGCATTCGTGCATGCGTGCGTGCGTGCGTGTGTGTGTGTGTGTGTGTGTGTGTGTGTGTGTGTGTGTGTGTGTGAACTTTTTACTGGGGTCTGTCATGGTTGGGAAATGTCATCTTATGGCATGCCTCCCCCCCCAGTCCCCCTCCCTAGTCCATTCTCATCCTTTTGGGATTATTCCCTTCCCAAGCCCCATCCAGAGACAGGGTCTCACTATTCATATCCCTGGCTGTCCTGGAACTCTATGTAAACCAGTTGACCTCAAACTCGCAGAGATCCTCTGCCTCCCGAGTGCTGGGATTTAAGGCGTGCGCCACTATGCCAGTCCTAGCTTTTAAAAAAACATATATCTAGGGTAATACACATATAATAGTCCTCATTTCATGTAAAGGACATTTCCTAAGGGTTGAAAAAAGGCACTCGAGGCTAAGGATTGAAAACCACAGTCTCTCTGGGGCTGGAGAGATGGCTCAGAGGTTAAGAGCACTGACTGCTCTTCCAGAGGTCCTGAGTTCAATTCCCAGCAACCACATGGTGGCTCACAACCATCTAGAATGAGATCTGGTGCCTTTTTCTGGACTATAGTCATATGTGCAGGCAGAATACTGTATACATAATAAATAAATAAATCTTTAAAAAAAAGAAAAAGAAAGAAAACCACAGTCTCTTCTTGCCCAGACAGAACTGAGCAGAGTTGGAGAGGATGCCCCCTGGTGGTCGAAGTTGGGACGACATCCTCTCCCCGAGGTGAGTTCAAAAGAGAATTTCAAAGAGTCAGCCACAGGTGAGGCAGGGGATTAGGTCAGAATGGGAGTGGGTACCCTGTGCAATTTAGAGTAGCTTCCAGGTGATCCTAAGAGGCTTCTTCTCATCAAAGGCTGCAGAACTCCCTTAGACAAGCTTTGGCATGTTTGCCAACCTTGGAATTAAAATTTTGGACTCCTTTCCTCTGGCAACGTAAGTGCTAAATTTTTAAAAATTATATTTAAACGCTCTTCTGGGCCTCTAAGCTTGGTGCACAGAGAAAACATGTTGTTAAATAAGGAAAAGTAATGGGAGCTCTCTTCCCTGGTCAGCACCGTCCGTGTGTAGCTACGCTGTCAGTCTTGATTTAGAACGCTGCAATTTTCCCCGCCGCGCACTGCAGGCTGCCTTTCGCCAGCTTGTGATGTAGTTCACCGGAGCTTATTTCTGTTTCCACAGAGTTACTAGCCCTTCAAAACGGGAATGAAGGTGGGAGGGCTGGGGAGGCAGATCAAGGGTAACATGCTAGGGTGACCCAGCACGTGTGCGGTCCTAAGTTCCAGCTCCAACACCACAAAAATGAATGAATGAATGAATGAATGAATGAATGAATGAATGAATGAATAAAAATGGAGAAGATACCAACAACCCTTTCTTTCATTTGTCTTAAGAGACTTATTACAGCGGGGCACGGTGATGCACGCCTTTAAGCCCAGCACTTGGGAGGCAGAGGCAGGCTGATCTCCGAGTCCGAGGTCAGTCTAGACAACAGAGTAAATTCCAGGACTATACAGTGAAACCCTGTCTTAAAATTTAAAACAAACAAAAAAAAAGTTACGTGTGTTTGTACACCTGCCTGAGTTTATGGTCACAGCATGCACACACAGGCACATGCAGAGGTCAGGGAGCGTCAAGTCCCCTGGAACTGGAGGAGTTACAGGCAGCGGTGAGCTGCCTTGTGTGGGTGCTGGACCCGAACGCAGCAAGTCCTCTAAAGAGCAGTAAGCATACTTCACCACTGAGCCATCCCTCTCGACACCTGGAACCATTTCTTCTTGCACTCTGGCCAACTTTCCTTCTGACTCTTACATATAATGAAGAAAGTAAAACTAGAAAAATGCATGTATAGAAAGTCCCAGAGCAGATCATACTATGAAATCAGCATCCTGATGAATCAGGAGATGAGACACTGTGGGGTCCCATACAAAAAAAAAAAAAAAAAAAAAAAAATACACTTTAACTATTATCTTTACATAAAATTACTGTCTGGAAAATTTTGCTAAGAAAAATTAAGGTGATGTGAGTTCTAGGCATGGAAAAATTCTTTGTCCACAAAATAACTCAGTCTTCCCAGCTGTTAGAGACTCCACCTATATAATTAAGACACTGAACTTTAATAACTTTGTAATATACCTCTCAGATTTATGGATCTAAAGGTTGAAATGAACTTGCAGACGCTAATTATCAATATGGGATTATCCATGGTAAGTTGTAGGTCACGTCTGTTCGTTCCCAGACAAATCAGACTGGAACATGGTGAGCTGGGGCTGGAGTTGAGTCTGTATTCCAGTCCCAGCACAAGGTCCAGAGGCTTATGACCGCCTGTAATTCCAACTCTGAGGATCTAATTCCTTCTTCTGACTTTCTTATACACATGGCACACACCCATGTTCAAGAGACATATGCATATACATAACTAAAAATTTAAAAAATAAGATGATAGGGCTTGAGAGATGGCTCAGAGGTTAAGAGCACTGGCTGCTCTTCCAGAGGTCCTGAGTTCAATTTCCAGGAACCACATGGTGGCTCATAGCCATCTATAATGAGATCTGGTGCCTTCTTCTGCATGCAGAATACATCTGTATACATAATAAATATTTTTAAAAAATAAGATGATAAACACATTGTAATGAATGACTAATATAGTGAAGAAAGTTAATATGATGGAATACATTTATCGAGAGCTAACCATGTTTTATGCAATTTTCCTTGTTGAGGTAAGGTGGGCAGTTGAGGTAGAATCTCTATATGTATCCAGGCTTGCCTTAAACTCACCATCCTCCTGCCTCAGTCTCCTTAGTGCTGGGATTGCAGTTTTATGCCAATCACACTCAGTTTTAACTTCAGAATGAATTTGCATTTAAATATCACTCCCTAGAATTTGGGAGCAGAAAAGGATTTTAAGGAATATTTCCTGTCCTCACGTGTCCCCCTGTGTTTTGGGGACCCCATATCTGGCATCTTCCAGTTAGTGCTTGGAAGCAGTTTTCCCTATGATGCAGTTTATCATCCAGACCATGGAACATTTATGACTCCATAATTACAGGGACAGCAGGTAAGAACCAGACCCGGCCTGGGCAGCTCGGGCTGTGTGGTCACCCTATGATTAACGCACATTCCTCAAGGTAGGAATGTCTCCTGTCAGGCTGACTCATCTTTAGGTCCGCCCACACCAAGGAGACAGGGACACTTTTCATTTTGTTGAATTCTTTCTGGTAGACCTGGGGTAGAAGACACGAAGAAAGCTAGTTCACCCACTCATTCTCTTGAACATTCATTGGAAGACTATTGATCAAATACCTAAGATGCTAAATTTCGTACAGGCATTAAGAGTTCCAAGGCTGGTAACCACAGAGCATGGTGCCTGCCTTTGGAGATCTTCTAAGACAGGAGATGTTATGAAAAAGAAAAAAGCTGTCACTGACATCCAGAGTTTTTCTCCACTGTCATCCAGGCCTTCATGCCTGCTTCTCTAGGCCTTGTGTTTCATCTAATGTAAACTATGTCAGAGTCTCAGTATCACAAAGGGCCACTCTGGGACCATGCAGGATCAAAAACTAAACAAATCTTGAATCCTGCGTTATACAGTACTATTCATTTGTAGACACACAAACACAGACACATGTCAGGTCACAGACACTACAGTTTATATTGTGAATCTTTACACATTTGCATCCTTTTTGTTGCCAGGACAGCGGAAATATTGCTGCCCAAAGAACTCAACTGTTTTTATTTTGCTTTGTGATGGTCATATGTCCTACCGATACTTGTCAGCTTTGTGGGGTAAAAGGAGGATAAACTCAGGGTGGGGTGGCCCCATCTCTCTGTACATGGCCATAGTTGGGGGGGGCATCTCTTCCTACATGCCAGTACTTGGGGGCCCCCATCTCTCCCTACATGCTATTACTTGCAACATAAGGGACTGGTTAACCCAGGGAAGCAATACAAGAAGCAAAGCTAGTCACGGGGTCCCATGTTTCTTGGAGCTCACGTCCCTTTGTGCTCTCGTCGGTATGGTCAGGTAGTTTCTTGTTCCAGGGACAGAGTTGCCAGTCCAGTGCCCTTCCTGACTACTCAGTCACAGATCCAACACTCCTCTAATTAGCTGGAGTCTCACTAAACTCTAGGCCTCATGGGTCCACTGGGATGCTGTGCTCAGGGGTCCCGGGGGCACGGTGTGAAAATAAAATCACAAAGGACAGCAGACACGAATCCTGTGCCGTGTCTTACTTTGCTCTCACCCGTGTGCTCCATTTTCCCTGGGGACTGCACTGGGAAAAATCACAGGTTCGGAGATAAATGTGCTAAGAATTTCAAGTTCAGTGTAACAGTAAGTCAGTAAAGTAACTCAACGCAGAGAGAGCATAGCCCCCAAAAGTTCCTGTAGGAGGTAAAATGATCAAACTCATGTTAATGTGCTGTGGGATGTTCTGTGTGGCAAATGTGTTGCTCTGATTGGTCAATAAATAAAATACTGATTGGCCAATGGCTAGGCAGGAAGTATAGGCAGGACTAACAGAGAGGAGAAAAGAAAGAACAGGAAGGCAGAAGGAGTCACTGCCAGCCACCGCCATGACAAGCAGCATGTGAAGATGCCGGTAAGCCACGAGCCACGTGGCAAGGTATAGATTTATGGAAATGGATTAATTTAAGGTATAAGAACAGTTAGCTAGAAGCCTGCCACGGCCATACAGTTTGTAAGCAATATAAGTCTCTGTGTTTACTTGGTTGGGTCTGAGTGGCTGTGGGACTGGCGGGTGACAAAGATTTGTCCTGACTGTGGGCAAGGCAGGAAAACTCTAGCTACATTAATGTTTTGTAGAGGTGGGAATTAGGATTAGATGCTGGCATAGCGACTTTATAAGAAGCCGTTGAGAGCCAAGGTAGCATGCTTGCCACGTCTCCCCACAGGGCGCCAGCCACCAGGTTATAACGCACCATTTGCTGGTGCCAAACAAGCTTCGGTTGTTTATAAGTTATCTTTGGGTTTTGGGGTTGTTTTGTTTTTTAGACTGGGTTTCTCTGTGTACCCCTGAATGCCCCGGAACTCCTTCTGTAGTTCAGGAGGGCTTCAAACTCATCCATCCATCCACCTGCCTCTGCCTTCCGAGTGCTGAGATTAAAGGCATGTGCCACCACATCCAACAAGAATAAGCCTTTCTAAGGATAAAAACCCTGGGCTTTTATGCTTAGAAAGAAATCCTTTGGGGCATCATGGGTTAAACACTTGAAAGCACAGCTGTCTGTGTATCCATGTGGCTGAAGTAGTGTGGAATCCACGTGGCAGGTTCTCCTGACACAGATCACATCCAAAAGGCAGGGCTGGGAGACGACCCTCACCACCCACTGGGCCACTAGTCACGTTTTCTGTGTCTCCCTTTTCTTGCTTAAAAAGTAATATTGATATCCAACTCGAGATTATTGTGTGAATTCTAATCTATATAAACATTTAGAATCATATTCATTAACATCTGGTGTGAGAGACTATCATCTATGGGTAGTGGAGAAGACTGTGTAGGTCCCACTGATTTCCCACTACCAGATTCTCTTGAGTAACGCCTGCCAAAAATCAACTTCCTGTATGAACTTGTGTGTAGGCAAAGGAGGTGCCTAAGGCCTTCAGTTCCCATCAAACAACAAAAAGTAGGTATTTTGATTTGCAAGTGGTTTTTGTGACTATGATGGTAGAAACAGCAATTGAGTCCACGGGAGGGAAAGTGGATCTGGCTAAGTTTTGTAGGTGTTATTTTCTAAGTTTCACAAATGAAGAAGCCATAGAAAAAGGAAAATGACCATTTGGGGGATGGTGAGATAATTCAGTGGGTAGACATGTGACCCTGATCCCCACAATTATAATTTGATCCCTAGGATTGACTTCCAGGTGCGCGCGCGCGCACACACACACACACACACACACACACATACATACACACACACAACTGTAATTTTAAAATATTTTTGAAGAAATAGCAGTTCTTCATTCAGTGGGGGCGGTCAAGATCATGACGGTGAAACCCACAGAGACAACTGACCTGAGCTCATGTGAGATCACAGACTCTGGACTGACAGCTGGGGAGCCCTCTGAATGTGGGTGACAGTTGTGTGGCTTGGTGTGTTTGTGGAGCCCCTGGCAGTGGGACTAGGATTTATCCCTGGTGCATGAACTAGCTTTTTGGAGCCTATTCCCTATGGTGGGATACCTTGTTCAACCTGATTGGGGGGGGCGTGTTGGGCCTGCCTCAACTTGATAAGCCAGGCTTTGTTGACTCCCCAGGGGAGGTCTT
Source organism: Peromyscus maniculatus bairdii (assembly GCF_049852395.1). Classification (NCBI taxonomy): domain Eukaryota; kingdom Metazoa; phylum Chordata; class Mammalia; order Rodentia; family Cricetidae; genus Peromyscus; species Peromyscus maniculatus. The sequence continues at coordinate 24,543,439 of NC_134864.1, forward strand.
ACCCTCTTTGAGGAGTGGATGGGGGGGATGGGAGGGGAGGAGGTGAGAGGGGAGCAGGAGGAGGGGAAGGAGAGGGAACTGTGGTTGGTATGTAAAATGAAAAAAATTAAAATTTAAAAAAATAATGAAAGAAAGAGAGAAAGGAAGGAAGGAAGAAAGAGAGAGAGAAAGGAAGAAAGAAAGAAAGAAAGAAAGAAAGAAAGAAAGAAAGAAAGAAAGAAAGAAAGAAAGAAAGAAAGAAAGAAAGAAAGAAAGAAAGAAAAAGAAAGAAAGAAAGAAAGAAAGAAAGAAAGCTATTCTTCAACAGAATTGCATTATCGTGAGCCCAGGGGAAATAGCAGCTGTTCACATTCCCTGAACAAAGCTCCTCAGTCTACCTACCCATAGATGGGTTTCCTCTGGGTCACTGTCTAAGACCCTGACATCAGCACTATTCATTAATTTGGAACAAGGTCATTTTGAACCAAGAAGACTTCTGGAAAGCCGGCTTGGGGGTGTGGTTAGGTGGCACAGCCAGGCTGTGAATTCCGAAGTGTAGAGGTGTGTCCACACTCTCCCCAGCTCTGTTTTGTCTTCTCATGTGTGCTGTTGGCTCGTCCATGCTCACGAGGCTATCAGGCAGGCAGCCATCAGAACTGCCACAGATCTCTGCTAGGGTGTAGTGAGTGGGTTCACGAGGTACCCAGAGGAGAAAGATGAGGATGAGGCAAGCGAAGGGAGAAACTGATGGTTATCACACAGATGATGCCCAGAGATGTCTTGCTTCCTCGTGGGAAGGTTGACACTAGAGTCTGGAACCAGGGACGGTTCTAGAATTAGCACACACAGGAAAGAAAGCTGTGTATTCATCAGGATTCGGGGCCTTGGCTGGGCATGGTAGCACATGCCTTTAATCCCAGCACTTTTGAGGCAGAGGCAGGTGGATCTCTGTGAGTTCGAGGCCAGTCTAGTCCATAAAGTGAGTTCCAGGACAACCAGGGCTACTACACAGAGAAATCTTGTCTTGAAACAAAACAAAAAAGATTCTGGGCCTTTGGGCAGTACCTGGAGTCCACTTAAGGGTGAGTTCTCTATGAATTTAAAGTTGAAGAAAGCGTGGAAGCCATTCCCTAATTTTTTAAAAGTAATTTACTTAACTTAATTTTATATGCCTTGGTATAAAGGTGTCAGATCCCCTGGAACTGGAGTCAGAGACAATTGTGAGCTGCCATGTGGGTGCTGGGAATTGAACCCAGATCCTCTGGGAGAACAGCCAGTGCTCTTAACCACTGAGCCATCTCTCCAGCTCTGCCATTCTCTAATTTAAATACTGAATAGGACTGTGGGCTATGGGGCAGCAGCATCCACAATGGTGGTCCACAGAAAAGCTGCTCACAAAATGCTATAAATGGCTTTCTTCAGGTCCTTCAGTCCTGAGGGAACAGCATTTGAGAGGCTCAAGAAGCGGGGGAGACAGCTGGATTCTGAAACTCTGAGAAAACAAAGACCACTAGTACAGAAGAGAAGAGCTCTGTGATTTCCCAGCTTCCAACCAACTGCATTTCTGTGTTTGCACAGAAACAAAAATGTTCCTCCATGCCTGTAGCTAGAGTTTTTCTGGTCCTGCCTGGCCCACAGTCAGGACAAATCTCTCTAACCCGCCAGTCCCACAGCAGCTCAGACCCAACCTAGTAAACACACAGAGACTTGTATTGCTTACAGACTGTATGACCGTGGCAGGCTTCTTGCTAACTGTTCTTATATCTTAAATTAACCCATTTCTATAAATCTATACCTTGCCATGTGGCTCGTGGCTTACCAGCATCTTCACATGCTGCTTGTCATGGCAGCGGCTGGCAGTGTCTCCCTGACTCAGCCTTCCACTTCCCAGAATTCTCCTCTCTCCTTGTCCTGCCTATACTTCCTGCCTGGCCACTGGCCAATCAGTGTTTTATTTATACAGAATGATATCCACAGCACATGCCACTTGAGGAGCTCAGTGGACAGGGGTCAGCTCACTGAGAACGCCCTTGGGTGGTGCTCACACACCATTGTGTTAATAAGAAGTATAACTTGACCCACACCTTCTAAAGCTCAGATGTAGGTGGAGTCAGGATGATTGGATCAAATGCTGCTTTGATGAGATACCCTAGGAAAACCCTTGCTGATATCAGAGATGCAATAACCACATCACAGGGTTCATGGTGTCTTCGACAGGCATGTGTGTGGTCATTTAGTTTCCATATTTAAGTCCTTTTGGTTCCTATCCCCCATAATATTTTCCCACATTAATGAGCAGAGAGAGGTGCCACAGCCCTATCTTTGCACTGTCTGGTTTTTGTTTTGTTTTGTTTTGTTTTGTCAACTTAACACAAGGCAGAATCATCTGGGAAGACAAACCTCGGTTGAGAAAATGCCTCCATCAGATGTCTATAGGCAAGTCTTGGGGCACTCTCTTTATTAATGACTGATGTTCAAGGACCCAGATAACTGTGGGTGTGCCACCTCAGGCCAGGTGGTCCTGGATACTGTAAGAAAGCAGAATGAGCAAGCCATGGAGAGCAAGACAGTAAGCGGAACTCCTCCATGGCTCCTGCCTCAGCTCCTGCCTTGAGTTACTGCCCTGGCTTCTCCTGATGATGGATGTGACCTGAGATAAATAAATAAGTAAGATAAATAAACCCTTTCCTCTCCAGATTGCTTCAGATCATGGTGTTTTACCACAGCAATAGAAAACCCTAACTAAGACACCATCTGTATAGTCAGAGTTCTCTAGAGTCACAGAACTCATAAGATGAATCTCTCTCTCTCTCTCTAATATGAATTTATTAGAATGACTTACAGGCTGCAATCCAACAATGACTAGTTATGAATGGAAAGTCCAAGAATCTAGAAGCTGCTCAGTCCCACAGGCTGGGTGTCTCAGCTGGTCTGCTGGATCCTGAAGAAGAAATGGATGTGCTAACAGGGGAGGACAAGCAGATGAAGAACAAACCCTTCCTTCTTCCATTGTCCTGATATAAGATAAGTAGAAGGTGTGGTCTAAATAAAGGTGTGCCTTCCCGTCTCAAGGTCTGGATCAAAGGCATGTTGTCTTCTGCCTCAAGATCCAGATCACACGTGTGCGCTCCATTTCTGGATTATAGTTTATTCCAGTTATAGTCAAGTGAACAACCAACACCAGCCATCACACCATGTATCGGTCCATTACTCTGTACCCAGTCCTGTACTGCTGAGCCTCCAACAGCTCTCCAGCTGGGTTCAGTCATATCCGATGACCTGCATGACTCTCTTTTGCATGGGCATCACCTTTCTGCCTCCAGCAAACCCTCTTTGAACTCTGTGGCTTCTTTCACAGTCTATAGCCATTCCGTCACATAAATAAACACATGTACGTGTGGCCTGAGAGTCATTTGTGAATAGAATAAAGCCACGATGGCCAATGGTAACACTAGCAAGGGACATGGAGACTACTTGGTAAGTTTCAGCTAAAGAAGCTGACGTAGCTTGTGAACTTGTTGCTAGTAAATCAATTTTGACAAGTGTGTTCACCTACGTTTCTGATATAACGTGTTCTCAACATTCTGGAGCTGTGTGTTCTTGTGTGTTTTAATCCCAGGAAGAATATGGATGCTTTTCAACTAAGAAGACACTTCAGAGGACAGAGCAGGAAGAGGCTTCAGGAAGAGCCCCGGGCTGGGCGTGGCTGGGCATGTCTTTAATCCTAGTATTTGGGAGACAGAAGCAGGTGGATCTCTGTTGAGTTTGAGACTAACCTGGTCTACATAGGAAGGTCCAGTCCAGCCTGGGCTACATAGTAAGGCCTTGCTGGGGTGTCGGGGCAAAAGAGTCCTTCTGTAAGTTGCTTTTTTGTTCCTACAACTTACTATCAGGCTCCAAAGGGTCATCTTCATCCCCCTTTTGTTGAGTGTCTACTATGTGCAATGGACATACAGTAGTAAACCTTGTGACCTTGTGATCTTATGACCTTGTGACCCTTCTCCCCATGCCAATCCACCCTGCACTTCTATATAAGCTCTCTTGAAGCCTCTGGGTGGTGGCCCACACTGACTTTCCTGTCAGAGCATGCCCAGTCAGCATAAAGCACTGAGGGAGAATGTCTAAGCAAAATTTGTGATGCTGAATGCAAGTTTTCACATTTATCCTGCCCAGACAACTTAGGCAAGGCTACAGAAATTTCAGGATAAATCTGGAAACTGCATTGCCAGTTGCTGAGAAGTTTTTTTCAAATAAAGGACAAAAACATATATTTTTGCCATGTGAGAATATAACCACCCACCTCCAGATATGTCAACCTGAATGTGCACATTCAAAATTTTTAAATTAAGGCAAACTATACAGCATCAATCACTATTAGATGCACTATAAATTTCAAATGAAAGTAAAAATAAGGGGAAAAAAGACAGTACATTTTTAAGCTCTTAACTTATAATACTAATACCACTTTTACTGCTATTTAGACAGCTTGTATGGGGGATGCAATATAAGTACTTTGATAATAGTAAATCTGATCGGCACCTAGAATGCTAATTACAATTTATACAATGCGGCGGGGGCAGCAGCAGCGACAGCAGCAGCGGCGCACGCATGCCTTTAATCTCAGCACTCAGGAGGCAGTGGCAGGCTGATCTCTGTGAGTTCGAGGCCAGCCTGGTCTACAGAGCGAGTTCCAGGATAGGCTTCAAAAGCTACACAGAGAAACACATCTTGAAAAAACAAAAGAAAGAAGGAAGGAAGGAAGGAAGGGAGGGAGGGAGGGAGGGAGGGAGAGGGAGGGAGGGAGGGAGGGAGGGAGGGAGGAAGGAAGGAAGGAAGGAAGGAAGGAAGGAAGGAAGGAAGGAAGGAAGGAAGGAAGGAAGGAAGGAAGGAAGGAAAGAAGGAAGGAAGAAAGGAAGGAAGGAAGAAAGGTAGCCTCTAAGGATATGGTGGCGCACGCCTTTAATTGCAGTACTCTGGAGGCAGAGGCAGGAGGATCTATGGGAGCTTGAGGCCAGCCTGATCTGCATACCAAGTTCAGAGCCAGTCAGGGTGACATAGTGAGATCCTGTCTAAAAAAGAAAAGAAATACAGCCTTTTATGTATAATAATGGGAACCAAACAGCGGTTGTTCTTTGCCAACTTAAAAATTAGAACGTACAAGGCTGGGAATGAGCTCAGTGGCGAAACATTTTCTTATAATGTGTGAATTCTTAGGATTTATTCCAGCACCTCCAAAGGATGGTGGGGCTGGGAGACACTCAGTGGGTAGGAGCACTTGCTCTGCAAACATGAGGACCATGAGTTTGAATCCCCAGGACTCACATCAAAAGATGAGCATGCTCTTGGCTACCCACTAGAACTAGGTGTTAGGACCCTATTGTGAAAGACACAACTTACTTTGGTTGCAGGACAGAGAACTCAAGCTGGAATTTGACCTGAAATCTACCCCCGCTGGCTAGTTTTCATAGTGCTGGAATGTGCTGTGCAGGCCACTGGGAGAGAAGAGCCCCCAACCGTCTTACCCAGTGGTGAGCTCTTCATGCACCCACTGGGACAATAATGGCAGGGAGGCTAAGGAGGTGACCGACCGCTTCTGGATTGGACCTAATTTCCTCAGGAGGGAATTCGTACCTAGTGCTATAAATCTGCTCAAAAGCCCATGGCTCAGGAGGGCATAGACACCAAGAGGGCCCCTGCTACTGTTAACTTGCTGAGTAGACATGCTAAAAGGTGTCTTCTAAATATTTATGTTTATACATAGATTAGTCCACCCTCAACTTTGGCTAGAAAGTTTCTGTCTACAGAAATCAGTAGTTAGTTAGTACAGAACCTCTTAACCAGTTGAAGTCCTGAGAGTATGTGATAATTGAGTGTTCAGCCCTATGTACCTTGGAACCAGGCTGACCTCAGCTCTCAACCTGCTTCTGAGGACTTTGCCAGTCACTAGCAGAGTTCATCTGGGCAAGTAAGTGTGACTTACTTTCTCTCTGTGATCAGGTAGTTTCTGTAAGGATTCTGCCCTTAATTACGTCATCAGCCTGCAATGGTGTCCCAGCCTAAAAAGCGGGTGGGCCCTCTGTGTGTCCCTCTCTTTCCTTTCCGCTCCTTCCTTCCATCTGTCCCTGTCTGTCCCTCTCTCTCCCTCTCTCCTACCCCCGATAAAGCTCTAAAAAGGTAACCACGGCTGTGATTCTTTCGATCAGCACTCTCCTCCGGCATGGCCGCCGCCCGCAGCTTGCCATTTAATCAACAGTTTCCCTTCTCAGAACTAACTTGGTGGTAATAGTAATGCAATTCCCCAAAGCTGTTAGAGAGAGTGAAGAGATACTGAGCCAGAAATGGTGGTGCCCACTTTCGATCTCAGCACTTGGGAGGTGGACTGGGGGAGGAACTCTGACCGACATAGTGAGTTCCAGGCAGGCTAGCCAGGGCTAAAAACAAAAACAAGAACCCACCAAATAAATGAGATATTGCTTATAAAATCCTTTGCACTTTCAATACCAGAGCGAATTCCTGGTGGTGACCCCTTTGGGCCCCTCACTGAACCTCCTCGGGTTCCCGTTTCCTCCAATTCTCCATTTCTTCTTCCCAACAGCCTAGAAGGATTACAGAGGATCATAACTAGCACATCTAGCAGCAACTGAGTTCTGCAGCTCAGCTACTCTTGAAATTACCCTGTTTATATGTAAATCTGGGTTCCTAAGCCTAGCAGGCTTCATCCTTAAGAAAACAGTGCCTCTCTGGTGTTGACATTTCTCATTTCCTCGGCAAACTGTTCACTGAGGACCCAAAGGCACACAAACTGCCCTAAAGAACCAACAAAGGGCCGTTTGAATTTTCGATGTTTTTCTTTGCCATCAGTGAGTGATGAGCTCAGAAGTGACCCCATATGTGAGTATGAGGTGGCCTTTCTGGAAGAGGTGTGTGCTGTCAGGGGGAGCCTGTGAGAGCCTGTTTCTAGTGGAATGGACTGCCACAAATAGCCAGCATAGATAAGAAGGGTTTGGTGGATGTGTGTGTGGGTCTGTGCTGATGAGTGGATCTCCTGCATGTGCTCTGTGCTCTGCTCCTGAACTACACTCCCAACCTAAAAGGGATTTAATTTACATGAAATTAGAGCAGCAATAAGGGCCTATTAAAGGAAAACTCCTGGTCCACAGAGTAGTCTCCAGCCCTGGGAGACCTAACATTCCAGTTGTGCGGGTCAATCTGTAGGCCAAGACCCCACCCCTCAGGAAGGAGGCTGGCTCACCTTACGCCATGCTGAAGAGGTAGATGGGGTAATTATCCCTTTAATGAGACACTGTACTTTTTGTTCCAGAATTCCCACCCCTAACACAATTCCTACCAGCTGTCCTGAAGTTTGCAATGAGGTTTGTTAGCATCCTTCTTCCTTTTTTGTTTACTTTGTTTCCTTCAGGCTCTGGCCAGAACCTAAGCATGCTCTCTCTGATACACGGGCTTCCTTACCCTTCCTCTGAAGTCTTCTCCTGGCCACATGGCTGCCTGCTGATATGCGGCAGACTTCCCATGCCGGTAACGCCTATGGTATAGTTCTGCTTTTTCCCCCACGTCTCTCCTCCATTACCCTCCTCTGAGCAGCTGCAGAGGTTTACAGCTTACCTGCCCTGAGGGGTTTCTTCTAAACTGCTTCCATTTGGGACCGTTCTTAAATTATTTTTATTAATGAGACTAATAATCCTAAGAGGGGACCCAAATTTCCCAGATACAAGTCCCTTTACCCAGATGGGAACCCCACTCCCACCCCAAACAAAAAAATTCCTGGTAATAAAATCACTATCAAGGTGTGTGTGTGTGTGTGTGTGTGTGTGTGTGTGTGTGTGTGTGTGTGTGTAACAGAAATCTGCAGTCAGGAACATCTGCTGGGCAGTTCCCACATAACTACTCAGACATGCACAAAGTCATTCAGCAAATAAATTCTGCCAAACACAAAGAATACTAAGATGACTAGTCATAGCCTTGGACCTTAGGAGCCCATCTGTAAGTAAGGATCGCTATTATATTACATCAGAGAATATGGTCCTTGCTGTGGATGTAAAGGAAAGAAAAATCAGTACTCTCTTGATAATGGTAGGAAAGGCTGGTAGACCGAGCTAGTACTCTGGCGACCCTTTTTGGCTTTTCCTCAGGTGTGTTCCTGCAATCATTAAATCTTTCGGTGCCTCATTTTAAGAATGATGCTAACAGGTCCTACCACCTGTCAAGTTTTGAGGTCTCCTTTTAGGAACATGACATTGTCCCAAGCTTACTGTGTCAGTGGGAGACCTGTATGGTTTTTGGGAATCTCCAGCTCGGGCCCCATTCCAAACTCTGCCCACATATTCGGCTGGGAACTTGGCCCCACTCTTTCCATTCCAGACCCTGACCAAAGAAAGCCCGCCCAAGCCTTGGCTCCTCCCCCCTCCCTCCCCGACAAGCTCCTCGAGACCACCCCTACAGGGTATTTAAGGTCCGGTCCATAGACTTTCCTCATGGTTTCTCCTCTTCCCCAGAGATCACCTAGGGATGCTTTGCTCATTAAATCTGGAGTTTTAATTTGGTCTAATTTGGCTTATTGCATCGGCGGAGATACCCACTACTGGGGACTTTTAAAAATACTTATCTTCTGGTGCCCATCATGGCTGAAAGCCAGAAGCAAATAAAAACTTTGCTGACTTGCTTGGACATGTTGCCTCTGAAGAAAACTCTCATTAGCTTCCTCATTAGCTTCCCCTTGAATGAGAAGACTGTGGCTGGTCAGCAGCTTGTGGTTCTCGTGGGTACAGGGTAAGCAGCAGCTGTTTATGCTCCTCAACAAGACTCTATAGTCTGACGTGGAAACAATAAACAAATGAAGTTTTCTTTGGGTCACTGTCTAAACTTCGGTCATGATCATTTATTTCTTAGAACGATGCCACTTTGAACCAAGAAAAACATAGACAAGAAGTGTCCCCTTCACTTCCACACAACCCTTTGTGATTGATTCTTTGTGAGTTCCTGTGTCCTCAAGACCGGGGTCCTTAAATTGAGCTTGCCCGAATCACCTGGTACCCAGAGTGCAACAGTAGTTCACCTATGGGACTTCTCTATTCAATGAGTCTGGGTAAACACAAGGCTTGGCATGTCTAGTATGGTTGGTATGCTGCTGAAGCCCACAGTGTAGCAACCTCAGACCACTTCAGTGTGAGATTTAGTAGACGTAGACGTTTCATCCAAAGAGAAAGACTTCTGGAAGAGCAATGTAATTTACTCCTTTTTTTTTTTCTTCCTTGAGACAGGGTTTCTCTGTGTAGTTCCTGTCCTAGCTCTTGCTCTGTAGACCAGGCTGGCCTCGAACTCACAGAGATCCACCTGGCTCTGCCTCCCCAAGTGCTGGGATTAAAGGTGTGTGTCACCACTGCCCAGCTGCAATTTAGTCTTAATAGGACATTATACAGGAAAAGAAAATAGTCACCAGGTGACAGAGACCAGATGCAATCAGAGAAGCAGGTTTGTTACAGATCAGCCTTGTGCTACTTGGCTGAGTGAATGGGTTACAGGTTCCCTACAGTGAGCTTAATCTCATTAAAGTTTATCATTAGATCTATTTTTTAAACCAAGAATGTTAATTTGAGATTCAGTCCCCAGAACTACAAAAACAAATGAAGGAACAAAACCCATTTCTTTATGCTGGGTGTGGTGGCACAGGTCTGTGTTTCTAGCACTTTGGAAGGTAGAGGCAGGAAGTTCAAGGTCATCCTCTCCTGCCTAGGGAGTTAGAGGCCATCACCAGCTACATGAGACTCTGTCTGAAAAACAAAAAGAAGTTAAATTCTTCCCAGAAGAACACTGGGAGTTATATCTTGCTGTGGAACAATTCTTTTCTACACTATGAATATGTATTACTCTCATGGCTTAATAAAAAGCTGACAGGCTGGTAGCTGGGCAGGAAGTTAGGTGGGAAAGCCAAACTGAGAATGATGGGAAGAGGGAGGGTAGAGTCAGGAGATGACAGCCAGCTGCTGAGCAAACAAGACAGGTAGAAAATGAGGTAATAAGCCATGAGCCACATGGGTTAATTTAAATGTAAGAGTTAGCTAGTAACAAGCTTGAGCTATTGACCGAGCATTTATAATTCATATTCAGCCTCTGGGTCAATTATTTGGGACTGGGTGGTCAGGACAGGAAACATCTGTTTACAATATCTCACAAAATTACATTCTGTACCAGAATAGATTTAGATTACATCATCTTATACACTGGAACACAAGGTCTCTTGAGTTTCTATTATTTGAAAGATGATTCAAAAAAAAAAAAAAAAAAAAACAGTTCTCTGGCTTCTATGAGGTGAAGATATTTCTGATCTCTTATACTGGAAATCTGGCTTGCCTGCCTCTGCTCCCTGCAAATGGTGTCTGGTCACATTGACTTCTCTTCTATCATTTCTGTTGGCAGCTTTGGCCACCTTTAGTAAAGGTCTGAGCTATAAACACATAGGACATGACAGCTCTTACTGGCCCCTTTTCTCAGTCCCTATGTCCCAAAACTCTTGGGAGAGGAAAATTAATGGACCCAGATTAGGCCAATTTTCTGCCTCTGCCCCACCCAAGGGGAAGACGTAGGAGACCATTCGGTGATATTTTAATTGTGCTGAAATGTGATTTTATTTGTATGTTAATAAATAAAGTTTGCCTGGAGATCGGAGGTCATAGCGAGCCAGGGACAGCAGTCAGGCGGTGGTAGGCCACACCCTTAATCCAATCACACAACAGGCAGAGTCTCTGTGTGGTCAAGGACACAGCCAAGCGTGGTAACAGGAACCTTTAATCCCAGTACCAACCATAGAGACCAGGAGGTCTGTATAGACAGGCAGTGACGAGGAAGTCATGTGGCTGGGCTTAGAGCCAATGAGAAATCAGAACAAGAAAGCAATAAAAATACAAATCAGACATTAGAAAGTCTCTCTCTCGGGGAAGCTACTGCTGGTGGTAAGCTAAAGCTAGGTGGCTCTCGCTCTGATCTCTTTGGCTTTAACTCTGTATTTGGCTCTGTGTTTCTTATTTAATAAGAAATTTGTCTGCAAGACCACAGCCAGCACCATGTCCTTAAAGAGGCATCTGGAAGGGAGGCAGTGACAGCCACATACCACTCTGCCTTTGTCATACACAGGACCACATGTGTAAGACACTGAGGACATTACCAATCACACAGTGGATTCCTGATACAGCATGTAAGAGCCAAAGTTACACGTTAAGTTTTAATTCCTATGATCCATGAAACAAAAATGACTCTGATCTGCAAGCCCCTTGCTCAAGGACAGATAGTTCCTGAAATGCTGGAGGCTATTGTTTATGGGAGATAACAAGTCACAAGTTTTCACTCCCCTAAACAAGACTGTTTGACCCATCTGCGCCGATGTGCTTGGTCACATGGGGGTGGGAGGTTCACAGGCAGGAAACATATCATACTAGCCCCTAATTGGACCTGATGGGAAACACAATGAATTATGGGTTTTCCTTCTCAAGCTCTTGCCATACTTTATTCTGGGCCATTTCCTGGGAACCTGGGTATGGACTTGGCCAGAGCCCATCCACCTGGCCAGTATTTAAAGTTTCCTTCAAATTTGTCTTTAAAATGTGGTAGTGGTCTTATTTTTGATTAGTGGGATTGACAAGAGGAACTGTTAAAGACAAAGTGTATTCACTGACACATGTCACATCACAAGAAGGAAGACCTCATTGGGGACCATTGTGATCGGTTTGCAGTGTGGGAGAGAGGTTTGGTTCAACTCCAAATATAGCCTGGGCAAGTGGGGAAAGGCAAAAGTCATGGGGGGCATGGTCAGCAGAAAAAAGCATGGGGTCTGATGAGGCTGTGGTTTAGACATGTGTGGTGGTTTGAATGAGAATGGCCTCTATAGGCTCATATGTTTGAATGCTTGGTCCTCAGTTGATGGAACTAATTGGGAAGGATTAGGGGGCATGGCCTTATTGGAGGAGGTATGTCATAGGGTGAGAGGGAAAGGCTTTAAGGCTTCAAAAGCGTCCTGTCTTCTCCTCAGTGCACTCTGCCTCCTGCTTAAGGTTCAAGAGGTGAGCTCTCATCTGCTGCTCCAGCCTCCCACTGCCGCCGCTGCCACCGCCGCCGCCGCCGCCACCTTCTTCTGCTCCATATTATCACTCTGAAACCGTAAGCCCCAAATCAACCCCTCCCTTTATAAGTTGCCTTGGTCATGGTGTTGATCACAGCAACAGAAAAGGGACTGATGCAGCAATAGTCATGAGGCTCAAGTGTTGGAGGTTAGGTCCCTACTGAGGTCATGACGAGAGGTCTTTAGATCACTGGGGCTGAGCCCATAGAGGGGATTAAGGTAGCATCTGTGGTATCCTTAGCTCCCGTAAGAACAAGATGCTGTAAAGAGCAAGTTTGGTTCTTGGTCACTCTGCCCCACTTCAATACACGGTCTATCCCTCCCAATGTGCTCTGTCACAGTGCATCTGTCACTAGACCCTTGTCTGAGGGTCTCTGTTGCTGCAACCAAACGCCATGACCAAAAGGCAAGTGGGGGGAGGGAAGGGTTTATTCGGCTTACACTTCAGCATTATTGTTCATCACTGAAGGAAGTCAGGACAGGAACTCAAACAGGGCAGGATCCTGGAGGCAGGAGCTGATACAGAGGCCATGGAGGGGTGTTGCTTACTGGCTTGCTTCCCATGGTTTACTCATCCTGCTTTCTTACAGAACCCAGGACCAGCAGCCCAGGGATGGCACCACCCATAATCGACTGGGCCCGCCCACATTGATCACTAAATGAGAAAATGCCTTACAGCTGAATCTCATGGAGCCATTTCTGTAGCTGAGGCTCCTTCCTCTGATGACTCTAGCTTGTGTCAAGTTAACACACAAAACCACCCAGTACAACCCTCAACACAGCTGAGCCAATGCCCGTGTACCTCCAGAAACATGAGCTACATAAACCTCTTCTCTTTGTAAACCCACCTACTACGGGTCTTTCAATACAATAAGAACGATGGACCATTAGAGCCAGGATGGCAGGGACTCTGGCTACCCCAACCCAAGAGGATTCTTCATGAGAACAGGTTAGAGTTAGACAAGATTGGAAGGACAGTGGACAATGAGACCCCACCCATCTCTGGGGACAGGACTAGTTAACTAACTTAGGATTCTTTGCTAAAACTAGATATTCCAAGGAAGCCCTTGGAAGGGCCCAGAAAACATTCATGAATCTAACTAAAGTTAGAATCTTTGTCTCTCTTCACCTCATTCGCCTTTCCAAAAATTCAGTAGTTTAAGGACTTAGGCAGAGGTCTCTGGCTGATGTGTTCAGGAGTTCACTCTCAGCAGCAGGGCCTTTCTGAGCATTCCCAGGATGCACAGCAACTGTTTCACCTCTCTGCCCCACAGAGCAGGTGGCATCACAGATTGGAGGAGGCTCAGGGCACTCGGGAACAGCACACGTTCTCCTTCACACTCTGCACAAGGGTGACTATTTCATTAAAGACTCTTTTTTACAAAAAAAAAAAAAGGTGACAGAAAAATCATGGATGTGTGAGATTGTCTCTCGATCCCAAGGGCCTAACCCACATCACTGGCTCGAATCTAAATGCCTAAATACATGTGCTTTGTGTCCATTTGTGAACAAAGAAAGGTTTGTAATCCCAGCAGAGGCAAGGACTTGAGGCGTCTAAGAAAGAGTCACATTCAACTTGGCCTTTGTTCAACCATGTTCTCTTGCTTTCTCTCCTCCTTTCCCTCAAAACTGTCTTCTCCCTCTCCTTTGTGTTTGTTTGAGTTTAAATCTTGTCAATATTTTAAGGATTGTCAGATACTAGAGGCCACTTCTTTAAAAACTGTGTCTGCTTGTATGCCTCTTTACCACATGTGTGCTGGAGACCACTGCTGGGATGACTAGGACTGGAGATGTGAGTTGTGAGCCACCATGTGGGTGCTGGAAATCGAACCCAGGGCCTCTGGAAGAGCAGTCAGTGTACTTAACCTCTAAGCCATCGCTCCAGCCCAGAGGCCACTTTTGTTATTTGTTTGAGATAGGGTCTCAAGTACACCAGATTGACTTTGAAGTTTGAACTTTGTGTATAGGTGGGGGATGGTGACCTTGAACTTCTGATTCTTCTGTTTCAATCTGGCTTAGCACTGTTCACACATCCAGCTTACCACCTGTTTTAGTGACTTTTCTACTGCTGTGACAAAACATCATGACCAAAAAAAAAGAATAAAAGAAGCCGGGCAGTGGTGACCTATGCCTTTAATCTCAGCACTCCCTTGGGAGGCAGAGGCAGAGTTCTCTGATCTCAGAGTTTGAGGCCAGCCTAGTCTACAGAGTGAGTTCCAGGACAGCCAGGGCTACAGAGATAAACACTGTCCCCCAAAAAACCAATAGTCAGACAAACAAACAAACAAACATAAATAATGTGGTAGTTTGAATGGAATTGGCCCCCATAATCTCATAGGGAGTGGCACTATCAGGTATGGCTTTGTTGGAGGAAGTGTGTCACTATGGGGTTGGGCTTTGAGGTTTCCTATGCTCAGGATACTGCCCAGTGTGTTAGTTGACTTCCTGTAGCCTGCAGGATGTAGCACTCTCAGCTCCAGCACCACGTCTGCCTGCACGCCGCCACATTCCCTGCCATTGATGATAATGGTCTGAACCTCTGACACTGTAAGCCTCTACCCCAATTAAATGTTTTCTTTATAAGAGTTGCTGTGGTCACAGTGTCTCTTCACAGCAACAAAAAAAACCTAACTAAGACAGACAAATAAACTAAAACAAAAAAGAATTTAATCTGAGGTTTCACAGTTCCAGGGAGTCCATGACCATGATGGCTGATGGGGAGCCGGAGCATGGCAGCAGGTAGGCAGGCAGGCAGGCATGGCACTGGAGCCGTAGCTAAGAACTTACACCTGGTCCACAAGCATGAGGCAGAGAGAAAGCCAACTGTGCCTTTTGAAACCCTAAAAACCCATCCCCAGTGCCATACCTCTTCCAACAAAACCACACCTCCTAATTTTCCCCAAACAGTTCTACCAGCTAAGGACCAAGCATTTAAACATATGAGCCTTTGGGGTGAGGGGAGTCATTATTTTTTGGTGGTGGTGGTGTTTGTTTCGAGATAGGGTTTCTCTGTGTAATAGCCCTGGCTGTCCTAGAACTCACTTCTCGAAAGAAAACTACTCTCTGTCCTTCTGAGACCAAAACAGGAAAAATACACCTTGCAGGTTAAGAGTTCTGTTTGCAATTAAGACAGTTAAGAATATGTTCCTGTTTGTTCTGTGTGTATTTAACCCATCTGCACCGAATGTGCGTGTGGGTGGGAGGTACTCAGACAGGAAATACATCAGGATGTACACTCGCCTCTGATTGGACCTGATGGGAAATATGGTGGCCTTATGGATTTGTCTTTAACAAGCCTCTGCAAGGTGTTCTGGGAACCCAGAGATGGACCTGGCCAGAAGCCATCAACCTGGCCAGTATTTAGTGAAAGCCTGCTTCAAATGTGTCTTTAAGTTGTAGCAGTGGTCTGTAGGACACTCCTTTGGGCTCATTCCCTTCCCCTCTACATTACTTCACCTTCTCTCCTCTGAAGGAGGGTATGGAGACTCCAGGCCTGGGGGTTCCGGAGTACTCACTGTCTTCCTTGGGTGTGCCTTTTCTCCTGCTAATCTCCTGCTACTTCAGAGGACAGACAAGATCAAAGCGGTAAGGATGCCTGGATCGGCTTGCCAACCCCTACTCCTAGAGGGCAGATGACAGAGGGAGAGCGCGCTCGCTCTTGATAGCCACCGAGTTGCTGAGGAAAGTAAGTCTCGGTCCACCCGTGCTCTGAGCTGTCCTCTCTCCCGCCTTGCTCAGTGGAGCCCTCCAGGCTGAAGGGCAGGTTGGGTGCCGACCCTGTGTGGGAGTCTCTGAAGTGTGCCCCAACTCTGCTTGTTAGTAAGACACTTCACCTCTACCCAGGAGTCCCCTCCCTTCATGGGAGCAGATCTGCCAGTCTTAGAAGTTCCTTCCAAAGTCATCCAAAAAACGGGGAGTGGTGATGCAAGCCTTTAATCTCAGCACTTGGGAGGTGGAGGTTGGAGGATAGGAAGTTCAAGGTCATCCTCAGCTAGTGAGTTGGAGGCCAACTTGAGTGGGGAAGAAGAAAGAATGGGTGCCTATTGATATGGAAATTCACTGCTGCACCCTTTCCCTCACAGCCTCCATGCGGGGGGCGGGGGGGGGGGGCGGTACTGGGACGGGGACTCTGCACTTTGCATACAGCTGGAGTCCTCCCTCCGAAGCCAGGAGCCAACTGGAGCTCCGTGGGACAAAGAAAGGCGCCGCCGCTGCCAGAGCCGCGGAATAAAGACTTAGCCCATCACAAATGGTCCGGACCCCTATTGTCCTGCCACACTCTTCTGATTTTTAAATTTTAATTAACAAAGCTGAACTGGGAGGCCAAGTCTCTGTCTTCGACTTAACCTGTTTCACATTCCATGCTAACCTGCAGGAACATGATTTAAAAAAAAAAAAGTGATCAAAATAAAAGCGATCAGAATCAAGGGTCGTCACTTCACAAACCAAAGGGCCCCGCCCCGTGCAAAGTCACAGTCCCGATGGAGGGCTTCTTAGTGTGACTTTGAAAACAAAAGCACTTTCAGCCCCTTTCTTGGGGAGGGCGTGGGGGTGCCTCCCAGCTTAAACAGGCTCCTCCCAGAGGCAGAAGTTTCTGGGGCCCCGGGAGCTCAGTCATGGATAGCTGATGGGTCCCCGGGCCCAGCACCCTCATTCATCATGGGATCCGATTAGCTAGCAGTCCTGGGAGGTCAGGAGCCCAGCTGCAAGTGCAAAGAGAGAGGGTGTGGTTTCCAGTCTGCGGGTCTCCAGGCTGACAGTGGGGGCTGTTCTCCTTGGTAAAATCCTCGGGAACCAGAGGAGGAGACATTTTTAGTGGAGCCTTGAGGTAACCCTGTGGACTGGTACAGGCTGACCTTCCATCCTCCTCCGCAGCCACTGTGACCAGCCTCCGGGTTTCTAGTCTTTCCAGTCAGTGCCACAGATTCACCTCGAGTTTGATTGTCACTGTATATTATTTAATTTGTACTAACAGGTAAAAAAGGCAATAGTGCAGTTGTCTTTTCATATGTGAGTTATGTGCTTCGGTAAAGCAATGAACGCTAAATGCTTATTACAGTACGATTGTGAAGCTTGTATGTGTGAATAGTTATCTTTCTCTCTCCTGGAATTATGGCAAAGCAGCATTTCCCAAACAGACGGAGTAAGTGCTGATTTAATGTGCCTGTGTATTCATCCATGTACCTATTCAGCAACATCACTGATAAACAAAACCACTGTTGTTATCAGGCAACTCACTCCCCACCTCCCTCCCAGCTCCTTCCTTGGCAGACATGATCAATCATCTGACAGCACCCACTTAGACACTCATTGACACCCTCAGGACACACCTGCCTTCAATCCCGTCCCGATCTACAGGGAGGCTGTCCAAGAAGTAATTACGGCACACCCCAACCCCCAGGCTTTAATGGGAACAGTCTACACTTCCCGTCCCTGCCCCACTTTGCCCGCAGAGCCAGGCTCACAAAGCTCTTTCTTCTCTTGTGCTGAATCAGGATTGTTAAATAAAAGAACAAGTACAATACTCAGGAGACAGAGGCAGGAGGATGTCTGTGAGTTCCAGGCCAGCCAGAGCTACATAGTGAGACCTTGTCTCAAAAACAAACAGAACAAAGAAATAAGTAAACAGATGAGTGAAAACATAAATATGGTCCAAATAAGTATGCTTTGATGTAGGTATGAATATTGCTCTGAAATTGGTTCAATTCAATTACACCACACATTATGAAATATCGACGTTCACTGTTATTTTCATAAATCGATATTGAATTATTTAGAAAAGCAAGGAGATTATATTTTGTAATAACCAGGATTAGTCAGTTGTATTGGTGTGAATTTTCAATATTCAAGAGAACCATCTAGCTGGGTGGCAGTGGTGCCTGCCTTTAATCCCAGCACTCAGGAGGCAGAGCCAGGCAGATCTCTGTGCGTTCAAGGCCAGCCTGGTCTACAGAGTGAGATCCAGGACAGGCTCCAAAACTACACAGAGAAACCCTGATGGTTATGATAAATGGCACTGGTGGAAAAGTCACGGGCCACAGCCTCGACTACCAGAGTTACAAAGAGCTTTATTAGAAAGAAAGGGGATACGAGGAGGGAGAGCCAGGCCTAGACAGAAAGGAAGATGGCGGGAGCAGAGAAAGAACACAGAGTGTGGGGGTCCGCATCTGGCTCTTTAAGGCAGGGATTGCATGACCACGCCCACTGATGATGTAAGACATAAGACACAGGACCCCGAACTCTGCATGTACAGAATTTTAACAAACTCTGTCTCAAACCCCCCCCCCCAAAAAAAAAAAAAGAAAAGAAAAAGAGAGAGCCATCTATGTAGACTGTAGAACCAGAAGCCAGGGCCACAGTCCCCACTAAGGAACAGGACACCCCTGGGTTGACATTGTTTTGCTGCAGAAGTACCCTTTTATTTTATTATTTTTAAATTTTTTTAATGATTTATTTTTATTTTATGTGCATTGGTGCTTTGCTTGCATATATTCTGGGTGTGTGTGTGTGTGTGTGTGTGTGAGGGTGTTGGATTCCCTGGAACTGGAGTTATAGTTGTGAGCCACCATGTGGGTAGTGGGAATTGAACTCAGGTCCTCTGGAAGAGCAGCCTGTGCTCTTATCCGCTGAGCCCTCTCTCCAGTCTGTTTGGTTTTTTTTTCTAAGTCTTCTTTTTCCAGATATCGGTCTTGATGAATGTCTATCGGGAGAAAATGCTGATAGGACAGAGTCCTTGTTCTGAAGTCCCCACAGGATGCCTGGGGAGTCATTTGCATGCTATTTAAAAAACAAAACAAAAACCTGCCAAACTAGTCTGTGGTAGGGGAGGTTGGTGGCCTCTCAGGAGGGTAGTTAAGAACTATTTAAAGTAGAACTTTCTAGGACCGAGGTGTACCTGACATTTGTGTGTTTTGATAAAAGTATATAGTGTTGTGTTAAATCAACTAAAGGGCAGGAAATGCTAAACAAGATTTGACCTTTATTTGTTTATTTATTTGCATGTGTGTGTGGTCCCACTCCTAACACAGCTTCCACACAGAAGCCAGAGGCCAAACTGTGGGAGTTAAGTCTCTTCCTTTACCAAGTGGGTTCCAGGATTGAACTCAGGTAGCCCGGGGCCAGAGCAAGTACCCTTTCCCACCCAGCTAGTCCAAGATTTAAAACAAGGAAAGCTCCAGAGTGAGGGAGACTCTGTGCTCAGTTCCCAGCATTGCAAACAAATCAATGAGGAAAGTGAATGAATGAATGAATGAATGAATGAATGAATGATGAAGAAAGCATTACAGATTGCCTGAACTAGCACTTAAAGGCACACACTAACTTTCAGCAACTAGAGCTGAGAGGCTTACCCTGTCCTCTGTCTGGTGGTGGTGGCACACACCTTTAATCCCAGTATTTGGGAGACAGAGACAGGCAGATATCCCAGTTCAAGACCAGTGTGGTCTACAGAGCAAGTTCCAGGACAGCCAGGGCTATACAGAGAAAGCCTGTCTCAAAAAAAAAAAAAACCAAACCAAATAAAAACAAACAACAACAACCATACCCTTGTCCCCTGGACACTCAGGATTATGTTTAGGACCCAAACAAATACCAGAGTGTAAGTCCCAGTGAGTTGGAATAAAGACTTCCAATTGGCTTAAACTGTGTCTGAGTGGTCATCTCGGGTGCGCTCCTGTAACAGATAATACACATTACACAGTGGTGCCGATGAGGAAAAGCAAATACAAACACCTGAAGGGAACCAGCTCCCGGACCTTAAAACTGAGGCTGTCGGATGGTGAGGAGATAACATCTTGGTGACTTTAAAATCCCAAGACAGGCTCAGGCCACTTGGATTCTTGGAGCCAAGGAGAGAAAGGAAGAGAAGACTCAGGCCAGCTCCCTCTGCCTGAAGCCTGGGGCAACGCAAGGAGTGCCCTCCAAACAACAAAGCCAGGCTTGTGTTTGCACAGAGAAGTCACAGCCTGCAGCTCCGGGCAGGCGGGACACCTGATAGTCTCATATCTAGGACTGCGGGGTGCTTGGGAACTCGGTGCTGCTTCCATTGAGCGTTCTCCCTGTGCAATCAGACCTTTCTTGGAATGTAAGCACGGGTTTAATGCCAGTGGCAGCCCGCCATCACCAGTGATGCCAGACACAGAACGCAGAGTCATTTGGCTCTCTGGGGCAGGCAGACGTGGTTAGGTTGGGGTGCTGCAAAGGTGCAGTGCGACTCGGGACATTGCTTTCCAGCTGTCCTCCCCTCCACCTGGAAGAGGCCTTCTAGGTGCCCTGTCCTTGGCTCACCCTGTAAAAAAGGAGTCCTGGGCTGTCTGCCCAGGGGCTGCACACACAGGCATGAGTCAGGGAAATGCTCCTCACAATGCGTCTTCACCCAGGCTACACTCAAAGCCCTACTTCTGAGGGAGAATGGCCCATTTCCCTTCTCTGTAAATCCATGTGAGTCTGAAGACCAAACAGAACTAAGGCACAGCCACACAATGCCAAACTGCGGCTGGCGCTCATCTTCAGCAAGTCCTCAACCATATGGTGTGGTGATATTATATTTGTGCTGAAATGTGGTGATATTTTTATTTGTGTTTTAATAAATAAAGCTTGCCTGGAGATCAGAGGGGAAAAAAACCAGCCATTTAAAGTAAACAAAGAAGTCAGGCAATGTTAGCACACGTCCTTAATCCTATCACTTGGCAGGCAGAGATCTATCTGGATGTCTGTGAATTCAGGAGAGTACCTAGTATATGTAAAGACCTGCTATAAATCAACAAGACAAAGCAAAGCACTCAATAGAGAAACAGTGAGAGCTGGAAGCATAGTTCATTAGTAAAGTGTTTGCTTAATCTACCGGAAGTCCCAGAATAAAAAAAAACCCAAACAAACAAACAAACAAACAAAAAAACCAAACTCAATAACGAACGAACAACAAAAAGCACAGTGAGATACCACTATCTGCCTATCAAAATAGGGAAAACTGAAAAGGAGAAGCAGCTTCAAGTTAGTGAATTATATTTGTATGATTAATAATTATATTTATTTTATTATTGTTTAAATTTACATGAGAATCAAATTATAAGATCCAATTAAAATATTTAAATAACCTAATTATTCAGCTAGTGGCTTGATCATGATTTTTGCTATGTAAAAAGTATGTTTAAGTATCATTCCCATGATGTGCAGGGCCAATGATCTCACCTCTGGGTGGAGTTATTGGGGGAGGCTGTAGGGGCAACCATTGAGGTCTGGTTCACTGAGAAAAACAAAAGCTATCCAACCCATAGTTTATGTCCTTTTTAAAAACAATGGGTCAGGGGCTGGAGAGATGGCTCAGAGGTTAAGAGCATTGACTGCTCTTCCAGAGGTCCTGAGTTCAATTCCCAGCAACCACATGATGGCTCACAACCATCTATAATGAGATCTGATGCCCTTTTCTGGTGTGACATGCAGACAGAACACTGTATACATAATAAATGAATAAATAAAATATTATTAAAAAAACAAAAACAAAAACAAAAAACAATGGGTTAGGTTCTGCAATCGGTTCCCTACTCTGAACAGAATACCAGAAAACTTCAGGGCGGTCTGGTCCTGGGCCTCTGGTGACAGCGGCTGTTCTGAGGTAGGGGAACTTCCTCCTAGTGAACCCAGCTCCTCACCCACTTATTGCGCCTGCTTCCTGTTTGCCCCCGCAACCCCCCCCCCGCCCCCGCCTCCGCCCCTTCCATGTGGGGCTTCTCCTAGCGCTCCAAGTCCTCAGACGAGAAACTGGGACAAACTTAGATACCTTCCCCCCACCCCCGAACATTCTGTGGCTAGCTGTCATCAGCAGGACCCTAATTCTACCGTGTGCACTGGTTCAGTTTTCAGGCTTCCAGAAGTCACAGGACGCACTCGATCTCTCAGTTTCCCACTCCCAGCCCCTTCCCTCCTCATACAGAACCAGCGCGGTTTCCTATGCGAACTCCTGCCTCAGCCTCTCAGAAAATGCTGTGTAGAAATGACCTCTGGGTCATCCTCTGGCTCCTTACCCATCACACTCATTGCTGGCCCCTGAGGTGTCTCTTAAGGTTGCCAGTCACCGCTAAGGGCGGTCCTTAACATTTCAAACGTGGGATTCGAGGTGGCTCCCGGAGGTTGAAACACTTGCTGCGCAAACCTGAGGAGTGGAGTTGGGATCCCTAGCAGCCAGGCAAACGTTTGAGAGGCACGGTGGTGGGTGGGCTGTAATTCCAGCCTCAGAAGGCCGAGACAGGGGGGATTCCCTAGGGAGGCCAGCATGCTAGGTGAGCTCTGCGTTTGGCTGAGAGACCCGGCCTCATTGAATAAGGCGGAAGAGAGGAGGATGGCTTTGCACATTAGGCTTGAACCTTCGCCAAGCATTTGTTCACCTCCCCCCATGACTTCACCTATGCACACACACCACACACACACATGAAAACAGCAAAGGAAGGAAAGGAAAAGCAAATAAATGCCAGGTTCATTTAGTATTAATATACAGTTTGTCCGACATACACTTGTCTACCTGCTCTTGGGAGGCTGAGGCAAGAGCAGGTAAGTTTGAGACCCTTTTGGGCTGCAGATAGGCAGCCCCTGCATGGAAACAGACAAGCACACACACACACACACACACACACACGCCCTAAACCCAAATAAAATACGGTTGTCTTCCTTAAATAATATTTAGGGAAAAAATACACTTTGCTCGAAGAATTACCTTTAAGATTATTGTACACTGTATACTTCTAGAATTTCTTTCTCTTTCTTCCCTTTTCTCTTTCTTTCTTCCTTCCTTCCCTTTTTTTTTTTTTCCCCGAGACAGGGTTTCTCTGTATAGTCCTGGCTGACTTGGAACGCGATCTGTAGACCAGGCTGGCCTCAAATATCTAAAAATCTTCTGTCCTCTATTAGGACACCTTCCCTACATTCAAATAGAACCTATCAGGTAAAATTATGCTAAAATCTAGGTTACAATAAAAAAAAAAGCCCACACGATCCTCTTATTGATTATATGTAATTCTCAACGATGAGTTTCAATTATGCGTTCACTTTACATACAGTGTAAAACATTCAAGATTCTGATTTAGGAGTTTACAGAAGCAACCTTGCAACACAATCATTGGTGCTCTGCCTCCACCCAGAGGAATCGTCGCATTACTGCAGCGGCAAAACCAAGCCAGCTGGAGACTGACGAAACTTTTACCAGTAAAGCACAGGAAAGGAGCACAAGTCCAGATTCACGGTGCATCCGACACCATTCCTTCTCCTGAGGCACGTCAGATTAGAGAAGAGCTTGGTTGCGTCGTGTCAGGTGACGTCTCGGCGCCAGAGCGCAGCAAAGAATGCCAGGGGCTTCCCTGCTCTCTGCTCAGCTATGTGGGGATGGAGCCGAGAAAGGCTTCTGCGCTGTGCATATTTTTGATAAAGTTGAGCATCACATTTTGAAGCTTGTGTTCACACTGTAGCAGCCTGGAGTGTGGGCAAGCTGTGCAGATGATTAAGAACGTATGTTTAAAAAGCAGCGGGCAGATGGTAGGGCTGGTTCAGGTCTGGTGGAAGCTTAAAAGGTCGATGGAGATGTGTAGCAGGAATCTTAACAGTTCTTGTTAATAAAATCAAACCTGAGGCCAGTTATTGGGGTCAATGCTGGTATATCAGAGAGACAGAACAAGCCACAGCTATCTCACCTTGCCAGTTCCTCAGCTGGTCCTGTTTCCTCAGACTGGGAGCCTCTGAGTCCTCATCCGAATGGATCTCAGCTGAACTGTGTTGCTTCAAAGCCTGAAAGCTTAACCAGCCAAATGCTTCTAGTTTCTGGTCCTCACGCCTTATATAGCTTTCTGCTTTCTACCACCACTCCCTGGGATTAAAGGCTTGCTTTCTGGGATTAAAGGCGTGATGAGTCACCATGCCTGTCTGTATCCTTGAACACATGGATTTCTGCCTCTGGAATGCTAGGATTAAAGGCGTGTGTTACCACTGCCTATCCTTTATGTTTAATGTTGTGGCTGCTCTGTCTCTGATCCCAGATAAATTTATTAGCATGCACAATATTTGGGGGAATACAATACCACATTTCCTCTCTTTTTGTCTAAAATTTAAAAAAAGCTTATAACTAATACAAGAAAAATGATATTCAGTAAGTATATACAATATACACAGTCAAGATTACATTAATGATGTCTAGTCCATTAACATTTGACAGATTCAGACAAAAAACTCCATTAATATATAACAATGTCCAGTCCAGTAACATTTGACAAATTCAAAAAATTGTCATTACTTATCTTATTTAAAACAAGTAATTCCTTTTTACAAGTATTTTTTCTTTTAATAATAGATTCAGTAATCTACCTTTTGTCATTTTTATATCTTCCTCTTTTTCTTTTTAGTGTAGATTCAGTGATCTACCTATTTATCCTATTATTCTTTGTTTTTTTTCTCAGAATAGTTTCAGTGATCTATCTCATATCTATATTCTTTTCTCTTTTTTCTTTCTTTTTTAAACAAAACCTCCGAATCTTATCTCCACGTTCAGCTTTTTTCCTGACCATTAACAATTAACAACTTGTAACCAACCATCATAAACAATGACAATATCCAAAACTCATTAAATGACCAAAAACCTCCCATCCCACTTCTTGGGAATGTGGGTGTCTTTTTCTTAAAATTACTTCCATCTTTAGTGGATCCTGAAAAGAAAATTTTGGGTTAATTGTCAAGTCCTATATCATTTGTCCAGTCACAATAGGAAAGTTCGGGGCTTGTCACAAGTCTCTACTCTTGTCTGTTAGGCTGGATCATCTCAGCTAGCCATCTCGAAATTGTCCTGACCAGTTTGTAGTCCAAAATTGATCTTTCCTTGGTGTTAATTGGCTTAATGGCTTTACCACAGTCCATGTGGAATCATCTTTGTGGGGTCCCGTCATCCTTTTGAAGTTTTCAAAGTCACTGTTAGGCGTGGTCATGGTTCCCTGAAGACTTTCTTTTTTTTGCTTCCTCTGTGGTTTAGAGCAATCACAGTCTAATAACTGTCTGTCTCTAGCAACCATGAACATTCTTCCCTAGAATAGAAAATCTTCACCGCATTTTCTCCCCACCATTTGTCTTGCCAAACTTTTCCAAACTGACCTTTGTCGATACTTTCCTGTAATACGAAGGTCCTTGGCAATTCTCTGAACAAACAGCGGTGAACCCTTTGTCCCAGGTAGCAGCATCATTGCAGTCACCAACACAATGAAACGAAGCCAGCAACTCGGAGCAGCAGCTTTTGCTTCCATGGTCCCTCCACTGTGTTTCGCTGGGTCCTGGCCGCCGCTTCTTCTTAGTAAGCCTCCTAGGCCGGCCTCAAACTTGGGATCCTCCTGCCTCTGCCTCCTTCAGCAAATGCTACCAGCGTGCGCCACCACAACTGGCCGAGTGTAGGTCGGGCCTGAGCTGGGGCTCACAAGGTCACAGACAAGCACCTTTTTCATGAATTCGTAACACGAACGTTGGGCGCCAGAGAGATGCTTGGATACGTGGATGACTCCCAGGTCTTGGATGTTTTTGTTTGTTTGTTTGTTTTTTTGTTTGTTTGTGTTTTTTTTCATCACTAAGTACTCGTATTGGCTTTTATAAAACAGGTTAACACAAGAGAAAGGACACTGAAGACACAAATACTAAAAAAACAACAACCAGGAACTGGCTGGTGGCTAACCTGGAGGCCACTTATCTATTGCATTATTCTTTAATTAATTCTGTAATCTACCTTAGGAGGTTCCAAGGGATTAGGGTCTCTCCAAAAGATTTCTGTTTTTTAGCCAGGATTTTAGTTTCAGACTGTCATATTAATATTTATGGTTTAGAATTTATTTTGAATTAGGTTGAGTTAATTTTTTGATTATTTTTTAATTTCTAAAATAATTTATTTGTATTTTATGTACATTGGTGTTTTGCCTGCATGCATGCTTGTATGAGGGTGTCAGATCCCCTAGAACAGGAGTTATAGATAGTTGTGAGCTGCCATGTGGGTGCTGGGAATTGAACTCAGGTCCTCTGGAAGAGCAGCCAATGCTCTTAACCACTAAGCCATCTCTCCAGCCCTTATTTTTATTTTATGTACATTGGTGTTTTGTTTGCATGCATGTCTGTATGAGGGCGTTGGATCCCTTGGAACAGGATTTATAGATAGTTGTGAGCTGCTATGTGGGTGCTGGGAATTGAACTCGGGTCCTCTGGAAGAACAGCAGTGCTCTTAACCGCTGAGCCATCTCTCCAGCCCCCCACGTTAATTTTTAACTGATAAATAAAACATAAAGATTGTAAATACAGAGTACCATGTGCTATTGACTTAGTATTGTCTTTAAAAAAAATCCCTTTAGCATATTTATTACTTTAAGTTATGGGTATGTGCCCATGAACAAAGGTGCCCACAGAGGCTAGAGGAATTGGATTGCCAGGGACTAGAATTATACGCAGTTTTGAGTAGCATGACAAGGTGGGTTCTGGGAACCGAACTCTGGTCCTTTGGAAGAGCAGGAACACACAACTGAGCCACGGAGTCCCCTCTCCTGCCCTCGGTATTGTGTCTGTTTGGCTTTATGGTGCTGGGGACTGAACCCAGGAAGATTTTCATACAGAAAGGTATAGACTCAAGTTACTTTAAAAATGTATCTCATGATCCTTTCTCTAATGAATTGCCTTGTCCATGTGTTAAGTTAATTCTCCATACCATGTTGGTTCATTTCTTTCTCCATCCCATTCCACCCTTCTCCTCTGTCTGCCCTAGTGGGGACTCAGAATTGTTGAAACCAGGCTGAGTAACGGGGCTCCCTGAGGATTTTTTGCAAGGCTGTTTTGGCTGGTCTGGCTTACTTGCCTCCGTGTATAAAATCCAGAATGAGCTTGATTTCTGCAAAGAATCCTGCAGAGTTTGATTGGACTGGACTGAATCCACTCAGCGTCATGAGGAAATAGAGCAGGCTAAAGCCTGCAACCCCTAAAAGCAGCATTTGTCTTCAGAGTTCAGGAGTGTCTGCCCTAGAGACAGGAGGTCACCTTCAACTATGCGAAGGTGTGTGTGAGTGTGTGTGTGTGTGTGTGTGTGTGTGTGTGTGTGTGTGTGGTGTGCGTGTGTGCACACTGGCCACCCAGCTGAAGACGGAATCCTGGGAGTTGAAGATGCCTTCAACTTGAGGAGGATGCCAACCAAAAGCTGCCTGAGTGAGCCACCAGTCAGAAGAGCAGAGGCTCAGGTTCAGCTCAGTGGCTGGAAAATGGAAGGACTTGGATTCTCTCCATTTTTCTCATTGGACTCTCCTAATATTTTGACAATGTTTTTAAAAGCAGAATTCCTTGACAGTTCCAGGACAGTTGGCGAGTTTCTAAGCAATCTGTGATGATGACTGCCTGAGAACCAGGGAGGTACCTGAGTACATAGTCCTTAATAAGTCTTTCTCACAACCCCTCAATGGGCGTGAGCTCAGGTTTGCTGGCAAGGTGCCATCACACAGTGGCAGATACCTGTCAAGAGTTACGCCATGGCTCCGGGAAGGCATGTCCTCTCTAGAAGCATGTGGCCACATATCTGAATAAAATGAAAGAGGCCAGGAATGACTGTTGGAAACGGGCCAACAAGTCTCCCACTCGTTAGGAGCAGAAAAAGACATGCCTCGAACATTCTGAGGACACTGGTATTAGGGGCTACAGAAGCCAGACAGGAAACACGAAGAGGATGATTTTATTGCCACTTTGGGGGTGATGATGACATAATGGTCAGCTGGTGTATACATCAGTGGTGGAGTAACTGCCTAGTATCTGTTTGATCCATACTGCTGGGCCCAGTGGATGAGAATCACAGGATTGCAGTCTGTTCATGTACCGATTGCCAGAGAGCCTTTGCAGGGACTCAGCCTAGGACCCCAGAAATCACCCTCGGTTCCTAGCTCACCCTTCATGAGCACACTGAGTAACAGTGACCAAGATCTGGTCTCTAAAATTAGTTTATGTCCATTGCTTCTCGGCCTTTTGGCTAAGATCAAGTGTAGCATCTGTTCTTATCAGTTTAATATCTGATAAGTCCTCTATCTGAGGACGATATATTAAATGGATTTTTGGAAGTAGGAGTTGGAATAGGAGCTTGCTCCATCCACTCCACATATCGACCTGCTATTGCAGTACCTCCAGGAACGGTGCACCAATTAAATAAAAAAAAAAATTAGTTTATGTAGGTTCAAATATTGACTTAGACATCTAATAACCTTTTGACAGATCATTAAACTTGTGTGTTTCAATTTCCCCAACTGAGAAGTGGGGACAATAGATGAAAACCACCCCCACTTCCCCAACCCAGCTCAGGGCCTTGTGTGGTGATATTGTGTTCCTCAAAATATTGTGCACCTTAATAAACTTATCTGGGGTCAGAGGACAGAACAGCCACTAGATATAGAGGTCAGAAAATGGTGGCACACATGCCTTTAATCCTAGCATTCCAGAGGCAGAGATCCACTTGGATCTCTGTAAGTTCAAAGCCACACTGGAAACAGCCAGGCACGGTGACACATGCCTTTAATCCCAGGTGATGGTAGGAAGCTGAAAGGTATATAAGGCCTGAGGACCATGAACTAGAGCCTGGTTCAGCTTTTAGGCTTTTAGCAGCAGTTCAGCTGAGATTCATTCTGGATGAGGACTCAGAGGCTTCCAGTCTGTGGAAACAGGATCAGCTGAGGTACTGGCAAGGTGAGGTGGCTGTGGTTTTTCTGCTTCTCTGATCTTCCAGCATTCACCCCAATAACTGGCACTGGGTTGTTTTTTTTTTTATTATTATTATTAATAAGACCTTTTAAGATTCGCATTACAGCCTTGTGAGGATAAGTATCTGTAAGTCTCACGTAACAAGGCCCAGCATTCAGCAAACAGTAATTAGCTGCTGCCATCATCCCTATAATGTTAAAAACTCTAAAAATAACTTTAGACCAACAGGAAACTGGAAAAAAGGAATGTAGCAGAGACCTACATTGTTATTCCTAGCTCTGCCTACAGTAACATCTAACATGATCATAATGCAATGATCAGTCGATCAAGAAACGGACATGTGCACAGGGCGGTGACCTGCTCTTGGACCTTACCGTGTTCTGGGCTAACAGGTATTGCCAGGTTGAGGTCCTTAAGGGCCTGAGAAGCCAGGGCAGAAGTGTCAGCTTAACTAACCAGTACTAATAAAAGTTCAACTCTCGTTGCCTTAGAAGGTTCGAGACAGACATGGAGACCAGACACTTCTCAGGCCCGCCTGGGTAACATCACTTACTTCTCTCTTGGTAAAATATACCCTCGGGTGCAATGAAATATGCATTTTAATGCTTATTTGTTGAACTGTCTTGGGACTTGCACCAACTTTTGAAGAAACGAACCTTGCAAGGTTTAGGGAATTTCGTGTCTTGCCCGTTGTTTTTATTTTATTTACTCTTGTGTATGACTTGGACCTGTGGGTGCGTGTGGCGGTCGGAGGACAGCTTTCTGCAGTGAGTTCTGAGACACCTTTATGTGTGTTCCAGGGATCAAATACTTTTACCAGCTGAACTGTCTTACCAGACCTTGTCTTTTAGCTTTTATTTATCAGGGCTGGAGAGATGGCTCAGTGGTTTAAGAGCACTGGATGCTCTTCCAGAGGACCTGGGTTCAATTCCCAGCTCCCACACAGCAGCTCACAACTGTCTATAACCCCAGTTCTATGGGATCCCCCTTCTCTGGCCTCTGTGGGCATAGATACACATGGTAGCCAAGTACACAAAACAGATTATCCATATTTATGTGTACACCTGTGTAAGTGACACATACCATACAGATGCCTTCAGAGATCAGAAGGCCTAAGAGCCTTTGGAATTGGGATTGCAGGCAGGTGTGGACTGCTTGACGTAGGTGCTAAGAACCAAAATCTGGGTCGTTTGCAAAAGCAACAAGCACTCTTAATCACTGTTTGGCTAGCTGTGGGGTTTGTTTTTCAAGACAGGGCCTCACTACGTAGCTCAGGCTCGCTCTGAACGTCCATCTTCCTTGTGTAGGAGTTATCTACAGGTGTATGCCACCATGGCACCCTCTTAAACGTTTTGCACCAGCTAGCACTCAATACAGGTTGATGCCTCTAGGAAGGAGCTCCAAGGTCCCTTGCAAGGGAGCTCTCGGGAGCTCAGGGTACTCAGACCGAGAGGGGGATGGCCAGAGTGTAGAGACCGCTGAGAAGGGAACAGCAGCAAGTGTGGGATGTCCTGAGGAGCCCCGATGCTCACATACTGAAGCTGGGGTCCCAGAGAGCCCCACCATCAGCGCTACCATGGCGACCTTCCTTCTCCTCAAGTTCCTTGCATTTCTCATCAGGTTTTATCAGGACGAGGTAGAGCTCAGCAAACAGGGCTCTGTCCCAGGGCAGAGTGGGCTTGGCAGCACGACCAAAGGGCCAGGGGAATGAGTGACTAACTGTAGACTAAGGCGTGAAAGCCTTTAGGGCTCTCTACTCTACCGACCCATCCACACCATTCGCGTGCAGGTGCTCGGGGTCTTTAAGCACATTGTCAGTGTGTCACCCTTCCTAACCTCCATCTCCACAGCCTTCCATCCTCCTCGCTAACTCCACCCACTACGTCCTGGCTCTTAGCCCCGCCCCCCACCCCCAACCATGGTCCCCTCTACAAATTTCATGATTCCATTTCACAAAGTAGAGTTATATAGAAACCATTCTGGAATTGTCTCATTTTACTCAGGGTAATGACATCAAGGTTCTTACATTTGCACAACAGTGTATGGTGGGCTGACTTTTCATTAAAAAATTTGTTGGTTTTTTGGGGGTTATGAGCCAAGGTCTTGCTGTGTGGCTCTGGCTTGTGTGGAACTCACTAGGTAGACCAGGCTGACTGTGATCTTGTGGCCATCCTCCCCCCTGCACAGACAATGAGTAGTATCCTCTGTTTCTCTAAGTCCTGTGTGCTTATCCTTGTTCTGTTGACAGCCATCAGGGTTTTCCTGACTTTTGATGACTGCGAACACCACTGTGGTGGGCCCCGCCCCTGAGCCCCCCCCACCGAGGGCCCCGCCCCCGAGGGCCCCACTGCCGTGGACATTGCTGGGAAACTGATACCTGAGCTGTCTCCTGAGCACACAGACTTAGAAACTGAGTTGCTGGACTGTCCAGGAGATCCATGCTGAACCCTTCCAGAAGCAGCCAGGGTGTTTTCCACAGCAGAACACATCATGTTTTTCCCACCTACACTCAAAAGATTAAGATTTGGAGCTGGTGAACAATGCGGGCATGCATAATTTATAACTGCATAAATATATGGGCGATTCAACTGTCATTCATAAATACAAAATTTTATTTGCACTTCATTAGTGTAGAAAGACCACGATGCTTCTCATACCACAACACTCAGGACACACCAAGTTATTCAAATACATACTTATTTACCTTGACTAAACAAAACAGTGCAGTTTAATAAAAGATATACCAAAGATAGAGTTCACAAATTCCTTATCAGACCCTCAAAAAAAAAAAAACCCAAAAAACAAGAAAACTTGAACACAGTCTAGGCTTAATAGGAATAAGCTTCGCCAACAGTGGGAGAAGTCCATCATTACAAAGATACAGGATGCTTGGGCAGATGCATGTGTGTTTGTTGACAGAGTAAAATGTAACTCTTAAAACCCCTTTAAACAGGATTTGTGTAGGACAGCAGTGTGGCTTTAAAAATCTTTTCTATAGTTTCAAAAATTCGTCTTCTTTATTTTTATTTCCTTTATCTCCCCCACCCCACCCCCGCCCCAACCTGTGATGCTGGGGATTGAAGCCAGGGCCTCGCGTGTTGGGCGAATGCTCAACCCCTGAGCTACACTCCCTGCCCGACAGTCTTCTCTTAGTCATTCTTAAAAGCGTGTCCCGGCCATTGGGAACGCCCCAGATTCTGCAGCCACAGGACCCAGTCCCATCCAGCCCACTACCTAGGAAAACCTCTCACTACATAACCCGATAGATAACCCTGTGGCAGCTGTGGAGGGAGCTTTGGGGCAGACACACCCCAAGCCTCAAGATGCTACACCTGGGAAAGCCTCGTGAATAAAGAAAAAGCAGTCGTCCTGTTTCCTTTTTCCAGCAATCTTCAGTTTTGTAGATTTTTCTTTGAAACAGAAAGCGAAGCACCAGGTCCTCTCTTCTCACCGGAGTATCTGCCTCGTAGTGTAATTAACAAGGACATTTACAGTACTCAAGAGATATTACACCTTCTCTCCCATTCTTCAGACTGGAAGTACTACGCCCCCCAGCGTACGCACACAACACACTGGGTTAATGAGGAAATAGATCTGAAGGGAAGTGGTAACTTATAACCCGACCTTACCCAGGATTGCATATTTGCATATTTACAAGTTAGTGTATAGCTGACTTGGGTTACAAAGTGCGAAAGGAAATTGTCACATGATTGTAGTGCAGAACAGAATGTTTCCCCTCCTAGGACTTGTTTGCACTCTGTCTCCAAAGCAGCAATTCAACAGCATCGGACATGTGGTCTAGGTGGAGGCAGCTCTGGTGGGATCTCAGGCTCTGGTTGTAGAGAGAGGATGCTATTGGACAACTCGTTTCTCAAAATGTCAAGAGGCATCTAAAGGACAAGGAGAGAACACAAAGACCTCAGTCTTGCAAGCGAGAGGCGATGGTCTCAATTGTACAGCCTTTGTTTTATGTGTATGGGCATATATATGTCTGTGCACCACATGTCTGTTACCTGATGAAGCCGAGTGTGTGTGTGTGTGTGTGTGTGTGTGTGTGTGTGTGTGTGTGTGTGTGTGTGTTGGTGTGTTGGGTCCTGGAACTGGAGTTACAGATGGTCGTGAAATGCTGAGTGGGTGTTGGGAATTGAACCGGGGTCCTTTGGAAGAGCAGCCAATGTTCTTAATCACTGACCCATCTCTGAAGTATTGTTTTATGCCATTGGGAGAGGCTGGGAAGCAGCTTGGTGAGAAGTATTTGTCCAGCATATGTGAGGAGACCCTAGGCTTGATCCCTAAGAGTGTGATAAAAACCACACATTATTTGGACAAAATCTCCTATGATGAAAATTTAACGGATCAATCAACAGAAAGCCAGTCCATAGTCTAAAGAAAACAGGAACAACCTCGCCAGGTACATAAACAACCAATTCATCAGTTGTTTCTGAATCATGTCATGTCTGTGACAATCTATGAGTTGGTCCCCCTGGGCCCCAAGTGACATAATTAGTTAGTGCTTAACAGTTAGCCCTCTCTGCCTGGAAGGGTCTACACTGCCAGATTCAATGAAACTCTGAGGATAAATATCTGGGAAAAAAGAACTGTGCCTGTAACATGTACAGCTGTCCTTAACACACGCTGCGGCTGTTTACAGAGCACTGTGAGTCACCTAGTGATGGCGTTTTCAGGGTTCCTAGAGTCACCCCTCTAGGGAACACCAGCTAGTGGCTGAGAGATGTCCGAGGAGTAAGCAAGGGTTCTGCTCAGTGAGGCATCCTCTGTGACAGTCCCGGTCTAGGGAGGGACCTGAGGAAGACCCGTAGCTGTGGCCCTTCTCTAAGGAAGGCTGCACACTGCAAAGGGGCTCCATATTAAACTTAATTCTTTGGGAAAAGAGGAAAAAAGAAAAGGAAGTGTCATATAAACATGGCACTTCATTTACCTGCAGCGCGGGAGACTGAGCCTAGGGCTCGTGGCTGCTAAGCAAACGTAATCACAGTGTTACACTCAGCCCCACTCTATTTATATGTTGCTAGGTAAATGAGCCATGCCCCAGCTTCTCACGGTCATGAGACCTTGTATAAGTCACCCTAGAACATTCTACCTCAAGGAAAGGAAACAGACTATCAACCCTAAGGACTCCAAAACCCTAGGCATGAGCAACAGCTGCCAATGCAGCTAGCTGAGCAGGCACATGTATTTATTTTTACCTTTTTCAGAATGTCATCAACGAGTTTCAGAAATATCTCATCCACATTGAAATTGTCCTTGGCACTGGCTTCACAGAACCGCATCCCAGTTATCTGCTGTGCAAACTGAGAAGACATGTGCTCGTTTTAACCACTCGGTGTAACCCAGCCCTATGTGGGTGTGTCAGGCCGGGCCTCTGACAGGACCACAGACTCTGTGCTTTACACTAAGGGGGGGGGAGCTCAGGGTCTGTAAAGTCCCATTTATGTTCAAATATCAGGTTCATGTGTACAGCAAGGTCCTGTAAGTAAATAGCAATATATACATACATACATACATACATATATATATATATATATAACAAAATCTCTAGAGACCTTTAAATCCAATTATGTGTGTACGAGTCTAAATGTATAGTGATCTGACATTTAAAATATGGCAGGAGGAAAAAAAAAAACATGAAAGCAAATCTTACAACCTAAAAACATTTTTTCTGTATAAAATGTCAAGTTACATACAATACAGTATATACTGATGTGAACGGTTCCAAGGGTGGGCCCGGGCAGTTACCATGGCACTCTGCTCTGGCAGCACGTGAGCGAGCCCCGAGAGACACACTGCAGAGCACCGCGTGCTCGGGAGCACCCCACATCCACGCACCTTTTCTCCTTGCTGCCTGGAGATTTCTCTGTCTGCTTCACAGTCCAACTTATTTCCAACCAAGAGAAGCTCGGCATCTTCTGAAGCATACTGTGGGATTTCAGAGACGTCACACACTGACAGACAAATGCAAACCCACACATCTTGTCACCAGTTTCTTATTGTTCCTTCTCCTCCACTGTCCCTGAGCATCTCCCGAGGTGGACAGGGCTCTCAGTGTTTTGGAAAGTACCTTCTGCGAGGCACCAACAACTACCATGGTCATGGCCTTGGCCTCAGCCACTCTTTAGACTCTGTGAAGGAAACGACTAAAAACAACAGGCAAAGCTATGTGCTCAGAAATGGTCCTCAACTGTAAGAGGCCAAAGGCCAACAAAATGGGGAAAGAATGAAGCAAGGTGTGTAAAACAAAGCAAGTCTTTCTGCTCGAAGAACACTGGACGACACAGAAAGGCCCCCCAGGACAATACTGGTGACAAAATGGAGCCAGTCCAAGCTTTCAAACTTACTTTTATGCTATAATGGAGTTAGCATTAACTCTACAATCCAAAACAATTTTAAGCTGTATCTGCAAGGTTTTAAAAATATAGGTCCGTTAGTATCTCTTGAATAATTCACTCCACTTTGTATACGTCTAAAAAGTCATTTGAAGCAGACTGCATTGAAGGAACCTGGGGATCATGGCCAAAGTACTCTTGAGGAAAAGGGGTGGGAGGCAGCTCCCTATGTGGGTGTCTTGCTGACATGGAGGTGTCAGCAAGAGCACCAATCTGACTGGCTGGGATGATGGGACAGCTTGACCCAAGCTGAGCATTCCAGAAATGATAGCTCTTAATGGCTTTGGTTGTGTACACCTTTGATCCCAGCACTTGGGAGGCAGAGACAGGTGGATCTCTATGAATTCAAGGCCAGCCAGGGAGGGCTACATAGAGATACCCTATCTCAAACAAACAAGCAAACAACAACAACAAGAAACTAGCTCTATTTACTTACTTACTTACTTACTTACTTATTTATTTATTTATTCATTCATTTATCTACTTATCTATCCATCTATCTATCTGTCTGTCTGTCTGTTTGAGCTGAGGATCGAACCTAGGGCCTTGTGCTTGCTAGGCAAGCGCTCTACCGCTGAGCTAAATCCCCAACTCCAAAAACTAGTTCTTACACAAAGAACTATAGATAGAATATAGGACAGGCAGAGAGAGAACATGTCTGGCTCACTAGTCTTCTGAATAGGTGAGCTCAAGAATTAGAAAAACCCTGTGAAAGGGAGGGAGGGAGGAAAGGGAAAGGGAAAGGGAAAGGGAAAGGGAAAGGGAAAGGGAAAGGGAAAGGGAAAGGGAAAGGGAAAGGGAAAGGGAAAGGGAAAGGGAAAGGGAAAGGGATATAGATCCCGCCACCAGCAGGCCTGGCCCAGACTCCGACTCTGATGGTAACCTCCAGGGAACAGCTGCCTTAGCCTCATGTGACACCAGCCAGCTTTGTACTTTCGATTGTTCTGATTCCGAGTCCCTCCCCATTGCCTGGTTTGAGCTGGCTTTACAAACCACATCTATCAGTCTCTCACTGACTCTGCTGTAGACGACTCTCCAACCCCCACAATGTCAGGAGACTACGAGTTTTGATTTTCTTCGTTTTGCGCATGTGCATGCATGCTCTATGGCATGTGTGGAGGTCAGATGATAACCTGCAGGAGACAGTTCTCTTCGTCTATCACGTCAGGTCACCTGATGAATTCAGGCATCAGGCTCGGTGGCATCTTTACCCACTGAACTCTCCCACCAGCCTGGGGTGATGGGTCACCAGGTTACTCTTTTAGGGACTTGAAGCTGGCTTTTTTTTTTTTTTTTTTTTTTTTTTAACTCGACTCTTGACTTGGGCCTCTGATGAATGACGTTTTGATGTCATGAAGACTCAAATTCTTTTCCTTAGATGAGGCCTCAACAGCGAACACCATCACCACTGCATATGAAGAGCCACACAGCGGATCACTGACCCCTCCAATTATCCTCCCCACATCCTCAACCATCGCTTTTTTACCTCATAATATCCCTAAACCTATCCACGGGAGGGGGGTATTGGAGACGAGGGCCTTCTCTGGGCACAGTCACTCTCTCTTGTGGCACGAGGGTAACCGTGTACTCAGTGACCGATGCCTAGGGCAGAGCAAGTGGAGGGCAGAGCCCTGCTTCCCTCTTGTTTGTGGGTGGTGAGTTTCTCTGTGTGGCCCTGGCTGGTCTGGAAGGTGTCACGTAGACCAGGCATGGCTCAAATTCAGAGACCCGCCCACCTCTGCTTCCTGAGTGCTGGAATTAAAGGTGGGCACCATCATGCCCTGTCCTCCTGTCTCTTACACTGGTCCCTAACATACCATGGAGAGGCACACAGGGCAAACCTGCTTAGTAAAACCAGAAGTGCACCTTTTCTGGCGGCCACATGACGGGCACAGTATAGTCAGGTTTAGTACAACTGCACACAAAACCTGTTGTGTGTGTTTGTAACATAAAGGAATTAAACATCTAATTATTGCCTAAGGGGACAGAACCTCTCAAATTGTGGTCAACTGTATATACACAGTCACCTTTCAATGCCAGCTGCTCGCTCTTCTAAAGGTGCACTGCTACACACATTTCCTAGTACAAAATACAGTTCACATTAACCATGAAGACACAGATTTCCTGTAATGACTCAATTTTAATCTGAGAGAAATCTTCTCTTGTTCAAAATGAGGAACCGAAGAACATCTATAGTGCTGAGGATGATTAGGCCCCTGGACCACCCATGGGCACCATAAAGTACATAAAGAGTGTCCACACGACCTTTCCTGCTTAGTGTAACTCTGAGGAAGCAGCCAGACAGAGCAGCCAGAGTGAGTAAGGGTTCTGGCCAGAATGAAAGCTTGTTTTCTTCGTTACAAGCCGATTCTAGGCAATCTATTCCACCCCTGCCTCATCTCTAACGAGGTTGTGTATGGATAAGATGATGTTAGTCCACTAAGGATGCTCGGTCACCCTGTTCCCCCTTTCCTGTCATGAGTCATGATATGATGCCCCCAAACTGAGAGTTCACAACAGGAGGATGTGACACGTACCTTATCAATCATCTTCATCCATTTTGGCAAATCATCAAAGGTCTCTTTCTTGGTGATGTCATACACTAATATGATCCCCTTGGCACTTCTGTAATAGGCTGAGGTAATGCTGTTAAATCTCTCCTGTCCTGCTGTGTCCCTAGGAAACAGCAGGAAAGATCAGTTCCCGCACCAATGGAGTAGGCAGCCCTTGTGAGCTGGTGCAAACACCCCCTTTGCTCCTCCTCCACCCCAGGGGTACGGGATACTCTCCCCTGCCTGACATGTGGACGGGGAAATGTTCAGGCCATCTTACACTGTTAGGAGACACGTGCTTCATCTGTATACAGATTAACAACTAAATCGCATAAATGGAGACAGATTCCCCGCCGAGATCCACAGTTTATCCAGACTAAAGCCATAACGAGAATGTCAGGACATCAAAACATGGGGTCATTTGCTTCTTTAGAAAGGGAGAGAGAGCAACTTATAAAACTGCTGTAGTCCCACTGAAGACTTCTCTCTAACCTGCCTTTGGTGCCTGACTGAATGCTTGCAGCAGGAAAAAACATTTTTTTAGGATGACTATTCTGCATCCCCCAAATGCAGGCTGAGTTATTTTCTACTCTTCAAAGCTACTGCACACCAAATTGTGTTCAGCCACATATGACTGAGCAGCAGGGAAAGCGAAGCGTTGATTCCATTCAACGGGTTATTAGCCAACTGTACAGCAGTATGGAGCCACTTTATTTATCTAAAAATTTTAAAGATGTGTTTATTTGTATGAGTGCTTTGCTGCATGTCCATGTGCGTACCACGTATGTGCCAGATCAGAAGGTGGCATCGGATCCCCTGGAACTGGAGTCAGGCATAGTTGTCAGCCACCTTGTAGTAACTGGGAACCCAAGCTGGGTCCTTCGCAAGAGTAACAAGTGATTTTAACCGCAGAGCCGCCTCTGCGGCCTCCACAAAGATAAGCAACTATCGAAGAGGTGTCACGTTGTAAAGATACAGAAAATCCCAACAGTCTCTCCCCACCATCATCTCCAGGAAGTTGAACTAACTTCTTCCTTCCTTCCTTCCTTCCTTCCTTCCTTCCTTCCTTCCTTCCTTCCTTCCTTCCTTCCTTCCTTCCTTCCTTCCTTCTTTTTTTGTTTTTCGTGACAGGGTTTCTCTGTGTAGCTTTGGAGTCTGTCCTGGATCTTGCTCTGTAGCCCAGGCTGGCCTCGAACTCACAGAGCTCCGCCTGCCTCTGCCTCCCGAGTGCTGGGTTTAAAGGCGTGCACCACCCACCGCCCAGGGGAAGTGGAACTTTTTCATCACAATGGTAAAGAGCTCATTTCAAGCTGGTGGCACGGGCCCACACCTTTAGTCTCAGCACTTGGGAAGCCGAGGCAGGTGGATCTCTGTGTTTTACACCAGCCTGGTCTACACAACGAGTTCCAGGACACCCAGAGTGGTTGGCTACACAGAGAAACTCTGTCTTAAAAAACCCATTATTAAAAAAAAAAAAGAGAGAGAGAGAGAGAGCTCATTTAGAGAACTTTGGGTTTTTTGCTCTCAGCTAAATTATCACTTACTAGAGTACCGTGGGATCTTATTCTTACATGTCTCTTCGCTTTTGGTTCAAGCTGGAAAATTACTTTAACTCTGTTTTTTAAGTTTGGTAATTTAACATTTTAAAAGATTTATTTTTAACTGTGTGCATGCATGTGTACAATGTCTGCATGTGTACCTGAGGGCCAGTGCCTCAGAGGCCAGAGGCTTCAGACTCTATGGAGGTGGAGTTACAGGAGGCTGTGAGCCTCGACCTTGGTGAAAGGAATCAAACTCTGTCCTCTGAAGGAGAACAGCCAGGCATAGGGGCACACATCTTTAATCCCAGCACCCAGGAGGCAGAGCCAGGTGGATCTCTGTGAGTTCGAGGCCAGCCTGGTCTACAACCTGAGTTCCAGGAGAGCCAGGGCTACTGTCTCTAAAAACCAAACCAAAACAAACTAAACTACCACAACAACAAAAAATTCTCAAACCGGGCTGGAGGGATGGCTCAGAGGTTAAGAGCACTGACTGTCCGTCCAGAGGTCCTGAGTTCAATTCCCAGCTACCACATGGTGGCTCACAACCACCTGTAATGAGATCTGGTGCCCTCTTCTGGCGTGTAGGCAGAACACTGTATACATAATAAATAAGTAAATCTTAAAAACAAACAAACAAACAAACAAAAAAACCAACCCAACCAACCCACCCACCCACGCATTAGTTGAGACAAGATTCCCCTACAATAAAGACTGGACTGATGGGTAAAGAGAAACAGCCAGCCGACCATTTCTTTCTTTCTTTTTTAAATAAATCTTTATTTATCTATCATGTATACAGTGTTCTGCAGGCCAGAAGAGGGCACCAGATCTCATTCTAGATGGCTGTGAGCTACCATGTGGTTGCTGGGAATTGAACTCAGGGCCTCTGAAAAGCACTCAGCGCTTTTAACCCTCTGAGCCATCTCTCCAGCCCTGCAACCATTTCAATCCTATGCTCATATCATGGTAGGGCACATGTTTCAAGGCTTCAGGTCTATTTTCACACAGTAACTCAGAGAGACCGTTCAGCATTAAGAACGCATATGGCTTGTACAGAGGACTCAAGTTTGGTTCCCAATGCTCCCATCAAATGGCTCCCAACTGCCTGTAACCACAGCTCTGGGGGATCAGACTCGACAGGCACCTGTACTCATGTGTACATATTGACTCAAACACATATATACACACAAATTCAAGAAACTACATGCTACTGGACACATTGTATTTTAGTGGCACATTAAGTTTTTGTGTACATTCATGTAGAAATATTTAAGTATAGAGAAAAAACTGGTCCTTGAAACATAATTGAGGGATTAAAAATGTAACAATATGTAATATGAAAATGTGACAGACTGCTGAAGCCTTTGGGATTTTAAAGGTGTAGGACTCCAGTATAGTATTTTCATTAGGATGACCACAAACAGAAATGATCAAGAAGAAAGGCGTTTGTCTTAACAGTTCCTCTGTGGCAACCAACTGGCTCCAGGGAGGAAAGCCGGGTTCTGTTTTACAGCCCAACACATCCACCTGGGTCCTGAAATGCTGCTACACTGTGGTCTTGAAGCCCCAGCTGATGGCAGGAAGACACACCAGACAACACACAACACACATCACAACAGCAAAGGTGTGGAGACTGCCCTGGACCCTGAAGCATGACAAACAGTAGAGGCTGAGCATCTTCAATCTAAAAAGCCAAATGTTCCAAGATCTTTCTGAGCGCCAGCATGATGCTGGTGCCACACATGAGAAATTTTATATCTGACCTCAAGAAACGCAGGCACACTAGAGATGTACAAGATTATCTTCAAGTACATGTAAAAGGAGTTTCACCTTTAGACTTGGGACCCATACTCGTTATTTCATTGTATCTATGCAAATATTCCAAAATCCAAAACACTTCTGGTCCTAAGCATTTTGGGTAAGAGTATCCAATCTGCACTTTTATTGAAAAAATAATCAAAGAGAACCACGACCCCAGAATTTTTTTTTTTAACTAGCAAAATGAGTACAAAAATTATTTCTATCACTGAGCTATTCCTCTGGCTCATTTTTCATCTTTTAAATAAAATATTTCAGAAGAAAAAGTCTTTTGAGTATGGTGTGATTAATCAAGTAGCTGGCGTATTGTAGAAATAAGATTCACTCTGAAAATCCCTTCAGGGAAAAGGTTGTGTGGAGTGTTGATCAGATTAAGCAGCTCTGGGCACTGGTGAGTCCCAGGGCCTGTCTGGCTGTAAGAGGAGCAGCTAAGGGTAAGTAAGGCCCGCACCGGATGAAGCGACACCATCGCTCGGGCTGGGCTCTCAGACTAAGCATTCCGTTCCCATTCTGTCTCCTGGGCTGCTGAGATGTGAGCAGGCCGCTCCTGGCTCCTGCCACAAGCCCCTTCCACCATGAAGGACGGTACCCCTAAACCATGAGGGACTATACCCCTAAACCATGAACTGGGACAAGGCACCCTGCCCTTAAGTTGCTCTGTTAAGTACTTTTCACACACAAGTCCCACTTCCTAACCTATCACAGATATTCCATGCAGAGTGCAATCAGCTTTTCTGTAAATCAGTGCACACCACCACTCTTCTCCAGTGCACACCACCACTCTTCTCCAGTGCACACCACCCCTCTTCCCAGTGCACACCACCACTCTTCCCCAGTGACAGTCCCAGTGCACACCACCACTCTTCCCCAGTGCACACCAACACTCTTCCCCAGTGCACACCACCACTCTTCCCGATGCACACCACCACTCTTCCCGATGCACACCACCACTCTTCCCAGTGCACACCACCACTCTTCCCCAGTGCCACCCCCAGTGCACACTACCACTCTTCCCCGGTGACATTCCCAGTGCACACCACCACTCTTCCCCTGGTGACATTCCCAGTGCACACCACCACTCTTCCCCAGTGACATTCCCAGTGCACACCACCACTCTTCCCCAGTGACATTCCCAGTGCACACCACCACTCTTCCCCAGTGACATTCCCAGTGCACACCACCACTCTTCCCCAGTGACATTCCCAGTGCACACCACCACTCTTCCCCAGTGACACTCCCAGTGCACACCACCACTCTTCCCCAGTGACATTCCCAGTGCACACCACCACCCTTCCCCAGTACCACCCCCAGTGCCACTCCAACAGCTGCAGAATTTACAGAGAGGGCAGAGGGCAGTTTCTAGAGAATACTTTCCCATCTAAGAGAAAAGCCGTCTGAGAGCCCACGTGGCTGAATACATACTACCAGCTCTCATGGACCAGGCCTCCGTAAGGAAAGCCAGGAACTGATCTGAGTCGAAGCCACTGTGGGGGAAGCTAGACACAACCAACAAGAGGCACCTGAACATTCAGACATAGATTAAAAAAAAATGTGTATGTGTGAGGGTGCCCTTGGAAAATGTGTACATGTGAGGGCACCCTTGGAGACCAGAAGGTGCCAGATCTAGAGCTGGAATTACAGGCAGCTGTGAGTGAGCCATGAAGTGTGAGTGCTGGGAACTAAATTCAGGTCCTCTGCAAGAGCAAGGGCTGTTCTTAACTGTTGAGCCATCTTTCCAGCTTCAGAACATATTCTGCCTGTCACCCACTCAAACCAGCTGTACACACATTCTGATATTAGCTACATTACCCTTCTCAGGGAAAAAGAACACAGCCACAGATGCTAGGTGCAGAGGTAGATGTGTCCTGAACCCTTCAAAGGCTGTCCTGAGCACTTCTAGTTAGGAACAGCGACTTGTGACGAAGATTAAAATGTTATGTATATGGGTGCCTTCCCTGCATATGTGTGTGTATATGTATGTGCCTGGTGTCCAACAAGGTCAGAGGAGGTCGTCAGATCCCCTGGGACTGGATTCACAGACAGTTGTGAGCCACCACGTGGGTGCTAGGAACCAAAGCCAGATCTTTGAAAGGGCAGCCAGTGGCCTGAAGTGCTAAGCATTCTCTCTCTCCAGCCTGTGGGAGATAATCGGATGGACAGCAATGAACTAAACAAAGATTGTTACCTTTTTCTGGACTAGTGTAAGAAAAACCTATGTTTTGTTATCAAATACTTAGGCAAAACTGTTAAAAACAAACAAAACCATAGACCCCCGCCCCCTCCAAGCCCTTCTGTGGGGTAGACAGTTGCAGATGACCAAATGAGAGTGATTACCTCAGGACACCAGGAGAGCAAGGCTGGCTCGGCTGCAGCTGGGCCCCAGACAAGGACATGGATGAAGGATGGAGACATGCCACTAACAGTCAAGCGTTAGATGACCGGTGAGACCACAGATGCGGCAGCAGTTAACGTGGATGAAAGCAAACACACACAGACGGTGGACAGACAGTCAGAGCTGAGGGCCACCTGCCAAGATGAGTTAGTAAGCTGAGTGTTGCACCTGAGTTAGGAAAACCACAACGCAGTCTCCAAACAGCTCAGTGGGGCTGCCACTCAAGCACCGCGCGCCAGACCCCGCCCTTTCTTCTACAGAAGAAGCTAGCAACCTGGGGGATTTTAGCTGCCACTGTGGGTTGTTAATAGGGAAGAGAAAGATTTAAGCATCCAGGACAGTTAGAACACAGCCGGTCTGGCCTCTTGTCCTAATGTTGAGCTGAGAAAGGATCTCGCCTCCTCAGATGGGGTTTCTGGGTCCCCTCTGGTATGCAGAAGATGCCCCAGTCACACAGCACCCACAGGCCAGCAGGAAAGGGGATACCTGCCACACTAAGTCCACACTTATCAATCAGCACTGGCCCGAGCTGTTGTGTAGGTGATGTGTTTTTCCCTCCTGACAATATGGTTACGAACATATTGGGCTCCTCTGAACACCATGCAGTAATTTTAAAGACATGAAGACATGCCTTTCCCCCTACCAGTGCTGGGGATGGAAGCTAGGGCCTTGTACATGCCAAGCAAAGAGTTCTACCACTGAGCCACACAGCAGTCCAAGACATGCAATCAAGTAATTATTTTAATGATAGCAGTTTGGAGACATGTCAGTGATCGGAAAACAGGCAGAGAGGCTCAAACAGGCTCTCAGGACAACACCCTCTGACAACACGTGCAGATGGAGTGGGACGTAAGGAGCCATTTCCAGGAAGAACTGGTCAACTGATTTTAAAATGAGCGAAGGAAAGCAGATGAGGAGAGATGGCTCAGGGTCCATTTTAGTAGCCAAGCGTGTGGACTGTTAAAACACACAGGGCGTAACCG
Organism: Peromyscus maniculatus bairdii; assembly: GCF_049852395.1. Taxonomy (NCBI): domain Eukaryota; kingdom Metazoa; phylum Chordata; class Mammalia; order Rodentia; family Cricetidae; genus Peromyscus; species Peromyscus maniculatus. The sequence continues at coordinate 24,587,963 of NC_134864.1, forward strand.
GGGCAGACTGGACTTACCATATCTGTAATCTAATTTTCTTCCCTCTCAGTTCGACAGTCTTGATTTTAAAGTCAACACCTGTAGATAAAACAAGTGACTATGAAGCAAAAATAATAAAGACGCAGTGCACCACAAGAATCCCACTTATAAGTCTGACTCAGAAAACTAAAAGGATCGGTATTGCAAACACTCCAAGGTGTGAGGGACGGATGTGCAGAGACCCGCAGCTCTGGGCACTCTCCCTCTCCACACTTGACCCGAGCCCACGCCTGGCTTATCCTAGCACCTGCTATTACGTCATCCATGACTCCTGGTGCCAATTAAAAACCACAGCAACATGAACAGAGGACGCCAGTTCAGAGATAAGGATTCTTAGATGGAAAACCTGAAATTTAATCCTGATTTCAAGCAGCCTTTGTTTGAATCTGGAAGTTATTAACATATTAACATTTTTAGCCTATTAACATATTAACATTTTTAGCCCTCACAAGTGCTGGCAAATATGCACATGACTCAGTATATTACTTAGAGAGGAACAAATTGTTAGAGACAGGCTGGGTAACCAAGTAAGGCCTCAGCACACACACACAAAAAAAAAAAAAAAAAAAAAAAAGGAAAAAAAATCTACCCATCTCTAGATTAGCATATTCAATTTTAATTTTTATTCATTTTAATATTGCAAGCAAACCATCGTGTGTAATATTCTTCCTTAAAATCAGACCAGTAAGCATCAAATAAATTTTAAAAATCCAAATTTCATTTGTGTATCTCATCTGGTAACTTTTACATTTTTCAACACAGTATTGACAATCGGAGGAGCGAGGAGATGCTGGCCAACCACAGCACCAGAGATGGTTCTCTTCTGGATCTATTTCCCAGCGGCCTGGCGGGACCCCAGAAGGACGATCCCAGGCAGTAGGCATGTGCAGGTGACCAGAGCCAGCACAGTGACTCTGCCTGTCCTCTGCTCATCCGTTTTGGGGCCTGCGGCAGCAGTGGTCAGATGAGGATCTGAGGTGAACAGAATGACATGTGACTGGGTTTAAAATTAGCAACACACTAGACATGTTTGTAAGACTGAGCTGCTGGGCAGCCCCTAGATGGACAGCAGAGAGGTTCTGTGAATACAAAACGTCACCATGGAGACGGGTCCACTATGTATCAATTCTTGTTTTTATTTTTGCAATGTTTGTTCATTTGTTTTTTGTTTGAATTAGGGTCCCTCTACATAGCCCTGGCTGGCCTGGAACTCACAGAGACCACCTGCCTTTGCCTCCAAGTGCTGGGATTAAAGGCGTGCGCCACCACACCTGGCAATTTCAATTCTCAACCCTTCACACCAGACTGGCAAGGCTGACCGACACAGTGTCTGTCACCTTCCACTCTCCAGCTGACTGCTTCCCAAAGGCAGATGGCCCTCAGGCACAGCCGTGAACCTGAGAGCAGGTCTGTGCAGGCCCATGGCCTTGAGCAAGGCTCCCAAATGACTCATCCCAAGGTAACAGCACCTTAAAGTGACACCTCCGAGGCACAACCACACTGTCGGCTCTGACTGTGACGTGGCACAGCATGGCGACAAACCATTGTCTTCACAATATTAACCTAAATGTAGGGCTTCTTCGCCACATGAATCTGCGATGTGAGTTACACATCAAACTCAAGCTGCCATGACTACTATTTTATTTCACATTTTAAGAAGTAAATGTTTACTTATTTGTTTATCTATTGCAGTGTGCGAGAGTGGAGTCAGAGGACGATTTGCAGGAGTTGGTTTTCTGTACTGTGTGGCTACCAGGGGGCAGGTCGTCCGGCTCCAAGGTGATGGGAGGCTTTGCACACAGCCATCCTGTCAGCTCCCTTGATTTCACTTTTTTTTTTTCTACTTCAAATGAATTTGTTTTCAGAATCTGAGTTAAGGAAGATATAACTTTGGTAAATCTGTTATTTTACTGAAAAGAAGTGGCCAGCGGCATCTCTCCTGAGTTCTGCTTCCGGTCACCTAACAGACCTCAAACACCAGGCGGGGCTCCCGTGCTAAGTCAGGCTGTGCCTGCACATGTCACGTGCTCGCCACGCTTTCACAGCAAGTTTGGAAACCCACCTGTGTTGGCAGTCCTCTGTGAGAATTATTTTTCCAACCACAAAGCTTAATGAACGAAAATAAAAGGATCAGGCATTCACACACAAAACCAGGAAAGAAGATCAGTTATTTGAAATGAAGCTGGACAGAGGATCTGTTCAGCCAGCGGGGAGAGCCGGTACTAATGAGCACAGTAACCACAACGGCATCAGCAACTGGAGTGGAAACTCCAGAGCTGGGAAGTGGGTGAAGTCGGAGTCTATAAACCGGCTGGAGAGGTGGTTAGGAGCACTCCCTGCTCTGGAAGGGGAGGACTCGGTTCAGTTCCAGCACATACACGGCAGCCTGTAACTCCAGTTCCAGGAGATCCAATACCCTCTTCTGACCTCAGCAGGCACTGTGTGCAAATAAATGCCTACAGGCAAAAACACTCATATGCCCAAAATAAATAACTCTAAAAAAAAAAAGAAAAGAAAAAACCAGGCTGGAGAGAGGGCTTAGAGGTTAAGAACACAGGCTGTTCTTCCAAAGGTCCTGAGTTCAATTCCCAGCAACCACATGGTGGCTCACAATCATCTATAACAAGATCTGGTGCCCTCTTCTGGCCTGAAGGCATAACACTGTATACATAATAAATAAATAAAATCTTTAAAAAAAAAAATCAAGTCTACAAATGATAACAGCTCATTAAAACTGTCCCCTCTCTTAAATAAAAGAGCCTGCATTGAACCTAACAGCTCCAAGTAGCTTGTAATGATTGGAAACTTAATTAAATTTATGGCTTGGACACATCTTTGTATTAATACAAGTATACCACTGGACATGTCTAAAAACGCTGCCTCACAAATATGAAATGGCTCTAGGCTGTGTATCTGCACCACCTGCATGCCACAGAGATGGTATTGGTGATTAATGAATGACAGGAAGCCAGCAACTGTCTCAACTGTTTGGGCCACAGCGTTAGGGGCAGGCGGCATAGACAGCAATGGAGAACTACACATCCACACACAGGGACGGAGCAGCATCACCTTCACATCTATCTACACATCCACACATAGGGATGGAGCAGTATTACCTTCACATCTACAGCGCTGCCAAAAACCCAGTTTCTCAGAGGCTTCTTGACGAACAGGCAAGCAAGCAGCCTTCACTAACCTCTGGGTTAATGGGGACAGTCCCTGCCCCCAAAGCTGGGTCACACTGACCTACATTAACACACCATGTACTTGGCAACAGAATACCTTCCCCTGCCATCCACTCTTAGAGAACCTTCTCGTCTGCCCAGAAACCTTTTAAATCCTAGATTTCCCACGGAGCCTTCCCTGACCATACCTACCCTGCTCCCACCCCGATTCTGGCTCTGTACTCTTTCTTTGCTGGCCTCAGCCAGAGGCTCCATCCTCCAAAGACCTAGCTAGCATCCTTGGCTTACTGCCCAGCACCCAGCAGCAACCCAATGACTCTGATGGTGACTGAAAGTTGGCCTCTCTTCTCCATTAAATGCTGTAGAGTAATTTAGGAAAAATCAGAGATATTCAGGGCTGATCAGTAGTTTTTTGTTTTTTGTTTTTTTAAAGACAAGAGGCAGAAGAGGCAGCTGTGGAAATGAGAGTGGTGGATATAAACACATGTGTGTGCATGTACAGACACATTTTACTTGGTCTACAATTCCGCGAAGGACAGTCTTACTAGGCTGTAAACGTCCCAGAGATTACTATGGTAACAGATTACTTATCGCATCACTTCCATGGAGCAGTAATCCCTAAATAGATTATTTTGTTGACTTACGTTTTAGCTTCCAATTGTATAGAAGTCTTCTGAAAACATGTTAGTGATGTTTCCAGAAAGGACCTGGCTTACAGGGTTAGGCTCCCTACTCCAATGGGTGCTGTCTCTCAGCTACTGTGGCTCATGCTCCGCCTTCATCTGTTTTAGTAGCAATGACAGTCTTACCTGTCAGATATTTGGTGCCTTGCACGCCCTATGCTCATGGAAGTCCAGTCAGGTGGGCACTGCCATGTCATCTTGTAGGGACACCTGATCATAGACAGCGGGGTAACTGCTAGACCACATGCTAACACAACAGCAGAATCAGGATTCAAGTTCACACGTGTGTGAACAACTAAAGGCTCTTATAATAAAGATCAGGTGGGTGAGGAAAAAAGGTGTGTGCAATGTTCTGCAAACGGTCCATTACTGTCATAATCATGGCGCTAGGGGTGAGCCTGGCTTCGCTTCCTTCTTGGTCTGTCTTTCAGAGCCCAAGCAATTGCTGCCTAGGAAGGCCAGAAGGGAAAACATTTCCAAAACACTGTTTCTTCCTGCTGAGCCCTAAGAAGTCACAAAACTGAGACCAGCAGAAATACAGACTCCCCTTCCTTCACGTTCCTTTCCAGTCTAAAGAAAACACGATGCCGTGGTCCAAGTCTTGGATACAGTCAGGGCCCTGCTTCCCCTCCCCCAGGATAACCTTGCTTCTCTGCCAACTCAAGCCCCGCAGCTTGTCCTGGACGGCACTGGACTTTCCTGAACATTCACACAGCTGTTCCAGGCTCTCACACCGGTCTCCATGTAAAATGGTTGTAACGCTACAGTTCTGTCACAGTTACTGCCTTCGGTGTGGAGCACGACTTTTCTTCCCACCATATACCTTAGACAATGTCAGCCACTTTGGGACATTATATTCCTGACTTGACAGTGACAGACTAAATTAAGAGATGTGTCCAAGTCACAGACAGGGGCAAGTCCAACATTGGGTGGGAGGCACTAAGTGTGTGACAGATAGTCTCATTATTATTATTATTATTATTATTATTATTATTATTATTATTATTATTATTATTGGAAATGAGTCTCCTGCCCGAGCTGCATCATTTGTGAGGAGAGTACAGGGTGAACTGTGCACCATGAGGGACAGGGAGACGCGACCAGCTGCCTCCAGACCTGCTCTTTTTCTACTACTGTATCAAGCCCAGATTTTATTTTTACGTGTATTGGTGTTTTGCCTGCATGTATGGCTGTGTGAGGGTGTTGGACCCCCTAGAACTGGAGTTACAGACAGTTGTAAGCTGCCATGTGGGTGCTGGGAATTGAACCTGGGTCCTCTGGAAGAGCAGCCAGTGCTCTTAACTGCTGAGCCTTCTCTCCAGCTCCAGAAGTATCTTATGGGTAAAAACTCATGGATTTGACTGGCTTTTCCTCCCTAAGCTGTGTTGTGAGGATTCAGTAAACTAAAAACAATATTCTAATTATATCATCTCGTGATCATTTCAGAGAAAGACACTATGATAGAGCAGACCTGGGGGTGAGAGAGGGTTGGACGGTGGTTTGAGACCACTGGCTGTTCTCAAGGAGGATCCAGGTTTGGTTCCCAGAATCTACATGGCAGCTTGGAGCCACATGCAACTCCACTTCAAAGGAACCTGACACCTTTTTCTAGCCTCTGAGGGCATTGCACACATGTGGTGCAGAGACATACATGCAGGCAGAACACCCATACACATAAAATAAAAACAAACCTTTAAAAAGGGGGTGTGTGCAAACCCACCATGCATCATTACAGAGGCTCACCAGGCTGTGGCCAGGGCAGGGCCACAAGTAGCTAGCTCTGCCTTCTCTTTCATTCTGGCTTTGACAAATGCAGACTACCCTGTGACTCTGCCCGGCACAGGGACGCATAAGCCACAGACCTGATGCGAACACACAGGCAGGGCAACATAGGATAAGGCAGGGAGAGGCTGGGAGCACAGAGTGCCCACACCGGGAGACAGTTCTGTTTTCACGGAAGTATACAGGAAGAATCTCAGAAACCGGTGCTGTGTTTGCTGTATTCCAGGGACTACTCTAAGAGCACGTGTGTTATCTCACTGAAGTGTATCCCTTTAGCAAACAGAAAACTGAAGCCAGGGGGCTGGAGAGATGGCTCAGAGGTTAAGAGCACTGACTGCTCTTCCAGAGGTCCTGAGTTCAGTTCCCAGCACCCACATGGTGGCTCACAACCAACTGTAATGAGATCTGGTGCCCTCTTCTGGCCTGCAGTCACATATGCTGAATATATAATAAATAAATAAATGTTAAAAAAAGAAAAGAAAAGAAAACTGAAGCCAGTGGGCCTCTTCTACTCCCTGGCCACTACACATCATTGCCAGTTCTTAGTCCAAACAGCTGTGGAACAGCCAGATGCTCGACTAGCACAGTGCTTTTCAGTGCAGGGCGTGTGAGGTGGTCGTACTTCACCAGGTTGTGGCTGACACTGACATTTCTTACTCTACAGTATACACTGTACACATCTGGATGGATTTTCTGGCCGTTTCTGCATTCACAGCACTGATATGGAAAGCAGAAGGATGGATTACCTTTCTGGGCCAGGTACCTAGGACGTGGTACACACTTACTCCTACACTGTGAACTAGGGAGAAGGTGCCTCCAACCCTCTTTTATTGACCGAGGAACCCGATGGAAGTGGTCTGCCTAAAGACACACTGGTAACTTACAGAAGAGCTTGAACCGAGGTCCAGCTTGCTACCTGCCAAACACCCCCATCTGGGCAGCACAGGGAGAGGCCACGGTGGCTGAAGAACAGGGCTCTCCTTTTTGAGTAAAAATTAAAAGAACAACAACAACAACAACAAAAAGATTGTTGACTTGAAATTTTGTTTGAGTTGATCAACAGGAGAGTACTAACATCTTATCATACAAAAATAAATAAAAGTATGAGGAAGGGAAGGAAAACGGGAGAAAAAGGCCAAGCTCTTTATTGACAGGGAATGGTGACATCACAGGGTTCTGGCCAGCCAAGTTCAGAGGCTTCTACATTAAGAAGGGCGGGGAACAGGAAGGCTCCTCATCCGCCTGCCAGAGGTTCACTGGAACTTGTTTTACTTGGTAAGCTAAGAAGGTAGGACCACAAGTGCTGGAGTCAGCAGCCGGTCAGACTGAAGAGGAGGAGGGGAGACCTTTTAGTGGTACACACACAGTGTCCTAGCAGCCCGTCAGACTAAAGAGGAGGAGGGGAGACCGTTCAGTGGTACACACACACAGAGTGTCCTAGCAGCCCGTCAGACTGAAGAGGAGGGGAGACCTTTCAGTGGTACACACACAGTGTCTTGTTAGGTCTGTATTGTTGCTTCCTGGATTTACAGAATTAAATAACAACATAGCCACACTCAATTAGGGCAGTGGGTTTGGTCTGTGGTTTTGTTTTCCAAATACTTTTCCTACATCAAAGCTGTGCGACAGAAAGAAAAAAGGTAAACAATCAGTTCCTTCCCTCTGATGAAACACAATGGCTCGCACCTCTTTCCTTACACTGGACTGCCACTCTCTTTGTGACCCACATCCCCTCAAATGCGATAACCCAGGTATGCAGGTGTCAACTTTGTGCCCTATTTAAATGGCTCCGAGAATGGTCTGATGTAGATATACAGAATCTCTAAAAAACATCTGCCAAGTGACTGCGTGTTTTCTTTCCCAGTTCAGACCAATGCTTAGTTGGAACAATGTATCTGATGCCCAGGCTATAGAACAACTCTCACGATCTATCCTCGGCAAAGGCACCAACCTCTCTTCTCCAACCAGTTCAGGGCCTCCAACAGAGCTCCTGGCAGAGTCCACAGGCTGGAAAGAAGGAGCGCACCTCTACTCCCACCCCCATCATGCATATAAGACTTTCCCACTTCAGTGCAAGAAGCAAGGAAAGAAGGGGGACATTCTGGGGCCAGGTCTAACGAGGTTTTTATTTTCCCTGTACAGTTGATTCCAAAGAAATCTACAGCCTTTCTCTGAAAGACAGCCACCAGGTGTCACACGACTGACACTGCACAAGCCTGTGGGCTTACACTGACTCCCTAAATAAGTCCAAACACAGAGTACTGACTGCTCCCTGGGCCTGTGACCCAAACAAACCTCAGTTCCTCTTCCACTCGCTTCTCCCTGAGTTGCGGTCTCCCATCACTCGGGCAGTGGGTGGGGCAATGGGTAAGTCTGCTGTCCCTCAACGTTTGGAAAAGGGAATTCTGGGCATTCTTCCCTAATTTCCTCTCTCTTTCTTATTTTATGTGTGCAGGTGTTTTGCCTGCCCATATATCTGTGGACCACATGCATGTCTGGTGCCCTCTGAGGTCAGAAGGGGGCATCAGATCCTCTAGAACTGGAGATACAGATGACTGTGAACTGCCATGTGGGTGCTGAGTACTGAACCCAGGTCCTCTGGAAGAGCAGCCAGAGCTCTTAACTGCTGAGCCATCTCTCCAGCCCCCCTCCCCACAACTCTCTTAAGTGAAACACTCAGCATACATGCCATGGTTTGGAAGACTGCATTGAAGCACAGAAGAGCAATCAAAACAAAATCAGAGTTTTAACCCAGAAAAGCAAGTACATCTTGACTATTCTGACCCAAACTTCAGCCCTAAAAGTTCCAGACAAAAGAGCAAAGTGTCCAATTTCCGCCACACCCATTCTGAAACTTCTAGGTAAAGACAACTACGACCACATTTATAGGCAAGCCAGACGGCCAGTAAAGACATCTGTGACTACATTTGGAGGCAAGCCGGATGGCCATTTCTGCATGGGTCTCACTCAGTCACCTGTTTTATGAGCCTTCAATTCTGTTGCCAGTTCAAGTACTCCTGCAGGTGTGGCCTAGGCTGAAGCCTGTCTGGGTTGCTTAGGCATGCCCCATCTCTGCATGAACTAGAGAGGACATCCAGGAAGCCAAGACAAGGACTGTGGCCAACAGGTTAGCATCGCCTCTCTAAGTCCTTAGCTGTCTTCTGAGATCTGGCCTTCTCAAAGGCGGGCCTGGGAAGCTGTAACTATTGTTGCACAGGACGAAGGTCCCCAGAGGGAAATTTAAAGAGTTTTAAATCTGCTACCTGATCGCTCCTAATTTTTCCCATCTTCATTTTAAATCTCTCTCTCTTTTGGAACTGATGATGGTGGCTTTTTAAAACATCTTTACTTGGCAAAATAAAAGAACTGATGACCCAATGATGGGTCGCTACCATTTTTAAGGGGAATTTTACTGCTCAGGAATAATATAGAATTCTGGTTTAGACAGCTTTACATCAATTTATTGCCATGTTCCGAAAGTTTAAGGATACTTTTCATATACATAATGAGATGACAGACTGGACTGAAGTCTAAACACAACATTTGTGCTTCATATTTTATAAATATAGACGGAAGGTCATTTAATGCAGTATTTTAGAAGAGGGTATCTGATCCCCTGGAGCTGGAGTTCACAACTGCTTGATGCGGGTACTGGGAACCAAACTCTGGTCCTCTATAAGGCAGTGACACTCTTAACCATTAAGCCATCTTTCCAGTGTACCCTCCCTGCCCCTGCCCCCGCCCCCCAAACATATCTTAATGGATTTTCTTGAACTATACTCTAAAAGTTTATTTATGCTAAATTAAGGGGATCTAGCACAAAGAAGGCGGATCAGGAACTCAGTACTGCTTCTCTGTCTTCCACCCAGAAAGTAATCACAGGATCCCACTCGTACCTAGGGATTCCCAGCAGTGCACGTAAAGTATGTTTACAGTACAGGTGTCCACGGAAGAAAACGGTCCGGGTATGTCAGAGATACTGTCTAGGCAAAGAAGGAACTAGAAAACTGGCCCAGCCTCAGCTCAGACGGGTGCCAGCGTCTACAGCAAACTTCTTTCTTTTTCCCATCTCTCTAACGTCACAGACGCTGTTCCTCTCCTTTGAAAAGACTCAGTCTCATTATTCCTGCTGCATCAGAGCAATTCAATTCCACAGATACGATTCTACTTGGAACATCACATTCTACCATGATAATTTCCATGAAATAATTTAAATATCTGTAGCTTTTCATACACTTGTGAATTCTACATGTTTAAAACCTAGTCTGCTCTGATAATTAATGATAACAATAAAAAACCCCAACATTTCACTGATTCAAATTTTACATTGCTCTACCACCTCAGACCCCTAAGGATGGTTTCCACTGTTCCCTGTTACACAGAGTCCACAGGTGTCGGATACGCCGTCAGGGCGTATTTCAGAAGTCTCTTGTAGATGTAACCAATCGTATTATTAAAATAAGAAACACAGAGCCAAGGTAAAAGAGAAAAGCCGAGAGGTCAGAGCTCAGAGATAAAATCTTACCTCCTGCAGTGCTCCTAGCTTCCCCGAGAGAGGGAGGTACTTCCTGTGTCCCTGTTTAAATAATCTTTCTGTTCTGCCTTCTCATTGGTTGTAAACCCAACCACATGACTGCCTCATCACTGCCTGTAAGTACCGCCCTCCAGGTCTTAAAGGCGTATGTCTCCAATACTGGCTGTATCCCTGAACACACAGAAATCTACCTAGCTCTTCTAACCACCACGCTCTCACTATGGCTCTAATAGCTCTGACCCCAGGGCAACTTTATTTATTAACATAAAATTAAAATAACATTTCAGTACAAATAAAATATCACCACAGTCTCTCTTCCAGCCTCTGACTTACAGGTGCCATCCCTTGCTTCTGAAACCCATCTCTGTGTCCACATGCTCAGAGACTGCGCGGTCTCTTCCAGAAGCAGCCAACATCTACGAGCCCCGACTCAGCAAGGAAAACAACATCAGGGCAGACACTCATCCTCCATGTGCGGCTCTTTGTACCGGGATGAGAAGAAACCAGAAACACAGGTCACAGGAGGGATCCCATGAGTTTCTGCTCAGACAGTAGCTACAAGGCCACAGTACAGCCAGAGTCATAGGTAAACAGCATTCTCTAAAGGAACTTAAGGAATGAACTTCGCCTGCCCACAGTTCAGTGGAAAGAAATGCTCTAAGCAACTCTCGGCCCCAGCCAGGAGGTGCTTCTAAGCTGAGTACTCTCCACTTGGCACCTCTTGCACACCGATCCCACCCCCCCCACACACACCCCGGCTTTCCACTTTACCCCACAGGCAGCGAGACAGCCAACAACACAGAGCAGGTGCTCAACAAATGACCCGCTCACTAGGAGGGCAGCTGGACTCCGAGGTGCGAGCTAAAGAGGAATCTGTTAGCATTTAGTGTCTTCAGGCTATGATTAAGCCATGGTTACCATCTTTCTCTGAACTCCCCACAACAAAAAATATTTGCTGAAATTAACTACTACAGCCTGCATATGGAGTAGACAAAAACATTCAAGGAAAAACAAACAAACAAACAAAAAAACCACAGCCAGGCGGTGTTGGTGCACACCTTTAGTCCCAGCACTAGGGAGGCAGAGGTAGGTATGTCCTGTGCGTTCGAGGCCAGCCTGGTCTACAGAGCAAGACCCAGGACAGGCACCAAAACTACACAGAGAAACCCTGTCTCAAAAAAACCAACCAACCGACCAAACAAACAAACAAACCTCTCCCCCCCAAAAAAAAAACAAAAGAAAAAACCCAACCACCCTTAACCACTCTCAGTGTGGGGAGACACACTTCCACATAATTATGTGTGTAAGGGGGCCGCTCCCCCTGCTCATTCCCAGATAGTCTATGTAATCCCAGGCTGCCCCAGGCTGGTTTCACTCTGCCAATGCTGGGAAAGCTCATGGCCAGGTCCACCCTTCTCAGAACTATATGCCAGCCAAGGTCTCCATAATGCTATGTCCCCCATGAAAACTTTCTAGAGTGTGGGTGTCCTGCTCTGGAGGAGACCTTTACCCATCATCCCCTGGCTCACCTCATGCCTTCATAGTGTTAGTATCTGCACTGATTTTTCCTTCTGAATTAAACACAATCATACCCTTCATTTTTACATATATAAGTACAGGGCCATAAAAGACTGACAATCCTCAACTGCCTTCAAACCTACTGCACTTAAGTCAGATACTAACACAATAACATAAGCCTCATTTCCTGGCTAATAACTCCCTACATACTCTCATGATCCAAGATTGGATATTTGCAACAGGTATAATTGTTACTGGATTTCAATATCGCATCCCCAAGACAAACATTAAAAAAAAAAAAAAGGTGGAAGAAACATAAATATTAAAAAAAAAAAGGAAGAAGGGGAAAAAAGCATTAAGGGGCATACTCAAAAAGGAAATTAAAAAAGTCAATGTGAAAATTGGAGGTTTAATTTCCCAGCAAGTACTTAAAAACTGCCATACTTTTGTTTGTTACCTGACAACTTACCAATTATGATCTCATGATCTCTCTGAGGAGAGTTCCTAAAATTCTCTACAGAATCTCAAAAGTGGGAGACATCAATGGTTACAACTGTAAATATGTGTATATGTATTTAGCATTTCAGGTCTCCAAGCTGAGATTTTGCTTGTTTGAGACAGCATCTCTCTACATAGCCCTGGCTGTCCTGGAACTCAAGGTGTAGACCAGGCTGGCCTCGAACTTACAGAGATCTACTGTCTCCCCCGAATGCTGGGATTCAAGGCATGTGCCAAACATTTCTTGACTCCCTGTCCAGTCCCTACTGCTTGTTTATTGTAGACTCACCTCAAATCCGGGCAGCCTATTCTATAGCGTCACCCCAAATCTGGGAACTTTCCATGGGCACTACTGGTTCCCATACCCCTGACAAATCTCAATGTCAGGTCCTGTCAGTCCAACGTCATCAAAAACATTCCCTTGCAGTTTCAAATCCAGATCCCGTGTAAGGTAAGCAGCAGCGTTACATTTCACCGACCTCGGGTGGGTACTGGAGGAATGGTTCTCACTTTGCCTGTCACCCGGTTATTTGAGGTCAAGGATAAACACAGCCGAAATCCCTCTGCCCTACATTTCTACACAAAACAAGAAACTGGAGTGCAGCTTTAGTGCGAACATTTCTTCCAACTTCTTTCCAGTAAACCATGAAAACGGATGGGAAATGAGAAAGCAAGCTGTAGTTCTTTCCTCTAGCCCGGAATGCTAAGAGGTTCGATCCCGCTTAGGATGGTGATCTCGGGGAGCTGCACCGGTGGGTGGTTTCCCCCCCCGCCCCCAACCCCCAGGCTTTACTTTTCAAAACACCTCACAAAGCCGTTTTCCTGGGTGAGCTGGTGTAACGGACCGGGAGTTTCCGCGGATGTATCACCCTGAACTCATGACCCGAGAAGGATCCGGGGGAATGTCCCTGCTCTGGGGTCGGACACCCGCGGAAAGGCCACGGAAAACTCGGCCTGGCCCCGGGAGGGGGGTCAGAGCTTCCACGGGGACCCGGCCTGTGCGCGGCTCGCATGTCAGACGTTCCCACGGCGGGAGTGCCGGGGACACCCGCAGAATAGCCACGGATAACAGCCTGTCCCCGGGAGAGGAGGTGGTGGTCAGAGCTTCCACCGGGCCCGGGCCCCGACCTCCCCGCTGGCCCACCCGCCCCAAGCCCGGCGTACCCACGGTGGACTTGCAGGCCTCGCAGAACGTGTCGTCGGTGAAGCGCTCCATCAGGCTGGTCTTGCCCACGCCGCGGGAGCCGATGATGATGACCTGCAGCTTGAAGTCGGCCGGCCTCGGGGGCTGCTTCCTCCGGCGGGCCTGGCCGCCCGACAGCGCCGGGGAGACCGCGCCCAGGCCGCCGCCCGCGGGCCGCCGGTGCAGCGCGGCGCTCGGATCCATGCACGCATACGGCTCGCGCTCGGGACGCCGTCCGCGCGCCCCGGGCCCCCGCGCACCCTCCACCCGCTCCGCGCCGCTGCCGCCGCCGCCGCCGCCAGGAGAGGAGGAAGGGAAGCAGCTCCTCCGCAGCAGCGGCAGCAGCATCCCGGACCGGGAGGGGCAGGAAGCGCAGGCGCGGCGCGGCGCGGGGCCGGGGCGCGACCCCTGCTGGCCGGAGGACCGAACTGCACGCTCCGCTCCGCTCCGCGGCGGGGCGACGTTCTTGGTCACCGCTGTCCCCTCGGCCCTCCCTCCGCCGTGCATTGCCACTCGTGGTTTACCGTCACCGTGATCAGTTCCTAAGAACCACGCACTTGTATTAGCCACTCGCCCCACCCCCACCCCCCCACCCCGCGAACATGTCGCAAAGTGCATGGCCTGTGATCATCGTCCCGAAATCAAGTTGTACTGGGTGCCGGGGGTCCCAGGCCCGGCCCACGCGGGGTTCGGATTGTGAACGCCACTTTGGCTGAAGCCCCGGCGCCTTGGAGGGGCCGTGGCTCTGCGTGCGATTTTCCTGTGCGGGACTCCAAGGGATCCGCTATCTTAACGGGGTTGTTGTCTCTCTCAGACACTTAGTTGCAGTCTGTCAATAGTAAATGGCATGCACCTTTGGAGGAAACAAGCAGGTAAAAACTCAAATGTCAAGCGACCGGAACTCTGAAGGTTTAGGAATTGACATGGGTGGGTTATTTTGCCATTTCTACTTGAAAGTATTTAGAGCTACAGAAGCTTGCCAGCGATTTATTTAGCAAATTCCTCTGCGTGAACTTGAGCACCTCAGAACACTGGGTTCTAAACATGATAGGAGCTGGCACGCTCGCGGAGAGTGATCACGTTACTCACCAAATTTCAGCCGTATTTAGAACTAGGTTTACTAATACATAGCACATGCGTCTGTTTTACTATGCATGCAAAGTTGAAGAAGTCACATTATTTGCAAAAGCAATCACAATTGGATTTTAGAAATTCTCTTTTAGACCATCTTGAATTTTTTCCTGGAGGTACCGGAGACAGAACCCAGAGGCTCACATTCAAAGGTGAATGTCTCCTCTACAGGAATGAGAGGACTCTTTCCATCTGTCACTGTTACAAAAACTTCAATACAAACCAACAACAACAACAACAAAAATATGCCATATGCCCTGTTGCAAATCCCAAAGCATGATAGAAACGCAAGGAATTAAACTGATTCCCAACAGGCAGGTGAGTTGTGGGGCTGGAGACCCCGCTACCCAAAACATTAACTCTTTCCCACAAAGCACATTTATAATTCACCAGAATAGTAAATGGCTTAAATGGGGGAGGTTTGGAAAGAACTCCACGGGGCTCAGGTTCGATGTGTGTTTGTTGCTTTAAGCCAGTTATCAAGGTCACTCCAGGGTTCTCCAGCACGTACAACTTTGGCATATGCCAGAAAGTGAGTCAGAATTACAGGAATGAATGAATGAATGAATGGGTTAATGAATGAAATCATCACAGATAACCATATAAATAAAGGTGTTTTTCTCTGTGTTCTCTCTTAAGCCCAGACTGTGTAATAAAAGGGGTGCTCTCATATCTTCCCTTATGAGCAATTACTCCCCACCATTCCAAAAGACCACCATCAACATTACCTTAACACACACCACTCCAAAAGACCACCATCAACATTACCTTAACACACACCATTCCAAAAGACCACCATCAACATTACCTTAACACACACACTGAAGACCTGAACAGAACCTGGCTTGGCCATGGCTGAAATGGTAGAAGCTGAAGAAGAAACAGGAAGGAAGCACTAGACATTTGGAGATAGCATAGCTTCAGAAAACCAAGGGTAGTGTTTCACAAAGCTGGGAATGATCAAAAGACCTTCATGTTGCATTTTCTGTGCTTTGGTGGATTCTGTTAAATTAAATTTGTTTTAGTGGACAATAGGGTTCCATGTGACGCTTTGATGCACAGACATACTGCATAATATTAAAATCAGATTAGACATATCTCCTCAGACATTTGTTATATTTTCATGATGAAAACACTGAGTCTTTTTTTTTAAAGATTTATTTATTTATTATGTACACAGAAGAGGGTGCCAGATCTCATTACAGATGGTTGTGAGCCACCATATGGGTGCTGGGAATTGAACTCAGGACCTCTGGAAAAGCAGTTGGTGCTCTTAACCTCTGAGCCATCTCTCCAGCCCAACACTGAGTCTTTTATTTGAGTTTTTTTGAAATGTATAGTACATCATTGTCATCTATAACCAACCTACTGTGCAAAGACATGTCAGGGACTTCCTGGCCATACTATTACTACTCACTGATCGATCTCTGTTGTCCTTCCCTCGACTCCCACAGCATTGGACTCAACCCTCTATGAGGTGAAGTTTTCTTTTTTAGAATCCACATATGAGTGAGATTATATGGTACTTATCTTTCTGCATCTGGTCCACTTCATTTCACACAATGATTCCCAGTTCCAGGTGATGAAAAGGACAGGATTTCATTTTTTAATGGCTGAACGCTATCCAATTGCAGGCACATACTGAAACACATTCTTTTCCTCCATTTGTCTGTTGGTGGACAGTTCGTTTGTCCCTATTTTTTGGCTGTTGCCAACGCCCTTCAGTAAACACAGTGGCATGGATGTGCCCTTAATGCGCCAATTTCCTTTCCTTGGGTCTTTATCAAGTGGTGTTATAATTCAGGATTTACATGTTTCACAAAGGCCCATGTTGATTAAAGGCTTGCTCCCTAGCTTAGTGTAGTAGGGAGGTGGTGGGGACCCTTAGGAAGTGAGACTTTGGCTGGGTGTAGTGGTGCACATCTTCAATTCCAGCACTTGGGAGGCTGGTGGATCTCTGTAAGTTCAGGGCTAGCCTGTGCTACATAGGAAGATACTCAAGAAAAGAAAAAAGAAAGAAATGAGGCAGTGAGGTCATCAAGGGCATGCCTTTAGACGAATATATTGGTGTTCCCACCCCTTTCATTATTTTCTCCATCATGTGCACCTCACTACAGGCCCAAAACTTTGGGGCCAAATAGTCATAGGGGATGATAGCTCCAGAAGTGTGAGCCAAAACAATTATTTCCTCCCATGAATTGATAATCTCAGGTATTTTCTTCCTCCCTTCCTTCCTTCCTTCCTTCCTTCCTTCCTTCCTTCCTTCCTTTCTTTTTCTTTCTTTTTTTTTGTCAAGACAGGGTTTCTCTGTGTAGTTTTGGTGCCTGTCCTGGATCTCACTCTGTAGACCAGGCTGGCCTTGAACTCACAGAGATCTGCCTGGCTCTGCCTCCCAAGTGCTGGTACTGAGGGTGTGTGTCACCACCGCCGGCCCAGGTATTTTCTTACAGGGACAGAAAGCTGACTAACACAGTGATTGCTGGATCATAGAGTAGTTTTATTTTTATCTGAATTGTACTCTTTTATTAAGCTGGGTCAACTTCCAACATTTCAGTCTTGGTGCTTTCTATGTTTTGAAGTAGCTCCCAAAGTGCACTGGATGCTGAGTGTTTTGTTGGCACCATTTCCTCTGAACCATCTTTATTCCTTTTATTCGGAGGCCTTTCTCTTTCCATGAAGACAATAGGCTTGCCACCACAGGCTTTTCTCTGGCTGAATACCAGGAGTTTCTGAACAGGGGTGGGGACGCCTTGTACACAGCTGTTTCTTCATGACTCTACGCCATGGTGGATTGGTGTCTCCCAGGCAGAATTATCAAGAGTTTGTCGCTTGGCTGCACTTGTATTTTTGTTAGTTATTCCTTTCACTCGACCATCTGTCAAATGGCGAATGTGTGTAGCAGCCTTGGGAGACAACTTTAGCTCTGTGTGTGAACTGAGTGATATACACGGTGCGGTGGTTTGAATGAGCCCTGTCTCCTGCAGACCAACGTGTCTGAACACTCAGTCCCCAGTGGCTGGTGCTCTCTGGTGAGGCTGTGGAACCGTTAGGATGTGGAGACTTGCCGGAGGAAGTGGGTCACTGGAGGCGGGCTTTGAGACTTTATAGCCTTGCTCCACTTCCTGATTGATCTCCAGCGGTGACCTCTCAGCTTCCTGCAGCCATGCCTCCCCCATTATGTGGACTCTCTGTGGCCACACTCTTCCATAAGTTGCTTTCGATGCTTTCTCACAACAGCAACAGGTAGCTGATACACACAGACACACAACACTGGCACAACCGGTGTCATAATAGCGAATGTGAGTCCAGTTTTTAATACTGACTGAAATCCTTTGAGTCTTCCTTCCAATCCTGCATCTAGGCAAGGCGACTAGAAGCCTGGGTGCTCCCTCCTGAGGCGCTGGTGAGAGTCAGAGCATACAAGCTTTGCAGAGCTCTCTCCCTACTCACTCTGTGAGCTTTCCAGCGTCTCTCCTTCCTGGGTACTGGGGCCATTTTTCATGGCAGTTTGAGAGAGCTGCTCTGTTCTCTCCAGAAAGGTTCAATTATGTAAACGACAAGCGGTGTGAATAACAGGCACACCCTCCCGGGGCAAGTGCAGCCTCATCAGTCTTGACATCCAAAACCCGTATCAGTGGACAGCCATGTTCTCTTTCCCCTGGAGTGCGCCCAACAGACACGACTGGTCACCGGTTACAATGGATGTGTTGTTATTGATATGGCGATCAGCGAACTAAAAAGCTGGCTGTGAGTTGATACTTTCTGTAATCACTCATGTAAGCATTCCATGGTAGCCGAAATCAGAACGGTTGATTAACTGGTATTATTTAACTAAGTGTGACACGGGACATTCTCCTTATCAGAGCCATTCAAAGAGGACTAGCTATTATAAAGCATTTAAATAAACAAGAGTGGGAATTGGGTAGCAATGGATTGAGTAACACATGCAGAGTGAAGACTAGATACAGACAGGCAAAGAGGCATCCACCTTCTTGCTAAGATGTATTTTAGCCTATCTCCTCACACGTCCCCAGGAGACACATGACATTATATATCACTCTTATTGTTCTAATTGTAACATGACCCCTTTGTTCTCCCCCAGGAAAGCACACTAGAATCCCAGTGAGTGGCTACAGTAATCATCGTTACTTAACCACTCAACCAACACACCCTTATTCACCCCTAACAGAGATTGGACTTTTGTTCACTTACCCACACTGCCCTGTGAAGTCACGTGATCCAGGCACAGGTGGCCGGGGCAGCAAGAGCAGAGGGCTGAATCTTAATTTTCTAAGTCAATCATGTGAATTCTTGTCCATCAGTGGCTTAGGAAGTAGCCTATGATCACACTGGCCACTGAAAAAAGTTAATGAGATCTTCACAAGGACAGAGGCTTCTGGGAAAGTGTCAATTGTGAGAAAAAAGAAGAGCCAAGGCAGAGCTCTGGACCTTTGTGTGGAATGCTTATGGCTTGCCAGGCAGTGGTGGCGCACGCCTTTAATCCCAGCACTCGGGAGGCAGAGCCAGGCAGATCTCTGTGAGTTCGAGGCCAGCCTGGTCTCCAAAGCGAGTTCCAGGAAAGGCACAAAGCTACACAGAGAAACCCTGTCTCAACCCCCCCCCCCCAAAAAAAAAGGAATGCTTATGGCTGGCTGCTGCTGCCATCTTACAATCTTGAGAAAGGCTGGCTGGCGTACTGTAGCTGGCAGAGTGGAGAGTGGGACTTTGGGGTGAAAAATGAGAAATCACATATATCAAATGACATAGTATTTGTATACGACC
Organism: Peromyscus maniculatus bairdii; assembly: GCF_049852395.1. Taxonomy (NCBI): domain Eukaryota; kingdom Metazoa; phylum Chordata; class Mammalia; order Rodentia; family Cricetidae; genus Peromyscus; species Peromyscus maniculatus. The sequence continues at coordinate 24,607,298 of NC_134864.1, forward strand.
TACACACCTTTATTCTTCACATTTGTTTATTTACTTATTTACTATTGTTATTTTAAAGATTTATTTATTTATTATGTATACAGAAGAGGGCACCAGATCTCATTACTGATGGTTGTGAGCCACCATGTGGTTGCTGGGAATTGAACTCAGGACCTCTGGAAGAGCAGAGCAGTCAGTGCTCTTAACCTCTGAGCCATCTCTCCAGCCCTACTTTAAATAATTTTGGTGGCTTAAAATAGTGAACACAGTGTAAATACACTATACTGTATTACCCGTGGAATAATGCTAAGAAGAAAGTCTGTAAATGTTCAGCACAGTGCAAGGTTTTCTTTTTTTTTTTCATTTTTTTTTTAATATTTTCTTTCACTCTTGTTTGAATCTGGGGACTCAGAACTTGATACAGAAAGCTGCTGTACTGTACAGGTGAAGAGAGAGGTGGAGAAATTATTATTACCCCATCAATGATGAAGTGTCTGAGTGTTCCTCACTCCAAGGAAGACAGACACTTTCCAGACTCAGCTCAAGAAAAAAAAGTGGTGCCAGGCAGAGGTGGTATATGCCTATAATCCCAGCACTTGGGAGGCAGAGGCAGGTGGATCTCTGTGAGTCTGAGGCCAGCCTGGTCTACAGAGTGAGTTCTAGGACAGCCAAGGCTACACAGAGAAACCCTGTCTCAGAAAACCAAGAAAAAAAGAAAACAAGCGGCAGAATCATCTGAGTGTTTTCAAGTTTCTCTTCTCACTGGGAGTGTTTCCTGTATCAAACAACTATGATTTGTAATTTGAAAAAAAAAATGAACTTAATAACAGAGGTAATTCAGGAGACATCAATGTTTTCACAACTTGTGAATGGAACAGACATGACTCAGGGGCTGTCCTCATGAAATCATTTTATTTCATGCTGCTATTTAAGAAAACAGATTTGTGTGTCTATGTATGTACCTGAGTGTATGTATGTGCAACACATGTGTGCAGGGGCCCACAGAGGCCAGAAGAAGGCACCAGTTAACCAGGAAGTAGAGTTACAGGCGGTTGTCATAAACAAGTGGGTGCTGGGAACTGAACTTGGGTCTCCTGTGAGAGCAACAGATGCTTTTAACTGCTAAGCCATTTCTCCAGCCCCTATGTCACTGTCCTTTCAAATTTACTCAGTGGGGGCGGGGGTCATTGTCCCCCTCCCCCCACACCATGGAAACCTAAGCATTTCTATAACTTTAGCTCATTTTCAGTACAAACAGTCTCAGCACAGAAATAGACCCTTCCAGTCCCCTGAAATACTCTAAGTGCAAATTTACACAGGGCATTTCCCCACGAGCAGCTACAGAGCAGGGGCAGCTACAGAAAGCAAGCTAGAAAACAGGTACCCTCTGTTTCTCCAACCCACATCTTCCCAGTCCCCAGCAGTTCACCTGCCATGGTTCTGGACACCCGTGGGCTATCAGGTGCAGAGCAGGTAATGGGAAAAAGAGAAGGGTGGTCAGAATTCAGCCAGTACCATAGTGAGTTGCCTCTTTGTTCCATAGTCCTGGAAGACAATCAAAGCCAATCTTTTTTTTTTTTTTTTTTTTTTTTTTTTTTTTTTTTTAAGGAGGGTTTGTACGATTTTTCTTGGACATCTTCCTCCTGCCTCCCATGCCAGTAGCCATCTCTTGCTGTTGTAGGCTTTCTTTTTCTGAACTACCAACCAGCTCCCAAATCATGACACGGAGACTTCTTATTAGTTATAAATGCTCCACCTTAGTTTATGCTTGTCCCACTAGCTCTTAGGACTTAAATGATCCCTTTTCTCTTCATCTACGTTTTGCCTTGGGGCTTTTTACCTTTCTTTCTGGATGTTCTATTCTGTGCCCGACTGGCTGGCAGCTGCTGGCTTCTCACTCCAGGGGCGTCCCTCTCTTTCTCCCTCCTTCTCTCCTCCCTCCCACCAGCCCCGCCCATCCCTCTTCTGCTTAATTATTGGCCGGTCAGCTTTTTATTACACCAATCAGGTGGTTTAGGCAGGCAAGGTAAAACAGCAACACATCTTTACATCATTAAACAAATGCAGCACAGACAAGTGTAACACATCTTTACATCGTTAGCAAAGGCACAAGAAGTAAATGTAACACACCTTCATATAGTTAAAGTAATATTCCGCAGCAGAAACAAATGTGACACATCTTTGCCCAGTTAAAATAATATTCCATAACATCTTGCTGGCAGTTCCCTAAGTAGGAATAATGGTTTTCTTCTGCCTCATTGCCCATGTTTTGCCCATGACCAGTGTCCCTCCAGATGGCTCTCTTGGACAAGATGTAAACTGACACACAGTGGCATTCTCATAGAAATGACTTCATTGGCTCCGAGGAAGCCCTCATGTCCCTTTGTCCTGGAGTTCTAGAATGGAGGCACAAGGTTGAGGTCACATGTCATCTCCAGTCTCTCTCCACATAATCTCTCACTGGACTTGGAGCTCACTGATTCAGTCTGGTTGGCCAGCCAATGAACTGTAGAGAACCACCTGCTGCACCCCCAACCATTGGGGGTACAGCATTTGGCTTCTATGTGGGTGCCGGTGACCTGGCTCAAGTTCTCATGTTTGTGTGGCATACAATTTACTGTAGAGTGCCTCCCCAACTTTCCATTCTTATTTCCTTTTATGTATCACACAATGCCTCCCTCTTTTGTCTTTATTTTCATTTTAGAGAACGTTGCTTTACCTTTGGGGACTATTTTTTTTTTTTTTGTAAAATTTAAAAGTTCAGCAATACCTTATTTTTAGTCCATCTACTTATATAAAAAGAAGCTAGTTTGGGGAGGGTTGCCACCCTCTGCTTTGGAGTTAGGGCTTGGCATGACAATAACTCTCATTTATACAGCACTTTGGAGTTTAAAAAGGAGAGCCTTCAAATTACTTGGACACAAAGGAAAGCAATATTAGAGACATAATGGTGACGTGAGGTAAGGCAGCCCTTTTGTGTCTACCTCAAGTGCTGAGGGAGTGTGGAAGTACGGGACGGCTTTCAGATGTTGGGAGCAGCTTTGTACCCCGTGAAGATGGTATTTTATTATCATTTTCGAATATTCTTCTGGATGTCTTCATTGATGGTCATGCTGGCAAGAAAACAATTCCAGTTTTTCTTCTCCTTCTCTGAAAGGAACCATTCAAATGTGAGGATTAAGCCCACGGTGATGTTTTAACACTGCCCATGTTAGCTGGTGTTAATGGTATTAAATGGCCGCTCTCTGGGTAACAAAGAGCCTCTCAGGCAGGCAGTTGTTGTAAGGCAGGTGAGGCTGCCCCAGATGTGGTTTGTGGCTTGTATGGTAGCCTAGCCCAAGCCACGCCATTACCCAGACAATACACATTTTTAAAAATTTCAATTTCATCTGCAAAGTATGTTGTTATGGCTCCCTACTGTGACTCATCCTTTTATTAAAAAAAAATGTTTGCTGATGATGGGACTGTGCTTTGTCCTTTCTCTCTCTTCCTTCACTTTATTCTCTACATAAACTGTGTGCTCTGGCTGTAGACTAACTGGTAGATATTCTGGCATTTGTCCAGAGGTCTCCATTTTTATCCCCACTGAGGGGAAGGAGGGGTCAGGAAGGAGGGTCCTTCATCTTGCCAGCTGTCTCCCCTCTTATCTATGGGTGTGATGTTCCGAATATCACAGCTCTACCCACACCCAGCCATGGCAATTTCTGCCGACAAGGAGTCAGTCACCTTTCTGAGGAAGTGGACAACCTCAGTCTCCATCTCCTCACGACTTCTCCAATTTTTTAGCTCTGACTACGGTTAGGAAGTTTAATGAGATAAAATGTGTTTCTCGATAATAATACATGCTTCTGTTCTCAGAGCCATGAAGCTTCCTTAAATCTGTGTGAGGGTGACCTCATCATCCATTGTCTCAACCATCCATGTCCAGGCTCAATGGCTCACGGAATTTAACAGGGCAATGTTCTTTCACTAGGCATGATAAATCCATGAGTGCCACACCAGTGACCATGACCTGGATCCCTCACTACAGGGTCGGCCTGTAATGTCATGGTAAGTGCACCCAACAAAGGTTTTCTGAGCACTTTTAATGACTTCTGTGCCTAGTGATCAAGTTGGTCATGAAGGAATTTGGCCTTTGTGAAGGTCCCGTAGGAAGAACCTGTTCTTTCTGCATCTGGCTCCAGCAGGTCAGACTGTGTGCTGCCCCAGCAGCTTCAAATCCTCTTAGCTCTGCCACGGTCTCCAGCACCAACTCACACCACCCTCAGGGAGGGCTGTCTGTTGAGGGCAGGGAGCTTGCTTCTCAACAGTTCCAAATTAAGGATCTCTGGCTGGGGATCCCCAGCCTTCATATAAAAGCCAGGCCTCCTGCCAGCAAACACCTATAACTCTGGTGCCCAGTGGGCAGAAGGGGGAAAGCAGGCATATCTCAGGGCTCACTGGGCCAGCCAGTCTAGCCAAAACGGCAAGTTGCAGGCCCAGTGAGAAATCCTGTCTCAAAAACACAAGGTGGAGAGCAATAGAGAAAGACTTCTGCTCTCTACATGTGCATGCACACACAGAGAAGCACTCATGCACACACATGTGCACACACAGACACAGGCACACACACACATATACATACACACCTACTCCAGGGCTTCTCAGATACTGTGGCCTGTCCTCTCAAGGGCACCTGCTTAGCACCTAGGCATTTACAACCTCAAGATGTAGGTGACTTTGTGCAGTGAATAATGACAGCTGCCTTTTCATTGCTTGGTCCGGAGAGTTGATCAGAAGCAGGACCTCATCATGGGAGGCATGGCAGTGATAACCACTGTGGTCATGGACAAAGGCTGGGGCAAGTGTGAGCCCCATCACACTCGTTCGGTTCTCTGTGGGGATTTTGCACAGCCCGGCTGTAGCTGACTCAAGTAGGTTACCCCACTGTAACAAGTAGTGGAGAGGTTGACGTTGGATGTCTCTATTGGTGAAATTATTAAGGCCACTCCACGTAGTTAAAAGGAAAGTTTATTAGTGGCGCAACTTACAAATGAAGGGATAGGGAGGTCTCAGGGTCTGGGGAAGGTGTATCGCAGTCCAGTGGTGTTCTCTGGAGCTTTGCTCTGTCAACCTCCACCATCCAGGGTCCAGCAACAGAGAGCGTGGCTCCCAATCTCGGGTCTTCAGGGCCCTCTCTTGGCCCCTCCTTGTAGGCGTGATAGTTATCAAAGCCTCAGTGGGGGTTGGAACTTCCAGACCAAAGCTGGATGGCTACCCACTACATGTCTTTCTCAGTTGGACTCCTCTTTCATTTTTGAACAGGGTCTCTCACTGGAACTGGAGCTCCCTAATGTGGTTAGGTTGGCTGGTCAGTGAGCTCTAGGGAACGTCTCGTCTCTCCCCCCTCCCCGTACAGACCAGTGGTTACAGAAGTGAGACACTGTGCTCAGCTTTTACATGGGTGCTGGGGATTTGAACTCAGGTCCTCGCATCTGCGCAGAAAGCAATTTACTGACAGTCACCACCCCAGACTCTGCATGTGATGCCTTTCCTAGAGCAGATCGGCTCCCTGTCTGACACTTGCAAAGTAGCTATTCCTCTGGAATTTTTTTTTCCAGTAATCATTAGTAAAGGTAATCAAAGGCTGATTGCATTGCAGGGAAACTTGAGCAGGAAGCAAACTCTCCTATTTTCTACACTGACAGAATCTATAAGAGCGCTGCCTAGCTGGACATCCCCAACCTGGCTAGATAATCTGTTGTGTAGAATTGTGAGACAAATGAAGAGAACTCCAGACAACCCAGTGGAAGAGAAGCTGCAAAGGGTGAATGGGATGAAGATTCAAGCATCTGCTGCTTTGGTAAGAGTTTGGGGGTCTAGTCAGGCAGGTGCACTGTGCATCCGTGCCAATAAATAAGACGGGGACACCTTAGTCTTTTTGGATTCAACAGACATTTCAAATGCTCCACTTGGGAAAATGACTCTGAACTATTGCTTAGTGACTTAATTTTTTTTTCTTCAGTTTCCAAGACTGTGAAGGGGCTTCTATGTAGCTTTTTCTCTTCCCCAGAGAGTATCTTGGATCCCTTGGGGTTGTCTCTGATGCTAAACTCCCCAGTGAAGTCAGGTTTATTCTTTGGGCTTAGGGGTTGCTTCCACAAAGCATCATTGTCTTTTCTTGCTGGTTGGTTCTGACCTTGGCTCTTACTGACTAGTAAAATCTGAGTGAATCCCCCATGGGCTTCCAGTTCTATATAGATAGTGCTGGTGCTCAACAAGATGGTCTTCAGGGTCTTCAGGCAGCTATCCAGTCTGAGATCCTTAACCCATATGGTACCCATAGGAAAATATGCTCTATTCTCCTGTTACAAGATAGTAATTACATATTATAACAGTAAACAGAAAAGCAATTATTTAAAAGTTATTGTGGGAGTTCAGCCTCCCAGGGGCACAGCTGCCTTGAGGTGTAATCTTCATGATTGCCTGGAGTAACCTTGGCCTCTGCCCTATGTAGACTTCCCCATCACACCATATAGAAAACAATTAGAAAGGTATGTGGAGCTCCGTGTCCTGACCCTAGTAATGTTGAATATCGAAGAGCATCTCTGGTCCTTGGTACTAGCGTAAGACAAAGCAGGCACATTTTGGCTTAGATGAAGTGACTTTTGTCTTGACCATTTCTGGCTGAGATCATAGGGATCCATTTGGTCTCACTGCCACACAGGGTCATGTTTTTGTCAGGAAGTCCCCCAGAGCACTGTACAGTGTATAATCCTATATTTGTCTGCCTCCCTCCCTGTTGTGGAATATCTGTACAGTGTGTGAAGATGTGTTGCTGTGATTGGCATAATGAAAAGCTGAATGGTCAATAGCTAGGCAGGAGAGACAGGTGGGACTTCCAGGCGGGCAGAGAGAGGAAGAGGAGATAATCGAGGCTCACAAGAGATGCCATGGAGACAAGGAATAAGTTGGACACACAAAATGGGAGAGAGGTAAAAGCCATGTGGTAAAACATAGATTAATAATAATATGGGTTAATATAAGTTATAAGAGCTAGTGCAACGAGCCTAAGCTATAGGCTGAGCTTTCATAATTATATAGTAAGTCTCCATGTCATTATTTGGGCGCTGGTGATCTCAGTGAGAAAGTACTACCATACTTCCCTGGTCTGATGGCACACTGGGGCTGGGTTGTTATAGAACCATTAAAAAAAAAAGACATTATGGAAAACAATATGGACGTCCCTCAATAAAATAAAAACGAACAAAATAAAATAAAAATGGAATTCCAAATAGATCCAGCTGCCCCACTATTGAATGTCTGCTATAAGGAATGAAAGCAGTGTCACATTTTTAAAAAAATTATTTTATGTGTAATAAGGTTTGCCTGCACCATGTGGGGACCTGGTACTGGCAGAGGTCAGAAGACAGTGGTGTGAGCTGCCATGTGAGTGCTGGGAACCAAAACCAGGTCTTCTACAAGAGTAGTAAGTGCTCTTAACCACGAACCTATCTCCCCAGCCCTCAAAACAGTATCTTACAGAGATACCTGCCCTCCATGTTCATTATAGTACCAATCACAACAGTCAAGACCTGGAATCCATCTGCTAATAAATAGATAACCAGACAAACAAATAAAATCCCATGTGTGTTGATTTTCTAATAAAAGTAGAAAAATGAAAACAAAAAGTTATTCAGCATCAATGGAGAAGTATAAGCACAACTCAAGCTTCCACCGTCATTCATTAGATGAATCAAGCACATCAAAGGCATCTGGTGCCTCAGAGGCACCAGAATGTGTTGGTGTTGCCTTAAGAAAAGAACATTTAGTGTTTTCCCTTGGGTTTATTTGCCCGAGAACGACCCCGGGTTTGAATTCTCCACTTCTCTCCCTCTGTCTTCTGGTTGTCTGTAGTTTGTGGTTAGTGGCTTGTCCGTAGTCTCTCTATTGTGTGTCTGATCTGTCCCTATTGCCTGGGTCTGTCCCTAACAGGACTTTATTCTGTGTTTATTGAACAGCACAGGAAGCATTGCAAGGGGAAGGAAGGAGAGTGCTGTACAGACATCTTCAACAGAGTTTACAAGGGAAAGAGTTAGACTCCCCAACTGACCCCAGTGTATTCAGTACCACAAACAAACCATTATCAGGCAATAGCCATATGCTGGCTCCAACATGTATGGCAGATATTTATTGTATAAGCTTGCTTTCTACTTGTTTGCTGTTTTCAGCAAACATTTACCATAACACACACACACACACACACACACACACACACACACACACACACACACACACACACGTTCTTTAGTCTCTGGGTCAGGTGCATGGAAGATCATGTAATTTAAGATTCAAAGTATACATTAGCTTAGGTTGTAAAAGCTGTGTGGGAAGTCCAAGGCAAGTAGTTGGTTGTTACATTGTGACATTGTTACATTGTTACAGGTTAAAGGAACAAGCTGAGTACACAAAAGGATGTCAGGCTAAGTCTTAAGTGACCTTAAGCTATATTATTTTTTGGTTTTTTTTTTTTTCAAGACAGGGTTTCTCTGTGTAGCTTTGCACCTTTCCTGGAACTCACTTGGTAGACCAGGCTGGCCTCGAACTCACAGAGATCCGCCTGGCTCTGCCTCCCGAGTGCTGGGACTAAAGGCGTGCGCCACCACCGCCCGGCAAGCTATATTATTAACAGCTGTAAGGTTGAACAAAGTTCCAGTCTCTTTGGATGTAAGGGATATTTTCATGAAATTGTAACACTACAATTAGAAGGACCAAGTCATTGACACTGGTCTAAAGAGTTGGGGGCAGTGCATGGTCACTCCAGGACTCTTGTGAGTGTCTAGGAACCACAGGTGCTCAGCTGGCACTGTGGACCTGGAGTAACTTTAAAAAGATGGAATCTTGAGAGGCTGTATTCTCCACAGAGATGAGCCTGGCAGAGTTAACGTATCTCGGAGGCTATGGAGATATTCTGCATTGCACCTCAAGGCTCAAGAATTGCTGTTGCAAATATACCCCACTTCTTTAGCCAGGCTGATAGGGTTTTTTGAAAATCAACTATTAGTTCATTAGTTCACCACCCTCCTCTGCAATTAATCTAACATGTCTCACCTGTTGATTAGCAAATTTCAACTGTAGATCTGCACCAGCTTAAAAAAAATTAATGCAGCCGGGCGGTGGTGGCGCATGCCTTTAGTCCCAGCACTCGGGAGGCAGAGCCAGGCGGATCTCTGTGAGTTTGAGGCCAGCCTGGACTACCAAGTGAGTTCCAGGAAAGGCGCAAAGCTACACAGAGAAAAAAAAATTAATGCTTAAATATTCTCCAAGTTACAGATTCTTACAAATATTGAAATGGCTATGACTCTGTCAACATCATGAAATTTGCTTTTAGGGATATTCATAAGAAAACTGATAAATGATGATAAATGAATTTTGAAACTTCGTGTTTGGTTGGCTGATATAAGACTCATGTGAACATTCTTCTTTTTCTGCTGTTTGTTATTTCAGTGTATGAAAACACTGAAATTTGTTTCACCTGAATAGAACACATTAAAAACACATTTTCCCTCAATTTCTCAATCCTCTTGATGCTTTTAAGGGCATTAGTGCATCAGATGTCTGTTGTGGCACCATTCTCTTTATAACATGAATTTTACTTAAAAATGATTCTATATTAGTGCTGAGCAAGTTCCGTTGAAAGTAGGGTTTTAAAAATGATATTTTTAGCTTGATTTCTAGAATGTATCTCTTATTGTATACTTTCAGAGATTTCCACAAGGGTTCATCTGAGCTCATGTGAGATTCAACTACATCACGCTTTGGAAGGAGTTGTTCCCCACCCTGCCCCCAAGACAGGGTTTCTCTGTGTAGCCCTGTCTGTCCTGGAACTTGCTCTGTAGACCAGGCTGGCCTCAAACTCAGAGATCCACCTGCCTCTGCCTCCCAGTGCTGGGATTAAAGGTGTGCGCCGCCGCCGCCGCCGCCGCCGCCGCCGCCGCCGCCGCCGCTGCTGCCGCCGCCGCCGCCGCCGCCACCTGGAGGAAGGAAATTCTTAATACACACCAACTTTTACTGAAGTAGCAAAGCCAACACATGCTTTCTGGTTGCTACCAAAGCATTCCATCACATCAAAGGAGTTTTGCTGCCAGTGTTTGATGACAATTTTGAAAATGTGTAAAATAAGGAATATTGATGTTCTAGAATGATCTGTAGCTCTGCTGGTGTAGCCCATTCTATTTCCTAGGCATAGTCATAGCCTGTTAAATATCATGACAGGCCCCCCAGACCTCAGTACAACTGACGCCATGACAGAAGCCCATCCAGACCTTGGAACCAGCAGGCAGGCAGCACGGCCCTGCCTCAATAGGAGCAAAGGCTGACTCCATGGTCCCAGGAAGCTGCTGAAAAGTTCCTAAGTGTTCTAACCTTGATTTTTCTAGTTCTGCTTCTTGCTGTCTTGTTAAATGAAATGTGTTAATCCAGGATATGACTTTTTGTGCTTAAAAAGCCAAGGACAGCTCAGGGCTGCATGATTTGGGTGAGCTCCCTGTGAAGAGATGCTAGCTATAAAGATTTCCTGTAGCTGGAGGTTTTCCTGTGTCCTGTCTGGTCCTGCAGCTCCTCAGACCCAAGTAAACGCACAGAGGCTTATATCAATTATGAACTGGATGGCCCATGGCTCAAGCTTCTTGCTAGCTAGCTCTTACATCTTAAATTAACTCATTTCTATTCATCCATAAGTTGCCACATGTCTGTGGCTTACCGGTATTTTAACATCTTGCTTCTTCTGGCAGTGGCTCACAGTGGCTCTTTCCGCTCCTTTCTCCTCTCACTATCTCTCTTGGATTTTCCTGTCTGGCTCCATCCTGCCCTGCCATAGGCCAATGCAGCTTTATTTATCAACCAATCAGAGTAACACATATTCACAGCGTACAGAAAGACATCCCACAGCACTTCCTCATTTCTGTCTAATTAAAAAGGAAGGTTTTTACTCTGGTGATCAGATGGCTGGATACCCTAACTGTCATCATAGAACCCTCATCCAGTGACTGAAGGATGCTGATGCAGAGATCCATGGCTGGGTCCCAGGTGGAGCTCTGAGAGTCCAATAGGCGAGAGAGAGAGGAGGGATTATATGAGCAAGAGATATCAAGACCATGATTGGAAAAAATACAGAGACAACTAGCCAAACTAGTGGAAACACATGAACTGTGGACCAATAGCTGAGGAGCCCCCACGGTACTGGACTAGACCCTCTGGATAAGTGAGACAGTTGTTTAGCTTGAATTGTTTAGGGGGCCCCCAGGAAGTGGGACCAGGACCTATCCCTAGTGCGTGAGCCAGCTTTTTGGAGCCTAGTGCCTATGGTGAGACACTTCACACAGCCTTGGTGCAACTTCCAAAAATCTAGAATGACAGAGACAGCTGCCTGCCTGGACAGTCATCCAAAGTTCCTCTGTAACATTGGGGCATCCATCTTTAGCCAACTGGTCTAGAGCTTTTGGCAATTTCCTCTGCGAAGCAGGAATCTGAAGGACCATCTCCCCTTGTTTTGGCAAAATGTAGTGGTCATTTTTCCATGGATCCTGCATGTCCCATCGATATGACATATTATCAGCAGTCCAGGCAAAGAGCAGTTTCTTGTCCAAATGGCCATTTTTGCCAGGAAAAGATAAACTCCATATAGAGTGTCTTCGATGTCCATCTTTCTCTCTGAAGTAAATCAGTGCTGCTAGGAGCAGATGTGGCTGACTGTCCAGAAAGTCTACGTTTTTTTAATTCCATCTGAATCTGTCTTATTGTGAATCTATAATCTTTCTCTACTGCTAAACTGCTCGGCTAGGACCAGCAGCCTTGGCTGCTGACTCCTCCCACCTCAGCTTCCCAATATGGCAGAAGTATGCCTACCGTCAGCTCCAAGAAGCAGTGTGTTGCCCAGAAACCATTTTTTTGTCTGTGCTAACAAAAGCTAAATCCACCATGCAGCATGCTGTGTAGCTTGAAGACACCACTGTGTACTGCTGCAGAAATCTGCCATGCTGTGTAGCTCAAGCCCGTAGGCTGTGAACCCTATCATAGTGTAGCTCACGGCTGGCCCAAGTGACACATTTAGGAAGCTGCTTCTAGCTCCATTTTAGAATATATTTTTTTTTCTTTTTTAAAGCTTTCTCAGGTTTTTAGTGAAAATTCTTGCTACCATGTCTGGGTGCCAAATGTAAGCAGATGTTTCTCTGGTCCTGCCCGGCCCTGTGGTCCCACAGCTACTTATAAAATGACCACTCAGAGGCTTAATATTATTTACAAACTGTATGGCCTATGGTAGGCCTCTTGCTAGCTAGCTCTTATGTCTTAAGTTAACTCATTTCTATTAATCTATGTTTTGCCACGTGTTCTGTGGCTTTACTGGTCTGCTGGCATGTTGCTCCTTGGGCAGTAGGCTGGTGTCTCCCCAAACTCTGTCTTTCTCTTTCTTGTCTCTCTCCTTAGATTTCTTGTCTGCCTCTAAGCTGCCTTGCCATAAGCCAAAGCAGCTTATTTATTAACCAATGGGAACAACATATATTCACAACGTATAGAAAGACATCTTCCAGCAATTTCCTACTGGCTTCAAGAGTCTATGTGTCCTCTGGGGGAGTTACCTCCTGGCAATATGTCTGTCAAAATTCTGTTTTGGTATTAATCTTAAAAGTAGGCACAGGCAGCTCCTACCCCTAACCAAGAAGCTATTTGCAACTAGTACCTGCTGGCCAAGGGAAAAAATCAGCTTTCTCCAGTGAAGTGTCACCAAGTACATTAACCACACTCTAGGGTAGGTCTCATGCTCAGAAGTAGTTGGCCAACACAGACTCCATGGTTTTTTTTTTTGTTGTTGTTGTTGTTGTTTTCATTTTGGTAATTTTTTCTTACTGGTTTCTTGTTTGTTTTGAATTTCTGTGTGTGTGTGTGTGTGTGTGTGTGTGTGAGAGAGAGAGAGAGAGAGAGAGAGAGAGAGAGAGAGAGAGAGAGAGAGAATGAGAATGAAGTTGGGTGGGTATGGAGGTAGGAAGGACCTGAGAGAAGAAAACATGATCAAAATGTATGAAAAACAACAACCAAACAGGTCTGGATCCTCACTAGCCAAACGGGGCAAAAACCCAATAAGATGCTCAGATAAAGACATTCTGGCAGGGTGTGTGGCACATGCCATGAAAATCTAGCATTCAGGAGGATCTCTGAGTTGGAGATCAGACTGGCTTGCAGCATGAGTTCCAGGACAGCGAAGACTACACAGGAAAACCCTTTGTTGCTGGATGCACGCCTTTAATCCCAGCACTCAGGAAGCAGAGGCAGGTGGATCTCTGAGTTTGAGTTCAACATGGTCTACAAATCGAGTTCCAGGATGGCCAGGGCCACACAGAGAAATCCTGTCTTAAAAACAAAAACCAAGACATGAGAACTGACCCTGCTCCTCAGCAGCTGCAGCATTCAGGAGAGTGGGCCCTGCACCTTGCTTGGGCAACACAGTAGAGCTGGCTCTGACCGTGCAGGTGTGGGAGAGCCAACCCTGAGGGCACAAAAGCAGGAGAATCAGTCACACCCTTTGCTCATTGCTGCAGAGGGTGAACTAGCTAGGGGCAATGCCAGAGAGTTCACCTCGGTGGTGAGGATGGGGGAGAGCTGGCAGGCTGACCAACCCCATAACTACTCAGGCCCAGAACCGGGGTTATAAGTTGGCTCACCCCAACCAACTTCCACCCCATCTATGATCTGCTGGAGCACGTGAAGGGGCCAGTCCTGTAGACCCAAAGCTGCAGGATCTCCACTGACGATATAGCAGAAACCAGAGGCCTGGAACCAGACCAATGACACTTTGCAATGAACACTTGCAAGTAAAGATATGTGGATAATAGGGTTTCCTGTGTGACTCACTGTGTCACACCACAGCGTTCGTGACTTTTTAAATTTTTTCCTAAATTTTGTCTTATTTTATTTGGGGTGGGGGAGGTTGCTAGGGCAGAGGGTGGATAGATGAATGGGATCGAAATGCATGACTTGAAAGACACAAAGAATAAATAAAAAGAAAGTTAGAAAAATAAAATCGTCATTATTAAAACAAACAAATAAAATATCCGAGCCTTGGGAATCCAGAAGGCAAATGATAATTTCCTGCTTCGCGTTGCTTTGCAATGGGATTTTTATCTAAATCAATGGACGGTATTGGCATAGGGGCATGAGCTGAACACACCTTCCTTGTTGTTTTGACAGCCCAATTCACTGCAGTTTCAAGGCTTTCTTTCTTTAAAGATTTAGTTGGTGATCAAAACAATTTGAATCCTTTGGGTTTTTGCCTTTTGATCTTGGTAATTATGAACAATTAGTCTTCCTGTGGCTGGGGAGAAGGCTCAATGGATGCACAAGGACCTGAGTTCAAGTACCCAGGACCCACGTGAGAACAGGTAGAGCTGTGTGTGCTTGTAACTCCAGGATCGAGGCACAGAGATGAGTGGATCCTAGGTGCTCACCTGCCAACCAGTCTAGTTGAGAGAGCGAGCTTCTGGTTTATCGAGCAGCCCTGGCCCAGGGGCATAATGCAAGAGAAGAGACAACTGATTGTGTCCCTCTCCGCCCTCTTCGCTGACTATTCCTGGAGAGAGGTGAACACGTCTCTTCACCTTGGACAGGGAACTGATGACAGACCAAACTAACAGTACTCCCAAGGCCAGCTTGGTGAACCAATGAGTGTAGCTAGAGTTTTCCTGCCTGGCCCACAGTCAGGACAAATCTTTGTCACCCGCCAGTCCCACAGCCACTCAGACCCAACCAAGTAAACACAGAGATTTATATTGTTTACAAACTGTATGGCCGTGGCAGGCTTCTTACTAACTGTTCTTGTAGCTTAAATTAATCCATTTCTACAAATCTATACCTTGCCATATGGCTCGTGGCTTACCTGCATTTTCACATGCTGCTTGTCCTGGCGGGTGGCTGGCAGGCTCCTTCTGCCTTCCTGTTCTTTTTCTTTCTCCTCTCTGTTAGTCCTGCCTATACTTCCTGCCTAGCCACGGCCAATCAGGTTTTATTTAGTGACCAATCAGAGCAACACATTTGCCATACAGACCATCCCCCAGCACAGCCAAGTGCAGACCATCTCAGACACCTGCACTCAGGCCGGTGGTCCTAATCATCCTCTATGACGACCTGCTGGGTAAAGCCACGAGGAACCCAAGAACGGACTCCCACAGGACATACAGAACATCCCACAGCAAATGAGTTTATTGGGGGTTCCTTGAAGGAGCATGGATAACGCAAAGACAGCAGTATCTGAAAGAGCCCATGGTAGCACGGGTGACCACGAAAGCTGGAATCCTGGAGCTCACTGCATGGTTTGCAGGTATCTCAGCAGGTAGGAGAGCCTCTCTCCTCAGCAGCCCTTAACCTCTTTTGTAACCTTGGGGGCGGGCTTGTGAATTTGGTCAGTTTCAGGAACTTCTTAAGACTTGTAAGTCCCTGAGACTTCCTGAGTCTTAACGAACCTCCCTCCAGGATGGACTTTTTTAATCTGCTACACAACTCCTCTGTATAGGCATGCAAAAGTGCACATACTTGCACACTCACGTGCATGTGCCATACACATGCCACACGTATGCAATTAAAAAAAAAGAAAAGAAAAAGAATGTATCAGTGTGCCTGTTAACTCAAGAAACAATACATAGATGGTTCTCAGCTAATAGTTTGACCTTATGAAAATGATCACAGTCAGCAGGCACCCCGATTTGACTTTTGACCTTAGTCAGCAGCAATGCACACTCTGATCCTCTCTTGTGATACTGGACAGCACACTGAGCCACAGTTCCATCACCCAATGACCACAGGAAAAGCATGGACACACTGTCTAGGATGCTGTGCCACTAAGCTGCAGTGTCTGAGAAGGTAGCACATTGCTCCCACTTCAACTCAAGATACCAAGACTTTGTGATGGGTTTAATGGGTATAAATTATAAATCAGGAGGTATTATAAGTTATAAACCAATATAGTAGTTTAGTTAGAATTTTAAACTTTTTTCTTTTTGAGACAGGATGTCACTTGGTAGCCCTGGCTGGCCTGGAACTCACCGAGATCTGCCTGCCTCTGCCTCCTGAGTGGCTGGGGTTAAAGGTGTGCACCACCATGCTAGAATTTGTAACTTTAAAAGTAGTATGTGAGCTGGGCGTGGTGGCACATGTCATTGGGAGGCAGAGGCAGGTGGATCTCTGTGAGTTCGAGGCTAGCTGGTCTACAGAGTGAGTCTGGGATAGGCTCCAAAGCTACACAGAGAAACCCTGTCTGGGGAGGGGGGAGTAATATGTGTTTAACAAACTTCAAGCAAGCTGCATTATGTATTATCTTTTCACTATTCTTTTTTCTTTTCTTTTTTTAGTATTGGGGTTGAATCCATAGCCTTGTGGAAGCTAAGCCATGCACTACCACTGAGCTACACCAGCCCAGTGTATTACCTTTTATTAAGAATTTTTTCATAACAGTAAACAATTGCAATGTTATATAATAGGTTGTTCATGGGTGGATTATTATTAGCAGGTAAAATTTTTTCCCTATAGATCTGATGTGCAGCTTTTCTTGAATTATTTTATTCTTAAATGTGCATGGGTGTTTTGCGTGCATGTTTGTCTGTGCATCATGTATATGCAGTGCCCGAGAAGGTCAGAAGGCATTAGATGCTCTGGGCTGGCATTATAGGTCGTTGTGAGCCACCATGTGGGTGCTAGGATTGAATCCCAGTCCTGTGAAAGAGCAGCCCGTGTTCTTAACCACTGACATCTCTCCAGGCCCTTGCTGTGTATTTTGACGGAAATATTGCAGACTAAAACCAGACACTCAGTGTGTGTCAGGCTCACCTAAAGCTTTCTGTGTAGCCCAGGCTGCTTTGGATGCACATTCCTCCTGCTTCAGCCCCTCAAGTGCTGAGATTATGGGATTTCCTTGCCATGCTTAGTCCAAGCCCATATAAGCTTATCTAAATTTCCTTTCTTTCTTTTCTTCCTTCCTTCCTTCCTTCCTTCCTTCCTTCCTTCCTTCCTTTCTTCCTTCTTTCTTTCTCTCTTTCTCTTTCTTTTCTTCCTTTCTTTCTCTCTCTCTTTCTTTCTTTCTTTTTTTGATTTATTTATTATGTATACAGCATGTATGACTGCAGGCCCGAAGAGGGCACCAGATCTTGTCACAGATGGTTGTGAGCCACCATGTGGTTGCTGGGAATTGAACTCAGGACCCCTGGAAGAGCAGTCAGTGTTCTTAACCTCTGAGCCATCTCTCCAGTCCCCTATATTTTCTTATGTATTAGAAATAAATAAAAGTACAGCTGGCTCTTCCCACCAGCAGACTCTGCACCGAGGAATTAAACCAGATGCTGAGTACTGATGGAAAAAGCTCACAGATTCTGTACCTGACTGACTTCTTTCTCATCATCAGTTCCTAAACATGGCACTGATGCTGTGTTAGGCCCCATTAGGAGGCCCAGTGTGACCCTGGACCAGCATTCCAGTTCCATGGGCTTTTATTCACTTGATTTTTGTTGCCTTTCTACAAGAACATCACTTCTAAAAGTCACACAGGCTGAACTACATACATGGTGTGGATCTCCCACCAGTGCCACCGTAGATAACATCTCTACCGGTTCTGATGTTCCCCTGACAATGGTTGCCTAGGTTACTGTTCAACCACTCACAGACCAGTGACTCTTCATTTGAGCCTTGCAGGTGTGTGATGGGTGATCTTTTGATGTTGGGGGCCTAACACCCAGTCCCAAACCATGCTAAAACACACACTCTCTCTTTCTTTCATTTTAAATTATGTGTGTGTGTGTGTGTGTGTGTGTGTGTGTGTGTGTGTGTGTGTGTGCCTGTGCATGTGAGTGCAGGTCCCTTTAGAGGCCAGAGACATCCATTCCCCTCCTACCCCAACTCTCCAGAGCTGGAGCTAAGAGAGGTTGAAAGCTGCTCAGTGTGGGTTCTGGGGACTGAACTCAGGTCCTCTGTAAGAGCAGTCCTCACTCTAACCACTCAGCCGCCTCTCCAGTCTCAACAGTTAGTTTCTAAGAAGAGACACAGACCAACTGCTGATCACATCCAGTCACTCTTGCCCAGGCCTCATACCACCCCATGCAGCTTCCTTACTCCAGAAACATCCTCAATCTTGATCCTCACAGTTGGGAGGCTCGGGTCTCCCCACCTCCGTGCTCCTTGCTTTATGAATAAATCCCCTTCTACACACAACCAATTATTTCAGCGGATGGCACACTGTGCAGAGGTCAAAGCAGGACTTATTCAATGGCAATACGTAATCTGGAGATACCCAAGAATACAGGGGAATGTAGGCAGCTTCGGCGCTGATCCTACCTCCTTTAACGTGGAGTTTGGTCTCCCCAGGGATGGGGCCAGTGCCCTGGGATACTGCTGGACAACTTATCTTGTATCAAAAACTCTTAGCTTACAAGTTCCAGAGGCAAAGCTTTTGGCAATCCAAAATAGGTTTTGGAAATATAATAAGAGACACTTCTTGTGCTTAACTTCTGAAACAGAGGGAAAAACTTATTATCTGCATGGAGCAGTTGGAAGACCAAAAGACTAAAAGAGTGCACAGCAGCACAAATCGAAACCTTGACATCAAAGCCTGCAAAGGCCAAACTAATTAGC
Source organism: Peromyscus maniculatus bairdii (assembly GCF_049852395.1). Taxonomy (NCBI): domain Eukaryota; kingdom Metazoa; phylum Chordata; class Mammalia; order Rodentia; family Cricetidae; genus Peromyscus; species Peromyscus maniculatus. Next base: position 24,625,922 of record NC_134864.1, read on the forward strand.
AGAGGGCAACGCGCTCCAGGCCCAGGGGAAGCCAGGCCACCGGAAGTGATGTCCTCGGGAAAGTAAAACCGGTGACTACCAAAGCAATCACACCTCTGGCCTAAACTGTAATTAAGTCATCATTGCCCTTCCCATACTTCCCTTTGGTGCTGCTTTCCCATCCTCCCCTGGGGCAGATTTGCACAGTGACTGAGAAAATGTAAACTAGAGGTTTATTTATTTTAAAAAAATGCACATGTAGCCTAGGATAAACTAATGAGGACAAGCTAGAAGAGAAATGCTGGTTATAAATTTAAGAAATGAAGATCAGGTGGCACATACTGACTGATACTGATGCATTAGATGATTTTTCTGTCCAGGTTTGAGGCAGTCTAAAGCTTTGCATGAGAAGGCCTCTATCGAGGCATTTGAATGGGAACAGGATTGAGACCACACAAGGTCTGGGCTGGGGCTGTGTAGCTCAGTGGTAGAATGCAAGCAAGAAGACTTGGGCCCCGTCCCTAGAAGAGCAATAGAGAAGAAAAAGAAAAAGCAACACAGGACACGTCGATGTCCAGCCCAGCCCACTTACGGAACAGGTGTCTGGCCCAGGACCAAGGACAAACAGAATCCAACCAAGATGGTTGCTGAAGGGTCTCCTGGCACCCCAGGCTATGCCTGAATCCCAGGACTTCAGTGAACATGCACCAGATACATTAGAACAAGAGAGAGGGACATCCATCAGCTAGCAAATCTGTAGAGATACGAGTCAGCAGAGCCTTTCAAAAGGAGACGGGAAGGGGTATACATTGTGTTAGGATTCTGCCACTCTTCCAGCTGCATGACTGCACATGTGCAGTTCAGTAGCTAAGCACAAGGGGTCTCACGTCTTATGTCATCCATGCGCTGAGTGATTACGTAATGTGTCATGATTACGTAATGTGTCACGCAATCTGCATGTGTGGCGTAGCCCATAAGCTCATGTGCAGGGAAATCCTTAAAAAGCCGGTCACAGACTCCTCTTCTCTCTTCTGCTCTTTCCCCCTCCACTCTCTCTCTTTCCCTGCATGTGTCTTTCACAGGCTTGGCTACTCTCTTCTGTTCCCCCCTCCTCCTGAAGGGTTCACAACACGGCCCCCCCCACCCCCCCACCCCCCGGTCGCATTTACCAGGCGGACACTTCCGCCTAGCAAGTTCCAGCCAAGGCATCTTGCGTGACCAGAATCCGTGACGTTACATGGCTACGTAAGCGGGCAACGTGACCATGTGATCTACGCACACGCGTGGAGTAGTGACGTGACCTGGCCTCGCCCCCAGCCGGTTTTTAAAGTGGAGTGCCATATTCCCGGTTCTCTCTCTTCTGTCCTCTCTTCTTCTCCACGCACGTGTCTCTCCCACAGGCCTGCGCACTCTATCCCTTTATCTCTAATAAACTCTTATAAGCGGATTCTGTCGTGTTTCGTGACGTTTCCTTGCAGGGTAAGAACACAATGCAGCTAAATAACTAACACCTCCTCCTAATAAAGCTCTGATACTGGGTTTTGTTGTGGCTCATGACCTTTTCTCGCATGGTTAAAGTGCCACATTCTTAAAAACCAACACATTACCATTGCAAAAGGAAGTATAGTGAGGAAATACTGGACCAAAGCAAGACTGAAAACCAGCTGGGCAAACTCCAAACTCTGCATCTCTATGTTTGATGTCAAAGCACTCTTCAGATCTCCAACTTCTTTCAGTTTTGTTGACTGCAACACACTTCTCTCTTTTGGCCTGGTTCCACACTGTTAGCAGTTCTGCTTGGCAGGTATCCTCTGGCTCTGGTCTCTCTAACAGTTTGGGGTCTCCAAGGCAATCCAGGCTTCAACTTCACAGCTTCACACAATGGCCTCTCTAGGTCTCCATTCAGAGACACCCCTGACACATGCTTGGCCTCAGTGGCTTTCCTTAGTTGTGAAGGAAGATTCCATAACTCCTTACTTCTATCCTGAATCCAAAACTAGAACCATGTGGCTGAAGCCGCCAAGTTCTGCTGCTTGCTGGACCTGGAACATGGTCCCCTCATTCAATGACATCTTCACCACCTTTCTGTTTTTGATGGTTTCCTTCACTGCCTAAGCTTGGCTGTCCTGAACCTTGATCTGTAAACCAGGCTGGCTTCAAACTCAGAGATCTACCTGTCCTTGCCTCCAGAGTGCTGGAATTAAAGGCGTGCACTACCACACCTGGTTCTAAGCTTTTCTTTAATTCCTTTTCACAAGTTGGAAGCTTAAGAAGCTTAGCTGGGTGGGGTCTTGCCCTGAGGACACCACTCCCTTTATTGCATTTAATATTCGGCTTTTCTTTAATCTGTTTATCTCATTGAACACAAGACGTAGCTCCATTCCACTTCCTGGTGTCCCTTTTCTTTTCTTTTCTTTCTTTCTTTCTTTTTTTTTTTTTTTCTCCAGACAGGGTTTCTTTGTGTAGCTTTGCGCCTTTCCTGGAACTCACTTGGTAGACCAGGCTGGCCTCGAACTCACAGAGATCTGCCTGCCTCTGCCCCGAGTGCTGGGATTAAAGGCGTGTGCCACCACCGCCCGGCCCCCTTTTCTTTTTGAACTGTACATTTTATATTTTTCCTTGCTCAGCTTGCTTCTCTTTATTATAGATCTTCATAAGAGTGAGCACTAATAACCACACAACAGAGTCAATATTAGTCAATACTGAAATTTCCTCTGCCAATGCAACTAATCTAAAACTCTTCACTTTAGTGTTAGGCAGACTTTTCAGACAAGGGAAAAGCAGCCGGGTTCTTAGGAAAAATATCACAAGAACAGTCTCTAGGCTACATACAAATATTCTTCTCCTCTGAAACCTTTTGAGCCAGGCCCCCCCACAGTTCAAATCACCCTCAGCACTATTGTCTTCCATGCTTCTACTAGGATGGCCTGTTAGGATCTGCTTAAAGCATTCAGCTACTTCTCTAACCCAAAGTCCCAAAGTCCACATTCCTCCAAACAGAAGCATAGTCCAGCCTATCACAGCAACACCTCACCCCTAGTATCAACTTTTGTCATAGTTAGGGTTTCTATTGCTGTGAAGAGACATCACGACCATGGCAACTCTTATAAAGGAAAGCATTGAACTGGGGCTGGCTTACAGTTCAGGGGTTTAGTCCATTGTCATCATGGCAGGAAGCATGGTGGCTTGCAGCAGACATGGTGCTGGAGAAGGAGCTGAGAGCTCTACCTGTGGATCCTCGGGAAACAGGAAGAGAGACACTGGGCCTGGCTTGAGCTTCTGAAACCTCCAAGCCCCGTCCCCAGTGACACACGTCCTCCAACAAGACCACACCTACTCCAGCAAGGGTACACCTCCTAATAGTGCCACTCCCTATGGCCCTATGAGGGCCATTTTCTTTCAAACCACACAGCATTCAAGCAAGTGATTCTAAACTCAGTGGGCCATACACACAAAAGGGCACGATAGAGAAGAATGAGGCAGAAAACAACCAAAATTCATTATATAAATGTCAATCAAAAATATATGTAATAAAATAAATATACAAAAACAACAGTATGCTGTTAGTCAAGACATTAATGATAGATTTTAGTCTTTTTGGTTTTTTGAGACAGGATCTCATGTAGCCCTGGCTGACCCAGAACTTGCTGTATAGACCAGGCTAGGCTCAAACTCACAGATCTATCTGCTTCCCTCTGCCTCTCAAGTGCTGGGATTAAAGGTGTACATCACCATGCCCAGCTTAAGTTTTAATCTTAAATTTTAGAGATTTCTGTTCCATTAGAGGTTACTGTGTCCAGCCTGGAAGTGATAGGTTCAGAATATTTGATACTCTCTCTATTGCATAGCAAGAGCATTCTATTAGACTGTTTAAAAACACAGAACTGCAGGGAACCCTGGACCGAGGCCCCTGTGGATACCGAGGAGTGATTGCACTGTATTCCCCCAGGTACGGTGATGCCCTAGGATTTGGGATTGGGTTGGAATGCTGCTGACCTTGACTACTCCTAGGGTTGGCCACAACAATTTGAGGACACTCCATGATGAGGCCCTTCAGTAGAGACTCAGATGGACATTTTCCAGTGTTGATCATGACTCACACTGTGGCAGCTACCTGAACACAGGTGTCTGTTCTTGCTGGCTGGTTTTCAGGGAGGAATGTATTCAGATGCCGGCAGACAACGCTTCTTTGTTGGGGTGTCACATCTGGGTTTGGAAGCGTGGTCCTCTTCTCCTCCCAGATGGTTGCATCCAGCTGCAGAGTACACTAGCGAGGACGTGCCCTATCATCTCTTCTTCTCAAAGCATCTTCTGCAGCATCCTTGGATGAAGGGATTTCCTCAGATAGTTTTTCTCTCCCCTGAGCACACAGCATTTTTCCTTTCACATTAGTACTCCTTTCTGAAAACTTCTGGAGAATCCTGTGACCGACTTTGGCTCCGAGGAATGCACTTTTAAAAGTGGTTTCAGCTGATGTCATTTTTGTCTTTTTTTTAAATTGGAAATCGTAATTTTGACCTTTTCCTAGGAAACTATATTAGGCTTTCCAGAGGGATCATAGGGACTTAAAGAAAGATCCATTAGCCGTAATGGTTTCACGATTTTCACTGGTTCCTTTCATGTTGGGTTAGGAATTTTGCTGAATTCGTTCCTTGTCTCAGGTGTATGTGCGTGCGTGCGTGCGTGCGTGCGTGCGTGCGTGTGTGTGTAAGTCTTTACTTGCAAGCCCGCCTTCTCCCTATCTATTACGAGTCTGCACATGATGACTTTGTTGAGTACAAATATCGAATACAGACGTGTGGAGAGTCCTGCTCTTTTGCCAGGACAGAGAGAAACCACATCCTAACTGGTTTGCTTTGAACCTGCCAGCTACACAGGCTCAGCCGCACGTGCCTGAGCTGCAGGGGCGAAAACCTTAACAGAAGAGAGGGGCATTCCAGACATCTTTGCAGAGCTTTTCAGTTTTCTTAGTGTTAAACCGTGATCCCAGAGTGTAAGCTGTGCTTACCCCAGAATGTCAGAGTTGCCGCAGAAAATGGCAAATGATGATTAGTAGAAAATTGCCTTGCTTTGTAAAATCACTCCCCACACCATAATATGAGGTGTAAACAGTTTTCAGATTTCGGGAAATTGGCAGGACCATTTGCTTGCCCAGAAGGGGCAGCACATCTTCTCAGAGTGATTGGAACGCCCTGCTGAAAACATGGGCATGGAATGCAGGAGCTGGGGGCTTCTGTAATGCCACAGTAGAGCTGTAAACAGATAATGTGCGCGTTGGAGGGACATGTGCAACCACAAGGACAAGGACGTGACTAGATAGCGACGCAGCTGTCAGCTCCTACCATTGAGCAGCATGTCCTAGGTCATCTGTCCCTTCACCAGGCCTGAACTATGGAAACAGGAGGGAGGGGACTAAGAAGTACTTTCCTGCATTCTTCAGAAGCCAGAATGTGTTAGTTTGCATTGTTGCAACAAAACCTGACATGAAACGAGCGAAGGCAGGAAAGATTCCCTTTGGCTCACGGTTCCATGTCTATCATAGTGGACTAGCTCAGTTCGTGGCGGCAGGAGTATATTGTGGAGGCAGTTCACCTCATAGACCAGGAAGCAAAGAACAAGGCAGGGAACAGGGAGGAGGCATGCCCTTCAGTGGTCTACCCCTAGTGACCTCCCTGATAATGGCTCCCTACCCGACTTCAGTGGAGAGCTACAGGCAATCATTGGGTACTAAGACAGGGAGAATCCGTTTTTTTCCAGGGATGAGGCCCTGGATAGGGGAGTTATCCGATCCCAGGTGGTCAGTCCTAAACATCTGGACATATGAGCCACAGGTTGTAACAAGAAGAAGAGATCACGAATTTGTGAAGGAGGAGGGATGGGAGGAGTCTGCGGGGGTGGGGTAAGGGAGGATTGAAATGATGTAAATACAGTACTCGTATATAGAATTCTCAGAAAATTAGAAAAGTTAAGTTATAAAAAAGGGCTTACAGGACTCCATTTCATGTGTTAAACCCAATACAGGACAACACTTGCATCACCCTTTACCTGGGTCTTAGTCCAACTTCCCTCTTGATAGTGAGGCAGGGTCTGGATGGGATCCTCGGCATTGGCTCAGGAGTCTTCAGAGAGCCAACTCTCTGAAGCCTAGAGGTTGATCTGCTCTCTCCCTCCTCTGAGGGACAAGTGTTCATGTAATGCTCCAAGGTCAGTCTGTAATGACTGTTTATTTCCACCTCTGGGAGTTCACCGCATTGTGGTTCCTTCATGTAAAGAGAGAGCCGTAGAGCTTGGTGACCAGGGTCAGAGCACATTCCAATCAGACACTGAGTCACTTGGGCTCACTGTACTTCTGTGGCCACAGGAACTAAACGCATGCCTTTCCATGTGCCACCGGCCCATCCTTCCCCACTCCTGCTTGTCCTGGCTGACTGGGACAGGCTCTTCCATGTGGATTGCATGTTCATGTAAATAACAACCATGATTAAAGAGGCCATGGCACTCTTTATGTCTACTCCTAATCTGGAGAACTTTCACCTCCTTTATGCGGTAGATTCTCCTTCCTGTGAGTAATGCTTACATCCTGTCTACTCCATGCTTGGCACACAACTCTCCACACCTGTCCCCTACCATTCCACTTGTTTATCCTGAGAAGTGGTACCATTTCACTTGTTCATCCTGAGAAATGGGTGGTTTATTATTTTCCCTGTCTGTTGTCTCAGTCCACTTCTTCTATATCATGATTATTATCCCTTTTATTATTCTATAGCATAAGATATTGACACCCCCTGCTACTGCAATCCCATCCAAAGCTGTAAAATATTGGCTACCCCATCTCTTTATTCAGGAGACACACTTTTATTGTTAAATGTGTGGACACACTGTCTTTCCACATCTTAGATAACTTGGGCCCTCTGTTTATCTATCCAATTAACCCATTCAAAACATTCCAAATTCTTTAACCTTTTCTTTTTCTTTTGTATTTATATTTAGTAAAATAATGAGTAGGTGTGTGAGTGCTGTGGAATATTCCTTTACGTTGTGTGAAGATGTGTCACTGTGACTGGTTTAATAAAAAGCTAAATGGCCAATAGCAAGGCAGGAGGTGTAGGTGGGACTTCTGGACAGAGAGAGCTCTGGGAAGAAGAAGAAAGGAGGGATGGCCAGCTGGACACAGAGGAAGCAGGACATGTGGGAGGAGAGGTGAAAGCCACGAGTCCTGTGGCAGCATGTAGATGAAAAGAGATGGGTTAATTTAAGTTGTAAGAGCTAGTTAGAAACAAGGCTAAGCTATCGGCTGAACTTTCCTGATTAATAATAAGTTTCTGTGTTGTTTTCTGAGAGCTGGTGGCCCAAAGAAAAATCCGGCTACATGTGAATGCTTCAGACAAGGTGGGGGCTGGAGGATAGCCTGTTGGAGTCTGTTTTCTCTTCCCATCATGCAGGACCCCGGGATAGAACCCAGGTTGCCAGGCTCGGCAGCGAGAGCATTTACATGTAGAGCCATGTCGCCATCCCCAAATGTAACAGATTCCTATTGCTGTTTCACAATGTCTTTCTTTTATTTTTGTTAAAATGATCAAGCAATTTCAAATTTAAAGGTACAGTACACAATCGTGTTTTCTCTAAACCATTTGAAGGTAACTTGTCCGTATGATGTCCTGTGACTCCCACCTAATTCCCAGACCTCTTCACCTTTGCTCATTATTATAGAAATGTCCCTTGCAGCAAAAACAATCCAGTCTGATGCCATGCCTCCCAGGAGGCATCTTGTGTCCCCTCTCCCGTTTCTTCTGCAGCGTGGGGAACTGAACTCAAGTCCTCGAGCATGCTGGGTAAGTGTTCTTCCACCTGTTATTTTGACAGAGGGTCTTACTTACTAAACTGTTCAGGCTGTATTTGAACTCCCTCTTTATCCTAGGCAGGCCTTGAACTTGCAGTTCTTCTGCCTCAGCCTTCCTCATAGCTGGCAATTCAGTCTGTTGTCACCAGGCCTTAGCTGTTCATCTCCTAAGTCTCGTTAAACCCGGATGATTTCATAATCTCCCCTTGCCTTTTGTTACCTCAACTTTTGGGGGTTACAGGCTAATTACTTAGGAGAGTATCCCCCAAATTGGGCTGGCCTGCTGTTGCTACATGCTGTGCTCAGTTCATGCCTGTTTCAGGCATGATTATTGTAGATTTTTTTTCCCATCATGCCCTGTTATGTGACACACTTCGCTGCTGGTACTATGAGCTGTAGTCGCTTGGCTGAGAGGTGTCTGTCAACCTCCCCTCTCTATAGTTATTCTTCCTGTAGGAGAGAGAGAGAGAGAGAGAGAGAGAGAGAGAGAGAGAGAGAGAGAGAGAGAGAGAGAGAGAGAGAGAGTTTCTAAAGTTCTATGAATACCCTGTTTCTTATAACATTTCAAGTTGCTTGATTATTTCTTCATTTGCAGCGATTCTCTCCAGTCCTAATTTTATAGAGTGGGACATCATCTGTTACAGTCATGATCTGTTTACATCCTCAAGAGCATCCCCGATCTGGTCAGCAAGAGCCTCTTCAAGCTGGCTCTGCTGCTTTGAGAAGTCCCTTTGTTCTTGGAACGCAGCCTCCTCTTCTCATCTGGTGTAAAAGGGGTCCAGGTTCGTTGTGCATTTTCCTTGCCTCAGCCACTTCTCCAAGGTGCTCTGGTTCTGTTTCATGCAAAGCAGTGTTCAGAAATGAAGATGTGCTCGCTCTGGTGGGGAATTCAGTGTGCCCAGGCCTCTCAGCATTCTGGACTCGCATACATATACACTAACATGCATCTCTTTCACATCCGTCTTTGTACTGAAGACATAGGCCTCTCTAGTTCAAACAAGGGACATTATGCTCAAGTATAACCTCAGGACTCAGGAAGCAGAGGCAGGAGGATGGAAAGTTTGAGATACAGTGAGTTCCGGGCCAGCCCGGGTCACATAGTGAGACCCTGTCTCAAATGTAAATCAAATGAAAAGACAAATGAGACAAATAAAAATTAAAAGAGAAAGAAAGCAATTTCTTCCTGTTAGGAAGACTCTGGAGTATGGAAAAGAGGAGGAAGGAAGAAGAGTCAGGAGAGAGGAAGGGTGATTGGGAAGAAAGATCCGAGGAGGTGGCCCAAGAATAGCACCAGCTTGCAGAGAAATGATGTTCTCCAAATGTGGGGCCTCCATGTGTGTTTCTAAACTGTGCCCACAGGAAAGGACAGCAAGGCTGTCTTAAAAGTATTTGCCTTTATACATTAGCATAGATCACCGTTATCCAAAAATGTCTAGCTTTTATGGAAAGGGTTAGATGGGTTAGTGAGACGGCTCAGTGGTTAGAGGTGCTTGCCACCCAGCCCGATGAGCTGAGTTCAATTCCTGGAATCCTTACAAAAGTGGAAAGAGAGAACCAATACTAGACACCTATCCTCTGACCTCCAGACGTGGGCCGTGGCACATACACTCCACCCCATCACACATAATGGCAATAAATTAATGTTTTTTTTAAAAAAAGGGAATGCTTACACTTACACACTCATAAGACTTTACAAAATGCCCCCACATTTAGCATATTGCTATGGTTCGGTTCTGGAATGTTCTCCAGAGGTTGATGGGTGGTCCTTAGGATGGTGGTGCTGTTGGGGGTGCTATGGACCACCTGGTAGGAGGTCCTTAGGTCACTGGGGCTGTGACCCTGAAGGGGTGTGGGCTCTTACCCGCTTCCTCTTTGACACTTCCTGACGACATACATGATTTTGCTTCACCAGACATTTCCTTCCCAATGTCCATCCAAAGAATGGGGCCATTGAGCACAGAGCCCAAACAACCTTTTATAAATACGAGTTCCCTCACGCCTGTTTCTCTCCCTCCCTTCTACTTTCCTTCCTTCCACCCCTCCCCTCCCCCCTCTTCCTCTCCCTCCTCTCTCCTCCACCTGTGTTTGTATTTCCCTGAGACCAGGTTCCACTACACACTCCAGACAGGTCTTGAGCCGGAGGGTCTCCTGTCTCTGCTGCCAGAGCATTGGGGTTGTGGGTGTGTGCTACCACACCTGGGCCGTGCCAGGTCTTCTGGTGGCCAGCTGGTCATGAAACTGACTCATACAAGTCGTGGGTATTGAACTTCTGTCTTATCCTTTACAGTTAATCCTTTATCATTTTCATTTGAATACATTGGATATGCTCTTAAGCTTAAGACAACCCATATAGCCATTTTTAAAATTACTGTATTAACTATGACATGATCTGTGATATTATTGCTGGTGAGTGAATGCCAAGTCCGTAAGTACATCCATCCCTCAGTCAGCAAACCCCCTTCTTTGTCCCAGTTCTAATGACAAAAACAGAGGCTCAGGACTCTTACCTGGGCCACAGGAACAAGTTCAACAAAACTTGCTTTTTTTATACACGGATATATGTGCATGTCTGTGTGTATGTGCTTAGCCAGCTTTCTTAGGTGGCTCAGGGCTACCTGCCTAAGGAATGGTGCTACCCACAGTGGGTTAGGCCCTTTTGCATCAATTAACAATCAAGACAACTCCCCACCTCTTCCAAGACATACCCATAAGTCAATCTTAGCTGGTCAATCCCTTCAAATGGAACTCCCTTCTTAGGTGACTCTAAGATGAGTCAAATTGGCAGAGCTAAGTATGATACTACATAAGTAGCAAGATCACGTCCTTGCCTTTGATTTAAGGAGTCACTGTCTTCCTGGGCATTGCTGAGGATATGATTTGTTTTTGTTTATATTTAAGTCTACCTGCACAGTTTCTGTTTTTCCTGGTCTCCTGTTTTATGTTTATTTTTGCCTGTGTATGTGGGCTTTCTCTGCTGAGTCCCTGGCTGTTCATTTAGATTTAAGAGTGAGTAGGATGGACTTGCCCCATTGACCTGACTTTTGAGGGCCTGCCAAGTTTGTACAGAATATGATGGATGGCATGCATAAGGGTACTAAAAGAGGCCACATTTAGAGTTGGTCCCCAGCAAAGACACATTATGACTGGGTTCTGAAAAAAATGAGGGAGAGAAGTACCTGGATCCTGGTAAAAGCTCCATGGTCACATGGAGGAGAATACAGCCATTGTAGAGGGGCAGTGGTATGAAGAAAAGGGAAAATAAATCTGACAACTCTCAGTTCTCTGCGGGCATCTGGGACTAGAGCAGTGTGTCCGTAGCTCAGTAGAGCCTGCCCATGGGATGCGGTGTGTGGTTTATCGTCTGGAACACAGAGCACAACAGGGAGGAGCTTGAGGTGGATCCCAGGGGTCATTCTCTAGGGAACAGTCCAGGGTCCCCAGGAGAGTCATAGAGCTCCTGGGTGGGGGTGGGTGGGTGGGTGGGGGAGATAGGGGGTGGGGAGAGGGAGGCGGGTCTCCTGCAAACAAGGAAAGACGTCTGTATGTGCATCTGGCCCCAGTCTGCATTCTCTCATGTCCCAGACCCAGTCTCCTTTGCCCCTGCTGCCCAGGACCTTAGTGTGTTCAGGAGGAGGAACAGAGTCACTTCCCTTTCTACTGTGTGAATCCCAGACACACACTTAGGGTTGTGGCTTCCTCCTGTCTGAATCAGTCACCACTTCTCTTCCAGGAACCAGCTGAACTGCCTCGGTTCTGTGCATTTCCTTTTATCCCCCCTTATTCCCCTGTTTTATTTACTTTTGCTTGGAAATGGAATTACCTAACGTTTCTACATGTGCTTTAACAAAATGACATACACTAATCATTCAGAGGTCCTTAACATTATCTCCAATGTCCAGTCACAATGTAAAATGAGCAGTAAAAAGAAGACGATGTTTGGACAGGACATCTCCAGTGGAATACATTTAAGGACCAAAAAAAACCCCAAAACAAAACAAAAAGTGAAGAAATCTTAGCCTTTGCATTGGATATGTTCTTTTTAAATGATAATTGCCTAAAGCTTGTGTAAACTATAGTTTGGAGTGCATGAGTAGCAAGCTGCCCTCATTTGCTTCCTATCGCTGTGATAAACAGCATGACCAAGAGCGACATGGGGAGGAAAGGGCTTATTAGGCTTACACACCCCGATCATAGTTGATCTCTGAGGGGAGTCACACAGGAACTCAAGCAGAGGCAGAGGCAGGGACCATGGAGGGGTGCTGCTTACTAACTTGCTTCCCAGGGCTTACTCAGCTTGCTCTCTTATAGAACCCAGGACCAACCACCTGCTTAGGGTGGGTAGGGACTGCCCACATAAACCATCAATCAAGAAAATGCCCCACAGACATGTCCATCCATCAATTCCATGGAGGTTCTCTCTTCCAAGGTGACTCTAGTTTTGTGTCAAATTGACAAAACCTTACCTGCACAGACAGTCATCCCTAGATATGATGGGGGATTGGTTTCAGGAACACCACAATACCCAAATCGCTGGCTGCCCAAGTCCTTTACATAAAATGATGTAGTATTTGCATATAACCTGTATATAAATTCTCTCACTGTGTCATCTCTAGATTACTTATATCATAGTGTAATATAAAGTCCATATAGTTTTCATACTGTGTAGTTTAAGGCATAATGACAATACGGTTGCAATTAAACCTTTTTCACTCTCTAATATTGTTCTAGTATGCTATACAGTCCTCCTTACCAAGATAAAAGTTTTATTCAATTATATCGGTTTAGTTCCATATTCTAAGTTCTATAGAAAACCTGGTTCGGGTAGATGTAACACAGTATTCTCAGTCCATGACTGGTTAAATTTACTCATAAGTCAAAAGGCCTGGAGAGTCCATTGTAAATTTATGTTTTGGGAAGCAGGGTTTTTACTGTGGGGGAAGTAGTGTGGGGAAGGTGAGGCAAAGCTCTATAGATCTTGGTTTGATCTTCCATTTAAAACACTGACTATACTCTGTTCATGCTGTGAAGAAGTGAAAAATTCACAAGTTCCCCACACACTGTTCTTGCTGGAAATGTTTGACCTAACCCTCATCACGAGAAGTGAGTCAGACAATTCTAGAATGTAGCATGATTTGCAGAAACTCTTCGGGGATTTCACGAGGAGCAGATGGAGGTGATGGGATTGTGTCAGTGGATGCAAGAAGAACAAGACAATGTAGTTGGTTTTTTACTCTTTGGGGGCCTGCCATCCAGCTCCCAAATAAATACACAGAGACTTATTCTTACTTATGAAAGCCCGACCTTAGCTTGACTTGTTTGTAGACATCTTTTCTAACTTAAATTATCCAGTTTCTCTTTAACTATCTTTTGCCTTTGGCTTTTTACCTTTCTCTATTCTATATATATTTCTTTCCTTTTTACTCTGTGGCTGACTGTTTGGCTGGGTGACTGACCCCTGGCGTCCTCCTCTCCTCCTTTTCTCAATCCTCACTCTCTTCCCTAGATTTCTCCTCCTACTTATTCTCCCTGCCTGCCAGCCCTACCATTTCTCTGTCCTGCCTAGCTATTGGCTGTTCAGCCCTTTATTAGACCAACCAGGTGTTTTGGACAGGCAAAGTAATACAGCTTTACAGAGTTAAACAAATGCAACATAAAAGAATGCAACACATCTTTGCATCATTAAACAAATATTCCACAGTATAAAAGAATGTCACACACCTTAAAATAATGTTCCATAACAAGACAAGGCTTGAGTGTGAACCTTTAACTCCATTTTCAGTCAAGGGGAGAGCTATCTATGTAGGATACTGTTACACAGAGTAGTGCCAGCTTCTGCCAGGTTCAGCAGGAGGCAGCTGTGTGTGCCATGCCAGCCAAGACAGAAGCACTTGATGAGTCTTGAGTGAGTTCATTGTGTTGTTATTTTGGAAATTTTAAGTAGAAATACAAGTAAAATAAGACAAAGTGTGATAAAAATAGTAAGCAAACAAAAACAGTTTGCTTTAAAATTTCAAAAGACCCATAATACTAGAAAGATTTTGCTTTGTGAAATAAATGACCAAAGCACCCTGAAATCAAAGCGGAAAGGTGATGAGAATGTACCAGACAAACCATTTCACATCAGAAATGTGAAGGCTGGACTAGAGAGATGATCCGGTAGTTAAGAGCACTCACTACTCTTTCTGAGGACTCAAGCTTGGTCTCTGGCACCCATGTAACAGTGCAGAATACCTGTAACTCTAATTCCAGGGGATCTGGTGCCCTCTTCTGACCTCTGTGGGTACCTGCACACACATGGGGTACATAAACTCACACTCACACACATACACATACATTTTAAAAAATATTTTTTATTAAACTTTTTTTATATGGCATATTTTGATCATGCTTTTCCCCTCCCCAAACTCCTCTCAGATCCTCCCTGTGGTGCTCTGAGTGGGAATGACTCCCACAGGCTCATATATTTGAGTGCTTGGTCCCCATTAATGGAACTTTTTGGGAAGGATTAGGAGGTGTGGCCTTGTTGGAAGAGGTATGTCATTGGGGAGGGGGGGCGCGTTTGAGGTCTCAAAGGACTTGCACTATTCCCAGTTAATTTGCTCTCCTTCTGCCTCATGCTTGTGGATCAGATGTGAGCTCTCAGCTACTGCTCCAGGGCCGTGTCTGCCTACATGCTGCCATGCTTCCTGCCATGATTGGCGTGGACTCACTCACTCTCTGAAACTGTAAGCAAAACCTTTATTAAATGCTTGCTTCTGGAAGTTGCTTGGTTATGATGCCTCTTCACAGTGACAGAAAAGTCACTAAGACCCTCCCCACTTCACGACTCACCCAAGTTTATGTTCTCTCTTTCTTTGAAACAAGCAAACAAACCGCAAAACATGAACCTAAACAAGCAAAAGACCAATAAGATAAAAATCAGCACCCTCTCAAACAATTAGTTCACAAAAACAAAAACAAACAAACAAAAACAAACAAGCAAACCAACACCACAGAGTTTGGAATGTCTTAACCACTTACCCCTGGGCGTGAGGCCTGCCCTGGAGTGTGATTGATATAACTCACTGGAGAAAATGGATTTTCCCCCTTGCCAGTGGGTATCAATTGCAGATAGCTTCTTGGTTGGGGGTAGGACCTCATGTCCACTTCCCCCTCTCAGCGCTGGGACCCCATTTGGTTTGAACCTGTGCAGATCTTACGTGTGCTGCTACAGGCTCTGTGAGCTTGCTTGGGCATCAGTCCTTTTGTGTCTGGAAGACACGGTTTTCTTAGAGTCACCCATCACGACTGGCTCTCTCAATCTCTCCGCCTCCTCTTCTGAACAGATAGATCCCCGAGCCTTGAGGGAAGGGGTCTGATGACATTTCATTTAAGACTGCATGCTCCAAAGTCTCTCATTCTCTACACATTGTCCAGTAAAATTTAAAGTCTTTTTTAAAAGGAAACATAAAGGACTCTTCAGAATATTTTCTCAAAGACAGCTGACCTTTTACAGGCTTCATCTTCCTCTTTTTTTTTCTGAGACAGGTGTGGTTGATATATTGTGTACCCCAATAAACTTATCTGGGAGTCAGAGAACAGAACAGCCACTATATTAAACATGAAGGTTAGGCAGTGGTAGCACATGCCTTTATTTAAAGATTTATTTATTATGTATACAGCATGTATGACTACATGCCAGAAGAGGGCACCAGATCTCATTACAGATGGTTGTGAGCCACCATGTAGTTGCTGGGAATTGAACTCAGGACCTCTGGAAGAGCAGTCAGTGCTCTCAACCTCT
Source organism: Peromyscus maniculatus bairdii (assembly GCF_049852395.1). Classification (NCBI taxonomy): domain Eukaryota; kingdom Metazoa; phylum Chordata; class Mammalia; order Rodentia; family Cricetidae; genus Peromyscus; species Peromyscus maniculatus. The sequence continues at coordinate 24,641,524 of NC_134864.1, forward strand.
GAGCCATCTCTCCAGCCCAGCACATGCCTTTAATCCTAGCATTCTGGAGGCAGAGATTCATCCAGATCTCTGTGAGTTCAAGGTTACACTGGAAACAGCCAGGCATGGTGACACACACCTTTAATCCCAGCACTTGAGATCTCATGTCTTCCTTGGGAAAGACACACATCTTTAATGCCAGGAAGTAACGGCAGGAAGCAGAAAGGTATACAAGGTGTGATGATCAGGAACTAGAAGCTTTTTAGCTTTTAGGCATTTTAGCAGCAGATTAGCTAAGATCCATTCTGGATGAAGACTCAGAGGCTTCCAGTTTGAGGAAACAGGATTGGCTGAGAAGATGGCAAGGTGAGGTTATCTGTAGCTTTTTCTGTCTCTCTGATCTTTCAGAATTTATCCCAATACCTGGCTCCATGTATTTCATTTATAAGACAAGTTAACAATTCGTTTACAGACAGGGTCTCACCATGTAGCCATGGCTGTCCTGGAACTCACTCTGTAGACCAGGCTGTCCTGGAACTCAGAGATTTGCCTGCCTCTGCCTCCCAAATGCTGGGATTAAAGGCGTGCATCACTATCCCCAACCAGTCTTTATCTTCCTAATTCCAGTGGCCAGACACCCAGAACCCACACCACCTTCCTGTCCTTTAGTTGGATGCTGTTCTGAGGTCGGGAAGCCTGGCCACTTGACTCCTTTCTTCTATGATGCAGACCAATTAGAGCTTCATTTTGAGAAAATTCTGGCAAAATTCTAAAATGGTGCTACTACAAGGCATGAAAAGACTTCATTTTCTAATGCTTTCATTTATACCGTTCACAGTGAAGCTTAGCATTGCTTCTTATTGAGCATTTCTCTTTCTCTCCCTCCGATTTCCTTTTTACCTCCCGATTATTTTTTCCCCCATTAAATCTATTGTCCTTTTTCTAGTTGCCCAGAAGGCAACTAATATTATATTCTCACTTTTTCCATTAGTTTGTCATAACCGTTAGAAATATTTCCCTAAATTTGGCACACATCTTTCCATTTTGTTTTAGGATATGTCTTGTATAACAGATGTTTTTAGTATGTTTTACTCTTATCACCTAAAAAATGTACTAATTAAAAAAAAAAGCAAACATTTCTGGGCTTTCTGTAAAGCTAGTCAGCTCAAATACTATTGAAAAGAGTCACATGCCCCAGTCTAAGTATTGGGACATATAAAGCCAGCCCATAGCTTCCGGCACCATCCTGCAAACACAATTGAATTGGTCTCTTCTGTGTTGTCTGCACAAGGCTGTTATCAATCAAAGGAGTGATGGATAATTGGACTGTGCACATCAGACTCCAAGCATCTAGGAAAGAGAAGACTGTCTTCCAAGTTGCCTGTCAGATCTACAGCACTGTGAGGTTCCGACAGATACAGTAAAAGTCACCCACACATGCAAGCTCTGCTGTGTTCATGAGTTACAAAAAGGTCCAGAGTCAGAGCCTACTTTGAAAAAATGAGATGGAAGAGCCAGGAATGATTATGCACATCTACAGTCCCATCACTCAGAAGTCTAAGGCAGGAGGATTGCCAGTTGAAGACCAGTCTGGGTTATACAATGAGTCTCAGGTCAGCTTGGTCTACACAGTGAGACTCTGTCTCAAAGAATAAAAACAAAACAAATGTGATGGAAGAGAACAGATCTGCTATTGTACCTTTTTAAGTCCCAGCATCAGAAGGAAGTGGAGTTTTGGAGGAGCAGGTTATTTTACACACTTCCACAGGGGTCACTTGGTACTCAAGGTCTTCTTGGAGACTCCCAAGAAGACTACCCAGCCACATTGCCTCAGTTGTCTGGCCTGAACCTACACAGAGAAGAGAATGGGCCCAGGGCCATCTCTTGTGATTTCAAATACCAGATGTTTCTTTGACTGCTTATATGTCACATTCCAGACTTTAAAAAGCATACTGCTTTTTTGTTTCATTTTGTTTTGAGACAGTTCCACTATGTAATCCAGACTGTCCTCAACCTTGATGTCCTCCTGCCTTAGCCTCCCAAGTGCTGGGATTAAGAGTGTTTGCTTTTGCACTCAGTTGGCATGTGTGCTTTGGATAGAACACTGGGTGTAACATTACCCATGCCACCTCGTATCTGTGCACCAACTACCTCCCTAATCCATTAAGCATGTCTTATTCTTACTTCAGCATCCATGGTCTCTAATGAGAAAACAATTCAGGATCTTCTTTGAAATTAAAAAAATGGCAACTGAAATTATAGCCCTTCTTTCATTAAAAAAAAGTGTGTGTGTGTGTGTGTGTGTGTGTGTGTGTGTGTGTGTGTGTGTGATGGCTATTCTTGGTTGTCAACTTGACTGCAGCTGGAATTAACTAAAAACCCCCCAAAAGGGACTTTTTCTCCCCTTAATTTGAAGTGACTCAGGAGGAAGAGATAGGTGGATCTGTGAATTCGAGGCCAGCCTGGTCTACAAAGCAAGTTCCAGAACAGCCAGCCAGGGCTACACAGAGAAACTCTGTCTCAAAAAAGACAAAAAAAAAAAAAACAAAAACAAAAACAAAAAAACCCACAAAAAAACCCAAACCCCAAACCAACCAATCAACCAAAAAAAACCACAAAAAAACCCAAAACAAAACAAAACAAAAAAACAAAAAACACAAATAAAACCAACCAACCAACCAAACAAACAAAACACAACAGTCCCCCCCTCCCCCTGCCAAAATACCACTAGTCACCAGAGGGCTGGAGAATTGGCTCAGTGGTTCAGAGTACTTGAGTTCTTCCAGAGGACTGGGGTTCAAGGACTCATTCGGCTGTTCACAATCATCTGTAACTCTAGTTACAGGGGATGTGACACATGCTTCTGACCTTCTTGGGCACCAGGTACACATGTGAAGCACATACATACATACATGCAGGCAAAACACTCAATAGACACAAAAAAACAGAAACAAAAATTCCCAACCATCACTTACAGCTTCTGGGGCTTGCACTCTGTTTGCAAGTACTTCATGGACTGATCCATCCCCTGAGTCAAGATCATTGCCCCCCTTTAAACAGCCTCCTTCCCTGTCTGTGGAGATAAGAAGGAACACTGGATCCTGCCTTCCTGGACCTCCCAGGAAACTTCTCTTTGACAAACACTAACGCTGGGCTCTGATCTCTGGCTCCCCAGCTGAAAATCCAGGGACAAGGCCACTTCCGGCTGAGATGAGCATTGTTTAATGCATTTATTAGGCACTTCTATTTTATCTTCTTGGACTTTCCATCTCCCTCCTTCATTCATTTTGATGGTCCTGTTAGATTTTCTGGTTGAATGGAGTTCTCCCCTCTCAACCCCCACAGTGAGTCAAGATGACATAAAGGAGCCATGTGAATACAATGTGGGAGGACAAGAAACAGGAGACCAAGTTTGCTTTTACCTCCATTGCTAGAAGGGAGACCTCCTCCTATTCTCTTGCGTGAGTGAAGATAAGAGACCATGCTACTTGTAGTTTCAGCCATAAATCTGGATATCCTATTATTACGAGGTTTCTCAGACTGGCGAATTCTAATTCTAGTTTCTCTTCTTGCTCTTTCCTCCAATGTTTTGGACATTAGATATTTGTTCTATGCACAGCTGGCTCCCCAGAGCCTGGTCTCTACAGCTTTGTCTTCGTCACACCCTTTCTTGCTTGCACGGAGCTTGCCTCTGTGAGTCAGCTCCTGGCACGGTCCCTGCACCTCATCTGGTCCACCTGCATGTGATGGCACAGCACACTCACTAGACAGGGCTGGCACTACTCTCCTCCCCGCACTGCCCCCAAGAAGATGCTTCATAACAGGACAGTCTCATTATAGACAAGCTAGTATTCATAATTGCTCCTTTGCATGTATTCATATGATGCTATTTTTTCCAGGCATTGATTGATGTCTATTCAAAATGAGCATGCTTGGAGGAGTGTTCCCCTGCAGCAGGAGCTGTCTGTGCCCTGCCTGGCTCACTTTGGCACCCGTATCTAAATGTGCAATCAGCTTCTTACTATAAGAACCAGTGACTCTGCCATAGAGATTTCAAGAGCATGCTTGACTGATGGAGAGACAAATTAAAATCCCTGGATTTCCTGTTCTTTGAGAAATATAGAGAGGTTCTTGCTCTCTGCTTGGCACAACCCTGAAGCATGGGCCAAACCAGAGTTGGCAGGTTTTTCCTTTAAAAGGCCATATGGTAAACATGTTAGACGTGGTAGACTAAGTCTCCATCACATGGCAACTGTTCAGCTCTACATTATAAGGTATAAGCAGCCATAGCATAGACATACACAAATAGATGGGCGTGGCTCTGCTACAAATAAAATTTTTATCTGTATCGATTAAAACAAGAATTTCGGGCTGGAGAGATGGCTCAGAGGTTGAGAGCACTGACTGCTCTTCCAGAGGTCCTGAGTTCAACTCCCAACAACCACATGATGGCTCACAACTATCCGTAATCTGGCTCCCTCTTCTGGCCTGTAGACATACATGCAAGCAGAACACTGCATACATAGTAAATAAATAAATTAAAAAAATTTCAGTAACTTTTTCATGTCACAGCATACTTTTCTTCCCTGGATTATCTTCCAACCATTTTAAAATCATAATGACCAGTCTTACCTACGGGTCATAGGAACCCAATGGCCTTGGTTTACCCGCTGCAGTTTGCTGATTCTAACCTAAGTAGCTTTCCAGAGGTCCCTGGAGAGCTGGGCCTCATGGCCCACAGCAGGGTCTGCTCATTAGATGCCTTATATTATTTCTCTCCCTTCCCTGGCTTATTCACCTACATGCCAGGATCGTCTTCCAAGAATACTACTTGTCTCCGAAGCCCTTCCAGATTCCTACTCTGTTCTTCGATCTCTCACCAGACTGGCAAGTTGGGTTTTCTGCTCCCCTTTCTGCCTAGAGGAACAGAACATGGATACTTAGAGCAGGTCAGCTCCGGCAATCACATAGCACAGCACCTGGATCCGTATCCCCAGACCCACCATATCCATCAAGCTTCCGAGCTCTTGACTCTCATCCCACTTCCATTAAGATGCCTCAGTAAAGGAAGTTGTCCTCTTGGAGTCACTGACATTGTGTCCTGAATAAGGTGTGTGTGTGTATGCGTGTATCAGTTACTTTTCTGTTGTGATAAGATGCCACGACCAAAAGCAATTTATGGAGGAAAGAGTTTATTTTGGTTTGTGGTTCCAGAGGGATTAAGAGTCCATTATGTCGAGGAAGCATTCCAGTGAGTGGTAGGCAGGAGCAAGAAGCCGAGAGATTACATTTTATACCACAGGCACAAAACAGAGCAAGCAGACTGGAAGCAGACAAGACACTCTCAGAGTCTGCCCCAGTGATGTCACTTCCTCTGGCACTTTCTAAAGGTTCCATTACATCTCCCAACAGTGCCACAAGCTACAGGCCATGTATTCAGATACCTAGCCTATGGAGGACATTCCTCATTTCAACCTCCACAGAGAAGCAATGGAGACACACTCATTGAGTACCTGCCTCGTGATTGCCACTTAAGCTACAGGTGTGTGCTGTGCACTCTCAGATTCTCCCTTTCAGTTCTATAATGATGAGTAAACAGGAGTCCATATCATCCAGTTTGCAGGGTGGACACCAAGCTCCAGAGAGGGCAAGAGCTGTCATTGCAGAGGGGGTGACCACCGGCTACCTAATGGCAGTACTGTGCATCCTTATCCACTGAGCTCTGAGGATACTGAAGCAGGCAGAGTAGAGGCTAAGCTGGTCTTGGAGCTCACAGGGCTTGCTTGGAGAGAATCAACATCTAGCATGAGTTGATAGGCAGAAGTTATGCCTAAGTAGAGGGGAGAAGGCAAGACCACAGTGTGACCTTCGGTTCAGAGCCATACGGGAGACATCCAGAGATGGTCTCGTCTGGAGCTTAGAGTGACAGAGAGGCAGGCTGTGGGTAGAGGTGAGAGGTGAAGTTGCAGGCTAGAGGACGGTGGATGAACATCCCTAGGAAGTGTTCTAGATAGCTGGGCTTCATCCCAAGGCAATAGAAATACTTCAGGAGCCTTGAAGGCTTCATCGCTTCACCTTTTGCTCTTAAGGTCCCTCTCTGCTTAGAATGGAGAACTGACAGGAAGGGGGTGGGACTTGATGACTTGATAGAAGGATGACAGTGAATGACAATAACGCATAGGTCTAGACAGGGGTCTGAGATGGGACCGGGCCAAGGTGAAAGGTAGGAGATTGGTAGGAATTGTATAAATCGGTAGGATAAGGTGACTGATTAGTTGGATGGGTAAAGGAAAGTTTTCCAAGTGTTTGCTTTGTGTAACTGGCTGGAGGGGGGTGGAGGGGGTGGCACCTTCCTCACAGAGGGGCAAGGAGGCAGACTTAGTGTTGACGTCGGTGTTAACAAACCCAAGTATGCGTGTGCTCAATTATCCATCCAACAGTTTTGTTGGAGTGCATCCTACATGCCAGGCACTGTCACCGTGAAGGCACTGGGAGGAAGTGATTCCAAACCTGGGGCCATAAGGAGAGTCGTGTTTGGTGACAAACACGTGTTTCTGCTGAATAAATAGAATCTCACTTTAACTGAAAGAAGAGGACTGCAGCCACACCACAATATCAGAACCTTGCACATCGGGGGGTGGGGGCGGGTGGGGGAAGCCTGTCACCCAGACAGCTGCGATGATGTGAGTAGATGTCCCACAAAAGGTTCATGTGTGAGAGGCTTAGTCTCCAGTTCTCGATGCTGTTAGGAGAGGGTAGAGCTGTTAGGAGGAGCCTCCTTGATGAAGGGAGTTAGGTCACTGGGGGCATGCAGGAAGCCTTTCTGCTTCCCACCTGTCATGAGATGGGCAGCTTCGATCCACTACGTATTCCCACTGTGGTGTGCTGCCATGCCACAGGCCCGAGGGTAGCGGGGCCAAGTAACCACGGACTAAGATCTCTGAAACTGTGAGCCCACATGAACCTTCTTTCCTCCTCGTGAATTGATTATCCTGGGTATTCTGTCACAGTAACAGAATGCTAACCCAACTTATAGCAAATGAACAAGAGAGATGGAAATAACACGGAGTGGTAACACCCCTGATTTCCTCTGAGGCCCCACATCTGGGGCTGCTTTCCAGTTCCAGTCAACCCCAAATACTCCGTTCCTGAGTGTGCGGATGCTGCATCCTGGAAACGAAGCAAGGGTTGATAGTCACATTTTCTGTTTTAAGACAAACTTCTGGGCTTTGGAAGGGGTGGCGGTGGGCAGGGAATAATCAAGCGATTGCTAAAGGCCAGAGACTCTTCCTCAGTGATCTCCTGGATGCTCTGGAGAGACGTGCATCTCTCTTTGCCGACATTATCTATCCACGAACGTTCCTCGACCACCAGCACCTCACAGCTTGACCTCTCAATTGGGATTTCAAATGTGGTTTCTGGCCAGTCCCTGTATATGTCTTCTGAATCCATGTCCCTCAGTGAAGCTTCATCTTTGGCTATGAGGCACTGTTCCACGATGATATTTTCAATTCTCAGTTCCTCAGTTCCATACAGAGGGTCCCTAGCCATGGAAAGATCTGGGCCGACCACTCTGACGTGACATGGCAGTTTTGTGACTTCGCACAGCTCCCTCAGGGTCCCTGGTCCAGCATCATCGAACAGCTCCAGGAAGTCTCCTTCTGCGAACAAGGGTAGTTTGACGTGGGCCTTGGTGGCAATGTTCAGACACTTGAGGACCTCCACCCTGTGCAGCTCTCTGTCAATCTCCGCAGACACCACGCTCTTCTTCAGAGCCAGGAAGCACTCATTGGCCGTGAAAGATGCCAAAGGCCCCAGGCAGGAGGTGTAGTCCCTGGTGGACCGGAAGCAGAGCTGTCTATGTCGCATGGCTGCAGCAACATCAGAAACAGCACAAAAGTAGCGACCCCTCCTGAGTACCAGGCCCTGATAGGTGTATGGGATGAGAAAGCACCTCCCTTTCTGTCCTTGAGAAATCTCCGTGGCAAGGAACTTTTTCACTTCTTCAGTCCTGAGGATGGTTAAGAGCTGCCCACACTTCAGAGGCTTCGTCAACGCCTTGTTCTCCGACAGGACCACACTCATTATTTTAATTCTCACTGGGAATCTGTTTGTCTCCATACCGTAGATTTGTCTCATCGTCGTCAGCGTGAGGGGCTGACAATCCAAGCGGGTTATCTCGGTAATATGGATGTCCAAGTCGGAGGGGATGCTGACCTGGTTCTCACCTGGGAAAGTCAAAAGGCAAACAGCATGAGGCTTTCAAGAAAGGAGTGAGTTTGGAAGGAAGCTCGGGTCATGCATTCATAAATTTGTTCATGGGTCTACACTTTTTAATCCCCTCCTATTGGCTGTAACATTTCACCTAAGAGTCACATAATATGTTAAACTGACTGATGGCAGGACAGTTCAAGCTTGCTTTCTTTCCTTTCTTTTCTTTCTTTCTTTCTTTTCAATCTTTCTTTCTTTCTTTCTTTCTTTCTTTCTTTCTTTCTTTCTTTCTTTCTTTCTTTCTTTCTTTCTTTCTTTCTGTTTTTTGAGACAGGGTTTCCCTGTGTAGCCCTGGCTGTCCTGGATCTCACTCTGTAGCCCAGGCCGGCCTCGAACTCACAGAGAGCCACCTGCTTCTGCCTCCTGAGTGCTAGGATTAAAGGCTTGCCGGCCAGCTCAAGCCTTCTTTTGATGTGTGATCCGTCAGTGTAAAAATGCAATAGTGCAATTGCATTCTCTATCAAAGACACGAGGGGCCCAGCTTGAAAGCATGGGCAGAGCTGCGTGTGCCATGGCTTATTGTGTTTCTTCCATATCCACAGTCCTCACCAAGACCCCGGGCAGCCACAGAAGCTCTAGCTGCCCTTTTCTGTGGTTAAGACTCAGATGAGACTTTTGGTAGCTTTTGGGAGAATCAAGTGGCTTCTAAGACAGGCCATCTGAAAAGACTTTAATACAAGATTGAAAAAACAAATCTCTGGATAGAGCATGGGAGAGAGTCCCAGAAACCAGTTACCCTCCCCTGTGTATTTAGCAGAACCAGCACCGTCTAGTTGGGGCACTGGGCAGCAATGGCGTTGGGAGTCCCTCCTCCTTGCTTACTTCCCTGAGTTCTCCAAAAACTTCCATTTCTTCACTGACCATCATGTGAAGGACGGAACCACCTTCGCAGGTCAGCCCCAGGCTCTGGGCTGGATGAAGAGGGGCCTTGAAGGCTAGAATAAAATGATGGCTCTGGGCTGAAGAGATGGCTCAGGGGTTAAAATCACTGGCTGCTCTTCCAGAGGTCCTGAGTTCAATTCCCAGCACCCACATGGTAGCTCATGACCAAATATAATAAGATCTGATGCCCTCTTCTGGTGTGCAGGTATACATGCAGAGCACTCATACATAAAATATAAATAAAATAAAATTTTTAAAAAAATGATGGTCCTTAGAGTGGGATGGGGGAACGGGATTTGCTTGGAGCCAGATAGGAAGGTGCAGACATATGTATTTCAACATCACTGTATTTCAGAAGGATGAATAGGAGTCTATCAGAGTGTGGCTTTGGCCTTGAACTCAGCATCCTCCTGCCTCAGTCTCCTGAGTGCTGGGAGCACAGGCTTGCAGAGATTTCTTTTGCTTAAACAAAAATATTTTATTTTTATTTATGTGTATGATGGTTTGGCTGCATGTATGGATGTGCCCCGTATGTGGAGGCCGGAAGACAGCATCAAAACTGCCGGAACTAGAGTCACAGACAGTTGTGCGCCATCACGTGGATGCTGGGTCCTGAACCCAGGTCTTCTGCAAGAGCAAGTGCTTTTCACTGCTGAGCCATCTCTTCAGTCCCCTTGCTTAGATTACCTTTAGAGATGGAAACAACAACACATGGCTGCTAAGGTGGTAGTTTTTGGAGGATCTCTGTGTGGTCTTTCAAACTTCAGATGTCCCAAGTGGGAGATGGCCTTGAGCAGGCAATGAAGGGATGGAACATGTACACAGCACAAGGAGTGAGTAGCTGCCTCCAGCTTCTCATCCCTCCCCTCTTAGGTTTCCCTCAAAAATTAACATGTGAAAATGACCAGAAGGTTTGACTATGTGTATCTTTTTCATCACCTCTGAGCTATCTTGCTGGCCTGCCAATAATAGTTTTTGAAGATGAAATAGGTTTATTGTTTTTTTTTTTCTAAAGTGAGTAAGCGAATGTGTTTTCAATTTCCCAGTTAATTTATAATACAGTCGCTTTGGTTAGAAAAAAGACTTATTTACTTTTATTCACATTTGTGTGCATGTGTACATACATTTTATTACACACACACACAAACTATATATATATATATATATATATATATATATATCCTGTCTGTGTGTGGACCCACAGAAGCCAGGCCTTGGGTTCCTTGGCATCCAAGGCGAGTGACTTGAAGTGGTTGCTGGGAACGAAACTCAGTTTCTCTGGAAGAGCAGCCAGTGCTCTGAACCACCGATCCATCTCTCTCAACGTCACTATTGATAAGTTCAGCTCAAATAAACTGATGTCTGCATGACTCCTGGCCACGGTTCCAGCCTGTGTCACAGAACTTTGTTGTTGTCCTCTGTCACTCAGGGAATAGGAAACGCTGGTCTCACCACGGTGTTGAAAACATGAACCAAAAACCAATTCCAGAGTCTAGATTTGTTGTTCAGGGATCTTTACCAGCCTGGCTAGGTCTTCTCTGATGGCAATACCAAGTCAGGTCACTTTCCAAAGCTGTCTTAAGAGCCTGGCCTTAATTTTTGTCAAACTTAGTTCTTCTGGGACTAACTCCACCGTTAAGTGTGTTGGGCCATGGTCTGGTCCATAGTCATTGTCACCTAGATATCTCAGTGGACGATGCTGATAGCCTAGGATTTAAGGGCTTGTTCAAGTGCAATGTACATTGACCTGTCAGTGACATTAACCAAAATTTTATTAAAAATTAAAAAACATATATTTAAAAAGATTTATTTCATATGTATGGTTGCTTTGCCTACACAATGTCTGTGTATCACACGCACATCTGGTGCCTGCAGAGGCCAGAAAAGGGTACTGGGCCCCCATAACTGGAGTTGTAGATAGTTGTGAGCTGCCACCTGGGTGCTGGGAATCAAACCTGGGTCCTCTAGAAGAGCATCAGGTGCTTCTAACTGCTGAGCCAGGTCTCCAGCCCCACAAAGAATGCTTTTCTGAGGTAGAATCTTACTGCTTCCCAGGCTATTCCCAAACTCCTGGGCTCAAGCCACCCTTTGTCTGTGTCTCCCAAGTAGCTGGGCCGACAGGAACACACCACTACACTGGGTTGAGTCACACTTAAATTTTAAGGGTGTTTCAATTTCTTTGTCTCTTTGAAATCAGTTCCATCTTATTTCTTTTTATTTAAAAAATTTAAACAAAATTTTATGTATATGGGTGTTTTGCCTTACATGTACATCTATGTCCCACATGTGTGCAATGCCCACAGAAGCCTGAAGAGGGAGCCAGATCTCTTGGAACTGGAGTTACAGATAGCTGTGAGCTGCCGTGTGGGTGCTGGGAATTGAACCCAGGTCCGTTGGATGAGCACCCAGAGCTCTTAACCTCTGAGCCATCTCTCTAAGCCCTCCCCACCCTTTCAGTGCTAGGGATTGGACTCAGGACTTCACACACGCTAAGCACATGATCTACCACTGAACCGCAGCCTCAGCCCTACCTTGATCGTATTTTTAGCAATAAACACTGTTCATTCATCTTAGGAGAAGCCGTATGCTATATACCTCAGAAGCCAGAGTGAGACAAAGGGGGATCGTCCCAGCAAGAATGCATTAGGAAGAGGCCTGGATTTTAGGTGATTCAAGTCAGTCAGAGAGATGCTTCCGGAGTCAGCCACACAACTGCACACGGGTGAGAGAGCCAGTCCTCACCCTGAGGTCCCCTTGGGACCGCTAGACCCACCACTTCCCGTCACTCTCACGGCTCTTCTTGTTATTACTTAAAAGGCCAGGCAGATAGAGAATAAAAAATGGACATGGAGCTAGGGAGACATCGCGGAGGGAGTGAGGGCTGGGGGAACAAGCTACGGTCAGTCTAAATACAGCCAATAAACAAGGTTGGAGCACAAATCAAAGTTTCTGTTGGAAACCCGGCAATGGAAACTACGAACACTCGAGTCCTGCCATGGAGCTAAATTAGTCTTTCACAAACATTGCCCACTTAAAGGGATCTTCCAGCCAGCGGCACTTTAAGGCCGCTGTAAATTCCTGTTTAATATAATGCAACATTTCTTCCCTGCAAAGGACAATAAAGCGATGCAGCCTGTGAGACGATAGGGAAGCGCACTGGAGTCTGGCTTTCCCATGGACTATAAACAAAAGCATAAAATTAATGGGTGGTGAGGGACTAGCTTTTATGATAACATAGAAGAACATACATCAATAATAAATTCACTCAAAGGAGAGACTTCTTCTTTTTTTTTTTTTTTTTAAATCTGCTCACAGTCCATCTGGCTGTCACCACGGTATGGAGATTTATTAAGGGAATCAAATTAAAGCATCCTAAGTCTACTTCAGGAAATGTGTTTAAATATATATGATGATAAGAATATAATAATGGGTGATGGGATGGAGTGGGTGTGTAACTAATCGGATAAATCACCTCTGGGGGGGGGGAGTGTGTCTTCAGCATCTAATAGTCCTGCATAAATCAAGGCGTGAAGCCAATGAGGTAGGACGTGGCCACTTTCTGAAAATGGAATCTTGGCATCTATTCTTGGGGTTCCTTAATCCACCCACCAATCTACACATCTGTGGACCTTGGCAAGTTGCCTGCCCAGCCTAGAGAGGCTGCTGTTTACCCTATCACAAGTTCTTGAAGCAAATACTCCTCCGTGCCTGTAGGGGGCAGCGTCCTTGCTTTTCTTGCTGTGGCATGGGTGTTTGGTCATGATCTGCGTCTGTCCTGTGAGAGTTTCTGTTTGGAAACCTGGAGAGGTGATATTAGACACGGTGGGATCAGGATAGTTCTAGTAGCACCCTGGTTACTGCCCAAGAGAGGGCTGTAGACTGATAATACTGCCTCCTTGTCGAGTCTTCTTGTCCTGCCATGTGATCTTTCTCTCTTGCAAAAACCCTGCCATGATGCCTGCCACCTGCCATCATGTCTCCACCAGAGTTGGTGCCATGCTATTTGGGCTTTTAGTCTCTAAAGCTAGGGGCTATAAAACCTAATTTCTTTATAATTGTCCCAGCTTCAAGTTTTCTTGTTCTAGCAACAGAAAACAGACCAATGCGTGCTCCAAACTATTTCGCCTTACTCACCTGGCAGATGTGCCGTCACTGAGAAATAGGGGTGCAAAACTAGATGGCCACTAAAGCGTTCTGGAACCAGGGGGTTGAGAAGCCTCAGGCGATGTTCTGCCTCCACCTTAACCCTGCGCTTCCTCCCTGCAAGCAGCTTCCACCGCACGATGGTGTCCATGGAGTAGAGCTGGTCATCCCGACATTCCTGGAAGTGGCCCCTGCAGTCCATGGGCAGGAGCATTCTCAGGGGAGGGTCCTTGTTCAGCACCTCACATCGCAGCAGCCTCCTCCCCTGACTCTCTTCAAAGCCAATTAAGGATAGTATTTCTCCTTTCCTAAGTTTCATGGGCAAGTCATCTGTGGAGATGGGGACTAAGTTCTGGAAGTGGGGAGGACTTCTGTGGGTCATAGGACTCTCGGAAAGTCGGACAGAATGGACTAAATCAGCCACAGTTTCAAACGGAACTGGATCTGCAATCAGCTGGAAGTTCCCTGCAGAGAAAATAACAGAAAAGAATGTTCAGGGTCTATCATGCACAGGAATAGTAAGACTATGGCTCCAAACCCCATACCATTTGGAAGTGCAGTGATGGTTATTATCATTGTTTAATACAGCTCTCTCACCTGCTGGATTCCAAGGACACAAAGGACCTTCCTCAGAACCGTCCTTCTCCATCCTACAGCCTCTGTTGCAAATCAGCAACTAGCGCCTCTCCCCTTCGAGAAGGCTGCCACACCTCTCATCTCTCCCCTTCCCAAAGACCACCGCACAACCTGCACCTGCCATTCCTGTGCTCAGGACCCCCTGGTATCTTCTTGTCGTCACTCAGACCACACCTGTCCCTAGCTCTTTGTTCCCTGCAGCCTGTCTCCCACCACTGTCCCCAGTACAGGCACACCTGGCAGTTACTCCTGAACGCGCACACTTCTCCTCACCCAACTGTCAGAGCTTTCTGGACTTCCTGCAGCTCATCTCAGTTTCTGTTTGGCGTATATCAGTGAGACTTTCTGAAATCACAGTTTGGGAACTTAGCACCCCTCTCTGTCCCTGCCCTGTCTGAAGACTGCACCGGTGGCTGCCTTTGCAGAGAAGCAGAGGAATGTGAGATTGCATGACCATCTGCCTCAGGATGGATCCCACAGGCACCGTAGCCAGGATCAAGTCCCCCTTTTCTCTCTCTCTGAGTGAATCGCATTGTGTAGCCCAGGCTGGCCTCAAACCTATGGAAATCTGCCTGCCTCTGTCTCCCAAGTGACATGTGACCTTACACTAGCCTGAGGTTCCCTTCTTAAGGCCACATTCATGACCATTTTTGTATCTTGCTGTTTTCTGAAAGATTAGTCATGAGCACTCTTTATTATTTTTTGTGTGCTGTTTTTTTTTTTTTTTTCCAGACAGGGTTTCTCTGTGTCATTTTGGTGCCTGTCCTGGATCTCGCTCTGTAGACTAGGCTGGCCTCAAACTCACAGAGATCTGCCTGGCTTTGCCTCCTGAGAGCTGGGATTAAAGGTGTGTGCCATCACAGCCTGGCTTGTATGCTGTTCTTGTCCCATTGTGTGCACACATAAACCTTCATCCCCCAATGTCAAGATCCTATCAAAATTTTTTTCTATTAGAAATTTGCACAGGTCAAAAAGTCTTTATCTTATAAGAGTATAATGTTTTCATTTATAATAGAAATTCCTCAGCCAATGAGAAACATTCTAGAATATTTAACGGAGTATGATGCTGCCAAAGGAAACCAGGCACATGTTCAGTCACGTGCTCACAGTGTTTAGGGCATGTTCTGTGTGTCCATGTGGATTCACTGCACACAGCAATCCCCCGTGTTAATGAGTAGTCCATTTCCCTGGTCATGGAGACTGATTCAGAGATGGGCACTGGACCCAAAGAGACCTCATCAGCATTCACTGGGACTTGGACAACACAGTAAGATAAGTTTTATAACAACACCTCATGGCCTACCCCACCCCAGACACTCCCGCACACAAAGGAAGTTACACACAATGCGCAGGAATGGGGCCAATAGGTAAAGGGAAGTCCAAAACAAAGCCAAGATACTCAGGGAACGAGAGTCAGGGAGTAGTTTCACTGTCCACACTGTTATAAACTGGGCGGTTCAGAAACACAGTACACAAGACTCTATTTCTATTGTCAAGGGTTGAGAAGTCTTAAATCACGGTGCCAACAGACCAACAGTCTAATGAGAGACTGCTTCCTGGTTCATAGGTGGTCATCTTTTCCTGATAACTTCACATGAAAGGCCAGGGTACTCTCGCAGCCTCTTTTATAAGGAAACAAATTACTATCATCAGGACTGCGGCTAAACACCTCTTAAAGGCACCGCCTCCCATTACGGTGAGGGCTGGGATTTCAGCATATGAAGTGGGGGTTGGGGAATGAACATTCAGGTCACAGTGGAGACAGGAAAACAAAGAGGAAAGAAGAGACCCCGGTAATTGAGAGACAACCTCTGGCTCTAGTTAAAACCACCCTTCTTCGCCTCAGCATTTTGGCCACACGAACCAGTAATTTCCCCTTTCTATCTAAGCTGTTTTAAATTGCTTTTCTGTCACTTGGAACTGAAAAGATTTTTTTCTAATAAATATGCCTCTCAGCTCACTCGGGACACACAGCTCTGGGACCAGCAAGTGTTTGAATCTTTGTCTGATGTGTTAGCCGCGTCTCACCAACAGTCGCGGCACCAACTGACATTTAATCTGTACCAAGAAATGTGATGGAAACAACTGAATATTAGAGAAGCTCATTATAGAGAAACGATTACAGTTCCTGTGATGGCATCAGGTGATTTTGTGTTCCTGATTTTCATAAATAGATTATTTTTCTTTGGTATTATTTATTTAGAATCTCACTACATAGCCTTGGCTGTCCTGGAACTCACTACGTAGATCAGGCTGGCCCTGAACTCACAGAGATTTGCCTGCCTCTGCCTCCCTGTACTAGGACTGAAGTGTGTACCACTGCACTGGGCTTCTCTGTTTTTGTTTTTGTAAGCAAAACAGCAATGCTTTCCCCAATGTTGCTCAGGCAACAGTGACAAAAAAAGGACTAATAAATTGGACTTCAAAAACATTAAACTGTTTTCTGCATCAAAGAACTCTCTATCAAGAAAGTGAAGAGACAGGCTGGGTGAAGGGACACACGCCTTTAGTCGAAGCACTCTGGAGGCAGAGGCAGGCAAATCTCTGTGAGTTCAAGGCCAGCCTGGTCTACAGAGTGAGTTCTAAGACAGCCATGGCTATGAAAAGAGACCCTGTCTTTAAAAAAAAAAGAAGGAAAAGAAAAGTGAAAACACAATCCATAGAATGGGTTGCAAATGTTGTCAAACCATGCAGAAAGGACACCCCTGACTCAACAGCAGTGCAACTACCTGATTATCAAAGGTTTGAACACACAGTTCTCCAGTTGACAATTAATAAGCTCATAAAAATGTGGTCAACTAGTTAGAGACAGCTGATTGGTAGTTGCTGAGGGCAGGGGACAGGAGAAGGGGCAGGCGAACAAGTTGATGGGAGCAGAGAATCTCAGACAGCTAGCAAAAATGTCCTAAAACTGGTTTATGCCAGTGATCACACAGTTGAGTTCTACACTGGAAATGAGGGAACCCTATTATACACAAAACATGCTCCTGTAAAGCTGAAAAACAAAACAAACCAGGACGACCCTACTCTAGCAATGTTTCTGGAAATACTTTGAAGAAACCAGCCACAGGGGAGCACACTCACTCCAGGACTCAGGGAGTAACAGAACCGCATAGCTTCCCCCGCCCTCGAAGCCTTGCTTGCATTTAAAATGCCCCCTTTTCCTCCTCTACACGCTGCCGGCTGTCTACATCCTGCTGAACACCCTTCAGCAAAGGAAGTGGAAAAAGGAGCAGCAGTCACCGTAATCAATCTGCAGGCAATTGCCTTCTATCATCGGAATGGCTCCGCCTGGGTCCCGGAAGCTGTTTACTTGACATGGCTCTCCTTGTTACCAGGAGCTATTCACCTCAGCAAGTGGGAAATGTCTGCCTGCAGAAAATGCAGCACCAGATTCTGTCCACTCCATTAAACTCAGGAGTTTCTGTCCTGGAGTCATCCCGACCCTTCTCCATGGTGAGGAAGGAACAGGGATACTGCAGTCTGGGATACTGCAGCCCAGGACACTGTAACCCTGGACACTGTAGTTCCGGGCACTGCCTGGCCCATCACTCATCTCTTTTTTCATACCATTAAGGCTTTTATTATTAAGACGGGACACTGGAGTCAAGAAAATCATAGGAACATCTAAACTTTAGCCTTGAAAGGGTCTCCTAAAAGCTTACCAGGCAACAGAGAGCTTTTATGAAGTACCTACTGAATGCCAGTCACCACCTCCGGTGGTCCTACGGTCTCTTTTAATCTCCGCCAGCCTGGTGGCAGGTGTTACGCCTCTCTGCCGCAGGTGGGGGAATGCAAGGCCCCTCCAAGGTTAAGCAGTGTTCCTGTCGTCTTGGGTCACATAGCACAGACTGAGTTGATATCCAGTTTGGCCTTTGTGTAGTGCATTCTTTTTCCTTGATAACACACTGGCAACTTGGTTGAGTATATTACAGGGAGTCAGACCTCTTGGAAAACGAAGTGCTGAAGTTTGTGTCCATAAAGCAAGAGTCAGGTGACAAGATGTAAATAATGCTACCCTTCCCACAGTCCACTGCACGGTAAGCCTGTGACTGGGGAGACAGAGACGGTCAAGGAGAAAGGCGGAGCCTGCAGGTGGCAGTCCAAGAGCCAGGGTCACACCTGAACAAAGAGAGCTTAGGAAGAGGTTGAGGGGGAGCCTCAGGTCTTGTTCCCAGGGTGAACAACTCAGAGGGCTCTCATTCCCAGGAGATTGAGAAGGCTTGGCAGAGACAGTGAGGGCTCATGGCAGCCGCCCAAGCCAACAGTACCTCAGCCACTCTGGAGATGGCAGGCTTACCTCCTCCATTCCATTGGTCATTCCAGCAGCTCCACCATTATGCTGAGGCAGGAGGTTGCTGGCTGTTATCATTCAAGTGATTTTGAAGATATGTCAAATGACTCCTCCTGTCTCAGCTGGTGGAGGTGGCTGGGGACCCAGTCATTGACTTATGCTTGTGGCTGTGCCCCTAGGAATCCCACAGACCATCCTCACTCACGCTTACTCAGAACTATAGTAGCACAATATGCAAGTTGTCGTCCAAGGTAAGTAAGCAAAAGCACCCTCGAGGCTACTGTCCTGGATTTCTGCCATGGAAGCATGGACGGACACTGCACAGAGATCCCTCTGAGCTGTGTGTGCAGCTGGCTTCCCACCTCTGTGCAAAAAGCCTGGTCTCTGAACTCCTTGCAGTCAAGGCAGGACATGCACATGAACCTTACATTATACAGATGTGGACATAAGGCCTGAGTATGGAGATGTGAAGTTAATATCCTTGTCTCCAGTCCTGCCTTTCCAGCTTCCTGCTTCTGTGCTGGTGTGTACTCCTGTTCCAAGGCTGCTGGCCTTGCATGAGGTCCAGTTACTCCTAGCTGGCTGGTCATGTCCTGTGGGTGAGGACACTTTTTCAGTCCCTTCTCTGCTCAAGTCCCACATACAGGGCTTGGTACATAATGCTATCCCCTCTTGGTATCTTCAGGGCATTGGCTCCAGGATGATCTTATCTGACTCCAACGCATTATTCACCATCATTTCCCCAAATCAAGATCTTTACGTATCCTTTTACAGTTTCTAGGAATTCAGACCTGGGTATCTCAGATCACTCTGCTGCCTTCCTCAGCCACCAAGAAAACCCTTTGTTTCCTACTCAGAATGCCTCTTAGGAGCTGCAGCACAGTAGGAGAGCGCATGCTTAGCATGTGTGAGGGCCTGCTCTCAGTCCTGACATCACCAAAGACAAAAACAAGTCCTCACGTGTGTTCTTGACCCAAAATTTCTGTCACCACTTTCCTATTTATAGCCCACTTTATTCTCACTCCTTAGTATTATCCCAGCAATTTGCTTTATATACAAAGTGTCATCAATTTATCCATTTTTTTTTTCGAGACAGGGTTTCTCTGTGTAGCTTTGCGCCTTTCCTGGAACTCACTTGGTAGTCCAGGCTGGCCTCGAACTCAGAGAGATCCGCCTGGCTCTGCCTCCCAAGTGCTGGGATTAAAAGCGTGCGCCGCCACCACCACCACCCGGCCAATTTATCCATTTTTACCAAACAATATGTTGTCTACTATTATCCTTCAAAAATTAATGCATATTAGAGATTTTCCCCATGTCACCACACACAGATGCCTTCTCTCCCCACTCCCCTCCCAAGACAGGGTTTCTCTGTGTCAGAGCCCTAGCTGTCCTGGAACTCAATTTAAAGACCAGGCTGGCCTTGAACTCAGAGATCTGCCTGCCCCTGCCTTCCAAGTGCTGGGATTAAAGGGGTGTGCCACCACACCCAGCCCCCAGATGTCTTGTTTTTAATAGTGTAGAAGTTTCCACAGCGTGTATATTCTCTGAGTGCACACACGTTTCTTACTGGTGAATGCTTAGGCTGTCTTTCTAACATCATTTCTTCCCTCCTTCCAACTTAACACGCCCAGCTCTGTTCGGTTCCCTCTCCTCCTGGCTCCAGAAGAGGGTACCAGTTAGCCTAAGCCCATCAGAACTGGAGAGGGTTGCTGATGCAGGAATGTATAGCTGGAGTTGATCTATGAGACTGAAGGTTGGGGCCCACAGCTCATGTTTTGGGGAGACTCTTCAACACTGCCTTCTATCCACTTCTCTCCTCTGGACAGGCTCAAGCGACTGAGAGTTCACCTGATCCAGAAATGGCAGAGCTCACTGAGGAAAGACCTCTGTCTCTGATGACATCTGTTAGTGTGTCACACCACAGCTGGGCTCCTCAACTCTGGAACTGCAATTGTATGAGTGGATAACTTCCCTGCCTTTTAAAGCTGCTTGGAATTAGAGTCTCTGGGTTTTCTGTGTCTCAGCAGCAGAAGGTTTTGCCAGTTTATGGTGGGAAATGCCTAGAATGGTGTTTATCAGAAACGAGCCATACCATTAGGGTCTACCGAGTGAATACATGAGATGTTCGGTGGTGTCTATCTTTCTTCTATGACACACATGCCTTTCATATGTACGTCTTGGTCCACTTCCACAAGTATAAATATAGGCCATGGCAGAAGAGTCTCTGAGTCAAAAGGCCCATGTGTTTTGAATAAGAATAGACAATGACATGCTGCTCTCCCCAGACGGTTCTGGATTTACTCATTCCCAGCAGTGTGGCAGAATATTTATATTCATACCTTTTGATTAATAAGTCATACTGATAAGGCTTTTACACTTGGCTGGATTTAAAATGGTGTGTTATGGTCTCCTGTCTGTGCTTCCTTATTGTGAAGAAATGCAGATTTATATGCGTTGTTTATCTCGATTACTAATTTTCCATGGGGTTGAATCTGTAAGAGTTAAAAGATCTCATTGTTAAAAGCAGCCAAATGCTACCATTGAATAGAAGACCCTCTGTGAGCTAGGAAAAGTATTTGTAACTTAGACCAAAATGGATGATATAAACAATTCTTACACCTTGAAAGGAAAAGCAGGAATACTCAATTTAAGAACAGGCCAAGGTGGCCTAGCGTGGTGACATACCTCTGTAATTTCGGAGAGGCTAAGGCAGGAGGGCTGTCAATTTGAGCTATTGCCTTGGAACACCAGGATCGTAAATAAAGCAGGTGAGTAGACAGAAGGCATGAACAGACATAGAACTCCATGCCTCACTAAAATGCACTTAAAAAAAAAAAATCCAAGCAAGGTGTCATCATCCAGCCACTGAGTACGCAAGGATGTCTTTCTTATAATTCTTAGTGTTTCAATTCCCACAATTCAGAGACACAGACGTTTTCATGCACTAATCAAGCACAATTGTTCCATCTTTGGGGTATTTGACTTGCCTTTAAAATACGTAAAACAGGTTTTTAGGGCAGTGGTGTGCAACAGTGGACACATATCATTAGGCATTAGTCCATCGTCAGAACGGACAGCACGAACTATGACTCCCGGGGAAGGTGACTCTGGTTGGAAGTGATGTGTCATTGCGGTGTGTCCAGCAGGTATCACTAAGGGGGAAAGTCACATACATGGGTGAGCAAAGTCCGCATCTACCACTCAGTTCGGCTGCACTTCACTTCGTGTTAGGTAATACAGCTCTACAGGTAAAGGGAAGATTCAAACGTGTGCAATGTCTTCCCAACACATCCGTTCTATGTTTAGAAATGTACCCCAAGGAAGTCATTAGAGATGAAGCCAGGCATACACGTTGTCCACGGCACCTTCAGGCGTAACTGGAAAGTAGGCACTTGGCTCAGGTATTGGAGGTAGCTCATCTGCGTGGCTCTAGCACAGAATATCATGCAGACTTTAATGATTATAAGCAGGCTATTAGATGACAAAAAGAAGCCACCAGTGATATGTCCAGAGGGTCAGACCTCAAGGCAGAACCATACTAGTGACACGTGTCTGGGATCGAGTTTGCATGTGGTATCGAGGGCACAGGGATGAACAGAGAAAAAGACTGTAAGTGTGTGTGCCAAATGCTAGCTACACTCTCCAGGCGACACAACCCAACCATGGCCTTCATTCTTTGGTGTTCCTCCCTATTATTCTGTTTGTTTTACAATAAGCACGGAACAGATCCCTTCCCCAAACGAAGAGAGCCATCCAGAGCATTTCTACCAGCTTTATATTTCTTATGGTTTGCCTAACACCAAATGAACACAATGCTATGAAAATACCATGCAACAAAGTTGAAGGCTTTCTTTTTTGTAAGAAAAGCACACTGTAATCCATAGGCAGCTGGGGCTGTGTTTTGGTGGAATTGAGGCACAACTTAGTACAGTCTCTAAAAAAAAAATAATCTGCATTTTAGAACCTCTTTATTCACCACCACACATGGTTAGTTGGGACTCACAGCTGAGGATTTTCCTGGCCTCAGACTTCCTGGGTGGCGGTTTATAGAAATATGTGACTTGAACATTAAAACCGTCTTGTTCACTTTTTGTTTACACTGCAATTTGGAAAATTAAATTGTCGAAGGCAAAATTGTTTGAGTAAGCACCATGTCTTCTTTTTAATCCGATTGTAGTTTCCAAATTCATTTTTAATATACAAGGAAGCTGGAAATTAGCCTGATACCCAGTGGGGCAGAAAACTTACTTATCTTGATGAGAAAAAGAAGTTGGGGAACACCCCATCTTATAATAAAAGGTGACAGCAAATGGCTTCTTGTATGAATGACTTAATCCGGCTGGCACTCACCGTTGTTTGGGTTAACTGCTCTGAGGTGCACTGCACTTTAAATACCCGTGGGCAAACCTGGGAGCTTGTGTTCGACACCCCCTGAAGAATCACAGAGACAGAGGATTGCTCTTTTCTCTCTCCACACACAGTTATGTTTTCCATTGCTGACATATGTTTCAAGAACATGTCATACGTTGGAACCACATGTCAACTGGATGTCATTAGTTTCCAGTGGTTTCTAAGTTCTTTTTTTTTTTTTTTTCAAGACAGTCTCACTATACAGACCTGGCTGGCTTCAAAATTACAGAAATCCTCATGCCTGTGCCTCCTGTGAACTAGACCTAAAGGCGTGGACTATCATGTCCACCTGAGTTTTCAATCATTGACATGTACTAACTGTACGTTAATGGGGCTCAGTGGGACATGTCAATGTTTTTTCCAAAAATTTTTTTAAAAGACTTTTCATTATGTGTATATGTGTGGGTTTGTGCACATGAGTGCAGGTCTGCTAAGGCCGGAAGTGGGTTCTTGGTCCCTTGCTGCTAGAGTCAGAGGTGGTTGTGAGCCACACAGAGTGTATGCTGTGAACCCAGCTCAGGTTCTCTGCAAGAGCAGTATGTGTTCATATCACCTGGGCCAACTCTCCTGCTCTGCAGTGTGATGTTTCAATACACACACACTCACACACTCACACACTGTTCGCACTGGCCAAATCCAGCCTCCCCATGTAGATACCACCCACTTACAATATGGAGTAACAGGAACTGTCTTTTAGAAGATTGTTTTTTGGGTTTTGAGTCACTCTCTACATGCGGGGAAGAATTTCATGGTTGCTTTCAGATGGGCCTTTATCAAGACTTTTTTTTTTTCTTATAAACTATATGGCCATGGCAGGCTTCTTGTTATCTAGCTCTTCTATCTTAAACAAACCCATTTCTATTCATCTATATGTTGCCACGTGGCTTGTGGCTTACCGGTATCTTAACATCTTCTCATGGCAGCGGCTGGCAGTGTCTCTCTGACTCAGCCTTCCACTTCCCAGAATTCTCTTCTCTCCTTGTCCCGCCTATACTTCCTGCCTGGCTACTGGCCAATCAGTGCTTTATTTATTAACCAATCAGAGCAACACATATGACATACAGAACATCCCACAGCTCTTCCCCTTTTCTTTCAAAAAGGAAGGTTTTAATTTTCACATAGTAAAATTACAGATAACAAAACAATTATCAAGAATTACAGTTACACTGTCTAGTCTATTTATAATATCTAGTCTATTTGCATTTGGCAAAATTAAAGAAGATATCCTATCTATCCTATATTTGTGAGTTTAAGGTTTCATATCTAACTTATCTTTTATCATAACTAAGGAAAATTGTAACTATCTATCTTCTTAGTGCCTGTCAGACACTCCACCACTAGGGGGCAAGCTTGAGTCAGTTCTCCTTTCATAGGTTTTCCATCAGCTGCCTTCCTTTCAAGTGCCCAGACTGGGCATTGTACACACCTTTAATCCCAGTGCTCAGGAGGTAGAGGCAGGAGGATCTCTGTGAGTTCCAGGACAGCCAGGGCTACACAGAGAAAACAAAAAACAAACAAACAAACAAATAGAAGAAGAAGAAGAAGAAGAAGAAGAAGAAGAAGAAGAAGAAGAGGAAGAGGAAGAGGAAGAGGAAGAGGAAGAGGAAGAGGAAGAGGAAGAGGAAGAGGAAGAAGAAAGAAAAGAAAAGAAAAAAAGTGTCCAGGGAAGGCAAATGGTCAGGGGCTTTCTTTTCTCCATAAACACAGTTCTGTTAGCCATGTTCTTCAAGGTTCAGGCAGGCCGAAGCCACCTTCTCACACTCTCTCCCCAGGGTTGCCTGAATTCCTTTGCCTCTCTTACTATGCAGCTGTCTCTACCAGATCTCTCCTCTGAGATTCTGTAGACACCACCAGGGTGTTGGCAGGAAGGTGAAGTGGCTGGGTGTGTGTGTGTGTGTGTGTGTGTGTGTGTGTGTGTGTGTGTGTTGCACTGAGATTATTTTACTCAATCTGTTTCAAAAATGTAGGCTCTGAGACCCAACGGTTACACCCACTCGGCATCTTCAACCACCTTCAGTGATATTATCCTGCAAATTGCAAACTGAAAGCCTTGACCTCCCTCCAAACCAGTACCCCCTGCCCCATCCCTTCCTTTGGAAGTAAACACAACAGGACTCCTCAGACTTACTCTTAAGTCAGAAGCCGGGGCTCAGACTGGAGTCTGCATTTTCATCCAATCCATCACCAAGTTCTAGTGGATCTCCTGAAGCATGTCTTGTGTGTATCCATTTCTCTTTAAGGCAATCATTTCTACCATATCCAGGCCAGCACTGAACCTCCACAGGAGCCTCACTCCATCCACTCACCACAAATCTGCACAGTGGCTGCTACAGCTTCAGTATGCGCCCCAGATTTCAGGGAAGCTTAATCCCTGTTCACCTGCTACTGTATTTGGAGATAGGGACTTTGGTAGTGATAAGGAGTGGGTGGTGATGTAAGGGTGGGCTCTCTGTGGTGTAACTGGCAGGGGGATTTTACACGTGTATGGCTCAAATTTTGCTCTCCATGCACTCTTTCTAAGAAAGCTACTAGGAGATGTCTCTTCCCCAGATTAAATGGTGGGAATCCACCCAGGGAGTGCAGAAACATGAGGAGGGTGCCAGGGGAGCGGCCAAGGCTGGGAGGGTGCTGAGTTACAAGAAGAAGGACTTATAGGGAATGACAGAATGGATCAGCCTGAGGGGTTTGAACAGACTGGGGAATAGGAATGGCAGAAGATTTGAGGATAAGTTAGCAACTGATACAGGAAAAACCATAGCAGAAGAGCTACACCAGCCAGGCATGGTGGTATACACCCATAATACAAGTACTCCATAGGTGGAGACAAGAGGATCGTGAGTTCAAGGCCAATCTGGGCTATACAATGAGTTCTAGGCTAGCTTGAGATATGTAGTAAGATCTTCTCTCAAAAAAAAAAAAAGTTACAAAAGAAAAGTGCCTCAACTGTTCTACTCTATGGCTCAGCTGTGAATAATTTAATTGTTAACTATGTAAATCCTGTGTGTGTCTATGTAGACCAGGGTAGAAAGAGAAAGAGGTCCATATTTCTGCCTTCTGAAACAGAAAGGATCTAAAAGTGAGACAGAAATCAAGAAGGCCAGTGCAGGTGGCCCTCCACACCTGCAAGTTCACCCCGATGACTGATGACAGGGCTGAGGACTGAAAATATCTGGGAAAACATTGCATCTGTACTGGACACACACATTTTATTTCTTGTTTCCTAGACAATACAGCGCAACAAGGATTCTCAGAAGGTTTACATTGTATCAGGTAGTGTAAATCACCTCAAGATGGTTTAACACATACGTATGCAAATCCTGTGTGCTGTATATAAGGGACTTACACGGGCATCTGTAGATTTTAGTATTCACAGGGGATCCTTGAGCAAACCCCAGCAGAATCTGAAGGACGCATTTTACTTAGAAATACGGAGACAAAGCAGAAGAAAGAGCTAACAAAGCGGCTGCTTTGAAGGAGTTAGAACTGGGGTGGAGAAAGAAGTCTGTGCATGTGTGCATGTGTGTGTGTGTGTGTATGTAATATGTGTGTGTGTATATGTGTGTATATATGTATGTGTATATGTATATGTGTATGTATATATGTATATGTATGTGTGTATATGTATGTATATGTGGTGTATATGTATATGTGTGTATGTATGTGTGTATATATATGTATATGCATGTGTGTATATGTGTGTATGGAACTGCATGGAAAGGAAAAGAAAAGAGAAAACAGGAAGAGCAGGAGAAAGGGGAAGGAGGGAACAAGGAGTGCTATTGTTAGTTCATATAAACATAATCACAATTTGTAACAACTTACTGAATGCCCTTCTGGAGAGCACTCACCTCTTTTTTTAAACATTCACTATTATTTTTTAACGTGTGTGGGCATTTTGCCTACATGTGTTCACGGTATGTGCACAGTGACCATGGAGTCCAGAAGAGGGCGTTGGATCCCCTGGAACTAGAATTACAGACAGTGGTGAGCCCCCATGTGGGTGCTGAGAATGGAACCTCTTAACCATGGTGCCATCTGGCCAGCTCTGAGCACTCACATTTGAAAATGAAACAGCATTCCATTTTAACCTGAAGAAAGGAATCGGGTCTCGTGGAGCCAGACTCGGAGGATTATCCAGTACCTGGCTGGCCACATGATAAAGGATGGAGAGAAGTCAGACAGTTGGAGAAAAATACAGTGCAGTAAATAGTGATCAGTGGGGCTGGAGGTGTGGTGCAAGGGAGAGCTTGTGAGGTTGGGCGTGCCAACCCCAACACTGAGAGAAAGAAAGAAAGGAAGGAAGGAAGGAAGGGAGGGAGGGAGGGAGAGAGAGAGAGAAAGGAAGGAAGGAAGGAAGGAAGGGAGAAAGGAAGGAAGGAAGAGAAAGAAAGGAAGACAGACAGAATTCAGACAGACCCATGCTTGTTTTGTTAATCTTCAGGTGTCTAGAGACTCCTGCAAGGCTGAGTTCAGAGAGGTGTGGAAGGATGGATCTGGGCCTGGGCTTGAGAGGAAGGGGGTACCTGGCCTGCCCATGGAAGGCGATGGGGACAAGCAGGAATAAAGAGGAAGAGTGTACCTGTGCTTATTTGATTAGGGGTGCACAGGTATACGTCGGAGGAAGTTTAGAAATCCAAGCTTGGAATACCACGCCCAACAGGGAGCCTGACCAGAGGGTTGGCTTGCTGAGTGCAGGTGGATGGTTACCCAGGCTGAGAACTCAACATCATGCATGGAAGTGTTGATGTGTACTACCTCGTGGAAGGCAGCAGAAGGCAGAGGCCTGTCAGTACCTTTAGTGCAGTTGTTTACCTTTGGGGTCACGCCCCGAGATAACAATTTGACATCAAGGCAGACTTTTGTGCAAAGGCTGGTATCGCAATGTTACTGCTTTATGTCAAGGAAGAAGACAGTCCTAATTTACCCTTCCTTCTCTTTGGGGGGGTAATTTTAATAGCAATGTAAATATAGACATATGCCTGCCCATATTTTTGTCTATGTTCAAACTGTGTGGCATTAAAATGATATTTGCAAAGAATTTGGAGAGTTACTATGTTACAATGACAGTGGGAAATAAAGTGATGTCTGCTATCAAGACCTAGATTTGACCTATCAAAGCAGTCGCCTTCACCTGTGGAGGATATAGTGTGGGCTTGGCAGCAGAGACCAGAAGCCACAAACTGTCGATCAGCTTTGCATTACTATATCGAGATCCAAAAGTTAACCAGCTCACAAAAAGAACATGTTTATTTCAGCTCACAGTGTTGGGGTTTTGGCCCGTGGCCTATGCCACTGTCATTTTTGGTCCCGTGAGAAGATAGCAGTACAACATGGTGGAGAAATGTTTACCTCACAGCTCCCAGGAACCAAAGACAGAGGAAAAAGAGGGGATGGAGTTTCAACTTCCCCCACCAGAGCCCTTAGTCACCTAACTCTCTTCCACTAAGTTCTACTTCCTGATGACGTAAGGGCTGGGACCAAACCTTCGCCAAGCCTTTATGGGGCATTCTAGACCCAAATAACAGAAATAACTAATAACCACATCAAATGATTATGACAATATACTATAAGAAAAGTTACATGGATATGGTGTCTCTCTTAACATATTTTTATTTTCACCTTTCATTTAAAAGAAGTATTTTGCAACTTTTCATTGGCTCATTAAAGCTATTCTTGTGCTTTGGGACCATTTAGAAAAAAAAAAGGCTAGTTAAAACTCATCACTGTGAGACTACGGCATTTTATGAGATAACCCAAGGAGCTGCTAATCCACTAGTAGCCAGGTGACATGGACAAGCTGGGTTGAGAGAGATTTACATCCCGGGCAGGGATGGGACAGGAGGTCAGCACACTGTCTGGAGGCACATGCAACTTCAGACTTCTGCACCGCTGGTTTCTGAGATTTTTTCCATTTAATATTTTTTTGGCTCAAAGTGTTTTACATGCAATTGAAGAAAGCAAAATCTAGGAAGGAGGACTAATGTACACAAGAAACAAAACAAAGCCCCACTAACAACAATAAACAAACAAACACCTGGAAATAGTTTGTGAACTATCACCAGCGGCAGGAGTGACCAATCTTTCTTGGCACGCATACTATTCCAACTTTATGTAATGAATACATGTTGCTGATGAACAGAAAGTGTAATAAATGCTTGTAACAGAGATGAGGGTGTCATAGTTCTGAGCCACTGAAGTAAAGTTACTAACATACACCTTCTTCAAAGATGGCCTGGCCTCCTTAGTCCTCTCTAACGCCTGCGGCTAATTTTGTGTCTGTGCACTTATATCAAATACTGAATTTTTATCAAGTTAGTCGGAAGTTCAATGCCCTTCCTGTCTAGCTGCAGAGTTATTGTGCATCTTGAATTATTCTTCATATTCTCTGCCAGAGGCCTCTAGCTCATTCGGTGTTTCAAGAAGTTACCATGCTGCTCCTTTTTAAGCGGATCAATAAAGCTTTTTATTAGATTTTCTCCCAGGTACACAGCAGTCATAATTAACAAACTCGGCTGTCATTCAAGCTGGAGCATATCAAATCTAAAGGCCACAGAGTGTGTTCTCAGACAGTACCGCACACGTCTTCCTGAAAACAAGATAATGTCGGGCCAGAGGGAGACCTATAAATATTGCATTCAGGAACACTGACATTGACCTACACTCTTTGACAGAAACATTAAGACCGGAGCGCTCTGACATATCTCTGAGATTTCTATTCCCAAAGGCAGCCAGGCGTCAGGCCTTGGGCATGGCTGACAATTCTGAAAGGTCATATACCTATCTTCTGTTTTCTTGTCACAGAGAAGAGGCTAGATGGCTTCTCCTCCTGGCCTTGCCGGTAAATTGGTTCTGTAGAACCCCAGACAGATGAACACATCCTTCCTTAAGCCAGAGAGCTTTCTCAGAGTTGCAGCTCCTTGTTAGTTCTTAAACCTGTTCTTTCTCCTCTGCCTGCAGAAGAACTCTAGACACACTCACATGGCACCACGGGGAGACATAGATTTCATTGATTGCCAAGGAGGACTCTGAGGACAGACACTCTGAGAGGCTCAGGGCAGTTCGCTTCCCCAATACTGTGCAGGATCACAAGATGGCACTGTCACCACATCAAAGGTGTTTTGATCCCGTCCCTGCAGGGAGAAAGGGGATTTCTGGCACACAGACTCACCTAGGTCCATGTGTGGCTCCCGGTAGGAATGATGACCCATCCTGGTTCTATGCTTGGGGACAGATACATAATTAAAGGATGCGCTTTTAGTTTGTGACTGGGTGACTTTAATGTGTTAACAGTATACCAACACCATAGGAAAGTACATCTGTAAATATAGTTTTTACACAGTCGCTCTGGGCAGGATCATTTTTTTTTTCTTCATAAAGAATACATAAATGGAGAAAATAAACTGCACTTAAAACTCTGGAGCAATTCTTGTTCCATAAATTCTCCAACAGACACTCACCATAATTTTTAAAATAGGATTTTTATTTTTGCTATCAATGGTGCTGTAACAGCTCCTTATATCCAGTTCAACTGGAAAGCCCTTAATTCAAGATCTCAAGGAATGATAGGGTTTGTTTTTGTTTTTTGTTTTTGTTTTTTGTTTCAACTTGACATAAACTGGAGTCATCTGAGAAGAGGAAATCTCAATTGAGAAAATACCTCCATCAGCTTGGCCTGTAGGCAACTCTTGGGGGCATTTTCTTAGTTGTTGATTGAGGGTGGGAGGGCCCAGGTCACTGTGGACTGTACCATCCCTGGGCTGATGGCCCTGGTGCTTTAAGAAAGCAGACTGAGCAAGCCATGGGGAGCAAGTCAGGAAGCAGCAGGACTCCCATCTCCTCCATGGCCTATCCTTCACTTCCTGCCTCTAGTTCTTGCCCAGGCTTCCCTCGGTGACAGACTATAATTATAAGCTGAAATAAACCATTTCTTCCCCAAGCAGCTTTTGGTCATGGTGTTCATTGCAGCAATAGAAATCCTAACTAAGGCACAAGGACAGACGAGGGGAGAGCGGTGATTTTCCAGACAGCTTACAACAGCGCAAAAGTCACACAAGGCGAGGTGCCTGGGAGTCCACTTGCTGGGCTGTTCCCAGCAAAGATGTCTTCCAGTCAGTCAGACAAGGAGGTCCAGCACACATTCACTTGGTCCTGGAGGAGAACCCTAGTAGAGTCAGCAGAGTGGGGTGAGGGAGGCTTCCAGGAGCTTCCAGATGGGAGGTGCGGCCAGGGCTCACCCACGCTCCAGGTGGAAGTCTTGCAAGGCCCCCACGCCCGCATTCATCACCACCTGGGCTGGCACCTGTTCTGGAAGCCCCTTGCTGTCCCACAAAGCAACGGTACTCCACAGATTTGTGGTGTGAGCTGGAGGGAACAGTGATGTGGCTGAGTCACGGTGAGTATGATGTACAAAAAAGTCATTAGTGATGGACAGGACAAGACATTGTGTAAGAGCCACACTGAGCTCTTGAGGGATCATTTGACAAACATCCATCCTATAGCGTCATAGACCCCAGGAAAGGTGTTTGTTAGTGGTTGGTGTCAGGGGGGATGGATAAGGAGATTTCTATAAGAAGGTGTTTGAACACCCCAGCAAATGGACTCCCAGGCACAGCTCCTTATGAAACTATTGTGCCGTAGCAAATTGCCTGAAAAATCACGGCTCTCCCCACTTTACCTCTACCCTGTGTCTTCATTGCTGTGATGTCTATTGCTGTGATGAACACATGACCAAGAGCAGAACCAGCCCTGTGATCCACAGATGGGGTCAGGAACTATGCCAATGGCTGGGCTCTGTCAAGTGATCTGCCTTTACGGTACTCTCTGAGGATATCACCCTGTTTATTACTGATGGAGACACCCAGTGTCACAGTGATTGTCTGCCTTTGTCCAGCATCACACAGGACATCAAAAAGTCTGGAAAGGGAGGAAGGCCTGGAACACTGACTCTGCAGCAGCTAGC
The DNA here is from genome assembly GCF_049852395.1 of Peromyscus maniculatus bairdii. Classification (NCBI taxonomy): domain Eukaryota; kingdom Metazoa; phylum Chordata; class Mammalia; order Rodentia; family Cricetidae; genus Peromyscus; species Peromyscus maniculatus. Next base: position 24,673,098 of record NC_134864.1, read on the forward strand.
ATCCCGAGGACAGCGCTGGCCAAGAGCTCCAGGCTCCGGAAACCCTGACTGTTATGCTGCGTCTGAGCAGCCTGACCCTCGGGCCTGGTGAGCTGCATTATGCCTCAGGTCCACAGCAGGGGCGTGGTGAAGAAACCGGGGCTCACAGAGGTCAACTTTCCAAGCGCTTCACCGCCGACGAGCTGGGATGTGGCCCTCAGGAAGCTGCACTCCACCCTCTCTGCCGCTCTTGTTTCCCTCCGGAACCCTCGCTCTGTAGCACACACCCCCTCTCCCGCCACCACTCACCCTACCTGGTGGGTACCACTTGTGACAGGTGAGACCGATTGTCAGAATCTAGAATCAGGAGGAGACAGGCATGTCTGTGAGGGAGTTTCTAGACTAGGTTAATTGCAATGGGGAAACCCTCCCTAAACGTGGGTCGCACCGTTCTGTGGGCTGGAGTCCCAGACTGAATGTAAAGGAAACAGAGCTGAGCACTCCGCACTCTGTTTCCCGACGGTGGATACAATGTGACTGGTTGCCTCAAATAAACACTCTTTCCTTGCTTGGCTCTTGTCAGATATTTTGTGTAGCAAGGAAAGGAAACAATTGACCTGAAATGTTACCAGTGGCCCAAGGGAATACCTCCTCTCCTGCTTTAGTTCTCCAGGATGAGCTCGCAGGGCCCCAGCAACGCCGCCGGCAACACATGAACCTGTTTCTGAACAACCACTCCTTCCTCATTCCACAACCTCTTCTCAGAGCCGCCATATTCTTGCCCTTCATCGACTCCACTCCCACACATCTCCTGAAAGCTTGTGTCCCAGCCTCCTGCCGTCTCTGTCTCTGCAAACCCCACATCATCGAGTCAGCCCTGCGCCGCCACAGTTCCCCAGATTCCTTCCGAATCTAGCGACTGGATTCCAGCTAGCTGTCCCCGCAACATCCTCACTTCTAACACTCCCCCTCCCTCCCCTTCAGCTCTCAATAACTTACATCTCACAGTTTAAGCCTGATGGTCTTCAAACCTTAGGATACGCTGGAGTCTTCTAGAGGGCATGCTCAAGTACATAGCGTTCTGAGTGAGCCGTCCTGTGGGCACAGGAAAGCACATTTCTACCAAATACTCAGGGATGTCGCCAGGGGACCACACTTGAGAGAGGAGCAGCTTTGAGCTATGCGCAGCCCTGACTGCTTATTACAGTCACCTGGGGAGCCTTAGCAGCCAGCCAGGCCCAGCTCCACCATAGCCTAATTAAATCAGGTGTTCCAGAGTAAGGCTACCACAGGCTTTCAGAGCCCACTAGGGACTGTGGTGCACAGCCAAGACCATCTACTGCCCTAAAGATCTTGACTCGCCCTTATTTCTTTGGTCCCCTGCTTCAGGAGACCCTCTGTGTTCTCACCTTGCTTAGCAGAACCACAGACAGACTTACATCGATCCGACTTTCTGCTGTTTCCACTGCTGAACCCAAGGCCACTCAACACACACAGGTTAGGACCAGTAAACGTTATCTCCAGCTGCTGTGGCCAGGAGCTTGGAGCGAGTGCACCTCAAAGCCCTTGATGGTCCCTGTCGACTCGATGTCCCTTCCGTCCCACCCAGGAGGTAAACGGTGCCCTGGCCAGCATATCAGCCCTGTATTCACTGCGTGCTTGACCGTCACCAGGCAGCCATTTCTGCGGGAATCGCAGTGTCTGTTTTCAGGACATGGGGAACGAGAGTAGAAACGCTGGTGTGGATGTGGAGAAAGGCGCCTCTTACACACTGTGCGTGGGAGTGTGAACTAGTGTGACTATGTTGAAAATCACTCTAGAGATTTCTCAAAAAAACTAGAAAGAAGGTACCATATCACCTAGCTATCCCATATTTGGGCACATACACAAGAGACTCTGCATCTTACCATAGAGATACCCATCCACCCACCTCCATTACTGCTCTGGTCACTCTAGCTAGGAATTGGAATTGGCCTACACATCTACCAGCTGATGGGTAATGAAGAAGCACCATATACTCAGTGGAATTTTACCCAACTGTAAAGAAAAAGAAAATTATGAAATTTTCAGGAAAATAGATGAAACTGGAAAAATATACTGACTGAAGTGACCCAGGCTCAGAAAGTCAAATATTCGTTCTGTTTGTTCTGTCCTATGTGATGATGGCTTTGAAGTTGTAGTTGTTTAACTTGGAACATCTGTAGATACCTAGAAGTGGCAACGGGGCCACAGAAGAAGGAATAAGAGGCTGTAAGTGGGATGGGGATGGTGGACCACACATGCTATAGAAAGGGAGGGAGGGAGGGACTCCCAGAGTGGCCTCCTCTACTGCCAGTGCTCCCACAGTGATGCCTGGTGCCACATGCTCCGACTGTGATGCATGGTGCTACATGCTCCCACCATGATGCCTGGCACCACATGCTCCCACCATGATGCATGGAACTACATGCCCCCACCATGATGCCTGGTACCACATGCTCTCACTGTGATGACTGGTGCCATGTGGGGCCAGACACCTTTAGACTGAGAAGTGTGAAATGGTGAGCTCTTCTGCTTTTCAGTTATTTTTGCAGGGATTTTGCCAGGATAATGGAGGCTGTTTAACAAGAGATGCAGTGAACTTTGGGGAAATAGATGAATCTGTTATCTGTTCAGCCAAGGAAGGCTGAAGCTTCCATATCTTCTTCCCAGTGCACACTGGGTATGTGAGTGAGTCTGCACTCAGCATATGGGCACCAGAAGCGTAGCAGGAGCCAGCACGAGGATGCTGCTTGCTACTTATTCCCTTTACATCAGAACTCCCCATTTATAAATCAGAGATTATTGTGCCTCTTCCCAGACTTAATTTAACTTAATGTCATTCACAGGGATTAAATTGTGGTCTTAAAGACTTTTCTCAACCTTGTTTGGAAGATATTATAAAAGGGTAAAGCATGTGGTGGTATCACATGCATCAGCCTCATGAGCCTTCAACTGTGTGTCTAAGCTATCTAAGATGCCAGATTAACTCTAAAATATAAAGACCCATACAACCACAGGAATGGAAACCGAGTCAAATACTAAGGCAAATTGAAAGAAGTCACAGATACATTCTCCTTGCTAAGTAAGCAAGCTCTATAATATACAGCTCCAGCTTCCTTCTCCACAAGGATGGAATGCCTATGTCTAATTACCAGTATATCATAAGAGAATAACGTCCGGTTTCTAATGTCTTAGCACTGTGGGTTCATCAGGGGAATACCGGGGATGGCCTTGGCTTCCTTCTTGGGTGATTGTAATCATCATCAACAATGAGGGAAGAGACAGTGACAGGAGTGTCCAGCACAGAGTGTCTTCAGTAAATGGCACAATGATGCCAGGACAGGAAAAAGATAGCAGAGTTTAAAGGCACTGCCTTGATGTGGGAGCAGGGACCATGCCCTGGGCCAGCTGGTGTGGTTGGCTGCAACATGTTACCCTGATTGAATTAGCCCTGCTGGGCGCCACCTGAGGAAGGAGTCCTTTGGCTGTGCTGGCCTTAGCAACATCCCTCAACAGTGAACTAACTCACTGTCTATCTTCACTGGTCACCTGTTCGTTATTCAATCCATCAACACTCCCAAGTTCTACCCTATAGGGAGTTAGCCAGGAAAACCAAACAAAACCAACCAATCAACCGAACAAACAAAAACAATCACACTCACTGTCTTCTGGATTAATCCAGATATGTATGTTTCTCCCCGGCCTTTGAGGGTGGCTTTTGCCCTCCACGCTCAACCTGGTTTCTCAAGACAATGGCAGCGAGGCTGAAGAGACCACCTCCGTGGACTAGCTTGCAGATTTGAGGGTATAATGGTGCGGCTTCCAGTCTCTGATTAGTTTAATGAATCTAGCCTTCTGATGACTCTGAAGGAAAATGTATTCCTGAGTGCAAAGCGCTGTCAGGTTTTCATTACTGCCGAGGAGCAGGGCTCCTGTGGAGAAAGGCTGAGTGCAGCTGAGGGGCTCAGTGGTGAGGAAAAACAGCTAGTGTATCCTGATGACACTCCTGTCATCTACTTTAGGGAACAATTCAATCCATGGCTTCATCTTCAGAGTAAGTGTCCTAGAGATTCAAGTTCATTCTTGCTGCCCTTCTAGAAAGATCCCTGACCAGTACCTCTCTCCTAGTCATCCCATTACTGATGTAGACCTACATGGCCATGTTTGAACAAACTCATAGTACAAATATACTCTTTTCTAAGATGGACCAGTTCCCTAATTTACTATGGAGGACCGTGTGGCCTTTAGAATTAGGAAGATTCAGTCAGGCTAGCTAATGTATCAGCTACTTCATCAAGCCATTGGTTTTTGTGGTAGGCATGTTTAAAATCGGTTTCAGTGATTTTTGACACACTGAAGACATCATTATCCCCTGTGGTCAGCATTCAGTGCAGCAGGTCACAAAAACATTATCTTCTTTGATTAGTATCTCACCTTCCCCCAGCCCTCCCCATTCTCTCCAGCCTCAGGAGTTACAGTTCTCATCTGTTTCTACGCTTTCACTTTTTTAGATTCCACTTATATAGGAGAGGCTATATCGTATGTATCTTTCTAAATCTCACTTATTTATTTCATTTACCATAATGTCTATCAATTCTAGCCATGTTGTTGGAAATGTCAGACTTCTATCTTCATAAAAGAGGTATAATATTCCATCACTTATCTGCACCCACTCATCCATTGATGGACACTTAGATCGCATCCACATCTTAACTACTGTGAATCACGATGACAAAGAAGATAAATTTCAATAGAAACAAGTTAATAGACGTTTGTACTGGCTGGTTTTGTGTGTCAACTTGACACGAGCTAGAGTCATCAGAGAGGAAGGAGCCTCAACTGAGGAGATGCCTCCATGAGATCCCCCTGTAAGACATTTTCTCAATTAGTGATCAATGGAGGAGGGCCCAGCCCATGATGGGTGTTGTTATCCTTTGGCTGGTGGTCCTGGGTTATAGAAGAAAGCAGGCTGAGCAAGCTAGGGGAAACAAGCCAGTGAGTAGCACCCCTCCATGGCCTCTGCATCAGCTCCTGCCTCCGGGTTCCTCCCTTGCTTCAGTTCCTGTTCTGACTTCTTTCCAGTGATGGACTATGATCTGGAAGTGGAAGCCAAATGAACCCTTTCCTCCCTAACTTGCTTTTTAGACATGGTGTTTTGTCTCAGCAATAGAAACCCTGACTAAGACAACGTCTATTAGAATAGACCAAAATACACAACTTCAAGAAGAAACATAACTATGCTCTTCTAAGGGTCTTAGAAAGTAAGCTCCCAGTTTTGGTCAGCTAGCAGTACCCAAAATAAGTGATGTGTTACCTTCAAGGGGAACTTCACTCAAGCCAGAGGGAGAGAGGTGGACCTATGCAACCAGTCTGAAGGGAAGGGGACATCAGCTGAGCAGAGAATGGACATTTTTTTTTTATTTAATTAAATGGTACATTGTAGGATTTTCCTGATGACCATCCAGGCTCCCCGTAGTGACCAAGCTTCATGGCCCTTCAAAGAGGCACGAGCTACCAGACCCTTTACTTCTGCTTCCTGGAATCCCAAGCTGACAGCCTCAGGCATGGACTCGTCCCTGTGGTTCAAATGACCACGGGAAGACCGAGTTTGGCTCCGCTACAATAGCAAGGATCCTCCTCTTGAAAGACGTATTTGAAAACCACTGGTTCTAAATCACTCTTCCTTAGACTATGGGAGAGGGTGTCTCCCTTTCTAGACACAGACCGATAGGTGCCCATTTAGGGAGGCCTCCTCCTGCCCTGGCCATTACACTGTGTACTTGAATTGTATTTGTTCACTTGATCCTCCTAAAGAACCTGGGAACCTTGACTTGCTGTCTATGGAGTGGACAGATGCGGGTGGGCTTTGAGGCAGAAGTAGCCCAGAGATAAAGGGGTAAACAGGATTATGGAAAGTGATGGGAAACAAGACATCCCCGAAGCAAAGTCTGTGAGGATCTCCACAGCCTCGCCCTTCATCATAAAGAGTCAGCAGCTTACCGCTGGCTCACAAAATCCACCCACATTTTACCATCAGCTCTTCTGGGTGACAGTGCAGCAAGGTGACTTTGCTGAGTCATAAAGGTACTTCTCACCTATCCCTGGGCTGCGCTGGGCTGACTCTTCTATCAGTACATTTGAGTCTCAGGAGGGCAAAGCCAATATTGAGAGCAGTTTCTTGTTGGATGTAGGCATGAAGGCGTGGAGAGTTATTAATTCATACAGCAAACATTTATTCTTTTGTTTTTTGCATGTTCACCTGAGAACTGAAGCTAGCAGGATTTTATTTCCTGTGAAAGGATTTTGTGATTCATCTTCTTGCTTCATGGGCATTGTGTTGCAGCCAACCTACCAATTCAGGCGGTTGCCAAGCACCAGGGGATGGAGGGGGCCCACTATGAGTCCCTCTGTTCCCCAAGCAGGGCTTACTTCCTCCAACCTGGCCATCCAGGTCTCTTCTGTATTAGCTACTCGTTTTTGTTGCTATAAAAAAAAAAAAACTTAGACAAAAGAACCTTAAGAAAGGAAGGATTTCCTCTGGCTCACAGATGGAAGGCACAGTCTAATCCTGGTGAGGACGATGTCATAGCTGCAGGAGAGTGAGGCAGTTTGACGTCACATTGCATCAGGAAGCACAGGGCCATGAACGCCTGAGCTCAGCTTGGTTTCTCTTTCTCTCTCTCTCTCTCTCTCTCTCTCTCTCTCTCTCTCTCTCCTCTCTCTCTTTGATTTTTTGAGACAGGGTTTCTCTGTATAGCTTTGCGCCTTTCCTGGAACTCACTTGGTAGCCCAGGCTGGCCTCGAACTCACAGTGATCCGCCTGGCTCTGCCTCCCAGGTGCTGGGATTAAAGGCGTGCGCCATCATCACCACCACCTGGCTGGTTTCTCATTCCTATGAGTCTATGGTCACAGTCCATGGAATAGAGCTGCCCACATCCAGGGGCGGTCTTCCTACCTCAGCTAACCTAATCTAGACAACCCCTCTCAGCCTGGCCCAGAGATGTTTCTCTGAGGCCACTGTAAATTCCATCAAGCTGATAGTCAAACTTAAGCATCACACCATCCCTACCTTGTCTGACCAATGTCACTATCACCTGGTGTCTCTGCTGGTCACAGGTCCTTGGACCCAGAGGCGTGGCCGACTGAACCCCCTCTTAGGACCTTGTCCCAAGTGCGCGCTAAAAACAGTGTACAGTCCCGATCATTGTACCTCCGTGATGGTTTAGGAATGGTCTCGATGTTCCAGGTAAGAAGTATCATGCATGGACAGCCTCTCTTAGCTGTAATTAGAAGAGGTCCGAAGCCTGCAGGATCCCAGAAGAGCCTGGGCAGGGGTGAATTTTACTTGTCTGTGAGTCCCTGGCCGAGGCTGGCTTTGGACTCGAATGCTCTTTCCTGAGGACTATCCAGCCAATGCTCCAGGCAGCACAATGACCAAAGCATTGTTCACATAGGAAGTAGAATTCCTGAACTTGGCAGGATGCTGGAACACAGAGGACTGAAAAGGCTGGGGAGAGCAGAACTCTCCAGACTCTTTGTCAAATGCTGGAAGGAGCCTGTCACTGAGGTGGGAGGCTGTGTAACTTCAGTCTGCAGCTGTTGTCCACAGGGCTCATGACGAGCTTCCCTGAGGCGGGAGGTTCTGTAACTTCGGTCTGCAGCTGTCCTTTATAACACTCATGGAGAGCTTTCCTAGTCAGGAAAGCCTTGGAAGTAGGGTTTCTGGACTCAACCACAAGCCCTCATGTACCTCGGTTTCTCAGCAGAGCCCAGGGTGGCCGACTTGTTTCACATCTTGTCTTACCCAGAGGACTGTGTTTCTTCTCTTGGTCAAGTCGTCAAGGGCAAGCCTTCGTATTGTGGGTTACAGTACCTAGAGAAGAGGCCAGAGGTGCAGACCTGGGCACACAGAAGCCTGGCAGTGAAATCTGTGAAGCCAAGTGACCCTGTCACTGAGCCCCGGCACTCCAGATGGGACCGGTCACAACTTTGGTCGTGATTGCGTGTCCCAGCTTTCTATGTGTCTTATAGCCCAGCGGACAGAAACATGAGTGAGGCGGGGTGGGGGAACCCTTCATATTGTGTCCCCCTGGGATTCCGTAACTAGAACAGAGCGAAGGAGCATTGAGGACTCTCTCGGGGAAGAGCTGGCGGCGCAGTCAGAGAGGACTTGATGTTTAACTCCTTTGAGTTCTGTTCAGTGTTGCTGGCCCACCATGTTCCAACAGAGAGCTAGCTCCACTGGATGGGAAGGCACGCCAAATGAGGCATGGAGGAAAACACAGCTGTGATGGAGTCCCTTGTCATAAGTAGGACCCTCTGTCAAGGAAGCAGACAGGGCGCATAAGACAGAATCTTCCTGTCTTTACCGGAGACTTCCACGGCGCTCTAAGCTCCTGAACTCCATTTTCCCTTTCATCCTCACTTAGCTGACTGAATGTTCCCATCAATGACTTCTGATTTATTTTAGTCTCTTCCCTTTGAACTTCAATGACCACGTTCAGTGAAGAGCAGGTCACCGGTCCTCTAAGTCATCTGGACTCACCTTGATAACTTCGGTGATAACACAGTTCAGCTGCTACAAGATTCATATTTCTAAGGCATAGCTCCCGGCTCCTGACACGAGTGGCAGACCCGAGGCTCCTGCCTTGGAGTCCCCAACTGTGGCCTTCCCGTCTTGGTTCCGTGGCTGGGTTCCTGATGTGCACTCCAGGCAGATAAATGCTATTCCAGCGATGCGGCCGATATCTGGTGTGCTGGGAGGAGAAACCATTTAGCTGCTCCCCTGCAGGCTCCCCGTTCACCTGCTGTTCCATTTTACAGCCCACTTACATCCCACCGCCACCGACAGACACATAAGCATGTTCTGCTGCAACCAGGCACGTCGGCAATCCGGGAGGTGGGCTCCCAGAGGTCCCAGGCACGGTGCATTAGGCAGTGGGCCAGCAGGTTCCCATCCCAGAAAGCTCTCCATCTCATTAGTTTCTCCCCGTACAGCAAAACGGCACGCCCATCTAGGTTACAGCAATCAGGGCAGAATTGCTTGTGGTTGTGATGGGAGCTGTGCTGGATCCCCGAGGCTTTAGACAATGCTGTTCTGTGAACTGTGGCATTTTAAAGTAGGGCTAACTCGGATGGCAAGTGCGTTTATCCCACGCCTGTTTCCCTTGCTTTGTTCTGAATGGGAAATGCATGCAGGTGTCAGCCTCAGATCCTCCGTAGTCTCCAGGAAGCTCTTCTCTGGGCTTAACAGCAAAACAGAGCATGTTCGGGGAGTAAGCAGAAAATGTATTTTGCTTGGCTACGAATCCTGGCAGGGGCTTTGACAGTCAAATAGGATTCGAGAGTCGAAAAATCTTTTTATCTGTAAAGTTAACAAACTGGATCTGAGATGCAGCTGCTGGAACGACCAGCATAGGAGAGCCCGTGTGGATGGATAGGCAATACATTATTTCACAAGGATTGATCCCACCATGCGTTCAATTTTCAGCGGATCATCCATTTTCCTAATTGGAAGAAAGCTAAGCAATCAAATGGGTAGATGACGATTGGACTCCGTGTTCGCAGACTCAGTAATTGATTCCTATGAATGCCTGGGTTCAGCTCAACACATGGAGAATCTGCTAACTGCCAGCCACAGCGTTAGGTCTGAGATTGGCCCCTGACACCTGGTTGGCAAAGGGCGAAGGACGGACACTTAAACATGTCATTCCAATAGAGACAGAAAGATGAAGGTGGCTTCACAGGGGTCTCATCAGTCCAAATCCTGGTCTGAGGGCGAGGTAGAACCTTGCAGGTAAGTGTAGACTCTGGCTGAGTTTGGTTTATCAATAGAGGCTCTGTTTTCTCCTTCTGGAGGCAGAGACTATACCCCTAAATGACTATTTTCCCAGCTTGTGGAATGGGACACAGAGACCTTTGGTGTTGGGCTGCAGGGAGCTGCAGGGTCTGAGATCTGGGCCTGGGAAATGGGCTTATGGAGACAACTCAGGCTGTAGAGGGAACTGTTAGGAGCCTGGAAACACCAGTGTGTCTCGATACTGCACGCGCTGTGCACCTATGTGCCTGTGTCTAGATGCTGCATGCGCACTTATGTACCTGTCTTCTTCCCATCAGTATTTCCACCCTTGAGGACACAAACCAAAAATGACAAAGCTTAACATTCAAAAGCAGACCTTTCTGATGCTCAGCCCACTGTTTAAAATTAAATTGTATCACTTCTACCCTTATACATCATGTAGATTCCTATTAACCGCCTTGCCCAGCTCTCAGAACAACAGCATGAGAGAAGACAATGAAATGGCTGGCCCTCTTTACCTGCAGGTTCTGTACCTTCAGATGGAACCAGCTGTGGCCAGAAACATCTGGGGAAAGATTTTGATTCAGGAGGGTAAGGCAGGAGGATAGTGAGGTCTAGGCCAACCTGGGCTACATAATGAGACTGTCCTAAAAACAACAAAACAAAAAATCAGTACTGAATCTGTCCAGACAAACTACTTATATAACATTTACATCTCACTAGATATTATAAGTAATCTAGAAATGATTTAAATAGATGTGAGAATACATGTAGATGATATGCAGATGTGCCGTTTTATAGAAGGCACTTGAGCATCTAAAGATCTTCCTCTCCATTCAAGGGATGTTGGCACAAATCCCTCCTTTATACTGCAGGATTTAGGAAGTCTTACATTAGAAAATGTTTGAGTCTGCCTTCCTCCAACTGACCTTTTTTTTTAATGCTCAAAATATGAAGTTATTTCCTTCCTTCCTTCCTTCCTTCCTTCCTTCCTTCCTTCCTTCCTTCCTTCCTTCCTTCCTTCCTTCCTTCCTTCCTTTTTTCTATCTTTCTTTCCTCTTTTCTTTTTCTTTCTTTCTTTCTTTTTTGTGTATATGTGTGAAGGTGCCTGAAGAGGTCACAAGAAGGACTCAGACTCCCTGGAGCTGGAGCTGGAGCTGGAGCTGGAGCTGGAGCTGGAGCTGGAGCTGGTGTTACAAGTGATTGTAAGCCCCCTGAAGTGGATGCTGGGAACTGAACTTGGGTACCCAGGAAGAGCAGCAAGTGCTCTTGACCACTGAGCCATTTCTCCAGCCCAAAAGGTGTAGCCTAGGCTGGTCTCAAACTCATGATCTTCCTGTCTCTGCCTCTTCTGTAGATGCTATTGGTACGAACCATCTCAACAGGTGTGAGTATGGTTGTTAGCTGTATCCCTTTTCTGCTATGCTAAGGAAAAATGCTACACATTGAAACCAGGAAGAAAGCACTATGGATGCCTCTCAAATGCATACACAGATGCCATGTAGCTGGATTGAACACGGTGGTCCCCACCCCACAGCTCCGATATGCCCAATAAGCAGAATGGCCACATTGTACGAGCAAGTGTTCCTTTACAAAAACCCCCAAATGCAGTGCTGACGTGAGTGACCCCTGTTGCAGGCGGGTTTACTAAGAACACCAGCTTTTAGCTCCGAGTCATAAATCACATGTTGCTTTATTCAGGAACTGCCTGTTCAATTTTAATACCCACCACACAGCCAGCTCTCCTCCCTCCCTTCACCACCATGTGAGAACATTTCTCCCTTGTAGCATGGGGCTACTGACCCTGTAAGGCCTTGAAAATTTTGTTTGTTCCAGTCACCAAAACGCTATAAAAATAGTAAGGGAAGTGAATGGTGATTGATGAACATCAAAACACAAATAATGCTTGTAATTGCAATTTAAAAAGGACTGTTCTCCACTTTGATTAATCTGACCCTCTGGGCCACCCTTAACGGAGAGGCACGGGAGAATGCTAATCAGGAAGTGGATGCAGAGAGAAGGAAGTAACTCTCCAGGTGTCCAGCTTTGCCTGCCCTTCTCCAAGGCCACCCTTTGCTCTCCCCGACCCTTCCATCTTTTGCACTGAAACCTGAAACAGGCCCAGGTCAAAGCGACAGCATTACCATTTCATCCTGAAACTCTACTTCTCGGAGCTGTTTTCCCTTGAGGGGCCTCCTGAGTGGTCCTGGGAACACCGCCCTGGGCAATTTTTAAAGGACTGTGTGCCTATCAGAGGCCTGGTGAGCTGGCTAAGCAGTCACACGTTCTTAGGCAGAGACCTTGAAAGGTCAGCCACGCCCCCTAGCTGCCACAGCAAGCAGAAGGCATAAAAGAAGCAAATAAGCGCCCCCATTCTGCATTCCAGCTGTGCCCCCTCACAGGCCCAACTAGGAGAGCTCCAGGGCAGCCTCCTTTGCTGATATGCCTGCTCTTCCTGCTCTCTGGCTGTCCTGGGGCTTTCTAGTCCTCTAGTGCATCCTCTCACCTTCATGTTCTGCCGACATCACACCTAAGCCTGCAGAGAGAGCCACCCCTGCTTCTGGTAAGCCCTTTAGAGCTCAGCGAGTTCCACGCCACCCACCCTTTGTTGTTGTTGTTTTTGAGACAGGGTTTCTCTGTGTAGTTTTGGTGCCTGTCCTAGATCTCGCTCTGTAGACCGGGCTGGCCTCGAACTCACAGAGATCCGCCTGCCTCTGCCTCCTGAGTGCTGGGATTAAAGGCATGTGCCACCACCGCCTGACTTCCACCTCCCTTTTATATTACAGCAGCAGGTCTTTGAATCTGAGTGGCAGGGACATATTCCACATCCTTAAGTCAAGAGGCATGTCTTCTGGCTGCTCATACAGAGTCCAATGTGTTAGGACAGTGTCTGTCCCTGCTTCCTGGGGAGGCCAAGCCATAGTGTTGGCATTCTGGCCCGCCCCTTGGGGACTCGCCCTGCATCCAGACATAAAGCCTCCTTTAAGAAAAAGCCCCTCCCTTCTTCTTCTCTCTCTTCTCCTTCCTCCTGTTCTTGCCTTGAGGTGTGCACACCTCTGCTTTCCCTCCCTTTTCTCTCTCTCATCCTCTCTCTCTCTCTCTCTCTCTCTCTCTCTCTCTCTCTCTCTCTCCTTTTTCTCTCTCTCCCTCTCTCTCATAATAAACTTCCATGTAGATGCCGTGCCTGGGGTGTGAGTAACCCGCCACCCCCTGCCACTACCGCATCTGCGTCTGTCTCCCTCACCCACAGGGGCACCTTGGCTCAAACCACCAAGGCTTCCCACACCGCCCTATCATATCATTACACATATGCACAGTAGCGGTGGAGAGAACAAGCAGGGCCATGGGTTCCAGGCAGGCCTGCTTCCTGGAGGCCCTATCACCTGCCAGCTGCAGCCCTCCCCCCCCACAAAAGCTATCCTCAGAAGTTCTGGTTGCCAGAACTGGTGGAGGTACTCAACATCCCCTACCCAAGCCCCCATACTTAAGCTAAATTATAGCGCTCAATGAGAACATTCTGGGCCTCAGCTGGGAAGAAGGGCTCACGGAGAAGGGAAAGGCAAGGATTCTGCCGTGTGTATCAAGAGCGGACTGACAGCTTGGACTTCATCAATAGGCAGGGCCAGGGGATGTGGGCTCTGGGGAAACATGACAGAAGACTCCTTCCTTCCGAGTTCATCCTGGTCCCAGAAATGCTTTCCCAGAACCCTGAATAGCAAGACTGATATTTTTCATCCTTCTTTTCCAGGGAATTCACGGTTTAACGTCTTCACCTGTGTTCTGGGAGAGCTGGGAAATGTGTGTCCGTACCCAGAGATAGGAGCCTCTGGGACTGTGATTAGAACGAGTGGTCACTGGCAGGATCCTGGTGTTACTAGCTTCCTTCATGTCTGGAGTGTACTGTGGTTACTGCTGCATCCACGGTTTCAGCATCCTTACATTTTTTTTTAAAGATAAATCTTTTTAAAGGATTGATTTGTTTCTATTATCTTATGTGTATGGGTGTTTTGCCTGTATGTATGCCTACATACTATGTCCTATGCAGGGTCCAAGGAGGTCAGAGGAGACCTTGGGGTTCCCTGAAACTGGAGTTACAGATGGTTGTGAATACACTGTGAGAGCTGGGAACCAAACCCCCGTCCTAAGAGCAGCCAGTGATCTTAACCACCGAGCCAACATTCGAACATTTTATTAATAAAAGAAGCCATTAAACATGTCCTTTGGATCATTTGCTCAGAACGTAGCACCGTCTGCTCTGGAGCCAAACTTGGCACCTTCTATGGATCCTCCCTAGATTTCAAGGCCAGAGATTATTTATCAAGGGCCTTCGTAGTGGCCCTGTGGTATCCCCAAAGCACTGGCAGAATCACCCCTATTTCGGCAGCGGAGGCGAGAGGCATTGCGCCTGCGCTCTGAGCTGTGATGCCCATGCAGAACCACTCTCGTTGGTCTTTTAAATCCTGAGGACCTCTGCCGTCTGCGCATGCTCCTGTCTTCCTCTTTCTCCACCTGCGTCGGCCCGACCCTCTGCACCCTGCTCACTTCTCTTTTCTCGGTGTTTCCTAACTGACCCTACTGTAGACACCAAAGTAATTCAGACTGTGGCTTGCTTATTTCATAGACTCTCCTTTAGTTATAAAAGGTGAGTATTTGTATTCCTTTTCCTGTCTCAAAAGCAAAACAAAACAACCTCCCAGTTGGGTGGCACAGTTCATGTCTGTGGCTTCGCAGTCTTGCCCGAAGTTTCTAATATTGGGTTTACTCTTGCATGAGAACACTTAACAACCAGATCCAGCACAAGAGAGAAAAACTAGAGGTGTCCTCGCCCCTCATCTCCAACAGGCATGGAGTTGACTTGGGGAAAAGAGCTTTGCAAGCTGATGTCACCACCATCAGGAGCTCTGGAGCAGGGTTCCAGAAGCAGGATTGTGCAGCATCTCCGGGAAATGCCCACTTCCTATCTACTTTCCAACTCACCAAGGTCCAGCTGATAACCCGGCTTTCTTTGGTGACACCACTGGACAACACTAGACAAACATGGCTTTCCCTCCCTCCTAGACCCATGTTCTACCAAGAGTCTCAAGAGTGACAAGGAAGCGTTTTGCACACTGTACCTTTGTATCCAAGAGGTATAGTGACCACGCCCAGAGTCTGCTCACCATCCTTCATTTCTGCTCTAACGTGGATTGGCTTGAGGTCAACCACGGTTATGATATCCCCTTTGGAGAACGACAGGTTGTCTAGAGACCCTGAAAGACAACAATTGCCACGGGAAAATGAAAAAAAAAAAAAGAACAAAAAACTCTTAAAGGTTGACATTACATCCTGAGATTCGCACTTCTTCAGGTAAATGAATGCTTTAAGTAAAATGTGCAAAAGTTTAAGTACAATTATTAAACATGACATAGAACACAGACAGAGGCAACTCAATGAATACAGAAAAAAGACAAAGAGCACTAATTGGATAATTTAGCATCTTCTAATGGAGGCAGACTCTTCAGTATGTCAGAATATATAAGTCACTTTAAAGTTAAAAATACTTAAAATATTTTTTTTCCAGAAGTAGCCATCATGATTTGCCTTGCCCCATGGGCGGCATGGCTACCCCTGTCATTTCCAGCAGCAAGCCCTATTTTCCCTGTTCTAACAAGGCAGAGAAAGTGCTAGATGACTCCCTGATGCACAGGTGGAGTGCTTGCTAACCATGGGAAAATGCCTAGAGCATTGACATGATTTTTTTTTGGTTATCATCAAGCCAACAAAAGACAATTTTTCAAGCTCACGCTTATCTATGCCTTAGATTTCATGTGTCAAATTGCAGTAATTTCTCAGCAGAGTGAAAAATATTCACTGCTCAAAAATAACATTTTCCTCCTTCCTAGGCAATATTGGTGAATTGCCCCCTCCTTTCCCAGCCACCTGTCAAGTTAAAAAAATAAATAAAACAACCCTTCAAGCAGCAGAAATATGACAACCTATAGCAAGGAGCTTTGCTAGGCTGTATATTTCATTCTGCCCAGGGCTAAGGAAAATACTTTAGCAAGTAAATATATGTCCTCCATAAACAGAACATTTTCTCTCTCTTTTCCAGCACTCTACCTTCTTGTGAAAGAGTTTTTTCCTCTCCTTTATGGTATGCTAAAATGAGGTAAGTGAAGTTTTTTTTTTTTCCCCCAGGCAGTGGATTCTGGTAGAATAATGCTTGGTTCTCATTTGTCTAGCATCTCCTGACATAATCTACATAGACCATGACTCCCAAACCCATTCCTATCCCTGAAGTCTTTGCAACCAGGACTGAGAAGGAAGCCTACATCTTTGGAACTTGCCAGCTTTTGCTTCTCCTGATCTCAGAATTCACCATCTCTCTCTCCTACCTGAGAAGTAGTTTCCATCAGTCACCTCCACTTGTCTGGGCAAGGAGTTCTGATTTAAGGAATTGATGTAAGAATCCCAAGCTTGCTCCATGACGACGGAATCGTTTCTCTCCTGCAGGACATGCCCAGCACTGCTCGATGCAGTAGACAGACAGCAAAAGCTGTCTCTTGGGAGCAGGTAATCAGCCACCTCATCATGACCTGGACTGTGAGCCATGTGTCATAGGGGGAAGGAGGAAGTAAGTAGTTTGCCAGGAAGAATGAGTTCATTAGTTCAATGTCTAAGGGTTGGGAAGGGTAGGCATCTGACTGTTTTGTATGAATAGTTTCTGGAAAGGCTCGCTAGGCCTATTGGGAGTATCTTCTAGATTAAAGTATCCCACGAAGCATCATGTACAACATCACCCAAGTATCCCATCACAGCACAGACTCTGATTCTGAAGGTGGGGTCTGGTCATCTGTATGTCTGGCAAGCCTCCAGATGACACCTGCTGGTCCTTCAACTACCTTTCGGGGAACAGGCTACTAGGGATCCCAGTGTTGCTTGGATTATATGCATTCGTGATGAATTCTGAGTCACCAATAATGCACAGGTGTGTCGCAGTAAGAAAAGAAAGAAGAGCACTTTCCCTTGGAGTCTTTAATCAAGAAAGAGTCCAGATTTGAATTCTCTACTTCCTGCTCCCTCTGTCTGCTGTGAGCCTGCACCTGTGTCCGTCTGAAGAAGAGGCTTCTTGTGAATCTGTTGCTGTGCCTGTGTCTTCCATCGGTGCGTGTCCTCCACTACACAGGGCTCCGCTCTGCATTTATTGAATGACGCAGAAAGCATCACACGGGGAAGGAATGGAATACTTTACAGAAATCTTTAACGGAGTTTTACAAGGGATTAAGTCACTGACTCCAACTGATTCCAACTGACCAGATAATAGGCATCATTGTTTATCAACCAATAACCGTAAATGGCCACTTTAAACTTTTATGGTGGATTTTAGGAAGTTGCTTTCAACTTCAGTATTTGCTGCTTTCAGTAAAAGATACACATGCATTATTTGGGTCAGGGGCATGGAAGAGTCCATAATTTAAGATTACAGCTATGCATTAGCTTAGTAAAAGTGATTGCATGGGAAATCCAAGGCACGAAAGGTTGATTGTGACATTGTTCTTTTAAAGGCAGGTTAAATGAGTTGTTTGCACAGTTGGACAGCAGTCTTGAGTGGCTTCAAGGTGTATTGTTAAGTCTGGGTGTGAGGTCCAGCAAAAGCTCCAGTCTCTTAGAATGTGGGGTCTGTAGATCAGCACCACCACCATCAACTGAGAGATGGAATACAGGTCAACAAGTCACTCTCAACCTATCAAAGGTGACTCTCTCCAGGTATGGGGTCCAGTAAACTGTGGCCTTGATTGGATAGCATCTTTGCCATTTACCAGTGGTTGAGGATGCAGACTCGGGCCCCACTATAAACAGAGTCCTCATTTAAACACGTTCCCCAGTTGATGGAGTTAAATATTTTTGGTTGTGAGTCTAACCTTGAATGGCTGAGCCACCTCTCCAGCCCTGATGGGGTTAAATATTAACGTCTGAGAGGTACCACTGGAGAACTGTTCTAAGTAAGGACAATCTTGAACATTTAGCATTTAAGGGGGCAACACATTTCAAGCCCGAGGAGTGGCTGTCTACACCCCAGCTAATCAGAACTGAGCATCATCACTCTACCTCCTGGTGGGCCACATGGGCCACATGCTCCACCCACCACAGTCTACCTTTTCTGCATGGGGCCTTTTCTTCCTCCTTATTTGATAAGAAGAGTAATATCGTGAGAATAAAACTGTAAAGAAGAAATGTACAGCTCCCTATACCTCCCCTCCCAGAAGGGGCCACCAATCATAGTTTGGAATATTTCTTCTGTTTCTCCTTGTACGCATCGTTCAGATACCACAGTTCTTTTTCCTTGATATTCTCAGGTCCAAAGGAAACTCCATTCTCCCAAATTCTGGCAGTTAGACAAAAGCCAGCAGTCCTCAGGGACTGGTGAAGCCAGTTCCTCTCCACCAAAAGACCCATTTCCCTTATCACCAGCAGAAGGGTAAGTGGCTATCTGTGGTGCCTATTAGCACACCAAAGCCCTCCAGGCTCCTTCAGTGTCACAAGTACCTGTTACACATTTCCGAGTCCATGAGGCATCCTGGCTCTTCTTAGCTCTTCTCACCTCCCCACGACCCTAAACTCCAGCTCATGGGCTTCCCTCCCTGCAGCTACTCATTTCTCCTCATAGCGCTGCTATTTCAGTGTCCCCACTTCTCTCTCTGTCTCTCTGTCTCTGTCTCTGTCTCTGTCTCTCTGTCTCTCTGTCTCTCCCTCTCCCTTTCCCTCCCTCCCTCCCCCCCCTCTCCTTCTGCTTCTCTCATAGCCAGGTCAGGTCTGCCGGTCATATCCAGTCTACTGCTTTCTCTCTCTGCTCCGGACTCTTCCAGATGCCTCTGGCTGTTCTCTCCCTCATATCTACAATAAAAACCTCCTCTTTAAACCATACCAGGGAGTAATCATGACATCAGTTTATATAGATATTATTTTAGGCTTTAAAAAGACTCTATTGACACAATTTTAATTCCTATAAATACCTAAATAGTAGCCATTAATAAACTTTTTTTTGTGCTAATGTTAGACAATAGGCCACTTAAAATTTTCTTTCTATATGTGCAAAGATCTTTATATTCATCTCACTTCTTTTGGAGAAAGTCCTACAAGTGTTAATTATAGTAATTACTGAGCTAAATGATTTTAATATTTCTAAGGCTTTGTTATCTATTGCCAAGTTGCTTTGCAGAAAGTTTGAATAGTTGAAACTTTGACTTGTATATCAGGGTGCCCGTTTCCTTCTCCAGCTTGAGAACTGTTGATTTGGGAATATTTGCTAAAGTGGTAGGAACTAGCCTGGCACGGTTGCTGTTTTCCTGTTTCCTCAGGGGTAATGGACCTCCATTCTCTGTGTAGCCATGACACCATGGGAAAAGAGCTATTGGGATTCAGGCATCCGAAGGCCATTTAACTTTCCCCATGTCTTGCTCCTGGAGCTTTCCCCACGCCATGGGATATATTCATGGCCATTAACCATTTGCAGCTCTCTAGAACATTCCCTGGGGCAGTCTAAATTAATCCCAGACCACCTCTCATCTGATCCAGGGCAACATCTGGATTTAACCCTACTCATAGACAACTCTCATCAACCTACCTGCGCTGCCCCCCCCATCCCCAAACCCCCATTTCCTGTGGGTTTTACAGTTCAGGCGTCAGAGGGGCCCCTAGTAGTCCTAGTGTGTGTGTGTGTGTGTGTGTGTGTGTGTGTGTGTGTGTGCGAGAGAGAGAGAGAGAGAGAGAGAGAGAGAGAGAGAGAGAGAGAGAGAGAGAGAGAGAGAGAGAGAGAGAGTTTGATAGTACCATAGACAGGTGAGCAAGCTTCAGTGAGGAAAGGCAGCTTAGCTCACCTTCACTCCCCTGCTGGTCAGATGTTGTCACCCTTCAATAACTGCTCAATTCTGCCAATGACCCTAGACTCAGCTCCCTCTGCAGTTTCTTTATGGGCCTTGCACAAGATTTAAGAGGATGTCATTGTAACATCCTCATTTAAACTTCCGGTTGCATGTGTTTATTATCTAGTTGCGTGCTTATTATCTAGTTGCGTGTTTCTCTCTCCAGCTAGGTTTCCTAGCTGGCAGAGGCTCTGAGTGTCTATGTCTCCTACCTCCTCTCAGATGTTGTTTATAGCTTGGTCTGGCCTTTTCTAGTCCACATATCTCCTGAAAGGGCAGCTGTCACACCAAGGCTTATGCAAGTCTCTGCTTTGAGCCTGACAGAAAGGACAAGGAGGAAGGGATAGGGTGCGAGTTTGAGGAGAATAATGAAGACAGTCTGCTTCTCTCAGATCAGTCACTAGAGAGACGGAGAAGCCACAGCCACAGGGTCCAAATAATGGCCACCAAGGAGAGGCCCTCCACAGCCAGACTTCTTCCTGGCATTAAAAATCAGTAGAAAATAGAAATGACAGTCAATGTCCCAAACCCTGCCGCTGCCAATCCTCTATGCTTCTGAGACCATGACAGGTGTTCACGTGTCTGCCACTGGTAGGTTAAAAATATAAAAGGAACTGTTTGGATTATTTATACTCTTTTGAGATAAGGTTTCATTTGTCAAGGTTGGCCTCAAACATGGTTAGGCTGAAGATGACCTTGAAAGATTACAGGCATGCACCAACACGTGCATTTGATGAAGTGTTGGGTTTTGAACTCAGGGATTAAGGCCATTAGGCAAGCATTGTACCAACTGAGCTACATCCACAGTCCCAGGATTATAGTTCGTTGCTTGGTGAAAACATTGATAAACAAGTGGTTGTGCATCTTATAACAATCACCAAGAGTGATATTTTTTCCACAATATTCTCATTAGATTTTTCTGTATATTCCCAAGGGCAGGGGCTGCATCGCAGTCCATTTCCTGTAACTATAATGAAATAACCAAGACTGGGTAATTTGTAAAGATTAGAATTTTATTCTGAGGCTGGGAAGTCCAAGAGTATATACCATCTGGTGAGGGGTCTGCACCACATGCAAACACAGTGGAGTGTATCTCCTGGGAGGACAGAGTCAATGTGCCAGATCAGGACTCTCCCCATCTTCTTAGCACACCACTAACACCATCAAGGAGCTGCATCACCATGGCCTCTTCTAGTCCTAGTTACCTCCTGTCTTAGTTGGAGTTTCTATTGCTGTGAAGAGACACCATGACCACGGCAACTCTTATAAAGAAAGCATTTCGTTCGGGTTGGCTTACAGTTCAGAGGTTCAGTCCATTATCGTCATGGTGGGTGGCGTGCAGGCAGACATGGTGCTGGAGAAGGAGCTAAGAGTTCTACATCTTGATCTGCAGGCAGAAGGAAGTGAATGGAGTGCCACATCATGTGTAGCTTGAGCATAGGAGACCTTAAAGCCCACCTCCACAGTGACACACCTCTTCCAAGGCCACACCTCCTGAGAGTGCTACTCCCTATGGGACCTCCTTTCACACCTCCTCCTGGCCTCACAATAACTTTGGGGATTAAGCTTCCTTAATGTATAAATTAGCAAAGATTCATTTTTTAGTAAAGTAGCACAAAGTTTATCTAAGCAGTGCATGACTGTTTTTTTAAAAAAAAGGCATTTTCCTTAGACATACTGACCTCTCTTTGAAATGTTCAGCTTAGTCCAGGGAAAAGTGTGTTAACAGAGTACTTGACTGTTTGGAGCGTTTGCTTTGTTTCAGTTCCTTCCCATTCTCCACAATGACATCATATGTAAAGACTAGGGGAGAAAATGTCTCTCCAGAAACTTCCTTAACCTCAAACATAACAGTCCACTTGAGCAGCCTTGAGCACGAAATAGAAGCCCAAGTTAAAAAAACAAAAACAAAAACAAAAAACCGGCCCATTCATGGACAGTCTAAACATAAAACAAGACCATAAAACTTAATGGGAGAAACGTCTGGTTATACGTTAATTGATTTGGTCACTGTATGCAAAACCATTTCTTTATACTAAGCATTATTCAATCAAAAGACATTTAAACAAACTAATAAAAAGTGAACTTTGAGCTCCCTCAGTTGACTGAGTCATACTTGGATAGGACTTTTGTGGGTGTGGATTTCCTGAAGAACCTAATTTCAGTGCAAAGGAAACACTGGAAAAAAACTTGCTTTTCTAGTGGCTTTTTAATGAAAAGACTCTGCCTTGTAGATGTAATTTCTTGTCAAAGCTTTCGACTGAGTCCACAGAGCAGCGCCTTATTGTCTTCCTTATGTTTTGTATATTGTAGGATTTGTGGTTGATAATTATTTAGGATACTTGTGTAAATTCTTCTTCACCAGAGTTATATCCATGCAACACAGAGCATAGCAACATAACAAAGGTAAAGATACGTTTGGGAGATCAGGTGGCACCTGCCCATCCTAAGCATGAAAATTCAATTTTATCTCTGTCAAGTCAAGAAAGTTTGGATTTGGAGACCCATAGCAAATGGGGATTGAGAAAGGAAACTGGAGGCAAGCCCTAACGATGTGGGTAACACTTTGTGCGGTGGCTGCAACTCTGTCTACACATGGCAGGTGGCAAAAGTCCTCTTACAAGGTTCTCCTATGATGGGAAGGACCAGATGCTCATCAGCTCTCCATCTCACCAAATGTGAGATGTGCCACATTTCTACCTGTGAATCTGAGAAGGCCCAGGAGCAGAAAGACCAACAGGACTTGTGGTAGGACCCCCAAGAGCCATAAAAACATCAAGCAGGTACGCACTGCCACTCAGGTCAGATGCCACTCTAAGTCCAGGGGGATTAACACAAAATGACATTGGATTCCTTAGACACTGGAGGAAAGGTTGAAGTCCCACTCACTCACACAGGCTCCCTGAAACCTGAAGTAGGGAGAGCTGCTTTTAAGGGCTTTAAGCCAACTTTACCCTCAGAGAGAGTTTCTGCACTTCATTCTTACTTTTAAATTCCACTTTGAAGATTCTGGTTTATTGTTCTGGCAGAAACCATGGTAAGCCAACACCTTGGCGATTTGGTTTTCCCTTTCTCTATGCCTCTTTACTCAGTGGAAGCAGAAAATTCCAAGACTTACTGTCTCAGGTACTTGATGTAGCTGGGAATGGCAACATGATCCAGCTCAGGTCCCTGAGACGAAGGAGAATCTGTGATGGGAAATTCGATTTCTTACTAAAAGTGCACCATGTCCTCCCAACCTCGTATGTATCCAAGCCATACTGATGAACCATCCAAAGAAAGTCAATGGGAAACCTAGGATGAAGGCAAGAGGCAGAGATGGCCGTAGCTGGAGGACATGGCTGAGCAGTAGGGCCACACAAATCAGCCTTCAGCCAACCAACTTGCTTCACAGACTTTCTGTTGTTCCAGGCTAAACCCTCTAAGCTTAATTATTGACCCCCTTAAAAGGTGGCTATCAGTTTTATATATACACGCTTCCCTACACATAATGAAATTTGTAGAAGGAAATCAAGTCGACAGTTTTAGTTATGTTGAAGGTACAGAAGAAACTCAAAAAAGGAAAATTTAAAACAAAATAAAGCTTTATGAAAAAATAATCTTTGGGAGAAAAGTACTTGAAAAGATCACAAGCTGTATATTATATTTCCTTGCTAACACTTTATAGTTCAAAACATTTGGAAATACTTAGCTAAAAGGGTTTTGAGCTCCAAGACATGGAACTCTCTAATGCTACTAAGCATTGATGTATGATGTTAGTAAAGGTACATGTGAGTGTGTGTGTGTGTGTGTGTGTGTGTGTGTGTGTGTGTGTGTGGTATGTACAGTTGCTTTCTGGATCTGTAGGTTTTACTTCTGAGGCTATTTGGGGCTGGACAGATGGCTCAATGGTTAAGAGCTCTGGCTGCAAAGAGGCCCCACAGAAACCTCCAAGTAACTCAGGTTATTGCCAAGGCTGTTGTGTGTTCTCCACAAAATGATGGTAAGAAGACAACATATGGCTTCTTCCTCAGGATCACTGGCTGTTGGTCCATGAGAGTGGAAGGAACAGAGTGGGGAGCAGAGTTTGGATGACTGTGGACATGATGGAGACAGACTTAGGTGAATCAGCTCAACTTCCTTCCAGAGTATAAGGAATATATAGGATTGTGGAGCCCAGGGAACAAACCCTAATTTGCATTAAGTGGCACGCTCCTATCACAAGGCTTCCTATGTAGCAGTAGGTTCCTAGCACCAATCTTCTATGGAAATCTTCAGAGGAATCTGTGCCAAGGGTCAAGCTAAAGATAAATCAGGCATCTCATGGTTTAGAGACAGCTCTCAGATCAGGTCCCTCCGGACCCAGGGACATTCTCCAGATAAGGGCTGGTAGAGCACAAGAAGTTTTGCTGGGGAGGGAGGGAGTTTCCCTGTTGCCAAGTTTTTGGGAAAAGTTTCCAGGCCAGGAGAGCCTGCAACCTTGGTCAGCCAGCAAATGCCTTCCACCAACACCTACAGATCTCATTGAACCCAAACAAGCTGGTGCCTAACCAGTGCCTTCGCCCTGACTGAACAGTGGTCTTGGTACTGGAAGGGACTATGCACACTCGCAGAGGAGAGAGGTGAGCCCCAACCCAGCTATAAAATTTTTGCTCTCCATCGGTGACCTGCCTGAGTGAGATGCTGCTGTAACTGTGACACAGAAATTGTTGGAGTAGCCGACCACTCTCTGGTTGGATTTAAGGTCCACTCCATGAGATGGAACCTGTGCCTGACACCGCTTGGGTAGCCAACAACCTGGGACTACATACGGCCTGGGGGGAAACCAAATACTATTGTTTTGCTAAAAAAATGCAGCAATATACTTTCTAATGACATTTTACTATTCCCATAAATCAGTGTCTTACTCAGCCACCAGAGCCGATTTTCTCCTAAGTAGATGGGAACAAATACCGAGATCCACAACCGGACAGTGTGCAGAGAGTGAAGGACCTTGGGACACTCAGTCCGAAATGGGATGTCTCCAACAAATCCCTTCCCTCAGAGGGGGCGGAAGGAGTGTAAGAGCCAGAGGGAATGGAAGACACCAGTGCCTTCTAGACACAACAGGACTGACACACAGAGACCTGAACTCACAGAGACCGTGGCAGCATGCACAGGGCCTGCACTGGTGAACGACAGATGGGAGAAGCAGAGAGGATCTTCCATCCCTAACCAAGAAGCTATCTCCAACGGATAACTGTTTGCAAGGGA
Source organism: Peromyscus maniculatus bairdii (assembly GCF_049852395.1). NCBI lineage: Eukaryota > Metazoa > Chordata > Mammalia > Rodentia > Cricetidae > Peromyscus > Peromyscus maniculatus. The sequence goes on from NC_134864.1 coordinate 24,698,032, forward strand.
CAAATCGGTTTTCTCCAGTGGAGTCTCACAGGGTCTAGGACCACACTGAAGAGCAGGCCCCATTCTCAGCAGCAAGTGGACAACTCAAAATGAACTCAATGGTGTTTTTAGAGGGTTTTCTTTTTGTTTTGTTTCATAATGCTTGGTCTGAGCATTTTTCTTTCTTTCTTTTTTTAATCTCACTAGTCTTGTTTATATATTATAGTCTGCAACTTTTTTAATTTATTATTATTATTATTATTATTATTTATTATTATTATTTTTGGTGTGCGTGTATGTGCTTCTTGTGGTTTTTCTTTCTTTTTTGCTGTTGTTGTTCTATTCTGGTTTATTTGCCTGTTTGTTTTCTTTCTCCTTCTCCTTCTCCTTCTCCTTCTCCTTCTTCTTTTGTTTTTTGAGACAGGGTTTCTCTATGTAGTTTTGGTGCCTTTCCTGGAACTCGCTCTGTAGACCAGGCTGGCCTCGAACTCACAGAGATACGCCTGGCTCTGCCTCCTGAGTGCTGGGATTAAAGGCATGCGCCACTGCCACCCAACCTGTTTGTTTTCCAAAAAGAGAAAGAAAGCATAGAGTTGGATGGGTGGGGAGGTGGGAAGGGTGTGTGTAGCAGGAATCTTAAAAGTTCTTATTAATAAAATCAAACCTGGAGCCAGGTATTGGGATGAACTGGAAGATCAGAGAACAAGCCACAGCTAACCTCACCTGGTCAACTTCTCAGCTGGTCTTGTGTCCTCAGACTAGAAGCCTCTGAGTCCTCATCCAGAATGAATCTCAGCTGAACTGTGTTGCTCCAAAGCCTAGAAGCTTATCCAGCCAAATGCTTAAACAGCCAAATGCTTCTAGTTTCTGGTCCTCACGCCTTATATACCTTTCTGCTTTCTACCACCACTCCCTAGGATTAAAGGCTTGCTTCCTGGGATTAAAGGTGTGAGTCACCATGCCTGGCTGTTTCCAATGTGGCCTTGGACTCACAGAGATCCCAGATGGATCTCTGCCTCTGGAATGCTAGGATTAAAGGCGTGTGCTATCACTGCCTAACTAGTGGCTTTTCTGTTCTCTGACCCCAGATAAGTTTATTAAGGCACACAATATTTTGGGGAACACAATACCACTACATGTTTGGGAGGAGATGATGGAGGAGAAACCATGGTCAGAATATATTGCATGAAAAAAAAAAATCGATTTTCTGTAAAAAAGTCATATTTCAAAAAGAGAAAAAAGTAAAAAAAGAACACTGGTCGCTCTTCCTGAGCACCCAGGTTCAATGCCCAGCTCCTACCCGGTGGCTCACAATCATCTGTATGTAACTCCAGGCCGAGGGGATCCAGTGCCCTCTTCTGGCCTTTGAGGACAGCAGGCATGTCCAGAATACGTAGACATATGTACAGGCAAAGTAAATATATAATACCTACATGTAAAATAATAAAATATTTTGAGACAAATACTTGTATCTGCACTGAACACACACATACTTGTTTTCCTTGTTATTATTTCCAAACAATAAAGTGTAGCAGCTATTCTACGACAGTTCTCACAGGTATTGTATTATCTGGAGATGATTTGAAATGTACGGAGAGACGGGCGTAGGCTATGTGCAAGTGCTCTGGCATTTTATATAAGAAATTTGCACATCTGCAGATTTTGGCACAGAGTGTGTGTTCTGTAACTACCCCCCCAAGGTACTAAGGAATAGATTACACCCCTACCCCATGTGAGTGTGTGTGTGTAGACAAACGTAATCATATATCAGGTAAAGCAGCCTGGATGAATGGGTATACGCTTAGTGATAATTCTGGTTACAATATTGTGGGTCATTTTCTCCCATTGTTGATTATTTAATATCCTGGTTTTCTACTAGGCCTATATTGCTTTTATAATATTGATAACGTTTATAATTGCTTTTATAATATGGATAACGTAGGGAGGGGAATGGAAGATGACTACCGCAGGAGAAAACCTGATGCTCCAGGAGGATCAGAGCCCTGAGGCTGGGGATGAGAGTCAGCTGGGAAGGGTCAGGTCTCGTGGGACGCTTTGGTTCAGGACTCATTTGAGACCCCCATGTCTTCATCTCTTTTAGTTCTTTGGAGATACACAGAAGGCAACTTTAAGGGACTCTTCCCACAGCTTCCCTATCCTCACTGGGGCTGCAAAATCAAGAATTATAGGTCTTATGTTCTGTCTTGACTCTCTGAGCATTGGAGGCTAAATTTAAATGGAAAGTGACCTGAAGTTTTAATGACCTAACAGCATCAGGTGGGCTGAGAAACCACGGACAGGAAAGCTGACTGAAAACACCTGTGGACTGTCAGGACCGACCAAGCTTCTGATAGAAGATGCGCGTCCCAGCCTCCATTGCTATCTACCTCTCTGAGACCGCAGGAGAACTGACCTGCAGGTGGAATTCCCATCCCCAAAGTTCCTTTTCCGCCCTCTGAATCTGCAGGTCCCGAGTCACAGGCACACGGTTCCAGTCCCGAGGAGATGCTGGTGTCCTTCTTTGCTCTGGTTAAAGGAGAATCTGCTTTTGTTGAGGTAGGTTCATTTTCTTTTATTTCCATGCCACCTCCATCAGTCCCAATCCAACAAAGACAACTTGTAACAAGAACTGGCCCCTAAACCTTGAGAACTGTGTATTTTTCCCCTAATGGGAGGAATGACTTTGAAATTTAGATTTGTGTATGTGGATTTCAGCACAGATTGTAAAAATATCATCTTAATGGGGTTGACCCTTCCTGGGGAAACTTGGTTGAACGAAATTTAATGTTCACTATTTTTAGCTGAAGCAATTTCCCCCCATTGCATTCTGTTGGGTCTGACTCAGTACCTATCTGTTTTTTCCTCGTCTATTTCAAAACATAATTTAAGAATATAGAAGTAATAACTCTTCCCCTAAGATGCTGTTTCAAGAGAGAACCTAAGTTGGTCCCTTCCCCCACTCAGCATTTAATCTGTAATTTTGCAGGTTACTCTCATTTGCAGATTTTAGAAGGTGCCTTTTATTCTCCTCGAAGTGTTAAAGCAATTTAGATTAATTGGCCTTGGAGTCTTTGATACCCATTTTAAAGACATTTTAAAATCCGTTGAAGACGATACCCTTTCATATGTGATAAGTAAAATTCTTGGCAGATGAAAGCCCTCTCTTTCTTTTTGTTTTTGCACAAAAGAAACTTTCAGAGCTGTAGGAAAACTGCAGAGGTGAGAAGAGAGTGCTCCCATGCTGAAGGCCAATTCCTTTCTTCCCTCCTCTGGGAATCTTACCCTTCACAGCTGCTTGGAGAAAATGGGAGCAGAATTAGGGTGCAGGCTCTCCTTTCAGGACAAAGGATGACTGGCAGGCAGGCACTCCACATGGTCCCCACCACACTCTGCATTTGATGGCCACTGTCCAAACATATTTATCAGGCCAAATATTCCACCACAAACAACACATGCACAAGCTAGTGCCACTCCCTGAGGACCAAGGGTCAGGAATAAAGCTAGCCGTGTGGTTTCTCCAGGGTAGGATGATTCCTTAGAGTCCCTGAATGATATCGAGAGTGGTAGAGTGGGACCTTCCTGGCCTTGCCTCTGACTTTAATTCCTCCATTAGATTGCCAATCCTGAGCCTAGCCTTCGAAAGGTAGACACAACGCAATCTCAGTCTCTTTCCCCTTGATTGTTAGAGACAGAGTCTATGTAGTCGAGGCTAGCCCCAAATTGGAGACCCTCCTGACCAAGTCTTGGACTCTCAGAATTCACTGATATCCCTGAACTTGAAGTAAGGTGTGGACATGGTGCAGGCATCACTTGCGCTTGGTGTATATTTCTGTGGGGCCATTGGCCAGAATGGTAGAAAGCTTGGTTGATAAGTCTGAGAAACTCTTGGGAGTAATGCTAAATATCTATAATCCTATTACCTGGGAGGCTAAGGCTGAAGGATGGTGAATTCCAGACTAGTCTGCACTCTAGTGGCATGACAAGAAACAAGGCCAACACACCTCCTCAGGAACTCATTTTTTTCTCCCTTTGGTTAAGTTACAACGTGTTGCCTTAGTGATGGGGAGAAAAGATGCCACTAAAGGTCAACAAAGCAAACTGAGCCTGGTGGTACAAGCCTGTAATCCCAGCGACTCTGGAGTCTAGGCCAGGTGATAGCAAGTTCAAGGTCGGCCTGGGAAACTTAGCCAGATCCTGTCTGCAGTAAAAGGTACAGAGAGCTGAGGATGTAGCTCAGCAATACTGCACTTGCCTAGGGTATGAATTCAAGCCCCAGAACGTTGAAACAAACAAACAACAGCAAAACCAGGGACCACCCTCAAAGTAAAAGATACAAGTGCCAAAGAACCAGCAGCATTCAGAAGTTGAGATCACAAAGATAACTGTCAGAAAGGAACTTTATTTATTTATTTTTTAAGCTTTTCAAAGAAGCATTTATTTGTGGTATGTGCATTACAGTAATCACAACATAAGCCAAGAACAGACCCCTAGTCACAAGCAGCTCAGCTTGACATGTCCTTCTAGATGCTGCAAGTGTACACACACATAGGGAATTGAGATTATATAGTATGAGCATTAAAGCCAACATATTACAGAGGAAAAGAAATGTACAGCTATTAGCACATGGCAGTGATCCTCATGTATTGGAAGCCGACAGAGTTGAGGCCAAGCACGGCAAGTCGACAGAAAGGATTTCTGCTTCAAGCAATTGTGGGAGCCCTAATAAACAAACACACACAGTGTTAACAATAATTAATACCTCCACTTAAAAGATAACAAAATAGGCTGGGCAGAGGTGGTGCACGCCTTTAGTCCCAGCACTCGGGAGGCAGAGCCAGGCAGATCTCTGTGAGTTCAAGGCCATCCTGGTCTACAGAGTGAGTTCCAGGACAGGCACTAAAACTACACAGAGAAACCCTGTCTCAAAAAACCAAACCAAACAAAACCAAACAAAACCTAAAATAGACCATGTAAATGTCCAATAGTAATATGCTATATAAATGTCCAAGGGTCAGGGGATTATTAACTATTAAGATATAAATTCACTCTAGTCTAATTCTCAGGGAGCCAAAAGGCACATCTTTGTAATTGACAAGCAAGCTATAATAGTCATATAAAGGCCTGCATTAATTTTTAAAACATTATTGTAGCAGGAATCTTCAAAGTTCTTATTAATAAAAATCAAACCCAAGGCCAGTTATTGGGGTGAATACTGGAAGGTCAGAGAGACAGAACAAGCCACAGCTAACCTCACCTGGCCAGATCCTCAGCTGGTCTTGTTTCCTCAGACTGGAAGCTTCTGTGTCCTCAATCCAGAATGAATCTCAGCTGAACTGTGCTGCTTGAAAGCCTGAAGTTTAACCAGCTACATGCTTAACCAGCCAAATGCTGCTAGTTTCTGGTCCTCACGCCTTATATATCTTTCTGCTTTCTACCACCACTCTCTGGGATTAAAGGCTGGCTTTCTGGGATTAAAGGTGTGTGTCACCATGCTTGGCTATTTCCAATGTGGCCTTGAACTCACAGAGATCCAGAGGGATTTCTGTCTCTGGAATGCTAGGATTAAAGGCGTGTGCTATCACTGCCTAACTAGTGGCTTTTCTGTTCTCTGACCCCAGATAAGTTTATTAATGTACACGATATTTTGGGGAACACAATACCACCACACATTATTTTAATTTTTACTTATTTTACAGTTGAGTCGTGATGTCATTTGATATGGGGGAGGCCCATAAATTTTATAATTGTCCAAAGGTCATAGGTTAACACAAGTCAAGGATGTTGTTCAGGGTATCTTCAGCATCTATGAGCTACAGAGTAGAGTTCACCCAGGAAGTGGAGTTCACCCAGGAAGTGGAGTTCACCCAGGAAGCAGAGTTCACCCAGGAAGCGGAGTTCACCCAGGAAGTGGAGTTCACCCAGGAAGTGGAGTTCACCCAGGAAGTGGAGTTCACCCAGGAAGTGGAGTTTACCCAGGAAGTGGAGTTCACACAGAAAGTGGAATTTACTCAGGAAGTGGATTTCACTCAAGGAAATTCAGGTTTTCTGGCTTGGCTGTAAAGTTGGTAGAGGGAAGAAAGAAAATACTTTGACCTTTATACGTCTGATTTTTCTGTCATGGTCTATCCCAACACAACTTAATGGGTTACCAGTCCCTTTAGGGTGTGGCCTGTTGGTAGTTGCCCTGGGCAGGCCTTAGTAAAGTTTTTGTGTGCTTTGTGTGTGTGTGTGTGTGTGTTTTTCTATAAACAGGTAGATAGCATTTTAGCATGGGCTGAATGCTGGCCCCAAAGCATCAGGTGTGGACAGTGGACTTCTGAGTTTCCCAGTTCTTAGGTTTATGACTTATTCATATAGCAACTACCAAAGTAAAAAAACAAAAAACTGTTTCGGAGAAATCGAGGACTTGTCAGATTCAATGCTGGCTTTAGCCCTCTAAACCTAGCTACAGAGAGCCCATCCCTGAACATGTTTTCAGTTTACCAATTTTCTAGTTGAACTACACAAACACATACAGATATTGAAATGGGCCAGAAGTCAGGTTTCCCTAACCCCCTACCTCCTCCATGCTTGATAGGACATGTGGTCTCTGACTCCATAACAGACCCCACACTTTCTCAGTCATGTTCTGCCTCAGAGGACAAAGGGCCCCTCCTTTCTTGGAAGGAAACAATGCTTGTAAAATTCCCGAATTTTTTTTCCTTTATAAACTTTATATTGTCTTTCTTTGAAGCAAGAGTTCTTTGTGGCAGGAGCCTACCCTCCTCTCTGGCTTAAATAAAAAGACGTTTATTTGGCCTTAGGTTTGTGGAGGCCTATAAATTACTTGAGATGGGTGTTTCGTATAGGTGCTGTATGGTTAGTAGCTATGTTACTTGCTGGGTGTCTGGGTGAAGATATAATGGAAATACTATGGCTTCCCCTTGAGAAATCACTCTGTACACTAGAGTGGAAGGAAAGTCTCAGTCTCTCTCTCTCTCTCTCTCTCTCTCTCTCTCTCTCTCTCTCTCTCTCTCTCTCTTTTGGTTTTTCGAGACAGGGTTTCTCTTTGTAGCTTTGTGCCTTTCCTGGAACTCACTTGGTAGCCCAGGCTGTCCTCAAACTCAAAGAGATCCACCTGGCTCTGCCTCCCGAGTGCTGGGATTAAAGGCGTGTGCCACCATCGCACGGCGGAAAGTCTCTTTAATAGCACTTGTCTGGCTGGGGCTAATTCCCAGGGAAGAGCTGGCCTCATACAGAAGATTTTACAAACTTATATACACTTTAGGCTTATGCATTTTACATGAGCTGCCGTCATTAAATCTCTTTTAGGTCCTGGCCCCAGGTTATACTTTGGACAATTTAAATGGACAAGGAACTTCAAGTCCGGTCACTTGGCAGATGAGATATTTGCCAAGCGAAGACAGTATTACTTCTCAGCACATCTGTGGTGTTATTTTCTAGTAGCTCTTACTCAGGTTCATCTTGCCCACCTGGCAGAATTATGCTTTTTCTGATCAGAGCTAGGGGACTTAATGGTGGCTTTGACCCTGCGCTGCCCCCTTTCAGCTGCCTCCGAGAGATGCGTTCCTTGATATGTGTGGTGATGGACCTAATGGCTGGTTGTAAGTCAGGGCTGTCTTCTTTTGTTATGGAAATGGAACCCAATTGGAGGACAATCTTGGTGAGTGAACATTAGCAGAGACTTTTCTTAGCATCCCTAAACTTCAATGATGGTACAAATTTTCTTTCTTTCAGCCTCTACCAAGTCTGGCTAGCACAGTACTTACCTTACAGTCATATTGGATACAGTGATCATTTAACTAAATTTGTTTATTAGTAAATCCTTTATAGCATCAAATGTATAACTCACGTTTTCCTGCATCTAAGGCATTAGCCCCTGAGTACTTTAAACCATGACTATCACACCAATCCACTAGAGCCAGCACCCAGGCAGGGCTTCTTACAACCTGGTTAAGCCATCAGCAACCCAGAAAGGACAGAATGCCATGGTTTGAATTTTAAATGTCCCCTGTAGATTCATGTGTGAAAAGTTTCAGAAGAGGGGCTTCAAAGGGACCCTGGGACTGACGCCTGGGGAATAAGGTCATTGAAAGAGTTACTAAAGCCATAGACAGGAAGCTAGGCACCAACGTGGGCAGGGGTTAGAGAGAGAGTTCAGGCCCCAGCACCAGAAACAGCCAGCATGGGGGGATATGTGGCAGAAGTCAGGTCTGTCCGGGCAGGAGGCAGCGAGGGGGTGGGAGACGGGGTGTGACTTCAATGCCCCTTTGGTGTAAACTCAGTTCCTGGGAGGGAGCCTGGCTCTGGGATGGGTTTGGCTAGGTGCTCACAGACAACGTCTCCATCCTGTCTGCAGATACTGGAGCCTGGGTCATTCTAACATTATGTCCTCACAGCGTGTTGCTTACTTATCCCAGACTGGTGGTGCCATCCGGAAGGTTCCGGAAACTTTAGATACTGGAGCTTCTTGGAGCAAGTATGTCCCTGAGGGTTGTTCTCTGCATGTTACACCTGGTCCTGACCCCTTTCTGGCCTCTGTTTCCTGTGTTGCTATCACGATGTTTTGTTTCATCTGGGCTCCATAAGTTATACGCCCAAGGACTGTGTGGTGAACTCATTGACTCTATGAACTCAATCAATTCTTCCTCTCCTGAATGGTGTTGGAAGGCGTCCTATTACACCTATAAAATATCTGAGGAACGGACAAAGCTAAGGTCTGGCAGACACAAGGGGACCTTGGCTAAGTGGCTTTTGGTATAATCAGGTATCAGGAGAAAGAACCCACACAGTGTTTTGTTGAATATAAAGACTTATTGGGGTTGGGATGATAGATGGGTGGGTCAAGGGTTTGTCACACAAATATGAGAATCTGAGATGGGTTCCTCAGCGTGTGTGTGTGTGTGTGTGTGTGTGTGTGTGTGTGTGTGTGTGTGTGTCCGTGTGTGTCCTGCTGAGTTTAATTAGGGTTGCCTGAGTGAGCATGCCTGGAGGCTATTTGCATAAGCATGGGCAGCTTATCAGTGGAGAAAGTGATACCTTCTCCCAGAGACAGCTGACACAAGTTCCTTAGTGAGGAGTGGGGCCTTAAGACAAGGTGTTGATAGGGAGGCTGGAGAGATGGCTCAGTGGTTAAAAACATGGGCTGCTCTGCCCGAGGACCCAGGTCTGGTTTCAAGTACTCCCATGGCAGCTTACAACCTCCTGGATCTCCAGTTCCAATGGATCCTATGTCTTGCTTCCTTGGGTACCAGGTATACATGTGGTACATACTATATGTTGTGTGCATATATTGCAGGCAAACATACACATAAAACTATTTTTTTTTAAAAAAGGAGAGTGTTGATAGGCCCAGTCTGTGCAGATCTTGTGCTGCCAACAACAGTGAGTCCATGATGGCAGCGGCCATGATGCATCCAGAATAAATTGTTTTGTGACGTCCTTCCCTAGCCTTAGTTCTTTCCATGACCTCTCCTGTGACGTTTCCTGCATCTTGAGGGACACTGCAGATGCCCTGTTCAGAGCAGATCACTCCACTGTCACTGTCTCCGCGCTCTGACCAGTTGTCATCTGCCTGATGCAATAAGAAGCTTTGGACCAAGGCTGAGGGCAGCACAGATCCTGCCTTCCCATCGTGGGTGGAAAAGGCAGACGAGGCTATGCAAATCCTTCAAAGCCAAAACCAAAGCCAGGTCAAAGGAACAGAAACCAAGCTCTCGTGGTAAGCTCACCGAGAAAGTAACCAGCCAGAAGAGGCAAAACAAGTGCGGAAAGTTGTCACTGAACCGAAGTCAATGTCAGCAGTGGCGGCAGGAGATGGGAACAGCCACAGTGTGTCAGACGAGAAGACAAGACAAAAAAGGGGACAAGAGCAGAGAGCTGGGGAAGGCAGAGAGAGCTGGGAGAGGAAGAACAAAGCCCTCATGGGACCTGTGGGCTGGACTCCAGACTGGTGCGATCTGCATTTTCTCTTCTTCCCTGGGGCTTCCACTGAGTTCTTGCCCTGGTGACCTCTCAAGGCCCCCAGGACAGGCCAAGGAAGCACTGGGCATGTCTGAGAGAAGCTGTGTAGTATGCTTTGGCTCAGCTGTAGCAGAAAGGGATGAAGATACTAACCTGTGCTTGTCCTTGGAAAAACTGAAGCTCTACTTTCCCTGAAGGCACACTAGAAGGGTGGGCATGCAGCGGATGCCGTCCCTGGCACCCAGGCCTACCCAGAAGTGGCTTTTCCTGTATATGTCTGTCTGTCTGTCTATCATCTCTCTCTCTGTCTCTCTGTCTCTCTCTCTCTGTCTCTCTCTCTTTCTCTCTCCAATGTGTACTGGTGTTTTGCCTGTATATCTTCTATGTGAGGATGTTGGGTCCCCTGGAACTATAGTTACAGGCAGTTGTGAACTACCATGTGGTTGCTGGGGATTGAACCTGGGTCCTCGGGAAGAACAGCCATTGCTCTTAACTGCTGAGCCATCTCTCCAGCCCCTTTCTATGTTCTTATTCCGTGTGTATCATTTAGAATGTAATAAGCTGAGGAAGGCTGGAGAGAAGGCTCGGTGGATAAGAGAACCTGCTTTGAAAGCACAAGGACTTTAAAATCCCCAGCATACTGATAGAAAGCTGTCTGTGGCTGTGCACACCTATAAGCCAAGTGCTGTGGAGATCTGAGGTGGAAGGATGACTGGAGTCTGTTGACTGGCAGCCTCGTTCTGGGCTTGGTGCAAGATCCTGTCTCAAGGGAACAAGGAAGAGAATGATTGAGCAGGATATCTGATGTCATCCTTTGGCCTCTTCCACATGTGTGTACACATGTACACACACAGGAACTTGCATACATCCCCACATTCACATATACAACACACATACATACAAAAAATAAACAAAACACCATCACACAATAGTATGTGCGGCACCCAACCACAGCTAGGGTTCTAAAGGTGCTTTACACATACTAACTCACTGAGAGCTCCTCACAGCCCCAAGCAGTGAGTGATAAACACTCTCACGCTGCAGAGAAAAACACAGAGACGCAGGCGAAGCAACTGGAAAGGGGCAACTGGAAAGCAGCCGACCACATCCTGGTGCCCTGGCTAGCCATAGCAATTCCTCCTGAGGGACACAGCCCTTTGATACGGCCAGCCCTGCTTTTTGAAACATCCCAGCCATTAATTTATTTTATGCCACCATAAGCTGCCACTATTCTATGGCCAGGGGGACAGTATTTCTGTGCCTCTGTCATTTAGGATGGTTACTTATTTGATTGAGATTTAATGAGTAGAAATAAAAAACTGCTTTCGGTGTATAGACATTTGCAGGTAATATATATTCAAAACAGGCTAGTCAAAAGTCAAACATCTGTTGGACACGTTAATTTTTTGTGGGAGCATTATTGTCTCATTCTGATATAAATTTTCTGGAAAAAAATGTCTCGATATTTACAAATTGGCTTTGACGTTCTGGGCAGGAATTGCCCCTCTGAATTGATGAGCATGTTTTGTGGAATCAGTGGGCTGAAATGCCATTAGCCACGAGGAAGATATTCATTGCAACTGAGTCCTGGGTATGTTGATAAAGTCATCAGCACATCCGCTGTTCGGTGACGGAGGAATTTATATTAGCCTGTCAGTTTTTACAGTTGTACCAGTCAGCCCAGCTCCTGCTTTGGCAGCTGAAGGCACCCAGCCTCCCCTCCCATTGATCCGATTGCTCTGCCATCTTGAGAAACTGGATTTCAAACCACAGCAATGTCATTGTGACAGTTGGGTACACTAGGCCTGGGATGCTATGATTAGTTCATCAAGAAGGTAAGGCCATGACTAAAGAGAAGGCCCCTTTCTAAGGTTAATAACAATTCTTTTTCTTAAAAAAAAAAAAAGAGGGTTCAGTAGTTAAGAGTTCTGGATACTCTTCCAGAGGACTGAGGTTGTATCCCCAGCACCCACGTGGTGAATTACAGCCATCTCTAACTTCAGTTCCAGAGGATCTGACAGCCCCTTCTGGCATCTCCAGGGACCTGGATGTGGCACACACACATGCGTGCAGGCAAAACACTTATACTCATAAAGTAATAATAATAATAAGTAATAATAAAAACCCATATCTAAGATGGCAGAGACAGACCAGAGAAGATGGTTTCTCCCATGTGAGACAGATGAGGAAGAGCTGCTTGTTTCCGAAGTACCGGGCAAGTGTTAAGTATCGTGAAGCACAAGTACAGTCACTAGTCAGAGACCTTGGGACACTCAGCCCTAAGTGAGAAGTCTCCATCAACCCCCCCCCCGGGGGGGAGGGGCTCAGGGAACCCTGCAGAAGAGGCAGACAGAGAGGATGGAGGATTCCAAGAAAATGAAGCCCTTTAGACCAACATAAGCAAAGCTCATGTGAACTCACAGAGACTGAGGCGGCATGCACAGGGCATGCGTGGGTCTGCTATGCCAGGTTGGGTCCTGGAGCTGAAAGGAACAGTGGACACAAGCCTGCATCCCTAACCCAGAAGCCACCTCCAACTGATGACCACTTGCAAAGGAAAATTTACTTTTCTCCAAGCATCTTTTATTTCCGATGTGTTAGTTTTTGTTTTATATATTTATATTCATTATATCTTTATCCCTTAAAAGCCTGTTTGTTCACCAATGACAACCAATGTTGGAGAGGATGTGGAGCAAAGGGAACACTCCTCCACTGTTGGTGGGAATGTAAACTTGTACAACCACTGTGGAAATCAGTATGGCGGTTTCTCAGAAAATTAGGAATCGAACTACCTCAAGACCCAGCCATCCCACTCTTGGGCATATACCCAAAGAATGCTGATACATACCATAAAGATACATGCTCAGCTATGTTCATAGCAGCACTATTTGTAATAGCCAGAACCTGGAAACAACCTAGATGCCCATCAACGGAAGAATGGATGAAAAAAATGTGGTACATATACACAATGGAGTACTACTCAGCAGAGAAAAACAATGAAAGCATGAAATTTGCAGGCAAATGGATGGAACTAGAAAAAATCATCCTGAGTGAGGTAACCCAAACCCAGAAAGACAGTTATGGTATGTACTCACTCATTGGTGGATTCTAGATATAAAATGAACAATCAGACCACAACCCATAGAACCATAGAGGCTATATATATAGCATGGAGGTCCCTAGGATGACTGTGGCATATAATCAATTTCAGTTTTACTCAATTATTGAAAAAAAAAATAGCCAAATGAATGGAAACACATGAACTATGAACCAAAGGCTGAGGGGCTCCCAGCTGGATCAGGCCCTCTGAATAGGTGAGACAGTTGATTGGCTTGATCAGTTTGGGAGGCATCTAGGCAGTGGGACCAAGTCCTGTGCTCATTCCATGAGTTGGCTGTTTGAAACCAGGAACTTATGCAGGGACACTTGGCTTAGTCTGGGAGGAAGGGACTAGACCTCCCTGGACTGAGTCTACCAAGTTGATCACAGTCCTCGGGGGAGGACTTGTCCTGGAGGAGGTGGAAATGGAGGGTGGGCTGGGGGTAAGGGGAGGGCGTGGGAGGGGGGAGAATAGGGGAACCCATGGCTGATATGTAGAACTGAATGGTATTGTAAAATAAAAAATATATATCACAAAAAAAAAAAAAAGAAAAAAAAAAAGCCTGTTTGTTTTCTAATGAGACACAGAAAGGGTGTGGATCCAGATGGGAGGGGTCGTGGAGAGGAACTGGGAGGAGAGAGGAAGAACTGTGACCAGGATATATTCTACTGGGAAAAAAAAATCTATTTTCAGTAGAGAGACAAATGTGTTTCTGATGTTCACTTTCTGCAAATCAACAAGGATGATGAAGGAGGACAATCTGATTCTCTGCTTGGCAGCTCCTGGGCTCCCCTTGATCCCAGCATTCCAGTGTTCCTTGAACAAAAAGGACTGCCAGTCAAATAGCCAGCCAGAGGACCCTTGCCAGCACGAAACCCCTAGAGCATTCCCTGGACACCTTGAGGAAACCTGCCTCGCCCAGCTGATGGCCCTGGCTCCCGGAGATGCAGGCTTTGGCCAAGGCTGTTTGAAATCATTTGTCCCAGACCTTTGGCTATCACCAGCCTCTGCAAATTTTAGATAACTCTATAAACATCTCCACCCAGGCCAGAAAAGAAGCCCTGGTGCTCTAGCGCATGGTTTCTTTTATATTTTTAAGATGGTAATATAACTACATAATTTCCCCCTTCTCTCTCTTCCCTTCAAGTCTTTTCATATACTCCCGCCTCGCTCTCTTTCAAATGCATGGCCTTTTTCTCATCAGTTGTCAGTACATACATATACGTATATAGAAATTTTTCTAAGTACAGCCTGCTCAGTCTGTGTAATGTTCTTTGTATGTACGGTTTCAGGCTGACCACTTGGTATTGGGTAACAATCAGTGTGCCCTTCCCTGGGAAGGTGGTCTCTCCCACTCACGGCGTTCCTCAGTTGCCTGTAGCTCTCTGGGTAGGGTTGAAGCCTCTGGGGCTTTTCCCTGTCTGCTTCGGCATGTCTATCCCTGTCGTCTTTGTTCAGCTCATGTTCGGGCAGCCACGTTGGTGGGGTTTTACGGATATAGTGTTTGACATTCCTAGGAAAGACAATCGCACAGCAAACTCTCCGACATTCTGGTTCCTATCATCTTTCTGCCCCGCCCCTCCCCGCTCCAATGTTCCCTGAACTCTAGGTGTGGGAACTCTGCATTTTCGTTTGTTGTTTGGGTTTCTGTAGTAGTCTCCATTTGTTGCAAAGAGAAGTTTTCTCGATGAGGGCTGAGGACGACACTCATCTGTGTGTGTAAGGACACATGTTTAGGTGGTTGTGAGGGCTTAGACTGGTTTAATAGAGTAGTTGTTGTAGATTCCCCTCCAATAGCCATGACTTTACTAGCACCAAATTTTGTTTCCAGTACCAGGCATGGTTTCCCCCTTGTTGAGCAGGTCTTAAGTCCAGTTGGAGAGCTGTGCATTACTGTCAGGGTATGTATGTATGCCTCTACTGCCGCCAGAGGGTTGTTGTGACATGCTGGTTGTTGGTGTGGTTCATTGGCATCATGACTGGTTGGTGGGTTGTCTCCTTCCTTTGGGAGCCTGCTTGGCACCTTCCAGTACTACAAAAGCTATCGAAGGGTTTTAGATCTGTTCCAGCTCAGGGGCCTCTGGGCCCTGTTTCTGAAGTGCACTGTACCTTCAGTAATGGGGATTTACCTTCCACCTCTGTGTGTGTGTGTGTGTGTGTGTGTGTGTGTGTGTGTGTGTGTGTGTGTGTGTGTTTATACACAGAATTACGAATGAATATTATAGGGCATTTTGAGGTAAATTGTTAATAGTGTGATTCCTTATGACCGTTTCAGACATCCTTATTGTTATTTTACCCTCCTCCCTTCTTCTGGATTTGTCTCCCTTTTCCCCTCCCTAAAGAGCTGCCCTTTCCCATTCTCCTGATCAGATTGCTTGTTCACACTACTGCCCTCTTTATTGCCCTCCCCACATTCTGGCAATGGTCTTGTTTCACTTTCCTGGTTTCTGTAGTCAACTGTAGGCTATATACTCATATCTGAAGATTCGGAGCCAGGGGCCTCCAGTTAGAAAGAACATCTGATATTTGTCTTTATGGGTCTGGGTTATGTTTTCCAATATGATTACTTCTAGTTCAAACTATTTATTTGCAAAGTTTATGACTTCATTTTTCTTTACAGCTGAATCGTATTCCATAGTGCATAAGTACCACGTCTTCATTATCCATTCTTTGGTCGAAGGACATTTAGGCTGTTTCCATTTCCTGGCTACTGTGAATAAAGCAGCAATGGACATGGTTGAGCAAGTATCTGTGAGTAGGATGTTGAGTACTTTGGGCATATGCCAAAGAGTGGTATATCTGGGCCATATGGTAGGTTATATTTAGGTTTTTGAGAATTTTCCACACTGATTTCCAGAGTGGCTAGACCAGTTTGCAGTCGCAAACACTGAATGAGCATTCCCTTTGCCCTGCATCCCCTCTAGCATTTGTTGATTTGTTGATCTTTGCCATTCTAACAGGGGTAAGATGAAATCTCAAAGTTGTTTTCATTTGCATTTCCTTGATTACTAGGGATGATGAATATTTTTTTGAGATATTTTTTAGCCATTGTTTTTCTTCCAAGAACTCTCTTTCCATGCCCCAGGCCTATTTTTTGAATGGGTTTTTGTTTGTTTGTTTGTTTCCCTTTAAAAATGTCCTTTGTATATTCTAGATCTCAATCCTGTCAGATGTCTAGCTGACAAAGATTCTCTTCCATTCTTGGGCTCCCTCTTTATCAGGCTGTTTTTTCCCTTAGCTGTGCAGGAACTTTTTGGTTTGATGAAGTTCCACTTGGCAATTGTTGCTCTAATTCCTGATCAAATGGAGTCCTATGGTGGTCCAGGTTTCATAGTTAGGTCCTTGATCTATTCAGACTTAGTTTTTGTATGAGGTGATAGATAAGCATCTAGTTTCATTCTTCTGCATGTGGGCACCTGATTTCCTCAGCACTGTTTGCTGAAGATGCTTTCTTTTCTTCAGCCTATTCTTTTCCATCTTTGTCAAACATTAAGTGGCTGAAGTTACTACACGTGCTCATGTTTGGGTCTTAAATTTTGTTCCATTGGTCGACATGTATCTTTTTGTGCCACCACTGTATTGTTTTTATTACTATGGCACTGTACTATATTTTAAGATCTGGAATGATAATCCCTCAAGCATTGTTCTTTTCATTGAGGATTGTTTTGGTTATCTGGGATATTTCATGGTTCCATAAGAATTTTAGAATAGCTTTTTCCATTTTTGTGAAGAGTGATGAAGGGATTTTGATTAGTATTGCTTTGGATCTGCAAATAGCTTTCACTAAAATGGTCATTTTCACAATGTTAATTTTACCAATCCATGAGGATGGGATGTCTTTCTACTTTTTGTGTCTTTCTCTGTCTCTTTCTTCAGAGGGTTAAAGTTTTAGGTATAGAGGCTCTTCACTTTCTGGGTTAGGTTTATTCATAGATATTTTATTTTATGTGATACTACTGTGAATGGGTCCATGATCTACTTCCCTGTATGTTTTCCGTGTGTAGAAAAGTGATGGATTGATGCAAGTTGACTCTGTTTTCTACTACGTTGCTGAACTTATCATTTCTAGGAGTTTTCCACTGGAATTTTAGGGATCCCTAATGGATAGCATCATATCATCTGTAAATAAGGACCATTTGCCTTCTTTCTCTGTTTGTATCCTTTAATTTCCTTCTCTTGCTTTATTGCTCCAGCTAGTATTTCAAGAACAAATTTGAGAAGGAGTGGAGATAGTAGGCATCCCCGTCCCACTCCTAAGTTCAGTGGGGTTGCTTCAAGCTTTTCTCCATTCAGGATGCTGTTGGCTGTGGGTTTCTTATATATTGATTTTATTGTGTTAAGGTATGTCCCCTCTCACCCTACATTTTCTAGGACTTTTTTTTTATTATGAAACCATGTTTTTCAGAGGCCCTTTCTGCAGCTATTGTTGATTCTGTGATTATCTCATGTCCGTTTATGTGGTTTATTACATGTATTGACTTGTGTATGTTGAAGCACCCTTGCATTTCAGGGATAAAAGCCAACTTGATCATGATGGATAATCTTTTTGATATATGTGTATATTCTGTTTGTAAGTATTTTATTGAGTATTTTTGAATCTATGTTCATCAGGAGTATTAGCCAGCTGTTTTCTTTTTTTTTAAATTTTATTTATTTTATTTTATAATACCATTCAGTTCTACATATCAGCCACGGGTTCCCCTATTCTCCCCCTGCCTCCTACCCCCTCCCCTTACCCCCAGCCTACCCCCCATTCCCATCTCCTCCAGGCCAGCTATTTTCTTTTTGTGTTGTCTTTACCTGGTTTGGATATTAAAGTGATATTGGCTTCATAGAAGAAATTTTGAGTTTGGAAGTGTGCTCTCTCTCTCTCTCTCTCTCTCTCTCTCTCTCTCTCTCCCCCTCCCCCTCTCTCTTTCTCCCTCTCCCTCCCTCTCCCTCCCTCTCCCTCCCTCTCCCTTTCTCTGAATAGTTTAAGAAGGATCGGCTGTACATCTTCTATGAATGCCTAGTATAATTTTGCTGTGAATCGTTCTGATCCTAGTTTTTTTTTCTTTATTTCTATTTCAGCCTCTTATCTGTTATGGGTCTGTTTAGGCTATGGACTCCTTCTTGATTTAATTTTGGTGGTGTGGCTGAATCTAGAAATTCTCCCATGTCTTTTAGATTTTCTAGCTTAATGGAGTACAGGTTTTAAAAATACTCCTTCAGCCGGGCGTTGGTGGCGCACGCCTTTAATCCCAGCACTCGGGAGGCGGAGGCAGGCGGATCTCTGTGAGTTCGAGGCCAGCCTGGGCTACAAAGCGAGTTCCAGGAAAGGCGCAAAGCTACACAGAGAAACCCTGTCTTGAAAAAACCAAAAAAAAAAAAAAATACTCCTTTATATTCTTATGAATTTCTTTGTGTCTCTTGTAATGGTTCCTTGTTCATTTCTGATTCTGTTAAAGGGGTCTCTCTTTCTTTCTTTTGATTAGTTGGGTTAAGAGTCTGCCAATCTCATTTCTCTTCCCAAAGAATAACTCTTAGATTCATTGATTCTTTGTATTATTTTCTTTGTTGCTATTTCACTGATTTCTGTTCTAATTTTTATTTCTTGCCATTGACTGGATTTGGATTGGGTTGGATTTGGATTTTGGGTTGTTTTTGTTTTTCTGACTTTTTGAGTTTTTTTTTTTTTTTTGTTGTTGTTGTTTGTCTTTTGTTTTTGTTTTTCAAGACAGGGTTTCTCTGTGTAGCATTAATGCCTGTCCTGGATCTTGCTCTGTAGGCCAGGCTGGCCTCAAACTCACAGAGATCCACCTGGCTCTGCCTCCCGAGTGCTAGGATTAAAGACATATACCACCACCGCCTGGCGACTTTTTGAGTTTTTAATGATGCCGTTAAATCATTTATTTGTTCTCTTTCTGATTTTTTAATGTAGACACCCAGAGCTATAATTTTCCATCACAGGACTGCTTTCAATGTGTCTTAGAGGCTTGTTGTGCTGTGTTTTCATGTTCATTTAGTTCTAGGAAGATTTTTATTTCTTTCCTTACTTTTTCTTTGACCCAATCACCATTCAGTAACAAGTTGATTATTCTCCATAAGTTTGCACATTTACTAAAGTTTTTTTTTCTGTCAGTATGGTGATATTTTATTTGTACTGAAGTGTGATTTTAATTTTATGTTAATAAATAAAGTTGCCCTGGGGTCAGAGCTATTAGAACCATAGCAAGAGCGTGATGGTTAGAAGAGCTAGGTAGATTTCTGTGTGTTCAGGGATACAGCCAGTATTGGAGACATACGCCTTTAAGACCTGGAGGGCGGTACTTACAGGCAGTGATGAGGCAGTCATGTGGTTGGGTTTACAACCAATGAGAAGGCAGAACAGAAAGACTATTTAAACACAGACAAACAGGGAGTAGCTCTCTTGGGGAAGTTAGGAGCACTGCAGGAGGTAAGATTTTATCTCTGAGCTCTGACCTCTCGGCTTTCTCTTTTACATTGGCTCTGTGTTTCTTATTTTTATAAGACGATTGGTTACATCTACATGTCAGTTTTTAAGTTTTATTACTTTGTGGCTGCATAGGATACAAGGAGTAATTTTAATCTTTTAAAATTTGTTTTGTGTCCCAAGATGTGGTCTCTTTTAGAAAAGCTTCTGTTTGCTGTTGAGTAGAATGGTCATTTTGGTGTGTGGTGGTTTGAATAAGAATGGTCCCATAGGCTTATAGATCTGAATGCTTGGTCACCAGGGAGTGGCACTATTAGCAGGTGTGAGGCCTTGCTGGAGTAGGTTTGGCCTTGTTGGAGGAAGTGAGTCACTGGGATGGGCTTTGAGGTTTCAGAAGCTCAAGCCAGGCCCAGTGTCTCTCTCTTCCTGTGTCCTGTGGATCTGGATGTTGAACTCTGAGCTCCTTCACCAGTAGCATGTCTGCCTGTATGCTGCCATGCTTCCCACCATGATGATAATGAACTAAACCTCTGAAATGTAAGCCAGCCCTGACTATATGCTTTCCTTTATAAGTGTTGCCATGGTCATGGTGTCTCTTCACAGCAATAGAACACTTACTAAGACATGAGGTTTGGGTGAAATAATCTCTTAAGCCCATTTGATGTGTTATGTCAATTAATTCTGATATTTTTCTGTCAATTTTTTTTTGTCCAGATGACCTGTCTATTAGAGAAAGTAGGGCATTGAAATCATTTAGGATTAATGGATTGATGGTAATC
This sequence comes from Peromyscus maniculatus bairdii, assembly GCF_049852395.1. NCBI lineage: Eukaryota > Metazoa > Chordata > Mammalia > Rodentia > Cricetidae > Peromyscus > Peromyscus maniculatus. The sequence continues at coordinate 24,718,286 of NC_134864.1, forward strand.
TGTGTCTTTAAATCCAATAGTATATTTAAAAAAATGAAATTGGGTACCCTAGAGTTTGATGCCTGTATGTTTAGGGTAGTACTGTCTTCTTGGTTATCTGTTTCCTTGATTAGAAAGAAGTGTCCTTCATTGTCTCTTCTGAGTAGTTATAATTTGAAGTTTATTTTGTTAGTCATTAGGATAGTGACGTCTGCTTCCTTCCTGGTCCTATTTGGCTCAAGTCTGTCCATCCTGTTACTCTGAGGTAGTCCCTATCTTTAAAGATCAAATGTGTTTCTTTTTTGTTTGTTTGTTTTTTTGATCATTAATCTTTCTGATAATTTTATTATGCTACATAGATCTGTATTTCTTGTGATCCAAGAAACATCAAAAGTCTAAAATTTGTTCTTAAAAATACAATATTGCACTTTAATTTTTGGCAATTAAGGGATATCTGAATAAAAAATCATACATGTACAATTTTTGTCTTGATTTATAATCAACAAAAACCTCTGTATTAAAGTAGAGCTTACAGAAGTGCCCCAAATCAAGTATGTACAGTGTAGGAAGGTCCAGTGTCCTGCATGGATATACCACCCGTCAAAGTCAAAGCCAAGCACCGCCTAGCCCAAATCAGCTGAACATAGTTAAGCCAAAGGTGAGAAATGTTTCTGTCATCTCTTTATCAAGATAACACATGTAAGGGAAGTTTGTTCTTAGGGCAGCTAAGCTCACGACAGTGTTTTCTAAAGGACCCGAAAGACTGTCCTCCAGGAACGGGCTTCCCAAGCTGAGCACCCCCTTTTAAATAGTTTCTCTGTACCTAACATCCTTTACCATTACAGATGGAGATGTTAGATGACATGTGATTTTATGGTCACTTTTCGGTGCTATTTCTAAGATGTATGAGGATCCCAGAGGCAGGTGTGGACTTCAGACATAGTGAAAACTCTTCATCAGCCTTCGTGAGACCTCGTGTTTGTCTGATCCCTGTCACTACCAAATGAGTAATACTGAACATGTATCTGCTAAGTCACTGTTACCTTTCGTTACAGTGCAGGAGGTGACAGACATTTACACCAACCCAGATTTGCTATTTTACTTTTTAATTCACAATTAATTCACAATTAGGTAAACATGATAGAAAATTACTTTTTTTCCCTGTCATTTTAAAAACTCGATTAGGAAGGCAGTTTTGAAATAGCTATTTGCAAAAACAGACACCAAGGTAGAGACCTACTCAACAGTCTACTAAACCTAGAGAGTCAAAAGGAACATAAATAGAAAACATTTATAATATAAATATATGACAAGAGACATTTATTTTTGGCACCACTAAAAATATCTGGTAGCATTTTATTACTTCTCAGTTCCTTGGGAATTCTAGAACTTTCTAGCCATTAAATATTGTCTTTTCCTCTAGAAGAAAAATGATGCATGGATGAGAACTAAGTATCGCAAAAGCAAAGGGTTTCTTTTTGTTTTTTCTTACAGGGGCTGCAGGTGAGTAGCCTATTACTGTTCACTAGCAGCCAGGGAGTTTCTCCTGCTTTTGCATTTGAATCCTAACAAAAAGCAAATTTCAGAGAACGACTTATCATGGGAAGATAGGGTTTCATCTTAAACTGTCAGGTACCATTTGCATAGTTCTGCTATGATAAAAGTCATAGAATTATAAAGATTATAAAGATCTTACTACATCTTACTTAACTGTAACAGACTATTAAAAACAGTCTATCTTGGATGTGTTAGTGTAAACTTAGCAGGGAAAAAACAGTCAATAGCAAAAAGTTATCTTTAAAAATAGGTTAATGCTAAGAATAATAGCTTTAAATTTTTGTTTAAAAATAAGCTTAATAAACAAGAATACAAATTTCAGTTCAAAACTCAGCTCTTTGAAATGCCCTATTTCTGGCTTACAGCAGAAAATACACATTTCACAGTCTTTAACATTACATGTAAAAATGAGGCACTGTTATACATAGTTGAATATATTCACACAAATTGGCGTTTCTGTCTCCGTAGGCTTGAATTTATTTGTCCAATGGTTTCTGAATGTCAAACTGCTCACAAAAATAATTCTTCTGAAGGAGGGGCATAAGAAAAACCAACAAATGCATTGTCTGCCTCCAGAACACTGGCATTCACTATCGAATAGTCAGAAGACACACACGCAGAATAGGGAACCGCTTCTTCCGTGAAGACTGTGTCGAAGTTCCTGATATCACCTGGTCCGGCCACATTAGGATTAAATGGTGGTGGGATCTTTTTTTGTACAAGGTCAGTGTCAGCTGAGTGATTCAAAAAAGGGATGATTCTGGATTTCAAGAAAGTCTTCTTTGGCACCAAGTCGATTCTGCCTGTTTTTTCTAGGAGTTCTTCCAGAATGGACCACGCTGTGAGGCTCACGCCTGGCCTTAAGTTCAGGGGCTTATGAAGAATATTATCATCATTTCAGCAACATCCCGGCAGTAAGAAGGAGGCAGTCCATACAGCATTTCATAGAGAACAGCTCCCAGGCACCACCAATCCATGGTGTTGTCATAGGGCTGTTTTCTAATCACTTCAGGTGCAAGGTACTCTGGTGTCCCACAAAAGGTTGTGGTGGTATCGGAAATAGCAATTCTTTCTTTCTAAAGCCCAAAATCTGTTAAGACAACATGCCCCATTGAATCCAAAAGAATATTTTCTGGCTTCAAGTCTCTGTACACTATTTTGATGGAGTGCAGGTAACTTCTTTCATCCTCATCTTCTGATGGATCGGACTGGTGCCGGGGGCTGTCCATTTGAAGGAATGCTCTGACATCTGGACTCGACAGTTCCTCAGCTGATCCTGTTTCCTCAGACTGGAAGGTTCTGAGTCCTCATCTCAATGGCTCTCAGCTGAACTGCTGCTTGAAAGCCTGAAGCTTAACCAGCTAAAAGCCCAAATGTGTTTCTTATAGACAGTAGATAGATGGATTTTGTTTCTTGATCCACTCAGTCACTCTGTGTCTTTTGATTGGACAACTGAGGCTACTAATATTTAAAATGATTACTGAAATGTGTGTGTTAATTGTGGTCATTGTTTTGTTGTTTTTGTGTTTCTCTTTATTTTTATAGTTATAGCTTCCTATTCATCTCCACAGTTTCTTCTGCTTTGCTGGTTCATCTCTTTACCCACAATAACACTTCCTGTATTTTATTTAGGTTTTAAGTTTTTCTTTCTCCTTCAGTCATGGCAGATAGTTTTTCTAGGTGTATTAATCCAGTTTGTCTATTATAGTCTTTAAGGACTTGGAATGTAGTCTTCAGGCTCTTCTGGCTTTCAAAGTGCCCACAGAGAAATAAGCTGTTATTCTGGTGGGTTTTCCTGTATATGTGACTTGCAATTTTTCCTCTTATAATTTTCAACACAAGTTCTTTGTTATGTATACTTAGCACTTTAACTATAATATGCTGTGGGGATTTTCTTTTCTAGTCTGTCTATCTGCTGTTCTGTGCACTTCTTGTATTTCTATGGGTATGTCTTCCTTTATTTTGGGGAAGTTTTCTTCTATGATCTTGAAGAGTTGGTCTATGCCATTAACTTGAGATTCATCTCCCCTATCTATGCCTATAATTTGAGTTAGGTTTGGTAGTTTCGTGGTATTCCACATTTTCTCTGTGTTCCTTTTCAGTGTTTAAATTTTTTCCCTAACCCTTGCTTTTTTGATCTGGAGCCTCTACTTTATCTTTGAGTCCTGATATCCTATCTTCTGTTTGATTCATCATATTTCTACAGCTTTCCTTTGAGTTTTCTAGTTGAGTTATTAGGTTTTTCAATTCCACCTTGAATTCATCTTTAATGTTTCTAGCTCCTTACTGATTTCTGTTCTCAAGTCCTGGATTGCGTTCATTTCCATCAGCCTTGTTTGTGTCTTCCTGGGCATCACTCAGGCATTTATTCTCCTCAAGCCCTTTCTTCTTAACCTCATTAAGCTGTTTCTTTGTGTCTTCTTTAAACTCCTTGAATTCTTTGACATTTATGATTGTTCTTTTTAAATTCTGCATGCTGGTATTCATTTAGTTAATTCTCATCAGCAAACATTTCTATAGCATCAGTAGGTTCTAGGGAGATGATATTGGCTTGATGTCCCATATTGACATTTTTGTGATATGTTCTGGGCATGTGAACTTTTTTTGTTCTAAGTCTGGTCTGGACAGAACAGGTTGGGGTGGAGGAGAGATCATGTGGGTGCTTTGGGTCTAGAGGTTTGGGTCTTGGTTGGAATGAAGTCAGATGTGCAAAATGTGCTTCCTGTTCCAAGCTGGAGTGTTGGGGTAGACCTGGCTTGGTAGAAAGGTTGGATATGGCTTTGGAAGATCTTATGGACTGGGGATAGGTAGGTCCTGGATGAAGCCCAGAGATCCTTTGCAGTGTAAGCAGGGGAGTCCACACCAAGCAGGTGCACTGGTTGTTGGGCAGGCCCAGGCTAGACCTTACAGGTTGCAGACAAAGCATGGACTGGGATTTTAGGGAGACATACCAGGCTAGACCCTGAAGGAGGACCTGGGAAGTCTGGGCACTGAGTGGATTGGTTGGAATAGCATGGAAAGGACTTGGTGGTGGTTGCAGGTAGGGCCAGTCCTGGTAGAAGACTGGAGTCTGGCTGTGGCACAGGCAGAGTGGTCAGACTAGGCCAGGGCACTGGTTGTAGTGCTGGGACTAGATCTGGAGGGTTTTGTAAGGATGTGAGAGGTCTGGGTATCAAATTCTGTGGTTGGAGTCTACTGCACAGTTTCTTAAGATGTGAGTTACCACCATATAACTGAATGTGGTGCAGGGAGGCAGGGGTGTCATTAAAATTTGGCAACAGCAAAGGTTTCTAATACTGAATTAATAGACGGAAATTAATTTCTGTCTGGGTAGAGTGAATGGACACCAGCCAGCTGATTGGTGACTCAGGGATCTGGAAATGCACTGGAGGAAACTCACACATACCTGGGATCTAGGTCAGGCACATACTATAGCTTGCCTCAGCATCTCGGGACAGCCTGAGCAGTAAGAGCTGAAGCCCATGGGCTGTTCTCTTTCTTTTTTCCATTGAGCATAAAAGATAGGCCATGCAAGGAGGCCTTAGGAAGTCCTGGGCCTCTGATTTTCTGGAAGCCACATCTCATCAGCAAGCTGGACACGGCCTGAGTTCTTCCTGATTTGGAATCCAAAGGCTTCCAATGTACACATAGGAAGCACACTGAGTGGCTAGCGTGGAGTCTGTGCAGAGCCCTGGGGCTGTGGGCTCTATGGCAGAGCAACAGCATCCTCACTTGATCAGTTGAGAGGAAAGTGGAGAGATGTAGTTTGAAGTTACTACTTTGTAGTAGTGGGCTCTGCCTTTGAATGTAGTTGCTTTGGATGTAGGACCGGGATGTATCATGGTTGGCTAAGTGGGGCTGTGGTTTATATGTTGAGGATCGCCTGCAGAATCCTAGGGCAGGGCACAGTGGTTTTACATGTTTCTATGGAAACAGGCTCATTTGAGTACTGCATGTTTTGTAAACTACACACACACACACACACACACACACACACAGGGCAAGAGAATAGGAATGAGGGGGGCAGAGGCGCCCTCTCTTTCAGTGCACATTTTAACCACTTGAGCTGACAACAATAGCTTCTATTTGTTAAGTACTTTTTATACTGGGTCAGTTAGAACGCTTTTGTTTGAAAATTATAGAAAAGACACTTGACACGTGTGTGAGTAAATATAATCTCGTGGCGCAAATGGTGAGGCACAATATGGTTTTGGTGTATTTGGCTGGGGCCCTGGATCAGTTTTTCCCACAATCCTTCCTTCCTCCTCTCTCTCAGCTTCCCTTGTCAGCCTCTTCTAGAGTAACTTTCTTGGTAGTCCATGGTTCTTAGGATGTCAGTTCATAGATATTATATCATCCTCACCAAGGAAAAAAGGAATTACTCTTCTTAAAATGGTCTGAGATAAGAGTTGATCCTCATTGTGATTGGACCAAGCTCAGCAGCATGTTCTAGGATACTTGATTGAAAATAAGTCAATGAAGGGGCTGGACTTTTTCCTCACATGCTTTTAATCCCAGCTCAAGAGTCAGAGGCAGACATATTTCCATATGGTCTACATAGCTACAAGTTCCAGGTTAGCTAGGGCTACATGGTGAGAACCTATCTCAAAATAAGTAAGTAAAGAAATCCAATAAATCAAACCCCAATTCAGGCAATTTCACCCAAACCCCACTTAGGAAGGATGGCAGGAAGGCCATTATAATAAAAGAGGGTCCATAATGCATAGCAGATCTCATCTGTGCCTTGTTTTGAATCACTGTATCTGATTGCCTTCCATTTTAGAGATGCTTAGGTATGGGAGACCTTGAAATAGATGCACCTGCTTGGCAGTGTGTGATGGAAGGAGGCTGGAATTACATGTATGGGTCCACTTTTAGAACAAAAATATGGAGGAAGGAGAGAATGAGAAATCAATTTAGAGGAGAAAGATCTCAAGGGGTGAATTAAGATGTAAAAGGGCTGAGAACCAGGGACTGACTTGGAGGTAGGTGTTTCTAGGGATTCAGAAAACACGCAGTGTACTGGCACACAGGCACTCACGTGACATGGAAAATCAAACCTGTGATTTGGGAATTGACACCTCATAGTAAAAATATTTCACAAAAATGAGGAAACTATTGGTTGTAGGTTACTGTGTAAGAAACAAAGTCAATAAAGCAGCACAGTATGTTTGCATCACTCCAACCTTTTTTTCCAATTTATTTAAACATCTCTTCAGTGCTCCATAGGCATGGATTTACTCTGTGATTCTTACGCTTACATCCATTGGGCAAACAGATGAGACATATCACTTAATTCCCCAAATGTCTCCACTCGGCACCCCTATCCAGCTATAGAGAAACCCTTCTGAGTTCAGAGCATGAGTCTGTTTTTCCCACAGTGACTGAGAGCCGTACCAGGACAAAAAACTGCTAAAGCGTTTCCTAGGGATTCAGTTTCCTTTCTTCCTGATGCTGGATTCAGCTTTATGAATGATCAGCCTCAAATTAGAATTCTGGGATTTCTTTCTCAGTCCAATGAGGCCATCTCAAAGTTGTGAACAACCTGTGCTTTTCACTGTCTTCCATGAGTCTCCTCGAAGACAAAACACACTAGGTCAGAGGAAGCAACCATCCTCAAAACGTGACTTGAAATGACCACAGGTGGGGGAACTGGCTAGAGACACGGCTCAGAATTTAAGAGTGAATGTCGTTGTTACAGAGGCCCTGAGCTCAGTTCCCAGCACTGCTGCCCTCGTCTGGCGTGTGTGTGTGTGTGTGTGTGTGTGTGTGTGTGTGTGCGCGCGCGCGCACATTTGTGTGTTCCTGAAAGGAAGGAATGCATATCCCTGCACAGAAGGTCTGCCTGGAACACAGAACATGTATTGGTATGCAGCAGTGTGGGAGAAGGTTTGGGTAAAAGTGGAGGTTAAGGTTGGTTCCTGGCTAAAGCCACCCGCGATCAGAGACAAAGACACTGGAAAATGACTCTTGCACAGGATGGGAAAGTCCCCACCTCTCTTTCCCCTTCCTGTCTCTTCTCCATGTCCCAAGTGAGCACCGTATGCTCTGCTCCTGAGCACCTCAGTCCTTTGAAGGTTCTGTAAAGTTGAGGCATGAGCACCATGTGCTCTGTTCCCGACCACCTCAGTCCTTTGGAGGTTCTGTGAAGTCGAGGCATACAGCTGTACAGTATTGTCAAACCAGAAGTGATCAGGGACTCATGAATTTTAACCAGTGCTCTGGGAGGAAAATGGTTGACTTTCAAGTTTTGCAGAAGCGAATGATCTAGAACAGAGTTAAACATACAGTGTAAAGATAAGTTTCAAGAATTCCCATGGAGGCTGAAAATAGCTTTGGGTGGGTGCTTACACATTTTTTTAAATGGGAGAGGATCAAACCTGGATTCTCAAGTGGGTTGGTGAGCCTCCTGTGAATGATATTGTGATCTTCTGCACAGGACATTGGGACATTTAGTCTTTCATATTGACATCAGATCTCATTTTTGCATAGACTTTCTAACTGAATTACTGAGGGGTCACAGTGAAATCTAATGTCAATCCCTGAAGAGAGTAAACTATCTGTAGATAAGAAGGGAAGAAATAAAAGTTACAACCTAAAGCAAAACTAAAACTTGGAGGCCGACAGCAGCCTTATTTGCCATCACTAAAATGTGGAAGCCATCGGGTGTCTGTGCATGAATGGATGGATGGATAAACAACTTGTTACATAGACATATGAAGGAATATTATTCAGCTTTAATAGGGAAGGGGATACTGAGACTTGCCACTGTGTGCATTACACTTGAAGACATGCACTAAGTGAAGGCAGCCACAGAAGGACCAAATTATACTCTGCCTCTGCAGGAGGTACCCAGAGGAATCACATTCATAGAAAAAAAAAACATGGGATACCAATTTCCAAGGCTGGGGTGAGAAGAATGAGTTGTTTAATAGGTAAAATGTTTCTGTAGGCAAAGATGGGAAGATCCTAGGGGACAGATTCAGGTAGCATAGTCACACAACAGTGTGGCTATCCCTGTGCCACTGAATTGTACACTTGAAATGGTTATAGGGTGATTTTTATGTTATGACTATTTTATAACAACAACAACAGAGACTCCTGAGGTTACTGTCAAAATACTGAAGTCCCATGTACTTGTTCCCAGCAGGCTATGAACATCTGTCTAATCCTTGCTGCAGCCGAGTCTCAAACTCCCCTCCTCAGAGAATGAGGGGCTACCTGACTTATGAAGCAAAACACGTTATAATGGCCACTTAGGCACCGGCAATTAAAACCAATACCTATTACACGGTCATTTAAACGTGTGACAATTTGCTAATGCTTTTTTATCAGCTAATAGGATCAGAAAGAGGTGAATTATATTTAACTAATGTACACACTTTAACGTGAGGCTAATGACCGACAAATTGGTATATTATGAAATAGAGACATAGAGTTAGCTTGAGGGAGAGCAAGAGACTTTAGACGGATGGGCTCAGACCTTTCATTAAGTTACCGGAAGAGCAGATTGCTTAACCTTCTGTCTTAGATGAGTGTGTGCACAGGCACGTGCGCGCACACACACACACACACACACACACACACACACACACACACACACGCACACGCACACACACACACACACACACACAGTGTGATGGGTTTCTAGCTCTAAGGAAACTTCCTTGGCCTAAGGAAGGTTTCGGTCACCAGCTAGGAGCTATTTGGTCAGGTGCATATCCTGGAGGGAACAGAACTCCACACTTGCCCCCTAAAATGGCTCATTCTTTTACCAGACAAGTTATAAAGGCCCCTAATAGAACCACAATGCTGACCTACTGGCTAGGGTCCTAACAGTGGCCTGACCCCACGGGAGAGCTCTATGGAAGATATGAACTCCCTATGCCTGACCTGCTGTTTCTGTGGTCAGGGACCCTGCTGGAATCACTTGAGGGGACGTGAACTGCCCTCTGACCGCACCAGTCACCCGTCCCCCAAGAGGTCCTGCTATTGAGTGGGGATAGTTTGGGTGTGTCCTCCAGAGGTCTGTGTGCTGGAAGCTTGGCCCCCAGTGTGGCAGTATTGAGGTAGGAGCCCCTTGAAGAGGTGCGGCCCAGGTGGAGGTTCTTCAGGGGCAGAGCTCCTGTAAGAGACTAATGCTGGTCTTGTGTGAGCTTTGAGAGTGGATTCCAGCTGAGCAAGGTATAGGGAGATCACTACAGAGTTAGACCGTATCATCTCCAGCCACACCGCTCTGAAATACACCCAGTCTTGTCCGAATGAAATTCAGAGACTGGACAGGCAGGGAGTTGGGGTGGAATACTGAGGTTCTGAAGTGAGGCCTCCATGTGCCTGGCCCTTCCCATGCCCTGCCAAGTTTCTTTCCATTTTTCTGCCTTGTGGTCATGCAGCCAGGGTCCCTTCAACAGGATGCTGAAATTGTCCCATTTGGACTTGCCAGGCACAAGAACTGTTTCCCCAAGCCTAGCTTCATCAAGTCTAGGGTCAAGAGGTTGGGAAGAGCGCCTGTCTTGTAAGCTAAAGACCCGTGACTAATCCTCTGACCCCATATGGAATGCCAGGTATGGCGGTGTGATGGCCAACCTTCATTGTCAACACCTAGGAAGTTGAAACCCCAGCTGAAGAATTGCCTCTATCAGATTGGCCTGTGGCCATGTCTGTGGACTCTTTCTTGATTGGTAATAGATGTAGAAGGGCCCTGCATACCATGGGTGATGCCATCCCTGGGTAGGTGGGCCTGAGTTGTGCAAGGAGGTAGCTGAGCAAGCTACTAAGCAGCACTTCTCCATGCCTCCTGCTTCAGTTCCTGCCTCCAGGTTCCTAGCTTGGGCTTTTGTCCTGGCTTCTCTCAATGAAGGGAACCTGTAAATTGACATGAATTCTTTCCTCCCTTGATGTGGTAGTTTGAATAAGAATGGCCCTGAAGCCGGGTGGTGGTGATGCACACCTTTAATCTCAGCACTCCTGAGGCAGAGCCAGGCAGATCTCTGTGAGTTCGAGGCCAGCCTGGTCTACGCAGCAAGAGCCAGGACAGGCACCAAAACTACACAGAGAAACCCTGTCTTGAAAAACAAAACAAAACAAAACATAAAAAAAGAATGGCCCTCATAGGCTCATATAGTTGAATGCTTAGTCACCATGGAGAAGTATTAGGAAGTGTGGTCTTGTTACAGTATGTATGTCATTGCTGAAGGAGGAGTGTCACGGGGTGGTGGTGGTGGTGGTGGTGGTGGTGGTGGTGGTGGTGGTGGTGGTGGTGGTAGGCGGCTTTGAGGTTTCAAAAGGCCAAGCTAGGCCCAGTGTCTCTCCACTTGCTGCTTGGGAATCAGGATGTAAAGCTCTCAGCTGCTGCTCCAGCACCATGCCTGTCTGCTTCCTACCATGATGACCATGGTAGGACCCTCTGAAACTATAAGCAAGGCCCCAGTTAAGTGACTTCTTTTCTAAGAGTTGTCTTGGTCATGGTGTCTCTTCACAGCAAGAGAAGAGTGACTAAGACACTCGTGATGCTTTTGGTTGGTATGTTCTCTCAGCAACAGACAGCACCCTACAACAGGTGGTGTACATGTGTAATCCACGAGCTGGGGAGGCAGAGACAGAGATGATCTCTAGGGTCAGCAGTTCAACTGTCCTTACCTAACTGATAAGTGCAGGCCAGTGGGAGACCCTGACCCAAAGAAACTGGATAACCTTCTCTCCTCTCCCTCCCTTCCTCCCTCCCTCCCAATGCTTCCCCTTCATTTTCATCGAAAATGTCTTAACTTCAGGCATTTTGTTATAGCCACAGTAAATTAAGATGCAGACCAGAGAGGCTGTCCCAGGTCACACTTGGATGTGCTGAGGTGGTGACTGTCAGGACCTGGAAGGTGGCTTTAGATCCTAAACTTCACTGTGAGCCAGGGAAGCAATGGGTGAGCTGGTCTGAATTCAAGCTCTGTGTGGCCCCATGTAGTGTCATGACCTTAGGGGAGTCACTGAACCTACCAGCTCAGGTTCTTTCTCTTCCCAATGCTGAGAGCCAGGGGCAGCTTTCCGAACTATTCCAGATTGAGGCAGAGGTGGTAATTACACGCTCATTCTATTACTTATAATAACATAGAGGGGTGAAAGGCATCTTAACATGGCTTTAATGAAGCAGGAGAGAGCCTCCCTGGCCAGCTAAGTGCAGCATTGGGGCCCAGGATGTGGTGTTATCTTTGTTTACAGGGCCCAGCTGGCATCCAAGGGTCTACAGAAACAGCCGGAGGAGCCAGGAGTCTTTGCTAGATCCCTGCCCAGGCACAACACAGGCGGTGTTTCTCCAAGTGCCTACCACTGTAGTTACAGTAACATCTCCTTTATCATGAGATCTACTTTATCCATGTGGAAACCTTTCAGGAGGTAGAATTTCTTATATCTGATATCCGTCATGGCTATGTTTTATGCTCATGTAGCTCTTAACTTTCTCTACCTCTTGTTAGGTCAAACCTTTGTTTGATAAACGGGGATAACATGCCTCAGACAGAGGAGGAAACTGAGTCAAGGAGGTGATTCCCAGTGGTGATAGCTAGTTTACTTTTGTTTCCACTTGATAGGAGGCATCAGAGGCCTATGACATACACGGCCCTCCAGCGTATAGGGCCCTCCAATGTACTGGGGCCTCCGACATTCTTTTACAGGAAGGGAAGGCAGAGGGAACTACTGTCTTGTTTGCCAAGTGCATCTGATAAGCAACCAAGATGAGGCATCTGAGGAGTACCCCATCACCTAAATGTTGCATTTAGATTTCTAGAACTAGGGATAGCCAAGAGACCTGCACCTTTTCTCTTGCAGGAAACGTTGTGGGGGTCACACAGTTCTCGTCTATCTTCTCACTAGCACAGGAAACAGACATATTGTAACGGTTCCATCATCCTGGGACTTTTACTTGGCTCCAGCTCAGCATCAGCACAGTTTAAAAATCTGGAAATTCAAGGCATGATCAGAGAAGGACCTCCTTGCCTTCCGTGCTAAAGTTTCCCTGGTGTTCTTCCAAAGCGAAGAGGAGACATGGGAGAGAAGGCTCCAGAGGATGAGAGGACATCACGAGAATGGTCATCCTGGCTGTTTAGGGCTGGCGGTCACTATGCTGCCCACTCATGTGATTCTTGAAGGATGTGACCCTCCGAACTCCACTGGATGACAGTGTGCATCTGGGCTCCTGTGATGAGGCAGAAGGATCCAGAGCTGGACCAAAGGACTTAGAGGCTCACACAGAAATCTCCCATTAATGTTCTGTCACCATGGCATCTCTTCATGCTGCTAAAGGACAGGAACCCACACTAAGGTAATCCCCACTTCAGATTCTGCACAGGAATTTTATAGCCCCAAATCCACATAGTCCTGTACAGAGGGGAATTGAGGGCCGAAAGCCTCAGACCTATCCCAGCAGGAACCAAACTACAAATCACTTATTGGTTAAGGATGCGGCCATGCCTATTTCCCCTTCTTAGTGCTCGGATTTTGTCTGCTTTGAACATCTGCAGGTCTTGTATGTGCTTTCACAGCCTCTGTGAATTAATAGGTGCATCAGTCCTGCTGTGTCTGAGATATACTGTTTCCTTGGAGTCATCCATCCTCTCTGGCTCCTACAAGCTTTCTGCCTCCTCTTCTGCATAGATCGCTGAGCTCTGAGGTGAGGAGTTTGATGAAGACATCCCATTTAGGAATGAGTGCTCCAAAGTCTCTCACTGCCTTTACATTGTCCAAGTGTGTGTCTCTGTGTTAATCCCCATCTACTGCAAGAAGACACGTCTCTGATGAGGTAGTGATCTATGGGGATGACAGTATGTCATTAGGAGTCATTTTATTGCTCTATGTTTCTTTAGCAACTTAATACTACCAGCTTTTCTCCTAGGCCCATGAGCTATTATTTGTCTTAGGTTCTTGCCACTCGACCAATGTCGGGTATGAGTTCCAGCTCATGGAATGAGCCCCTAATCCAATAAACAACTTGTTGGTTAGCCCATAACATTTGTGCTACTATTAGAACAGTGTATCTTGCAGGCAGGTCCCTGTTGTAGATTGTAGGGCTTGTAGCTGGGTAATATTGATGATTGATTGCTCTTCTCCTCTGGTAGTGTGCAGAGCACCTTCCAGCACCTCAGATGCTAGTCAGTAGGGGTGAAGCTTCTAGCTGGGCATGAGCTTATTTCTCTGTGCTTGATGACATAAGGAACTGGTGTCTTCATCAATAAGGCATTGCCATCAGGTTGTGGAAGTAACTAGTAGCCTTGGCAATAGCCTATTATGTGTAGGAGTCAATGGGACCCTTTTGGCTCAACAAGAGATAGCCCATTCCTGGCCGTAGATGTCTAGTTGTGGCACTCTCTCCCCCATCATGTGATGATGCTACTTAGATTCCTTTCACATAGGTATATATTGTGGGAAGCCTCTACATTAGTAGGCTTCCATATAGTTTTTCAAAAGACATTTAGCATTCACTGTCCCTCCCCATATTCCTGCCTCACATCCCCCTCCTGATTGAATTCCTCTATTCTAGTTTCTTCTTTATCTCTTTATAACACTACATGCCATTCCCCCTTCCTTGGAGGAGCCCTTCCTCCCCCTGGTGTCTTGCTAGCCACCTAACCTCTGTGATTATTTGGATTGTAACACACATATCAAGAGTTTAAAAGGTAACACCTACATGTAAGAGAACACATTCAATGTTTGTCTTTTTGAGTCTGGGTTACCTCACTCAGGATCATTGTTTCTAGATCTATCCATTTTCCTGCAAATTTCATGTTTCTTAATAGCTGAATATATTCAATTGTGTAAATGTACCATATTTTTGTTATCCATTAATTAATCAGTTGATGGACATCTGCGCTGTGTAGCTAGAGTTTTCCTACCTGGCCCACAGTCAGGACAAATCTCTCTCACCCTCCAGTCCCATAGGTGCTCAGACCCAACCAAGTAAACACAGAGACTTATATTGCTTACAAACTGTATGGCCATGGCAGGCTTCTTGCTAACTGTTCTTATATCTTAAATTAATCCATTTCCATAAATCTGTACCTTGCCACGTGGCTCGTGGCTTACTGGCGTCTTCACATGCTGCTTGTCCTGGAGGCGGCTGGCAGTGACTCCTTCTTCCTTCCTGTTCTTTCTTTTCTTCTCTCTGTTAGTCCTGCCTATACTTCCTGCCTAGCCACTGGCCAATCAGTGTTTTATTTATTGACCAATCAGACCAACACATTTGCCATACAGAACATCCCATAGCAGCGCTGTCTCCAGTTCTTGGTTATTATGAATAGAGCAGCAATGAACACGGATGAGCAAGTATCTTTTAGTGAGATGTAGAGTCCTTTGGGTATATGCACAGGAGGGGTATAAATGGATCTTGAGGTAGATCTACTCCCAGTCCCTGAGGAACTGCCACACTAATTTCCACAGTAGCTGTACAAGTGTGCACTCCCACCAGCCACCCTCCCCCCCACATCCTTGCCAGCATGAGCTGTCCTTTTTTTGTTTGTTTGTTTTTTAACTTGCTTTATTGAACTTGACTAGGGTAAGATGAAATTTCAAAAAAGTTTTGGTTTTTTTTTTTTTTTTTTTTTTTGGTTTTTCAAGACAGGGTTTCTCTGTGTAGCCTTGCACCTTTCCTAGAACTCACTTGGTAGCCCAGGCTGGCCTCAAACTCACAGAGATCCACCTGGCTCTGCCTCCCGAGTGCTGGGATTAAAGGCGTGCGCCACCACCGCCCGGCTCAAAAAAGTTTTAATTTGCATTTTCCTGATAGCCATGGATATTGAATATTTCTTTGTTTCTCAATCATTTGTTTTTCATCTTTTGAGAATTGTTTATTTAGCTCTACACCCCATTTTTAGTTGGACTATGTCTTCTTGATGTTATTTTAGTTTTATATATATTTCAGATAATAACCCTTTCTCAGCTGTATAATTGCTAAGAATTTTTTCCCATTATGCAGGCTGCCATCTTGATGATGTCCTTTGCTTTGCAGTTTCGTTAAGTTGCATGGATTAATTGTTGATTTTAGTGCCTATGGTATAGTGTTCTGCTCAGAAAGTCCTTCCTGTGCCAGAGTTCAATCCTATTCCTCACTTTTCTTCTATCAGATTCAGTGTGTCTGGTCTTATGTTGAGATCCTTGATCCATTTGGAGTTGAGTTTTGTTAATGGTGATAAATATTTGCATTCTTCTACATGTGGACATTCAGTTTGACCAGCACCAATTTGTTGAAGATGTTTTTCCTACAGTTTGTATTTCTGGCTTTGTAAAATATCAGGTACCTGTAAGTGTGTAGGCTAATGTCTGGGTCTTCAATTTGATTCCACTGATCAATGTATCTGTTTCAATGCCAACACCATGCTGTTTTTATTACTATATCTCAGAAGTACATCTTGAAATCGGGAATAGTGATATCTCCAGCAGTTCTTTTATTATTCAGGATTGTTTAACCTATCCTGGTTTTTATTGTATTTTTGTTTTTTATTTTCAAGACAGAGTTTCTTTGTGTAGTCCTGGCTGTCCTGGGATTTGCTCTATAGACCAGGCTGGCCTCAAATTCACAGAGGTCCACTTTCCTTTGCCTCTCGAGTGCTGGAAATAAAGATATGCATCACCACTGCCCTTATTGTGTTTCCACATGAAGTTGGAGATTGTTTTCTTCAATTTCTGTGAAGAATTGTGTTGGCACTTGTGTGCAGATTGCATTGAATCTGTATATTACTTTAGGTAGGATGGCCATTGTTACAACCTTGATCTGTCTGATACATGAGCAGAGGAGATCTTTCCATCTCTTGATATTTTTTTCAGTGCCCTATAGTTTTATTACACAAGTCTTTCACTTGCTTGGCTAGAGTTGTCTCAAAAAATTTTTTGAGGCTAATTTGAAAGGTACTGTTTCCCTGATTTCTTTCTTAGTTGCTTGTCATCTGAATATAGGAATGGTACTGATTTTTTTTTGTGTGTGTGTTAAGTTTGAATTCTGCTACTTTATTGAAATTGTTTATTGAAGCTGTCAAAGTTTCCTAGTGCACTCTTTAGGGTCTTTCGTGTTTAAAATCATATTATACGTAAATAAGGACACTTTGACTTATTCATTTGTGTCCCCTTGACTCCTTCAGTTGTCTTATTGCTCTAGACAAGACTTCAAGCACTATATTGAATAGATATGGAGAGAGTGGACATTACTGTCTTGTTCCTAATTTTAGCAGAGTTGCTTTGAGTTTCTCTTCATTAGGATGATGGGCTTTCTGTAAACTGCCTTTATTAATCAAGGCATGTCCCTTTGATGCCTAGTCTCTCCAGGACTTTTATTATGATGGGATATTGGATTTTGTCAAAGACCTTTTCTGCGTATAATGAGATGATTATGTCTTTCAATCTGTTTATATTATGGATTATGTTTATGATTTATGTATGTTGAATTATCTCTACATCTTTGGGATAAAGACTTGATAATGATAGATAAACTTTTTCACATATTTTTGAATTTGGATTGCAAATATTTTATTGATAATTTCTGGATCTACACTCATGGTCTATTGTTGTTGTGGTTGTTGCCGGGTCTTTGTGTGGTTTGGGTATCAAGGTAATAGTGGCTTTGTAAAAAATTTAGAAATGTTCCTTCAGCTTCTATGTTGCAGAATAATTTGCAGAGTATTGGTGTTAGTTCTCTGAAAGTCTTGTAGAATTCTTTGCTGAATCCACTTTGTCCTGGGATTTTTGCTGTTGTTGGTTTAACTGTTGCTTTTATTTTACTAGAGGTTATGGGTCTGTTTAAATTGTTTACTCTGTCTTGATTTAACTTCAGGAGGTTATATAAATCAAGGAATTCGTTCATTTCTTTTAGGCTCTACAGTTTGGTGGAGTACAGATTTTTAAAATACGTCCTTATGATTCTTTCAATTTCCTTGGTGTTCACTGTGATGTCTCCCATTTTTATCTTTAATTTTATATCAATTGGATCTTCTCTATCCACTTTTTGGTTAATTTGGCTAAGAGTTTGTCAATATTGTTGATTTATCAGTTTCTCAGGTGTGTTACTATGTTACTGATATGAGAACTCTCTAGGTCTTTCTTTTTTTAAATGTAGGCATTTAATGCTATAAACTGTCCTCTTAGAATGGCCTTTGTTGTTTCCCATAATTTTTGGTTATGTTGAGTTGTCATCTCCATTCAATTCTGTCAGGCTTTTAATTTTCTTTTTGATTTCTGTCTTGGCACAATTCTTATTCAGTAGTGAGCTGTTCAGTCTCTATGAGCTTGTATACTTTCTGTTGTTGTTGATATCCAACTTTAATCCATGGTGATCAGATAGAATGCAGCATGGTATTTCGACATTCTTACATCTGTTGAGATTTGCTTTGTGTCTTAATATGTGGTCAATTTTGGAGAAAGTTCCATGGGATGCCAAGGAGAAAGTGTATTCTCAAGTGTTTGGGTGGAATGTTCTGTAGATTTCTATTAGGTACATTTGATTTATGACATTGCTTGGAATATCTTTCCCCATGCAATGTTACCCTTAGGTGATGTCTATCCTTGATGCTAAGATGTGTTTCTTAGATGCAGCAGAAGTATGGATCATGTTTTCTCAACCAGTTTGCTAGTGCAAACTTGTTCAGCTACTATGGAATTTAATGTGGCAGTTCCTCAGGAAGATGGAAATTGATTAACTCAAGATCCAGCTATATCACTCCTGGGCATATACTCAAGGATGCTTCATACTACCAGAGACACTTGCTCAACCATGTTCATTACTGCTCTGTTCATCATAGCCAGAATATGGGAATAGCCTAGATGTCCCTCAACTGATGAGCAGATAAAATGTGATACATTTATATAATGGAACATTACTTAACTGTTAAAAAATGAAATCATGAAATTCACAGATAGATTGAACTAGAAAAAAATCATCCTGAGTGAGGTAAAACCTGGGCCCAGAAAGACAAATATGGTGTATATTGCTTACATATGGATATTAGTTGTTAAGTCAACGAACAGTAGTTCATTGAACAGGGTCTGCATGGGTCTGTATCAAATGGGGTTCTAGAGATGAAAGGAGAAGTGAACATATCCTCCCCATCCCTAACTCAGAAACTATTTCTAAATGATAAACACTTGCAAATGAATATTGAATTTTCTCTAAGGGAGTCTAAGGGAAACAAATTACTCTTAAGGGTAGGCCGTATGCCCAGCAGGAGACGGGCAACGGAAAATGAACTCAGTGTCATCTCTGGAAGTTCCTTGTCTCGTAATGTCATGTGAGGGCAGCTTCTTCCTATTTATTTTAATTTTGATTTAATTTATTTGTTTTTTATCTCTTTTGCAAACATAGTATGACTTCTAATTTAGTGATTTTATGGGATTCCTGAGTGTTAGAAAGCTCAGGTCTCTGCATCAATGTTTCTTTTGCCTTGAGCTTTCTCCCTTCTGTTTCTTTTGTCCAATTCTGATGTGTTAGTTTAGTTTTATCTTATTATATTTTATTATTATCCTCGAGAAGCCTGTTTGTTTTCTAATGGAAGGGTGTGGGGGAGGGGGAGGAACTGGAAGGAACAGAGGGAGGAAAATTGTAATCAGGATATTTATGAGAAAAAAAATCTATTTTCAATAAAAGAAAAAAACAAACAGACCCCAAACAACACAACAGCAACAATGAAACAAAAATGATGGCACCCACATCATCACACCCACTTACGATGTGAGGGCATTCACAAGTTTGTAGCTTCTTTTGTGGGAAACTTAGCATTTTAAGGTATTAGAATACTGAAGGGAATTGCAATGTTAATATTTAGATTTTAATTAAATGTCTGAGAGTACCAGGTTAAGTTTTGTAATTGGGGTTTATATTGATTGGGGAAAATTTATTTTGCAAAGT
The DNA here is from genome assembly GCF_049852395.1 of Peromyscus maniculatus bairdii. Classification (NCBI taxonomy): domain Eukaryota; kingdom Metazoa; phylum Chordata; class Mammalia; order Rodentia; family Cricetidae; genus Peromyscus; species Peromyscus maniculatus. The sequence continues at coordinate 24,737,691 of NC_134864.1, forward strand.
CATAATTTTTTTACCTACCAGTTGTTAGTAATTGTAAATATTTAGGGCAACATCGATTATATAATATTTAAAAGATTTCTAATTATCTAATAAATTCTTAAGATTAATAATTGGGACACTGCCAAAGTTGTAATTAGTAGCAAGCATTTCCTCACATGCACAGATTTCCCTCAGGCACTAAGAAATCCATTAGCAATGAAAATGGAAAACTACTATGTTTCTAAGGCAGAGCCAGATAAATTCAGAATGCGGAAAAAATGTTCAGTTATGTGCCAGCTCAATGACCTCTTAAACCCAACATTTTTGACATGAATCCTTCTGGGTAGAAGAGGTTGGGCTACAGTTTCAAATTTCTAGGTTGGAAGTCCCTCTTTCGAGAAGCTTCTAATGAATATCAGAATTGGAGCTTAAGTCTGGGGTAAGAACATCAACCACTAAACTCATAGAGTTATTGAAATCCCAGACACAGTGTAAAGGATGCAGCATTGGGAATATGTAAGAATAAAAGTAAGGATCTAAAAAGATGGCACCCACATCATCACGTCACAAAACTTAGTCATTTAAGATGAACAGCATTTATTTTCTCACACCGTCCACTATGGTTGATAATCTGAGAGCAGACTAGGTGGGTGGATCTTTGTTGTTCTGGTGTCCTAGTCAAGGTGTATGTGGGGACTTGGCTTGGAGCTGTGAAATTTGCCTCCCAGAATTTATCTAGTGAAGTTTGAGGAAGGCCTTATGTAGACAGCTTTACATTCCTATAGGAGATACTCGAGATGATCATGCACTGTAACTTGACCCTGCAAAGGCCCATGTGTTGGTGACATTAAGAGGTGGTGGAGCTGATGGAAGGAAGAGAGGTAATGGAGGGCATAACCTTTCAGGGAATATTTGGACTCGAGGATTTCCTTCCCCTGTATTTCCTGGCTACCATAAGGTAGGTCACTTCCCCCTAGTATTTGCTCCCACCTTGATGGACAGCACTGGCCATAGGTCCAAAGGCAACTGGACTAGTTGAGATGTACTCAAACCTCCGAAACTGTGAGCTGAAATAAACCTTTCTTCTTTTCAAATTGATGATTTTAGACATGCTTGTACAATGAGAGAAAGCTGAGTAAAATATTTTATTTTTAATAAATTTATATGTGGTATGTGTATATACGTGTGTGTGTGTGTGTGAGTGAGAGAGAGAGAGAGAGGGAGGGAGGGAGGGAGGGAGGGAGGGAGGGAGGGAGAGAGAGAGAGAGGGAGAGAGAGAGAGAGAGAGAGAGAGAGAGAGAGAGAGAGAGAGAGAGAGAGACAGAATGCTGCAATGTGCGTATGGGGACAAATGAACATTCAGGAGTTGGTTTTCCCCTTCCGCCCTGGTTTCTGAGGAGTAAACTCAGGTCATTAGGCTTGTGTGACAAGTGCTTTTATCCACTGAATCTTCTCACCAATCCAACCACATCAATTTCTAATGAATACATGAATTATACTTATGGAGGTTTTTATCCATGGTTGGTTATCCCTGTAGCCCGTGGATCTATAGCAAAGTCGCACACTGTAGTGGATGGAGAGCATACAGCAATGGCCAAAATGTCAGGGAAGGGGAGGGTGATCATGCCCTAACATCCCCTTGGAAGGCATGCCCTCAGCAATCAGATTTCCTGCTGGGCTTCACTTCTTAAAGGTTCTACTTTCCCCCTCAAGTGACATGGTGTGGGGACTGAGCTTTTAATATATGGCCATTTAGGAGACATTCAGCCAAATGTCTTAATTCCACATTGTTGCTGGTTGGAGATCTTAGTTCTTATCAGTGGGGTTCTCCAAAAGGGAGTTCATCAAGGCATCTGGCTTCATAGGCGATCAGGGCAAGCAGGCTGCCTGCCACAGGGTCTTATCACGTCCATGCCTTTGATGGTGAGCATGCTCATTGGACTTGATCTCGTTTGTTAGAAGAGCTGCTCAATAGAGCTGACGCTGGAGAGAGGAGGGGTCAGGCTGTATTCTTTCTTGTGTGATAAATACCCTGACAAAAGCAACTCAAGGAGAAACTTCGGGCTTTCAGAGAGATAGAATCCATCCTGGGAAGACACATCAGTGGAGGGAAGAGACAGCGGTAGGAGACAGTGGAAGGAGTCGGAGGTCGGCTGACCACAACATATTTCATCTGCATTCCGGAAACGGACAGTGAACAGGAAGCAGGGGGCAGTCTAGAAAGCCTAAGGCTCACTTCCAAGTGACTCATCTCTTCCAGCCAGCCAGTTTCTACCTGGAGAAGGTTCCACCACTTCCCGGGACAGTGCCACCTGCTGGGGAGAAAGCGTTCAGATGTGGAGTACAGTTCACCTTAAGCTACCACAGCCTCCTGCAGGGAAGTAGCAGAGCTTTTGTGGACTGTCTTGCAGCCACCGTAGCTCCCCGAAACTCGTGTGGCAACTGAGGGGTCTTACCCCGAACGCGGAAGAAATGACTGCGCAGCCGTCGCTCCCTCTCTTTGGTTTTCTTTGAAAGAGTGCCTGTCACTCAGGACTGAGAACGTACCTCACCACAGCCACCCAGGCTCCATTCACTGGGATGTAAACAGCGAAGACGACACATTGTCTGCTAATTGCCTGCATTTTTACTTCTGCTCCTTCAGACAGATACTTTTCTTTTTGCTTAAAAAAGGTTTTTTAATCTGTCAGAACCTAAACTATTATGTGATTCTTTCTTTCTTTTTTTTTTCCCCTTTCCAAGTCTGGGTTTTATAGCAAACAGCCCTGACAGTAAGAGCAAGGGCTTATTTATTAAATTTACTCCCTCCCGTGTGTGTGTGTGTGTGTGTGTGTGTGTGTGTGTGTGTGTGTGTGTGTGTGTGTGTGTTTTTTAATATTTTGGTTGTTTTGACCCTCAACTAATTCTCCATATGTTTTTGACTTGCCTGTGCCCACAAAAGGGCCTGACCATTGACTGGTTTGTCTTTCCTACCTCTCAGTCCCTCACTGTGCCGATGCTAAGTGGTTGTAATGTGGTGGCAAGCGGCTCTGTGGAGTCTCTAGTCTGATGCGTGACCCGGACATTGAACATGGAGAAATATGAGGATGGAATGATGGAACAAGATGGAGATGGGTCCGAGAGATGAGCAGACACAGTTTGAAGACGCCCAGGTTTTGTGGTAAGCAGCTAAGAGGACTGAAGGTCCACTTCAAAGGTAGTGAGAGAGAAAAAGCAAAGATAGCTCTGAGGTTTGAATCAGAACGACCCCCTCAGATGCATAGATTTGAATGCTTGGTCAACAGGAAGTGGCACTGTTAGGAGGTGTGGCCTGTTGGATTAGATGTGGCTTTTTTGAAGGAAGCGTGTCACTGGGAATGGGCTTTGAGGTTTCAAATGCTCAAGCCAGGCCCAGTGTCTCTCTCTCTTATAGCTTCTTGTCAATCCAGATGTAGAGCTCTCGGTTCCTTCTCCAGCGCCACGGTCTGCCTGCATGCCCCCATGCTTCCCACCATGATGACAGTGGACTAAACCTCTGGAACCGTAAGCCAGCCCCAATTATCTGCTTTCCTTTATAAGAGTTGCCGAGATCATGGTGGCTCTTCACATCAATAGAAACCCTAACTAAGAGCTCCATTTCTGATGGGAGCCAGAACTCTGGGACTTCAAGGGTGGTTGCTCAGGACTTTGTTAGAGGAGGGAAGTCATTACCATTTCTCTGAATTTGGCAAAAAGTGGAGGGAGGTAAGTGTGGGCACACTTATCTGGTAGGTAGGGGGCAGATAGCTTCTGTTCCCTGTGAAGCAGGAAGTCAAGTCATCATGGTGTCAGCACCTTAGGTAGAAGTCTTGGGTTATTTACTATGGGGACTAGAGAAGGAACGGCGCCACGAATTTACAATAGCAATAACATATCCACTTTTATTGTTTTTCTCTCCTGGCAGTTCTCAGCAGCTTAGGAGCATAGCAGAAGGCAGATGGGTGGGTTTTTAAAACTTGCTTCTTAATTTATAAGGTAGGTTCCCTGTAGGCAGCATGCAGTCCAGCCTTCCCCGCTCCTTCGAATCTGAGAAGCTCTCTCTGCCTTCTGGTTGAGATGCAAGTTACATTTCAGTGTGATTATTGTTAGCTGTCTGAGTCCACCAGCTCGCATTTTGTTTTTGTTCTGTTTTTTCCAATCTGTTTTTGTTCTATTTTCTTCCTTCTTTTGGAAATTGACTCTTTCAGGATCCATTGAATCTTTCTGGTTACGTCACACCACTTTACATACAGAAACATCTCACTTGCTACTCTTTCCCGCATATCTATTTCTTACAGGTTACAAGCCGTACGCTACATGTTAATATTTTAAATTTAGGAAGTGCATAATATTAAATGTTTTTTTTAAATCCTTTATATGAATCATTGTAAGAACTCTCTCCAGCGTTCTTCATTCCCTTGTGTAGATCAGATACTTATCTGAGTTCATTTCCTTCATTCTTCAAATTAAAATTTCAAACATTTCTTCATTATCACTACTCTTTTGGAAAGCATTTTTGTTGGTAACAGAGTTCTAGTTATCTCTCTGTATCTAGTTCTAGTTATTTCTGTATATCTTTCTATATATCTAGGTTAAAAGTTATTTCTTTCAGTACTATAAATTATTGCCCTATCTTTTGAAGTACTGTAAAAAGAAGACTCCTGCAATTTTATTTTTATACAGCCTTTTCCTCTGGCTGTGTGTACAACTGTGTATTAGTCAGGGTTCTCTAGAGTAATAGGACTTATAGAATGAATCTCTCTATATATACATATAGAAACGAGATTTATTACAATTACTTACAGGGTGTGTCCAGCTAATCCCACAATGGCTGGCTATGAATGGAAAAATCCAAGAATTCAATAGTTGTTCAGTTCACGGGGCTGGATGTCCCAGCTGGTCTCCAGTTCCTGCTGGAATCCTGAAGAAGTAGGCTCTCATGCCAGTGAAGGGATGGATTTGCTATAGAAGTGAGGGTAAGCAGACAAAGAGCAAAAGCTTCCTTCTTCCATGTCCTTAGACAGGCTTCCAGAACAAAGTGTGGCCCAGATTAAAGGTATGTCTTCCCATGTCAAGATTTGGGTTTAAACGTGTTTTTTCCAGCTCAGAAGATTCATATTGAAGGTGGTGTGTCTTCCTAACTCAAAGATGGAGATTAGAAGTGGATTTTCCTATTTCAAATGAAGCAAAATTGCCTCACAGGTGTGCCCTGCATTATGGGATGTTAGTTAACACCAGATGTAGTGAAGTTGACAATGAGGACAGCCACCACAACCTGTCTTTTCTCCTGTCGTCTGACTGTCTTAGTCTCTGGTTTTCAGCAATCTGACTAGCTGGTTAGAGAGTAATCTGGTGTACTTTACTCTCTTTCTGTTTCTAGTGCTTGAAGTTTACAGGGCTTGTTACATTTATGAGTTCATACGTTTTAGTTTGGAAAATTTGGGCTATTACTTCTTCAAATAGTGTCCTCTGTTATCTTTATTCTTCTTCAGAGAAACTTCAGAAGTTCACTCACACTCAATAGTTTTCGGTCTTTTCTCTCTGTTTTAGTTATAGTGCTATCTTTTTATTTGCTATTTCTTTTTCCTCTGAAAAAGGTAATGCAATCTTAAACCTCTTGTAGTGTATTATCTTATCTCCTGCTTTGACATTTTCATCTCTTTGGGTTTGCTTGGGTCCCTATCATTTCATCCACACTAAACTTCTCCAACTTTTCACCACTTGTAATATAGTTAAAAATAATTGCTTTGAGTCAGGTGTGTGGCATGGGCCACTAATCCCAGCACTGTGGAGGCTGAGGCAGGAGGAGCTCAACTTTGAGGATTGCTTGGGCTACACAGGGGGTTTGAATTCAGTTTCATCTACATCCTGTTTCAAGAAACAACTGATCAACCAAAGAAGGCTGCAGTGGGAGCTGTGGGAGCCACACCCCGAGGCACCGCCCCTGGTGAGGCAGCTGTAGCTATTACACCTGCCTGTGACCTTGAGGGACATGCTCTTGGGGCGTGGCCACTCTGGGGCCCTTAAGACCTAGGATGCACATACTTGCTCTCTCTCTTCCATTCCTTGTGGTTTTGGATACTAGGACAGACCAGGGCAGAGCTCTCCAGAGAACAGTGTTGGACTATACTCACCCTTCCTGGATCCTGCAACAGATTCCTTTATTCTGTCTTGTGAGTTAATCCCCCAATAAATTCCTTTGATCATTAAGCAGACTCCGTGGATTGCTAGTGATGGGATCCCAATAGAAGGCAAATAGAATCCCTCCCTAACATCCTACCATCTGTGTTACTTTAGGCATCTGTGATGGATGGATTTTCATTTTCATTACGCGTAATGTTTTCCTGCTTATTGGTATGCTTGGTAACTTGAGGTTGGTTGGGGGGTAGATATGAATTTTCCTTTCTTGGGATAGATCCACATTTCTGTAAGGATTCTCCAGTTTTGTTCAGTGATACCGTTGTTTGGAAACACCTTGATCACTAGTTATTATTTTAGTTACTTGGAAACACTTTGATCACTAGTTATTTATTTTAGTAGGCAGCAGCAGAGGGCTGTTTAGCCTAGAGGTCACTTTGACCCACTTCCCTTCTCTCTTCAGCCCCAGGTAACCCCCTTCTGTGCTTCTTGTCATCAGCGTTTGGTTCTGGATTTGAGGGAGGCCCTCTGAAGATCTGCAGATAGTTGCATGTGCAGCTCTCTTGTCTCTGATCCTAAGCCCTTCAGTCATGGCCCCAGTCTCACCTCAAGTAAAAGAGACCAGTGTGCAAACCTTGGCTTTCTCTTGCCCCCAAGGGAGGGAATTCTGTCTAGGCTGTAAGCTGAGAGCTCTCTGAGGTGGCCACTTGAATTGTTTCCCCTTTCTTGGCATCTAATGTCCTCCACTGCCTGATGGCTAGTATTTTGGAAACTATTATTTTTTCTCCAGTTTTTAAAACTGTTTCATATCGAGGGTAAATGTGGTCTTTGTTGCCCTGCTTATCTGGGATGGGAAGAGGGAATCTTCAACTCTGACCAATTGTAGATTGGTTATAATGAATCTATATGGTGTTTTATTAGGTACTTTTCTCCCTTTCGTGGCAAAACTCAAGAGAAAAAGCACTTGAGAAAGGAAGGGCTTAGGCTGGCTCATGGTCTGAGGGCCTGTCTCTCATGGTAAAGAAGGCATGGGGTCAAGAGTCTGAGGCACTTGACAGCATTGTAAATACAGTCAGTGTCTTAGTTAGGGTTTCTATTGCTGCGATGAACCACCACCAAAGAGCAAGTTGGGGTGAAAAGGGGTTATTAGGCTTACACTTCAACATTGCTGTTTATCACCGAAGGAAGTCAGGACAGGAACTCAAACACGGCAGGATCTTGGAAGCAGGAGCTGATGCAGAGGCCATGGAGGGATGCTGCCTACTGGCTTGCTTCCCATGGCTTGCTCAGTCCACCTTCTTGGAGAACTCAGGACCACCAGCCCAGGGACAGCACCACCCACCATGGGCTGGGGGCCCTTCCCCATGGGTCACTAATTGAGAAAATGCTGGATTTGAGAATTTCAGAGGACATTTCCTTGGAAGTTGGCACTGGGGAGCCTTGCGTTAGTTGAAGTTATAGGGCATTATTTATAATTACATAAGCCTTCCTCGGGGCAGACTAACATTGACTGTGGGAGATTGTTGGCAGCAGAAGCTGGCAAGACAAAGATGCCTAGCAACATGGGGAAGGCATTGTGTAAAACAGACTTAACTGACAGGCTAAGTGCCCCAAGAGATAAGACTTACTTTGCCCAGATAAAGAACCCACAGAACTTAAGCGGCCACTTGACACAGACAGTTGAAGTTGACCAGCAGGTGGTATCAGCCTCCAAGATGGATCTAATGTTTCTCATGTCCTAGCAGTTGTTTCTCTGAACAGTCTCTTCCCGCACAGACAGGGATGACTTTGATAACCAATAAGATATCACAGCAGTGAGGAACCATGACTTCCAAAGCTAGAACATCAAAGAAATGCTGGCCTGTCTTTTGCTTGTTTCTGTTATCACTGGGTAGAGAGGACCACACCGGGAAACCGCTGCCAACAAATACCAACTTGCTGGATCTGTGAGTGGGTTATCTGGGAACTGCTTCTCAGCCCAGTCACTTTCTCAATGACTGGGGTCCCTCTCGGCACAGGAAGTGGTGCCACCTTGGGACTTTGTGGAATCCTTACAAACAAGAAAGCTTTTTTTTTTTTTTAAACCAAATGTGGCTTCTTGACATTGGACTTCCTACCTTCTAAGAACCATGAGCCAAATAAATCTTAATTCTTTCTAAAGTACTCAGTGTATAGCAATGGTAAACATGTGGGAAAACTGGATAGCTCAGGCCAAACATTTAGAAGGCTGGCTATCATGTGTGACCTCCTATCTAGACTCAAGCTGCTGAAATACTCCTAAATTCTGAGTCATAGAATCTGCACGAAATAGACATTTTTAAAAACACATCTAAATCTTGGTACCACTTGTCCTTAGCAGTAGATAATTTGCACATGCCTTGGGATCCAGAATTAGGATATTGTAACACTGAAAGTACAAATATGGGATTGGATCTAGTGAGCAGAGTCTGGAGAGGAGGCTGAGAGGGTGCGGCGAGGTGCTTATGCTGATTGTTGCTAAGCAACCGCTTCCCCATCTGAGAACGAAAGTACCACTGCCGCCCTGTAAGTCCACCTCTGCATCTTCACTGAAACTCCAGAGGTTCTCACTACAACCAGAAATAAGGAGAGAGTAGAATCTATGGCATAGGGATAAACATGGGTGTGCAAGTGTCTCTCTAGTCAGATGTGGAGTCCTTTGGGTGTATGCTCAGGAGTTGTCCAGCTGGGTCATATGGCAGTTCTGTTTTTATGCTTTTGAGAAGTCCCCACACTAATTTGTACAGTGGCTATACTAGTTTATACTCCTACCAATAGTAAGTTCACTCCCACCAATAGGGAGTAAGTTCACTTTTACCAATAGTGAGTAAGTCTGTCTTTCCTGCATCCTCTTCAGTGTTTTTTGTCATTTTTTTTCTTGATGGTAGACATTCAGCTTGGGATGAAATGGCATCTCAAAGTTTTGATTTGCATTTCTGTGATGAGTAGAGATGTTGAACTCTTGAAAATATTGGCTATTTTTACTCTTTTGTGGTCTGTTCATTGATCCATTTACTGATCAGCAATGTTTTTATATTTAAAATTTGCAGTTCTTTATATATTCTAGATATTAACCCCTGTCTGAAGTATAGCTATGAAAGATTTTCTCTTATTTTGTAGGTTAGCTGTTCATCCTGTTGATAGTTACTTTGGATGTGCAGAACCTTTTAATATCAAGTAATCCCACCTGTCAATTCTTGGGGCTATATTTTTATATCACCATATCTTGTACTATGGGAGTTCTTATCTATGACTATAACCATCAAGTGTTTTTCTCAGTGTTTTCAATTTTAAATTACAGTCTCGAATCTAATTGAGACTTATTTTTGCTCATGGTGAGAGAGGGTCTAATTTCATTCTTCTGCAGGTATGTGTCTAGTTTTGGCATCACCATTTGTGGAAAAGGCCATCTTTTTCCCTATGCATATTTTTTAATATCTTTATCAAAAAGAAGTTGTTATAGTTATATGGGGTTTTCTCTGGGTTTTCTAGTATCTTCCAGTGGTCTTGGTCTACATGTCTGTTTTTGTGCTAGTAGCAGGATGTCCTAATCACTATGGCTCTGTAATATGCTTAGAATTCAGGTAACATGAGGCCTTCAGCTCTGTTCTTTCTGTTTACAATCATATTAAACACATGCGGTCCTTCGTGTGCCCATCTGAATTTTGGGATTTTTTTTCTGCCTGTGAAGAATGTCATTGGAACTTTGATGGGGATCACATTGAATCTGTAGATTGCTTTTGCTAGTATATGGCCATTTTCACAATGCTAACCCAGGACCATGGAAGGCAACTGCATTCTATAAGTCTTCTTCCATTTCTATTTTCATCACTTAAAGTTTTTGTTGTTAGAAATCTTTCACCTTCTTGGTTAGGTTTATTCTCATATCTTTTTTTGAGAATATTGTGAATGGAATATTTTTCCTTATTTCTTTGTCAGCAAGTTCATTATTGGTATATATAAAGGCTACACACACACACACACACACACACACACACACACACACACACACACACACAAACACACACATTGTCTAAGTGTTTATCAGCTCCAAAAGATTTTTTTTGTGGAGTCCATGTGACTTTTCAGTGTAGAATTATGTCACTTTAAAATAGGAGGAGTTTAACTTTGAAAGAGTTTAATGTTTTCTTTTTAAATTTTTATACATTTTATTCGTCTCCTTTGTCTTATTGCTCTACTTAAAACTCATGCAATATATTGCGTAAGAGTGGAGGGAGTGGATGCTCTTGTCTCATTCCATATTTCAGAGGAAATGTTCTCAGTCTCCCCCCCCCCCCGTTCCCCCCAGTTGATGTAACATTGGCTATAGGTAAGCAGTATATAGCCTTTATTGTATTGAGGTATATTTTATCTACTTAACTTCCTTCAAGACTTTTATCATGAAGCTATGCTGAACTCTGTCAAATGCCTTTTATGCATTTATTGGTATGATCCTGTGATTTCTGTCTTTAAGCATATTAATATGATATTGCATTTGTTTATTGGTATATGTTGAACCAACCTTGCATTCCTAGTCTGAACTGTCTGTTTGTGGTCCTTTTATGTGATCCTGAATTCCCTCAGTGGGCATCTTGGTATCAGGATTATTTTGTCTTCACAGGATGTGTTTGGTAGTGTTCCTTTGTGGGATGGTTTGAGAAGGGCTGGTATGAGATCATTCTTGAAAGTCTGGTAGAATTTAGCAATATAGACACTCGCCCCGGTCTTCTCTTTGTGGGGATGTTTTTAATTACTGCTTTAATGTCATTGCTTGTTACAGCTCTGTTCAGGTTCTCTCTTCTGGATCTAATTTCAATAGGTTATAGACATTTGGGAATTTGTCCATTTCTTGTAGCTTTTCCAAGTTGTGGTAGTACAAGTTTTCAAAGTATCCTTTGATGATCTGAATTTTGTTGAAATCTATTGTAAAATCTTTTACAGCTCCCATTTTATTCATTTGCATCTTCTTGCTCTTTTGGTTATCTTGTCTAGGGCTTGATAAGTTTTGAAAATCTTTTCAAAAAAATCAACTCTGTCTTGTTAACTCTATGTTGGTTTTGTTTTTTTAAATCTTCTCCCATAATTTTGTCTTCTGCTGCATTTGGGGTTTGGCTTCTTCTTGCCCTTTAGAGCTTTGAGGTGCAGTGTTATTTTAGATCTCTCTGATTTTTAAGGCATGAGCAGTCATATCGATAAAGTTTGCTCTTAGAACTGCCTTAGCTAGATCCCAGAAGTTCTCTGGCAGGCCGTGTTCTCATTTTTATTTGATTCTAGAAGTTTTAAAAATTTCCTCTCTGATTTCTTCAATAGGCCACTGTTCATTCAGAAGTGTGTTGGGTAGTCTCTGTGTTTTTGTGTACAGTCTGAGTTCATCTTGCTGCTGATTTAGTTTTACTCCACCATAGTCTCATAGGGTACAGGGGATTATGTCCTGGAATTCTTAGAAGATCGTCCGTCCATTCAAGAACCCCAGCTCTACCTGCACCAGGCAAACAGGCTGCTATTATGTGGATGTCCCTTCCTAAACTCCTGTGGACAGTAAATTGCTAAACACATTGGGAGGTAGGAGCTTTGCCAGGTGGCCTTTGATGGATTACGGCCATTATTGTGGGAGTGGCTTTGTCACAAAAGCGTTCTCACGCTCCTGCTGCATCTCTCCTGTGCATGCTCGTCCTTTCACATGATGGCCTCAATACACACATGATATCATTTTCTTTATACATTAACTGGCCTATCAGAAGTCAATCATGGACCAAGGCAAGGTTCTAAGCGCAAGCTCTCCCCGACAGGATTAGTCTGAGGGGTATGGGTGGCTTCCAGCAACACAGCAAGACTAGTTAAGGATCAGAATTTACTGAGTTGAGAATTCATAAAAGGTAACATCATACAGTCAGTCACTTCTTGGGTTTAGTAAAAATGATTGCCACTCACTGTGCATCACAAAAATTTCTTTTAATGAATAAATAATTTGATGAAATCAAAAAATATTTACAATATAAACAAATGGAAAAGCTTTGGATCTGTGACTCTCACCATGTTACATTTCTGAACGGAGGCCTCCCCAGCTTTTCTCTTTGAATCATACAAATGCGCTAGAAACAACAACTCATACACTGTGTCTTTGTTCATTACATCTTTATCTGTTAGTCCTTGAAAGCTATATAATCTTATATTATGCAACATGTTAAAATACAAATATTAACTAAAAGAATATATTATCATAATGCCAGGTAGCATTCTCCACAGAACAAAACATACACTCAGTTGTAACAATGACAAAGGGTCACGGCCACAAAAAAAAAAAAAAAAACAAACAAACCCAAAAGTACAAATTCCTTCATAAGAATATAATTGTGCTCTTCAGTTGACCAGATGTCTGTGCTGCTCTAACAGTGCCAGTGGCGAGGAGAACAGTCTCTGGTGACTGTCTGCTGTGTTTTGGTCACGCAGCAGCATTACAGGGAACTGGGCAGTGCAAGCAGTTTTAGAAACACTTTCTTGGGCTCTTAAAAAGAGCCAATTATGCAAAGCAAGAATAAGCATACTGACAATTCTTCATCTCATTGCCACAGAACGTCTTGACTTTGTGGTAGGAAGATATTCCTCTGCAGAGCTGTTGATGCTGTCAGCCAGAATTCAAGTACTCCAGGGCCACCTCATAGCAGAACTTGTACTGATCCTAGAAGAGAAAGTGAGGATGTCAGCAGACATCTAACCTCTGCTTCTATTAGGGAAATTACAGCAGATGAGGGTTCTTAATTGCAAGACATAAAAACAATAAAGCTTTGAGCTAGAAATGAATCAGAATGGAGCAGTTTTGAGCCACAGAGCACCCACTGTTGATGCTTCCCTACAAAGCCTCCTAGACAGAATTCCAGTATCTGTGTGCATTAGCACCCTGGAAAGTCCTGTGCAGCTGAAGATGCTTGGGTTCTGCATGCAATTTACTATCAGAAAAAGAATTGCATCTGTAGTGAACAAGTAAGTGTTTTTTTTTTCTATTCCATAAACAACAGGGTACATTAACTATCTGCACGGCATTTCTAGTCTCTATTCTAAGTCATCTAGAGGTGATGGAGGTACATGGAGGATGTGTTGGGTATATGCAAACTATGCCATTTTATATAAGAGAATGGAGTGTCTGCAAGGAGTGAATCCTGGAACTAAGACCTCATGGTTAACAAGAGATGAAGGTATGCTGTTCCTATATGTCTTACATGGGTATTAACAATTGAACCTTGTGCAGGAAGATCAAGAGGTAGACGGGGAGACCAGGAAGGCTGAGGGAAATGCCTGCATGGACTATCCCCAACAGGCTTGTCGATAAGGCTTTTCTCTGGCCCTGCTTTTTCTTGAAGTTTTAGTCAGCAGGATTTCTTGAACGTCACAAGACTTGACTAAGGTTCTTTTAAGTATCATGCACCTTACCATGACCCCTGACTTTGAGAAGTTTGTGATCTAGGGGAAAGGGTAAAACAGGTACCCGAGTGTTAGCACATAAGACAGAATGGTTCCCTGACATGGACTTCGGGTTCACTGGAGATGAGGACAGATCTTCTTGGGAAGGGTGGCACAGGATGGTTCAAATCTGAAATCTCCATCACAGGTTCATCTTTTGAATTCTTAGTCTCCAGCTGGCAGCACTACTTTGGAAGGTTTTAGACAGTGGGAGGTAGTGTCTAGATAGAGGATGTAACTCACTGGCAACAGGTGCTCAGGGGAGATGTTATCACTACCCATTTAATATCTTGGTCTGGGCTTCCTGATCAACTAAAATGGAATGGCCCCTGTCACATGCTTCTGCTGTCAGGATTTGTGTGGCTCCGCAATGCCTTCTTTGCCATGATGGATGGAAAACCTCTGTAATCCTCTCTTCTTTAAGTTACATCTGTAATTCAGGGGCCCAAAGATCGATGCAGCTAGGGGAGGGGACTCAAATTCTTGGTTCTGTCTGTAGTTTTGATTTCTGCCATTGTTATTACAAGCATCCTTTTGGGCTCTGAGATGCTCTGCTTTAGATGATAAAAAAAAATGACCATTTAAAGTGGGATTAAAACAGACCTTCCAGGTAAAGGCAAAAGGAGAATAAGAGACACATGAAAATGTTTGATATCTTCTGGGAAGCACATGTCAGTTCTTTAACAGTTTCAGTGAGTTGAAAAAATAAAATTGGGTGCACATAGAGTGACAATCATCCCCTCTTAGGAACAGTCAGGTCTTCATACAGTTGTATCTGTGGATATCGCTATGCATAAATAAAATGCTGATTGGCCAGTAGCCAGGCAGGAAGTATAGGCGGGATAAGGAGAGAGGAGAATTGTGGGAAGTAGAAGGCTGAGTCAGGGAGACACTGCCAGCCACCACCATGAAAAGTGAGATGTAAGGTACTGGTAAGCCATGAGCCACGTGGCAAGATATAGATTTATAGAAATGGGTTAATTTAAGATAGAAGAACTAGATAACAAGAAGCCTGCCACGGCCATACAGTTTGTAAGCAATGTAAGTCTCTGTGTGTTTACTCGGTTGGGTCTGAGTGGCTGTGGGACTGGCAGGTGAGAGAGATTTGTCCTGACCATGGGCCAGGCAGGACTGGAGAAAACTCCAGCTATAAGTTGTTGTCTTTAAAGTCTTTCCCCATGTATAACCTAGCTAACTGCTGCTTGCTTATTAAACCTTAGAATTTCATTTTTCTATCTTTTAACTTCCTGTGGTGTGCATTTATGAATGAGATGATAATATTGGATAATCTCAAAATAACCCCCTTTACCCCATCTGTTTGTTCTAATTAGGGAACCAAGTCCATCTACATTCATGGGTATAGTTGATCAGTAAGGATGTACTCGTGTCATCTGGTTGATTTTCTTCTGGGTGTTTTAAAGAGTCTTTGTGTTTCTCTTCCTTCTTCTCCTTGTTGACCTGGAACATGGTGTGTTCCTGATCTTGAACTTGAAATC
Source organism: Peromyscus maniculatus bairdii (assembly GCF_049852395.1). Taxonomy (NCBI): domain Eukaryota; kingdom Metazoa; phylum Chordata; class Mammalia; order Rodentia; family Cricetidae; genus Peromyscus; species Peromyscus maniculatus. The sequence continues at coordinate 24,752,777 of NC_134864.1, forward strand.
CTTCTACCTCTATGAGAGTTGGGGTTAAAAGCCTGTGCCACCATACCTGTCTCTTCAGGTTTTTCTTTCTTGTTCATCTTTGTGATTAGATATAGATCATACAGATAATAACCCAATTCCTTTACACTTCTCATTTGCAGACCTATTCTATTGGGATTCATCACTTTCATGATGGTAGTTATTTTTTCATTCACATCTGGATGTTGAGTCCACTAAGCATCTTTTGTAAGGCCAGCATGGTGGTCATGAGTCCCTCAGTCTGATTTTCTTTGAAGCATTTTATTGCCATTTACGAATGGTAGCCTTGCTGGGTACAGGATTCTTGGTTGGCAGTTACTCTCTGAATTCCAGGAATGGATTTTTTTTTTATTTATTTTTGCAGGGTGGAGGGGTGTGGTGTGGCAGATAGGTAAAGGATAACATATAGAGGGAGTCAGTTCTCTCCTTCCACCACGTGGGCTCTGGGGATGGAACTCAGTTGTCAGGCCTCGGCAGCAAGTGCCTTTACCTGTTGAGCCCACTCTCTAGCTTGGTAGTTATGCTGCAATGTTGGCCTTATCTCTCTGCATGGGCACCACAGTGTAGAAGCCTCTATAGATAGAGCATATTTGGCTGAGATGGATTACCTTTAGCCTAGCATAGACCATGACAGTCAGAGAGACCCACTGTCTCTGGTGGCCACACAAGAATAGAGATACTTTAGTCGTGTAAGTAGGTGTGGTGTAGACAGCAGTGGGTATGGGCACTCTGTGTGTAGCTACTACTGGAGGAACAGTAGCTCCAACTGGTGCCACAGATGTTCCCCCTGGCACTGTAGAGACCCAGCACCAGCAACTGCTTCTGGTTTTGGAGGTGGGAGCAGTGATGGGACCCATGCAGCCCTCTGTGGTGCCCACACAGTACTGACAGCAGCCTGTGGGATGTGGGTGGATGGGAAGTACCCTGTAAATCTGTCCTCCGTCCAATGACCTGCGTTTCTCTTTGCGGTTGCTTTTTTAAACCCATGGACTGGAAACACTATTACTCACCCTCCACAAAGTTCTATTTCTGGTTCATAGGCTAAGATTGATTATTTTAGCGCTAGATGCTTTTATTTTCAGAATGTTTAAAAGAAGCAATTTGAATTTCAGAATTCTAAAAGGCCGTATTGTCGGATTGCCAGGCTGACAAATTGGCCACCAAGTGCTCCAATCATCTCTCCAGTTTCTGTGAATCCTAGGGGTGATTTTTTTTTTCAAAATGGAAATGTAATCCCTCATTGCATAAAAATGATTATTTTCAGATCTAACTGTGCAATTAGTTTCAGTGACTACCACAAATGGTCCTTTTAACATATTCAAACACAGCTAGTAGGAACTTGTGGCTGCTGGCCTCAGGTCAGGACAAAAGGTGGAGACTCATGGAGGATTTTAGGTTTCTCTGCTAAGATGCTGTGACCCAGCAGTCCCCAGAGCGTCCCCGTCTGAGGGATGACTATAATTTTCAAAATGAGTTCCCCTTCTCTCATCTCATCCATCCTGAGCAAGCTGCCAATCCCCACAGATTCTGTGATGACCAGTTTCTGAATCATAAAAATAAGGGGAAGGCAGAGAAAGGCCACAGATTGCTGTGTCTCCTCCTCCAAGCCCCTGGGTAAATGCCTCAAATCTTCCTGCATTGGAAACTGATTATGCTTGATCACCAGGTACAGCTCTGTCTTCTGCAGATTTCTCCCTCAGCTCCCCTGCTTCTGAATGGTATAATTAAGCCACATGAGCCATCCCGGGGTTTCGTGGGTACATTCAATGCACCTTGGTCCTGAGTTTTCCCAGCCCAGACCTTAGCTGCTGGTGGCAGGCGTGGAGTGCTTGGTCTGGAACAGAGGTTCAGCAGGGTCCCATTCCCATTAGGGCCGCTTGCTGTTCCTCTCTAGACTGATTCTGATGGGCAGTGGCCCCTATGAAGAGGGAGAAGTGACTTCTGGAATGGAACCGAAAGCTGAGGTCATTCTTTAAAACGTCCTGGCAGGTGGCCGGTTGAGTACGGGAGTTATAAGGGCTCCTGAGGGCAATTCTGAGGCACTGTGGGAAGGCTAGCACTCTTTGTCAGCACACATTGACTGTGCTAGAGGAGCTGAGGGGGGCGCCTCAGTCAGTCTGGGCGCACCAAACACTGCATGTCAGTTGCTCAAGATTCAAAGAGAACAGTCTGCTCAGCTTACTTGAAGCAAACCTCCCTCCCTGAGGTCCCTGTCTGAAACTCTGATAGGTTTCCCAATGGCAACAGGACACTTCAGGCTGGAACCATCTTCCTGCTAGGAAGCTGAAGTGGTCGCTGTGTGCAAATAACTGTGGGTGGGTGGTGATGGTTGGTTCTCAGCAGGTCACATTGGTGACTGTCCCCTCTGTACTAAGGAGACTCGTCCATCCTCACCACTACTCAAAGGACAGGGCTACAGAGAGTCAGACCTTGTTGTCATGCTTCAGAAACAAAATGGCTACATATCACACTGGACTTGGAAACGGCCGCCGAGTCAGGGCCCAGTTTTCCTGAGCTGATGTGAAGTAAGGGCGAATCTGGTACCTGACCCTGAGCCGCCTCGTGGGCTCTACTTTTCCTGCCTGTTAACTCTGTTTTATGGGATGGGCATTGCCCACGCCAGACTCATAAATTAAATTATCTGTAATTTTGACACAGTTCAATGGTTTTCAATATTTACAGAGTTGAGCACAAGGTAAATTCCAACATTTCTCCACCCCGTTGAGAAACCCTGGGCCAGGCGGTAACCGTCCCCTCCCCCCTTCTAGCCCTTAACAAGCACCGCTTTACTTCCGTTATTCATGATGTCACCTATTCAGAACATTTTGTATCCATGGGGTGATACCACACATGAACCCCCCACCCCCAATCCCTCCGACAGACAGGCTTAATGTTCTTCTGCCCCGCTTTGAAGAAGAAGGGCATGGATGATGAGAATGGTGACTGATGCTCACTACAGGGTGCCCTGGTTTGTATCTGGTCCCCAACACCAAACAAGTGGTTGTACAACAAGGCATGCATGGCTTTTGGAGGTGGGCTTCCATGGTACACTTGCAGGCGTCAATGGTGACTGAGCCTGGAATTTCCTAGGCCCCTTGTGGAAACTCTGAGAAGGGCCAGGGGCCTCTATTTGGGTGCGGAGTGTCAGGTCCAAAAAGACTCCCCCCAAATGGCTAACTGTGGTGCCTATTAGCATACCAAAGTACATGCTGGCATGCTCTGCTCTTCCCTCTACCCTAAACACTAGAACAAGGCTTCCTTCCCTCCCCCAATCTCTTCATTCCTATATAACCCTGCCATTTTGGCCATGTGCCCTCGTGATTCTCTCTGCCTTTTGCCTCTCTCTCAAATCTCTCAATTCCTCCCACCCCCCCACCATAGCCCAGTTTAGTCTACTGGCCATGCTTGGTCTACTACTTTCTCTCCTTGCTCTGGACTCTTCCAGATGCCTCAGGCTGCACTCTCCCTCATATCTACAATGAAACCTCCCTCCCCCTCAACCATACCTTGGATTGGTCATGTCCCCATTTTTATACAGAGATCGGGCCAATCTTACCTGGATTTCAAGAGGTATGAAGCCCCAGATGGCATGCAGCTCAAGTTCAGAGCCTGCATTTTCCTGAAAGGGAAGCTTTTCCACAGACAGGACACCTAGGGGACCACAGGTCCAGCCACTGACTTCAGGGTAAGGCACTGGGCAGGGAGAAGTGTCACCTCTAGATAACACTATTCCCAGAGGCTGTTGGTTGAGACAGAGTCCAGCCAGGAGGGCAATGCTGAGGGGAGCTGCTGGGAGCTTCAGCTTTCCCGCATCCCCGACAGCTTCAAGGCCATTGTCTCTGATTCCAACTAGGCAGAGTTGTCCTTGTTTGTTCTGGGGGACTTAGAACTTAGGGATGGTGACAAGGCTTCATAAACAGATAGTTAACTTAGAAGCCAGGTCAAAATGGGGTCAGAATAAAGTACAGCTACCACCTCTGGACAAAAAATGTTCTAACCTTATATTCTAAATTACTATTTTTATTGTGTGTGTGTTTGTGCGCACTCATGTGCACACAGAGGGCCAGCATGTCTCATCTCCTCTTTCTTTCTCTGCCTTATTCCTGGAAGACAGGGTCTATCTCTCCCTGGAACATGTGTTCTTTCGGCTGGGCTGGAAGCTAGCAAGCCTCAGCGATTCTCCTCTTTGTCTCACACGGTGCAGGGATTACAGGCACTTCCGAGGCCCTGCCTGTGTTACGGACGCTGGGACCTGAACCCAGGCCTTCACGCTTGCTTGTACAGCAAGTGCTCTCAACCACTGAACCATCTCTGCAGCCCTTGTATTCTAAATTAATTTCCTTCCTAGCAATGTTGCCTTTCCCCTAAACCTCCACACTGAGAATGTGAGGAAATAGATGTCTAGGGTATTCTAGCTATCCCAGAGAGTGCCAGGTTTCAAAATGAGTGTATAAACTTTCAAAGTCTAGGGCAGTTTAGAGACATCAGAACCACAAAGCAAGAAGGAAGAGACAGGGAGGAATCCCTATGTATTCCTCCCATGTCGGAGGGAAGGGTACAGTTGCAGCATTTGGGGGTTCTGGATAGAGGTGCCACTGTAGGTATCCTCCTGTCTCTGAGCTGTGTGAAGAGACCCAGTGGAGTCCAGGTATTAGTTTCCCACTCCATCTACCCTGCTTCCTGGCTGACCAGCTCAGAAGCATGCCCCGAGGCCTTCTGGAACATACTCATTTCTTTAAATATGCAGCTCACATATTCAGTACCCTTCTCAATGGCTGGCCCCAATTTTTTTTCACTCAGATCTCAGCTAGCTGCTACCCATGGAACAGCCGTACCAGACTTTATCATGCTGACCCACGCTAATTAATTCCTTCAGCCAACATTTCTGAATTCTAAAGTAGAAAGAAAGATACTGTGCTTCATGGACCAAAAGAAAAAAAAAAAAACCCACCAAACCAAATACAAGAGCTCTTACGCTCTTACTCCGGTCCAGAAGCTTCAAACCAGACAAAAAGAGCATTGTGACATTTTTCCTCTGGTCACCAGCTATTATCTCGCTAACAGTCACCGTGACAGATTGGCAGATGGCTTTCTTTGGAAATCTCATCACTTTCCCTTCATCTCTTTGCCACTGACCTTCTCAAAAGCTCAGTGCTGACCTTCAGCGTGCCAGGCTTCCGGGGACCTCGTATGTGCAACTAGAATTATCTACAACTTTACAGGACACAGTGTGGAAGAAATGACTTCCTAAGCTCTGTTGCACAGTGGGGAACCGTGGTTTTGACAACAAGGAGTTAAATATTTCCAAACAGCCATCAGAGAGGATTTAAAAGGTTCCCAACACAAAGAATGGAAAAAAAAAATGCCCGAAGCAACAGAGACACCGGTTACTGTGTCCTGATCATTATACGTCGTACACCTGTATTGAAATGCCACACTGTACCCCATAACCATGCTGAATTACTGTAAGTCAGTGAAATTAATTTTTTTTAAAAGACATTCCTTTCTAACACCCCAAACTCCAATATCATTACAGAATAGTAGTATAGACTACTGTCTGCAGCACAGACTCCCTCTGGCCAGCCACCTGAGCCTCCATTCATTTCATGAGGAATCGCCCTGGCCTGTACTCTGAACCGCTGATTTGAAAAAAAGCCTGGCGTATCTGACCATAAAAACTCCTGAGTGATGATACCTCAGTAGAGCCATTACAGGGAAGGCCTGGAAGGGTGTACTTCTAACGCTCTGCTTAACTCGGACTCGGTGAGAGAACTGACTTTTTTTTTCTTTTTTTTTAAATCATGGGCAGCTCTGCCCAAGTCCTAACCAAACTCTGGAAGCTTCGTCTATCTGTGAGGTTAAGTGTGGCATCTGCAGACTTCTTTCCTGCCCCACCTCAGGCTACCAGTGACTGGGGCTGCTCTCCTCTCAGCCCAGTCGGGTGAAGACTCTAGCACTCACGTGACAATTCTTAGCTGGTTCCAGGGAATTCTGCACACAGACATACCTTGTAGCCCATGTGCATGAAGTCTATCACCATTTGAAGTGTGACAGGGGCCAGGCCTGGCACATGCTAAATGTCACATTAATAGGGCTGCTCGTCTCCTTCCTTAGCACTTGGGTATGACCACATCCCGGGGGGCCACAAAGGCATCATCATGCCCAGTGAACACCTTACACATCCAATTGCCTCTCTGATCTGCAATGCCCCAACACATTCACAGGTGTTTTCATGCTGTGTCACCTCAAAGAAGCTACCACTACCCCTGGTTGATAAAGGTAAAACTCAAGGATGCTGGCATCACAAAGCTTGCGTGTTCGAGGTCATCTAGTTTAAGTTAATAGCACAGTTGGGACTCTTTGGGTTTCTTTGGTTTTCGTATAGGGCAGGAAAGAAGAGGCAAACATTTGGGGAAACAGGATTCTTCTTGGCAGAGTTGATGTAATGGCTCAGACGTTTGAGGGCATGCACCCAGCCAAGGAGTCCTTCTGCCAGAGTCCCTGGATAATGCCTCGCTTCCTAGATGTGGAATATAAGCACAAGCCCGTGTCTAGGGACAGCAGATGCCACCGGAGAGTACTGAGAAGTGTAGTGGTGTTTGCTCCACCCATGACCTTGGGCTATAGGGCCCCAAGGTGCCTTAAAAGGAAAGGGAGAAGGGTCAGGAGCCCCTTCGCCCTGCTTCCTGGTCTGATGGAACTGCCAGATGGATTCACTCCTGGCTAGATCGGAGGACGACTTCAGCTGTCTATGCCGTTCTGTATTCGTGAGTGTATTTCCTCAATTTACATCTTAATAAATAACTATTATTCATTAAGTAGACTCACGTGGATTGATCTCAACAGAGGAGGATTTAGCTATGCCCCAGCAGTCGGCTGTCAGAGGTCACGCTATCACCTGGCTCCAGGCACTGCGCCAGTAACACCTCACCTAGCACATGGAGTCCTGGCTACTTTCTCAAGTTCAGTTCAACTCTTGACCCCTTCTCTGCATCTTGGATTTTAACTGCATCCCTGCGGAACTGTGGACTTCAGGACACAGCATAGCTTGCCTCTTCCTCCCTCTTCTCTGCTGCAAGAGTCACTGTCCAGGCCCTGCACTGGTTCCCTTCAGCTCACTCACAGAGATGTACAGCACCCAAGAGCAAAGCTGCTTCCATGAAGCTATACTTCTACTATTGAGTTACCGTGGCTGGCATTTTAACAGCTCTACATTAAAAAAAAAGGGGGGGGGGGTTTTGTGAAGCACTCTAAGAAAATAATTGCACCTAGTCCTTTGTTTCTCAACTCCTTTAGTGCTTTTCTCCGATATGGCCACCATAATTAAACGCCATATTCCGTATGTCAACCTGAAACTCACAGCTTTGATAAATATTAGGCGATTAAGCTATTTATAAAAATCTATAATTTGAAAATCTGGCATTTCTTGTACTATGATTATTTCTTCTCCACTAAGACTTAAGTGCTTACCCACGTGGAAGGCACTGCCAGGAAGGGAAATTAATAAGAATGTTCACTTGTAAGTCTCAACCATTTCTACCATTTCAACGAAGCCGAGGGAGTCTCCTCTAGAAGACAGGAAAGGAAGTAGGAGAGCAAGGGAGGAAAAGTCGCCCTGAGCCACACCGTGTGTGGCGCTTTGGAACAGAGGGTCCTCTTGATTGAGCACCGCCATTGTGGGAGCTGGTGAGGAATCCTACACAACTGTGAGATACCCTGCGGGGCAGGCCAGAGGGGCGTCCTACCAGGAGGTCCACCATGTTCGGCTTGTTGTTCCTCAGTGTCTTGACGGCATGGAAGACGTCCACGGTTCTCTGGTGCCGGAGCATTTCACAGACAATGCTGATGGCACAGAAGGTGCCACTGCGGCCTCCTCCGTTCCTGTCACAGAAAAAAATCAGGTGGTTGGACAGCGTCTGCCATCACCTTGCTTCTCGCACACCACCTGTGGAGATATGTGGTCTACACCCTGGGGAAAGGTCAGAAGGAAGGTGCAAAGGGGACAAGCTGGCTTGGCATGTGGCCCACAGTTCCGTCCTAGCTCTGTCCCTGCCAGATGATGATTTCTGATATGGTCCCTTACTGTTTTTTTGTTTTTGTTTTGTTTTGTTTTTCTAGGCAGGGTTTCTCTGTGTAGCCCTGGAGGTTTTTGGAACTCACTCTGTAGACCAGGCTGGCCTCAAACTCACAGACATCCACCTGCCTCTGCCTCCTGAGTGCTGGGATTAAAGGTGTGCCCGGATCCTAACTGATTTTTATACAAAGTACCCAGTGTGGAAAAATTCCAGTGGGCAGCCACCTCATCTGAAATCTGCCAGGAAAACTAATGACAAGTGGAGATATGTACAAATACATACGCGGCCTTTGAAGAATGTACTAGAATTCCTCTATCTCCCAAACATGACGGCTCTTTAAAATCTCTTTTTAAAAGTAATTTTAAATGTATGGGGACATTGTAAACACAGCACAGAGAGTTCCCTTGCCCAACCTGTAGTGCACATTGCATACAACCACTGTACACCATCAAGATCAGGAGGTAACAGATCTACCACACTACGGCTGAACTACCGACCTCAGTCACGTCACCAGCTTCTGCACTAAGGTCCCTTTTGTGGTCCAGGATCTACTCTGGTTGTCATCTCCTATCTCTTTAACCTTCTCCAGTCTGTGACAGTTGGCCCGTCTGTCAGCTTTTCCTTGTCTGTCTTGATGTGGCCACTTCTGACGAGCCCTGGATGGCTGCTTTGTGGAATATGAAATTCAGAACGTAGAAAGGAAGCTTAGAGAAGACCCGTGTGCCCTGGCCACAGTTTGAAGAGGTCACTACCAAGTCCCACAACGGACTGTCCTTTCATCTGGGTTTCTTTGGTGTTTCTTTGTCACTGGAGATGAGGGATTGGACTTGGCTAAGAAAGCTAGAAGAGGAGTCTTACACCCTCTAAAGGATTCATGAGTTGATGTCTCAGTCCCAGGGATGTTCATCTTGCCCACAAGAGGGTGCTGGTGAGGATTTTCACTGTCAAGTTATTATCTTTCTCTTTGTAGTTAATACGTATCTTGGAGTGAGATACTTTGGGACTGTGCGTATATTCAGTCACCAATGATTTTCATACACAATGGTGGATCTTGTTTTCAGCAATTAACTATGACTGTTTCATTTATCTAATGTTGACCTTATATTTTCTTCCCTTGTTTAACATCCTACCATAAGAAATAGCTCTCTTCCACTTGAAAATGTATTTGTTTTTATTATTTATATCAACCTAGGCAGACACTGAAAATTTTACTACATGTGCTAAAAGTCTATCAGTAATTATCTTTGCCTCAAATTATTCCAGCTCTAGCCATGCAGAATCCCATCAGGTTGTTCCCATGTTTGTATGGCATATTCTTGCCCTTTTTTGAGCATATTTGTATTTTCTAGAATGTTCCTCTTGTACTTTCCATGCATTAGTTTCTTTTATAAGGAGGTAAGTGATCTTTCATTTATTCTTAAACATGATACCTCTATCACACTGAAATAAACCTCACTTTGCCAAAATTCTTTTTGGGAGAGTGGCATGATGTGCTTTGCATGTGGTAGTGAGAGGGCAACTCTGTGGAGTGGATCCGCTTCTTCCCTCTTTATGTGGGTTCTGGGCTTGAATTCAGTTTGGCAGACTTGCACACCAAGCACCTTGACCCAGTGAGCCACCACACTGGCCTAACATTACTGGTTTAATGCCGAGTAACCAGTGCTCCAATAGCCTAGATATTTTCTTCTAGTGACTTTAAAAAAACCCTACATCTAAGCAATTTGTACATATTACATTTGGTTGGTGTTTTATAAATTTATAGTAATTGATGGTTTTTCTCTTTGTCCACAAGAATTTGTTAGAGAAAAGGGGTGCTTGTCTTGTAGAGAGTCCCACATTCTAGATATTTCTCACTCACTGCACCTCTCCAATATGATTTAATATATTGTCTTTGACCCATGTATCCTGCAAATTGGTGGCTGGCATCAGTGCTTGTAAAGGACACTGGATGGAGAAATGGTCAATTCAAAGTTTTCACTCATAAAAGACTTACACGTTCTCTAATAAGCATAAGACATCTGGTTGTCCCTTGTTTTGCTACTTTAAGATTGGTTAGTGTCAAGGATGAGAGTCAGGGCTGTCAGCTCCTTCAGTCTGTTGTAACATTCTAAGTCTTCTCTTTAGATAAAGAGTAACACAGCTATAATGAAGTCCATGATGAAGAATGATAAGCAGATACTGGAGTTAAGTTTTGCAAATGTACACACCACAGTAGCTCCACTGGAGCCACAGTGTCCTGGTCAGCCCCAAGGCTTCCTTCCTCACAAGACCATGCCCTTGTCCGTTCACAGTGTCACTAACCTTTGGAATCCTTGTTCCATGGCTTTAAAAATTCAGCCATTCTGGGGGGCATACAGTGGTTCTAATGAGTATTTTCCTAAACACCAAAACCAAACTAATGCTGTTGATTATCACTGCTTATATGTTTTTTTTTTTTTTTTTTTTTTTTTTTGTATCTCCAACTCAGGGCTTGGCACCTACTAGACAAAGGTTCTACCATGGGGCTGCATGCCATGCTTTCTTTTCTGAAGTGTGATGCCTGTCAAACTTTTGGCCCATTAAAAACTAAGGTGTTAAATGTCTTGTTCTAATGATTTGCTGTATGTGTAGACATCCTGGCTCTGGGACCTTTGCCAGATGTATGCATTCAGGACCCCACCCACCCACCCCATCATGATTTTCCTCCCTATCTATTCAGATCTTGTCAACAGAGTATCTCATTTTAATGAAATCCCTTCTGTATCCTCTCCAAATCAGTCTTTGCTAACCTCTTGTTCAGGAGGAGTATCTCCCACATGTTCTTATGGAGGCTCTGCTGTCTGCTTTCAACACGTGGGGGGTGGGGATTCATCTGAAAGGATTTCTATTCGTTTGTGAGGAGACAGACAGGCTGATGTGTCCAGCTTCCCCACTGCCCTGCAGTCACATGCTGCTGTCAGGGGACACAGGGACAAGGCTCTGCCTCAGGGCCTCTTCTGCTCTGTTCTTTGCACGGATGTTCCAATGTCCTCGACCATGAGCTCTTTACCTCACATTTCAACACCTGCTCATGACCACTGTCGACATCCACTCTTTCCACAGTTTCAGAATGAGGACATAATCTTGTTTTAAAAACAGTAAGGAATTTATAAGGAAGAAAATTTCTGTCTGTATACCCTGTATCTAGAGAGCGTTCATGCAGGTGTACTCTGCTCTCAGCCAATAGGTGGCGCTGCACCATGCCGAATTCCTCACCAAGGACTGTTAAAAATAAAAAATAAAAAAATAAAAACGCTTCCAAAGCATTTTCTTTCCCCCTGACCAATATTGGAAGATACCAGTTTAAACTTTCTTGTAGGCTAAAAAGAAAACAAAATCTTAAAGTTTTTAAATCTTAAAAAGAAACCCAAACCTTCTCTACAGGGCTGAGTATCCCACCCAACATTAGCAAAAGGCAATTCCACAGGAATTATGGGACTGAGGAGAGTTTGAGGGGGTACCCTCACAGAGGATAAGAAAAAGATGGCAGGCAGGCAGAAGAGTGACAACAGATGCCCACCACTGTCTGTGACAGCCAGACAGCCCGCTGTTAGAGACACCACACGGAACGGTGTTATAATTGCTTAGTTGGAGGGTCACAGCTGCCCTTTGGAAGAATGCTCCCTACAACGTGCCATGATTGAACAGGTCTTTTTTTATCTTTCATGCCTCTTCCTTTCAACTATCTGCAGTAGTGACCCATTCCCGAGGGCTCAAGGATTGGCTCATGTTAGAAAGCTAGTATTCAGGGTCGAAACAAGTTATGCTTCCAGATACGATGCAGGATTTCCAGATTCAGGAGGGCTAACTGAAAACTACTTTTAATGTTAAAAATATAAACCACTGGTCTGTGACTGTAACTTGGTATTAGAGCACTTGCCTCGCATCCTCAAGGCTCTGGATTCCATCTCCAGGACCTCACAAAACAAAACAAAAACAAACCCATGCAAAAAAAATCTAACAGATCTAAGTCAGGTGGTGGTGGTGGTGGTGGTGGTGGTGGTGGTGGTGGTGGTGGTGGTGGTGGTGGTGGTGGTGGTGCATGCCTTTAATCCCAGCACTCCAGAGGCAGAGGCAGGTGGATCTCTGAGTTTGAGGACAGCCTGGTCAAACCAACCAAAATAATCTAACAGATCTAATACCAGCTAATTAAAACATCAACTTTCCTACTGGGATTTATTTTTTATATAGGTCTTCTATTTCTTTTTGCACATTAAGCTATGCATTTATGTGCAGTGGGTTCCAGTAGCTCAGGCTTCTTTCCTGTTAGCACTTGATAGGTGTGCTTCTCTACGTGAGGTGGCCTGGCGCCCAGGAACTTTTCTCTGTCTTCCCTTTTTCCTGGTTGTCTTTCTTCATTTCAGGAAGCTGGCCATCTTGGCCCTTCGAGCGCTTGTTGTACTCAATCCACACACCTACTGGCCAGGGTCTTGCCTTAACTTACTTGCTCATGAAATGATGCCTAAGGCATGCAGTGATGTTGTAGACTGTCTGTTTTGCTATGGCAACACTTACGGGTGTTCCTTTCTGAACAGTGTCCATTCTGCTGATGTCTACAATATCATCCTTCTTGTAGATCTGCCCATGCACAACCCCCGCCCTCCCAGCTCTATTTCTTAAAAGACCTAAAGAACATATAGTGGGTGCCTCTCTCTTTCATTTTGACAAGTTACGGGAAGATGGCTGCCTTGGCTGAAATAAAGGCCCCGTTGTGATTTGATTGGCTCAGTATGCTGAACCTCTCATCTTCTTCTGAGAAATAAGAAGGGGGTGGAACAGACACTTCTCCAGCACTGAGGCTATGGCCAGGAAGGGAGTTCAAAGCATGGGGAGGATGAGTACACTGCTCTACACAGATATGATAGGGTGACCTAAGATGGAGGACAGGCCTGGGGAGGTTCCTATGGCTCTTTCCAATGAACCTGTTTTCTGTAGCATACTGAGGGTCTGAGAAAAATTCAGGGGTTTCACCACATGAGGTGAGGGCAGGGAGTCAGGAGTAACCTGGACCCTCCCTGAGTTACCACTGAAACTTAGGGTGGTCTGCTCAGAGGAAATGTTCATTGTCCTTCAATTCGGGAATGATCTTGTCCTCTGTTTCTAATGATATTTCTCTGAAAGGCAACACATGCTCATACTTTGAACTCCCTCAAATCCTCTGAGCGCCGTCCTTGACCACCATGCCTTTTCATTGCCTGTTCTGTTAGGCCAAGTCCAGCTGGATGATTAGCTGCACATCACTGCCAGTGAGAACGTGGGGGTGAAAGCGCTCTGGGAAGAAAGACATTCTCTCCTCAGTGGCTCCCGACAGCAAGTGGAACTCATCCAGGGGTTTGCAATAGCACAGATGCCTGGGTTCCATGAGGAGACTGGGATTTAATTGGTGTCAGTGTGGCCTGAGGGCAATACTCACTGAAGCTTCTGCCCAAAGGACTGCCAATGCACAGGTCCGATTGGGAAGCATCTGGCCAAGGACTGTGACATTTTAGCGCCTGCTACAACTGTTGACCTAGATGTCCCCCTTCAGAGGACACTGGTTCTGTGCTTGTCAACTTTCAGTCCCTGTAACAAATGCTGGGATAAACAGCTCATATAGAGATGATGGCTAGTCTGGCCCACGGTTGTGGAGTTCTGCTCCATGACTGGCTGGCCCCATGGCTTTGGGGCTGGGGTGAAGTAGCACACCACTGAGGTAGGGTATGTGGCAATGGAAGGCTGCTCACCTCATGGCCAGAGAGAGACAAGGAAGAGCCTAGGGTCCCATCGTTTCATTTGGGGCACGTCTCCAACGACCTAAAGACCTCCCAGTAGGCCTGTAAGGTTTGCTCATAGTACACACAGAGACCAAGCCCTTACCCTATGAGTCTTTATGGGATATCTCAGACCAAACTATGGCAGACCCTAATTAAATTCTACCAGTATGCCAATTTATAGAAAACATCGCTTACAAAAGGGATGAGGGAAAAGAAGTATTTTTTTTTTTTTTTAAAGAACCATCAGTTACTTCAATGAGATGACCCAGCTATGGCCATCTGGGAGGGATCCCTGATTTTGGCATTGGCTGATTTCTTCTAGTATGGATGATTTTGACCAGTGCTGAAAATTCCTGAAGATAAAGAGTAGGCTCTTGAGCTAGGAACTGCCTCTGAAGCCATCCCTACGCCTTTCTCTCTTCTGGGGGTAGGGGTTGGTCACAATTACAGGGTAAATGCATATTTTGATCATATGACAGACCACCCATAGTTTGAATGTGCTTTCCAAGTTCTTGTGTTGGGAACTTAATCTCCAAAGACATTAATGACATTTGAAGTTGAGGCCTTGGGAGGGTCTCTGGATCAGATGAAGGGTCTCCTGGGTGACATTAGTGGCTTTATAAAGAGGACAGTGACCTATGTTAGCACACTTGTTCTGTCTTGCCATGGGATGTCCTCTGCCTCCCTAGGACCCTCACCGGATGCCAGGACTGGACTCTTGGATTTATCAGCTTTCAAAATGGTGAACGAAATCAAACTCTTGGGCTTATAAACCTCTTGGTCTCCCTTATCTTGTTAGAGAAACAGAAAACAGGCTAAGACACCCAAGCACACAACCCATTCATTGTGTTTCTAGACAGCCAACTGATCATTCAGTAAGAGTGCTGATCACCACTCTGACACAGAGCTGCTTAGAGCCTCGAGAGGTGGGCGGGGCCCGGCCCTCCTGGGGGAGGAGCTCTATGGACTATATGGACTACTTACAAGCAGTGCACCACTGTGCGGCCTTCACCTCCATTGTACTCCTCCTGCCATTTGTCCACCTGGCGGATGAGCTTCAGGAAGGAACGCTTGGACACAGGTGTGTCCCTGTACATCGGCCAGCCCAGGAACTGGAACTGCTGGACCATCCGATGTCCATCCTGGGGCTGCAGAGGGCGAGGTACCAATCAGGGAGTTGAGGAAACAGGCACAGCTTACATGACTGGATCCTGGGAGCCCGGTTCCGCCCACTTGATCTTCCCATGGGAGGAAGGTATTTATTCAGGGGCCTCAAGCCAGCGTATTACAAAGGGTGATTCTGCTGGCCTGGAGAGTTATGACTTTAATCTCCGGTGGTTATAAAGATGCCTGTGTTTTAAATGACAGGCCAGAGATAAACAAGAATGGAGCATAATGCTTACATTTTGTAAAAGCCGAGAAGAGAATAACAAAGAGAAGACTGACCACGCTGTGTATTACGTGGAAAAATGGCTTCACTTTAATTACAAGTAAATTAAAGGTAAGGGGTAAATGTTAACCTAGAAATTTTTGCGAGTTCAATGTGATGCAGTTTCTACCCTGTTTTCTACATAATATGGCTTTGTTTAACAGTGAGGCTTTTGCTGTGCTGTCAATAGTTAATTAATCATTACGTGTAATTAAACAGGATTGCAGAATTCAAACGCTACATTACAGGCTTCAGCTTTGGAAGGACCCTCTTGGCACTCAGCGGCACCTGACAGAGGTGGGTCTCATAGGATGCTTTCCTTGTCAGCTCTTTCTCCTTCTCTGCCTCAGTTTCCCCTCTTCCCAGACCTGGTTTTGGGGTTCTTTTTTCTTCTCCTGATCTCACTAGTCAATTACAGTCAGTTTCATGACTTCGAGTATCACAAGTCAGTCACCATGTAGACCTCTCTCCCGAATGTCACCCTTATGGACTCGGAAACCAACCTCAGGGCTCAGATGGTCATCCCAAACCGACTGTGTCCCAAACTGAACCTCAGCCCAGCTCTTTGCCCCAAACGGTCTGTTTTTCTCACAGGCAAAACAATTCCAGTTAATGGCAGTCACACCGCTTCTTTCTCAGGATCCAAATCTGCAGAGTCACCTTGACTCTCTGGGGTCCAGCCGCTCCAGCTTCAGGATCTAGCAGTCTCTATCTACTGCTTACTGTCTCCAAAGCCACCACCCCCGTCCCACCACTGCCATTTGTCACCTGGTCCTTCTGTCTATCGAGTCTGATCTCAAGGCAGAACCAGAGCGCTCATTTGCAGATGTGAATCGTCTGGTGGAGCGGTTCTTCTGAAAAACCCTGTAATGGCTTACTGGCTCCCCATTTGCTTTCCAGGGAGAGTCTGCTAACAGTGGTGGAGAAGGCCCGGCCAGTCCCTGCATTCTCACCCTCTTGCTTAGCTTACTGTTCTCCAGTTCTACCATAGAGCCTTTGTGAGGCCATTTCTCTCTTCCTAGAGAGGCCATGGCCACTGCCTTCCTCAGTGTCTGCTCCCATGGAATGCCTGAAATGAGGACCTGTGACACCTCTGGGATGTGACCTCACACTTTTTATTCCTTTCAAGTGTATCACTTTCTAACACACCATAATTCTACCTATGTCTTCCGATAACGATTCTTGGTTTCAGTCAGGACCCTCCCGGGGGCCTATCTTTGCAATTCCTTGTAAAACTCACTTTTTGCAACCCCTACCATGTCAGTTTAGCAAGCATCCTCCCCTCCAGTACGTGACCACTCCATATCTGATCAGGTTCTTCAGCACCCGCCATGTCCCAGTGCATCCGCCATGCCAAGCTCTCTCTGGCCTATCTTCAGCAAGAATCCCCCTTGCCCTGATTTTCCTTCTGCTGACCCCTATCTATTCTAGGCTAGACTCTCCACACTCTTCTTGCTGGATTCAGGTAGCGTTTGCCACGGTGGTCCACGTCTATAGCGTTGAACAAAGTACTTCTTATTGTGCCTTCACATGTTAATAACTCTCTCTTTAGCAAGCCTCCTGTTAGCGTATAGGCCCCATCAGTCCAGGGATCTGTTTTGTTAACTGAGACATTCCAATCCCCTAGAACAGAGGTTGATACAGAGTAGGCATGCCAACAGTCAGTAAAACAATTACGAAACCCCAGTTTAAGCACCCTGGGCCCCGACTCTTACTCTGGAGGCATTGTAAATCCTGAAAATCCTGCTGATGATATCTTCTTCCAAGTCTGCAGACACAAATTCCACCTGGATGGGGCCATGTCTGTGCACTCCGTTTTCTGGCCAGTACTGTGGACACAACTGAACCCCAAACACAGAAAAACAAGTATAATTACTGGATAAGTCAGAATCAACACACTTCTTTAAATGTCAGCTCCTTTCCTTCCTAAAAGGCCCAGACCCCAGGACTTTCTTGATGACTCTGTCCTCACTTACACTTCTCCTCATCTGGCTGTTTGCTCAAAAAGCATGCATTAGCCAGGGGATAAGATTCAGAACTGGCAACCAGGCGCTGGGATGGATATATCTTCATAGTCTTTTAAAGCAAATTGATGTTCTACTAAAAGCAGGATCCATGGGTTGAATTTTCTTTTTTGATGTCTTTTACTTTTGAAAGGGTCTAAAATGTCACTGTCACGTGTCTCAAAGGTTGATTTGTATATTGGAGATCGCAAGGCAAATTCTCAGTTAACAGTGAGTCAACTGAAATAGCACCCTCTCTTTTCTCCCTCTTTATCCGTGATAAATTTTTAATCCATGATAAAGATTAAGTAGGGAAAGTAGGGTGACCAAGACTATTCTTTATATTAGCTAGGTCTGTTAGATTTAGAAATTACATTTATTTATTTTGAAATAATGCTTCCATGGGATTTTTCCTCCTGGGCAGCATTTCCTGGTGACAAGTTATTAAACTACCTTGTCAAACAATAGCATGCAGATGTCTATTTCCTTCTTGGTTCCCAAGGGTGCCCTCTGTTAAGATTAAAGGGCATGGTGACAGAAAGCTTGAGATGGCAATAAAAACCACAGCGAACACATCGGAACGATTCTGCCCAGTTCTCTGTGGACAGGGCTGGCTTTGCTGGCTGCTTATTTTCGAAGTTCAAACGCCTGATCAAAAGCTTGTCATTTATACCACAGAAATATGAATGGCCCAGACTGGCATCTAGCTCTTGGCACACTGTGCCCTACATTCTGCCCAAGGAAACCATGTAGAAAATGGCTTAAATGGTGCATAACACATCCATGAACTGGTCTGATAAATACTTAAAGCAGCTGAGTGGCAGGCAGTCTTGTACACTCATGAAGTCTATGAGTTCCAACGCTCAGTTTAGCATTTGCTAAAAGACAGAGTCCCGGGAGCCTTTCCCGACCCCCCACCCCCAACGTCCACCCCCGGAAATCAGCTCTGTCTGCTGAATAGAATGGGAGTCTTTTTTGTCTCTGCCTGCCAGTCAGCCAAGGCTTGGTTGGAGTCCAGACAGTTTTGAGTGGAGAATGCGGCTTCTGCATTCAGATGCTGGGTTCATAGACACCGCTAGCATTGCTGACCGATAGGTGACCCACATGTACCTTCGCATCAGGGACAAGGCAAACTGACTCGACACAGGGAACACATCCTGTACCCCATGCCTGGCTCTTAAATTGGTGAAATCTAACTGCTGCCTACAAGGTAGAATGACAGTTCTTGGTTCTATTGAATTGGGCGTGCTTTCGTAAACAGTGACAATCTGTTCTGGGAGCAGAGAGGAGGGAGAATTCTAAAATGCTGAAGCTAAGCCAAAAGGAGTAGATAAGAACAAGGACTGTCATTATTATTCCGCCAGCTAGCTTTTGAGTGCGAGCCTTAACCTTACAATGCAATGCCACCAACATAAAAACCCTGGATGCGTATGAACATTAATGGCGACGGAATGTATTTTGGGAAAGAAACATCTTGTCCTGTTTAGATGCTGACACACTCCAGGAGCCCCCACCAGCACGCCTGCCCTATTTAAAAATAAAGATTTCTATACTGGAGAGGATATTAATTAATTCCCGAACAAGTTTATTCTTAATACACACTAAGCTTGAAGTTTCCCAAATGCCCTCTGTCATGGCGGTGACGTCTGTGAGGAGAACAGATTCTGCTCCCAAAGGGCCTTGGTGCTAAGACTCTCCTGACAGCTAGCTCCCTCCAAGGAAATTCTGCCACCCTGCTCACCATGGCTTTCTGCTTCCTCCCTGTTGTCTCTGCGAGAGGCTCCACTGAGTGTTCCAAGCTTATACCCAGTGCCAGTTTTATTTGACTATCTTTACAAAGAATCGACAAAGTGCAAAGCCATTTCAGCCTGCTTGCCTGCCTCCACTGCCCTGCCATCCCAATGCCCACCGCCCCCCTTGCAGGCCTCAGATGAGCAGTTCCAAGAAGCACAGAGACCAAGGTCTGTCTCCTGCCTCTATCGGTTGGCTTGGCTCTCTCTATGGCTCTGCAATGGCGGTCCCAGTTCATCTTGGACTCTGTCTGTGCCCTTGAAGCTCACCAATGGAAATGTTATTTATTTGTTCCTGTCTTTCCGCTTCCTGGATCCAAGCCTTCAGTCTGTCTGTCTTCTTGGTTTTCACTGGCTTTCTTTGGTAGCCTCTAATTCTCACTTGTTACCCTTGTTTTCACGCCCTTCAACAGGCCTCCCTCCGAGCACTGGCTGTGGGGCTTGCCCATCTCATTCAAACAAAGCACACACAGACTTGACCCCGTGACCTGTGCTCCACCTGGAAAAATCCCTGGGCTCACCTGGGCAGGATCCACATCGTTGAGCATAACTACCGATGTGCAGTGATAATCCAAGACCAGTCGCCAGAAGTCTTTGACAGTGTTTGGCAAAGGATGCTGGGTGACTATAAACGCCGATGGCTGTTTATAGCTCTGCAAACACAAACAAGAAAGACCCGGATATACTCAGCACAACACAGGGAGAGTTATTTTGTGCACATGGGGATAGATGTGTGGCACAAAACACTGGACGTATTTAGTGATTGTTGAATTCTATCATCATTGTCAACACCAAGATGGACTAAATATAAGCTTTTCAGTGAAATTATTATGAAATATTCTCACTTTAATAGCATGGGAACTTCATAATTATTTCTTACCTTTTTTTTATATTTCTGACAGGCAATATTGGCTCTCCATATTAATAATTCTGGTGGAGAAAGTTTCAGTTTGCTTTAAAAACTAAGTGCAATGAAAATAGTTCTGGTTTTCCCCAAGCCCATTTGCTTGTCATTTATCTGGGTGACAGTGTTACTTATCACTGCCATAAAAGAGACGCACGCTTTTGTCGGCTCCGGGAGCTTTAAACAAGCTTAAGCCCCTTTATGGTGTCACACCAGCAGAATTAAAATTTACACATTAGCACTGAAAATACCCATTTACTTTCCTGTCAGTTGAATAGCAAGATGTAAACAGACTGGCAGGAGGCAATGAGTTGTGTTTTCTCCCCATGTTAATTACTGCCTGAATTAGGAAGAAGGGGAACTAAATAATGCTGTCAGTCATGGTATCCCCTTTCCCTGCCAGAGGACATAACAGCTGCCTCTTGCTCTCTGGCCAGCAGGCTAAAATAACGTGACAGTCAGTGTAGCTTAGGTGGGCTTCATTTCTGAGGACTTTGGACAGGCGGTGTGTGAGCAGGAACCTCTGCCTCACACAAACTCACACATGGAATGCTAGATCTATTTCTGTTGTTATTGGAAAGAATAGCTGGCCTCTTAAAAGGCCAGAGGGGGCACATAAACAAGATGAGCATTCCCAGTGTTCTTGGGGCTCTGGCTCAAGGATACACATTTTCTGTTTCCTTCCCATGGACCCGAAGGGGATGTAAGCTTACATCCATCAAGGCTGCATTGATGTAGTTGCTGCTCTCCCCATCGATGGTGATGAGGAAGGGCAGGCAGCGGTCGGGAGGCAGGATGTCCATGCAGCGGTTTTTCTCATGGTTCCGGGGCAGGAGTGCAATGCTGCAGTCCTCCACTCTTAGGGTGGGCGTCACCATGTTGAGAGTCTGCAGGATAAATGGGAGGGGCGGGACCACCATAGGTGGCCGATTTCATGCTTCCATATGACTCGATAGTATGAATCCATGTATGAAAACACTGTGTCGTACCCCATAAACGTGCCGTTTTAATGTGCCAACTGAGACAATGAAACACAATTGAGAAACTCCTAAGGAAGTGTGGGTTGATAAAATGTGCCAGGAAAAATCTATGGGTAAACTGATTCCTTTAAAAAGGCACATGAGGTAGAGGACAGCTTTGTCTCATGCTCAGCTGACTGAAGGGTGGGAGCCCCCCACACCTTGAATTCTACAGCTCCATTTTCTCTTTCCCTCCTTGGGTTTTGTCTGCACACAATGCCTTTCAGCCATAGGAGCCAGAGGCAAAGGGCCTTGCAGATCCATGGCATAAAACACCATCCAGTCTAACTGGAGCAGGGTTACTGAAAATCTGGGAGGCAAGAAGTCAGGAGAGGATTGGCTTCGAGTTAGGGACAGCTACATAAAACCTGGACTTGCTTGTACCTGAATGAAGACCTTAAAGGCTATTTCCATGGATGGATTGAACCCATGCTTAGTTATGCTACGAACCAGGTGTCCTGGATCTTGGAACGGGTTGGTGGCTACTTGAAATGCAAATGGTTCTGCTAGACTAGTGACTTGAAGCCAAGTAATTCTGGCCCTCGGGGTGTTCAGCCTGGCACTGCTACAGATATTTAGAAAGTGGAGCCCAGGGATGCTGTGAAATGCCCTATCCGACAGCACCAGAGGAAAGAGTCGTCCAGCCCTCAGTGCCATGGGTCCCGCCATTGGGAAGCTCTGTGTTGGTTTGAAGGCCTAAGAGTTCACTTTGAGAGTCTTCACAAAGAGGAAAGCCACAGCCTACCAGTCCTCCCCCCCAGCCCCCGCGCGCCCCCAGTCTAGATCTCCACTTACCCGGAACTCCTCTTTAATTTGGCTTGAGTTTGTCTGCGGGTCCAGCTTGTTCATGTCATAATACAGAGACCTGACTTGGGAACCAGGAATGGAGGTGTCTCCACAAAGACAGGCTTCCAGGATCGCATCATGGATAAACACGTACTGCTCCTGAAGAAGCAGACGGACTTAGTTAGTGATGGAGAACTCAGGGTGAACCCAGAGAGCGAGAGAAGGAAGGGGGAGTAGTGTGTGGTCAGCCCCAGGACATCAAGGTGACAGAGAAACAAGTGTTATAAAGGCCCTGGTGCCAGGAGATGGGGTTGGCCCGACAGCTGGCATGCCACTTGATGGAGAACAGGAGGATAAAGCAAACTAGCTTTGTGAAGAATGTTACACGGAGCGATCAGAGCCAGTGGGACAGTGGCTGGAACACCTCTCTACTTCTGAGCCCACAGATTCGCAACTCAGTATTTCAGAGGAGGACTGAGAATAATTTGGGTGGTGTTGGAAGGATTGCCCCAATCAAGTCCACAATATAAAAAAATGGTCCAGGGAAAGTGGACTTTGCTCTGAAGACAGTTATGACTCTTAGGAATAACTTAATCTAAACCATGACTTATTGGTTCTGATAGTTACCAGAGCTCAGTAAGTCCAGAACACAGCTCCTTTACATGAGTGCAGTCTACAGTTAAAAGATGGGCTCTTTAGAACCCGGGGCGTAGCTCCGTGAGGGAGCATTTGTCGCACACATGCAAGCCCTTGGATTTGGTCCCCATCACCACGTCAACACACAAGTGTAAATACTATTCTTCTAATTGTGACTTGGTGGAGACTTTCCCTAGGATTAACTTCCACCATCTTTATTATTGATCTTCAATTGTATGAAATGTTAAAGGCTTTCTTGTGTCATCAATTTCTATACATAACACTTTGGAAAAGGAAGATGAAGTGAGGAGATGGGGATTTCAATGCTTGATCAACTGTTAGAGCATGTTGCATATAAAAAGTTGGTTACCATTATATTTTAAAATATGTCCCTAGTCTAAAGAAAAGAGAAACGGAAGGCAGTGTTTTTTTGCCTCCTGGAATTCTTCCCAGGGGTTTTGTAAACTTTCGTGTATAACCTAAACATAAAGGATAATAATTTTTCTTCATGCTGCTTCAGGACTGATCCTCCACGGGCCCTAGGTCCTAGGTCCAGGATGTAAGTTTTAGAAATGTTAAGTTCTCTGATAGACCTTGTATTGCCACTTTAAGAGTTACTAATTGGTACGAAGTACTTCCACAAATTGGGCAAAGTCCCATGATGCCAGGTGACAGGGAAGAACTTTTTAGGGCTAGGAGGCTGGAATTCTTTTAATGCCCAAAGAAGAATAAAATGTACAGAGCAGATTGCCCGGGAGCAGCCTGGCAGACACCTAGCTATCCTCAGGAACTGTCTTGCTCTGCTTCTCAGCTGGTTTACAAGACAGATGGAAGATGAACAGGGTTGGAACCTTGACTGCTTAATGTAGAGACTCTTTGGAGTCCCTTGGCACAGACAACTGTGTGAATTTAGGTTGATGGCTACAGATCCCAGTACCTGGGACACTCTTGGCACCGGAATCTGTAACTTGAAAAGTCCTTTTTTGTTTGTTTTTGAAAGAACAGACAAAAGGACGGATGGAGGGAGAAAGCAGGGGAGGGAGGAAGCAGGGGAGAGAGGGAGGAGACAGGGGAGGGAGGAGGCCTGGAGGAATCAGGAGTTGGCAGGTACAGAAATTTTCTCCTAGGGTATTTGGTAGAAACAGTCGGCAAGCTTCTTTTGCCCAAGGAGGTGGGTGTACAAGACAGATTGGGGACTAAGCCTCGGGATAAAGGGCAGCTGCAGTACCTCTGTCTGCACCATGTTGACTCTCCTGGACCGGAGCTCTCTGACACAGTTGTAGATGTCCACCACACCTTCCCTTTCTGCCATGTCCAACATGATATCAATGACTATGAAGCAGCCGGTCCTTCCTGCCCCAGCACTGCATGGAAAGAGGGATCCGTCAGCAAAGGGAATGGACCACCACGATGCTCCTGCTCCTCAAAGTCATTAGACACTAAGAGGTGTCTGGTTTAAGCATTAGGCACATTTGAAATGTGACACAACTATCAACTTTATCCAGTTCTGGGTAAACTAGAACATTTTCATCACCCTCTCCATGAAACCCCATACACACTACCGGTTCATGGAGCATCTGTGAGGAGGTACCAGGAGCTCTGCTTACCTGCAGTGTACCACCAAGGGGCCTGCATTAGGTGGGCTCTTGGATTTGACCTGCCGGACAAATCCAAGCAGACCGGTGGCGTGGTAGGGGACCCCATGATCGGGCCAGCCAGTGAAGTGAAACTGTCTTATCTCTCGGATCTCATGAATGCCTCTCTGTACTCCACGGTCAGCAGCCAGGGCAGGAAGGGGAACAGAGGAAAAGAAATGAGAAACAAGAGTAAGCCGGAACACAAATCACCCCTAAGCAAGCCTAGGGTTGGAAACAACCGACCCCCTGGGGAAGAAGGTCATTTGTAGCTCTAACACCCAATCTGGAAGGCATATGATGCAGAGCTGTTTATAGGTGTGAAAGGGGAGGTGATGTTTGGGGACATGCTAATTTACACATGCAATTCCTGGAGATGAATGGGTCTTTTTAGTTCTTCAAATGTCCTTTCTTACAAAGCAGATTGTAGTAAATGCTGTTCCCTCGCAGCTACTGGAATGTTAAGACCCCTGTCCTGGCTCCAGGTACTCACATGGAGCACACACACCACCAACGCTTAGAAAATGTTTGCTGAAAGAATAAACGAGAATTCCTTTCCAAACAGACAGACCAGCATATCTGTTTTCATCTGTGGCTCAGCTAGGTTTCTCTTTTTATTTTAAGCAAATATGTAGCCCATTCATTCAAACACCAGCAGTTCTGTGATTGTAAATACTTGAAGTGCTGAGGTGCCAGAGCTAATAGAAATATGAAGGTGCCTTATCCTGTCTCAAGTGGCTATTTCCTCTGTGGAAGCAGGTGTGTCAGAAAACGTGAGGGTCAAGAAGGCCTTTGACTGGAATCTTCTACTTGACCAATGGGGTTGAAGACGGGACACTGCCTGATCCTGAACTGACTGAAGGGGGCGTGGGGTGGGAAGAGACATCATGCTTATTTTTTGGCTTTCAATTTGCTCTTCTTTTTTTTTTTTTTTAAAAGAAAGATTTATTTTTATGTGTATGAGTGTTTTGCCTGAATGCATATGAGCGCACTGCATGCATGCCTGTTGCTCACTGGGTCTCCTGGAATTGGAGCTAAGGACAGTTGTAAGTCACCATGTGGTATAATATGTGCACATGAGTGTGCAGCTAGCAATTCACACACGTGCAAAGGCACACATACATAGAGGTCAGACAAGGACATTGTGTATTTTCCTCTATTGCTCACTCTCCTCTTTTGAGACAGGGTCTCTCACTGAACCCAAACCTCCATGGTTCAGTTTCTTTGGATGGCCAATGAGCTCCCCGATCTGTCTGTCTCTGTTCTCTCAACACTGAGGTTACAGGCCCACACGTTTGTGTGGAGGCTGGGGATCTGAACTCAGGTCGTCTTGCTTTCACAGAAAACCTTCTTACCCAGTGAGCATCTCCAAGCCCCAAAGTCTGTTTGAAAAACAAAAATTACTTTAAAAACCAAGGCTACAAGTAAACCTGGGATCCACTGGCTCTATGGTTTTCCCACATCTGGACTTGGCTTTGATTTTATTACATCTTACAGATGAACATGCCTGGACCTTACCAGATTCTCTACCAACCATTCATCAATGTTTAGTGAATGAAGAATAAACTCTGTATTATGATGGGCTGGTTAAGGGTAGGAGATGTGAGTCCATAATTTAAAATAAGACTCATTTGCTATTTGCTATCAATGGGTTAGTGTATCTTTCATATAATGATACACCTAATGCCAAAGCTCTATTTTCTGTGAAAATCCCATGGTTTACTAGAGTTTGAATAGTAAAGAAGCAAGCATATAGGCCTCACAGTGCAGATGAATTGAACAGGTTCCGGGGGCCCAGAATAATGGTACTAGGTAGTTAAAGGCCAAATTTCCTCACCATTGAAAAACAATAACATTTGGCTAGCTCTACAGACCCCATCAGAAGATAGTCAAGCCACCGCCCTCTTCCAACCCTTAGAGAGCTCGCTCCCCTGGAATTAAGCACAATGATTTGGCCAGTGGTGGTCCTAATCTGATGGCAGGCATCCCATGAACCAGGACAGCTTTGGCAATAATTGCTCATGTCCTCCAAGGGATGGGGGATGAGATTTTCCTCTGCTCAACTTCAGTCCCAGAGTGACATCCGTCATGAGATGGGCTCCCAACTCCTGTCTTTATTGCTCATTGTCACAGCAAGGTACACGTTAGCTTCGAGAATCCAGAAAACCCGTTCCCACAATGAACTCCCACTTTCTAATCTGCTCATGACTGTCAAGATTAGTGAAGGAAATTGCGTCTGATACAACATTCCTTCTGGTATATGAAAGACAGGTTCTCCTGGGGAAACAGGAACAATCAGCAATCATAGCCTAAGTATTTCCCAGCTGGATGTTAATTACATTATTTCTTTAGTTTTCATTGGAAATGCATTAATGCTGTAAAAAAAAAAGTATAAATCATTAATGTTTTGATTCAGTATAATGGGAAGAGGGATTGTGCTTATCCCAAAGGGGGCTTATTTTATGTCTGGAATGATGGGCTGAATCGTGAAGTGTGTGTCTGTCTTTAAGACAGGGCATCTTACTCCTCTTGTTTTCTCTAAGTCTCAGGGTGTCTCGTAGGCACAGAGGATACAGTGGCCACTTCCAGCTTCCATTCTGCCAAAGCAGACAACGTCTAGGTCTGTGGGGGCCTCAGAGTCGCCTTCCTGACATGACAGGTATCGTATGCTACACAAAACAATTAGATATGTGGGACAAAAGAGGGGACCATTAGATGCAAACGAGGAATTCATCTACTCCAGGCTACTGCTGTCTGGTGGCTTTGTAGCAGCGCCCAAATCTAGTTTTCACCCTTACGTCTCTTGTTACATACATCCTGATGTCAAAATAGAATTGCAGAAACCTAAAGCCCACAGCTAACCACTTGCTTTTCTTTCCCTTTTTAATGACAAAGTTTTAAAGTCCTGGAAGTGTTCCCCAGGAGTTAAACGACAGGGTTTTCTTCAAGACTCCCAGTGCCCAGTCAGAAAGTCATTAACACTCCATTTTGATTCTCCCAACGCTTTTGCAAGCTCCTCTCCCTTCCCCTCCCTGCACCATCTCTGCCCTGGTGCCTCAGGACTGAAATAACTGGGTGTCGGAGGGACATGTCTATGCAGCTGGGAATTTAGCAGAGGCAGCAAAAGGTTAAAAACAGAGCAAAGAAACCCACCCACCCACCCTCCCGGTAGCAACCAGGATGCATTTTCAGCTTGTTAGAGAGCTGACTATTGTTCAAAGAACTTCATGTTTAAGCAGTGGCTTAGGGAAAAAATATCGAGGGTCTTTTATTGCTGTTTTAATGCGGATATTCATGAGTGTTCTTGCCAAGAGCCATACAAAAATCCTGCAAGTGCTTTTTCTTGCACAGTCTTGCCTGAGAAGGAAAAACATCGACATCAAAGTGTGAGGTTTAGAACTCGAGGAACTGAGTCAACCAGAACTTCACATTCTTTGAAGTCTCCAAGGCTCCCTCTTGCTTATTTATTTTTTTAAAGGACAGCTTATAGGAAAAAGAAGCTAAACAGTATGAGAAACAGATTAAAATAAACTACAGCCTTCTCAGCTTTGCGAGGCTGTCATAAATTTGGGTTTTCAAACTAGGAGCGACGGTTCCAGTCATCAGTGTGAATCAGACAAACGTGCTTTCCTTATTTCCCAGAGATCCCCTTGTTACTCTAAAAAGGGCATTTAAGATGCAGCGACAACACAGAATCAGGAGAGGGGCCAGGAGCCAAGCGCCCGTCAGTCTGGCATCACCCAGCGCTCTAAGGCGTCTGCTGCCACTTGGTGAGTGAGAGCAGAACACAGTCAGGACAAATTGGTAAGCCCAGCGCAGCAGCTGGGCAGGGCTGAGCCCTGGAGAATGGGCTCTGGACAGCAAAGCCTGTGGGGCCTCTGAGGGGAAGAATGTCTCTCCGTCACGGCACCTCCACCTTCCCCACAGCGTACCTGTGGCACTTCTCTGGACGGACTGCAGTTTGCTTCACCTCCGGCCCCTCCCTATGTCAGCAGAAAGAGGGGGGAATAAGGAGATTCCCTGTTACGCCCTACAGCGCTTCCCAGAGAAGCAGCCCTATCCATGCGTGTGGGATGAGGTGGGACAGAACCAATGCGCGGCATTCACCCAGGGCTGAGACCCAAGTGGAGCGAGAGATGAAGAAAGATGCTGGCTCATGCAGGATTTGCCGGTGACTGATGGAGCTCCCTCGGGTGGGCTTCCAGGGAGATCACTGCCTCTCAGAGAACCCTTTAGTCTCTTTTGAACTTGGACCCGAGAAAGCCTGAAGGGAGTGAGGTATTTATTCCAAGAGCTGTTAGGACCTCTGTCTGCCTCGGCACTTAGGCCAACGCAGTCCTGGAGAACCCAAGTGGACATTCAACACAGGAAGAGACTCATCAAGCTCCAAGGGCATTTATCTAAATTCAATAAACTCTGATTGATGAATCGAGAAAGAGAAAAGGGCAGAGACAAAGATCATCCGTGTTAAAAATGAAAACAGCGCGGCAGATACCGTCTTCGTGTTTAGTCGCAAAGGAACAGACGGCTGTGAAATGGGAATGGTTTACGTTGCGGATGGAGCGGAGCTGTTAGAGAATCGGAGGGTGAGATGCGGTCTGGGGAAACTACCGGAGACTACCTGCATCTGGGTCTGCTGCTCGCTCCGGCTTTCCCACTTACCTTTTCCACAGCAAATGTTCTTATCACATATTCTGCCAGCAGCTCGGTGTCTATCAGAGTCACTTTAATGTCTTTGTAGATCTCGGTGTCATCTGGCCAGTATTTGCAGCATTTCACCTTCAGGAAACACAAGGGGAATGACGGGTTTAGGTTTTCATTTAGTGCCTGCAATGAAGGGGTCATACTATGGTTTACAGGGATAAGTGTGCACGCCGGCCCGCGTTAGCCGTGAACTCCAAAGCAAGTCTGTCAGTCACTGTTCTCAACATCCTCTGCTCCCCTCATTCCTCGGTTCCAAAAGCAAGTGAAGTGAAGTCATGGGAAGACTGAAATGTAGGGACATGGTCTAAAGTTAACAGAATGTAGTTATTATCCCGTTATAGTAAGCATCCATTTCCCGTCGTTGCTACTCAGGAAACGGTCTGGAAAAAGAACCCACAAGGGGAAGTTTGCATAGTTTAGTCTCTTTGAAGCTTAAGTTTCAGAAAGTGACTCAGGGCTTTGGGGGAGGACTGAGCAGAAAACCTGATTCAATTCTAAAGATAAAATGACTCTGCCCAGAGAGGAACAGTAGCTTTGTAACTAATTCTACCTCAGACTCAGTTTCTTGTCACTGTTGTTTACAGTCATACATGTGTGTCTTTATGTTTTGTCCACATGCATCCCTCCTCCATATTCCCTCTTGCTTGGGAGCTGGTTCTTTCTTCCTCCCAGTGAGTGCCCACTCTGCTTTCTTTCTTTTTTGGTTTTTTGAGACAGGGTTTCTCTGTGTAGCTTTGTGCCTTTCCTGGATCTCGCTCTGTAGCCCAGGCTGGCCTCGAACTCCAAAGATCCGCCTGGCTCTGCCTCCCCAGTGCTGGGATTAAAGGCATGCGCCACCACCGCCTGGCTCCACTCTGCTTTCTTATTACATCGATCCCATTGCCCTCTCTGTTTCCTGCCTCCTTTATGATCTCCTCCTCTTCCTCTTCCTGACTCCTTTCTAGTCTCCCCCAATATATATATATATATATATATATATATATATATATATATATATATATATATATATATATATATATATATATATATACACATGTATGATTACAAATCTAAGTTCCACATAGATGAGAAAACATGGAATTTGTCTTTCTGAGTCTGGCTCACTTAACACTTAACATGATGAGCTCCTTGCAAATGCAATGATTTCATTTTTCTTTAGGGCTGTGCAAAATTCCATCACATCTTTGAAACACCTCCCAGACATAATTTCTGTTCTTTCTATTTTCCCTGCCACAATCTCAGTGTGGTCTACGGGGTCATCTGATACAGATGTTCTTTCTACACAGGCAAGATCCAGAAGCCGCCTCCTGAGTGGAGCACTGCCCCCACCCCAACACTCTGACTTGTGCTATTGTAAGATTGTTGCTTTCCAGCACCGTCTCTGAGAGTGACGACATGTTCTCTCGTCTGGGGTGTAAGTGGCTTTAAAAAATTGCCCATCACTTGCATTTCCAGTCCAATCTACAACTGTCATTTTTATTTTCTATTTTATGTTCAAGGACATACATTTACCTTAATCCCCCAATAGACTCTGTGATCCAAAACCATCCTTTCTGTTTAGAATGTCCTCTCCTATCTCTTTCTTTCCAGGTGATAATTCCTATTCTTTAAGGCACATGTTAGAGGCACCCCTTCCCCTTCCCCCAGTCTTTTCTCCAAAGATGTGAACTCCCTTTGATTCCCAAGGAGCATATTTGGTAGCAAGGATGAGATCCTTCATACAAAACTTGGCACCTGGTTATTACTGGCCAGTGGGAAAGGGGGTATTTTGCTTATTCCTCGGATCCTGCAGCACCTGGAGGTCACATTCTGTACACGATCAATATGCAGTGGCCACACAGGGCTGTATCTCATGAGGACAGGCATAAGATCTGCGTGAGGAGGAAAATCCCAGACAGGGAACATTTTCAGAAAGAATGATGGGCTGAGAAGACCCTTTTAGCGTGGCAAACATCCCTGCCACACTAATGTTTGTAGTGTGGCTCGTGGCTGGCCAGTGCTCTAGCTGCCTCTAAACTCTGGAAACTTTCTGCAAGATAATCCTTACTAACCTTAGTTGATAATCTATAAAGCAGAGTTTGAGGCAGGTGAAGCACAGGGCAAAGATGGATTTGATCTCACGATGTTCTCAGTCCCCTTTGGGAATCTCCCTGCACAGCCTTTAGCCTGGAAATGCTATCTGTGGCATTATTAAAGGGTGGATCTACAGGATCTCAGAAATATCCATCACAAATACCCAAGCAATACCTAAAATAGCCAAGATTAAAAGAGATCCGACTTCTTTTTAGATGCAAAGTCCGTCTGATCAGACGGTGTGTTATGTAGAGGGATTTAACTTGAAGGTGACCACAATTTCATTTATAGAACGTCCACAACAGGGATGCTTATCCAGCACACACTGGACTCTCCTCTGTGCTGAAGGCCTTGCTTTGCCCTTTCTGTGACGTCAATCATGCAAGCAGAAGGTAGTGGATAGAACTACAAATACAGTATGCATGCATACTTTTAACATGGAGTAACTCAATTCAATACAACTAAAAAGTTTTTTTTCCCCTGTGGAAAGTATAATAGAACAAGAACACCCCCCCCCCCCCACACATATACACCCCCCCACACACACACAGATGCACCTGTAACTTGTGTTATACCAGGGATCTTCTACCTAATAAAAACCCCTTATCTGGTGTATCATAGTTGACAGACTACAAGTGTAATAGGTGTAAAGCAGTTTGATGTATGGTTGCCTATTCATCTCTATTCATCTATTTTAGATTCCTTTCCTTCTCCAACTGGGCATTTTTAACAAATATGAACATGGGGCCTTCAATGTCTTGGGGTCAAAGAGCTAAAACCTGCCAGCAGGGACTGAGGGTCCAGAGTTTCTCTTCTGGATGGTTCCCATGTGCCAGTTCAGATTGCATCTAAAATCTGACCTAGTTCTACTGCACAGTTTTCCAGAGGTCTGCATCTCTGCAAATGGGATGCAGCAGGATGCCTCCCTGTGTAGGCAGGTGGCAGGAACCTCTAGGTTAGATTATGTCCAGCTCATGTGGGGGAGCTCCAAGTCAAGGGCCCCTGTTGCACTCACACTGGTGGTGAACAGGTGCGGCTGCTCTCGAAACACAGGACAGTGGCCTCTGATATGCACTGTCCGGAGTTGGCCCAGAGCCACTTGGATGCTCCCATCCAGAGGCAATTAAGACAACAGAAGCATGGAAGTGCTTCCTTCTAGAAAGTGTCTAGGGCACCTCACATCTCGCATGCCAGCACTTGTCGGGGCGGGTTCAGAAAAGGCAGAGGGACCATTTCGAATCCAGTCCTCCCCAACTCATCTCCCAGAGTATCTTGAAATGGTTTGCCACATCTGTTTCAGCCTCCTAAAAATCCTTCTAAATTGAGTTCCTCTCAGTATCATTTCAACTGCTTGGACCTGTGTCAAGTTATTATTTTGCTTAAAGAAACAGGAACAGGAAGGAAAGCATGTTTCATTAGAGATGAAGATTTTGTGTGTCTGCAGCATGTGGGGCTTGTAGCTACCCCTTGGCTCTAACTCTACAGGCAAGAGATGTTGAAGCCAAGGCTTTGGAAACACCTGCTGGAGCCCTGGCCCCACACAACTGGATGCTCCTCCATCTGATCCTGTGCCAAGCCAGCTGTCTCCTGCAGCTTGAGGGCACTTGCTCCGTGTCTAGCAGAGTCTCTGCCTCCCACACATCTTCATCATGTATGGCAACAGCCTCCAGCCTGGAAATGAGGCCACTTCCAGGATTCTCTGATTACTTTGGTGCCCTATTTGGGTTCCATCAGGTCATTAATCAAGCAAAGAGTATGGGGCTCCACTGCTTGCTCAGGTCTGCAGGAACAGATGCAGCGGTCCCTGCTCCCAAGGGGTGGTCAACTCTGGCTTTAAAACTCACTAACTTAAAACACAGAAAGCAGTATAATGGGAGGATCTTGAACTTCCTGGAAGAAGTTTTAAAGTAATTTTTAACTCATCATCCATGATAATCCCATGTTTATTAAGGTCTTAACATCACTTGGGGGGAGAGGGGTTGAGCCACAGCTTCTGAGCCTGGGAGTTCATCATCTTGACCTTGAACGCATCCTGACACGGCCTCACTAAGAGTTCTAAACTCCAGCACATATCAGAACTCCTTGCAGCGATTCTTAACAAATTCTGAGGGTCTGGAGAACTGGCATTCCCAACAAGCTCCCTGGCCTGTATCCCATACCGACCAGAAAGAATTTCTGCAACTCAACCACACTGTAGAACCTGGCTGATAGGAGTTGAAAGAAGGCCCTGCAACTTGCTTATGCAACCTCAGGTTCTCCATCTGTCAAAAAGGGGTGGTGACAATTCCTGTCCCAGAATGTCCCAAGGTGAAGTTAGTGGTTCTCAAATTTGCTCACACGTTCGGATCAGCTGGGAGTGGATTTAAAGAGACCCCAAAGCCCAGGTCACATTCCAGGCTATTTCTCAACTTCTGTGGTGGGACAGAAGCATCCAAATCTCATGAAGCTTCCTAGATGCCTCCCAAGTGTAGATGGGTCTGGAAGTCATCAGATGCAATGAGATAAAAAAAAAAAAATCTGTGTCAAGTTGATTACAAGATCTCAAAAATGATAATCCTCGTTCTTCAGCAATAAGTTTATAACCTAGACCCTAGATGACAACAGGAGTTTGTGGCATCTGGAAAGAGAAAACAGGATGCTTAGGAAGAGAAGGGGAGAAGTCTTGAACAGACTACAACTGTCATTTTTATTTTGTGATGGGGGAAGGAGCATGAAGACAGGCGTCCATGCTGCTTTTATTCTTTTCTGCAAACTGTGCTCCCCAGAAATAAGACGACACAGAGGAGGGAGGTTGGCATTCCAGTCTCCTACTGTATGGTTTCGACACACTTCCAATGGGAATTAGGAAACAGCGTCTGGGTGCTGGGGAGGCAATTTAAAGCAAACAGCTGGAGTTACAAAGATAGTTTGCAAACCCTCATTTGCAAGGTCCCTGCAGCTTCCGGACACACAGCCCTCACTGCTTTGGGTGAGATGTTCTCATCACTGTATTCTCACATGGAGGCTTAGGGAGGAAAATGATTTGCAAGGGCCCAGGCTTGTCTCTATGCTTCTAGTTCCTTCCAGGGCCAGGGCAGGTAATGAACTCCCTGGGTGGGCCAGGCCCTGAGTCCAGCTGTAGAGATGTGTGGGAGGGTAGACCTCAGGGAGCACATGGCTCTTTGGTTGCTAGGTTTCAGCTTCAGGAGCAGATGCGAAGCAGGAAGTCTGAAGTGGCTTTAGCTGCCCCATCTATGTGAGGCAGATGAAGAGGTGTGCTTGGAGAGTGTGCTCTGAAGCCATTGCTGACTTTTTCCATGGATCTTGAGGTGCTAATTTCTGCTCATAACTCTAAGGAGATTTTTTCATGCCTAATATACAGTCTCTTCTCCCTTCTCTCTCTCCTTCTCTTCTCTTTTTTTTTTTTTTTTTTGAGGCAAGGTCATTGTGGTAGTTTGAATGTAATTGGCCCCCATAATCTCATAGCGAGTGGCACTATTAGAAGGTATGGATGATTTATAATGAAAAGGAACAAGCTGAGCAGGGTAAATTACAAAATGTAAGTTTTGAGGAGAAAAAGAGCACAAGGAAGTGGAATGGAACTAAGTCCTGTGTTCAAGGAGATAAACAGATTAAGAAATGGAATAAAGGGAGTGGTAACCTCAGGGCAAGACTCCACTCATCTAAGTTTCCAACTTGTGAAAGGGAACTAAAAAAAAACCTTAGGGCTAGTGTGGTGGTACACGCCTTTAATCCCACACTGGGAAGGCAGAGGCAGGTGGATCTCTAAGTTTGAGGCCAGCCTGGTCTACAGAGTGAGTCCAAGGACAGTCAAGTTTAGGCAGTGAAGGTACCAATCCAAAACAGAAAGCTGGTGAAGATGGAATTGAATGAGGGGGCCAAGCAGAACTTGGCAGCTTCAGCCATGTGGTTCTGGCTTCAGAGTCAAGTACAGAAGAAATGAGTTATGGAATTTGTCTCTATGCCAAAGAGAAGCCAATGAGGTCAGGCATGTGTCAGGGGTGTTCCTGAATGAAGGCCTATTAGAAAGGCCATTGCATGAAGCTGTGAAGTTGAAGCCTGGGTTGCCTTGGAGATCCCAAGATATCAATGATGCCAGAGTCGTGGGTTACCTGCTGAGGAGAGCTGCTAACAGGGAGTGGAACCAGGCCAGGTGAAAGAAGTGTGTTGCAGTCAACAAAGCTGAAAGGAATCGGGGATCTGAAGAACCTAACTCTGAGTTTTGACATCAGACATGGAGATGAGATGCAGAGTTTGGAGTTTGCCCAGCTGGCTTTCAGTCTTGCTTTGGTCCAGTGTTTCCTCACTATGTTCCCTTCCCAGTTTGGAATGATAATGTGTATCCTGTGCCATGATATGTTGGAAGCATATAATGTTTTTCTTTTTTCGATTTTATAGGGATTACAGTTAAGAGATTGCGTGATTCTCAG
This sequence comes from Peromyscus maniculatus bairdii, assembly GCF_049852395.1. Taxonomy (NCBI): domain Eukaryota; kingdom Metazoa; phylum Chordata; class Mammalia; order Rodentia; family Cricetidae; genus Peromyscus; species Peromyscus maniculatus. The sequence continues at coordinate 24,788,049 of NC_134864.1, forward strand.
AAGACACTTTGAACTTTGGACTTTTAAACATTGTTGAGACTGTGATAGACTATGGGGACTTATGAAGTTGGACTAAATACATTTTGCATTATGATATTATTTACAAACTTATGGGGGCCAGGGAGTGGAATGTGGGAGTTTGAATGTAATTGGCCCCCGTAAGCTCATAGGGAGTGGCACTAATAGGAGGTGTGGCCTGGTTGGAGTAGGTGTGGTCTTGTTGGAGGACGTGCGTCACTGTGTGGGTGGGAGCTTTGAGGTATCTTTTGCTCTAGCTTCGCTCCTGTGACATTCAGTTGGCTTCCAGTTGCCTACAAGATGTAGGACTCTCAGCTACTTCTCCAGCACCAAGTCTGTGTACATACCACCAGGTTCCCTGCCATGATCACAACGGACTAAACCTCTGAACTGTAAGCTGCCACCTCCGTGAAATGTTTTCCTTTATAAGAGTTGCCGTGGTTAAGGTGTCTCTTCATAGCAATAGAAAATCCTAACTGAGACAGTCATGCACTATAGTCCAAGTTGTGTTAGAGCTTGCTTGTCATGTAGTTCAGGCTGACCTCAAATTTATGACCTCTTGATCTCTTGCTTCTGGGTGCTGGGATCACAGGCAGGAACCAGTAGGCCCAGCTAAGATCATTGCTATATACATTTATGTGTAAGTTTCATCTGATCACCACTCTTCCTAAAACATTTCACATACATCAATACTAACAAGGCTGTGTATAAGGGACCTGACTGGCTTCTTCCTCCCAGACCCGATTCATATGACTGGGTGGTGGGACACTCCTTCAGGCAAAACTCATGAAGACTTGCGGAATAGATGGTAATCAAGTGCTCCTGGAGGACGGCATAGTTTTAGTTTGGGGAAAGAGCTTCATAACACAGAGAAGTTTCCTTTTCATCTCTCTAGGCTACTGTGTACAGCCGGTGTGACCCCGCTCATGGCCTCCGGTTTTCTGTCTCTTCCCTTCTACTTCATTCAGTTGACTATGGATCCAGAAAGCAGGCCTAAGCCGACTTCAGCAGGCTCTCAAGAGACACACTCATTCAGACTGCTCTGTTCTGTACCTGTTCAAGAAAGGAGGCTCTGGCATTTAGCAATTCCCCATGTTCAAGTCCTGGCCAAGGAGGGAGCTCACCATCACCAAGAGCAGTAAAAACAGGCCACACACTCTGACAGTTACACCTTAATGAAGCATCCTAGACACCCTTGAGCAATAGCAGCACTATTAGCATATAAAAGATCCAAGAGTGGCACATGGCAAATCTCTTGAGGAAAAAGGGATTTTTTTTTCTCATAGTCTTTATCTTAATGTCATATTTTAGATTCATGGCCTTGTGTGAGTCATAGGCCCATTCTGGTTCTTTCCATACGTGCTGGTGGATACTAGATCATGTGGTGGTTGAAATACACCCAACTCTTAAATGGGAATTAGGAAACAGCATCTGTGTTCTGGGGAGGCAATTTAAAGCAAACAGCTGGAGTTACAAAGATAGTTTGCAAACCCTCATTTGCAAGGTCCCTGCAGCTTCCGGACATACAGCCCTCACTGCTTCGGGTGAGATGTTCTCATCACTGTATTCTCACATGGAGGCTTAGGGAGGAAAATTATTTGCAAGGGCCCAGGCTTGTCTCTATGCTCCTAGTTCCTTCTAGGAGTGCATGCCCCCTTACACTAATTCTGCAAGGTACAGATCACCATCCATACTTTACAAATACCTAACTTGGAACTGATTGACAGGTAGGTGCGAAAGGCTTGAGGGATCTGCATTTCAACTTTGTGGTTGCAACGTAGCAAGAGCCAATGCGTTAGCCTAGGACATAGAGTTTCCAGGTTGTCCTGCTCATCATTTGGATAGTCCTAACATCAGTTACAAGCGGAACTCTGTCTAGGTCTTTCAGGAATACAGAGAAACACACTATGATTGTAACCTTTATGAAAAGACATGCACAATCAGCAAATCTAACTTGAGGCAGATCACGAGGCATGTGTGAGTGATCAAAAGCACATCCCTTAGGGTGGCACTATTAAAAGCCAACCTTCAATTGCTAGCTGTGATGTGGGGCAAGTTATTTAACCTCTTAGAGGTTCCATCTTTCCATCTGTAGAAGGACAGTAATGGAAATGTTGCCATGAATACTGGTCTTTTAAGGTACTTAGAACAGGATTGGTACACTTGAATGTCTGGTAAAAATTTCTGAATGAAACTGCAATGGGAAGTTCAGAAGAATGAGTGTTAATTCTAGAGGAGGGAATCTGGAGCTTCCCAGAGTGGACTATATCATTAGTGCATCCAACAAGAAAGGGTGCTGTTTCCATGAGGAGGGAAAGGTGATGTAGATGGAGGGAATTGGCAGAAGACATCTCCAGGAAGCCCATGTGGTTTCAAGTCTTTGATGGGGCCTGGAAGGGTGGGATCCTTTGATGGTAAAGGCAAAGTCCAAGTTCATGATGGCCAGCTGCTTCTGACGGCATTGGGGTAAAAAGTGTGTATTTGAGAAGCGTGGAATGCAGGAATGCATTGCTGTATTCACAGCATCTTGAAGTTGCCTAATTCCTTTGCATGCATGTATGTGGTCAGTGGCCTGTCCTGAGGCATGCAATTCCCCAGCCAAAGCTCATAGGTACAAATCCAGCATCTAGTTTTGAAGTAGGGACTCTTCATAGCCCCTCTGCAGATGGAATTGCAACCAAATCACCATCTTGGCCTTTCCTGAGCTTCTTTACAGTAACACCCAGTAAATAATCCTGAAATCCTGGCATGCAGTTTGTCTGTTTCCTATACTCATAACTAATATAACCAGGGTATTTCTATAATCCAGCAATGACCTAACATGCTTAAATAACATCGCTCCATGCACCCTCCTTGATCCCGAGGTTTACAAGTCTGTACTCCAGGGAAGACCTTATATGATCTTCCTGTCAGGTGGAAGGGAGTTGAATGGGTTGTATATCAATGGCATGCCTGGGAACTCGGTCTCAGAGAAATGGGTAGTAGCTTAGGCCATAAGCTGTTGTCCCTACCCGGTCTTACACACAGGGCAGATAATGCCAGAGAAAAGTTTAAAGGCAATGGATTCTCCTTGCCTGTAGCCTTCTGAATTGCTGCCTTATTTGTCCTATGCACAGGGTAACTAGAGATACTGTTGTTTTGCCACTTTGTTACAGAGAGACCATCAAACTGTTCGCCACCTAACCCTGCCTCTCTGATCCCACCCTCTTGGGAGGTGCCGGCTTACTCTTGTATTTACTTGGCCAGATAACCCTAAGCCTTAGGAGAAAAGCAGGGCAAGGGCTTGGATGATGTAAGTAGTGATGGAAAGCAGAGAAGAGAGAAAGGATCCTGCCTTGGAGTGAGCACACCATTCGCTACCTGTCAGCCAGCTGTTGAAGGATGGGTGTTGCCGAAGTGTTTGATGGGGTAATCATGTGACCAGGAGTTTGGGGACACTGGGGCTTGGACACTTCCCATATTGTGTGCAATGGTGGAGTCAGGAAAATGTAGCTGTGTCTGAGCAGATAGGAGTGGATTTTAGTTGGTTATAAAAGCTCTCGGGCTGTGATGCATTTGTTCCAGGAACATGCATCCATCTGCTATATGCACGGCCCTGCTAACCTGTCAGGCCCTTTACAGTCAAGGACGACTATGTACATGGATCTTTAGACTCGAGCAGACAAAGGGAGAGGAGGCAGAATCAGCTGAGAGAGGACACAGCCCAGGCTGGTCGAAAGGTGGTAAACAGATAAGGAGCCAATGACTGGGCAAGAGCTTGTCACAGAGCTGGTCTGTATTCAGCCTGCCACTACCTGGGAGCCCGCTTGAGACCTGAATAGCAAGAAACATTTGTTATTCAGACCCGCAGATGTGTTTTGATCTGGCAATATCCTGCCAGGGTGGCATCATGAGAAGTGTCTGGTAGAAAGGTGTTGGCCTGTCGGGAACCATCTCTGAAGTTCAATTTGTAATTCATTGGTGTTTGAGAAAAAAAAAAAAATTTAAAGGGATGTAAGGGGTTAGGCTGGATTGCTGAGAACTCACCACAAAAGGGTTAATCAGGTAGGCGAAATGCAGATGTATTTCTCTCACGTCAAATACAGGGGCCGCAGACGTCACTCATATCCTTAAGGGTTCCGGTATATAAACACACGTGACTTTAAATGTAGGGTGTTCCAATGAAGGAGAGGTCCATGAGAGGAAGCAGTGAATGGAAACTCCCCCTCCATGAAACATGCTTTTTATATTAGCTTACACTCTCCCCTTAACAGAGTTGACTTCTTTCAGTGGGTCCAGTCTTTTGGATTCATGGAAGAAATCACCTGGCCATCCACGCAGAAGCCTGTGGCTGGTGTGTGTGTGTGTGTGTGTGTGTGTGTGTGTGTGTGTGTGTGTGTGTGTGTGTGTGTGTGTGTAGGAGGGGTCACATGGCTTAGTATGGCTGTGTGTATCACCACCATAATTGGATTGTAAATATCTTAAAGATTGTCTCTTCTATCTTTTGGCCTACAGCAGGCCAGAGGTCACCTAACACAGCCATCTGTTACTTAAACTGGGGGAACAGAGGGACACTGTGAGAAGCCCTTAGGTGATTTTACCATTGTGTGACCACATGAATGGCGACAGTAGAGGCTGCGGCTCACCTGGGCTATATTCTCACCTGGCCTATTGCTCATAGGTCACAGTGTCCTTGGAGTGCCCTAGGCATCTGTGACACAATGAAAATCATTTGTGCATATGAACATATCTTTGTAAAGAAAAGGAAAGGGTGAAATACCAGGCTAGGATCTGCAGAGACGGCGCAGTCAGTCAAGTGCAAACATCAAAACTGAGTTCGGAGTCTAGCACCCACATAAAGAGGCCCATGAAGGCATGTATGACTGGGGTGCTGGGGTTGCGGGTTGTTGCACAGAGAAATGCAAATCTCTAGAGCCCACTGGCCAGTCAGGCTGGCCAAATTACTGAGCTGTAGTTCAGTGGGAAACCCTGTCTCAAAAGAAAGATGGGGGGCAATCAAGGAAGATGCCCAGTGTTGACCTCTGGCCATGCAGACGCCCGCGTGGACACATACATGCAACACACACACACAATACTATAGGACTTTTTCAGCTCCATTGTAGTGACAAATGTCATCTATGTGGTCTGAACTGTCACTGTTCCTGTACTGTCACTACTCACACGCAGGGCAGGGAGAAGGCCCAATGGGAGACATGCTCGGAAGCTCTGAGTGGTTTAGGTCCCCAGCACTGACAAGGCAGAAACACAGGAGGAATGAGGAGAAGACATGAGACCGATCCTTACAGGAGATTCATTAACGCTCTCTTCAACTCAGACCGTGGCCTGCATGCAGAGCAGACGGAGGTTTGCCATTCCCCAAAAGGTAAAGAGCACTTCAGACACCGAGGTCACGGTGTGTGGGTGCAGGCGCCTGCACGGGCATCTTATGTGCATGCATGCATGTGTGTGTGTTCGTTTATGTGACTGCATGTATGTGTGCATATGTACATAGTTAGGAGGATGTATATGTGGGTGTGTATGTGCACATATTTATGAGGAACTTTTTATCATGCCCTGGGATTTTGCAAGCTGTTAAAATGTGTGCTTGTGAGTGTAAATAGATTATTTGTGTATCTATTTATTTGAAAGAATTATATCAGAGTAATATTTATAAAAGTTAGGACTAGCATTCCAGATAATAAATATATTATAAAAACCTTATGATTTGAGGTCGATTTAAAACACTTGATAAGGCTTTGGTTAGATCCAAGGATAGTTTTTGTGGTTTGCTCTTTGCTTTGTATAAGTGTGTTTGTTTTTCTTTCACAGTTCTCAAAGCTTTCCAACTTCGTAGCTAATCTAGAGTTTCCTTGTCCAATAAAGTTTTATAATCGTATCAATTTCTTCCTTTTCACTACCGTTTGCCTTTCAAGTACACAGATTTTCTACTCTAACTGGTCTAATGGGACACGAGGTGACAGTTCTCCAAGGATTGTACATTTTAGATTAAACAACAAGACACACCTGTATTTTTTGTGCACCGGGAAGAGACTTCTTCCTGATGCCCAAGTCTCCATGGTGTGTGTGTGTCCTTGGTAAGTGGTCAGGAAGTTCTCCAAAGGCTCAGCATTTTCTCTAGCACCCCCCGCCCCCCGGAAGCGGCTGTGATTCTGTGGGACCTCTGAGTAAAGAAAGGGGGTGTGCTTGGAAGGGGGGATGGCTTTGCTGTGCTGCATGATGAAGCAGTGGCTTCTCATGACTAGCAATCGAGGGCTTGTGACAGGAACATCTCCCAAGGTAAGAGTTTATATTACCAGATCAAATCATTTTTAGAAGAAGGTTTACAAATCTGAGACAGACCATCTTCTATGGTCCAAATAAATTAAAATACAGCTCCATCACGGACAGGGCTTGTCTCACTGGGACAACAGTTATACTGGAACATTCCATGCCAGAACTCCCACATAATTTCCATGTAAAGCATGGGAGAAGCAGGGGTGGCTTCCTCTCCCCTCATTGTGTCTTTGGACTGAATTGTTTTAAGGGTTCGGACCCCAGACTTTCCCTCCTGTTGCTGGTACTAGGAGAGACCTAGTGAGTGCTGTGGGGTTGTGTGGAGAAATACATGGGCATGTTTGTTATTCAGGGGGATCTTCTTAGTCTGAATGGAAACCACAAATAAAAAGAAGTCTACATCCAAGGACAGTATTTTAGAGTTGGTCAATTTCTTTTCACTTCAAGGATATGAAACTAAAGCTCAGAGATGAACATCTGTTGGTTCCCTCTTGGTCTTCAAATGTTTTTTTTTTTTTTTTTTTTTTTACTTTGGACCCGCAATCATACCCTACTTGATATAGTTTGGATATAAAACGCTTCCCATGGCTCATGTATATGAGTATTTGGTCCCCAGCTGGCAGCTGTGTTTTGGGAGATTGTGGAATCCTGGAAGGAGGGCCCTAGCTGGAGGAAGGCGGCCTCTAGGGGGTAGGAGTTGAGGTTTCTAGCCAGGCTACACTTCTTGCCTCATCTCTGTCTCTATATTCTGATCTGTCCAGATATGGGCAAGCACTTCACATTCTGCCAACAGGACAGACAGCTTCTGCCAACAGACATCATGCCTCATCTGCCATGATGGAGTGCACACTCTGGTACTAAGGCAGGTTGACTGTTGGTGGTCACAGAATCCCACTACCTGCCTCTGGCTGCCATCACACCCAGTCTTGCTTAGATCTTCTTCTTCCTCCTCCTCTTCTTTGTCTCCTCAGGACAAGGGAAGGCAGGGCCCTGCTGCACACACCCCTCTGCCCAGCCCTTTTTTATTTAAATGCCAAATGTTGTTTATTGAAGGAGGGAGGAGGTCTTGAATACAGGCTTACAGCACAATGGGAGAACCCTGGAAAGCAGAAGTTCGCTACAGATGTTTTACCATCTTGCATCTAATCTGCTAATGCCCATTATGCAGGATACATAGACAAGGAACTTCCCTTAAGCATTCAGGAGGGTGAAACCCGGGAGGGAATTAGCATAGGGAGGATATCAAGGTCAAGGTCAGCAAGCAAGGCAACAGTTATCCAAAATGGGGGCCAGGGCCCTACAGGTCCCCCTTTTACTAATAAATGAGTTTCTGACTTAGGTTGCATGGGATGTCAGCAGGTCACCTTACCCGTCATGGAGACGCCTGCCCAGGCCACACAGGTGCTCTGTCTTAGGTTGGTGAGTGCCCCCAAGGCATTACCCATCTCTGAATACTCATTATCATACAGGCTCAATCGTGTGTGAGCTGCAGAGTTAACTGCTGCCAAAGATCTCAAAGTGGTGCTGCAGCCCAGCCCTTTTTAAAATATCTTTTTGCCCAACTTCCTCCAGCCTCTCAGATGTGTTCATTTTGTTACTGTGTAAACTGATGTTCCTGGAGACAGTACCATCCTGAGACTGTGTGCTATGCTTGGCTACATTCATTCAAGTGTGACCACATCTATTCTGCTCTGCAGGCTCAGGGAAATCAATGTCACCCCTCGTAAGCTTATAAAGCCCCATCCCAGATTTGTACTCTGCCTTCCCATCCCCTCAGTACACTGTACTTCCACACCAAGATTTCCACTCTCTCCCTCTTTCTGGATTCTTCCCCACAACAGACTGTCAGGGGTTTTCCATCCCATGTGCACCTGACTGTAGTAACGCTCCTTTATAGTCCTGTTGCTCTCTATGGCTAAGCGTCTGACAGGTTTCAACTCAGTCTACATTTTTCCCTTCTCTTCACTCCTGCTGACTTTCCAGGGCAGACTCTATGGTCGGCCTCTGTAGTGACTATATCCATTCTGTGATGGTTAGCTTTCACTGTCAACTTGGCTCAACTTAGAATCACCCCAAGAGTCTCAGTGAGGGATTGTTGGCATTGGGCTGACCTATGTATATGTCTGTGGGGGACTGTCTTAATTAAACAGACAGACTTGGGGAGATCCAGCCCACTGTGGGCAGCTTCATGCATAGGGAGGGGTTCCTGAACAATATAGAGAAATCAGGCTGGGCACAATCAAACAAGTAGACAAGTGAGCATGCGTGCATTATTTCTCTCTTCCTCCTCTTCCTCCTCTTCTTCCTCTTCCTCCTTCTCCTCATCTTCCTCCTCTTTTTCTTTTTGTTTTTTTGTTTTAAGACAGGGTTTCTTTTGTGTATCCCTGACTGTCCTGGAACTTGCTCTATAGACCAGGCTAGTCTTGAACTCATAGAAATCCACCTGCCTCTGCCTCCCCAAGTGCTGAGATAAAAGTTGTGCACCACCACTGCTGGGCTATTTCTGCCTGTTCTTGACTATGGATGTGATATGGCTGCTGTCCAATGTTCCTGCCTGTGATTTCCCACAGTGATGGACTGTAACCTGGAATTGTAAGATAAAATAAACCCTTTCTCCCCTAGGTTGCTCTTGTTGGCATATTTTATCATAGCAGCAGAACACACTTCATGTACACATCATTCACAATGAATTCTTGATATCCTTAGAGGGAGATATTTCTTCCTGCCATGGGGTGGCTTCTCCATTAAAGGCTATCCTGTTTTGCTTTCTATTGCTGTGATAAATACCATGAAAAACAACTCATGAAAGAAAGGATTTATTTGGCTTACATGTCCCAACAATGGCCAATCACTGAGGGAAACCACATAAGATACTCAAGCCCGGCAGGAACCTAGAGGCAGGAACTGAAGCAGAGACCATGGAGGAATGAAGCTGACTGCTCAGCTTGCTTCCTTACACAACACAGGACTACCTGCCCAGTGGTAGACTACCTACAGGGGGCTGGATCTGCCCATGTCAATCATTAATCAGGAAGATGCCCTGCAGACTTGCCTACAGGCCAATCTGATGGAAACATTTTCTTAATTGAGGTTACCTCCCTTGCTTGTGTCAAGTTGACAAAAACAAAGCAAAGCAAAACAAAAACCAAAACCATAACCAATCAACCAAAAAACTAATTAGCACAGAGGACCTGGACACAGGGATGGTATCTGGACCAACTCCGGGGACCTGGATGCTCTACCCTGTCTTTGGAATCTTGAGCATCAGGAAGAAGGACCAGTGTTCATCCTCTTTGCATAGGCATCCATCCGCCCCATCTGGCTCCCTGCCCTCTGGATTTGCTGTGTTCTTTCCTGTCTGTCTGCAGTCTTCACTTTCCACATTAGCATTTGGAGCTCCTGGTATTCTTCCAATAAACTCCCCTTTGACTTCAATTAGCTAGAACTGATCTCTGTTGCACATGGCCTAACAACACTTGATAGGCCTCCCTCTTCAACTAGAGGGAAAGTGGTCCAGCGACATTTCCTTGTCAAGTTCTTGGCTGTTATTCTGGTTTTAAGTGGCTGTCTTTGCATCATCTCCAATGTGTCCCCTGTTCATGGTCCTTCCTCATGCAAACCCAGTGGACTCTTGAGAGGAAGCTGCTGAAACTCCATTCCAGAAGTGCGCATTCAGCTCTCCATGACAACACTGGGCACATCTGCAGCATCCCTGCTGTGTGTTGTGGTTGTCTGCACTCCCAGACTCCGGTCCCCACTTTTTGGACATGTGCTGTCCCACACTCAGTGCAGATACTACACACTCGGGAACACTGCTTGCAGCCTCAGCTTCAGGTTTAACTGAGGTACCCCATTTATGCATGCCACAGTCTGTGAAACCACTGTCACAGAGTTTAAATCATGTTACCTGATTCCCCTTCCAGTGCCCAATGACACAATTTACCTTTCTAGCCTCAGCCTTTTGTGACTATCTGCATCAACTGTATATAGCATATGCTTGGTCATTGGAGAATCTTACTTTGTCTGTGATTTTCTTTTGACATTTCTTTCTTTTCTTGTATTTTTTTGGTTGTGAGCCTAGCCTTTAACGGCTGAGCCATCTCTCCAGCCCCTTTTCTTGTATTTTTATTTGCTGTCTCCAATTACTTCTTTTCACATTCCCAATTCTGCTTATGTCTAAATGTTGTCACTCAAATATAGCTCCTTTCCCAATAACACAGGAGTTTAATCCCCAAAGTCTTATGCTAACAGTGTTATGAGAGAGCAGAAACCTAAAACCACTAAGGCTCTTAGAGGTGGAATCTTCGAGAAGTAATTAGTGTGAATTATGTCTTTAGGGTAGAGATTGTGTGGTTGAATTCCAGTGCATTTAGAATGAATGAGGGGGCCCCCACCATGATGAGATGAAGCCAAAGGGGCCCTTGTAAGAGTCTGAACTACGCTGTTGAGACTTAGAGAATCCACAGCTGTGGTGTTTAATCGGTGTCTTTGCTTGATAAGGTAGATTTCCCTAGGTATTTCATGATAGTAGTGAAAAATAGACTGATACACTCTCCTATTACTGAATACACCCACCCATATATGTGTACACATACATTCGTGTACTAATTACTATGATCATTGTATTGACATTTTTTAGACTGTGCCTTGTCTTTTCATCTTGATATTCATGTCTAGTTTAAAGGTGAGGGTAGAGAGGGTACAGTAGACGGTAGAAAATGAAGAAACCTCAGATTCCCCAGTGCCTTCACTTCATCTCTTTCCTAAGACTTCTGGAAAGCTCACACCTGTTTTTTGTTTTGTTTTGTTTTTTGTTTTTTGTTCAGCTTTTCAGACTCCATATATCTGAATGGAACCAACCAGCCTTCTTAAATATTCAGCCATTTTGTGGAGGATGGCGTGAGGTGGAAGGGGTTTGGTAGGTGAATAGCCTTTACATTAACTGTCCAAATCACAAAGCCAAAGACCCAGGTTCCTATTAGAGTTTTCCCTTTTCTTTATTGTTACCTGTTGTAGTTTGAATGTAATTGGCCCCCATAATCTCATAGGAGGTGGCCCTATTAGGAGGTGTGGCCTTGTTGGAATAGGTGTGGTCTTACTGGAGAAAGTGTGTCATGGTGGGGGTGGGCTTTGAAGTTTCCTGTACTCAGGATACCACCCAGTATCTCAGTTGACTTCCTGTTGCCTGCAAGATGTAGAACTCTCAGTTACAGCTCCGGCACCATGTCTGCCTACATGCCACCATTCTTCCTGCCATGACGATAATGGACTGAACCTCTGAACTGTAGGCAAACCACCCCAATTAAATGTTTTCCTTATAAGAGCTGCTGTGGTCATGGTATCTCTTCACAGCAATAGAAATTGTAAGACAGTATTCATCCCCAATAACATCCAACTGTGACCTCCATAGACACCCTATCCCTTGCCAAATTTGCCTCATTGCTCACCAATGAAGAGCCGATGCTCTTCTCTAGCCTTTCCCCAGTGATTACCACAGTGAACGATTTCTTGTCTTCTTCCCTTCCTCATCCCCTTCTTGGCTGTGTCATCCTTCTGGTCAGGGATCCTCCTGCCTGAGTATCTGGGACAACAGGTGTACTTTACTGTACAGCGCTAATCAGAGCAACTGAATTACTTCCTTAATGGCTCCCAGTAAGACTGATTTTCCGCTCTTCCCTCCCTCCATGGCAGACCCTTTTCAACAAGCCCTGGACCACCTTCCAGCATCAGAGTCCACATCCACTCTAACGCAGATGTGCCAGGCCACCAGCTTTCTTGCCTTGTCAATGGCTCTCCTTTCTAAGGCTTTCCTTCCTCATTCTGCTACAATGATTTCTGCTCTCTTCTTGTCATTTTAATTGTTTTCCCTAGGAGGGGGGTTCAGCCTCTCACTGCCTTCCCCATGTCCTGGATTCCACAGGCAGGATTTATTACATTGGCACTCCCACATTCTGACTTAAGTCTGTCACAATTAATTGTTTATTGTACTTGGGTTTCTAATATCATATCTAATATGCCACGAGGATGAGGGGATTATAAATATCTTTCTATTTCTTGGTGCTATGGATCAGTCACCATGACCAATTAACTGCACTAAGAAGGATTAGTAGGCCTGGCCTTAGGTTAACTTATGAACTAGACAAATTAGCCTCTTGACACATTCTGTGGAGTTTCACATTTTTATAAGGGAACTGAGATCTTTAGGTAGAGAAAACCTCCAGGCTCAGGGGTGTGGCCAGGCACGTATGTTTCATAGAGATGGCCATGTCCCTCGCTTGTTGGTGACAGAGCGGCTCAGTGACATTGGTGTCTCCTCTCCTGGTGATGGTTTTGTGGAAGTGCTATAATCAAGTGTGGTGGGAGTAACCAACCACTCTCTGATTGGATTCAAGGCTCACTTCACGAGATGGAACCCATGCCTGACACTCTTTGGATGGCCAAGAACCTGAGGCTGGATAGGACATGGGCCTAGAGGAAAACCAAATACTACTGTTCAGGCACACAGCAATACAATGACTCCTGCTATATTCATAGATCAAGGTCTCACTCAGCCATCATCACAGAGGCTTCTTGCAGCAGAAGGGAACTAACACAGAGACCTCAACTGGACAGCGTGCAGGGAGTGAGAGACCTTGGAACACTCAGCCCTATGGGATGTCTCCATCAAAAATCGTACCCTCAGGGCTCAGGAAACTGTGAGGAAGAGGGGTTGGATATATTGTGAGAGTCACAGGTGATGGATGACTCCAAGAACACAATGTCTTTCAGACACAACAGAGACTGTGACTACTCCGGGAAGACCTTCGCAGGTTCAAGCCAGATGGGGTCAGTGTTGAGAGTGGGAAATAGACACACATTCCCACTCCTGGTCAAAAAGCTGTTTGCAACTGACACCCACTTGCAAAGGAAAGTTGAGTTTTCTCCAGTGGAGTCCCACTCGCTGTATTAGCCACACTGACGGGCAGGCGCGGTTGTTTTGTTTGGATTTATTTTTTTTTTTTTTTTTTTTTTTTTTTTTTTTTTTTTTGGTTTTTTCGAGACAGGGTTTCTCTGTGTAGCTTTGCGCCTTTCCTGGAACTCACTTGGTAGCCCAGGCTGGCCTCGAACTCACAGAGATCCGCCTGGCTCTGCCTCCCGAGTGCTGGGATTAAAGGCGTGCGCCACCAACGCCCGGCTTGGATTTATTTTTGTCTTATGTCTTTTGCTGGTTCCCAATTTTGTGTTGTTATTGTTTGTTTGTTTTTGTGTGTGTTCTTGTATTTTTTCCTTTGGATTTTGTTTGTGTGTTTTGTCTGGCTGTTTGTTTGAGAGAGAGGGAGAGAGGGAGAGAGGGAGAGAGGGAGGGAGGGAGGGAGGGAGGACTGAGTAGGTGGGGATGGGGAAGAATCTGGGAGGGGTCAGAGGAGGGGGAAGCATTATCAGAATATATTATATGAAAAAGATTTTTTCAATAAAAAATAATGTTCTTCACTAAAAAGAAATCAATGAACAGGGATTGTGAGAGTTTAAACCAAGGAAGCCAGGAGTGCATATAAAAACAATTTATCTCTTCCCTTACTGATAAGATCCATCAATGTCTTTGAACATGTCAGGAGTTTCTGTGGTAAAAGGGTCTTGACGTTTTGTACTATCGAGGGTTACCAGAGTTGTTCTTGTAAGTAAGCGAGCTATGCCTGCCCTTTAGGAGGCATAACCTTCTCTCTCTCTTGATTCCCATTGATTCTGGATTGGGAGGCTACTGATCAAAACCAGATGTTCCTTTTCCTGTATAACAGGGGCACTTGGAATTTTAATATACCCTCTTTATAGGTGTATTAGTAAGCTAATTCTGACACCCAGTGTTTATATTAAAAATCCTTACTTCCTTATTCTTTCAGGGAGAAATACTATGGAAGGAATTTCAGGTCAGCTTCTTCGGGCAGATGACATTCTTCACAACATCCCGTAGGTAGGTGGGTTCCTCCCTCCTCAGTTATGACAGAGGTTAACATCTGTCTTCCCTACTTTCCTTAGCTCTCAAACATTTTGTCATCTGTTACCACAACTATTGAGTGACTCAACAATAATTTCCCTAAATGACTGTGAGACCTCATTTGGATTTTTAATAAACAGTCACATTCTAATGAGGTCTTCATAAAACTGACTAAATATGTTTAGAAATCATTAGCTTAAATTACCGGTGCAAAAATCTCCTTTGGGAGCCCTGCAGATTTGGTTATGAGACTTCTGGCAGATGGATTCATTCAACACCATGGCAGCGTTTTTTGAAGCTCCACACAAACAGTGTAAATGGGAACGCCTGGGAAACAGGAGACTGGATAAGACACTCCCCGTCCCTCAGGTGGGTTCATTAAACAAGGAAGACAATCAGAACACATCCCAGTGCCATTTAACTGCCAGGTGTGCAGCTGCTGGCAGGTGCCGGGGAAACTGACAAGGGTCCCTTCCTAGACACGTCGGCTGAAAGGGGATGCACAACTGTGACACAGAAGTCTCAGATAATGACAGGTCCTGGCAGATGTCCCAGGGACCCCACTGGAGGAGAGTGGGAGCATCTCCGTCTTCTACACCAGGTGCTGCCACAGGGAAGGCCTCCCAGTGGCTCCAGCACAGGCAATTAAAGCCTCCTAATGCTGAGTGCTTGAGGGCAAGAAAGGGTGGGAGCAGGTCTCCCCGTTCTGACTTAATGAATAGGCAGCCAGCCTGTGTAAACAAACACACATCCGTGCGGCTCATGGGTAATTCATGAAGGACGCCCCACGTGTGGTGCCCATGTTAAGTAGGTAGTGGTTGCCCTTAAAAATCATGTCATTTTGATTTCTTGGATGGTTTGCTGGTGGTGTTCCTATGCATGGGAAATGGGGAGCTGCTGCAAAGCAAATGTGCAGCACTAACAACAGAAGCAGCCCGGAACAAGGTCAGGGCCTTTCCCCGATGGGACCCGACCTCTTGTCAAAACTTCCAAATCCATGGTAGACATTCAAGAACAGATGCCATTAATGTCACTACTAATTGAAGACAACCCCATGAAGGGACTAGAGGCCTCTTCTGAGCTCACCCCCACCTTCCCCACCAACCTGGTGAGAGTTTAGGATTTGCTGAAAACAAAACTCAAGCATTTTTATCTCTGGTAAGCCTATGAATATAGATTCACAAATAAACCAGAAACCTAATGCCCTCCTTGCCCCTCCTTCAGCTCCATCCTATTGCCTGGAGTTTCCATACTGATTTGTCAAAGCAAAGCCACTGTCATAAAAACCAGTGACTACCCCTTACAGGGCAGGTCCAAGGGGCTGATGGGAAGAAGGAACACTGACTGCCACCATGAGACATTTTCAGTTGTTATATTTGCAGAGCCACACCACTTGAAATGAAACCTGGCTACCAGCAAAATGTACCAACAGTCTTTTGCACATTATTATTAGTTCTTTAAAAAAATGTTTACGGATGTCCTGCCTGAGTGTATGTCTTGGTGCTGGAGGATTCTGGAAGAGACTGTCAGATCCTCTGGAACTAGGGTTACAGACGGTTATGAGCTGTTGCATGAGTGGTTGGAATTGAACCCTGGTCCCCTGCAAGAGCAGTCAGTGCTTCTAACTGCAGAGGCCTCTCTCCAGCCTTTATGGCTCCCTTGACTGTAGTAATGAACAGTGCAGTCTTCTCCTGCCTTTACATCAGAGACCACACCTTCTCTACCCTTCCTTAAAGTGAAGGAATTTATCATGCGTCAAGACTTTCCCCTCTTAAGGCTACTGAGTCTGGAGAGAGCACACTTAGGAATTTCAACCAAGGGGGAAACACACACACACACACACACACACACACACTTTATCTTAAATGCTAGTGGACATTGTTATTTTACAGATTGTTCACTTTTCAAAATAATTTACTTCAGGAAACCCAATACTTACAATCTGAGGCCGCAATGCAGCTCTTGAAAAAGCCTATGGAACCTGGATCACTACATCCACAGGCCTCACTCAGGGATGTGCACATTCTCTAAGTATTTGTGGTGTCAGTCCAGACACTGGGATGCGTGTGCAGTTCCTCAGGAGGAATGAAAGGCCAAGAGAATTCTCTGCTCCACCATGGAAGAGTTCAAGGGCATACTCAACTGCTCTTAGACACTGTCCAGGAAGCCACCCACTCTCATCCCTTAAATGAGAATGAATTCTGGTGCCACCCCCAACCCTATAATATCCAGGAAAATCAGGGTCATTATATGTATCACTGCTGATCTGAGGTTTGAAAATAGAACATTGAAATTAATACCTAATATTTACTGAGTCTTCATAATGGGTAAAAACTTCTCTCCAGGACATGAAGAAATTCTCACATAATCTACACCAGAACTCCCCAACGTAGGTAGGTGGTCATGGATAGAATATTTTATATCCCCAAACTCAAATGCTGAAACCTGACCACCCGTGACCCATGACGGCTGTATCTGGAAATGAAGGAGCAAGGATACATGGGTTTAAAGGGTGGGACTCTGATGCAACAAGATTAGTGTCTGTATAAGGAAAGACCTAGAGAGCTGGCTCTATCCACCATGTTACCTGAAGTCCAGGTGAGAAGGTAACCATGTGAAAGCCAGGAGGAGCCCTCTCCAGATCCTGGATCGGTTGACCTTGATGTGGACTCAGCGGCCACATTAAGGAAATGAATGGCTCTGGTTTATGCCTCTCAGCCCAAGGTATCTGTTATGGCTGTCTGACTGGCTGGAAGCACAGGACCGTTATATCCCGCTCCTCATGGTCCGAGAGATCCCCTCCAAGCTGCCCACGTGACCAGCACCTGCTGGACCAGGCTCCAAGCCAGCTCACCTGCGCTCCCATCAGCTCCCGGAAGAGGCAGAATTGAAAGAAAGAAATGCCTTTTCTACCTTCAGTATAGAAAATATTGCCTTGAAAGATTTTATGCTGTACAGAAAACTTTACATGCTTAAATTTTCAAAAATTCCAATTTTCCCAAGCTTTTGTTGTCTTTAAAACAGTCTTTAAAAAACCCAAAGTCTTAAATATTTTTTTCCTATATTATTTTCTACAAGTTTTAAAGCTCTATTTGTGATACATAGGTCTTTAGTTTTTGCTTGTTTGGGGGCATTCCATGAGGAAGAGATCTTTTTTCTTTTTTTGGTCCACATGGGTAAGCAAATGTCCCAGATGGCTTGATTGAAAAGCTCACTAATTATATATCTTTCCACTTAGGGCTGCAGTCAACATCTGGGCCTTCTGTTTTGACATATTGGCCCATTTATTTCTTCCTGTCAATTTGTGACACCTATAATCTTCTCTTCTCCTATGGTCTTTGTCTGGGATGGATTTCAAGGTTGTCCCATCCTCATAAAGTAAGACAGAAAAGCAATTTTTCCTTTTCTATTTCCTTAGAATCATTTTTTATTGATTCTATATATCAATAAAAACATATAAAAGGTATTTGTATTTTATAACTTATAAAATTAAATAATACAAAATTTGAGTATTGAGTACCAAAAAAACCACATTTGTGTCTAGTACATTTTCATGGCTGACTTTTGGACATGCTTCAGTTTTTAAATACTTGTTTTGTCAGAATTTTATTTTATTTTAGAACTGTTCTTAGAGAATATGTTTTTTTCTACAAATCACCAAATTTATTAATTTATTCTCTTATCATAAAGATACAATCCTCTTTCTAATATTGGTGATATTTATTTTCTTTTTTTTATTTCTGATCCATTGCCAAAGGTTTGTCTATCTCATGTAACTAGGTTTGTATTTGCTAATCTTCATTACTATGATTTAATAAATTTCTTCTCTACTTTTCTCAATTTTCTTTGGTTTTACTCTGTCCACTTTCTTGAATTAGATGTCTCATTTTTCTTTTAAATTAAGAGCATCTAGGAACTTTTTATTTATTTCCTGTGAGTTTATACACTCCTCCCTCAATATCAATGGGGAATTGGTTCTAGGCTTCTCCTGGAGACTCCTTTTTATGTAAACTGCTATAGCATTTGCATGGAACCTAGGCAACATCCTCCTGTATACATGAGTTACATCATCTCTAGATGGCTTGTGATTCCCAGTACAGTGTACCTCCTATGTCAACACCTGTTTTACTATTTTGTTTCGGGAATGATAATAAGTCTGTACATGTTGAAAACAGATGCTCTCTTTGTTGTTTTGGTGGATGGTAGGAACCTACTGTTGACTGAATTCATGGCCCTGGAACCCACCGACATGGAGGGGTGACTCTGTGACACTGTTTTTGACCTTACATTCAGTCTCATCTTGACCCATGAGTTTGGCAGGGGTTCTTTCCCGGGATCTGAAGTGAAGATGGAGCAATGTCTCCGTCATGTTCTCAGGGAAGGCGGATGCTCCCTTCTCTTCTCTCCCTCCCACTTCCTCCCTGACTTTGTCTTTTATCCAACCCTCCACCTCCATGGGTTTGGATTTTATGTTAACACTGATGGCCCCCAGATGTTATCTCTTGATCTTTATGGCTTCAAAATCAGGCTACCTCTGACCAAGATGGACACAAAACTCCCCTGCCTGTTTCTGGGCACATTTCATTGTCCAATCTTTCCAGTCTCCAGCCCTCAGTGTATGGTACATTACAATGTCCAAGCTTTCCAGTCTCCAGCCCTCAGTGTAAGGTACATTACAATGTCCAATCTTTCCAATCTCTGGTCCTTAGTGTATGGCATATTACAATGTCCAACCTTCCCAATCTTCAGGCCACAGTGTACTTCAGGTCTGTGGTAGTTAGACTTTCTTGAGTGCTAAGTTGCATATTTTAAGCAAGTCTATTTACATACTCATACGATGCATATGAACGTTTAAAAATAAGCATGATTTATCTAGAATTTCAAGATGTTTGTTGAAGGTCAGGTTATCTAGTCCGTCATCTTTTCGAGAATTTTCAGTATATTCCATTTACTGAGATCTTCTTCTGAGACAATTGTTATATTTGTTTGTGCCTTAATTGTAGAAACCTTAAGAACCACCTCCCCTTTAAGGTTCTTGTTTCAATAATTCAATTCTAGGGCAACTACCAGGCTGCCTTTGCTGGGTATAAATACCAGCTTCTCTAAGAAGTAATGGGCTCTTCGTTTGAGCTGAGCGGCACCATGGAATTGAACCCATTATAAAGCAGTTGTACCCTATATATTTACTCATTTAAAACGTGTGCTCTGGAGATAATCTGATAACATGCCATTGCTAAGATTACCGCTGCTCATCAGCTTCCTGGTTAAACGAGATGAAAACTCATATAATAGTCACTAGAGATAGGAATACAAGAACTTTAGGGCAGATTATGGTTCCCATTTCATAGGTTAGGACACCAAGGCACATCGAAGCATGAAAACATGCTGGGTTTCTAGTCCACAGACAGATCCCAGCAATGCATACTGTTTTTAGAGTCAATTCCCCTGACTTATAGAATGATGTCATGTCTATTGTACCACCCATAGGGTTTCAACACCCAACAACCAGCACTAATGCTTGGAGGTATTTCTGTGTGCTCAATATAGCCAGGTAACGACAGCTTTTAAATCCTGAGTGCATTCCCTGTCTGTTGTTATTGCAACAAATGAAGGCCATTCAGGCTGTGCTTACTGAAAAGGTATAAGCCATTGTGGTAAGCAACAGGAGAAGCTGGGTAGTTAAGTTTTCTTTGGGAGTATATGTCACACGTCAAGAGCGTGGGTCATGTTTCTTTATCACTAACCCAGCAGGGAACCAAAGGGCGTTTGCCACGGTTGGGCCAGCTTACCCTTCCCACTTCCACGAGGTTGGTCACCATGATGATGCTGGCAGTGTTCTCGTGCCACACCATCCTCCAGAAATCATAGATGGTCTCCTGCATGGGTCCTGCAGCGAAACAGAACAGAGACATCACGTTGCATCGGAGCATTGCTGGGACTTCAAGGGAGTCTGTGCATCTCCAGACGCAGATCCTCCGTCACTTTTAGCTGGATGCCCCTCTGCAGTAGCCACGCAGAAAAGAACTCCTAAAACTGCACCTAGAGCAATAGCCAATGATTGGAAATTCATGTCTTCCAATATCATCTGCATTTTGAGTTCTCTTTACTCCTCTTAAACCACTACCGTGAAAGAAAGTGATTTCTCCATCATTTAGTTATTTATCTCCATAATACTCAAGAGTGGGATTTAAAAAAATGGCTAACATTACTCTTGCTGCTAACAACTGGCAGCTATCCCAGGGCAGTGGCACAGAGAGTGAAATGAACCTCTGTAGGAAAGATGGCCTTTTCTTGTTTCTAATATTTTCTCTTCTTCGGTGCCATCAGTCAAACGAATCCCTGTTCTCTTTCCACGTGACTCTCTAAAGTGAGAGGAGCCAGGGATGTAAAGCAGCTGCCCTGCTTCCTGCCGAACGTGGAGCTTCCCGGCAGAAGGTGGCCAGGCGCATTACCCCGTTACCTGATCCCTTGAGATCTGAGCATCAGAACTCTTTCCTGTGGCTTGGCAGAAAAACAACCAACCAACCAACCAACCTCCCAAAACCAAAAACCAAACCAAACCAAAAAACCATGGGGGTGGGATATGTGTTACAAAATGCCAGTGCTGATATCACCAGTGCAGAAAGCTGGAATTGAAATGTTCTATTAATTCAAACCTTTATTTTTTTTAACATGCATATAATATACTTCAGTAATATCCACCCTGCCCAATTCTCCTTGGCCCTCCAAAGGTTCCCTCCCACCCCCATGTCCTATTCTTCTTCTTCACTTATTTTTAAAAAATAACTCATTGAGTCCAATTAGTGCTTCCTGTACATGCACAAGTGTGGCACCATCCACCAGAGCTTGAAAGAATAATACCCCAAGTGCCTCAAGCCCATGCATACTTGAGCCTATAAAACTGGCAGTGTACCGAAGACAAGAAAAAAACATGCAAGGAGATGAGAGAAATACAAGTTTAAAGGTTTGGGAAGGCACATCCTCTATGGAAAACCCCACAAATGCTCAGACACTTAGACCCCACCATCCTCCTGTACTATAGCATCTTGGCACTGGCAGGTTATTGACTCTGCAGGTGGTTGAATTTGAGGTGTGTGACCTGGGATACATTACTTGGTTACTGTGAGCCTCAACGCTGCCTTCTTTAGGTGACTATGCCAACACCTTTCAAGGTGATTTTGAGGACCCTTGGAATTCAAACATTTTATAAGCAACAAAGTGACAGGGGGAAAAGGGTGTCTTTGTTAACGTTCATCTCTACGTGCATGTCTGGACGCAGCCACAGCAGCACACCGAGGGTCCCCACACTCAGTCACCCGACTCCTCTGGACCAGTTAGCAATGGTTATGGTGTGGAGCATCTTGTCCATCTGTCCAGCTCATCCCCTGGCCTCTGGCACATGTGCTATCATCCCCTCCCATGCTCTTCAGAGAACACGGCCCTATGCTCCTGCCAAAGGGGACTCAGTTGCCCCATGTCTGTGTCTGATCCCTTTGGGGATGGGGACACACATGCCGCCTCCTGTGAAGCTACGCGAGCCATCTCAGGCATTCCCTGGGCACGTTCGTGCCATTCTCCTGCTGCAGAGGCTGGAGATTTCAGTGATTTTAATCTCAGGCTACAGGAGGGACAGGGAGACATCAGCTTCTATCAATCACCCATCCCCTCGCTTTCATTGTGTACTTAACAGCTTGTTACTTATTCAGTAGGAAAATTCTGCATCGCGTCTACCCCAATGTGCCATGGGCAAAGTCTTCCCAATGTGAAGGAAGCCCTGAAACAGCATGGTGGCCTCATCAGGCACACAGGCCTGTGCCACATACCAACGCACGAAGAAATAGTTCTGGTAACCATAATTACAGTGGATGAGTCAAGGCTTCCGGCATCTTCAAGCTTTCCTATCTATGTCCGCAGGAGATTTCCCAGGCGTATTTGAGACCATGACCCTTTGTTGTGCTTTTCAAAGTGCTCTTTGCCTAGTCCTTCGCAGCAACTAATACCTGTGATTATTGTGATTATTTAATGAAATCTCCTCTGGAGAGAACATGACATCTGGGTTTGGTGTGCTTCCTTATAGAATGCCCGTCACCCAGCAGTGAGTGTGTGCGTAAGGCTGTGTGCACATGAGGAATACGAGTGGTCAGTCGTATTTTTGACTCCCTTCTCAACTTATGTTCCTATGAGCATCCACAGAAGATCAAGGTCCCATGGTCTTCACCTCTTCTAGTGCTGGAAAGGGGTCTTCCTTTAGGGGGCTCATTTCAAACCCAGTGAGTGGGCTTATCACTCAGTCCTCAGGTACTGCCTTGGGGCACTGATATGCAATGGTTGCTCCTGGCTTCTAAGCAGACCATGGTCCCAAGTTTCCCTGCCCAAAGCTTTGCTTCCCAGCTTAGCTCAGTCCCTGACCCTGGTGGGCAAAGAAAAGTCCTACTTGCCAGTCACTCTCCACTGAGCTTTGAGTCTACTGCTGAGACGAACCCTGTCTCTAGGGTCACTGGGAATTTCTCTAAGGGCACAGGGAATTGCTTGTCTGTGGAGGTGGAATCCACAACAGTAAGCAAAGGAGGGTGCTGCAAGCTCTCTCTTTCAGATGCTGAGCCGGTGTGACCCGTGGCTCTGCATGAGGCTTACACGGCTTCTGGGTGAGTGGAAGCCACTGTGATTTCCTGTGGCAGAATATTTACAGATGTTCGCACAATGGGACAGAAGGTGGGGCTCAGCAGGTGTCCTCCTATGAGACTGTCTGTCATTTGAAAGGGTAAGGTATAGACATTTCAACAACACCAGCTCAGTAATACCTTCCATTTCCTTCACATTGGTTGGCACACACTGAGAAGGAAATGAGCGGAGGGCCGCTCACCGCCCCCCACCCCAGCAGCCTTGCATAGAATGAGGACACAGGAAGAAAGTTGGAATACAATAAAATACCCAAGTGAAAGACGCTCAAGGATGGACTCTATTGTGTAAGATGAGTTCTCTAGTTCACAGGAGGTGAGGGATATTACAAATTATAATTTCAAACCCGGGTAGGCAACATACACCACGTTCCTTTCACATCTGAATTTCTATACAGCATGTTTTCCTGTTAACTAAAGCTGCTGAGAAGTCAAGGTCCTCTGAACACTCACAGTGGCTTATTTGAGCTTTTTAAAAGCAAGGTATAAATACCAGCGCTGCTCCAGGATACGCAGAATAAAATTTAACATCTTTTAAGGGAGTTTTACTTCCTAGGCATGGTTTGAAGTACTTGAAGTGTAGTATCTCATTAAATTTAAAATTCACCATCCTATGAAACCAGACCTACCACCCTCGCCCCTGCCGTCGGATCAGAGACAGGCTCCGAGAAGCACAGAAAGTGGCCGGATCACGCGGCTAGTGAGTCAGGGAGGTGTCTTCCCCTTCCTTCCTATATTCCTTCCTTCCCAAGACAGGGTGGGTCTCATGGCAGCTGGCCTCCAACTCACCATCCTCTTTGCTCAGCCACACACGTACTAGACTTAAGAGGCTGGAGGGTGGCCTGACTCTATTCCATCCCAGGTCCTCCAAGAGAATAACTTAGCAAGCTTCCAGCAGACAGGTGTATACCCTATAGTCACGAGAGGAAGAGAGCAAAAAAACCCGTGTTGCCCCCGCAGAAAAGCCCTTTGCAAAGTGGTTGAACTTTTGCTGTTTGCTGGCCTCCTGTTGAGACAGAATAACATTCATCTTCATGAGCACTGCAAGCTCTGGAGTTTCTCTGCCAGCCCCTAGCTCTTCGGAGCCACCCAGAGGTTTTGCCAGATCACAGGCTTCCTGTCTCCAATGTCACCTACCTATGCCTGATGGCCGCAGCCTTTACGTGTAAAAAGCCCAAGTGGTTTACACCCCTCAGCCCCCTCCCTGTTCCTTAGCCACCCCTCGACACACACACACCATGAAAACCAGCAAACTTGACCCTGCTAATCTCATCTCCTGTTTGCTCTTTCCTAATAGGTATGGAGCACAATGCCAAACGTGTTCTTCCCCACAGGCCTCTTTGTGGGCCCTTCCCTGTGTGCCATTCAGAGCCCACATTTCACACCTGTTTCAATTCAGTAGGCTAGAAACCACTTCTTCCCTGAGCCACTGTCCCAAGCCCTTCACGACACTTGATGCCCCTCCTGGGGACAGTGTGGTTTCCTTGGAAGTTCTCTTCTGTGAACGGTCTACGGGTCTGTGCACTGGCCCCCACAACACAGGCTCAGCCTCAGCCTGGTTTTGGAAGCTCGGTATTTTGTCTGGGATCTTCCTAGTGACACCAGGGGGCAAGGGTGAGCAGTGCCGGTACCTCCCTCTGTCCAGAGGCCTGTCATCGTCTAAGGAAGAGATCATTCTCAGCACATGTCCTTTCACAGCGGGTGCAGGACAACTTCCGACTGCGCTATGCAGAGCCTCGGAGACACGGGGACCTTCCAAAGGCACAATGGATGCCTTTTCTAGTATTATCTCCCAGGTGCTTAATGTCTATGTGGACTCTTCAGAAAGCTACCTCCCCGAGAAGCCTGCATGCCTAATTGGCTCGCTTGCCCTAAACAAGACCTCTGCTCATCTCGATGTGCTTGTGGGCTTTGCCCGGGAGTAAAAACCACAGGAGTGGAAAAAAAATACGGCTGGAATATTGACCCTAGAAAGACAGGGCTCCCTGCCTTCCCAGAGACCTTGCTGCGAGGGTCAAACTTGGTATTTGGGTTCACTGTGGGATGCCCTGAGTTTGGTTCTCCTAAAGTGCTAGGAGCTGCAATTATTGTCTTTTAAATGGAACCAGAATGTCTTCCAGGGCGCCTCATTTTCTTCCATTAGATGCAGGGATAGGGTTTCATGTGTTTTCTTTTAGATTTGGAGATTTGGTTTGCTGTGATCTGTGTAAGACAGTTAAGATATATCTAACACATATCACAAAAATACTCATTGTAGTTTACAGAGATCCTCATTTTATCTGGGAAGATATATAATATTACCTGCCTGCAATGGATAAAATCACATGCTAGAGAAAAGATTTATGTTTTAAATTATTTTTATGTGTGCATATGCGTGTGTGTGTGTGTGTGTGTGTGTGTGTGTGTGTGTGTGTGTGTGTATGAGTCACAGCTCACATATGAAGGTCAGAAGACAGCTTATGAGAGTTGGTTTTCTCCTTCTATCATGTGCATACTGGGGATGGAACTCAGGTTTTCAGGTTTAAGGCTGAATGCTTTTGCCCAATGAGCCATCTTGCATGTCCTTAGTTTTAGCTATAAACTCAAAATTCTGAAAGAAAGGCACATAATTTTTTCAAGCTTTCTTTTGGGGATGCAAGAAAGATGTCTGGAGACCAGAAACTATAAATGGATTGAATTGTGGATAAAGTGAGTGGAAGGATATCACACTGGTGCATAAGCAGGGGTATGCCACTGAAGACTTGCTGAGCCTTATACACGACCCTGATGAAGAAGACTGAGAGTAAAGGCTGGGTAGCAGGTCCTGGGCGAGGTGGACTGTCCTGTAGTTGTGACTTGTTACCATCTGAGAGAGGAAGGGGACACACAGGGGCCCTCTTGGGAAGAGATGGGCTTTTTGGAAGAATTGTGTGTTTATGGGAAGAAGACAGATATTAAAGACACACACGGGAAGACATAACTCTCCCGACGGATCCTATGCCTGGGTGAGGCAGAGAGAGAACGGGAGAGGATGTGGTTGATGATCTGAGTAGATCTAGGGTGGAAACTGCACTGTGGAGGTTCCTACTGATGTGGCTCAGCCGTCACTGTGACCAGGTGTCAGCAACCATAGAAAAGAGAATGGGAGGAAGTGGGCTGAGAGGTGTAGAGACGGGGCTAAGTCCAAGGATCATCTGAGCCTCTTGCATATTTCAGAACATGTCAGCGTCTAGGCTAGACAGGGGAAATTGGCTCAGAAGGTACAGGGACAACGAGAACACAAACAGTGACTACCAAGAGAAGCACTGTGTGCCACAGTTATTCAGAGAAGGAGAAGTCTGGAACTGGGAGGTGGCTCAGTGTATAAAAAGTGCTTGCCACTCCAGACAGACAAGCCGAGTTCAATCCTCGGAACCCAGTGGTGCACATCTGTAATCCCAGCCACACTCCTAGGATGAGACAGGGGAGACAGGAGAACTGGCCAGATGCTCGCTGGCCAGATAGCTAGCCCAGAGAAGGCAACACAGGACACACAGAAAAGGAGACATGTTTGTCAGAGACAGCAGACCTCCAAAACTTGCCTTCTGGCCCCCATGGGGCACCTCTCTCTTTTCTCTCTCTCAAACAGATAATTAAAAAAAAAAAAAAAAGAGGAAGTGTTATTTATAAAAACAGAGAGGGGTGGGGTTTGAAAATACTATGATACACTAAGACCCTTTGAATGAGTAGAGATATCTAGCTAGGGGCTGTCCCATATCATGCTCGATTGCTGATGGGGTGTACAGAGGTGGTACAAAGGCAGAGGGAGGGGGAGGGACCCTGAGGTGGCAAAGCCTACAGAGAGTCCAGGGTACTTGGCTGGCATTGGCTCAGCCAAGGTTTTGGTGGGCTCTTTAGGTACAGGTTCATTCCATTAGCACAGAAGACCATGTAAGGGGCAGCATGGATGTGAAAAGAGCCAAGCCTGAGATTTATGCATTAATTGTAAAGCTCCTGCTACATACGTAAAAGCGGCCCTAAATTTTTGATCCGTTATCGGTACCGTTGCCGTTGGCGATAAACTAAAATGGGTATTATAAAGTCAGCCATTCAACAGTCAGAGAATTAGACATCCCTTCAGTGGCTTCTGAGTGAGTTTTTATTGCAAAACTTTATGTGATTTTTCAGCACGATACTGCCACAACACTCAGACTCATAATTTCATATTTAGTAGCTTTTCATTTTTTTTTTTTTTTTTTTTTTGCGGAAGCCAAACGTAAAAGGTAAAATGTGCCACTGTGCCTTACAGACCGAAGTGGTAATGTTGACATGGAGAAGAGCCGACTTTTGCATTAATAATCCTTAACATCACTTATTCGATAGATGCATCTGCCCTCCCCCGAGGCTACTTATGGCAAAATGTAGAATTTATGAATCATCTTTGGTTTCAGCTGTAGGAAAAAAAAAGCAGAACTGAGATGACTGGGTACATGAGGTATGATCTGCTCATTTTCCAAACTCAAAGACTATTGCGAGAAAATGACTAAAAGAAACAAGGAAGTCCATCATGTACAAGGGCCAAGGCACAGAGTTATTCTGGGATGGAGGGAACTGGGGAGTATACGATTGAACCCGAGTTTGACAATGGACATGGTTGCATGACGAAATATTGATTTTGAAGCACAGCGCTGAAGCAAAAACCCCTTCCTGTCTAGAATTATGGGGTTATTGTTCACCAGTCCCCTGGAATCTTAATCCGTGAGTGTACAAGAGGAGGAACTTGGCATCAGAGCCATAATAAAATGTAACTTTTTTTAGAAGTGTTGTCAGAAGCTGTGACCACAGTGAGGTTAGACAGTGTTTGACTTTATAAATCCCCACGGTTTCCACACAATGGCTGTTCCCCGCATTCCCTGCAGGAGGTTTCCCTGTCCATGGCTCGCTCACTCTGACTGCAGAAACATGGTTGCTGTCTGTACTTTTTTTTCCTTTTCTTTTATAATTTAATTTTACATATCAGCCACGGATTCCCTTGTGTCGCCCCCCCCCCCGCTGTCTGTACCTCTACAGACGCTTGCCTGTGTGTTACTCTCAGACCCGAGGCTTGGCCCCTATCTCCTGCCGTACCGCCCAGTCATTTTTTTCCCCTCTACACCACACTGGCTGCGTGCCGATTGTCCATTTCACCCACACCCCTCCTTTCAGGCTGAAATATGAAATGAAATGATTCATGCTTTTCTCTTAGTAGTTTCGGGAGTATTTGTTTCTGGGTGTCACACAAACATATGAACCTCTAACTCAACAGTGAAAGGCTAAGTTGGATTTAATTAGGAGTAAGTTATAAATGTATAAGCCCCTGCCCATACATACATACATACATACATATATACATATATCCTCAGAAACTTCTGTCCGTGATTTCAGTTATAACTCTTCAACTCTTATTTAGGTTAATAACTCAGTTATTAACTCCCTTAAATTTTTTCAATTAAAAACAATTAGGAAATACTTTAATATACACAAGTCTGAGGAATTACACAGCACATACTGGTTTTTTTGATAGGTGTGTATGTACATATGTTTGTGTGGGGTTTGTGGATACCTGTGGGCCTGACATGTGTGTGTGTGTGTGTGTGTGTGTGTGTGTAGGTCAGAGGACAACCACAGACATCTTCAGGTGCCCTCTACGTTTTGTTTGAGACAAGGCCTTTCACTGGCCTGGACCTTCGCCCTGTAGGCCAGGCTGGTTGGAATTGCCTGTGCCTGCCCTCCATACAGCCACTGCTGGGACTGCAGGCACATGCCTCCATGCCTGCCTTTTACGTGAGTTTTGGGGGTCTGAATTCACGCCTCCTGCTTATAAGGCCAGCACTCAACCTACTGAGCCACCCCCCAAGGCCCATATTTCTCTTACTAAAGATACATTCAACTGATCACCGTGGTCTTCCTTAGAAGTCCTAAGATAGATAATTCTAGTCTTTCCTTTCTCATTTTAAAAACTATTATTGTCTAACATTATGTGTCGTAAGTTTACCCCTCTACAATTAGCCATTATTAAAATTCCTTTCTTCTTTCTTATGTTTATATACTTTCATTGGTTTTGTTTTTCTTGAATTTATCTTTACTAGAATAAAGTTTAGGAACTTCTATAATATTATTAACTACATCTTAAGTCCCAGTAAAAATTAAAAAAAAAATGAATAAAAAATTTTCTTTAAAGATTTATTTATTTATTATGTATACAGTGTTCTGCCCAAATGTATGCCTGAACACCAGAAGAGGGCACCAGACCTCATTACACATGGTTATGAGTCACCATGTGGTTGCTGGGAATTGAACTCAGGACCTCCAGAAGAGGAGTCAGTGCTCTTAACCTCTGAGCCATCTTTCCAGCCCAGGATGAAGGAATTTTTACGAATGTAAACTAATTTCTGAATACTACCTTTCTTTGCCTACCCAGAACCCCAACATCTTTACATAAGAAAATGAAATAGTATCTTTGAGATGGAAACACGCTTTCTTGTGGCGGGCATAGAAGATTCTTTTGGTTGTGTTTGTACGTGCACACTGTATGCATGTGTTTGTGTGTGAGAGTGTGGGCATGGGGAGGGTTTCAAACATCTTTTTTCCAAGGTGAAAAAATGCTGCTTCCAGTTTTTGATGACGTTAATTGCCTATTTAACCCAAATTTACCTTTGTTCAAAAGTTCATGGTGATGACAATCTTTATACTTTGAAGGGAGTATAGGATGTGGGTGAAACTCAAGTGATTCTCGTTGGTACAGGAAGGAAGCCCCGACAGAGGCAGAATGGACTGCTTTCATGATAGTCTGGGAGTATCCTGTGGCTATGCACTGTGTTTAGGATAAAGCCTGGCTTATCTCTGCCACTGAGAGATGTGTGTTGGGGTTGGTAACATTGTAAGGTGAGTAGAGCTGTAGCTAATGTTGA
Organism: Peromyscus maniculatus bairdii; assembly: GCF_049852395.1. Taxonomy (NCBI): domain Eukaryota; kingdom Metazoa; phylum Chordata; class Mammalia; order Rodentia; family Cricetidae; genus Peromyscus; species Peromyscus maniculatus. The sequence goes on from NC_134864.1 coordinate 24,817,898, forward strand.
CTGAGAGGCTGCCAGCAAACCGGGTTTCCAAGCTGCACACTCTAACTCTATAGTAACTCTATAGTAACCATATAGTAACCATATAGTATTGGTGGAAGTATTAAGGCACCTCCACATAGTTAAAAGGGAGGTTTATTCAAAGCTGGAACAGCTACCCACTACAATATAGTAACCATATACTAACCACATAGTAACCACATAATAATCACATAGTAACCACTCTCCTTTAAGGATTCTGGGTAGAGGGGGTCTTGGACCACTTCCTGATACCAAGCATGTCTGCATACAGAAGGAAGGTTCGGGCCAACATTCAAAGATCTGATTGCGATCATGCTGTGTAAGCAAAGTATAGTTAGAGTGCAATCAATGATGGGGAACGGCTGACGTAGCGTTGCAATGTTTCAGAGCATCTCTGGGAACCCCATCTAGATGGGATCGTTATTTGGGTTCACTCTCTACGGACTACACTCAGCATTGTTCCGGAATCATGCCTCCACAACAGCTGAACCAACCCTTTCAGCTTGCAGTGGTACCCCTGTGGCTGGGAGTGCAGAGGTTTCTGCAGAGCTTGATATGGAAGGCAGAGGCAGACAAAGCAGATCTGGTACAGATTAGGCCCCTGACGAACAACTGTAACACAGCTGAGAATCTAAGAGGTGGTGCGTGTTGGATCACAGTGATCTGTCTACAGGACTGAGCCAGTCAGTCATGGCTTCTGCTGGGACTTTCGGTCCCGATCCCTGGCATAGGCTACATGCCATGTGCAGGGGGAGCTGGGAGGAGCCACAGGACCAAGTGCTTAAAGCCACAGAAGGGAGGGACCGTGACCCATGTCCACACCACAGGAGACTCCCACTGGCTGTGGCCCAGGGCCTTCATTAGTGTTGGTCTCCAAAGAGAACGCTCAGAAACTGAGGCGAGGTATTTGTGCAGGCTGCATGGAGGGGAGCAGGGAGAGAACAAGAAGAACGGCAGCTCTCCGCATGGAGTGGTTTGGCAGCCCGGAGGACCTGGCTGCCTTCTGTCACAGAGAACAGCAGAAAGAAAGCCCTGCTGCATTCCCATGCTTCAGGGGCGACTGCCAAAGGAATAAAGGCTTTCATTAGCTCCCATCCTCTTTAATTAAGCCTTCCTCAGTACACAAGTGGGATCCTCTTTTATTTAACAAAAAAGAGACTCAATCTAATAAATGAATAAAACAGAGATAAATTGGCTCCCAAGACATAGCTGAGGGCAGGTACTCTCAAATGTTCTATGGCAGGGTAGGGACCAGCGTCAGGAAATTTCCAGCAGTGAATTTTAGATAAGTCAAGAGACAGAGGAAACTGAATTGACACTCTTTTTTTTTTTTAACCCACCAAACAGGACAGATAAACTGTCTAAAGAAGTCCTGGACTGTATAGCAAGCCCACGAAGTAGGCATCATGCTACCATCCCAAGACAAGCTCCACACTGCCATGCTGAGGTCACTGGTGACCTTGTGACCCTGTGCTCAGCCCAGTGTTTGGTAGAGGAACCAAGTTGGTTGTTGAGCTTTGAATGGCCTGGCATTTTAAAGGAATGGCTTGGCTTTGCCAAGGGTCCATGGTGTTGAGACCCAGGAAAGCAGGCACCAGGGGACGTATGTGGAAATGAAGTTATAACTCTTTCCTTTCAAAGGGATGAATCTGAAAAAAAAAAAAGAGGTGACCTCAAGCATCTATGTATTTAATTCCCCCGTTGAACAAAATGTCCCTTAGAGTAAGTCTGTCACATGGTATTGATTTTCCCCTCAGCTGTCCACACAGTTGATAGCTACTTCTGCATAGATGATCCAGGTCCTCATACAGGGACAAAGGTCACTTAAATACATTTCTTTCTCAAGTTCCAACTCTTTGTACTAAAAATCCCCCCAAGTCAAAGAGGACAGACTGGGAAATTATTTTTTTTTATTTTTACTAATTCTAAAATTTTGTACTTGGTGTCTGTCTTTTTAACTTCAAATAAGGTATAGACCTAAATTCCTCTTAAAGATTTAAAAAGCTTTTGGTGTGACGGTTTCAAATTTAGTGTGGGAGAGAGATCATGCAATGTTCATCTCTCAGTTTCTGGCTGATTTCAAATACCATATTTTCAAAAATCCATCCATTCCTCAATAAACACACTGGTTCCCTATCTTGGCCATTACGAGTGATGCTGTAATGAACATGTGAATTGTGTGCTCCAAATAGCTATTAGAATAAGATCTTCAATGTCCTTCCCACAAAAGGATGATAAACATCTGGGATGATGGACAGACTAATTATCCTGGTATGATTACTTTACAATGAGTATGTAGATCGAAATACTATATTCCATAAATATATCAAAATGAAGTAAAAAGAAAATTAAAAATACAAATAAAGAGCATTTATGCATGATTGTCAGCCATCTTTACATTATTCTGTGTGAATTAAGCTTAAGCTCCATTGTTTAGGGACACACTTCTGTCCCATAAGAACATAGGTGGATGGGATCTCATCCCTCCGCTTATTACATTTCTTTTTAGTCTGAACATGTCTTTAAGTGTTCTCAGAGCAGGTTTACTAGGAATACAGGCCGAAGAGATCAATCTGACCATTGGTCAATTAGGCCAATAACTTCGGATATAAACTTGGGTTGTTAAAAGGAATTTTATGGATAAACTGTCACTGCAACTGTGCATTCTAAGAAAGGCAGAAACAAGTACATGGTGTAGCATGCCTCCCAGAGATGTGGCTGGAATCCTTAGTATGGTGATCACTGTTTGTGGGAAAAATCATACCAAATTTTCTTTTTCAAAGCGTCGGTCTCTTTAGTGTTGGAAGCTGAAGCGTGCTCTACTTTACTAGGCAATGTTTTTAAACAAGTCTAAGACAGGACCTAACAAATGAATCCATAACATGCTCTGCAACTGGCTGATGGCATAGGAACCCCTCAGGGCAAACAAGACCAACAGGAACAGAGAAGCTAGAGGGGAAGAGCATAGCACGTTGGTGCTGGGGAGCGGGGTGCAGAGAAACAGAAGCTGTCTTACAACAAGAAACAGCCAATCCATTCAAAAGGCAGTAATTCCATAACGCCTTACACGGTAATTTCCTCTAACAGAACCCTTGGTTCTGATAGGTTGACCTTCTGAATGCTGGCTGTCAGCTGCTGTATACTCCTGTGGTCTTTTGCTACCAGCAGCTCTCCATATGTATATACCATTTACATGGATGAATTTAATCCTCACCATCTGAGGTACTGGAGTTCGGGGGTCTGTTCTGTTTCCTGTGATTGGCTTCCTTGTCTAGCACCTGTAATAGCATCTATGATTCTCTCCATTTACCATGCATTTCCATGTTATGGGTACATGTAATCTCATGATTACATCTCAATCTGATGGGCACACATAACTGGATAGTCTAGAAGATGGTTTCTTATTTAACTGTACAATTTTTATGAACAGACACATACTAAAATATGCTTCATACTAGGTCCATGTGGACTGTAGACTCTTAGAGGTCTTGTTCTCTATCCTTAGCCACTGATGAGGCAAAATGGCAAAAGTATCCTCATAGAACTTTCATAGAATGGAACTGCAGGTGCCTGGCCTTGTTGGATCAAAACCCTTCAGAAGAATTATAGCGAACTAGAAATGATAGCGCAGGTGTCTGGCCTTGGTATATCTTAGTCCTTCTAGAGATCAACACCACCCATGTTGCCCTAAGCTTCCTCCACTGGCACCTCCCCACTCTGATTCAAATAACAATTAACACTTTGTGTTTATTTCTATACCAGTTTTTTAGGCTCAATAGACTAATTATATACAGGTCCTGAGATTCAGGTGACTAACAGAAAAAGGCTGTTAACTGACTAACCATGTCTGGATATTATTAATCACATAAAACAGTACATGTATTCTCTGCCTTTTCCTTAAATCTCTCATTGGTTTAATTTCTTTCCTCGTAACCTTTGTAGCGATCCCTTTAAGAGATAGCCAGGACTTTTTACAACCTACAGCTGTTGTCAATCTCCAATTAAGCTGACCAAGTCTTTGCCAAGCGTGACTCTTATCAGAATATTTGTCCCTGAGAGTGTACTTTGTAGTTTTTATTAGCAGGTTGTTAATGAATGGATATGGATATACATATACATATATATATTCATATATACAAATACATATATATATATATATATTCATATATACAAATACATATACATATATATGTGAGAGGGGAACAAAGAGGAGAAGAAAGATGGAAAGAACTAGATAGACATGAGAGGACAGCAGGAGGGACTGAGAGGAGCTAAGTATGAGAACAGAAAAGAAGCTGTGTAAATAGAACTGACCGAGAAGAATAAAGGGAATGGACTAAAGAACTCAGTGTGCTTAGATTCATTGAATACCCCTCAGATTAGATTCCCAGCTGGTTGTTAGATTCTTCCATGGACTCTGGGAGAAAGCAATAGGGGCAGGACCTCTATTTTTTTCCAATAGGCTAAAGCAGGACTCTCCTAAAGTCAGTTTTTAAAATGCAGCTAAACAATAAAACTGCTTTGTGCAGACCCCCTTGGCTGCCCATCAGGAAGCCAGCAGGAGTTCTCTCAGTCAGGTGAAGAAGTGTGGTTCTTAATGTGCTGCATCCCACCTGAGGCCCACTCCATGGGTTGCAATTTGATTGTGAAATATGATCGGTTCTGACCTAGCCTAGCCACTGGTACACTTTTCCGCCCCTTGCTGTGAGCTGAGTGTTTGAAATCTCTCTGTCGTGGCTCTAAGCGGGCAGCAACAGATTCCTAAGGCCCTCTGATTTGCTTAGTCATGAATCTTACATGTTACAACTGTATGAATGTATCATTCAGACGTGATGATGCTCCTATTGGACCATCCATCTACTGACTTCTGGACAGAAAATAATTAACACAGGGTGGACAGGAATAACATACTGAAAAACAAAAAAAACCAAAGAGATAGCCCCTAACACAAAACAGGCTAGGCTTGTAGATTCATGACTTTGAGTAAATTTCTTTCAGAATTATGTTAGTACTAAATATTGAGGGACACAGAGTAAGGAAGGATGTAAAACTTTTGTCTTTCATTAGTCCTTACTGCCTGTTTTGCTGGCTTCTTAGAATGTAGAAGAAGTATTTGTGGTCCATGAGCAGACACCAACTACCTTTCTTACTGGCCATCTGGGCCACTAGTAACACGATGCTTGTGGCATACATAAGTAAGGGGAATCTAGTTTTCTTTTATTTTATTATTATTTATTTTTTCCTTTTATTTTATTTTACAATACCATTCAGCCACGGATTCCCTTGTTCTCCCCCCTCCTGGCCCCCCCCATTCCCACCTCCTCCAGGGCAAAGCCTCCCCTGAGGACTGAGATCAACCGGGTAGACTCAGTCCAGGCAGGTCCAGTCCCCTCCTCCCAGACTGAGCCAAGCGTCCCTGCATAAGTCCCAGGTTTCAAACAGCCAACTCATGCAATGAGCACAGGACCCAGTACCACTGCCTAGATGCCTCCCAAACAGATCAAGCCAATCGACTGTCTCACCTATTCAGAGGGCCTGATCCAGTTGGAGGCCCCTCAGCCTTTGGTTCATAGTTCATGTGTTTCCATTCATTTGGCTATTTGACCCTGTGCTTTATAGGAATCTAGCTTTCTAATCCCAGCATTCCAGTCTGAAGGTATGGCTCCCACTGGCAGTGTCACAGGTACCACCAGTGTGGGGCGCTCTTGTGCAGCACACTCTGTGGTTACACAAGGTCTCCATGGTCTGGCCGCAGTGCACTGGGCATGGCCTTCTCCATGAAGGTCAGGCCTCCACTTGCCAGGCTTCAGCCACCTCGGGATGCTTCTGCTCATTACCACCTGGCAGTCTGAAGGCCGAGGCGGCTACCAAGCAGGGAAGTATCATTCAAACTCATTCTGCGCAAAGTGGTTTTGCTAGTGTTATTTTCTTCGGAGAGACATCTCCCTTGGGTGTGGAGAAAAATCAATCAAGGAAAGCTCTGAAGGACAGTGTGTAGAGCTGGTTATTTAGTCATAGAAATCTTGAACATTCCAAAGAGATTTAGTTATATGATGTTTATGCCATCTATGGTAACACGAGGTACCAATTAAGTTGCTGGATAGGTAAGCTAAGGGAAACTTTGGATAGTTAACAACCAAAATTTCACAGGCATTATAAGAAGCGGCCAGTTCCAAACATCATCAATGTGATTAAATCAGACGCCGTGACACCTGCTTCAGAACATTTGGAAAGCCTTCAGAATCATGCCAGAGAGCTAACGGTGTGTGCCTGAAAGCACGGATGAGTTTAGTTTGGAGACAGCAGGATCCAGAAGGTTCTGAGAATCAATTATTCTCGCCTGGCTGCAGGAGACTGCACCAGGCAGTGCTTTCGGATGGTCCTGGCAGCCATCGTGTGGAGCTAGCCTGTGCCAGCTTCACACTGGGCACTCTACGGGAGAGTGTGCATGTATAGGGCTAGCCTCTGCCAGCTTCACACTGGGCACTCTCTGGGAGAGTGTGCATGTATAGGGCTAGCCTCTGCCAGCTTCACACTGGGCACTCTCTGGGAGAGTGTGCATGTATAGGGCTAGCCTCTGCCAGCTTCACACTGGGTACTCTACAGAAGAGTGTGCATGTATAGGGCTAGCCTCTGCCAGCTTCACATCAGGCACTCTCCAGAAGAGTGTGCATCTGACTAGTTAAGAGACCTTGGAAGGAGCTGTTACTAACTACAGGCCATACAGAAGGAACAGCAATTAGAGACAGGGCAGGGGCAAGTTCTCATGACCTGGACACAGAGTCCTTGGTTGTGATAGGAGAGCATGGACTGTGTTTTGGGGGCCATTCAGGCTCTTCATGAAGCAAGCCATTGCTATTAGGGAGGGACAAGGCCCTACAGTCTATCTTGGCTCCACCCGGGGCTTTTCACCCACAGCACCGCCAGCAGCAGCACAACACCACAGGGAGGAGTAGCCAGATGTAGCTGCTTGTCTGAGGATTAAGTAAATCTGGTTCCCTGTTTGTGTTTTTGACAGCAACATTTCAAGTGCGGTCATCCTTGCTGTCCCTGGTGGGCTGGGGCAGGAACTCTTCAGGTTGCGAACATCTGAAGATACCCAAGTCTCTCACAGCCAAAGGTGCTGTGATTTGCACCTAACCTCTGAATGCTTTAAACCAGCATTCAGGCTGTGCACAGAGTTGCTACACAGCATTGTTTGGGGGATAATGACAAGGCAGAAAGCTCTGGACACACACAATGCACACTCCCCCCCGAATATTTCCAGTTCACGCTCAATTGATCTGTGGGTCTGGAACCCACAGATAAGTAAATTCCCAGCTGTTTTTCCTAGGATGTAATGCTCCCCCAGTTTGGTCCTTAAAGACTCTTAGTTCCCAGCTTGGTACTACTAGGGGAAGACGTAGGTGGAAGCTTTAGAAGGGATCACAACATGTGAGCTCATAGGTCATTAACGGATGTTGGGACCCAAGCCATTCTCTTCTTTCCTTTTCTGTTTCTCTAGCATGAGGTGATGAAAGTCTTTCACCGTACCCTTGTAATGACATACTGTGTGGTCATAGACCCTAAGCAACACGGGCAATCAGTCATAGACTAAAACTCCTAATGTAGTAAAATGAACCTGTTTACTTTATGGTTGATTGTCTCAGGTCTTTTGTTGTGATATTGTAAAGCCAAGACAAATAGATCACCAGAAACAAAGATTAACTTAAAAATTTAGAGAAATACATGTTCTTCAGCCTTGCTGGGTCTTCTCTGTGTGTCAGCACCTCTTTAGCTCATCTCACATCTATTCACTAAGTTATCTTTTAGGATGACCCACACACCCTTCATAGATGAGCATCCTCACGTGCTGTAGAGACCATCACACAAAGACTGTTGCCATGATGACCCTTCTGAGCATTTCCTCTAGCTTTCTTTCATTTCCCTTACTGAAAAGGATTTGCCTTCTACCTTGGAAGTGTGTTTCCTACTACCAGATCTTCAATCATGACCATTTATCATTCTCAAGTCCTGTTGATCTGGAACCATCTCAGTAGAACAGCCCCACCTATTGCCAATTTCACTAACACTTCACCTGTGCCTCTCACTGGAGTTCTGTGCATCGTGCCTACCTAGATACATGCAGGCCACCTCACAGCTGCCCCCTAAACTTAGCTACTGGATTAACTGTGACTCCCCAGCAGAGACTCCCACAGTTCTGTGGACAGACAGGAGTCAAAACATACTTATTAAAGGTCATTCTTCTTCCCCATCTCTCTCCATATCCACTTACAGGATATAGAATATATTCTTGCAAATGTCAGACTAATTCCTAAAGCATTTAGACTGAATTCAATAGTGAGCCAGTGGGCACATTTCTTTAATGATCTCAACATGAAGTTCCAAATAAGTGCCTACAGCACCAAAACTTCTGTTGGGAAAATAAGGGCACATGCGTCAATGGTTCAGAACATAATATATCACATGTAAAATACTTTCATGAGGGTGGGGGTGATAAGCTTGAAGTGATTCAGACTAGCAAGCAACAAGAGACAGGCACAAGAGCCGAAATAAACTTACCCTGGGTTGCGATATAATGATTGGGTCGATGGTAGCCCTAAAAAAAAAAGTGAGAAAGAATATTTGATGAATTTAAAGTCGATGGGTTGGACAGAAGTCACACACTGAGTCTGTGGAAACGACCATGCATTCAAACACCAACCCCGGAAGCACTCGATAGTTTAGTTGCCGGACACAGGATCACTCAGTTTGTCTCATCAAGTGAAGGGGCATCAAGTACGGCCCTCTGGATGGTGTGCAGGAAGTGCAAGGAGCCTCATTACACACTGGCTATGAGATGATGGATGAGCAGCCAAAGCTATCAACTTATGGATTCTCTGAACTAAAATGACCAAGACCCTTATGAAGGTGCGAATGCCTGGGAATATGCGATAGAGCCTTGTCTGCATTTGGGATATCATTGGCCAGGTGCCAAGCACTTAACACATATTCTGTTCTATCAGTGTAGACAGTTCCGTCAATAGCAATGCTCAGAACCATTCTCAAACACTGCTCGTACCATGACACAATGCTACAGCAAGAGCTGGGGTTTAAAGTAGAGACTGTACGAGACCCCTCCCTTTACTCATGACCCCAAAGGAAGCAGGACAGATTAAACTGGACCCAAAGAAACTGGGAGGCAAAGATATCACAGGAGAAGTTATCTGGGAAAGATAAAAGTCAGTTCAGAGAAAATTACTTCTAGTAACATACTGCATCACGGTGGACCTTAATACATTTCTGTCCCTGGAGATTACCCTAAATATTGTTCTCAAAGATAACTGGAAAACAGAAAAAAAAATTGGAGAGAAAATACAGATTCCTCAGACACCTTAAATGCCCATCGGTTAGATTATTTTTTGCTCTTGAGTCAGCAGCAATGAATAAGAAAGGCAGAAATTCTGCAACACAACTGACTTGCCTCACATCTCAAAAGACAGAATTGAGATCAACATTCATAGAATTCCTTAGAGAATTACTCATTTGTCAGCCATTGAATGCCACAAGGGAGAGAACTGACTTCCTCATTCTGCAAGTTTACTGCCTTAGGAGGCCAGGAGACTGGAGGAACACATGGGATGAACTGAGCTAGCCCACGCTGTCTCAGGCTAGCCCGCGTTACTAACCGCCTTAGTCATTGTTCAGTTCCCATCTGTATCACTGATCAGCTGAAGATCCCCTTAAAATCCCGTGCTGATTGGTTTGTCAACTTAATACAAACCCGGACATATCTGAGAAGTGGAATCTTAATTGAGAAAAAAAAAATGCCTCTAAAAGATCAGCCTTGTAGGCAAGTCTGTAGGGCATTTTCTTGATTAGTGATTGATGTGAGAGGGAATAGAATGAGACACTTTGGGAATGGGAGCTAAACAAAAGTCATTTGTGTTTCATGTCTCCCTTATCCACACAGCCTAAAGGCAATCTGTACAGTAATTTAATTCTGCGGCAAACCACGCTGGTGTGTTATGGCTGAAGGTGTAGGGAGGCCCTTCGTCACTGGTGACACTAAGCTGTGTGTTGTGCTTTGACTGCAGTTTGTCACATACGGTGGGTGTGGCATCTGCCAGTTGTGTGGCCTTGGGTCAGCCCTGAAAAAGTTTGGACTTTGGAGGATTTCTGGATTGGGGGATTAGGGGTGCTTAACATGCATGTGGCTACGATGGGTGCCTGGAAATGCTAATGGAATGAAAACCTGGCCTAGCACAGCCACATGCCTGGGAATGCTGAGGAAGTGAATCTGTTCTCCGAGGTGTGTGCCTGGCACGGCCTCATACAGTACCCTGGATTTCCTACCTCTGAATTCATTCATTCTTTCAACTGAAAACAAGCTGTCTTTTAAAGAATTTATCCTAATGTAAGACATTAAGTTAACATGACGCAGAATGAACAAGGCAGCCATCTTCAATAATTAAACAGCCTGCATATTTAATGACACGCCTTGCCTGCCTTGGAAGTCCTGGTGAACAGCTGTGGATGACTTTGAAGGCAACTTAAAAGTACAGCGACAAGAGGCTGCAAATCACCGCATTAGGAATTAGATGGTTTTGTCCCATTAATATGCAAACATTTTTTTTAAGTTGTTGACAAAAATGTAAAAAATATCTTTTTAGTCCGCCTAAGCATGCGTAAATGAAGGGGGTACAGAAAGAGACTAAGATGTTCATCCCCAAACAGGCTCACTTGAGACGGCAGTGACTGCACTCTGTGGAGTGTGGGGAACACTGACATTTGCTTGTGGATGGTCACTGACACATGGCTACTAACTGTGCAGCAGATCTGGGGTGTGACGTGTGTCAGAATGTCTGGATTTATTGATAATTTTAAAATACATACATCGATGTAATTGCCATTGATATAATCCGAATTGTTGTCACCTTCCAGCATCTGCAGCCGAACCCGTGAGTGATCATCTGCAAAAGGAAACAGAAGACAGCCATGAACAAAGGCGACCCCAAGGCTGCCCTCAGCCTCAGAGCTTCTGTACAGCACACAGACTCTCCCCACGCATGGGTCTGCTTTAAAGATGGCTGCAGTTTGGAATTTGACATCTTTTGCAGGCTTAGCCCCAAGCCTGTAGTGTTACTGGGAACTAGTGGCTCCAACTGGTGAGATGGGAATGCTAACATGAGAACGCTCCACCATGTACTTCCTATCAAGATGATTTGCCTCACCACAGGGTCAGAGCAATAAAGCACACTAATCATGGACTGGAACTCTGAAAATGTGAGCCCAGAGAAACCTTTCTTCTTTTTAAGTTTGTTTATCTCAAGTATTTTGTGACAGTAATAGAAAGCCCACTAACAAGATAATAAATATCACAAACCTTCTAAACTTCCCATTTTGCTATTAAGGTTGGGATCTATAGTTCTTTAGTTAAAAAAAAACAAACAAATCTTCCTAATTTTTTTTTGATAACTGAAACACACAGAATACTGTAAAAGCTAGAGACTCATACTCTTAACCAAGAGTTATTTCTTGGAAGTTTGAACAGCTTCACTAAATCACATACAAGGCCTCAGATGCTGAAGGCTGCCTATAACATCCACCTTAAAGATAATGGCTACCAATCCTCAGCCCAGCCTTCCGGGAAGTTTGAATGGAGTCTGTCCTAGATGAGGTTTTCACTGCTGTGATAAAGACCATGACCATAAGCAACTTGGGGAAGAAAGAGTTTATTCCAGCTTCTAACTCTCAAATTACACGACATCACTGAAAGAAATCAGGGTAGGAACTCAAGGCAGGATCCTGGAGGCAGGAGCTGCTGCAGAGGCCAAAGAGAGGTGCTCTTTACTAGCTTGCTCCTCGTGGCTTGTTGATCTTGTTTTCTTATAGAAACCCAGGACCAAGAGCCCAGAGTGGCACCACCCACAATGGGCTGGGCCCTCGCACACCAACTGTCAATCAAGACATTGCAACGCAGGGTTTCCCACAATGGCCTGGGCTCTCCCACATCAATAATCAACAAATAACATACCATAGGCTTGCCCACAGGCCAGTCTAGTGGGACATTTAGTTAATGAGGTTCTCTCTTTCCAGATGATGCTGGCTTGTAGTTAAGGTGATGTGAGAGTAGCCAGCACAGAGGCCTAGCTCTCTGTAGTTTTCTAGCTTTCTTCTGTGCCCGAGGGCATCACCAAGTAAGAGCAATGTTGTAACCACCAGCCTTAGCCTCTTCTGGAGAAGGGACTGGCAGAAACTGCCAGGAACTAGGCTGTTTCAAGACTGAAGAACAACAAACATCACCAAGCACTAATTCTGACAAACAGGAAGCAGCATATGGGCCTGGAATTGTTTAACAGGTATATTTACATTATTTCCTGAATGGATAAATTTCTGCACATGTACAATTCATTATCTGTTACTTCCCTGAAATATCTGTCTTTTAAGCCAGAAAACCCTGGCAGTCCCATGGCCCTCAACCCCCATCACTAATTCTGTACCTGAGGCACAAGATGTACCACCAAAATGTTTTCTTGAATGAACAAAATGCAAAAATTATTTTTGAAAAGTACATCCTTTACACCACCTCCTGAAGCGAAGGGTGTGGCTGAGTGAGTGCCAGAGAGCTTGTCTGGATTCAAACCTAGATACTGAAAAAAAAAAAAAAAAAAAAAAAAAGGGGGCTTTGGCCAAGGAGTGAGTCTCTTTCTACATAAGCACTCTCTGAAAGCCAGGGTTGAGAATGGATCAGAGCCAGCTCCCTGAAAGGAAGCTCTGTGGTCACTGAGGAGTGAGGTGGCGAGACAAAGGATTTGTCAAATTCCATTGCCATTGTTTGGGAGAGTGAGACCCTTACCAAGCTGCCAACAGCTGCCTGGGAGGCTCACAGGACCCAGCATCCCATCTAGTTTGGTGAGTGAGAAAGAAGTATGCCATGTGAGGCAGGGGTCAAGAGAGCTGTGGGGGATGGGCCATCATGTCTCTTCATGTCTCTCATCATGGCCAAGGGCTGAGTAGAATCTGCTCCTCCACTTGGCAGACTAATGGGCAAAGTCAGGATTTCACCTCAGGCCCTGATATTCACCTCAGGTCCTGCAGGGTGAAAATTATCTTTGCTGTCACTGGTGGGCATAATGCCATCTGTTATCACTTTTCTAATTCCATCCTTGAGGAAGGCCCCTCTCCTCTGGTCACATTAGATAGTATTGCATGCCAGAGCCTCGCAGTGAGTCAGGCCTCAATGCTTATCTGGAATATGGTCACTAACCGGGCTAGACAAGCCACAGGAAGAATCCAGAACAGTGGTTCTCAACTTTCCTAAATGCTATGACCCTCATGTTGTGGTGACCCTAAACCATAAAATTATTTTCATTGCTACTTCATAACTGTAATTTTGCTATTCTTATGAATTTTAATGTAAGTATCTGTATTTTCTGATGGTCTTAGGCGACCTCTGAGAAAAGGGTCTCGACCCATAGCTTGAGAATGGCTGATCTAGAGGCAATTGCGTCTTGTTGCTCTGCTCTAAGAGAATCTGGGGTGGAGGTTATATATATGCGAGGCTACCCACAGCAAGTGTGTGACTGAAGGTCTCTCTTGGTGGGTGAGAGTCCTCCACTTGGGATTTGGGGCCAGGAACTTCCCCACTTTGTGCTACAGTTTCCTTCTCTGTCAATAAGGATGAGTGGAGTCCACACCACACAATCAATGGGAGCATTAAAATGACACATGTAAAGGGATTGGAAAGAAGCCAGTACACAGTAAGCAACAAATCTATGTGAGCTGTTATTATCGTGTGTTGTGCAATGACTACTGGCATGGTCCATTTTCTCACTCTTTACAGCTGTCTGCTGGACAAGGTGACAGTACCTTGGGGACGGAGCTACATGGAATCAGGTTTCCTCATGGCCACCTACTTTAAGGATCAGAACGAGTGTGTTTAGAACCAGTATTTCCCTATATATATCTTGCCTGTGTTAGCAGCTGAGGGGAGGTCGGCTGTGCGTGTGATGGATGTGTGTGGACTGTTACAGTCCGTGTTTGCCAGAAGAGCTCATGCACATGCATGGCCATTTATTTCAGAGACAGCCTAGACAGTTCTCCTGCTGAAGTCACCAGAGCTCCTGAGAAAAAGGTGCCCTAACAGAACCCAATTGAAGCTGTTCTGCATATTATCAGGCTCTTAGCTAGCTCCCCCAAAAGGGAGAGGACATGATCTTACCTTCTATAAGCTTAGGTAGATCTTCAATTTGCCTGTTCACTGATATCTCTCTCTCTCTCTATCTATCTATCTATCTATCTATCTATCTATCTATCTATCTATCTATCTATCTATCATTTTCTTTCTATCTATCTATCATCTATCTATCTATCTATCTATCTATCTATCTATCTATCTATCTATCTATCATCTATCTATCTATCATCTTTCTTTCTATCTATCATCTATCTATCATCTATCTATCTATCATCTATCTATCTATCTATCTATCTATCTATCTATCTATCTATCTATCTATCATCTTTCTTTCTATCTATCATCTATCTATCTATCTATCTATCTATCTATCTATCTATCTATCTATCTATATTGTAAACATGTCTTTTTCCCCTACAGATCAGACCTACTTAAGGATAGTAGCCATATATGTAATATAAAACATTACATATACTATATAAGCATATACACAGGAGATATCTATCATCTCTTTTCTCTACCCTGCTTACAATTACCTTATTATTTTATGAATAAGGGGGAAAGACCAGCTCACAAAGAAGTATCACTGTATCTCCACTGGAAAGTGTCACGGTGCCAAGTGTAGGTGAGGGTGTAGCACAATTGGAACTTTCCAGTGAATGTGAACATGATTGCAAACACAGAAAAAAGAATTTGTTATTATGTAAGGATGAAGACAACCATCCAATGTGCCAGTGGTAACAAGTGGATACTGTGTGCATCCCAATGGGGAAATAACAATGTACCTAGCAACATTGTTTACAATTAACAAAAGTATTACAACTTATCAAGCGGGATGCTATTTAGTAATGACAATGAATGAACTACAGTTACATACACAAACTATATAAACACAAGCCACACCAAATGAAAGCCACACACAGGAGACACTGGCAACGTTTTCTGTTGACCTTTCTGCATAGATGGAATGTTCTACACCACTGTTCTTCAGCACAGCAATCACCAGACATGCATAGTGACTGAGTACATGGACTGTGATTAGAGAGAGGAACTGTTTATTTTTTAATTAAAAAATTATGTGTATAGATATTTTGCCTGCGTGTATATCTGTCTGTGTACCATGTATGTACTTATGGAGGTCAGAAGAGGGAACTAGATCCCCTGGAATTGAAGTTGTGACCCATCTTGTGGGAATGAACCCAGGTCCTTTGGAAGAGCAGCCAGTGTTCTTAACTAATGAGCTATTTCTCCAGCCCCTGACTTTTAAAATATATTTAATTTCAACAACTTTAAATTTAAATAGCCATGTGTAGCCAAATAGCTACCACACTGTATGGTAGACAAGAAGAATAAAATGCCCAACTTACAATTTCATATCGGTTACATGCTAAAATGCTAATATTTATGCTATATTGGGCTAAAGAACATGTTATCTTGCACTTATGTTTTTGTATGTTTCTATGCAGTATACCCATTAGCAAAGTTAAAATGTTTTATATGTAGCTTATATAATACTACATATTCTATTTTTTTTCTGGGATGATTCTTCTGAGAGGTACTCAAAATATGGGAAAAAAAGAGAAAATGGTTACTGTAAGATCTTCATGGACTCTCTGTTGCTATCTCTGTCTCTCCTCTCTCTGTCTCTCTCTCTCTGTTATGCATCTAACTCAGGACTCATGCATGCTAGGGAAACACACTATCACAGAACCATATCCCCAACCCAGTAGTCACTATTTTAGTGGGTGGAACAGTAAGCTGTGATCCGAACAAGGAACAGTGGGGTCTTGTGGGGTGCTGGCTCCTCTCTAGGTCCAGACTTGATTGGTGGTTTCATCAACCTTTGCTTTACAACAACATGCTCAAGAGTCTACTTTGAAGATATTATGCTATGTGAAACACAAGACACAAGAGAATGGAAGGGCAAAGAGTGTGGGACTTTGCTCGTGAGGTTCCATGGTGGGAAACTACACAAAGAAATAGAATGGGCATTACTTGGGGCTGGGCTGAGGGAGGAATGGAGAGCTGTTTAGAAACTCCATGTAGAGTTTTGAATTTGCAGGATGAAGAAGAGAGTTCCGGAGATGGATGGTGGTGATAGCTGCTCAGCAGTGTGAGAAGGCAAATGTTCTGCTGTATGTGGTCCACACAACTCAAAGACAGCATGGCCGCACTTAGAGCACCCTTCCTCCATTCTCTGCTACAACCCCGATCTCCATTGGCAACAGCCCCTTCAAGGATGGAAAGGACATTCACAGACTTCCAGCCTTAAGAGCCCTTTGCTGGAAAGATCTTCCCGACACGGGCTTGCTCCCTTTCTTTGGTGATAGTAGCAGGGACTCTAGTTTGCTAAAGGAGAAGTCATACATTATTGATGTCCATTTGCTAGAAATGTCTAAGAATTAGAAAAAGGTTATGAAGTATTCTCTCTTTCAGTGTTAAAATAAGTGTGAACAGCGAGAGTTGAACCTACCTGCCAGGAAGATACAAATGTTCCTTGGTATATATTTTGGATCTGTCTCAGAACTGCATAAATACCCAAATCAATGGATACTTATATTCTTTCTATAAAATGTCATACTCTTTGCATATAACCTATGCAAATTCCCCTGCATACTTTAAATTATCTCTGTAGGGTACAATGGAAATGTGAGGTGAATAGTTGCTCTCTCATATTGTTTAGGGAATAATGACAGGAAATAGGCACTGATTCAGTACAAACACATTTCCCCAAAGATTTTCAATCTGACATTGGTTGACTCTGTGGATGTGGTACCTAGTGATATGGTGAACCAACTACACATTAGCAGTGAGGATGGGCTACAGGAGCCAGTCTATAGAGAGCACAGGGAGGTACTTCACCTTGCAAAGCAAAGTTGTCATCATGTGACTATGTTTCTTGGTGACTGTGGGTGTGCTAGTTAGTTCTAATTGTCAACTTGACCCAAATTAGAATCACCCATGAAAAGGGCCTTGAAGAATTGACTGTCAACATCAGGTTGGCCTACGAGTATGTGATAATGTTAATTGATATGGGAAGACTGAGCTTGGGGTGAGTACCATCGTTCTTTGGTTTGGGGTCTTAGACTCTATGGAATCGGAGAAAAAGAGATGAGCATGAATAAGCCTGCATGTGTTCACTGCTTTTTCTTCTCTGCCCTTGACTGTAGATGTGCCTGGCTGTTTCACCTCTTGTTGACTTGATTTCTCCACAAAGGCAGACATATGGGGACACAGGACTATAGGCTAAAGCTAAACTTTTTTTTTTTTCCACCAACTTACTTTTCTCAGGGTATTTTTTTTTTTTATCATAGTAACTGAAAGGAAGCAAGTTAATCCCCCATCCTTCTGTAGGCTTGTGTGAAAAGCATCCTTCCTAAACAGCAATGCAAGAAATGGAATGCATCCACCACCCACACGGAGCCATTGAAAGGGGCAATGTGAGGGACACTCCTAGGTCCAAGGCCTCTGTCCCCTGCTGCTGGGATACTTAAGAAAGATGTAGCACAGACACTGTGGCTTCCAGCATCTTCCTTGAAGTCTACTAGTCAGTGAACTGCAAAGTCAACATTGACTGTCGGGAACAAGCAAGTAGGATGCATTGCCAGATTTTTTTTTTCAGTCAGATGTATATTGAGATGAATATATTACAACTATTCTTTAGGGAAACTCAGTTATTCTCTGGGATAATCTTGAAGCTAAGTCATACCAAATGTTTATAAGGAAATGCCTATCAGACATTTCTAGCATGTAACAAATACTAGAGTCATCCAGGAGAAAGAACCGAAGACACACTGAGCCCCCATGGACAGTCCCTGTTCTGAAGGCCATCAGCTGGGCCTTTCAGGGGAGCCTTTCTAGGCTCAGGATCTGGGTATGATTGTTGAATGGAAGCAGTGCTTTGGAGAATTCCACTGTTCATGTATAAAATTTGGGAAACCCAATGGGATCTGTGGCTACCAGGTATTAGCTGCAAAAGTGATATGGTCAATACTTCAAGGACTTGATATTTCTGGAGGTCCCAGCTAGTTGATTTTAAGATGACTCAAACATTAGCATTATTAATGCCAATCTAAGTATCTACCCCAGCATGAAGGCTTTTCTCCTGGTTATTCTAAAGCTCTTTTATGTTCTTATTTTGTGTTGAATGAAAATATCAGCGTCTTCAGAATCCCAGACACTGTCATTTGAATGATGACCCTGACCTCAACAGTGGACTCAGACAACTTTGACTCTGCTGAGCTTTGGTGAGGAGAAGCTGACATGGCCTCCTCTCACAAGAGTATTGGGAAGATCAAGTATGGTCATACACTTCAGTTCCTGGAGCATGGCCCTGTTCATTCCTGTATTAGTCAGATTTTTCATTGCTGAGACCAGACACCTGAGAGAGCAACTCGAGGGAGTAAGTTCCAAAGCTTCAGAAGCCTTAGTTCATCCCAGTGTGAGAGAGTATGGCAGAGCAGAGCAGACAGGAATACAGGGAAGGCCCGGGGCAAGAAACAGCACCAAAAGCGAAACCTGCAGCGGCCTACTTACTCCACAGGGCTCCCCTCCCCGCCGTCACCACTTCTCAGTAATGCCACCATGGTATTGTAGACTCCATCAAGGGTCACATCTATCCACTGACTATGTTAGAGTCCTCAGAATCAATCACTCCCCCAGGTCCATCAGCTGGGAAACAAGTTATTTCCTGTAACCGTTCCTGCCATGAAGAGTCACCTCTTCTATGTGAATAAATGCGCCATTCTAGCAGAAGTTGCATAATACGATTCAGGTCACTGAGAGCAGGAGGTGTACTCAGAGAATAGCCAAGCTGGGTGAACTAATGACTCCAAGCAGCCACTCTCTTGGGGGGGGGAATGACAGGAACAGGGGCTAATTTTAAAGGGAAAGAGGAAAAGGTCTGAGTCATACTCATCAACTCCCACATCCGAATCTCCAGGCAGCTACTCAGTAATGTTTCTCATTTCTGTGCCATGTACCACAGAGCTGAAGATCCCAGACTCTGGAGCCAGAATCCCAGAGTGAACCTCGGCCTGTCACTTTCTGGTTGTGTGACCCTGCACAAGCAAACTTAATTAGTGCCTTGATTTCCCCGACTATAAAATGGGAGTAATAATACTGCTGACATTTTACAGTGTGAAGATTCAGTGAGTTAATATAAATGTGTTCAAAAGTGTCAGCTATACGTAAGTGAGTAAAAGCTAGCAGTCACTTTCAGGACTGTAAATGACACACCGTAAGACCAGCTCATTTGTCACCTGGCCTATTTCGTCTCTGACTCTCTGTCAGATCTATGCTGACAGCACCTTTTCTAAAACACATTTCCCCCCCCCCCCACCACCACTTTAATCATTCAGTGGCATCAACAGTGAACTGAGCAAAGGTGGATCACATAAGCAAAGGACTGTTAATACAGTCATTAAAGGGGATTGCTCTGGCTTTAGTGTATTTACCTGGGAACGCAGAGTGAAGAAGAGCAGGTCACAAGCCAGCACATCAAATGCATGTATGTGTAGTTTGCCCTCCTTATCTGCCTGCTCCACAGACACAGACACAGCCAAATTGAAAATATTAGAAACGTGTGTTTGTGTTGAATCAGAACAGATTTCTTTTCCTGTGATTATTCACTGAACAACACATTGAAACATCTCTTCATCCAGCATACACTCCTTGTTAAGTATGGTAAATAGACCAGAGATTAAGGGTCACTGTTAGGAGGTATCCCTACATGCCATTATGCCCTCCTCTCTGAAACGGACTGTGTGCGCACAGCTAGACACAGTGTGGCAACCGGAAGGAGGGAGTTTCTCTGAGATTTGATGTGATTTTACGTACTGCAGCTGTCTACATGCTTTATATTATCTGAATAATCAGAAAAAAAATGCTGACTCTGTTTTTATTAGAAAACAAAACCAACAGAAATGAAAAAAATTAAAACAAACAAACTAAAGAAACAAGGCCAGTAACTCATGGCTTGGAGAGAAAAGCCCAGGGTAAACTTAAACAAATGTTAGCAGAGTTTCTATCAGGAAGATGGCGTGCTGGGTCATTTCCTCAGCTTTACTGTACACGTTTTCTGTAACTCGTATGCACTGCTGTTTTAATTAGGGACAAAGAAGTTATTTTCCATGCATGCCTGGAATCCAACTAAAACACGAGTAGTATTTACATTATCACCACTGCTCAGTGTTCTCCATCATGAAATTAACACACTCAACTGCTTTGTGAAACTCAATCTGCATAAAGAATGTGATTCCCCAAAAAACTTTAGCTAGAGAAACCAGGGCAAATGCTTCAAAATGTCCCCAAACTACATTCTAGCTTCCCATATAACCCCCAATATCAATCTCATTCCTGATCTCCTTTGATTTCACCTGAGTACATGGCCTATCCACCCATCAGCCACCTGTCCATCTATATGTCTCTGTATATGACTCCTTTATCTGTCTGATTCCATATTCCATCCAGGTTTTGGGTTGGTCAGTTACTTTCCTTGAAATGTATCCTTTTCTCACTTGGGGTACTGATCTGTTAGGGTAAGAAACCGCCTCATGAAGACCGGGTTTATAAAAACTATCACTTATCATTACCATTGGCCTGCGCTTTCTACGTGTACATGTCCCTGTGTGCACGGGAGGTGTGCCCTGTGGTGTTGAAGCAGGTCTACACATGTAGCCAGGAAGGAGACGGGAGTGGGAAGGAAGGATCCTGAGCAGAGGTGCCAGGATACAGTGGACAAGGGGAGTAGGTACCCGCGCTCTCCAGCACAATGGTGGCAATGATCACCCCCAACAATTTATATTTTGCCAAGACCTGGAGGAGACAGTGTCAAAGTTCCCTGGTAAACTCACCACTGCAGGATGAGAAAGGCTAGTTACCCCATATTATGTGTATATGCACTGGGGAGTCATACTCTACAGCTACCAGTATGTAGAATTACTATGTATCAATGGAAAGAAAAAGAAAAGCTTCAGAAAACTGTCAAGGGCTTAAGGAAAAAAAATACTAAACAAGTAAAACAGGTCTTTATGCCTCAAATCCTCCAAACATGGTATTTATACCCTTTTTTAAATCAAATAACATTATTTAAAAATATCCCAAAGTAGCTGCAAATGTTTTCACGCTTTCCTATTATACAGAACAATATTGGTAATGGCTTTATAATTTTAACCTCTGTGTGATCAGATATTCTCCCAGTGGCAGAAAAAAAGCCTGAAATTTACAAGCTTTCATCTCTAACCAGTTCTCTCTCTCAGCTAAATATTGATGACATAGTTAAGTTAAATATTGAATCAGAATTACAGTGACCTAAGTAACATCCGGCCTCTGAGAGGCAACTCGAAATTAATTGAATTCCTGGTGACTTCTGGAAAGCCCGGCTTTGCTCCTTCTTTGGTTACATCTGGCCAAGGACTCTGCGGCACCCATGGCAAGGAACAGCCTGTGAAAGGGGCTGGGGTGAGCATCACGCGGAAGGGTGCTTGGCATGCTCCCCATTGCTGATTCCACTTGTTTCCCCCAGACACAAAGCTCTGAGCACCAGGAGGTCATGCTGGGTTGGACTGCAGGGGTCTCTGTATGAAGATCCCCTCTTGCTGTTGGCTGAATGGTACCTCTCCTTGTCTGTGGCTTCTCCACTTACCTCCTCTGCCAGTCTTACTCTGTACTGTTCAGAACCTTCCAGGGATCCCTGACTCCAGTTCTTGGCTTTTCTGAGTTTTACCCCACGTCTTCCTGAACACACTGCCTCAATCTGCACGGTCTGTCCACCTGAATTTAATGCTAAAGGATCCTGTATTCCAGTTCCTTCTTGTCTAACAAAACACTTAGTTCCTTCCTTCCCTTTGCCTTGGTTTTCACAGCCGAGCCAGAGGATGACAACTGTAAATGGTCTTTACAGATCTGCTGGAGTTGCTCAATTAGCAGAGAGAGAAGAACTTGGCTCTGATATAAAAATCCTGGAGAAAAGGTCTTCAACCCGGGCCATCAAAATTGGGTTTCTGGTTAATGCAATCTGGAGGGGAAGATGAGGTCACACAGGCCTTTCTTGGTTACTGATGAGCACATGCCCTGGGGAAGCAGGGCTGGCTCCAGCAGAGGCAAACTCAGGATGGACCTTTCTTCCCCTCCCTAGTGAGGATGTGCTTGCTGCCGCCTTCAGCACCAAGTCAGTCCCATCGGGACTCCAGCATCACCCAGCCTCCGTATGTAGGCTCGACATGATGCGCTGTTACAGCTTCCCCTCCCCTGGGTGGGCTCTGGGGTCTCCATGTGCTCTGTGTGTCTCCTCCACAGACTCTCTCCACTGTGCTCCTCTCTTCCTATCCGGCGCCTCGCATCTGCCCCGTGATTCACTAACTCATTGCTGGCACCAGGCTCCTCTCTTACCATCCCCTCAGAACAGCCCCTTTAACTGTCCATCAACGGCTCACTTGAATGCTACAGCATCTCCCCAAACTACACAGCTTCCCACGTTACTGCCAAGCGCAAGCCCGTTCCTGATTTCTCCTTCAGATTCGTTCTCATCTGAGTACAGAGTCTGGCCAGCCACCAGCTTCTCGTCCATCTGTCTGACCCCCACATTCTATCCAGATTTGATTTTTTGGGGTGAGTTACTTTGTTTGAATTTACAACATACATTTTTTCACTTGGGCGACTGAAGATCTCTTAACTGATTTTTTTTTTCTGATCGATTTTCTATTTCACAGTTTGATCAAAACTTGCCAATGCATGTTTGACCAACAACCAATTCTCATTTAGTGAAATTCCCTTGTCTGTCTACTAAAGAGTAAATGCAGCAATGTGCTCGAGGATGTGGTTTGGATTCTCCCCCTCCTACTCTTTTTCTGCCTTTTAACTCTCACTGTCCCATTCCAACCACCCAGCTTTTCTTCAGCTCTCAGGTCCCCCACCCCCTGTGTGGCAGCATAACAGGTTGGCTTACATGACATCCCTCTGCCTCAGTCTTTCTCTCCTTAACCCTTCATCTTGTCAGGTTCCATGGCACACACTGAGGGAGGCCTTCCCACACCTCAAATAAGTCACTCTCCATAGATCAAGCTTTAATGGAATCACAGTTGTGCCTTTAACTTGTATCTCACTCATTTGGGTAACCATGTATCATCACATGACTCCTTCCACAGCTCCCCCAACTTCTGCCCTGGGACTGTCAGGTTCATGAGGGTAGGGACTCTATCACCTTCTGTCACTGTAGTTAATTACCCCAGTGCCTCGCGCCTGAGATTCCACTCCGACCTCTCTGCTCTGGCAACACTGGCTTCCTGTTCTCACTTTGTGGACACTGCTATCTTCATCCTTTGTGTCAAGTTCTGGCTTGCATCATCATCTCCCAGGAAGATTCTCCTGGACCACATTCTACAAACTGAAACTTGCACCCCATACCATCACCTTCCCTGCTCTGTTTTCTCATCCCAGCATCTCTTCGTAATGCACATTCTATATCGTGCTCCTAGTGACTGCCCAGGCTGTTCTACAGCCATACCATCATCCTGTTTATTTGATGCCCGGCTTGGTCTCTGACATCTACAACAGTGCCTGGTTTATTTGAAGCACACAGGTCAATGCAGGTGGAGAGAGGGATTTCAGCTCGGCTCAGGACCAGACACACGGTAGTTAAATATTTATTTGTTGAATAAATGGCAAAGAAGAAGGAGAGCGAGAATCTGCCTGGGAATTCGGTGCCTATGGATTCTGGCTCCTTCTCTTCACTACCAGTACCCCATAATGGGGAGCAGCTGCAAAGGGGCTGCCTCGTTAGCTGGGAGATTTGGTGTTTGCCTTTGCTTGGAGTTAATTATAACTGGGAATCATTGAGAGGATTAGAAGGGCTTCGTCTGTGTGTGTGGTGCTGGTAATGGCGGATGGAATGCTAGCTTCGATTTGGAAAGGGCTTGCTCAGCAAATTTATAGTGTAAATAAAGGAAAAGTTTAACTTACTTAAGAGCAAAGCCAATAAACAGTTTTGAAGCGCCATTAGCACCATTTTATATGCAAACACTGTTGCGAAACAATGAATGTGATCATTACAAGCTTTTTTTATGTTCTTTGGAGAGCACTGCTGAGAATCTCTATGATATGTACACTGAATCCCACAATTCCTCATGCCAAGAGGAGGGGCTGTCCACAATGCCTGGGTTCCAGGAGGCAGACATCTCAGTAAGGGGAACTGGCCTTTCTGCATTTATATAAATCTTTAGGGAGACAGAATGCCAACTGCCCTCCATGCCTACACCTTATATACATGTGATATACACATGGGTTAGGTTAGGTAAGGGCTCTTAGCCTCTGCACATCTTCCATAAAAAGTAAGAGTTACCCACCCCCTCTGTCTCACACACACAAACACATACTCACACACATTAATGAAGCAGTTTCTAAATGGTACTACTCACACTAGTAGAAAGCAGTCTGGTGGATTCACAAAAATGGCTGACGGCGCTCACTCTTGGGTGCCCTCCTCAGTGACCTAGCTCTCAGATCACATGGTCTCACACAGATACGGGGCAGAGGCCATTGCCCGGTGCTTCTCCTACTCACAATACAGCTAGTGGTTTTTCCTCATGCATGTATGGTATGGAAATCCCCAATTCACATCGAGTCCATCACTGGTTCTAAGGACCCGGATGCTCTATTGTAGCAGCATTTCATACCGGGCAGATGGTTCAAGTGATCAATGTCTCAGGGTACGCCAACACAGAGCCCTGGGGATAGTTACACAACCAGCTAGTTTACAGACTTGCTACATCATAAATATATGATACACAGTCATATAAAAATATGCTTGCGTAAACAACGAGTTACAAATGACAGACCAATCTAGGGAGATTTTAGAAAATGTAGCAAACTGGAAGGAAAGGCGGCTGTGCACTGAGAGGCATCTGAGAGACGGAAGGGGGGGGGGGAGACTGGACGGAGCAGCTGGAGCAGGGGAGTTTCTGTGTGACTGTCCCTGGAGAGGCACACAAACATGGCAATCCAAAGTGGAAATGCTGAGAGAGGACAAAGAGGAGATGGGATGGTGGGTACCCAGGAGACAGACAATGTGACATGCAAGGCCACAGGCAGCCAGGTCACACTGAGATGCATGCCACCGCCCTGCCTGTGCAGAGCTAGCTCACTCCCTGGTCACAGGGAAGGGGACCATTGAGGAGCATGGTGGCACTGTCATGGAAAGCCCCAAACATCACAATACAGATCTGCTCAGTCTTTGTGTTTTTATTTTAAATGACCCTGTCATCTTTCTAAGCCATAAAAGAATAAGACAGGAAGGGCTTGAGAGGTGGCTCAGTAGTTAAGAATACTGGCAGCTCTTCCAGAGGACCTGGGTTCGATTCTCAGCACCTACGTGGCAGCTCACAACTGTCTGTAAACTCCAGGGAATCTGATACCCTTGTACAGACATACCTGCAGGCAGAACACCAATGCATATATAATAAAGAAATCATTAAAAAAAAAGAAAAAGACAGGAGCAGTGATGGTGAAAAGATACCTTCCCCCACCACAGAGAGCAGTGACGTCATTTTAATATTTGCTTCACTTGTACAGCACGTAATGCTCTCAGAAAATTATGACATGAAGGAGGTTCATGGCTCACCCAAGGTCACTCAGACAGAAGCATGATGGGATCCCAGAGTCTGTCTCCCAGGCCCAAGGCCTCTGCTCTCCTGTCTTTCTGATTGCTGCTTCTCCCTCTAGCTTCCCCTCGGCCCCAGCAGGGCTTCAGCAATGTAGTTCCACTTGACAGCTGGAGACCTGCTATTCCCTGCCTACCTTGGCCTGTCTGACTCTCAGGCTGGAAACCCCAGTGTCAGCAAGATGGAGATCTGTTCCACTTCTGAGTGTATCTTCCGCAACACGGTCTACAGCCAGTCCTTCTGCCACAGCCCTGTCCTTTCCCCCTAGTTGTATGGCTTTTAAAATAGATGCTTCAAACGGTAACTTTCTCTTGGGGCTGGAGAGAGGCTCGAAGGGTAAGAGAAGTAGCTGCTTTTTCAGAGGAACCAGGCTTGATTCCCAGCACCTACATGGATGTCCACAACCACCTTTAACTCCAATTCCAAGGGGGATCCTATGCCCTTTCTGGCCTCCTCAGGCACAAGGCATGCATGTGGTGTATACACACACACATATACTCTCTCTCTCTCTCTCTCTCTCTCTCTCTCTCTCTCTCTCTCTCTCTCTCTCTCTCTCACACACACACACACACACACACACACACACACACACACACACACTCCTATCTCACGGTGTCCTTACAGAGAATAAACAAGTTATGTCTGTGTAAACTGTTGAGTGGTGTGCAATGTAGTAAATGCTAGCTTTCACAGGTTAACATATCCCCAGTCACAAGTGCTCAGAATCAGAAATGGGTATTTTGGGGTTCTGGAATACCTCATGAATAAATAAATACACACATGCACATACATGTATACACACATACATGTAGATGTAGGTACACACAAAGACACACACACAGAAACACATACACACACCCATACATATTCACAAGATCTCTCGGGGAGAGTACCCAAGCCTACGGCAAATTTCATTTATATCTCACACCCACCCTGTATGTACAGGCTAAAGGTATTTTTATATAATTTTAAAAAATAGTTTGCTGCTATCAAATCATTTCATGCTATGGAAATTTCTGCTTGTGGCATCTTCTCATGCTCAAAAAGGCTCAGATTCTAGATGTCAGATTTCCAGAGTAAAGATGCTCAACCTCAGACACGTGCCCCTCATTATTGAAAATATTTCTCCATCTGGGGAGGTAGTTCAGTGTGTAAGAGTATCTGCTGTTCAAGTCCCCAGGACCCATGTAAAAAGCCAGATTCGGCTGTGCCTCGCCTGTCACCTTAGCGCTATCGGGGGAAGAGACAGAGCAAGGGCTGGAGCTTGCTGGCCACCAGCCCAGCTGCGAGCTCAGTGACAGATCTTGTTTTAAGGAAATGAGGTCGAGAGGGACACAACAGGACTCTCATAGCCCTCCTTGTGTCTATGCGTACCCACCCCACCCCCACATGTATGTACACTCAAACACACCTCTGTACCCACCCTCCCTTCAGAGCGTTTCACAAGTAGCCCACAAGGCAAGCATGAAACCAAACCTCACGGAGAAGCAGCCTTGGAGCGCCACTGCCCCAGACTCCCTTTAACACGGCATGGCCTTCGGAACTCCCAGAACAAGGACACATAGATGACATGGCATGGACGACAGGGCAAGAACTCTGTCACTTAGTGTGGGAAAGAATGCCTCATTGGGACTTTAATATGAAGGGAAGAGCCTCTTGGCAAGGGTCTTGTGAGCCGTGAGAGAAATCTGGATTCGTCCACAAGACAAGGCTCCAGTGAATCTCAGAGACTGTAACTGGGAGGGCGCGTGTGGGCCAGGAAGGCCCATTTTCCTTCCGCTAATACAGAAGTGAATACAGAATTAAATAAGACCATGGTCACCTGCCCTCTGCTTGCTGACTCTGTCCAGAGGCAGAAACAACAGCTGATGTGATGATCTCTGCACTGTTGGTGTTCAACACTGATCAAGTGTCCCAGAGGGCCAACTCTCTTCACCAAGGGCAAGTCAGACTCTAGACCTCAAGGCACATTTCCTGCCCATAAATGACAATGACACAGCCACGAAGCCCTACGCAACCTTGGTGAGTTTTAAAAACCAGCCAATGAAGCACACACATTCAACGTTTCTACCCTTGAAAATCCAGTGGTTTGCCTTTGTCGGTATCCAAAGGGAAGGCAAGGCTTGGCTGGAACCCTTTGTGTTCTGTGTAAGCCCTACTCTTGCCTCTGCATAAAACATACCCACAACCTGTATTGTGGTGGTTTGAATGAGCATGGCCCCTGTAGGGCCATGTTTGAATACTTGGGCCCCAGTTGCTGGAACTGTTTGGGAAGGATTAGGAGGTGTGTCACTGGGGTTGGGAGTGGGCGTTGAGGTTTCAAAAGCCCATACCATCCCAGTTTCTCTCTCTCTCTCTCTCTCTCTCTCTCTCTCTCTCTCTCTCTCTCTCTCTCTCTCTCTCTGCTGATAAGGATAAAAGCTCTCAGCTACTGCTCCAGTGCCATGTCTTCCCACCTGCTGCCATGCTCCCCATTATGATGGTCACAGACTCTAACCCTCTTAAACCGTGAGCCCCAAATTACATGCTTTCTTTTCTAAATTGCCTTGGTCACGGTGTTTGGTCAAGACAATAGAAAAGTAACTAAGACAACTGTCCAATACGACAGCCACTAGTCCCATGCTCCATTTAAATTCAAAATAATGAAAATGAAACAAAAGTAAAAAAAAAAAATCCAGTTTCTCAGTCATAACAGCCACATTCCAAGCACTCAGTAACTTGTGACTTGAATGGATGAGAAGACTTTCAAAAGCACAGGAAATGTCTGGGGCGTTGTTACCATAGAAACTGCACTGTCAAGCCAAGGAATGTTCAGGCAGGCAAGTAGAATTTAGCTGTACTTTCACAATCAATAAAACAAATACACAGCTCCCTTGAAATTCCTGTACCCTCCAAGTTTGTTCTTTTCTAAGTAACATGACATGATGAGCGAGATGCTCCCAGGCCCAGGCTCTTGTTAGTTTCTGCTCCTTCCTAAATAGCCTGGATTCTGTTAGGTGACCACAGTGGGCCCATCAGCACCTTGATGCCATCCTATATGACTGGGAGCAGTTGAATGCAGAGGATGGATGGTCTGAGCTCTGGGAGAAGGAGCCTCATCAATCTACTCTGCGTCTCAGCATGGTTACGGAACATTAATGAGGTTGGGCTCGATTTAAAAGCTGTCTGAGGCATTATGGATGGCAGTGCTCAGTTTCACAGGCACTGGGAATTTCTGAGATATAATCCTAGCCCTTTTGCTAATGAGTATTGTGATATGGAGACTATCATTTAACTTCCGAGTTTCACTTTCCTGCCCTTAAAATGGGGCTATTACTGACCTACCTAACCCAGTGTCCAGAGGATTAATGCACCAATGTGTGCAGAGCTCTGGGCATGCAGCCTGCTGTGAGCCATTACTTCTATTCATTCGCATGCAGCAGTTGGGAAACATTAAGTCTGGGATGTTTACTCCTTCCAAAATGCCTTTTTTTTTTTCCCTCAGTGTAACAGTACCTGCATTATCTAAACCTTAAATCTAAAAGTAAAACCAGGTCCTCAGCGAGGTTTGCACTGATGTAGCAAGGGTCACGGACGATTTTTCCTTCACTTAGCACGAGCCTTAACACCAGCTCTTGCAGCAGAGATGAAGGCAGTGATTGCACAGTAAATTCTCACTGCATGAGCCTGGTGGCCAATCCCGTCAGGGGCACAGCAGCGCCGCTTACATGCAATGATGTTTCCGTATCTGTTCTTCATTCTGTTCTCGTCTTTCTTAGCCGAGTCCCATGGTGCAGACTGTCCTTCAAAGAAGCTCTGGAAGAAAGAGGAAGTGACATTAAGCATGACAATTGCATGTAGTGAACAGAGGGGTCTTCATGGGAAGGGGGGGTGTCCTTAACATGTGGGCCAATGGTCAAGCAGGCAATAGTCACAAGAATGAAGCTATTTTTATTTTGGGAATATTTTGCTTGGCTCCTGCTAAGTGTTGGTTTGCATTGGCTAGCATCTCCCAGAGAGAGAAAGTAAAGAGGAAACCCACAGTTTATTTGAGCAGTATTCTACTAGAATATTTGATGAAGAAAAAAAAAACATTTTCCCAAATTTCTTCCTTAAAAGTTTTCACTACTCTTTTTAAAAACATACAAAGGCATTTTTTTCTCCCTGATAAATAATCAAAGGAATGTTATTTTGGACTAGAATGAAAAAATAGGAAAGCTAAAACTTCATGACTTCAAGATTAAATTCCTATGGTATATTCTGAATTTTACCTGGATGTACTATGCCTGGGGCTTTTAGTGGTCACAGTAGGTTTTCCTATGGCATTTGTAATGAGAATACCTTTTGCTATCACTTTGAGCAAGTGACAAGATTGATCCAGGCCTTCATTCCCACGTTAGTGCCCACAGCATGTCCCCTTATGTCGTCAAGTCTACACAGAAGTTACAGGCGGGACATGGCAACGTGGAAGTTGAGAAAAGCTCGTTTCTTGTCATTGTCACAGATACCAGCCGAGCTGGTCCCCAGCATGGTTGAGAGAGGGCTCAAGCAGTTACAGACCTGCCTGCCTGGCATACAGCATGTGGACAATGGCCAGGGCCAGGCATGCCCTATGCCTGTCTGTCATCAGGCTGGAATCTGAGAAGGGACTGCATGGTCAGCATTTTTGTTGACCGGGGAGCTTATGCCCTCACGGCTTGCATTCAATAAATATTTACTGAATGATTGATGGTCGGCGCCGTTTTGTGATAGCACATAATTGCTCTGATATAAAAAAAAAGTGTTCTAAGACTTTGGAAACCTGTCTGTATCAGTTCATTTTCCATAATTTGGATGACATACCCAAGGTAGGCTACTTGTAAAAAAAAAAAAAAAGAGAGAGACTTGTCAATTCACACTCAAGAACAGGTAGCCCTGTTTGCTTGGCCTCTGGTGGTAGATGGCAACATGTTAGGAACACATTGGTAGTGGGGTGGGGGGGTCAGAGTGGAACAGGGGGCTGAGAGACTGGGGCTCCACAATCTCTTCAGAGGTCTTCCTCTAGTTGACCTAAGAATCTGTCATCAGGCTCCACTTCTTAAAGGCTCCAGAAACAAAACCTGAGCACAATAAAGTCCAAACTTCCAACCATGGACCTCTGAGGAGCAAATAATACTGGAACGCAGCACCTCCTGTATACACTTCACAGATTTCATTCAGATACAACTGTGCCCTCTACATTTTTCATACCATGTCAAATCTTGCTCCTATAATCTAGCTGAGTTCCCACAACAAATAGCCTGGAAAAGAACCTGATCGCAGCTCTGTCCAACCCCTGGATTTTAAACCTTGTTATCAGCATACCCATGGCACAAACCAGCAGAAGCCACCAACTTCATAGGATGCAGGAAGAAAAGCATCATACCCCCAACAGAAGAACCACGTAGTAAATTGCCTATCTTCATCTAAGGTCCCTGAGCCATGATCATAACAGACATTCTACTTTTGAAAACATATTTAAAAAACTTAGGGAGTGTGGCTAGAGAGACCAATCAGTGGTTAACAAGCACTTGCTGCTCTTGCAGAGGACCTGGGTTTGGTTTCCAGCACCCACCTAAGGGCTCACAACCATCTGTAACTAGCGCTTCAATGGATCTGATGCTCTTCTCTGGCCTGTGTGGGTACATGCATGCATGCAAAACACTCGTACATATAAAATAAAAATGAATTTTCAAAGAACCCTTAAGGAACGACAAAGATTAGAGGTTCTGTGTATGAACAATTGAAGTGATAGTGATATATTACTGGTTGAAGAATAAAGTACCCGAAGAAACAGGATAAGTAAAAATGAAATATTTTCATGTTATTGATAAATCAAGACAATAAGACACAGGTGAAAACTCACCAGATAATTCTACCTGGAACAAGACCACAATATAACCAGGAGATTATAAGCACATAACCCATGACAAGCTACAGCGTGTTAACTCTCCTCTGCCCTACAATACGCATTTAAAAATAGCTCCAGGGATTTTTGAAGTCAAATATTCTCATTTGGAAAGTGTCTTTGTTATTCTGTGAATGACAATTATTTCACAGTTTGAGTAATAACTATTATTTGACTTCTAACAATGTAATTCTACTTTGAGTATGTCATGATTTAATTACCAATTTCACTTCCCCTGCCTTTTCTACTCATCTAAAAAGTTCTGGTTTTTTTTTCCTTATTATTCTGTAGGAAGATGGAGGGAGAAAACTGACTTTGAGGGGGCTCTGACATCTTCTAGTGGATCCCTGCTGCAGTTTATGGGGTCACCAAGAGGTGCAGCTTCGCAGAGGCACAGACAGCCTGTCTCAGTCCTGACAAGCGGGGGTTCCGTGCGGTCTGGTGCTCACCTTGCAGCTGGGTATGTATGTGGTAATCACAGGACTTCCGAGAGAGAGCCTTTACCCTTAACAGCAGTTATTTGACCCCACTGTTTCCATTTAATTGGTGATCAGGATAGACATCAATCAGCAAATGGGAAAATAACCAATCTGGTTTCATTTCAGCACCCTGGAATGTTTTAATTTGGACGGGGCTCACGAGTTGTCATCTCTGAGCTCTTTCCAAGGTGGGCATCAGCTAGAGACTCAGATGAATGAGTTCGGCATCTCAGCTGAGCCTCACTGGGGTATAGGTAGGAAGGAGCAATGTGTTCTCTTAACCCCTGCTCTTCGTGAACCATCCCACTCTGACAGTGACTTTAAAGAGAGAGGCAATACCATTTCTACCTAAAAGTATATGGCTAATTTCCATATCTAGTTCACATCTCCTTACATCTAATGAGGAAAATATTAAAGGGCCAGCAAGGTGGCCGAGCAGATAAAGGTGCCTGGAGCCAAGTCTACTGACCTGAGTTCGATTCCACCCTATGGGAACGGAGAACGTACTCCAACGATTTGTCCTTTAACTTCTACACGTGGGCTGTCACACCCACATGCCCACACATACACACATAAGTTTAAAAAGTAATAAAGATTTAAAGATGTATCAAGTAAATTTTGTTCTGTTTTTGGCTGCTTATTATAAAACAGGCGTTTTCTTTTTTTCTTTTTCTTTTTTTTTGTTTTTGTTTTTGTTTTTTCGAGACAGGGTTTCTCTATGTAGCTTTGCGCCTTTCCTGGAACTCACTCGGTAGGCCAGGCTGGCCTCAAACTCACAGAGATCCACCTGGCTCTGCCTCCCGAGTGCTGGGATTAAAGGTGTGCACCACCACCGCCCAGCTACAGGCGTTTTCTTATATGATGCATGAGGCGGGGCTTTTGTCTTGAGCCACTCAACTGCCTCTGCAGGGACTGTGTGACTCACCCTAACAGAAAAGCCAACACGGAACCAAATAAAGAGGGCTATGAGATGATGATGGGGTGGCCATCACCTCCACGCCACCACCTGATGACTCCTTATGAAAACAGTGATTGCATCTTGGACCTTCAGCAATTGACTTGCTCCAATTGTATGGGTAAACTCTCCATGCAAATACATCATTTAGATCAGACCTCCTTGTCACTGCCTTTGGAATAAATAATGCATGCACGGGGGCTGAGGGAGCAAGAGAGCGCTCGAAGGACCGGTGGTACTGGCTTCTGCTGACTTTCGCTAAAGAGGCCGAGCACAAAAATGTCCAACTTTTAAATCGGAAATCTGTACTAAGATAAAACCAGTTTCAGAAATTAGGATTTTTATTAGAATATATTCTAAAAAAAATATCTAAGAGCCCTATTTATAGATTTTTACATTTCTTCATATGCCTAAAGCAGTACCCATGGTAAGCGGAGATTTTAAGTTCGGATGTTAGACTAGCTAGAGCTTCAACAGTAATGGGTGCTCTGCGGAGCTATAGTATGACATGGGTCCCTCACACCTCACAGTCAGAGCCTGTGTTAATTACAGACTTCATTGCTATGACTTCATGCACCTGGCAGAGATGACTTAAGGGAGAAAGGACTATGTGGCTCAGTTTCAGAGGGTCCAGCCACAGCTGCTTGCCTTCCACTTGGGTAGAAGGGCATGGTGGCAGGAACTCAGGGCAGAGGGAGTTCCTTCTTTCTTGGTAGAGAGCACAGAGAGCAGAGAACCCTGACATTGAGCTTTGTCCGTTCCACTGTTTTATTTTGTTTAGGTCTTCAGCCCAAGAAATGGTGTCATTTCTATTCAGGGTGGGTCTCTCTACCTCCTTAATGCTTCCTGGAAAGGACCTGCCAATCTCCTAGGTGATTTGTAAATCCAGTCAAGTTGACAGGGAAGAGCACTCATCACACAGCACCCAGGGCTACTCATCACACAGCACCCACGGTTCTCTTGGTTTCAAATTCTCCGAGACAAGAACCCAGTTTATTAGTACCATGCAACTGTGTTGCAGCTAGTCTGTGGCCACGCCCAAAGAAATGTACGTCATACATAGCAGGTGACTTCATTCTTTCTTTCTCTGAGAGGCATAGGCTTCTGACAATGCTTTCAATTCATTTCTTTTGGTTTGGCTTTGTTTTGTGTTTGCACACCACGAAGAGGATCATTACTAGTAAAGTTACCAACAAGTAGAATACACAGTAAGGTATCAAGTACCTGGGACACTCACTGCCCTGGAGAGTCAATAGATTGATTGTCAACAGGTTGCTAGTCAATAGATTGGCTATATTCATTGCTGAATATTGGTTATATTAAAAAACCTAGTGTTGGTTTTTACATCTCTCTTAATAAATTGACTTGCTTTATAAGACTTACATCATACACTTTTTCTCTGGTCAAGAATAAAGAGGTTTTTAAGCTCTTTTTTTAAAAAAAATATTTTAAGAGGTCAAAGTTATACAATTTCCTCTTAATAACACAGATTGAAGCTTTGATTAGAATTCAACCTTGAACCAATATTCTTGGGGGAATAAACACTACATAATTTATGCTGTATCTTTCTAGATGGTTCTTTTGAATAGCTTTATCAAACCCATTGAAAGTACAGCCAACCAACCTTTGAATCCTCCTAGTGCCAAGGCCGAGACCCCTCAAAGGACTCAGGTTTCATGAACATGTGGTGGCTCAGGGAAAACTTGACCTTTCCTCTTCTGAGATGCCTCTGTCATGTTCAAGCTTAAAT
The DNA here is from genome assembly GCF_049852395.1 of Peromyscus maniculatus bairdii. Classification (NCBI taxonomy): domain Eukaryota; kingdom Metazoa; phylum Chordata; class Mammalia; order Rodentia; family Cricetidae; genus Peromyscus; species Peromyscus maniculatus. The sequence continues at coordinate 24,852,841 of NC_134864.1, forward strand.
GTGAACCTTAGTTCTTCCCCATCTCTCACCTCATGTTTTTCCCTTGACAGAATTATTTCTAAGTTCATTAAAATCAAATTTAATCAAAGCACAGATGATCTGGGGGAAATGGCCCAATGAGAGAGAGCAGAAGGGGCATCTGGGGGACAGTGTGAAGATGATTATTTGATGGGTGACTTGCATCTCTGGAGCATCAACTTAAGGACAAGCCGAGGAGAGAGAGAGAGTGATGCCTCACATCCCCAGGACACGCTTTCCAGGAGGAGTTTCAACTACCACACACACAGTTGAGTATTATGTGTTTAGGGCACATTTTTAATATGCAGGTACAATTCAATGCACCATGTTTTTTTTTTTCATTACAAAAAACTTACTTTATGCATTTTGGGGATTTAAGTTAATGGTCTCACTGCACCTTCTGTTAGAATTTTCATAAATATACTCATGCTTTTATTCTACTTAAAATGTAATTAAAGTGCTTCCTCTGACTACCATGGCTCCTATATACCAAGAAAAAGGCAGCAAACCTGGGAACTGCTCTGAAAGAGTAATAAGTTTCCGAAACAATAAAAAACAAAACCAGGCAGGCTCCGGTGAATACCAATGACTTCTCTGCTTGTGGACGCTGTGCTCGCCACGGTCACGGGGCAGGAGGAAATTGAACATCCTGCACACTGTCATTTTTTTTTCTGAATAGGGAACGTGTTTTTGTGATTCAATAACCTCCTCCCACACCCCTCATGCCACCGTCATTTCCCACAGGATATAATTACACATCTCAGTGGCCCACCTCGAGAGAACGTTACTCCAAAATGATGCAGTCTGTTAAAAATGCCACAGCTCTCAGATATTAAAAAAAAAAGAGAGAGAGAGGAAGAAAACCCTATTCAACAGAAAAGCCACTAGAATGAATGGGATTGCGGGTCAAGGCCATACAGAACGACAGAGCGTTCTCAGGCAGTGTGGGGTCAAGTGTTTTAGAAGCTTCTGAAATGGAATTTTTCCTCCCTTTCTCTTATGAATAAAATTGTGCACGTTAAAAACTATTGAAATCATCACCCTGGAAGGAGGAAGATGAAGCCATCGGGGCATGCAGAGTCTCTGAACTTTCTTTGTTTCCTGCCCATATTTCTCTTCTGGTTCTTCCAAGCATTGCATTTTATTGGGTCCATATAAACAATTTATTGCTAGAGCAGTAAAGCAATGGGAGATAGCTAACTCTACCTGAACGGTGCAGACGGAAAGGGGCCCTGAAGGTCATGCCCTGTGGTTGCAGTGGCCTTGGCACTGTCCTTCTGCAATGTCCCAGACCAAAGCAATCAAAGCATAGGGCACTTCAAGGGCAGAAGAGGTGGAAATGGGTGGGAACAAAAATGTAGACCCATTTGTGCGGTGTTGTCTACGGAAACCAAAGTCAACGTGCGCACAACCATTGTGTCTTCTAAAGAAGTTGCTAAACTCCTAGCAATTCAATGGCCCTATGAAAGTTACAGCTTAATCCAATTAGGAACCATGCAGAATTTTCCTACTTGGAGTGTCAGGAGGAGGAGGACCTGGGTGGTACCCCGCCTATGACAGTCTTCCTTTACCCAACATTGCCTTGTAGCCTATAACAAACTATGGAGCTTCTGTGGCCAGAACGAGCCCCTCTGTGTCTGGCTGGCCTTCAGGACATGTTCCTTGTGCTGTTGAATGTCACCCTGGGTGAAAGCAAGATGACATTCATAGCAAAGTCACAGCTCTCTTTGGAAATACATCCTTGTTGGCTATCAGAAACATTCAATCTTTCTGTTTACACTTGCCCCGTTCAGAATCCCTGCAGTGGTCACACCTCCTGTTAATGATGTAACCTATCCCTCAAGCATACCCAAGCAGAAAAACATGGAAAAACCACCGATCAAGTGCAAAGGGAGAAGGAAACACAGCCAGCTCACTGGCAAAAGAATACAAACTCCTTAGTAAAGGAGGGATGGGGGCAAAGATGGGGACTTGTAAGAGCTGAGCGGTGCACACGCTGTGGCTGCTCCAGGAAGGGCGGTGTCTGCAGAACTGGGGCGGACTCTGGCGCAGCGTCGATTATAAAGGCAGAGGGGAGAGGTCGGGGATGGTCAATGCTTTCTCTACAAGAAAGCATTTCTTTAAAAGGCACCTTAGAAAAAAGGCGGTGCTCTGTAGCCCCTCTTTTGAGGTGCTTCCCTCAGATTTGAAGGCTCTTCTTGCTGCCTGAATCTGTGAGGAAACTCTCAGTTTAGAATCTGAGGAGCCCTGGCTCCCCAGAATCTGCTCCCGAGGGGGTTTTTCAAAGACTTGTCAATGAGGGCTTTTCAGCAGCCAGAGGTGGCACCTATAGTCCAGTCCTCCTCGACAGGGTCTCTGCTGTGTCTCACAGAGCGAGGACGGGTCTAGCCAGAGGCTGGACAGGCAGGGATTCAGAACAGTGTGTATATCCCTCATGTGATGCTCAAGTCGAAGTTCACGTTTTCAAGTTGAACTTCGGTCAGTCCCCGACTCTCTCTTGATTATGCTGTAGGTCAGAGCGATGGATCCAACTCTCAGAGATTCTGGAACCTGGATCCATCCCTGTCCTTGATGCATTACCCTGGCAACCCCAAGGAGACGGCTGTAATTGGAAGGTGTCAAAGCAGTGATGTCATGGGGCCACCAGGCAAGGACAGGAAGGGAAGGGCTGCTCTGTTTGTGAAGTAGCCGAGAGAGGATCGGAGCCACAGGTTTTACAACTTCTGGAGGTCGCATCAGGCTGAAGTCCTCCTTCCAGGATTACTGCCCAGCCTGCGGAAAGGCTGTTTTCATTTCCCCTGAGATACAGATAGCCCTGGGGTGTGGGTTATTAGCACTGCTCAGAACTGCAATTTCCTCCCTCTCTGCACCTGACTCCAAACGGCTGTCTGTCGGTGAGCCTGAGCTGGAGGCACCCAGCCCTTCCATAATGATCAAAAGCACCTCCTTGGCGAAAGGTAACCTGGAAACTCCCAGAGAGCAAATGGATGCTTCTGTGGAAAGTGCCAGATGCTCCTGGCCTGAGAGCAGCTGGAAAAGCCAGTCCCTATTTATCTTTCACTAAACCACTGCAGAAGCCCCCGGACCAGTCTCTTTGCTGCCCCGTGGTCCATACGCTTGCTTCACAGTGAGTTCCTTAAAACATTCCAGGCTCCCTGGCACTTCAACCCTGGGAGTCTCCTTCCCATAGCTATCAGGACTGAGGTCAGTCTGTATAATGTGTGCAGCATGCAGTAAGTGCTCAAGCAGTGCAGCATGCAGTAAGCACTCAAGCAAGGCTGCCAGCCACCGCTCTGGTGTTAAAGCTTGAGATCTGATAAGGCATCTTTGCTGACTCCGCTGCTGAATTTTGTTACCTCCTCTCTGATAACCCTTTCCGTTCCCCCAGGTCCCTCCAGTGGCTTGATCTCTTTCCTTCACTGGTTCGACACAGCACGTGGAAGCAAGATGATGTTTCCCCTTTCTTTCTGATGTTGGGGATTGAATCCAGGGTCTTACCATGCTAAGTGCATGCTCACTAGAGAGCTCCCCCGCCCCCCCCGCCCCGCCCCAGCTTCTGGGGTAGTTGTTTCGTGCTTGCTGATCTGTTAGTAACTACAACAAAACACAAAATAAACACCCACCTTTAAGGGTGACTTCTTAGAAAGCAGTGACTTTTAAAAAGTTCTCACCTCAGAAATCAGAGTACACACAAGTCTGTCAAATATGACTGAAAAGCTCAAGCACACACTTTAAGAGATGACAGGCTTGGGGATGAATAAATGTGACAGAAAAAGGGAACTTTAATATGCAATTTGTGGCTCTCTTTTGACATGTATTAATTTATAAAATTTCTCAGCACAGTTCCCTGCTCTTCCTGTTAATACCCAAGCCAAGGTGATTAAAGACAGAAATTTACAAAGAAGAATTATGTTTAAGATGTAGAAAGAAAGTTCAGAAATACCTTTTCAGTTTAGTGAAAAATAATTGCATTTCAGTTTACTGTCAGAAAGTCCAATGTGGATCCTTCTTAATGTTTAGCAGTATTCATCTATGGAGTTGTGTCCCTGGCCCACAGCTGCTCTATTGAAAATTGCAGCTGAACGTTATTTCTAGGGTCGAGGAAGCTCTTCCTTGACTGGGTTTAGCCAAAATGTCCTTCCTTGTTGAAGGCTGAGGACACCTTTACTTCTGAGTTGCACATACACTTCTGGTGAGCAAAATCTTGACACTAAGTTGCTACAGTTGCTGCCTGAGAAAGAGATGCTAGACAAGTCAACAGTGAGAGCCTCACGGGTACAGGGTAGGATGCTGGTGCAGGCAGAGGGGCCAGTGTGCTGGGAAGACCATTCTATAGAGACAGAGCCGTCCCACCTCAGGAACCCTGATTGAACAAATGCGTCATCTTGCCACATATCTTGGATAGAATGCATAACCCATTTGTACGCACACTGTCAAAACTGTACTTCTGGTTAACGTACTTTCGGATTGGCAGATACAGGTGGCTGAAGAAGGTGGGGGGAGAGAATCCAGAGGCTGACAGTAACAGTTGACCACAATTCATAGCATCTTTCTAAATTTTACTCAGTGGTATATCCAGTGTTACCATTTCCCTTATATCCTGCTCACTTTCCTCACTTTGATTAAATGAGTTAATTATTATATGTGATAGATTTGCTTATAAATGAATATTAATATTGTTCTAATAAATGGAAAGCTTACACACCTAGGTAAAGATATTAGGAAAAAACAAATAGGAAACAAGCAAGCATTGGCAGCAGCAGGCTCCACCAGGCTATGTTCTGAGCCTGAAGCCTATTTTTAGGCTGAGAGAGAGGAAGTGATGAGTGGCCCCAGACCAGAAGACTCAGCTGTTCATCCCAGCTCTGATGAACTCTCAGCTGGAACAAGTGACCACATCTAGTTTTCAATTTCCATGATAGGATTTTCTGCACTATCGAAGAGGCTGGCTTTCTGTATTAAAAGCAAGCAAGCAGCTGGAGGGATGGCTCGCTGAACAAGTATGAAGAGCGGGAGCTTTTCTCTCTAGCACGTGTGCAAAAGCCAGGGGTGGCAGCATGTGTCTGTAGTGCTGAGGAGCCGCTGCTCAGACAGTCTAGCTGATTTGTGGTGAGCTAGCTCCAGTTCCGGTGAGAGACCCTGTCTCCAAATAAATAAATAAATAGATAGATAGATAGATAGATAGATAAATAAATAAATAAATAAATACGGTGACTAGAAAGCAGCTGAGGGAGACACTTGACATTGACCTCTCGCCTCCACACACCACCACAGACATGGCATGCACATATGTAACATCTGTTGATATCAGTGAAAGGAACACATAGTGTTTGTATTTGTAGAGCCGAGAAAGGTGGTTACAGTAGTATGGAGCTTCTAGAACTTTTAGGGAAATGCACAAAACGTGCCAGGCACCAATAGATATCTATACCCCTCCCAGCCCCCAAAGAGAAGATGCTGAGCCTTTCTGCACTTAGCACCCTTAGAATGGGACATCCACCTGGGACCTATGAGGGATACTACCAGTAAGTGGCCACTGTCAATCAGGGCATCCATATATCATTCATATTATTATTTTATTATTATTTATTCATATATTATTCAATGTATTATTTTGAAGCTTGGCTCTTGGAAAGCTGCATATTATTGTGACATGAATGTTACAGGGATAACCAACCACTTCATAATTGATTTTAAATCCTGATCCACAGGGAGAAACTCATGCTTGGTATTGTAAATCTAGTCAAGAATCTATGGTTGGGGAGAACTTACTACTCTTACTCATCAATTTTTTTTTCATCCTTTCTCTCTACCCATAAGTTACTGTAGTGTTTGGATGTCACTAGAGACATTTCTTTGTTCAGTGGGCTGTGGTTAACCCAGAAACTCATAACTGGTCAGAGTGTCAACGGAGTGCCCAGCCACAATGGGACGTCTCCATCACATCTCTGTCTCCAGGTTCAGGGTCCAGCACGGAAGAGGGGGCAGAGTTTAGGGACGACCAGGAGGGAGGACCCAAACAAAACAGTGTCTTCTGGACATAACAGGACCGCTGTGCTCATGAACGCACAGTAGCTACACAGGATCAAGACAGTCAACTCCCAGCGTGGAGAGGGAAGCGGCTGCTGGGCTTCCAGCCCTAACTGAGGAGCCATGGACAGTTGATGACTTCTGGGGCATAACGTCTGTTGTCTTTAAGGTCTATGTAGCTCCATACTCAGGAGTGTATGGGCATCACAAACTGGATTTGGTGGATTAAAAACCAAAAAAATCCAGAGAGAGGGCACTTAAGCTGGGGTGCAAGGCAAGGCAGGGGTGTCTCTGGGAGGAGTTGTGGAGACGAGCAAGGGGTGAATGTGATAAATATGCTGTGTGAAATTCTCAAGGAATTAATAACAGTATTTCAAACCAAGTTCAAGGCCATCTTAAATGAGTTAGCATAAAACTCCTCTCAAAACAAAATAGCAAGAAATAATATTGGGCATTCATTTATTGCCTTGCTTCTTAGGTATAATTGACAAATAAAGCAATCCCATTATTGGATAGATAGCTCAAAGAAATAAAATTAACATATCAAAGGGACTGCTGCACCCTCTCTTTACCATTGCATGAGTCACAATAGCCACCATGCAGAAAGAATCCAAGTGTCCTTGGATATATAAATAAATAGACATAAAAACTCTGCTACATATAAACAGTGAGGTGAGATATAAAGTATATTTTCTACACTGTATTGAAACAATATATGTGCATATATCCTGTCTAATTTTAAATAAATTACCATTATATTTGCGAGAGTAACGTCCCAGTACAGGGTTTTTTGTCCTTGGAACTACGGTCTGAGGTCAGGATTAGAGTTACTTGAAATGAATCGAGGTTAGATGCTAAAAGGAAGTAGCCAACAGTTACATTTACATTCTGCTACTCTATTTTAGCATGAGGAATTGGTCTTGTTACAAGGAAACAGATAATATATTAAAAGCTTGAGGCTGCGTGGTTTAACGTACATTTCCAAAGCTGGGATTAAAATAGAGCCAAGATTCTGCATGCAGCAAGGCACATGGCCTTAGAATGTCTTTGTGAAGGCCGCAGAGTTGAAAGCAAATGGGAAGTGTGCCCAAGGATGAGTTTGAAATGAAGGGCAGGGCTCTAAGGCCTTGGGGGTCCTGTGCTTTGGTCTGTTCTACAGCAGGATGACCCTTCCTATTCTATCCAGGCCCTCCTTTCAGGAGAAAATACTTCTGAAAAAGAAGCTGAATTTTTGCCAAGAGGTTACATAAGAGAAAAAGAAAAGGCTCAATATTTCCATCAGGAAAAAAAAAAAACATGTTAATCACAATAAACTCTGTATTCAGTGGTAATAGCACAGCAGGCCACACTGGTAATAGCCCAGGAAAGCACAGCACACTCACTGTGTCCCTACACTGTACTGAGTAATTTAACCAAAGTACCTCAGAGAGGCCAGCGTGAAATGACATGAATGAACCCTTTCTCTGAATTTTCATGTTAGAGCTGTACCATTCTCCTTGAAGTTGACTCCAGCATATTCTAAATTTCACTTCATCATTCATTATTTTAGTAAATAATAATTTTGAAATAATTATTTTTTATTTAAATTTTTTTTTCTTTCCTTTTACTTACCAACCCCTCCCTGTTCCCGCTCCTTCATCTTCTCCCCTACCTACCCCTTCATCGCCTTGGGCAGTCAACACAGCCTGGCATACCACATTGGGGCCAGACCTAGCCTTCCCCCTTGCATCAAGGCTGAGTAAGGCATTATACCATAGGGAATGGGCTCTAAAAAGCCAGTTTGTGTACCTCGGATAAGTCCTGGTCCCATTGCCAGGGGACCCACAAACCCAAGTCACGCAACTTTCACACATTCAGAGGGCCTAGTTTGGGCCCATGCAGGCTCTCCAGGTGTCAGTCCAGAGTCTATGAGCTCCCAATAGCTTGGGTCAGCTATTTCTGTGGTTTTTCCCATCATGATTCTGACCCCCCTTGCTCTTATAATCCTTCCTCCCTCTCTTCAACTGAACTCCAGGATCTTGGCCAAGTGCTTGGCTGTGGGTCTCTTAGATTTTATCAAAGGGTAAGTTTTTAGAGACTGCACACTGTATATACTGCTCTGTGCCCTTCCATCTCCACTGTAGGTTTGTGTAGACATTACCTAAGCAGTAATAGACTCATCCTACCCCTGAAGAGACTCCCAGTGCCATCTCTCTGCCCTAACTCCTGCCATCTAGGCTTACAGTGTTTGTAGTGTTTACACAGGATCTCTAGGTGGGAACATAAGGAATTTCCATTTTCCCTCAACATGATGCTTTGGGGATCTATCCAAGCTGTTGTACATTGAAGTTCATCCCTTCTCATGACTAGTATTACATGACATGTTGTTAGCTAGTTTTCTTTTCTATAACAAAAAATGCAATACAAAGACCATGCTATATTCCCCCCTCCCCCTGATTCCCTACTCTACTTCTAACTGAGTGACCTGGAAGGAATCAACAAAACTCCTTCTACAACACTAAGAAAATATTATTTCTTGTTTGGGAGGGCTGAGGTAGATTTCAATTAACCTCTGACCAAAAAGTCTTTGTTGAGATGTTCGATAAAGCAACCCCTGGGCCCCACTGATGAGTCAACTTGAGTTGCCTAATACAGCTGAAACTGTCTAAATGATACCCAATGGTCATGAGTACCTCTTAAACCCTTAGAGAAACCACAGTGTTGCTAAGATGTTCCAAAAGCAACAGAAGTTGCTGATTATCAGTTTGTGGTTCATCCCCAAATCCCAAGACAAGCCAGAGGGCATCAGCCATGCTACTCAGTGCCTTCAGCATGGCATAAGTGGCTAGCAGCTCCCGTATCAGACAGGACAGAGTCCTGCCATCGTAGGAGGGCCACACTCGTGGATGTGATGTCATCAGGTATCTCTTAATTCCCTTGCATTGCTAAGTAACTGCATTTGAATTCAGCTCAAACCTACCTCTTCCAGGCACTTAATCTTAATTTCTGTTGACCTCTTTCTCCTGTAAACCTTGACTGTAGCTAGAAGGATGTGTCACTGAAGTTTTATTTGGAACTTGCTCTGTAGCCCTGGGTGGCTTAGAACTCACGGAAACCTGTCTACCTGTGCCTCCTTTAGTGCTGGCACTAAAGATGCGTGCTACCTACCACTTCTTGCTAAAATTTTGTTTCTCATTTTCATTTCAGTACTTAGAATGCATTCTGGGCCTCTAGTTTTTCTTGAGTTTATTTTATATGTAATATTTTCACAGGAACTTGCATATTTTGGTTTTATTCAGAAATGTCACAGTAAATATTATTTGTGCCTTTTATCTTTTTATTCAATGTTTCTGCTACAGGTTTCCAGTTTTATTATTCATTTCAAAGAAATAACTTCTGTTTTTGTTTATCTTTAATGCTCTTCCCATAGAAATATTTCATTTCTGCCCTTTCTTGATTTCTTTTTACTTTCTTTGAACCTATTCTGCTCTTTCTCCCTAAATGGTTTGCTAAACATGAATTCTCAAGTGTTCTTTTTCCTAGTGTAAGCAGTGAATTAAGAACATTCAATTCACCTCTAAGTAACAATGGTCCCACACTCAGTTGTGATAGAATTTATATTGTCTTGCCAAGGTATTAAATATTTTAGAATTTTCATTATAATATCTTCTTTGAGAAATGAATTACTTAGAAGAGTGAATTAAAAATATTTTAATCTATTATTTTCAACTTGACTGAATTAGAATCATAAAAAGCGAACTGTAATATGTGACTGCTACTTAGAAATTTCTACACCGTCAGCTTTCTCAATATCTTATGTAGCCTTTACCGCACTGTTGAGAACAGTGCTCCATGTATTCTTTGAGGAAGCATTTGGTTTTGCCGTGAGGATTTTCTGTACCTAAGCTGGGAATGATCTCTTCTGAGTGAACAGAGCGTCATGTTAGTCAGCAGCAGTGATGCCTTGACTCATGTTTCTGTGCTACATTTGATTTTGTCTAAGTTCAATATAACACTACGATCTCTCTTCTAATCAGCCTTTACCTGGAATAAACTTTCAAAGACTCTGTAAGATGTCTCTCCTCTAAACTGCACACATCACAGTCCTTGCTTATGCGTTGAGCACACGTTCTAAGAGCCCATGCGGAGACTGATAACCACAGGTAAAATCAGAACCTAGACAGACTATGTCATTTTCCATCTGTCCGTCAGTCCATTCATCTGTCCATCCATCCATCCGTCCATCCATCCATCAGTTTACCTCTCCATCCATATATGAAAGCAAATTAATAAATTAGCTCAGTAAGAAATTAACAACATAATAGAATTATTTTAACAACAGTCAGTAACAGTTATATTAATGTAATCTTCTGACTGGTGTACCTGAAATTATAGAAAGCAAAGCCACAGACAATGGTGGGGGTGGGGGGTGGGCTTCCATAGACAGACTGTATTCCAACCGATTCTTACGGCTTTCACCATTAAATGCTGCCATATTTCCACTTAGTTCATTGCTATTTAGGAAATTACTGATATAGTGAAGGAAGATATATTGCTTTATGTTGTGTTTGTTTCATTTTTGTAATTTAAGGACCTTCTTTATGTATGTGCACGTGTGTGCGCGTGCGTGCGTGCGTGCATGTATGTGTGTGTGTGTGTGTGTGTGTTGTACTGAGGTCAGAGGAGCACTTGCAGGAAGCTGATTTCTCTTCACCACGTGGGTCGAAGGGGCCGATTTCACGTCTTAACCCACATAGCCATCCCTCCAGGCCTTCTTCTCTCATCCTCTCATCTTTCCTTGCCATCTTTTTTCTATGGTTTCACCGGGCTAGCTTTCACATCACTTTGGGGTTCTACGCTCTCTCCTTTCACTGTCTCCATGGAAATGTTAGCGCGGCACAGGGCTGGGAAGCATGGGCACCTGTGCTCCATCACCTGCCAGCCTGGGTTCACTCTTCACCGTTCTCTCCTCTTGGTCACTGCCCCAGCCTGGGTATCAGTCAGGCCCGCATCTCTCTCTGCAGCCTCTCCTCTCCTCTCCCCATGGAAACAAGATCCTCACAGCGGCCCTTGCAAGTCTGAGGGGCTGGCAGGTAGCTTTCATAACTTGCCTCTGCAAGTCCAGACCACCACCAAGAAGAAAGAAATGCACCCACCTCGTGAGTCTCGTGAGTACAAAGGAGGGGAAAACCATGAAGCCAGAGAGGTCATTTAAAGATGGTGGGAAAAGTGCTTCATGGAATGCCTCGTGGAGTTTGCTCATTTCCTCTTTTGGAATGCCCCCACTTGGTGAGTCTGACTGTCACCATTCAGGGATGCACTGTGACATTGAGGTCCCACCCCCACAGACATCCTGTACTCAGACGGCAGCTGACCTGCTCCCAATGGCACAAAAACCATGGTCACTGTGCTCTAGAGTGCTCTCCTGGAGGCAGAGCTCACTGGCACTGTTCCTAGTCAGACCATGCTTGTTGGTAGAAGGTCAATCTTCCATGGAGCTGCAGTAGTTTATAGTTTACAGGATTCTGACGTCCTGTTTCCACGATGGACCTTTCTGTTCATAGCTTTGAACAGAATTCATTACTATTACTGACCTCGTAGCCATTTAAAAGAGCTTTAGGGAGGCTTCAGAATATGGTGCTAAATAAAAACTTGAAAAATTTATGTGTTTGAGCTCTAGCTGTGACTAACTGCGCTAGTTGGATAACTTTAATACTTGAAAAAAAAAGCCAATATTTAGCATCAGTGTTCCCACAAAATAAATAAGCGATTCTTTTCTGATTGCTCTTCCAATACTTGCCCCACACGGCACATTCCAATAGTTCCCCTCCCGAGTTGTTTGAGTAGCGGCTGTCATGATTCTTGTGAACTGGCAATTATGTCAAAACGATTTAATCAGTGCTTGAGCTGCACTGGCGTGGCTCTTAGAAGACCATTTTTCAGAATGACAGTCCCCTAAGCATTTGTTAAATAATTAGACCTAATGCTCTTCTCACAAGAACCTCCAACAGTACTGTTTATGCTCGGAGCCTCTGAGACATGGCTCAGGCAATATTGCGAGTACCAGAACCCCGTTTAGCAAAGCTCAACATCGGAGGGAAGATGAGAGGCGGGCTTCTCTGTCCTCAGGAAACATTCCTCCACTGCCATGACTAAGAGCTCACAGACGTTATGGACCTCAGTGGAATTTGATTGACATCAGACACTATTCTAGCATCACATGTCCAAGGATGACTGCCAGGGTTTCCTCCTTTTATAGGACCCGTGTGATCCTCCTTCAGGCCACAGGCATGGTGGGGAACTTGCTTCCTCCTGCTGTCTCCATCTGGCAGACACAGTAAGAAAGCCCGTAGGAGGGGCTGAGGTAATGGCTTGCTAAGTTAACTGCTCACTGCACAGGCCTCAGGACCTGAGGTTGGCTCCCCAGCACCCGTTAAAAGTCATGCATGGCAGTGTGATGCATGCCTGACTGAAATGCTAGCACTGGTTGGGTGGAAACCAGCAGATCCTGGGGGCTCACTGGCCAGCCGATCCAGCCCAAAACGACAAGCTCTAGGTTCAACAGGAAGTGAGGGAGGGGAAGATACTTGCAGGTGACCTCTGTCCTCTACATATCTGCAGAGGTGAGCATACTAGCACATGCATGTATGCACATGCGCATATGCATCACATAAAAAATTTAAAAAATAAAAGCGAGCACATAAAATTGCTTGCTAGGTTTTAAAATGGCGATCACAAACATAATGCCAATCAACACATCTGTCTTTCAGTCATGTCCATTTGATTTAGAGGTATCTGGGAGGGAAGACTCAGAAGGCTTTGGCATCACTACGAATTTGTTGGTATTCCTCTCGTTGCCCATTTGGGGCACATTAGGTTGTGGTTGCCTGTCGTTTGCCATCTCCTTTGGGATGGCCCTCTCAAACCTCTGACTCCTTCAGAGGAGGAGTTCATAGCCATGTCATAGAGACACTGTCTGAATGACCTCTCTGTGTCCCTGAGGTGGCACTGCCTCTATTTGCTGCTCTGTACCCATGGCTGATGACTACATTTCTCCCAATAGGAAGCCTTCATTCAATTCCTTAGTGTGGTTTCTGCGGTGCCCGGATCTTAACGCCAAGTGGGCACTGGGAGATGACTATTTCAGACAGGCGTTCCTCCTAGACCTGAGGATGATCTGTCCACATAAGCCAACGGTGCAGAAGTTTAACCATCATAGTTTCATGTCTAAAGGATGTTATTACCACGTGACATCTTCAGGGTGGTGATGAGAGTAATTAATTGTCTCTGTAACAGCAGCTAACATTTATTAGACACTGGTCATAGGCCAGACAATGAGCTAAGCTTTTCTGTGCAGTATCTCATATAAGGATTCCTCCATACTGTAGACATGAGGACACTGAGCCTCAGTGAGCTCCATCATCAAGGGCATGAAGCAGCTGATTCTGGGCTCATGTGGAATATAACTGATATATGTATGTGTGTGTGTGTGTGTATGTATGTTATGTATATGTATGTATGTATGTATGTATGTATGTATGTATGTATTTGCAGCGTCTCTTGGTCTTCTGTGTGCAATATGGAAGTAGAATCTCCCTCCCCAATACTCTCTTGGACCTCTCGAGTCCATAGTAGTGGAGAACAGTGGGGAGATAACTGGAGCAGGGCAGCTTGTCAGTGTTATAGCTGAGAATAAGAGACTCTCAAAGCGTGATTTTTATAGACCTGGTAAAACAAACCTTTTGTATCTCTCCTTAAATGTAAGGAAATAGGGAAGATGCTGGAAAATTAACTCATTTGACTTATGAGCATGGAATGTTGATGTTCAAACTTATCGTGTTTTTCAGCCTTCTTTGGGGCATTACTCAGCCTTCACCCAATCTTCATCTTATTTGCATGTGTGAGCGTCAGACTTAGATAGATTTGCCTCAGCCAGTGCTGTGAAGGAAATGAAGAGGTGGCCCAACCATCTTTGTTTGGTGTTGACTTTCAAAGTCATATTCCACTTACGCCATTATATTACTTCCCTCTGTCCCATTAGGGGAATATATGTGCTCAAGAAAAGGACTGGACCAGGGAAGAAGAGACAATGCAATTATATCTCAGTGTTTAATACACAAATATAAGGGCAAAATTCATAAATTTAAAAGTCAGTTTCCCAGCCACACAAACTTCAAAAGTCTAGTTAAAACCTCAGGTTAAAACAAAGCTTAAAGGAACCACCATTGGTAAAAGCCCGTTGTTCATTTGTGGATGTGTATTTCTGTTTAACGTTCTTTGAGCACAGTAAACTGGAAAGTATTCTACTGTTCAACACAGATACACTGCCCAAAGGTCCATACCTTCAGTGTTTTTGGTATCTGGCAGTCGACTCTTATACAAGACTAAAGTAGTGATGATTTCAAAGGAAAAGCAAGCATTTCGCACATGCCTGTAAACTCATGTGAATCGCGGAGGGGATGATGGAAGCGTATAAGCACATTTACAAAGTGGGAGCGTCTTTCTTTCCTCAATGTGCAGCAAATTGTTTCAGTATTGTCAATACTGAAGACAGAGACAACAGTGCCTTTAGCTTTCTGGTCAACCACTATAGCTGGTCCTCAGTACTGATTCATACTGTACATTCTAGGAGTGTGCCCTGGGGAGTCTCAAATGCAGCCTAATGCAAAAATAAGAACACAAGGCTACATAGCAAGATTTCTTAGTGGTTTTTACCCTTGGCATCTGCAGGATCCAAGAAAAGATTTCAAAACACTTTACAGCAGCTAAGCTAATTCAACTTGAGTGCATGGTTCTCATGAAAGAAGTTATAAGGTAAAAAGGTGGCACTTAGATGTCTATAAATCTGTGGTATCCTCGCAGATCTGATAAACGGCCATCCTTTCCCAAGCTTATGCAAAGCATCAAGTGAAGGAGCATATTGCAGAAAACTAAATTATATATAAAGTCATTAAGTCTCACCCTTCACTTCTGATTGAGGGGTTGCCGCAGCCGTCAGTGAGCGCAGGGGCAAAATGAAAAAATAAATAAATGAAAGACCTGATCACATCACACATTTTAGTGGAACTGTAATTGCTTAGGAGTTCATGTGAAGTTCTCGGGGACGCTGAAAACTGCATGTCGTGGCTGAAAATAAGAGAAGGGTGATGTGACACCATCCTTGTGAATCTGGAATCTAAGCCTCAGGTGTATGTGTGATGCAATAGGAAAGAATCGGGTGTGGCCCCACAAATCCCAATATGTCCATCCAAACATCCCCTAATTCTCCTGACTAATCACTTTCTCTTGACCTATTTTTTTTTTTTTTAATTTTTGGCCCACTGTAGGTGTGTTTGTGTCTACAGCCAGCCCCATTACATCTTTTTCAAAGGGGCTTTTCTCACCAGCTCTTTGAAAGCCATCTCGGTATGACAGACTCCTCCACAGGATTATGAAAGCCCTTCTCTTTCAAAGACCGAGTGTCTTGGGAAATGTGCACTTTGTTGAGGACGGAGATGCAGTGGTGACCTTTCTTAAGGTCACCTCCATGGTCAAAAAAAAAAAAAAAAAAAAAAAAAGCAAATGGGAGAGGTATGAAGTCAGCAATGAGCAAGCCTTTGTAGCCCTGAAAGCTGCCGTCTTGAGCAGAGCTAGACACAGAAAGCAACCCTTTCCAGACCCCTAATTAACCGCCAGGACTCTTAAAATTGCTGCTGGCTCTTCAGCACACCATATCACTTTTAATTAATTCTGGCTGCTGGACAAGGCCTCACCAGGTCATTACCAAGCAAGGCTGACCTGTGGAGTGGGTTAATGGCTGCTAAGTCCATACAGTATACTTGCTTTCATTGACGCTCGC
The DNA here is from genome assembly GCF_049852395.1 of Peromyscus maniculatus bairdii. Taxonomy (NCBI): domain Eukaryota; kingdom Metazoa; phylum Chordata; class Mammalia; order Rodentia; family Cricetidae; genus Peromyscus; species Peromyscus maniculatus. The sequence continues at coordinate 24,868,706 of NC_134864.1, forward strand.
TGTGAAGCCTGCGGCTGTGGTGGGCTATCTCTGCCTCTGGAAGGGTCTGGGTTTTTTTTTTTTTTTTTTTTTTTTTTTTTTTTTGTGTGTGTGTGTGTGTGTGTGTGTGTGTGTGTGTGTGTGTGTGTGTGTGTGTTTTGATAATGTTCTTTTTTTTTTTTCCCATGGTGGTGGTGGTATCTGTTTGAGTCACATCACAGGGCAGTAGTGTTGAGAAAGAATGTCTTTCTGTGGGTTCACTAAGAAATCATTGATAATGATACTTCCCAAGAGTAAAGTAAACGTTTATTATGGAAAGGATGTTCTATGAGTCAGGAGCTGTGTATTACCCAAGGCATGCAAGCCTCTTCCTTGGTCCCTCTTGTCTAGTTTTGTTTCTGTTGTCTGTGCTCCAGGAGCCCACCCCATGTTTCCTTTGGAGAGTTTTCATGCTGCAGGGCACCCATTTCCCCCTTTACGCCACTTCAGGTTAAGTTCCTTAGGGGTCCAAATCAGGGATCTGGATCTTCTTTAGCTGTCCAGGTTGGGTTTGCCTTCAGGCTACCTGGCAGTATCTACATGATGGGAATCCTGGGGTGCCTCGGGTTTGAGGGGACTTGTGCTCAGAGGAGGGATGGTATGCTTGTGAGAGTTTGCATGCAGGCAGGAAGACACACTTGTTTCCTTGGTCATAGGAGACTCCTGGGTGTGCACTGAGATCAGGTAGGTATGCTGAGCCTGTTATCACGTCTGCATGGGCACTGCTGAAGGCTATGTGCCCTGACAGAATGGAGCCAGTGAGTTTACCTGTGCTGGAGCAGGGTTGCTAGTTTCCATCCTGGTGGAACTGGTAGCTTTGTTTTTGTTTTAAGCTGGGGTCACTACTAGGCTTCCATGGTGGTATGGCTCTGGCCTTGTGGATGGCATTGCAGGCTAGGATGTGCAAAGCACTAGAGCTCCTGGCTATAATCAATATTAAACTGAGTTTTATTCAGCATTGTACAGGAGGTTCTAGACAGCATTAGAATAGAAACAGAAAAAAAATGTGGGATGTGGATGAGGCAAACTTTCATCAATGAGACTTGACATCATTCCACACATACAACTCCAAAATAGCTTTCAGACAAATGATTGAAATAAAAACTACTGAACAATATTTCTGGACACAGGAGCAACATACAAAGAGTATAATGCATACATATCTATATACATGTCCATATTTATATACATCTACCTAATCTATCAATAATTTATCTATGAATCTATCTATCTATCTGTCTGTCTGTCTGTCTGTCTATCTATCTATCTATCATCTATCATCTACTTATCTATGCAAACAAATGAGGTAAAAACATATTTGACTTTACACATTAGGGCTTGGCACCATGTGAAGATAAAGTATGAGTGTATCTACATATCTACCATATAAACCTGCAATAAAAGTAAAAGGCAACTTCAAAAAGACTCCATTTCCATTAAAAAAAAAACCCAGCATACAATATTTTCTTGGGAATCCATAGGCTACTCTGGCCAAGGAATTAGGAGGTACACCTATCAGAATCCCAGAGGAATTTCCTGACAGGCAACACACAGCCACCACACTCTCCTAAGACACAGATAGGCCAAACGAGACCAAGGTTTTATTACACCCACCCAACAAAGATAAGACCAGGTATCAGCATCTACATTATAATCTTCCCAAACCCATATGTGTAGAAACCAGTGTGAAAATACAATAACAGCCAGGATAATAGTCTCCACTATAGTCCAGCAACCCAACACAGCAGGTCTGATTACTACAACATACTGAAGCACAAGAAAAAAAACCCTAAATAGACATATAGATGATAGAGGTCCTTAAAGAGGAAATGGATAAAACCTTTAAAGAAACCTGAGAACATAAACAAACAGTAGAAGGAAATAAATAAAACAGTTCAGGGCATGAAAGTGGAAATTGAATCAATAAAGAAAACCCAAACTGAGGGAAATCTGGAAATGAAAACTTTAGTAACTTGAACAGGAACCTCAGAGGCAAGTGTCACCAACAGAATACAAGAGATGGAAGAGAGACTCTCAGAAATTGAAGACACGATAGAAGAAATTGATGCTACAGTCAAAGAAAACATTAAATCTAAAAAAAAAAATCATGCCACAAAATATCCAGAAAATCTGGTGATGCTGTGAAAAGGGCAAATATAATAATAACAGGCATGGAGGAAGGAGAAGAAACCCAACAGGAACTAAAGGCTTTTGGGCAGAAGCGTCCCTTTCAGCCAGAGGCTTTTTAGGCTGGAGCCTTTTGGCTGAGGAAACTCATTCGACTAGGGGTCTATCTGCTGACCTTTTTCAGGCGGAGGAGTCCTAGAGGTAAGATGTGGCTTGTTCCTTTGTCTCTCTGATCTTTCAGCATTTACCCCAATAACTGGCCCTGGGTTTTTTATTTAAAGATCATTTAGCAATTCATACAACAGTCAAGACAGAAATTAATAAATAAATTAAAGCTTTTCTAGAGTTGAAAATGAATACATAATGTTCTCATTTATGGGGCCCAATGAAGGTCATTTTAAGAGGCAAGTTCATAGTACTAAATGCCTACATAAAAAAATTAGAGCAATCTCATACTAGTAACCTAACAGTATATCTGAAAGCTCGAGAAAAAAAAGAAGAAATCACACCACAAAGGAGTAAATATGAAGAAATAATCAAACCCAGGGTTTAATCAAATAAAAACAAATGAATATATAATCAAATAGAAACAAACATAACCAACTAAATACAAACAAACAAACAAAAACAATTCAAAGAATCAATGAAGCAAAGGGTTGGTTCTTTAAAAAAAATCAGTAAGATTGACAAACTCTTACCCAAATTAACTAAAAGGCAAAGAAAGAATGTCCAAATTAAGAAAAATAGAAATGAAAAGGGGACATAACTACAGATATCAAGGAAATCCAGAAAATCATAAGAACGTAGATTAAAAACTTGTACTCCACCAAACTGGAAAATCTAAAGGAAATAAGTAATTTTCTATACATATATACCACTTACCAAAGTTAAATCAGATAAGCAATTTAAACACACCTATAACTTCTAAGTGAAATAGCTATTCAAATAAAAGTCTCTCAAATAACAACTACTGTGGGATGTCTTTCTGTACATTGTGAATATATGCTGTTCCCACTGGTTAGTAAATAAAGCTGTTTTGGCCTATGGCAGGGCAGGATGGATCTGGGTGGGGAAATCCAAGAGAGATAATGAGAGGAGAAAGGAGAGTGGTGGTGGTGGTGGGGATGCCAAACCTCCATCTAAGGAGCAACATGCAATGGGACATAGGTAAAGCCACGGAACATGTGGGATACATATGCTGTTCCCATTGGTTAGTAAATAAAGCTGTTTTGGTCTATGGCAAGGAAGCTTACAGCCAGGCAGGAAATCCAAGTAGAGATACAGAGAGAAGAAAGGTGGGGTGAGGGAGACGCCAGAAGCTGCCCAAGGGGCAGCAAGAGACCAGCAGACCGGTAATGCCATGGCCACATGGCAACTTATAGATTAATAGAAATAGGTTAAGTTATAAGATCTAGCTAGCAAGAAGCTGGAGCCATAGGCCATCCAGTTCATAATTAATATAAGCCTCTGTGTACTTACTTGGGTCTGAGCAACTTTAGGACCACGCAGGACACAGGAAAACTTCCATCTACAAATAACAACAACAACAACAACAACAACAACATAGAGTCCAGAGCCAGATGGTTTTAGCACAGAATTCAAATGGATGTTCAAAGAAGAGTTAATGACAATATTTCTCAAATTAATCCACAAAATAGAAACAGAAAAAATACTGGCCAATTTGTTTTATGAGGTCACAGTTATCCTGATACTCAAACTACTTAAAGACCCAACAAAGAGAGAGAATTAAAGACAAATTTCCTTTATAGAATAGATGCAATACTCAATAAAACACTTGCAAACCAAACCCAAGGACATATCAAAAGATCATCCACCATGAACTAGTAGGCTTCATCCCAGAGATGTAGGGATAGTTCAACATATGCAAACTGACAAATGTAATCTATCATATAAACAAGTTGGAAGAAAAGAAATATATATGATTATCTCATGAGATACAGAAAAGACCTTTAACAAAATCCAACACTACTTCATGATTAAAGTCCTAGAGAGATTATGTACATACCTCAACATAATAAAGGAAATTTATAGCAAATCCATAGCCAACATCAAGTTAAAAGGAGTGGAACTCAAAGCAATTTTACTAAAATCAGGAATAAGACAGGGTTTCCCACTCTCTCCTTACTTATTCCATATAGTACTTGAGGCCATAGCTAGAGCAATATGACAACTAAAGGAGATCAAGGGGATACAAACTGGAACGGAGTAAGCCAAAGTATATTTATTTGTAGATGATATGATAGTATACATAAGTGACCCTAAGAATTCTAGCAGGAAAATCCTACAGCTGATAAACATTTTCAGCAAAGTAATTAGATATAAAATTAACTTAGAAAAAAATCAATAGCCCTCTTATATACAAATGACAAAAGAAAGAAATCAGGGAAACAGCACCTTCAAAATAGCCTCAAGTAATATGAAATATCTTGGGGTAACTATAACCAAACAAGTAAAAGATGTGTATGATAAAAACTTTAAGACATTAATGAAAGAAATTGAAGAAGATATCAAAAGATTTCCCATCTCATGAATTGGTAAGATTAACATAATAAAAATGTCAATCCTACCAAAAACAATTTACAGACTCAATGAAATCTCTCTTAAAACTCCAACACAATTCTTCACAGATCTTTCAATGACAATTTTCAGCTTCATTTGGAAATGCTAAAACTTCTGGATAATTAAACAAGTCTAAATAATAAAAGAACTGCAGGAGGTAAAACATCTCAAATTTAAAGTTGTCCTACAGAGATATAGTAATAAAAACAGCATGGTATTGACATAAAAACAGATATGTTGGTCAATGGAATTGAATTGAAGACCCAGACACAAATCCACACACCTCTGGACATGATTTTTGATTTAAAAAAAAAACAACAAAAAACAGAAATACACACTAGAAAAAAGATAGCACCTTCAATAAATGCTAAATTGGCCAAATTGGATGGATGCACATAGAAGAATGCAAATAGATTAATTCTTATCACTCTGAACAAAACTCAAATCAAAATGGATCAGTGACCTCAACATAAGGTCTGATTCACTGAACCTGATAGAAGAAAAAGTAGAAACAGCCTTGAACTCATTGGCACAGGAAAAGACTTTGTGAACAGAACACTGTTAACACAGATGCCAAGATCAACAATTAATTAATGAGATATCATGAAACTGAAAAGCTTTTGCACAGCAAAGGACACTGCCATTTGGACAAAGCAGCAGCCGACAGGAAGGGGAAAGATTTTTTACTAACTATGCATCTGATAGAGGGCTAATATCCAAAATATATAAAGAACTCAAAAAACAAAACAAAACCCTGAGTATCCAGAAAACAAATAACCCAATTAAAAATGGGGTACAGATCTAAACAAATAATTCTCAAAATAGGAAACTCAAATGGCTCAGAAACACTTAAAGAGATGCTCAACATCCTTAGCCATCAAGGAAATGCAAATTAAAACTTCTTTGATATTTCATTTTACATCCATCAGAATGGCCAAGATCAATAAAACAACAGCTCATGCTGGTAAGGATGTGGAGTAAGGAGAACACTCATTTATTGCTGGTGGGAGTGCAAACTTGCACAGCCACTATGGACATCAGTGTGGTGGTTCCTCGGGAAGATGAGAATCTACCTCAAGATCCAACTATACCACTCCTGGGCATATACCCAAGGGATGCTTCATCCTACCACAGAAACACTTGTTCAACCATGTTCATTTCTGTTCTATTCATAATAGCCAAGAATTGGAAATAACCTAGATGTCCTTCAACAGAAGAATGGGTAAAAAAATAGGTACATTTATACAGTGAATGAAACTCACAGGTAAATGGACTGAACTAGAAAAAAAAATTATCCTGAGTGAGGTAACCCAGATACAAAAAATCAAAATGGTATGTATTTGCTTATATGTGGGTATTAGCTGTTAAGTCAATGATAACAAAGCTACAATTCCTAGAACCACAGAAGTTAGGTATAGAGTAAGAGACCAGCGGGAACTGTTAGATCCCATTAGGTAAGGGAAATCGAATAGATGGTTATGGATGGTGTTGGAGGTAAGAGTGGGAATATGGGAAGAGACAGTTAAAACTAAGGGCCATTTGAGAAGAATTATGGAAACCTAATACATAGGAACTTCCTAAAAATATATATGTATATGAAGGCAATATAAACAAAATCACCAGATAATGGGGGAGATAGAGCCCCAATGGGTCATCCTTGGTCACCAGATGAAGCTTCCAGTACTGGGATATGCTTACATCTAATTGAGTAGTTGGTCCAAGGGGAACCATAGGTAACCCCAAATAACCCAGGCTGTTGCCAAGAATATGGGCTGCTCTCCTCGAGGCTCCATTGCTGTAGACAACACCTACACAACTCAATGAACATGAAGAAGTCACGCTGGTGCCTCCACAGAACTTCCGTCCCTATGTTCTAGATTTGGTACAGGAAGGTACTCTGCAGGCTACCAAAAGAAAAAACTGAAACGCCAAGCCAGCCACAAACCATCTGATCTACAAAGGTGTCTTGCCTGAAAGATATGCTAGGACAATGGTGGCAGAAAGCTTATAGGAGTAACCAACCAATATCTGGCTTGACTTAAGGTCCACTCCATGAGATGGAACCCATACCTGACACTGCTTGGGTGACCGAAAACTGGAGACTAGAGAGTCCAGGGACCTGGGGCAAAATCAAGTACTACTGTTGTGGAATATTAATGTAAGATGTGTTACATTTGTTTATGCTGTGGAATATTTGCTTAATGATGTAAAGATGTGTTACATTTGTTTGATTAAATAAAATTAACCTGGGGTCAGGAGGCTGAGTCAGCAACTAGCTGACAGGAAGTGGTAGGGGAGAACCATGTATAACTAGGGTTCTTAAGTGGGGGTGGAGCAGAAGGATGTGCTGTTTTTGGGGAGCCGCGAGCTAGAAGGGAAGGTTAGCTACTTGTTATTCAGCCTCTCTGAGTGAGCAGAATTTCACCTCAATCTCTAAATCTTGAGTTCTAGATTGAGTTCTAGAAGGATAGAGATCTAGTAAAGTTCCCTTTAGCAGCAATGATAGAGCTAGTGCCTGAGGGAACAGAATTCCTGCCTGGCCACCACCTATGCAAATCACTACTGGCAGCTGTGGAATTGCAATTGCCTGTTAGGACAGCAGTTGATTACGAGGCAGCTACCGAATTTAACGAAAAACAACGTAATACTATTACAGAATTTTTAAAATTAGCAATAAAATTAGCAATAAAATGACTCCTAATGACATTCTGCATACCCATTGCTCAACCATCATCAAAGAGGCATTTTTCTATATCCGATGGGAACAAATACAGAGACCCACAGCCGGACATTTATGCAGAAAGTGAGAGACCTTGGAACACTCAGCACTAAATGGGATGTGTCTGTTAAATCCATCCCCTTAGGGACTAGGGAACCCCGAAGAAGAGGGGGAAGAAATAATATAAAAGCAAAAGAGGATGGGGGACACCAAGAATAGAAGACCCTCTAAATCAACACGATTAAAACTCCTATGAACTCAGACTGACACAGGGAGCACAGGGCATATGTGTGTCTACACAAGGCCCGTTATGTACATCTTATGGCTTCCTGTTTTGTGTTCTGATGGGTTTCCTGGGGGTGTGAATAAGTGGGTCTCTGTTTCTTACGTCTTCTCATGGTCTCCTGTTTGTTTTGTCCAACTCTGATGTCAGTCTTGTTTTGTTATATTGATTTTATTATATATTAGTATTATCCCTTAGTAGCCTGTGTTTTCTTATGAGAGACAGAATAGGTGTGGATCCAGAAGGGAGAAGAGATGGAGAGGAACTGGGAGGAAAAGATGGAGGGGAAACTATAAATCTTGATATATTATGTGAGAATAAGATATATTTTCAATAAGGGGGGAAAAAGAAAAAAGCATACACAAAAAAAGATATATACTGGGTTTTATCATGAATATTTTGAAACTTTACTGAAAAAGCTAAAGACATTCCAAATAAATGAAGACATGAAACACATTAATGGGTAGGTTAATTACTCATTAACCTACCTGTTACCAAGAAACCAGGTTTCCTATGTTTTATGAATTGATCCCCCAAGTTTCCAACAAAATGGTAGCAGATTTTTCATGAAGCTGTGTGACTAAAATCTATCATATATTTCTGGTAGACAAAGTGCTCTTCACATCATGGAAACACACAGACTACAGATTTCTTACACATTTCTACAGGAGAGAACACAGGAGACACACAGAAGCTCTCACACACCCTATGAGACCCTCTGGAAAAGGCCGGGAACGTTAGGAAAGATTCACCGAGGGAAACTTCCATGTGCTTGAAAACATGATGTGTGTTCAGAAGGTGTGCTAACAAGGGGCACATTTTCAGTCCATCACAGAGGCACACAATAAAAGAAAGATGAATGCTAATTTTAGTGCTAGTGAATTCTGGGAAACACTGAAACAGAATGATGAAGGAAATGTGAATTGGTTTAATCTTTCATGAAAGTAAACTGTCAATATAATGTAAGCCTGAATAATTTTATACTCTACTCTGCCTGTTGAAAATACCTTCAGAAAATAATGTCACTTAGTCCAAAAAAAATTACTTATAGTGGTGTTCATGACAAAGACACAGGAAACCTTTAAGATAAGTAGGAAAAATAAGGTTTGAAGCTGTGTTAAGATCCAAATGTGTTACTCTGTTAAAGGCTTTCTGGAAACTGCAATGTTGAACTGTCTTTTGCTGCTATATGCTCAATATGTTCCAAACATTACGTTTTGCTTATAAAGAAAAATAACTATAAAATTGGGCTTAGAAAGCATTAAAAACAAATTAAGTTATTTTGGGTCCTTGCAACTGTTTTTCATCATTAAAACAGGGAAAAGAAATAAAGGCAGGCAGTCTCTTTAGGCAAATTAATCATGTTAATTGGATTTATAGTATATTCACTTCATGTTTCAAGAAGTAAGCTTAAAATATACTTAGTAATCAGCCAAGTAAAATATTTTGGCCATAAAATTGGCAGGGAACTCAAATGCATAATTACCTAAAGCACATAAATACAATACATATAAAACATATGCTACATATTTATAATTAATGCTGAATACATTATAATTTTCAGTATCTCTTGTATAATTTCCCTGCAGTAAATAGATAAAAGGTTTTCCACGTCTCCCTAAAGGGCAACAGTAGAAAAGAAAAGAAAAGAAGAAATTTAAAAAATCTATAGGATAATGAATAGCATGGATAAATGCTATGTGCTATATATCTCAATCATGGATCTACAACTACTCTATTTCAAGACATGCAGTAGAAGGAGTGGGAAGAATCAGCATGCCCCCTCTCCTTTTGCAATGACAGGTCAAGACCACCATGATCTCTAATCTAACCTTACTGTGGTCTGATGAACCATACGTCTGACACTGAATTTATATAATTTAAAATGTGAAATAAATTAAGTAATTCCAAACATTTCATCCATACATTCACATGATTCATCCTTGAAAACCAAGTTAGTGGAGTTTAGAAACATAATTAATAGAACTATAATCACAGCCGATTTCATACACTGCAGGGGTGTGATGTAATGACATGCTAATGCTAATATGTTCTCCCCACCACTCAGCGTTCTTAGTGTTCTGGAGGTAGGGGAGAGGTCAGACATGAGAGCCAGAGAGGTTAAAATGGGAGAAGAGAGAAACCAGGAGAGAAGCCAGCTCATTAAGAAACCAAATAAAATAAAAACTGGGCCTAGAGAATCAAAGAAGTGCTCACAGAACAAGACATGGCAGTCTGTTGTAGGCGCCATGTTCATGTATGCACGCCACCACACAGGCTTCTGCCAGCCCGCCAGTGCTACCCACAGTAAACCTCTTGTCTAGGAGTCCACATCGGTCACACTGGGACTTTGGTGACATTGCTGCTGACATCCACCAGGAGCATCACTGGCACTGAGGGTACTTGGTTCTCATTGGATTCATTGTCTCATGGAAGCTGAGAGATTTGCTCAATGACAGAGTTTGAGTTGGCACAAAGTAATTGGAACCTATGTCTTCTGGTTCTTAGTCCATTGTCTGTCTTTTATACATTACTGTTCTTTGAAAAGACAGAACTTATGTGTCGACTGGCTATATTTTAAATCATTATGTCAGAGCTTAAGCATGGTTTGATGGTACCTTGAGATCAGAGATTCATTAAACTAGGTTGTCACTGTCATATCCAACACTATCCAACTTATAGGGAGAATCTTCTAGAAAATCTTGGACTCTCACATACAACTTCAGTTTATTATTCATTCTCCTTTCTTTTCCCTCTCCAGAGTTGGGTGGCTGTAACCCAAGGAAGCGTCATATAGAATTTGTTTCTCCAAAGCCATGACTTGATTTGAGTTTGTAACTGGTCATTTCAGATAAGCCAAGCCAGCTGATAGCTTCAGAATGGCTTTTCTGAATGTCTCAGACAACGGAAAACCAGTCTAGGGAGGAGTAGTTGGCATGGCCTGGCATCATGAGCAAGATAAATGGGAAGCATTTACTGCTCAGTGATGCTGAAATACACCAGGAGTGGCTTGGTCAATCCCCACCATCTCAGGACCAAACCACAGATAGGGAAAACACCTCCTCTGCCACAGAGCCACACATCAAATCGATAAAACACAAGGTTGATTTCCTTAGGTCTGCATCTGCAAGGCCTGGGGTCAGGAAGTCGTGTAGTGGAGTGGGAAGAACAAGGACTTGAGAGTCCACAGTGACAGAAGAATGGCTGGGGAGAGTTCCTGCAATTCTGATGATACTCCAGTAGCATGGTGGATGGGGCATTTATCAACGTCTGTCTTTCTTCAGTGCTCATAATTAGTATGTACTAGACATGTCAACATTATCACCATGGTCTTGAGAGTCAAGAAAGACCTACGAGAGGTCCACTTTCCAGACCTTTTACATTTGAAATGCTTGCATGCTACAGATCCCCTTTAGGAGGTTTCAAACTGGATGTGACGATGGGGCTTCCTTTGAACAGTTACATGATAGCCTGAACTGAAGTCACACATAAGTAATTCTATATTGTTTCTACTAGGGACTAAGAAAACCCAGGCTATTCTTCAGCTACACTTAACATAGCACAGAACACTTCTATGGATGCCTGGATATGCAGGTCTGTCCACATGATGGAGACCAACTGTGTGTTCTCCACCTGAAGCTAAGAGTTAGATCCTGTATGTTGTCATTTTCCCAAGACTGCACCACCATCTGGATATCAAGCAACAACAGCAGGCTGTCCTTTATCCTCCAACCTACCAACTGACTACAAGGCATAGTTCCCATGACATGCCCCCCCCCAGGTTTGATACATGTACATGGATGGCTCAAAGTAACATTTGTTTATCTGTTATGATGAAGGATGTTACAGAGAAACGAACAGCCAGATGAAGAGATTCACGGAGCATGGTAAGGGAGTAATAAGCTTGGGTGGTATTTTGTGGGTTCACTATGCTTCTAGTACCTCCATATGTTGAGCTACCCAGAAGCTTATCAAATCTTGCTGGTCATTTGTTTTTATACATGCCGTCTTCAGTTGCCTCTGCTCCCTTCTCCCTGAAGTCAATGGTTGCGGCTGAACCTTCCAAGCCCAATCCTTTCAAATTACTCAGTAATTACTCAGTCACTGTTCTTGAGAATGAGAGGTGGGGTACTGGAAAAGGTACATTAAGTACTCTTCAAACACTGTTAACATCACTACTTGTTAAATTTTAAGTTCTTATTGAAAAAAAAAAGTCATTTCTGATGTTCTATTTCCTATAGATAACCAAATATTTTGGGGATGGGACAGTGTGGTTCCTAGTTAGCAGCACTTGGACTCTGCCTGGCTTCCCTGAATGCCATGAGAAAAAGGATGATCAGTCCAAAAGTGAGTCAGAGTATTCCTGTTATCCTCAGCACCAGCCATGTATTATCAGCACCAGCCATTGTGAACACTCTGTGGACGCCTGAGAAAGCTTCACGAGGATTGCAGCTGATTGTCCGACTCCTGAAGGCACAGTGGAGGTTGTTTGAAAGACTGTGTACTAGGCTCTAGATGACCCCTCAAACATGTACACCAGAGTGGGTGCACCTCATCGAGTGGCCTAGCAGAAGGGTCACAGACAAGAAGCAAGGCCGTGACTGACTCACACATAAACTTCCATGGCTGTGATTGGGCGCCAACAAAGTGTGCTAGGATTGGTCCAATCTCCCCTGCTCTGTCTACAGAAGCAGGCCACTCAGCTTTAGTGAGCTGCTGGAGGTACCCTGCTGTATTGCAACGGTAGTCGCAATGAGGACGAGTCTCCTCATTCCTCTTTGCAGCATTGTGTGCTGAATGGGTCCCCAGAAGAAAGCAGCAGCAGCAGCCAGCCACGGCAACAGAGGGGACAGTAATGACAGAGGCAGTGGTAGTCGCCGCTGCTGCGTGGTCGGCAGCCATCTCTGAACGTGGCCAGCAGCCAGCTGCTTGACGGCCAAAGCAGCAGCAGTTCAAGGGCTAACTGGCCAGGGCAGGATGCTGAAGGGTGGAGGGAAGGAGAGAGAGTTGCCAAGAGACGGCAGAGGGCTGAGACTGAAGAAGGGCAAAAGCTACAAAGAACCAGAGGAAATAAACGGCAGGCCCTGGTTACAGGAAGTACCGAGTCTTTAGGGCCAAGAGCTGGAATACTGGCTGCCACTGAGGGTTAAAAAAAAATCCCAATTTCTAGGCCTATGAAAGGGCTATAACACTTGCAGGGCCTGGGGATCTGATATCTGACGCCCGTAGTGGACCCTCTATGTGGACAAGGATGGCCCTGGACTCTCTACGTAGACAAGGATGGCCCTGGACTCCCTATGTAGACAAGGATGGCCCTACAGTTCCTATGTAGACAAGGATAGTTCTGGATTTCTGATCTTCCTGCTTCCCTGTCCAGGTGTTGGGTTATGGGCATGTGTTATAACACCTGGTTCACTGGGTGTTGGAGCTCAAATGAACTCAAGTTAGGCAACCGTTCCACCAACTGAGCCGTAGTCCTTTGGACTCTGAGTCTGTATTTTTTTAATAGTTGAGAGAAATAAAGGAAAATTTTAGGCAAAAGTAACATTGAAAGAGATTCCAAAATGGGGCCTGCAGGCCATTAACAGGCAGGACTCACATCCATCAGCGGCCGCCTAGACTGTGAACTCTGGTCCCCGCATTGCTGAGCACAGATCTGCAGGGAGCTCACACTGGGCCCGGAGGACACAGATGGACTCTTGCTTTGTGGTCGTCTCCAATCTGTTTAGACTTGCTGTATTTTCTAGCCTTCATATAGCCCCTGTCTTTTCTCAATGTCCAGTGAACCACATAAAGTCCCTACTGCTCGTCTTAGGACCTTTAGTTCAGAGCTATCTGAGCCTGCATCCCTGAACTGCAAGACCTCAAATCAATGCCTCTCTAGATTCTGAAGTTTCTGAATTGGGACTGATTGACAGTTATACCCATCTTTATCATTTTCCCCTACATAAAATATATATGTTTAAATACATAGAAATCAATTAATCAAGCAGAAGTATTTCATACTTTTCATATATCTATAGAATAAATCAAGTAACACATAGTGTATTGTGGTACCAGTTACTATACTGTTTACTACTGTTAAAACACAGAGCTTGGGATTGTGGAGGAACTGTTGTCTCTGATGGGGAGACCAGGAAGACCTGGGATGGGGCTCACTGAGATAGGTCTGAAGGGATCTGTTGAGTAAAGGTCCTGGAGGTCACTCGCTGCAGAGGCCACACATGGAGCCCAGTCCAGAGTCACAGGTGTGTTGGGATGGGAGGAAAAGCAGGGCCGAGCAAAGAAAACTGGTGAGCAGCAGCTGAGGTTGAAACCAAAGCCCGAAGCAAGAGCCGGATGCCCATCTAGAGGGGCCGAGGACGCTACACTGCCTCTTTGTTTTTGAAAGAGCCAATAGGTTTTGAACATTAGTCAAGTGTAAGGCCATAAATGTCTTACGACGAAAAACTGGCCACAGGGCAAGAGACAGATGTGCAGAGGAGAGAACAAATGTAGGGTACAAAGGTGGGGGGGGGGGACCCTACTACCCACTTAAGTCATGAGGGATAGGCTGTGGGATCAGGAGGAGGAGGAGACAGACTGAAAAATGGTTAGAAGCAAAGCTCCTGGGACTTGTGACCTGCTGGTGTGCGGGGAGAGCGGGGCCAGGCAACCGCGACCTTGTGAGTGCGTGGTGACACCATCAAGTTAATCAAAGGCACAAAGGATGCAAGAGAGACATGATGTCTAACAGATGCTGGGGCCCAGGCACACTGACAACCCCTTCGGGGCCATGGCCCCTGTGAAAATACTTGTGGCTAATGGCATCTGACGCTAAAAGCATGTTAACAAGTGGGAAAATCGCTTAACTTCTCTCAGGTGAGATAAAGAAAACTCTAAGAACCAGCTTCCAAATGGAAACCAGACAGCTACCTAAAAGTGCTCCAAAGAAACAAGAAAATGTTAACTGCCATGAACTATCATCAGAACAAGGACGAAGCCCCAGGAAATAACAATGTCTAACCTAATTCCCTCAAGCTGGAGCTTCTACATGACGTCAGTAGAGGTTAGGGCCCAAGGAACTGGAGGTAGAATCAGCTGAAACCCAAGACTCTGTAAGCAAGGCAATAAAGAAAACAATCGCTGGCATTCAGCTCCTTGATAAAAAAACAAATCAAGTACACACAATAAAACTGCTTCCCTCCATTGCCTTTTAAAAAATCACGGGGCCGAGGAGATGGCTCAGTAGGTAAGAGCCCTTGCTGAGCAAGCATGAGGATCTGAGTTCAAGTCCTGAGGACCCACATAACAAGCAAAGCGTGGCTGTGCACACACCTGTCACCCCAGCCATGTGGGGGGTGGAGAGAGGAGGATCACCGAGGGCGGCTGGCTGCCAGCCTCCTTCCAGGTTTAGTGGGAGACCCTGTCCCAGAGGAGTAAGGTTAAGAGTGATAGAGGAGGATTCCAAACGTCCTCCTCTGGCCTTCCATGTGCACACATGCGCACACACATCCACACATCCACATGTGTGAAGGCACACACCCACAGACACATGCACGCAAGCATACACACATATACACACACAACTCAACACAGACACATAACATGGAAAAAAACGTAGATTTCTTTTTAATAGCAGAAAATATTTGGGCTTATGTTCTAGAAGGATAAGAGTCCATTACCATCACAGCAGGGAAGTGTGGCAACAGCCAGACATAGCAAATGGAACAGCTGAGCACTCACAAAGCAATTCACAAGCAGGAAGCAGAAAACAGATTTCTTCTCTCTCTCTCTCTCTCTCTCTCTCTCTCTCTCTCTCTCTCTCTCTCTCTCTCTCTCTCCCTCCCTCCCTCCCTCCCTTCCTTTCTTTTTTTTAATTCAGTAAGACAGTATCTGCAAACACACACACAACTAACTTGCCCAAAGAGCTGGAGGCAATCTCAAAATTTCAGAGGGAAATTGTTATCATTTCCTTACGGACCTGGCTAGCCATCAACACAGTCATTAAAGAACAGAACTTGTCAAAAAAAATCACTTGGCTGCTTCTGGCGCTGGAGGCGCAGCTGTTGCTGCTCCTGAAGTACCTACCGGGTCTGCCAGCAACCCCTGTCCCCACACCCCATCCCCAGCTTTCAATGGTTTTGTTTTGTGCGGTTAGCATCCTGTGGGACAGAGAATAACCTGTTCTGATTGTGGCCATTAATGGACTCAGCTGGCGCTGGGGAACGTGAAATGGGAACTGAAAGGCCCATCTGAGAAGTGTGTGGGCTGGAGGGGACAGCAGGCACTCCCACTTGGGATGGTGAACAGTCACTGAGTGAAGGGGTTCCAGCAGCTGAGTCACACACAATGCTTTGCATTCTACTTGCTCCTGTCTCTGCAAGAACCCAACAAAGGAGCTGCCTGAACTTCACCTTGAAGGTCAACCCAAGGGACTAGAGCCAGGTGTCTGGTGCTGGGCCTTCTGAGGACCCAGGGACCTTCCCCCCCCCCACCGCCCCCACCCCCTGCAGCTTGGGGCATCTGGAGGTGAGAAGTTAGGCTTTATCTCTGCAGAGATCAGAGGTTGAGTGGTGATCTGCTGACTTTTCTAAGTGGGGAGCCAAGCAAAGAAAACTCAGGCATAGCCAGGTCATCATGTAAAATATTGTGCTTGTATTTAACAAATGTAGCTATTTTACTTAGAAAATAGGGAAAAGGTAAAGGGAAAGAGAGAGAGACAACTCAAATATTTAAAAATAGAATAGCTAGCACATTTGAAGAAAATCCAAGTTCCTTAGAAATACAGTATCTGCAAACACACATATAACTAACTTAGCCAAAGAGCTGGAGGCAATCTCAAAATTTCAGAGAGAAATTTTTATCATTTCTTCTACTTAAGCTTGGAGAATTTGACATGCTGTTTTCTACTCCCCCACTTCAAACTGACGAAAAAACAACAACAATCTCCATGTTCAATTAGAAAATTAACAACCAGAGTTTGTACCCTGGAGAGAGACATATGAGGAAAATAAGAGGGGTATACCAGTGTTCTCCTAAATACAGTGAGATGTATCAACACACTATTTTGAAGAATAAGGTGCAAAGAATTATTTATGCTTCTCCTAAGTTTGAGTTCTAGCAATAGGAAAATGAACTTCCTTGTCTCAGAGTGAAACTATTAACTGTGCATCCCAGGACAAAGTCCCGTTTGGAAGGACTATTTTTTTTTTTATCTAAATTGTACAGATTCATCAATGCATACTCTTTGAGAATAGTATGTTGCTTGCCTATGGAAGGCCACTGTCTTTCTGCTTGGGGAAGCACAGAGGGAGAGCAGGCCACCCTCTGACTGCCCAGGGCCAGCAGGCCACCCTCTGACTGCCCAGGGCCAGCAGGCCAACCTCTGACTGCACGGGGCCATACCTGCTTTGTTCCCAACATAGTACTGAGCACCCTGTTACTCTCAGTGTTGGGTCACGGAGGGCG
Source organism: Peromyscus maniculatus bairdii (assembly GCF_049852395.1). NCBI lineage: Eukaryota > Metazoa > Chordata > Mammalia > Rodentia > Cricetidae > Peromyscus > Peromyscus maniculatus. The sequence goes on from NC_134864.1 coordinate 24,885,883, forward strand.
AGTACCCAATCACACCCACAGGGTCCACGTGGTCAAGGCGGAGCTTCAGGGCCATGACACACTTCCCTTGCAAGTCCAGGTAACTAGAGACCACTAGGTCTTCAGGGCTGGGTAGGTGAGCCCCACAACATCCCCCCAGAGTGCAACCATGCCCTTTCTCCATTTCTGGGAACTCTACAGGCTTCCCTCTGGGGGGTCTGCACAGTTTGGCCTTTGCTTTCTGAAGAAAGAATCTGGTTATTTCTCTTGGCAACATAAGCAAACCTGCCCTTCCCAGAGGCCTTTCTCCTGAGGTTTGAGCCAATTGCTGTTGATAATCTACCATCTTCTGTCCAAGCTTGCAAGCTCGCTTCTTCACTGTGATTCATGTCCGAGTTTCTTTTGAGTCAAATTATCATATCTCCCTGGTGAGATGTGCCACGTGACTATCTTGTTAGAACAAAAATCAAATACAGAACCTGCATGGAGAATGGCTCTGTGTCCCCTTCCCCACAGCACGTTTCCCTTTTGTTTGGACACACTTCTGTGGGCTACTTGATTGCTAATGAAGCCTCCCTGGGTTTCGGGCAATTCTCAGACATCGCTGACTTGGAAAGCACAGAGAATTGGCTAGAACAGAGGAGCAGGGGAAAACCCACCGTTCCGAGAATCTTGAACAAAGCACACAACTGAGTTTTCCTTGTGGGTTGGACAAAAGCAGACAGACCAAATGCCTGAGCATAGCACATCAGGGCAGTAGCTGAGGATTCTCAATCTTTTGTCCCTGGAGATGCTTCAGTATGAAAGGCCATCTATGCTCCAGTAGGTTTGGAGGCCAAACATTCCAGAACATTTGGAATACTTCCTTGGCAAATAACCTTTTCCTTTTTCTCATTTGCTTTTTGGAGTTCTAGTTATTTCTGTGTGTCTCAGAGACATAACTTAAAAACCAAACTGCTTATACGACATAGGTGTCCATCTCCACACAGGAGGGATAGCCCTACTTTCTGAAGTGTTCTTTGCTTCTCCCCACTTCCAAAACAACATGACATTTAAACTTCTCACATAGTATGACCCATTAGATGTTTGTCATCGTAACCCTCAGATCTCTTATCCTTTAACACCTCCTATGACTCAGGCATGTCTCCAGAACATGTCTGTTCTCTTGCTTTGTGTCTATATGGAATGTCTCTCTTTCACCTCCTTGGGGAAACTCCCATTTTGCTTTAGAGATGAGTCGCTCTTGTCCCAGGTTGGCTCCGGTGTCCCCAAGTTCTTCATAGGCCCCTGAATATTTGTCTGGGTCATGTACTTTTCTATTAGCTCTGCAGCCGTTACAGGCCAGCTCTGTCACCACACTGAATTTGCAGAGGGTGGGGGGCAATACAGTGTTCCCCTGTGCATCCCTGGCAGTGAATAACTTACCACATTAAACTCCCTGAAATCTTACTTTGCTGAAGATAGTAATGTGACCCTTCATCTACTTTTCCCTTCCCTCTCTCCCTTGTTCCCTGCTTTTCTTTCAGAAGAGAGTTCTATAGTCTACAATCAATATCATTACTTAGTATTTTTCTTGGACATAAAAACATTATTTTAGCAATAAGAGGTGTAGCATGTATTTTAAAATATGTTCTTGGATTTTACAGTCTTCATCCATAGAATCGATCCCACAACTTTTTATTTTCAAGTTATGATTTAGTAGGAAATGTGGATAAGGGGTAAGGAAGTCATCTAGCTGTATAGATTTAGCAAAACATATTGCCACCTTTCTGCAAAGTACCTTATTCTGTCTCGGTGCTCCGAGTCCTGGCTTACTCTGTTCTCTGACTTTTAAATGCAAGAGGTGACAGAGATGATCATGGTATAGTGAGGTTTCCATAGCTAGTTGACACATCAAGTTGTGGAGCCCATTCTCAGTGGATACATTTACACTCTATCTCTCATGCAGGAAACTCGGGTAACATTGTAGAAGAAGGGGAAGCAATTAGAAATGCCAGAGCATCAGAAAGATTGCGGTGGGGTTGTGTCTGGAGTAATGTCAGGAGCTACACCCATGGTCTCACAAACAGGACTGCTCAAACGTGAGTTGAACAAGGACAACACCAACAGATGTGCTAAAGTAGATGGCGGGGGTGGGGTGGGGGAGCCCACTAGGTCTCAATCAACCCCACACAAAGACCTACAGGCAGCTAAGGAACACTGAGAGTGGGAGAAACAGTCTTCCCAGGGAAGAGCACACCAGTGAGTGATCCGATACCAAGTGGAGAGCCCTGAAAACACATATATGAGAATGAGAACATTATACAGACTAGGCAGGCTATATTTATGACTCTATCTGCATGTATTTTATATATATATTATATTATATTATATTTTATATTATGTGCATGTAACAACAATTAATGAGAAAAAGAGACCATGAATTTGAAAGAGAGCAAGGAGGAATGTATGAGAGAGTTTGATGGGAGGAAAGGATGTAATTATACAATAATCTCAAAAAGAAAACAAGAGAAAAAGAACTGTATAGAGGTTTCATCTCACCACAGCAGAATGGCCGTCACTAAGAAACAGATGAGAACGTGCTCATGAGGACTCTGGGAAAGGAAACTCTTGAACAGTGGTCTGTAAATCAGTTTGGCTGCTGTGGAAATATGTATGGAGGTATCTCAAAAAACTAAAAATAGAATCACCGATATAATCCAGCTACATCACCTCACTCCTGAGACTATACCAGGGGACTCAAAGCCAGCACACTACAGAGATCCTGCACATCCATGTTTATTGCTGTACCATTCATGACAGCAGAGTGAAAGGAGCAGCCTAGGTGTTCACCAACAAGTGACTAGATAAAAACGTGGTGTGTGTACCTAGAAGTTTTATTAAGTCATGGAGAAGAATGAAATTATACCACTTGTAGGAAAATGCCAGTATAGAACTGGAAATCACTGTGATAAGTGAAATAAGCCAGACTCTGAAATACAAGTAGCTCTTGTCTTTTATGTATGGATCCTATATATGCATATATACACACATATGTGTGTATAATATATGAACATAGAAACATGACCATCTGGAAAAATGAAAGGAACGAGTGAGAGGTAGAGGAGAGAGAAAGAAAAGGGTACAGGGGGCAAATATGGTCAATGCACAGATATATTTGAATGAAAATATCTTGCACCACTATGCAAATGAAAATATGCCAACAAAAATGTTAAAAGGACATGACAGAAATGGGCTCAAACCTTACTATCATACAATTTCTGTATAAAGAACACAATGTAAATTTCTCTTGAATCTTGTTATTAAAGTTATTTTTTCTTAACCTCACTAATACTTCAAATGAATGTTTACTGTATACTAGATAAAATTTTAGTCCTTACGGTCTATTATGTGACTAAATCTTCACAACATTTCATAGGGCTGATATCGGAGTAACTTCATTTTATGGATGAAGAAACTGAGGGCTGCTGAGGATAGACAACTTGCTCAAGATTCTTAGGAAACACACACAGTTCAAGGCATGAGAGAGGGGGCTAAATCCTGTCACAGTTCTAAATCTAGCTGTCTTAGGCAGGCTCTCTATTGCTATGACAAATGCCATGACTTAAAGCAACTTGGGGAGGAAAGGGTCAATTTGGCTTATACTTCCATATCATTGTTCATCACCAAAGGAAGTCAGGCCAAGAACTCAAACAGGCAAGATCCTGGAGTCAGGAGCAGATGCAGAGGCCATGGAGGGGTGCTGCTTACTGGCTTACTCCTCATGGCTTGCTCAGTCTGCTTTCTTATAGAACCCAGGACCACCAACGAGGGATGGTACCACCCACAATGGGCTGGGCCCTCTCCCATCAATCACTATTTAAGAAAATGTCCCACAGGCTTGCTCTCAGCCTAATCTTATGGAGGCATTTTCTCAGTTGAGGTTCCCTTCTCAGTGAAGACTCTAGCCTGTGTCAAGTTGACATAGCACAGCAACTGCATTTAAAAAGCTACCATTTGAAGATGTTCCTTATCCGCACTAGGATGAAGACTGCCTGGGTTTAGGGAAAACAGAACAAGAATATTGCAGAGCAGTCCTTCTCAGCAGATTCTCAATTTCCTAAAGCTTGGTTTTACTCATTTTACAGACTTGGCCACAAAACTCAAGTAATTGGGTGATAGAGATGAAGTGAGGAATGGCCAGGACCTGAGGCCTCATGTGAGCTGATACTTAGAAGGCATTTCCCCCTGCAAAACTGTATAAGTTCATCTACCCAATACCATTGCTCCAGACCAATGCTAGCATGCTCTGTAATGAAAGATGGGGCAAGGGGTGAGGTACTGGGGCATGGGATTATTCCTAATGGAATTTTCCATTTTGTATTTGCTCCATAGCTCCTTTCCCTTTGCTTTCTTTTCATATATTTTCACATTTTCTTTTCTCCTTTTTAAAAAAAATTATTATTTATTTGAGACTCAGAGTATTTGCTTTAAAATCATCTTCCATGATCACTGGATGGGTAGCATGAAAGAGGAAGTTTTTTTTTTGAAATGCATCAACAAATAGCATTTTATTTTAAGGTATAACACATCTTAATGAGTTGTCAATCAGAGAATGTTTAAAGTGAGCTGTAAGATATCCTAGTTTGCACCTGCAGATCAAATGTCTTCAGGAGATTGGAATGGGAAGTAATTTTGCATACATTCAGATATGCATTGCCCATAGTTTGTTACAGAAGTCACAAGGTAGGTATTTTTAAATAGTCCATGAAAAATTGGACTCAGCTATTTTATGAATTGTTATTTGAGCCTATAACTAATCTCTTTGACATTAACATCTTTAATAAACATTTGAGCAATATCTGCATGCAGAGAATTGGCTAGAACTAAGACATCATCTCTATTCATTAGGCTTATATTTTCTCAATAACCTAATTTTGTCTTTCATAAGATATTAATGCTTTTGGAAGTCTTACTCTTAATCCTATTAATTCCTAAGCTACCCTTTAAAAGTGCATGAAGCAATATGCAAAGGCTGTCAATTTCACTGAATTATACATTGAACCGCTAAGGGTAAAGCTGAGAATTTCAGGGCTGCTGAAATGTGGAGCTTCATCTGAAAATGTTCTGGAATGAAACAAAACTCCAGGGACACAGTTGAGATTGGTTCCCGTGGCTTTGCAGGCTTCTGATCTCAGATCGTTGGCACCAGACCAGGTGGTGACTGCTTGGCTGGGCACAGCAGGTCTATGTCTGCTTTGGACGACGGGTCTATGCTTAAGAACAGCTGTGCTTCAGCTGCTATTGGTGCCATGTGCGGTGGGTCTCGATAATCAAGCTGGACAGAGAGCTCAGCCTAAGGCTAGGCAGCACTGGGTCCAAAGTGAAGAACCGTGAGTGGCCAAGAGTGAGGCACAGAGCACTGCTTGACACGCATAGGCAACTGATGGTTATAACACTCTAACACTAGTTCCAAGGTTGTAGAAGTAACCAGCTACTGTCTCTCTGGATTCAAGGCCCACTCCACGCAATGAAACCCACCTCTGACCCTGGCAGAGGAGCCAAGAACCTGAGACTGCATAGACCATGGGCCTAGAAGAAAAACAAACACGAACGTGCTGCCAGAAAAACATAATAACACAATGACCCTTAATGACATTCTGCTATACTCACACTTAAGTGCCTGGCTCAGCCAGCAACAGAGAACCTCCAGTAGAAGGGAACTAACACAGAGACCCACAGCTGGACAGCTCTGGAGCATTCGGCGCTAAACGGATGTCTTCATCGGGGAGCTATGCAGAAGAGGAGGTGGGGAGATTGGAAGTCCAGAGGGGACGGATGGCAGGAAGGAAACAATATCTTCCAGATACATATGAATCCACAGAGACTGTGACAGCATGCACAGGGCCTACACAGGTTCAAGCCAGTTGGGGGCCTGGGGCTGCAAGGGGATGTAGACATGGGCTCCCACTCCTAAGCAAGAAGTTGTCTGTGACTGACACTGCTTACAAAGGAAAACCTAGTTTTCTCCAGTGGCATCTCACTGGATATATTAACCATTTGAGGGTGGGCCCCATGCCCAGTAATAGTTGGTCAATACAAACTCAATGGTGTTTCTTTCTCATATTGTTTTGTTTGGACAATTTTTATCTTATTGTTCTTTTGCTGATAGATTTTGCTTTCCATTTTTGTGTGTGTATGTTTCTTGTTTTTTTTTTTTTAAAGAAAGAGAGAAAGGGCACAGAGTTGGGGTGAGGAGGATTTGAGAGCCGCCAGGAGAGGGAAAAGCATGATCAGAATATATTGTATGAAAATGTTTTCTTAATTTAAAAAAAAAGCAAAGCATGAAATCATTAATCCCGTGCATTATCTCCTCCAAAAGTTGGCACCAACTTTTATAAAGTCTGCTTATATCCATATACTGCTATTCTTTCCCACATTTCCAGTGTGTGGTACACACCACTTGACTCATAAAATGCTTCACAATTGCTAACAGTGGAGGCTGGGACTTGGATGAAGCAGTCTATGAAACTGCAGTGTTTTGTTTTCCACCAAGTTATTCAGCCAGAACCCGAGAGTCTTAAAGCTGACAACATGGAGACAGACTAGAGACCACCTCTGTTTGGGCACTATGGGTAAGCACTGTTAAAACTACAATATAACAAGTCAGGATACAATTAACAAAGAAAAAAAAAATACTCTGGTTCCAGATTAGATGGTTCCAAAATGTGAGTTGATTCTACAGACAAGGGATTGATTCAAAGACTATCCCAAAGTTTAGAAACCCACTCCTGCGTACTTCTATTTCTATTGTGAGAAGTCATGCTCTTCAAAAACGACCCCAAGCTTATTCTACTAACATAAAGAAGCAGCTGGGTGGTGGTGGCGTACACCTGCACAGTATACCTGCACACACTCTTGGGAGGCAGAGCCAGGCAGATCTCTGTGAGTTCGAGGCCAGCTTGGTCTACAGAGCAAGCTCCAGGACAGGCACAAAACTACACAGAGAAACCCTGTCTCGAAAAACAAAACAAACAAACAAATCAACCCAATCTTCCTATTTCTTCCACCACACCTGCACAGCACCCCTGCACGCATGCTCAATGGGGAATGTGCTACTTTGAGTTAAAGTTCTTGAAGTCAGAATGCTCCCTCCAGTTGGAGAATGAGATTCTAGCAGAATTTGCTGATGCTAAAGCTGAGGAAGAGGAGAATCCTGCATTTTATGTACGGTAGGAAGATGTTATGGTCCCAGAAAAGGCCCTGGCAGGTGTCCCCTCAGGCGCCCATGACAGCAGCGTGCACTCTGGAGCAGTTAGAGCTGTGACAACCGCCAGCCCCTTTCCATTGACTCTTCACAGTGTCACTTCACTGGTGGATCTATCGTGGCTCTAAGTGAGGACTCGCTTCCTGAAACAGCTTCAGAATTGGGATTTAACACTGAACTTAGTTTTAGGAAAATGACTGAGCAGGAGGAGGGGAACGACAGCCTGTGGCCAACGCATGTTTCTGTACCAGGAAGTAAAAGGGAAATGTTTTTCCTTTCCTGCTGAACACATATGAACTTGGTTGTAAGTCTCACCAGCACCTGGGAAAACACAAGTAGATGCCGTGTCTGGGCCTAGTCTGGCATCTCTGGGATCCATGCAGCTTGTTTACTATGTTGCCAGGCATCACCTAGCCCAGGCTCACCTCATACTCCTCCTTGAAGCCATAGCCCTCAGCACACTTCATCTGAGTGATGTGTTGGAGGAGGTCTGCCACACGGATAGCCGGGTGAAGCTGTCCAGTCTGGTAAGGCACGTCAGTAGCCTCGCGCTTCTTGTATGTATGGGACTGAACTAGGCTGCTGCTGGTGTCGCTGGCCATTGTGTGGGTCTCATCTAGAAAGGAAGATGGAGAAAAGAAGTGTGAACCATCAGGCTGAGTCAGGACCACAGGATGCTAACAAGCTGGCTGATGACATCCCTCCGTTCAAGGCCGGCTCAGCCAGAAATCAAACGTTGCATGTTCGTAGGTCTAAATGGGATCGGCAATACTGCTAGGAATGAGGTGGGAATCTTTGCTCTTACAAAGCAGTCCAAACGAGATATTGCTTCTGCAAAGCTCATTGACAGGAGCCTTCTGGCGTTTCAGTGATAAAATTGGTAAAAAGTTTCAATCCGAAACTTCATCAAGACCTGGCGCCAAACCAGGCTTGTCCACATCCAAATGTCAGCGAATTAATTTGTGTAATGGAGTAAATAAACTCTACAAATGTTCTGTGAGCAAAAGAAAAGTGCACAAAATGGTTTGGCATATAAAGCTAGCAATGCGGATGGGCACTGGGTACAGGAAATCAAAGGAGAGAGGAACACTAAGAAGGAACTTGTACTGGGAATGTTGGGATGAGTCACTTTGCATGCTCTGGGATCCGGAAGCTCAACGAAAACACCGTGGGCCAACGCGTCACACACGGAACGTTCTACGACAGCAAACATGCAGGCCAGCACAGGGTGGCACACTGGCTCCGTCAAGTCTACGGTAAGACACACCCCCCCACGCTCCCTCCGCAGCTTCTCCAAGGGGCGAGTTTGGGGAACTTACCATTGATTGGCACTTTAAAGCGGATACATATCAGGAGGAAAGAGGAGGAGAAAAAGGAAACAGGACATAAGCAACGGTACTGTGCAGATCACTACAGGCACTTCTACTGGGCGCTGTCTGTCAGGCTTCAGGGAAACTGTCTACTGAGAGGTGATCCGAGGGCGGCAAAGCCTTAACCCTCCCATCATGGTAGGATGGTGTTGTTTCAGTTAAGCACTCAACAAAAAAAGGAGGTTAAAATTACTGTGTAATTGCTTTTCATCCCCCATGAACCAAGAAATAACTAAATAAAGGCTATTTGTATTTAATTCATTTGTCATTTAAATTTCTTGAGCAAAGCCAATCAAATTGTACTAGAAAATTAATGTCAAAATTTGGCCAAACAAGCCTAAAGAGGCTCTGCTTTAATGAGCGATGACTAGCAAATTAGATTAATAAACTGCAGAAATATTATCTATTAAAATATTTGAGGCACATGTGTTCAATTAAGGCTATTCAATTATGAATTTCATCTTCTATGGGTTAACTCTTTAAAACGCCGAATCCCTTTAGTAGTTCCATGAACTGGGAAGATTTTTTTTTTTATGAAATCACAATGCTAAAAACCATTTAAAGGGAGATATCAAATCAATTTCATGTATAAATAATAAAAACAGATGAGAAAGGATGGGAATTCCAGATTCTGCATTCACAGGGATTTCAGCCATAGTGGTCACTAATGATTTTTGTTACTGTTCTACCGAAAGGCTCAGTCTTGAGGAACTTGGTGAGCTGGGCCTGTCCTGCAACCCTGCTCTGTCTGCATGGCAAAGCCCCTGGGGATGCATGGTATGAAGGGTGGCACACAGGTGTGGAGCTATGTCGCTGTTGCTGAAATGACACCCCAATCACTACAAGGCGGCTAAAGACACAAAAAACGAAATAATAAAAAAAAAAGGGTGGTAAGCTGAGTTTATGATTTGTTTTTGTTTTTCATTTGGATTTGCTTTGAAATTTAGCAATGTCTACGTTCCCATTTTAATAGTCACCAATACCGCCCCCCTGGAAATTTGCATCTCAGATTTGCTTGTTGGCAACTGCCAAGGGTTATCAGCGGGGTGGCAGGACCCCTGCTGAGGTACTCAATCCAGTGGGCTCTTAGTTCTCTAGGAGAAAGCTCTGTTCTGTATAAATACTAAAAGAAATGGAACATTAATTAGTTTCCCCTCTGTGCCTCTCTTGTTCTCTTCGTTTTATATTTTGAGCAGTGAATATAATTAATTTGCCTTTCATTCTGGCTGAATGGAATACCACCTAAAGGACCCAGGTTTTTCAAGTGGATGTACCAGCAACCTAGGGATGCTCTGATCCCCGGCCTGGGTCTTTTAAGAGTTTTAAGGCCACAGAGCGACAGCCGCTGCCAATGTTGTATATATTTCTCCATTGCACGATGACACCTTGGCCTCGTCTCTAGAATGGGATACCTCTTCAAGCACTTACACACAACTACATCCTCCCTCCCAGAGAGAGCTGTTGTCCAGCACAGATGTGTTCAAGGGGAGCTAAGGGATCTTGGACCATACCTGTCAGGAAAGTGGGTCACCTTTCCCGGTAGACATTCCTGACCCTACTAAAATGAGCTGTCAATCATTTTTCTCTGGTTGCTTGAAGTGATTTATTAGTGATAAACAGTATCCCATGTCACCCATTTCCTATACTTAAAAAAATTACCTACCAACAATTTTCTAAAATTAAAAATGTCTTAGATGTAAGAATCAGAAAGGAAAGTTTCTTAATATCAGTTCTGATGATTTTATGAGAATTAAAAATCAATTCTATATTCATTAAGGATTAGCTGAAAAATACCGACTTGGAATGCATGCTGTATTTTGAGATGGAGGAGGATTAATCATTTATTATCTATCTGGCTCCATCCATCCATCCATCCATCCATCCATCCATCCATCCATCCATCCATCCATCCATCCATCCTTTCATCTTTGTAAGCAAATGAGGCAAAGATATAATTAAATTCTCCATGAGAACAGGGTCTTTGCATGTGAAAAAGAAATATTAAGGCACTAGAGCTTTATTTGTGCTGAACTCCGTCTCCTAACAAAATAGTCCTTGTCTCCATGTAAACTGTAATGGCTCCCATCCCTGCAAAGGACCAGAGTAAACACAAAGCTCATTTTCCTGTGGCTTCCAGGGATAACCTACCTCACTGATCTGATTCCAGCAATATGCAGATGCACAGTGCACCAGATCACAGGACTCTACCATGGTTTCCAATGTACTGTCACTTATTCCTCTGGTTTCTGCTACACAGATTATACCAGGAAATGGTGACTTCTGCATTTGGCGGACTTATTTTTTTCACACCATTTTGAAACTTGAATTGACTGTCCCAGTCATACTCTCTCAGAAAAGAAGCCTAGCCAGCTTCAAAGGATGTCATTAATGTTCCTAATAATAAGGCAGTGCCTTTGGAGAAATGATCTTTGTTTAATAAGCTTATCTTAACCCTGCTGTGAAATCTGAATGTATTTTTCCCTTTGACAATGCATGTCTCAGCCCTTCCTACCCACAGTTCCTTCAGGATCAGAACATCCACAGAGAAACCTGGGGTATGAATGCCACAGCAACACAGAGACATCACAACCTTCGCCTACCCAGTGACTTCACAAATGTCTCTGCCTGGAGATCAGAATGTCAGTGTGCATGAAGTGAGACTATGCCCTCACCTGTGAGAAGGATAAAGCAGAGCGTCCCCCTTTATGGTTGGTGCTTAAACCTGTGTGGGGGCTGTACTGGACCTCAGGATAATCTCACTTCAAATACTCTGTTCCATACGTAATCTTAGTTCATTTTTTGTTCCTTAGGCAACCAACTTGCTTAAGCCCAGAGGACTCTGGGATGAAGTGAAAATTACCCTCTCCTTGGAAATCTAACAACTTTTGAGAACCCAGAAGCACAGCGGGGAGTCCTGGCTGGGGGTACTGAGGCCTAGTGAAGAGAGCCAGGAAGAGGAAGTGGAAGGGAGGATGATGCTCTGGCTCTAAGAACTCTTCTATACCTGGAAGTCGCTTTGGGTGTGCTCCCTTCCACACGGTTAGTAGTAGAAAGAGGACACAGCCGGACACACTCGGGTTACTTATGCGTCTCAAATGCCACAGCAGCCCATGCTTATTTGCTCATCACAGGCAGGTAATGCCATTTTTCCTCACCCTTCTTAAACTGTACAAGCGGGACTTCTTTTTTTTTCCTTCCCCTGTAACCCCCTGCTGGGAATATTTCATACTTTAAATGCATTCTGCCCCATTGGGCTAACATTTCAGTTCATTTCTTGTGGCATCTGACACGTAATAAACCACACGATGATAAAGCGCCCGCCTGTCATTCCGCTGTTCAGAACATCAGTTCCCTTAAAATTCCACTGTGTGACAGACATGTTGCTGAGGGGTGCCCAGGGCGGATGGGTGGGAGGTCTAGACCCCACTGTGATCACTACACTACATAACGCGGGGGGCATCATTAGGAAAATGCTATTTTTTGAAACTGGCAATTTCGGTGCTTAGAGAGATAAGTGAAAATAATGAGAAGCTATTTTCACTTTTATGACTGTCATATTGGACAGAATTCAGCTCTTGGAAGTACACAGCTGAGCGGTGACGTGTCATTTGTCTTCCCCTGGGACCAGCACTAACATTCAATTCTGAACACAGAAAGGGAGAGCCCTGGAGCTGGAATTGCTCCCTGAAACCTTTAGGTATTGCCATACCCCCACATGCAGCAAACCCTTCCTACCAATAGAGACTTCAGAGGAAGACGCATCACCTTGCCCCATGCCCCTGGCCCCATTGCACCCCCATGCCCCGCTTCTAGCCATGGTATCATGCACAGTTAAAACTCCAGTCTCCTCTAGAGTGATGCTGATTTTTCTCAGTCACTCCTGAAGTAAACTTGGGGGAAGGGGATTATTCTCACCTAAAATTGCAGTTGGCACAAATGGGTCTGTCATACATCGTAAGCAGGGCAACGCAGAGAAAGTAAAAAGAGAAAGAACAGTAAATGATTGATGAACGGTCCCCCAATTTCCCCAGGAAAGCCATAGGAAGCCTTGGCTTTATGATATCATCAAGCAAAAAAACGTTCACGAGCTGCCAAAGGTGGTGAGGATGGGAGACGGTAGGGAATCTGTTACCTGGGTAGTAGGAATTCGGCACCGACGTGCTCAGCGTATTTGTTTTCATCGTGAAGGATGATGGTGAAGACACGGCTGTGAATAAAGAGAGGCTGGTCAGAGGCCACAGACAGGCTCAGTTTGGAATCACGGGAAGCACTCCCTGTGAAGGCAGACGGCTCCTACAGAGAACTGTCTGGGATTCACTGAAGTCCACATGGCAAATACCACCATTCTCAGTGGTCTCTGGGTAGTTACTCATCCTTTCTAGGGAACAAGCCCTCTTGATCAGATCAAGACTTTTCTCATCCTATAATGGAAAATACCTACAGATAGCCACCATACTGAATAAGGAAATCCACGAGGTCCCTTGGACTTCTAACCTTGGCCTTTGTGATTGTGCTGCTCTGAGCTGAAGTTCCCAACTCAAAACTGTGAGAACAAGCTAACGCATGGCTTCTGAAGAGCAGTGGGAATAGCGGTGTTTGGGTGCTCTGCTAAAAATCCCCGCCCCCAGTTCCTCATATTTTGAAAATTTGGATTGCTGCAACTTGGCTTGTAAAGATAAAGTTGATTTGGGCTATATTGGAAATGAAACTATTTTTCCTCATGATGCTTTTTAAGTCTTTAAATACTTGAAAAAAAGCTTCTATTTCTTTGGATTATTTCTCTGAAGAACACACAATCACCATACCATCTCTTTGTCTCCATTGCTAAGAGGGAAAGTCAAACCCTCTAACTGATTCCGTTGAAGATAGGGATTTGCCATTTTGAACGCTAACTCTCCTCTACATCTTAATTGATTTGTAATATAAAAACACTCACTTCATTAAAACGCAATGACTGATGTGTGCTCGAGGTAGTTCAATATAATGGCCCATGCCTACACTTCCCCTAAGCACTTCAGGGGTTTATCTGATGCTGGGTTCCCAAGGAGATACATATACAATTGCACCATCCTATCACTGGGCAGTGCCCTGGATCCTTGTGATTCCTCGGGTTGTAATTGTCTTGATGATGTGTTGATGTATTTTAGTTGCTAGAAGCGACTCCTGCTGTAAAAGGAAGCAGTTTTACTCATGTTCCTACCTTCAAATGGCAACTATGCCACCGACAGAAGGAGGGATCCGGGCTCCCTGTCATTTATCTGGCTGTTTCTCCCAAACAGACAAGGGTCACACTTACACATGATTCCAGTAAGTTGCCAGAAAAGCAGCAATCGATGAAAACAGGAACTAAAAAATCCTCCACATACAAACTGCTCAGGGAGAGAGCACAAGGCCATGTTCTCACCTGCAGCCATTTTTACATGCTCGGTAAAAGTGTGCAAGGCAGATACAAAATGACCACATTTATTTCCACCTTTGTGTGAAAATATGTTTGTCTTTAACTACTCGTATTGAGCCCATTTCCTTTCCCCATATTCTATCTTCCCCTTTTTATGGGGTATTAAAGTAGAAGGCACAGCTCATATTTGCTGTGGTGGACAGATTATCTCCACTCCCATAAATGAATTCTGGTTTACTTTTAAATTCTTCAGTCTCATTTTTTCTTACTATAACATTTTAGAAAGGGACTCACCCCACAGCGTCTAGAACTTTTTGAGTGATGTCTTGCCGATATGTATATTTGCACGTCGTGTGTGTGTGTGTGTGTGTGTGTGTGTACATGTGTGTGTACATGTGTGTGTACATGCGTGCATGCCATAGCCCCGGTGTCTGTAAACTCTCCTGGGACTGCTTCTCTATTAGCTTTTATTGAAAGGGAATGAATAGAGTACTAGAAAAATGTTTACCACTGGGGATCCCTGTCAGGGAAACTGTAAGAGATCTCTCATGGCTAACTGAGCAAGAGGGGACAACCTCTGTGTTTATGAAGAGGACGGTCAAAGAATTCCAAACAGTGGGTCAGACAGGGAGGCTTTAGTGGCAAACCTATGCTCATCAGCATCCTTGCCTGTCTACAGACACAGACCTTAACAGAACTAACTGCCCACTTTGACTTCCTGTCCAGAAGTGATGTTCTCCCTGGGGTTCAAACTTGAAACATCCCATAACTAGTAATTTCGGTTCTTGTTCTCGGAGTGAGTCATTTCAAGAAAATGTATTCCTGAAGAAACTAATTGTGGAATAGAAGTTTGGAACCTTGATGGGTGACCCTGGAACGTGGAGAACATCTCTGAGCTTGCTCTTCCTTCTTTCCTCCATTGTTTTTTTGTCTTCCGGGGGTTTCACATGTTTCACATATGCTAGGTAGATTTCCTCCTCCGAGCTGTGGCCCCCAGCCCTGTGTGGCCCCTTACATACTGATGCTCAGAGGATGGCCACTACTGTACAAATTCCAACTCTGTATGAGCTCAAAGGTGTGTGTGTGTGTGTGTGTGTGTGTGTGTGTGTGTGTGTGTGTGTGTGTGTGTTTACCTAGGTTTAACTCACAACAAACAAAGGCAGGGTACTTTAATTTGGAACTATGTACACTATGTATTTTTTTTTTAGTGAAAAAACAAGTAACTTCTGTTAGAAAAAAAAAAAAGCATTGACAATGTTTCTAAAAATGTTTTCTATTATAACACACCAGTTTCTGCAGCCTCCACTGAATGTCATAGAAGGGTAGAGGCTGGTGGCCAAGAACCCAAACTGAAAAGTGCTGCTCTCCCAGTGTGTCAGAGTAGTGTCTTCTGAAAACAAGTCTAGCAGGCTGGGGATGCAGAGGGAACACATACATAAACAGGGGGAGGAAAGGTAGGGTAATGGTAGCCACTACAAACAGAAGGAGCAGTCTGTGAAAGCTAAGTGAGTGGAAAAGGCGTGCAAGGCTCCTGAGCAGGTGCAGGTAAGCATACCACGGTCCTCAGAGAGGAGAAGCTGGCAGCCCAGCATCCGCTAGCCGAGAGGTGTGGTCAGGTGGCCGGCCAGCAGACGCAGTCCACAGCTACCAGTGATCCCCTAGACCCCATCTCCATGCTTCTCACAGTCGTGAGCCCCACCACCAGCCTTTCTGTGCACTGCTTTGGTCACAGCTGTGCTGTTGTGCCCACGTGCTGATGACATCCTGCAGTGGTCTGTATGTATGGATTTCACACAAAGACACCCTATCTTTGGACTTGATGAGTGTGTGCCATGAACCATGACATCAGGCCCAACTGTGGGATTTACCTCCGGTCATTGACAACACAATCGGGGATGGAAAAGGCCTCCAGTTTTGCAGCTCGTATAATCAATTGAACTGATGATCTCTCAAAATACTGCCTGTCCAGGGATCACGGGTGATAGCACAGGTAGGCATTGGTTGGGCACCGTTAGCCCACTTGATGTGAAGCTTAAGATACGCTGAAGCACATTTTAATTTATTAATTGCCACTAATTGCCCTATAATAAAGGCAGAACCTGTCGGCTGAACAAACAAACAATTAACTTGTTACTGCCAGTTAATGACCTGTCTCCCAACAGACTTCCCGGGTGCAGTTCCACACCTGGCTGGCTCACAAATGGGATCTCCACAACAAAAGGGGTGAGGGGCACAGGTGCAGCCTCAGCCAGAGGGGGGCCTTTGTGTCACGGAGCTCAAAGGGCTGAAAGACATGTCACTGTGGATCCCTGGGCTCACTGCCATAGGTCCCAGTATCTTTAGAAAAACACCTTCACTAAGCAACTGAGACTGGAAAAAGCATTCTGTGTGAGAATGCTGTAAGAGGATTTGGGGTTTTAATCGCACAGAGCTACTGGAAGCCTGTCTAGCCCAGCGGACATAGGCAAAGCCAGGCAGTGCGGACACTTACATCTCCCATTCAGGTTGTGCGTGTCCATGAAGGAGAACGCCTCGTCACAGTTCGTGCCTTGCTCGGCATAGCTCTTGTCCATAGAATTCACCATCACGGTCATCTCCTGCCGGGTGCTGCTCATCGTCTCCTTCCTCTTCTTGGCCAGTTTCCTTGGGACAAAGAGTTCAGTCATGTAGACGTGCATGCCGATGGAAGACAGAGTCGTGGCACAAACACAAACTCATGTTCAGGAATAACCTCTACCACATCAATCATTCACTCTTGCGTTGATTTGTATGCCTTATCCATGTCATGTGATGTATCCTGCCAGGCTGCACACACAGAAATAGAAAACATCCACTTCCTCTCTTAACCACAGCAGCAGCAACAGCAGCAACAACAACAGTAGCAACAACAAGAGCAGCAGCAACAACAGCAGCAGCAACAGCAACAACAATAACAACAGCAGCAGCAGCAGCAGCAACCACCAACAGAGACAGAGCTTTGCCTATAACAGCAAACCCCAGATCACCAATGACCCCAAGATGATTGTCATCATCTGTCAGCTGCTAAGCTCCCAGAGTTACTAGCTTCTTATTAAATAACCGTCTGAGATGCAGTGTCAAAAAGTAGATGCTAATACATATTTGCCAGGGAAAAATCGGACTACAAATTCTCAATCTGTGACAGGGTTACACCTCAGTGAACTGCAATTATTCTGTGTCGAAACGACGTGGACTATAGCCAACCTAACTTGCAACAGGGTTAAGTTCTCCTCGGCAGAAGGAAATGCACAAAGTCCCTGAACAGGGATGAAGTCCCTGAACTGGGAGGGATACAGACCTTTGTATCCCCATTATGTAAAGTGACAGCTGCCTATATGAAAGCCCAATGGAAAATGACATTTAAAAAAGCAGATAAGACACACTTCTGCAGATCTTATCACGAGTGATTATGTACCCAAGACAGACAAGGATGGAATTCAAAACACTATAGGAAAAATGAAGCCCTGAAGGTGTTAGAAGACCAAGCCTGCTGTGGAAGTCTCTCCTGGAAATGGCCCATGAACATGGCCAGAACAATGGCAGGATCAACAGACTGCTAACATGGAAAAGGGGGATTTTCCTGGGGTCTCAGCCATACACAGACAACTACAGGCAACAGATGAATGCTAGGAGGAAATCGGTCTCTCCCAGGGATGAACTTCTTGTCCAGTGCAGCATAGTCAGCCTTGAAACCATAATACACACTATCAAAATGAACACAGCAGGCTGCATTTCTGTATTTGCTCATACACAGACATGTATATACAATCATAATTGAAGAAAAGAAAAAGGCTAGCAACTGGAGAATGGAGAGACATGCCAGTGACTGGGGGAAGAAAGCGGAGGAGGAGAGTGATATAGTTCTGTTTTCATGTTTTTTAAAATAATATAAAACATTTTTAAAGGAAAGGAAAAAGAAGAGAAAATATTCAAACTCTGACCAAGCTAGGCCTATTACCATTTAAAACAAGAATGGCGGTGATTTCTAGCAAATCATCCTGACACTGATTGACCTAGGACATGGCAGAACTGAAAATGAGCCACATAGTCACAACCACACCCATGTCAGGTGATTGCTAATGCAACTGCGGGTGCTGGAACAGGAGACATATGGATAATCTTTATTATCGTTTCTAAATGATGCATAATCCAAATGCTTTCTTGCCTGTAGTTATAATCATCTTTTAATTCTCTGCTTTGAAAGAAGAACAGCCCCAAGATTAACTTGCCCTTTTAATTGCTAAAAGTTAGTGGAACAAAAGACATTTATTTAAGACGGATGAGTGAAAATCACCTACAATGTCTCCTGGAGGAAGAAATGATGAGCAGGGTAAGAGGCCAGCCAGTCTGACCTCTTTGGGCACCGGCACCCTCTCTTTCTATGTGAAGACATGACTATCTTTGTAAGCCCCTTCTGGGCCAGCTGCACTGTGGGGAAGCCAGCGTCTAGGCCTGCCATTATCAACGCTCTGGGCAGGGGCCACTTTAACTCTATTTTATTGTTGCTGTCCCAACACCACAGCCTCTGGAAAACATTCTTAGGCCAGGTCTCCCCTGGAACACTAAAGTGGAGACTGAGACTCTCAGCTCCACGGTTCACACAACATGTTCATGTTGGGTGTGAATTTCTTCGATTTACCATGGACTAATTTACTCAGATAAGTGCTTTAACATTCCCCTTTAGTTCAACTTAAAAAGAGTGGCCTAGTCAACTTTCCCAGACTCCCCTCTACCTTTACCTGTTTGAATTCCTCTAAAAAGATTACAAAACAGCTCACGGGGAACCTCTTGCATAGTTGCTGGCAGGGTGGGGGATGGTGGCAGATGGGGGACATGCAGCCCTCACAAAGGCTAGGCTTGTACTGGAAATACCTTTTCCTTTCTAATTTTTATATGTATGAAATAATTTCAGAGTACCACACTAAACATTTCATTACTGACCTATAAATACAAAGGAAGCCCTTTAAGGGTTCGCAGGTGATGCTCAGATTGAATGGAGGTCCAGTCAGAAACCCACACTGATGCTCATATCTGTTAGACAAGTACTTTAAGCCCATGAACCCATTTCAAAGCCCAGCTAGCTCCCAGTGTCCTCAGCCAGCCTGCCTTCACTGATTCTGTGCTTTATCTGTGTTTTCAATGCCCAGCACAAATATCTTGTGAAGGAAGCCAGGGTCAGAAAATAAGGGTAGTGAGTTCTGGAGACAAAGAGGGGAAACAGACTTGACTCCATCAATGAATGCCCATGGGAGTCTACTCACCGCAAGTTTCAGAAGCCCCAATGCTAGATGTTGTGTCAACTCAGGGTTTAAATATTGGCAAATGTCTTAGTTAGGGTTTCTATTGCTGCAATGAAACACCATGACCAAAAAGCAACTTGGGGAGGAAAGAGTTTATTTGGCTTACACTTCAGCATTGCTGTTCATCACTGAAGGAAGCCAGGACAGGAACTCAAATAAGGCAGGAACCCAGTGGCAGGAGCTGATGCAGAGGCCATGGAGGGGTGCTGCTTATTGGCTTGCTTCCCATGGCTTACTCAGCTTTCTTATAGAACCCGGGACACCAGCACAGGGATGGTACCACCCACAATGGATTGGGCCCTCACCTATCAATCACAAATTAAAGAAATGTTCTACAGCAGTGGTTCTCAACCTGCCTAATGCTGAGACCCTTTAATACAGTTCCTCATGTTATGGTGACCTCCAACCATAAAATTATTTCGTTGCTACTTCATAACTGTAATGTTGCTATTGCTGTGAATTGCAGTGTAAATATCTGATATGCAGAATATCTGCTATGTGACCCCTTGGGGATCATGACCATAGGTTGGGAATCACTGTTCTACAGGCTTGCCTACAGCCCAACCTTATAGAGGCATTTTCTCAGTTAAGCTTTTCTCCTTTCAGATAACTCTACCTTGTATCAAGTATAGCACGAATCTTAAAATGTCTTATTAATAAAAACAAACCCGGAGCCAGGTATTGGGGTGAAAGATCAGAGAAACAGAACAGGCCACAGCCAACTTCTCAGCTGATATTGTTTTCTCAAACTGGAAGCCTCTGAGTTCTCATCCGAATGGATCTCAGCTGAACTGCTGCTAAAAGCTAAAAGCTTAAAAAGGCTCTAGTTCCTGGTCCTCACACCTTATATACCTTTGTGCTTCCTGCCATCACTTCCTGGGATTAAAGGTGTTTGTCACTATGTCTGGCTGTTTCCAGTGTGGCTTTGAACTCACAGAGATCCAGAGATTCTCTGCTTCTGGAATGCTAGGATTAAAGGTGTGTGCTACCACTGCCTGAACCTATGTTTAATATAGTGGCTGTTCTGTCTCTGACCCCCAGATAAGTTTATTGGGGTACATAATATATCAATCACAATCAAGTTGATATAAAATTAGCCACCACAGCAAATAATTAAAAATGTAAAATAAAACACTGTTTGGCCCAAATAAAGTACACTGGTTGTCACTGGTGCCCTCCACACGTCATCACAGCACTTAGAGGCTGAACTGTGTTAGAAGGGCGAGGAGAAGGAACTGATGTTCCCCATACACCCTGCACATGTTATCTCCTCTGACCCTGGCACCCATGGGAGACTTTTATTTTCCATTCTTACTTTGCAAATGAGAGGACTGAGTTTCAGGAAAGCTACCCACTCAAACGGTAGAACTGAGCCAAGGCCTAGAACTCTCTGACTCCAAACAAGGCAGCTTGCCTTGTACATTACCAAAGGGCTTTCCGGCATGAATACTCTACAGCCCCAAATGTAAACACTGTGTGCCAAAAAGTCAGAGAAAGAGACATGGAATGCATTGCAAGATGCTAGTGGCACGCAAAAATGCCAATGGATGGAATCATTCACCACCATGGGTAACAACTCAGTTATTCAAGGTAGGTTCCTCAGTTATGGGAGATGTGACTTGACACCAGGGTCTGTTATTTGCTCTCATATGTGGCAGAGAAGTGCCTGTCAACACTCACAAATGGTTGAGAAAGTTTAGATTTAGAACTGAGGTTCACTTAAGATTGGACAACTTGGTCTCTCTCTCTTTTTCCTCCCACTGTGTGTGTGTGTGTGTGTGTGTGTGTGTGTGTGTGTGTGTGTATCTGTCTGTCTGTCTCTCCTTTACCACCCTGTGCTGCAGATCGGTGATTTTTTTAAGTTGAAAACCATGAGAAAAACTTTCTGAATTTAATATCCTTTATGGAAATATACTCCTTAACTGGAAACAATTTTCTTTATACTCTTATCTAAAGATGAGTAAATTTATTTTTCAACCTAATGTTTAGAGAATGGTTTGAAACACTGTAATTGCCAATCTCCAAACCTGTGCTGTCTGAATCTCAAAGGTCCTCAGTAATTAAAAGAAGAAGAAAGAAAGGCTCCTATCAATATCTATAAATAGATGATTTTAAAAAATGAGACAGTGGTCTGCAGAGTTTCCTGGCAGCAGGAAGGGGTCAGAAGTTACCACTCCCTCCAAACAATAACCCAAGCAGGACAGTGTGCAAACTGACTCTTTTAGATTGACTGGGGGGCTGAGGACACAAGGGGAACCACTGTCCCCCAAGCAGGATGACCATGGGCAAATGTGGAACTCACAACTCAAAGGAGTGAAGGTACATGTGCAAAAATCCCTGTGAAATTAATAGATGTAAATAAATGAATTAATAAAGGGATACACTGTCATGAATAAGCAGCCAGGGTTATAGTGTGGACAGGGCTTAAGGGCTAGAATGCAATCCCTAGGGCATGATGGGACGGGGAAAAGAGACATGCACAGCAGAAATATTTGAAGTACTAATGACTGAGCATTCCCTAAAGCTAAGGGGAGATACCAAAGTTCACATTAAAGAAACCCAGGGAACACCAAGAGGGCTAAGTCCAAAACATCTACAGCTAAGTCTATCATATTCAGATGGCAGAAAAGAAATTGAAACAAAAATAACCTTAAAAGAAGCCAAAGGGGGCAAATATGCTTCACAACAGAAACAAGATGAGAGCCATGTCAGCTTTCCCAGAAACCACTTGGATAACAGCAGAGGGGATGAAATAATCAACGTAGGGAAAAGAACAGGACAAACTTAAAATGTCGGATTCTATCAAGGTATCCTTTAGAGGCGGGGAAACAAACCTTGACAGACATGTGAAAGTTAGGAGATTTGTTGATAGCAAACTCTCCTTACAGAAAATGTTAAAAGTTCTTTGGTGTCTTGGTCCACTGCCTGGACCTGTCTGTGCACTGGTCCCTGACCGTGCCTATTTATATGAACTGAAAGGAGTTCACAATTCTCAACTTCAAGCTACCTTAGACCACCCTGAGTGTCACAGCCTACCTTCTGAAAACAAAAGTATCTACTGTTCCTAAGAACAGTGTCCACGAGTCAGTTTTTACTACAGCCAAATACTTGTTATGCTCTTAGCCTAAAAAACTACCAACACACACACACACACACACACACACACACACACACACACACACACACACACCATAAGATTGAGTGCTGGTGGATCAGATTTCATGAACGCAAGGAGCACAGTGGATCCATCATAGCCCTGACTGGGCTACCAAATGAATCATCAGGGCAGGGCAGACAGCATTGCCCTTTTCTGGAATCAGAAAGATGGCCTCTTTTGAAGCTAACCTTGGTGATCCTGAGGACAACTGCACAATCACTTCTGTGAAGTGGTCTCCCCTGGAGAGCAAATTTGCTGTGGGAAGTGGAGCACAAGTCCACTTTGTAATACTGAGTCTAAGAGGGACTTATGGGGTGAGCAAGCACAGTAAAGAACAGGTTTGCTCCCCAGCACTCAGCTAGGGTTGGCATCTCAATGCCTCCTGGCAGCAGGAGCAAATGTCTCTTCACATGTGGTCCCACTGCCTGTCTATCATAAAGAGGATGAGAAGCCAGCTAGAGCATCTGTGTAGCAAGATGCCTTTGGTCAGCTGATGTCAGTTTAGTGGCTTAGGAAGTGGCAGCTGAGTCCCTCTTCCACCACTAGGAGCCACCTGGTTTGAGTCTGCCACAGGATCCCTGCTGCTTCAGAAAGCATGCAGGTCTCTGGAAACTGAGTTATGGATGCTCCAGGTGTACTGCTTGCCTTAGAGAACAGGTTATAGAGAATGGGTTGAGTGGATAGCCATGACTTGTCTCATGTTCTTTAACTATGGTGAACATGGTCACTTAACAGGTTCAACACTCTAAAACAGAGCCCCCAGCATAGTGTGTCTACTGTGAGAGGCCGGAAGTCACCTACAATATGGACAAGAGGGTCACAACCAAGACCCAAGAACCTCATATCTATCCGTCTACAGATCCTGCCCCATAACAGCATTCTGTTAACATCTATTTGTGAGAGTCACAAGTGAGACAGCTGGAAACTTTGTAGGAGCGGCAGCCATGGAGACACAATTTAGGGTTCCAAGAACCATTCAGGATCTCCAAATATTACAGAGATAAGGAGCCTCTGGCACCCAGCATGACAAACTGCAGCTTACCTGTGGCTCTACCATCTGTATGAAGACCAGCGGCAAGGGGAGCCTGTAAAAACATTCCCTATAGTCATTGCAGCTTTGCTTTAAGAGAGCTGGTGTCTGTGATGTGTTTTGCCTTTGCTATTTCATTCCATTCTTAACCAAAGCTTCTCTTTAAGTGGCTTATTATGGAAAAACTGTCACATTAACTTAGAGGAAAGGGCGAGGGAAAATATATACAATGTCTAGTAGAAAATTAAAATCATGAATGTGGAAAGAGAAATCTCAGAGAGAAGTGATATGACATTAAATCATACATTTGGATGTACATAAAAAGGAAAATGTTAGAGAAGAAATAATTGAGGTTATAATCATATCTTTTATAAATTCTTAATTAATCTAGTAGATAAAAGTTTGTTAAAAACACCACCAGAGTATCAGATAGCTCCTGAGTATGGATGAGATCTAAGGGAGATACGAGAGTAGGGAAGAAAAGTGCACTTTGCCATTAGAAGAGCACACGGTACCTGCAAAGCAGAATAAAGTCATCCAAAGGCAGATTAGCATTAGCCGTGAGTGCCTAGTGTCTCTAGGACAACCAAGGGACAGAGATGCTGAGAAGGGAAAGCTGAATAACACAAAATACTCCACACGATGTAGAAAGAGAAAGAGCGGGAGACAAACTATATACAGACAAGGAAAGCACCAGGCAATACATCCAAAATGGTAAACATATGCTAGCTTTAATATAGTACATATCGATGACCAATGGAAATGCCCAGTCTACACATATAAGCTGAAAGACAGATACTATCAAAGTAGATAAAAAAAAAACAAGACCCAACTTAATATCATCCATAAGAAACTTACCATATGTACCAAGACCCAGACAGATTAAAGTGAAGGGATGAAGAAAGACACAGCGAGTCACGAGAGTCAACAGGAAATCAGAAAGAGCCGCATCTGATCCGACACAACACTTCAACGAAAGGCAAGTCACCATGGATTAGAGTAGTGTTTCGTTAAAACAAAAAGGTCCACTCTCAAAACAGACTTAAAAATCTCATGATACGATCAACTATCGAGCTTACATACAAGTCAAAGAGTAATAAACTATGAGGAAAACTGGACGAACCCATTCATATAGTTGAAGACTTGCATCCCTTTGTTGGCAGTGGGCAAATCAGAGAGGCAGAAAATCACTGAGGGCATTCTTCCATTCAACAGCACAACCAATTTGCTGGATTTAACTGACATTGTTAGAATATTATTTCACATAGCAACAGCCGAACATAGCTCCTTTTCAAACTCACAGGTCATATTCACAGATGCAGAGTATATTTGGGTCTGTAAAATACACCCTAAACTTTTTTTTTAATGGAAAGGAAATATATAAGGCATATTCTCAGATGAAAATCTACAACAGAAAGATGGCTGAAGATTCCCAAACATTGGAAGATTAAAAAGCACGTGTAAAAGACTTCAACTCTAGCCTGGCAACACTAGACGGTAGAGAAACCTTTAAGAAGTGGGGCCTAGTGAAAGATCGTTGGCCACTGGAGTATAAGGAGACTAAGACGGCCTCTCTTCTCTCTGTTTGCCTCCCAAGTACTGTCAGGTGGATGGCTTTGCTCCACAATGCTCTCCCCAATGTGACGTGCCTGACCACAGGCCACAGAGCAATGAATCCACCTGAGCACGTTGGAAACTGTAAACCTACACAAAACTACCCTTTTTCTGTGCCGAGTCTCTCAGACAGTTCGTCACAGGAACATCGAATAATATATTAAAGATTATAATACTGTTTGGGGGAAAAATTGAAGAGAAGGAAAAAAAATGGTCACCATAAGTACAGACAGTAATGAAGGAGAGAGAGGAGAGCAACGTGTGAGCTACTCAGAGGGAGAGACAGTTGTCCAGGCTCATCACACATGGGGGGGACAGGAAATGAGAAAAAACTTCCTGGCATGTTATCATGCACAGACAGGTGTGAATCACAATGGAGAAAGAAAACCCAGTGAAGAATGAATTTGCTGGGGGGAAGTCCTGTGGAGGAGCTGGGGGGCGGGGTGGCCACCTAGGAGAAGAAAGCAGAAGCAAACCATGCATGGCTCCTCCCCTTTCCTCTCTGTAACTGTGCTGTGGGGGGGCGGGTCTGCGGCATGGAAGGACATTTTCGGCGGGCTCAAAGGGGGAGAACTCCACCATGAATGTGTCCAACTGCCACTCGGGATGAAGGGAGAGTTCACCACTGAGTGCCTCTCTGATACAGACGCTGCCACAAAGAGAGTGGATAGAAAAGTCTGTAGGCCCAACCTGGACCTCAGCCCGGGGAAAGGTTGTCTTCGCTTTAATCTTTCAATTAAGTACTACAGGGGAGGCCAAACTTACAGAAATGGAAATCACACACAGACAGAAGACTAAAAGAACAAATGGCTTTCTGGTCCTGGCTTGTATAATTATGTGTGTGTTTAGACTTGATTAAAAGCTGGGGTGGAGGCTGGAACCCAGAAGTCTTTAATTTTTCTCACAGTAGGGATGAAATAGCTATTGGTTGGGTCCAGCTGAATAAACCCAACTGAATAAGGAGCTGTCACCTTAAGGACAGATCTGTTCAAAGTATCCCATAACATTGTTTTCAAAGTTAAAATTTTAAGGAGTAAAATCCACAGTGGTCTGATAACTAATTATTTCAACTTGACTAGCACTACAACTTCTGGTAGAAACACAAATGAAAATGATTATCACAGAAGCTGGGGATTCGGGAGAGCTACGTCATCTATTAACCCCTTAAACAGCCCAGGAAAGACACTGCTCTCATTAATTCCATTGTACAGAAGGAAACTGAGGATCCGTCACAGTAAGCTGCCCAAGGCACCACGGCAGGATGACTTTGGCCTGTGCATCACATACACCTGTAGAGACATATTTGTCTCTAAAACTGTCATCAAATCCCAGCCAACCACACGGGTTGCTCCAGTCTGGACACACTTAAATTCAAGCTAACCTTTGCCCTGCAGAGCTTTCTGGATTTAACTGAGGCAGAAACATCTGTCTGCCATAACTAACTGCACCTCACTGAAGTCCATTCAGTCTCTCTCTCCTGGACACAACACTGTGCAGAGTACTCACTACCTACCCAGAAGCCTTTTGGTTTCCACCGACTAGTTAGCAGACACATACTTCTCCTGAAGAATAGTTCTGTTTCCAGACAAGCCAGAGTTTTTTGTTTATGTTGGGCTTCTGCTGTATGTACCCATGGGATAAGCACTCAAAATGAGATGCACAATTTCAGCATCTTGCACACAACCGGAAGACGTCATGTCAAGTGATCAAAGTGAGATCAGAAAGACAAAGAGCACATGTTCTCACTCACATGTGAAAGCTGAGAAAGCTAACCCCAGAAGCAGGCCAGGAGCTACCAGAGGCAGGAAAAGGTGAGAGGGAGTCAGGTGGGATGAGGCAGGTTAATGGGTAGAGCATTGTGTCTGGATAGGAGGAATAACTTCTAATGTTTACACAACAATGGGGTGTCTACAGTGGAGAATAATTCATTGTAATTCCAAAAGAGTAGAAATGATTTTAATATTCCTAATACCAAAGGATAATAAATGGCTGAGGTGATGAATATTTTAATTACTCTGATCTGATTATTTCATACACTATACATATATTGAAATATCAGAGTTTTTTTTTTCCCAAGGCCCTTTTCAGCCTTTTCTTTCAGCCCATCTCCATTCCTTTACAATACCTGCCAGATCTGCAGAACTGGTCTCTAGCAGGGACTGTACCCCCCAGTGGCCACACAAAGCTGGGACTCAGGAACTCCACAGCCACCACACTTGGTTAGGATCCAGAGTGGGCAATGGCAACCAAAGAGATGAATGCCCACCCAATGAAGAAGAGACCAGTCATCCACACCAAGAAACACTTTGAACATCATAACAGCAGATTACAGATCCCAGCACAAAAACTCAAACTCAAAGAGCAAAGACAATTTGCCTTCTCAAGAAGCCATCAACCACCATGCAACAGGCCCTAGGAAATGCAATTTAGCTGAAGCATAAGACAAGGACTTCAAAATAGTAATTATGAATATGTTCAAGGAATTTAAAGAGGTTATGAATAGATTGCTCAATGAAGATCATGAAAACACAAGCTGTGAAAATGAAATAATGAAAACTATTAAAGACATTAAAGAGGAATTTAACAAAGAAAAACACAGGAAAATATTTTTAACAAAATCATAGAAAAAAATTTCTCCAACCTAATGATAGAAGTACCTATCAATGCCAAGAAGCATACAGAACACCAAATAGGACAAGAAAAGAAATTACTCTCAACACATAATAATTAAAACATTAAATGTACTGAAGAAAAAAGAATATTAAAAGCTACAAGGAAAAAAGACAAAGTCACACATAAAGGCAAGTCCATTACAATAACATTTGATTTTCAATGGAGGCCCTGAAAGTCAGAAGGGCCTGGAAAGATGTTCTGTGAACTCAGAGACTATAGGCACCAGCCCAGACTACTATACCCAGCAAAACTATCAATTACAATAGATAGAGAAAGAAAACATTGCATGATAAAAACAAATTTAAGCAATTTCCATCTACCGATCTAGCTTTACAGAAGGTACTAGAAGGAAGCTTCAGTATGAAGAGGTTAGCAACACCCAAGAGGACATAAGGAATAAATAATTCCAGAACAGTAAATCAAAAGGAGGGATTCATTTTACAACATAATAACAGGAACCAACAAGCACTGCTCATTAATAAATCTCAATATCAATGATATCATTTTCCCCAACAAAAAGACAAAGACTAACTGATTTGATTAGAAAATAGGATCCATTTTTCTACTACATCCAAGAAATACATGTCACAATTGAGTATGGACATCACCTCAACATAAAAGGATAGAAAAAGTTATTCTGAGCAAATGGATCTAAGAAGTAAGTAGGTGTAGTTATTTTGATATCTGACTAGATAAACTTCAAACCAAAACTATCAGAAGAGATAGAGAAGGACACTGCATACTCATTAGAGGAAAAATCCAGCAAGTGCATATTGCAATTTTAAATATTTATGTACCTAAACAAGGGCATCTGAGTTCATAAGTGTAGAAATACTACTATAGCTAAAGCCACATAGCAACTCTCACATAGTGATAATGAGTGACTTCAATTCCCCACTCTCACCAATAGATAGGTCATCAAGACAAAAACCAAAGAAACATGGGAGTTAAATAATGTCACAAATCAAATGGTCCTAACAGACATCTACCAAACATTCCACCAAAACACTACAGAATATAGTTTCTTCTTAGCAGTTCATGGAACTTTCTTCAAAATTGAAAACATGTTAGGAAATTAGTCTTAATAGATAAAAGAAAATTGAAGTAACATCCTGAGTCCTATCTAACCACCATCTATTAAAGCTGGAAATCAACAAGGATAGAAACAAGGGAAAGTAAACAAATTCATGGAAACTGAACAACTCAATACTGAATGAAAAGTGGGCCAGGACAGAAATCAAGAAGGAAATTAAAACCTTTTAGAAAGAATGAAAATGAAAATACAACATAACCCCAAACTACGGGACACAAATGAAAGCAGTTCTAAGAGGCAAGTGCCTATAAAACAGAACAAAACCACAAAACAAAATAAAACCCAAACCATAACCAAACAAAAACGTAGAGAGACCTCTTATCAGTAACACAGCAACACACTTGAAAACTCTAAGAAAACAAGAAGCCATACCTGAAAAAAGATGGGATGAGATAATCAAACTCAGGGTTGAAATCAGTAAAACAGAAACAAACAGACAAACAAAAACAATACAAAGAATCAATGAAACAAAGAGTTGGTTTTTGTGGGATGTCTTTCTGTATGCTGTGAATATGTATGACTCCCATTGGATAATAAATAAAGCTGCTTTGGCCTATGGCAAGGCAGCTTAGAGGCAGGAAGGAAGTCCAAGCAGAGATACAGAGAGAAGGGCAGAGTTGGGGAAAGGCCAACCTGCTGTCCAAGGAACAACATGTAATGGAACACAGGTAAAGCTACGGAACATGTGACAATACATAGATTAATAGTAATGGGTTGAGTTAAGTTATAAGAGCTAGCTAGCAAGAAGCAAGAAGCCATAGGCCATACAGTTTGTAATTAACATCATGCCTCTGAATGATTATTTCAAAAGTGGCTGTGGGACCAGAAAAACTTTTCAGCTACAGTTGGTTCTTTGAGATGATCAACAAGATTGACAGAAAAGGTGTTATTACATATTTTTAAAGAATGTCCTTGGTATCTAGCCTGACGTCTCCCATTTCAACTCTAATGTTATTTACTTGCATTTTAGGAAAAACCTAACAGAAATGGATGAATTTCTTGATTTATATGACCTACCAGAGTTAAATCAAGATGGAATAAACAATATAAACAGACCCATAACCCCTGGTGAGAGAGCAGGGAAAGGGGAACACTTCACCACTGATGGTGCCAGTGCACACTGGTACTGGCACCCAGGAAATCAGGGTGACACTTCCTTAAGAGGTTCAGAATAGATTCACCTCAGTATCACCAACCCACACACCCTGGGGCCTGTAATAGTGACTTGCCTATGAAAGGGTATACTGGTGCAATAGTGGCACAAACATTAGGGGAGCAATCAACCACTTTTTAAAATTGGATCTAAGGTCGTTCCATGAGATGGAACCCATGTCCAACACTGGTAAATCAGCCAAGAACCTGAGATTAGATAATTGGTCATAGGCCTCAGGGAAACATAATACTATTAAGATGCTAAAGAAACATAATAAAATGGCTCCCAAGGACACACTGCTAGACATGTAGATCAGGGCCTCAGTCATCAGAGAAGCTTTTTCTTGTAGTAGATGGGAACTAACATAGAGATCCACAACTGGACAATGTGCAGAGACTGAGAGACTTAGGAACACTCAGTCCTAAAGAGGATGTCTCCATCAAACCCTCCCCTCAAGGCTCAGGGTCTATGTGGAAGAGGAGGCAGGATTGTAAGAGCCAGAGGGGACGGATGACTCCAAGAAAACAATGTCTTCCAGACACAACAGAACTGAGACAGCACTCATGGTAACCAGACAAGTTCAAAACAGGCAAAATCCCAGCACTGAAAGGGAAGAGGACCCAAAGTCATACCCCCAGAGCTATTTGCTATTGGTAACTGCAGGCAAAGGGGGAAAAAAATCAGTTTTCTCCAATGTAGGGTCATTGAGTACATCACCCACACTCCAGGGCAGACCCCATGCCCAGGAAGTACATCACCCACACTCCAGAGCAGACCCCATGCCCAGGAGTCGCTGGCCAAAAAAAAAAAAAGCCACACACCTCATTTTATTTTTATTTATTTATTTTGTCTTTTGTCGTGTGTGTGTGTGTGTGTGTGTGTGTGTGTGTGTGTGTGTGTGTGTGTTTGGTGGAATTTATGTTTCATTTTGCTGTCTTTGAGCATGTTTTGTCTTACTGATTTTTTTGTTTGGGTTGATTTTTTTTGTTGTTTTGAGAGAAAGAACCGAGTTGGGTGAGTAGGAAGGGGATGGATCTGGGAGGAGTTAGGGGAAGTGAAATAGGACAAAAATGTATGAAAAATTTTCTCAAATAAAAAAATAAAAAAATCACCTAAAGCCCCCAAATATGTACACTGTATATCAGTTAAAATTTAAGATTATTAAAAAAAATACTAGGCTGATGGAGCATCAATTTGACATGGCTAATGAATCAGAAAGGCAGACTGGCCATGTATCTTCCTATCCTGCCACAGGAGGAGGAGAGCCAATTTTACTACCCTGTCATTTGGGGCTATTGTTTTGTTTTGCATGACCTAGCAGTGAAGATGCCATGTGAGGGTAGTTTGTAAAGGAGTACATACTGGACAGAGGCAAAGAGGGGTGTGGGTGCCTCAGTCTGGTGTGAGTCTCTCTTGGTACATGTGCGCTCACACATATGAGCATGTATGTTTATGCTACAGAAGCTAAAACTGAGCCATCCTCTATAAATGCAATAAAATTTGTCTTTCTCAAACTTACAAGTTGAAATATCTATGGAAGACTGACATTCTATTATAATCTATGATCACTTCCAACTCAAAACACAAATACCATGTCTGACTCTGTAATGACAGTTGTTTCTATAACAGTTAAAGAGAACTATGACTTGTCACTCTATTGCAATGAAATTCATGTATCTTAAATTAAGCTGCCATGCAAGACTATGGTGGTTTGAAGGAGAATGCCCCTATAGGCTCAGATGTTTGCATGCTTAGTCCCCAGTTGAGGAAATGTTTGGAAGGATTAGGAGGTGTGGCTTTGTTGGAGTGGGTGTGGCTTTGTTGAAGGAGATGTGTAGCTGAGGGTGAGTTTTGAGGTTTCAAAAGCTCACATGAGGTCCAGTGTCTCTTTCTCTCTCTGCCTCCTGCTTGTGGATCAGAATGTAAAGCTCTCAGCTGATGCTCCAGCATTATGTTTCCTACTACGACAATCATGGACTAACCTGTGAAACTATAAGCAAGCCCCTAGCTCATCGATTTATTTTTTAAGAGCTGCTTTGGTTAGGATATCTCTTCACAGCAACAGAAGACTAAGACAAAGACTAACAATAGTTCCAATAAACCTCACATGCTAAATAACTGTGTTTCTGGAAGTTATAAAGTAAACAACAGACCCTGCTGTTTTCCTGGAGAAGTACATCAAATTTTCCAATGTTAGCCTTTTTAATTGATTAAAAAGTTGCTTTTACTGAGTTTCAAAGGGGTCTTTGATTAGTCACCACTGTTTTTCTATAGTTGGGAAGCTACTGTTTCACCTCTGGGCTAAGGTGTATCTTATTATGAGCATGAGTGTAATTACATGCGGGCTGTGTTCCCATTGGTGTCTCTCTACCCAGATCAGTGTTCTAGTTAACACTAACACAGCCTAGAGCGCCATGAACACCTCAAATAAGTGGCTTTATTAGGTTGGCCTATGGACCGGTCCGGGAAGAATTGCCTTGATTGCTTTAATTGATAAAAAAAAGGCCCACAATTCCCTGGGCAGCAATCCTGTTCTGTAAGAGAATATGGCCACTCATGGGTTGACAGAACTGAGTATGAGTTAACAGAGCCAGAAAGCAACCGCGGCTCCTGCCTCCAGGCCCTGCCTGACTTCTTGGTGTTTGTCACAGCAACAGAATGAAACAAAAATAACCAGTATCTGGCATGTGGCAGGTATACACCACATATCTGTTGCTATACTTGTGACTGCCTAACTGATGACACCTTATAAAAACCAAATGGTAAGCATGATGTAAGAATTGTCACAGTTGGTATAAAGGTGATTCTCGGTGTTCAGCTGTGACTCTAGGCTCCCGCCCAGGAACTGCTGGTGACTATATATCACAAGCTTAAATCCCATGTTCTACATCTTTTTCAGTGACTGAAAGAATTAAAAAAACCCTGGCAGCTGAAAATACATATTTATCTCAGGGGCACAGACATTTTGTCTTGGATTCTTGTGTAAGGGATATGGTTTGAAGTCGTCTTCCCAAATTTCATGAGCTGGGAACTTAATTCCTAAACTCAGGTGGTAATGGTTTTATACAAGTAGGAGCTTCGGGATCTTGTTAAGATTAGGTGAGATCATACCACCCAGGATGACATCAGTTGCTTTAGCAGAGAAAGGAAAAGGGAGAACTCCCCAGTAAGCATGATGTCCTCCAACACGCCTCGATGCAATAACAAGGTTCCTACCAGGAGCCAGTGATCAATACTGGACTTAGGTGAGAAGCTTGTGGAGAAACAAACTTCCATCTTTTATAAACCGCCTATTTTGTGGGATTGATGTAGCAGCAGAAGCGGATGAAAGTGCAATGAGATGAAATTAAAATCACACATTCTCTTCGCATTCTCTTTCGAGCTTCAGTACTATTCACTTAACAACCTTACAGGGAAGCCTTTGGGCCAATCCCGAGATTCATTTCAATACCACTCTGTGGGGGCATCTTCTCCAAGCTGTCTTTCCTCCCAAGGAAATGCCTTGTGAATCCTGTACGCCCCTCATGCCCTCTTGAGCGTACTGACTCTGAATACATCGAGGTCTTGGTTTGGAACAGTTTGACTAGGCTTGAAGCCTCCCAACCCTTGCTGCAGTAAAAATGCTATCTCCACACGCAGTCTGCCCTTCAAGATCCACCTGCTCATAGATTCCCACCTGACAAAAAAACATCTTCCATTTGGGAGCAACTCACAGCTCACTTGAGCGCCCGGATGTAATTTCCAAAACCAGCTGAAGATTCTTAAACACTAAAAAAAGAGTCGGCCATAAAAATAATAGATGCAGTATCTGTCATGCTTAGTAATATTTTGTTTAGCTTTATATCTCACATCAGAGCAATATGAGTCTGGAGGGACCGGGACCAGCCATGCCGCAAGAAATATGAAACTGGTACGCTCCACAGCAGAGCATTAGTGGGAATCCAGTGACATTCGTGAGAGCAGTCCTGTGCAGTCGGCTCGGGCTGCCCAATTCCACACGTGCACATTATCTGGAAATTTAATGATTTCAAAAATGTCACTCTGCAGAAAAACTAAACTGGTATACTGTTGGTCCTCTCCCGGGCTATAAATACAAGCGAGGAAGCAGGGATTTAAAGCTTGTCACACTGGAGTGGTACCTCCACTCCCTTGATGTTTACTGAGCTCACTAAAGCTTTGCAAGGCCTCAGCCTAATAAAAGCAGGGCACATCAGTGGCATCAACACACAGGAAAACAGGGCTCAATAAAATTGCCTACTATGGATCTTAATTTGAGGACTGACATTTTAAAATTCAGTATATCCTTTGGATACACAGAACTAATTTCATAAACAGGCAGAATAATGTAAAAAGTGGGGAATATGCTCAAGGTACAGTCTATAATTGTATGAAAATTTAAAAGCATAACAAAAACTGTTTAAAAAAGGAGATTTGTATTCCCAATGCTAAAATGTAATGGGTGGTTAGTTGATGTAAGCAGGAACATGCAATCAATCTGTTTCTCAAGGGGTCCTTGTAAGAGAGGCATTAAGTTTAACCTAGGAAGGGATGCTTTCATCACTGAGCAGAAAGGCCCTGGAAGATGCCCGTCTCCCAGTCTTGGACCCTGCGACTGTATATTATATGGCTGCAAGAATGGAGGCTGTTGGAATGCATGGTTGATAAGATTAGAATCAGACCAGGCTTCCATTCTCCATCTCCCTGCCCACAGAATTGCAGGGCACTTCGGGAAATGGGGCAACGTGAGGTCAGAGCAATGGGGTGGCCAAGGCTCCAAAGGCACGCTGGCTGCTTTAAGGATAAAGGAGCCACAGTCTCAGGAGAGTGGGTGGCTCCTAGAGAAGGAGAATGGCGAGGAAACAGATTCACCTCGGCTGCTTCCAGAAAGGAGTACAACCCTGTGGGTACCTTCTCATCTCCAAAACTGTAAGGTCATTGTGTTTCAAGCCATTATCTTTGTACAACATACCAGTGCAGCCAAACACAATGGTATATTATCAGCACTCTAAATTTTTAATGAATCGCATATGGGCATTCCTATGACCCCACCACACCATCCAGAGATCTTCTGAGTTCTCCCGACACAGATCTTCCCCACTTCCCTTCTTTCCTCTCTTTCTTTCCTGCTCCCTTTCCCCCCTCTTTCTAAGTCATATACAATCTTTATTGGCTTTTTAAAATTGCTGAACAATAGTAAATTTATTGTTAAAAAATTATCCCTTGGAAAAAATATTTTAAAAAATCCCACACTTTAAAGAACTGTACCTCTGACTATGAAAATACAAATTTCTCTTTCTCACAAGTAAGGTCTCGAGGCAAACAAAGGTGAACTTGCTATTTTGGTATTTGGTTCATAACTAAAGTCTCCTCATTAATAAAGTCCTGAGAAATCAAATAACCTGTGCCGTGTCTGCCATTTGTGGAGAGCTAAAAAGGTGTGTGGGGATGGGGATGCAGGATAAGAAGGGGTACCCCCCTAAAACCAAAATGAACCTCAAAAGGGTCAGGAAAGTTGTACTGTTATGAGGGTTGCCCAGTCACATAAACAAGCTTCAATTGAATATTGAAAGACCAGAATTAAAAAAAGGAAGACTGACTTTTGACTTTCATATTCATGTATACATATGTGCACATGCATCTACATGCATGCACATGTGCACACATACTAACAAGTACATATACTATACACACATGCACACATTATACAATATTCAATTTTTTCATTGACTTGCATATAACTGATTATGAATAAGATTGAAAAACTTGTCAAATGTGACTTATAGTATATCCTATATATTGTATATTGTCTTATATTATAAAATGCATTTCTATTATAGAGTTAAATATTTATATTTTACATTCACTCTTCTATTGGGTTATTGATCTTTTCTTATTGATATTCATATTCACATATTCTTTATACTTAGGCCATTAGTACTTTGAAATATAGTCATATAAGAAATAAGTTTGCCCAATTTAAAGCTCCATTTAAACTTTCTTCATGGTGTCTTTTGGTATGCAGAAGTTTATAATCTTGAAGTATTCAAATTTACTGATTATGTCTCATGTTTATGTTGTCTTAGATTTTACTACATATCCACAGCCTTTTTCTTCTTAGTGAGCAAAAGAAAGGCCTGTCAGACAATGGCAGGTAGGTGAGTCGAGACAGGGTAAAAAATGGTAAAGTGGTTGATATCAACCTAGAAACAGAGACTAACTCTGATTGATGGTCACTCCTTACAGCCATACTGTGCTTTCTAATTGCCATTTTCTATTATAAGGAACCAAGGGTTCTTCAAGAGATGGATGGCTCTGATCAAGGGCAGATGGGTGCTCACAATAAAATGAGGACTCTACTGGCCTACAAGTTTTCAGACCTTAGGAATGATGTCAGGAGAACATCAGACAACTTGAAGGGGTTCCTTCTAGCCAAGAATGAGATGCTCTGACCACTTAAACACCAATTCCATGCAAACCAATGACATACACTGAAGCCCACAACTTTGCAATGAGATAATCAGAAATAAAGCTATAGGGTACAGATTCATTGTGAAATAAAAATTAGGGTGATGAATGATAGTTGCATTCCAGAGCTCAACCAAACAGTTGAGCCAAGAACAACACTTGTTAAATACAGAAGAGATGACAAAATTGTGATGTCACCTTTTGAGACCGCTCATAAAATAATGGACCTAGGTCACCATCATTGGTGGCTTAAAATACCTCAGTAGTAAAAGGCTGCTGCAGAGCTTGCTAACAGATAGATGAGGTTGGCAGAACCAGACCTCTCTCATCAATCTCAGCTGCAAGTGAGACTTTGTCCAAACCCAAACAAGATATCAGAACCCCATGTGCTCCAGCTTTGAGCTTCAGATCACAGAAAATACGGATACCAAAGGGATGTGTGGAATGACATGAAAAGACTATATCAGCCAAGTTCAGAATGTGGGGCATTTTTATGTCTGGCATGGTCTATTCAACAAACAAATATGCTAAAGTTGGGCCATATTATCCTATGTTGCAGTAAAGATTAATGTGTGAAAGGGCAGGGATGTGCCCTGTGTTACAAATACATCATGTATAGGAGCCAAACAGAACTCCAGATCTTCATTATTTTCATTCTCTTTCTCTCTCTTTTTTTCTAGCATATTCTGGGCAAGATCTCTGGCTTGGCAAGCTCATAGTCAGATCAATGTTCTCTGAGTTTCAGTGCAATTGGTAGAGAAATGGAAACGCATGTGCCATGTGAAGCCCGTTCCAAATACAGACTTCAGAAAGCAACTCTAAGGCCTAGTCTTTGCAAATAAAAAATAGCTTTAATGTTAATAGGTTGTTTCATCCAGAATGATCCCTTTTTCTTGTGAACTATCTTTCTCCTTTTCCTGCAATCAGAGTAACAGAACTTAAGATAGCAACTGATCCTACCCTACAGACGGTAGCTGTATGATTCTCAGAAGCATAGCACAGAGACACAAAAGACATTTCCTGCAATGTATGGCAGACTTTCAAATTATCTTTTTGCGAACTCATTAGCATTTTAGAAAAATTAGGTTCATCATTAAAGAAGCCATCTGCTTCCCTGGGAGATGCCTGCAAACAGCGTTGGCATCACTCAGAGCGAGGGACCAGCAGGCACCACGCTTCCTTCTCACTTCCGAAGCATAGGGAAGGACGCCAACCTCCTGTCCCCAAACCTGAGACATGTAGGATGCTCCACTTACACCAGAGCACTAAGAGAGAACAAATACCAGGTGGTAGAATTTGAAAGCTTTCTAGAATATGATATATGCATGGGAATATATTTATATGTTTATCATTATAAATATTTTATAAATATGTTAATACACACACCAAGAGGAGATTTAGAGTTTTGCTTGATTCCTACAACACCTGCCCCTTCCCACAGTAAAAATCATGACAACAGACATATACTTGGTACTTGACATGGAGCACAGCCCTTGGTTTGTGTCAAATTCTATTCTGAGCAGTCTGAACACAGATGAGTATACAGTAATGGTTCTCAACCTGTGGGTCATGACCCCTTTGGTAGTCAAATGATCCTTTCAGAGGGGTTGCCTAAGTCCATCAGAAAACACCGATATTAACATTGTGATTCCTAACAGGAGCAAAAGTACAGCTATGAAGTAGCAATGAAAATAATTTTATGGTTGGGGGAGGTCACCCTTTAACTGTATTAAAGGGTCACAGTATTGGGGAGTTGAGAACTACTGCTCTAGAGTAAAAATGGTGAATGTGAACTCTCTTCATCATCAAGTGGACGCAAATTTCTTTTTTGTCTCACAGAAGTTTGGAAGGCACCACAGTTGAGCATCGGGGATAGTATGCTGTGTCTTCTGAACATGCCATACTCAAAGGAACCAGTTATTTGAAAAGTATCTGTAGTATGGGAGGCTGACTCATAGGAAGCTGTAGGGTTGAAAACCTTTTGTGTAGCTTTTCAACTCTAGGCTACCAGCTTGAAGTTGACTTAACATTCCTGTTTTGACAAGATGTAGGAGCTAGCTCTTAAAATGATTATCAGATGGCCATACCTTTCAGTGTTTATTCAGAATTCACCAATCGACTTTTGGAAAAAGAAGGAAGATGTGAGCTGCCTACAGAAAACCCTTGACAGGACTTGTTATCTGTGGAATGCCTTAGAAGCCAGGCTGGGAAGTCAGTACATAAATCTTAGACAAGAAGAGTGACATGGGGAGGAGGGAATAATGAGATAGACATTAAATTCAAGAGAAGTTAAGTCTCCATTGCCTTTTATCTCTTCCTATTTCCATTAGCTTCCCCTCTCCTTTCAGATAAAAACT
Organism: Peromyscus maniculatus bairdii; assembly: GCF_049852395.1. Taxonomy (NCBI): domain Eukaryota; kingdom Metazoa; phylum Chordata; class Mammalia; order Rodentia; family Cricetidae; genus Peromyscus; species Peromyscus maniculatus. The sequence goes on from NC_134864.1 coordinate 24,924,736, forward strand.
TATTTCATTGAGAAAACAGTGATGAGAGGAGATTCTCCCCTCTACACCAGACAGTTCTCGCTTTCCGTATCAAAGTCGCTGACATCAAAGTCTTACTTTTTCTACATGGACAACAGGGAGACCAATCTCCTCCTTTGTGGTCATGATGATTAAATGAGAAGATATGTGGTGCAGATATTCGGTGAAGACTACAGAGACAGGAGTAACAATAAAACAGACCGTTGCTCTGCAGCCTCGTGACCCGTAAGACATATCTGATACCTGCCCCCCCATCCCCACCCCCACCACATACACATAGCTAAGCTGTTCAGATGTCTTATTCTCTCCCACTATTCACGCATTCAAATTCCAAAAGCACCCCTTACAAATCCTACATGGTGTGAAGTACTGGGATTACAGGGTGATGATGGCAGCCACTGCTTCTGAAAATTCCAAGGGGACTGGGATAGCCAGGTGGGTGAAAACAGCAAACATCAACCACAGTGACAGCGAAGTGGCATGGGACACGGAGAGGAAGGGGTCACCTGCAGTTACAACGTGAATGATGATTTTGTTGTGGCTGTTTATTTGAGATAGGGTCTCATGCAGCCCAGGGTGGTCTCCTACTTGCTGTGTATGTAGTCTTGCTGTGTATGTAGTCCAGGTTAACTTTGAATGCATGATCCTCCTGACTCTACCCCACAAATGCTGGGATGACAGGCACGGGCCACCACACCCAGCTTGATAAAGGATTTTCTTCATGCCTATTTCTAGTTTAGTCTTGTAAAATAAACACCTGTTCAATTCTGTAGTAGCTGAAGGAAAATGTTTAAGTCTAAGAGGCGCCTAATGTCTTATTTTGCGAAGACAACCACTGGAGTCTTAGTTCACCTTTTATCTTACTGTGTTCATTGGGATCTCGCTTCTCAAGGGTTTTGTAGGGTACACTGGGGTCAGTGAATAAACCACCCTCACTCTGATGGTTCACATAGTGACTATGTAGGAGACACAGAATTTAGCAATACTCATTGGCACATAAATGCTGTGTCTAGTCCAGAGAAACAAACATTAAAACACTAAGGATCTTGGGATGGGCAATTCAAGGGATCATGAAAGAAAACACTCTGATAATGTAAACCAGCATCCGTAGGCACAGCTGCCCAAACAAACACCTAAGAGTTAGATTGAGTCTTGGTTCTTTTCCTCAAAGGAGTCTTACTCTTAACTGAAAAACAAAACAAAAGCCAATGATTTGTTTATTGGGCCCATTTAATGCACATCTTACTTTTCATCCTAGATTCTCTGTTGCTAATTGGTTCTATATGGGAAAGGTCCACACAGGGATGGTCTCAACCTGCAATGGGAACATCATGCCTAAAATCCCTGGCCATTATAATATAGTCATCCTGGCTCGTGTTATACCAACTTGACACAAGCTAGAGTCATCATAGAGGATGGAGCCTCAATTGAGAAAATGACTCCATAAGATCTGGCTATAGGTGAGCCTGTAGGGCATTTTCTTAATTAGTGATTGATGGGGGAGGGTCCAGCCCATTGTGGGTGGTGCCATCCCTGAGCTGGTGGTCCTGGGTTCTGTAAGGAAGTACACTTAGAAAGTCATGTAAGCAAGCCAGTGGGCAGCACCCCTCGGTGGCCTCTGCATCAGCTCCTGTCACCAGGTTCCTGCCTTGTTTGTGTTTCTGTCCTGACTTCCTTCAGTGATGGACTGTGCTGTGGAAGTGTAAGGGGAATAAACCCTTTCCTCCCCATCTTGCTTTTGGTCATTCTGTTTAATCATAGCAATAGTAACCCTGACTAAGACAATAGTCAAGGATAAGTCCCTTTATGGTCTGTGTAAGCATGCATGTGTATGTATATGTATCTGTGTGTGTATGTATGTGCATGTTCATATAAATACATGAGGGTCTTACAATCACTCTGACTGACATAAAGAAATTCTGATAGCTTATATCACATAATACCTGTGTGCCTAATAAAAGCAATTGGTGTGCAAATTGAAGGCCAAAATTCAGAACCATTTTTTTTCTAGTCTTACTCTGCATTTCCTTTCTAATTGATTCCATCCCTTTGAATTCTCTGCGTCTTTAACAATTTCATAGGGAATGCTGCCGCCCTGATAACCCTAACGATCACACCATATCCTATTTTCTTCCTGCTCTGCCAGGTGAGCAAGGAAAGAATGGAGTTTGTGTAAATACTGAGAACAGCCCCCAGTGACTTTCTGTGAGGCCCCATGCCACACCCTGTAAGACCAGAGCACTGCCAGTGCCCCGGCACAGACTGCCTTTCCAGGGAGGAAGTCCTGGATAAGTCACATAGGGAGGATTTTTAATTTCTTATTGTTCAATGTTCAAAAAAATGTTCGGAAAAAAAGTGAGACTCGCTCCTTTTCCCCAAGGACAGGTTCTGAAAAAGCAGCCACAGCAACCCAAAGTGGACATGCTCTTTGGTGACTGGCAGATAGCATGGCATGCAGGGTTCTTCTAGAAAATGCCCCAGGCCCCAGACCACTCCCTTTTTCCCTTTAGCCTGCACAAAACTCTGACAGCTACCCCTAATGCTTCACACACACAACCAGCAAAGCAGGGGACCGAGAAAAGGGAGAGCCCAGCCCTTTCCATCTGCCTGGGCACCACTAGCCTTTCCCAAGGCTCTGCAGACCCCACAGATGGGCAAGAGTTAATCTGCTGTTTGTTCAAAGCCACCCCCAGAAGTTAATAGACAGTTATAAACTAATTGAGTGCATCTGCGGCCTTGTCTCCTCATCCATCTTGCTTATCCTGCTTAACTTCCTCCGTCTTCCACAAGGCGCAGCGTTCCCGCTGCTCAGAACCCTTGTTTGCTGCAGGAAAGGGGGCTGGGAACAACGGGAAGCTAATAGTTTAACCGTTCCTCTAAATTTGTTTGACAAAACTGACATTTGGAGCATTATGTCAAGTTGTCAGTAATCTGCAATTTACCCCTGGGCGTGCAGTGGATGCTCATTTTATTTACCTCTTATAGTTAAAAGCGTAATTAATATTCCGCTCTGTAACAAAGATTAGAGATTTGACAAACATTGTAATTTAAATTCTCCATTATGGCAAACATTAAAATCAAACATCTTCCGCACGCCCCATTGCAGAGAGGACACATGTAGCTGTAATTTAACGTTTTAGTTTTTAATACCACAAACTAATTTCTGCTGTCAGTTTAATGAGCTAGAAAACACAAAATCTTGCCACTCAGGGTAGGCATGGGCAGGGGGAGTTGATCTGAAGACAGGGCACAATCATTACCATCTTTCAAAACTTATATTCCAGATTCATCACGTTATGCGTGGAAGCCATGTGATACCAGGCATTCCTAAAAATTATTTTAGAGGTTAAAAAACTACAGGCAAAACTAAAACGTTAAAAGCAAAGAAATTACTCTGATTGTATCTGAAATAAAGGTATATGCATGCAAGTGATATGTGGAAATACATGGATACAGACCACAGACAAAATAAAACAAGAGGAAGTTATACTTAGTACATGCTAGGACTCAGTGATGTCCAATGTGATCATTATTACCTTCCCCATGACAGGGAGCCCTTCCCAGGTACTAATGGTGGCCAGCCAGGATGGAGTTATCAAAGAAACATTACCACTGTTCTAATTCATGCTAGTTTGCACCCAGCTTCATAAATTTTATGTGACTGATTAAAATTATTGTTATACAGCATACCTCCAGGCAGCTACAACGGCTCATTAAACAAGGAAGCTGTCTGGGAATTATCAGTAATGTAACAAATTTGTATACTCTGAATTTGATGGTTTTAGGAAGCAAGTAGGTGGGATCTTTGTGTTGAAGTCCCCTCCCCCAAGAGAGCCAGGCGCATGTAGGGAGAAGACAGGTCTGGATCTCAAAGTGGCTCTGGTTTTTCTGCTCTTCCTCCTGATATGCAGAAACCCACTGACTTGCCAACTTCTGCACGAGACTCCATTAGTCACTGCCAAGTTCAATCTGCTTTAGTTATTTTACATTCAGATCCCAGGAGGAGGCAGGCTCTCTGCCGCAATTTCAGGCTAAACCAAAGATAAACCGATTCGCTTTAGACTGGGACAAGCCGGTACGTCCCAACTTAGACTCCTGTCTCTCAACAATGGTGAGGGTGTGTACAAATATTATCAACCTTGCCACAGTGTGAAAAGTATATAGGTATATAAAATATATGTTTCTAAGATAGAATATGCAGCAAAAGCCAAATGCTTGACCTAACACCATTTGCAAAGCAATACAGTTCCAGAGGTAAGTATCGAACTTTCCTTTCATTCAGTGTAAGTGAGAACTCTGTCCTCTGATCTTCTCTAGAAAGGAAGACCTTGTTTCTCTAAGTACCCCTTCTTGCTCCCCTGGAGAAGGATTTGATCACTCTTGATGAACTTTGAGAGTAAACTAGCAGCAACTAGTTTACTGAGGGCACAGATCACAGTTAGGGGCTCCAGGTCCAGGGGAGTAAATCACCATACCCACATCAGTGCTGCCTATGACCACACACAGACTACCAGGAAGGCCATAAAATTTATTTGTCATGCCACACATACAGGAAGATGATTTGTGATAGGCCAGGAACTCACAAATAACATGAAATTTCTCAAGAGAAGAAATGCAAGGGTCTCTGAGAAATTTAGGGAATGAAATATCTTGAAAAGACCTTTTGATTTCTACAAGCATGGACTGATTATACACAAAATTGTGGAGGACTAGACTGATCACCTGAAGCTTTCCCTGGAACCCTGATGTACGGAGAAGGAACAGAGCTCTGTCTCGAAAACCAGGAACATGCTAGGGAAAGCTGGGAATGGCCCGCAGCCAGGGACTTCAAGAAGCTGTGGCTTCTGATCCTGAGAACCCACCTCTTCCCAATATAAGGAGCTATAGTTAACAGTCCCTAGGCCTCTGTGCACCAGGACTATAATGCTCTTGAGACACTCTGTGTGTCTCTAGTGTGACATTGTTTGATTAGCTTCTTATTGAGGTCATCCCATTGTATGGTAGCGTCTGCTGACCCTGACCCATTTCTCCTATGGAGATAGTGTATAAGATGCTGGACTCTTTAATGAGCTTGCCCGATAGAAGACACATCTTGTGCAAGACCTCCCGATCCCAAATTTTCTCATCTTCTCCATCTCCTCTCCTCTCTATCTCCTTATCTCCTGGTCCCCTCTCTCAGGACCCTGCCACTGAAGATAACCCACTGGTCAAGGTCAGGAAATAATCAAAATAGCATTACATCAGCTGCAACTGTGGTCCCTATGTTTATACAGTTGATGGCCTGTTTATCTGGTGCATCACTCTTCCCATGGTATGGACTGGAGACCTGTTTTGAGGTCACAGGCCACCTTTTCCTATTGTGTTTCAGTCTTCTTCACCATGAATCTTCCTAAGATGGCTTTCTAGAGAACCATTTCTGGAGGTTGAGAAGGTAATTTTTTTTAAAGATTATGACTTTATTTATTTATTGCTGGGGTTAATAATGCGGTCACAATGATACTAATAAAAAAAATCTAGCCTGGTTCTGTGTAAAACTTCATTTAAATCATTAATAGGAATGTTTTAATTTCATATGAGAAACACAAACCAAACACTGAAAACTCAATTAAAATCTGGATTTAGAGTTCAGAGATTAGGTCCTGGCAGAAATGCACGTGTGCACACGCCCCACCCCCCAACATCCCACATCCACTAGTAAAGGAAACACAGACACTACGAAATGCAGAATCATACCCATGCAATCTGCACCCTTTTTGCCATCATCGTCAACAAATCTTTTTTTTTTTTTTTTTTTTTTTTTTTTTTTTTGGTTTTTCGAGACAGGGTTTCTCTGTGTAGCTTTGCGCCTTTCCTGGAACTCACTTGGTAGCTCAGGCTGGCCTCGAACTCACAAAGATCCGCCTGGCTCTGCCTCCCGAGTGCTGGGATTAAAGGCGTGCGCCACCACCGCCCGGCAACAAATCTTAATGACAGTTTCACAAATGAACCTGTCAACAATCACTGTTCAGATTTCCAAAGCTGCTGTGCAGAACTCAGGGTACAATGTTACTACTGGTGCTTAATTTTGTCACCCTGTTCTTCTAAATGGAAAGGCAAACGGAAGCAGATTCTTTCTCTTAGGAATCTGGGGGCATGGTCCCATGCAGTGCCCATGGTAAGATCAGCTTCCCGCAGTAATGGGAGCTTCTGGGTAATGCTCAAGAGACACTGTGGCCCCTCTTCCCCGACATCCCCAGCCCCTGCCCAGGTGCCAAAGCCACTGTCCACTCTCTGTGGGTGGAACCTGGGATGTCCATTGTGCGAGAATCCCCGTGGCTGTGGGATTCATTTTACTCTTCATTCTTGGCCTGGATTTATAATGAGATATAACTAATCCCATCACCAAGTGTAACCCAGTCAAAATGTAAACTGGGGCGAAGTTAAACATCTCAGTCTCAGGACTTTTCTGTTGTGCTGGCCCCTGGCATTCGTGAAGTGTCACAGAATGCTGAGGAAGAATGGAGCACGTGGTCTATCTCTGTGAGGCCTGGCAAAGGATGTGCTCGGGGTATGTTAGGTGAACTTGATTCTGATGGTCCTGAACAGTTCATGTGGTATGTAGCTACATGAATAGCAAGGCTTGCTGGAAGTCTGTTTTTGTGTGGGGCACATAGGATACAAGTAGCAGCAATGTGATGTATTCTTGGTTTGGGGGTTGCAGGATGATGGCACCTTAAACTGTCTGTTACAGTGGTTGCACCTTAGTGTTTGGGGTGTTTTTTTGTTTGCTGGTTTGTTTTTGGTCACATAAGGTCTTCTATGGTGGCCTTCCAAATTTTAGAGAAGGTGACATACAATTAGAATCAGTTCCTGAAGTGATTCTGGTACCTCACCACTGGCAGTAACATCACTGGGCTATTTCTGGAAGTTCTGAAGGCAGTGCCCAGAAGTCCAGCCGCGAGGCTCCAAAATATGTCCCAGAAAAACCACTGCATTGCTCTGACTCCACGACCATCATCCTAGACCAAGTTCTAGCCTCCTTCTCCATAGTTAGAGGAACCACCTGATAGCATCTGCCTTTGGGAACCACCACCTTCTTTTCAAGTAAGAAATCAAGATACCAGAAGTTTTGCCAATGTGGTATTTGAATAGCAATGCGCCCCCGCCCCCCGCCCACAGACCCATGTGTTTGACTGCTTAGCCATTAGAGAGTGGCACTATTAGGTGTGGCCTTGTTGGAGGAAATGTGTCAGTGGAGGTGGGCTTTGAGGTCTCATATACGCTCAAGCTATGCCCAGTACACCGTGTCTCCTTCTGCAGATCAAGATGGAGAACTCTCAGCTCCTTCTCTAACACTTTGTCTGCCTGTACACCACCATGTCCCCCACCATGATGATAATGGACAGAACTTCTGAGACTGTAAGCCAGCCCCAATGAAATGTTTTCCTTTAAAAGAGTTGTTGTGGTCATGGTGCCTCTTCACAGCAATAAAACTCAAACCAAGACTGTCAAGACAGAGCAAAGCTTTCCTGGGTGTCACAGGTTGCCTTCGACAGGCTGAAGTTTAGCCCATAGATGAATCTTCCATCTTTAATGTCTAAAAACTACTTGGGAAGGATATGTTCATAAGACCTTGGGTTGTGATATTTTCCATCCTGGGGCCGTCCACTTGCTGGCTGCTCCAAAGACTGTTTCCTGATAGCACTCTTGTGTAAGCATTGTCCTGCCACATTTTTAATGAAGTGACCCAGCTCTTGATTGACATGGCCATCATTAGTGTTTCCTCATCTATAAATGAACAGGTTTGTGCCCCCTTTCCACTGTTCCCTTAAAAATCTGTATGTAACAGTCAGGGCTGTGAATAGATTCCAGGAAGACACGAAGTCAGTCAGCCATTTGCACCACTAATTAAAATGAGCAGCCTCCCTCCTCCAGGTCCACATTGGCTCTCCACATCTGTTGCAAAAGACAGTCCCTCTCACCCTTAAGCCTCAGTGCCCCAACAGCCTCCCTCTCTTCTGTCCACAGTCACATCACTCTTGTCTGCATTGTAAAGCCACCAGCACCAGCACCCCATCCTGCTTATTTAACTAATTACCATCCTAGATGTATAAAGCCGTAGGAGATCTGCGAGCTAAGAAACCATTTCTCTACACGTCTTGGATATGATTGGCACGATGACAACCTGTTGACTGGCACACCAGCTACACTGTGATGCCAAGGCGGTCTGTGCTGACTTTCAGAATGTTTGCAGTGTTTCCTCTAAGAAGGAAGATGCTATCAGAAACAACTTCTAGCTAACATAAATCTCATTGTGCATACAGATGAGATTATTTTATATGACATAGCACAAGCTGACATTACATCCCGGGATGAACAAGTAAGTAACGACACAGGAAAGCAAGCACTGTGCAAATGGAAATATTTTTTTGGCAGACATGATATCCACCGAACATGTGTTATTGGTAGTGGATGTGTCAAATTATTTTTCTAACTCAAGCGTAACTGTATATGGATCACAGCAATACAGCATATTGCTGCATTCCAAAAGACCAAAATATTGAATGACACACAGCACATGATCAGTTAAGCATACTATCAAGAAACTAAACAGTAAACCCCCTCCCTAAGTTAGTGCAGCTTATTATTTTCAAAAGATTTATTTTTTTAGTGGTGTGTGTGCAAGTGTGCATACATGTGTACACATGTGCACCCGTGCATACGTTTACAGAGGCCAGAAGGGGAGTCAGAGCCTAGCACCAGATTCACAGGTGTTTTTTATCTGCTTAAAGCGCAGGGACCTAAACTCAGGGCCTCTGGAAGAGCGCTACACCCCCTTAGCCACTGAGCTACCTCTCCATCCCTCATGAAGTGTATTCTCGGTGATGGGAAAAAATTCAGTGTGGAGACACATTTCTGAAAATGACATCATTCAAACCTAGTCTGAAGCACACATGCGCGTAGGGGAAATGGGCTGTGTGGAGAGCCTACAGGGAAAGGTGACGGACTTTTTGGACAGGGCCGCAGTTGAGTGGTTAAAGTTGATATATGGTCCTCCTGAGGCAGAAACAGAAACTGAGCCCTGAGAGCTCCTCTGCACAGTGAGCGATGCTTGTACAATGTATACAATTAAGTGGCCTAACACTTCACTTCTGAACCTAAGGTCACGTTCTTCATTGTTTTCACAGTCGTGTCTTGTTCCTTGGGATAGAGTAGCTGTTTTGTAGCCAACTGGCTACCAAAATCATTGAGTTACACGTTTGTCCAGCAGTATAAGGGGACCTCTATTAAAGAGTGTAAGTATACGGCAGCCACTTAAGCAATAAAGTGCTATTTTGTGTTGCAGATGCTCACTAGACCAACAGACACCTCATGTGCAAGACACCTAAATTCTTTCTACCCTCTGGTAGGAAGGATTGCAAATCCAGACACACTAGAGTGAGGGATGCAAAACCCCCTTGGAATTTAGTCTTAAGCGTTTCTTCATCATATGAATATTGCTCATCTTAAAGAAGAGCTCCCAATGCAGTCATTTTCTGTACCATGCCCCAATGCAGCCTCCAACAGCTCTTTAATAGAGCACAGTATAGGAGGAGTGGCCGGCGAGCGCAGAACTTCCATTCTTCGGTGGTGATGGCACACCCCTGAGATGTGAATCAGTTCTTCCCTGGGGCTCTGATGAGCCCCAGGATGCAGAGCCCCAGGATGCTGGCTTCCTCTCTCTTTCCTATTCTATCTCCTCCCATACTTTCTAAGTCTCTATTATACTTTCTAAACGAATCTTCCCTCTTTATCTTTCAAAGAAAAACCAACTGAAGTATTTCACTCAACAACCAGAGGAGTTGACAAAGGAAACAGGGTCCATTTTGCTGCAAGACGTCAAGGGCTTAATTCACTCCCCAGTACAATTCAGCACAAAGAGGAGAAGATAAAACACACCCAGAGGAAGGCAAGTGAGGATGGGGGAAGAAGTGCCACATTAGGGATGACCGGAGACTGGGTAGCTTCGTCAGCAAGAGGATGCTGAACTAGCTGCAGTCAGCTCTCAGCCACCTTTCCTCTCACAGCACCAGAGGATGGTGCCCTTTGGCACCCCCCACATGAAACGATTTAAAGTTCTTCCATTCATCTCCCCAACAAACAGCACAAAAACCTCTTGCCAGCATGCTGTTGGTTCATTTGTGTCGTGTAAAAGCAAAGGCTTGATGCTGGGATGTCCTCAAATCACGTACCCACTTCAGTTTCTGAGACAGAGTCTCTCTTTAAACCTGGACCCCACTGTTCTGGCTAGAATGACTGGCCAGTGAACCCCAGGGATTCACCTATCTCTGTCCCCAGTGCTAGGGGACAGATGTACCCTGCCATGTCCAGCTTTCACACCGGTGCTGGAGTCCGAGCTCTAACCTGAATCTGCACATGTGGACCCAGTGGAGGTTGTTGGGGACCCTGTGTGCCTGGATTCTGCACACTTCCATAGGAAAAGCACTTACGTGGGCCTGCCTCTCCCACTGCCACCCCCTTTAGATTTCTGTACAGCATGGAACAGCAATCCTCCAGGAGGAATGGGAGGCGAGTCAGCTGATGTAGAGCCCCATCTTTTACTCACTCAGAGGACACCAGGAATGACTTGCATGTGTCTAGAAGACATGGTTCACTGTCCCTATAATATAGCCTCACATGACTAACAGTGGGAGTACGTCTGGAGAAATGATGTCAGATGCTTTCATTAATGTGGGGACACCACAGTGTGTACTCAGACCTACTTACAAGAGGTCAGTCACCCCACCTTGCCTTCTGATGAGATCACGAAAGGTGATGAACCCCAGAAGAAGAGGCTCCTCGTTGTAGCACCATCTTGAATGTATACATTTACTGGACACAGGTTTGCATTTGATCGTAACATATGACCTTCAGCTATTGCCATGGGAGTGCTGGGGCAGTGGGACTCGACTGGCTTGTCTTGGCTTTTTACTGCCTTCAAAGTAACTCTTCAGTGAGATCTCACAATAATCTAGTCTGAGCAACCCAAAGGTTCTGAAAATCCTCTCATAAATAAAGGTTAGGCCCTGTTTGAAATTGGACTACTTGCACATTTAAATATCTAATTTAATATTCAGGATAATGTGTCCAAAATGTTGTTGGGTTTGAGTTTTTCAGGGGTGTAGGGAGTCTGAAACACCAGTCTGGATGACATGCATAGAGGAGGAAGCATTGTAAGGTCTCATTAAGGCAAAACACATTCAAAGAGGTAGAATTCGCTTAAGGGAACCCAATATATCAACACGAAAACACAGCATGGTGTGCTGTGGATTGAACTGTGACTCCTGTATCCATGCACACGTTTAAGTGCTGTGTCAAATGTGACTATGAGATGGGGCCTCTAGGAAACGTGGTTCAGTGAGATCACTAGGGTGCATTCTAACCCAGGGGAATAGGCAGCCTTATAAGAGAAAGGGGGCTCTCATTGCATATGAGGATGCAGTGAGAAGGTGGCCAACTGCATTCCAGCAAGGGATCCCTTCTTCAGTTAGGGACCTGGCCAGCACCTGGTCCTCAGATATCCCATCTCAGAACATTCATAGCTGTTGGTGTAGTCAGTCTATGGCAATTTTCTCATGCAAATTCTAACAGACAAATGAAGGAAGAAATAATAGCTACATAATTGCATTTTGGTATTATTAGAGAAAGTGGAGAAGATATATAAGGATTTTTATACTATTCATATAACTCTGTGAGTTGAAATTATTTAAAGATAAGAAGTTCAGGTTAAGATACAAAATTACAACTTAGGATTTACAGATGAGAGAACATTGCCCAACAATGAAGCAGTGAAGGCGCCTGCCACCCGACCTCAGCTTAGCATGGCACATTCATCTCCCCTCTTTGGGGTTCCAACTTCCCCTCCCCATACCTGAAAGGCCATTTTCAGGGCCTCTCTCAAACAGTGACTAGGCCTGCAGACCAGCCATTCATTGACTGCAAGTTATCTCTTGGGGCACGCATGATAATATCTACGAGACAAAGTAGCACCTGTAATGTTACTTGAACAACCAAGATGCTTCATTACTAAGAATCAGGGTTTTGACTCAGAATGGGCAGAATGCTATTTCTTCTCTTTTAAATAACAATTAAGGTATAGAGGCGGAAAAAAAAAAGCCTAGACAAACCACGGGTAAGGGAAGTTCATTAAGAGACACAGAGCATGCTCAGTGACCTCTGCATTTGGCACCTGGGTACATCAATCATGGCTCCCTTCACAGGGGGATTTGTAAGATTCGTTTGTGCTCACTGTTTCTCTGTTGAACTTCTTGGATGAAATGCTTTCATGAGTCTTGTCCTTGTGATAAATTACTTAAATCAATAATAAATGAATCTTCCTGGGTAACCCTCCTCGGCACATTTCCTCGAGAACTGGCCCTGAGTTGTCTTCTGTTGCAGAATCACATTGTCCTTGGTTTGACTCTTACTCATGATTCTGCTAACAGATCTCAACTGTCCCTACGTTGTTCCCCCAGTGACGTCTTCTTCTTACCAACCAGGATCCACAAAGCAGGATACAGAGGCCACGTTCTGGTGTCACATTTTTTTTTGCTGTGAGTCTCTGCAACTCCATTCCCTACTTCTCTGACCATCTGCCAGCTACTAAAAGCGTGTGCACTGTGATTTTCCCCACGGTAATTTAAGGACAATACATGTTGAGTATACCTTATCCAAAAGGCTTGAGACCAGGAATGTTTTGAGATTTTTTTTCCAATTTTTATAATCATTACATGCACATCATGAGCTATCCTGGGGATGAGATCCAAGTGTAAAGGAACAATTTCACGTGTGTGTGTGTGTGTGTGTGTGTGTGTGTGTGTGTGTACATGAATATGTCACATGCAACTCTAGAGGCCAGAGGACAACTTAGTTATTCTATTCCTTCCTTCCACCTTTATGTGGGTTCGGGGGATTGAACTCAGGTCCGCAGGCTTGCACAGGGAGCTGCTTTACCCTCTAGGTCAACTGTTGGCCCCAACGGTGTGAATTCTTCCACTTGTGTCATGCTGGAACTCAAAAAGCTTTGGATTTTTCAAACAGTTTGAATTTGAATCTTTCTTCTTCTCTTTCTCTGCCCCCTGTCTCTCTTTCTTGTGTGTGTGTGCATGTGTAAACATGTGCACAAGCATGTGTTTGTGTATGTGAGTGTGCCATGGCATGGACAGGGAGGTCAGAAGACAGCCTTCAGTATTGCATTCTCTCCTTCCATCATGTGGGTGCTGGTGAGCTAACTCAGGCTGTGAGGCCTGGCAACAAGCACCCTTACCCAATGGTCATCTCACCAGCCCTGGGGACTGTATTTAAGGGATGTTCAACTGTTAAAGTCTTCCTTACCGAGCTGTGCGGAGGTATGTTCAGGAGTACAGTAACACATGACATTTTAGGGACTGCCAGTGTCTCAGCCTAACTGGGAAATGTCATGAGTCACCTATTGAGTTGAACAGAGCCCAACAGGACATAAGATTCTACCTGCATATCTGCAGGATCATGCAGAAAGTGCCACTTAAGCTTCTGCAATCCTGTGCATTTAGAATGTTCCACTCCCTTCCTGCAGAAGCAGCATGGAGGAGACGCCCAGTGAACATCTGCTAGAGTGATAATTGCATTGGATTCCTTTACTTTTTAAAAATTATTTTTATTTGAAAAAAATTATGTATGTTTGTGTCTGTCTGTGACTGTGTGGGTATGTACATGTATGTGCAGATGTCTGTGGAGAGCAGCAGAGGGAACTGGGGTTATAAGCTATTGTGATGTGATGCATTGTGGATACCGAGAACCAAACTCGGGTCCTGTGCAAGAGCATCAAGCACCCTTGACCACTGAGCTCTCTCTCCAATCCCTATTATTTAAAAATAAATATGGACTCATTCATGTCTTTAATTTAAAAACAGCACATCTTGGTTTAAACTATGACTCAATGTAAGGATCAATGGTAAAGTTTTGCTTCAGTGGTCTGAACGTTCACATCTTTCCAAGCCACGGTCTAGAGCTGGAGATCAACCTTTCAGTACAATACCTCTTTGTTAAGCATCCCAGAAACAGAATGTGCACTGAGAAGAACAGGGCCATGCACAGAGATGGCAGTGTCCACCCAGAGGACTCACAATATTCTTTTCTCAGGTGCCACAGTGAGCCCTGGAGCCTAGAATTCCTGGGCTGAGCATTCAGAGGCTCGTGAAGTCAGTGAGAGCAGTTTTGAAGCCAGTTGCCTTGGCACTGGCTCCCTATCACCCAATCAGAGAACACTGCCTTGCTCACCAGGCAGAACGGAAAAACTAACCTTCATCTTTCACTGTGCCTGAACATCTGCCCACGAGGACATACATGCACAGCCTTGTAAGACTTTCTGTGTGTGATGTGTTGAGGAAATGCTGATGTCACTCAGAACTGTATTAGTGGAGCCACAGGACAGCGTGTGGCCTGATTAATCTTATGGACTCAGCTTTACCACATTGCTGGAACATAATACTGATTATCCATTTAAGAAGAGCCAGCACTAACTGCCTAGAAGCTGAAAACTGTCCTCATAAGCAACAACTTTATTCCGTCTAGTCTAACTTTCTCCTATGAACAGAAACCAACATTCCAGGGGAGTGACTCAAAAATCTCACAGTGATGAAAAGGAACACGTTTTTTCTTTCCTACCTTTTTTTCCCCTCATTATGAATAAGACCGTTCAACAATTTAAAGTAATGGAAAACAAAAATGTATCTGTAATAACCAGTAGAGTTATTATCAACAATGCTTCATAGACATTTAGCTTTCTGACACAGCATTTGTATGGCACTCGAAATTCAAAAAAAGGATGTTCTGAGTGACTGGTCACATTATCACCTAAAATACTTCCAAAGACTTAACTATATCACGTAATTAGATAGAACGCTACTCTGAAGCTCACAAAGGCATTAGCAGTTGTGTTATATGTTGCTATCCACGGAAGTACTGTTAAAAAATATCACTCACAGCTGGGCGGTGGTGGCGCACGCCTTTAATCCCAGCACTCGGGAGGCAGAGCCAGGCGGATCTCTGTGAGTTCGAGGTCAGCCTGGGCTACCAAGTGAGCTCCAGGAAAGGCGCAAAGCTACACAGAGAAACCCTGTCTCGAAAAACCAATATATATATATATATATATATATATATATATATATATATATATATATCACTCACTATGTCTACAAATTTTTCTGATCTCTTAAAACACAGCAGGAATAAATATTTTTCTTAACCTTGAAATGCTTGGAATGAGGACTTTTGGGCAGTTTCTATGAAACCCACTTCCAATGGGCCACTCAGAGGCAATCAAAATCAAGAGCGGCCAACAGCCCACTGGGGCACCCATCTCTGCACCTCTGGGCAGGTGTTGCTCAAGATGTAATATTGACATACAAGGAGGATTTGCATCCCACCATCCCTTCATGCAGTTTTGCATTTCTGAGTGCTTTGGGCCGCCCTGAGGTGATACCCATGGTCCAGCAACAGTGGTTGCTAACTCAAGTTCATGAGAGGGGAAGTCAGGACAGAACCCCGGCAGGATGAAACCAGCCAGCGTCTCCTGCGATTGAGGGCCATTGGTGCTTTAGTCTCTAATTGGTGGGCATTTCTCCAAATTGATTTTTGGCGTGACCTAACAGTCTTTGCCATAAACTCTAATTGTCATCCACTGTGAAAACTAACCTGAATGCCAACGACAAGACCGTTGCCAACAGCCCCTTCCAGTGGCGTGGGTCCTAGAGGGCTGGACATTGCAGGCCAGTGCTGTATGCCAACAACAGTTTCTGAATTTTGTAGAACTAGCAAGCTGGTACGTTTCGCTCTGCACCCGCTTCCTCACAGTGACACTATACTTCTCTTCAAAGAAGTAAACATGCTTCAGTCTGCTCTTTGCTGCTCAGCTCTCTAACAGGTACAGCAGCATGGAACAGAGTATAAGAGTTCACCGGGTAAGAAAAGGCGCCAGACAACTTAAGCTACAATGTAGTAAAAAACCAAACCAAAACTAAACAAAAAACCCTTGTCTTATCCTAAGGCATGTCATGCCAGGCTTACCTTTACACTGCTGGAAGGCACTGATGTACCAGGTCCAAAGCTGAGTATTTTGTAACATGCTGAAGTAACAGAAACTCAGTTGCTATCTGGCTGCTGTTCTCTCCATCTGAGAATACTTAGTTCCACCTCTAGAGATCTCAACTCTCACAATGACAGGTGCTTAGCAATGCCTGGCTCTTGATGACTTTTCTAGAAGATGGCCCTCAACTGGCCACATGCTCAACTGAAGAACACTAGCCAACCCCAAGCTGAGCATCCTTGCTCTCAAGATTGAAAAATCTAAAATGCTACAAAGTTCAAGCACTGCTGTGTATGGACATAATGCTACTAGTAAGAACTCATCTGTCCTCATGTGGAGTAAAACCTCCAGTGCCCTAAAAAAAGAATACCGTGCAGAATTACTCTCCCCTGCCCTGAATTGCCTGTTTAGACCTTGGAATCATCACCAACGAATGCCAATATGTACAAGAAATAATTCTCAAGCTCTGAAAGTGAAGCATCTCTGCTCAGGAGCATTTTGGGTAAGCGGACTGGGGGGTAGGTGCTCAGCCTGTACTAACAAAACTGCTAACCAAGCTTAGGGAAGGATCAGGTGTCTTTCCCATTTTCCTTCTCACATGATGTCAGGACTGATTTTACGTTTCTCTGTTACTGTCCCTTTGTCCACCCTAAAAGGATGACTGCCAGAGTGCTGGCTGATTCTGTCTACACATGCCAGTAATTGCTAAACTTTCTATACGCAGCCATCACTGAAATAACCTATGTCAGTCTCCTATGATAGAACCTCAAAATAGCTGTGCACTTGAACTAGAGGTCTGAATTAGTTCTTGGAGCACACATGAAAGGATTCTATAACTGGGCTTCTGAGAACAGAAAGAAAATGAAATTGTGTGAGTTGAAAATGTTAACTCCATTTCCTCATGGCTCTTTCCCACTCCCCTTGGCTGGCCAAAGCATGGATAATGATACCGCAGCTCTTGAGAGGTTTCTGGGCAGAAATGTCCTTTTCGAGAGGAAGTCTGTTCAAATGTGGGATCCTGCCCTTGGGGCTATCAGGTGTCTGGGAGAGATCATTTCTCAAAGGTTCCTTCTTGAATTCTGAGATGGGAGAATAGTATGCTCGACACTTAGAATGGGAAAAATAGCTCTTGCAGCTTAGATCTGACAACACAGAGAAAAGGACCAAGTTCCGGGCTGGCCAGCACTACATCATTCTAAGTACGTGGCAGTCCCAGATACGAGTGTACAAAACAACGCAGTATTTCAAAAGCAAGAAAAATAAAAAAAAGCACAGAAATGTCACTGAGAATTGGATTTCTACATTTTCTCTGAGCAGATAGGAGACGGTGGCTGGAAATAGCTGTGGCTTCACTGTTGCCTGTTCATATTATTTCCAGACTGCCTCTGCCATAAATCACACTGGTCCTGAAGTCACAACAAAGAAAACAAGGCCTTGTGAATGCAAACACATCCCCACAGCCACCACGGAGGGTACAAAGTTCCTAGGCATGAAGGAGGCAGCTTTTGATATCGAGTCTCGAGTCCAGCCTGCTCTTGGAGTTCTTTGTAGTGGGACTGGAGAGCATTGCTCTTTGAATAAATTTCTGCGCAAAGAACTTTCTAAGAAACAGAACCACAGTCTCTTAATGGCCTCATTCCCCCCACCCCATGGTATTCATCATGACCACCTTTCTCATAATTACTTTTCTTTCAAACTCAGAACTACTCCATTGGATAAAATCTGTGGCCTATTTGGTCCAGGTTTCCTATGTGGCCACAATGGGTTCAGCCATATTTTGAAAGGGGGAAACTGAGTCCCCATGGTATAACTGATCAGTGTGTGGTTCTGATATGAAAGGAGGACTGCCAATGCAGATGGTGGCATGAACACAGTCGCATAAAGAAGAGGGGAGAGGATGGCCCATGGGGTTTTAGTTTCAAATAAGATTCCAAACATATGTCGATCTGTGGTATCGATGCCCATTTAATAAAGGGGAAAGACAAAGGTGAGTCCATAGAGATAAAAGTCCATTTCAAATGACCTTTCAAGGGAAGAATGTGACATAAGAGAGCATCCCTGAGAGAAAGTATCCAGTGTTGATACAGCTCAGTCAAGTATGAACAGTTAAGACCTGGTGCTTCCCTTACCACGGTTTCCATTAGGACTCAAAACTTAAGTTTGGACTTTGCACACCTGAGACAATTTAGAAAACACACAGCCTTGTAAGAAGACAGGCCAAAGCATGGTGTTTTGTGGTGGAGCATCCACAGGTCTAGGGTGGTACCTTGCAGGCACGATGCTCGCTTTGGAAATAGGCAGCTTCTTGCCTCCCCACCTCGCTGTGTGGACAGCTGGTGGGCTCTGCCCCCCAGGAAGTACTGGCCCCTCCTCTCCAGTCTGCATCTTATCCCAACAAGAGGCTGCCAGCTGCTCACTGGCTGTTGTTCTCTGAGTCTCTGTGCCCACGTGCTGGACTCCAACTGTGAGTGTTCCCTGAGTCTGCAGGAGAGGATCCCCTGGGGAAGGCATCTGGCCATGGCTGCGGGACAGCTTACACTCAGTCCAGCTGACCACAGCTCACACGGGGTAAGAAAACCCTTAGCTGTCGTTAAATCATCATTTTTAAAGGCCGTTGGGAGGTCTTGGGTAGTTTGTTGACTTGACTCTTCTGGAAAGCACAAAGCTGGAAAGACTACAAACAACATAACATCAACGTCTTCCAAGCCCCGGAAAAGAAGTCAGCCATTTTACCATAATCCTTGATGGCTTTCTTTCCCCACAACTTTCTACATTAAAAATTCTCAATTCTATGGGAATGAAAGAATATTTACCCTCTGCTGCTTTCCCTTCCTTCCTTCCTTCCTTCCTTCCTTCCTTCCTTCCTTCCTTCCTTCCTTCCTTCCTTCCTTCCTTCCTTCTTTTCCTTCCCTCTCCTTCATCTCCCCTCTCTCTCTCTCTCTCTCTCTCTCTCTCTCTCTGTCTCTCTCTGCTCTGTATACATATATATGTGTGTATATGCATGTTGTGAGTGTATGCATGCATGTGTCTTCATTGAACCATGTGAAATTTTTAGGTACTATTACTATCCCTAAACACTAGTTCAGCACGTATTCTTATTCAATCAAAACACAGGTTTCCCTGCCCTAATTAAATAAAATGTGAAATACAATATCTTGCCGCAAGACCTGAAACATACTGAGTGTCAACATGATGCTGGGAAAGTATCAGACTTTGGAGCATTTAGATGCTGGATTTGAATTATAGATTCTCAGCCAGAAAAGCCTATTCAATTATTTTTCAAATCCTTCCCTTTCCCCCAAATCCATGTCTGGTCCCCAAGAGTTTAGATAAAAACTATGCAACCTGTAATAGTGTCATAAGTAAGAAAAGAATGATTTTTTTAAAAGAGCATTTAACATATAATCTATATTCTATACAACCAATTTTTTTAAAGATTTAATTATTTTTATTTTATGTGTATGAGTATTATGCATGTGCACCATATGTATATCTGGTGCCCATGGAAACCAGATGAGTGCATCAGATCCCTATAACTGGAGCTATACGTGGCTGTGAGCCAACATATGGATGCTGGGGACCAAATCTGGGGTACAGGAACAGCACACACTCTCAACTCCTGAGAAGTCTCCCTAGCCTTGCCCCAAATGTTTTGTCTGCTTTTAATTTTTTTTTTTAAAATCTGGGCTCTCATACATAGCATCTTATTAAGTCTTCTAAGTCTCCTTTAAGCCACAGTGGTTCATTTCCAAAAATTGCTGAGAGTGGAGTTTAGGTATTCTGCATGCTCTCCCCATCAGGTAACAGATATGTTAATTAGCTGGATTAGCCATTCCACAATACATATTTATTTCAGAGCATATATAATATAAATAAACTTTTGTCATTAAAACCTTTAAGTACTTTATCAACCAAAAAACAGTAAAGCTGTCCATAATTTTCATAAAAGTTGGCATTGAGCATGCATTTAAAATACAACATTGCTCATTTTATTTTTCAAGTAAGTAATTAACAGTCAAGAGTATTCTGACCATGGGATGCTCTGTCTCTCCATTTACCTCTCAACCCTGGGGTCTCTGTCTCTCCATTTACTTCTCAATCTGGGGTCTCTGTCTCTCCATTTACCTCTCAACCCTGGGGTCTCTGTCTCTCCATTTACCTCTCAATCCTGGGGTCTCTGTCTCTCCATTTACCTGTCATTTCTGGGGTCTCTGTCTCTCCATTTACCTCTCAATCCTGAGGTCTCTGTCTCTCCATTTACCTTTCAATCCCAGGTCTCTGTCTTTTCATTTATCTTTCAACCCTGGGGTCTTAGAATAATGAATAATACACAAAAATAATTCATGCCCAGTATGCTTCAGAAAGGCATTTTCTGAAAACTCCCTCGGATGCGGCCACTATTGTCTTCTTAACCCAGGACTTTTAAACTAAAAGTGATATATCTTTTATTAATGTAATACAATTTTAAAATATTTATGCTTGTATGTCATCCCTGGGGATTCTGGGTAAGTCTGGAATAGAACCTGAGTCTTTGTTCTAAGAGGGGAAAAAAAGGAAGAAAGAAGAAGAAAAAGTATTCTAGGGATTCAGATGCACACCCTCCTTTCAAAGGAATTATATCATGCATATTCTATTCTGCTTTGTCCATTAAACCTGTTATGGTGAGACTAGGAGAGATTTTACAATAATGATTATCAATTTAATGGTCTTTTCTTCTGCTTACCCAACTGCATGGCTGGATGTGAACACTGTCGTAAGCATCGTGGGGCCACTGTTTATGACAGACTTTTCCTACACATCAAGGCACTGCGTTGTTTATTACATGGGAGCCTGTGGCAGCACTGGGCATTTACATCTCGCCTACATTGTTGCCTTCAAAATTATGGGTTGGTACAGTGTTGCATAATGCAGACCAACATTGACTGCTGCCACACTGGAGAACAAACAGCTGTGCACATCTTCCTATCCAGTGCAGCAGGGCCCTCCTCTCTCACCACACAGTACTCAAATTTCATGCACAGCCACAGCTAGCTTGATGTTCAACTGCATGCCTTTGCATTTTGTTTAAATCTTGCTCTTATCTCTTGAAAATAAGACACTATGTTCAACATTTCCTTTTTACCCCTTCACAAGCAGCTAGAAATGATTAATCTGACAAAATTAATTTAAAATTTCTGGATTTAGGAATGGAGAAATTCTGAATGGTTCCTCAGCTCATTGAGTGAAATACATTTTTAGTTCATGGAACAAAAAGGTTATATGCTTTATGAATGGTTGGAAAGGAACCAGAAAAATAAAAGACAGCAAATGCATACATTTGAAATTGCCATCTGCAAAATCCCCAAAGACAAATGTAACAGAACATGATGTATTTATTACTTACTGTTCAGTGTACACAGTAGGGCAGAATGTTTTAGAATAAATGAGATACATAAGATTCTTTAATGTATTCAGCAATTGTAAATATAGTTTTATGCTCAATTCTGCTCCACATTGAATAGCATGGTGGGTTCCCCAGGGGTTTTCTGTCATGGTTATAGTGACAGGCAGGAAAGTATTTAGCTTCCCGTAAGAACTGAGAACATCAAGGAGGTGTTCAGGAGAGTGGGAGACCCTGTGATTCTTAAGCTCCCCAAGAATGCCCCTTTATCTCCTCCTCCTCCTCCAAACCCAGGGGAATAGGCTTCTTCAGAGTTCCAGATCTTCCTTTAAAGAAGTATAACCAGGCTGAGTGCTGAAGGTGCCTCAGCAAAGAACTGTCTTTACGTCGGCTCCGATGAGGGAAAGTGGGTTCTGAGTGACGGGCCCAGGGACACCCGGCACAGGTACATCTTCCCCTCAGGGGCCCTCAGGGTCTGCAGCAAGGACTGTCAAAGAAACCACCAGGGCAGATACTTCAAAATTAGATTCTTCTCTTCTAAGGTGCATCCCAGATTCCTGCGGGCACAGGCAGGGGCACAGCTGCCCGAGGCTGGTCCCATCTCCACCACCCCTGCCTTCTCCACAGTGTCGAGCTCTGCCTCATCTCCCCTCACTCCTGTGGTCCTGAGATGGCCGGATGCTCTCCCTCCGAAGGCCACCACCCGCCCTGCTGCGCTCCTTGATGTCTGTTTGTTTTTGAGGTGTTGAGGGTTGAGGCAAGAGCCTTGGGTGTGCACAAGCATTCTACAGTGAGCTGCACCCCCAGTTCCTGGCCACTGCCTGGAGAGCAGGCTCACGCACGGAACCTTTGTCCACTGAGGTCAGCTCCCCATTTCCTCTCTTCACCTTTTTTATTCCCCGCAGCCCTACAGAAGTCTAGACTCATTTCTGCCTCCTGAAATCACTCTTCTTACAGACTTGTTTTACCCGAATGTTTGTTTAGACAAAGTTTCTCAAGCCGGGCGGTGGTGGCGCACGCCTTTAATCCCAGCACTCGGGAGGCAGAGCCAGGCGGATCACTGTGAGTTCGAGGCCAGCCTGGGCTACCAAGTGAGCTCCAGGAAAGGCGCAAAACTACGCAGAGAAACCCTGTCTCGAAAAACAAAAAAAAAAAACAAACAAACAAACAACAAAAAAAAGTTTCTCAGTGTACAGACTGGGGTGTACCTGGGGGAGGGCGAAAGTACCCCCAAGCCCCTGTTTTCCTCTTTGTTGATCATTTGGAGAATATAATTTGATGTAACTTCAAACTTCAAAAATGTGTTTCCTTTTCTTTCCATGATGCCTAGAGCAGTGTCGGGCATGGAGTGTTAGATTGGCTCCAGCCTGAGTATGACCCCTTCCCTTTCAGTCCTTAGTGACAGCAGCACCCCACTGCTACCCTTGAATGTGGCCCCCAAACCTCATGTCTTTGAAACTGAATCTTCAGTGAAGCAATGCTGAGGGGTGGGACCTCCAAGGGATGAGCAGGTCACGAGGGCTCTGCCTTCATGAAGGAGGCAAGGTTTCCAAGGGAGGGTGAATTTAGTCTCCCCCTACCCAGTCTCCTGCCCTTCTGTCATGAGATGGAAAGGCATAGAAGCCCTCACTAGATGAGGACAGCCCCCTCTGTCCTGGCTTTCCCAGCCCTGTTAATTGTGGGTAATAAGTCTCAGCTCTCCGCAAGCACATACTTGCGGGGCTGTTTGTTGTAGCAGATAAAGGCACACACTTAGGCTCACTAGCTAAGAGCCCAACTCTACTTTTAGGACTCTACTTTTCTAATGTGAACCCAAGCTTCACGTACCACAGGCAGCCAACTAATCCACCTGGGTTTAGATAAAGCAAACCAAGTCTAAAGCACGGAGGCTGTCTCTACCTTACTTCTTCTGCTCTCCGTCCAAAGATACGGCCTGCTTACCTTGCAGGGCAGAGTCGGGCAGGGCCAGGCAGGGCAGAGCAGAGGAGAGGAGAGGAGCTGAGAGCAAGGCAGGGGAGAGCAGAGCTCTGACCACCTGCGGCTTCTTAGCTGCTTAATTCTTGATTCATCTTCTGTTCAATTAGATTCTACTAAATTTGATTTGTCTAAAGTTATTAATTGGACAGTAGGTTCTCAAAAAGAAAATCGACTGGATAAATAAAACAGAGTCCCTGGCCCATGATGCACAAAGGAGCTTCTCGAACCCAAAAGGAGCAAATGAGGTTATTGGGCTCCACACTTAGGAGATACACCCAGGCACCAGGAGGGAAGCCACCATCTACACACTCCCACCATGATGGCAGGCCCACAGCAGCAGAGCCAACTGACGATGGGTTGAGGCTTCTGAAGCCAAGAAACAAATCAATTCCTTTATTAAGTTACCTCTGGTATTTTGTCACATTGATAGGAAGCTGACAGGCAGCGTTTCCCCCCTGTTGCTGTTTTAATACCTGACACAATCTACTTGAAGGACAAAGGCCTTGTTCGGCCCATGTTCTAGGGGACTGCCCATTATCGCGGGACATCCATGGAGGTAGGAACTTGAAGCAACCCTCCCACTTCATCTGCGGTAAAGAAGCAGAGAGCAGTGAACTGGTGTAAGCCCACGGATGCCCACTCACTTTCTCCATTCTTACACAATCCAGGATCTCCGCTCCAGGGAGTGGTGCCACCCACAGTGGGCAGGCTTCCCTCCCCAATTAGCATACTCAAGAGAATCCCTCAAAGACGTGCCCAAGGGCCAGCCCAAGGTAGACAGTCCCTCATCTGGAGTCCCCAGGGGATTCTAGATCCTGTCAGGTTGAAAATTAAATAAAGAAACTGGGGAAGAGACACATGTATTTTGGCTCAATCTGAGCCACAAAAAAATTCATCAGCCCTTTCCTATACTTTCACCACAGCATAGGCTACTGTTAATAAAGTGTTCAAATGGCTTAGTGCCCCTGTCGGGACGGCAGGCTCTGTTGATTACTGAGGTTGGCTTCCATTTGGGAAGGTCACTGACCTAGATCCCTGCCTCCAGCTGGCTGTTGGTGCCTTAATCAGAGCAGAATTTGTCAGCAGCAACCACTGGCACTCCCGCTCTCTCGCTTTTCTTTCAATAGTCATCGGGATGTTCAAAGTACATCACAAATGACCACTGTGTGGACGATGATGGGCGCTTTGGCTGTTCTTATTAACAGACAGCTCTTTGGGGTTAAGCTACAAATGAATAGCATTGTCTGATGAAAAGGGAGTAGTGAATCTTAGATACTCACAGATTTCTCACACAGTAAAATCCTCAATGGAGGAAATTCCCAATGCTTGTGCTTATAGTGCATGAATAATTATGGGAAAGAGAGGATGTGTCAGGGTCTTCAGAACTATCAGGTCCAGCCCCCTGCCTCCAGGCATATCAGTCTGCAACCACCAAAGGGAGATGCTTATTTGACCAATTTTAGAGGCTGCAGCAGTCGGAGACCACACAGGGTCCCTTGTTAACTTGTTCCTTTAAGAACCTTAGAGTGTGTCTAACTCAGTGTCTCTCTTTATTATACTGCTATACAATAAGCAATTCATCAGTTGCTCCTAATATAGGATGAATTTCCCCTCAGGACAAACCCTCAACAATATGACCTCATACATTTTTAAATTTCCCAATTTGACCTTGGATGGACTGAATCCTTAATTTTTAGTACTTAGCGAGCACGGCTTCTCTTCATTAGCATGCAGGGCCCTTGGTCCTCAAAAGAGCTCTTTCCTCTTGTAGGCAGAGAGGAACATGGGCTTGTCCTCTACCCTTGGGCGTCTAAGAAGGAGAAGATGCTAAGAAAGCACAAGGCAAGAGGGCGAGCAGGCCACAGATGGGTCTCTTCTCCATTTTTCAGTGAGACAATTGGTTTCTCTTTGAGATGGTCCTGGGAGTGTTTATAGTGGACAACTTTGCAGTTCTAACTGGAAACCACTCGCAACCACCTCCAGTACCTCCAAGGTCTTGCCTCCCATGCTGAGTGAGGTGGCCATGCCGCGAGCGATCTGCTTCGTGTGGGCAGAGTATCCCCAGTTATAGTTCACTGGCATTAAACACTTGGCTTCAGGCATGCATATGTGAGAATCTTAAAACAAGAAAATTATATACTGTCTAATTAAAGCCCCAGTTGTGAACTCTATAAATTGCAAAGAGGGCATTTGCAGATTGTCAGTGGTGCATTTAAAATGCTACAAAAAGGAAACAGAAGTAGAAACAAAGTTAATATACACCCAAACTTCTACAGGAGAGTTACAATCCTCCCGTCTTTTGTTAAAACTTTTAATAAACAAACAAAACTTTAAATATGTTGCTTATCTGTTGAATTCCCTCCAGTTGTGGAAGAGTATTTATTGAAATCTTTAGCAACATGCAGACGTTTCCTCACTTTAGATTAACACAGGTCACTGGAAAGCTGAATAATAGTATTGCAAATTAATTTTTCTCGACTATGGTTATAACGACCGTAATTAGCAGCAAATCCTTTCGCTCTATTTGCATGAGCTGAATTTTCCTTAATTACTCTGCAGTCTAATTATGGAGCTCAATCTAGAGAACTCACAAAAGCCAGTGAGGCAGAAAGCAGAAGACAGCATATCCTGAGTCCTGGATTTACTACTCTGGAGTCCTTAGTAAACCAGTTGGAACAGACTCTATTTGTGAGGGCATTAGCATGTAAGCAGTGTCAGGACAAAGACGCATGGCTCTGGCCGGCCATGCTAATGGAAAGTGATATTGAGTTTACTAATTCAGATAAGGGTGCACAGATTGCCTTTCCTCCAATGCGCCGGGACTGTCAGCGAAACAAATGCGTGGCCCATGTTGCAATTAATTTGATTCTTGTTCCTCTAAGGCTGCACTTGTAGATTTAATTAAGCTTCTGCACACTGGGCACATGCAGGAAGGATGGGAGTTTAATGGCTTCTTTTGAATGAAAGTAGCTGCGGAAGTTATGACTCAAAACAGCCATGGCAATCATCAGACAAAGGTAGTTTTAATAGGAAAGTATGTTTCTTCTCTCCTACCTGCGTAGCAGGCAATTTTTTTTTTAATTTTAATGAGAGATAGCTCATCATCCTTTCTCCTCAGCTGTGTCCTCCCCATGTTTGTTGAATTGCAAGTCCTGAGGTAAATCCGACTCCCCCACTTTGTCTGACAGTGCTTCTACCATTCGGTTGATGATTTCGTTCATCGAAATAACCATAGCGTCTCCCCAATACTTGTTTTAAAACCCAAAGCCAGCTAGCTTGGCGTTGGTCTTTAGATTTACTTCCCAAATCACGCTCAGACTTCCATTTGCTCTAGAAACAGACCGATAAGCCTTGTCCGTGAGCAGCGGTTTGCTGACCCACCTGCCTGTTGACTCAACTCAGCTCCGGCACCAACAGGAAATGAAAAGCCTGGGACTCTGCTGATACCAGGTATTAGCAAACGTTATAGCAACAGCACGTCCTAGAAAGGGGAACACTTCAATAGCTTGGATGTACTTACCACCTGCTTTCCATTTCTTGTATGTAGAACTTTCAACAAACTTGCCCCCCTTCCCACCTCCGGAAGCTCTCATGACTCCTTACAGGAAGCCAGTTTCCCTCTGAACTTAAAGTCTTCCTCTGTGCTTCCTGAATCATCTTCTCATATTCACCCTTGGACTGTCTTTATGGCCATAGCTTATTTTTCCTTCTAGACTATCATACTCTTCAGATCCTGGGGTGGCCTGATACTTCTCGTCTCCATAGCACCTCAGGGTCCTGAAGAAGGAGGTACCCTCAAATATTCATAGAGTGAAGTGATCTTCCTCCTGTTCCTAATCCCTAATGCTGAATGCAGCCCTTTAAGAGGGATAACGTCTTCTGTACACAACAAACTAAGTATACAAAAAAGGTGCAAACATCCACACCACACTTTGCTTTTGGCATTTAACACATTACAATTTAATAATTGCCATACAGGTCAGTTCATTCACCAGTCTTTCAAAAGGTGTTTGTTGTGGTGCACTCCATAGCACCTTCAGAATCAGGGCCACAGAATTAGGTCCCCTTAAAAATTTCCAAGGACTTGTGTTATCGTGTTTAAGCCAACTCTCTGTGGTTCACATGTATCATCACAGTATAGGATTCCACTAGACACAGAAATGTTGCAAGTTGGCTTACCAACTTTCTGGGACACTGATTTTAAACATCACAGAGGACCAACATCACATGGGGAATTGGCAGAACAGAGCACCTGCCTCACCTTCTAATCCATCAGGCCAGGTGGCGTGACTAAGAGACAGCCACCGTCTTGAGCCTCCAAATGACTGAGGTAGACAGTGTGTCCTGGCACAACTCCATCCCACACAAAGATGAATGTCCTGATGTGCTGAAGCTACTAACAAGCTATGAACAGTAGCAAAAGCATGTATACATCAAATGTTGCAGGGAGTGAGTTGGTCTATAAAGAAAAGAAAAATAGTGCAACCTTGAAATGTCACACAGGAATAGTCAAGTTTATTTGTGCCGCCCGTCATCTTCTATCCATCAAACAATCATTCTTAGTGACAAGAGGACACATGCCTGAAAACAACCCTTTGTTTATAAGTCCTATTTTTCCAGAAGGCTGGGGTGATAAGCATGATCTTAGGCAATGTTAAGTCCTAATCACGCAGAAGGGAGTAGCCGAGGCGGAGAGTACACGCACGACAGAAATTACTAGGTTCCAGACTGTGCTTGTAGCCATCATGTACAATCGAACATGACAATGGCTCTCTCTATTCATTTCTGGCAGGCTGGAGCACACACCATGGAAATGGACAAATCAAAGCCCTCCGCACAAGTTCTTACAAAGGGAACTCGGGCACTAGTTTATCCAACGGAGTCATTTGTTAGAAAGCTCACAGTTGGAAAAATGCCTGGCTCAAACATTAGTCCTGTCAAGGAACCTTAGACACTATCTGGTGATCTTTGGATTATTTATCAAGCAAGAGAGTAGAAGATGGGACTTTTCAGAGGTCACAACCCAAAAGACTGGCTTCAGAAACCTGCTTCAGCTCACCCCCAGGCCCTGGACACAGCCCCAGACTTTTCCTTCAAACAACATGAGCTGGCATTTTCTCAGAAGCATCTTAGCATTCTTCCTCTTCGAGGAGTCTCTTGAATGATCTGACATTGGTAATGACTGCCCTCCAAGACAGACAGACAGCGGCTGCTGTGGTTTTCACACAGACTTGACAGGCAGACCCCTCCCCTTTCCTTTGACTTTTAGCCTTTACTTTCCAGGATCAGTTGCAAAGGATTGCCCGCGAAGGCTAGGTGAGCCAACACAAGCAAGATGTGCAAGCACTACTGTGTGGTGGAGTGTTGTTCGCTTCTGTATAGAAGTTCCTAGAAAGAAGTGACAGCTTCCAGTTGCATGTGTTTAAGTCTGGAAGCACCCCCTCTTTCACCTACCATCCTGTCGTACACCTACCCTTAACTGAAAACTCTTCCAGATCTGCCTCACTCCAGCTGGGATGCGACTCTCCACTGAGTGCTCTCAGGTCCGGGTCAGGATGAGCAGAACTGGGAGGGCCATTCACAACCAGGCTGGAGAGATGGCTCAGCCCACACTCCTTAGCCAGAAGACCCAAGTTTGGGTCCCAGCACCCATAGTGGGTGGCTCATTCCCTTCTTCTGATCTTCACAGGGACACACACACACACACACACACACACACATACACACACACGACATACCCACACACATAAAAATAAATGTTTCATGAAAACAAGACAACTAAAGGCACATTTAAGTAATATGAAACCTTAAGCGAACACATATGTAAAAACTTTTAAAAAAAGTATTTTTAAATAGCTGTTTACAGGGAATAGGGCGTACTTCTATAATGTTCTTTCCCAAGCACTTGAAACTATTCTTCTTTCATTTGGAAGAAACTGAAAACTCCATGTTGATCCTAAGCCCCCTCTTCCTATAGAGGTGTGGCATGGCTTGTGGGACCACAGGAGAGTTGGAGGACTAACGAGCGGCAACAATAACCCAGAGAAATCTCAGATCTTCTTACTCGCTTCCGGATCCCAACAATTCTGTGTAATTGAGAGCCAGGGCTCTGCCTACCCTGCATTCCACCCAAGCCCAGGGCCTGCCATACTTCCTTCCCCAGCTCTGACACTCTTCCGCCAAGACCCCAGCATTTCCTTCACCCGCAAAGGTCCAAGCTGTTTACAAAGCAACATTTCCTCATTCCTCACAGTCCCACATCTGTGGCAGTACGGTGGCATCTGGTTCAATATTTCATTAAATCCTCCTGAAACCTAACAGTTCAATCTATTAGAAAACTACGGACCCTGAGCAACATAAATTACCTAGCAGGCTGCGGTGGAGCGCACAGCACAGGCCATTTACTGGGGAGACATTTACAGCCGGGAGTTTCTGCACATTCTAGATGCATGAAACATAACCTTTCTAAACCTCCCTCAGATGGTAAACAGTAGACTGAAGAGAGGAACAAACAAGAACTCCTTAGCTAAAAAGGTTAGTTGGGTCCGGAGCAAAGGATTCCCATGTGGTGTCTTAATTACCCATGGGATGAATCTTGAGTCTTCTCACGGGGATGAATTTTGTGTGGATCCATGCCTGGAGCCCAGGTTTTGTTTTTTGGTTTGTTTTTTGTTTTTTGTTTTTTTGTTTTTTTGCATTTCTTTCTTGTCCCTCAGCAAATGTCAGAAGAACATTCACAAGAAAGCCACACTGAAGTCTGTGCCTAATGGAAAATTTAGAGCTAATTTATTTTTGCTGCAGGGCATCTGTGAGTTAGCCAGGCTGGATGTACAGCCTCATGCTGGACCTGTTTTGACTGTCAGTGCTCAGTCGAATCCACCTTCAAATGTAGCTGTCACATGACAAGTTCTGGATGCCTGGCACTTTTGATGACAGTGATCATCTGGACCTCCATGCCTTCCACTCAGTGACAATGACAGCATCCATGCTTGGTAAAATTAAACTGCCTTTTTTTTGGGGGGGGATCTCCTTTTATTTGCAACTTCAATGAGTTCCTCCTCCTGACCCAGACCTCAGTTTAAACTTACTAGAAAGGAGAACAAGTATTTTTATATCATTATAAGGACCCCTTAACTGGTTGGTTTTCATCAACTTGACCCAAACCTAGACATATCTGGAAAGAGAGATTTTTGTTTTTGTTGTGTGTGTGGGGGGTGGGTGGGTGGGGGGAGGTTGAGACAGGGTCTCATTATGTACCTCTGGCTGTTCCGAAATTAACTCTGTAGACCAGGCTGGCCTTGAACTCACAGAGATCTCCCTGCCTCTGCCTCCCAAGTGCTGGGATTAAAGCATGTACCACTATGCCTGGCTGAAGAGGCAATTTTAACTGAGTAAATGTCTCCCTGAGGTTGGCCTGTAGGCAAGTCTGTGGGGTACTGCCTTGACTTAGGATTGATGTGTGTGTGTGGGTGGGTGGGGGAAGTTCACTGTGGGCAATGGTTGGGCAGGTGGTTCTGCAATGTATTAGAAATCAGGCTAAACAAGCCAGTAAGCAGCACTCTTCTATGGCCTATGCTTCACTTCCTGTTTCCAGGTTTCCACCTTGAGTTCCTGCCCCAATTTCTTTCAGGGGAAATATAAGGGTTTATTGAGACAAACCCTTTCCTCCCCAAGTTGCTTTTGATCATGCTATTTTATCATAGCAATGGAAACCCTAACTAAAACAAACCCAAAAGAGATTAATTACAGGCCTAAAACTACCCTTAGGTAACCCAAGGGGGTTCTTGGCCCCTTGGGTGAATACAGCATTAAGTATGTGTTGCATGGAGAATAGGAAAATGGAGCTTTAATAACCACACATGCTTAGCCCATTTACAAATTTATTGCTTGCTAGTTAGAGGGAGCCAAGACTCTTAGTGACAGTTTGGCTGGCAGAGCAATTGATCATATTAGGACCTACTTCCTCCAAGCTTCTAGAGTTGGTCCCAGATGAAGACTTCTTGCTTATGGGAGTTTACCTAGCCACACTCGAAGAATGAGATAGTTTCAAGTGAATTGTGTGGTCCATGAATTGCCACTGCTGTACCATGAAATCAGTGTAGCTGACGTCACTCAGTTAGCAGTCATCAGGAAAGTCACATGGAAGTGATTTATGCAGAAACTGTAAATTAGGAGTCACAGCTGTTGCTGTCTCCCTCCCCTGACGAGGCGTTTAACTTAGCTTAGATTGTTCTCGCTCTATGAAATGAGGGATTAAGGAGAGATGGAGTCTAAAATCACTCTTCCTATAGCTCTTGAAATCTCATGCACTGTTTAAATGGAACAATCACGAGCACCCAATGCATTCTACAAGTCAGGGATATAAAGTGAATATTTGTGTGCTCAATCCTACCTCCAGATCACACTGTTGTTTTAAAAGAAGTACAGAAAATAAATGGACCAACATAGAAAAAAAATCTACCCCTGCTACATTTCAGGCAATAAGTACCCATTTGGCCCATATGAACATATATGTTTGGCATGAAAAGTAGTCACATTAGAAGCAACCTAAGCAATTTCTGAAGATGAAATAAAGCTCATATATGCACACATCACATGTCAAATTCATGTCTTCAGGGAAAGTCTTTACTTTATGAATTATATGGGATCTCAGGATATCAAGAGTAGATAGTATCACCTTTATCTTCCTCATTGATAAACTTTGTCTAAATCACTGCTCTTTGAAGTCACATGGAGGCCACCTTATAAGAATGTACTCAGACAAAATGTCTAAAACACAGTCTGGTGGTTTGAATGAGAATGGCCCCCACAGGCTCATATATTTGAATGTTTGGTTCCTGGTAGGTAGACTGTTTAGGAAGGACTAGGAGGTATGGCCTTGGAGGAGGTCTATCGCTAGGGGTAAGCTTGGACGTTTCCAAAGCCCATGCTAGGCCCAATCTCAGGCTCTTGTCTGTCTGTCTGTCTGTCTGTCTGTCTGTCTGTCTGTCTCTCTCTCTCTCTCTCTCTCTCTCTCTCTCTCTTTCTCTCTCTCTCTCTCTCTCTCTCTCTCTCTCTCTCTCTCTCTCTCTCTCTCTCTGGATCAGGATGTAAGCTCTCAGTGACCACTCCAGCATCACATCTGCTGGCCTGCTGCCATGCTTTCTGCTGTGATGATCATGGACTAACCCTTTGAGACTGTAAGCAGGCTCCCAGTTAAGTTCTTTCTCCTGTAAGCTGCCATGATCTTGGTGTCTCTTTACAGCAATATAACGATATAACTAAGACATAGGTCTATCACTTTTATTTACCTCTCACAGCCCCAACAGAGACAATTTTATTCTTACTAATTTGCTAGGTAATTTCATTCCCCATTGGCTATTTTTCTGAAGAGGTAGCATTGGGCCGGCCATTTGCTAACATCTACACATGGCACACCGTGACAGGGGCCTACGCAATTCCCTTTCCAAGAGGAAGGGAAAGAAAAGGGGTAGAACATGGCAGGAGGGAACAGGTGACTTTTTGCTTCCCACGAGTCCTGCTTCTCCTGGTAACACACTGGTGGCCTTGGCCATTTTCAGTCTTCATTATGGTCCGTATACTTGTGGTATTTCTTTACCTCAAGAAACTATCTCTTAGAGCGTTGACATGCTATTTATAGAGAAGTGAAATTCTATACTCAAACCGGAAGGCAACATATTTTATTTAACTTTTTCTGCTGAGTCTAGGCAGAACTTAACATGCGTGGAATTAGAGTGAATCTAGATTGGGGGTGAGCAAATGTTGCTTTTATAAACTGTATCTTGATGGCAGTCTGTGGGGTCATGGTGCATGATGGGAAGGCCTCGCGTGTGAAACTCCCCTGCAGTGCTCACACCACGCTCCATAAAATTTAGGAAAACAGGACTCAGTGGCTCATAAATTAGCTTTGATTTGTCAAATTCAGAAATTTTAAACATAGAAGTAATTTATGATCATCTATTGTCATATCTGGGTATTTTCTCTCCTCTAATAACATAAATAACTTCATTCTAGTTATAAAGGGAAATTTAGAAAATAGCCATTTTAAGAAAAATAAATATGGAACTGACTTATTTCTCTCAGTAATGAAGAAAAAGTCTGCAAATGATCAAATTTAGCAAATTTGTTAAAGAAGAAAATTATTAAAAGCCAGAGTAATGTAGGCATTGAACACAGACCATGCATCAGCTTTCTTAGTTTAATTTTCCATATTTATGATGAAATTTCAAAGTGTACCTTGTAAGAATTCCAAGGCTGTCATAAAGACCTTACTATGGTTT
The DNA here is from genome assembly GCF_049852395.1 of Peromyscus maniculatus bairdii. Classification (NCBI taxonomy): domain Eukaryota; kingdom Metazoa; phylum Chordata; class Mammalia; order Rodentia; family Cricetidae; genus Peromyscus; species Peromyscus maniculatus. The sequence continues at coordinate 24,958,475 of NC_134864.1, forward strand.
CCTGTTATTTGATATTGCCTAGCAAGCGGTCTTCAGATCCATGTTTTAATGAGAGAACCAAATGGTTTGGCAAAAATGTGAGATTAGCTGTCATCAAGAATGAAAATACGTTCTTGTCAAAAGTGTTTCAAAATATTTAGTAGCTTTCAGGACACGTCTGTCAAACTAATGCTAATAGTATAAAGTACAGTTGAAACGTATGACAGACAGTATGTGAATGACACTAAATATTTTTAGCTGAGTGCTAGAAATATACTGTGTTGTCCAGAGTTGAGAAGTAGAGACAATTTCTTGCTCAGAGGGAGATAATCCAAGGGCAAAATACTTGTGACTGGGAATGAAAAAGAAGGGACAGGCAGCTGTCATGAAACTTGGTGTGCAGCCCTAATATCTAAAATAGCATGGTATAAGTCACAGAAGGCTATGACAGGCTGTTCTCTAAGTGTCTGATGCCCTAGTGGGTCACTAGGGTAAACCCAACAATGCTCTCTATGCCATTTTACTCAGCTTTTACCATGTCAGAGCCACATGCCGACCCTGTCTGCCTGAAGTTGGGGCTCCAACCCCACCTCGAGGGGACTGTGTCTGGCTTGCCACAGTTCAACCCTCAATCTGCATAATGCCTTTTCGCTTGTGACAGGAGAGTTCCCACTTCTGGACCAGAAGCTGCCATCCTCCCAGGCATGGGCCTCCTCATTGTCCCAGGTCCACAGTGGTACAAGAGTGATGGAATCAGTACCTGCCGGCTCCCTCTGCTTGCACAGCCTATCCTTTCTGTCTTGAAGCAAACAAGTTTGCATGCAAGAAAGAAGAGACACATAGCTGGGCCATGGGAGCAAGTGGGGCTAAGAACAATGCTGGGAGGCACAGAGCTCTGTCTCTTTGGGACCCACAGAAAGAACAGGCTAGGATCATTACAGCCTCTTTCCAAATTCAATGTGGTGCTAGGAAATAGGAAGCAGGAAGTAGGAAGCAGGAAGCTTTTATGCTTTCAAAGGACCCATTAGTTTCAGTGTTAGTAAGGATTTTATGACATGAAATTTATTGATTTGGAAAACTATGCATTTAAAGAAGAAACTGAGGACCCCCACTGCAGCTGGGTTCTTATTTCCACTCAATTGCAGTCTATTTCAAGCCTACTCATTGGTTCCAACTCAATGGCCATCACTGATAACCATAGCCCACATGTGCTGGCTAGTTCCATCTTCATGGCCATCACTGATAACCATAGCCTATGTGTGCTGGCTGGGTCCATCTCCATGACCATCACTGATAACCATAGCCTATGTGTGCTGGCTGGGTCCATCTCCATGACCACCACTGATAACCATATCCTACGTGGGCTGGCTAGTTCCATCTCCATGGCCATCACTGATAACCATAGCCTACGTGTGCTGGCTGGATCCATCTCAGTGGCCATTTTGTCTAGCTTGAGGATATGCTGTTGACAATGCAGAAGGTGCTTTCTGAGGGCAATTTGGTTTGCTCACAGTTTGATCTGCAGTTGGTAAAGATCCCAGACGACTACAGGTACAATGCTTCTAACATGGCTTCAGGTGCTTCCATGGCCTCAGGAATGGTACCAATTACACAAATATTCTCCTCCTGTTATCTGAACAACATGATTCTCTTAGCCAGACCAGGCCAGGGCTAATAGTCCAACCGGGAGACAAACCCCTTGTCCAATGACAACGGTCACCCAGTGCTCTGAGATAGACTATGATGGTGGTGATGAGAACTCAAACTATTCTAAATATTTTCTACCAATGTTAAGACTTTTTTTTCTTGTGAAAAGGTGCATACCACTTTAAAACATGTAGTCCAGTGGTATTCATTAACTCACATAACCCTGCAACTGTCACCACTAGCTACCTTGGGAAACTGTCATCCCCCTAAACTGAAACTCTGTCCCCATTATACACCAAGCCTTTGCCTCTTCCTCAGCCCTCGGCAATCCCATGAAAGTGACTACCCTCGATGCCTCGTAGGAGTGACCCCACACAGCATTTACCATTCAGCAACTTGGGGTTTCACCTAGCCTAGTAGTTAGCCTTAATATGTGGTAGCCACAGTCAGATAAGGTTCCTTTCTAGGGCCGAATGCTATTCCACCACACTTTGTATATCTGCTCATTTGCCAGAGGGTGTTTGAGCGGCCGCTAACTTTTTAGAGTCTGTGAATGATTGTGCGATGAGCATGGGTATGTAAACTCCATGTTGATGCCAAGCCCCCTCTTCCTATTGAGGGGTGCCATGGCTTGTGGGGCCACAGGAGAGTCAGAGGACTAAGTCAGCCTTGAAGACCCTTCAAGTCTTTCTGCGCCATAACCTAGAAAGACTCCCTTTTATAATTAAGAATGGAAGGATGCGCTGTGGAGCCCCAGTATAGCGCCTTAAGCATCGGAGGCACCCCCCCAAAAAGGAGTTTGGCCAAGGCACCAAAATGAACTAGGTAAGAGACTTCCTGGCTAAGAGCCTCATCCGATGGAGTCCTCCCGCTACAGTGATAAACATTTCGGAATCCCCCCCAAAAATCTATTTTAATTTGTTTTTTTCCCTCATTCTGCTTAGTTTGTCTCTTAATTTATGGCTCTTTCATCAGAGCTATTTCATTTACCTTAGCTTAATTTGATTTGTTATTTGTTCAGAGCTCCTGTTAAATTGTTGAAAGTTCTTCACATATTATCACCCAAATTAGCAGCACACCGTCTGAAGGAGAAGTGATTGCCAAGTGCCCTCGACTGAACTAGAGAGGCTGAAGCTAATGCAGTGGTCAGGCTGGTAATTAAAGATGTTCTGGGGAATGCAAAATTGTATAAATCACGGGACACATGGTATTTAAGAAAACTATGAGCAACGTCCCCTGTGTCTCATGTTCAGAATAGGGCCCCCCAAATCAATGAGCAGTGTTGCTCTGCATGTAATCGGATCTATAATTCTGACCTTTGAAACAGTGAACTTCTTAATGGTCCTCATTCATCAAGCGCTCTCCCCACGCGGCACTTCTCCCTCTACTAAGGAATGGTCCTTTTACTTAGATACTTCTGACTCCAGTCTGGGCGCTGTTATTCATACCATGTTCTTTTGGAACCCGGTTGCCCACCCTAGGCTGACCTCTCTGGAGGAGCGTCTCTAATAACTTGGGCAACAGGGTTTTATAAGGCAAAGGACACTGTCGACTACTGATGGGATGACGCAGCCTGGTCTCATAACTGGCCAGCTAAGGATTGGCAAGTGCGTCGCTCCTTGAAGAGACCATCAAGAAGCTCGGCCTAAGCCAGAAGGGGGTCAAGTTTCATGAATCATGTTAGGACTCTATAGAATTCCAACTTAAAAAAAAGTACACAAAAAATCTGATCTTAGGGATGAGAATTAGAATTGTTTGAAGATTCAAATGGATAGGTTCTTGGAGCCTAAGAACCTGCAAGACCATTGTAAGAGCAGAGAATTCATTTGATCCTAGACGAAACGTATTCGGCTAAGGCATGTGAGCAGTTGACAGACAGGGAACTGAGGTGGAGTGGCCTGGCCTGGTCACAGGGGCAGACTGTGAGGCACAGTCAGTGGTTAAGATGGGTTGGAGCTGGTTGAGGGAAGGCAGCAACACTGTGATAGTGGGCACATTGGACATGCCATGAGGGCTCCATGTGTCTGTGTCAGCCAAAAGCAGTGAAGGACTATGCAGATCACAAGGTCACAGATATAGGACATTTTGCCGCTAAGCATTTCAGTAAATGTCTTCTTCCTAAATTTGTTTTTATTAATATTTCTTTTGGATATAGGGTCAATGAGCCAAAGTCTGGCACAAATTCATTATTAAACACGCTCTAGGGAACAGGAGCCTATAACAATAAAGTGGTAGGTGGTTAGCAAGGCTGTCCAGAGGGTGAGAAGCCTTAATGAATCCCAGAGTGACTGCCACCACAGACAGAAATCTAGACTTTTCCATTGTAAAGGCACTGAATAGAAGACTTGGAAAAGCTAATATTTTAAGATCCATGCCTACAGAATAGAGAAAAATTCATTCTCCCATTTGTTTATTCATTTTAAATCTAAATTCATGTTACTTGTGAACAAAAAGGAAAACAATAAGCTATTTATAAAAGTGTGTTTCAAAGGTGGCATGAAAGCCAAGTAGCTGTTCCCAGAGCCTATGCAAGGGCTGGAGGAGGGCGGGAGGACACAAGGCACAGGGTGCAGAGGGGTCGGGGGACATCTGACATTCTGTACCAGGGTAGGAAAACTGCTGTTGACACCAGTTAAGTGAATGTAAAGAGTACTCTGAACGTTCCCAAGAAAGCAAGGACACAGATCTGAGGTGAAGGCTGTGCCAGTTACCCAACCTGATCACTGCACATCCTAGACACACAGTGAACCGGGCACTGTGCCCCATGACATGTATCCTTACTGCCTACCAGTTAAAACACGTGCAATACAAACTTAACAAATAAATGATAGCTTAACTATTACGGACTAGCCAATTCACCTTTTAATTAAGCCATATATGAAATTAAGTATATATCCATTCAAATCAATCATTTTCAAATTTTAAACTAAGAATGCAAAGAATTATAGTCAAGTTTTAAAACAGTCCTTCCAAGCGGGAACTCTGTCCATTAGAATATTTATAGTACAGGAAAGTTAACCAAATGTGATCCTATGAGACTTACATTCCCCAGGTTTTTAGTATATCTGTTGCTGAAACAAGCACCATGTTCCTCATGTTTTTTGTTTGTTTGTTTGTTTTTGTTTTTCGAGACAGGGTTTCTCTGTGTAGTTTTGTGCCTTTCCTGGAACTCGTTTTGTAGACCAGGCTGGCCTCGAACTCACAGAGATCTGCCTGCCTCTGCCTCCCAAGTGCTGGGATTAAAGGCCTGTGCCACCACCACCTGATTCCTCATGTTTTTCAATGCCCAAACAATTCAAAGGCTTGCACTGTATGTCTGTTTGTGGTACCGGTGATGGAAGCCAGAGCCTTGTACATACTAGCAAATACTCTACTCTGCAGGCTTGGATTGGAGAAGTACTCTGCTTGCCTTTAACGAGGGGGCATGCTGCACACTTGCTCTGGCCAACACTGGGACAGATGTAAGGCTAGCTGCCAAGCCTGGCTACCAGAGATCGACTCACGGCCCCACCCTGTGGCCATCTCACAGGAAACAGAGGGCTCCACCCTCCCGAGTGTGGCCTTGAGGAGAGTGGACACCAGTGTGGAAACAAGGTCAGGATGGAGGAAGGCACAAACTCCAGGTGTCTGCATTGGGACTGGGCACTCAGGCAGGTGCTGTGTGCAACGCCAGAGGAAAGTAATTCATGTTGGAAACTTGTGAGGCCCAGGAGAGAGAAAATGGGACCTCAGGCATCTTTTGGATGCTTGTCCTTGCTTTGTTTTATTTAGAACTCAATACAAGAGTCCATTTTCACTTGTTGCAGTAAGAGCTATAAAAACAGCTTCATGCCAGCGCCACCAGAGCAGTGTCCGAACAGCTTGAGGGGGTATGAATTCAAATAACGATGCCCCAAACTTCTTTCAGTAGATCAAAATGCACAGTCTACGGGGGCAACATGGAGTTGTTGCAAATGTGTCCTCTAATTAACACAATAGGTCTTCACTCTTTTGAAAACCCATACTATACATGGACATAAGTGAAAGAGTCCATTTATAACTCCATTTCCTATTAAAAAGAAATTCAGATTTATGCTAGAAATTCATGCCACAAGGATCACACATACAACTTAAAGTCAAACTGGAAACTGGCCTATTTTTTTTTTTTTTATTGTACGCAGTTTTCTTCTATTTTGAGCATTATCCATGGCTATTTTTACCTATTAATCTAAAATAAAATGAGGAAGAAATGAAATGATTTCATGAAATTTGACTTCTGGGACTCTCTGAGACCCACATTTCAACAATCATCCTAAATAAAATGTCCTGTTTCCACAGCCTTGGTGTGCTCTCTCATACTAATAGAAGGTGAGGCCATGTCAGCCCCAATAGTCACACGCTCTCTAGACAATGTAAACAGTGGCAGGACTGAAGAGTCAGTGGATCTGGACACAGCCACTGTGAAGAGGAGTCATGTTTTCCCTTAACAATCCTTGGCTGCATTCGGTTCAGAGGTAAGGTGCAAGGAATTATGTTTTCACACATAAGCTATGCTAATGGACGCATAAAAGTGGGCTGAGCTGGAGAGTGCTGGGCTATAACACCAGGAATCAGGAGGACAATGGTTACCCTGAGGTGCCTGGCCTCATAGTGGCATGAGGGCCCAGCACTAAGATCGTTCAGAAGCCTGTCCCAACCTCCTGGGACTGTGCCAGTTGGAAGAGCAGGACTGAAGGCGGGCTTGGGACTCACTGCAAGTACACACTGAGGACATCTGTCCCCACCTGGCAGGTGGGCCACTGGGTCTGTTCTGGAAGGTTTCGATTCCTAAAGTATCATATGTAATGCCACAGCCAAGCCTATGTAGAACCTGCTGAGACTCAAGAGTCTTCCCTAGGCACATCAATACCGAAGCCTCAGCCACTTTGGCCCAAATCTCTGCAGAAAGAGGTTTTTGCCCTACCCAGCCCTCCCACCAACTCAGCAGGATCTTCTGCATAATGAATCCTAGAAGGTGAAGAATGTCTTTCCTTTGACCTTCCAGGAAACCCGGAGGACAGGAGGTGATCAACAGACCCGGTTAAACACACTCCTGTGCACATCCATCCTGGGGCAAGCATGCCGATTCATGTGCTAGAGTACAACCGTCTCTATATCTTGTCTTTATTTAGATGAGTCCATGCTAAACTGAGAAAGAAAGAACTGACGTACATACTTCTCCATGTCCTTGCATCATGTGTGATTTTTTTTGAAACTGGGATTTGAATTAAGCATCACACTTAAGGTATTTCCCATATCCAGGTCACACCGAGCTACAGTCGGGGTTGTAAAAAGGCAGAGCAGGGTAACCAGAGTCAACAAACATCAGCTTGCCTCTAGCCACACACATCAGGCGTCTCTTTGAAAAGAGGGTTTTCATCAAATTTTCCCTCTTATCTTTTTTGTTTCATGATGTCTTCAGAAATATTTCCCATTTTTTTCCTATGGCAGATCTCTTCTCAGTAGTACTAGCATGGCATCAACACAATAGAATGGGCACTAAATGTTTAATAGCTCGCTTCATTTGTAAAATGTATCATAGACAGGTGACAGGGGTATGCATTTCAGCATCAAGATAGTTATGTGTATCCATAACAGGCGTTTCCATAAAGAATAGCTCCTGCTCGCTATCTTACATAATAATTCATATCTCTTTAATTATGTTTCAACAGTCACAACTGTTAAGATTGCTATGTACCACGGTGGCTTAGACAGGAATATAATTATAATTAATACAAATGCTCTCAAACTTATGTAAGATCTACAGCAATTTTAGAAACAACAGCAAATATAATTAATCACAGTAAAAATCGACAGCGGTGATACACTAAAGTCTGTCAAACTGTTATTGAGATAAATTATTCCTTATGGAAAATGTTGAAAATGCAGGTAGTTTTATTTACACAAATGCACTAAATTAGATGTAGATAAAAATATGGGTAAAAAAAACCCCTCTCATTTGCATTATTGTAAATTAATTATGAGAGTGTGCTGCCACGAGGCTCTGCATAAAGCTTTCATTTTCTAGAAGTTCACCTTACGGCCTTCTGCAGCATTTGCTGCCCCAGCATCGTGCCGTCAGAGGCACATGCCAGGTGGGACAGGGACAGAAGACACTGAAGGCCCACAGATAAAATAAACCTTTGGGCCTTACCAAAGGTTGTTTGTTTTGTTTTTTTGCAAAGCTTTTATGTCATGAGTCCAGGCAAAGCCTAACAGATCTGTGAGAGTCATAGAGCATTGTAACACACCCCTCACAGCCATGCTTGCTTTTGGTCACTATTGCCAATATGCTAAAGTGTTCCATGAATGGATTGGCTTAACGTTTCTTCAACAAATATTGTTTCACAGGACTGTCCTTTCAGAAGGCAAAATGACGTTCACCAAGTTAGTAACTAACCATGCCTCCTTATGGAAATGCTAAGACATGCACCAGTGCTGAGATTTGCCAGACCTGTGCCTAGCTCCAGGCTAACTAGCTTGGAGTGCTGAGCATTCACAGACAATGAGCTCATCCTTTGCACTATCTATTTCCAGAGGCACTACCAGAAATATTGATAAATTAGTTTCAACCTCCTACTTTCTCTTGTGATATGGCCATGGATGTACCCTCCTAGATAGGAAGGTATGTAGGTGTGGTGGTTTGAAAGAAAATGGCCCCCAAAGGGAGTGGCAGTATTAGGAGCTGTGGGTTTGTTGAAGTAGGTAGGGCCTTGCTGGAGGAAGTGTGTTACTGTGGAGGTGGGCTTTGAGGTCTTATATATGCTCAAGTCACACCCAGTGAGTCAGTTCACTTCCTGTTGCCTTTGGATCAAGATATAGAATCCTCAGCTCCTTCTCCAACATGTCTGCCTGCATGCTGCCATACGCACAGCTGCCATGCTCCCCGCCATGATGATAATGGATTAAATCTCTGAAACTGCAAGCCACCACCTCAATTAAATGTTCTCCTGTATAAGATTTGCCATGGTGTCTCTTCACAGTAATAGAAACCCTAAGACAGTCGGTAAATAGATGATCGATAGATAGGTGATCGATAGATAGGCGATGGATGGATGATAGGTAGGTAGATAAATATGTAGATAGTAATAAATAAATCCATGAGTAGAGGAAAGCTGGGCTGGTAGCACAAACAGAAAACTCTACAAAGTTTGATGATATTAATTTCTACCTAGAAAAAGTAGCCAGTTCTGTGTAGGAGTCCACACCCAAGGCCATTCTTTTCCTTCTGTCTCTTTCCTCATTCCCTGCTGGCTTCTCCTTATTTATTGAAGGCTTTCTGTGGGACAGTGAGAAATGTGGCTGAAAGATCAGCTGCTCAGCGACCAACATCACAGGGCTTAAAGTGACTGAACAAAGAGGATGTTTGGAAGGCCTACTGGGTAGCTTAAATAATGAAACATGCTTGTTACACACCAGTGAAACTCTGGCAACCGATGCATGATTCATGCAACGCTTTAACTATTCTGTCTAAAAATGGAGCTTGTAAAATTTAAACTTGAATTTCGGCAGAAAACCCTGAACAATTCCAAGTTTTAAGGATTTCTATCACGTGTAGCACAAGCCTACATTTTAAAGTGTCCCATTTATAGGCAGAGTGTGTTGACTAATTTGTCTTATGGAGAACACAGTCTCTATTTCAGAGAAGGCAAATACAGCAATGCATGCTGTGCAGACAGCCCTGTTAAGATTACTGTGTAGTAAATAATCATGTAAAATCTGACGTGACTTATGGGTCTTTGGTCTAAAATTGTATCAAGGCCATATGTTACCAGAGGCAATCTCCTCCAATGCATAATTTATGGCATCAACCCTGTGTCTACCTAAGAGACCCAGGTAGAAAAATGAACAATCCAGCAGAGAAAGACCCTTGGAGGATTAGTTATCATTTAGCTGAGGTCACGAGGGCAACCGGATTACTACATTTCAAGCTGTTCCTCACAGAGAGCTTGCTGGATGACACGAAGCTCCAATATAGTCTAAGAATTTAAACTAAGTCTCAGAAATCTTCAGTTTGAATAATTAGGCACAAAGGACCTATTGTTACTTGAGATTTTCCTTGGTGCATGTTAAAAACAATACAAAATCACTGATATCCCCACATAGATATCTACATAAATGTTGAGGTGAGGAGCAAGCAAAGATCATCCAGGAAAAAAAAATATAAGTGATGAGGGACAAGAAAAAAAAGATACACTAAAATAAAAATAGCATGAAATGTGGGGAAGAAGAAAGAGAAATGAAGACCCAAAGCAAATAATGGTAGGCGTGGTAGGTAGCTCATGCCTGCAATCTCAGAACCCAAGGGGTGGATGTAAGATCTTGAGTTCAAGGCCAGCTGGGGCTATAGAGTGAAACCCTGTTTCACAAAACAAAACAAGCAAACAAAAGAATTAAAAAAATGAAGAGAACAATGAGGTAGGAAAGGGAAGGGTAGGACAAAGGACATAAGACAAGGGACAAAGGACACATGGAAAAAGCAAGAAGACATTGGCTGGGTTCACGTGCTTGGATGTGAACTCACTTATATATTGCTCAAACACAAGGCTTATTTTCCCTTGAGATGTTCCTTGGACTCTACAAGCTCACAATGAAGGGCTCTAGAGTCAGAATGACTATTTCTAGTCCATAAGGCACATCCATGCACCTGTGTACACCCTGGGAGAATATCCATGTTACAGAATCCTGAACTCCAAGTGTCCTGAACTGAACTCTCCTTTCTTCTATCAGGTGTCTTCTAGTCCTTCTCTGCTCCACATTCAGGTGAACGGTGTCGTTATCACCACTGCCTTGCTGCAAGAAGAACTAGGCTTCTTCCAGACTTTTCCTTCTCCCTCCAAATTGAAAATGCATCTCCTGTTACCCCCTCTCCATTCAATCAGTCTCCATACAAGAGCTTTCCTCCTTGCCACACTCACATCTGAACACAAAACTTAGTTAATACCACCGTCAGCTAGACTTCATGATGGAGTCCAGCCTCCTTCCACGGCCGCATAACCTTCATGATCTGACTCTGGCCAGCTCGCCTGCTTCACCTCCTCTGTCCATGACCACACCCCCAATCTATGGCTGCAACTGCTCCTAACCGCAGAGGGAAGCAGCATGCCTCCTGTACTTCCTTTGTTCGGGACCATTTATCCCACTGCTTCCGACCATCTATATTTTCGTTTGTCATTTTATATAAATTGAAGACTTTATTATTAAGTTGGGTTTTTAAAAACTTGCTTACACAAAGGCAGACACCGAATATTTTCCAACTAGGGAAGAAAAGAATCACTTACCATAGCCAGATTTCCTCATCTCTTCCACCAATGAACGATCCCTTAGCCAGACAGAACCGTATCATAACTCTGAACTGGCTCTAATGACTTAGTCCTTCACATGTGGATGCCCTGTTTTGGTTTTTTGTTTGTTTGTTTTTGTTTTTGTTTTTTTTAACTTTGGGGTCTGATCTTTGAGATTGTTTTCTCGTGGGGTACAGTACTGATTAGCTGCTCCAGCATGATACACTGGCCCAAGGAATTCATCCTCATAGTTTTCATTATAATGGAGGGAAATCTTCCTCCTCACATGCTTGGGAGCATCAAGTACAAGAAGTCAGACATTAGGACCAAACACTTGTCAGGGGATAAAACAATTTCACATAGCTTTCATATTATCCCATGGGAAGAAATAAAGTTCTTATATTTCTTTTGGCATGATATGCTTTTCATAGTCACAAAATCTCCAAGCATTTACTCTAAATTTCTGCCCCCCCCAACTGCAAATGCTATGTGATTAAAAAATGTTCACAATCACAGTCTCAGCTGTGTCTTGGCCACCATGGCCTACCCAGCAACTGGATCTTATCATACCCCCAAAGTGACCTGGCAAACAGTGACAAACAGCTCTGCACTGTGCACCCAGCTACAAGCTCACCTTTTCTTCATGACCAGCACAACTCCCAGAAATATGATAACGAATAGCAAGATGCCTGCAATCACTCCGGCGATTTTAACTGTGTGGTCTGTTTGTTTCTCAGGTTCGGGGACTGGCTTTGGGGTAACGGCCCCTGGAGATGAAAAGGAGAGCAAGTGGGTAAGACAGAATAAAGACATTACATTTAAATTTCTCCCCCTGCATTTAACAGAATAATACAACTTATCAGAGCCAGCAGACCGACGGGCTTTGATTTCTTTCTTTCTTTTTTTTTTTTTTAAGCAGCTTTCCTAGGAGCTGAAAGCATTGTAATTGCTCTTGTTGTTCAGCATTCACTCTCCACAGCACACCCACGTCTGACCCTTTTCTAAGAGACTTCTCAAACGCACTTTTAAATATTTTTATTATCTATGTTAGCTCCCGTTCGTTCTTCTTTCCATTTAAAAACTTGCTAACAGCACACGAGCTATCCCTAAGCCTTTATCCAAATTTGATTTGCTGGAGCATTTTCCTCAATTATTTTTCATAAATGAAGCAATAATTCCATCACATATTAGCCCAAACACCTGGAAAAGTGAGATAAGCTCATTTACCATGCTTTTTTTTTTTTTCACCAGCCATTGTTTTTTTTTTTAAAAAAAAAACACAATAGAGACCTCCCACCTTTGGAAATCTGAATCTAGGTCACATCTGGGAAGCAAAAGGATCCTTCTAAGCAATTAATTCACAAAGTGGGCAGCAGCTGGTGATCACGCCACCAGCACCCATGGTTCACATCTGTTTAAATGAGATAACCAGGGCCTCAGAGTGGTGGCCACGTCTCGGCTCCCTTGTGTGCCTGTTTCCAAGACACCGTTTGTCCTGCTGCTGGTATAATATGATGGAATGTCAAATCTATGTTGATGAAATATCCATTTCCTCTGCTAAATGAGTTCAGGACCAAGAATATTAGGAGTGTAATGTCCAATTCATTCAACAGCATCTACTTTTTAAAAGAGGTTTCTCCTGGCCTCATCAGGATGTGACGGCCTTTGGTGTTTGGACCAACACGGTACCACCCTTCCTAAATGAAGCAATATTATGTGCAAACTTCTCATCCTAGGATCTTTTTCCATTTTCGTTGGTCAAAATGTAATGAAGAGTGAGAGTCTGTGCCTGCTCTTTCTCCCTTTCCAGTGTGTTTTCCACCAACATGTCCCTCTATGCTTGAAAAACTGCACTGGTCCTGCCTCTGTGCCCACATACACAGCTTAGCAGGCATCCTTGTGGGGAACGGGCGAGGTGAGCCACAGCTGCCGGGTTTCCTCGCTCCTTTGGAAGCATACGGACCCTGTTTCTCTCCAACTACACTCATATTACAATTTTCATTCGAGAGAACACGGCTGTAACCTGGCCTGGTGAAGCTGGGTGTAGATTAAAGGAGAGACAAGAGATGGAAGACCCCAGGCCACCCTCATGCTTTTCCCCTACAAAGGGAGTATGACCATCCCAGGTGTCCTGTCTACTGCCTCTTAGGGCCAGCTTCAGTTACTGGCTTTTAATAAAAAGGAGCCTTGCAGCCATGCACTTTCCTTCATTATTGACAATGATGCACACGGTCAGTAAAAGCTTTCAGGAGCAACTTCCGATGACTATTTATTATTATTATTATTATTATTATTAATTTTATTTTTGACAATGTCAAAAGGACAGGAAATCCTTTTCTTTTTTCTTTGATGGGTAGTCCTCAAACCTGCTGTCTAGTGAAATGTTAAGTATTAATGATAATTATTTCATAGTAATTACATCTGAAGAACACTTACTGCCTTAGACCTGGGGACAGTTGGGGGGGGGGGCAGAGCACCAGGTGGCTGATGCAGAAGAAACTGTTACATTAAATATATTGTTTTGGAAAAAAAATCTATGGAAAAATGCATACGTGATAAGAGGATAAAAACTTTATGAATGCAAAACGCAACCTGCAAATTCAGAAGGTCCAACCATTTCTATTTTTATTGAATTCCAATTTTAAATGTGTAATTTGCAAAATAATCTTTTGTTTTTCTTTCAAATGATGGAATGCTGGAAGCCATTTTTATTTATTTTGCTAGCTAGTGGTTACTAGTTCTCCAAATATATTTTCAATAGAGCAAAATGATTTTAAGGTGTTTTTTGGGGGGTGGGGGAGGTGTAAATAGTAAATATACCAATTGAAAAAAAAAGAATTTAGGAAAAAAATTATTTCAGTTTAAAAAAATCCTCACATTAAAAAAAAATAAGATGATCTGACTCACACATTGTAAGTTCTAAGAAAAGAGAGGGCCACTAATAGGTATGTGCTTGCTTCTGTCAACCAAGTAACCAGGTATTTTTCCTTGAGCATTACCTGGACTGTGATGCAGTTTTGAATGGGTATTCCTTTCCAGGGCAAAGATTGCTGCTCACCCAGCCTTTGTCCTTTTAGGGAAGCACAAAAGGACATTGCTGTGCAACCCAGCAGAAGCTCAATATCCCCCTCCTTAGGGCTTCTCGAGGGTCAAGAAAATGAAATGTCTGGAGCCCTGAGTGGCCCTGCAGCAACATTGATCACGGTTGCTATCGTGTGAAGCAGAACAACGACCTCTAAGGACGTGGAGGTCTGCCTGGGACCACCCACCTGGCTAACACAGGTGCTTGTTTGTGGGCTTCTAGGAGAAGCAGAAAAACTTAAACACCAAGTCAAGATTAGGTGGGTACTAGCTTCCAAAAGCCTGATGAGGGGGTATCCATGATGCTGGGCTGCCTCTCAGAACAGGCAGGTCCTGCCTTCATTACATGGTACGAGGCCCCTGTGCCCTTCCAGGAACCAGTGTCTGTGTGGGTTCCCCTTAGAGTGGGTGGTCTTCTTCCGTCTCTCATTTATTTGGAAACATTGGATTAGGTCAGTCACATTGGGCTGTTCCCATTTCCTTTTTACCCTATGTGGATTTGAATAAAAATAGTCCCCATAGGCTCATATATTGGATCCCTCTTAGTCATCAGGGAAGTAGAATTCTTTGATAGGATTAGAAGGATTAGGAGGTGTGGCCTTGTTGGAAGAGGTGTGTCACTGGGGGTGGGGCTTTGAGGTTTCAAAAGCCCATGCCGCATCCAGTCTCTCTCTTTCTTGGTCTATGGATCATGACGTAGCTCTCAATTATGGCTCCAGCACTTGCTTGCATGCTGCCGGGCTCCAAGCCATGATGACAAAAAGCTCTGATGACTGTAAGTCAGTCCCCAATTAAATGATTTCTCTTCTAAGAGTTGCCTTGGTCATGATGTCTCTTCACAGCAATAGCACAGTGACTAAGACACCCTACATCTATGAATGTAATGGCATTGACTATTTTTATCGATGAAAACAGAAAAGTGCATTTAAACACCATCATTAAAGGTCTCCGATACAGTGTCTAATAAGAAGAAAAAGAGAAACTCAAAAGCCAGGGAATGTCTGTCCAGTACAGCATCTGATTAGTTTCAAATTGGCAGAAAACAGAGTTTTGGCCTGGTGCTTAATGTTAAATTAAATCACAGCAGCATGCCAGACCAAGAACATGATGGGCTCAGCCACTGGCTTTAGGTCTGGACCCAATTTTGCCTACTGAACTGGCTGTATGGGTTTTTCCAGGAGGCCATGAAGGCCAATGCTGATGACCTGAGCTCCTGACCACCCTGTCTGCAGCACCTGGAATGGCTTCCCTTTGCCAGGCTTGGGAAAGCTGAGGGCGGATAGCCTGGTATAACGACACCACAAGGAATCTTTAGCTGATTACTGCCAGGGCAACTGTGAACCCAGAAGAAAACATCACCAATATTCTTCATTTATTTAATGAGTGGTTTCCTGACACTTTGCTACATTTCTTATATATTAGGAACATAGCAGTGAGCATATGGACAAAAAAAAAAGGAGCTCAGAATTTATATTCCATTGTGCAAATATAGAAAAATATTTGAACAAAGACTGTGGGCCACACGTTTCTTGGTGCTAGGCCTGGTGGGGTGATGGCCAAGCAGTGACAGCTAAGAAGAAATTACTAAGACAATAGCATCCATTGGAGAGACTAGCAGGAGGAAGGAGAGCGAGGCATGGCCTTACCCTCCTGACCTTATTTAAGGTGAGACTGCATCACTGGGTAGGAATGGAGTGTAGCAAACTGGGAAAATGGCCCAGGGCACTGGTGTGTGGGGGTCACTTAAACAAAGAGTAGGGAGAATTCTGCTTCAGATGGGGCCCACAGCAGGATTCTGAGTGGAGGAGATACAATCTGGTTTATATGTAACAGCCCTATCTTGGCTGCAGAGAAGGCTGTAAGGCATCCGTAGTGGAAACGGGGACATCAAGAGCAAGGTTATCACAACAACCCAGACTGATTCTATGATGGAAGTAGTAGAGGTGGTGATGCTTTGTTCAACTTCATATACTTCCAGGGCGGTCATAGGTATTTGCCAATGAACTTCAGTAGGCCGGGACAACCAACACCCAGGTTTCTGGAAGTCATTGCAGAAGACCTGAAGGTGTCATTGACTCAAATTGACAGTGTGGGTGAAGTAGGCTCAGACAGGGACAGCAGGAGCTTAGTGTAGACTCCTTAGGATGCCGCGCTAATGACATCCAAAGGAGAGACCAAGCAGCAGTTGGGACAGGTGAGATCTCTGGGTATGAGACACCAACTTAGGAAATGCCATAAAAATGATAGTGTGGAAAGTCACAAGTCTACTCAGGGACACTTAGAAGATGAAGACAGAGGTGAGCCTGTCACGGTAGTGTGGAGAGGAATCAGCCAGGAGAAGGTCATCAAGGTGAGCAAAGGTTAAGAGGGAAAGTCTCTGCAGCCTGCTCAGTGAGAGATGTAGGGACTGTGAGATGTCTCTCATGCATTAAAGATGGGGAAGCCGATAGCATCCCGGAGGCCAAATGCTAATGATAAACAGAAGCAAAAGTCAGGGAGGAGGGGGTGGGGGAGGGGGGGGAGAAAGAAATGCCCACAGGGCTGATGTCTTAGAAGGGTCAAAGGTTGGGGTAAGTATCCAGAAGGTGGGGCTGGCCCAGGCCAGGAAGCAGTCACTGTGTCCTGAGGAGCAGGAGGAGCAGCAGCTGTTACGATGGCTGACAGATGTGGAAGAGGTCTTGGAGTGTAACACTGAAATGGTCTCCACTAATGGCTTGATTGCCTGTGAGGAAAGCAGCCAGAGGGGTTGGGAAGGAGATGAGGTAAGAAGGTTAGTCGGAGGTGGGAGAAAAGAAAGGAAGAGCATGGGACAGGGAGGGTCCATGGAAGAGGCTGGAGGCCGCTGCGGCACAGGCTTTGCAGGTGGTCAAAGGTGAGAGTCGAGCCCTGAGAGCAACGGCAGAGAACAGGGCAGGTGACTAAGGAGGGCAAGGGGTAGCGGTAGGAAGGAAAGCGGTGGGAGGGGGTGTCGGGTGGAGCTAGCCCTGATGCTGACAGCGGTGACATCTGGGGAGAGGAGAAGACTGGGGAAAGATGGTGGCTGGGGCTGTGACTTACCCCAAAGTACATGAAGCTCAAGGATTTCTTCCCACCTCACAACCAGAGTGAAGGAAGAGGAGGAGGAAGAGGAGTGAGGCGCAGAGTGGAATGGACATTTGGAGCTATTTTCCACGGTGGCAGAGGGATGACTGGTCACCCCTGGAAGTGCAGATGCCTTTCCTGGATGTCCCACATCACCTACATACAACAGCCACAGGGCAGCAGAATACACGTTTGTCCCTGGGACCCAGGGTTCACATCAATGCCTCTCTAGTAAGTCCCTCTTCTGCACCAGGTCCTGTGACTAAGAGGAATTAGAGGAGGCAGATCACTGAGTCCTCATGCCCTCATGACAGAGACCTGATCACTGTCAACCACACAGGAAACCGTGGTAAACGCCCACGAGCTCCAGAACCTACTTGGTGCAGTGCAGGGAACAGAGTCGGAAAGGCTCCATGCCAGAGGCAGCAGTGAGTGGCCTGACAGATGTCCAGACAGGCAGACAGCGTGTCAGGGTGTCAGGCAGAGAAGGCTTTGTGAGTACAGAAGAGCTTTGCTTTTGGAGCCCAGGCAGGGCTGGCAACAGTCTAGGAGGAGCCTTGGAGGCGAGGCTTTGTGTTGTCATAGGCATTGCCCCCAGGTAGAGCATTGTAAGTTAGAGAAAACAAACACCAAACCACAGAGAATGATGGAAATGGCCTTGAGAATAACCAGGTAGGAACCCACCGGTTCCACAAAGAAGGGAAAGGAAGGAGATTAGAGAGCTTCCTGAAGAGGAAGGCTATCATTGCAGCATTTGATTTTAACATTGGGGATCCAATGTTAAAACCAAAGCAGGGCAGGAACTGAAGGGATACATATGACTGCCAGCAGGGGGTGCTCGAGTCACCTAACTGCCAACAGGGGGTGCTGAGTCTCCTGGCTTGAGTCTTCCTTGGGGGAGAGGGGTTGGTGCTGCTAATCCAGGGGGATAAGAGTGTCCAGGTTCAGCATTTGAACTCAACCCAGGCAACACCTGAGGACTGTCACAGCATGCTCATGGGTATCCAGTGCAAACCAGTACCCTAAACTCCCCTCTTGGTTTCAGGTCCCTGGCAGCAGGGAAGAAACCAGAACAAAGGGCACAAGAGGGGAACGGAGGTGGGGATGTCTCTTGTTGAAGCGCTTAGAATCCCAGGCTGCCTGGGCTCCTTTTGTGGTCCAGGATGACCCTGAACTTGAGGTTCTCTTGCCTCCACAGGCACGCAGCACTACACAGGGATTGTACAGATCTGGAGCTCAAACCTAGGGCCTTGTGGTGTACTACGGAAGTACTCTGCCTTCTCTACCATTTGAGAACACATCCTGCCCTCCAAATGTCTGGAGGAGCAATGGTTAAAAAGAAAGTCTAAATGTCAACTGACCTAGTCTCAATCACTTCATACTAGCATTTTTCTGACTACGTGGAAGTCATCATCGAATTTTTGCCTTTTTCCTCTTGACCCTTTGTACAGGTTTTTCTGTTCTCTTCCTTAAAAAGAGGAACATCCAGGCTTAAAAGAGTGTTGTGAGACCAATCTTCCATGTCTCGTTGCTCAGAGTATTACAGTTCTTTGCAGTCTTATTTACTTTGTTTTTAGTTGTACCTTAATATTATATGTAATGGCAAGACAACCCGAAGATTTTTCATCTAAATTACATAGTATTGTCTTTCTTCCTAGGAATAGTCAATTACGACTCAGAGAATAACCTGTGCTCACACTCTGTGTAACCTGATTATGCTTTTGAATTTATAGCTTTCCCTCTGCCCCCTGATTCCGCTGTAGGGCGAACAGAGCGTGCACAACTTCCAAGTAATGATCGCATATGTAGTTCTTCATGCACAGCTGAGATACTCTGTTGTTTGAAAGGTACATCTTCCCCTCAAATTAATCTCCTCTCTCTCTCTTGTTTTGGCTCTAATTTCATGGCAGCTATTGCTCCCCTTTATTGATGTGGCTGACACCCCGTGGAGAAGACGATTTATCAAAGACTCTGCACTCACTAGCTGGACTCTAAAAGTTCTGAGAGAATTATTAACACTATTACTATTCTGATGAAATACTTTCTTCTTCCCGTTTGAATTTCTTGAATCACGATCAAGTCATAAAACGAGGAATCAACTTGTCAATACGAAGTCATCAGCCGTGCGCACCTTTCATATAAAGTACATAATCAATAACAGGGATCTAAGCGGCTGCTTCAGGCTTTTTGGAGGATGAGTTAGTTAAGAGTGTGGTGTGGGGGGATCCCAAGACACCGAGCTAAATTCTGAAGGCATTCAAATCACCATCTGTTGTCAGTCACGTTTTCTGTCAGAGCTTATGCTTCTGGGTCACGGTCTAGCCTATGTTCAGCCCTTAAAAATGATTTCTGTGGCAGGAAGAATATAAATGCTTCCTGCCACAGTATTGTTTACAACCCTCCCATTCCAAGTCCTTTCTGCTTCTAAAATTTCTTATTACTTTATCAAAAATGAATATATTTAGAGTCAGCGAGGTGACTCAGTGGGTAAAGGCATTTGCCACCTAACCTGAGTTTGATCCCTGGGACCTACATGGCAGGAGAGAACCAACTCCTGAAGTTGGCCTCCAATCTCCATACATACACCAACACACACACACAGACACACACACACACACACACACACACACACACACACACACACACACCACCCCACATCACACCCATTCAAACACTAATTCTTTTGAAAGCCAGTACATTCAATAAATTAAACATGCTTGCTAGAAGTATCAACACTCCGAGGGCCTCAAAATGCACAAAGAATCTGCAGGTTGGGATGGGAAGCGTCTTCTCCATGCCCTAAGAGCTACACACACGTGGCCCTTGAAAGGTGTACTGAGCACAGAGAGTGTAGGACTGTGTTCATGCTGTAGAAGTACTCTACCACCGAGCTCCACCCATGTCCAGGAAAATACTGCTGAATATACAGGCATTAAAGGAAGTCTTACAGGGGAAACCTGAGAGGGGATTTTCACATGCTGTGTCCAGAATGCAACAGGTACTCAAAGTCAGAGCAAGGCAGTGAACCTTGGCCATACAGACAGAACATTTGGCCCTCACCTCACAGAGGTGGGATCAATACGAAAAAGACTTATTCTGGCCCCAGGCTGAAGAAGAGGCCCCTGACACATAGATAAGCCTGCCAACTTCCAGAATGCCAAATGATGCCACGTCCTTTCTCATCACTGCTACGTTCCTCCACCTAGGCCCCTGCTTTACCTCCAGTTCTGAACCTTTGCCTTCCAAATATACATCTTATCTAATCGTCTTTATGATGTGCTGCAGCCATACCGACGTCCTGAATAATAACCCAAATTGGGTCACTCTTTACTGAAACTGAAACCACAAATACGAGAGCTTTCCAAGGCGTATTTCAGATGGCAGTCAAGGCCGTTTGAACTACTTCCCACACCTCTTTTTAAACTTTATTCCTTGCTCATTTGCCATCCACCGCTCTTGGACTCAGAAATGGAGATGTTCAACTCCCCCCCACCCAGCAGGTTCCCCTTCCTGGCCCCTGTTCCATCTCCAGGAAGCTTTCCTCAGCCCCTCTCTGTAGTCCAACTCTCCTCTACACTCACACCCACATAATTCCAGAACGACCTGTGACTTCTGACCACATAGCAAATGTGCATTCTCCAGACTCTGAGAGCACGTGCATAAGACTTACCACTTTCCACCTGAGGTCAGAGATTCTGGTGAGTTCTCTTCATTCTATGCTAAGCTATATGTTCTTTAGGACAAAACTGGTTCAACTTGTCTGTGTTCCCTTGAAGTGACCAGGCCCGCATCTTGTCATGTATGCAGTATGCATGTAAGGCTACATCTGTAGAGTCAAACCTCTGTCATAGTCACGCTCACTCTAATTTCCTGTCCCTCTGTCTGCCATCTTTTTCGAGCATAACTATTCCTTCTTTCTATTAAAGCCCCAAACATTGGGCAACGGGCAGGAAGGAAACAGGAAGGAGGAAAAAGAAGTAACCAGCACAGGAGATCCTGTTTTCTGCCCTCTGCTCCACAGCTACTCAAGACTGAGAAAGGAGCTAATGAGGAAGGGGCATACGCTCCACCTCAGAGGCCTTCCATAGATCCTGAGACAATGTGCAAGAGAGGAGAGTGACTGAACATGGGCTCCGAGGGACAGCCCAGAGAAGAAGAGATGAGGACCCTTGGCAGGAAAATTACTACCCAACTTTAGTCAACGGTATAATGAGATTAACAGAAAGAAAGTGTGGACAGAAATACCTGTGCCAAACAGAGCTACAGCACCCACGGCAGTGGAGTGTGTGCCTGTCAGGGACCCTCAAGTTAACTGGGTCTGCACAGAGAGACAAGAAATGAGCTGCTGTCAAGAATAAAGCGCTAGGAAGGCAATCCTTGTAACAATTAAGCGGGCACAGGCCATTTTTCATGCTTATATAGGAAATTTGGTTTAGAAATCTCAACTAGCCCAAAATCATTTCCATTGTAATTACAATGGCCTGGGGTCCTCTGCTAAGGAAAAATGTGGAGAGACATTTGATAAGATAATGGTCGTATGGACCAAACTATTAATAATAATTTCATTTAATAAAATGGTTACTGCCTCTCATCCTGCCATGACAGCATTTTATTTTCAGAGTTCTTCATCACTTAGAAGAAACAGGTGAAACACGAACTTCATCTTTATTAAGCCCCACACCAGCTTAAAGGCACAGGAGGCTGCCTTTAACTGTGTAGCATTTGTGCATGCACACACAACAGTATCCAAAGAAATTACATGGTAGATAAGGGAAACCCACCAAAGGTCAAAAGATAATTTTTAGGACCGAAGAATCAGTAACTGCTTGGCCCATGACCTTAAGGACCTAAGTTTAGATCCTCAGCACCCACAAGGAAAGTCAGGCAAGGCAGCAAGCCTGAAATGCCAACATTAGGGGGTGGGGAGAAAGGGTCAACTCTGGAGTTCCCTGGGCAGCCAGGCTCACCAAACTGCTGAACTGAGTCCAGGGAGAGATTCTGTTCTAAGAATAAGTTGGAGAGCAATGGAGGAAAACATCCACATTTGCCTCTGGCCTCCACATGCATGTACATACATGTCTACACATGTGCTTGCATGTCCACACACAAGTACATATCCATGAATGCATATACATATAAAATCATTTTGTGTCTTATAGTTTTTTCAAAGATATCTATCATCTATCTATCTATCTATCCATCCATCCATCCATCCATCATCTATTTATCTATCTATCATCTACATAATATCCCAAGTAAAAAAGACAAAGCTAAATCACAACATTTACACAAAATCTCAGAGAAAAGGTGGCATGCAATACATCTCTTGCAATGGTGGCAGAGACAGTCCATCACTTTCTGTCACCCCCAGCCTGAGGAGTTCCCTTCCTCCTTAGAGATCATCACTCAAGTAAAGTTGGACTCCTGAGTGTTCTGTGGAACAGAATTTCAGGACAAGTCAGAAAGAAGAAAAGTTAGGGAGTTATTAAGGGGCTATGAGGCAGTATAGATAATTTACACACTGGCATGTAGAGACAGTTGCTCTCAGAAGAAAGGGCGGTACCCATCTGGGACACAGGTGTGGCCCTCTCAAGAGAGAAAGCAGCAGTTAGGTATCTACTACTGCTGCATACGTAATTCAATACATTTAAAGGTACTTTGCATTTAAGGATGTGTTTTGTAGAGCGGGTTGAAGATTAAAGTGCTATGGGAGATCTTTCTGTATGCTGGGAATATGTGTGGCTCCCATTGGATAATAAGTAAAGCTGTTTTGGCCTATGGCAAGAAAGCTTACAGCCAGGTGGAAAATCCAAGCTGAGATACAGAGAGAAGAAAGGTGGGGTTGGGAGAGATGAGGGCCTTCCAGTGAAGGAGCAACAAGATGCCAGCCGACTGGTAATGCCACGGCCACATGGCAACATATAGATTTATAGAAATGGGTTAATTTAAGATGTAAGAGCTAGCTAGCAAGAAGCTAAAGCCATAGGCCATACAGTTTGTAATTAATGGATTATTTTATAAGAAGCTATGGGACCACGGGTAAGAGAGATTCATCTGGACTGCTGGGTAAGGCAGGACTAGAAAAATTTGGGGCTACATTAAAACTTAAAAGTTAAAGTTTAAAAACTAAGTAAAAACATATACAAGCTCATTTCCCTTTTTTTTTAATCTTAGAGAATTTCCCTTGGTAAAGGAAATTGTAGAATAGTTTCATGGGGTGTATTGTTCAGATTTAGGAAAGAGAAAAGGTACTGTCATAGATAAACTCAAGGCCCCAAGTGAGCGCAGTCTGTTTTACCATTCTTGCTGGAGGCAGTTTTTGGAAGCAGACACAATTTCCAGAGTGAACTCTGGATTTGTCAACTGTATTGAGGTTTCTGAGTTCAAGAGCAAGAGGCTTCTTTTCCTTTCCCGTCTCTTAATTGTCTTGTCTTCCTATTCTGCCTCACTTTGAACAAGAGCTCCGATGTGAATAAACTATGCCACTATCAGTAAGAAGCTGCAGGACAGAGCCACATCATTAGCGATGCCAGGAGGTACAGTAGACGCCAATGCCATGGCTCTGGCGATGGGTTTCTGGAATATTTACTAGAACTCTGCGAAGCTCATCAGATACGGACAGACGAGGTTGGTGCATACCATGTGTTAAGTGCAAAGCAGGTGTCAGGCTTATTTTCAAAGACTGTGTCTCAGAGGTAGTGATGGATCACTCTAAAAATACAAATGTGTTGAAGAACGTTGGTGGCCGCACCCATCCCTGCCCAACGCTCCTTGGTCCCTCACAAATGGCTTTAGATTCCCCAGCTTCCTGTGCAGTCTTTGAAGAAGTTATGCAGTGAGATATTCTCTAAGCTGCCTTTAATGAGGTCTAGTGAAGTATATCCCGTATATTCTTAGGTGACTCAGGAGGTAACAATGCTTGCTGCATAAGCGTGAGGACCAAAGTTTGAGTCCCCAGAATCTCTGTAAATGCCAGTTGCAATTATCCGTAATTCCAGAAACCCATGAGGAGATAAATGGTGGAAATAGGACCATCCCTAGAAACTCTTGTTTCGGCTAGCCTGATGTACACAGTGGAATAACAATAAAGAGACCTTGCCTCAAATAATGTCCTCTGACCTCTATGTAACACACACACACACACACACACACACACACACACACACACACACACACACACACACACACACCCTAACCTCTCATCCCAGACACATACACAAAAATTCCCCTATAGAATTGATTGACAATCAAGTGTCTTCTTTGGTTGAAATACAAATACGATCCCCATTTAAGCCCAGGACACCAACAGGACAAAGTAATCTCAATGGCAAGGTCAACAAAGGAAAGTATGCCAATGCATTATTCACTGCTCTGGGCCATTACTGTTTCAAATTAAATAATGCACTGGAAAACACAAGGAACTTTTTTTTATTATTATTATAGTTTTCATCACTATCATTGTCAGTAGCAACATAACAGGCTGGGCCATACTGATTTGGTTTATTACCAAAAGCCAGGAAAAGGGAAGTGTCTTTGTGGGGCTCCTTACAGTCCTGACATATGGTAGGACAACTGTCTTCACCCAACAGCCCCTCCAGCCAGGCACCCACACCCTGATGAGCTGAACATTCTCATACAGCTCCACCTGAACCTCCGCTGTTTCGTAACATGAAACAAACTTGTTTTAAACAACTGAATGGAAACTTTGGAAAACTTCTGCCCCAGGCATGTCTCTATTGTGGGTTTTGGGTTTATAAACCCTATCCTGTCTGGCTTTCAGATTTAGATTTCTCTGGCATGGGCCTGCTGTCTACCACAGGCAAAGAAAGCACTCTTAATCTGACCTTCATCAAGTGGCTTTCTCCTGTGTCTTGAGTGGGTGTAACAGAATAATGTTCCTCCCCTGCTCCAGTGCATTCGAAGACCCTAGAACCTACATAGTGCCCATGTAAATAATACTGCATGCACCATTAAGAGATCAATCTCTCAGAAGCTCAATTTTGAGCACCTCTGAAGGGATACAGGGTGTATGTGTGACTGGCAATGGTCTCGATTGATTCTCATGAAAGACTCAAGGCCAGCAGGGCTGTTTTACAGAGTAACAGCAGCAAAGGCAAAACAGGACCACCTACCTTGCCTACTCTGAGACACCTTCATGCTCAAATTTTTGTGTATTAACTTTTCTATAGCCTGAATGAGGTAAGAGATGACACTTTCCCTGTGAGGTAAGATAGGACACTCTCCCTGTGAGGTAATTGATGGCATTCTCCCTGTTAGGTAAGAGATGGTACTCTCCCTGTTGAGGTAAGACATGGCACTCTCCCTGTGAGGTAAGAGATGGTACTCTCCCTGTGAGGTAAGAGATGGTACTCATGAGTCAAGACATGGCACACTTTATATGAGGCATATCACTTTCCCTGTGAGAATATGGTATTTTAAGAAATTAAGAGATTTACACAGGAGCCTGAACTTAAATGTACTACCATTTATCTCAAGAACAAAAATCCTAAATTATGTTCTCTAAGAACTTCCTGAGTGAACAATCCAATTAAAACCAGAAGATCATGGCATGGCAGTGTACCATGGTAACCCTAGTACCTGGCTGATGGAGGCAGGGGGATCCATAAGCTTGAGACCAGCCAGGAGTGCTTCATAAATTCAAGGCCAACCTGAGATACATAAAGAGCTCAGTCTTAAAAACAAAACACACACATGCCGAAGCTGGTTGCAGTGGCTTATTCATGCAATTCCAGCACCTGGGCAATGCAGGCAGAAAGACAGAGATGGAGGTTATCCTTGGGTACAGAGCGAGTTCCACAGCAGCCTAGGCTTACATGAGACATGTCTCAAGAATCCACAAACAAACAGAAACAACAAACAAACAAAACAAACACCCCAAATGAAAGCTAACAAACCTAGAGCTAGGCATGGATTTGAGGCTAGGGCAATTGCCAAGTATGAGACAGGACCTTGAGTTTGATGCATATCACCACCAAACGGATAAAAATACCAAACCAAGGACACTATTTTTAGGTGTAGAAGCCTATCTGACACATTTGAAATCTGCCCAGGAAACGGGCCATGGGTGTTTGAAAGTAGTGCAGATTCCACCTATGAACCTGAACTTCTCTAAAAGCTGGTGGAATGGAGGCCATAGCCCTCCATGTCTTCCTCACATATCCCACGAGGAGGGATGGAAAGGATAAGAGCCCACGGAGACCCACCGCAAACTTGACATGCTTTTGAAATCTGATGTTTGAGATTTTTCAGACAAGAACGACATTGCATTTGAACTCCATAATACATTTTCTTTGAAATAAAATAGTGTTTTCAAGCCGGGCAGTGGTGGCGCACGCCTTTAATCCCAGCACTCAGGAGGCAGAGCCAGGTGGATCTCTGTGAGTTCGAGGCCAGCCTGGGCTACCAAGTGAGTTCCAGGAGAGGCACAAAGCTACACAGAGAAACCCTGTCTCGAAAAACCAAATTAATTAATTAATTAATTAAAAAAATAGTGTTTTCTATTTCTACTTCCTATCAGCTCCTATCACTGATCCTCAGGGAAAGGAGGATCCCCTCCTCCTCCTTACAGTTCCCATCATCGGTGATGGCAAGGTGGCATAGTGCAAGGGTGGAGGGCAAGCTTCCCCCTTTCTTTGCACTTAGAGCATATTCCAGGTAAAGGAAGAAGTCCAGGCTGGTCTCAAACTCATAAAAATCCGCTGGCCTCAGCCCAAAGGAACTGAACTGTGGTTGCAGGTTTGTGAGATCAGACCTGGCTTAATGAACTGGCTTTGAGCAAATGAGGCCTCACCAAGAAGGCCTGGGCTTTTACCTCCCCACTCTCTAGGCCTCCCTTCCCCCATTCATTCCTACGCTCGGTGAAGTTTTAAAATAACAGCCCTTTGGAAAGGAACCCCAATTATCCCAGATCCATCCTGCATATTTTGCCATACCCCCCCCCCATTTTTACCATCTTAAGATGATGAAGGGAATTCTGACTCACTTTCCATCCTCATTAAATTAAACAGATTGGATCAAGCCCAAAGTACTCTCCTAAATGCTAGTTATTTTGTAGTCACTTAAAATATATGGACAAGAGAGGCTAGGGGTAGGCCAAGGTCAACTCAAAATTTAATCAGCATAACCCTTGGACTATAAATCCCGAGTGAAATTCATGCTTACACATAAAAATGTCAGGGTTAATCTGCAGACTTTAGATTTTCAATTGTAGCAATACATTTTCCCCCTAAGTAATAAAGGGATGAATGTAAAACTAACACAACAGTGTCTGTTGATAGGCGTGGATGAGACCTGTCAGTCATTGGGGACAGAAGATTGTCACTCAGCCTTAATCAAGATCCAGAGAATGCTCCACTCTTGCTCATTTTGTCTTGCTATGAAGGAAGCATTAATCCCATTATCAGATAGATGTATATCTCCTGATTGACAACATAACCTTAACCCTAACCCTAACTCTATCAAGGTAAAATGCTGCTATTTTGTTCATATAACCAAAGGTGACTATTGTGAACTCAAAGATTCCCTTTCCACATTCTTTGTGGAAAAGCACCATGTACCAGATTAATATTAACAGGAAGGGAACGCCTCTTAAGACACAGATTTTCAACCCATGCTTCATAAGCCAGAAGACTCTGTGCACCAAGCAAGTAAAAGACAACTGAATATATGGTGTGGCTTTTTCTTACCACACTGCTGACAGGAAGAACAACTTGAAAAATTAAACTTTTCTATACTGAAGATATTTTACAGAAAAATTCTTAAGTTCATGTAATAAAAATGTAAAAAGAAAATGTTTTCAGTGTGATCTACAGCTCTTAAAACACACTCTTGCTAAAAGCAAACTCTTGACATTTGACTCAGTAGTTACCCAGAGTC
Source organism: Peromyscus maniculatus bairdii (assembly GCF_049852395.1). NCBI lineage: Eukaryota > Metazoa > Chordata > Mammalia > Rodentia > Cricetidae > Peromyscus > Peromyscus maniculatus. The sequence goes on from NC_134864.1 coordinate 24,986,461, forward strand.
AGGGCAAAAGGAACCGAGTCTCCCATAGCACCCCGGCATCCTCTCTCTATGTTCTTGTAACTGTGCTGTCTTAGAGGAAACTGCCAAAGCAGAATGACAAACACAACACAAAAAAGAAAAAAAGGGGGCACTTAGTCAACCGTGACACTAGCCCCATTAAAACAAAGTCACACGAAGAAGAATGTCTCTTCATATTACTTTCTTTCTAGGTAGAAAGGGAGTCTCAAAATCCTCTGGCAAACTTGGTAAAAGACCCAGAAATGCCAATCAAATCCTGCCCCACAGTCTATGATGGCCTCTGTGGCCAAAGACTGGGCATCATCCCACCCTTTGCTATTTAATATGAAATGTACAGGGGCTGTGTAAGGCCTGGATCACCCATATTTACATGATGTTGCATCTAACAAAATTTAGTGGTCAATGATAGTTCTAATACAGTGACCATTTCCAATTGTTGGCCAGTACAAATGAAGAGTTCAGCCACTTTACTAACAAGGAAACTGAGAGGAGACACAGCCTTCTGACTTTTACTCCATTTTTTTTCAAAACACCAGATTGAAGTTTGTTTCTCACACTGAAAACAACCCCAGCATCATACAGAAATCAAGATTTAGGGGTCAACTCCAGACAGCATGTTCCCTTATTCCATTATCCACTCATGATTATTAACAGCTCAAAACAGGCCAGGTGTGGTGGCACACACCTTTAATCCAAGCCCTTGGGATAGGCAAGTAGATCCCATGAACTCAAGGTCAGCCTGGTCTATATAATGAGGCCCTGTGTCAGAACAGCGACAACATGACAACATTCAAACTAGTAAGGAACCCACTGCAATAAACTTATTAAACTGTTTACATTGATCTTAATGGCTGCTAGAAAGACAGCTTCCTTGAGAGCCAAGAGCACACATCACATCACACTTCTATGAGTGGTCTTTATCCTCTTTAGCTACTTATTTCAGGAGTAAACACACCACATTTTACTTTTTGCTCAACAGAATGATATACATGTCAGAAAAATATGGGATGGGAAGCAGGCAGGAGGTGGTTGATAGAACCCTAGCCTAGGGAACATTCCAGAATCCAATCTATCCCCTATAGTCACCGTGGTAAGCACTCTAGGCAGGGATGTTACTTAAAAAATAAATAAATAAAAGTAGAGACTAGAGAGATGGTTCAGCAGTTAAGAGCACCAGCTGCTCCTCTAGAGGACCTTGTTTTATTCCCAGCACCCAAAGGCAGCTAACAACCATCTGTAACTCCAATTCCGGGGGATCCAATGCCTTCTTCAGGCATCCACAGGTACTGCACACACATGGTACATATACATGTCTGCAGGTAAAACACTCATGCACAGAAAATAAAACTAAAACTAAAAAAAAAAAGTAGTTTGGAATTTAGTATAGGCCTTCAAAGACATTATTCCTCTATAAACTACGTCATTCCATTAGAAAATAATCGCTGGTACCCAAGGGTCTTTTATTTTTCCAGTCCCGAGAGACAGGCTATGAGAAGTTTAATGATATATACAATATGCTTCTTATAAAAATACAACCTAAAACTATTTCTATATTGTTTCTACACACACAGCAAATGCAGTTAACAATCTCCTTTGGTACAGCTGCTCATGAGTCTACAGACCAAACTCTTGAAAAGACTTCAGTAACTGCTTTATCTCAGGACATGTTCTTCAAGGGGATTAGCAGGGCTCCACCCCACTTCCCACTCTCGCTTTTTGACCACGATGAGTTGAACAGGTTTCCTACATCATTAGTTCCCGTCATTATTTACTTAGCTATCACAGGTCCAAAGCAACAAGACCAAGTGTCTATATGTTCTGAAAGCTAGAGCAATCCTTCCCTCCTCATTAGGTGATTATCTTAGGTAGTTTGCAACAGTAATGAACAGTGACAAGAAATTGATACTTTCAAAGAATCCTGGGGAGAGGGGAGTGTAATGGTAAGGAATGAAGCAGAGCGAGAGGAATGAGAGGGATTTCAGAAGTGGTGACTGTGGAAGGAAGGCATCATGGCCCCTGTAAAGACCGATACGTAGATAATGAAATAAACAGTTATGGCTTCTGACAAAGAATAAGAGAATTCTAATTGTATCATATAGCAAAATATAATTGAGACACCTCTGCAACTGAGGATGGCGATCCATGCACAGGGGACTCCGGACAAAGTGTCATCAGCAATCCCAAGTGAGCAATCCTCACACACGAGAGCCTCACATGTAACACTGCAGCATCTTGGTTCTGTGGGGAAGAACTGGTCATTTGATAAAGACCACCAATACATACTCGGCTCCTGGACCATTTCAGCCATAAAAGCAAAGAAAAAGTCATTCAACCCTGTGTCTACAGTAATCTCATCACCAAACTCTACAGCAGTTAACAGTTTTCCAACCTGCCACTACTTTCCATGAATGCGAAATGCTGTTCTGGTGGATTATCATCTGTGTGGGCCAAAGTTAGATCTGTTGCCAAGTGATACCTCACATTCTATCAACAGTAACTTCTAGAGGAACTCAAGAGAGACATGTAGAGAAGACTGTGAAGATGGAAGAAATCTACAGCCAAATAACCTGAGACTCGGCGTGGTTGGGGCAGGAAAAAAGAACGTGGGGAAACTCAGAATATTTGACCATCAACAAACAGAAACTTCTTTATACTGAAAATGACAATAAACATGTAGAAGGGTAAGGAGACTGGAGGAAAAAGTTATGATGAAATGGAAACAGCATGTACGCAGGTAAAGACACTCAGATTCAGGACGCGTGGCTGAACACCATCTCCAGCCTTCCTTCTGGAAGCCCAGGTTTTTGACAGGCAGTGAAGGTGGCACTTCAGACAGTGGGGCACTTGGACCTTGGGTTCCAGGGTCACCAGCTACAACAGGACAACCAAGGGATCTTATCAGTTCTACACACAAGAAGAGGGCTTGGTCCTTGACCCACATCTGGGAACTGTCCAGAAACAGAAGTCTTCACTGAAAGTTTATGTGGAAGACTATTTGTTCCAGCTTGTTAGTAAAAGGAGAACTGAGTATCTGCTCATCATCAAGGGGCAAGGTGAGCAGATCCTAATATACCCAACAGATGGACAGACAGCTAAGCAGTACAATGACCAACTTGGATGTATATTGGCTTGGTCACTGCATGGCATATTATAAGTGGGAAATGTCTCAGAGAGCTATGCCAGTAAAGAAGAATGAAAAGCTTCCCTCTGTGTATACATTTTCACATTCATGGAAAGCTGTGGCAGGTTTGAAAATTATTCTGGTATAGACTTTGGTGATGGTGTTAGTGTAGACACAGGGTGAACTTTACCCTAACTGATCCCTCCCCTCCTTGGGTCACTGTTAAGACCAGCAGCCTATTGAATGTTTAGCATGAAGAAGGCAAAGAACAGGTGTGGTCAGTGGGCCAGGATGGACAGAAACAGTTTGAAATTTCCCCTAATTTAGATAAAACAGACTAAGGTAGAAACCTAACCACAACTACTATTTATTGAAGGTTTACTAGATATTCAATTTGCATATTGAATCCTGACACCAGCTTCATGAGCAGAGACCAGTATGACTCCCACATCCCAAACTGGTGAGCTGCTGGGATACTAGATCCCTTCCCAAGGTCACTCTGCTGTTGGGTGACAGGGCTGGGATTCGAACTGGAGCAGTTTGGTTCTGAAGCCCAATGGCTGCCCCTGCTAGCCACAGATGTTCTGAGCCAGCCCAGCACACTGCTCCAAGGCACTTCTGAAGGCTTATGGTCTGGTAGATGTTGTGGGTTTATGGGCTGAGTGACCAGAGGTTCTTGTTTCTACAATGTGCCAGGTGACCTTCTTCTCTACACCAAATTTCAAATCACCACTTCACTGAGAGGGCCCAGTTTCCTCTCCCAGCTTAGTGCCAGTGTTTGCCTGGGGTTAAAATCTGTGAACTAGGGATCTGGGCTGGATACTTGGCCTCAGCTGTAAAGACAGCAACAAACTTGGGCTTTAGAGAGAGAGTTTTGGGTTTCAGAGCCTGATTATGCTCGAAATTTGATAAGGACACACTCATCAGCATCATTTCCAGGAACTTCCTCAGTCTTACAGGTCTTGTATTTCACTGGTGTTTTGTGTTGTTCTTTGGGAAAAGCTGTCCTCATACAGGACCCAATAGCTGCCACGCCCCTGGATCAGAAGGAAGGTCTAAAGTTCCAAGGTTCCCAGAGATAATGTGCCAGGAAAGAAAAGGAAGGTGGACCAGGTGACCTCAGAGTGTTGGTGCATACCCTGGGAACTGAGAGCAGGCTTGGAAGTCTACCCCAAGAGACATGTGGTGATCAGCAGGAGGCACCTAGTTTGGGCTGAGCATAAGGGAGTCCACAGCATGAATCGGTCTGCCATTTCTCCAGCTGGAGTTAAAAATGCAGAGGGAGCAGGTGATGGTAGTTCCTCGGGGTTGTGGAAAAGTGTGAAGGGCAGTAGAAGGCCAAGGTGGCAGGAAGTCTAGGTGGCTAGAGGAGCAGTGAGAACCTGAGGGAAAAGGCTGACAGTGTCAGTCGTGGGTGAGAACCAAGTGAGGCCTGGCAGGAGCCTGAAGGACCCGAGGCATCCATTCACAAAGCCTGGGGTCAAGTCCAAGTTCCTGACTTGACTGCCTCCAGGGGTGGGGGGTGGGGGTGCTTCTGGAGTCTGTGCCTGTGAGTGTCATCCCCTTGAGCTTCTGAGTCCCAGCGTAAGATGTGGCGGTATTTCTCCCTCGTGAGGTTATAGGAAGGCATTGGTGAACAATGCTGGTGGAAGGTTCCAGCTCTACATCACAGCACAAGAGTTTCTCCTTAGTAAACACCTAATTCAGTGGCTATGAGTCTCAAACTTGGGGTGTTTTGTTTCATTTTGTTTAAAATATTTGTACTGATTTGAAGAGCCAAATCCAAGATAGCTTTTCTCTATACAGACGAGTTTCCTCTCCGACCAAACTCAAGCGGAGCTTTTGTGGGCCTTCTTCTCTACTGGGTCTCCACCACGGTGTACAAAGGTTTGAGTCAGTGCCATCTGGGTTCCCAATAGCTTAAGCCCCTTAACATGCCTGCCTGAGAAAAGGCAAGGCTTCCAGAAGGATTTAATTTCTTTCTCCCAATACCCCAGGACAGAGCCTGAGGGGTAGCAATCCAATTGGGTCTAGTCAACAAATTCAGATGGGTTTCTCATGGACCAACCTGTCTCCAGGCCTTTCTCAATCTCCTACTCCTCATAGTCCCCCACCCCACCACCTTTCCTTGTTTCATTGATCTCTTTAAGGGCTAGTCACCTTGCAAATCAGAACATCTGTAGCCACTGGATAAAAATCTATCTTCGCTGCTCTAACAACCGGCCGTGTTTAGTCTTTGACTTTACACGTGAGCCCCATACAGGTTTCAGAACTTGAGACTGTGTGGAAGTAACTACCGTCTAGTTCGTGCTCTTATGCCCCTTCTCTTCTGATTACTAACCTTCACTGCCAACTTGACCGGACTTATACCCAGCCAAGAATCAACTTGGTCTGTCTCAGGGTGGTTCTGATAAAGATTTAAGGATAGTACCATGCCGTGGACCAGGTCCCAGGGTGAAGGAGGAGGAGAAGGGAGCTGAGCACCAGCATTACCCACTGTGGTGCCTGACTGCAGATGCAATGGGACCAGAACCTTCCGCACCTGCCTCCATGACTCCTTCACTGTGAGGGGCGGGACCCTCACATCATCAGTCAAAGCAGACTCTTGCTAAAGTCAGGTGTTTCTCACACAGTGAGAGAAGTTACTAGAACAAAAATCCTCTCTCCCTCCCACACTGCTGTCCTATGTTTCCACACACATCTCATTTGTCCTCTGGCCCCAGAAGTCATTTTGTTTGGAAGTATTTTAGGCCACAGGCCTTACTGTATTAGATGTATGAACAAAGCAAATGGATGATAAAAATTTGCTCAAGGAAATCATTTTCCACAGCACCTCAGAGTTGTGTAGGTAATTAAATCATAAATCAAATCTTCATATAAACAGTCTAACCATATTAGTTAATTAATTCTAAGTTCTTACAGAAAATTTCTAGCATGTTTAATTTTCTGTATTCTTCCAAACACAGTTCTATATTCCTAGGGTTTATAACCCACCAGTAGAAGATGAATTTAATTTAATAGATTAAAAGAATAAACCAGGAAGAATAGAATGTAAATGCCTCTGCCTGTATCTTAGGTAGTGAGTGGCATTGGAAAAATAGTTTCTATTCATTTCAACTAAACTTGTGAGTGTGTGTATGTATGTGGCTGTGAGTGTGTATGTGTGTGTATATACATGTGTGTGAGTGTGTATGTATATAGCTATGAGTGTGTATGTGTATGGCTGTGAGTATGTATGTGTGTGAGTGTGTGTATGTATGTAATTGTGTGTGGCTGGGTGTATGTGCATATGTATGTGGCTGTGAAGTGTATGTAAGTGTATGTGTGTGTATGTATGTGGCTATGAATGTGTGTGTTTGTGTGTGTATGTATGTATGTGATTGTGAGTGTATATATATGTGTGTGTGCATATATGTGGCTGTGTGCGTGTATGTGACTGCAAGTGTGTGTATGTGTGTATGTACAAGTGTACTGGCTGATGACATGTTCTTAGGGCTGAGGACAGAGGCTTAAGATACTCTCCTTAGTGCAACGCCACAATTGTTTATGGCACACCATCCAAGTCGATAATCCCAGCCCCCTTTCTGGATGGTCCTGGTCTCTGTGTCACTCACTCAATATGTCCAATCAAGGAGCAAGATTAATGTCCCCAGCCCAGTGCCCAGTGCTGGGGTCAGGACACTAACAGGTTTGTTTCCTCTGGTGTTACATGAGCAAGACGGCCCTGCATAAACCAAGGCATATCTGACCTGCTATGCACACTGGTACAGTAAGACCCAAGGGTCAGAGGCTGCGTCCTCGTGAGAGCTTCCCAGTAGGCTTTCAGCACTGACCGGGATGTCTAGGGGTACAATGTCAGCATGGTAGAGTAAAATGGACAACAGGGAGCCGGAAGGCGCTTCAGAGGGCAACTGTCCGCTGTGGTTTGTTGGCTTCACGAAGAGTCAGGACTGACAGAGTGAACAGAACAATTGTTCACAGATAGGAAAATTAGAGTGACGGCTTCCTGAGCATTCACTGCTAAGCCGTTAACCTCACAGGAGGTAGCAGAAACGTGTGTCCCCTGACCTGCCATCTAACTGTAGTCTCACTCTTGCTTCCTGACCTGCAGGAGGCTCATGTTCCGTTCACAAATGTATGCGTAGGAATATATTTTGTTGCTACTAATACAACAAACCCTGGTGCCAAGATGCCCGGGCAAACACATAAAGTACGACTAAGTGTGTGGAACCATCCTGGGCTGCTGGGGGATGTCTTTCCATATGCTGTGAATATATGTTGTTCTCATTGTTTAATAAATAAGCTGCTTTGGCCTATGGCAAGGCAGCTTAGAGGCAGGCAGGAAGTCCAAGAAGAGAGACAGGAAGGAGAAAGATGGAGTCTATGTTTACTTGGGTCCAAGCATCTGCAGGATTATGGGTGAGAGAGATTTGTCTGGACTGCAAGGGGTCAGGCAGGCCCGGAGAAACTTCTGGCTACATTTGGCTGCCCAATGTGGAGCAAGGAGTTTGCACCCCAAACCTGAGAGAATTGAAAAAAGGGTTCTAAAATGGAGCCAAGAGCAGCTTCCTAGTTGTGTGTCTCAGGCAAGTAGTGGGCTACAGTATGGCGGGTTCCCACTGCCGTGCACAGAGGTGTCTCCAAGCCATACAGCACACTGCGTGGTGGACTTAGCCTTTGCTAGTACAGACAAAACAAAACAAAACAAACAAACAAACAAAAAAGGTTTCTGGGCTACATGCTCTTTGATAGAGGCATAGACCTATCGCCTCCCAGAGTCAGTGGAGAGCATGGCTCCCAGAGCTGGTGGTGAATTACCGCCACCATGTTGGGAACCTGAAGTGGGCAGAGTCAGCAGCCAAGGCTGCTGGTTCAGTCCTGGCCATGCTGCATTTTAAAGCAACAGAATCACAAAAAGACAGATTCAAATGGAATAAACCTCCAAACGCTTTACATTATATGTAAAAATGTACACAGGCTTGGAAGAGAGAGGAAAAGAGGGTAGACAGTTATATACAGAAGTAGATAATTTTAAAAAATAAAGTCTTTTAAGAGATAGTAAAAGTAATATAAAAATAAGCCACATAAGATAGAAATCACACAAAGAATTTGGATACTGCATAGTATTATACTGTTTTTGAGATTTTTAACTGGAGAGAAACATTTGATTGTAAAAGCTGCTGAGTTAAACCAATATGTATATTTTAAAGGTATCTTAACTTCAAAATGTATGTCTAAGAATAGATTGCTTTGGAAAAGAGGTTCTGCTTTTGTTTCCACAGAAGATGAGAAGCTGTGGATTGCATCCGGGCTAATATGGCTTGATCAGCCAAGACCCTCTGAAAGGTCTCCAATGACACCATGGCCTAGATGACCCAACATCCAGAATCAGCTTCAAAGCAACTGGCTGACACCATCTATCCTCACAGACTACAGGCAAGATTTAACTATAATTCTTAATTTTCTCAAGATCCCCATAAGATGGCTAGTGCCCCCAACAGTAGTGTGAAAAGCTGTGCCCAAATTCCCAAAATATTGTTTATAAATGTTTATTTTTATTTAAAAGGGGTTAATTATAAATGCAATCTCTTTCTAAGAAAGAAAAGGGGATAGTATAGATATGATAGGATAAAAGGGTAGATTATTGAATCTACTTTTAAAGAACAACAACTTGTTGCTATGGATTTTAGTTTATTGATACAAATTTAAAGTTAATTTTGTTATACTGTATGTATATTTCTACTCTTGTTTAAGGTATTATGCTTGTATAGCTCATTTAAAATTGTAGTATATAATTAAGAAAGAGATTAATATTTAGTCATCTATGATAATCAAATTTATAGTCATAATAATTAAATTTTTTAGATATAGAAAGATACACTTCAATTAGGTAGGTAATCTTCAAACACTTCAAAGACCTCCAGAATATGACATTTAAAATGTTTTAAAAACTTAGATTTTTCTGGACAATGAGACATGTCTGCTCTTGGCAGTACCTATTTACTTCAAAGAAGATGATGGGTATCAAAAAAAAAAAAAACTCCTTATGCAGTTTGCTTTCTTTATTGCAAAAGTTAGCCATTTGGTCAAGAAACTATTCTTGCCTGGACTGCTTGACATAATGTTCTATCGACTGGATATGCAGGACCCATGGAAAAATGAACACTAAATTTAGCCAAAACAAGGCAAGATCAGGTTTCTGCTTCATTGAGGAGACTGCCAGAAAATCTGTAGGACACAGGGAGAAGCAACTAAGAAACTCTAGGCCTATAGGCTGAAGATGGATGCCCCAATGTTGCAAAGGAACTTTGGGTGACTGTCCAGGCAGCCAGCTGTCTCTGTTACTCTAGATTCTTGGAAGTTGCTTACAATGCACTTCCTATTTACTTAGGTAATATATCCTTCTGGGATCTTTGATAGAGTTGAAGACTAGATAATTATCATTATAGTTTTCCTTAGTCATGATGAAAGATAATTAGATATGAAACCTTAGACTCACAAATATAGGATAGATAAAATATTTTCTTTAATTTTGCCAAGTAGAAATAGACTAGATATTGTAACTGTAATTCTTATTTGATAACTATTCTATTATATATAATTTTACTATATTAAAGCTAAAACCTTCCTTTTCTATTAGATAGAAAAGGGGAAATGATGGTGGATGTTTTTCTGTAAGCTGTGAATATGTGTTGTTCCCATTGGTTAATAAATAATCTGCTTTGGCCTATGGCAAGGCAGCTTAGAGGCAGGCAGGAAATCCAAGAAGAGAAACAGGAAGGAGAAAGACAGAGTCTAGAGAGACACCAGCAATGCCAGGAGAAGCAAGATGTAAAAGTACCAGTAAGCCATGGCTACATGGCAACTTATAGGTAAATAGAAATGGATTAAGTTACAAGAGCTAGCTAGCAAGAAGCCATAGGCCATACAGTTTGTAAGTAATATTAAGCCTCTGAGTGATTGATTATTTTATAAGCGGCTAGGGGGCTGTGGGACCGGGTGGGACGAGAGAAACTGTCTGACTACAGTTGGCACCTTGAAGGGCTCCATACCTGTCATAAAATGATTGAATGAAGCCTTGGGCTTGGGAATAAATCTACAGGAAAACTTAGTGTGGCTACTGGCGAAGTCTGATAGCTGTTACAAATGGGAAATGAATCATCAGTGAGATACATTTCTGGATAAGCCAAATCGCCATTAGATCAGCAACAAATACAGAGTAGTTTTTGTTTTCTTCCTGGTTTTTGAGCTATCCTGACCCACTATTGCTTTAAATCTTCATGAAGTAAACGATGTAGGCAGTCTACCTGCAGCCACGAGAGGAAGGGTGGCCGGACACTGCAGTGATGTGTGTCCTTCCTACCACAATTCATGATAACAGGCACTACTTCTGAGAGTGGCTTTGTCGGGTGTCCTGTTAATCACAGATTTCCCAGAGGGAGCTCTGCTGTGCAATGTCACTGACTTCATGGTTAGTAAATGCCATGTTTCACTGGATGGTGGAAGAGTGCAGGAAAGATAGAGAATGGGGTGACATAACTGGGTTTCCCTTTTAGTTTGGAGTCAACTCATTCTTAATGACTTGCATACAAGGCTGGTGCCTAGTCATATGTCGCAGGGAAAGGAGGTTCGATTTCCTCGGGGATTCCAGATAGCTCTCTGTTTGACATCTAACTGGAACCACCCTAGTCAATCCCTAAATGTAAGGGCTGGAGAGGAGAGGAGCCATGCTAAGAAAGATGCTGTCTGTCCTTCAGTTACTTGATTGGTGGGAGGGGCACATCAGAAGAGTTGGAGAAGGGAGAGTCTTACTAAGCAGAACTTGAGTGGGTAAGAGAAATAGTCTTAAAAGCAACCTGAAAGAAAGAGAAATGCCCAATAAGCATAGAGCTCTTGGGCTCTAGAACAGAAAGCTGAAAATACATTTAGACTTCTAATACAGAAAAAGGCAGAATTAGTCTACATATCTTTATCTTATCAACCAATATTTTTCTTGAATATCAGCTGCTTGATGTTTTCAAAATACAACCACCTAGGCAGTTGTAATTTCTCATCATGAGTTAAGTGCAGCATGTTTCTTCAATAAATGTTACTGATTCTTCTGGATCTATAGAAACAAATACTGAAGTAGAAATTAGATGAGGAGTCGCTGTGAGTTTCCTAGTCAGCTTTAGTAATACCTGCACACAAACAATAGCCTACAGTATCTGGGCCCTTTGAAAACAGATGGTGGAGTCCTGACCACATACATGACTTGATTAGCAATCTTGACCATGACTTGCATTGTTGCAGGGTGAAGCATTCTAGAACTCACTAAGCACTCACCTTCATCTGGAGTAATTTACTGGACTTTTCTATATCATCATACAGGGATACTCACTTGAATTTGGAGCTAGTGAGTGTGAACAAGCTACTTCCTTATGCTAGAGGTAAGCACCAGGTTGGGATCCAGGACTCTAAGCCATTCAAAGTTTCTTCAACTTTGCTGAATTATTTAGCACACTTCACTTGCAGATGTGACCCTGTTCTATATAAGTGCTTTGCTTTGCAACAAGGATGGAAAGAATGCAATCAGCTCAGCAACAATGGCACATCCACAAAGGACTGCTTGAATGGCATCCTTAAACAGCTTCAGGGTGGCTCTGCTTTATAATGCTGGCAGATGAGATTGCGTATTGCTAACGTATGTGCAAACTCAATCCCGAAAGATGAAAAAAATAAGCCTTTCTAGCTCTCATCTCAGTGCCTTTTTAAATTAATTTGGAAAAATGGGAATACTTTTTTTTCCCAGTGTTTTCCTTGAAATCCTATCAACTGATGTCACTGCTATTCCAAGTCCAGCAAATTTCATTTCTATTTAACATTAGGATAGAAAGGAACATACCAACAGACCAAACACACAATGGAAGCATGCAGTAGGGTTGGACTTAATGCATGGGTATAAATGTGCACACAGAAGAGGCCAAGCATGTCACTTAAGTTAATGCGAGCAAAGGTCTGCACCAAGGGTCTAGAACATTCTAAAACAGGCCTTAAGCAAAGGAGGAAATGTAGAGGGGAAAGGAAGCTGAGAAGAATGAGCAGGAAATGGGCAAGATGACTCATCTATACTTGAACATCTGACCTGTTAGTTGGCCGTCGCCTGCAGCAGGGGCGATGCGAATGTATGGTGTTGTAAGCTGAGTCACGATTATCGCAGCTAAGGCAAAGGAGGATTCCCAGGTCAGCATGCATGAGGGAAAAAAAAGCCAGACTGAAGCTAGGCTAGCAAGAAGAATTCCCATCAGTATAGCAAACCATCTCAACTTTGTTCCGAAAACAGCGAAAAAGAAAAGAGAAAGAAAGAAAGAAAAAAAAAAAACCACGCACACACACAGAGCAAGGTTTTCATCTTCTGAATTCTCTTCTTTTAAGCCGTGTGGTCGGCTTAAGTGATGCTTTGCCTGAGACCCTGGATAGATCAACCGAAGAGAAAAAAAAGTAAGGCCACACCCCCCTCTCCACTCCGAAATGTGCATTCTGCACTGAACGGAAGGCTGACGGTTGAATCCAGTCCAAACTGACTATGGTGAGAGAGTTCCTTGCTAACCCTTCTGGCTCTTTCAATCTTATTAGGTCACTTAAAACTAGGTGGCTGTGCCACAGTGTTCCCCCTTGCCCTATAACCACCGTTGTATAGAAACCCACATTCTTTAACAAAACACGTTTTTATGTCATTTCTCGGACAACCAAGTTTCACGTAGCTTTCTATGAGGACCCCTTTTTACCATCCCCCTCCCCAAGGAATAAAATCACCTGTCTCAAGGACACAATAAAGTTCCCACTTGCCTTTGCTGTCACTGTCACAGTTAATATGTGCCCAAAGAAATACTTAAGATTTTTGAAGTGGACCACGCTGGCCTCTTGGTGTGCCTACACAGCTTAGCAGTTGTGTTTAAGCAGTTAACATTTATGACACACAGATATTGAAGAAAAAAAAATAGAAAATTAAAACATCAGTTGTAACATGATACAGCTGGAAAATGATGCAGGGAAAAAATATTGGAAAATTAAGAATAGGCTTGCATGAAAGATTACTAATTTACATGGAGCAGCTTGGGTACTATCAGAAATGTGACAGCGAATAAGGGAAATAGATCATCCACCATCTGCAGACAATTAAACCCCAAACTGCGGCTGCATAATATTTCCAGCTATCCCTCTGTACCACTCAAATGGCGCTGCTCCTTACAGCTAGACGACTATAGTGACTGAGCTGGGACAAGGCTGGAGAGCTGTTCTCACACCACCAGGGACTGCATTCTAGCTGCACCCTCTGAGATGAACAAACTATTGGGTCACAGTTTCTCAAAGCATTCCCAAGATCATTTCCCGGGCCTGACCCATGCAGCATCTTGGAAGATAGCTGTAGGTAGTTGCATACTCTAAAATGCTATTTCTGGGTCTTCTAGCAACACTGGCACCAGTTCTGGGTGCTAGATACTTGGCGTTTTTGTTTGGGCATAGACCACTGGTACACTTCTCATACATTTTGGATTACTTATAGGAACATCTGACCTGCTCTATGTTTGTTAAAAGAAAAGATGATTTAACAGAACACTTATCTATTATCAAAAAAGTGACTCCTAAGAAACAAATACACTTGGAAGTAGCTGTGAACAGCAGATATTCGTAATTCAAGAAGAATTAAAACTATAATCTGACACAAGGCCCATTTATGCAAAATGTACATTATGAGCACTGGGGAATAGCTCTCTGGTCTGTTTCCTGATTTGTAGAGTATATTTGTGATTGCTGGATTTAGTTCAGTAAAAGCATCTGACTGCTCTCAGTAGGATTAGCACTTGCTTTGACAAGTTTTATCAGAACACAGCCAAATTCAATTATTCAGGCGTCACCTGCGGCCACTCTTTCCACCAAGACAGAGCTGAGACTACTTGTGACAGAAAAGTCACATTCTGTGAAACCTAAAAAATATTTATTCTTGATTAGTTAGCTACTCAATAATTAATATTTTAATTTATCTTCAGTGTTGGAGATTAACTCAGAGTCTAGCAAGTGCAAAGAAAGTATTCTATTCTTGAGTTATATAAGTCCCAGCCTAAAATCTGTATTATCTGGTCTTGGATCCTAAAAGCTTTCTGACTCCACCTTAACATACCAGTAAGATTAATTTACAAAAGAGATTATTATTAAATTTGGCAAAATTAAGCCAGAAATTGCAATCCAATCCTTTGAAGAGAAACACTAGATGGTTATTGTGGGCTCTGCTGAAGGTGTGGATGTGCACAGGGACATAGAGACAACAAAGGCTTAGGTCTCTGAAGAGCCACTGAGGTCGCATGCAAAGTGACCTGGAATTTGCTGGACCGCTGCTTCTCATACTTCACTTTCTATGACTTATGAAGAATGAGTATGGAGACTGAGGAATTTGGGACACATGGGATTGTTGAGCTTCTTATCTTTTAGAACCTTTCAGGGGTTAAGACACTCCTGATTTATATTACGAAGACAATTTTAGATCAAGAAATGAAAATATTTCTTCACAAAATGCTGAATGTTGCAAGTGCTAAACCCATAGCCTGAGCCCGAACAATGGTGGATTAGCAGATGCAAGTGCCCTGCTCTATCTTTTGTTTGCTCCTGAAATGAATGTGAGTAATTAAAAAGAATCTTAATTAGCTTTACATCTCAACAGACATTCTTCTGGGTTCTTTTTATCAGCACACTTCCATTCTGTAGCATGATGGCCTAGAAAGGATGGCATTTCTCTGAACAAAAGAATGAAAAGAAAAAGAGTGTTGGAGAAACTTCTCCAACAGCCTAGTGATTTAAAAAAAAAAGAAAAAGAATAAGAAAACATTCACATTTCTGAATACAGTTGGAAACTGTATCAAAACAATAGAAATCCTTCAGTTTTCTCAAGGTCTCCCAGCAAAGCACATTCACATTCGGTATAAATTCAGGTCAAACAAAGCACCAAACTTACAAACAGCGAGGCATTTCCCTCATAGAACATTCACCTTAAAAACTGAATCTCAGAATAATAATTCGTTCTCCTCACGTCTAAGGGTGACAGCCTGACTTCTCTAGCTGCTTAGGAAAGAATTTAGCATGTGTTTGCCTATGCAGACTTGGCTTTGATTCCTAGCTGCCCTGTTGTTAGCGAGGGCACTGCAAGGAGAGGAAAAAGTTAACATTTATGACCTTCCCCATGCATCAAAGCCCAATTCCTAAGAAATCTCTAAACTCTTACCAGCTCAAAATCCTCACAAATTGCTATGTCTGTGTGTCTAGACTTCAGAGATTACAGACTACTCTATAGGCAACACACAGAAGGCAGCAGATAATTCTTAAAAGAAGTAGAAAACAGCAAAGCTCCAATGACCATATCATCGAGGAGAGACATAACTGCATTCCAGTATGGAAAATTTCATCTTATGGAAGATTAATATGTGCAGCTTAAGCTGGACGTTGCATCAATTAGAATGAATATGCCTCATTTAACTCAGAAGAACAATTTATTTATAAGATAGACTTTGATTTTTAAGTGTGCTTTGTCAGTTCAGGGCTGTTCATCTACAAACTCTTCTAAAGTTATGTGGGAAGGTCTAGGTTCTAACAGTTATTGTTCTTATAAAGGAGCGTACAGTACAGAAAAGTTAAAGAAAGCACATACATTATAGTTATTCAGATGTGAATCAAATGAGATTCAAAAGAACTGAACTAATAAAAATTTGAGTATGATTTATAAAACATAATAAACATTTGGAGAAATAAAGATAGTTAGAAACTCTCCTATCATCCCATGGTACATTCTGGAATTGGCAGGGTTATATGCAAATGTGGTGCAGATCCTGTTACCTGGCACCTTCTTCTAATTCAAGAGAGGAGAGTCTGTAATGCATTTATCTATAATCAACAATCAAACTAAGGTCATACCAACACAACTCTTCCCTGGATCCACAAAGTAAAGGAAGAGGCATAAAAATATGTGCAACTGTCTAAACAGGGGTGTCTGTGGTAACACACCTTAGCTTTTGTTTTCCCTGTGTCTGATTTTTATAAGTCTTTATATCTGAGATGATGAATGTCAAAATACATCTTCGGAACATGATTAAAATAATCACAGCATTAAACTTATAAATAGTATGAAATCTAGTCTTAAGAGACACCCCCTCTTACTCGACATTACAAACTAGCTCTTTGGGAAAACAAATCCACCTCCAGACCTCCTCCATGAAGACACTTGTCAGCAGTGGTTTCCTGGGAGCCTGAAGTTCTCTGTACACTCACAAGCTCACTGAGGAAAGCAGCGTGAACCATCCCATCAGCAATGTGTGGGAAAGCACACTTGTGGGGTTAGAACTCTTAAATTTCAAACATCTTTATCCCATGACACTAAAGTTATCAGATCCACCGACTTCTCTGTTTTGACCCTAACAGTTCAGATGGAACCCTGGGCTACAAAAGGATATTTTAGTGTAAAGAAGGGAAATGGTTCTCCTTGTGAAAGAGCTGACTCATCAGTTTGGGTCCCGGAAGGGAGTTACTGAAGTCATGCTGGCAGGTCTTGAAGTAACATAAAACCATGCCATGCGCCTGGAGGGAGACTGTCTCCTGAGGTGTGTACTGGACTGTGCTTTCAGGAGACAGAAGTGATATGTCAGACAGTGAATAGTAAACTGTGTTTTCCCCTTTCCCCCCGTAAAGACATTTGGATAGAGTTTGCTGCTGTGTAAATGTTTGCAAATGACTCAGAAAATATGAGTGGGGAATATTTAGCCAATCAGGTCATCTGATTGCCTAATCACCCTTTGGTGAATTGAAAAACAAATTACAATATTGATGAAATCTAGCTGATGGGAGAAAATGATCCAAATCACCATCTAATTCAATCTATTGTGAAGACAGCAAACTTGTCAGGTTTCCATATTTCCTAGGATGTTGCTTATATAATTGTTTAATGATGTGAATGAACACATTAGATTGGGCAGTGACCCAATTCTGGTAAAGAGAAGGTCAGACGATGACATTTTTATTCAAGTACCATCCATCAGATCTCTGCTGGGTGGAAAACTAGCAGGGCATTGGAAGAGGTTCTAGGGAAGGAACCTAGAAGCTGCAGGTCAACCCTTCACACAGTTAGAGGCGTGGTCCCCGTCAGTCAGTTCACCTCCATCCAAGCCCACACATTCTTCACCTTAATTATTCGAGAAGCAATTGCCTCTGTTTTCTACTTGATACAATGGTAATGAAATGGCTGAGAGGGAATATTCAAAAGGTCTTGTGAAAGGTGTGACCGTGACTGTGAACACAAGGTATTATAGATTGCCACCTGAAATGGATTTACTTTTTCAGACCACAAGGCTAAGTGGAACATAATAATGTGGTTCTCCAGAGGACTCCTCTTGAGCAGGGGCTACATACCTTAGAGTATGGTGGCTGCCTGATTCAAGGGCCTTGCAATACTATGGTAAATTATCTGCTGAAAGCATATGGCAGTTGCCAGGATATACTGAAAACCATAATTTCATTTACTACTAATCTATTATAGTGTCAATCAGGTAAGACACCATAAAAAAATAAAGTCCCTAAAAAAAAACTCTATAAACAGATTGGTGGGAATAGAAACCACAGACCCCTGTGGACAAACAAAATACCAATGGGGAGCTGAGCCTTTTACCTAAATCTTGTTACATCATGTGCAAGCAGGAAGCATTGGTTAACTCTAGATTGGCCATGGGTGTTCACAAAATAAGAATGCATGAAGAGTAGGAAAATATTCAGGAACATCTCAGCATATTCGAACTGTCTCCTAAGGTTGGACAATGTTAGTATCACGGTACTTTTATCCAAAGAACTCATCCACTGTGACCTGATTAGATCTGAATCCACAGGCCCAAGGGCACCTTCTTCTCTTCATGTCTAACGAAATCATCCAAACCTCTTTATCGCCCTCCTGGTTCCTCTGGTGGTCTGAAAGAGTGTGCTTGATGACAAGTGTTAATGTATAAGGCCTCATTTGAGTACAGCGTTTGTATGTCTCGGAGTATGTTCCCAGACACTCCTGTATATGGTGGCTGGAACATGAGGCTGAAGAGCCCCTGCCACACAAGTGCCAGGACACATGTCTGAGCCTTCTTCAGGAGGCTGGCTGTGAGGAATGTGTGCTGGGGAGGAGCTCTAGCCACAATCAGGACCAAGAAACAGAAGACCCACTGTGACATCCTCTGGCTCCTGGGTTCATCAGCGAACACAGCCCAGGCCTTACAAGGACATTACAACCACGTCACTAAAAAGTGGGTGTCATGGCAGGAGCAGCAGCCTGAACCTATAGCCTCAGCTACTCGGGAGGGCCGCTTGAGCCTAGGTGCTTGGATCTAGTCTGGGCATCATGGTGATGATCCATCTAAAAAAAGGTGTGTGTGTGTGGTATTTTGCTCCTTTACATATGAAGATTCACTGCATATATATCTACCAGTTACCATATGCTTAAATTTAAAACATGTATATTGACATCACAGAAAATTAATATTCTTAAAATTACTTTAATAAAGATAACCATTGAAAACTACTTGGGCTCTAGCAGTATAACTTATTTTAAAAGGTATCTACATGAAGCGGTATCAATTACCATAGGATCCTAATGCCTACATGCATGCATGTATGTGCATACTTGATACACATGCATAAACTTATTTTAGTAAAGTTCTCAATATATTTTCAGATGTTTTCAAACAGTACAAAATCAACTTCAGGAACACAAACAAGTAGACTATCTCAAAGTTTCAACCTACCTTTTGTGGCCACTCGGACACAGTCAATTTTGGTTTCCTGTATCAAATGAAGAGGGAGAAATTATTATCCAGATTGTATTTAAATCAAGGGAAATGTAGTTCAGTCAGTGAGCTCTACTAAGGAAACATCTCACCATGTCAAGTGTGGATTTTTCTCACTGAGGTATGACCACATATGCTTTCTGCTATGAGGATTGAGGCAGTAGACATTCTGGGCCACAAAGGGAGAAGTGATGCTTTCAATCTCTCTACCTGGTTGCCCTTGACATCCCAGCCCTGCCCCTGCTCCCTGCGCATCCCAGACATCATTGCCTCACACTGGCAAAGGTCAGTGGCCATGAGACCTGGACCTAAGCTGTGAAGCAGCGAGCGTGGGTCGGAAGCCAGAAGCATTGCCTTCCAGCTCAGGCTCGCAATCTTCTCTGCGCCCTAGGCTAGTCTGAACAGGAAAAACAGGCAATTTCAGGATTGACCCAATAATAGTTTTTTGTTTTTTCTTTGCTCCCGTCTCATCTTTCTAAAGCTCTTTTCTCTTGGAGAAAAACAAGATGCCTAATTTAGTCAGCTACAGGATGCATGAAGTCTCGGAGCTGAGGCAACGGGACAGAATATGCTTCAGAGACAGATGCTGCGCATCTCACAACATTTTAAATGAGATGAATGTATGTGTTGTAGCTACACCATTTTCGTGCAAAATAGTCAGCTAAGCAGAATGACTAGCCAACTTTCAGTAATAAGGAAATTGGAAAATAATAACTATCATGTTGACAATATGCTTTCCTAAACCACAAATAAAAAACATACATACTCATTTCCTTCCATAAGTTTCTCTTGATAAAATGATTTTTAAAAATATTTAAAAAATGTTTCTAACTGAAGCATACAAAAACGTGGCTGGTTTCTGTTTTCATGGCTGTTTCGTTTAACCCGTGTTTACATGAATAACGCCAAGAGCCTAACAACACACGGCCATCTTCCACACTTACCCCATTGGCTCTACTAGCGGCTTGGTAATAAATTCTGTAGCTTTTATGGGGGAGAAGGGGGGTGTTCCAGTAGCCATTGTATGTCTTATTGTCACCAATGGTAAAGGGCTGTGCCGCTTGGAGGCTGTCTGCAGGAAACTCTGCCGCGAAGTAGTATTGCGAGTTCAGCACGGAAGCGTTCTGGAAGTGAATCGGCACCGGGTAACACTTCAAGATCTCTGTTGTCTTCTTGGTCCTCCGAGGGCGCTCTTCCTCAACCACTATTTGATAGACACTAAAAAAAAAAACAGAGAGAAGCATCCATGATACTTCACGGTCGCCAAACCGATCTACTTGGTCTTCGATCGCCAGGAATTTGGGCACATCTGGGACAAAGAACATGGTGGCCCTTGCTCAATGCTCTTCCTTAGCCGTTCCCCATGCAAAATAACACAGTGAATCAACTAATGTGTGGGGACACATGTGCATGTGCAGGCACCTGTGTACACGCGTGTGTACACTTCTGGAGGCCAGGTATCAACCCTGGTTGCCATTCCTCATGAGTTTTCCACCTAATTTTTTGAGACAGGGCCTCTCACCAGGACCTGGGCCTGGATGGTTGTTCCTGTCTCCCCAGCACTGCTATTACAAGTGTGACTCACCTCTCCGAGCAGTTCACAGGGTGTCTCAGGGCTGGACTCAGATCTTGGTGCACATGCGGCAAGGACTTTACAGACACCCCCTCCCCCACCACACACTTATTGAGAGGAACAAAACTGAAAACTAAAAATTCACTGGACAATTTCTATTGTCATTGTCTCATGTGTAACTGAAGATCAGTTTGCTCAGAATTAACTCAGATAAATGAAATGACATTAACTCTAGGTTTGTAAAGAAAAAAAAAACTAACACACCATTCCCCTGAATTATATCTGTATAAAATGCGGGTGAAGTTTTTACATGTCACAAAACATAAGGCGAAGTGATCAATACTGACGAAGATCTTCCTTCCCATCTGTTCTTACATCCCGTGACCCTGGCCATCAGTGGAAAGAGAAGTCTAAAGAAGACTAGGGGTCAGAATCTCCTAAACTGAGGCTGCGCTATTGAAATGATCTCTAAGAGAAACCATCAACAATACCATCTGAGTTACACATAAAGACCAGATGATGTGAATGAGAGACCCCTTGTAACAGGGCACCCCTTGGAGAACCCCCAAATATTGAAGTAACTTTAGGAGAATGGAGGATCTTGAAATGATGCATTTTTGAAAAATTAAGGTATTTGTAGCCTCTAGAACGATGAACATATGAAGCAGTTTTATGAAGGGAAAAGTATTTCCTCTTGAGAAAAAATGAGTGAGTGAGTGAGAGAGAGAGAGAGAGAGAGAGAGAGAGAGAGAGAGAGAGAGAGAGAGAGAGAGAGAGAGAGAGAGAACGAACAGGTTTCACAAACCAAATCAAAATTAGATGAAAAAAAAAAAAAACCTTCCAGGCAAAGACACACCTTTTTCTTGTGGTATTAGAAAGGTATGTTGATTCCTTAGAGTAACAAGATAATCCATGAGGTGCTCAGAACAACATGATCATGAATGCTGAGGGAAGCATCCGGAGAATGCTTGCCACCCCACTTTCCTGGGGGCAGCCTCTGCTGGTCTCATCTGGTAGCCTCTGAATCTGCAGCCGGCCAATCTGTATACCTCTGGGAACACAACCACTTAACACACTCTATTACAGTCATAAAAATGCATGCTGCCATCAGCCTGCAATTCTGTCTAACTAAAAATCAATTATTTTAGAGCATTGGAGTGATGCTGTGCCTACTGGTGGTCCCAGCGGTACAGTGTGATGATGATGTAGATTCTTACCAGTGACGTAAACCAGATAAAAAAGAGAAGGGGAAGGAGTCAACTCTTCTTCACATAAAAGACTTCCCACTGGGTCTTGTTAGGTACAAGGCATTACCAAATGTCATAGATTGCCTGAGTGATAGAGGCAATATTAAAGGAAGTAGTTCTCAAGCCTTGTGTTAAAGCCAGGACACAGAGTGGAAGGCTAGAAGGCCAACCTGCATTCCTCTTTTTTTCCTGACTTCTTACACCTATAAACCTTTGTGCACACACTGATTTACAAACATATGTGAATGTCGACACATTGACACTTCTATGGTTGAGAGGGTTACCCTGCTAATGACCCATGGAGCCAGGAGAATGTGGAAGGAATACAGTGTGTACACTCGCCGCCTGTTTTCTGGGAAGCCAGCTACCAGGTAATAGGGTCAAGGAACTTGAATCTGGTGCTGACGGGACACACAGAGGTGTTCCAGTCAACAGGCAATGTCATGGGGCACACTGTGTGAGACACCTCAAAAAGCCACTTGGCTGTGCCTTCAGACGTGTGGGGGTTCTGGTAGACTCCGAGAAGGAGCATCCCAGCCCACTCTGTGCAGATCTAACAGTGCAGCACAACACAATTGTTTACAGCTTCTAAATCCGAATCAAACTGAGTAGGCAGATCTGTGTTAGCTAAAGTTTGCTTATGGTGGCTTAGCTTCCTTCCCCCACCTGTAATCCCCACCCATTGTCTGTCTTGATTCTCAAAAGAGAGAGATGTCTTAGGGTGTCTGTTGCTGCGATGAAACACCATGACCAAAAAGCAACTTGGGGAGGAAATGGTTTATCTGGCTTACACTTCAGCATTGCTGTTCATCACTGAAGGAAGTCAGAACAGGAACTCAAACAGGGCAGGATCCCAGAGGCAGGAGCTGATGCAGAGGTCATGGAGGGGTGCTGCTCACTGGCTTGCTTCCCATGGCTTGCTCAGCCTGCTTTCTAATAAAACCTAGGACCAGCAGCCCAGGGACGGCACCACCCACCATGGGCTGGGTGGGCCCTCCCCCATTGATCACTAAATGAGAAAATGTCTAACAGCTGGATCTCATGGAGGCATTTCCTCAGCTGAGGCTCCTTCCTCTGCTGACTTCAGCTTGTGTCAAGTTGACACACAAAATCAGTCAGTACAGGAAAGATGGATAGAGAAAGCATATTAACATATATATACATATATATGTATATATATATATATTGTTATCATTGTTCTATTTTTTTACTAGTTGAGTTGGTAAATGAAATTAT
The DNA here is from genome assembly GCF_049852395.1 of Peromyscus maniculatus bairdii. Classification (NCBI taxonomy): domain Eukaryota; kingdom Metazoa; phylum Chordata; class Mammalia; order Rodentia; family Cricetidae; genus Peromyscus; species Peromyscus maniculatus. Next base: position 25,009,498 of record NC_134864.1, read on the forward strand.
ATCATAACTGTGTATACAGGGAAAAACATAATCCACTCAGGGTCTTGTAGTAATCAAAGTTTCGGGGAGGCCACTGAAGGACTTGGAACATCTATCTCTACTGCAGATAAGTGGGTCAGGACCATCAAACAACACAATAGCAAGAGTGAGGGGTCAAGGTCAAAGTGAAATACTAAATGTCACCTGCTCTGGTGTGGAGGAAATTTAACCCAGTGTTCTCTTTAGCAAACAGCACTGAGAAAGTTTCTCCTTTTCCTTGAACAGCTTTTGTTGAGAATTGAGAAAGTGAATTGGGCTAAACTTTAATTCTACCACTGATAGTATCTGAGGTTTTAAATTAATTTGAGGGGTTCTTAGGCTTTTCTAGGAAAAAGTAGGTGGATTTCTAATGTTTATTGTGTACATTTAAAATTTTATCCACATATAACAATTGCTCTTATAAAATGGACATAATAATACTTGTGTCACAAAGGGCCTCTCCACTCAACAGAATGGATTCTAACACTATCTTCCTTCCGAATCAGCTTTTCCAGCTCATTTGTTATATGACACGATAGCCAAGGTCTCCATTTAAAGGCAGCTTCTGGAAGCATCATATACAAGATGAAGCAGAACCATGAAGACACAGCTGAAGAAAATGTGGTTGAAATCAGTTCACCTGACATCTGCTCGAGGACCCGCAGCCCACGCTTTCCTGTCTTAGTGATGTGTAACAGGTTCAGATGCCAAGTGCCAGTCTACCCAAGGGGTAGGCAGAAAGGTGACTCTACAGCTAGCCCTCTTCATCAGTTACGGGCCAAGGGATGCTTGCTGCCCTTGCTCACTCGTCCTACTGGAGGGACTCATGTGAACCACTGCCCAATACAGGATTTTTCCTGGTTCCTACAGACACAGGCATTATACAAGCTGGCTTCTATGTTCAAAAGTAAAGTGCTCTGAGTACTGTACGGAGATCCCTTCTCTTTTATTACATCAAGGGACATATATATATCCAAACCTCACTCCTTCCTCCATCTGGATTGTACCACAAACAACCTCCAGGGAGGCACTCTCCTGGACTCTGCCCTGACTTCAATAACCAGGCTGCTGCCTCCTCATTTCTCTTACATAAAACCCCTTCACATAAAAATTATTTATTTTTTTGGACATTTGTGCCACAGTGCATGTGTGCAGAGCAGAGGGACACTTGTGAGGGCCGATTCTACCATGTGGCATCAAAATTCAGGCCATTACCTTTGGTAGTAAGTGTAGTGGGTAGCCATTCCAGCTTTGACCTGGAAGTTCCAACCCCCACTGAGGCTTCGGTAATGGTCACACCTACAAGGTGGGGCTGAGAGAGGACCCTGAAGACTGGTAGCCAGACAGGAAGTATAGGCGGGACTAGCAGAGAGGAGAACTGAGGGAACAGGAAGGTGGAGAGGAGGGGATGCCAGCCTGCCGTCCAGGGAGTATCACGTAGAGGCAACAGGTAAAGCCACGGAATACGTGGCGACATATAGAGTAACAGAAATGGGCCGAGTATAAGGGTAAGAGCTAGACAATGGTAGGCCTGAGCTAATAGCAGTTTAAATAATATAAGTGTCTGTATGTTTACTTTATAAGTGGGCTATGGGACTGCTGGGGGCTTGGCGGGACCCGGTGAGAAAAACTCTAGCTACAAGTAAGTATGCAGTATGTTTCCCCTCCGAGTTATCCACAGTACTCCCCCTTTTACTGAGACAGGGCCTTGTGTATCTCAAGATGACCTCAAACTCTCTATGAAGGTGAAGATGAGGTTGAACTATGAAAGCCATTAGATGATGATGATGATGATGTGTTCCTGATAAGTGTGTGTGCAAACACACTGGCTATGGAGTGCATGTGTGTGTTGGTCTCAGGACAATTTTGTGCAATTGATTCTTCGTTTTCATTTCACATGGACTCTGGGCATCTAATTCAGGTTTCCACACTTGCATGGTAAACCCCTTTAGCCACTGAGCCATCTCAGGGGCTCCCCCTTGATTCTGAAAAGCCTATTGTGAAAAGCAAGCAGAATGCTTCTGACTTTGCATGTCTCTAAATCCTGATCCTGAATTCACCTGATACAACCAGTTTGTCTCTATCCTTTCCTTAGCCTGGGTCAGGTCTGACATTTGATGCTATTCTGCCTAACATGCGGGGCTGGGAAGTGTGTCTCCTAAAAGAGGGCCACCATCACTTCTTCCTGCGGCTTATGACCAGTCTGTTGTTTTCATCTGCTCTGACTCAGCTCCAAATTCACAAAAATATATTTCAGTGAAGAGTTGGAGTCATTGGTGCCCCTGGATCATTGCCTTCAAGTCTTGGAAGATCCTGGGTGAAGATGGCCACTGCTTAGTCATTTTTTTTTTCCGGTCTTTGAAGTGCATATTTTTAAAGGTGTAATATAACCCAGAAGTGATTTCTAGGTTATGTGTGACAGTTGGATCACTGCTATTTGAAGGCATACTATCATCCAGCAGTGATTCCCAGGTTATGTGGGTGAGCATAGTATACATTGTTTGTGATTGACAGTTGGATCACTGCTATTTGAAGGCATACTATCATCCAGCAGTGATTCCCAAGTTATGTGGGTGAGCATAATACACGTTGTTTGTGATTGATAGTTGGATCACTGCTATTTGAAGGCATTCTCTGCCTTACTTAACTTTTCTATCAATCCTACTTTTATTCATTTTTTGAATACCTAAAAGTGAAAAGAACCAGATGTGACCAAGAGGAAAAAAAGTTGTACCCAAAGATGGGGCTGGCTAAGTGTCAGCTTTCTTGGGTCACCCACAATTAAAGAGCCCAAGGCACTCAGCTCTGCATGTTTCCTGTGCTGCCATTTACCCATCGCACTCCCCACTTTAGGGCGTGTGCTGTGTGGGTGCAGTCACTCATTTACGAACTGTTTTAGGTGGCGCCCCTTGTGTGCTAGGCACTACCTCTCTTTAACAATCAAATTCGTTATTCTCCAATGAAGCATTTCTTAATGAAACTAAGTTTTTTTGTGTGACGAACACCTATATGAACGTGAACAAAAAGGTAATTTTTTTTTTCAGGCAACAATTGAATGGAGGTTAGATGAACATTTGACAATTAAACAACCATTTAATGGGCCCCTCTTTTAGCCAGCTAGTGGCTACCTTACATCAAATACTCTCCTCCAGGTACATCACACTTAAATGGCTACCATCTACTCATCTCTAAAAAATATTAAAGAAGGAATTAAGTTGACTGGAGCAATTTCAAACCCCAAATGCCTTTTCATCCTTGGTCCACAAGACACATTAGATTTTCAAGCAGCCAGACCTCAAATCTATTTGCTCTTTAATAATTTAAGCACTCATAGGTCAAACAGCTCTTTTCTATTCCCCTTTATCAACGTCTTCGTGCTAATGAAAAACAGCCAAGTCCTCTGGGCTGCCAAACTGCCGCCTACTGCAGTCCCCTGATGGGAATTAACATGTCATTAGTCCCCAGGTCAATGGTACCTTGACCACGCTGGTCTATTTTCTAATTTGTATGAATAACATCAAGTTACTTATGAATTTCATAATGTCTTTCCATCCCTAATCATAATCTTGAATCTAGCTTTGAAAATCTCACTGTTCAAATGGGTTTTCTAAAAAAGATTAAAGACAGCAAATTCTCAAGGCTGGAAAGCCGATCAGAAGTTTCTAGGCTCGGCGAGCTGAATTAAAATTCTATTATCCTTTTAATGTATTACTCAGTTTCCTTTTGTTTATTAAAGCCACATCATTCCTAGTGCTATGCATTCCGGAATTCAAAGTAACGAAAAGGCCTCTGACAGTATTTGCAATATTAAAGTATAACCCACAGTGAGAATGAATCTGCCAAGATGTGACATCATTGCATCAGAACTTACCAATGGAAAGAGACTTAATTTAAAATTTAATTTATGCCAGGCTTTTCTGTAACAAAACTCTAAGGCCTTTAGAAGGAGAAGAAATCTGCATTTATATAGAATATCACATGAAATGAAACACAGAATAGAATATCACATGAAATGAAACACAGAGAACATCTGAACATCTTTCATGTGCTTCCTTAAGCTAGTGAGTTCAAATGTGATGCAATGTTTTCAGCTGTCCCCTAACTCTGAGGCCTTTCAGAGGAAGCTCACCATAGCCTTGAAGTTGACTTCAAATTTTTGACCCAGTTCATTTCACAATTAAACACCTGGCTGTGAAGTCTGTTTTTATTATTTGCTGATTCTATTTCTTATAGCATGAAACATTAGTGGGTGACCTGTTGTGAAACATTATGGGGTGACCCTGCTGGTCAATAGAAGGAGGAGGGATGCAGAGGACAGGGATCAGAGAGATGTCATGACCCTTTCATTGTGTCCTTGACTGATTCCTTAAAAACAGACACTTCTGATCATTTCAGAGGCTTACTGATACCATTCTTGGGGTGTCTAATAGTGAGTTTGCCCTCATTTGCAGGTCAGGGCACAGAGCATATACTCTATACATGTGAAAAGGGAGAGAGGAGCTGGGGAGAAGGTACAGTGGTTAGAGCTCTTGATACGCTTGCAGAAGACCTGAGTTTAGCTCCCAGCATCCATAGGGCTAGCTTACAACCATCTCTAATTCCATCTCAGGGGACCCAACACCATTTTCTTGACTTCTGTGGGCATGTGTGTGCGTGTGTGCACACACACAATATACAACTTTTTAAGAAGGAATGATTGTATCAATAGCTTTCTGAAGTCTAATTTTTCATTCTTCACAAAACAAGCACATCATGTATAATAAGTAAATAATGTAGGTTTGTTGTCACACAACTTCAATAAATTACATTCATCCCATTTGTTTTTGTTCAGATATAACTTTCTCCTAAATTTAACAATGAACAAAAGCACTCTCCACAACCTGGTAAGATGTAGTGAAGGGTTTTAAATTTATTTCACCAGTTTGAAATGAAGAACTGGGAATCAGAATTGAACCTGCTGTCACTCTGACTAGGATTCCTTGGTCCTTCTAGCAGAACGGGCATCAGGAGCAACTGATCTAACTAACATCAACTTGATTGTCCAATGAGAATGATACCTGACAGGTAGTTTTCTCCAGACAGTGGACAGGTAGTAGCACACGGGCCCTAAGGGTTGTATGATCTCTGTTAGCAGTGCTAATTTCTCTTTGTCCTGATGGGAGCTGAAGGCTGGCCCCAGTTTGCTGTGGGAACTTTGAAGGCCTCCATGTGCATGTTTTATGATCTCTTGGCCATAACTCATGATATCCCTGCTATTAGTAAGTCACTCATGCTCTGGGTGTGAGTGTGCCCACTCACGCATGCTTACAGTCCAATGCCCTGCTGCTCTGTGGGCTTGGGATAAGATCTGCTACAATAAAATATTAATTACAGCTAAAAGGTTGGAGGAAAACTATGAACCCAATTACAGACACATATCGTGAACAAAGGGCAGGGTAGAGAAGTCCTGTAGTTATGCAAGTTTCCGATAAAGATAATAATAAAAAGCCACCAGCACATTAGATGCAGGCTGCAAAGCTCTGTAAAGGGCACCTGCCATTAATCTTCACCCCAGGAGCCACATTCTGAGTAAATGAGCCCTAGATAGAACATCTTTTGGAGTAACTTCCAGTGCTTTGAACAACAAAGATATCTTTCTTCGAATTTCCTACTTTAGCTAAGCTATCTTAATTCAATCATTATGACTCCATAACAAGACATGATATAAAAATTAAAATTCAAAGTCAGTTGCCATAGTGAACATAAGTAAACACTTCCAGTGACATGTACAGGGACAGAAACAATACTAAGGAAGATATACCAAGTAAAGTTGAGAGTGTTCTTAATCTGAAAGTATTAAAAAGTTTTGAATTTTGCAGCATCTTGGATTTCAGGGGTCCTCAACCAGTATTCTAAACACATAGCTCTAAATTTGCTCAAATTCGAAATCTGAAACCTTCCTGGTCCTAAATGTTTTAAAGAAGGGATACTCACCCAGCACCTTATATAATACTCAATTTAGATTCTTTTCAGCCCTGAAAAGCTTCACTGTTTGGGGTCATATGAGCAGAAATTTAGATGTGACCACCAAAGGAAGAGATGAACCCAAGGGGTGTCCCTGAGAAAACACTGAAGCCAGTAACCACAGGAAACCAATTCCAGCTTTGCCACTAAATCACCAGTTGCCTATGGAGTATTTTTCAAGCCCTAACATTTCATTATTCCTAGCACAAGACTGGACAAACTGTGATGTCAGTAAATGAGAGGGAAACTCAATGTTCTGCCATCTTTTCTTTCCATAGTATACACCATGCATTCGGTTTTATGCCAGGCACTGGAATGACTTTAGAGAAGGATTAGACATGGCCTGTCTGTCCTTGGGTAGGTCAGTCTAAAGGAGTTAGGAACAGATAATACCAGAAAGAACTCTTACACAAGAATCTGAAAAGGGTTTGCACAGAGTACAAAGTCACAGGACCCACAGGGGTGTCAATGTTTACCATCAAGATATCTTGAAGCAATTAGTGCATTGAAGACTTGTGACAGAACCTAGTGTCTAGCCACTGTATCTGTTGATAACACTCAAAGGGCTGTTTATACATTGTCTATGTCTCCAAAATTCTGATAAAAACAAAACAAACAGAACAGAAATGGACATGATGGCACACAACTATAATCTTAGCTACTCAAGAGACTGAGGCAAAAGGATCTCTTGGTCACAGGATTTAGAGGCTAGCTTAGGAAACACAGTGAGAAATTGCCTCTAAAAACTAACAATCAAGCCACCCATCCATCCATCCATCCATCCATCCATCCATCCATCCATCCATCCATCCAGCCAGCCAGCCAGCCAGCCAGCCAGCCACCCAGCCACCCAGCCTGCCACCTAGCCAGCCACTCAGCCACCCAAACAGTCACTCATTCATTCAGACACCCACCTAGCCACCCAGCCAGTCATTCAAACAGTCACCCAGCCACCCAGCCAGCCACTCAGCCACCCAGCCAGCCAGCCAAACCAGCTTCAAACACAGAATTCAAAGCCTTTGGGTAGCAAATGTGTTATCCATTCACACTAGTCATTCGTGAGAAGCCTTGTCAGTTCGGCAGATGGAAAGTGGTGGCTGGGCCCTACTCTAGATTTGCTCTAAGAAGCCTACAGTCACATGAGGTAGCCTTCAAAGTGACAATGGTTTTCTCACTCAGTTCTTAGAGTGCCTACTGCAGGCAGAACTACGCTGTAGAGTATGAAATCCAGATAGAAGACACTCAAACTGCCCGAATTGAAGAATAGAATGGTTTTTGGAAAAGGTAGGGGGAAGGGCCTGCCATCAGGCCTGTGCTCTGGGCTGGCCTCCATCTTCTCTCTGAAGCATTGCAGGCAAACTGGGAATCATTCCTGCCCACATAATAACTCCTAGGGGCTATAATTCCTCATAATTTAGCATATGGTTCAATATCCATTCAAATTGTAAAGGCCAACTCAAAACAGTGTGCGTACTGGTGACTTGTGGTGTGAGGGAGGCCATGGCAGAGGGACAGGATCTTGGATCAAATACACAGACCCCCCATGTGGAAGATTATGTAGAAGAAAAGGAACTTGGAAAAGGGAAATGGTTGTGGTATATTTTTATGTATAAAGGCACGATTAAATAAGAGTTGGAGGCAAAGGTAATTTAAATTTCATTGTATAAATGCCACAACACATCTGCGTTGTTTTATGATTGTTGATTATTATTGTTATTAATTATTGTTGTTGTTATTACTATCTCTTCCCTGCTGTTTTTAAAGCTTCTTACAAAGGACACTTGAAGACTGAACTGTTTCTAAAGTTCAAAAAAGTGACTCACATGACCATCCAAAAAGCATCATTAATAAAAGTGACCTTTGATCCCTGACAGCACACAGGAATCTAGAGTTTTGTCTTTAATATAAGTAGACTCCCCAAAAATGCATGGAGGGAAGTTGTAGGCAGTGGGGGATTTATCAGTTTCTGATCACATGCTGAGGAGATTCAACTACAGTGGATGATGATCAAACAGGATAATTCTGGCATCTGAAAAGTGAGGTTTGATGAGAGAATGGCTTTTTGATCTTTGTGAGTATGCACCCTGATGAGCAGACTGGAAGGTGGAGTCCTTTCATGAATCATCTTAGCCAGAGACAGAACCTTTCTATGAGGTTTAAACCATGACTCAGTCTGACCTCCAGTGGCAGAGTTCATACTAATGACATGAATGTGCACCTCTACCTCTCTCTGAGCCACTGGGGATCTATCTTCCAGAAGACTCTGACTTGTAAGTGTGATATTTTATTTGTGCTGAAATGTGGTGATATTTTATCTGTATGTTAATAAAAAAAGTTTGCCTGAAGATCAGAGGTCATAGCCAACCATAAATAAAAGTCAGGCAGTGGTATCACATGCCCTTAATCCAATCACTTGGCAAGCAGGGTCTCTGTATGTTCAAGGACACACTAGGGAACAGCCAAGCATGATGACACACACCTTTAATCCCAGTACCAACCATAGAGACCTGGAGGTCTGTACAGATGGGCAGTGACAAGGAAGTGAGGTGACTGGGCTAAAAGCCAATGAGAAGGCAGAACAGCAAGGCAATAAAGGCACAGGTTAGACAGGAAGAAGCTGGTTCTCTTGGGAAGCTATGACGGTGAGGTGAGCTAAGGTTAGCTCGTGGCTATCACTATTTCTCTGATCTCTACAGCTTTCACCCCTGTATTTGGCTCTGTGTTTCTTATTTAATAAGACTTTTTAGAAATTCATCTACATGTAAGTATCTCACAAGCGGAACGAGCGTCTTGGAGAATTGTGGCCACAGGTGAGGATGACTGTAGACCCGCTGACTCAGCAAGAAAGTACAACCAGAGAAGCACACCTACGGTGAGTCAGTTGTAGGAACTAAAACACTAAGAGTCTCCTTTAGCTGGCGCCTCACACCTAGAGCTTAACTCAAGACTGATGAAAAGACAAACCTGTAGGATGTAGGGAATGGATTTCAATGTCACTAGAAAGAGATGCCTCAGTGGAAAGCAATTCACACATTCCCATCTTTAAGAAGCAGGGAACTGAATCACTATGGTGAGGAGAAGAATACCAGCTGCTCCAGAGTCACTCTTCCCAGGCACTCCTCATCCAGAGTCTACTGTCCTGCAGAGGCCAAGAAACAGCTTCCCTTGCTCTAGAGCTGAGTTCACGTAACAGAGCAGATGACAGCTGCAGCTCCATAGTGGCCCAGGAGAAAGAGGAACAGCGACTGCCTTTCCTTAAGAGCTGCTATGTACAGATGGAGTCAAGAGTGTGGTGATATTGTATTTGTGCACCCCAGTAAAGTTTAGCTGAGGATCAGAGGAAAAAGCCAGCCATAATATTAAAACTATATTAAACATAGAAGTCAGGCAGTGGTCGTACATGCCTTTAATCCTAGCATTTGAGAGGCAGGGATCTGTCTGGATGTCTATGAGTTTAAGGCCACGCAGGGAACAGAGCCAGGCATGGTGGTACATGCCTTTAAATCCCACCACTAACCACAGAGGTCTGGAGGTCTGTACAGACAGACAGGAAGTGACAGAGCTGGGCTGAAAGAGGAAAGTGATGTAGCCGGGTGGAAAGAAGAAGTAAGAGGGCAGGGACAGAAAGGCATATAGGTGTGAAAATGCAGGAAGTAGCTCTCCCTGGAGGCTGAGGAGTTGGCAAGGTCAGGTTGGCTGTGGCTTGTCTTATTCCTCTGATCTTTCAGTTTTTACCCTAATATCTGACACTGAGGTTTTTATTAATAAGACCATTTAGCAAGTTGTCTCACACAAGAGAACTTGTTCCTTATGAGATCAAGTCCCAATCACTTGTCCATGCACAAAGAGCCACATGCCATCAAATATTATGATGCATCACAGAAGTGAGAATCACAGAAATCGTGTTTATAATTTTGCTGATGGACACAATGGTCAGTTGTTCAATGTTATGTAAAATTCTATTTTTTCCTGATTTCAGGATTGAATGAGACAGAAGAAAGGGCTAGAGAACCAGGGCCAGTCTAAGCGCCTGTGAACATTGTTCTGAAGATGCACACAACAGGCACAGACACTATGGGGCAGTTAGTATGGACAGACTACGGGTTGAAGTGCTTTATAACACGCTAGCTCACTGAACCCTCCAAAGAACCCCATGAAAACAGGCACCAAAAAGATAGTATTGATGGAACAAAAGATTCTTTCAGAGCCACAGGCAGAGAGACATACTACACACATGGGCTATTCCTGCTAGAAAACTGTTTTTAAAATACCCTGTTCATACTTCCCAACCTTCAAGTTTTCAACCACCATCACCTGCATGTCAACAGCATCAATTCTAACATGGGAAGCATCTTCAAGTGAGGTGCCTGCCTGTCTTTTGTCTTTTAATAGCCATGCCCTGGACCCTCTTCTCTGAGGTGAGCCAGGTTCACAGACATGCTTGTGCTGACTCTCCTTACCAGATACCAACATCTGTTGACTAGCTGGTGGGCGTGCAGAAGGAGTCAGAGAGACATTCTTCATATAGTGCCAACATCAAACCAGTTTCAGGAAGTGTTTTCTGAAAGTACATAGAGTTCCTTCACTGCCTACTTTCCCATAACATGAAGACATGCATGTGTACACACACATGCATACATGCACACACATATGTGTGCACTGACATACACACACACACACACACATACACACACCATAAAGCATTCTTGTTAGCACAAGAAAACATACAAGTTATCCTTCATTTAGTTGCTTCCTTCCTGCCAAATTCCAAGAGTTGTTTTCTACTAGATCGTGCCTATACAGAATGAATGATGGAGAGCAGGCAGAAACGAGACCACTCTAACCAAGTAAAAGAAAATTAAGCCATTCCCTGTCTGGTTGAGGAAAAAATTGAATCCATATATAGACATTTTAATTCTATCTGGGGTGCTAGTTTACTGGCTGGAGTGATGGGATGTTCTTCGCCATCTCTGGATTTAAATAATTTCCTGTGACAGAGCTGATGTGTCGGTCAATAAAAAGACAACCATCATTTATGCGGAGAGCTATGTGCAATTTTGGGAATCTGTCTTAAACCAGCTGAGAGTTGATGGAATCAATACTCCATGAACTCACCCAGTGAAGTACACAAACGAAGGAGGAATGAATTCCAACGCTGATGAATATGGATCCAAGAAAAATCAAATCAATGGAAAGAATGCACTTTGGAAATCACACGATGATAGTATTTTTGAACACACAATACTGTTCAAAACCCAGGAAAGCAAACAGATGTTTACCCACCCCCCTTTCCTCTCTTCATTCTAGCTTTTGTTTTACCATTTGGGAGGTGATTTTTGCATGGCAGTTTGATGATTTCATGTGCATTTTGCAAATTTCCAGATGTGTTCAGTGTTTTAATCTACACAATGGCTTTATATTGTGGGTCCATATGATTTCTCAATCAGAGTTCTTATTTCTCGAAACATTAAGGGAAATGGAGAGCTTAACAAACCCTATTCATTTTGAGGGAACTGCAGAAATTTTCTTCCAAAGCAGTCTTTGCAGATATATGGGTCTTCTCTCTTTTCAATGGATAATCAGTCCACTATGTTGTTCTATACAATGAGTCTCTTGAAGGGAACATTTGCTGTTATAAAAGAACAAAGAATAAAACCTTGACAGGTGAGGCTGCGATCATTTCCTCTTTCAAATATGTGCCAAGACAATCTGCCCCTTTGAAGACAGCATCCTCCCAGTCAATTTGGAGAGACGATTTAGGTTTCCACAGTGGTCAGAGCACTTTTGAACTTGATGATTTTGAGAACCACTGTGGAAACCCAAATGTTCCTGTATGTCACAGAGATGGGTTTCATGAAGGTGACATGAGGTCTGAGGGATAAGCTGTGTGTTGGACTCTGATAAGTATTCGTGTGTGTGTGTGTGTGTGTGTGTGTGTGTGTGTGTGTGTGTGTGTGTTAACAGACATAAGAATAGAAGGCATATGTTTATCTAGAACTAATCATTAAGGTCTCCAAAAGCAGAACAAATATATAAAAATAAAGAATAGAACAAGAACTTAGTGAGGGAAATAATAGAAAATAGAAAAGAAAAAGATAGGATCAAAGAGAAACTACTTCAAAGCATAGATTTGGAAAGATCCATGTGGTGATGTGGGTAGGAATCTGAGTGAGAGGTTTGAAGGTAGAAAGCAATAATGGGAAATGTGTAAAAGGCCTTTGTAGGACACAAGGGAACAGCGATAGCTGCTTTGGAAGGACCCTTAGCATCCTTGCTTCTTTCCATTTGTGGGCATGAACCTTGGTGACCACTGACCCTCTGACCGTGATACTTCACAGAATGAACAATACTATGCTCATTAATGCTGAGTCTGGAAAAATCATTAGCTTGGTCCGAATAAGTGATGCTCCCAAGGCTGAGGTCAGAGCATACATTTTCATTTAATGGAAATCCAGCTTTTTGAAATGAAAAATGCCTGACCCATGGTTATAAGAACACATGTGTCCTGGGCAGTACCTGAGAATGCGTGCTTTGGGCCCATCAAATTATCAGACCTCCACCCTGTGCAAAAATCAGCTCAGGGAGCCATAGAGCGTCAAGTCACCCTTCTCGGTGGCAACAGCATACATGCTGAGGAGAGTGTGTCTGCATTCACTGTATGAGCTAACCGTTCCTTTGAATTAGCATAAAGGACTCAAAGAGGGATTATGACATGTAATTCAACAGAATAGAACACCAATTGTTTTTACAGAATTCTCAAGCTGTTTTGAACATAAACTTCCATAATTCTACCCTAATCAACTAATACTATTCTCATTGTGACCTTTGTCTCCATAGACCTGTGTGTGCATTGCCAAGCAGAACAAAGTCCAACTATTTGCTTTGTAATATGGAAGCAGAAATGTGATCACATATAGTCAGGTTTTAAAAGGCTTATCAGATCAATTTCTCCAAAAGGAGCCCAGAGACAAACTGCACATAGCCTGTACTATGGATGGAGATGCTTCAATGGGGGGGGGGTATTCTATCCAGAATAAGAGATTGATGGCATGGTATCTGCTCAGATAGGGAGAGGTAAAATCTCCAAATCCCACTGAAGTGAGGAGAAGACATTACATCTATAGAGACCCATGATCAAAGGACAGGTTCACTCCTGGAATTATTTTGTATCTTTCCTCGGAAGAATAAATGACTTTTTTTTTATTCATTTACTGTGAGGGTCCTACTTTGTAGTTTCTTATTTACATAAAACATAATGGAATGACTAATTGGGCCTAGATGTTGGTAATAATCTTAATTCCAAATAAAGACTTTATGATTTTTCCTAATAATTTTCTTTCCTTTCAAAAAATCATACATTAAATATACACTTGAGAAATGGGTCAATTAAATATATTTAAAAAAAAAAAAAACAGCCATTTAAAGCTCAGGAAGACATGTCCTCTGCCCCTGGGTGCCTGAACCACAGTAGGCTATTATATTACCATTGAGAGTCAAGCCACCTGGCCAGGAGGCTGGAGCTTTTCCCCACCATCCAAAGACCACCCAGTATTTCTACACCTTCCAGGGAGGCCCCTTCATCCTCCGCGGTCGTTTCTTTTAAGGAGAACTAAAGAGGAAACAGCATGGAAAAGCCTAGAAAACACTGGAAAAATCAGTGAACATGACGGGAGCTTCCTTCTCTTCGAGCCTGCGTGGCCCTCCCTCTGTTCCTTACCTGACAGGTGCCCCTCTGCTTTGGGCAGGTTTCAACATCACTGTTACCGTGTTATCAGTCTGATTCAAAGGTGTCTCAAATTCATACGCTGGCATGGATGGTGCTAGGAAAAGAGATTAGATGGGAGACTCATTAGCTCTTTTAGTGATTTTCCCCTTCTTTTTACAAAGGACACAGATCAAATCATAGCTATCAATCGATCACACCGGAGGTTTACATCCATAGAGTCCAGACACAAAGTGACAGGGACATTTTGCTCAAGTCATACAACCCAAGCTGCAGATGGGAAGGGGCACAAGGGACTGATGACATGTTAGTGAGCCTCAATTTTTCCATTCCTGTTCTGGTTACCTGTTTGCAGGCTGTTTATTTATTTTAATTTAAATCAACAAACCATCTTGGAATATGTGTACTGTGATGGAAATATACAATGTGCCTTAAAGGCACATATGGAAGCTTTGGTGTAGTCACCAGCACCATAAAACCGAATGCCATGGTTCTCCCACTAAAGTCGAGTTTTTCCATGTCCCAAAGACCCATCCAAGGGTTTAAAGAGGATGCTGGGAGCCAGAGGGACTTGTTGCAATGAATTAGTGATGACTTGTGGACTCTTGGGAAAAGTGTGGCAGTGGGAAACGCATGAGAAACGAAGGCAGAACAAACAGCTTGGGCCTGACTTTCTCTCAGGGTTCAATTTCTACAGTTGTAATTCAGTAGGTAGAATGCTTGCCTATCATACACAAAGTACCAAGTTCAATCCCCAGCATCACAAAAATGGGGCACAGTGACACAGGCCTGTAATCCGGCAGAGGCAAGAGGATCATGGCCATCTTCAGCTCTATAGTGAATTTGAGGCCACCCTGTGCTACACAGACTTTGAGTTAAAAAAAAAAATAGAGAAGGAAAAGGAAGTACATTAATTCCATCGGAAGCTTTAGTTTGGCATCTCTTAAAATAGGGGTAACTAATTATGACAGTTCAAAAGGACAGATCTCCAGACAGTCCACAAACTTTTGAGTTCTTCCTAACAGGAAAAATGTTTGAAGAGTTTTTTTTTTCTTATTCTTGAGAACTTCACACTTTTATATAATGAAACATGGCCATATCTACTTCAGTATTTCCCTCTCCAACTCCTCACAAATCCTTCCCAACTTCATGTCGCCTTTTCCCCTCCCTCCCTCCATCCCTTCCTCCCTCCCTTTTCTCCTTCTTTCTTTCCCAACTTCATGTTCTTTTTTCCTTCCTTCCTCCTTTTTCTCCTCCTCCTTTTCCTCCTCCTCCTCCTTCACAGCAACCTACTAAGTTCAGTTAGTGCTGGCCATACATGTATGGGTGTAGGCCCATCCACAAGAGCACAGGAAATCTATTGATGGCCACAGGCTAAAAAAAAAATAAATGATTCTTCCCTCCCCAGCTACCAACTATCAACAGTTCTCAGTAATGTACTCTCCTTAGTCATTTCTGACAATCTCTCTTTTCTAGAAACGGGTGTCTCAGCATAGCTTAGCAACTGTACACTTCAGTAATTCCCCTCCAGACAGATTCGCAGACTCCCCTTGGCAGGGAACGACGACGAGGGAGCCCACCAGTCTCAACCACATGTGGGCAGAGGTGCCCCATGTGACAGCTAGAGATCCCCTTCTGTGAGCAGACTTCTCAGTTGTCTTACACAGGAAAAAGCTTTTATGTGAAAATGGTGAGTTATTTATCAGCTACATGTGTTAAGTTTTCCTAAGCATTCAAAATCAACTCTAATTCCACTAAGAATTAACTCTGCTTCACAACATGCAATTGTGTGTTGGATGCAAGCATAGCTCTCTCGCTCTCTCTTAGGTTCATAAAAACAGAGAACAGGGCTCAGGAACTATAACCTAACACCATTCCAATCTCCTCTGCCCTGAACTGGGATCTTGCTCTGTTTGCTGAGGCTGGCCCTGAAATCCCAGGCTTAAACCATCCTGCCAAGGCCTCCCAAGTAGCTGGGAGCATAGGAGTGTGGTTTAAATACCATAAAAGTCAATCATTACTTTTGATGAGCTTGTATAGGGCAACTGAAATGTCAAGTTTCTTTGCTTTGGGATAGAATTATATGAACTTGAGGTGGCCAGACTCATATTCATTGGAATTTTTATATAATACATGGGAAAGCTTAATTATTTTTCTGATGGAACTTCTCCTTATAATAATACTCATAGAAATATGATCTCTACTGGGGAAAAATAATAAAACTTACTCAGAAGTAATACATATTGGCATATGTTTCCTCATTGAGTCACCATGAGAAACTGATACAATAGGTAGTATCATATTAATAGGGATATATTCACTTAAGATCAGAGAAAATACATTAAATCATCCCAGCATGCAGACTTTCTTAGCCAATCCCAATGACACTCTATGAATATGTTTGTCCACCTATGCCATTTTTAACCTCACAGGAAAACTTATTTTCTCTGCACTGTCCTTATATCATGTATATTAAACTTCGAGTCAGATCTGTGCACAAAAACACCTCATGGTGTATAAAATATCCCTCAAGTTATAATTTCTTAAAAACTCCTTTCCCTTCAAAGCCTACTCGGACATTTAAAATACTCTATTTTGGACACTGATTTCCTTCTGTTTCAAACAAAACCTTTTACAAAGCCAACGATGAAGGGTAATATGTATAGAAATCATGGTGACTATGACTGAAGTAGCCCTGGAGCTGGTTAACCTGTCTGCTGTGCCCTACGTCTTCATAGCTATTATGGCTTAGATATAAAAAAGTCACCAGAAGGCTGAAATGTTGAAAGTTTGGTTCTTGGTATATGGTACTACTGAGTTCTGAGTAGAGCCTGCAAATTTTATCAATTGACGAATGAGTTCAAATCTGAATGGACTACTAGGAGGCAGCAGCAAGCCTTTTCAGACTGAGAAGTCACAGAGGGAGAGGTTTGGAAGGGTCCATTTTGTCCCAGCATCTCCCCTTTATTCTCTCTGATTCCCAGTCACCATGGGATGCACAGCTATGTTCTATCATATACTTCTCCCTAGGATGCCCAGTATCTTCTCAGGCCCAGAGCAATGAGGCCAACAATCACAGCCTGAGACCTCCAAACTGTGAGCCAAAATAAAATCCACCACTCTCTCTTTCCCTTTCTCTGTCCAGTATTTTGTCACAGTGACAGAAGAATGACTAACAAAACACATTACAAAAAGTTTAAGGCCAAATCCAAATATTTCGCCACTCATAGCCAAGGGAGGAAGAAAAAAAGATAATGTTCATGGAATTCTGTTTATTGTGGTTACACATCCTATACCAGATGGCAACTTCATTTCCTCCTGTCTGAGGAACACAGGCATTTTCTGCACAGATGCACATGCCAGATCTAGTCTTCAAATTGTGTCTTTTGCTGGGTGATGGAACTGGGTCTGTAAACAGCTGGAGCCCCGAGTGTTGGATGCTATCTATTTCCATCTCTATGCAGGATGGAAAACCACCAACAATATAGATCCTATGGACAGCAGAACACAGACACTGTTTCTGCCTAGTTCATGGTTTACATCAGAGTTTCTCCAACACAGCTGCTCTGGTGACCCAGGGTTGCCGAGGGGACTAGAGGACCTCACCAGAAACTTCTGCCTTATAATCCAGTCCTTCAAGGCAAACTGCTAAAACACTGGCCATGCACTAATACAGGAGGGCCAAGCCCTCAAATGCTAAATGCACATAGCATTTTATTTTAGCCTCCGAGTCTGTTTTAGGCACCCAGAGCTGTGATAATAAAATTTATCATTAAGTTTCATCTTTGCCTTTTTGACAGTAACAACAAAAGGCACAAAATGCCACTTCTGATGAAAGGCATTAAGTCGTCACTGTTCAATACCTGATATTTTGGTGGTGAACTGGTTTGTTGCCGGAGGTCCGAATCCCTTCACTGTGCTGGCTCTGATGGTGAAGGAGTATGTGGTTCCAGGATACAGGCCAAAGAAGAGAAAATGGGTTTCATTTCCTAGTTTTGAGACTCTTCCGCTTTGGTTGGATAGATCTATTTCCGGGTCAAAGGAACTGACTGCCTTGTAGGTGATCTGCCAAGGAATAAGAACAGGATGGTGACTCTCGAGAAGCTGGATGTCAATCTCATCTTTATCCGACAAGTCTTCTGATGGGGGCATTGTCGGACTTGTCCGGATAAGTTCTTCCCTAGTTGCTTCCAATGAAGACCCATAGCAACTCAGCCCGAGCTTCTGAGTTGTTACCTGTCTAGAGGGAGGGGCTTAAAGTCAATAGGTTAGAACATGAACGATGGGTCCAGCATAATCTGATACAGTGGAATTGTTTGATTTCGATGTGTCCTAAGAGCTGATTTAGAAAAAAAAAAAATACAACATATCCAAATTGGCAACTGGCTCAGACTGATAGGCATTGGCAAGAATAGAGGCCTCATCTCTAATCTTTGGCCATTATCTGATTTGGCCATGAATAGGATACTTGTATTTCCCAAACAAGGCCCCATTGAAGTATTTCCATCCATGTGACTGTCAATGTCTGCTCCAAAAATAAATCTGAGATGCATGCCAGTAAGTCTTGGTGCTGCAAATGGACAGCTATTATGGGTCAGAGTCATTGACATTTTTCAGAGCAATATTGTCCAACAGAACTGTCTGTCATGGTGGAAATGTTCTGTTCCCTATTAACAGAGTGGCCACATGCTATATGGGGCCATTGAGAATGTGAAATACGGCTACTGACACTAGGAATTGAAAATTTCATTTACTTTTAATCAAATAAAATTGAGATTTAAATTGCTATGAGTGACTAGCAGCTGTCCCCCAGTGAATATGACTCTAGGTATTTTTACAACACTTGCCATGGAATAGACATTCGCGCTCTGGATGAGGCTGGAATGTTTGAAAATAAACGGAACATAGGTGCCTTTAAATTTTGCCTTTTCAAGTGATTTTAAAAAAGGATTTCAGTATGATAGTTCATCAGTTACTCAAGAGCACACACTTTAGTGGTGATTACTAACTTCTACTGGTTGTAATGACATAATTTTTAAATGTGGCATATTCAGAAGTTTTAAATTGCAAAACTGAGCACTTTTCACGCTTCTAAATAGGTAAACCTACTTGTAATTTATGTGCAAGAACACTAACACTGTTATTATGCGGAGTGATAATTGACATTCTTTTTTTTCCTTATATTTACACCATGTCATTATAATTAAGAAGACCTCTTTGAAAGAATATTTAGATCGAGTCACCTGAGCTATGGCAAGGGAATGTTTGCCATGTGTATTAATCACTGCAGTGGGTGGTGCCACCAAAGTCAGGCAGTTCTGTTGTTAACCCTCTCCCTGATGGCTCTTCAGAGGCTGAGGACTTTGAGAAGGCAAGAAACCAGCTCCACTCCCAGCAGCTCGGGAGGACTGTGGTGGAGCCTCCTCTGCACCTGCCTCCTAGCTTAGCTCTTCATCCTGAACCCTCCAGAGTGGAAGGTGGCAGGTCTATCTGCTCCCCAACATTCATCTATTCATTCATTTACAGACTTGAAACATTTGTAGGGTGCTTCCGACCATGCCCAGCACTGTGTTCTAGGGGTTCTCCTTGGTAACTCAGATGCTGTGATTACCCTGTATAGGGTAAGCAGAGTGGTACATAATGGCAATCTCAGTTATGATGAATGTAATTATAGGGATGAGTACAGTGTACAAAGGACAAGTTCATCTTCCTGTAAACTCTACCATCTAGACTTCAGCAAAGCAAATGTGAAAAATCCCAGACCCTTTGCTTCTTCCCTCAGTTCTGTGGTCACCTGCCTATCCAGCTGCACTTCTGAAGACATGACAATCATGCTGTCCTCTGTTCTGTGAGGTGACATGTCTGCAGGGTCCCAAGGATACTTACAGGGCCTTTTGGACACTGTTCTTGCTAACCTGCCTAGAACAGGACTGAGTTGCCTCTGTGCTGGGTTCTCTACACATCCCCACCTGCTGGTTTCGTGAATGGTGATTGAATGATGTGCTGTGGCTAGCAGATGGACCGGAAACTGATTTTAGGACTGGGTGTGGTAGAACTGAGGAACTCAACGATAAAAACATACCAGCTAAAAACACTAACTATGGAAGAAACAAACACAATGCTAATATCAGAAGCTTTGTCAGGGAGAAAGTTCCCCAAAACCTTTCAAAATTCCCGAGGAAAGAGATGCTGAGAAACCTGAGAGGATCCGAACTCTATAAAGAAACAGTTGGGCCCTGAATTTGGGGGTAGAACCTGACTTAAGTCCTGTAGCAGGAGTGCTGGGAACCCAAAGAATGAATAGACAGAAGGCCTGTGAGGTCTCTGGAGGTTAGGGGGGTAGGGGCATGGGCTCCTTTGTGCTTGATTCTGTACATTGAGATGAAGGACTTGGATATATACAACAAGGAAACTGAATATTTTGGGTATGGAAACAAAACAATTTGATTGGTTTAATAAAAATACCCTCTTGACGGGCAGGTAGGACTTTAATTTTATTGTAGGGGCTAATAAGGGGAGTAGAGAAACCACTTGGAAGTGTTGTAGGATCCAGTGGCTAAAGCTGTGGTGTGGGTGATAGAATATAGTCAATGTCTCAGACTAAAGCAGGAGTGGGAGGCATCAAGAAAAGAAGAGAATGGTAACAGGAACAAATTAGACAGCAGACAGTGATGGACTGCCAGCATGGTGGAGCCGAGGAGCCACCCCATTTGGTCAAAGGATCATCTCCCTCACTGAAAGGGAACGGGATGGATGAGGATGCATTTAAGGATGAATGTGGACATTTGAAATGCTCTTGTGGACATGACAGAAGTAGGGTATGAGAGAGGTCTAGGCTGGGATAGAAATTGGGGAATAGATATGAAGATGGTACAGGGGACGACGATTCTAATGAGAATTCAGGTAACATTAGTTAAGAATTGTGTCTATCTGTGCCTCAGGCCAGAACCTCAAATCTGAATATTTGTTAAGTGTCCTAAGTCTTGTTTTCTAATCACAGAGCAGCCAAAGCCATCTGTTGAGGGTGGCCCATAAGCCTTACATGGTGACAAGTCTTGGATGCTGTGAACCTCCTGTTTAGTTTTAAACCATGATTTAAATATGTCATAGGCAGAGGAACATTTCCTGTAATCGCATTGCCTTTTGGAGGACCGAGTGATGTTTTAATGTTCTTTCGGGTCCCACTGTGATCTGTCACCATTTGGTACTTGGTATATTTTCCAAAAGAGACTACTGGAGAGCACAGAGGTGTGCCTGAGAGCATGTGAGCATTCATATCCTGGCAAAGCAGGGTCCTGGCTCTACTAGCACATACTAAGCAAAGCCTTCACCAAGGGGCTCAGTGACCACCGCCAGGTGGCCCCAAACTGCTGTGGGATGTCTTTCTGTACACTGTGAATATATGTTGCTCTGATTGGTTAATAAATAAAGCCGTTTGGCCTATGACAGGGCAGCTTAGAGGCAGGCAGGAAATACAAGCAGGTAGACTGGAAGAAGAAAGGCAGAAGGGAAGAGACTCAAGATAGCCGCCCAAGGAGCAACATGTAATGGGATGCAGGTAAAGCCACAGAACATGTTGTGATACATAGATTAATAGTTGCAGGTTAATTTAAGATATAAGAGCTAGCTAGCAAGAGGCCTGCCATAGACTATATGGTTTGTAAATAATATAAGCCTCTGTGTGTTTATTTCTGAGTGGCTGCAAGACTGGGCGGGGCACAGGAAAACTTCCAGCTACACCAAACTGAGTCAGATAGGGGATTTGTAACTGTGTTTTAGCTTCAACCCTTTAATAATTTGGTAAAAATTACAGACCCTGCTCCTCTTTCTTTATAAAATACAAGTAAATTCTAATTCATACCTTCCTTGAAATTATGAATTATCCTATCTACTTCTGAAGACAAAAATATGCATTAAGGGTCAGAAAGTTCATATGTCCTATCCCCTAAACTTACAGGACTCTGAACATCAGAAATTACAAAGCTCCCCAGGACTAGGAGGTGGCCAACTCCACAACTGCCTCCTGCCACCGAAGTTGCAAGCAGTGAGCGGTTGTTGGCCTGGGCATCATTATTCAATGTACTACAGTATCCCACCAGGCTTAGGCCAGAACATAATACTTCCTTCCAGCATTTCATACTTTCAGCTGGTCATTCAGCTAGTACATACTAAGTACCTATTAGGCACTAGGCAGTAGAGAAAGCAGAGGGAGGACTCCCAGAAGAAAAGTTTGGGCAAGCTCTTACACCAGGACTACATTGCTGGCTGAGGGCAGAAAACGTTTTAATGAAGCCACTATAAAGAACACCGATTGCCCTCTGGTGGGTCCCAGTAATTTTATGGGATGCCCCCAGACAAAAGCAAAGTGACACCTGAATGAAGTGGTGGGGATGAAAGGTGTTAAACTGGTGAGATGGAATGGGCACTTGCTTATATTGGATGATTTCTGATTGCAGTTAAGTGCCTGGAATCTTCTAAAATTATCTTCCCCTTTTCTCCTTAAAGGCTCCAACTCTACGGTGCCAGTTTCACAGAGAGCCAAATGGAATAGCCTTTTAGGGGGCTGAAATCTTATAGGGAGCATGAGTTGATGGTAATTGCAGCCAGCATAAAATACAGGTCTTTAATTGGGGTCTGAGCAATTTACTCTGTGAACACAAAGGAATGGATAATTAAATTTGATTTCAGGGGTGAGAAGGGCCAAGGTACTTCACAGGCAACTACAGTATTTGAAGGAAATACTAAAAGAACAGCAGGAGTATACTATAGGAGGGGGTTGGGTGAGTGCTGGAGGAGGGCAGGGGCACATGAGCAAAAAGTAGAGTGGTGTGAAAAATTCAGAAGGCTCTTGGAGGAAAACCAAACCCTGAGGACCATGGCCCATTAAATCCAGGAGAAAAAAATGCAAGAAGAAGTACTACTAATAAATAATAATTGGGATGAGATCCAGGGGTAGCTGTAGTTTCTTTGATTTCTTGAAGAGTTATTTATTTTTATTCTGTGTGTAACGCATGAGTGTTTGATTATATGTCCATGCACCACATGCATGCAGTGCCCACAGAATCTGGAAGAGGGCATCAGTTTGGGGATGGGAGTCCCAGATGGTTGTGAGCTACCTTGTGGGTACTAGGAATTGAACTCAGCTCCTCTGGAAGAAAAAGCAGTGCTCTTAACCACTGGGCTATCTCTAGCACCTAGTAGTTACCACTTAGAAGAAAAAGTGGGAAGGTTGCTTTACTTTGAATACTTTTGTACTTACATTTATTCTGAAAGCATTATTTATTACAGTTACAACTTGACCAGGTACTTAACATTGAAGCTAAGCTTCCTAACATGGCTCCTCAATTCCCAGCTCTTCTTCAGGGTTACCAAGCTCAGACAATGGTAACTAAGTGCACTCAGTTATCCAGGCTCATGATCTTGAGATATTTCAACCCTTAACATATGACTGGCCCCACCAGCAGGCAACCTTGGGACTATTCTGCTTTACTCTGTGTCAAACTTAACTTTCTGTGCAAGTCTCACATGCAACTGAGAGTCTGGGAATGGCACAGATTAAATTTTTTTCACAGTTCTCAGGCAGAGAAGGTGAGCTTCATTTCGTGGTTTTTTAAATCTTCTTCCGAGATCTTATACATACTGACTACAAACCTATAGATGTGTAAATCTCTTGGCCATAGGTCTAGAATTAACTACAGACAACTGAGAGAAAAAATTAGTGAGATGCGGTATCTATATGTTATGCATTTGGGAGTATTATTCACTGATAGATCTTTAGAAATAGGTACAATATCCAAGTTTAAATTGTTGTAGGCAGTCTCACATTGCCTACGGAAAAGGCAGCATATATTTTCCACCAACAGTCTATATATGTCCGCATTTCTCCATGCCATTGGTCAAGTTATACATTATAGAAATCATATAAAGCCAGATAAACATTTAATTGAGATTATACAAAATTAAACAAATTTATTTCCTATTTAAGTTTCTCCAATTATTATTTACATTTAGTAAAGATGCTATCACATGCTTCTAGGCTGGTTAGAGTTCCTTCTGAGCTGCATCCTCTTCCTCATTGCATGTCTCCCTCTGATGGGCTCTTTGTATTATGCTCATCAATCTGTCTTAAATCTGTATAGACCATAGCTATCAGCCCATCTTATGCCATGAGTGTTGGAAACGATCACTCCAAGCATTCTGTTGACACTGAGACTTTTTTCATGTCTTTCATCATTATGTAGTTTAAAGCCTTATGCAAACAAAATTCACTGATCTTTGTTCACATGTCTCCCAAGGCTTTTTGTCCATGTTTGGAAAGATGTAATACAAACATTCCTCTAATTTTTTTGTTAGAGAGTTCTCATGAGATTAACTTTGCATATCAATCATGAAAGTGTCTTGTATTTATTTTTGCATTATGGAAGCTGGTGACTTCACAGGGTGTGTGCAATTACAATCGAACATGCTTTTGCTAACACTAAATGACGTCCATCTAAATTGATAAATAAAACTGCACTGCAGTTTCTGACTTACAAACATTTGAACTTGCCTCCAGTTCTAACAGTGGCTAACTCTAAAAAGAAAAACTGGGATGCTTATTCTACTTTGAACACTGGCATCCTTAACAGGTTCAGCAGGAGAACAGTATTAATTTGACAGGAGAGCCATTGAGGATGGACATAATTACCAAACCTGGATTTTTCGGAAGATAATTGACAAAATGAAATGGCTCAAGTGAAATGTGGTTATGAGAAGGTTAGATCAGAATGATGGCAAGGCAAACAGAAAGGAGAGGCAGATTAGTGAAGGGATGGGGGAAGTCAGAATGAACAGAAGGATGGGAGACCATGTACTGCTGTCAAGTTTAGAAAACAATGCTGTTAGCGCTTTTCAAACACCAATGCTTTAGTGTACTTTTAGAAGGTAGAAAATAACCCCCCCAAAAAAAACCAACCAAACCCAGCACCCGTATTCTTATCTATAGCAGACAATCTAATTTCTTTTATCTTCAAATCATCTAAGTATGTTAACAGCTCTCAGGGAACAAGCATTCACCAACGCTGGTAATCGAGACTCAAATGTCACCATCCACTGTTGTGAGAGTCCCTGCTTCTTTAGGGGCAACTGCTTAGCTTTCATAGCATGGCGGCATCTGTTTCACACGAGTCTGATCCTGAGAGAGGGGACACAAGCTGGCACCACACTGATCATCTGCTGCAGCAGCAAACCAGGCACTCACATAAGGCAAGTGAACCATGCCTCGTGAGCACTGAGGTCTCAGGAAAGGAAGAGCCCCTCCTGGGATGCCACCCAAGCCCTGCTTTGAGGAACCTGGGACTACTCTCCTTCCTATATGTAGAAACTAGGCAGGAATGAGAAAGACTGGTTTGGTACCCAGAAAACATACTGAGTCATTTAGACCCAATTCAAACATTTGACATTTTCCCTTTGGATTTGCAGAAAAATGAGCCAACCTGCTCTACTTGCAAATAGCTGATTGCCAGAACCTTGATTTATGGCATATCCACACATCCGTACTGTAGCTGCATTTAGATCAGTGTTCAGCCTAGGACAGCCTGGTTACTAAGTCAGAGAGATTAATGGGGTCTTCCTTTGAATTATCATCTTCCCTGTTGTTTTCATGCTGAAGTTACTTATCACACAAAGATAAATGTCTGGTGGGATTAGAGAGGAAGAAACTCGCTATCATTTTCTGTTTGTCTAGTAGCAGCCGGTGGCTTTGGGGACAGGCAGGCAGGGCAGACTCTTGGGTCTTAAAATGAACTTCAAAGAGTAGCTTTTCCAGTAAAAAGTCCTGATATTCTTAGATTAGAATCTGCAAAAGCAATGTCCAAACATGGTTAGAGGGACCCAAATATGAAATATTTTCATCGTGGAGGAAAAGAAAATCGACCCTTCCTGACTTGACTATAAAACACCTCCGTAGAAGCTGAGCCATGGATTTCTGCAACTTTATGTTTTTACAATAAAACAGACACTAAATGCAACATTTTTCTTTTGGCTTTCTTCACTTTGATTTAGATGATGATGATGATTATTATTGTTATTGTTGTTTTGCATTTCAATACCAACTTTTGGAGGGTGTGGGTAGCAGCAGTGTGAGGCTGTGGGGTCAGCAAGAGGGCTGGTGGCGATCATCGCTGACAGCTCCTGGGCTCAGACTCCTGTCAGGGCTGCGGAGAGGCATTCAAGCAGATCCATATGCAGATCGGCCAGAATTTTTAGCACGCTTACAACATATAATTTTGTTGAATTTGCATTCAAACAAATGCTAGTTTTAAAAAAAAGAAGTGTACCTGCTTGTTTCTATGACAACAGGCACAATGAAATGATGCTCACAGTGACATGAAGATGGCTGTCACCCCATTATTGCTATGATTTTTTTCCTTGAACAATTTATCAAATTCTCTTTTGCTACCATCACTCAACTGTTTGATTTGCCTCAGCAGACAAAATGGTGTCAGTGAATCTAAGGAGCGTGCATTGATGGGAAGGGACCCCCAAAAGATTATTCCACGGTTACTGTGTAGACAATTTTTTATTGACTTTATAATTGGATAATCAGTGCTGTTTTACAATCAGTGGAAAAATAGTTCATAGGCCGGGCGGTGGTGGCGCACACCTTTAATCCCAGCACTCGGGAGGCAGAGCCAGGTGGATCTCTGTGAGTTCGAGGCCAGCCTGGGCTACCAAGTGAGCTCCAGGAAAGGCGCAAAGCTACACAGAGAAACCCTGTCTCGAAAAACCAAAAAAAAAAAAAAAAAAAAAAAAAAATAGTTCATAGCTAGGAAATAATGTGACTCAGTGATTGCTTCCTAATCAATGTATGTTTCAAAGTATTTATTATTTTCAATAAAAGTGACTTCTAAAGATGTTATACTGTATCTTAATATGTAACACACAATACACAATGATCTGACTTATTTTAAATATGTATCTTGAAATTATGGAGTTGAAAAACTCATTTTTCATCTTTTGTTTCTATATAACAATTATTATGACTATATATAAACTCTCCAAAGAAACATGAAATTATGTTTCTAAAATGCCAGAGAGCTCAGATCATCACAAGACATTATGCTTAAAAAGTAAGTTACCAACAAATAAGTAAGGTACCTCATATAAAGTGATGACACCGTATGTTTGTGTTGGCTCTCTCCATTGAAGAAATATCTTCTCCTCAAAGGTACTTCCTTGGATGGATTCAGTGGGAACAGCACCTGGGACTGAAAAAGATGTTGAGAGATGAATGGGTGGGTCATAAACCAACCCTCCCAAGGAGTCATAGCTACTCATGGATGTTGCAGATCCTAATGGTCTATAGATAACATTTGCATTTCTTTTCAAAATATGGAATCTAAAGCCATTTAAACTATACCGCTCTTGTGAAATGATTGAATCAGTTTTTCCCCTGTAAGGTGTGAGTCAGTTACACGAAGCCCACTTATTTTCCTTTGTATGAATTGTTTCCATTTTTCCAGAAGGAAGGAAGGAGGATGTGTAGCCACAAGGGCTTCCCAGGAGTTCTGGAAGGAGTGATGGGTGGTAGTGCCAGCTCGCAGAGATGTCGAGAATGGGAATGGTGGCATAGACCTGTAAATCAAGCACTAAAGAGGCTGAGGCAGGAGGATAGAGAGTTTAAAACCAGCCAGAGTTGCACATGAAAAGATCCTCAACATCATTAGCTGGCTGAAAACTGTCAGTCAAAACAATATTCTAGTCCAAATGCAGTACTGGGCAAATGTGAAGGCATTCAGTAACTCTAACAATCACATGGCAGTTCTTCAAATTAGTCAACATACAAAGATACACAATGTGACCCAGCCATTCTACTATCTGTCATCTATCATTGCTGTCTGTCTGTCTGTCTATCTATCTATCTATCTATCTATCTATCTATCTATCTATCTATCTATCTATCTATCTATCTATCTACCTATCTATCTTCACTTCACTTCATTTGTTCCATCCATTAATCCATCCATCCATCCATCCACCCACCCACCCACCCACCCACCCACTCACCCACCCGTCCACCTACCCATTCACCCTCTAATATATCTACTGATTATTCAAGATAACTGAGAACAGGTCAACTCAGAAGACTGTACCAAATATTCACAGTAGCATTATTCTTAACTGGAACTACCCCAAATGTTCATCAACACATGAATGGATAAACATTTCAATAAAGATTTGAAAAAGGAGGCTGGAGAGATGTTTTAGACTGTGCAAGGATATGAATAGCCTTCTAATTGTCACCAAGTCTGTCTCAGACTGGACGGATGCCTGGAATTTCAAAAGAAAGTGAAGGATTTCAAATTTGAAACTCATTTTTATTTGAAGGCATGCTTATTGGTAGAATGAGAGCTTTTGTATTTAATCCAAATGGAGCCAAGTATTTAACAGAAAAGCTTTTTATTGATGTGCATGGGGTGGGGGTGACTTCTATTTAAGACTCTCCAATAATTAAAAATATGCAGTTTAGACAGCTGCTGGTCCTGCTTGGATTTCACTTGCTTCATTTCTAAAATGATGTTGGATTTAAGTCAATTTCTAATGTATAGCATCTGAATAATATATAATATGGAAGTAATCACTCATTCTGGGCTGAAGAAATCAATAGAAGATTATGTTGAAACAAAGTATACATAGTATTAAGAAGTAAGTTCCCAGGAAACACGACTCCAGACTCTGGGCTTTGACTGCTCATCACAACCAGAAGCTGAACCAGGCTTCAGCTGGTTCAAGCCTGAGGAAATGCTACCAATCCTGTCCTCTCTGCCTCCAAAGTGTTTCCTATGACATCACCCTTTCTCAGCATCAGCACAGCTGTATGGGTGGATGTTTTACTGCATGATAGTTTACATTTGAAAATATTTATGTAGGTTCAGGAATGAAGAAAGGAAACAAGAAATCAACCTAAAATTGAATGGGATATATTCAAATTATGTTGATTTGAAGGACATCTTGATTGGAAAAAAAAGCAAACTTTTAAAATGCCTTGGAAGAGACATGGCAAGTGAAGGTATTGTAGAAGAAGCACCTTACATGGGGCTGACGAAATGACTCAGTGGATGAAGGCACCTGCCACCAAGCTGACAGAGCTCCACACCAGTTTTCATCGGAAATGCACATGCACACCATGGCACATGTGAACCAACACATACAGTCACGTGGATACATGCAAAAATCAATAAATGATGTAATAAAAAAGAATGCTTGAAGTGGACCCATCCAAAAAAATTAAGGCTTAGAACAGGAAAAATACAGTTGGCTTTTTTTTTTTTTAAATCAAGGAGACTTAATAGAGAAAATAAAATGTCGAATGAATTTAGGTTGAAGATTTGCTTTAGATATTCTAGAATTCTGGATTTTATGGAAGTAGCCATATCACCTATGCTGTCCAGTGATACTGCTAATGATGATCAAAAGATAATTTCCATGCACTTCCTGTTACTAAACATTTCAATAAACATGTGATTCCAGAACAAAATGATGTTGGGTAAACTAGAGTCACAAGAACTGTTGCTTTTCTCTTCAAACTTGGTATTGTTTGACAATTATTCTGTTTGTCTTTCTTCTCCCCATCTTCTTTGAAGTGGGTTTTTGTTTGGTTGGTTATTGAGAAAATGTAATTTGCAATAATAGTTCTTTTCTAATTAGCTGAATGCTGCTGAGCTACAAAACAATAGGTTTTTATTTGCAAATAACACAAGGCTTAATTCCTGAGACTAGTGAGATAATTTAAATAAACAAACATCCAAAATTAGCGAGTCTGACGTTTTGACAGGATTCCAAAGAATTCCTAACTTGGTTCTCACTTTGAAACTCCAAAGGAGTTGGGCAACTTCTTTTCTCTGCCAGTCATATCTGGTCTTGATGAAATGGCTACATTTTATCTCCTGTTGACTCAACAACAGTGTTAGTTAAAACAGGAATCATGTGTTTATCAGTAACATTCTCTCATGTCATGCAAGGACTGATTTTGTATTTTTGGACGTTTATCACATCTTGTGGGGCATGATTATTGCTACAGATGAAAAATAATGGTTTATTCTTAAAGGCGGTTTATACAAAAGTAAATGATAACATATTATAATAATATGTTACAGCATACAAACTAAATTTATAGCACACACTCTAGACGTCAAGCAACGTCACAGAGAAGGAGTGGGAAGACTGTAAGAGCCAGACGTCAGAGAGATCTTCCGGGCAAGCCACAGGCATGTGATCACAGGCTCATGCAGGTGGAACTCTGGCTCTGGTGAGTCTGTGATGGATTTGATTGGAACAATGAGAACGAATGCCATGTAAAGATGTTCAGATAGCAGTTTGTGGAACTGATGTAATATCTCAATCCAACATGATAATGAAAATGTTAAGAACTACTTAAAATACTATAGAATTTCCATATAGAAAAGTGCCACTTATTAGTCAAAATAAGATTTGGAGAGTAAGCACTGACTATGGGCCTAGCACTAAATAGAAGCTCATCCCATCTCCTCTAAAGCTTGCGGAACATTCCAGAAGGGGTCAGGAGGATAAGGTCAGGGGTCAGACAATAGCACCGTCTGGACTCACAGAACTATTGCAATCATTAACTCAAAGTTGTAGTTCCCTATAGCAGACCCACACAAGACGAGCTCAATACTCAAAGAAGGCAGAGGGGGCACATAGCTATATACACTCTCAGAAAGAAAGATTCCTGGAGAGGGGAAATCCCTATCTTTAGTTGTATGTCCAGGGCTGAGGCCACCAGGCTCCAATGGACATCTAAACACAAGGTCCCACAGATTGCCCTGGTTAATCTCAGTGGGTCATGGAATAAAACAAATCGAGATAGATGTAAGGGAGAGAACTGTGAGGGACTGTGGAGGGTGGACAGAGTGACAGGGCTGTGGGAGATGAGAATGGTCAATACAAATTGTGTCTATGTGTGACACTGTGAAACTGAATTATATAAAAATGAGAAACCTCGGTCTCTGTCCCTTCTCTCCTAATTAGTGCTTCGGAGTAGGAGCACAGACATATTAAGCTCCACGAAGGCGACCTGCCACCTGTTTTCAACATGCAGCTCTAAAAGTCAAAGACACCCAAGTTGTTTTGGAAGAACATATTTCACATAGACATATCAGTTAAAAGCACTCACGGTCTTCATCCGTCTGTACAATGAGTTCCTGACTTTCCTTGCGCCCCTCGGGGTTCATGAGGATGAGCTTCACGCTGACATTGGTGTATGGGGAGAGGTTGGTGATTGTATGCTGAGGGTGTGAATTATCCGTATCCCAGCTCACTTCTTCTCGCACCTGCTCCTGTCCTCCCACCTGGTAACAGTAGTGCACCGTGAGATTATAACTATGGCAACGAGTTACATTGTATCCAAATGGCTCCCAGCGGATGGTGATTTGTCGAGACTTGACCTCTACAACTTCCAGTTTTCTCGGGCCACGCATGGGATCTATTTTGAAAGAGTAGAAAGACACATGGGAAAAGAATTAACAAGGTGGAGTCTGTACATCAAAGAAACTTAAAACACATGCAAGAAATATGTGTATTTTGAATAATATGAATTAAAACATATAAAGAAAGAGTAAGCTTGCTTTGGAAATGATGGCACTAAGAAAAACCATACAACCATTATTGAATACACCATGAGCCCTGTCATGTTGCAAGGGAGGCCCTTTCAGGGTTAGGCAAAGACTAAGCTAGAACGCTCTGCTTTGCTAGAGCCATGGTTCATTGATAATTTCAAGTTTTATTTTCCTTAAGTGTGGTTGCCATAGTGAATGCAAGAGAATGACAATTGGTAAGGAAATTAGAAACTTAAGAAATGACAGTTAGGATTCACTAGGTATTTAAAACAATTTGATGAACTGGATGCTTCCATCCCCAATGCATAAATCTAAGTTCTGTGTCTTGATGACTTAGTCAGAGTCAAGGCTAGACTGTGGCACTATGATTCTGATGGAACAAGGAAACAGTGCTTCAGGATATTAATGATTTCTAAACATGATGGAAGAGTGCGATGTGTAACAGCAATCCCGTGTGTTTCATTTTGAGACGGGGTACTAGGAAGACATCTCCGCCTTTATTTCCTAACCTGTGTGGGAAGAGGCCCTGGGCACAGTCTCCTGTTCAGCTCTCCATGGATACCGTTGAAATTAATAAAGATTCAATTCAAAACTCTCTATGGGTACCATCAAAATTAATAAAGACTCAATTTGAACAGGAGAAATTTCTTAATAAGGAGAAGTGATAGTTCATCCACCGATGTGACATCTCTACAAGCTGTAAGGAAAACTCACCAAACAAGCGCCAGGGCAGGGGGCTGTTTCTGTCTTTACAGGAAAACAGAAATACAAGTAGTCAAAAGTCCTTGGACAACTAGCCCATCAAAAGAAGGGAAAGCTATCAAAAAAAAAAATTACCAAGCAAAGAAAAATCTGACCTGATGGTACAAATACTCTAATTGGGGTAAAAGCTCACTATCTAAACATCATTATCTTTTTACTTCTCAAAAAAGTTGAAGTCCTAGTCAAAGCTGGCTTTAGAGTTGGAGTTTGGCTCTCTCCTTCTCTAAGTCTAAGTATGTTGTTAAAAAAAAAAAAACTTAAGAGTTTTTGTCTCGTATCGTAAGAGTCATCTGGTGTGGGACAGAAGAAAACCCAAAATGTAGGAACTATTGTCACAATTCTCTTTCTTTTCACACTTATGTTCAACTCTTTGGAACCTTCTTTAGACACATTACTATCTTAAAATTTAAACCTTCTGTCTTGATATTAATAATGTTTAAGTTTTCCACAGCGAACAGTAAATTTTTCTAACTGCCATTTCTAAAGTCTCCAGAAAGATGATGGGGCCCCACAACAATGATTCTACCTGGTTTACAATGATGCCAATGAGCTGATAAACACCACACAAAGATTGGCTTTGGACTGCAAACTGTTCCAGACAGTTCCAAGGTGGCTAGCTGAGATGGTTCCCCATCTTAAACCTCTAGTCATAACTTCAGATAAGCTTTACCCATTACTCTGAGACTGGTTACAAATGTTACAGCTAGTCTTCATGAAACTTAACCATTGTTCTAATTTTTACAGGATCCCACAGGGAGACCTTTGCCCCCGGACAGCAGGAAGAAATTCTAAGAAAATGAAACCCCCCTCTCCCAACAGGCTTTTGCTTTCTCAGGGTTATGGATAATTATCAGCTGTTAGGAGTTGGATATAAATTGTTATAGGGTTGGGGACAGAACAATAAAGTTGGACTCAGGAATCTCATTTGGAGTAGAAAAAAGGGGGATAGGTAGAATAGGAAATAAAGCAGATTATTGTATTCACTTGTAAACTAAATTAGCAACTTTCAGTTTTAGATAATTTGCATTAGTATGGATTTTTGTATATTGTTACAAATGTAACATTATTTTTCTATTCCTATTTAAGATAATTTGTATATTGATACAAAGTCAAAACTATATTTGTCATATTGGATATATGTCCCTACTTCTGTTTAAAATATTTTTGTATGATACAAATGTAAAATTATATTTGACATACTGTATGTCATATTGTATGACTGTATGTATGTTCTACTTCTGTTTAGGATATTTTGTAGATTGATTCAAATTAAGGATATTTTTGCCATGTTGCACTGTACATTTCTACCTCTAAGATATTTTTG
Organism: Peromyscus maniculatus bairdii; assembly: GCF_049852395.1. Classification (NCBI taxonomy): domain Eukaryota; kingdom Metazoa; phylum Chordata; class Mammalia; order Rodentia; family Cricetidae; genus Peromyscus; species Peromyscus maniculatus. The sequence continues at coordinate 25,042,943 of NC_134864.1, forward strand.
TATATTGTCCAAACTCAAGGTCATTGTCCTTATACTGTACATCTGTTTACAGACTGTTTAATTTTATTATGTGAAACCTTAGTCTTTAAGCTATATAGGTTGATAAGAGTTACAGGTTAATAGTCACCCATGCTTGTTAAACTTATAGTCATGTTAGTTAGGTTTTCTAGATAAACAGAGATATATTTCAGATGGATAGATAATCTTCGAACACTTCATAAATCTATGGGAGATAGAATTTGAATGTTTTAATAACTTAGAATTCTGTTGACATGAGACATTATTGCTCCTAGCAGAACAGATCTACTCCTGAAAGGATGATGGGCATCAAAGACACTCCACATGGAGTTTGTGTTCTTCTTGGTAAATATGCCCTGTAGGGCAAAGTACTGCACCATGCCTTGACTGCTGACAGTAAGCGTACTGTCTAATCTGGACAAGCAGGACACAAGAAAAAGCAACTGTTGAATCTTGCCAAGATAGGGTAGGGCAGTCTTTCAAATTTTCCTGCTTCTGAAAATGATCTGTAAGATATTCTAGCCTAGGCTACTACATTTTTCATGCACTAAGCTTCAATACATGCAATTTCTCTCTCACTGTGACTTGAGAGCTTAAAAAAAAAACTTATATTTTACAACACTGCAAACTTTAAATGGGTTACTTAGTGGCCATCAAGCAGAAGCAGCCAACCTCACCTCAATGACAAACCAGCTTTAGGTGCTGTATTGTCTTTAGAAAGTGTTAGGACAATTTAAAAAAAGCTATTCTAGCCTATAGCCAATAGAGGATGATGTCCCAACAATGCAGAGAAAAAATGGGTGACTATTCAGGCAGTCAGCTGGTTCTATCATTTCTTGCATACTTTGGAAGTTGCTTGCTTGCACTTCCTGCTTACTCAGGTAATATTTTCCCCCCTCAGGTCTTTGATGGGGTTGAAGACTAGATAGCTATAGTTACAATCCTCTTGTATCTTAACTAAGAACATATTGGGTACTAGAGTTAGATTCTTCAGGACGGGACAGCTATTGGAGTAATCTCTGTAATTTGCTATTTACTATGTTCTGGACATTTCCTATGTTTCTTACTTGATGTTCTTGTTGATTGTAGTTCCACTTTTGTTTATGTTATTATGCTTTTATCTCCTGGACAATACTTGATAATTGTTTATATTGTATATAGTTTTGTATTAGGTTTAGAACCCTTTTATTTAGACAAAAAAGGGGAAGTGCTGAGGGTATTCATTCTGTTCAACCAATGACCTTTGGGCTATCTAGCCTGATGGGAGTGGCCCTTTCTGGATACATGACTGGTTAAAACTGAGGAGGAGGTGCTTTGGTGCTCTCTTGGGTGGTCTGAAACAGGACGGTGGGTTCCCATCACCCTTAGGTGGAGCAGAGGATGATAACAGCTGAATGAGTAGAGGTGTTTATTTTGTTCCATATCTGTGAGTGCATTATCCCCATTTTATAACTTAGTAAATTCCCGAGATCCTTTAATAGACTCTCGTGGCTTGGCATAACAACCACCCTCACTGGAGGGAGCCAGAAATGTATGTGTCTGAAGATGGCAGCTTCCCTGTGTGTCTGTTTCTAACAATAATCCCCATGCTGCTTTCTCTACATAAGTTGGAGACCAAGGACAAGAAGACCACAACAGTCCCAGGTAACCGAGTGGCATTTGTATGGAACATTCCTTATGGATGAACTATTTTTTAAAATATTTAAATTATAAGAATTATAAACCAACTTTTATGCTGTGGATATTGCTCTGTATAAATAAAATGCTGATTGGCCAGTGTAGCCAGGTAGGAAGTATAAGTGGGACAAGGAGAGAGGAGAATTCTGGGAAGTGGAAGGCTGTGCAGAGAGACACTGCCAACCACCATGATGAGAAGCAGATGTTAAGATACCGGTAAGCCACGAGCTATGTGGCAACTTATTGATTAATAGAAAGGGGTTGATTTAAGATATAAGAACAGTTAGCAAGAAGCCTGCCATGGCCATATAGTTTATAAGAAATATAAGTCTCTGTATGTTTACTTGGTTGGGTCTGAGCGGCTGTAGGACTGGTGGGTGAGAGAGATTTGTGCTGACTGTGGGCCAGGCAGGACCAGGAAAACTCCAGCTACACTTTTAAAAATTACAGATGTTAGGAAAATATCATCAATAAGGTACTTAGAAATAACACTGAGGCTTCTTCCGGATTAGTAACTTTTCCTAACGTGAAGGAAATGTTGCATTTTATTTGATGCTTCATCACTCAGATGTTTATGGAACCTTTCAAGAAACCCAAGATCTCTTACAATGAGCAGGCATCTCTTCACCATCTTCCTGCTCTATTACGTCTCCACAAGGACTGTCCTAAAGTGCTTTCCCCCAAGGTGTCCATCACTGGACTAAATGACCGATTGCCTAGATATTAAATAAGCAGTGTAGTTCTAATTTGATCTGAATGGAAAACTATTATGCAGTACATATTTCATGCCTTACCTACACAAAGGCTCAGGATTATAAAGGTAAGTGGTTTTTTGTTTGTTTGTTTGTGGGTTGTTCTTTTTTTTTTTTTTTTTGTCTGTCTACTGGTAAAGTTTTCACAGAATGAATGCTTTCCTTTGTTAGTGCCCTGTAGAACTGCAGCAAGGCAAAATGAAGTTTCAAGCTTTTCATTCATCTGCCAAGAAAACTGGTACGCTAGTGGAAATCAAACATCTCCTTGACCAAGTATCTAAAACCAGTATTGTCATGAGAGTCATAATTAACAGTCAACAGGTGTGTTGCCCCAACTCCTGGATGAGGAGGCTGGTCCTCACTGCAGCCTCATCAAGTTCCAGATCAATCCAATACAAAGCTATTGTATTCAAGCATCTCAATAGAGTGGACTCTCCCTAATTAAGGATATCTCTCACACTCCAGCAAGGAGCAACACCTAGAAGTATATGAGCAGAACAGATTGGACTCAGTCATTAAAACATTATTATTGTTATTAAAAACAGTAACAGCAAAAGATGACATGGGGATGGGAGGATGTGGGGAAGTAGGAATGTACTGGAAGGAGTTGAGGGTCAATATGATCAAAATGCAGAATTCTCTGCATGAAATCTTCAAAAAACTCCAATAAAAATATTTTTAAAAAGAACTCTCCCCTTGTAACTTTTTAACTTCATGTTGAAACAAAAGCAGGCACACATTATAGAGAAACTGCATTTAGAATTTTGGTCCTTTCCCAGGGTACCTATTTGCAGAGTAATCCAGCAAAGCTTCCAGTCACCTCAGTGACCAGAAGGAGAGTCCACAGCTACTCCATAGGGTACTGTCGCTAATGTGTGGTGCTCGGCAGGTTAGATGGATTCAGAGTTGCAGCTTATGGAGAAGCAATTCTATCAGAAGTCACGACACATCTATTTCCTCGTACACTCTCTGTAGGCTTTTATCAGTGGTGTGTAGCTCTGTTGCATCTACAGAGATGTTGACACCATTGTGGCAAGGTCAATGCCAATGGAGGTAACTTTGAACCCTATCTACAGGGCATCATTATAAAAGTCACCTTGACTCTAATTCCCAGGCACTTCTCTTACTGGTTAAAAGCTAGAGACAGAGTTTGAATCAACAAATTAATGACTGAATGGTCTACTGTTGTGGGATACTCTCCTTTTCTCTTGCTAGGGCCCAGAGGCAAAGTTAAGTAAGGTGAGGTAGTTAATCAATCAATCAATCAAACAAACAAACATAAAACAACCAACCAAACAAAAATACTAACACATCAGCAGCTGTAAGAGGATCTGAGTATTAGAATACACACCTGATGATCTAAGGGCAATCTCCAAACCAAAAACCATATGCAAATTTAAACGGAACAGGAACAACAAATATTAAAGGACAGATACACCCCAGAATGTAAATGGCATCCCGTGTGCTGTCAAACATCTGTGAAAGCTTTCTCTCCTTAATGACATTGTGGCTAGGTCAAGTCCAGTGACTGAGCCTTTGGCAATTCATCCCCAGTAACCTTCTTTCTCTTTTCTCCCTCCAGTCTGTAAAATTTAATCTGAACCAGCCATGCTTTAAAAAGGCTTGCATCTTAAGTTAGCATTTTACGACACCTTCAGTTTCAAAGTTTCTGCAGAAATATTTGCTAACTGTGAACAAGCCGTTCCAAGGGGACACTGAAACCAGTGAGTTACACTGATGATCACTCAAGACTCGGAAGGGCATCGTTGGAGAAACGGATCACACAGTAGCAACTCCATAACCAGGAATGTGAGGCTTCAGCAAGGCTAATTGGAACATATACTGCATTCCTGAGAGTACAGTAGAAATAGCACCCGCACTCACCAAGTTCCCTCAGCATGCCCTTAGTGCCATTCTATGGGAGCAATATAGATCTCCTCCAGTTAGATAACAGGGTAATAAACGATATACCCAAGACCAGCAGTTACAGGATATTTGCTCCTCATTCCTCTCGAATCCCAAAGACAGGGCTGAGAACAGGAATCGATTCGGAGGCCATTTCTCTTTGCACTCCAACCCTATCAGGACTCACGGACACACCCTGCCTTCTTGAGAGGGGCATCGTGATGATCCCCATTGGTGTGAAGCATGGGGCCAGCTCTTCGATGAGGAGATCATTGGCTCAAGATGAGCCAACCAGAGAGGCGTCCCGGTGAGCACCAAGGCAGCCACTGCAGGAAACTTAGGAAGCTCAGGTGACTCCCACACTGGCCCAGGGCAGTTTTCATTTCCTTCTTTTTCTAGCAGATTGAGCCAGGCTTCCAGCAGAGAAGCCTGACAGTTACATTCCTGACCCGAGGGACCAGCCAGCCCAGTTCTAGCCTCCTAGCTCTTAGTATCCTATTTAATCAGCCACCCTGCCTCCTTCTCCCTCATCCCCTTCTCTCAGAATAAGGGCAGAAGCTGACTGATAGGATCAATTTCCATCGCAGGCTCAATTCGCAGCCCATTTCTCTGGAACTCTGCACTTTACCTCCTATTACTTCTGCCGTGCTTTTTCAGAAACTCAATTTCAGAACCGGTGAGAGATATTTGGGCGTAATTTTAGGATCCTGTCATCGATAATCAAAAACATAGATTACAACCAACGCTCCCGCTAACAGGTTTCGCTTTCCTACCTCTTCGTGAACCACACAGGGGTCTATTACAATACCAGGAATAACACCGGAATGTAGGGACAGCCCCCTTAGGACCTCCAGCTCTTTCGTTTCTACTCATGAGTCTCACAAAGGAGAGCAACCAACATAATAAAGCTGCCGCTTCATTTACTTCACTATTCAGCTAAATCAGAGCAAAGTCCCCATTAGCCCCTGCTACTTTGGCCCTACCCTGCGGTTCAGTATTCCTAAGCAGCCACGATTCCAGGCCCATGGCATAGTCTGCAAGTGGCATGGCCATGGTTCTGGAACCAGTCAAAGTACTTTAAAGTGTAAAATGCATCTTTCCCAGACAAGCTGAAAATTCTGAAATAAATTAACTTTACACTCCCCTATGGACATCTGTATCCTGGGATGCAATTTTGCAATTTGATGCATTCAAGCTTGTTTTATACTTACTTTATACTCAGAACAATCTTTTCTGCTAGATTTTTTTTTTTTTTTAACTAACAGATGCTACATTAATACCTGCTACAGTTGATCACAATTAGAACCGTAGAAAACCGGGGGAGCACCTGTGGGCTCGAGAGGCAGGAAGAGCCTCCGTTCATGGTCAGTCTGCACTGCATGGTGCGACCAAGTCCTCAAAAATGAACAAGAAAATCAAGCATCAGGGAGAAGACGTGCTCCTGAAGTGACATTTTTACAAGCGTATGAACATCCCACATAAAGGAAGACTAATTCCATTTTCTAAGGAACAAACGGAGCTTCAAAGGTCCTAGTTTTAGGTCCAGCCTGGGCATGCAGGCCTGCAATTTCAGCTGCCTGGGAGGCTGGGGTAAGAGGGATCTCAAGTTCAAGATCTGTTAGGGATCCAGGATGAGTTCAAGGCCAGCCTGAGCAAGCTCACAGGGGGTAATGGTAGAGACTGAAGAACTCAACATCAGGAACAGCTGTCCGCAGGAATAAATGGGTGAAAGTGCACACGGGCTCAAGTATTTTGTTCGATTCCTTGGCTTAGTTGGGGCATCGTGCCAATGTCCAGCATTTGATTGATAAGGGTGACTAGTCTAATGCCCGGGTGGCTGTCTGTGTGTCAGTCACTTTGGCCATTTTCATTTCAACTCCAACAGAGAGTTGGGATTTTTTACTCACATTTATGAGACACTTGAAGAATTACCGTACATAGCAATGTGATTAGGATGTACCCTTCTGCTGGGAACAGAGGCTTTCTTAGACAAAGGACTAAACAATTCCTAAGAACTTCCAATATCATCCCACAAGTGAAGCCTGACAAATAAAGCTTGCCTGAAGATCAGAGGGCACAGCTAGCCACTAGTTAACCATAGAGGCCAGGCAGTGGTGGCACACCCCTTTAATCTAGCACTTGGGAGGATGAAGCAGGAAGATCAGGAGTTCAAGGCTAACCTGGGCTACATGAGATTGAACTAGTTTAAAAAAGAAACAGAGCCAGGTGGTGGTGGCTCACACCTTTGATCCCAGCACATGGGAGGCTCAGACCTTTAATCCCACCACAATCCAGAGTTGGAGACAGAAATATAAGGCGAGTGGAGACAGGATATCAGCCCCATTCAATCTGAGGACTCATAGAGACAGGACGACCCCCGTTCAGTCAGATTTTGTAGAGGTGAGAAGTCTCTAGTAGCTGGCTGTTCTGCTTCTCTGACCTTTCAGCTTTCACCCTAATATCTGACTCTGGGTTTTTATTGTTAAGACTAAATAGATTTATACTTCACTAGAGGGTCTTTTCCAGCAGAGTTAGGAGACCCTGGGAGAAGGGTGTGGACCATGGAGTGTTTACTTTGGGTGGTGGTTTAGGCTGGATAGTTAAAAAAAAAAAAACTTAGGTCCTGGGCAATGCTTACTACATGTCTGTAGGGGGAAGTTTCTCGGTCCCGCCTGGGCCCACAGTCCAGACAAATCTCTCCCATCCACAGTCCTGTAGCCATTTATAAAATAATTCCTCAGAGGCTTATATATTAATTACAAACTGTTTGGTCTATGGCTCAGCCTTCTTACTAGCTAGCTCTTACATCTTAAATTAACCCATTTCTATTCATCTGCATTTTGCCATGTGGCTGGTGGTTTACTGGTGGTGCTCTGCCATGTTGCTCTTTCCTTAGCTGATGGCGTCTGCCCTGACTCCGCCTTCTTCTCCCTGCATCTCTCTTGGATTTCCTGCCTGGCTCTTATCCTGCCATACCATAGGCCAAAACAGCTTCTTTATTAACTAATAATAGTAACACATATTCACAGCATACAGAAAGACCATCCCACAGCACACATCCTATGGGAAATTCTCTTAACCCTTTTTTTGTTTTTTATGGTTACTTATTTCTAAGTGATGGGTTTGAGGAAGAGAACGATATTAGAGAAATTATTTTGGCCACTCCACGTAGTTAAAAGGATATTTATTTAATGGCGTAACTCACAAATTAAGTAATGGGTAGGTCGCAGGGTCTGGGGAAGGTGTATTGCAATCCAGCGGTGTTCTCCGGAGCTCTGCACAATCCACCTTTCACTGTCCTGGCACCGAGAGAGCGCACAGAGAGAGCGCTGGCCCATCCAGCTCTCGGGTCCCCAGGCGCCTCCCCTCGCCCCGCCTCATAGGCGTGACAGTTGCCAGAGTCTCAATGGGGGTTGGAACTTCCAGATCCAAGCTGGAATGGCTACCCACTACACCATCCCACAGCACACATCCTATGGGAAATTCTCTTAACCCTTTTTTTGTTTTTTATGGTTACTTATTTCTAAGTGATGGGTTTGAGGAAGAGAACTGAGAAAAGAAAGAGCAAACAAAATGCACCACTGAGGCTCTCTAAAAGAAAGCAGTGTGGGCACTGAGGACACACTGAACCCTAAGAGTAGTCACTAGATTTTCTTCTGCCCAGATAAACTTTATCAGTTGGAAGATATTTTTCTTTTAAACATGAAGTATTCCTCTGTGAGTTTTTATAAAAAGTTTTTAAAAATTTAAATAAGAAGCCTTTAAAGTACATTGAAATACATGGACTAAAAGAACTCCCTAGCCATCTACTATGCCTATTAAAATCAAGTGCTAATAGTTTGTGTTTGTTTCCAATAATTTTTAAATAAAGAAATAAAAACAAAACATTACAAGCTGGGTGTAGTGACTCGTGGATGAAATACCATACTCTGGAGATCAAAGATGGCCTAGGCTACGTGAGAACCACAAGAAAGGAACACAACCAAAAAGAAAGCACATAGATTCTTTCTACCTTCCTTCTGTTTAGCTGTACTATGTAGAATTCTTGAAGACTTGTACATATGTTACCCTTATTGACAACTTGAGGTTTAACTCAATACAGGCAAGATAAAGCATGCATGCATATATATACACACAGAAAGACACAGACACAGATACACATACACACACACACACAGATACACAGAGAGACACAGACATAGAAATACACACACAGAGACAGACAGACAGACAGACAGAAACACACACACACACACACACACACACACACACACACACACACACACACACAAAGTTTTAACTGTGAAACAGAATTGCATTAATTTGAAAACAGCCATGGTTAACATCCATCTCCCTAGTTTGAGATTAGTAGCGGCAATTACTTTAGGTGAGTAATGGTGCCACAGAAAGTATCCTTCTACACATGTTGTCTTGACCACCGTTTTCCCAGGTTGAACTTAGAAAGTCTTCTGATGATTTGTTGATGTGTTTCAGTATAATGCACCAAGTCAAATTGCTCTCCAAAGAAAAGCAATGCACAGTTGCTATACTTCCCCCGTAGACAATGTATTTCAAAGGATAGATCTTTATCTTGTGTGTATGGCTGTTTTGTGTGCATGCATGTGTTTGTCACATGCGTATCTAAGACAGATCTTTAATTTTATACACATGACTGTTTTTCCCACAAGCCTGTGCAACTCGCGGCAGCTGTGGTGATTCAAACAAGACCTGCCCATCAAACCAGCCCACACAAAAGTCTATATAAATGAGAGCGTATCTTCAGTCCACGGCCATGGGAAGAATAGAGGCAAGACAGGGGCAAGGTGAAGACCAAGGAAAGGTCCCCATGCTATTTCAATATCTGATGAAACAGACTTCAAACCAGAACAAGTCAGTAGAGATATGGGAGGACATATTCATTAAGGGAAAAACCCACTAAGAGGATACTGTGATTCTAAACACTTACAAACTGAATGCAAGGATTCCCAACTTTATAACTGAAACATTACTACAGTGTAAATCACAGGTTGGCCCTCACACACTGATAGTGGAAGACCCCAATACCCTGCTCTTGCCAACAGACACGTCATCCAGACAAAAACTAAACAGAGAAATGCTGCGGCTCACTGGTATCATAAATCAAATGGATCTAACATATATGTACAGAACATTCCACCTAAGCACTAAAGAATATACCTTCTTATCACCTCATGGAACTTTCTCCAAAATTGATTGCATAATAGGACACAAAACAAGGACTAAAATATAGGAATATAAAAAATAAAAATCTAAAAAAATATAAATAAGTAGCAGAAATTAAAAAACTGATCTGTCAGTAATGACAATTTAGTAGATGCATTTCTTCCCAAGAGAAAGACACATGTGCAAAATCAATATAAAATCAATATCTTGATACTGTGTTTGCAAATAATACTTTTCAGCCATAGGTAAACAGAAAGTTGAAAGTAAATATTAACCAAAAGAAACACTGAGTATATAATGACAAAAGTATGGATTCAAGACATAGCACGGGTAATTCTTAGGAACATAATAATACTGTGTTAGACTCTCTAAAGTAAGTGACCATCTTTTTAAAAAGTTTGTTTTTTTTTAAATTTTCTGTACATGAGTGTTTACCTGCATGCATGTTAGTATACCCTGCGCATGCATGGACAGGAGAGGGCATCAGATTCATTGTAACTAGAGTTACAGACTTTAGTCTGTATGATCTTAGCTGCATGAGCAGCCATGTGGGGGCTGGGAACCCAATCTGGGTCTTCTGCAGGAGCGGCCAGTGCTCTTAAGCTCTGAGCCATCTTTCCAGCCCCATGTAATTGATGATCATAATACCAAAACCATCATCGAATGACTGTGTGAGCAATGTACTTCATTCTCCAGCACAGACATTAACATTACACACATAATATTCAAAGCTATCCTTAACCACACGAAACAGTACATGGCAAAAGTAATTATAATGATTCACCATTTTAAGAAAAATCTATTAATGTAATTCATCACACCATTCAATTGGTCCAGAAAGAGTGTTCACTAAAATATTCACAATTTAAAAGGCATTAGAAAATTAGGAAAAAAAATGTACTTACTTTCCCAACCATGATTAGCAAGCATTGTTCGTTGTATTAACAAGTTGGGCTGCAACATAAGCTGAACAGCCCTTTGTTTATATGCAAAGCTTCCCTGTCATTCTACTCAGTAAATAGTAAAAGGAGCGGGAATGAAAAAAGGATGAAATGCAACTTTGTATCTGCAGAACTATATAGAATACAGGCAGTGTGTGTGAGTTTTAGTACACATAGGGGCTCCACAAATTATAAAGAGTAGCAGATGTTCAGCAAGGTGGCCAAATATGAGATTCCTATCCTAATTCTCTGTATTTGGACATATTAATAACAAACAGAAACTTAAAATTTCTTTTCCTTTACTACAGGGACAAATGATATAAAGTGCTCAGGCATAGGCTACTCCAGAGACTAGCAGACAAATGAAACAAACATGAATCCCAAACCACATAGTACTAAATAAAAAAATGCAAGTCTCCAAAGACAAGGATGATGCAATTTTATAAACCTGAAAATACACAGAAGGGAATTATCACAGGCATACATACACAATACAAAAAAAAGCAGAAATTTAAGACAGGAGCAAGGCAAACACTACATGAGAACTCAGGATACTGGGGTATCAGCCTGGGGGCAGAGGATAAGATGGGGGATCCATACAGATCATGAAAAGGCTCTGGAAATATATGTTTTCTAAGTCAATTACTGTGCTGCCAAGTTATGTAGGCTACAGGTATTATTTTGTTTATATTTATTATTACTTTACACAGTATTAGTTGGTTATTATTATAGAAAGGCATGGGTATGTGAGAGACATTGTTGACTCTTGGGCACATCACCATTAGTTCTTATGAGAGAAAGATACTGGCTCATACTAGGAAGAGGAGTGCTCACAGGCCACAGAGGCCTGCACTACTCTGGGATGTAGCCATGAGCTCGGATGCGCTGACTTGAAAGCCACAGAAAGGCGTCTCTGAGAGGCACAGCAGTTTCATATCCACAGCCTTATCATCTCACATCCAAATGCTGAGCTGTGAAAGCTGCGACTCAGGTCTGGGCATAACCCAACTCTAATGCTTAGACCACACAGGAGGGAATCTCGTTATCTCTCAGGGTACTTATGGCCAGATTCTAAAGGGGACTCCAGATATTTGCCTCAGAAAGGAGAAACTACTCCAGCAGGTAACTGCCTAAGATAATGATTAGTCCACACAGTATTTTTGTACCATTTAGCAATACCTACCCCATCAAAAAAAAAAATCAGCTTCCTTGAATCCCTGTTTGTTTGTTTGTTTGTTTGTTTGTTTATTTATTTTGGTTTTTCGAGACAGGGTTTCTCTGTGTAGCTTTGCACCTTTCCTGGAGCTCACTTGGTAGCCCAGGCTGGCCTCGAACTCACAGAGATCTGCCTGGCTCTGCCTCCCGAGTACTGGGATTTAAAGGCGTGCGCCACCAACGCCCGGCGAATCCCTGTTTAGATTCATCTGTTGGGAACCTACCACAGAAGGCATACGTATACAATGTCTATGGTATAAATGGGCACTGTATGTTTATTATATTTATGTCATGTATAACCTGCACATCTGAATACAATATGAGTCAGTGTGTTCAGGTACATGTCCATATGCTTTAAAAATGTGCACATAACATGATCAAAGAGGCACCTTGATATACATACACACACACACACACACACACACACACACACACACACACATATATATATATATATACACACACACTTAGATCCATATATCACATACTTTACAATCTTTAGAGACTGTTTCTGCTATATCAATGAAAGGACTCCTAATTGATTTTTTAAATTCATATGAACCAAATTAAAAATAAAGTTTCCACGAGAATGCCAAAGAGATGAACTGATCGTATAACTCGGCTTGTTTCTCATACCAGCCAGGGTAACTGTCTGCTATGCTTCAAGCACAGCTTTCTCTGGAAAATTCTCATCTCTGCTCAGACTGACCCATGTACGTGCAGAGAGAGTTGCCCTTTAACCTAAGAAATGACAGCCTTCAATTCCATTCCAGCTTCTAGCTGATGACCAGAAACTAGAGATATCTATATAGTCACATGGCTCAAATCTCTGAGTATGTCGACCATGATTCTACATAGGCTTTATTGTTTCGAGAAGGATCAAGTTACATATCTCACTCCACAACTAAAAGCACGCATTATCCTCGAAAAATGCCTCTTTAACTGACATGTTTTTCAAACAAACATCAACACAGAATATAATGATGAGTATATTGCTGTTATTTGGTTTTAATGAATTGATTTTGGAAAAAAAAAACTTAATTCTTCCACATTTACCATCTTTACTTTTATTGTTTGTCTCTTCATTGATAAGAGTGTCATGCTATATACACATAGCTGAGGCTGGCCTATGTAGCTTAGGCTGGTTCCAATTTGTGGTCCTTCTACCTCAACCTTCTGAGGGCTTGGATGACAGGTGAATGCCACCATACCCCTCCAGCATCTATACCTGGAGGAAGTTAAATCACCATGTCAAAGAACCATCTGTACTCCCAAGTGCTTTGAGGCATCATTTGCAATAGGCAAAAGGGCAGTGTTTTTTTTTTTTTTAAGGTAATTATTATTGTAAGCGAGTTGTTTGTACGCAAGTGTGAGCATGCATGTGCCATGGCCAACACTGAGTGTGGAAGTCAGAGGAGAGCTAACTAGGAGTTGGTTCTCTCCTTCACCTTTAAGAGGCAAGGTCTCTTGTTTTTGGTGAGCTGCACTCCATGCTCACTGGCCCATGAGCTTCTGCCCGAGTCTTCTGTGTGACCTTCCATCTTGCCATTGCAGTATTGAGATTGCAGACACATGCCACTGCTTCTTGCTTCTGATGTGGCTTCTGGAGCATGCACTCAGGTTATCAGGTTTGTACTACAAGCATGTTCACAGGCTGAGACATCCAGCCAGCCCTGCTAGGTAGGGGAGGTCACCAAAGGAACCACTGACTTGTGGATGGGCAGCTAACTAAAATGTGCTACATGCTTACTGGGATATGAGTCAGCTGTAGAAACACAATGCATTCCCATCACTGGCAGCAGCAAAGAGAGCATCCAGGGTGTTTTCTACTTTCTGTGTTGTGCTTCCCAGCTCTGTTTAGCTAAGTGCTTTGAAGGAATCATCCAGGCGCTATAAACGTGGCCCCAACCATCCACAACTTCATCTTGCCCGAGGATCCTTGGTGGCATTACCAAAGTCTGCATTCACAGTATAAAAGGAACAGTTGAAATTCTACTCATTGAGAATCTTGAATTGTTCTGGTGTGATGGGATGGACAAACCACATTTCATCCTATAGATCAACTTTACATGGAAACCGCTGTATAAAATAAAGCAAGACTCGGTAGAAGATTTCCTGGGTATTTATTTCAGACTATATAACACAGGAGGAGGCAAAATGATTTTCAGAACTGTCAGAAATTGGATTGGAATAGGTTTTGACCCTTTCTAACCCTCATAAAGCTGTGGTGCCTACAGAAAACCTTAGACGTTTGGAACTGATATTTAGCCTGTGGCAAAGGAGGACCAAAAATACTCAGGTTTTTCGATTCAAGTTAATGTGAATAATGACAGAGAATCAACAATCAAAGACATTCCAGCTTTGCCCATAGGTAACCCATCCTCTCTAGTTACTTCTAAGCTTTGTCCATAGGTAAACCATCCTCTCTAGTTACTCCGACGCAGATAGATGTTATTTAAATATTTACCATGTTCAGACTCTCCTGTGTTGGTATTTAAAATCTTTTTGTGATTACAGAGTTTTCTGTTTGAAGTTGTTTACAGATCTGGACAAATGGATTTTTACAACAAATCACACTCAAGTCTGCTGGAATGACGGCTATACTGTAATTAGTCTTCTGTGTTTCCATCAACAGCTTGTTTAACAAAGACTTCCTCAGTTTCAAACAGAAAATGATTGACACATTGGTTTTAGTTGAAACCCTGGTTTGAGGGCTAGGCCTACATCTTAGTGGTAGAGTATGAGATTGACACACTCCATGGCCTGGGTTCAATCTTCAGTACCTCACCCTCCAAAGACAAGAACCCTCTGCCCAAATCTGTCTGTTCTGCCTGGATCATCTTTCAGAGGAACTTGAGAATGAGAGAGGATAAGACACAGCGGCGCATCCAGCTGAGCACTGTTCTCAGGAGGAGGGCAAGGGGGGAAACCCCTGGAGGAAATAAAGGCTCTCTTCTTTCAAATGCTGAGAAAAGGGGCAACCTGAAATGGCTTCTGCTTTTTCCAACAGAACATCGAAGTCCTCAAGCTCAGTCCTTTTAAAGACTGGTTGACTGCTCAGCATGGTCTCCGTCTTTTCCTGCCACTGTCCTCCCTAAAGTTTGTCTGATGTCAACGCATCCACCATGGACAGAAGACTCGCGCGTACTGTTGCTTTTCTCTCCTATCATTAAGCTGAAGTGTGATGGGAGACAGTTCAATTTCCTGACCTCATCTGTAGAAAGGCAATGGGGAATTTTTGTCAGTTGTTTCCTCCAAATCCCAGAAAGCTATTATTTATGGAAGAAATGCTCCTGTTTCACAGTCATTGATTCCACCGAGGTGCTTGTCTTCTGTTTCATATCCCTTCAAGAGTGGCCTATTCCATTTACTTACAAATGGCTGCCCAACCTTTTCCTTCAAATAAAAGCTTATCTGGTCTCATAAACTCCATTGGAAAAGCTTCCTGACTTCTTCATCTCATATCCCAGAAGCATGAAGAAAGCAGGAAGTCACATGACCATGAAGAGTCAGTCCTTTGTCCTGTCACCCAGATACCTTCCTTGTCTCGCCCCTATATCTCGGCATTCAGCAGTTATAACTGGAGGAAGGGTACCTGGTTCTCTGCTCCAGAGGACATGCAGGCGGTCACTCCCAGCACGGACATTTTTGCTCTTGTGTGGAACTTTTCTTTCACAATCTTGCCAACTTTTATGAAGCTGCTGCAGGTAAGGGCTGGTGCACAGCTAATTCCTCACTGGACTACTACTGTACTTCCTTAGTGTGCAGTCTTCCTGTCTGCTAATTCTGCTTATTTGAGAGTAGCCGAAGTCTGTATAACACACCATTCGCTGTAACATCCACTTGGTGACTCCTGCTGATTCCTGCTTAAAATGGTCATCATTCATACAATTGCGAAAAGTTTAAATTTTCATCCATGTCCACAGCTAACAATTATATTGGGGTGTTGGCACCATAAAACACAACAAAACATCTTCCCAAACGACACGGCTGTTTTCATCCTGTGTGTCTCGTTCTCTGTAAAGATGTAGGCTTCCCATCTTTGCTTGGTGTGGTGTAGGTAGAATGAATCTGCAGACACTTCCTGTAGAGTTGGTGGCAAAGGCCCGTGGGCATCTGGGTTGAGGAGTACTTGTGCCAGGGCAGATGGGAGAAGGGGTGTGGCTTAGCTTTGACCCCACTGCCTAGGAACAGGGATTGATCGCACAGAGTACTGATACATACTATCAGTCAGACCTATCTTTTAATGGCCTCCCTGATCAAACCTCTCACCCACACGGTGAATATTGGAAGATGTCTCCTTCTAGGGCGTGGGAAGCAGAGAGGCTGAAAGGTAGGTGTAGTCAAGGATGATAGATTCAAGTAAGGAAACTACATCCAGATGGGCAAATAAGACCAACAGTCACAGAGGGGGCTGGGGGAGGGAGGTGGTGATAAATAACCCACTTTATCCCCAACAGGTCCCCTTCCTAAGTTGGGGATAACTGATAAAAATAAATACAATTGTGCTGGTGTAGACTGACACCGGAGAGAAAATAAACGCAAGACAGATGAGACTCGGGGAAGTACTGTTAGCTCTGTCCCAAGAAAAGGAGGTTTCAGCACACTGAGGTAATAGGCTGCTTCTCACTGAGTGTGGTTAGCACCAGGTTAGAATATGTGATCACCAGACTTGTCACCTTGTCTTAGGGTTTCTATTGCTGTGAAGAGACACCATGATCACAGCAACTCTTAGAAAGGAAAACATTTCACTGAGGGGACACGCTTACAGTGGTTCAGTGTACTCTCATCATGGCAGGAAGTGTGGCAGCATGCAGGGAGACACGATACTGGAGAAGCAGCTGAGAGTCCTACATCTTGCCCCAAACAGGAAGTCAACTGAGACACTGGGTGGTATTCTGGGCATAGGAAACACCAAAGCTTGCCCACACAGTGACACACTTCCTCCAGCAAGGCTACACCCACACCAACAAAGCCACAGCTCCTAATAGTGCCACACCCTATGAGCTCATGGGGGTCAGTGACATTCAAACCACCACATTGCCAATAAAGGCGGTTGAAGATAACAAGGCTTCGATCTGTGGAGGCTTCCTATGACAATCATTTTCATTTTTACAGATTCACATTCTTCTCAACATCACTTTGGGTTGGAATTTATAGACCGCGAAACCCACCCTCTGAAAGTGCAGAATTTGGTAGAGTTTGGTATATTCAGCAAGTCCCTAGCTCATCACCAAACGTGCCCTGAGTTTAAAATAATTTCAACACCTTTCAGAGAAAGTCTTCATGTCTACCACTAACTCTTCCCATTTTCCAGGGCTGCCCTCATCCCCACACCCCAAGCCTTGACAACCACTAATTTATTTCCCTTTCCTATAGACTTGCCTGAGCAGAACAGTTCCTAAAACTGGAATCACACAGTAAGTGGGCTGCTGTGACTGCCTTCCATATATTTAGCATACTTCGAACGCTCATTCTGCTGTGGCACATCTCAGCCTCCACTCTCTTTTGCTGCCAGATAATACTGTGCTCGACAGACACACTCCATGGCTTTCTTTCAGCCATTCATCAGCAGATAGGGACCTCCGAGCTCTTCCTTTTTCGGCTTTCATAAACAGTGTTGATATGAACATTCATGTACATGCTTTGTGTAGATACGTTTTCGTAAGTTGTGGGCCAATTCTTAGCAACACATATCTGAAGTGCAATGACTATATATTTAGCCATTTGATTTTCAAATTGGTGATACTATTTTATATTCCCACCAACAATGTATAAGGGATCCAATTTCTCCTGTCCTTTTCACTTCTGTTACTTCTGTTTCTTATTTTTCTATCTTTTAGAAATAAAGAATCCCCTTTTTCTAATAGAAATGTTAGAAAGATGTTACGATTCTGTTGCTGTACTTACAAGGGCATTTGTGTATCTACTATAGAAAAGTGTCTGCTCAAACCTTTGTCCTTCTTCACGGAATTGTCTTTGCCTTATTGATTAGAAGGTTCTTTATATATGTTGGCTATCCGTTATTTTGCCAAATATATAATCTAAAAAATATTTCTTCTATTCTTTGGCTTGAATTGCAACACTTCAAATTTAGTTACATTCAATTTGTCTGTCATTTTGTCAATTGTGTTTCTGATGTCTTATCTGGAAAGTATTGTCCAATCAAAGATCACAAAGATTCATGCCTAGGTTTTCTTCTGATAAGTGTCTACTCACAGCTCTTGCCTTTAGCTGTTGCTTGCATTCTGAGTTTGAGTCTGCATGTGGTGTGGGGTAGGGGATCAACTTCTTTGCACCATTTATTTTGGTAGGGCCATTCTTTCCCATTCAAAGTTTTTGAAACCCTCGGTGAAAATCAATTGGCCAAAATGTAATAGAAAATTATTTCTAAAGTTTCAAGCCACTGCCATATCACAGACTCTCGATTACTGCATCTGTGCAGTGAATGTACTCTTGGGTTCAAGTCTATTCACTGAGAGAACTGATCATCCCCTGCTTCTGCTTCAAGTAGGCCAGTATACCTGGGGCAGAGAAAAGGGCACTTGTACCTTTCCAGCAGTGCCCAGAAGTTAATAAAACACTTTCCATTCATTTCTCAGATGCCATCAGTTCTAATTGCCTTGCTCTTGGGAAGCAAAGCAAAGGAAGATGTCCTCCTGCACCACACTCTGCCAGGCTCCTTTGGGCTCTCTAGACTGGGTCTCTGCCTCAACCTATACCGATTTGAACAGATGCTGACTTGGTTTATAATACCTCAAGGCTATTTATCTGACATGATCCCAACCTCCTTTAGTTCCCTTTCTCGAAAAACTGAAGGTTGTAAAGAGTTTGCTGTTGGTCACATCAAGCACCCACCCAAAGGCTCTGCTATCTCCCAGTTTAACAGAGGGAGGGTCTTTTGAGGAGAGCATTAGCAGAGGTGAGTTTTCACCATGTTCCACTTCTCTGACCCTCCAGAATCCTTGTTCCCTCTCTTAACACCTCCATTCTTCTTAAAATGTCCTGTGAATGCTATAAACAGTCCCAGCTGCAGTTATTGCTGATTAGAATGCATCCTTATCACTTTTGTGCTCAGCTTTGTTTATCTCATTAGATGGCCAAGGATGAGAGGCAGGGGCCGGGGAGGGCTTCTTACTTTCTACAGACACCTAAGTGTAGGAAAAGCTTTCTTCTCAGCATGGATCAAGAGACAAATAACACTCAAAATATTCCCACCTGAGTAGCACAACTAAAAAAGATTAATTGTAGTTCCTACCAACTTTTCCCTAAAGTCAACGCAGCAAAGAGAGAAGGAATTCCAAAGCTCCTACCCACACGATCAAATAGCAGGAAGAGGGAGAGTTGAGCTAGGTGTGAAGACTGCATTGGAGAACATGGTGGCAGTGATTGTGCAGAAATCTGTTCAGCAGGTCACACTAGAAGACCTTGAGGTTAACATTGAGGGATTTTACCAGTGACTGCCCTCGGCCTTAGAATGACATCTAAGGCCAACCTGAAGCACAGGGCAAGAGGAGATGGTCAATGACGCCAACAGATTAGCACCTGGTTGCATGTCAGGTTGCTTGGTCTAGGGATAAGCTGGGTTCAGATCTATCCATCAATTGCGCAGAAGGTGCTAGGTTATAGTTCTTCATCAAGTATCCCCAGTCTGAGGTCAGTACAAGGCTGGAGACGGCATTGGAGCACACATACATGGACAGAAGAATGCCACAGAAAGAAAAGGTGGGGAGCTCCAGGGAACTAGATGAGGTGATGAGCTTCAGAGACAGAGATGGAGTGGAGAGAGAAAGTCAATATCAAAGGGGAAGGCTGGCCTCTCTCCCTGTTAAGACCCTCCTGGCAAAGGGAGTTGGAGCATGGGCCAGGCCACTGGCGACATGGGAAACAGTTTGGAAACAGACAGCACAGGATCTGGTTAACTAAGTCCAATGGGGTAAGGGTGTGAGTGACATGGAACAGGAAAAAAGACCAATAAAAATCCAAGTCATGCTGAAGGCAGCGTTGTCAAGACAATGAAAGGGGACCAGGTTAGCAGAGATGGATTCAAGTCGTGCCTGGGAAAAATCGTGACATCCATGTCCAGATCCAACATGCCGTTTATTTGAGAGGAAGCACAGTGAGAGGAAGTGAATTTAGAGGGTGTGGGACAATGTTTTAGGCCATCCACATGGGTGACAATCCCCAGGAAGACACTGAGAAAGAGAAGGGGCACATCGGCAGGACTCTCTGAGCTGTATTTCATTTTATCTTTAGTCTGGATTTTGTTTCTTTTTAAGATTCTTGAAGATGTCTGCCCTCTCATAGAGCTGAGAGTAGCAGTATATTAAGGGTTATAATTTTAGGCCATTCCTTCTTTGCTATACGCCACTCTCAATATATTATTTTCCAATAGGTCTTACCTGAATTTTAAAGGAAAACACATAAATTTTAAATCAAGTGCAGGATTTTCCACTCTGAAGTAAAAGCAACTGGTATTCATATTTTATGTCTGGAATGTATGTACTAGTTGTATACTTCACAGAATGTCTCATTTAAATTCTAATGTATTTTAATAAGGAATGAAAGAAAATATCACCCAGTATATTTTTTTCTTAAATTACCCCTAGTGCTTGATTACTCCTCCACAATCAAAATCACGTCTTAAATATGAATGATACAAAACAAGACTACAGACTGCCTGTCTAACGGGGAGACTTCAGCTGCTTGTTCCAAATGACATACCTAGCTATTCGGTAATCACTTTATAATAACACCCTTCATTTCCAAATCTACTTAGCCATCAGGCGGCAATGAGAAAGGAGCTGGCAGCAGTTCCTACAACCGCACATTAGTTTTACATTTCATGACAAGCTAATTCTAGAGAGTTCTAAAGAGAGACAAGCCATGGGTCCTTGTGATTTTCTTCCCTTCGCATGAAAGAAACGTGCGTCTAGCTGATAAATGAAAGATAAAAAGAATCCCGACATACACTTTTCACTTCATCCTGTGTCAGTGACAGATGGCCCGGATTGCACCCCAAGTGACACCGAACACCTCTGAGTCAAGAGAAGTCTCACAATTCCTCCTCTGCTTGTTGCTGAGGCTCCTACTTCGGGCTTTGGAATGCCACAACTGACTTTCCATCAGAAGTCCCTGGACTAGCTGCTCTAGGACATGATGCAGGAGTTGGCTCCCAGGGCTCATAAGGCAAGAGATCCCTCTGTGCTCTATGGGAAATGATAGACACATGTCCTGTCATGAAAGTGCATTTCAGTGCAGAGGGCCAGGCCTTTAATGATATGTCCAATCAAATCCCAAACCTGAATAAGTGCCACATGTATAATATCCATTTAGCACTGAAGATTTGAAAGAGTGAAACAGTGAAACAAGCATTATTGAATCCCACCTATGATGTGCACCTGAGAAATACTTCATGCCCCTGGTGTAAGCTTCTAAGATTGCCATGAAAATCACCTGGTACAATGATAAAGCGTGGCCTGAATCTTCACAGAGCTTGGCAGTCCTGTCTTTGCCAGGAAAGCACAGGCATGGATGTTGTTCATACCATCATACAGAAATAAATGGGGCATTTGATACATAAGTAAGAAGAAGATGGGAAGGGACTTTATGGCCATCGCAGCAGTTCAACCTCCTGACAAACTACATTAACACAAGTGACGTCAGCTGAAGCTCTGATCGAGCTAAGGCTCCCTACTCCTATCAATCCACCGTAAGGAAATATTGCCAGAGAATGCAACAGCAAAGTTAATTTTTCCTCTAAACGGCTGGATTCGGGTAAATATAATCAGCCTGAGCAAGAACATGAAATGAAACCCATTTTGGCAAGTTAACTCTGGGATGCAGGAACTGATAAATGAACAACATTTTGCAGATGGTAAGATAAACTCTTAACTCTGACATGCATGCAGGCCCTGAGTGAATGGCAGTTCTTTTTACCAAGCAGCTATATATTAACCGTTTCTAACATCTGGCAACAAGATAGAGATAATCATGGAGTAAACACTGAGAGCATGAGATTACACAGCAACAGACACACAAATGATTCAAATTCTCATTTGTCTAAACCTTCCTTTTCTAATTCCCCACACAAAATATGGACCACTAGTCTCAGGCAATTCAGGGGGCCTTCTTCCTGGAAACCCCACCACTAGGACTGGGAACTGAATCTTTTTGTTTGTTTGTTTGTTTGTTTGTTTTTTTTGAGACAGAGTGTCTCTGTGTAGCTTTGGAACCTGTCCTGGAACTCACTCTGTAGCCCAGGCTGGCCTTCAACTCACAGAGATCTGCCTGCCTCTGCCTCCTGAGTGCTGGGATTAAAGGCGTGCACCACTGCCACCTGGCGGGGAACAGAATCTTTAATGTTGCATCTGTATCAAGTGAGCATTGGCTGCCTTGCGACATGACACTAATGGGTGTACATATACCACTAGGCCAGTGTCACTCACCTGTCCTCTTACTCAACCATGACACAGGCAGATAGACCAGCTGGCTCATGATCCTGAGTGACAGATGGCTCACATATGGAAACAATGATGAATAGGAGGATCACTTGGGAGAGAATAAGGGCTGCAGGATTCATGCCTTGCAGTATCAACGATACAAAACTGGTCCATGTGGCTTAGTGGTAGAGCATGCGCCTAGCATGTTGAAGATCATGGGTTCAATCCTCAATATCACTGAACAAAAATATTCGCACTAAAAATGCCAAACAGGCGGCATGTGCACAGACGTTTGGAACAGGTCACTCTTGAGACCGAAACAAGCACCAGCAGTGAGGAGTAAAGACATCCGATGCATCGTCACTCACCGAGGTTCTAGAGGCCTACGTTTGGGGCGAGAGTGGGAACTGAGTAGAGAGGTACCAGACCTAGGGTGACTGCTCACCGCGCAAGAGATGCTCTGGGGCCGTACTCATCAAATCCTCCTGCGGTGACTTCCTCTACCTCATAAAAATGACCTCCTTTCAGGAAAGCCGAGAGTGAAAACCATGTTTAATGATGGAACCTAACTTGTTCTATCCAGTACATGTAGTTTGTGATACAGCCTAAAGAGTTTTTGCTTTGTTTGCTCAGCTGCATGTTTTTGCAATGGAGAAAAGACTGAATCCAAGCCTGCACCAATGCTGGGCAAGGACGCTATCCCTGAGACAAGCTGACAACATGTAAGACACCTGTAAGAGGGCAAGCTGAATAACATGTCTCACCAAGCATTAAGTACTTAATTTTTAAATAACATTAAAGATAGTATTATTTTTGTATACTTAATATAGCAAGTGCCATATTACCTATGTATGCATACACACACAGTCACACATACAGCATATGCTTATGCAAAGTGATTTATTAAGCACAAAAGTAATAATTCTAAAATTGCAGCAAGGGCTTCATTTAAGTTGGGCACTGGGGTACCTGGCCCCTAGCATTTGGGAGCCAAAGACAGGAGAACACTAGGCTCAAGGGCAGCCTGAGCTCCATAGGGAAACCTTGTTCAAAAACCAAGAAAAGAGAAAAATCATGCAAAACATCGCTTCACTCTATGATGAAGATGCAGCCTCCTTGTGTTGTTTAGTGAATATTTTGTGGTGGTGATGGACCCCAGGCATCGTGTACACCAAATGCATGCTGTGCACTCAGCCCTCTCCTTCACTTTAAGTGGAAGTACAGACTGGATAAGCATCATACTGTTGAGGAGAGAGATGTGATCATCTGCGAAAGTTCTCAGAACTTTGAACTTCTTCTACTTCCTGTACACACACACAATACTCAGGCTTTACCAGGATTGGCAACACAGACAGCTACATTTTATTAACTTCCAAGGCTGGCTTCTAGACCATAAATCTAGTGGATTCTCATAATGGAGATATTAGAAATCAACTGGATAGAGAATTATGAATCTGGGAACTACTTCCGAGCTGCACAAAATTGTAACACATATCAGGGTTTCTTTAATTCTGACAGAAAAAAAAAAAAAAAAACTAGAAGAAGGTCCTTGTTAGAAATCTAGACTCATTCAAGAGGTCAAAGGCATGCTTCTCCATGGATATTTCTAGAACTAACCCTATTAGATTGCCTAGTTCTAGCTATGAGCACAACACTGGTCATTCTGAAATTTCCCAGGATTGAAGTGGATGGAGGAAGACTCAAACAATATAAATCAGGAAGCTAAGGGGCTACTGGAAATGTTATGTTATTGCCATCTATAATATGATTAAAAATATGGGTGCCTGTTAAAACCTCAAGGCACTAACTGAAAACCGAATTCCAGAAAGCTGGGAGCTATTTTTAAAAGCATGTGGGCCTTTGTTTCCTCCTATCCCATCAGCTGTTCGCTTCCTGCTGAACCCAAAGAAATCCTGATTAGTGCGACAACTGACTTCATTCCCCAATCGCAGTGATATGTTCTGTCTCCAAAGTGAATCTAAACACACTCCAGCTGGAACACAGAAACAATACCAAGGGCCAGTGGACAGCTAAGCATGGGCCCTCACAGGGAATACAAATAAGAAAAGCAGCAGCTTGGAGCTTGTGGAAGCTATCCTACAATTTCCAAAGAGGAATCAAGTTCCAGGTCTGATGAAGATACATAAAGAGGAAGAAAGAAAGAAAAGTATTAACAGAGAAACGTGAGTGAGCAGGAATTGCACATGAAAACCCCATTCTCACCTCCACATGCTGCAAGGGGTTGGGAGTGTGCAATCCTCTTACTCCTGCCTTGGAGTAGAACATTAAAACCGGTCCCTAAAGAATGTCTCAGTACTAACTTAAGGAAACTGCTAACAGCTTGATTTAGGATGTCTCCAAAGTCCTTATGGCTGAGGCACTTTGGGGAGGTG
Source organism: Peromyscus maniculatus bairdii (assembly GCF_049852395.1). Lineage (NCBI taxonomy): Eukaryota > Metazoa > Chordata > Mammalia > Rodentia > Cricetidae > Peromyscus > Peromyscus maniculatus. The sequence continues at coordinate 25,067,488 of NC_134864.1, forward strand.
GTGGGACCTTACGAGGTGGTACCTCCCGGGAGGAAGCAGGGTAGCTGGCAGTGTGTCAAGGAGGAGCTACCAGACTGAGGACCTGTCCTTGTCTGTCCTTGCTTCTCAGTTGTCATGATGTGAGCCGAACTGCTCTGTCCCATGGTCCTTGCTATGTGATATCTTGTCTTGTCACAGGCCCAAAGGAATAGAACCACACAAACGTGGACAGAAGTTTCTGAAACCATGGGCCAACTCTCTTTGTCGGTTGGTTTCTCTGGTGTTCTTTTTCTCACCGATGGATAGCCAAACACCACTTGCAAGTGTCAGAAATGTGAGTTGGGGATGAAAAGTAAAAGTAACCAGAGATTAGTGAAACCGTGACAAGGGTGGAGGACTCACACTATTTTATTCACATATACATTTAATTCATATCTCAAAACAAGACATCGAGTTCCTCAAGAGAAATGGGTATTTTTCAATAATTGCATTTTAAGTCAATTTTAGGCTTCTCAAACTTCAGATGTTGGACCAGCAATAGAAAAAAAATGACATTTGCTGCCTTAGAAATTAAATAGTAAAATCATGACTGAAAAGCAAAGAGGGAACTTTTCAAACATCTAAGGAAGCCATTATCTGAGGCATGAAATATTTTTCTTAATAAGTACATTTCTGAGAGCTGGGAAAATTAGTAAAGATGTAAGAATTTATTTCTTATGAAGTAGATGAGACGAGATGTGATAATTTCAACTAATGAAGGTATCAAACAGGAGAGCATACAAAGCTTCCAGAATAAGAAGCACACGGACTTTGACAGAGCCTGTATTCCAAGAAGAGAGCCCTGAAGAAGCTCTCTCTCTTCTGTCCAGATGTTTGATTTTAGCATCATGTTTTACTTACACAGTACTTCCATATTTTGTCCAGATTATTCACTTTTTTTTGGCTGAAAGTTTTGTTCTTTTTATATTTATTTTATTTTATATATGTAAGTGTTTTGCCTGCATGGATATATGGGTATCACATGCATGCCTGATGCCTGAAGAGGTCAGAAGGTGGCATTGGATCCCCTGAAACTGGAGCTAGGGACAGCTGTGAGCCACTGTGTGGGTGTTGAGAACAAATTCACATCCTGAGCAAGAGCAATAAGTGCTCTTAACCCTAGTGCCATCGCTCTCGTCCCGTCTCACTCTTTTTACGGCAGGATATTTTCATAAAGCCGGAAGACGGGGCACAGTCCTAGTTCTTTAAGATAACAGATCATTCTTCAAGCACCAGTCCTTGCCAGCCAGAGAACTGTTCTTGTAACTTAGAATTGTAATACGGGAGGATAACATTACCTTCATACTGTCCATATAATAAAGCAGTATCTGATTATAGCATATATACAGTTCATCCTAAGTGTATTCAAGCAGTGAGAACAATCCTCCCATTCTCTGGAGCCCAGGTAACAATGGAGGGAATTAAGCAGAAGTTTGGTGGTATCAAAGAGGAAGCCTGGCCACCATCACCAACCTGTCTGAGAGGCAAGTCTGTGCCAATTGGAGGTGAGTGTCAGCACTCAGGGTCTGTCCACAGAAGCCACTTGTGATGGACTTACAATCGCAAAGTCTAACAAATAGTATTCATTTGCCTTTTCTGTGTAACTTTGCACCCAAGCTTAACTTCCTCTCCCAAGGGAAAAAAGGGCCAAAACACCCAAAATCAACCACCCACCCACCCACCCACCCACCCACCCAAAAAAACCCAACTGATTACTATGAATACAGAAACTAAATGAGGGCAAAGTCTTCATTAAGCTGAGAGCTTGGATTGGCTCTATTTAGTATTTTTAAAAAAGGTGTGTGTGTGGGGGCGGGACTAGGGAGTTTGTACAATCTACCTAAGCCACAAGTCTCCCCTAAAAGCCTCTAGAAGGTTCTATGACCTCAGGCAGCCAGTTTCTGTTTGCTGAAATTCTAAAGTTTAGAACATCCCTTTTCCTTGTTGCTTCATTACAGCCCCATGAGATCAACCCACTCTCCCTCCAAGGGGAGAACACATAGTTTTTATTCTTCTGCATCCTGGAGGCATCCTGACATGTACTCAGAGCCACCCTTCTCTTCCTCACGAAGTCCATTATCCTTGAGGCTAAAGCCTACGGGTTAAAGCCAACTTCAGTTGATAGGGCTAGATGACCTCATTCTGCTGTGAGCAGTATTTCAGTAATAGTTGAATAATTCATCCCATTAGGCATCTTGTTTTCATTAAGCCATGGATACCTTCTCAGTTACCCAGCAGGATCAACACCGAGGGGGATAAAGACACCAAGATGCTAAAACCCTCTCAAAGAGCTCAGTTATCCACTTACCTTGAACCCCTGCTTCGTTTTTGGAAACAGACATTTTGAGTGATAGCCAAGGCACAAAACCAGCATATTTTATACAATATGATAAACTTGAGTGTATGCAGATGTACGGATCCATCCTTTACCCCCCAAAGTGTCTCTGCACTCATTTGTGTGCGTGTGCGTGTGTGTCCCCCCTTTTTGTTGGAGGGGGAAGGATGGCTGAGAACACTTGGCATGAGAGCTAGTCTCCTTTCATGGGTATTTTTCTCTGCATGACTCACAGGTGCTTTTCTTTAATAGAGAAATTTAAGAGTCTGACTCCTTTATTGTTTCTTAAGTTTTCATTTTTTTATATATATCCCTGTTTATCCCAGATTGTGACTCATGGGCTCTTATTTCTAACACTATTATTTCTAGTGCTCCTATTTTAGAGAAAATAAGGAAAACACCATTCTCAGGGGAATGTCACTAAGAAAGATCTAATTATTCATAGGCATCTTTAACTTCCCTGCTCATAAGTTTTAAAATTCTCTAAATGTTAAATGACACATTACAGTGTCTAGCATGATAATTTGATATATGTATACAGTGTGTGACTATTATACCAGGGTAACTGGCATTTCTATTTTCTTAAACTTTTACCAATTCTGTATATCAAGATCTCTGACTCCCTCTCTTCTACCTCCAAGACATACAATAAGCTGTAGACTCTACACATCTTACTGGGCTGTGGTACCTAATAACTAATTCCTGTTGAACTAGATTTCTGACACCCACTGTACACAATTCCTCTCTTCCTCTCTGTTACTCACCATTGTTGCTGTGACCTGACAGAAGGGCAGAAGGGACTCAGGGAGGAATTCCCTCCATTCACCATTCAGAGGAGGGTTCAGCCTATGGTCCCTTGGTCCCAAGAAAGCATGCCATGAAGAGCTGTGTGGATGACACGGTCAGCTATGTATCTGACATATTTACTTCCTTGGCCATCTCTCCAGGAGTGGTGAGTGGATCACATGGTTGTCCTACTTCTAGTATTTAGAGGGACTTCATGCAGTTCATGGCTGTGATGGGTGGTCTTGGTCGTCAACTTGTTCACATCTGGAGACAACTTAGAACAAGCTGCTGGGCTCACTTGTGAAGAGTTCCCTTCAGTCGCTTATGTGATATGGGAAGACCTGTAGGAGGCATGTGGGTGATTGTGCTCACAGATAAGCTCTAGGTAAACCAGGAATGTTCGCCACACATTTCTCTCTTCAAAGGGAGAAATGTATAACCTGTTTTCAGCCGAGAAGGCTGGGAATGGATGTGACTAATAGCCTGGTAACCTCTGTACTATTTGTATAGTCAGGCCATACTGGCTCCCCCAGACTCTTACGTTTATCTTGGTCAATATATGGTGCTATCCTCCATGAGATCCTTATCATGAGTATTGATTACCTTAAGTCTTCTTACTCAGTTAATCTTGTAGAACCTATCTTTATGGAAAATGTTACCTGAACTTTACAAGAGTTTCAATGTAATCATGTCTTAAGCTCTATTGTACACATGAGATTAAGGTAATTATCACCAGAAAACTTCTTTCCAAATTGTGCTGTGCTTAAATATACCTAAAATAAACTACTCAGTGCAGATTCTCAAAATTTGAACCAATACCAGGTATTAAGTCATGTTGAACCGAATCTCCTTCTTGATTCTCCTACTTGGACAATGCTGGCCATGGTGTTTGCAGAGACACCCCCCCACAAAGACCCACTCTAAATATGTCTGGCACTTTCCAGTGGCAACCAGGATAAAAAAGGGTAAAAGGAAACTTTGATTTTGCCTGCTTGTCTTCATGCTGTGCTGGCAAGTTCATCTACTCTGTTGGCATCTTGCTGTCTTTTCTTTTCTGACATTACAACCTGGCTTCTTTGAGTTGAAGAACAGCAGTCCTACATGAATCTTCCAGATGTTGAGCATTGAAGTGGGACTGTAGAGGCACGTGGCCTCAGATGGACTGCTTCTCAGGAGCCAATCTAGTAAAGGTCCATTTAATATCTATTCATCCTCTCTATTCCTCTAGAGAAACCTGAGTAATGTATCTGGCCAATTGGGAAGCAGAGCATAGGAAATGCTGGCACTGAACTGGCATTCTCTCTTTCTTCTTTTGCTTCTGTCTCAATCCCAGGCCATGGGATGCTACAGCTGTTCAGGACAGATCATTCCCCACAGACACCTCAGTTAAAACTCTTGGAATTTCTCTCACACACACACGGTGTATAGCGCCAATTTTCAAATTATTACTAAATGGGCTCAAGCCTGTGATGAAGGTTATCTAACCTTCCACCATCTGCAGCCTCTAGGGATGACCCATCTAGCATCTACATCTGTGAAATCAAGGTTTTGGCTGCTCCAAGTGAGTGAAAATATGTCATCCTTGCTGATTCTATGTTTGGCTTCCCCCACCCCTCTTAATATACTGCCCCTCTCTTGTATTCTTGATGCTAAAAACATGACAAAATTTCTTACATTTCTGTCATTGAGTAATATCCTACTATTTTATGAGCCACATGTTGACTCCATATCTTATGACCAGGAATAGTGCAGAAGTAATAAGGGGCTGATTCTGTCAGGATGTTCTCTTAGGGTAAATGTATTCCGCATACAGAAGGACCATGAATGTTTTGGGCTACTCTTTGGGTTCTTTGACCCCTAAAGATGTCTGTATCTCCGACTGATAATAGTGATAGGATTTAGAAGAACAGGCTTCACAGATGTAATTAACTTAGAAATCTAAAGAGAACATCTTAGATTATATGGGCATCTGCCCAATCCAGTGATCTGTGCCTTTATAGAATTTACAAAGGAGATCTGAAGTACAGATGAGGAAAAGAACATGTGAAGACAGAGGCAGAGATTGAAATGATGTTACAAGCCAAGGAATGAAGATAGCCTTAGACGAAGCACAGCAATGAAGAATAAAATCCTCTCCGGGGGTCTTGGAAGGGAACACAGCCATGCTAAAGTCTTGATTTCAGACTTTTGGCCCCTGGGTTGTAAGAGAATAACATCCCCTTGCATAAACATACAATTGTGTGCATTCATGTACACGCAGATGTGGGTGTATCCATGCAGCCCAGAAGAGGGCACTGGGTCCCTTGGAACTGACATTACAGGTATTTCTGAGCCACCTGCATAGATGCTAAGAACAGAAGTCATGTTCTCATGCTTGAGCAAGTGCTCTTAATGGCTGAGCCAGCTCTCTAGCCCCTCCCCCAATCTATCTTAAATATATGTGAGCATACGGAAGTTGAAGATCTAACTGTATTTTTTTCCAAGTGATAATCTTATGACTCCCAAGTCCTTTATTAAGGAATACATTATTGTGCACCTAGGTTTGAAATACTTTTTATATGGCTCATGTGTTATATTTTTAATTTATACACACTGCATTTTTTAACAGAGTAACTACATGACATGTTGAAATACATGTTAGGGAATAAACACTCTCTTCTGAAAGCTTCTGTTTCAATTTCTAAATTAGTTTTACATTGTTATAATCTTCAAATACAGTTTAAAAATATTTAGTCCTTATTGAAATTTTAATGGAAGCTACTTTACATTTATAGTTTACATTTATGTTTTGGAGAACTGACATCTTTAAAGTGTGAAGATGGCCATCATTTATTGTACCACAACTTAGTGTGTTTTGGCAAAAATGTGTACTTTTATTATCACTGTAAGTGGGATTGTCTTCATTTTATGTGCAGTTATAGGAAAGCCAGGAATAACAACAGGTAGGCCACATACCCACAGTGCTTAGCTGTGTAGCTTGTACTTTTGTGGGCTTTGCATGGAGTAATTTAGTTTACTCCCATGATACAGATGAAGCAACTGAGGTCCAAATGTGAATGGACCTGCCCAAGTTCAGACAGCGGGTGGATAGGCAATAGAGGCATCATTTGAATCCAAGCAATCCAAGCAATGCGGCTTCAGCTTTGTTGATTTTCGATTTTCCATATTTTAGTTTTTATCTTTATCTATTTTAGTTTAGTGTGTCTCTAGGCCTTCATAACAGTGTTAATTTATTTCCTGTGGCTTTTTCCAGGAAGACAACAGTCTAACAATTTTTGTTGACCTTCCTCAATATACTTACTTTTCCTCTAACTTCTTGAATTAGCAATCAGTTCCCTAATATGGATTGGCTGGGAATCCATTTCTTTTTCATATTAGAACATAGGTGGGCTTCTTTTTTTTTTTTTTCTCTTAAGTGCTTCGCAAGGCATATACATGCCTTTGGAAATGTTTCCAGTGGGAGTCACAGCATCATCGCACTGCTCTACACATTCCCGTGTCCCAGCCAGACCCTCAGTGGAGTCCCTTTAACCAAGGAGCACAACTACCCCTTCCCCCTGGTCTGTGCACTCTTCCTATCAGACAGGACGGTGAGGTGCGGCAAATACACCTTTACTCTGTCTGTACTGCATGGTCTTCCTGTAAGACATCCACTTGTGATGCAAGAGGAAGAAACCATGTTGCCCTTAGTTTTATTTTTATCTGTCTATCTATCTATTTGTTTATGTTGAACCAGCTTGCTGTCCAAACCGCTTTGTTTCTGGCATTTTCATTAATTCCCCACATATTACACCTGACAGAGTTACCGCTGTCTGTTGACAGGACCCTCTGGCCTGCAAACATCAAATGCATGATGTCCCTATCAAATCTGACACCTGTTTTTCATCCCCAGGTATTGATTTTCCACCTGCTCGCCAGCATATTTCATGGAAAAAAGAAACCGGTAGCGCTATCTGCAAAGTATTGATTGCAGGAACACCAAATTCCCTCCTGAAATTTTACAGCCTTAATTTCCAGTCGGTTCTGTCACTGATCTTCAAGTGGGTGAAGATTTAAGAGGCTGATCCCTATGTGCCAGCTGAAGTTAACAAACAGCCTGCAGCGCCTGCACAGCCCATGCTTTATATCAAATCAGAAGGACAGAAATCAACAGTAGGTAACTCTTTAAGTTTCTAAATGACTCAACGGTTTCCAAGGACAGAGTCAGAATTCATATCTACTACACGCTTTTAAGAAAAGGGTTCTATCAGAAACCTGTGGCAAGAAAGGTCATAGGCTCTAGTGAAGAACGTTCTACAATTATCCTGTTAACCAGACACAGTATCCACAGCATCAAACTGACTCCCAGTGACTTATTATAGCCATGGATCAGTGCTCTCAACCCTCAGTAGAGAAACTTCTCTTTTCAGAAGATGGTAACTAACCCAGAGACCCAGCACTGGTCAGGGTGCAGAGCATCAGACTGCAGAATGTTCAACCCTAAATGGGCATCTTCACCACATCCGTTCCTCCCAAGGCTCAGAAATCATTCCAACAGGAAGGGCAAAAGGGTGTAAGAGCCAGGGGCGGACGATGCCTCTAAGGAAAGAGTTCTTCTAGACATAGCTGGGCAGCTGGACACATGAACCCACAGGGATTGTGGCACTATGTGTAAGACCTGAGCCCCAGCCAGACAAAATATAAGCATGGAGAGAGGGAAGAGGGCATAAAGTCCCAGAGGTAGCTGAGGAGGTAAATTCTAATTTTCTATTTGCAATTTGAAAATGTACAAGGCTCATCACTGTGTCTAACCAATTATTTTCCTAAAGCTGTAGGAAATCTATTCGCTCCTCTTCCATCTGATTTATCTTTGATACAAATTTTAAAAGATGCTCTTCCTGTGAAGTTACATTTTCAGAGGCTCAGTTCCTTCCTGTTTCAAAATCTGTCACCTAAAAATTTTGATCTATGTGGGAAGTCTCACTAAAGTGTGATGGATAGCCAGGTATTCTATATACAGACAGATCTGGCAAATGATGTTTGCAGAAATAGGCAGAATCCGATTAAATAGAAACCTTAAAATGACTTAGGATGTTATTATCTTACCACTGTACACATTTCCATACAAAATAAATTCCAGAGGACTATGACATCCTAATAACTTCCATAAGACAAAGCTTCAAAGACTCCTGTTTTCTTAATGGATACATTGCTCATTCTAGATTAGAATAAGAGAAGACTAATTACCAGGCCTCCTCTCTCAGTAAAAACTGAATGCAATTGAGAACATAAAATAATTCCCCTTCTAACTTATTTATTCAAGATGATAAAAAGATTGGATTTCATATCATTCATATTCTGAAAGACTAATCTTTAAATGAATATATCAAGACTTAATTAGCTTTAGCAGTATTTTATATGCTTTGTTAAAAGCACATTTTGTTTTATGACAAAGAAATAAGCATTGTTACCTCAGGAAAATGTTCTTTATTTCATATGCATGATAGAGCCTAGTATATACTGAGCCCAGTGAATATCTATTTTTGACTAATAGGGGTCAACAATCTGGATTATCTGTTACTTGTATTTTAAAAATAATTCTTTGATAAGGGAAATAGCTTAGTTATGTATATGATAGTCACCCCAGAAGTTAGCACCCCATAGTACAGGACAAGAACAAAGAGGCCAGTTTTGAAATTAATATGCTTTGATCTATTTTAAGATTCTGCTATTTTGAGATATGTAAATGACCAAACACTGGAGTAATACTATACCATACAATGCATATTACTGTTCTCTACACTTGTCTTCTGATTCTTAGTATTATGTGTGATTTTTAAATTTCCCCTCTTATTTTTTTTTTTTCTGTGTTAAACATAGATTCTGTTCAGGCCCTCAGATTCAACCATTCTCAGATTAAAATTATTGGGGAAATAATTTCATTTGTATTGAACATATAAAACTCACATATCAAGTTGACAAGAGGTGGGTTGTGCTGTAGGGCCCTGGCCTCCCCATCTTGAGTAACTGTTGCCTGCTTGCTGACCTTGACCTATGCTGATTCCCTGCTGGTTTCCTTCTTCCTGACTGAGATTCTTTGTTTGTGTATCCTGCATTTGGTGTAAACAGCTCAGATGCAAGAATGTAGAACATTGGGTAGCAAACTTGTGCCCTCCAGGGATCCTCAATTGTGCTCTAAGCCTGTATTTAAGGTTTCCTCCCTCCTTCAATAAAGGGCATTCAGCATTCTGCTGTGGCTAATGACTCGCTGTTTCTTGTCTCTATGTTTTTAATCCACAGCCCCTCACTGGGACATGATGAACGGGTGGTGTTAGCGTGGGTGCAACCATAACATTGTCATGGTTAACTTTTATTGCTAAATTGACACCACAAAACAGTGGTTTTCAACCTTGGGTCGCAACCCTCTTTGGGGTTCAAACAACCCTTTCAACTTTCACAGGGTCACTTAACACCATCAGGAAACACAGATGTTTGTGGTTGATATATTGTATACCCTAGTAACTTATCTGGGGGTCAGAGAACAGAACAGCCATAATATTAAACATAGAGGTTAGGCAGTGGTAGCACACACCTTTAATCCTAGCATTCCAGAGGCAGAGATCCATCGATCTCTGTGAGTTCATGGCCACACTGGAAACAGCCAAGCATGGTGACATACACCTTTAATCCCAGGAAGTGATGACAGGAAGCAGAAAGGTATATAAGGCATGAAAACCAGGAACTAGAGACTTTTAAGCTTTTAGGCTTTTAGCAGCAGTTCAGTTGAGATCCATTTGGACGTGGACTCAGAGGATTCCAGTTTGAGGAAACAGGAACAGCTGGGAAGTTGGTAAGGGGAGGTTGGCTGTGGCTTATTCTGCTTCTCTGATCTTTCAGTACTCACCCCAATACCTGGCTCTGGGTTTGTTTTTGTTAATAAGACCTCTTAAGATTCGTGCTACAGATATTTACATTATGATTCATAACAGTAGAAAAATTACAGTTATGAAGTAGAATGAGTCACCACAACATGAGGAAGCATATTAAAGGTTCACGGTATTAGGAACGTTGAGAACCACTGCCATAGACTCATTTGTAAAAGGGGAACATCAATTGAGATTCACCTGATTAGACTTTGCTGTGGCCAGGTCTGTAGAAATTATTTTGACTGGTGTGGGATGGCACAGCCCACTGTGGATAGAACCATCTCTGGGCAGGTCAGCCTCGGCTGTATATGAAAGTTGGCTGAGCATCAGCCCGAGAGTGGCCAGTCAGCAACTTTCCTCTGTGGTTTCTGCTTCAGTTCCTGACCCGACTTCCCTCAAGGATGGATGGCGACCTGAAGGGTAAGCTATATAAACTCTTTTCCCCCCAAGTTAAGTCCAAGTGTTTTTATCACAGTAGTGGCGATAAAGCTAGAACTCAGATTCTGGAAAGAATATTTCTTCTAACAGGTATCACTGGTTACTGTATTAGTCTTTGACTCCTGGTATAATGTAATTTTGAACTTTTCTTTTTATTAAAATATAGTCAGTGCATGCCCTCAGATTCAACCATTATTACACTGTAAACATTTGAGTAAGCCCTCCATCTGTACAGAACTTGTAGAGACCATTCTCTAGCAGCCATTCCCCAAGGAATACAGTGGCACAGCTATTTTTACGGGCTCCCTTTGTATTACATGCTCTAAGTGCATTCCCAGTTGTCTTGAGGTATTAAGGAGGATGTGTACAGGTTTGATGTGAACACTACATTTTATGTGACAGTTTGATGCATCTTCAGAATTTGGTAACCCAGAGGGAACCTGGGACAGACCCCCAAGGACACCGAGGTGGCAACTGTATTGTTAGGTTGCTATCCAGTACTGAACTCAAAAGTGCCATTTTAATTCATCTTAGAACTTTTGGTCTACCTCAAAGGATTTGCAGTCCTGAATGTATTTAAAGAAATAGATAAGGAAGCTTGTGTTTGATACCATCTACTCTCCCTTTCTACCCCCCCCCCCCCGACACAATTGTTAGAATATTCTTTGACCACTGACTTTGCATAAACTTGGAATCCAGAGGTGATCTGGGAACCCCTGCATCAATCAATAATACCCAATGAACTACCTCTGACTCTGCAATCTGCTGGGAGGACCCCCTATAGGTGCCTCGCAAGGTCTCTGTGAAATTTTGAGTACGCATGACTATGTTTTGTCTCCCTGCTGTGAGCTCTTGCCTGTGTCCTCCACCACCCAACTGATGAACTAACTCTGTGACTGGGGCAGTACACTTGGTCATCACAGTCAGTCACAGAAACAGCCTCTCTCTCTCCCACTTAGCTCGGTCACACACTCTCTCCTGCAGTCATTCATTTGTGGTTAAGACCTTAGACAAGTTCCCAGGGACTGGACCCGAATGCCTACATAACAGGTCCATGTGGCCCACAACCAGACCCAGAAAAGAAAGCTCTAGAAACCACTGCCATGCTCTTCCCCTTCCTCCAATCTTTGCCTCACCTGGAATGGCTCATCACTTTGTTTTCTTGTCTCTTTAAACCCGTGGCCTTGGGTTTTATATATAGATAACCTTAGTACAAACAGCTTACCAAGATACTCTTTAACAGACTTATTTTATATTATGTGCAGGGGCATTTTGCCTACAAGTATGTCTGTGCAACATGTATGAGCCTGGTGCCCATGGAGGCCAGAAGAAGGCATCAGATCCACTGGAACTGGAGTTACAGATGGTTGGTTGTTAGCTATCATGTGGGTGCTGGTAACTGAAGCTGGGACCTCTGGAAGAACAGCCAGTGCTCTTAACCACCCAGCCATCTCATCCCCATCAAAGTATTTTTAAAAGCAAACATAGTTCTTTCTCTGATATGATGCCAACTATTGAAATAATTTGGTCTCTGCATTTTCTTCCAAAATATTCTATATTACATGAAACACAGGTAGCAAATGAATGCCCTTCTTGGGGGGTATTTACCATTTACAAGATGCTATACAAAGAAGACATGATAAACCCAGAAAGAATCCTCTCAAGGTACCAGGTCAGACCCGTTTTCCAGAGTGACCAGAAGGGAGCAGCTCTTTCTTGTCCCTCCAGGCATGACCTTTATGTTTCAATGAAGGCAGGAAGAGTGACAGGCAGTTCCCATGTTTTCAAGACTGAGATAATCAGCTTTTCTTGTCTTCAGAACTTAAGGTCACTTAAGTCAGCTCTTTTCAAACATTTTAGCAAAAGTCATACTGGCAGCAGGCTCGAGAGAACAAAGAAGCTTGGCATGCTATTTTAAGCAACTTACTGCAACCATGAAATTTCTCAGAAGATCCCCAATTTTATCTTTAAAAATTATATGCTTTGAATTATGCTCCATAAAAAGTGTGCTTCATATAAAAGAACACTGGTCATTGTTTTTTATCTATTAAAACTCTTATGCTAGAGAGTCCTTCTTCTAACATTTGAAATGAGATACAGAATGGATTGAGAGGTAGAGTCCCAGGGAAGAGAATAATTTAGCAAATTGTGAGCCTGAAGCTTTGAAGTTCAAAAGGTTAGTCCAGACAGGGTGCCTACTGTTGTGGTCTGCAAAGCATGTTGTCATGGCCGCATTATGATTAAGCCACTCTGCCAGTCTGGATGGCAAGTTATGCAGTCACTTTACTGGTAAGTCATGAAACTACCATGGTATTCTTGACTGGAAGACCTCTTTACCGCACACACACACCCCAATACCCAGAGGTGTGTAGCAAAAAATGACAGCTCAAACTACAAACAGTCCGTTAGGCCCCAGAAACACTAATGGATAGAGGTCAACAAGATAATAGGCTGCCATCAGTCTGGCTATTTAAATCACCAGTTACCCCAGGGAAAATCAACTAATAAGACTCAAATCAAGTAAGATCACTAAGAGAGGCAGACATTATAAACGGAGAAAAACCAAACCATCGTGTTCATATGAAAAATTACTTCTGCCTTCATAACCCACAAACCAAACTAGGGGTGCCTAAGGGCTACAAAATTCTTGTCCATGTTTGTCTCTACCCTGGGGACCTCAGTATGAACGGAAAGCATATTATCAGTAGGCACAGATAGGTCATATTAATCACAGCCTTAGCACTCCTACATTAAAATTGGACATTAGAAAAAGGATTTCATTAAAGACAGGATAAACCCAAAGCCAGAAAATGGTCTGTGTAAAAGGATATGTGTATTCTGATAATATATTTTTATTAATTATCCACATGGTATATTATTCTTAGTAATTTTAAAATGTTCAATTATAGTTGGCTTCTATAATTAAAAAGTCCTTTCCCTGATTAAAAATAATGAGTTTCTAAAAAAATAAATTACCCAATGATTTTTTTCATTTAATTTTTTAAGAATTCTCTACCTCTTTTGGAGTCATTGGCCAGTAGGGCCACATAGTCTCTTGAACATTAGACTGTCGCCCCTGCTCTTGGTTACCCTCCAGAACTTGATGGTAAGGCACTATTGCTGATGACACTGAGTCACAGAACATGGAGAAGTCAAGTTGGTCGCAACCTGGAAACTTCATCCTCACTGACTAGCTTTCATGGTGCTAGAAGTTAACCAGGCATGATACTGGGGGAGAAAATCATCATCAGTCTTATCCAGAGGTGAACCCTGATACAATAGTGGCATTAATGTTATGGGAGTAACCTAAACATGTTTTGATTGGATTTAAGGCCCACTCTACAAGATGGAGCTGATGCCTGGCATTATTAATGAGGCCAAGAGACCATGACTAGTTAGATCACAGGCCATAGGAAGAACTCAATAATATTATTCTACTAAATGGACATAGTATTAGAGCAACTCCTAATGGCTTACCATTAAATCCATTGATGAGTGCAGCTCACAATCCTTATCTTTTTGCAGTAGATGATTATTATTAACACAGAAACTCACAACTGGCCAACATGCAGAGAATAAGGGACTTGGGGACATCTATCATACACACTACTACTACGACCACCCACCACCACTACCATTGCTCAAGAAACATTGTTGAAGATGGGGCAGAAAGACTGTAAGAGCCTGGGGCATTGGAGGGCTACAGAGAAACAGTAGTTTATGGACACAGCAGGGCAGCTGCACATATGAACCCATAGTGGTTGTGACAGCATGTGCAAAATCAAACGAGACTAAGTCCCAGCATGGAGGAGGAAGGGGGATCTGTAGCTGAGGAGCTACTGGCGATAAATGATGGCTGCTAGGAAAAGGAGAGCCCCTGAGAAGCTACTGAAGACTCAGTACACACACCAGGGCAGATTCTGGCATCACTAAGTAGATACACTGGGGTCAAAACAAAAAAAGAATATTAGGAGGAAAGAGGGGTAGGGACAGAATTAGAGAGGAGGAATTGGGATGGACTTGATGGAAACATATTCTATGAAATTCTCAAACAATAAAAAAGAATATTCAAATGCATTTGAAATATTTATACTACAATTCAATACATCCTTAGTGCCTTTTTGCAAGAAAGAATCTCATATCATTTGAGTCCAATTCTAGGAAAACAGTAGAATGTTCTACAATTATCTATCTGAATACCAGTTGACAGCAATGAACTTTGAAAATCAATTGGGTAATAAGCTCTTGAGATAAAATTCTTATGTAAAATTCTATATACAAACTTAAGTATGCCAATGTTGCTTGAAAACTATACCTACAACCGGCTGGCTGACTCAAAAAGTCTTAATGATCACCATTAATTATTTTCTTAAGTATACATTTATTTATTATTGTGTGTGCATGCATAAACACACCCATCCATGCATGGTGTTGTGTTGGGGGCAGGGTGCGCAGGACTGTTAGTGGAGTCATTTCTCTCCTCCACCTTGTTGCGATAAACCTCAGGTTGCAAGGCTCCTACAGCAGGCTCCTTTTCCTGCTGAGACAACACTCTAGTCCCTGTGAAACATTTTATAACACAGCTTTCCAAAACAGTGTGTGGAAGCGACAGTCACTAGATGTTGCTGCTCTGGAGGCCCCAAGATTTTACAGTGTATCTCAAAGGTCTGATAGATGTTTTTGAGCCACAATCCCAGCCACCAACTGCCTGAGCGTCTCTGGATAAAACAGGCCCCATTCCTGCAGTAACAAAAGGCTCCGCGGATGCCAACAGCCCCTTGCTGGGAAGTTTCTGCAAGTTCTAAGTGCTCGAGATTTAAAAATAATAGACCTATACAGAACCTACTCCCAATGGTGTTTCAGTGAGCACATTCAGATTCCTCGTCCGTCTCGGAGGCACAGGACAATATGTGAGACGTGTTATTGCCTGGGTGACTGTCACTTCTGTTCTCTTCAAATACTCCCAACGAACAAAACTACCAAACAAAAGTGGAAGAAAAAAAAATCTAAAACAATAACACACAAGTCAACAGAAATATGCCTTAACTGAGCCAGTAATGTAACAAATATACACTGAGATGAAAAAGTCTTCTGTTGATTAAGCGCAGACATCGCCCCCCACACACACGCTGAGAATGTATTGCACTTTTAAATGCTTTACACATCCTTGTGAGTTTAGTCATGATTTTGCTTTATTTGAGAGGTTTTCCTTTGCTTGCTTTTTGCAAAAAATATTTTGCTGGGACTGTGGGTATACATCATTACGTATGGTCATCGATCTTTTGCCAAGTATTTTTGCCTCAGTAGAAAATCTAATGGGAGGAAATCATGGAATGCTGAAGAAGGGTAGGCTTTTCCAACCCCTTAGCTTTTGGATATTCACAAGACCTAGACAATTTTTTTTTGTTTCCATGGATTCAACTTACAGCAATATAGAATTTAGAACAATATAGAAAAAACTTGGCCCTGAAACATTTAACCACCCTTCCAAATGTGATTCAAATGAAATAAATGATCATTTAGGCAAAGAAATGGGGTTTGCCTCTTAGCATCTGCTATAGGCATGAAGAAAAGGATGGGCAGGAGTGTAGACTTACTCAGGTGTAGGGGAACTGGCTAAGGACCTTCTGATACTATTTGTCATATAGAGTTTAATAAAAAATAGCTACTTGGGATTACTGCCAACAGTTAATTATAAGTGACTCATAGATATTAAAATCTGTGAACAGGGCTTCTATTCCATGAAACTTCTTACATGTCAATCAATTCTTGTTACCCTAGATTATAGGGAGAAAGTAGCAATTTCTGTACCGGCATCTTTAAAATAAGAATCAGAGTTAATCCACGAGAACCACGAAGATCAACATTTCTATCTACCATGAACTTCAAGTCTGTGCTATAAAAGTGAAGCCTGGCCTCCAATCACCCTTGTTTATTTCTGTAACAAGAGCAGGGATCAAGGTCATTTTCCACAGTTGCACACTTTAAGCATACTACCTAAGGACTGGAACAAATGGGAAAATTACTAGAAATCATGACATGACCCAGGGAGAAGCATGACCAACTCATGCCAGGATCTACACATCACTGTGTAAAATGCACAGGAGATGCTTTTTATGTTTTCCTATATGTGACAAAACCAAAAAGAAAATCCCAGAAGTCAGAGTTCCATACACTGTCTGTCCTTATACATAACAGGCAGATGCAGACAAATTAAATAGCTTGTCCAAAGTCACAGAAATAAAGCGACAAAGTTAGAGATCCACCACTTTGCTAATCTCGGTTGTCACCTCAACACATCTGGGAAGAGGGAACCTCTACTGAGGAATTGCCCCCACCAGATCAGCCTGTGGGCATATCTGTGGGGGCATTTTCTTGATGGCTAATTGATGTAGGAGGACACAGTCCACTGTGGCCAGTGCCACCCCTGGGCAGGTGGTCCTGGTTTGCATAAGAAAGCTGGCTGAGCATAAGCATAAGCCAGAAGGAACAAACCAGTAAGCAGTACTCCTCCATGGCCTCTGCTTCAGTTTCTGCCTCTGAGTTCCTGCCTTGAGTTCTGGCCCTGGCTTCTTGCAATGGTGGACCTAACGTGGAAGCCAAACAAACCATTTCCTTCTCCAAGTTGCTTTTGTTCAGTGTCTTATCACACCAACAGAGAAGCCAAGATAGAAGAGTCACCAATTACCTTTACAAAGGGGCCACCTTCCAGTGAGGCCCACAGAGGAAACACAAAAAGGAATGAGGATGGATTTTTCTAGAAGGCCTTATGTTACCCTGTGCTTTTCAAGAAGTCCAAAGCCGCTCATAAATATGACCTTATTAATCTTCACCATTTATCTGAGCAGAGCCATTTGGGATGTTATTATCATTGTTATTATGGATGGAAAAATTAACATGAGCACCAGTGAGCACAAATGTCAGCAAGTGAGTGGCAGTTCGGACTAGAAGCCTTGCCACCTAATACATGATCCACAGCCCCAGCCTCTAAATCTTGCTTTCTGTAATGTGGCAACGCTCATGAGGCTGGGCTACTATTAATCTTTAATGAAACTAAATGTCAACTATACTACTCTGAATCATCACTCAGTTGCAAGGATAATGTTCAGTACATATCCAATCTCAAGACCACACACTCATATATAAAGGCTGAAACAAATCTAATTTCCTTTCTATAATTACATAAATTATTTTTAACATGCCACAACAGTTTTACATGAGAAAAGAAAATGAATTTTTCTACCAATGTGTGCTTGAATGTCCCTGCCCCCTCTCTTTCAGGAGCTGATCTCCTATGACTGTGAATTATTTTCCTTTCCTTAGAGAATTCTTACAAATCACGATGTCATCCTGATAAATGTTTTATTGCCTATCTATCAGGATCAGATGTCTCCCTCTGCCAGAGGACAGTTCTAATGCTCTGTGACAAGAAAGGGAGTGAAATAAACAGCCACCAGGCAACTTGAGTCTGCTCACACTAGCTGAGCCCCTCCTTCCACAATATAATGATTTCTATGCAAGGGGTTCCTTCTAGGCTTTCCCCAGATTCATCACAGCAACACTCATCAAGCTACTATTTTACTGGGATCTTGGCCAAAAAGTTACGCTACACTGTTCCTTAGTAGAACTAAAAATGGTGTCAGAAAACACAGAGTTGGGCTACAGGCCCTCACTATGGCTGTGTTTGACTTTCCTACAGCCTGAAATATTCTTTTTACTTTGTTCTTTCATCTTTATCAGACACAATCTTTAGTTACCTTCCAAGGGTGGGTAGGAAGACTACCCTCTCATTCCTTGAGTATTTCAACCCTGCCTCCTCTCAAGTCAGATGGCTTTCGGCGACCACTCCAGGAAGTAAGCGCCTTCTACACGTCATCTTATCACCTCTATGTCCATCTTCCTAAGGCTGTGAGCTCCTCAGAGTGGGGCCCAGCTTCGGTCTCAGGGTTCTATCACCAGTGTCTGGTGAACAGCAGAGATCTTCAACTACACAGTCTGTGGACCCAGGCAAAGCTCAAGAGGCCTTGGAAAGAGGAGGTGACCACTCTCCACAGCTACCTGAGCTGGCCAACGATCAGTGATCCCCACTCCTGGGGACACATTTGCTCAACCCTTAAAGCATGACTAAAAACATGCTTCAGAAGTTATTTTTTTCCTCCACCAGTTTCAAGCGCTGCTGTGGTTTTGCTAGAGCCCCAAAGACTCAGGCATGCAAGCCTGGCCTCCAGAGAACAGCATTTCTAGGGTTGGTGCAACCTTTCTACTTTATTATTTTTTTAGACAGGGTCTCACTTTGTAGACCAGGCTAGCCTGGAATGCACAGAGATCATGACTATAGGATTAAAGCTGTGCAGCATGCCCAGATGGGTACAATCTTTAAGAAGTGAGACCTGGTGGGAGATATAGGTCATTGGAGTCAAGGGCAACACTGTCCCCTCCCTATTTTCCTTTAACTTGCCACTTGCCATGACGTAACCACACACGTCCAAACAATGGGGCCAATTAAACATGGATTAAACTTCCTGAAGGTATGGACATAAATATACCCTTTCTCTTTCTACAAGTCAGTTGTATCAAGTATTCTGTTTGAACAACAGAAACATGATTAATAGCGACCTAATTATGTATCTATATATTTTAAGAATAAACATAAAACATTTGAAACAACAAATCAATGGGCTTCAGGATAACATAATGTGATTTACCTCAATTAAGAACATGGTGATATAGCAATGAAGAAATTTCTATCAGAAAGCTGCATGCACCACTGTCTAATGTACAGATGAACATAGCATAAAGCCCAAGCTGTCTGTCGTGTTCTAACTTTACTATCATGAGTATAGCACCACACAGGTAGAGAGAACATCTCTGGTCAGTTGATGAAGCCACCTCATGTGGATTTACTGAAAGGGGGGGATCTCTACAACTCACTGAACTTGTCCGAATGAGTTTTGCTGTGAAACCCAGCCGTCACTTCTGGATTTGCGAAGTGAGGGGCAGAGATGAGCTCTGAGGGTCTGGGTGAGCACCAGGCATGACAAGATTCTTTAAACGAGTCATGGTGATGCATTGGCTGGATGGTGCCTGGATGAACCAAAGCAGCCAAGGGTGGAGGCCATTTGCTCTTCAGCATACCACTTTATCAAGAGGAACAGAAACTCTTCAGCCTGTGGTGTGTCTGTCTGTGTGTGTACCATACAGGTGTGCACACGTGGGTGTGTATACATACATCTTCTTAACTTGGGGTTGTCTATAAATCTCTACACATCATTCTCTTTTGTGTTTAGATCCATCTTATATATTATTCCTTGCTCTACTATGTGCCTGCCCATTTCATTTAGCAGTGGACAACTGAAGCATGGTATTTCCATACAAGGTCATTTTTCTAAGTGTAATGATCCTGTAAAGTGTGCATTTTCCCTCAGTGTGGGGGTACACAAATGTTTGCTTTCTTCACAAAAGAAAAAAAATGCTCCTTTTAAAATAAATTCACTAACATAGAAGTTCCTTTTTCAAAAACAAAAACCTTTGGAATCTTAAGAAAAACAAAATTTCTGGTCAGAAGATTGTTTAATTGCCAAAAAAAAAAAAAAAAAAAGGCAAATCATTGGTTCCAAAAAGTGTTCAAGTTTAAATAAATAAAAAGTGTATATAAATTAACCTAGTTATTAACTCTTACAAGTTATATTTTAAAGTTTAAGTATTTAAAATCCTGCTGCTGGGCTGGCTTAGACTCCAAGTGAATGGTGACGGGGCTGCATTTCAGTGAGAGGAACAGGCCCAGGAGATGTGGGGGGGGGAGACACAGTTCCCCCCAACACTGAGTATGACAGTTAAATAACCTAAACTGAAGTGAGACCTTTTTCTTTTTACAGAGCATATTTTAGGGAAACTTAAAAAATAAATAAAAAGCAGTATGGGCACTAAAATCCTTAGGTTTCTTTCTTTTAACTTGAATTTCTTGTTCAAGACACAATTTTGACATGTTTAGATATAATTCTCACTAATGGATGTGAAAGCAGGCTGGACCTAAAATAAAACATACATTTGGACTTTTTTTTTTCTCCAAAAAGCTCCATTTTGAATGATCAAAAGTAAAATTGCTA
The DNA here is from genome assembly GCF_049852395.1 of Peromyscus maniculatus bairdii. Taxonomy (NCBI): domain Eukaryota; kingdom Metazoa; phylum Chordata; class Mammalia; order Rodentia; family Cricetidae; genus Peromyscus; species Peromyscus maniculatus. The sequence continues at coordinate 25,088,076 of NC_134864.1, forward strand.
TAATTGGCTTGTGATAACTCCTACAGTTTGATACTTCGGAAACTATAGAAAAACTTTTAGAAGCTGAAATGGGAGTCCAGCCTCCCAAACCATTAACGTCCACTCCCACTAGTTCCACCATCCTTGAATCAGATGGCATTATGCCTTCACAGTGGTCAGGGTAGGGGACAGAGGGACTCAGGTAGAATTCCAAACTGAAGGGGTTAAAATCAAGAATTTATAGTACTACAAGTGGGTTTTCTGTAATTTAATATGAATTTCAAGTTGCTCTTTGGAGGATTTTGAGCTGTTGAATATTTAACCAGCCCCTTTATTCCTGTTTATAACAATGAGACTTTGCAGCTACGTTTTGCCATGGCCTCCCCTTCCAACAGAAAAGGGTGGTGTGGCTGGAGGGATCCTGCCTCACTGCCATGTCCAGCCCTGTGCATTTCCCACTGGCCTATACCGGTCAAACAAAAACAGTCTATTTGAGTGACACATTGGATGAAGTATCATTCCCTGGGTTGAGACAAAGAGCTTTCTAAAATGAGAGAGGTGTTCACACAAAGAACAAAGATAACACTATTAGAAGGCCATGGGATGCCAGCAGGGGTTCCCAGGAAGAGCAGAGAAACCATTTTAGAGCCAGTCTCCACAGCTATCAGAGTGTTTGGAAACCAGATAGGCATTTCTAGAGTTACATTTAAGTCTAAAATCAACACAGAGGCACCATTTCCCAGAGCTGTGGGAACCGATATGAGATTGTGCCTCAACATAACTTAGCAGGAGTCCAACTACTATTTTGAAAAGATGTGAGAACTCACTGAAGGACTCAAGTAATGTAGGTCAATATCACTGCATAGTGGTGTCTTCTCATCTGGGTAACTGTGGTCACCTAAACAGGAAACTGAGAGCAGAAGAACCAGACACAGAAAAGGAAAGTGTGGCCACCACAACCCAGCCCTCTAAAGGATGAGCGAGTCCAGAAACTAGCTCAAGGGTGCATTCATCCTATTTTTACTTCCGCCTGTGTGGATGGGTCCTGTGATGTTGGGATGAGGGCTAATAACCCAAGCCTGTTGTCAGGATGAGGGCTAACCCATGCCTGATATTAGGATGAGGGCTAACCCAAGCCTAATGTTAGGGTGAGGGTTAACCCAAGCCTGTTGTCAGGATGAGGGCTAACTCAAACCCTGTCATCAGGATGAGGGCTAACCCAAGCCCTGTTAGGATGAGGGCTAACCCAACACCTGTTAGGATGAGTGCTAACCCAAGCCTGCTGCTTCTTTGACAGTGGCCAGAGGACTTCATTCTAAAATGAACAGTGTCAAAGGACTGAAGGTTATGTCATGAGCATGACCCTCTAAACATTGTTCCTGAGACCCTCAGTTACCCACAAATCCTGTTCATCACCTGGAGGAATTTCTTTGAGCAGCTATTTACCAACAGGAACAAAAAGCTGTCCCTAAAGAGTTGACCTTTGTACTTCAAAGTGAACATGGTAGTCTGGCTAGTTTATGTCAACTTGATGCAAGCTAAAGTCTTCAGAGAGGAGGAAACCTCAATTATGAAAATGCCTCCATAAAACTGGGATGCAGACAAACTTGTAGGACACTTTCTTAATCAGTGATTGATGGGGGAGAGCCCAGCCCACAGTGGGTGGTGCCAACCCTGGGCCGGTGGTCCTAGGTTCTATAAGAAAGCAGGCTGAGCAAGCCATGGAGAGCAAGCCAGTAAGCAGCACCCCTCCATGGCCTCTGCATCAGCTCCTGCCTCCAGGTTCCTGCCCTATGTGAGTTCCTTCCCTCAGTGTTTTTGATGATGAACTGTTCTATGGAACTATGAGCAAAATAAACCCTTTCCTCCCCACATTGCTTTTCGTTACAGTATTTCATGACAGCAATAGTAACTGTAAGGCAGATGGGAAAAGCACAGTAGGGAATCCTAGACAAGACTGTCCCGTGTCTGCTGCTCTGTCTATGGAGCAAAGAATTAGCAACAAATTCACTAGAAACTATCAAGTATTTACATGACTCTAAAACAGGCCTAGCAGAATGGAGAATGATATGAAAAAGTTCCCATGGCATAAAGCATTTGGATGGATAGCTCTGGGGATCTAAGGGAGGAAACATCCCCGCCAGTCTTTTCCTCTCAGACATAGACTCTTCTGGTCCTCGCTGTTCTAGAACTAAGGTCCCTGGGCTCCAGAGGTTTGGGATCTCAGTACTTCAGCTGTGTTTTCCACTGCCAACCTCTGCCTCCACTCCACCCCCAGCCTGAATCACCCATGGTTAGACTCTTCCATTTCTTCCTGCAGAACATCAACACCTCTTTCTGCTCTCCAGTCTCCATATCCCCACATTATGTCCACGGTGTTAGAAGCAGACGTTCATTTTCATTTGGATTTCCCTACATCAAACTAATGTTCTTTAAATGCCCTGAATTATTGGAAATTAGGCTCTTCAGAGAGCCCCCTCTCTTCCTTTTGTTTCTTTCTCTTCACTTCTTTAATTTTAAGTAAGCCAACTGCTCACATTGACACTGCTGCTGTGGTAAGGCTGAAGATGTGGCTCTGTGGTTGAGCGTTTGCCCAGCACACAGAAAGCCCTGGGCTCCACACTAAGCACCGCATCCCCAAAGCTGCACTTGTTATCTCTTCCCTGACCTCCAGTCTTGCCAAGGAGTCTGACCTCTCTTGCACCTTTCATTTCCTGCAGTCTTCATCTCTACAGCCAATTAAAAGAGAACCTGGCTCAACGCAAGGCTTGCACGCCTTCTTCCTTTGACCCTGGGTTTCAAGGTCATCTTCACCCTCAGTGTTCCTGCCTTGGGAATCAGAAAATCTACCTTTGACTATGCCTGACCTTAACCTCCTTTCTTTAAATACCCACTCGGGCTTGGCCAGCATCTCTGAGCCCAGCATCCCAGACCCTCCCCATTTGCCTCAGCCAGAACCCCAGAGTGAGATCTTGATCTTCTCTATCTCTCCTCTTCTAAACATGGCATTGCTCTTCCTGCACCGGGTCTCTGAGAGTGAAGAGAGTCTCTGGGAGGCGAGACCAATGACCACAAAACCAGAATGCTGGCAGTGGTGGTGGGGGGCATGTCATGTTTGATGACACTACATCATTGTTGGTGGGCAAAAGAATTTCATATAGAAAATAGAAAAGATGATGTAAAATGTAGGGGGCGCTCATAGGCGAGGATAATGTCTGATGCTTAGCCTGGGAAATAAGAACATTACTGGATAGTTTCGAACAGGAAATGATGCTATTGAAGTGTGGGGCATAAGGATATCATAAGGCTATCAAAACAAAAGGGAGATGACAGAAGTTGCCTTCTAAATTAGAAATGAGCCTTAAAAAGTTATTTATTCTAGATCATTCTGTCTCCACATATGATATCACTCCGGGGAACCGTGTCTATCAAACCCGTCTAATGTAGACAGTCCTATAACATGACTTCCTGGACTGTTTCTTTCAGGCTGGAACAGAAAGCTGCGTGAAGGACACCCCCACCCCATTCTCATCTTCCTCAAACAATGCAATGTGTTGCTCTGAGCGGGAACCTAAGGCAGGCTTACATTTGAGTAGATATTACAGTTTTACTGCAAAAAAAAAAAAAATCTTAAGTCAGGAAAAATACTGTTCCAAAGGTTAATCTCCAGCCCCACTTCCTCTCATTCATTCCGGCAAAATAAACTCCCCTTCAAAACAGGAGAGATGCAAATTATCATCCCCATGTCACATGCCACAGCAAAGAAAAGTGAGGCCAAGAAAGAAAAGCTGAAGGTGATTTATTTAGTTTCTTAGCTCCTTGGTCACAAAATCAAGATTCCAACTTAAGTATGTAACTGGTTCATCATGTCACCTTAAAAAAATGGTACAGAAGTCAACAGATTTTAACTGGCTTACTTAATGGGTAACTGTACCTCATCTTCTCACTACATTCTTCAAGAGGCTGGATTGCAGGAGCCCCTTAATGCCAGGCCGCAAATGACCCCATGAAAGAATCTTAATTCACAAACAAGGGAGGCTACTGCAGATCCAGGTCATGTGAAACATCTTCCTCCCTCCACACTGCTGGCCCTTCAAAGCTCACACTAAGTTTCCAGCTTAATGGAGTGTCCCTGAGAGCTGGGACATTTCTGCTCAATAACTCGAGCACCAGCCTGTCCGATGCTCAGGATCATTCAGTCACCAGACTTCGTCCCCTTCCCAGGCATTTCCGATTCCTCTTGGTTTCCCATCCTAGCCTCTAACCTCTGAGTGCTCAGGTTGAGCTCTTAGATCTTTTTATATTCCTGTGAGTGACATCTGCACAGATATTCTGGCCGTGGAAGGGAGTGAGGTCAGCAGGCTCCGTGCGCATGAGCGTTGCCATGGCGTTCATAGTGAGGAGACGGGCAAGGCTTCCAGCAACATCACTTTCCCCCAAAGCCTGAAAAACTTTGGAGCCAGGAAAAGCAGCATCCTCAGCCAGAGCCGCAGGAAGTCAAAGAGAACAATCCTCTATTTTTCCTCTGTCAACCAACCACATTATTAAACCCCAAAATACAAAGAAATAACATGGCTAATTATCGAAGTTTGGAACCTATGCATTTATGGCACTAGGCTGCAGAACATTTACCCTACTCTTGTTCTTTAACTATTTATTCTCCCAAACACCAAATAAGAGCCTTTGATTTAAAGGACACCGTTTTCTTTTCATGACTTTTATGCTGAAAGATCAAATCTTTTGCTCCCTTCCTCCACAGTCTTTACTTTCCCCCTTGGAAGCTGGGAGTGTTGGTCTGAATTGATAACCTCCCAGCACAGTGCCTAGTCTTCTGCAGTGGTGGAGGAGGGTGGGGGAGGGAGGGGGAGGGAGGGGGAGAGAGAAAGAGGAAGAGTGAAAATACTTCAGGCGCGCTACTGGTAGAACCGGTTATCCACATGTGACTGGAAAGTCCTTCCTCAATAGCTAGGCTCTGCCAACTGATTCTCCAGGGTCAGAAAAGCATCCAAAGGGCAAACAGGGCATATATATTTCAAAAATTAGTTCCATGGAAATATGCCCCAGCTCCCTCACGGGCAGGCGCAGAAGAACTGTCAACTTAAGAATGAAAGATGGCCTCACAAGGAGGAAGTCAGTGCCCAGCAGAGACACAGGGAGGCAATCACCGACATGAATTCAAATAAACAAAATGGGCTGATTTTTCTCCTAATGCTTTTCACCACGAGACAAGATTTAACCAGTAGAAACAATTGCAGTGACTGGAACAATTTAACATGTAGTAAGCATTTCAATTTCTAGAGCTTGGCCCTCTAGTCAGTGAAAGGTTAATACTGAATCTATGCAATGACCAACAACACACTCACTTAGCATCCCTGGACCTGGACCAGAGAATCCCGGACATTTGATCAATGCCAACTCTCTTTTGTTTTACTTTTGTTTTGATGCCATGGATTGAATCCCTGGGTATCTCATTCCACCACTGGGTTATATCCCCAGATCCAACTCCAGTTTCTTTTTCTTGGTTAAACCAGGATGAAAACACAACCAAGATATCCCATTTTGATCCAGTCCCCTGATGGCTCATTGGGCATTGTAGGGAAAGTCAGTTGACTTTGCTATTTGAAAACTTGAAAGAGATCTGAATGATTCATTTTTGTAGTGACATTAAAAAAATCACAAAGGCAAATCATCGAGAATTTCTGGTTTTATAGATTCCTGAGTGGGATTAAATGATTCTCTTAATTTCTGGCCAAATGGACATTTCTAAAACTAAAGGTAGAAATGCAGGGAGCAACGAGCCTGGAGAAGCAGGCAAAGTCATAGGGTTAAAGGCAGTATTTACCTGAGAAGTATTTGCTCAATGAACAGTCTCGTTATCTAAGCTTGTCTGGTCCCAGAGTCACATGGACCACATCCAGACTATCTCATCTGTGCTCAGAAACAGTCAGCGAGGGGTCTGTGGCAGATGACAGCATGGGATGGTCACACAGCTGAAGTGACAGTATCCAATAATGGGAAGGAAGAGCTAGACCCAGTTTTTCCCTTCAGATAAAGCTGACCAGCACTCTCAAGAGAAGTGCAGCATTTTGTGAATAGCTCAATATTTATTTATTATAGCTGGTAAAGAATCTTAAAAATAGTATTTCAGAGACTTTTGAAAAGTCAATTGACTTCTTAGAGAAGACACATATTAAGGCTCACACAAAGAGCTGGGCATGGTGGCAGACATCTGTAATCCCAGGGATTCTGAGGCAGGAGTATGTTCACTTCTTGGACAGGCGGGAAACTGAGTCACCAGTGAAACCCCATCTCAACCAAACAGAATAGAGGCTGGAGATATGACTCAGCAGTGAGAAGTATTTGCAGCTCTTCCAGAGGACCCATGTTTGGATCCCAGCACCCACCTCAGGCAGCTTACAACTACCTGTACTTCCAGCTCATGGGATTTAACACCTTCTTCTGGCCTCCATAGGCACCCACTCACACACATGTGATAGACCCAAAGACACAGATACATAAGAAAAGAATGAAAAGAATCTTTAAAAAAATTTTAGCAAAACAAAATCAACCCACAAATGAACAAAAATTCACCCACATGAAGGAGGAAGTACTGATGGAGGGCACGTTGCACTGCCTATGGCTTTTACACATGTACAGGTGTTCTGGATGAAGGAACATCATGAAACATGGCCTGGGTCATGGGAATCAAGAGACCTAGTGGACACATTGACAGAGACCCTACATGGAGCAGTGGTTCTAAAAACCTATGGCTGTCTTGGTTTCATCATTTTTTTTAAAAAAGTAGATTTCCCCTATACACCAATATATGCAGTTCTAACCCATACTCACTGGACAAACAGCCAGAAATATGCCATCTTTCAAATCGAGGAAGAGCTGAGAACAGAGAGGGAGTAGCAGTAGAATGTCTATGTGCCCATGAGCTAGAGGGCTGGACATTTCGAAGGGTATTTCTCATGAAAATCCTTCCTAACAAACTCTGTAACTGATCATTCAAGAAGGCCAGGAGAAAGTCTCTTGATAGAAATGTAAATACGCAAATGCTTTTTGCTAATCATTCATTTTGCTGACAGGACTGTGTGACACTGGTGGATCTCACTCACAGGACCAGTAGCTGAGGCCAGGGCTTCCTGAAGGACACACATGTCCACGTGTTTTATGAGGGAATTTAAAGACCACTGAAATCACTTGTATTTATAAAGCATATTTATAATCGCAGAAAAGTAACTCATAGAGTAGAAGTGGCTGGCCTTACAAAAAGAGATTTCCCTAATGAGTAATCAAAACACATCACCTATGTGGTAGCCACCCCCACCCAGCAGAGCTGGTTTTGGATGAAGCCAAGTTATCTGTTCCAATAACCCCCACCCCCACCCCAGAGTTGCAGCAGCCACGGATAATCAGTGGAAGAGGAAGAGATCAGAATCCCATTCTCACACACTGCTAAGTCATCCTAAAACCAAATAAATGAGGTTCCTGCTGAAACATGAAACTCCACAAAGCCACTGTGATTCAGGAGATTTCCAGACAGATGACCCCCATCTCTGATAGGACTCCTGAAAGTACCTTTAATCAGAGAAAAGGCCACTTATCCCATCATTAGAGATTAAAAAGGCGTACCAAAACCGAGGCAAAAGCTGACGTCCAGATGAGTTTCAGCTGTGTGATAACAATATCAGAGGCAAGGAGGAGAGGGAGAAGGGGTGTAGGCCCGGTTGAGGCTTATGGCAACAACAAACACACCCCAAAAAAGAAGCTTAAAGAGGGCTTATTTTGGCTCACAGTTCAAGGGGACAGTCTCACAGTCGGCAAGCCATAGCCATAGCAGCCAGAGACGGCTAGTCACAATGCACCAGCAGTCGGGAAACAGAGAACAGCAAATGCCTTTCCCAACTTCCCTTCTTCTTGTTTATTCCATCCTAAACTGAGCCCATGGAACAATGCTGCTCACATTAGGGGTGGGTTTTTTCTTTTTTCCATCCCAATTGTGCTGATTTAGAAAAATCTCTCCCAGAATATGCCCAGAGGTTTGTTTCCATGGCAATTCTCAATCTCATCGAGTTAACAATTGGGAAATTGGGATTAACTATAATACCTGGCCAGGGTAAATTCTGCAAGAAGTGGGGTGTGCCGTGGTGTTGATGAGTTCTCTATACCCATATGCTAAGTGGCCCTTGTGAGCATTGGAGGCGACAGGGCCTTGCAGAGCTGGGACTCCCTTGGAAGTCCTCTGATCTTGTCTGGTTCAGAGGAGACTCAGACCCTGGTCCCTGTTCTTTCTTTCTGTGTTTCTGTGAGATAATAGCAATGAAAGCTGCAGCATGCTCTTGTTGGGATGGACTGCACTTACCACAGGCCCTAAGGCAATGGGCCAGCCATGCAAAAACCAAAACAACAGAAACTTAGCCAAATCCTTTTCTCTTTTGAAGTGGAGGGTCTCTGATTATTTGGTAGAGTAACAGAAAGAGAAGCAATGCAAGACAAGAGTCTTGGGCCTGAATCTGTATCCTGCTATTTATCTACTTCTTAATATAATTTAAGGAGAGTCTTCACTGTGCTGAACAACAGTTATCCACCTGTGACATAGCAATCATGAGGAACTCAACCACAAATCTGCGATAGGGTTACTTAGGTAAAAATTTTGCAAAAATAATTTGTATATCAAAATAAAACAGTATTTCTGCATCAGAAGGCGAAGGCCAGACAACAGAAACTTCTCTGCGGGAGGATGTTGCGTGAGGTGAACCTGCTTGCTTTCAAGGTATTAAAAGATGGGAAGACACGATGGCACTGCCGGAGGAGATCAGATGGGGAGCTTGAGAGGACTGATGAGCAATTCGGCTCATTTTTGTTTTTGTTTTTTTTTACAAGATAGGTCGGATCATCACAGGCTGGGCTGTGACTCACTCACAGCCTCGCTGGCCTGCCTTCTGTATGCTGCCATGGAGGCGTTCTCCAGCCATGCCCAAAGGACCATCCTTTCACAAGCTCTGAAATAAATTTAGCACTTAGCTATATAAGCAGCCAACACCCCTTTGGAAAACACAATATAACATATGCTCATCATTTACATAACCAGACAGCTGGAGTCTACAGAAATGCAAATTCTGTCATCACTAAAATGCAGAGGGAAAAATACTCTTCCCTGAAATGCAAAGGAGAGGGACACTGTCTGAGGGAAAAGAGTGATCAACAAATCCAACCCTGAGGCAAATAAAACATAAATTCAAATTTCCTGCAAAGGTATGGCATGCACGTAGAAGCTTTCCATTCTGGGCTTCTTGGGCTTCTGCCTGAAGCCATGTGGCCTGGGGACTCTCCAGTAGGGTCCCCGACACACCTGAGTACATTCTATTGACCCGTGTTCTGGAATGTTCCTTTCTTCCCTCCTCAGTTTTTCTTCATTCTGCTTTCCTTCTCTCATGGCAGCAGTTGGTTGTTTGACAGACTGAATTACTGGGAGCTACAAGCAATATTAACTCAGGCCTACCTTATCGCTGTAACTCAGTTCAGAGTCTGTAAGCACATCCCCCACACCCCTCGATAGGCAGGCAAACAGCCAGTCAAAATATGCTAACTTGTGCCAAATGCTATCAATAGGAATTACCTGGGCAATTTTTCTACCCAATTTCCTGTAAGACAGACAGCCCTCACAAGGTGTATACACAGATGCCTATCTAAACACACATAATTTGCATAAAAGCAAAGGGAAAATCCAGCAACTGCAAAATGACTGTTTCTGTGAGTCTCTTTTGTAATTTAAAAACAAGGAGTTTATCCAACATGCAACCCCTTGATTCCACACTCTGAGTGGCTGCTTCCAATTTAAATCTCAAGTCACTTGTAGTTCTCAGAACAGTCCTTTAATTCACTCTCAAATCACAGAAAGTGATTTCGAGTCTCAAATTCTTTGTGCACAGCTGAGATATCCCCTCTGCCATATTCTCTGGGGCCATATTGTCTCAGGGAGGTTAATGGGTCAGTCTTCAAAGAGAGCATTCCTATTTCTTTGGAGACGCGTAGCCTCTGCACAGTCAACACTGTCCCAGCAGAAGAGTTGAAATAAGTGCCTCTTAAGGCCGGAAGATGCACTTGGCTCCCATTTACAGAACTATTATTGTAGTCCCCCAGCTTCAGACAGGAAATGAATGGCCGAACTTGGAGCTCCTACATGGAAGAAAAATGGAATATCTCTCTTCTTTCTTCCCCAACTTTCTTTAAATAGCATGGCCACAGGCAAAGGGCCAAGAGGTAGGCAGGAGGAGAGCATAATTAAGGCACACTACTTGCACGTAGGAGGCCCTCAAATGTGTATTCAAAGAAGCTGTTGAACAAATGCTGCAATTATATTGATGCAAAGAAATACACAGTCTCTTAAAAGCTTTAATGAATGTGTATGATGCAATTAACTCCCAGAACTTGGTTTAGGGATTTGAGCATCTATGACTGCATTTCACCGAATTAAAAACCCTTTCTTTATCAACTGGTCCTCAAAAATGACACAGCTAAATGGGGGCCGCTGCACCCTCTGCAGGCAGGGAAGCCAGGAACCCGGATTATGGCCTCCCCTTTTCTTTTCACCTAGAGGTCACTGGCCCTGACCTCTCTATTGGAAATAGAAGTTCTGTACTGGTCAACCCTTTCCTCAGCCTTCATAAGACAAAAGCACTATGCTTCTGGTAGTGTAAATTGCCAACTTGACAGAAAGTACAATCACTTGGGAGATGGGCCTCTGGGAAATTATTTTGATTATGTTAACTGAGGTGGGAAGATCTGTCCACTGTGGGTAGCACCATTCCCTAGGCAGGGAATATTGGACTATTTTAAGAGTAGAGAAATCCTTACCCCTCGTCATCTTTGCAACATACATAGAACTACAACCAATAAAAATGCAGAGCTATGAAGCCTAGTCCTAACTGATACATCTACAACATAACTCTTGAGCCTAAGGCTTAAGGATCATATGAAAGAGAGAGTGCAAATATATATATATATATATATATATATATATATATATATATATATATGAATGATACAACCATCAAGTCTCACAAAAACTGCCTAAACATGAGCTGAATGAGTCTGATACAAATAGATATGTTAACATGGATAGGGGCGAGGGGCTCACAAAGCATCAACATAGGACTACAGAGAAATAAAGAATGCTTAGAGTGGGAGAAATAATCTTCCCCAGGAAAAAGCATGCCAAATGGTTATTTAATACCAAATGGTCAGCCCTGAAAGCATATACAGAAAAGTAACATTATACAGTCTGAGCAGGTTATATTTATGAATTTAGGAATACACACACACACACACACACACACACTAAACCCAGGCACACACACAGTCACATACACACAGAGAGACATAGATACACACATACAGACACACACAAGAACACAACAATAACAACAAAAAAAGAAGCATGAATTACAAAGACAGCCCAAAGCTGGGCGGTAGTGGCACACGCCTTTAACCCTAGCATTCGGGAGGCAGAGCCAGGCGGATCTCTGTGAGTTTGAGGCCAGCCTGGGCTACAGTGCGAGATTCAGGACAGGCACCAAAGCTACAGAGAAACCCTGTCTCGGGGTGGGCGGGGGGGGGGGGGAGAAAAAGAAAGACAACCCAGAGGCGCCATGGGAATGTTTGGAAGAGGACAAGGAAGAGGAAATGATACAATTATATTATAATCTCAAATATAATCTTACAAAAGAGTAGAGAAAATGAGCCCATGACCAGCATGCCTACACTTAGCCTTCCTTTACTTCCTGAAACTTCCAATGCTGTGACTTCCTGTCACAGACTGTATGACATGACATACTATAACCTGGAACTGTGAGCTGAAATAAACTCTTTCCCCATCAAGGGGATTTGTCAGAGCATTTTATCACAGTCTGGGTGTTTTATCACAGCAACAGGAAAAGAGACCAAGACAGCGGTGGCACACCATGAAGGCAAATCCCACACTGTCACTGTCTACCACATTTTCATTTTGACTCCAGTAGAGAACCTTTAGAGAATTTTTGACATTTTATATTTTAATAGAGAAAAACATTCAGTTAAAAAACACACTCAAGGTTGAGGCTGGTAGACCACGCCTTAAATCCCAGCATTTTGGAGGCAGAGGTAGGTGGATTCCTTAGAGTTCTGGGCCAGTCTGATCTATGTAGTAGAGAACTATTTTAAGATGTGTTACTTTTGTTTATGTTGCATTTGTTTAACTCTGTGAAGCTGTGTTACATTGCCTATCTAAAACACCTGATGGTCTAATAAAGAGCTGAATGGCCAATATCAAGGCAGGAGAAAGGATGGGCAGGTCTGGCAGGCAGAGAGAATATATAGAGGGAGAAATCTGGGAGGAGAAATCAAGGAGCCAGAGAAGGACTCCAGGGGTTAGCTACACAGTCAGCCATGGAGTAAGAGTAAGATTTATAGACGTAAGAGAATGGGAAAAGCCTAGAGGCAAAAGACTGGGGGGGTTAAGTTAAGAAAAGCTGGTAAGAAACAAAACAAGCTAAGGCTGGGCATTTATAATTAAGTATAAGCCTCTATGTGTGATTTATTTGGGAGCTGGGTGGCAGCCCCCCCCCAAAGACCACAAAACAAGCAACAGGATGGTGCCACCCTCACTCAGCTAATCTTCCAGAAACACCCTGACTGACCCACCCAGAGCACCTCACTCAGCTGGGTGATTCAGAATCCCACGAAGTTGATCGTGAAGATTAGCTGCAACATTAGCCATGATGTTCAGCCTGCTCTAGCCATCCACTAACAAGCTGTTGTGTCTTCACGGCTGCTGAGCACTGGGCCCTGATCCTTTATGTCTTCATCCATACTGGCAATAGCTGGGTACAAGGAGCTGGGATCTGCTCAGGACAGAACACATCTGGAAAGAGCTCTTTGCTCTTCTCCCAGAGTGTGTCTCCCTGACAGCAGACTACTCAGCCTCTTTTGGATGTTAGCTTTTTCAGTGTTTTCTGGGTACTCATAAGCCAAAATCAGGTAAGAAAAGAACACACATGGCATGCAGACACACTGAGACATTCAGCAGTCAGGCAGGCATGTAAATGTCTACTTGCCTCAATTTTCAGGTATATGATCCCCCCCACCCTGCTTTTGGCAAGGGATTCACAAATCTAAACATGCCAGGAATGTGAATGGATGAACCACCTGAAATTTCTATATAATCTCATCTGAGATGGTCAAAATAACCAGAAGCTACTTTTAAAAGTAACTCTTTTTAAATTCTAAAACTTAATGACATTAGCTGAGGCAGAACAGTTTAAGAAACTGTCAGTTATTATCACAGCAGATGCTGACAGGCCAGAAACCAATCACTTATGTCTTCAAGTGTTATTTGTTCAGGGACTCTGTGTGTGTGTGTGTGTGTGTATTGTCCATTTCTATGCATGTGCCCAGGCACACATCCTCTGTGCCTTCTTCTAGCAGAGTGCACTGTGTGAGGGTGTATGCACATGTACAGAAGGAAGAGGACAACCTCAGATGCCCCTCAGGGGCCATTCACCTATCTTTCATCTTGGAAGTCATTGAGTGGGCTAGCCTGGTAATCGAGAGAGCTCTAGCTGCCTGACTACCTCTGCCTCCCAAGCACTAAGATTACAAACACACACCATTATGCACAGGACCATATGGGCCCTGGGAATTGAACTCAGCTCTGGCAGTAAAGTGCCTGCAAACATCTATCTCCCAAGCCCCCAGGGAGGCCAGTCTTCAGGCTTGCCTGTAATTTGTTCAAATGTGCGGCATGGGTACCTGATATTATACAGCCTTACCTGGCTAATGTTAAGCAAAGAAATAACCCATGGAGCCAGGTATTGACCTTCAGCAAGAATTCTAGTAAAGAACATAGAACGCAGACCCATGAGCCATGTAGATTGATCTATGTGTTCTTAGAATCATCTCATGATTTTTTTCCTCACTTTGAAGTGGGTACCTGAAGGCAACTTTAGACATCACAAAACATAGCTTGTGCCTACCCAGACATGCCAACTTTCACTTTTCAGAATAAAATGTCCTTGGTCAAAGTCTTAGACCATGCCAAAGAGTGGTGGTCATTTTCCTCTCTAGGTTCTGGCAGCGTGGGCCCTGAACCTACAAAAATGACCACTGTTTAAATATGTGAAGTATGCGGAGGACTAAACACCCCTTCTAGCAGAGGATATAGTAGTGACAAGGGCCATCCCAGCAGAGACTCATAACCAGTTCCATTGCTAGCACAGTCCAGGACACAAAGAGATGTTTGCACAGCCAGCTGGTTAATCCATTCACCCAGCGCCTTTCTGTCTCCAGGCTTCACCTGCTCCTCCTCATGCCTCTCACAGACATTTCTGCTTTCTCTTTAGTATCATCTTTTTTTTTTCACTCCACATTCTGGAATTAGTGCCTGCATTCCTGGGTGCCCATAATATTGTACCAATGTACCCCACAACCATTGTTCATGTGTCCTGAAGTCATTTGTTGTGTTCCAATCAAGGCTTTCATTCAAGTGCCTACCAGTGTAGAGGGAGGTGAAAAAAGTCTTTGGAAAGGCACAAAGACCTGGGAGCAATTGGAAAAGCTGCTGGGCTGGGTCTTCCAAGAAACACTGCCCACACTGCTGCCCAGAACTGATTGCTTCCCCCCTCTCCTTATGCCTGTGAGACACATGGCTTGCAAGGGGCAGCCGCAGCCAAGCACAGCTCCACTTTGATGGAATTTTATCTGAAAATCTATGTCTCAAGATGCCACTGTGCCCACAATACAAACGTAGAGTAAGGGTTCTGATTACACCTTGATGATGGAAGGCAACTATTTCCTTGTTAAACCAAGACATTGTGCCACATCAATTATGACACAAATGCAGGCAGCCTGGTTCTTCCAGAGAAGGAGCACACTGTCTCTTTTTCAGATATGCCTGTAGAAAGGCAAATAGATAATCTTTCATGGACATACAGGAAGACACCCATCAGAAGTCATAAAGTCATACCATGTGCAAGTTGACTTAATGACATGCACATGCCCTTTAATAAATATACTTCTTGATAGTTTGCTTCTTTGTGGAATTTTGTCTCAATGTAGCATGTACTGTCGGCTCTCTGTAAGTTTAAGCTTCCAGTATCCATGGTTGTGTTTTTTTTTTTTTTTTTAAAGATTTATTTATTTATTATGTATACAGTGTTCTGTTTGCATGTGTCCCTGTAGGCCAGAAGAAGGAGCCAGATCTCATTACAGATGGTTCTGAGCCACCATGTGGATGCTGGGAATTGAACTCAGCACCTCTGGAAGAACAGCCAGTGTTCTTAACCTCTGAGCCATTTCTCCAGCCCCCATGGTTGTGTTTTATGTGTCATTCTGACTGGACCCCTGAGTGTCTAGATATTGAGTGATGGGCATTTGTAAAAAGCCATGCACACCTGGATTAGGGAGAGAGTGGAGCAAGTTCTGATTGTCTTCTTAAGGTGGAGGAGCCTTGTCCCACCACAGGAAGGCTGGGGCAGAGCAGACGCTGGAGTCTCCCACAGCACTAGGAACTGACCTTGAGGAGACCTGGAACATGTTTCTGTCCTTTGGGCTTGAACTGAAATGCCAGCTTTGTGGGGCTCCTGTTCTCTGGCCTTGGCATGGGAATGCTGCTGCTAGTTCTTCGTAATTCCTAGCTAGACAGTGGGGCTTAGTAACTCTATCAAGTCAGCCGATTCCCAGTAACAAATCTCTAAGATAACCCTCCAGGTATGCACCATGCTTCTGCTTCCTAACATCATAACTGAAGAGTTTTTTCTTAGACCTTCTCTATTCCTCCTTGCCCACAGAAAGAGCCTGAGAATTAACACAGGGCATCAATTCAGTCTTCTGAGCTAGCTAACATATATTTCACTCATACCACCTCTGTGCTGAGAATCCCACCAAGCCCCCGCTCAGTTAAGAGGAGGTTTCGCTTTCTTTCTGGAAACCCAGCCCGAGATATGCTTTCTCCTGGGAACCCCCCCCCCATCCCACACAACTTGCACTGATGCCATTGACACTGTGAACTTGCACATATCCTAAGTCCTTGTAAAACCATGCTATGAAGGCATTCTGTTCCTCCAAAGGAATTCACAGGTGACTCTGCTCCTTGGGCTCATGGAACCCGACAGTCTTCTCATCAATGTCTGGTGATAAGGAGGCTACAGATGTTCACAGCTGCCTGTCACTGTGACATTGGATTTCTGATTGCCATTTAACCACAGAAGGAGAAAGAAGCTCTCACAACCTTCAAGACGCACTGGGGTGAAACATCCCCGCTTCAGCTCATCATTTCAGAAGCACCTGCTGGAAAGCCTGCTCTGGCGGAACATCTATTGGCTCCCTAGAAGACGCACTCCCCAAACTCAAGAGGCTCAGGCAGCGAAAGTCACTACGAAGCCAGCCTCGTCTACCTTGCAGAGCAGTGTCTGGAGACAACAGAAATAGCAAGCAAAGAAGCTTCCCCTGGCTTCCTCATTATAAATTAATAAAGTAAATGACTTAGGCTAATGGTTCAAAAACCAAATCAGGGCTAGAGAGGTGCTTCAGCAGTTAACAGCACCTGTTGCAGAGGACCCAGGTTTGGTCCCCGGCACCCACAGGGTGGCTTACAACTGTCTGTAACTCCAGGGGATCTGATGCCCTCTTCTGGCCTCTGCAGGCATACACATATACACGGTGCCCACATATGCATGCAGGCAAAACACTTATACACATAAGACAAAAATAATTCTCCAAAAACCAAAGCATACTTTTGCTTTACAAGATCATATATAGAATGCCCAAAGAGCACCTAGTATAGCTGTCCCACAAAGGAGACGAGTCACGAGAATGCAGTCCCTCATCTATCCACCAGGGAAAAGAATTGAGGGAAACCCACAGTAGATTTAAGCTTCTCTTAACCTAGTTAGGGATCCTCCTTCTTGGGCTGGGCTGTGCCTGTGCTAGAATACTTACATGAGGTGTTCACAGAGTGGATTGCATTGCTAAGACTAAAAAATAAGTAGCTTTCTCTTTTTATTAAACTTTTCAATGTTAGCTCTCTTTTCTAGATGCTCTCTTTTTAAGCTTTTACCATCTATAATTTAAGAAAAACACTCAAAAGTGGGGTTGTTGATCTCCATAGACTCTGAGCCCCCTCACATAGTTACTGCTGTATCTCACACTATGTTCCATTCCTACACAATACCTAGAGGCTACGGGGCCTTCTCCATACATCACACAGGCTATAAACCTCACAACATTAACGGCTCATCTTCTGCTGGGAACCAAGAGCTCCATGGACCATGAGCAACACCCTCTGTGTCAAACAAATACATAAGAGAACAAGCTAGGTCAGTAGCTAACATCGCAAAACTTTAAAAGTAAATTACGCTAAAGACGTTCTATGGAACTTTCTAGATTAGGTCACATCTGAAACATATAAACCAGCGTCATACAGCTTGTTATTATTATCTTCCAGAAAACTTGCTTGCTGCCGGAGGTTACTGGAATTAGATGCTGAAACTGAGTAGGGCTTCCTAGCAAACAACAAATAAACAATACATTTGTTTTGCTTTAGGGATGACTCCGATGGTTGCCTTAGGTCTGCTTTTTCTTCCTTCAACCCCTTTACTTCCCAGTCTCAAGCCATTTTCCAGTCAGGAAGAACAGCGATTTCATTCCCATTATTGTGAAAGTCATCACAACCCTCAAGCGGTTGAAAGTGCTGTGCACACCCCCTAATTTGCACCACCCCACACTTGCAGCCTAGTTACCACCAGACACAGTGTTTATATTTAACGGTGAGTGGGGGCAGGAAATGGGTTTTCAAAGTGGACTGTGTTTTCCCTTTTAATTTCTGCTATGCTTAAAAACTGCCTCTCCTGGAGGTCAGGGCATAGACTATAAAACCAATTAGGAGCCTCGTTTGTGGCTTCTTCGTTCTCAGAGCACACCAATAGAAACTAGAAGGGATCTAAATTTACGGACTCCACTGAATTACATGCAATTACACTGGGTCAGTGAGCTTCAAGCAAAAGAGAGCCTCTATCAGCTACGACGACCATGTAAGGAACCACACCGATGCCTGCTGCCTTCGAAACTCAGCACTTCCGACACCAGCTTCCTGCAACCTGCCTGTGCGCCACTCTGTGAGCTATTCAGTCAGTTATGCACAGGACACAGGGATGCTGGGAGCAAAGAGTGTGTTCTCAGGGAGGAAAGGAACCTTAAAAAAGGCAGTGGGGAGGAGGAAGTCACCTCTCCGAGTAGGTGATGGGGCCGTTATTGACATGGGAGTCCTGTACCCATCCCTCAAGAGCAGATGGTGAGGAGGTTTGCCCCATGAATCAGGACCGTTCAACTCTCCCATCCTTATGCACACAAGTCTTCATTTATGTAAATAACCCAGTTCAGTTTTTATTTATTTTTTAACTGACTTATTTATTTTTACTTTATGTGCACTGGTGTTTGGCCTGCATGTATGTCTGTATTAGGATGTCAGATCCCTTAGAGCTGGAGTTACAGACAGTTGTGAGCTGCTATGTGGGTCCTGGGACTTGAACCCAGATCCTCTGGAAAAGCAGCCAGTGCTCCTAACCACTGAACCATCTCTCTAGCACCCCCCTCCCCCCGCCCCGTTCAGGTTTTAACCTTACCGTAAAATATTTTGGCAGCGTACTGAATGATTTATGTTTCATAGTTTTTCTTATTTTGGTTACAGGCTTTCATGTAGCCCATGCCGACCTTGACTTGATATACAGCTGAAAATGACCTTGAACTCCTAATCCTGCTGCATTGACCTCTGGGATTACAGGTGTGTGCTATACCTTTCTTGGCTTATTTCTTATTAATATTTATATAGTTGCCACTCCATATCAATGAGTTGTGTTTCTATGGACTCAATCAACTCGACATGGAAAGGATTTTGAAAAAGTTTTGAAAAAGTTTACATCTCTACTGAACATTTACAGATGTTGTCACTATTCCATACATAAGTTCAGCATGTGAACTACATACATGATGCCCATCTTCTATAATATATAATATAGTTCAGCATGTGAACTATGTACATGATGCTCACTTTCTATAATATATAATACAATTCAACATGTGAACTACATACATGATGCTTACCTTCTATAATATATAATACCATTAAGCATGTGAACTACATACATGACTAATCTCCCCCATTAATCCAGACATTTATCATATATTAAATTATTTGGAGTTACAGTGTTGTGGAATATTATTTTAAGATGTGTTACATTTGTTTATGCTGTGGAATATTTGTTTAATAATGCAAAGATGTGTTGCATTCTTTTATGTTGCATTTGTTTAACTCTGTGAACCTGCATTACTTTGCCTATCTAAAATACCTGATGGTCTAATAAAGCACTGAATGGCAGTGGTGAGGCAGGAAAGGGATAGATGGGGCTTAGGCAGAGAGAATAAATAGAAGGAGAAAAAGAGAAGAGCGGTGGATTCAGAGAAGCAGAAGGAGAAGGAGAGGAGAATGCCAGGGGCAGCCACCTAGTAACACAGCCAGCCATGGAGTAAGAAGGGAAAAAGAGATAAAATAAGGAAAGGTAAAAGCCCAGAGGCAAAAGGTAGATAGGAAAATTTAAGTTAAGAAAAGTTGTCTAGAAACAAGCCAAGCTAAGGCTGGCATTCATAAGTCTCTGTGTATTTATTTGGGAGCTGGGTAGTGGGCTCCCAAAGAGCAAAGAGTGAAAAGAAACCCTCAACATTACAGCTTATGTTTCATTATTTTATTTATTCTTAATAAGTTTGTTTTTATTTTATTCATATTTTTATTTATCCTGCATGCAATACACTGTGTGTGTGTGTGTGCTTGGTGCTCACAAGAGGCCAGAAGAGGGCACCCGATCTCCTGGAACAGGATTTATGGATGGTTGTAAGCTACCATGAGCATGCTGGGAACCGAATTCAGGGCTTCCCAAGAGCATTCAGTGCTGTTCACTGCTGAGCCACCTCTGCAGCCCTTTAGTAAGAACTGTAAAACAATCACAGACACTTAATATCTCCCACTGCTTTTTTTTTAACCAGCAAATTCACCATCAGCTACTAACTCACATAATCACAACCAAGGCCACTTCCCTCTGGATATAAAAACAATCCTTATAAAACTATATTTTAAAAGAACTGAACAAGTGATATAAACTTTTAAATAGACTGTCCCATCTCAGGCTGCTTCAACCTCATCTTTATTTTTTTGTGTGTTTACCTTATTCTTGTACAAAGTTTAACTGTTCAGTTTTCATACTTTATTAGAAAATGGGTCTTGTGTGGGAAGATTCTTCTCAACTATTGGCTAACACTGGTGGTGAGTGTGCTAAGGTAGGGAAGGGTAAGCTATGGTGTTCTTAGGGGTATCCACCAACTCTTTGGCTTAGGATATTTTCAACGTATGGCAGGTTTATGAGGAAATCACAAGTCATTGAGCATCTGTGCCTGTTTCCCAAGAGGCGCACAGTGGAGAGCAGGGGTGCACAGTGGAGAGCAGGGGTGCACAGTGGAGAGCAGGGGCACACAGTGGAGAGCAGGGGTGCACAGTGGGGAGCAGGGGTGGGGGTAAAGAGGATTTTGGAGTTCAGTTGCAGAGAGACTGTGTTTCAGGCACAATGCCATGTGGGGACCGCCTTTGGGTCACTTTGTGTTGCCATAACAATGTACTACAAGACAGAGGGTCCTTTTCTTCCAGGCATGGGCAGTGGGAATCCACCACCAAAGGGTTGTCAGGGGTGGTGTTTGCTGACGCCCTTTTCCTGGTTTGTACATTGCCATCTTATCTGTTCAGCCCTTTGCATATTGTCTGTGACTCAACCTCACCTTCTTCTAAGGACGTTGGTCCCATCATATTGAGACCTTTCAACTTAATTATCCTTTTTATAGACATTGAAATGCATTCACAAGTAGCAGAGTTAAGATTTCAACACTTGATTTGGAAGGCACACCATTCAGGCTCGAGTACCAACCCAGAACACTCCCGTAGAGGACAGGGTATAGGGACATTGCCCACTGCTTCATTTGGACCAGCTCAGTTTGGAAAACTCTCCATGCAGCTGCTGCCTGATACTCAGGTACCACAGCCCAGCCACTGTTTCTGGGTTCTAACAAGCCAGACACCTCCAGTGGATGGCTTTGGCTGAGGACATAGGCCTACTGCTCCAGAGGATACAGACACAAGCCTCTGATCACCAGCACAACAATGCTGGCTTTCTGGCACAGAGGGACTGGATACACTGTCCCAGTAACAGCTGGCAATCATAGATTTGAATGAGGCCCATTGTGCTGCTCCAAGAACAGACTGGGGCCACAGGCTAGGAAATATTCCTAGGTGACCGGTACATAAAAGTATGGAATCTGCTTTTCTCTTCCCTGAGAAAAAATGAAACACATTTCAAAACCCTCCAGAAGGCTTTGATGCCGGTAATGTGTTAGGCTGGGCTAAGTGGCTTTAAACCCGCGCCTCTGTTCCACGGTGCCGAAGACTTCAGCTGTAGGGGATCTGTAACTCACATTCATTGTGAATTCTGATAAGCTCTCCAGACTTCTTTAAAAAATGTTTTTAGTCTATCCATGTGAGCACTGGGCCTTCACAGCTCTTCTTTTATCTTGCAACTTCAAAGTTAATTTTGAAATGAAGGTTTACTTTGCTACAGAACTCTGAAAGTTTGATACTATCGGGGACAATGGGTTGAAGTTTCTAGAGATGCATTTCAGACTCCGGAGGAACTTGCATTCGCAAGGCACATCCTCCCGCCTGGCAGGCGGCTGGGATCCCTGAAAGAAGACATTGTATACACTCAGCTCACAAGGTCCTGGGGGCCTCCTACTCGGGGACACGACATCAAGTCAGTTCTTTGATGATTAATCACCACAGCAAGTTTTCCAAGGGCTTTACATGTTTGTGTCAATCTGAGATGAGGCGTTCGTTCCTTTGCACCAACAGAAAGCACCCACTTTGGCATCAGGCACATTAGGAATGGAATCTTGCGTTTTGGGTGATAACTGAAGGTCACCTCATTTCTGGGAACTGTTGATTCCTGCCTGAAAGGGAGGACACCGTTATCTTTACCACCACTGTCTGGTCAGCTTCCAGGGTGAAATATTGCTTATCCAAAGCTTCTGGAGGCAATTCTGGGTGTGGAAAAATGTTTCTGCGTTTTCAAAAATGAATCTTGAAACTATATCAGCATTTATATGAAAAATATTCTCTCCTACATCCACAGAGCTTTCATGATGCCTGAAAATCCTAATAATGCTCCAACACAATTTTTTTTTTAAATAATAAAAATAATTCAAGCTGAAGTCGACTTGTATGTTACGAGGGTCAGGTACATATACTATTGATGGAGTATGGAATAAGGGTGACCGGTTCACGGTACCATAGTGCATTGTTTTTAAAAAGGGAAAAGATATGTGATGTGTCGGGAGTTGCAAGGTATACTTCCTGAGTGCAGGAAGTTGACAGGAAGGAGTTCAACTACAGAGAACAGAAAAAATTGACCACCTTACTAAGGCTATGGAGCCTTTGATCTGGGAAGCATATTTAGACCTACAAGTCTATCAGGGTCCCACTTAGTGATTTAAAATGAATGGTTATACATCCTCAAAGGACACAGCAATAAGGAAACAAATGGAATCCTAAGAAAGGGTTCTAACCTTCTAGCAACCCTTAGGACAGACACTGTGAATGGCCCTGGCAGATAAAATACCCCATCATGTTAAATGTCCCTGTCTGGTTATAGCTATATGTTCTGTACAACTAATAACCCCACTTGGTTCCTGTGGATTTTATCTGGTTCTGGCTTGACACAAGAGATTCTTTTTGTCTGGCCATGTCCCCAAATAAGTTCCGAATCAGGGCTGTAGGCTTTCCTTCAGAATGAGGCAAAAAGCCACGTGTGTAGCGAGTCACAAGATGAGACATTTCCACAGAAGGCCTCACTGCATGCCAGGCTGCTGTGTGATTGGGCAAGTCACTTCAATTATCCAGACTCTCACTTCCCAGTTATCAGAATAAGCTCTAAAGATCTCCACTTTAGCCAGGTGTGGTGGTGCTTGCCTGTAATGCCAGCCCTCAGGAGGCTGAGGCATGGGAGTTACGAGTTGAGTGCCAGTCTAGGTGATGTGTCAAGATTCTACACCCAATAAACAGATATAAACCCATTTTTGTTCTTTCAAGTGTATTCTGCCTGAAACTGTGAAGGGTCTAAGATGTTAGCCACCTTTCAAAGGTAACATGTGTGTCTACTATTTCCATGGATTCTGAACAAAAACACAAGATGCCTGCATCCGAGACAGTTTTTAATCCTGACAACAAAGCCAAGGGTTGGAGCTTCATGCTTGCCCGTTCCCCTGCTCTAATGACTCAAAGGAACATCACTGAGAATTCCACATGGATTAGATGTATCAAGACCATCTATGCTACACCAGCCCAAAGAATCACAGAAGAGGGCAAACTTGCTTGCCTTCTGCTCTAGAAGGGGTCAGCATCTTGTCATAGACAGAATGAAAATTCGTCCATGCTTCAGAGAGAGACACCCTGTTTAGTTCCCTAAACTGTTCACCATACTAACACCCCTAAAAACTTTCTAGCACCAAGGCCATTAGTGTCTCTGATTGCAAGAAGTGCCCAAGTATGCAAGAAAAACAGAGAATTGAATCCTGTGTTCTTGCAATTCAGAAATCATAAATTTCCCACTGTAACTAGACTCTTGATGAAAGCTACAGAGTGTGAGGAATTATCTTCTAACTGATCTCCATTGTCAAATACTCTTCATCCTTCTAAAACCAAGCTTTCTGAATTACAGAAAAACAAGGTTCTTTGCAGATCTCAACTCTGATTCAGACAGTACTTAAACGAACGCAGACACATCAACAAGATCAGAAATAAATCTCATCCCATTTTCTCAGTAGTCATCTGACTTTAGACACTGAATTTCATTCACATCCCCAGCACACTGGACACTGTTGGCTGCTTTCTCCAAAATATTTTCCCTTCTCCCTGTCAAGGGTGAATCATTTTTCTTTCCTTTTTTTTCATAGTTGTTGTTGGGATAGTTTTAAGATCACAGCAGAATACAGAAGTTGAGCAGAGTTCCGTGTGCTGGCCACACTGACCCCATATAGCATCCTCCATCACCGTTATCCCACATCACACCGGTACCTCTGCCACAGGTGATGAACACATGCTGATGTACTATCATAAGCCACGTTCAGATCAGGGATTGGTCTTGGTGGGGAACATGTTGGGAGTCATTGTAAGTATACAGAGACACACATCCATCACTGCCGTTTCTCATGGATATGTGACTGCCTGAAATATCCTGTGTTTTCCCAACTTCTCCTCCCCACCCCCTAATCCCTGGCTACCACATTAATTTGTATCAGTTCCTGTTCCTTATAGCATCAGCAAAACCAGATATCCTGGGATTTTCAAATGGGTCTCCTTCCCCTTAGTTGTGTGCATCTAAGTTTCCTGTGTCTCGGTGGTTTAATTGCTCATTTCTTTTGAGCACTGGAGACTGAAGACCTGTCTGACCAGACTACACCTTCTTTATCCATCCACCTACTGAGAGGCATTTTTGTTGCTCCTAAATTTGGGCAATTATGAACAAACCTGCTAGAACAATCCATATATATGCTGGTTTTTACATGGACATCCTTTATTAGGTCCTCTAGGTAAATACCACACAGCATCCGTGCTGGGCTGTATGGTAAGAGGAGCCCACCCTCCACAATGGCTATGCCATTTTATCTTCCCATTGGCAACAAGTGAGTGATCCTGTCACACTCCATTGCACATCCGCCACGGCTCATGCTCTGGGTTCTGCATGCTCATGTTTGTGGTACATAAATATGAGCCGAACACCCACGTCAGGGGTCCTCAGACAGCAACCGTGGCATCACCCTGGAGTCTGTGAGTCTGTCCTGAGCAGGTTTCTTGCCTTTCTTATCTTGTCTCAAGTGTCAATGCTCGAGAATGAACACATTGTATTAAACACTTCAGGAATGTGATGTGATAGTAATTATTACTATTAGCCTTTAAAGAACCTAAGTGGCTGAAAGAAAAGAGTTTTTCTACCCCCAGGAAAGTCATCTTTAGTTCTCTCTGTGCTGTGGGATGGTCTTTCTGTACGCACTGAATATATGTTGCTACCATTGGTTAATCAAGAAGCTGCTCTGATCTATGGCAAGACAGGTTATAGCAGGCGGGAAATCTAAGAGAGACAGGGAGAAGAAAGGCGGGGTCAGAGGAGATGCTGTTGCCTGCGGCCTCCTGAGAAGCACAATGTAATTGAACTGAATTGTTATTCACTGCAACTCAAACACTCGAATTCACTTGAAAATCTCTGTTTATTCATATTTGCTTACTTTAAATCTACCTTGTCCCCATCCCCCACCCCAAACAGCGTTGACTGAAACAGGGAACAAAATAAACCTCAGTTCCCTCAAATAGTTTTCGTCAAGTGTGTTGTCTGAGGAGCAAAGTGATGGACCCTGAGAGCTGTGAGCTCAGCGGGGCTGTCTCCTCCTCTTTACAGGGGCTGATGTTGGAGTTGGGGGACCCAGTGACCAGAGGGAGAAGGGACCACTCTTCTTGAAAGATGCTAAGAAGGAAAGGAATCTCCCCCAGAAGTTCCCTCAGCCCCACACTCTCTATGACAACAATTTCATTAATTAATGTTACCTAATTATTTTATAATTAATATATTCAATTAATTATGAAGTATAAAACTTAACTATGCCGGGCGGTGGTGGTGCACGCCTTTAATCCCAGCACTTGGGAGGCAGAGGCAGGTGGATCTCTGTGAGTTCGAGGCCAGCCTGGGCTACCAAGTGAGTTCCAGGAAAGGCACAAAGCTACGCAGAGAAACCCTGTCTCAAAAAACCAAAAACCAAAAACCAAAACAAACAAACAAAAAAACCCTTAACTATAAATATCCAATGAAAATTTGGAAGAAACCATCTAAAAATAGAAAGTGAAAAACAAAACTATGAAAATCTTAAAAATTTAGTGATTCCATTGGTAGGAATAACTACCTCTCTGGTTATTTACACAAAAGAAATTAATATTTACTAGGATGGTTTGAATTTCAGTGATTGTTTACTAACAAAGCTACATATTTGAGCAACCCTAAATTATGTAATTGTTACATTTAACTACAGGTTCTTTCTCTGTTATGATGAGACACAAGGACAAAGTTGAATGGCCGGTTGAGGTGACTAAATTTTCTGAAAATGTCTTATATTCTAAGACTGGAACTTCTGCTAGTCCTTACAGGTAAGGTTAGTAATGCACCCTGTGGTCACTTAAAACTTCAGACTGTTATCCTACTGTGTACTCAGCCTGTTTGTTTAACTCACCTTTAAGAAAACAATGTAACAAGAAGCCTTACATGCCTTGGATTTCCCATGCAATCAACTTTTACAATCTAAGTTAATGCACAGCGGTGATCTTAAATTATGCGCTCTTCTATGCCCCTGACCCAGATAATGCATGTGTATCCTTATTCTATATTTGAAAGCAACAAATACAAAAGTTGAAAGCAACTTCCTAAAATCTATCATAAAGGCTGAAAACAACCATTTTTAGATACTCTTGGGTAAACAATGATGTTTGTTGTCTGGGTCAGTTGGGATCAGTTGGAGTCAGTGACTTAATTGATATAAAACTCTGTTTAAAATGTCAGTCAAGTATCCTATTCCTTCCCCACGTGACACTTTCTGTGCTATCCAATGAAGACAGAGCATAGTGCCTTACTAGGGACAGACACAAAGACAAAGCCAGGTAGCTACTACACACA
Organism: Peromyscus maniculatus bairdii; assembly: GCF_049852395.1. Taxonomy (NCBI): domain Eukaryota; kingdom Metazoa; phylum Chordata; class Mammalia; order Rodentia; family Cricetidae; genus Peromyscus; species Peromyscus maniculatus. The sequence continues at coordinate 25,114,898 of NC_134864.1, forward strand.
AGGACAGATATGACACAGGGACAAACAGATTCACGGGACAGTCTTCAGATAGGCCCAGACTCAGACTCAAAACAGACAGGATGCAAGACACAGGGGGCAAACAGTAGAGAGTACAAACCTGGACCTGTTCTTGGGTAAAGAACTTCAAGGGGAAGTGGTCTGTTGTTGTTTTGTTTTTTTCTTTCCTTAATGCAACACAGATGTATTTGTGGTAACTCAGAGTTAATCCCTAATGTGTACAATCTGTACAGCTGGGTGAGGCAATGCATTTAGAAAACAGTAGACAGGATTAGAAAGGCATTGGCAGGGCAGAAATAGACAACTGGATGAAGAAGAAACAGAAACAATTGATATACATATGAAAAAAGTGAAATGCAAAGTATCATTATGTTTTCAATCCAGGGTTTCTCTGTGTTTTTCTTGGCTATCCTGGAACTTGTTCTGTTGATAAAGTTGACCTCAAATCCAGAGATTCACCTGCCTCTGCCTCCTCATTTTTTTAAAACCAGTGAAATGATGAAACATTCTTCGAAGTGCCTGAAGAATCAATGCTTGGCTGGAGAGATGCCTCAGTGGGTAAATGCAGAAGCCTGGCAGCCTGCATTTGATCCCACAACCCACATGGTGGGAGAGAACTAACTCCACAAAGTTATCCTCTGAGCCGCTGAGGACTGTTGCACACATACATGATGTGCACACACACATACATGACATACATACACATGCATATACACATACACCAATAACAATAATCAATACATTTTAATGGAAAAGAATCAATGCTGTAAAGTATGCTGGGAAACCAGCGGTTTCACACCTTACTGGCAGAGTATAACTTGATAAAACATACTGGGATGAAAATGAGATCTTCTCCTAAAGTCTTAAAAGTGTATATTGCAGGTCTAGCAATTTGATATGAGAACTCTACTCTATTGAAATGAAAATAATACAAGATATATTTATAGGTGTTTCTGGAAATATGCCTTTTACCAGTCAACAAGTAACTATCAAGAAAGGAAGGGTAGATATGGAAGGAATCCATATTATAGAATGGTCCAAGGAATGAAATAAGTTAGGGTACATTTAAAGTAAGTTAACTAGAATAACAAGTTAGTGGAATAAAAATGAGTTCAATCTATGTAAATATGACTTTCATAACTGTCAAAATGCTGAGAGAGCATTGACAAACTTGAGGGATGCTGGGTGATACACAGAATACAATCCTTAGGAGGGAAGAAACCGAGGACACACACTAGTATTTATGCATCTAAACAAGTGTGGAAAAACATGTGTGCTACACAGTTTGCATCTACGGTGTCCCTCCAAGACATGTATGTTAAACCATGGTTCCTGGCATGGCACTATTTCAAGAGTTAGGATGGGAACTTTCAAACCAGGACCTAGTAAGGCCATGTTCAGGATGGGTGTGTTCTCAAAGGGAAAGGGACTTCACCAGATACAACTGACTCCATCTCCTAACCCTCCTCCTTCTCTTACATTACTGTGTCTCAAGCTAGTGCCATGATGTGCGGATTCACCACAGATCCAAAGCGACTGGGTGAGGTGATCAACCGTTCTCTCCAACACTGTGATCCTAAATCAGGCTTTTCACTCAGGAAAGTTCATTATTACTGTTGTCACAGTGGTGAGCAGTTGCCTAACCTAAGGACTAACAATAGTCATCTCCGCAGGAAAAAGTCTATAGGAAAGATGGGGAAATTTGTTGGCTTTTATATCATCTATGTCCATATAATTTTTCTTTTATGACAACCATTCATAAATAAAAGTTTATTTATCAAAAGCTCATAATCCACATCAGGAATAATATAGTATAGCCATAAGATAATGAAATGGCAATATATAATATGTAGCAAGAAGATGTGTTCACATTTGTGTCTCTTCTAATAATACATTATGCTAGAAATGATTTCCAAGGACAACTATAAATAGCCATCTCCAGTCATTTGTCTACATCTATATGAAAGAAATACACCATTTGGTCAATAGAAATATTGCCTGGATAGTTACATGGCTTATGTTGCTCATTCAAAACAGTAATGACAAGGCTGGAAGATGAGTGATTTTGATCAAACAGTCCTGTTACCCTTCTTGCTGTAACAATAGGCATAAGCATCCTTTCTCATAAAGTTTCTTGTGTTTGCAGATTTGATTTAATTTATATGCATTATTCATATTTAAAGCTTTCGATTCACTTTCAATTTAATACAATAGGTGCTATAATTATCAGTTCTTCATATCCATAAAATTAATCTGTAATAATTGTTATGCAAACAAAGGAACATGGCTAACCTTCATAGACTACCATTTCTGACAGATCACCAGGCTTTCATCATCTGTTGTAAAAACTTCAGTTCTCACTTATTTTTCTTTCTTTCTTTCTTTCTTTCTTTCTTTCTTTCTTTCTTTCTTTCTTTCTTTCTTTCTTTCTTTCTTTCTTTCTTTCTTTCTTTCTTTTTTTGTAATTTAGTATTGGAAAAGACCAACAGCATTATTCTTACAGGTGACGTCGGGTGGAGTTCTAGCAGAAGACCAAATGCTGCAGAGTTTGTTGGAAAAAGTTCCACATCCTCGTGGTTGAGGACACAAACCCTGGGAGCTGGATTGTCTGGCAGGCGACAGGAAGGTGGACAAGGCACACGAGGCACGGAGCTGAAAAACGAAGCCCGTCTACTTTCCCCGCGCGTGGCACTGGCTGCGGCTCAGCTGCACTTGCTATTCCAGACGTAACACCTAACACACCTGTAAGTCAAGCGTGAGTGAACTATTCCTAAACGTTCTGATGACACAAAGATAGCCCGATAGGACCGCCTTGGGGTCCTGGAGGAGGGACACATGATACAGGAAAGGATTAGTGCCTTTCGCCATTGCCGCTCTGACTGGAGGATCACATGAATACTTGTGTACACCCAAGCCCATCGGGAAGCCTAGCACCAGGAATGGTCATGTTTGTCTGGCGTTCTCTCCCCCCTTTTATTCTGTCTGGGCCTTCAGCTCCTGTGATAGAGCCACTCACATTTAGGGTGGGGCTCCCCATCTCATTTAAATCTGTTGGGAAATGTCTTCACGGCCATATGCAGGGATATCTCTTAGGTGAATCTAAATCCAGCCAAGTTGTCAATGAAGATTAGCCATCCCTGGCGGCTCAGAAGCAACCCTCATTTTGAGAGGACTTTACTGTGTGCTCCAATGTCCTATATCCCTAGCATCAGGACTGAGTCTCCAATCCCACACGACAAAGGCTCTCTACCATCCAGAAGTCTGTGCGTAAATGAGTATGTTCATGTTCGTCCCCTAAGATACCTAATTTGTACTGTTCTAATCAAACTGTCATTATTCAATTTTGTGTTTAGGTAATTTGGTTTATATAGTTGCTGGGGTATTAAAAATGGAAAGTGAACAGAGCTAATACGATTCATCATGTACTGATAACCGAAGTGAGTTCATTGGTATAGACTAGCGACATCACACACACGAATAAAGCTTCACAGCTTCCCACTTCCTTCACTATCCTGAGAAGCGATGCAGAGTCTATAAGCCAGATAACAACTGAAATTACACAAGCAGCATGTCTCCCCAAATTCTAGGGAACATGTGATCATTTCTTGGATTTTGCTTGAGGACATACATTTTTACATTATTTTCTTTAAAGCAAATGTGATTTGATGTATGTGCATCAAACAAGCCCCGAGTCATTCGGCTTTCTAGTCTTTGGCAGAGCGGTATATAACCTCAGAGACAGCATGCATCAATTCTGTTTACTGATCAGAGTCCGACAGCATAGGACTCACTAGGTTACTGGGTCACACAGCCAAGGAGTTTCCATGCATCTGCAAGTGTGATTCCCTCACTCTTGATAAGAAACTGCCAGGACTGGTTCAAAGTTGACTAGAAGTAACGGGAAAAGGGTTGGGGAATAGAAAAATAATTTGTTGGAGATTTTTAGCTGTTGAGAGTCAGAACCAGCTCTCACTTCAAGCAACCAAAGTGAAAGGACAGAGCCCCGATAGAAAACTCTCTTTTCTAGATGTTCATAAAGGAGATGGCAGAGTAAAAAAGTCTCCATGATAATTCATAATGGTGAATTATGTTCCCAGTCCCACCAAAAACCACAAGTATGCAGAAAAGATAATTATGCGTGGAAGCCCAGTACAGTAAAATGCTTATAAACAACTAAAGCATTTGCTCTAATTTAAACATGAATCATTTTGTTATCCATCTTGTTCTTGCCAAATGTACAGGCAATTTAGGAATGATTTAGATGGCCCAGCATCTCAAAGATATCAAGGATGCCATTATAATTTAGATCTGAAATGGTCACCAATGGTGCATGTGATCAAGGTTTGGTTTCCAGCTCAAGGCATTCTGGGGGAAATAATGGAACCTTGACAAGGGAGACGGAATGGAAGAAAGTCAGGTCACTAGGGCCCATTCCCTGCCATTTTCTGGTTGTTCCTGTATACCTCTCCACCCACTGGGAGGCAGACAACTGCCATGAGGTATGCATGTACCGTGGTCTCCAACATAAAGTATACTGGTAAACTATCGTGTGGTCCTTAGTCTTGTTGAAAGTGGACTCTAGAAGAAGGAGGGTTTCGTTGTCCAAGACACCAACATGTTAATTTCAAGTACCCTCAAAACTCCTTGTCTTGAACCAAGCTGGTCCCCTCTTGACAGGAAGGAAGAAAAACAGCAAACAGCTAAGGGTTTTTTTAAAAAAAACATTCCATCCTTGAAAAGAACTAGAGGCACCGGGGTGGTGGTAGCGCACACCTTTAATCCCAGCACTCCAGAGGCAGAGCCAGGTGGATCTCTGTGAGTTCAAGGCCAGCCTGAGTGAGTTCCAGGAAAGGCATAAAGCTACACAGAGCTGTCTTGAAAAACCAAAAAAGAAAAGAAGAAAAGAACTAGAGGCTAAAGCATTTCCAACAGAGGTTATTATATTCACCCCATGATATAAAAATGTATGCCATGGGGACAGGAAACCAGAGGCTTCTGGTGGCCAGGCTCACAATCAGCAATGTCAGCATGACGGTTGATGCTCCCTGATTTGACAATGTCGCACAGTTTACCAGCTGTCTCTGTCAACCTTCTATGTGTCATCTGTTACACGCTTAATGGCGTCACTCATTTGAAACCAAAAGTAAGGCCATCTTACATCAGTCTCTGGACCCTACAGAATACCCCAGCATGATGTACTGGGCCAAGTCTTCAGAAACCAGGAGCTCAAACCAACCTTTTCTGTACATAAGTTGATTATTGCGGGATGCCACTGCAGGAAATGGAACCATTCTCAAGCATCCCACTAGTCTTTAGCCCACACACATCACACTGTAGTTGTTCCTCAGTGAGGGAAGAATTACCATGGTGCCTCCACAGGAAGCTGTTAGAAGATAACCACTAGAAAACATCTGGTCCAGTAGGGCTCTACCCGAGGGAGATATCAAGTACAGCTTGCAAGAGCTCTGTGATTTTCTCCAGCGCCAGATGACAATCACAGAAACAGATCACAGGGTTCAGCCCCAGGCTACTCACTGGCCATCCCCAGCTCCTCTTAAATTTTCCCTACCCCTCAGTTTCTTCTACGTTACATAGGAAGCAGTCTCCCGAGGCTTTAAGATCATCATGGAGGAAGCTCAGCAGTAGTGAACCATGCTCATTCTGCAGACACAGGGGGTCTATGGTCTTGCAGAGAACTGACTGGCCTTTCTAGTGTCATGAGAATAACCGCCCTGTGCCCTGTCCGTCTACACCTGTTCAAAGAGCACTCAAACCTCTTCTATAGAATCTCTAGAGTTTGTTCTTTCTACCACCACACTGACCACGCCTCTGGGTGCAGATGCAAGAAAATATCAAGTCACCGAATTGGTAGTTGTAAGTCTCTGGTAAAGAAATAGCTGTCAGGAAGGGTTTGGTCCATCCCACATCCTGAATCTTGTCCTGGCCTGCATACACGGTGTGATGCCACCCAAAGCAAAAAAAGTGTTTACATCTGCACACTAATAGACAAGTTTCTTCTAATGCTCTTTTAATGTTGATTATTTTAAAAGGCTCTTAATGGTTTAATGTGTTACAAATCCATTAAAAACATGTTGCCCTCTGGCAGAGCTATTTAAGAATTAGAACACCTTTAATTTTTTTCCCTAGCAAATAAACTTAAATTAAGAATAAATTCTGTTCTGTTCAATTAGGTCATTGGCCTTTATCTGTCCTGTACAACAGCCCTAATTAAAGCAGCTCTTACCTGGCCCCAAATTCCATGGGTCAGGAATGCAGGCCTCAACACACCCTGGAAGGGGGGTGACAACTGATAATAGACAAAAGATCTAGTCTTCATTTAAGGGAGACCAAAACTGAGGTTTGCAGGGGCTTAACGGAAAATCAGTTTTCCTCCCTCAAGGGAGGACTAAGGACAGTGAGCAAATCCAAGCAGAGGGAGGCCAATGGCAGGACAGCAAAGGAGAGTTTGCGTTCCTCGAACATCCCCCTGTTGGAGGCCCACTATTACTTGTTTCATTTATGCCCATCCAATTCATGTGTATTTAAAAAGAGTCACTCTAGTGTCAAGAAAACACAGGAAATTCTATCTCAAAACCAGCATCACCAAATCTCATGACGTTTAGAGGAGGTCCAGTACAGAAGGTGCCAGGTGCCGCCACGTGAAGCACATTGAGCAAAACCTAGATTGGGCTCCCAAGTTGTAGTAAGAGCTAAACTCCCGCTGTCGGAATGCAGAGTCCGACCCTGAAGGGACTCTGCCCTCCGGCTTGTGGTTGGTTCATCAGAGGTCATGTCAAGGACGCGAGACAACTATACAAACACATATGTTCAGGCACAAGGGGACAACTGCCGTTGTGACAGTCAAAGGACAGGCTTAACCGCACAGCACCTTAGGCTGGGCACTTCCTTCCCACAGGCCAAAGCAAAGGACATCCCACAGTTGACCCGCTCAGCGCTTTGTGTCACTGATGCTGTATGTATGTAGTCAGGATATGGAGTGCTATGTTACCAAGGAAATGAATTTTAATGTCATGAGTCAAAGGTTCTCATTGCAACTCAATAAAAACTTGGAACCAAGTCTATATAAGGAAAAAATAACCCATATGGACATCTATGTAAGGAGCAAGAAAACTCACACTCCGCTTATTAGTATAAAACACCAGGTTTATAAAACAAACGCTCTCCTCTTGTATACATCCCTCTAAACTCTCCACGAAGATGGAGGCTGTAGGGACATCGCACATGTTAGCACAGCACTCCAGTCCTCTTGCTTATGTTTCAACTTCATTCAAACAGCACTTTGTGCTTGACTCCCTGAAATTCATCTAAGTCATGAAGGTGTACTTTCAAATGAAGAATTATCAATTAAAAGCCAAAGTTGGTGCTTAACAATTCAGAATAGTTCATAAAAAAAAATCCCAAGTGGGGGGAGTGGAGAGTTAAAATCATGATGGTCAGAGGACCTGAAAGGCACAACCAACCCATGTGACGAGGTGGTTACAGCTAGGAACTGTGCTAAGTAGACAAGTCACTTACGAAGGGACAAATCCCTCCGGACTCCACTTGCACGAGCGTATATAGACTGGTGAGTTCAGAGAGAAATGGTGGGCTGCAGCAGCTGTTCAGGGCCAGTGTGGATGTTCTGTGAGCGAGTGCAGCATGAGATGAAATTGTCCTTGTGACTGGTTGAGTAGCAGATTCAACACCACCGAAGTGGACATTAGACCCAGTGAAGGTGACAAGTGTTGTGTTTTGTGTATTTGACTGCCATGAAGAAGAAAAGCAGCCCCCTCCCCCTGTCTTTACACTATTTATCACTACCTGACGTTGTGTTTTGACTACATACGAATTTGAACGTGCATGTGTTTACACCATTCCTCCAGTATCCCAAATATATAAACATAAAATCCAAAATCTCTACCCTCTGTGCTGGGCACAATGCCTGGCACATAAAGGAATAAGGGTACTTTTTAAAGTTATAATTATTTGGTTTTCTTCAAATATGTACAATTATATTAATCCTAAGGACACTTGAGTTCAGCTTTCTTCCATCTCACCAATTATAATTATTCCTTTGTTAATGATCATCCTTCCTTAACTTCTGGGGTGAGTTATTAGCAAGTCACTTAACCACAGTTGGCCAATAACCAGGATACATGAAAAGTGATGTCCCCCAATAAAACACCCACAAAGCCTACTGTGAAAACAGATCTAACAATGTCACCCAATTTACTGTTTTAATTACCTATTACTAAATGGCCTAGGGCAAAAGGGATGCTCCAAATGCTAGGAATATAATATGCTCTAGCAGAAATCACAAACTAAATTTCATTTTGTTTAACTGGATGCTAAAGTAATTTTAATTCTCTGAAGTTATCCAACTATGGCTGAACTACAGAGCTGGGAAATCACTGGGTGTGTAAAATGACCACGAAGCTGGCATCTGTTTGTCTTTGAAAATATAACTCATATAGGTAGGACACTTTATTGTTCTTAAAGAATCTCACAGTTAAGGGCAGAACCTGATCTTCAGACATACTTCGGATGCTATGGGCAGGGAACTGGTGTCCCTGTTCATAAATGATAAAGTGGGCGGGAGCCAAGGAACTGGGTGACTAGACATGCTTACACAGAGAGCCTGTGCCTGCACTTGGAAGTAACTACCAGAAATATAAAAGAATCCAATGCTCCACATGATCTCTGCAGAAATCTGACCCAGTGATGACAATGTACCCATGAGCCAGGAGGAGGACGGTAAGCAGAAAGTGGGGTTCAAGCTAAACACAGTCTGATGGGTGTCACCATGGCATGACAGGACAGAGCCCAGTGCATCACAGACACTGAAACACAGAGCTTGGCTAAAACAAGTGCCTTCCATGACGACAGAGACAGCCTAGGCCACCCTGTGGGCCCCTGATGTCAAACAATAGTTCTCAGGTTTTAGACATTTCAAGCAAGTAAAAACATTTCTAAAAGATCTTGGGTAACAAAATCAGGTCCTCAACCTCAAATTCTTTTGAGTGAGAAAGTTAAGGCCTGGCCTGGTGGTGCAAGCCTGTACACCCAGCTTCCAAGGAAGCTGAAGCAGGAAGATGGAAAGCTCAAGGCCAGTCTGGGCAACTTAATAAAACTGTGTGTCAGGGTGGAAAGATGAAACAGAGCAGGCTGTAGAGCACAGTGACAAACACGAACAAGCGGGCTCAGTGTCCAGTGTCACACACAGAAGAGTTAAATGGTTGAAACCAATGGTGGTACATGTTGATTGACTGGTTGCTATAGTTACAGCCCTGTTCTAGGCAGCTGCTCTGCATCGGAACACAATGGCTTGGCAGTGAGGCTGTAGGATCTGTACCATGGTCATCTGTTTTGTAGCTGCACAGAGTACCGTGGCTTTCCTCTGACTACAGGTCCAGCTGCAGCACAGTCAGCTCAGACACGGGCAGATGACAACTAATGACGCTGGCCGTGGTGTCCACTCGGATTGTGGATTCACCCACAGAGTGTCGTGCTCATGCAAAATTCGGGTAGTGAATCCCAGAGGAAGAGACAGCCTTCAAATGCTATCCCTGTGGTCATACTAAAATGTAACCGTGCCACCCCCACCTTGAGCTTTAGGGACAGGTCACTACAGAGCTTCACCAGTGTTCAGAGCTTGACAAGAATGATTATGGAGGTCTTGGGCAAGGATAAAGTCAAAATGAAATTGGAAGATCTTCAGGATGGAAACAGATGACGGATCATTTCTGAGACAGAGAGTGAGTGAGGAACAGATGAATCACAGAATCTTCAGTTTGGTGAAATCTTCAAGGTCAGGCCAGATCTGTCATTTTTCAACATCCAAATCACATTCTACAAGACCAGGTTCTAGCTAAACAAATCAGCCCCCAGAAATCCCCTGTGACATAGTCCCAGCCTACTGTGTAAGGTACCTTGTCTTGTTATCCTTTCTTCACAATCAAGCAAGGTTGCGTATGTAACCTATGGGATCTTGGCTGGTCTCCCCTGGGCATTAGTGCCTTTGGGCTGTGATTTTGAAAATGCAGAGTCCAGAAACAAAGGCATTAATTATTGGGAGCCCAACCCACACTGTATAAAATGCTGTCACCTCCTGCAATATCAGTGTTTTGTTTTCATAGTACAACCTGAGATTATAATTTTTTTGTTGTTTGTTTGTTTTTTCTTGAGGAAGTCAAAGCTTTTCAACGGTGGTTCTCAGTCTTGGATCACGGCCCCTTTAGGGGTCAAATGACCCTTTCACAGGGGTCACCTAAGACCATTGGAAAACTCAGATATTTACTTTATGATTCACCACAGTAGCAAAATTACAGTTATGAAGTAACATCGAAAATAATTTCATGGTTGAGGGTCACCACGAATGAGGAACTGTATTAAAGGGTTGCAGCATTAGGAAGGCTGAGAACCACTGCTCTACAGGATGATTCACTCAGATGGCGTAGATGGTACTAAAGGCTCACATTCACCTCCACCACATCCGAGGAGCCTCTTCATATAAGCTTCTGTTCTACCTTGCTCAGATTCTACATGAAATGTCCTTCCATGCCTTCCATTCCTCACATTGTCAGTTCCATCCCCAAGCTGTTCCCAGGCATTTCCAGACACTGCTGGGGCAGGCTGAGGGGTCCATGGTTTTAGAAGGTCTGTGACTCTTTATAAATGCCGTTAAGTGCTCACAAGCCATGCGGATGCTACCGTGGGCCAATATCTAGCTTTCAGTCTGTAATTGCGGCACCTGCCTTTTCCCCCTCCTCTGTCTCTTTCCACAACACCACACAGATTACCTACAGCCTTCGCCGGTCTAAATTGCACATTTGCTCAAAAGCCCCAGGTCAAGAATGGGTGAGCTGTCTTTCGTCTTGCAGCAAGGAGTCTCGTGACACTTCAATTTCTTCCCCCACCTAGCATGCCTCCTCTCTTATTTCTAACTTCAACTCTCTCACCTAACATACTTCCCTATATTTTCTAAGGTCAACTCACTCAATTGCAGCCTTTTCAGAAACATTCTCTGCCAGTGCATGATGCACGGGGAACACACACACGGGGCAGAGCTTCCCTTGCAGGAACAAGCAGGGCGGATGAGGTTGCTTGTTATTGGAATCTTCCCGCTCAGCTGAGGATGAATTCTTTTAGGGACCTGTGCTAGCATGCAAATACCAGTTGAAAACGGGTTTTCAACTATGCAAAGGGACTGCCAATCTATTGTAAAAGAGGCCCTGTCTCTTTGAAAGCTATACATTTACACACCCTGCAGAGCTGTCAAAAGGCTTCCTGAAAAAATATGCATGCGTTACAATCAAGATAAACACATGCAGAGATGTGTCAATAGATGAAATACTCTGGTACAACACCAAGAGGGGAAAAAAAATGAGACCTGGAATGCTATGTGGGTGGGGCTGTGATGGGAATGAGGCAGATCAGGTGCACTCTCCCACCTTAAGGAGAGGGAGATAATATGTTGTGTGCCCCAAACAGATCTGCTTAAAATAATGCTGAAGTTATTTCTTACGGAGCACACTTGGAGGTGGACAGAGTCTTATGAGGGATTCTGCAATCCCACATGAGGAACAGGGGTTCTGCTCTGGATACTTTAGAAGACACACGTCAAACAAGTAACAGCTCTGAAAGCAAGCCTGATTTTGAAAACTGGTATCAGCAAATATAAAATAGTATGATTCCTTGAGGTCTAACACTGTCCTGTTTTCTGCCCTTCCTTCTCCTAACGTATCTTTCTACCTCCCCTCCGCCCAGTTAGATGCCCTGGTGTCCTATTTCCTACTTCATATTACCTGTATCCTGCTAATCTCTTCAAAGCCTCCCTTTCCCATGGTTCCTTTATACTCTTCTGGTTTCTGTAGTTACTCCACGGTATTTACTTACATTTGAGGATTTAGAGCTAGGGACTGCAGATGAGAAAATACATGGCTGGCGTTCACCTTTCTTGGTCTGGATTACCTCACTCAATATGATCAGTTCTAGTTTCATCCATTTACAAGAAAATTTCATTTTTTCCTTACAGCTGAATAGTATTCCATTGTATATATGAACCACATGTTCATCATCTGTTCATCTGTTGGGGGACATTTAGACTGCTCCCATTTCCTAGCTGTTGTGCATAGAGCATCAATGAACATGACTGGGCATGTGTCCGTGGAGTAAGATGTTCAGTCCTTTGGGCACATGCCAAGGAGTGGTATAGCCAAGTCATGTGTGATGTCGAGTTTTTTGGGCACATGCCAAGGACTGGTATATCAGGGTCATGTATGATGTTGAGTCCTTTGGGCACTATATATACTTTGGAGTGGTATATAGCAGCGTCATGTGTGATGTCATTTGTGCACATGCCACGGAGTGGTATAGCGCGGTCTGTGACAGTTTTCCTTCTGACATTTAGAGGATTCTCCACACTGGTTTCCACAGTGGCTGCACCAATTCTCTCTAGTGAATGAATGAACAGTGAGGAAGGGTTGCTCCCCCCGCCCCATCCATCTGTTGTCTGTTGTCTTGTGGTCCGAGCCATGCTGGTTGGGGTGGAGGGAAATCTTAATGTTGCTTTAATTTGCTCTTCTCTGATGGGTAAGGGTGACGTTGTATTTCTTAGCCATTTCTCTTTCTTCTCTGGATAACTGCCAGTTCATTTTTAAAAAATTGAGTTATTTGTTTCCTTTACTCTTTGTTTTTTGAGGTTTTTTTTTTATTCAAGATATTAATCCCCTGTCAGTTATGTAGCTGGCAAGGATTATCTCCCATTCTGTAGGTTTCTTCTTCATCCAACTGATTGTTTTCCTAGCTGTACAGAAGCTTTTTAGTTATACTAGGTCTCAATTGTTCATTGTTGGCCTTAATTCCTTGGTCAGTAGAGTCCTGTTCACAAAGCCCCTTCTTACACCTATATCTTGTAGGGCACTGCCTACAAGATGATTTTTCTCTAGCACATTTGGTGTTTCAGGTTTCAAATCGAAGTCTTTGATCTAACTGAATCTAATTTTTGTGGAGGATGATAGATATGGATCTAACTTCACGCTTCTGCGGGTAGATATCCAGTTTCCCTAGCTCTGTTTGTTGAAGATCCTGTCTTCCCTCCAGTGGTTTTTGTCTTCGTCAACTATCAGATGGTTATGAGCACCTATGTGTGGGTCTTCTATTGGTGAAATTACTTTGGCCACTCCACGTAGTTAAAAGGATATTTATTTAATGGCGTAACTCACAAATTAACTGATAGGTAGGTCTCAGGGTCTGGGAAAGGTGTATCGCAGTCCATCGGTGTTCTCTGGAGCTCTGCACAATCCACCTCCACCGTTCAGCGTCCTGGCACAGAGAGCGCACCGAGAGAGCGCTGGCCCATCCAGCTCTCAGGTCGCCAGGCGCTTCCCCTGGCCCCGCCTTGTAGGCGTGACAGTTGCCAGAGTCTCAATGGGGGTAGGAACTTCCAGATCCAAGCTGGAATGGCTACCCACTACAGTCTTCTGTTGTATTCCATTGATCTATATGTCTCTTTTTGTGCTGGTACCATACTGACCTTATTATTAGAGTTCTATAATATTTCTTGAAGTCTGGAAAAACAACCCCTCCAGTATTATTTTTTGCTCAAGGTTGCTTTGGCTATACAGGACCTTTTCTGCTTCCATAAGAACTTTAGGATTTTTTTTCTATTTCTGTAAAGAATGTTGTAGGTATTTTGATTAGGAGTGCATTCAATCTGTAAATGGCGTTTGGTGAGATGGTCATTTTCCTAATATTAATTCCACTGATCCATGAACACATGATGGCTTTCCATTTTCTAGTTTTGAATGGCTGGTCATAGTAGTCGTAGTAACTCCCCAAATACTACAGATTATCAGTGTAGTCTTTGTTTGCCTCTCAGGGAATTGCAAAGACCCACAGATTTAGGACACATGAATTGGGTGCTCCAGCTGGATGTGACCCCAAGGCCCCTTTCCTGTGGTCTAGCTTTTATGGTTTCAGAAAATACTATGCAAGGTGCCAAGAGAGGGAAACAATTAAACAGGTCTACCACGTGCAACACCTGGGAGCCATAACAATCACCAGCATGGAAAGATAGCTATGCAGGTGCCAAGGCTTGGCACCCAGAAGTCAGTGGCAAGCGACAGCTGTCTAAAGGGCCCGTTCAGCAGGAGGAAAACCATGCCTGGTACTAGAGACCTAGCCAGCTTCTGGGTCTACTGAGCATGGACTTTAGAGAAGAATCCACTACCACCACTTTGCTAGACCAGCACAATTCCCTACCACATTCTAAATCTTATCCTTATATCCACAGATAAAAGTAGCCACCACCTCCCATCAAAGAATCCCCTCTTCACAGTAAATGGAGAACATCACAAAAAAAAAAACCACACACTCATACAACTCTGGATATAATGCAGAGATCAATGGATTGGTGGGGAGCCCAGTCCTCCATGGATACACCTATTTTACAGAAACTGAATCTATACTGAGGGAACATTCTGGAAGAGAGGGTGGAAGAATTGTTAAGATCCAGAATGCCAGGTAGTCTGGTTTTAATCAGTCTCTCCTAGACATGACCACATAAACCAGACTGGGACAACTGCAGCAGCAACTGACATGCTAATATGGAGGGGAGCAATTTTCATGGCATTTCAGCCCTAGGAAAAGAACCACAAGAAACGAATGACTGTTGGGAAAGGGAAAGTTAGCTTCTCTCAAGAGTAAGATCCAGACTGGTTTCCCAGTGTAGAGCGGTCAGCCATGAAATCATATACACATATACACCAGAAATGGACCTAGCAAGTGTTACAAATATAAACTATATACATACAAAAATAGATACACACACACACACACACACACACACACACATATTAGTGCATCACATACAAAAGACAAAAAGACTCTAACTTAAGAATGGGGGGGCCTGGGAGAAGTTGGAGGGAGAGGTTGGAGGAAAGAAAGAGATGCGTGTGATAAAATTACACTTCAATTAAAAACATTAAAATTAATAAAAATTATAGAAGTGTGAAAGCATGTCACCACTTCTGTGAATTATTAAAATATCACTTGTACTGCTATTGACAATGCTGTGCAAAGCTAATCTTTCAATGAGAGCATGTGATATGATGAACATTTCACAAAAATAAAATCCTTCACTAGAGTAAGTGACTGGGATGGTAAGGTGTAGACAAGGAGAGAGAAGTTGAGAAAGAATTAGGAAACTTCTAGATCCAGTGGCCGAGCCTACGGTGGCACTTGTCTGGACCAACGGTTCCTATTTCAGCACAGAGGCTGGAAGGAGTCGGGTGGGAACAGGAGTTGTACAGACTACTCAGAAGCAGAACCCATTACAGTGGGCCCATAACTGAGCCAACAGATGAAATCCTAGGCAGAGAAATGAACCTCTTCTCTTCCCTAATACAAATCGCCTTTCTTTTTCGAGACAGAGTCTCACCATGTAGCCCTGTCTGTCTGGAATTTACTATGTTCAAGAGGCTGCTCTCAAACTCACAGAGATGTATGTGCTTACTACCTCCGCCTCCCTCCTGAGTGCTGGGATTAAAAGCCTGCGCCACTATGAATTCTTAAAGAAAAAATTCCTGTGAGTCCTGCCATAATATGGTTAGTGTTATCCAACTGTTAAAGTTCACTGATTTCATGGGACTGAGGGGACAGCTCCATTGGTAAAATGCTTGTTACACAAGCATGATGACCCAGGTTCGGTCCCCACACCCACTTAAAAACAGGGATGATAAAAGGGTACTTGTAATCCCAGAGATAGGGAGACAGAGATGGAGAATATCTGTGGCTCACTGGCCAGCCAGCCTAGCCTAACTGGCGAGATCCAGGTCCCAGTGAGAGATACCGACTCAAAACTCAAGATGGAAGATTTCTGAGGAAGGATATCCTAGATAGATTCCACATGTACACACACATACATCTGCATACACAAACTACATATACACACCTGTGTCCACACAAACATACAAACAACTGTGTAAATACAAACACACATACAATTGCATATATACACAACCGTACACACATACAACTGTGTACACATACAACCCGTACATAGCACTGTATACACACACAATTGTATACACATACAACTGTATATATCACTGTATACACACACAATTGTATACACATACAACTGTACACACACACAACTTCATACACACAACTATACATACACAACTGCACTTAAACACAACTGTGTACACATAACTATACATACACAACTCTGTACATACACAACTATACAAATACAACTATACACATACACAAACACACACATTAACCTCTACTATGAGCAGATAGTCAGATGGCATATAGTCCTTACTGGGCTTTTGTGGGGTCACTGCCTCTATGACCCCAAAGAGAAGGAAATCCTGAGATGATTGTCAGAGCATTTGATAACCCTTTCCACCACGTACGATATCTAATGGAATGTAAATACTATGCAATTAGAGCTAGATTCCATTGTTGAGGGATGGTTGAGCAGAAAATGTTTGATCTCATTTACCATAGATATAATTTCTATTTGAATACTTGAGATCCAAGGCTCACTGAATCTATGACTGTGGAATCCGTGAAAGCGCCCACTGGCCTTTGAAAACTCAGGAGAGAAATGAAGCATCCATACTGTCCTCTTACCTGAGGCTGTCTAAAGCACTAGGTAAGTGTATCCGTGGGCTCTCCTCCTCTCAGCACACAATTCAATACAAGGCTTCGTGTCCACTGTGAAAGAGCTCTGTGGGATCCCCATAAGCATTTTCCTTCCTCCCAGACAGTCACCACTCAGAAACAACTCTTGACTTGTAAGGGATCCTTCTGATTTCCATAAAATCAGCCTTATTCTCTGTAACTTGCAGAATAACTTGGGCACAACTAACTCTTTGTAATCCAAGAGCCTAGAGGCTGCACACAGTCCACAGTAACTTTTCATGTTATAAAGAGGTTCCTGGTTACTGGCCAGCCACCATGCCTCACGTACCCATCCATAAAAACAGCTTTCAAGCTCTAGGAGAGAATCTCATTCCACAGCACTGCCCTTTGGTGATGAGGACATTAGATACAAACATAAAACAGAGGGGCTGGAAGAAGTGTCTGACCCATTAGCAGACATCATTGAAGTAGCCTCCATGAGCCTTAGGGACCATTCCAGTATCAATTATGTGATACCCAAAGCAAAATGTAAATTAAGAACAGGAAAAGGAGTTAGAGACAGGTTGAAAGAGAGACGGTCTTGAGGTCATGGGCCCTATAGTTCAGTGGTAACTTATGATTCATCGTAAGGAGTATTTTTATCCTCACATGGGATGCAGGCAGAGCTGTAGGAAGAGTGTGATTCAACTGTGGGATCCAATACTGACACCAACACCAAGGGAGACCATGACCATCAGTTGAATGTCTCCTGGTACTCACCGGCACACTTGGTTCTTGTTCTCAGAGCTGGCCCAGGAGATCCAGTGCCTCCTTCCCCTGGTCTGGTGAGAAGCACACTGATCTCATATTCCGTGTCTGGGTCAAGGTGCCCAATTTTGTAACTCGTGGAATCCACTGGCTGCCGATCATTCCAGCTCCCACTGGCTGTGCAGTACTCGACCTCACGGGCCACAATGGGCCCATCCCCATTGATGGAGTTGGCGTTGAGCTGTATCCACAGATAGGTTGCTCCAACAGAGGCAAGCTGCGGCGGAGCAATGGGAACAGGTGGTTCTGCAGACAAACCAGAGAGTTACCTTTCAGGTGTTTTTGTATTCAGCTGATGAAGAGCTAAACACGCATCCATGGTGACAGAGTAGAAGATATTAAAAATTAAGTATTGAACTGATGAGAGGGACTTTGTGCTGTTTAATTAGTGTTTGTACAATGGTAATGACTTAAACGAGGTTCAAACCTTACCTTTCAAAAAGGAATGAGGGGGCTAGAGAGATGGCTCAGTGGTTAAGAGCACTTGTTAATCTTACAGAGGATGTGGATTTGTATACACATGTATACAAGTATACACATGGAGGCTCACAACCATCTATAATACCAGATCCAGGAGATCTGGGGATCTAATGCCTTCTGATCTTCTGTGGTGCCCATATACACATGCAAGAAAACCACTGACACACATATAATAAATAAATCTAAAAAAATAAAAAGAACAAAGCTAACTTGAGCTCAGCACCTGTATTCTCAGCTACTTGGGAAAGAGACTGGAGGCTCACTTGAACTTGAAAGTTCAAAACCAACCAAGGCAAAACAAGACCCTGTCTTGGGGGAGAAAGAACAAGAACAAGGTATGGTTGTGGGTCAGTCGGGAGAAAGCCTACCTAACATGCAAGAGGCTCGAGGTTTGACCCCAGCACTTCGAAGTGGCTGTAGTGGAGCATCCCTGTAATTTCAACACTCTGGAGCCAGAGGTAAGAGCATCAGAAGTACAACGTAATCTTCAAAGACTATACAGTGAGTGTGAGGCTAGCCTGGACTACATGAGTTACTATCTAAAAACAACAAAGCAACCCACCTAACTTGTTCAAGTGAGTATGCCCATAATCGGTCTTAAGACACAATACATAAGCACATTTACAACAAACATTTTTTTTTCTTTTCAACTAAAATCACAACTGAAGCTCTCTTGAGAAGCAGTATTTAACAGCAGGATATATCCCATTGTCAGCCTTCTTGTTGAGATTCCTTGCAACATCATCAAAGGCATTGGGGGTTTCTACATCATTAAATTGAGTTGGCATATTGCCTGTTACCCCAGCATGTGGGATTCATGGATGTAGAAGGAGCAGGGGTCAAGACTAGCCTTGGCTACTTAGGGAATTCAAAGCCACATTCCCTCATGTTTATATCTGCCATCCTTTTAAAAGCAAGAAGTTTATTTCTTCCAAAATCCATTTCTGAGGTGACTCATTTTCCTCAAGGATGTCACAATGGGCTCAGCTAAGTGGCAGAGAACTGAACATTCAGATTATAAAGTTGATGCCTGTTATTCACAAGGTTGCTCCCGGTATGAGTTTTATCTACTAAAGCCGTGTAGCAAAGGATGCTCAGAATCAAGGAAAACACTACACCCAGCTTGATAAATATCAAAGAAATCAATAGCAAACACTCCCTATAACTGAAGTCTCTTGCATGGAAGCTGATTCTTTTTCTCATTATTGTCTAAGAATGTGGAAACCGGCCATTTTACCTGTAAAGTACCTCCCACCTTATTAATTAGATGCCAGTTGAATGACCCCCCAGGAACCAAATGAAGGAATTCTGCATGCCATTGACTCTCTAAGTGGTACCCCACATGATGGATGAGATCATACAAAAAAAAAATCACATATTTTGTACTGAAAAGAGCTATCATCCAAGAAAAACATAAACGCTAGTGTTTTCTACATGGTAGGTTGTACTTTTTTGGTGTTTGTCTTCTTATGTCCTTGTCCTTACTACTGAAATAGGGGAATATACTGACTTGCTTGCTACAGCTTTCCCTAACCTCTCAGAGGGCAGGCACGACCAATGGATGGCAGCAGCCTTGCTTCCTGCTGAACAAGACCATAGGAAAGCTAGTATCATCGCGGGTGTGTAAGTGAGGTCACAGCAGGCCAATCCTTAGACACCACTCCCCTGGCAAGAAACCAACATCAGTTCTTTGCTTTCTGTGGAGAAAGAATGTCTTGGCTCTTTTCTATATCCCAAATGTGATAAAGTCACATTGACTATAAGATAGCTCATTAGAATAAGTCCCACCAAGACCTCATATTTTGAGCGAATTTTAGATAAGGGGCTACAAATGTGATGTAAATATACTAAAATATTTAATTTTTATTTTGAGACAGTGTCTTGCTAAGTCACCCAGACAGGCCTTGACCTTGTGATCCACTGCCATTAGCCTCCAGAATAACCGGAATACAGGCCTTTGCCGCTAGACCAGACTAAAATATTTCACAATAAACATAAAGAGATCCCACAAAAATGAAGTCTAAATCAAACCAGGAATGAGAACTTGTGGCTATAAACACACTACATAACTTTAAGTACTGCACCTGAGAATGACTGATGTACAGATGTCAGTATCATATTTAATTATATGTAACATACATATACAATTCATATATATGTAAAATATATATTTCACATAAATTCAAGACATTGTGTATATCACACGAAATGTTTTCTAAAGCCATGGTACCCCATGTGCACACAGCCATGGTGAAAGGACCTGGGCTTCACATAAGGAATTGATCCCCCACCAGCACCTTAATGTCCTCTTAAGGGGATTCATAGTCTTTAGACTTTGGTTTCCCCGTCTGTTAAACATTAGCAGCCCAAAGATTATAGGGTATCCAGTTACATGTAAGTTGTCTGAAATTATTACTATGTGTTTTAAATTAACTTTTTTTTTTCAAAAAAGTAACATCATTGAAGTAGTAGAATCCAGTATATTATCCCTGATTTTTGTGCCTGACCTGGTGGCAAAGGTCTGTACTGTGGGTTGCTAGAGAGGCAGAAATGGGCCAATTGCAGGTTCAAATCTAGCCTGGGCAACTGAAGTCTCCATGGTTATCAGTAAATGTGGTTATAGACACATAAACCGAGAAGGAGACAAATCTTACGCCAGAGCCCCACACAGCAGCTGTTGACAGCTTTGGCACAGTGCAGTGGTGATAAACAGGGGCAGCACAGCTTGTCAATCAGACAGGGAACCCCAAGTGCTGCAAAAGCAGAATGAGAACTCCTTCCTTCCTTCCATCTATGCCTTTTCTGGCAGACTAGAATATTCCCTGTTACTTCTAACTCCCAACAAGTTAACTTTCCCAAAGAGGCGATTTTTTTTTTTTTTTTAAAGAAAGTGCCACATTTGCAATGGATGGGAATAACAAAGCAGCTACCTTCATCACGTGGGCCCTGGATGACTCCAGGGCAGCGACTCTAACCCAGACAAGGGGAGGTCATCTCAGAGAAGTGTACCAAGATGGGCGTTAAATAGTAACAGAAAAATGAAGAGTACAGGGAACAGAGAGAGGCAGGGGAGGAGGAGGAAGGAGGGAGGGAGGAAGAAGAAGGAGGAGGAAGGAGGAAGAAGGAAGGAGGAGGAGGAAGGAGGAAGAAGGAGGAGGAGGGAGGAGGAGGAGGAAGAGGAGACCTCGGTTGGGAGCACCCAGGCCATTTCATTCACACTGAGAAGTCTAATTTCCACACTATGATTCCTTGACTCTCTAGAGAGCCCTCAACATAGTAGGATCTGTGGAATGCTGATGAATTTTAGTTCTGTTATGAATCTTAAGTTTGAACTCAAAATTTCATCCAGGCAGCTTAATTCAAATGTTACTGCACATAAAAAAACGCAATGTGGCAAAATAAATGATTCAAGTAAATATTTAGTGTGTTCTCCCTTCTGCTACACATCTATCAGTGCTATGGTGAGTGACCATCAAGGCAGAATCACTGATAGGCCGGTATTATGTCTCCTAAGCCAAGCAACGGGAGGCAGGAACTCCACCAGACAGGAGTAGACTTCTCAAGCCCTTATAGTTCTTATGATGAAGGCTATGTCTAGCCACTCTGGTTCAACTGGGATACGGCAGGTTGAAGGGTTAAATAAATGACTAGGCATGTAAAGTTTTAAAATCTAGAAGGGTGGTCCTGCAGTGGAGTCCCACATGAAAATTATGGATACTAGCGCCGGCAACAGGTGTTCCTGTTCCACATCCTCTTTCCCATCGGAGTCTGACACCCACCATCAGCTTCCTTTGCACACATATGTGCATTCTGTCATTGAACTTCCCATTGGTCCTAACATTAGGTAACATTATTCTACCTATTTTACATTCAAGGCAATAGATGAAAAGAGGTGGCACATCCATGGCCTCTTCTTAGCTTATTGTATTCTTTGAAAGCGGCTGTAAAGACAAATATTCTGCTAATAGGAACAGTCCACCTTGATGTAACCATGTTCGTAATCTATACTCAAGGAATGTAAAACAAACATGTAACTATAAGGCACAGGCTTGAAGAAGGGGCTCGGTGGTATAACATGTGAATCTGATGTTTCAACCCTCCCACCAAAATACTGAAAAATAAAATAAATAAAATATGAGATATTATTTGTCTCCCTGGAGTAAAACAGGGATGGCCTGTCAGAGTTGTCTAAAATGCCAGCATGGTGCACATGCAAGTTCAAATTATTCTATCTGGCACCAAAAATCGCATTAGTAGCTTGATGGGATAAACTCCTCTGCCCACAAAAAATGCATTAAATGAGCTCAAGGAAAATTATTTCCCTTCCATTTTTTACCTCTCATCTGCCACCTTCTTGAATATAATGACTCAATTTTCCAGTCACACAGAATGTAGTAATAGAGCCTAACCGGGACATTATGAATGCTAAGACAGTGTTATCAATAAGCTTCCATGATATAGCAGGGCCTTTTTATACAGACACTGCTTCATTTTATTAACCATCTTGCTATCGTAAACATCCTGCCTGGTGAATATTTGCATTTTAAGTGATTTTCTATCAGAAAAAAAATTTTATCCCTTAAAAAAATTTATAGGTTGTAATCTGTATCCACAGAACCGGCAGAAATCCTGGCTGAGAACATAGCCACAGCTCTGTGTGCTCCTAAACCAACATCAATCACATATATTTTTCAAAAACACTGCTCACATGCAAAATTTGTACTTAAAATGCAATCCATCAATGCAGCCTATTACCAAACTACTATTCAGAACCAGACAGGATAAGTTTGAGCATAAACAAATCATGAACAAACAACTATATGAGCATGTCTATTTTAATAGACTATTTGAGGGCATGGAAATGCATTAAATACCTTTAACTACCAATTCTGCGTAGTTTGATACCCCAACACCGCCTTCTGTGCGAATCATGCAGCGGTACTTCCCAGCATCTCTCTTGGTCGTGTTGACAACATTAAATGAGGCTATGAATCTTCTGGAACTAGTCACTTTTATTTCCTTCAAAGGAGCATCTCGGACATCAATGCCCTGTGTCATGGAGGGTGGAAAGGACAGAGAGAAGCATTATCAGTGGTTATTATCAGGACAGTCAGACACCTGATGGCAATTATCAATGTCATGTTCATGCAAATTTTGGCTCATGTGTTTATCCCCATGGGCAGATGTTCTGTAAGAGACAGCAGTTCTGCCCCATCAACAAAACGAATATCAAGGGCTCCAAAATTAAGTGTGTAGAAATTTGTTGCTTGAACCTTTTAAATATATTAAGTTAAATGAACTGAGCGGTAGAGAAAAATGCTCAAAACCTTTTTTAAAACTTTGTTTTCTACAAATATTTGATTCTTCATAACACCTTATCCTATATTCTTATTCTTCATTAGATAACAAAATTAAGTCACCAACCATCCTATTACTAACCCAATCTCTCTATAAGCAACCAAACAATTACCAAGAATAGCATTAAAATCTACATCAGGTTTCATCACCATCCTCAGTGATGGACCCAGAGAACTAACCCAAGTTTTATGATGTTTTTCCCATGGACACAAAAGCCACGCAAGTGGATGCTTGATAAATATCTGCTTCTGAAATATATCGAGGGAGAAGTCTTTCTGTATGTTCTTTATGTCCATGAAGCTGCTTCTAGTGTGGGGAAGTGTTTTGTTTTGTTTTTTTAATTATTCTTATACATCAAGTCAACCTTTTATTTATACACTCTTAGAAATCCAACCATTGTAAGAGATGAAAGCAAAAAAGGACATGAGCAGATTCAGTTTTGTATATTTAATAAGTCCTGGGAAGCTGGCTGTCTTCTCTATTCAACATTAGTAGAAAACAAGAGACCAAGATCAAGGGTTATATACGATGCCAATGTCCATTATTCATCCAGAAGCCATGCTTGGGGTGCCAAGATGCCAAGATGCCAAGATTACTGAGTCATACAGCCAGGGTGGAAATGCTGGACCACAGGTACACATCCACCAATGATGGCCTGAGAGGTGAAGGGAAAGACCTGGTGGCTGGCAGAAGTCACCAAGGGGATTGGCTGCAGATCCTGTGGACTGGAGCGAGTGATAGGAGTATGGAGACTAAATCAGAAAATAACCAGACAAAGGATAATTGAGGGAAGACCTTTCGTGTCACACAAAACAGTAAGGGAAGCCCGAGATCGTTGGAAAGACTGGCCAATGTGACAATAACAAGAGGAAGTTGGATGTGGAGGTTATATTAAAGTGTTTTCAATATTAAAATGTTTTCATTTATAGAAATACAAGGCTACACAACAATGAAGTCCATCTGTGTGGTTCAGTGACTTATACCATACAAATAAACAAACAAAACAGCATTTCTCTATGATACTTTGGGACAGTCAGTCTTAAGCAAATGTGAGTTTTAGGGTTAAGCCTAACTTAGGTGCTGATCAAAATGTCATCATTAAAAGTGATGCACCTTTGCAGGGCTCCACGTTCCTTACCCAAAAAGAGAGGATTCAATTCACTCTCAGGGCTACCGTGAGACATGCAAGGACACTGACAGAATGATTGGCATCGCACATCCCCATCCGAGCTTTGACAAAATGAGCAGTGACCTCTAGGGAAAACAAAAGCTGGCAGCATGTCAAAACCCCACCTTTGTTTCTGACACACCGGCGACAACAGTGTGCAGAAGCCATGGGCTTGCGGATACTGAAGCACAGAAGGAAACAGACTCACTCACCCAGTCACTAGAAAACCACAGGGCCCCCACATGTTAGATGCTGCTGTAAAACACACAGGATGGAGGAACAGTGTTCCCAGAGCAGGCAGCTCCCCCAAAGACGGGGGCTGAGCTACAGGCTCTGTGCATCCTCCTAGGCAGCTCCCGCTTGGACAAGGAGAGAGCAGTCAGGAGTGCTGCATTAACAGAGTTCCTGCTACTTGGAAGGAAACGTCAGGAGTGGGGAAGAAGAGTTCCACCCATATTGTTTTTGGCATTGGCTGTAAAAGCAGTTTTGTTTATACTTTAAAAAGTAACACATCAAAATATAAACTCTCATATGTCTCAATTTGTGTGTTTTACTAAGTTTAAAACCTTGATCTAACCAATTGCACCAGATTATTAAAAAAACAAAAAACAAAAAAAGAATCCAACAAGATTTAGCATTAACAATACATCCAAGAGGAAGCAATCCTCTCTGAATTCCATACATTTAATCTCTGGTAAAACCTCATCATCAAATTTTGCTAACAGAAGAGACCTGATACTTACAGCCGTTAAAACTGGAATGTTTCATTTTACATACAGAAAAGAAAATCTAACTTTTTGTTCATGAGCGAAATAGCAAACCTTATTGAAAGACTAACTGTGCATTTGTTCTATTTATTAACAGTGTTGACAACTAAAGACCAGGGGATTGTTCACTGTTTTATTTACTTAAGTATATGCCCACAAGAATAAGCTTTTTTTTTTTTTAAAAAAAAAAAAAAAAAAACAACAACTTCTATTTATTTACTTTTCACTTCAATAACAGTCACACAATACTGTTCATAACAGAGGCACACTGATCCCTGACCACAGCCCAAGGCTGTACTGTGGGTGCCAAGGGAAGGCCCCTCCTTCTGCATTAATATTTATGCTGGAGAAGCAGCCCTTGGGAGGCACTCTTCCTTCATGCCATAGTGTTACTCTGTAAAACGCAGAGCTCCACAGTGTGAGCGACACACAAGGCCTATGTATCCACGAACTCTCAGGAAGGTTTCTTTAAACAAAGACTCCACATACTTAACCACACAGAAAAATTCAGCTCATTAATGAGGAATGATACAGGGTCAGGGAAGCCCAAATCAATGAGCATCATTTCTGTTCTAGATCCACACAGGCAACCAAACTACACACCTTACTCAGATAGGCAGCCTTCCTCTTGCTATTTGCAATGTACAGTACACTGTTGTGATTCCTTTTGACTAAAGGGTATTTCAGAGGTTCTGGGTGCCTCTCAGCTAACAATCTCACACAACTCATCAGGAATATGGTTGGCAGGATGGGGCCTCTGATAGCATCTATATTCCTGTCTGTAGTGGGAATTCACTCCACCCATAACTTTGGGCTATCTGGCCTGATAGAGGCGGTGTGTCTTATCTGCCCATATGACCACTTAAAAGGGAGGAGAAAGGGGCCATGCTCTCTTGGGTGGTGAAGACTGGATCAGGCAGTATGAAGCAGTCTGTGATCGGTGCCCAGCTTTCCAAGGACTCTGCAACTGGATATACCTTATCCTGTATCAGTAAGTCTGTTTTCCCCATAGAACCCCTTAATAAATTTATATATATACCCACCATTGAGGCTCTCATTACAAGTGGTAACCAATGTAGGGCAGATGCCATCCAGCTGCCCTTCTTCTCCCTGTCTCTCTCTTAGATTTCCCACCTGGCTCTTATCCTGCCTAACTATAGGCCAAAATAGCCTCTTTATTAACCAATGGGAGCTACACATATTCACAGCGTACAGAAAGATATCCCACAGCACCTGTCTCCAGAATGTAAGAATGTTTTCCATTCAATTGCTAAAAGAAGGTTTGCAGTTGTGATGAAAATAAGCGTTTAAGATACTGGAAGTCACACTGGATTATCTGGGTGTCCTACGGCCACCACAGGGTCCTCATGGGAGGAAAATGGAAAGTCGCATGTGGAGGAAGAGGACGTGAAGAGATTGGATGGGGATGATGCATCTTGAAGATGGCACAAGGGACTGGAGACAAGAAATGAAGGAAGAAGCTAAAAAAGGCAAGGCCTCTCGTCATCCCTAAGATTTCCAGAAGAAATCAACCTAGCTGTCACTGTACTTGAGGCCTTCTGATCTCCAGAAGTATAAGACAGTGAAGCCCAGGAGTTTCTGATATTTTGTTACAGTCACAATAAGAAAATAATAAAGCAACCACTGGGGTAATGAAATGCCACGTGGCTTTTGATGGTGCATAGACATTGTGACCCTAGTTTCCCAGAGCTGCACAGCAAACGTCTAAGGTCATGTTGAGTCTTTTGCAAAAGAAAGAGTTCAATCCAAAGCGATCACCGAAGCCAAAAACAGAAGTCCAAAGATGGGCACATCCTTTGCAACCTCAAAAACTTTGTAGAAAACAACATTAATCAAACAGACATTGTAGGCTTGGCATGAGGGCAGACATGGAGTGGTGGAATAGACTGGAGAGCCCAGACATGAACCCTCATAGGTATCACCCACTGACATGCATCAGCATTATTAGACCACTCAGTTTGGAAAGAATGGTGTTTGCAACAGTGGTAGTGGAGAAAGTGGAGAGCCACTGGCTTAAAAAAAAAAAAAAGAAAGAAAGAAAGAATTAGATTTTTAGATTTGTCACATACAAGAGTCTAAATCAAACACCTAACCTCAAGAGTTAATATCCTAGCCGGGCGTGGTGGCGCACGCCTTTAATCCCAGCACTTGGGAGGCAGAGGCAGGCGGATCTTTGTGAGTTCGAGGCCAGCCTGGGCTACCAAGTGAGCTCCAGGAAAGGCGCAAAGCTACACAGAGAAACCCTGTCTCGTAAAAACCAAAAAAAAAAAAAAAAAAAAAAGAGTTAATATCCTCAATCAAGGAAAAACTTTAATGATCTGAGATCTGGCCCTAGTTTTCTGAACTGTGATGCCAAGATCATAGGAACCAAAAGAAAGTAATCAGGGCTGCATCAAAACCACAAACTTAGCCGGGCGGTGGTGGTGGTGGTGGCGGCGGCACACGCCTTTAATCCCAGCACTCGGGAGGCAGAGCCGGCGGATCTCTGTGAGTTCGAGGCCAGCCTGGACTACCAAGTGAGTCCCAGGAGAGGTGCAAAGCTACACAGAGAAACCCTGTCTTGAAAAACCAAAAAAAAAAAAAAACACAACCATAAACTTCAGTGCATAAAGAATCACTATTTGGATGAGGACACAGCTTGATGAACAAATCCATTGGTGTGCAAGCTTTAGAACTAGAGCTCAGGTCCCCAGAACAGATCCAGACAGGTACCAGGTGGGTGTGGCAGCCCACCTGTGATCCAGTGCCCAGAACACAGAAACAGGGAATCACTGGAGGAAGCTGGATAGCTGGAACACCAACAGAGGGCTATAGGTTCTGTGAGAGACCCTGCCTTGATAGACAATATGAGGAGCAATCAAGAAAAACATCTAATGTCAATCTCAGGCTTACACACACACACACACACACACACACACACACACACACACACACATGTCCACACACAAATACCCATGCACACGTGCGTATGCAAACAAAAAAGAACTGTTGAGAAAGTAAAGTATCAGCCCGTAATGGGAAAAGCTTCTGTAAATCATATAGCGGAAACCCTGCAATTCATTAACAGCTATAAAAATTTTCAGTTAAATATTGGGCAAAAGACTGTTTCTCTAAAGAAGAAATGCACAGGGCCAACTGGCACAGGAAATGATGTTCAGCATCACCCGTCATTAGGGAAATGCAAATCAAAACCATAATGTCATACCAGTTCACACTAGGTAAGATGGTTTATTGTCAGGTACATGGAAATTACCAAGCATGGAACAGATGCTGGAAACTGGGACCCTTGCACATGGGTCAAGGGAATGATGGAGTTATTATGGAAACATCACTATTCTACAAAGAGCTAAAAGTGAAATTATCATAGGACCTAGCAATCCTACTGTCCAAATGCAGAATCTAAAGAGGACCTCAGAGACTGGATGTTACTGGTCAAAGCGGCACCAGCCCCAATGGTCAACACATGGAAGCAATCTCACTTTCCACCAATGGGAAAATGAATGAGCCAGGTGTAATACACACACATAATAAATCGCATTTGGCCTTAGAAAGGAAGGATCTTCTGACCAATGCTACAATGTGGAAAATCCTTAAAGATGTTATATTAAGTGAAATGTATTAGTCATAAAAGGCAAATACCATATATTTCCACTAGTGTGAAAAAATACACTTAAAAAAACTATATATTCTTATCAATTAGAGATAAATATCATCATTACTTTAGTATATTTTAGATTTTTTTTAATGTCAAGTTTTATTTTAAGTAAAATCTGAAATGACGGCCCAAACCATACAGACAGGTTTATATCTTTCTTTAAACATTCTGTGAGGTCTGTAGACCTTTTCATATTTTATATATTATTAGGTAGCTGATGAATAAAACATACATATAACAAGAACTTTGGTTATGAGAATCCAAATATTCAACAGGATGCTTCTGTTTAATTTTGTGGTATCATGTGGCTTTTATAGGATGAAATTATTTTTCTTACTAGATAGGATTTTAATAAGAAAATTAATCTTACTTTTATTATTTTTAAAAATGGCTGTTGAGTGCTCAACCCTTAAGGGAACATCCATCATTCCTCTAAGACTCAAAAAACATCCCCGAACAGGGAGCAGAGAATGTAGGGACTCCACAATGGGGAGGAGAACAAAGGAACCCAGTCTCTGGGACTTGACATGACATTGCTCTCATGAACTGACTCACAGCGGCTGCAGGGACCAGCACAGGGCCACACAGAACTGGACTCATCAACCTTCAGTCATGGACTGGGGAGGGGCTCACGGGGTCTGGCTCCTCCTCCTGGCAGCTGACTGTTGGGGCAACAGGAACCTTTGGTTTAAGTAGAGGTGGAGCCATTGAGTTACCCATGCTCCCGCCCAAAGTTCCACACACATATCCAAGGGAATAGCCCTGCTTAAACTCAGCGAGTGACACGAAAATAAAGTGATACACAAGCCGTGACAGTGGAAGTTGGGTGGGGCTTTACTGGAAGGAAGAGGCCCAGAAAGAACACGGTAAACATGCATATGAAACAGTCAATGAATAAATTAATACTTAATTAAAAAATAATTGCCTATGAGACACCAGGGCATAAAATATATTGATCTCTGTATAGGATGAAGATTTCTTGAAATATCTTTAGGAAATATAAGTGCAGAGTTTTCAAAAAGAGAATATTGAAAACTATGTCAGAAAAGAGTTGGGTGCTACTAACTGTATTTTGCATGGGGAGGCACGAGAACATATTTAAATATCTGATATATCAATTACTCATAGTGAGATACACACACACACACACACACATATATATAAAATCTATGCTCATGATACTACCAAGAATTTTATATAAGTATAAAAATCCCATTATTTAATTTAATTTAATTCCAAAAATCCATTTGGAATTAAAGACTAGGGTTCCTAATTCAAAGTAGGAGCAGAAGGAAAACCAACCAACCAACCAAACAAACAAAAAACCGAGGCATCTCCCGGAGAAATGGGGTGGTAGTGGTTAACTGGGTTCAGGCTGAATCAAGGGTCTGGAAAAGCTGGGAAAAGCAACAGAGGAGGGAGCCCTGCAGGGAGGAGGGGTCAGGCATGGTCAGGGACACAGGACAGGCTGAAAAGAGAATAGACAGAAGCCAGGGGAAATGCCAGAAACGGGTGGACTGGTCTCTGGGAAAAACAACAACAAAAACACTCTTTGGATGCAGATTCCTCTTCCTAGTCTCTGAAATCCTGACATTACACATCAGTGAGAGTCTCCTGGTTTCTTGGTGTCCAAGAGTCAGACAAACCCAGTAAACACTTGGGATTCCAGATGAGCCCCATGTCAGATGAACACTCCGAGGACCATCCACATCGGGGGTCATGGAAAGAGGATGAGGGAGAGGAGGGGAGCAGGGAGAGATCTTGGTCACCCCTCTGTGCTATGGACGAGCTGCAGCAAATACTCCCCCCCGAGCACATCCCCCTCTGCATGCAAGGTACCATGGGCAAAAAGAGACAGAAATCATTGTAGAAACAGGAACACCCCACCTAAGCCTGCCCTCTTGACACACACAGGGAAGGCCTGGCCAGAACCGTAGGTGTTTTTCAGGGAGCGACTAAAGGATTAAAAGAATTGATTTCCAGAAGCCTTCAGGTCTCCAGAGTCACCTCCTCTGGCTGGACTTGACTGGAAATTGTGAGGATCCCTGTACCACAGTTGAAGTTTTGAAAGGCTTCTAAGCCCCTCTCCCTGAGGGCCTTTTCTATGGCAGCAATGACCAGATAGGGTAATATGTAAAAACCTTGGGCACTACCAAGAAGTCAGGAGTCTGTGGAGAGGGCCACCTTCCTTATACTTACACGGCTGAACAATGAGAACACATCTTGGGGTGGAGCTAGCAAGCCGCTCAAGTGACTTCTCCCCATTTTTCCCAGTGTGAGAGAAGCGCAGCCCCCACTGAACACTGGCGCCTCATCTCTTAACAAAAAAAGACAGCACAGTGCACACTGACCAAGAACAGAATCCGGAGTCTTCTTTATGATATAGTCGATCACGCAAGACAGCCAAGACAGATGCAAAGTGTGACAATCACATGTCCAGGGTAGTCTAAGGATCGTTGCTCTAACTTTTGTGAACTTCATGAAAGGACCCATAATGATGGTGCCTGAGAAGAAATGGTCTCCCTGGGTTAAATACGGCCCCTTTGTGAGTCCCAGTGCGTTTTCCAGTATGCATGTATTCCAATGTGAGCAAGCCAGGAAAAAAGTACGGATAGTAATTTCAATTATGCTTACAACCCTCTTTAGGCAACGGGTTCACCGAGAACTTCTAAATGAGCAGTGATTTACCACCAAAAGGAGTCACATTAAGTCTTTCAGGAATATCTATGCCATAATCAGAGCAATGATTGAAGGAAATTGAGGTCTAGGAAGTGAGCAGCCGTTTGAGTAAATTAATCAATCTCAGGCATTTTGGAGCTGCTCTGAGTGGTTGAGCTTAGTAGGTGGCAGGCAGGGTCCTTGCACAGTCACATGGGTGGGGATGGGCTACAATGTCCAATCCCCCACAGCAGGAAGAGTTATGGCTACCCACGTTCAAGCAGGCCCTCTGTAAGATGCCCACTACATTCCCACTACATTCTCACCATTGAGACCTTTCAGGACCATCGCAGGGCAAGGGAAATCTCACATCAGCCTACATCATCTAAATGGAACCTTTTTTGAATAGCTCAGCAGATCTAGTTTCGCTGGCCCATGGCCTTTTCTGCTTGATAATGAAGACACTGAATTGCTAAACTGCAGAGAGGCAATGAAGTAAGTTCGCATCTGCTGCTTTCCCTCTGGGAACTGAGCCAGGGCCACGCCTGCCTTCCTTTCTCATGGGAGAGCCTCAGATTCTTGGAAGCAGGATAAACAAGTAAACCCCATGATGAGCATGAGAAAAACAAAAACAAACACAGGAAAAAAAAAAGCTTTGTGAGGTTTAGAGTTCATAGGCCAAAGGCGCATGCGTGCGTGCGTGCGTGCGTGCGTGCGTGCGTGGGTGGGGGGGGAGAGATCAGTGAAAGATGCCAAAGCCCCTCTTCTGCCCTCTGGATGGATCCATCCTGACTTCTAGACCAAACTCAAAGCCCAATTTCCAATCCCAGCCTTACAGCTGTTATTCAGCAAGCTCCCTCCCCATCACCCTAATTTCTGCGGCTTCACCCCAAACACGCACCAGCTCTTAAGTCCTCCTTTGACCAAGTGACATGAAACCACTAAATGACCTTGGGTACTTAGATCATTCCAGGATCACTCTAGATAACTCCTATGCTCTCAGGGACATAAAGAAAACCTTTCTCCTTAAATTAATGTAACCCCAAACCGCACTAGGTGGAAACCCACGGTGCCAGCAGCAGGAAGACTCTCAGTGGGCTCTGTGTGAACGCTCGCATCTGTCAAATAGATGCAGCTGTAGATGGGTAACCGACTAAAACAATAATGGATGTGATTTTCAGCATTGATTTAGACAGTAAATGGTTCCTATAGCAACAGCAGACAGTCCACTTTCTCTGTTCCTGGTATTTTCTGCGTGGTAAGTGATGTTAAGTTTATGCCTTAATATATATGGTGTAAAATACTCAAGTTAAGCTTGCAGAAGGCACCATAATTTTACCTCTTTACAAATCATTTTGTAGCTTTTATACCTAATAACAAAACGGTTCTGATATACAGTTGTGATTTTCCCCCATTATCTACAAATGAAGCTAAAAGCCACTGTAGACCACATGTGACCAGTCCTACCTCACCAGCCAGAGCAAGGCACATGTGAGCTCCCACTCACATAAACACAAGTGAAAAACTCTAATTTAATTGACAATTTAAATTCTTTTCCAAGTTCATGAATCCTTGACAAAAGTCTAGGTTTCCCACCATACTATGGAAGGAGCATTATGGGTTGGGAGACAGTTTCTAGATATAGGTGTCTGAGTATTAATCCTAGCTCTTGATATCACCAACGCACCCCTAGAAAAGTAAACAGAACTCCCCAGGCCTCGGCTGCATCTTATGTATGTGGGAATAAAGTTCTGCAAGGATCAATGAAAAAAAAATGCCAATAAACCAAAAAACAAAGCTCAAATATTACCTAGCAGAGTACCTACCACCCAGCAGTGCTGTGTAAAAGTCATATATTTTTCTAGCCCCTGTAGAAATCAGTGATACAAGCACTAGTCCTATGACCTCATTCTTTTGTTCACAAGACAGGTGCAGTGCAGTAGATCAGGGAGTCTGCTTATGAGAATCAATTTGGTCTCTCTCTTCATCTCTGTCTCTCTATCTCTCCACCTCTCTCTAACTAAAAGCATCTAAGTTTGCTTGATCTCAGAAAAAAAAACTACAAGAAATTATTAAATTTGGAAGCAATACTTTTTTTTTTCCAGACTGGGTTGATGATAACTAGCTAAATAGCATCATATAACAAACTATCAAAAGAAAAACGTTACATCCATTTCTAGACCAACAACTAAACAAGAGGTTTAAAACCCAAGTGAGGTTAAATGTTTTTCCTCTAAGAAAAACATTCCCAAATTAGGAGCTTACATGGGATTAGATTTATATAAAAGGTGGGAGGGGCGGGTGTAGCCAGGGATGAGCTCAAGCACAATGGCCTTAGTAGAGGTGTATTTCTATGACTTTCGTCACGTCATGTGATAGTTATTTTAGAAAATACAACTTTGAAAATAACCTAGGGGAAAGGGCTGAAGAATGAAGACTTAGGAAAGATGATGTACTGAATGTTGCTGAAATGCCTCTAACCGAGGTCTGTTTTTATTAGTTGGTTTGGACCACTTTGTATGATGTCTACCGTCTATTATAAACCAGAAGACGACATTCCATAAGGATCGACACTTACATCTCCAGGTTCACCTGGAGAAGATATTTCATCTATGAAGGCACAGAAAGCCCCACATATCAGCAAGTATCTGACAATCACTGTAGTATTCCAGGTGCTGGATAATACTGGTATTTTTAACTCCTACTTCATAGTAACTGCATTTTTAAATAAAATCTTGCTTGTTTTGTGTTTCCATGCAGGCATGGGTACATGTATGTGTCTGCATGTGCTCCTGCATAGGTACCATAGCAGGCATGTCCAGGTCAGAGGGCAACTTAAGCAGGCATTGGGTTTCTCTTTCCAACATGTGGGTCTAAATTGGACTCACAGCATGAGGCTTGGTGACAAGTACTTTAATTCAATAAGTAGTCTTGCTGGCCACAGTAACTACATCCTATTTCCTTTTCTATTTTTAGGAACTGATGCATACCATAAAATCATTTGAAAACACTATGTTATTGACTTATTTAAATAAACATCAAATTTCACATATAGCCATACATAGCTTCAAGAGTTGATGACCACATAATAAAAACAACTCAGAAAGCCCTCACGAAAGCACAAAGGCATCAAAGGGAGTAAGTACACATGAAAACATACAAAAGAATCTTTTAATTCTGTTCTGTGTATGTGAATATACACATACATTCTTTGAGGTGTTTTCAAAATCAGGATTATAAAGTGACCAAAAGTTGGTAATAACATGAAATAAGGTCCCATTTTGGGTACTTGGGTGGCTTCCATAAACACATTTGATTTCAGCATCTTGATGGGAAAATACTGTATTTAAATGCACCCACTACCGTGTCTGACGACACCTATCAAACATCTGCAAGAACTTCTAATCACCGCTTACACTGCACACAATGCTGCCTTTAAGACTGCAGGTATATGCCGGGCGGTGGTGGCGCACGCCTTTAATCCCAGCACTCGGGAGGCAGAGCCAGGCGGATCTCTGTGAGTTCGAGGCCAGCCTGGTCTCCAAAGAGAGTTCCAGGAAAGGCGCAAAGCTACACAGAGAAACCCTGTCTCGAAAAACCAAAAAAAAAAAAAAAAAAAAAAAAAAAAAGGACTGCAGGTATAAAGATGGGCGCTCATCCCACTGAGCTTTATTTTATTTTTATTTAGTTCTGCAGTTTAGAAAAATCCCCCCCCCATACTAGCCTCATCCCCATGGTGAGATATGTCATATGTCTGTTACAGTGATAAAAGGACCTCTCCCAGGAGCTGGAGAGTTAGCTCAGCAGTGAAGAGCCCTTCCCGCTCTTCCGGAAGACTCAAGTTTGGTTCCCAATGCCACATCTAGCGGCTTACAACTGACCGTAACCCCAGCTTCAGGGGATCCAATGAACTATTCTAGCCTCCAAGGGCAACATCACACCCACGGCATACACTGACACAAACCCAGACACATGCACACACATGAAAGTAAAATCTTTCACGGTTTTCATTATTACTTATGTTTCATTAGACTTATTAGTATTTTGTGACAACGACCACAAAAGTGCTATTTGAAGTTTGTTCCAAACAATGAAATCCTTGGACATTTCATGTAGGTGTGGATCACCATGTACCTGGAATACACATAGACACACAGACATATTCCCGAAGGTCATGCCCTTGATGTTAATTTGTGACGGGGTCATTGCCAAATTCTTTGAGGTACATATCCGCCAGTTTACCCACATTTCAGGGAGGATAACACAGAGTTCGATGTACACAGCAGTGCAATTAAAGTAGATACACAGGTTTCCACTATTCCTAACTACACAGTTTACCCTAGTGACTTGAGAGGGCTGATTCTCAGTCTCTTATCTGTCAAATAGATATAACACCACAGTAGGGACACAAGAAAAATTGTGCCCACTGCCTACTGTGGGTGTTTCTAAAGTCTGTCACACACAAAAGACAGTTTGCTGATGGCTACCCTTGAAAGCACTGATGTGGCCCCAAATAAACATCCATCCTAGATTTCTAAATTTTGCTTTATTCCTGGGAGATTTACACCATAGAGGAAATAAAAAAATATTTTTTAGTACTCATTTTGTACATGGATTTCAGAATAACTTTAAATACCCTAGTGAGATGACATGCAGAAAACCACTTTGTAACTGCTACAGCTCCAGAAGCGTTGTGTGTGGAATATTCGTCTTCAGAAATGTTTGAAGAAGACGTTAGTGTTCAGCTTGGTTCAGATTTTCAGATGTTTGCATATAGATAATGAGTTCTTAATAGTAAGATCTAGGGCTAGGGAAATGGCTGAGTGGATAAAGGACTTGCCATGCAAGCTGGAGCACTGGAATTTTGATCCTCAGAAACCACACTGCACTCTCAGCACTATGCACACAGACAGGGGATCCACGGAGCAAACTGGCTAGCTAGGCCAGATGGGACTGGTGAATTTCAGGTTCGAATGCAGACCCCAACTTAATAAATACAGCAGGAGACAAAGACCAAGACATGTGACCAAGGGAGACACGTGAAGTCAACTTTGGTTGCCTACATGTACATACACACATACCCATATGCAGGCACCTACCTACACATATGCACACATACACATACACAAACATGCACACCTACACATAATTAAAAATGACATTCATATCTACAGAAGATATTCAGTTATATTTCACATTACCTTATGCACATAGACTGAAAGTAATTTTTAGAAGATTTTAATAATTCTGTGTATGAGTCTTCTCCATAAGATAAACACTTTCCCACAAAATGCCTACTCAAGCAGAAGTCATCAATAATTACATAGTAGGATTACTGGATCATCACAAGACTCACAAACCAAACAGCATCCTGAGAGCAGGACAAACTAAAATTTACTTAAAAATCCAGAGTCATGTAAATTCTATGACTATAATGCCCCATCTTGGGGCTATCATGCCCCGTCTTGACGTAGGCACATGGAGACTCTTAGGCATGACAAAGGCAGACGATTAGGAAGATTAGAAACAAAAGAAGTCTAGGAAAGAGAAAAAGGAAAACGTCACAGGGTCAGACAGGAATGGATTCATCAATATTATAATGCTTCAAAACATGAAATTATGTTTCAGAACATGAAAAATAGAGAGGCCTTGGACACAAAGTTGGACATGAAAAGCATACTGAGATGTCTACATACATGTGGTCCCCAAATCCACAGCCTCTGCACCCAAACACTGAAGAAAACAACAAACCAAGACTATTTTGAAAGCCAGTATTGTGGCTCATGTCTATAGTTCTAGCCCTTGGGAGTTTGGGGAAGAAAAATGTCCTGGGCTACACAGCAAGTTCCAGGCCAGCCTAGCTCTATAGCACAATCCTACAATAGGACAAAAAAGAAATGTTTGCTGAAGACACCCAGGCTCTGTCCTTGTCCTTAGCTCCTGAGAAGTTGAGCACAGCCACCAATGCACAGTGTTAACATTACGGAAGTTATGTAATCTTGAGATTATCTCAGTGGATGAGACTGTGTGTACAGGTTACATACAAACACTCTGCCATTCTACACAGGGAGCTCAAGCATCTGAGGACTGGGTTACCTATAGGCTCCTTACTCCAGGGACATCCAGGGACTACTATTTACCAGTTACATGTTACATTTGCTTTTTCATTCCAATTTACTATGCCCATTAAATTACTATACCCACTAAATACTATACCATTAAATTTTGCTTCAGGTTAGTTACTTTGAACCCTTGCTTCACAATGGAATCACTTGGACAGCATTTGATGAAATACTGAAGATGGGCCCCTCATTCGGACCCACTAAATCAGAACCAGAGAGTAAGCCTGAAATCCCTTAATCTCCCAAGGTAAGCATAGAGAGGCAGGATGGAAAAGTCTACTGTAAGGTACCTCTCTTCCACCTCAAAACAGAAATCAGCTCTCTCCTCATATCACGCTAAACACTGCTTAAAACCACCACTTCCACTACTAGTGATGGATTAAAGATTGGAATTCCAAATTAAGGGGTTGAAGCAGAGCATCCCAAATCTGGGAAAAATCTAGGAGCAAATCTTGTCCTTCATGTGCCATTGAGTCCTTGGGATTAAGCCCTATGATTTCGGACCTGGGAGTTCACACTTTTCATAGTCCCCTCCCAAGTGATGTGCACAAGAAAAACAACCAAACTAGTTTTCTGTAAATAATTAAGAACTGTACAGGTAATTATGAAAATAACAGTGTCATTTTTTAAAGGTGGGAAATGTTTTGTGGAAAATGTCAATAAAACATGTCTATCTCCTTCATCAAGCACAACAGACAGCCAGTCTGGATCTCATTAACACAAATATCCACCCACTCAGGCAGCAAGCCTATATCCCAAGCATGGTCATTTACAAGAACTGAGTCGTGGGATAAAAAGAAAATAAAAAGTTAAACGCTTACGTCAGTCTTCACATGCTACAAAAAGCTTTTAGGGTAGTGATTACAAAACTTTCAGAAACAAAGAAAAAAGTAAGGATGGATTGAGAACGTGTGATTCTAAAGTTCTGTACCCATCCCTCCTTCCTGGCATAAAGGTCTTGGACAAGGGCCAGGATACAGGAGAACAAGGTCATCGGGCAGAAGGGTAAGGCATGCTCTGTGTGGCGGCCATGAGACGCTTCCTCCTCAGAACACATTCCCACCTGACAGCCTACCATTGACGTTCAGCTACTTTCTACTCCCTCCAGAAAACAGAGCAACACAAACAACCAGCTAAAACATGGTTATTAAAAGGGATAAAGGATTTAAAAATCATGTAAGTGTGATACCTCACAGATACCATGCCCTGGCAGAAATGCAAAGTATGGCAAGAGGCGGGGATGGGACTGATGTGAGAAGGGAAACAAGACCATGGTAGCTGCCTATCGTGAGACAGTGGATACGGAAGGGTTCAAACAGAGTACTTCAGCTTGGTAGCAAACTCAAAATTATACATAAAATGATAAAATAAAAATGTAAACGCCTGGGGCTGTGTCTCTTGGGGGAGTGCCAGTCTGGCATGCACAAGGACCCTCGCTTGATCCTGGCACCGAAACTCCCCAGAGAACAAGAGAAGGAAAGAAAGGGGAAAAGGTATTCTAAAAGAGTTGAGGGAGGAGCAGCCCGTAGATTAATACTTAAAAGGAACAAGATGCAGCCTGACTGCAGGTCATCGAGGAGAAGAACACCCCACCTCCAAAAAAAAAAAAATACCCCAAAGTCTAAGGAAGGGAGTGGCATTCTGTGTGGAAGAGAAGGTCACTGACATTACTCAATGTACCTGAACTCCTCAGAGTGGGCACAGGTTCAAGGGACTGTGCATCATCACACAGTATGTACAGAGCAGGACCTGGAGGACTGCAGCGGCACGCATGGGCCAGGCTTATATGAACATACATATACACACATAACTTAAATGCTTGAAACTAACGCGAGCTGTTTAAAAGTGCTGTTTACAGAAAGGACCGCAAAAGCAAGCTCTTCCTTCTCTCTCTCTTGCTGTGTGTGTGGGGTGGGGGTGGGGCAGAGAGACTGGAGTGAGAATATTCGGCTTGTTTTTCTTCAGTGGAAGACGAGAGAGAGGCGTTGTAGTTTACAATTTAAGGTTCTTTGCTAAATCTAATTTGACAAAAATCTGTCAAAGGAGATCATCAAGCAAAAGCAATGGGAAACAGAGAAATTCCAAAAAGACCAGTAAAGAAAATGGCCTAGCTGAGGTTGGAAACCTGAATATCTAACTGTGATGTGGACAGGATGCTCTAGAACAGTGACTGCCTTGGTGTCTCCAGTCTCTCCCCTAGGATGATGTGGCTGTCCTGCTGTCTGTCGGGACAGGGAAAGCTGGTACACATACCTGCAGCCAGAGCCGGTCCCCGGCCACGGTCCTGCCTATGGCGCTGCACTGGAAGGTCGCGAACTGGCCGGCATTCACCTCCACGTTCTGAATCCGCAGGAAGTGGGGAGTTCTGGCTACATGAGGGAAAAGAAGTCAAGAAATTAAAAGTGGAACCCGCAACTAGAGCACCCACTCGTCAGGAGTAGATACACTTCCCAGTGGGCCCTTTCCGCTGTGTTCGTCATGGGAGAAAAAGATTGTTTGTGCTTATAAAGGCTTTAAAGACTTCTCTGTTATTGTAAAGGGCATCATGGAAGGTTTTTGGTGTGTGTGCTT
The DNA here is from genome assembly GCF_049852395.1 of Peromyscus maniculatus bairdii. Lineage (NCBI taxonomy): Eukaryota > Metazoa > Chordata > Mammalia > Rodentia > Cricetidae > Peromyscus > Peromyscus maniculatus. The sequence continues at coordinate 25,155,179 of NC_134864.1, forward strand.
TGTGATGAGAGAGAGAGAGAAAGAGAGAGAAAGAGGGAGAGGCAGTGACAGAGAGAGGAAGAGAGAGAGAGAGGGAGAGAGAGGTGGGGGGAGCCTGGCATTCCGGATAGAATCAAGAAAGAAGATATTTCATTGTTCCTGCTGTGCAAATTACCGCAGCTCAGCGGTCTCCTTGTAATAACAAATCTGTATTAATAAAGATTATGCTGATGCCTAATTGATGTTTTGAACAAAAACATATTAGATATTTATACTTGCAATGTGAAAAGAACAGTAAGAAGTTAAATGATGTTGTCAAGGAGACTTTGAAGCCCCCATACAGAGCTGTGCATAATATATATTTTAATACCACTAATTGGTATGCAACATTCCCTCTGCACTATTTCCCAGTTACCAAAAATACAGTCCCAATAGACAGACTCTGGGGGTGATGCTGGGCTTGCCCAAACTGGACAAGTTTCTCTAATCCTTATTTCTCATTCAAGAAATCCAAAGGATTCCAAAGGCCATATAGGACTGTCTCCTGAGGCACTTGTCAATATGGGACAGCTGTGTCCAGAAAGGATGGTTCTGCTCAGTCTGAGGAATATTCCCTAATTTCCACATCACTCTTAAATCATGTGTCAAGGAACTAGAGTTAGGCAGGACTTGGATGCCATGCAAAGTTTGTTAGGAAACTTCTCCTATTGTTCCGACAAAATCACAGACGGGAATAGGGGCTGGAGCAGAAAGGGACTGGTAATATAGCATTTTGTAGGTTGTAGCAGATAAGACCAGATAATAACCAGAATCCACTCATTATGCCCTCAAGTATCCTCTCACCGCCGGGGTCTTCGGGCTGTGTACAGACTGTTTTGAAGATGGTGTCCTAGTCTGGGGACCCAGCGACTGTAAACTGACACCCATATGAGCCCAAGCAGAACAGAATTAGAGTTGGACGTGCTTTGCAAATAAGGAACAATGAATTTTAATACCAGTAGCACAGGAAAAACTCATTATTAGTTGGAGGCCAGCAATAATTCACTGTGTTCACAATGCTTAGTATGCGAAATGTTCTAAATGGCTCCTCACAGAGCAGGGCAAGGAAGGACCACTGATGCTCAGGATTAATTTATTAACTTACAATTCTAAGAACTGTTTCACTGATGCAATCAAATTACTCCTTACTCAAGAATAACATAATTCTTTGGTCTTTGAAGACCTCTGAAAAACTTCCCTAAGCCAAATGTCTTCTCTGCCTTGTTCCAGAGGGTCTGGAAAACTCCGCTATCTTTGATTAAAAGGGTTGCCCTTAAAATTTATGTGCCAGGGTCTTCTCGGGTGAACACTCACATAGGTTCTATGAGGTGGCCATTTTCTCTGGTGTGGGTATGGGGAGACTTGTGGGTCCCTGACTGGCATGGACTTCCATTTCCAAAGGCCAGGCCAGCTCTCTACACCACATAAACCCTTCTGGCCTTCACACCTTCTCTGTCTGTCCTAGGGGTCCCCTGCCCACACAGGGTGGAGCCTCTGCCTGGAATTCCAGTGATGCTGTTCCTTCCACAAAGCCCCACCAGTCTCCAGCTCATCTTTGGACTTTCAGTGACCATGGTAGCAAGAGCAGTGAGCTTGGTGTTACTGTCCCCAACACGGCAGACTTGTGACGCCATCACTAAATTCAATTAATGTTATTTGCATTAATAAAACCACAGGCATGCAACCCTCAGGGCTGTTTGTTTGAGATTTCAACTTCTACCAAAGAATTCTTCTCTCCCACCCTTTGCATCTCAACTTTGACGCTACTGTTTTTTATTACATAAAAAATGATATCAATTATTTTAGGCTTATCTATACCAGAGGACCCCAATATTAATAAATATTGGGAAGACTAGTGAGGTCTGAATAAATTAGAAGGACTATATTGGAAATGAGAAGCTTTTTTCTTATGAAAGACATTGATTACTGCTGTTTCTCACCGGACAAACATACACACACACACACACACACACACACACACACACACACACTCATAATACACTGACACAATACTCCTACACTCACATATACTCCCAAATACACACACTCTCACACATACACACACACACAATTCCAAACACACACACACACATACACTCCCAAACACACTCTGTGTGTGTGTGTGTATGAGAGAGAGAGGGGGGGGAGGGAGGGAGGCAGGGAGGGAGGGAGGGAGGGAGGGAGGGAGGATCAAGTTAGCATCCCAGTCTATCTGAAAAATCTAAAATATTTTTAAGAGCAAACATCATATAAAAGTTAGAAAATTGTACAACTTATGGGACAAGCTATAAGCCAAGCACACGAGCACCAAGAACCCAAACATGATGCATGAAACTACCTTCAGTTTATACATATGAGTGATACATAAAATGTGAATGAATCTACATTTACACTCATTGCCAAGATTATGCACATACAAAGATATTCTAAAATCTTTAAAATATTCCAACACATGCTTGCTTTTAAGTGGTTTGGGTAAAGGATATTCAACATGCAAATCCATTTCAGTGCAACCCTCGCTAACTAGACTGGAAAATATCCCCAAATATTCATTTCACCTATAAAACAGTCTGAAGTTCATCATCCCTAGCCATGTGGGCATCAGCACACAAATGAGAAAATCATAGTATGTCGGACCCTCTGTCCCCAGTGGATTTGGACCAAGGTCGGTTCTTAGCTCTATCACCTGATTCTTTTGTACCTGGTCCCAGCAGTTCAGCCTTCCTATGACTCTTAGGCAGGCAGGAATGTATGAAAAAGCATACAGTCCAGACTCCTCTGGAAGGGCTGCTAAACCCACTTCCTGTCAACATCCCAAGAGTGGCAACCCTTTTAAAGCACCTCACCCCTCATCAACCCAGGGAGAAATCTTCAGGCCCTCTCCACTAAAGCAAGTGCTTCTCAGGTGCCAACCAGTCTCCCAGCCTTCCCTTCCCCTCCTCCCTTGGATTCATCTCCCAGCAGCAAGGGGGCAGTTTCCACTCTCTTTCATGGTCATCCTTTCCCATTCCTTCTAAAACTGCTTCTAAAATTCTCTTTTCTAAGTCATGATGCAGCTTTCCTTCTGTCCAGCCTTCTTGGGATCTCCTCCGATGGGAAGATGTCACTCAGTAGAACACAGAAACTTTATCTTCCAGAGCAGATGGGTCTGCTAGTCTCTGTCTTCTGCCACTATATAACTAACAACCGAGAATACAGCAGATACTCTCCAAATAATAATAACAGTAATCATCATCATCATTATCATCATCATCATTATCTGGTCTTAGATGAGGGAACCTATAAAGGTCTATACTAGAATATCTATAAATTAGCCTTGAGTGGGATTCTTTTCTACAAGAAAATATGGAAACACTTCAGCCAGCTGTCTACTTCTAGATAGGTTCAGGTGCTCCTGTGAAGACTCCCTGAGATCATAATATACTACTCAGAGGTATGCAGCCAGGGAATGCAGGAGCCACTCTCCTGTTCCCTAAGTGGTCAGCTCTGGCCTACAGACCAAGTTATCTGGAGTCACACCAAGGTGATGTTCTAGGTATGTTCAAAGAATGACAGACACACCTGTGCACAGCTGCTACATGGAGAACAGATGTGTTTGCTTTTTGAAAAGCAGACCTTTCAGGTTAGCAAAAGAAAAACTGGGCACAGAGAAGACTAGGAACAATGGAAAGCAATGACTGGAATCCAATGTGAGGAAAGCACACATATAACTCTCTAGAGTTTTAACTCTCTAGAGTTTTATATGTGTGTGTATTTCATATGTGTGCTCACTATGGGCAGCATCATTCCTAGGCAGGTGGTTCTGCACTAATCAGAAATCTATTTAAGCATGAGCCAATGATTCGGCTAGATAGAGAACAAGCTAGCAAACAACCCCTCTGCTTCCTGCCACACTTCCTTGGCTGCGAAGAGTTCCTTGGGTGAAGGTTAATGCTGCACAGAATAGCATGCATTCCTGCCTTCAGATTCCTGTCCTGACTTCCCTCAAAGAATGACCGTGACCTGGAAGTAGATGAAATAAACCCTTTTCTTCCATATGACTTTGGGTAGATTGCTTTGTATAGCAACAAAAGGAAACTAGAACTCGTAAGCATCCTATCTGTGAGCAGCATCCTACCAAATATTGCCAGGTCCCAGGGGGTTCAATCAAGTCTAAAAAAAAAAAAGAATCTTTTCCAGAATGTCCCACCCTGTCTCAACTGTCGTTGTTGTACTCTGTTTGTGTGCCTGGGTCCTTTCATTTCCCTGGGCTATCTTCATGGCAAGGACTTCAGTTTCTGTGGAGCCTCTAGGGACACTTTTGCACACTGGGGTGAACACTAACAGGGTAACACATGCTCCCTACAACCAAGTCACTCTCTTAGTCTGCTCCTTTGGAGGGCATTTCTGGGCTGTGAGATCCTCGGCCTGGACTGAAATCCAGGCTTCTTTCTGGATCCCTTTCTTGGGAAGTTCTCAGCTGACTGAATAGTGCCTTCTCGTGTCCTTGCTGACTACACCCCTTCACTACACATCAGTTCTATATACAGCTGCTCTTGCTGATGTGATTGACTAAAGAGATTTAGATTCTCAATAATTTCTTCCAGAAAACTCAACCATTTCAAAGTGGCTTCTCCCCAAACCTCTCTCTGCACTGTGTCCTCCATGCTCTGGTAAAAGCAAAGCCCTCCCCTCCTGCCTCAGAGGCTCTCAGTGGACTCAGAGATGCTCCTAAACTCAACTGTCTGAGGCCAGAAAATAAAAGGCTAATTAGAAACAAAATTGAGCTCGCATTTGCAAAAGAGCACATGTAACATCAGAGAAAATTGGTCAAAACTTTAGTCTTTATATTGAGCAAGTAGCAATTTCTTTATCTGCCAGAAACAATTTTTAGATAATTACACACACACACACACACACACACACACACACAAAACTACTAAGTGTGTGTGTGTGTGTGTGTGTGTGTGTGTGTGTGTGTGTGTGTGTGTGTGTGTTTAAACATGATTCATGGAGAAAAACTTACAACAGTGCTGTAGGATCTCTGTTTGCATCTATTTAAGCACATAAATACCTATAGATTTAATGTACATGTGACTGCCCCCTACCTCTAGATGGCATCACCAAATTAACAAAGGAACTTCATCATAGTACTTGGGGATGTCAGTTCCTAGATAGGAATTCAAATGTTCAAAGTCATTCAGCTGTTTATTCATTCAAGGTGACTTAGATGTTCAGTAAATGAGACTGGTTTAAAACTGTTGGTTAAGAGCCGGGCGGTGGTGGCGCACGCCTTTAATCCCAGCACTCGGGAGGCAGAGCCAGGCGGATCTCTGTGAGTTCGAGGCCAGCCTGGGCTACCAAGTGAGTCCCAGGAAAGGCGCAAAGCTACACAGAGAAACCCTGTCTCGAAAAACCAAAAAAAAAAAAAAAAACAAAAAAACAAAAAAAAAAAACAAAAAAAAAAAAACTGTTGGTTAAGTTGTAAAACTACAAATTAATAAATAAAACTCGATCAATTAGCAGCATTGGGTATGATTAAAGTATGGTAGAATTCTACTTTGTTTTATTAGTCAAATAAACTGATGTTATATTTGATAGACATTTAAGATGATAAAAATAGACTTGATTTAAATTAGCAAGTCATTCTGACAACTTATATTTCAAGAATTATTTCTTATAAATTTGCCTAATGTAGCTTTCAGAATCTTCTTGGTAACTTGCAATCTGGATCATTTCTAAGTAAAATGAAGTATTTGGGTCTAAATTTTTGGTTTCTTATTTCCCCAAGGATATTAAATATATCTGTATGTGTTAATAAGCACATTCTTTTAGTACATAATTGCTTTTTTTTTTACTATGAACATGCATGGTTCCAGGGTACAAAAATGGTGTATTTATAAAATTCACTAGCATATGGAATGCTGACATATACTAACATTATTCTTTTCATTTTTTACTATTTAATTTATATATTATATAAATACAAATTATATATAATTTAAATTATAACATATAACATTTAATAACCAGTTATTATTTATGTTTATTATTTAGCTATCATTGTAAAATAAGAATTACTAATGGCTAAATGTCATAACTATTACATACATATGCAGGAATAGTAGATGAAGTGAAACAACTTTGAAAGAAATTCTTCAAGGAGAAAAAAGTGTGTTTTGTTAGCAAAAAGAGACTAATTCTATCTTAAGATAGAATGCTTTAAAGGAAATACCTTGTGAAAGGCAGGAAAGAGGGGCTCTTATCCTGAATCCCTGAAATGGATATGTGAAATTACAAATGATATTTGTGGAAATGATTTTGTCTTGATTTGACAGGATTTATTCACAAATGTATGCTAAGATAAACTATGACATTAGCAGTACACAGACATGAAATCTGTGTGAAGTCCTCACTGCTTTTATTTTTATAAAAAAAAAAAAAACCAAAACCTTTATTGTGTTCATAATAAAGAATTAGACAGAAATGGAGTTGCTTCATCTTTTAAGTAATCATCTATAAAAAGCAGGCATTTTAAAGATTACAGGATTAATTGCATGTTTTTCTTATCCTGGACTATGAAGGGAACCGCATCAGTACTAAGAGCTAAGGGGAGGGGTCTCTTTCACTCATGGTACCTTATTTTCATCCCTCCTCCTTTCTGCCTGTTCCCTGTTTCTCACTTCTCTAGATCCTTCTCCCCCAGGATGCCAAATATCTCCAAATTCCTCTGGTTTTCCATATATATGACTACTAAACTCTCCCCACTGAAGAGTCCACTAAAGATGGAATGCACGACATCCCTGTGCATCCTTTCTCTCCTACAGTGCCAAGATGCAGAAGAGGGCTGGCTCATGCCTTCCTAACCATGCCTTTCCTAGTAGAGTCATGAGACACAGATCCGCAGCCCATCCATTACTTACAGCATCCCTGAAGTGCAAACTACAGACATCTAAGACATACTTAATTTGTAGCATCTTGGACAAAAATCCCACTAATTCCTTTCCACACATCTCAGGGGTCATTCCGCAAGAGCAAGAGTGGGCTACTCGAATTATGTTCTTTGTCAAACTATGATAGCATGTGTAGGAGATGTTGGAAAAATAATTTCCCTCCCTCCATCTTTTTTTCTCTCTACAACATGTGATTTTAAAAAGTAAGTTTCACATACTCAATTATGTGAAAATATTTTAAAAGAAACATTAAAATAAATAAGTTTCATTTTAAATCATATATTATTTTATTTCTAATAAGTAACTTTTGAGATGTGCATATATTTCTGCAAATTTGGTTGTTTTGAATGGAGAACGTCTGGGACCTGTTGAGGAAACACACAGCAGCATTCTGAACTGTTGTTTAGAAAATTAAACTCTGATTCACAGGGGGTCACAGTGAAGTATGATCACCTCCATACATTAGTTAAGATGATACAAAATGACATCCCAGGGCATTCTGTGTACGTGGTACAGAGTGGGAAGGAAGGTTGATAGGGTGGATATAGGTTAAAAGAATATCCCACTTAGCTGGCCATGTTGGTGACGATCTGTATTCTTAGCACATGGAAGGCTAAGGAAAGATAATCATAAGTGTGAAGCAGCCTGGGCTAGATGCTGAGGTTGTCTAAACAAGCAAAGAACATACAAACATATGTACTTATGCGTGTATGTATGTACATATACCCTACTAAACCAAAACAGGAAGAACATACAAACATATATACTTATGTGTGTATGTACGTATGTATGTATACCCTACTGAACCAAAACAGGAAGAGCCTCAGCATCTAGTAGTAGTGCCCTCCTATGTGTCTATGTTCTGCAGCCATACCTCCCAGAGCCCAGGTAGGCATTTTTGCCACACAGAAGCACACTTATCTCTTGTCATTATAGAATCTTTACATCCTCAAACTTGATGACAATCACTATCCTCTTATCTTTTTCATGACACTCTTACACTTCTGGAAATGCTAACAAGATACCATCAGTAATTTTCCTTATGAGACATCCATGTAAAACTATTTGTACATCTGCTTATTACTTATCATTGATTCCCAAACAGGGGGTGATGGTGTTCCCAAGAGACACTTGACACCGCCTGGACATACTCTGACTGTCATGTTGGTGTGGTGGTGGTGTTACTGGCTTTTAGTGGGCAGAGGACAAAGAGGCTACTAGATGTCCTGAGAGGTCAGGGCAGTCACCATGACCAAGAGTTATCCAACCCCAAATGTCACTAGATATGAGGAGCAGCTGGTCTCCACCCCAGAGATGGACAGGTGTAGGGCAGCACTCCTGTACCTGTGCACACTTGTGTTTCTTTCTAGTATGCGGAAGGCCAACGGAAGCGATCTTCATTAAATTCTTACATAGACTTTTCATTTTTCTTTATGTTACATTTTTAGGAATTAAATGGCTAAGACAAACAAACAAATAAAGCCAACTCATTTTAAAATCAGACAGAGATATCAAACTCCTTTCTACTGAGCTCACACCAATTTACATTTCCACCAGTGGGATCTGAGAGTGCTCTTCTTGGCGTCCCTTCCTGAACACTGTTACCTTTTGTAGTCTCTTCGAGAAAGTGATGAACCCTGCACTTTGCTCTGTCTGCTAAGCCCCTAATAATAATAAAACATTTGAGTAGCAGCCTTCTAGTTATTTCCACAGGTGACGCTCTAGCTGTCTTCATCCACACTGATTAAGGACATTTGGGAAGAATGCTTTTAAAGGGCCATGTTGTCAACAACTCCTGCCTGAACTAGGAGCAACAGAGCTCATTGCTCATTGTAATCTACTGATGGTGGAGCCAGCACTGTTTCTTAGGACACACTTACACATGTAATCTGGAGATCAAAGATGGGACTGTTTGACCCTAGGCTTTTGTTTGTTACCTCTTCCCTTAATAAAGGTTTGTTGCACAGGAAGTGTGGTGGTCTGAAAGAAAATGGCGCCCAAAGGGAGTAGCACTATTTGGAGGTGTGGTCTTTTTTGAAGTAGGTGTAGTCTTTATGAAGGAAGTGTGTCACTGTGGAGGCAGGCTTTGAGGTCTCATGTATGCTCAAGCCACATGCAGTGAGACAGACCACTTTCTGTTGCCTGTAAGCCAAAATGTAGGAACTTGGCTATTTCTTCAGCACCATGCTTCCCACCAGGGTGATAATGGACCAAACCTCTGAAAACATAAGCCAGCCCAATTAACTTTTTCTTTCTAAGAGTTACTGTGGCCATGGTGTCTCTTCACAGCAAATGAAACCCTCACTAAGACAGAAAGCTACCTCTTCCTATTTAGAGTTGTCTTGACTCTAATGTGGCTTCTTAGAGACTATCTGTGTGTACTAATGTTTGTATAGAAAGATGTTGATCCAGAGGATCCATGTTGGTCCAGATTGGATCAGAGTGTCTTCTCCTGGAATAACCAACTGCCTTTAACCTAGGAAATAGTATGGCATGGTTGAAACACAGATGGCCAGAGAGGATGAGATGGCATCTGGGTAGTTCAGTGAAGCTATACCTCAAGTGGGAGCCAGGTAAAGACATATTTCAAAGGAAAGATAATGTCCTGGGTTCAGGATGGAAACTCATCCAGCAGGCTGATGAGGACAAAAGAAGTTGACATTCTATTTCCAAGGACAGCTTCCTCCAGGAAGTTTCTGGTGGCATTGTAAGAATAGTTTTCAGTAAACATGAAGGCAGCATCATGTTTCAGAGTTTCAGGAGATTCCTGACTCTCCAGGTCCTGAACTGGAGGTCCCAGAACAATCTTCAGCCAGCAAGTGTTTTTTTTTTTTTTTTTTTTTGTTTCTCGAGACAGGGTTTCTCTGTGAAGCTTTGCGTCTTTCCTGGGACTCACTTGGTAGCCCAGGCTGGCCTCAAACTCACAGAGATCTACCTGGCTCTGCCTCCCGAGTACTGGGATTAAAGGCGTGCTCCACCACCGCCTGGCCAGCAAGTGGTTTAAGGTGGATCCCACACTATGATTCTAATTTCAGCACATTGTGTTCAAACATCAACACTTCAACCTTTACTGTCTCTAAATATTGGGAAAGTTCTTACACACAAGCCTTTGTGGAACTTTTTATCTGTAAAATAGAGATCTTTTGTAGCACAAATCTTAAATGGTCTCATATTAATAAGACCGTTTAGCAATTCATGTTACAATCTTTTCTATTCTATTTTTTTTTTTTTTGAGAAAGAGTTTCTCTGTATAGCCCTGGCTGTCCTGTAGAGAAGGCTGGCCTCAGACTCACGGAGACCCAGCTGCCTCTGCCTCCTGAATGCTGGGATTAAAGGTGAGACCCACCACTGCCCAGAGAGATCTTTTCTTTTTTAAATACTCATTTAAAAGAGTGTGATAAAGAGTTTAAAAAGATGATTTGGGCAAGGTATTCTCTGCACTTAGCCCTCAAAAAAAAATCTATTTAAAATACCTGATATCCTTGCAAAGTGGAAAAGCACCTAAGAAAAAAATGTTCTCTGTCCAGCTAAGTTTAGAAGCCATGCTGAGCTGGAATACCAAACTTTGCCAACTACTGTAATTGGAATTCCAGGTATAGCTCCTTCAGAATGGAAATTCCAACCCATCTCATATTCAAAAAGAAACATTCCCTCTCTCTCTAAATTTATAGGCCCATTTATTTCCCGGGTACCCTTTCAAAATGCTCCACCGGTTCCTTGTGAAGTCTGCGGGAGCTCTACAAACTGTCTTCCATGAATAACAAACAGGATTGGTTCAGCTCTGCCTTTCCCTCCCGCCTGCTGCACGCCGTGGCTTTGCACAAAGAGTGAAGTTCTCAAATATTAATTGATCCCCAATCAGCCTTTGATCCCAAAGGCACGAGTTCTCATTGACGAAAACACGGATCTCCTCGGAGACGCCTCATTCCTATTGATTCTTCAAAGCCTGCATCAAAATCCCAGCAACAAAATCAGAGAAGAGTAATTGGCAAGATCAAAGAGCAAACTGAAGAGGGGGCAGCAAGGAGTAGGCCCTAGTCCTCTTATTTCCATTTCCATCTCAATGTGATAGCAAAGGTTGAAACAAACTGGAAGTGTACCCGACAGCCAGAATAACCAGAGCACTGGCCTCTCCCATAACTGTCGTCACAAGCAAGGATGCACTGATAAACAGAAGCTCCCAGAACTACCCAGGCAACAGTGGCAAACACCACACTTGGCAAGCAGGCTCTGAACTTCAAAAGGGACACAAATGAACCCCCTACATCTAAGAAATCCATCGATTTAGTTATTTGGATTTACTATTTCCCAGTAAATAATTCAAGGGTGGTGAGAGAAATGGGTAATTAAGCATAATAATGTAGGTTCACTATCTCTTCTTTGAAATATTGAGACCAAAGTGTTTTCAGATTGCAAATATTGTCATATTATATAGTATTTGCCTATATATCATCGGGTGCGCCTTGGATGTGAGATTAAAGGGTAAATGTGAAATTCATTCATGTTTCGTACACATCTTATATGCACAGACCTAAGGTAGATTTGTGCAATGCATTCAATGTTCCTGTGCTGTGACTATAACCCACTGCATGAATTCAGGTGCAGTGAGGATGCAAGTCCAACCAACAACTCAAGCATACACATTAAATGAGGCATTTGTAGGGCATGCAAATGACATGTCAGTAAATCTGTTAAGGTATTTGTGGTTTATGATATATAAAAATATACATTAACACCACAAAGTGATTACAGCAATACCCAAGAGTTTTAATTGGTAACATATGCCCATGAAATCAACACAGGGAATACTGAGGTCTGAGGATCATGAGTTCAGGGACAGACTGTTCTACATTGTGAGAACTTGTCACATACAAAAAAAGTGAGGTACCACACAACAGTCGAAGATGCACACTCATAATGTGTTTAAACCAAAGAGACATTTATGAAACATTTATTGACAACATCCTTCTCAGTTTTTCCTACTGGGATTACTGAACCAAATTCAAGATAAGTTTTTAGTGTGCATACCAAATTCAAGAATTATCTGTGTTTGTGAGAAGGAGTCTTAAGTAGACAGCTGCTGATTCCGCACAAGCATCTCCACATTTCAGGCTGATCATGCATCTGCTGTCACTACATTAATATCAATTTTACGAGCAACTGCATCCTTCTATGAGAACAACTACTGTTGGGAAACTGCTGTCGTGTTGGCTCATAAACCCATGTGAGTCCAAACAGGACTCAGTGAAGTCAGTGAGACTCAACAACTCTGCCTCCCCGTGGAAAACATCCTTCAATGTGAAATATTAATGCTCCTTTGAGAATCTAAGTTCAATGTGCATCGAAATTTCAAAACAATTGATTATTGTTTAGCAATCTTGGTAAGAAATCTCACAAAATATTACCTGTAAAGCTTTCTATTTTAAGATCAAACCAAATGTCTTCATCCTTACAATTTTTATTTGTACATTTCCCCCATAAACTCACAGATTACGTGAAGAAATATGAAGAAATAACTACCAAGGAGCTATAATCAAACCCACTTAACAGCTTTTCGTTCACAGGGCCACTGCAACATACATCACCTGCTAACCCTCAGCCACCAGCCTGCTGCTCCATTCTGTGTCTCATAAAGCAACTGGCAAAGCCAATTAAATATGAGTGTGCATACCTTCAGAGGAGGAATCAGAAATGCATCCCTGGTGGCATGGGAAGCTGACTCCACAGCAATGTACACTGTCACAACACCGCCACATATATATGTAGGAACACAGTCACAGAAGGTTCAGTACTGGATCTTTATGTCTGTGCTAAACACACAGCCTGGAACCCAGTGGGAAGCACAGAGGCTTCGTTCAAGGAGCTCCTATGTCAGCCAGAGGTCCTATGTAGGAGAGGAAAACCCAGGATGCAGGCTTAGGATGCCCTGGGTAACCTTGGCCATAGGTCATCTCACCTGGACCCACTGAAGCCCAACATCTGTCCACAGGCAGCTAGTTCTAAGATGAAGGGAGGCAGGATACATCAGAGTGCTCAGCACTGAGTACGTTTGCAGAACTTTTGGGTTATTTTCTGTCCTCCTTTCCATAGTGACTCAGAAGCCGGGAGCATGCATGTTAGCAGATCCTGGGGCACTTTCCAAAGCTGGCGGCTATGGTGTAAGGACTTGGCCAAGTTCCAGTTCAGATAATTATATTCTGTTTCCTGAATTTGCCCAGATGTTTCTACCAGTGACAGCCTTGTTCATTTTAATTTTTTTTAAACCTTTTCGGGGGAAAAAAGTGGGAAGAATCTCTGTGAACTCCCCCCTCCCCCATCTTACTGATACAGAAGAAAAGGCAAATGTGACATGTGACCAAAGTAATGGCAGCTTTGGTCATGAACAAGATGATGGGTGTGTGTGTGTGAACCTTCACACGGGGCCAGCTTCAGAGGACCAGAAAAAGACATCAGAGACAGTAAAGGCCCTGGGGATGAAATGAGGCAACTGTGTCATGATGCCTTTGTGGGATAATGACCGCACAGGTACCCTCTAGAGCTACAGTGGACTGTCTAATGATCTATTCTAATTCAGGCAACTGAAGAAATGCTCTCCCTACAAGTGTGTGCATTTTAATACTGTGGATCTAACCATTCTTTCATGGTTTGGACAGGGGCCATCAGCAGAGACCCAGGAAATGTAGCAACTTGCCAATTTCTTTGCATGCCAGGCATTCTAAAAATAAAGCAGGCTGCCAATACTCAGATGGCCAAAAATGTAAACTCCGAAAGTATCAGTCTTGGGAAAGGATACAGGGGAAATAAAATGTCCACGCACCATTGGTGGGAAGCAAATTGGTTCAGATACTTCTCACAGCAATTTGGAAGCAGCTGATAAATCTAACACCGTGTCTCCCCACATTCCAGCAACTTGGCTTCTTAGACACATACATATATTTTTCTCATGGAGACACACACATGCTGTACCACAACAATAATTTTAATAGACAAAAACAGAGGAGGAGGCACCAAATGTTCAAAATAAGTGCCGGCTGTGATATATTCCTATGACTGAACACTACCGATTGATCTTAAAAACGTAAGTGGAAATGGGGGGAAAAACCCAAACAAGACAACAACCAGAGCTCCAAACCCACAAACTGTACATATACAGATGCAGCCAACTATGGACAGAAACAATCAGGAGCAAACAAGTTTTTACTGAGTACATACCATTGCCCCTCCCTGCCCCCATTTACTAATACCAAGCCTTTAAACTGTACTCATTATTGTAAGTAGTCAAGAGCTGACTCCCTCCATTTAGGGCATCTATGGACTCGATTCTGTGGACAAACTGCCATGGACATCGCGGGACAGAAACACAGAAAAAAAATGAAACAGATGAATAACATTTATTAGAATATATGGAAGGAAAAGCTAATAGTGTCACGAAAACTAATATTATGAATACATAGTTCACACATGTATGTACACACACATGCATACACACATATACTTATGCATTCACACATATACATACACACATATACACACACACACACAGACACGCATATACACATACCCACATGCATACACACATACCCACATGCATACATACATACACATACACACACACACACACACACACACAGAGAGAGAGAGAGAGAGAGAGAGAGAGAGAGAGAGAGAGAGAGAGAGAGAGAGAGAGAGAGGTTATTTGTTGTGTTTCACTGCCCAGCATAGTAGATTTCTTAGTTTAAAAAAAAATCCAGGCCTGGATCTTTATGACAGTGGAAATGCTACCCCTACTTTCCCAAACTGCATCAAATGATTGAAGGGAGTGGGCATTTGACCCATCCTGATAATCCTGTCCAGGTTTTAGTGAAGGCCAAGGACACAAAGGTTCAGGAGTAGTAGACAAGCAGGCACCTCCCAAGGGAAGGTAAGCAGATACAGAACCAGCTTCTCTGCCATGGTGGTACCTGTGGTCTGCCTCCTTGGTCTCAGTTTACCCACTAAGCCACCTACCCAGTGTCATATTAACTTTCTATAAAGGCCCTTTCTTCCCTCCTGCACATTCTTAAAGTACTAATTTATACAGAGAAGGGACAGGCAAACCCGGTGCTGACAGATGGCTAAGGAAGGTATTTTATATTGGGTAGATCCTACGTCTATTGGGTCCATACTGTTTGGAACTGTGTGACAAAAACTTGGGAACAGGCATAGAAACACACTCGATTTGGGAATGGAAAGTGCCAACCTGCCGCATTTAATCCTGTGCTAATACTGAAAATAGAAATCCAAATGTCCCTCACACCTGCTCTGCATTTGCAAAGATATCAAAGGATATACGTTTGCACACAGGCTGTGTGCTGTGGGGCGGCTAGATCTGGAACTCACATCTAGAGCCCATCAGGAAACTGTTGGCAGGACAGCTTCTTTCCGGGTCCCCCCCCCATCTTTCAGTCTGTGGTGTAAATGTGGCCCAGTGATGAACCCCCACATTCAAAAGGAAAGTATACTTACTGCATGGGTGTCCTAAGACCTTAACTTCATCAATAGCAAGGTAGCCGTGGTGTCCAGAGGTTACCACTTCAAAAATCACCTGGAAAATGAGGTGAGATTAATGTCATTAACTCATTTTTATAAGATTTTTAGCAAGTAACTCCTATGAGGAATAAAGGTTCACTCACTCATCCTCCTTTTATTTTTCCCAGCAACTGTAAAGCAGTTAACGGCTAACACTTGTCCACCACTGTTCCAGGCTCTCAACCCCAAGTATGAGTAAGATTGAACCTGGTCTAGTCCAAGGAGGCTTAAGGGCAGAGGTAGGGCCACATAGCACCTGCCTGAGAGGTCATCTGTGCAGTGATGGGAAACCATGGCTGAGGACAGATACAGGGAAGAAAGGGTCAAGGAGTCATTTTAAAGGGTTGAGTAAAGTACCAAGGTCTTTAAAAGAATCAGAAAACGGAAATGATGCAAAGTAAACCATCACTCCAAAATAATAAAGTTCTCCTATCTGTGATACTCATCCCCCCACCCCATCCCCACATACTGTGATCTCTTGTTCGAGGGGCAGGGTTAAGATTGAAGCTTCTTTAGGAAACATTTCTGAAGGCCTCTGCCTAGAATGAGACATTTGGGATCCTAGGTTTTTACATTTAAGAGGAGGAGGGAGGGATGAGGGGGAGGACTCAGGAAGAGGTGGGATGAGGGGGGACGTGAGAGGAGAGATGAAGGGGAAGAGCTTGTTGTTGGAGAAGCTGTACTATTTGAGAATCTATGACAAATCCAGGGAACCATGGCAAAAAAAAAAAAAAAAAAAAAAAAAAAAAAAAAAAAAAAAAACTTGAAATACAAGAACAGGGGAGGAGGAGAAAAGGAAGGAAAAAAGAGAAAGGAGGAAAGAGGGGAGGGAGAGAGGAGGGAAGGGAGAAAGCAAGGCCATTAGTTATACTTGAGGAAAGTGCAGGGTACTTATGATGGCTAATTGTGATGCCAATCTGACTGGACCAATGACTGGAGCATACCTTTACCTTGTGAGGGTTTCTGAGGGTGTTTCTTGAAAGGGATAAGTAATGGGGACATTGATGCTAAATGTGGTGGCACAATCTCACAGCCTGGGGTCCAGATGGAGAAGGGGGGAAGCAGGAAGCCTGAAAGGCAGGCACCCCTTCTCAGCTTCTGGGCCGCCAGAGTGGCAGCTGCTTTGTTCTACTTATCTTCCCCACAGTGGGCTGACAAGTGATGTCAGGAACCACGCTCGCCTTCCTTCTAGGTCTGTGCTGTCTGTGTTCATCATTGTTACCATGTAGGTAACAGTACCCAGCACTGGGTACCCAGGGCAGCAGCCCATCAGGAGTCGGTGTTAAGAGGCTGAAAGAGGAAAGTGAGCTAACACTGTAAAGAGGGTAATAAACATGCACAGGTAGGCATGATCATGACCGGGTCCTACAGGAACAAAGGTCAGTCATGTGCACAGGTAGGCATGATCATGACCGGGTCCTACAAGTGCAAAAGTCAGTCATGGCAGGGTTACAGAAGATTGCTTAGAGGACAGGAAATCCACTTCCCATTCACATGGAGATGGGATTAACTGAACTTTAGATGAAGATGTGGGAATTCAAAGGAGAATGATAAAAGTGTCTTCTGCAGTGTTTAAAAAAAAAGTTTTAAGTCACTGCTGGGTCCCGCAAGAAGTAGAGAATGAAGAAACTGGTGATATCAGCCTTTGGGAGTGAATGGCACATTTGAAAATGATTCATCCTTAGAGAAAACAAGACTGAAGGGGATGGGAGATGGTCAAGACTACCAGTTTGCTTATCCTAAGGAATTACCTGAAAGTATTAACACAACCCAGTAATTGTTCTCTTTTCATTCTAGAGAAATGAAAACTTTCATTCATATAAAAAGCGTGCACACAGTTACCAAAGCTCTATTCATAAAAACCAAAGAATACAGACACCTGAGAAGTCCTTTAGTTAATGAATGATTACACAGACTGGCCCAACATACCACAGACTACTACTCTGCAATGAAAAAGAACTAAATACTGTCATAATCAATAGCATGAATGAATCTTCAGGGAATTGTGCTGGATTAAAAAGTAAAAAGACAGTTCTAAAAGATTACACCCTACCTGATTCCATGAATGAATTATTCTGCATTGTCAAACTTTAGGAATAGAAGCCAGACTAATGGCTGCCAGGAGTAAGGGGCAGGGGAGAAGTGGAAGGAGGGGGTGGATGGTCTTTGAAAAGGGCAACTTAAGCCAACTCTGTCAGTTCCTACTATCACCATCTTCTTGGGTAACTGAATCATAAAGAATTAAGCATGTTGAGTTCCGGGAATCCAATTGATGAGAGCGAGGAGAGATACTGCAGGCGAGGGATGTCGAGATCATGATGGGAGGATGTGCAGAGATGACTGGCCACACTAGTGGAAGCCCATGAACTGTGCACTAGTGGATGTGGAGCCCCCATGGGACTGGACTAGGCCCTCTGGACATGGAAGATGGTAGTTTGGCTCGAACTGTTTGGGGGGCACCCAGGCAGGGGGATCGAGATCTGTCCCTGGTGCATGGGTAGGCTTCTGGGAATCCGGTGCCTGTGGTGTGACACTTTGCACAGCCTTGGTGCAGTGGGAAGGGGTTTGGACCTGCCTAGGCTCAGTGTGTTGGGCTCTGCTGACTCCCCATGGGAGTCCTTGATTTGGGGGATGTGGGGGTGTGGGGTGGCTTGGGAAAGAGGGCTGGGGTTGGGAGGAGGGACTAGGGGGGGTCTGTGGATAGCATGAGGAGTAGAAAATTTCTTAATAAAGAAAAAAAAGAATTAAGCATGTGAGTGCGTGCATGCGTGTGTGCGTGCATGTGTGCGTGTGTGTGTGTGTGTGTATGGATATGTGTATACATGCAGTGATATGCAAGTATTAGAAACTATGTGTAAGTCATAATAAGTACTGAACATTCCATCATGCCAATACCTAGCTGTGATATCTATCATACTGGAATTGGCAAATTATTCCCACTTGGGGAAACTGGGTGCCATGTCAATCTTCATTAGCTTTTACTATTGTGTGCCACACTGATCATAAAGCAGTTTAGTTTAAAAAGTAATTACGTAACTATTTACTAAGAACACATTACATGCACAATGCAAGTACCACTCCGCAAACATATCAGTTTATAGAAAGCACAATCCAAATATATTACATGAATTTTTAAATTAAAAAAAATAATAAAAGGGAAAATTTTTCCAAGAATTTCATATTTCAACAGAATGAGTAGTCTGGATATAACATATTTGTCTGAAGCATGCAGTGAGTCGCAGTAATCTTAATCTCCATCTGTTTCCAAATGTTCCCTCTCTTGTTCCTGCACACTGAGCAAAACCTTGGCTCCTAAGAGTACTTTAGTTTGTGTTTATGCAAAACCAGAAACAG
Source organism: Peromyscus maniculatus bairdii (assembly GCF_049852395.1). Taxonomy (NCBI): domain Eukaryota; kingdom Metazoa; phylum Chordata; class Mammalia; order Rodentia; family Cricetidae; genus Peromyscus; species Peromyscus maniculatus. The sequence goes on from NC_134864.1 coordinate 25,174,051, forward strand.
CAACCCACCGACCCCCAGGTGGAAATACTGAAAGCGGGGGTCCACACTGCAAGCACAACACACCCAGAAACCTAGACTCACAGCTCTGCACCAGAAAGCCCTGATAATAAAACAACACACGTGTGGGAGAGAGGGGCCGCACAGAAGCGCAGAGATGAAATAAAACTCGGTCCTGTTCATAAGTTTAATATGTTGTTTTCCACTGGTGATCCTACAGAAAGGAAAAACTGCCTGGATGCTCCTATGTGGGACCAGGGTAATTTATTTCTTTACATCTAAGTTCTGCAAGAGGACAAATGAGGGGCAAAAAGATGAATGTCAAAAGCAGGTGTAAGAAAATAATTTTTGAGGCCCCCAAAGCAGGTCTGCCTAACAGTCACCAGCTGCAGCTCCAGAGGTGGCAGCAGGCTCTGCAAAGACCTGCCAGGTAGCTCAGTGAAGTGCCCACTGTGCACTCCAGCCAGGGAGGCAGGGAGGCTAATGGCACATCTTCACCTCTCCTTCAGCTCCTCCAAAAGCAATCCTCCAGTCTCACTCCCTGCTTTGTAGCACACCACATGTTGAGGTCTCTCCTCACTCTCTGCCCCCATTCCCAGGGGACTAAACAGATCCTGGTGGGACACTTGGCTTTCCTCTGTCTTGTGACCATGCCCGTCAGTCCCCCTACCTAGCCCACCCTCACTTCTAAGTGTCAGTTCCCAATACCTAGAACTACATTTCTATCTGTACCCCCAGTGGTCACAGCCAGAAGGATCCCAGAAGAATTTCCTACCCAGAAACACACAACCACCACACTTTCTTAAGAAGCAGAGAGGGCAACAGATACCAAGGCACAAAACACCCACCCAACAAGACAAGACCAGATACCAGCACCTAGAATTATAATCTTCCCAAACCCAGGTGTGTAGACACCAGTGTAAAAACACAATTACAGACAGGACAATATGCCTCCACTAGAGCCCAGAACCCTACCATAGCCCTGACCTACATCATAGAGTTCAAGTTAAATATTATGGATGTTTTAAAGATTCTTGATACACAATTCCAGGTTTCTATTTGTAAAGACTATATTTGTTTACATGATCACTGGGAATATATGAGAGAATATCTTATTCATCCATCAACGCATAATGTTTTAATTTTAATATAGTGTTATTACCTGAGCATATTTACACACTGTAGAGGAAGGAAAAGAAACAAACACAAAAGGCACAAAAACATTATCAACAAAATCATAGAAGAAAATATCCCTAACCTGAAGGAAATGCTTATCAAGACATAAGAAGCATACAGAGCACCAAACAGATTCGAACAGAAAAGGAAGTCCTCTTGACACATAATAATCAAAACACTCAACATACAGATAAACACTTGCAGCAAAGTAGCTGGATACAAAATTAACTCTCAGAAATCTGTAGCCCTCCACATATAAATGACAAATGGAATGAGAAGGAAATCAGGGAAACAACACTTTTCACAACAGCCTCAAACAATACAAAATATCTTGGGATAACTGCATCCACGTGAAAGACTTGTATGATAACTTTAAGACATTAAAGGAACTGAAGAAGACCTAGGATGGAAAGATCTCCCATGTTCATGGGTTGGCAGAATTAAATCTAGTAAAATCAGCTATTCTATCAAAAGCAATCTACAGATTCAATGCAATCTCTACCAAAATTCCAACACAATTCTTCACAGACCTTGAAAGGACAATTTTCAGCTTCGTATGGAAACACAAAAAACCCAGGATAGCTAAAACATTCCTGAACCATAAAAGAGCTGCTGGAGGATTCACTGTCTCTGGTTTCAATTTGTACTACAGAGCTACAGTAGTAAAAAACAACATGGTTTTGACACTAAAATGGACACGTTGATCAAAGGACTCAATATGAAGACCCAGGAATAAATCTCTAGAACCTAATTTTTTTTTATAATGAAGCCAGAAATACACAATGGAAAAAAAAAGACAGCATCTTCAACAAATGATGCTGAGCAAACTAGATGTCTGCATATAGAAGAATTCAAATAGATCCACACTTATCACCCTGCACAAAACTCAACTCCAATGGGCCAAAGATCTCCACATAAAACTAAATACACTGAACCTGATAGAAGAAAAAGCAGGCAATAACCTTGAATTCATTTGTACACACACACACACACACACACACACACACACACACACACACACACACAAAGACGTTCTAAACAGAGCACCATTAGCATAGGCAGAAAGATTAACAATTAATGAGTTATGAAACCAAGAAGCTTCTGCCCAGCAAAGGACACTGCCCTTTGGACAAAGCAGCAGCCTACAGAATGAAAAAAGATTTTATACTAACTACATATGCAACAGAGGGCTAATATAAGAACTCAAAAAACTAGATATCATGAAAACAAATAGCCCAATTATAAATGAGGTGCCGGTCTAAACAGAGAATTCTCAAAAGAAGGAACTCAAATGGCTAAGAAACACTTAAATGGTCAACCTCCTTAGTGATCAGGGAGATGCAAATCAAAACTACTTGGAGATTGCATTTTGTGTCTGTCAGAATGGCTAAAATTAATAAAACAAGTCACAGCTCATGTTACTTCACCTTCATGAGCCTTCACCCCTACATGCTAGTATCTTTGGTTATAGGATGTGGAGTAAGAAGAATACTCCTCTATTGCTGGTGGGAGTGCAAACTTGTACAGCCACTGCAGAAATCAGTGTGGCAGATTTTCAGGAAGATGGGAATTGATCTACCTTAACATTCAGCTATACACCACATGTGGGCATATACCCAAAGGACACTTCATCCTACCACAGAGACACTTGCTCAACCATGTTCACTGTTGCACTATTCATAAGTTGAAAACTCCCTAGCTGCCCCTCAACAGAAAATTGGATTAAAAAAAAATGTGGCACATTTACACAATAGAGTATTAATTAGCCATAAAAAAATGAAAATGTGAAATTTGCAGGTAAATGTATAGAAGTAGAAAAAATCATCCTGAGTGAGGTAACAGAGACCCAGAAAGAGAAATATTTGCTTATCTTAGGATATTAGCTGTTAAGACAATGATAACCAACTATTACATATAGAGAAAGGAATAGATAGATCTCCCTAGGAAAGGGAAATAGAATAGATAAGGATGTATGGGAGGGTACTGGAACAGGAGGACCAAGTGAGGAGGAGGAGGCAGAGATAGGAATGGGAGAGGGAATATGGGGAGAAACAGCAAAATTAAGGGCCATTTGAGCAGTAGTATGAAAACCTAATACAGTAGAAACTTCCTAAAATACATACATATATGAAGGTAATCTAAATGAAGTTGTCAAAGAGGAGACAGCGCCCAGCTGGACATCTCTTGCTACCAAATGGAGCTTGCAGTATTACGAATGGGTTGCATCTAATTGACTTGTTGGCCAAAGGGGTCCCACGAAATCCCCCAACAACCCAGGCTGTTGCGAAGACTGTAAGTTGCTTTTCACATACTGACAACAAGGCCCCGTTGCTGATGACAATACCCACACTTTGGACACAGAAAAGTTGATTCGGTGACTACCTGGAGCCTTCACCCCTACATGCTAGTATCTTTGGTACAGGAAATTTCTCTGCATACTACCCAAAGGGAAATGTGAAGAACTATCCAGCCACAACCCCTTGGATCTACAGGGGTGTCCTGCCTGCAAGATTTGCTAGTGCATTGGCGGCACAAAGCTTATGGGAGTAAGCAACCAATGTCTAATTTGACTTAAGGCCTACTCCAGGCATGGAACCTGTATCCAACATTGCTTGGGTAACCATGAATCTGAGATTAGACAGCCCAGGGACCTAGGAAAAAACCAAACTACTGTTCTAAAAACATTATTTTAAATAGCAATAAAATGATTTCTAATGATATTCTGCAATGCTCATAGATTTGTGCCTTGCTTAGCCACCACCAGAGAAGCCTCTTCCTGTAGCAGATGGGAAAAAATACAGAGACCCACAGACAGACATTAGCCAGAGAGTGAGAGACCTTGGGATACCTAGCCCTAAAAGGGATGTGTCTATGAAATCCATCCCTTAGGGCTCGAGGAACCCTGAGGAAGAGGGGGCAGAGAGAGTTTATGAGTTAGAGGGGTTGGAGGACACCAAGAATACAAGGCCCTCTAAATCCACATGATCACAGCTCCTATGAATTCAGAGACTGAGGAAGCATGCACAGGACATGCACATGTCTACACAAGGCCTTTTATGTACATCTTATGGCTTCCAGTTTGGTGGTTTTATAGGATTCTTGAGTATATAAACAAGTGGGTCTCTGATTCTTGTGCCTTCTCTTGGGTTCTTTTCCTTCTGGTTTGTTTTGTCCAATTCCAATGTGTTCATTTTTGTTTTATCTTTTATATTATTCTTTAAATAAATGAATTAATTAATAAACAAACAAATAAATAAGTAAATAAATAAAAGTGGTAACTACTAGACAGCCGAAGGTGCTGGCCACTGACACCATTACCACCAGGCACTTAGGAGCATTACCACTCGGATCATAAAAGATTTTGAGCAGAGTCTACTACCAAACACCTGGAGTGCAAGTTACTTGTGAAGTTGAAGCAGGAAAATCACTTTATCCCAGGAGTGTAAGCTCAGTCTGGACTCAAGCATAGCAAGATCTGCCCTCAAAACAATCACAAAATGGATTTTGAAAGGTTAAAAGAAGGCCAGCTCCCTAGAGCAGGCTGCCTCTGCCGTGAACCAGAGACTTTCAGAACAAAGGCAGAGACTTAGCAGTGAGGTGCTTGAGATAACCATGAGAAACGAGAAGAAATGATCTTTAGCAATATTTGTAAGTGTATGCTCACATATGCAATGTGTGTTTACATATGTATACATACACAATTCATAGTCATTATCTGCACGGAATTTCCTAAGTACACACGTTATGTGTTTAGACAGAAGGGAAGTTACCTGCTACAAATTTAAAGCAATAGGCTCCATGTTTCTCTAACAACTGAAACACATTTTTTAAAAGCTGTTCTACATTGGTATTTCTAATTAGGAGCTTGTGTGTGCTCGTGTGTATGCACACACCTGTGCATATATGTACGTGAGCACAGTGCTCACAAAAGCCAGAAGAGAGCTAGCACTGGAGTCACGGGCAGTTGTGAACTGCTACATGGGTGCTGGGAAACAAGCTCACGTCTCTGCAAGAACACGAGGGTGCACGCTCAATGCTGAGCCATCTTTTCAGCCTGTGAAGCATATTGTTTAAAGAGGTGTTTTCTAGCTCTCTCTTAATACCCGGTTAAGGGCTTTGAAGGTTTGACCTTCATCAATCAAGCTTACATCCAGCACAATGGTTTCAGGACAAACCATGGCTATGAGGAGCTTGGGTTTATCCTAGCAAGCAGCAGGATGGTAAGGATGACACCTTGACTGCGAAGAGCTCCACTATGAGATTTCTAAAAAACAAAATGGTTAAAACATGTCAAGAGGCTCACCTTCAACAGGCTTTTTGGACACGCTTTTTAGAATCCCATAAAAAGGTTCACTGTCATCAATTATTGCCATCTTGGCCAACTTTCCAGTTTGTACTCTTTCTAGTCAGAGTCTTACTAAGGAAGATTCAAGATCTAAAGTGGTATTTTTGTCTCTCTGCCTTTTTTTTAATCAAATAAGGCACCCTTTTTGTTAAAGGGTAAGATTGCTTTGGCTAAGCACTGCGGGTGCAGAACACAGAGGCAGCCGCAGAAATGCCTGCAAACCCCAGTGCCTCGGCCCAGAAAATATCGCCATCAGAGAAAACAATACCATGGAGATACCAGCGATCCCTCTGGAAAAACAAAATGGACCAGTGTGAGGATTTGATCTACAGACTTTACCATCTAGTTTTCCAAAGTCAACCATGGTAAGTACCAACTGGTCTACCACTTGAAGACCAGTACTGACTCAGAAAGGTTGAAGAACTTTTCTAAAGTCACCCAGGGTAGCAGGACTAGAATGCAATCTGAAGCCTATTTCTCCTCCAAGTGTCTGGATTCATATCATGTTACCAAAATATCAGGTATAAACAGAACTGTAACATGTATCACCCATGTATACACATGTACATATAGTACAAGAAACACAAGTATTACAGGCTTTCTTTACTGTAGTGCTCTTGACTATGAGGGATGGGGTGGGTGGACAGTGACATGAACTATGTTAGAGGTGTTCTAAGCCATAGATGAAGATTTTGGTTGACACATGGAGACATGACAGGGGGCTGCTGACAAAGAGGATGTTCTTGGGCTCTGCTTAATTTGTTTATATGCAAATTACCCGAGAGGTAAAGGCCAATTAGGAGCTAGCCCAAGAAATCAGTAAGGGGTCCCAACTAGACCTATGGTTCTGTCCAGCCCCTGTTCCGATGGATGTATGGGAGGTGGAAAGAAGAAGTGAGCCCGGAGTTTCTTAAGCCCTGGTGGGCAGGGTGAATCCATTTACATCCTGTGGTTTCCAGGGACTACTTCCATAGTGCTGGGTTTAGAGTCATGCTCCGCCACACCTGACATAAGAAATAACTGTAACAACATAAAATTTTAAACAAGAATTAGTCAACAACGGCCAGGGGCCAGATCTGACACCCCCCCCCCCCCGCACCTGTTTCTACTTTGTTATCAAACGCAGGATAGTTTTAGAGCTCTCAATGGTGGGAGGAAAAATCGAAATGATTCCGGAATTTGTGTGATGGAGAAAAACAATACAAAATTCCAATTTCCACATCATGAATAAAGTTTTATTGGACTACAGCCATGTTCATGCATTTACATTTTGGCTTTGGCTGTTCCCAGACAACAACCACAGAGCTGACTAGTTGCCACAGAGACCGTCTGGGCTGCAAAGCCTGAGATATTTACTATCTGTTTTCAGAGCCTTTCCCTGCTTGGCTTTCCAACACACTGTCATTACTCCGGTTAACAAGAAAGCACATGTCAAAAGCAATACTCTGTCACAGCTAAATACAATATGCCCGCCACTCCAGTAATGCCAGGCAGGACCCCTGCTGCCCTGGTTTTCAATTCAATTGCATAGGTGTTATTTTAAAAGCCCACCACGGCTTGGAATATCATAACCAAGCTTTTAAGACAGGGAATTGCAACCTGCCAAAACCAAACAATAAACGCTAATTATTTTATAGACCCCCCCCCACGCCATACAAAGTAAAACAAAATCCAATGCACAAGTCAAAATTTTCTCTGTATAAAAAGAACTACTGAGCAAATGTAATACTTAAACATTAATGTCCCACCCTCAGTTCCCATTTCCTACTGCATTCCCTGGTATCAGGTGGCTTTGGATTACACACTGTTGTCTGTGGGCTTCTATATTCATTCTTCTGCAGTAATGAAATACTCTCACAAAAACCAGTTCAGGGGAGTAATGATTTACTTTAGCTACACTTGCAAGCCACAGTCCATGGCTGAGTCAGGCCAGGAACTTGAAGCAGACATGTCTTATGGTCACTATTGCTATGATGAAGCTCTGTGACCAAAAGCAAGTTGGGGAGGAAAGGGTTTATTCTGCTTACATTTCCTGAATCACAGTCCACTGGGGAAACCAAGGCAGGAATTCAAACCAGGCAAGAATTCTGGAGGCAGGAGCTGAGGCAAAGGCCATGAAGGGGTGCTGCTTACTGGTTTGTTGCACATGCTTTCTTATAGAACCCAGGATCACCAGACCAGGGATAGCACCACCCACAATGGGATGGGCCCTCCCCCATTAATATCTAATTGAGAAAATGCCCTACAGATTTGTCTACACCCTGATTTAAGAGAGGCATTTTCTTAATTGAGGTTACCTCCTCTAAGATGACTTCAGTTTGTGTCAAGTTGACAAAACTATCCAGCTCAAGAAGGCACTGAGGAACACTGCTGGCTGGCTCCTTCCCTTGGGCTCAAGCTTACCTAGCTTTCTGTACTTGGAAAGTATAGAAAACACAGGACTACTTGGGTAGGGATGGAACCAACAACTGTGCTGGACCCTCCTACATCAATTAACAATCAAGATAAACCCCCACAGACCAATGTGATCAACAATATTTCTCCTTAATAGAGGCTTCCCTCTCAGATGACTCTGGGCTGTGCCAAGTTGACAATTAAAAGCTAACTAAGATACTTGACTTTTAACAAAAACATACATTTCATGTGTAAGTAGATATCTTAATTTGGGTCTCGGTGGCTGTGATAAAACACCATGACCAAATGCAATTTGGGAAAGGGTTTATTTGGCTTCCACATCCCAATCATATTGTATCACTCAAGGATGCCAAAGCAGAAACTTAAGGCAGGAACCTAGAGGCAGGAACTAAAGCAGAGACCACGAAAGCATGCTGCTCACAGGCTCACTTTCCATGGCTTGCTCAGCTTTCTTTCTTAAACAATCTAGGACAACCTGCCCAGGGTTAGCAAATTCCACAGATGTCTAGGTAATTCCCATATCAATCATTCAACAAGAAAATGCATATAGACAGTCCACAGGAAAATCTGATACATGTGATTCCTCAATAGAGGGGTCCTCATCCAAGATGACTCTAGTTTGTGTCAAGTACAAACTCACCAACAGTGATTGTTGTATGTGTATGTATCTGTTTGTGTGTATACGCCTGTGTGCACATAAATTTGGAGGCTGGAGGTCAATGCCAAGTATATCCCTCAACTGATCTCCACTTTATTTTCTGAGACAAGGTTTCTAACAGAACCTGCAGCCCAGGAATTTGGCTAGACTGGCTGGACAGCAAGCCCCAGGATTCTGCCATCTCTATCTCCCCAGGAGTAGGATTATAAGAGCCCACCACTGCACTTGGCTTTTTACTTGGATGCTGGGGATCTGAATTTGTGGCAAGCAAGTTATAGCCAGATGTCTTTCCAGTCTTCCCCCACCCACCAAATAGAATGTTCACCTAGCCCCATCTACACTGTGATTATATGAAAAAATTAGAGTCATCTTTATTGCAGAATATTTTTATTGCAATATTTACTTTTATGTCCTCGTTGTTTCTTGGAACTAGCTTAATGTAAAATAGAATCCATCTTTATTACTTAGCAACTCTTTGTGCTGTAAATTTGCAACCTCCCTAAAATTTCTATGTAGGCCTCAGATCAATCCTTACAACACTTTGATGGTCATTTATGGACATGCAGAGAGTAGCAAAGATCTGAACTGCCTCATACACAGGGTCCTAGCTGAGGCCAAGCAAGGCAATGCTGTCTCTTGTGAGCTTTCACACAGTTAAAAAAAAAAAGTATCCTAGCCGGGCGGTGGTGGCGCACGCCTTTAATCCCAGCACTTGGAAGGCAGAGCCAGGCGGATCTCTGTGAGTTCGAGGCCAGCCTGGGCTACCAAGTGAGCTCCAGGAAAGGCGCAAAGCTACTCAGAGAAACCCTGTCTCGAAAAACCGAAAAAAAAAAAAAAAAAAAAAAGTATCCTCATGAGGGCCTTCGCCTCTCACAGTTGGGATATTTGTATTAGTGATTTGCATTGTAAAACGGCTCCAAACATAGTGTTGAAATGCTGTTGTAACCTGATCTTAAGTGGAAGAGGCTGTGATGGGTCCCATAGGGAAAACATTTGTGCTAAATAAGGTTTAGTCAGGTAAGAGGAGTAGTGTTGTTATAGGTTCGGTGTTAACAACATAATTATCATAAGCAATTGATGAATTAACATAAGCAAGGTCATGAATTGATGGCAGACCAAACACACCATGACTAGAGGCTCCTGGGAACCACAGAAGCCATGGTACAGAGCAGGAAGCTCCCATATCCCGTGGTTCTATATCCACAAGTTCAATTGAAGATGAAAAATGTTTTAAGACAAAAATTTAGGTTTGTATGAGACACACACTGACTTCTGATCCTCTCTTCATCCCACATGAGCTTGGGCACCTTCAGGGAGGTATGGCCCTCCGCTGCTTTCATTCCCCACATAATAGTAGAACACCTATTTATGTAGCCTGGCACTATGATAGTAATGATTATAAGTAATCCGGACAGGATTTAAAGATTAAGACCACAGGAGGATATGCTTGGGTTATATGCAAATACGCTATCATTTTAAAGAAAGAACTTGAGATTTCACAGATTTGAGTACATGCAAAAGGGAGTTGGTCATTGTTCCAGACCCAATCCCTCCAGGGAGATGACTGCATGCACTAAGTCAGTGTTCTACGACTACACAGATTGAGACTGAGAATTCCCTGTACTAGTGTTTGGGTTATTTTAGATTCCTGTGTCTCTTATCAGACTCTTCCTGGTGGCTCAGATATCTACAACTGGAGGAGAGACTCAACATTTACTCATTATCTCCACTAATGTCCCAGGGGATGGATACTGCTTGCTCACAGTCCTTGGAGACTTTGGGGACATCACTTGCTGCCAGATAGGCTGAGCCACTGGGTGTGCCCTCCTTAGCTCCCCAAATGCCCTTCTGACATTAGCTTGTCTGCATGGCGGATAATGTCAGTTCCTCTTCTAGGTGATGCCTGCCAAAGAAGGAGGAAGCTACTGAACACCGCAACATTCTCAGCCTCCCTGCTTCAGGAAGGAACAAAATCAGCCCTCCTACTGCCATTGGCCCGTGTGTGTGAGCAAAGAGAAGGGTTTGCTCACCAACACCAAGGGAAATGTTCATGTGCAAATCACCTGTCAGCGCCCTAGACACCCAGTTAAAGAGTGTGTGCCTGTCTTCACTTCCTTGCTGGTTTTACCTTAAATAAAACCCAAAGGTGGGTCCTACGCATTTTCTATAGGTTTTATTCTGCTTTGCCAAATGAATTCAGTAAAGAAATGTAAGGGCTGGGGGGGATGGCTCAGCAGTTGAGAGTGGTTACTGTGCTTGCAGAGGACCCCAATTCAGTTCCTAGGCCCTATCAGGAAGCAGATAAATGCCTGTAACTCCAGCTCGAAGCATCTGTCATGTCTGACCCCCATGGTCACCACCACTTATGTGCACACACACACACACACACATACACACACTTAAAAATAAACCTCTAAAATATAGAGAAGTAGAAACATAAACAGTAAAACATTTCTGTAACATAACAAAACCAAAGAAAATTTTATCACATTAGGAAACAGGAGCAGGCTGCTATAACTCAACCACAGAGGGCTTACTTAGCCCCCCACAAACACCTCGGTTCCATCTTCATTGGAGAAAAGGGGTGAGGGTAATTCTTTATCTGGGCAGGGTGGCACACTCCCGTAATCCCAGCACTCAAGAGACTAAGGCGACCTGAGCGATATTATAATACCCAGTTTCGAGCCAGAACAGTAACAAAATACAAAAAGGAAGACAACCGAGTAGTATAATTCGCTGTTCATTTTTATTGGTGTCCCATCGGAAAATATGATAATGTTTTTGTTACCCAAAGACACTCATGGCACAGCAACAGTTCAATGGAATTCATTATTGGTGCTTTAGAATGCTCTTTATTCCTTTAATTTATTGATTGTCATGCTGGCGTAAGGCAATCAGGGTCTCACTCACACCAGGCAAGGGCTATATGACTAAGCTGTACGTCCAGCATCCACGTGTATTCCTGAGTGTGTGTGGTGTGTAGTGTGTGTGGGGGGTGGTAGTGGTGGTGTGTGTGTGTCATGTGAGTGCATGATATCTTTCCCTTTAGAGGAATACGATATGATCACAGTCCATCTCCTTCTTATATACAGCAGGATACAAGAAAATTAAAGTAGAAAACAAAACAAAACCAGGAAATTACAAGAGGCAGTTCTGATAAGCAAGCAGCAGCAGCCACCCGAGGTGTGGGAGTGCCCACAACAGCGGAGGTGCCTATCTTTGATGTCAAATACAAGTTGAGAATGAGATTTAGAGACCTGGCAAGTTTTTCAAAATGAAGAGACACGGTGTGAAGATTAAAAGACCATCACACAAATTACAAAACCTCTGGAATGCAGGTCCAAGTCAATAATAAAGTGAGAGCCTCCTGGGTCCCCACTAGGTTCTTAAACCAGACGGTTCAGCTTGTAGAAGAGCAGAATGCGGAGTATGGGCCAGATGCTCATGTCCATGCCGGAGGGACATTATACCGCACTGTCCCATCCAATTCCCCAGGGTGTCCCAAAGGCAGGAAGCGATTTAATTGTCCTGCGCTTAGAGTAAAAGACCACAGCCGTGGAATTTAGTGAGTGGCGGGATGTGCTGTTTTTCAGATGCACGTCAGTTCCACATTTCCCAAGCATGCTTCAGGGAGCAACAGACTCATGAGATGCTCGGCAAAAGCCAAACCTGATGCCAGACTCCAGCTGGGCCCACACCTGCCCTGTCCCCTCCTGGAGACTCAGAAACACACTTGGATCCCCAGACAGCCTACCGAACAAGGCTCAGTTCACCTTGACTAAATCTCACTGACCAGCTACTGCCTTCTGCAGCTGCTGGATGAGCAGGACGTAGTTCTGGAAACCCCTTCTCTAGGTAGCCACTGTGTACAGGCTTCTGGGAACTTACAAACTTGGGAGAAAATGAATGGGCTGACGGCAAAGGCAGTATAGAAACACTGGCAGCTGAGCAGGGAACAATTGTCGACGCTAAATGTGAAATGGCAGGTAAGATCAAACCATCCCTATTCCCCCAACTCCTCATTTACCAGCAAAGCTGTCAGCTGGCAAAGGGTAAATCTTGGTTTACGCCTCCCCCGTGTACAGACTCCTTTGTGTCTTTCCAACACAAAGAATTTGAAGTAGAGCTGGGATGCATCCGCTCCTAATCTTCTCCCAGGGCCCTCAGCACACCTAAGGAACCCGATTTCATTGGGGGAGTGTCGTGAATCATCACCCTCCTATTTGATGGCTCCATCCCCATTTTTTTTTCCTGTTTACAGATGGATCTCCAGATCCTTTTATGGAGCAGCCTGGGGGAGGGATTCCCAGGCTACCTGTGGGGTTTCCTCTTTACAAAGCTTACATGAAACATCCTGCCTTCCTGGCCTCGGCCTGAAATCACAATCACCTTCTTCAGAAGCAAGTCAGATTCCAGAGGCTCTGGGGGTGTGAGCATGATTAGAAAGAACGCAGAGAAATCGATTGGCACTCTTTGGCTGCAGGGGCATCTGAAACGTGGGCCAGGGTGGGGGGAGAAGGAGGGGAGGAAGGAGGGGAGGCAGAATCAAAAGGGGGAACTGTTTCTTTTTATGATGACAATGAAGCCAAGGAGGCAGATGTGAAAGAAGAGTATCCTTCAAATTGCAGGAAGTCAATGTCTAAACCCAGGGAAGCAGGTGCCCTCAGGCAGGGAGGAGCCTGTACTTCACCACAGGCCCAGCAGGGCAGCTCTGAGGAGCAACAATTAGGCCACACGTTAATTACGGAATTAAATATGTGTTAATCACCAAATACTTGACAATTTGTGTTTTAAGGAGCCATAATTAACCTGCAATTAGCCGTATTCCTCGCAGGTTACCATTGTGAGTGTACCTGCACAGTACTCTCCCATAAATAGTAAGTGCCACACAAAAGAACTGCTGCAGAGAAAGGTATAACCCTGAGAAAACATGTTTCAAAACTCCGTAACTGTCCAATAAAGGCCATATTAGACGGCAATATCCAAGTCTGCCTTCCCAAAGTGTGTTTGTCTTTAATCACGCATCATGATATTAAATAGGAAGTCCTTTTGAACAGTTCTTTTATCCATCTAAACTCATATTTACTATGGCCTGGGGGTGTAGCCTGTTGGGAAAGTGCATGGCTAGCCTGCACCAGATCCTGGGTACACTCCACAACACCACAATACAAACATATAAAACACGAATCCTCATTTGACTGGGATCAGAACTGTCCAAGAAATTATCAGTGAATGTATCTTCACACTATTTCACAAGTACACAAGTCTTATGTTACTTTGGGTGTTCTGAATAACCACTGCGGTTCCTGTTAGAATGCAGAAGTGTATTGAGGGAGAGCTGACCTGCCTTCTTGGCAGAGGCGTTCAAGAGCACTGTCTCCTTTAAATGCTCAGGTCCTCAGCTTTCGGGCTCAGAGGTAACAGCTGAGAATGCATCACGTGGATGTCATTTCTCATGCACTGGGTGCCCCCAAGAAAATATAATGTGTATGCACAATACCACAGCTTCAACAATATTTTGAAATTAGAATTATTAATCATCATAAATCAGGTTCATATCTTCTGCCCAGTATAGAGCTCTATGAAGAGAAAACTACATGGGATTTTTCATGCAATGCTGATGACTCCCCCCCCCCACACACACACTATTCATATTTGTAAGAGCATCAGAAGACAATACATCTCTCCTATTCCTGCTGTTCTACAGCTCACAGAAGCCCCACCTCTTGTCTGCACTGGCTGCCGTTGACCTGTCTCTTATCTATCTGACCACCACTTCGGAGGACACCTTGGGTGAGGAAATAGGAAGGAGGTTATGCCCAGCGGTGGTTTCCCTTTGTTTCATCTCGGTTATACATCCATCTCTCTTCTTGCAAGTGGACCAGATAATTCAAGTCTCTATGGTGGCTTTAAGGCTGATGGTTCCGTGTCTAGTTATATTGTGTGCAGAGTTCTCCTGTATCATTTGGGATGTGCTATTGATTCAACAGTGTATGTTGACATTAGGGCACTGGCTTTGGATGTTTACTGTCCCTCAGCAGAAAAGGGGAAACTGTGAGGGAATGTTAGCTCCACATGCCTTTGAGAGGCCAAATGTTAATGTATTAAAGAATTGCTAGAAATCCTTTTAAAAGCTTAAAGGATGACACGATGCTTAATGAAGCAGTCAATGTAACGGTGAAACACTAATGTCCAAAGTGCTAGTATCAGAAGGTCAGGCCTTTGTGAAGGGATCAGGTTGTGAGGATGGTGTCCCCATGATGGAATTAGTGCCCTGAGGAGAAGAGGCATCTGACCTCGGATTCCCGGACTTGCAAAAGTCAGTGTCTGAGTTTAGGCCACCCCATTGATGGTCATGTGTTATTGCGGCTCAGTAGAATGAAACAGTAGCAAAGCAATGGCTTGTACAAACCCTAAAGCTATGCACCCTTTAATAATGTAAGTGATAGAGGGAGAATGGAGGGCTTTGGAGTTTGGATTGGGTCCATAATTGGGAAGGCAAAGTATTTTACCAGTAGTTGCTCAAGAAAATAACAATGCATTGAAAATGACAATAGCCTGATAAATAGAACCATCCTATTGCAATGTGGCTGAGTAATCCCTTTGATAAGCCTGGTATCCTAAGATTGGGCATAAACTAAGCCATTTATTGAATATGCATAGCTCTTTATCAAGGTATAAAAAAGATAAAACAGAAATTCTAACCTTGATTGTAGTCAACATCATACCAAACCATGATGAAAGGTCCTATGAGAACCTACTCTATGATTTAGGAGGGGAGAGATCAGGCCAAAGTAAAAGAGATGGGTAGGATACATGCTGACTGGTGTAGTGTGTCCCACTGGCCAGAGATGAGCCTGAGTGGACTCCAAAGGAAGGAGGAAGCAAGCCCAGGAAAGCCTTTCCTGCTCTGAGAAGGACCCACCACCACACAATACCCAGAGACATTAGTCATCCAACATGGGAACATCCTGCACCCTTGCCCAGCCAACCCACTGCCTCTACTTGTTGTTTAAACTCAGAGGGGAGGAAACCCTGCCACAAAGGTCACATTTTTACATTATATCACTAACTGGCCACTAGTCCATTTATATTAAAACAAGGTATTTATTAAATAGGATTATTTTCCTTCTTGAGGGAAAAACTAGTTTTTTAGAAGTAAAAATAATGCAAATGGAGAAAATTTATAATATAATAATACAAAAAGGAGAAAAATCACTTTGTTATCTCATTAGCTAGGGAGATGTCACATTTTATGCACTTGTTTTATAATGTATTTGGTCTTTATTAGATACTTTTAATATAAGAATAAAATTAAATACACTACTTTATACCTATTTTATTAATTGGCCAGCAGAAGTTTAAATACATCACTTAATAATCTTCTTTAACTTTTTTCTTTTAGAAAATTTTATGTATAAGAGCTATTTGTCTGAATGCATGTATGCATGCCCCAAGAGTGCCTGGTCCTCATGGAGGTTAGAAGAGTGTGTCAGATCCCCTGGGACTGGGTAAAGGATGCCTGGTATGGACAGCACAGGCTCAGTCTTCTGCCAGACCAGCTCTCCTCTGCTGAGCCAGATGCTCCAGACCACAACATTATTTTCATTGGTTCCTAAACAAACTTTTGTGTTGAGGCAGTACAAATTAACACACCTACTATTGCTGGAAACAACACTGCTTCTGATTTTGCAGTTTTATAAAGGAGCTACTGTATATATTCTTGTTCTTATGGTTGATTATTTGTAACCACTCTCTGT
Source organism: Peromyscus maniculatus bairdii (assembly GCF_049852395.1). Taxonomy (NCBI): domain Eukaryota; kingdom Metazoa; phylum Chordata; class Mammalia; order Rodentia; family Cricetidae; genus Peromyscus; species Peromyscus maniculatus. The sequence continues at coordinate 25,190,402 of NC_134864.1, forward strand.
TGTGTCTTTAGGGTAAATTTCTAATAGTAGCTAAATTTAGGTGCAATAAATTTAAAATGTACGGCCCAAAGTATAATCTAAAAAGAGGTTAAACATGCACCTGTGGGATAACAGTGCCTTCTCCACTTTTTAATTTCCACTCAACAAACATTTATCATTCATTAAATGTCAGGTATTATTTCAGGCACTTGGGTACAAAGAGGAGTTGAGCAAGGAATTTATAACCAGCCCATTTATTACCATTGTCAGCTGTGGGTAGAGAAGCTGGGCTTGAAGGATCTTGACTGTCAAAAACAAAAACCTTCATGCTTGTGGTGGTTTGAATGATAACGGCCCCAAGAGGTTCATATGTTTGAACACTTAACCCTCATCTGTAGAACTGTTTGGTAAGGATAAAGAGGTGTGGTCTTATTGGAGGAGGTGTGGCCTTATTGGGGGAGATGTGTCACTGAGGGCAGGCTTTGAGATTTCAAAACAATCATGCCATCCCCAGTGTCTTGCTTTCTGACTCCTGGTTCTGTCTCAAGATGTAAGCTCTTAGCTACTGCCCCAGTACCATGCCTGCCTGCCTGCCACGATCCTTCCTGCCATGGCAGTCATGGACTCACCCTGTGAAATTATAAGCCCCACATAAACTCTTTCTTCAATAGGTTGCTTTCATCATGTCATCTATGACAACCACAGAAAAGTAACTAAGACAGTAAGTTACTGCTTTTTTCTTAAAACAATATAAGCCTGGATAAACGGATTCGAATTATGTTTTTTTTGTTTGTTGTTGTTCATATAACCATAAGACTTAAAAGATAGCCTGGGTCAAACTTACTATGGTATTAAAAAACAAAACAACTTCCTACACATTCTTTGATGATACTAATATAAACATAACTTACAATCATAGAAATGAGAAGATGATTTAAGACATGAAATGGCAAGACAATGCATACCTGGTAATAGTTGGGCCAGAAGGTGCTGATGGCCAGTTCCGCCCTGTGCCATGTGCGGGTGGGGTCTCCAGACATATTCCAGATAGGGTTCCCCAATGGCCCACTATTCACCTTCACATAGACACTGAGTGACCCAGGAGCAGAGTTACTCTTGCTGGATACAAAGTAGTGAAAATCGATGCAGTGGGTGTCATTTTCCTTAAGCTGAGGCAAGAGTAGGTGAGCCCTCTGGCCCTCAGGTTTCCCAGAAGCATTCACCAGCATGAAGGAGCCTGTGGAAACAAAATCAGCGTGTCACAAACCAAAAGTCTCTGGAAATCCACTAGCATTTACATAAATTGGCAATGTAATTATACATATTTCACTTCAGTTTAAAATAGAGAGAAGGTGTGCCTTTCTGTATAGCACAGGTTAGCCTTAAACCCATGAACCTCCTGCCTCAGTCTTGTGAGTGTGGGGACTATAGGTATATGCCACTTTAACTGGTGTGCTTAAAACTCCAATTCCTTTCATACCTATTTGGTTTGTTATCTTCTGCTTCTACCAACCCTTAACACGTTAACAAAGTCAACAAAGAAAACTACCCTGGAGATTACTTCAATGAGCCTGCTAGATAACAAGCATATTATAGACCATTCATAGACCTGCTGGGGTCAATCTGGTAGCCACTGGCCACTTGCAGTTATTTACCTTCAATTCAATTAAAAGCTCTCACTATTCTCATTCAGCTCCTCAGTCCCAGCAGCCACATCCCAAGCGTCCTATGGCTACATATAACTACTTGCCACTCCACTGGGTGATTTAGACACAACACCATCTCATTTTCTTCAGAAGTTGCACAGGGCAGTCCTAACCTATTTGTACCACTATTTGTCAACCATGGTCACTTTAACACAGCAGACCAATCCATAAACAAACATACAGGACACCAGAAAAGATGTCTACATGCTGTGATTCCTAGAACCAAACAAGACGACTCACTTTAACAGAACATTGAAAGGGCCAAGTGATACAGCATCACATCACAGTGCGTGTGTTCACCATTGTTAGTGTCTTAGACCTCCATAGGGTGTCAACTAGCTTTAATCCTAGTGTAAGATGGATTAAGGTCTCAGTTCTGGCAGCATTTTATTCACATGCTAGGATGAGTGAAAGGCAAAATCAGAAGTGTGAGTCTCCAAATTTGCAATCCACCACTCCAATAACCCATAGGCCACCCGACCAAAAAAACCCACCAAAAACCTGGAAGGGGGTAACAGCAGCTATTTTAAATGAGAGTAAATTTCAAGGGATGGAGCTCACATCTATCAGAGAAGGGCTATGTTTGGAATACATTTTAAACTATGGAGGAACCTCAAGTATGATTTAGGAAAGACTAGAAAGTAAGAAAAGGTGGCACATGCCTCTGGTCCCAGCTACTCGGGAAGCCTCAGGCAGTAGAATTGCTTGAGACTAAATAAGACCTTGAAACAAGCCAGAGCAACGTAGCAAGCTGGTATTGTTGTAGATTATTATTTTGAGGTGTGTCACTTTTGCTTATGTTGCATTTCTTTAACTCTGTGAGGCTGTGTTACTGTGCCTGTCTAAAACACCTGATAGTCTAATAAAGAACCGGCCAATAGCAAGGCAGGAGAAAGGATAGGTGGGGCTGGCGGGCAGAGAGAATATACAGTAGGAGAAATCTGGGAGGAGATCTAGAAGGAACCAGACAAGGAGGAGGACTCCAGGGGCCAGCCACCCAGCTATACAAAACCAGCAAGTCACAGATTAAGAGTAAGATTTATGGAAGTAAGAGAATGGGAAAAGCCCAGAGGCAGAAGGTAGACAGGGATAATTTAAGATAAGGAAAGCTGGCTAGAAACTAAGCCACACAAAGGCTGGGCATTCATAAGTAAGAAAAAGCCTCTGTGTCTTTATTTTGTAGCAGCACCCCCCCCAAAAGGAGTAAAAAACCCCAACAGCATGGTATCTCTAAAGAGAAAGCAAAGGAAAAGAAAATGAACACTGTGTGTATGTGTGTGTGACAATAATTAAGGAAGAAACATTAATAAATTTGAGAGGGAGCAGGTGGGATATGAGAGGAGATGGAGGAAGGAAAGAGGGACAGAGGTGTTATAAATAATGTGCTCATGTATGAAACTCTTAAACAAATTTTTTAAACCTATCACTATAAAAGCAGCATGGAGAAACTTGATGTTGTCTAGCTCCCTTGTGCTTATGGCGAGAATGACTGCCCCCCACCAGGTAATACACGCTGTGTCACCGTACATAGTACCTGCCTGCTTGTCATTCTGTAGCTGTCTGGATCATCAGGCTACCCACAGAAATCACCACAGTGCTTGTATATCGGGTTGGGAAATATCCAAGATTCCAAGTATCCGTACTCACTGTGGCTGTTGGAACATATCTCTGTCATGAGCAGGGCATTACTGTACTTAAGTGATTCTAACGTTCATAGTCCTTTCTCCTCTTTATCCCTGTTTCAGTCAGAATATGGCCTGCTTCTGAAAAACGGATTTGAATAGTGACACCCTAATATACCACACACAACACCTCCAGTTCCTGTCTTTTTTTCTTTTCTTTGAGGACGTCAATACTCTGATGTGAGTAGGAGCAAATTTCTCAACTGGATGCAAAGCTGAAGCAATGTGTGGTATCATCAAATCTAACAGTCCTGCAGAAAGGCCACATCTCTGTAGGAGGAATAGGGCCAAACTTCACGGTGTCGGGAGACATCCCTGCTACTTGGTTAATCTGTCCTGGAAACTTTTAAGAACAGAGTAAGGGACTGAGCAGTTTCCTGCTCCCTTCCTGTATGACTACAGAGGAAGGCAAACCAACCCTTTGTCATATCTCTGGTCGGCAGGAAGAATTCACCATTTGAAGAGACAAGTTCATGGTCCTTCAACAACAGAGGGAGTGAGCTGCAGCCCTAGAGTTTACAGTGGAGGGGAGCCTGGATTCTGTACCAGGCAGGCCACTGCATTTATCTGGCTACAAAGCTGCACAGGTTTGGGGTGATGTCTCAGCCCTGTTTCTACACGGAGTTATGCAGAAGCAGCAGCACGTATTTCGAGCATCATGCACGGCATTGGGAAATCATCAGGATGCACAGCCATCCTCTTTACCTTGCCCTGACTCTCAGGGCACACTCATGTTCCCACTCACCCCACAGTCATGGGTAAACTGTTCTTATTCTGTAGAGTCTAGTCACAAAGCAGTCCACTGACATGAACACCCGAAACTTTTGAAAAAGAAAGTCCGGGTAAGAGCATCTTGGGGGGGGCCTCATCTTCTCCCTGCAGCTCCTATAACTCAGGACAGAGCTTGCCACAGAAGTTCAACACCCTGGTAACACAACTGTTGTGGCTTTGTTTCCCTGGCCCCCCTATTCACATGGCTCCACAGAGTATCTGCCGTTCCCTGCCATTCATCTCTGTCTGCTTTTCCTCCTCCTAGGCTTATCCCAACTCACCGAAACTGTAACTTGTAAATCTTCTCTTGTTGCTAGAGAAATACTGATGCTGAGACATTACAACTCAGTTGGTTTTACCCTTATGTTCTGGGGTGGGGGGGAAGGGCATCTTCATGTTCAGAGTGTGGCCATCAGGACTTCCAAGTATGAAAGGTGACCTTTACATCTGCATGTGTGTTTCCTGACAACAACACATCCCAGACAGCCGGTGAGTTTCTAGAAACCAGGGGGAGCATTTGTGTGCTGCAAAGTCTAGCAGCCCAAAGCCTGAGGGAAAGTCATGGCTGTGTACACAGGAATCCCAGGTGGGAGGAAGAGATGCTTTTCAATTGTTTGAATGTATCACCTATCTGCTATCAAAGCAAAGTCAACTCACCAACCAATGTTTAAAGAACTAAAGCAGTCAATTCTAGACTATTATATCTGGTTTTTTCTTTTTTTAAATAACACTATATCCTGAATGTTTAATTTCTACTTCTGCTTCAGTGTTTTGACTCACAGGAGATGTGTTTGCAAAGGGTAATTGGGTCTCCCTCTGTAGTCCCCTCAACTTGCCTTCCCCCACAAAAGGCACTCCAACTGGGCAAATCACAAATAAAGGCAATCATAATTCATATTACCATGGAAATTCTGTTTGTGTTCAGATAACAAAACACCCTTAAGTCATGAGGATATAGCAAAAGATGTGTCACCACAGACAAATTAAGGACACTCAAGGGAGTCAGTTTCGAAAACGGAGCAGTATGTAGTTGCAGACATGGAAGGATTGTAGGAATGAAAGCCCTCTTCTGAGAGCATGCAATGTTCCCATTCTTGAATCTTTGGGTGAATTAAATTTAGCTTAATCATATCCATTGGCAAACGGTCCTGATTAGACTGTCTTCCGTCATTGTTTGTGACAGCGGTAATAACTGCACAGGAGGAGTTGTCCCTCTCTACCCCATCATTAAAATTTGCATTGGTGTGGAGGAAACTCGAGATAGAAAACAAAGCTCAGCAAACTGAAAAGTCTCATCTGCCAGCAGAGAAACCATTCAAGTTACAAAAGAGAGGCTGTTCTCCGTGGCTCATCCCGTGCTACGCAGTGCGTAGGCTGACAAAGAGGCAGCCATTATGAAGCCCACCTTCTGAAGCCTTTTTCCAGCAAAAGCCACAGATCTCGGTCATCCCTTCCCATCAGCCATTGTGCCTTCCTTTTCTCCTCTACAAGCTTGCCTTCAATTTTGTGAATGTAGAATAATGATAATGATAATAATAATAATAATAATAATAATAATAATAATAATAATAAACCTCCAGAACATGTTTAAAGTTCTGTTGTTGTCATGTACTCTGACTCTAGCGTTGGAGCCATCTGGGCTGAATAGACAACCAGTGGTAACAATTGGGTTCACTGCAATAGTGGTTTCCAAACCATCTACAATGGAGCCGTTTCCTTAAAAAACAAAAATTTACAGTGCATCTCAGCACAATTTATGCAAAATGCCATAAACTAAGTTGCTAGAAAAAATGGAATGAAGACATACACAATATAAATGGTTCGTTTTTATTCAATGAAAGGAACACAACAATTCTCCCTCTCTCTCTGAGCCTATGAACATTTTCTCAAAACTTACCATCAGTTTCTGCGCTGGCTGCATGCAGACCAGGGTCTCAGGAGTTGTGGGCCAGCTCTGAGCCACACAGCCCCCCTTGGAAGGATGGGTTAAACATTACAATGCAACAGCAAAGTCATACTGAGCCCAGGAACTGCCTCTGTAGCCCCTCCAGCATATCCTGAGACCCCTGGATGCTCCAGCCCCTTAGAGAAATGACAGATGGTTTTCATAGAGTCTGTGCAAACCCTGTATGTACTTTACATCTGTTCTAGATGACTCTGCAACACCTACTATGACGTAACTGTTCTCTGCTGCAGCCTTGGGAATGAATGATGGCCCCCCAAAAGTCTATACATTCAGTTTAGGTATAAATTCATGACAGTTATTTTCGAATACTTTGACTCTGGAAGTAGAGTGGTCTACAGAGGGCTGATTATACATTTGTGCTCCATAGAAAATGGTTTTAAAAAATGTGGCAAATGTCTTTGGCTTGTGTTCACTCGAAGAGAACAGTTCTAGAAAGCTGACGGTCTCCAACCCAAAAGCTGCTGAGGAATACTGGGAGGCGAGGGGACAAAGGGAAGATGGAGATCAACACTGTGGCTGAGAAGGCCACCGGAGACCGTCTCTCAATACAGAAAAGAACTGGCCTCACTGCCAGAAGAAACCATCCACGCAGCAGAGCCCAACACATAAGATGGCTGTGATTATGAGTATATATGTAGAGGGGGGGGAGGCGGGGAGGGAAATGCCACCCGTATGCCTGAGCCTAATGCTGAACATAGCCAAATCTCACAGCAAAGGCCCAAGACAACAGAGCTGAGTGCATGCCGAGCGGGGGCCTGGGAGTGGTTGTCGGAGACCGGGGAGTTCAGTGTTCTTGGCTTCATCCTCCAGGGGCAATGCTACAAGTATAATAGTTTTCAAATACTCTGACTATGATTTCCAGTTCAAAACGTGATCAACACTGCAATCCAGCATCCACGTGGGATGCTGGGTGCACATGTAGACATGTGGACATACAGACATACAACTTTCACAAAAATTATTGTCACTTAATGCTTGCACTCGCTATTCAACTGGCTTTCAGAGTGCAATCTCAATAAACTCAGGCTGGCTAAATGACTCACAGCCACTGAATGGTTAAAGACAAGACTACAACTCCTCCTGGTTGGCCAGTCCCAAAGACATTAAGGCTGCAAGCTTTCCAAGCTGTTTTGCCTCTTCTCTGAAGTGTCAAAACACCCCCTCAGTCAGTACTGCCAAGACAGCCGTATATGTCTCCTCTGATGAGAGACCCTGCAAACTGTGAAGACGAAAAGCTTCTTGGAAAAAAAAAAATCAGTGATCTGAGGGAGTAAGCTGAGGTAGCAAAGGTCTCAAGGGGCAGAGTCTCCAGGCGAGTGGCCAGCGGCCCTTCCAAGGCACTCCTGGGCGCCCTGGCAGCTGTGGAAAGCAGTATCTTTGCAGCCTGCTTCACACTTGGCACACTGCACACCGCGTGCCCTCGTTAAACTGCTGCGGCCCCCTCTACGCCCTTTGCAAATATTCACCCTCCTGCAAACAAGAAATATTTCTTTTGCAGCCACCAGGAAACAAACAAAACATGAATATAAAATCTCTCCATTCAGCCAAACACCACAAAATTCTTTTATGGACTATTTCTTTTGGCATTCCTAGTATGCTCTTAACAGTTACTGACCCCAAACCACTGGTTAATTGCATGCTTTTGTCTGTGTGTGCTACATCTGCACTACTCTGGTGAAAGTACAGTGAGAGGGAAATGGATGGTGAGCAATGAGCAGCCACGCACCCTGCTGTGGTGTGTACCATCCCTGGGGCTGAAGCTGGCAGGCTTATCCCGAGACGGCCGTTCTTCAGAGTCCTCACAGTGACTATACAGCACTGGGCATTCTGTTCTTTCTGAGGGAATTCTACCTCTATCTAGGTACTAGCTGCAGTTGCTTATGAAAAGTTTTCCAAAGGTATATGTGTTGAGGTCTTGGTCTCCAGGTTGGCATTGGCGGCAGGTGAGGGGGCTGAGGTCACTGGAGGCATGTCCTTGAAGGCAACTGGGGTGCGCAGGTCCCCTTCCCTCTTCCTACCCTTCCTGGCATAAGGAAAGCGTTTTTGTTCATGTTCACTGCACAATACCATTCCTTGCTTGGAAGGATGCAGCCAACTCACTATAGACAGAAATCTCCAAAACCATGAGGCAAAGGAAACCTGTTCTCATAAGTTGATGATTGAAGGGGCTTTGTTACAGTGTGGGAAGCTGACTGACGCAGAACCGTCAAACTAACAAGCTGAGTCCAGGCACCTCAGGGGTGAAGACATTTGCTGTAAAACAATTGTATTGAACACTCCAAAGATATTTAATTTATAAAAAAAAAAAATATTTTCTAGACAGGGTTTCTCTGCATGTGTAACCCTGGCTGTCCTAGAACTCGCTCTGTAGACCAGGCTGGCCTTAAACTTATAGAGATCCTCCTGCCTCTGCCTCCCGAGTGCTGGGATTAAAGGCATGCGCCACCACCGCCTGACAAGATAATTAATTTTCAATTCCATGACTCACAGGACAGCTGGGTAGCTATTTTTGTTATGATTCACAAAAACCCTTAGCTGCACACAATCCTTTGCCTGTCACCAGCCTCCTTCAGCCAGCAGGGTTCTCCTGAGCACCTAGAGTGTGTTAGGCCTTTTGACAAATACAAGCAGTAAGCCGAACCTGTCTGTCCATCAAGAACCTGAGACCTCAGCTGAAAACCGTGCTTTAAAAGTTCCATAGTCACTGCACAAAGTATCTACAGAACCACAGGGGCAGTAAAAAGATCCCCCTACCTTGTCTATATTTACATAGATGGAAGATGAAATTCCTGCAGAAACATATCCTTAGGGCTGTCGCCACTCTTTAAAAGGGATCTGAGAGACAGTTACCATAAGAGATGGCGAGGGCTGGCGGGAAGGGAAGAGCCCTGCAAATCCCACCTAGACAAGCACAGGGGTCGTCTCTTCTGTGAGAAGTGAGGCTTTAATGAGAACTCGATTGGATTTTATTGTGTCACTTAGATAAACTGCTTCAGTGACTTAGCCAGAAAAATACTAGTGTGCGCTTTATAATTTCTAAGCGTGGAAACAAACCCCGAGTAAAACAAACAAAACCTTTACACTATCTAGAAGCTAATGACTGTATCTCAGGCAGGAGCCTCCAGTACAACAATCGAGTGCTGACAGGCAGGCTATTTAGAACGTCTGTAAGAGACTGCTTCATTTCCCATACGTCAAGCACTGTATTGATTGACATCTTTAGAAGTGAGATCCTTTTTGTTCTAAACCCCAGAATGACACAAACCATCACAATATAAGCTTCCACTCATTTCCCCCAAATCAATATTGATTCAGCAATTACCTCTCTCTCTCCTTCTCCCCCTTTGCCATGTGTAGTTCTGATGACCATCTACCAGCTAAACATGCCTTGCCTTCCCAAATAACTACACAACAGGCTCTTTAGAGACAATGCAGAGCAAACTTAAAATTTTCACAAATGCATTATCTTTGACATTTCTAGCTTAACAAACACCTGCTAGCGGTACTTAAAAGGAACTCCCTAAGTAGTTCTCCTAAGAATGCCAAAGATTCTACCCACATCCCAGTGCAAAGCACCTATGTTCCCAAAGAGGAAGACAAAGGACATTTCATTAGCCTGGCTCAGAACAAAGCTAGGGATTTGCAAGCTTGATCAAAGGACATAACGAATATCAGTGTGAGCTGGGTGTGGTGGTAAGTGCCTATGGTACCAACACTCAAGTGGTGGAAGCAGGAGGATCTGGAGTTCAGATCTATCCTCCACTACATCATGAGTTCAAGGCCATCCTCCACTACAACATGAGTTCAAGGCCATTCTCCACTACATTGTGAGTTCAAGGCCATCCTCTACTACACTGTGGGTTCAAGGCGAGCTTAAGTTAGAAGAGACTTTGACTAACTTTTATTCTCTCTAATCCAGTCAAAAACAGAAAAAATAAGTAAATAAAATAAAAACCACTTTACACGACTAGATGAAATCAAACCAGTTTCACGCAAAAACTAGTGACACAACATTTAATGTATGTTATCAAAACATTCTAGAATTTAAGAAATATTTGAGATTAATTAATAAGAGAATCAAGATACTAATAAACATTAGTAAATTATATCAGAAGCAATGGGCATTAACAGAAATACAATTATAGCTAAGAAACCTGGGACAATATTTCCTTTTACCATTATACCAAAATATTTACATTATAGCAAATGCTTAGTATAATTTTAACATGGATACATTTTTTTTTTAATGTAAAGATTTCAATACCCAGGTGTTGGTGAGTTGCTGGCAGGGCTCCTGCAGAGGTTGAGGAGATGAAAACAATTGCTTTCAACATCCCAACAGTAGACACCAGGCAGTCAAGTCCTTTGCCCTTTTGGAGTAGACAATACTTACTAGTCTGTGACAGTGGGAAAGTCCTTCCCAGCTTGAGTTTGTAAAATCAGAAACAGCCAGGGCAAGCCAAGTATTCATCACTGTGCCAGGAGAGACACAGCAAGGAAGCATCCCTCTCCCTCAACAATCTCTGTATTTTGATTTCAATACTCACTACATGATCTAGTACAAATAGAAATATACGATTTGGCCTTGGTCCTATTTTGGGGTGTTTGCTTTAAAATCTAAATGTGCTTGAACTTGGTCTGAGAAGATGAGAAATCGTCCTAGCAAGAGCGAGGCGACCCTAAAGCAGTGGTTCTCAACCTGTGGGTCACGGCCCCTTTGAAGATTGAACAACCCTTTCACAGGGATTGAATATCAGATATCCTGCATATCAGATCTTTATATTACGATTTATAACAGCAGCAAAATTACAGATATGAAGTATTAATGAAAATAGTTTTATGGTTGGGGTCCCCACAACACGAGGAACTGTATTAAAGGGCCGCAGCGTTAGGAAGATTGAGAGCCACTGTCCTAAAGAAACAGGCATGTGCTGTTCCTTTTGGCTATAAATTTCCTGAAACATTGATTCCCTAAGAAATTGGAATTTCCTCAGGAGTTTCTCCCTAGGAGAAGAAAGAGGCTAAAGCTTTGTGCCCAGAGAAGGCATTTGTTTCTGGGAAGAGGTTTCAGACAGTTCTCACAATTCACCAGACCTCTTCAGCAAAGATGGGAGCCAAGATCCAGATGAGTCAGGGATGAGGTGGGATGACGTCTTCCGCCTAGACCAGGACTTCTGAATTAGACTAAATCAGACTCTTTCCTCTCTCTTTAAACCTAAATGGGGCCATAGAGATGGTCCAGTGGTCAAGAGTATCATGACTCTTCCAGAGGACCAGCACAGAAGTCAGGCATCTCAAAACCACCTGTAATTCCAGCTGCAGGGAATTGGATGCTCTCTGGCCTTCCCAGGTACCCACACCCTTGTGTGCATTAACACACAAAGACATAAATAAATAAATATTGTTTAAAATACAAAAAAAAAGATCAACCTAAACCTCACCTCCAAGATGGCTTGGGGGAGGGGTCCCTTTATTTGTTCTTCCCAATGCAGCCACACTGACTAAACCCTCCTTTTTCTGGTTCTCAACTATTAGTTGTTTCTTTAATTAGCCTATGGAGGCCAGGTGGCCAAGCCTAGCGCTTCAAGGCTGCCAGGCCCAGGATCTGACCCTAACAGTGCAGGAACAGATGGGACTATTGCACACCTACTCGGAGGTCATTTCTCGCCCATGAACTTACGGTGTTATTGTAATGATACAGGTTCCTATCATCCGGCTTCATCCAGCCTAGCAAGGTTGGTAATACCAACGAGGCATACTATATTTAGATGTAACTTCAATATTTAAACACTAGTTTTAAATTTAAATAATCATTCTAGATGTAACTTACGAAAAAGTCTCCTACTGTGATTTAAATATTGAACTGTTGCCGAGTCTGTTGAATTTTAAATGCATGTGTTTTATTACAAAAGTAAAATTCCATAATAACCAGCGGTGATGGTGAAAGCTGTTAATTTTATTCACAGAACTAATTATTAAGGACTTTCAAATGGTAAAGAGGTAAATATAGTGGGGAGATCAGTCTGTCCCCTGCTCTCATTTAGTCCACAGCACGTAAAACACAGGTTATTTTCTGAATCTTGCCCGGAGCAAACCATTTTATAAGCAGCCTTGGACTCCATTTGGGGAATGGAGAGTGATGTTGCATGTGGGTAGACACAAGAATGACACCCCCCACCCAGACACCGGTGAGACTCGGACTAATCAGTGACTTACTCCTGGGAGTTGGAAGACACCAAGACAGGGAAGATCTGGGTGATAAAATAGGACATTCCTGCAGCTATAATCTCTAATCATGAACATTTGGAACACTTGGATAATTAAATTTTAAATGTTAGTCAAGTCCTTTGAAAAAAATCTAACAATATCAGCTGAATTGTGGATCCATTCCATCAGTGAAGACGCAGGACAGAAAACTAGTGTGCTCTTTCTAGGGTATGAAACAGGGCATGCGAGTCACAAGCTATATTTGGAAATCTAATTTGATACAAACTTTTAAATCACCCAATAATGAGTTCTTATCAATACATAAATTATAAAGAGAAACAAATGTGACACACACACACACACACACACACACACACACACACACAGAGCCACATAAACAGGGCAGCAGCACAAGAAATGGAGAAAAAGAGAAGGGAGAGAGAACTGATTTTACAGCTTTTCATAAACAGACTCGAGAGGGTGAAGCTGGGGCTTTAGTGGTTAGGTTTCTGTTGTTTCTGTTTTTGTGAGGTACAAGAATAATGCATGTCATGTGACCAAGTCTACCCACATGACCTCTACTGACATACACTGTGACATGTGTAATATTTCATACATGGAGGGGGAAGAAATTTGGAGTGAAACTTTTGGTTTTCTGGTTGTCATATTCCTATGTACAGGATCTAAAGACTCAATGGCCAATTCTGAGGTCCAGATTTAGGCCTGAGACAGACTCACAGATACATTTCTGTATCTCGCAGTCTGGCTGGAAACAGTGTTACTTTTATCGAGGCCACTACTTTGTGGTTTTTTTGTTTTGTTTTTCTTTTAGAACTCTGAAAAAACTTCCATTTCTAATGAAATCAGAGATTTGAAAAGTCACCATTCATGAGGCCCTATCTTCTCCATCTTTAGCATGTCTTATCTTGAGCTAGATCTAAGTGTAGCTACTTTAGAGTTTCCAGTTGGACCCATTTCACTTCAGTGTGCCCTCACCTGCTAACAAATGGACCCACACCCAAAGCATTCGCTACACTTGGGAAAGTTCCATTCATTAGTTCCCCGGACAGTGAAGAACTAGGCAGTCAAGACACTGGCAGGCCAGCTTGAAAGTGTTTTCTGTTCACATGTATGTCCTGCTTTTCCTTCTTTCCCCGTGTTTTAAGTTTGTCTCTACTTTTTCAAAATAGTAAAAATATTACCAGTATAAAAACAGTAGTAGTAGCAATAATATTAAGTAGTTTCAAAGAAAAAAAAAAACATTCCTTCCTAATTTTCAAACACTTATAAACGTAGACAATGGAAACAGCAGTTTTTTTTCCTGCAACGCCCCCCCCTTTTTTATATACACATATACACCCATATTTACGAATGTGACGTTTTCTTAAAGCTCTCCTCCTATCTTTCTTTTTTCAAAGAATAGTAAGCTGATTCTGTGCTTTGTCTGGTCCACTCACCAGTAACAGGCTGTGGACCACTCTCCTGGCCAATGTGGACACAATGACCCAGCTGGACATCTATTATTTTCTGTTGCTGTTTTGATCCAGGGTTTGGAGATAAAGCCCATTCTGGCCTGTAGAAGTGAGGGCATCATGCTTCGGCGCTGTGAGGAATGCTAGGATTACACACTATCTGGCTATCAGCTGGATATTTTAAATGAATACCTGCTGTCACCAAGCACACCCTAAGAGCTGCCTATGAAACACAATGGCTCTGTAGAAAAGACTCCTATGAGTTAGGCATTTCTAATTCTATGGTGTTTTATTTCATTAATATGACATAATTGTTCCAAACATGAAAAAAGTAACTTCTCATTCATTGATGATAGCAGTCCTGGTTAATATGCATCCGTTATTCCAGTGAGCTGGTTACTGAATGGGGACTGGATTCTGAGCTGAGAAGTAGCTGTCTTCTAGTCCTGTCTACTCCAACCCTAGCAGGCATCATGACCTCCTCACTGTATTTCCTTTCTCCTTGATGCTGTTGTCAAGGGAACATCTTTTGGGACAGTTGGGCTGCTCTGGCTATGTGCCACTCACTCCACTAAGCATTCCATGTCCATTCTTTTCTCTGGTCCCTTCAATAACCCATTGAGAAGAAAATTACCACTACTCTACATTCAGAAGGATTAAAAAAAATACTAGCCTGGGGTCACAATGAAAAGTAAATTTTTTAAAATCTGGTCTGTTTAGTTCTAGGACAAGTGATTTAACTACACACATACACAGAGAGAGACAGAGACAGAGAGAATATCAGTATCTCCCACCTTTTCTCAGAATTGGATAGCCAACTACCTGTGGCCATAGGCACTGTGGAGAAAATCCAAAGGAACAAAATAACAATGGCGAAACACCCCCATAGCTATTAGGGTCACCTTTAGTTATCAATTAACACTCTAGAAAAACAAAAACAAAACACTAGATTTTCTGGTTACACAAACTTCTCTTTTTTTTTTGAAACAAAACTCAAAGCCCACTTTGCTTGTGATGACAGTATGAAGCCAAAATTATTTCTGTTATTTTCTCGTAAGTTAACAAAAGAATTGGTGACAGAATGCAAGATAAGGAGATTAGAATAAAAGCTATTTCTCTGAGAACTGCCACGGTACACTGAAAATCATAAATTTAAGTAAGACATTTAATACAGTGCAAACAATTAAATCAGCCTTGGGGTCTCTCAGAAGCCTGGAGCACACTGTTGATTCTTGCTGCTTCCCAGTGCAATAAAATGATACAATCACACTCATGTGGCTTTACTTTAAAAATGTGATTTAAAGTTATTATTCAAAACAGATGTCCAGTTTCCTTAGCTTACACAACCCTGGTGAGGACAGACATTATTTAGTAAGTGTTAAAAGACAACGGGGGTTGAAACTGGGGAGTCACCGAGCCACCCCATGCTTCAGGCACTCAGCCAGAAGCCTAGGAGAATCATCCTGACATTCCCTACTGAACAACTGATACCCTCTTTGTTGCTGAAAAGAGAAAAAAATGTAAAAGACAGAAGAAGAATGATGACCCTAGTAGTTTTACTCAAGGATAATTTCTCTTTCTTTTAATAGTCTCATAATTAACTTACATAAGTCAATGCTCCTAACCCAGGTGAAGAAACAAATACCATGCACATGTAGATAAACTAATAAGAATTGCAAAGCAACATGAATATATATGCACAATACGATCATTTATTTTCTGTTAACAGTGGTCTCAACCAATGGGTTCTGACCCCTTTTCACAGGGGTCACCTAACACCATTGGAAAACAGATATTTACATTATGATTTATAACAGTAACAAAATTACAGTTATGAAGTAGCAATGAAAATAATTTTGTGGTTGGAGTCACGACTGCTGTGAAATAATCTTTTTGTACACTGTGAAGATTTGTCACTTGGATTGGTTTAATAAAAAAAGCTGAATGGCTAATAGCTAGGCAGGATCTGGAGGGCAGAGAGGATGCTGGGAAGAAGAAAGGCGGAGATATGGGGAGTTGCCAGTCAAACACAGGGAAGTAGGAAAACAATATGGGTAGTCCAGAATAAAGGTAATAAGGCCACAAGGCAGAAAGTAAATTAAAAAATGGGTTAATTAAAGTTGCAAGAGCTAGTTAGTAACAAGCCTAAGCTATCTACTGATCTTTCATAATTAATAGTAAGTCTCTGTGTCATTATTTGATAGTTGGTTGGCAGGAAGGAAAAATCTGCCTACACACCACAGCGTGAGGAACTGTATTAAAGGGTTGCAGCATTAGGAAGGTTGAGAACCATGGTGTTAACATGTGGGGAAAACTGCCTGGAAAAAAAAAAAAAAACAAAAAACGATTGGATGGGGATCGTGGACAATGTCACCAGCAGATGCAGGAAGATGGGGTCAGTATTTGGAGTTACAACTTTGGGATTTTCTTTCTGAATGGCTACTGAGGGGGCTGGTCATCCATGGTGTCACCCACAATGACTCAGCCGAAACAACAAAGCTGATGGGGACTCTACATTATTTCTACTCAACCCTACCTGACGCAGAAGGAAAAGAGTATATTTTATACGTCTATCCCTCCAATCTCGAATACCTTCAGGTATATAGTGGGCACTTAATGGTTTACTGAATTAACTAGAATGAAGCATTATAAACAAACAAGGGCAACAGATTTATAAACCTGCTTTATGTTTCTCACTAGCAGAAACTTCCATTTTTCTTATTTTTAGAAATACACGAGAAAGAGCAAACCAGATATTCTGCAAACAGTTCCAAATTACATGGTAAGTCATTGAGCAAGGAATCCAAGGCTTTGCCAGTCTGCAATTACACCCTCATCCTGATCGCTCCTCACGTCTAGATCCCACACCATCTGTCAGTGCTGTGCACCGGGGGCCACGGACTGCGCCATGGATTCAAAGGTATATAAATCTCAAGCTGTACTCCTAACCAAGCCCTGTGGAGTAAAGAAGGTACTGACACTGTCATAGAGGGAGCAGGGACAGAGATCTCCCAACACACATGGAGGACACAGAGCAAGGAGCTGCCAAAGCCAGCTCAGGGAGACAGGTGTTGGTGCTGACTCTTTGGCGGAAGCTGTGTCCGCCCTGATGACTAGCCAGACAGCTGTGGAAGACACCATACTGGAGAAGCAGCGCTCCTTCATTCTGCTCACCCAAGACTACTCTAACAGACTACGGATGCTGGCATGTGGAAGACATGCCCCGGGCCATTTAACAACTACTACCCCAATAGCATAAACAACCCAATGATCCAGTAAATACAATACCAAGTTGTAGATGTCATGGGACACGTACATGCTAAGCCTTAAGGACCAGGAAAGAGTGACTAATGAAATTTCAGGGTTAAATTAGGAACATGGGGTATTGAACTGCCTCATTCTTAGGAGCTGTAGCATGTTCACAGACATACACAGTGATCACCCTTCTCTGAGGCATGCTCATGATGTTCTTTATCCATGGTGCAAACTTTAGGGGGTTACCCAGCCCTCAAGAGCTAAATCAAGATATAAGCTAGCATGTGCAGAAAATTGGTTCCCCGGCTGTTTTAGGAATCACAGGATGATATCCAGGGAAGCAACTGGACCCTTCCAAAGCTAACAGTGGTTCACAGTTTATATTAGAACTCGTTCTTTGCACCTCAGGACCTGATTTATAAAACGTCTTTCAAGGTTGGTGATGCTACTGTAAATGGAAGCCTACGGAGCTGAACTCCCGTCTTCATACACAGGTCAAATGCTCCAGACCGTTTCATTGTGAGCGGCTTGGGAGCTCTTTATGCCTTTGGGAGATAACTGCCAGAGAGAGGACTCATTGTGACAGCCTTTTAGGGAGCATCCGTTAGTCTTTGAATGAGGTTGAAACAATTCCCCATCATCTAAGCAAGGCCTAGGGGGGGAAGAAAAAGGAAAAAATTGCTCAAGGAGAAACCAAACAACTTATGCACTTTACAATGTGTGTGTATTCATATATACATATATAAATATATTTGTGTGTATAAAATACTTCAGTTTCATGAGATCACAAATATAAATTATTACATTTATCTTTATAAAAAAATTCCACTAGGTATTATATTAATCGACTGGCAATAAAAGGAAGAAGGGAGGGGGTGGGGTATTGTCCATTTAGAATTATTTATCAGCTACATGAATGAGAATTAATACTAGACAGGGAGCAGAGCAAGCATTACTGCGAGGACCCCATGCCTAGGTTTGAGTGCAGAGCAGAAACTGCACTGTCTGCCTTCAGAGACTTCTAAGGCAGAGCACAGTCCATACTGAGGAGGCCAAGTTGTCAAGATGGAAGACAGCAGGAAACGTAGAGGACAGACGCACAGTGTGTCCACGCATGGCAGCTGTGAGGGAGCCCCTGAGCAT
This sequence comes from Peromyscus maniculatus bairdii, assembly GCF_049852395.1. NCBI lineage: Eukaryota > Metazoa > Chordata > Mammalia > Rodentia > Cricetidae > Peromyscus > Peromyscus maniculatus. Next base: position 25,208,583 of record NC_134864.1, read on the forward strand.
GTGCACGCCTCGAAGCTACTGCAGGTTGAACGAAAACCTTACTTTCTTAACCCTGACACAAAAAAAAGCTCATTTATGCTCAGCCAGGCAGAGGGGTGCCTCAGAAGGTTTAGACTGATTTTCACCTATAGGCAGCAAACAAGTCCCAGCACTAAGAGAAAAGCGACGGGCATGTGATATAGCTACCCAGAGGAACTTCGTCTGTGGAAGACGAAGAAGACCTCCAAATATTGCGGTATCACGGTTTTACTTGGCATTTTAAATCCTCTCTTTGCTGTGAAGTTCTGGCCTGCATAGAGCCCAGTTGCCAGCCTGAGGGAAAACCCTGAACTGCTTGGATCTGAAGGTATTCCTTATGGATGAACGCATAGAACAAGCCCAGCCGGTCAGGTACCAATTAAGTTGAGACTCATGGACCCAAAGGAAACACTTAGTCATTGGACATGCTTAGAGAAATCTATGATCCTAACAACAAAAAACCCCACAATCCCAGTTTAACAATGGGCCCTATCCTGCTGCTAAAGAACATAAGATTATTTCTTTTCCTATAAAGCTTAAAACTAAAAAAAGTCATTAATTTGAGACTGCATGACTTCAGATTGACTGATCAAATCCACAGCTATATTATTTTTATGCTGAAATAAGACAAGGATTTCAGGGGGAAAGTTTGTGTTACTGTGAGAATAATCCCATTATCAAACTTTTCTCCCTTTCCAAACCAAATCAGAGGAGTCCCTGAAGGGGGGCATGGATAAAATCAAAGGGGTCCCCAAATGTCAGTGAAACTTACATGCAGCATCTCCTTGAAATGTGGTGATACAGACCATAGACTATAATCATATTAGTGATAAAGTTTTGCCATTGTTAAACATTGGCAGAGATTCTCATGTCCATTATGATGACGGGTCACACTAACGAACTGGAAATGGCCAGCTCTACTGCTGGCCTGTTGCCATCCCATCTGTTCTTCCTCACGTTTTGTGTCATTTTCAAAATTTGAATACCTTTCTTCTGACCTAATAAATTATAGTACAACATTGCAGATTTTTATCTGATGCACTTAGAAGCATGATACTGAGAAGTCTGTGGAATTCCGCAGGCTGTCAAGGATGTCCAGACACAGCAACAGTGAGGAGCTGTATTGTGAGTAGCTTCATCCACCCACAGCTCCCTTCTCTTATGACTGCTCATGTTCTAAGGTCTGAATGAGCACTGTTTCAAGACCTGGAGATGTAAGCTTCTCTCTAATATCCAATGAAGTGTCCTCTGACATCACGTCCTTTTAATCCATGCCCCAACTCTTCTCTGCCAATCTGGTTGCCCAGTTCTCCATGTCCCCCACCCAGACGCATGCAATCCTCAGAAGGAGAGTCATGACATTTCTGGGAGTCCAGTGGAAACCTTCAAAGTCGGACTGTATGCAGATTTGTTTTGTATGGTTTTTAGGTTTACTTTGAGTAACCCAAATAAGCTGTAGAAAAATGCTGATTGGGTACAAGTATAAATATTTAAAAATATGATGCTGCCACTTGCAAGGCTCTGTTGCAATGAGCCAGATTGCATTCGGATATTAAAGGCAAGAAAACCCTCAGTGAGTAATTGTTAGCCTCACTACGTTTTACTAGTTCTATAAATACTCAGTGTGCTTCATTTTAATCATTTTTCTGTTTACTTTATAAGCAGAAACTTGAAAGCTCAAGGCACACATATTTTTCTCAGAGGACTTAGGTGACTGTAAACCTCTAGTTTAAGAATAAAGGAAACTTCCAGGGCAGGCAAGAGAGCAGAGAGATCTACCAATCAGCTCAGTTATACAGGGCACATTTCGCGGTGATCACGATTCTGAGCCGAGAGCCTAGAAGCCACAATCCAAAGACGAAGAAGACGTGGCTGAAACCTTCAGGGAGCTGTCAGGTTTACCTGTAAAGGAGCAACAGTCGGTTTCCAGAGTGCCTGAGAACATGGCCTGGCCGTAGTCACAAAAGAGGGGGTGGTGTGTGGGCTGTAGGAGGGATAGCAGGTCAACGATAGCTTTGTTTCTTAGAAGAATCTTTCAAGGGGGCCGTTATCATCTGTGAAGACAACAGCTGGGTGAAGGGGCCAGACAAGAGGCCATGAGAGAAAGGCCAGAGCAAGTCCTTTGAAATGGAGGGTCAGGGAGGAGAGGGAAGGAAATGGCCAGTAAAACACAGACTAGAGAGTCCAGGCAGTGTGTGGAGTGTACCAGGGGAGTTCCAGAACATCCCCATCTCTGTCCAGACAGACTGCAGACTGCACAGTCCACCATGTCAATCAAAGGGAATCACGGGCAGCATGGGCACCAAAGATCATTTCCTTGCAAAGGGCCAGGGTCAGTGTCTCTGACAGCTCCATTTTCCCTCCCCTAAAGTAGAAGGGAAACTGAGTAGAAATACAGTTCAACCAGGGTCCAAAGGACTCACACATTTTCTCAGATTTGAGCCCCAAAGCTACTCTCCCTGCATCTCCATTTTTGCCTGGATTTCTCCCTGAAAGACAGGGCCTCAGCACGGACCTCCTGGTGTGTAGATTATAGTGAGGCAGCTGGGAGGGGAGGAGCCAGCAGGAGGCAGGCTGGAATGTGAACAGAAGTGAGTTGGTTACAGCTCTGTCTACAACTCTTTTTTTTTTTTTTTTTTTTTTTGAGACAGGGTTTCAGTTTCTCTGTGTAGTTTTTGGTGCCTGTCCTGGATCTTGCTCTGTGGACCAGGCTGGCCTCGAACTCACAGAGATCCTCCTGGCTCTGCCTCTATCTACAATTCTTATAAGCAGGACAGATCCAAGTATAATAGGTCCCCCTTTACCCTTAGGAGAATACCCCGAGTCCCCCAGAATGTGCCTGAAATCACAGACATACGTAGCCCTATACGTGTGTGCATGCATGTGTGTGTGTGTGTGTGTGTGTGTGTATTGTAGTTTAACTGAAAAATTAGGTACCAAAGGCAATTAACATAATAAAATAGAGTACTTATAACAATACAACAAAACATAACCTGGGTTCGTTATCTCAGAAACGTTGTAATTTTGCAGCAGAATTGAGAGCAGGTAACTGAAACAATGGATACAGGGGAGAAACTATGACCGTGGAAAAACCTTCAGCGTGCACAGCTTGTGTCAGGGGAGTGAGGGGAAGAACTGTTCTGTAGCTTTGGTCTCTACAGGCCAGGGCTTGCCTCGCAGGACACGAACAGCTTCTGTTTAGGTGTGGTACTCTGGTCCTTGGCTGAGCTGGCAGCTTGAGTGTCTGAAACCACGGACATACCTAGCCCGACACACACCATGTTCAAGGCCACCCTCCCCCCAGAATGGCATCTGTTCTTCAGGCCTGGCCACTAAGACATCAGGACACACACTCTGTAGAAAGGGTCAGGGGTCACCGAGTCTCAGATGTTCACTTAAACCCCGGAATGCCTGTTGAGAATGCTAGTTCTAGAACACAACAATCCTGGAGGTGGTGCCAGGTAGATGTACCCGTTTGCTCAACAGGGGTACTAAGAAAGAACAAGATGTAAGCCTGGCTTCTGTGTGTGGTGGTGCATATCTGAAATCCCAGCACCTGGAGGCTGGGGCAGGAAGATTCTCAGTCTGCGATCAGCTACCAGTTGAGCCTGAGGTACAGAGTCAGACCTGAGAGAGAGGGAGGGAGAGACAAAGGGGCTTCATGAATCCCCTGGAGAGCTATGGAAGGAAGTAAAGCAGAAACAAATGGTCGGGGGGTGGGGGGCGGCTGAGAGATGCGTAACGTGGGGTCAGGACAATATGAACATTAACATACACTACATAAACCAAATGCATAGGATAGACACATTTCCCTAAAACACAAATGGAATTGCCTCAGCTTTGCACAGGACGAATTAGATAGAAGTTTATATAAAACAAGGAAAATTAGTAGGCAGCAGAGAAAAAGAGCACTCAACGCTCATATATATATTTTGATTGTTGTGTTTCCTGGCCTCTGAAACAAGACTTTAGAATTCATTGACTGCCACAGACTTCAAGCTATTTTTAAAAAGGCACATAACCTGAGTAGCCAGCAAATCCATTCATCATTGGTTCTCTACTACAAACTAATAGGCAAGCTGTCCATGCACTGTTGGCTATAAGGAACTGATTTCAAGATCAACATAATACACTTTGGATGAGGCTCAGCAGCAAATGACCTGTTATCGGCTGATGGTGGGCTACATGCCTGTAATCCTAGTACCTAGAAGGTGTGAGCAGGAAGATAAAGAGTTTCAGGCCAGCCTAGGCTACCTAGGACAATGCTGTCTCAAAACAGAACAAAAGGCCAATTCTTTCTCTAGTATACAGAACACACAGACCTGTCCTATGAGGATCATATGACACCTCATTGTCATACTTCTCTCTCTGTCTCATTTGAACATTTCTCTTTGCACATTTCTGGGGACTGTGCTGAGTCATTTATGTCCATTAAGAATTTCATTGTTGCTGGGCATTGGTGGCACATGCCTTTAATCCCAGAACTCTGGGGGCAGAGCCAGGTGGATCTCTTTGAGTTTAAGGCCAGCCTGGTCTATAGAGGGAGATCCAGGACAGGAACCAAAACTACACAGAGAAACCCTGTCTTGAAAAACCAGAAAAAAAATTTCATTGTTTTACTGATAACTCTTAAGACAATAAAAAGCTCCCCCCCCCACACCCCCGACCCAGAAACTTATACTGGACAGATGGCTCAGAGGTTAAGAGCAATGGCTACTCTTGCAGAGGACCTGGGTTCTGTTACGAGCACCCACATGGTGCCTCACAAATCTGTAGTTTTAGCACATTAAGTGCCCTCTTCTGTGGGCACCAGGCACATTCATAATGCACATAAGTATATTCAGGAACACACACACACACACACACACACACACACACACACACACACGAATACATCTTCAAAATTTTGATAAGTAAAAGGCTAATTTTGTTATTTCCTTGGGCCATGCATCAAACTGGCATGGGTGGTGTCCTCCCGTACTCTCCTCAATGTGTTTTATTACAGATCCTAGTTGATAAGGAAAATAAAGATCAGGTCAAGGTTTAAACTTCTCTATGATCTGAGACAATTCTAAGCATACAGGCTATGAGTTCATGGCTGAGATGCCAGACTCCCCATCAAGCTGCAGAAGCCTTCAAGGTGGAAAGGTTGCAAGATTTGAATGAAAGATTTGCTCAGTTTCCCTTTTCTACTGTCAGTTAAACAGGGGAAAGGCATGAAAACACCAGCACTCTGCTTGCCCTACTTTTGGGAGGGTCCATTATCAGCTTCTTCACTTCTGCCCATTACTCTCTGAATCTGCTAAGGCTGCAGTGAGGTCCACCAAGGTGCACACGTTGCTATGGCTGCAGTGAGGTCCATCAAGATGCACACGTTGCTAAGGCTGGAATGAGGTCCATCAAGATGCACATGTTGCTAAGGCTGGAATGAGGTCCATCAAGATGTACATGTTGCTATGGCTGGGCTGAGGTCTATCAAGATGCACATGTTGCTATGGCTGGAGTGAGGTCCATCAAGGTGCCCGTGTTGCTATGGCTGGAGTGAGGTCCACCAAAGTTCCCATGTTGCTATGGCTGGACTGAGGTTCACCAAGGTGCCCATGTTGCTATGGCTGAACTGAGGTTCACCAAAGTGCACATGTTCTTTTTTGTTTGTTTGTTTGCTTTTTATTTTTTCAAGACAGGGTTTCTCTGTGTAGCTTTGCACCTTTCCTGGAACTTGCCTTGTAGACCAGGCTGGCCTTAAACTCACAGAGATCCGCCTGCCTCTGCCTCCTGAGTGATGGGATTAAAGGCGTGTGCCACCACCGCCAGGCTGAAGTGCACATGTTCTTGACAGGCTCACTGGACTCTGCCACTACTGGGAGATGACAGAACACTTAAGAAGTGGAGCCAATTATGATGCTGTCTTGGAACAGACAAGACACTGGGATCCAGCCCCTTGATGTCTGTCTCTCCGTCCATCTGTCCATCTGTCTCTCTCTCCTTTTTTTTTTTTTTTTTTGCTTCTCAGCTCCCATGAGGTAGTCAGCTGCTCTGCCATATGCTCTCACCTTGATGCTCTGTTTTGCCACAGGCCCCAACCCACAGTCCAGATGATGCGACATGAAATCACTGAGATGGTGAGCCGAAATACAGCCTTCTTTCTTCACTTTCATTTTTGGAGATTATATCATCATCACATCATTTCTCCCTTCCCTTTCTTCCCTCTAAATCCTTCCATACACCCCTCCTTGTTCTCTCTCCAATTCACCATCTCTTTTCTCATTAATTGTTCTTCAATGCACATATGTATGTGAATATACATGCATATCCTTAACTTCAATTTTAAAGTTAATTTTCTTAGTATGTGTTATAGCAGCATAAAGCTAACACAGCTTGAGTCCAGCCACACCTCCAGTTGCTCTATACAAAGGTGTTTAGAAAGTTTTTCCATCACTGGGACAAAATAACTGAAAAACCAACTTAGGAAAGAGTTACTCACTCAGTGCTTCATTGCTTTTGGACATGCAGCAATATAGAAATACAAAGGTATCACACCAGGAGGGTGTGACAAAGGCAGGCTAGCTCATCTCATGGTAACCAGAAAGCAGAGACGAAAAGAGGGAGCACAAAAGAAGGTTCTGGAGATGGTACACCACCCAAAGGTGTCCCCATGTCCTACTTTCTGCCACTAGACCCCATCTCCCAATTATCCAGTTCAGAACACCCCAGTGATGAAGTTAGCAGCCTCATGGTCCAACCACTGCTAAACGGTGCCACCGGCTCTAGACTGGCTTTCAACATGCAAACCTATAAGGGACATTTCATCATGTCTAGGCCATAGCCTAGGGCTATGTTATATAGTGAATAATTGATATGTAAAATTGGACTGTTGCAACAGCCACAGATGGTCTACTATGGGAAAGGTCATGGCCACAGCACCTGTGTCAGTCTCCGGCATGCAAGAAGAATGAACGAGTAGTTATGAGGTGAGAGCTGACAGCCCTGAGAACTGAGGGTGTGTGCAGGGAGGGCCACATGGAGAACAGCCCTGTCTTTCTTTTTTTTTTTTCCCCCCCCGAGACAGGGTTTCTCTATGTAGCTTTGCGCCTTTCCTGGAACTCACTTGGTAGCCCAGGCTGGCCTCGAACTCACAGAGATCCACCTGCCTCTGCCTCCCAAGTGCTGGGATTAAAGATGTGCGCCACCACCGCCCGGCAGCCCTGTCTTTCTAAAGGCCCATTCTTCCATTCATGGAGACACCAAGAAGAAGGTACATGGTAAACTTGGATTCCTCTTGGAAAATTCAGCACATAACAGTTTGTGATTTTGCTCAAATTTTTGCAATCTTTTTCCATAATTTTTCAAACTTTGCATGATTTCCTTCACACAGAATCTCTGAATCCTAATCCCAGGTCTGCCGTATGACTACCAGTTATCCTGGGACTAGTCTGCCAGGCAAGGAGAAAACTCCAGATTGCTTCTTTTTTAAAAAAAAAAAATTGTAAATATTTTTCAATTTAAATATTCTTTGGTTGTCTTTATTTTAAGGTTAAAAGGATTTGTTTCCCCAGCTGCTATGAGATGGAGTATAACATCTTCTGCATGACACACAGGACCCTTCAAACTGGGCTCAGGCTGTGTATAAAATGTGACCATCTGTCAACAACCCTTTCTCATTGTCCAAAGCCACAGACATTCCAATGATTTCCCACAGTAGAGGCTGCAAGTCCCCAGGTCCTCTAGAGATAGAACGCAAGAACAACAGCAAGGGATGTGTGCCAGAGTGGTCTGGTTATTGTAAGCCAGATGTTTTACAGTTGTGCATGACCTTTGCATCCCCACAGAACACAGATGCCATCCCATGTGCACAGGCACCAATACCCTGAATGACTACCATTTCATTCAAAGCAGACACACTGATGACATGTCAATGGGTACAAGGCCTGGGGAACCATTCAAAATATTTTTTAATTTCCTCTTTTGGAATTGCTATCCCAATTGCACTGCATGTCTACAAGTGTATGTGTATGGAATAATATTTTGATTACGGATCCTTGGTTGTCAGTTAGCTTTTGCACTCACGGACAACATAACAAGAAAGCACGGGGAGGATTGGAGCCCACACCTGAAAATGCTTCTACTTGTGTAGGAAGTAGATAGAAACTCTAATACAAGCCAGGTGGTGGTGGTAGTGATGATGATGATGATGATGGTGGTGGTGGTGGTGGTGGTGGCGGCGGCGGCGGCGGCGGCGGCGGCGGCGGCGGCGGCGGCGGCGCACACCTTTAATCCCAGCACTCAGGAGGCAGAGGCAAGCGAATCTCTGTGAGTTCAAGGCCAGCCTGGGCCACAGAGTGAGTTCCAGGAAAGGCGCAAAGCTACACCGAGAAACCCTGTCTCAAAAAACCAAAAAGAAATTATTGTATTAGATACTGTATTAGAGCCAGTAACCCAAGTACTTACCAGCTATGACTCCATTTTAAAGGGGGAAGTAAAGAAGCCGCCTTCCATCTGATTTAAGGCCTGTCTACACTGAGTTATTTTATGGGTCCTCCAAGCCAACATGTGTTACCAATACCCATTTTGCCAAATCTAAGACTGAGTAATTCCATGTAGGCCACCATGGCTTGCAGTATGCAAATTCAGGGGCTTGTGGTGACTTCTATGTTGTCTGTGATGGCTACCTGGGCTCACTTGGAATGGGATGATACTTTTAGGCACATTTCCATAACCATGGATGTCTGAATTGCACTATTGATTCTTTCTATTTCTGAGATACCTTTAGTAAGATATCACCATGAGGAGACAGTGACCTCACTGACCGATGGCTACACTATTTCTCCACTGCAAACTAATAAACTACTTTTTAACTTTTACACTTGAACTTCCCACTAATCTTTCAGGTGCTTAATGACCATGAAGTTGTTCCATCTCTTTATACTGACAAGAAGTTCATTTAGATCTAATAAACCACAAAGCTGAAGATGCAAAGGATAAAATTAAGATGTTACCCTGGAGAAGCAGACTTTCCAGACATCATTTCACACAAAAGGGATGCAGATGAGATTCAGAGACAGGTATGTCTCTATGTCGTTATGAGGACAACTATCTAAAGCCTTCACCCTTCAGTATTCCCCAGCACAGAGGGACACCAGGCAGAGGTTTGGGGGAACTTCTGGGGAAAATTACCCCTAAGATTGAGGAGCATCATGTAGATAGGTGGATAAAGGATCATTTTTGCAATCCACAAGGTAATCTGTGTCAATAAGCCTGGAGGCATCTTCCCATGAGGTCATAGTTCCATAAATCACTGGATGACGGGCATGCCATATAATGTTGGGGAGATTGTTCAGTTACAGCTAGCTTTTGCATTTGTTTGTTTGTTTTTTCAGCACTGAGGCTCAAACTCAAGACCTTTTGCATGTTAGGCAAGAGCTCTACCATGAAGCCCCCACCCCACAGATGAACTTTAAGGGGCCAGGGGTGGAGCACAGCATTGCTCCAAAACAAACCAAGATGTATACAGAGGGCCTAGAAGTAGCTATTTCCTGTTCAGAGAGGAAGGAGAATAACATGCTCAGATGAGTTTCCCATTTCCATGAGTTTTATAGCAGAAGGGGCCATCGGCTGCAGATCAAAATTATTCAGGAAAAAAAATGTAACTGAAACATATCAGACTTTTAAAAATCATTCTTCTCTGGAAAACTCAGCATAACGACTATTTCTATAGTATTTATATTGCTATAGGTATTATAAATAAGCTAGGGACTATTTAAATAGACAGGAGGTTGAGCAGTAGAAATGTATACATTTTGATATAAGAGGCAACCTATAGATTGGCAGCCTGAGGGGCAGGGGTCAAAAGCCCCCAGCAATAATAAGGACTCTCTCAACACTCAATTTCATGCCTCACAGATGACCGACTGCTAACAATCCTGTGTGTGCCACTAGAGATATTAGATCCATCCTTAAGTAGCATCTTAAGGTTAGGGAGCTAGTCAAGGAATATTTTGGTTCTGGTACCTGAATTTTGAAGCGGTGCCAGTTTCTAATACTACATGCTTCTGCTCCCTAATGAAGTTTCAAGCAAAATGAGACTAGGTTCTGTTACATTTTCTTTTCTTTTCCCTTTTTTTTTTGGCCATATCTGTCAGGATTTGAGATAGTGAATTCAATGTGATTCCTAAAAAAAGTTAAGAACTTTGAAGAAATGTAAAAGGGGAGCATATCAGCCTGTCATTATTTCTAACCTAACCAGAAGAAGCAGGGAGCGGTGTGAAGCCAGAATAGGAATTCCATAGAACTCTTCCCTTGATAGGTTCATATTTCCCCAGTATCTATCTCTGTGATGAAGCACAGCAGCCACCCAGCCAAGAAAGAAAGTCAGTTACTAGAAAATGGCACACAACTCTTCATTTGAAAGCAACTACATCATGTCCTTTACCTAAGGGAACGGCTTGCTTTCATCATCTTGTGGTGCATAAAAACTAATATTGTCACTTAAATTTTGTGTTTTGTGAAGCTTTTGCAGGGAGGGGAGGATCCTAACGTACATGCTAATAAATGGCCAATTCAGCAACTTCCGATTCTGCGGTCTAGGTTCAACAGATAGAGAGAGATTATTTTACGGCTCATTTTCTCTCCGACACCTGATCTCATTAGCTAGGCTTCTTTGAATGAAAAGATAACCAAACTGAAAACTTAGTCCTACTGATGAACAATTACAAAATCAGTTTTCATTGAGGTTCAAAGCTGAAAACCTGATTAGAAAAAACAAAAACCCTGCACTCTGATAGAAGCTGATTACCTTGGTGGACAAGAGTGGTTTCCATAAAAATGAATATGCACTAGGACACTCTTCTGAGCTCTTTGAAACTATGTCCTCCACCGCTCAGGTCCCCTTTTTCCTTTGCAAAAGCTCTTGGTGCCACTGACACTTCTAATCAATTAAGATACTCTTATTTGTCATGGAGAAATTCTTATTCACAAAACACAGTGAAGACTAAAAAGCCCAGATCAACTTCCTCACTGCTCAGTCTGACCCACCAACCACCACCCAGCTCCATCCAACTCCCCTTGAGATTTAGCAACACATCTTCCTCCCAACAGCATGCCCTGTCTTCTGTTGTTACTATTATTATCGACCCCCCTGGATCTAGTTAGTGCTGATCAGGGCTGTGTCACCATCCACGAGCTGTTGATCAGTACAGGTGCTGGAACCCAAAGCCACCATGTTCTGCATGCCACCGGGAAAGCACTCTGCTGCTGAGACACAACAGTCCAAAAGTGTACCTTTCTGATGAGCTGAGCCAAACACTGAACAGTGAAAGAAAGAAGAAAAGGGCCTGGAGAGATGACTTAGAGGTTCAGATCACTGACTGCTCTTCCAAAGGTCCTGAGTTCAATTCCCAGCAACCACAAGGTGGCTCACAACCATCTATAATGAGATCTGATGCCCTCTTCTGGCCTGCAGACAGAACACTGTATACATAATAAGTAAAATAAATCTTAAAAAAAAAAAAGAAAAGGAAGAAGAATCCTCCTTCTTTTCTTTGCATATGTTTGCTATCCTAGGCTACTCCTGAAGCCAAAGAACCGTCACAAGGCTTGCACATTGGCAGAAAAGCAAAGGGCCTCATCAGCAAAACATGGTATTACCAGAGGGGCCACCCCACGTCCACTTTTCCCTAGAGATTCATTTGTCCAACTGTACAATTACACAGCCAAAGACACCAGTCTCCTTTGAAGGGGACTACGGAGCAGAACGGCAGGAGCAGAAAGGCAGGGTATGCATTTGTTAGCTGCTCAAAGAAAAACTCTGTGTCAATATTTTGCCAATATCCTGAGGATATCTCCCTTTGGCAAACTATTCTTTACAATCCAGAAGTTAGAACCCTCAGTCTTATTTGTTTGTTTGTTTACATATTTTTGAGATTATGCTGTCACATAGCAGACAGTTAATGGTCACTGTCAACTTGACTAGATTTGGGATCATTAGGAGACACACTCCTGGGAGTGTCTTTCAGTGAGATTTCAGAGACTTTTAACTGGGAAAGGAAGATCCACCCTGAAGGTGGGTGGTACCATCCCACACACTGGAACCCCAGCCTGGATAAAATGAGGGAAATGAAGAACAATGGCTACCAGCACCATCTCGGCTTCCTGAACACATACACAATGTAATTGGCATTATGCCACCTCCCCATGCTTTCCCAGCCATGGAAGAATGCATCCTTGTAAATTTTGAGCCCCAGATCAATCGTTCCCCCAGCTAAGTTGGTTTTTGTCAGGTGTTAGGTCTCAGCAACAAGAAAATAACTAACAAAAGTAGATGGACCTCTAAGGGTTTGGCTTTTCTATGATGCTAGCACTGCATGCTAGCCCCCACAGACTCATTCAAATAAATAAATAAATGTACTAAAATAGTTAAAATAGAAACCTGGAACAGAGCCTCTTGTGGTGGCACACCCCTACAACCCCAGCACTCAGCATGTGAGACAGGAAGATAATGAGTTTAAAGTCAACCTGGGCTATGGAGTGAGAATCCCAAAAAAGAAACCAAATAAATGAATGAGAAAAAGTACTCAAAAACGAAGCCCAGAACCTTAAGGCTCCATTTATCCCCCCACCCCCTGCCAAGTTCATGTCATTTCATATCTCTACTGAATCACAATGGGTAGAAACAATCCAAGTTCTGTGGTGGTCCACAGAGGCATCCTAGTGAGACCTTACTCAAGGTCAGAGAATCTGAGCTTGCTTTACTCAGCAAGGCTGCATAATGCGATGATTTGGCCATGAGTGTAGTTAACAGGTGTTTGTACACTTGTCAATACTTTGTTCTTTGATCTTGCAAGGGGAAGATCTTTTGCATCTCCCCTTGGTGTATTATAAAAAAGCACTTTTGAATAAATAACTGGGCGACTAGGTATTGACCCAGGGTCCTCCCGAAACTGTCTTGTGTCTCTGTCTTTCTTGTTGTCTCTTTCTATCTTTCTGCCTAGTATTTCTTCATTCCTCTTTCCTCCACCAAAGAACCTTTTGAATGGTGGGAACAGGTCAGAGCTGTACTTCGGCAGACCCTCACATATGGCAGCCGAATGTGGAACTTGGGTACAGAGGGTAAAAGAGAAGGAACACCACAAATTAAGGGGGCATGCTTAGAATTAACTGGAGTGTGGTCGTCTTTTTTTTCTTCAGGCATAAAATTGTAAATATAAAGCAGAATAGTTAAAGTTAGGCTGCAGCAAGTACCTTTCTCTGTCTCTGTTTCTCTGTTTCTTTCTCTATTTATTGTTAGGTTTAAAGTTGTAATAAAGTTTTGGTGAAATTTGAGAAATACAGACTTTAGGTATAGGGATATTGTGAAGGCTTAGGTATAATAGAAACTTAGGGTAGAATAGATTTTCTCAAGTGCTGGACCTGGGACACAGAAAGCAGTGTCCGGGACGAGAAACCACTGTAGACTTAGAAGTCCAAGAACAAGTGGCAGCTTCAGAATCCTCCACTGCAAGCAGCAGTGAGAGAAGCAGTTGCTCCAGCTAGACATCAGGCATCTGAGACCCTTGGGGCATCATCACAGCACAGGCCCGGAATGTCAAGAGACAGCATGGGCAGCCAGGGTCTGCAAGCTCTCTGTTGAGATGAGAAGGAACTGTGGTGAGGAGAGTGTAGTCAGTCAGGGTTCTGGTGAGAGACCTAGACTGATATGGCTTGAGGCTATGCTCAGCTCAATCTTAAAAAGCTGAGCAGAAATGCTTCAGGAGAGGCAGTCACTTGAAGAGTGCAGCAGAGACTTCAGACCCCAGCGGCCAGAGCAGGTCCCTTGGCTAGGGCCAAGTGAGGAATGCCCAGGAAAATGCAGACAGAGAGCTGGGCAGGCAGCTGGAGGGTGAGTGTGCAGGATGTTGTGGCTGCTGCATCAGAGACAAAGCCTTCAGAGAAAGATGCCCGTGAGGTACACACCAGGAGGGCCAGGAAGCAGGAGTTTATGTGTGTTCCAAAGACATTGGGATCCTTATGGGGGTGGGGCAGCATTTCCCCCAGGGCAGAACCATGGGAGAGGTAGTGCTGCGAACCCAGGAGAAACTCCTGGCTGACAGAATGCTCATTTAAAACATGCTGGAACTCAGGCCAGCCTTAGCTCCTAGTGATGGGAGAGACAAAGTCATAGAGCTACCCTGAGGGCTGGTGTTTGGCTGTGCAAGCTGGGCAGTGCAAGGAGGCTTCTGGGACCCAGGGTACTGAGTGTAGGGCCACTGGCAGAACAGATAATGGGACCCAAGGAAGCTGTAGCTTGTAGTGGCTGGGAGGCACCTGGAGCCCCTGCAGCACAGGTGGTTGAGAGTCCTCAGGCGTCAGGACTGGGATTATAAAAGCCTGGATGGAGCCAGCAGCCAAAGCCATGCAGCTTCTGTTTGCTAGCTTTGAACTAGCATGGCTCCTTTAAGACAGAGCTTTCTGGTTCATGCTGGCTGCTTTTTCGAAGAGGTCTGCAATGGCCAGCTAGTGTGGTGCACACGGCTTTCACCCTGGAGCAGATTGCCTAGGGTTAGGCTACTGACTGCAAAGTGAGGTTTCAGAGACACTTGTCTGAACTAGGTTATTGCATGCAAGAGAACTGCAACAAGTTTTTGGTTGTGGGTTTCTTCATATTTGGAACTTTAAGACTGGTATCAGAAAGCTTTCAGTGGAACATTAAGACTGGTATCAAAACTGACTTTTTGAACTTTTCAGACTGCAGAAATGGGACAATTTTGATTTCACCTGTGCATATATGTTTTGTTAACTGTAGTGATTCACAAATTCTTTGTGTAAAAATGGAACTGTTTGTGTAGAAATAGAGAAGTTTGCTTTTTCTACCCAGGCTCAAAATGAAGCTTCAAAAAATATAAAGTAAGGGGGAGTTGTTATATTCCTCAGTGTTTTAATTTTTTTTAAAAAAAATTCTAGTTCTTTGTATGAATAATGTTAGCCTATGTTAATGTACCTTATGTTTTGTTAGCAAGAAATAATTTTATTAAGATATTGCTTTTGGATGTTTGCTAAAGTTTAGGAAATGAAAATAATTCTATTAAGAGTTTACTTTTGGATGTAAGTCTACGAGAATAATAATTGTGTATAGTAATGTTCATACTAGAATTATGATGTTAACCTGTTAATGTTAATGAACCATGGTGTGGTGATGCTAAGGAGTCTTTAGATTTGATGCAGTTGCACCAGGAGTTTACTGATTTTAAAAAAGGGCTTAGTGCAGCTAAGACTGCTGTAGTTATCTTAGATCCATTCAAAAACAATCATTGCATCTTTGTCATCCTCTACTCCTTTATTGTGAGGTACAGCAGCCATAAGGAGCAGGAATATTGCATAATTATTTCAACTATTTGCAAGCTCTTAGTGGAAAAGTGGCTTCAGAGTTGCATGGAGTTAGGCTCTGTACTTTGCCCTGCCAGAGGTTGATAATCAGAGATGGGTAAATTCTTCTCACTAGCTGTCAACCAAAGACAGTATACTTGGGGGAAAGTGTATCTTGAAGACAAGTAAGACTGTCTGACTTTAGAAGACAACCTAAGACAGGCACAGTCCATCTGAGGGGGTCTAAGGAACCCTTTATATTATTAAGAAGGGCAAACTATGGTGGCTCACAAAGGCTTCCTAGTGAGACTGTACTCAAGGTCAGAGAATCTGAGCTTGCTTTACCCAGCAAAGCTGCATAATGGGATGATTTGGCCATGGGTGTGGTTACCAGGTGTTTGTATATTTGTTGGTACTTTGTGCTTTGATCTTGCAAGGGGGAGGTCTTTTGCTTCTCCCCTTGGTGTATTATAAGAAGCCCTTTTGAATAAACAATTGGGTGACTGGGTATTGATCCAGGGCCCTCCCATAGCTAACCTGTGTCTGTCTTTCTTATCGTCTCTTTCTATCTTTCTACCTAACGTTTCTTCATTCCTCTCTCCTCCACCCAAGAACACTTTGAAAGGTGGGAGCATGTTGGAGCTGGACTCCAACAGACTCCCACAAAGTTCTCACTCACTACCAAGACATGGGAACATGAACCTCCACTAAGCAATGACCATCTGGGTTCACTGCACAGCTACTGCACCATGTGCACACATTTCTCTCTTTGCAAATGAAGGACAATCTGACTGCCTATGCTGCAGCTACCTAGAAAAATGTAAACAAATGTAAGATGGTGTTTAGGAAAATACCCAATATGTGGCTTATCAAAAGCCAACACACCTTAGCAAGATGCAGTCAGCCCTGTGGTCTATGAGAGAACCCCTGAGGTTGCCACGTCCAGTGACTCAGCCACTTGTCTCCATACTTTGTTCTTTGTTTTTATAGTAAAGAGATCTCATTGTCAACTTCTGTCACATGACCAGATTGTTCTTTGAAGATGCTTTTCTATGTGTCTCACCAGCATTCATGGTCACAGCCACTAAGAAGTGTGGATATGGACCCACAAACCCATTCATTATTAAAGCTAAAAGTCATAGACTCAAAGCTACACAAATGCCTTCTAGTTAAAAATCATATGCCTGGAACAGTACAGTAGCACCTGGACATCAGTACCTGTGCACCAGCACCTCTGCATCAGCACCAGAACCTCTGTATTAGCACATCTGCACCAGCACCAGAATCTCTGTATTAGCACATCTGTGCCAGCACCAGAACCTCTGCATTAGCACATCTGCACCAGCACCAGAACCTCTGTATTAGCACATCTGCGCCAGCACCTCTACATGAGCAAGTCTGCATGAGCACCTCTGCATGAGCACCTCTGCATCAGCACCTCTTCATAGCATCAGCACCTCTGCATCAGCATCAGCACCAGCACTTCTGCATCAACACCTCTGTATCCCACTGAATCTGAACATTGAAACTACATGCCTTCATATCTAAAACTCTATACAATCAGGGGCTACAGATCACTGGGAGAGTACCTATTGAACATGTGTGTGAAGCTCTGGGCTCAGACTCTAACCATACACACACACACACACACACACACACACACACACACACACACACACAGTGCTTTTGGGGGACAGGGGAGACAACTCAATAAGTAAAGTCCTTGCTTTGTAAACATAAAGACCTGAGGAGGTGTGCACTTGTAATATCAGTCCTGGAGAAGCAGACAGGTGGGTCCCTGGGGCTACTGGCCAGCCTGCCTAGTCTACTAGGTGAGTTCCAGGCTGAGGTGAGACAGTGTCCTAAAAACAAACACACAAAACAAAAACAAAAACTGGCTCCTGAGGATGATACCTAAGGTTGACCTCTGACCTCCAATGCATGTGTACAGACAGATATATACCCAAACACATATACATGCATGCACTTATACATACACATGCCCACAACTAAAATAAAGAAAATGATGTGTGGTCAATTTGAGCTTCATTGTCTCTGGTGCTAGTGCAGGAGGTAAGGCTGGTGTGCAGGAAGGAGACCTGAAGAGAATGTCATTGAAGCCCACAATAGAAGAGCCCTCTGGAATCCTGAGGTCTTTTCCTTGCAGTCATGGGCTACGAGGTTAAACTGAAGTGGAATGAACAAAATCTAACAGCCAGCCACTGGAGGAAAATCTGTTTCACAGTCAAGAGGAAAAGTCAGACAGATCTAGGTACAATATATTCCACAAAAAGAAATTAATGAGATGGTGCCATCTCAGATCAAGCTGAGTCAGCCAAGAGCTTCCCTATGGCAGGAAAGATGGAGCAACCTGGGAATGCTAAGACCCCCTGGAATGAAATCAAGACTGAGACATTCCTGATAGTTTATTTATTAGAGAAACTTACACATTTACAGTGAAAGATATTCCATTTCCTGAAGTTACATTGTTTCTCAAGAGAATAAATTGCAAGGGTTTTTAAAAGAAAATGAAAACATTCTATTTTTTTTTTAAAGTAGGCCTTCCCCTTCCTATAAATTGAGGACATATTCCAAAGCCAACCTTATTTAAACCATATTTTATAACTGAAACAAGGGTCTCAGAAAAGAGCTGGGCACCTTTTCTCTTTCTCTGTCCTGTCTTGCTGCTGGGGACAGGATGACTATCGAGCAGACAGCCAGCCTGGTGAAGCAACTCAGGCATTCCCACGGCATTTCTTCTGACCAGAGACCATGGAATCCCAGAGTTTCCACGATGTGGGTCAGGGTGCAAATCAAGAATCAAAAGCACAACCTCTGTTCCCAGTTGGTCCAGCCTCTAAGCAAAGCTTTTTACAGGCTGGACACAGCCCAGGCAGCAGCAATATGGGAACACTGGAGGAAGGCAGTGAAGGGGGAGACGAACCCAGACAATGTGACCCAGTGGCAACCTGCATCTACATATTGTGAAGAATAAGGTATTTGGGTACAAATTCCTACTCAAGCAGATGAGCTAAAATGTGAAGTTTCTTCTATTCCTACACTGTCTGTTTAGCTCTCAAAATGCACTCTGATAAGTCCTCACCTTCTTCTGTGACAGAGGACACTTGTCCACACAGTGTCAACTCCTTGATCCAGGGGACACTTCAGTTGCACAGACTCTGGGGCCACTCATTGATCATGACAAGCTGACCATTCAGGCTGCCAAATGAGGATTCCCCACCATCTGGAAACATGGAGTTCATCATGTGCATTTCTAGGGTAGTCCTCCACAGTGTGTGCATTATCAATGTGGAGGGGAGGAGGATGGTCTGCCTCCTCTTTTGCCTTCAGTTTTAGGGTCAGAAACTTGAAGTATTAAACATCCCTCATGCTGTGGAGAGAAAGCTTGAATGAAACAACAGCGTCAAGGGAAATCAGCAGTTCTAGAGAAGGACACAGACGCTGACTGATATTGTTGGAGCTAACAGATCTCGTGGTACCTGAAGTGAAATGATATCTTGTTGCTCCAAAGAGGTCCCCCAAATAAAGAAAACATCGTACATACAAGAAGAAAGGCAAGCCTGTAGAAGGCAGACCAGAATCAGCAGCAGGTCCACCCATCCCAGCATGCTCAGACGTTAGAATTAGAGGCTGGCAGGAACAGTTCAGGAAAGCTGCTCAGAGTTCCAAAGACAAAGAGAAAACAATACCTCCTGATACATGAGGGGATAAAGGAACCCTGCCAGGGTGGGCACTCACTAGGCAAAGAAGTGTGACACAAAGTCCTCACCCTGCAATCTACAGCAACACAGCAGAAAACACCGTAAGGACGCCACCTCTGCGATGGCTGGGACGTCTGCTGCAGGAAGCGGGAGAAGCCGTAGTGCCCAGGCTGGGATGAGGAAACAGAAGAATCTCTCAGGGAGTTTGACAATGACAATGTCTCCCTCACATGCTAGAGAAAAACTGTCTCCCGGGGATCAGAAAAGAAAGGTTCTCACAAGGAAAGGGACCCACAGTTTCATTCACAGTCCAACCACAAAATTTGGTTTCCTTGTGTTAGAAATGAAAGTGGTGTCCATCTTAATACAAAAACACATTGACCAGAGCGTCTTGGATTTTCAAGGACACAGCGAAGCCAGGTCACAGCAGCTTCCAGAGTGACAATAAACAAACAAATCCCACAGCCAACTGTTGAGCCATATGCTTCCGATGGCTTTCCTTCTGCAAAAAGCCAATTCATCATTGGAACAAAAACGCAGCACCACGGACTCCAGTCAGATGGCACATTCTGACCATTTGTCAGCTCTCGAAAGTCTAAACAGAAGAGGCATCTTGCCTGAAAATGATAGACACGTTGCCAATTTTAGCACAAACCCTGCGAAAAGAGTGAAAAATGTGCTGAGGCTTGAGAGGCAGACTATGGGGGTGATCTCATAGCACTCACGTGACTTTCTTCTAGAGCATCAAGATACTACACCTTCAGCGGCACACCTTTCCAAATCACTGTGTCTACACATATCTTCTGAGAGGTAATATATTTCTTAGTGCGGTACATGCATCTATTTTTAAACTTTAAACGTATATTTTGGTGCTGGGGATGGAACTCAGGGCCGCACTACTCAGTGACAACCCCACACCACTCCTCCATGCATTTGTTTGCCTTGCAAGTTATCCACAGCCTGCATTAAAACTCAAGAAGGCTTCTGATGCCAGCCAGTGATCTTGCTTGCAATGTTAACTGGAATGTTCTGAAAATAAATATATTATTGCACTGGCCTAAAAAGGATATGATAAAGGAGATAGCACTGTTCCCCAAGGGTTATGTTTCAAAGTAAAATATAAATAACCTTTGGCAATGTTTAAGACCACGGCTCCACTCCACTGTACAGATAGTCAATAACTGCCAACTACAATGTAGCCCTTCTCGAAAATAGAAAGAGTGCGTGTTTTCCCCACAGCCTAAGCAAGGTAAGATTGTGAATGCCCAGAATACTTGAGAAACTTATATTCTCCCGGTCTGAAACCAAAAACTGAGCCTAAACAGGACTCCAGAACATGACAATGTACTCAGCACAATCAGTACAGGACAGATGATTATCATCTGTGCTTAAAACATTTCAGTGGAGTTAAGAGCTGCAGGATGAACACCTCACCCTGCCCCATATTCAAACCAAATGCAGTTTCTATTGAGTTTTGGTAGTGACTGGAAATTCATGGTAAGTCAGCCTAGTCTCAAAAAGAACCATAAACAAACGCAGGCTCATGTGACTAACAGGTACATTGGCAACAGTACTTCCGGGTGCATGATAAAGGAAGGCCACACAGGCTGGCTCTAACTCAGACTCTATCATTCTTCTCTGCCTTCGATTGGGGGCCCTCTACTCAGACAGCAAGACTGTCAACTGGACCCAAACCACACTTCTTCAAGGCCCATAAGAATATAGAACTGGCCTCTGCCTGCCAACTGTGATATATCTCATCACTCATTCTGACTGGATGGTCTCAGTCTCTCAGTGAGTAACTATGGTGACAGGATGATAGGCAATTCTGTGGATATGAAGCAGTGACGTCCGATACGCAAGTTCAAATCAACTATCACGACTAAGGTGGACAGGGGACATGGAGACTGACTGGCCACCTGTGAGTGACACTGATCCACTTCTACAGCGAGAAGCAGGTTCCACCTGAGACCCAAGACCTATAAAGGGGTGATCCTCGGGAAGAATGTGGCTCTGAGCACTCAAAGCATGGGGGTGAATGCGAAGAAGCAACATAAAACATTTACCACATCCTGTTCTATCCAGTTTATGAAAACAATAAAATAAATTCTACCCGTGTTCCTCAGATTATTTTTGATACCATGGATTAAGGTAAGTCTTTCTGCTTGCTAAGCATGCGCACCACCACTGAACTTTACATTCGATCTAATGAGATTTTTAACTCCCGAGAGTTGAGAGGAGGGGTCCCATTTAGCTCTAAGCTAACCAAAACATTCACAACCTCAGAAGGAAGAGAATGCTATTCATTAAATCATTTAATTACCACTTGAAGATAAAAAATGAGGGAGAAGAAGAGAAAGGAAGGGGGGGGGACAAAAGTGGGGGGAAGTCAAGAAGTAAATCCCAAGCCAGGAGATTCTGCTGCAAACTGTCTATTCTATTGAAAAGCTTATATTTCCCGGGACTTGCAATTACTTGTATTTGTATTAGGGTCTAACAAACGATCTTGCAGATCCCGTATAATGCCCTGGGATTCAGAAGTCAGCTTGACTTAAGATATCTTCAAAGCCTATTTGAGCCATGGTTTTGTAATTTCCATAACACAAAGCAGTGTTTTGTTTACTTGCACACACAGATTTCCTATTGATATCCCACACACCTATAAACCCAGAGTATAAGAACGCCACTTTAACTTGGCAGTGTAGCTCAGGCCACCCATCTCTGGAGTACAAATACCTTGATTAGTTGGGACAGAACATGCTCATCTTTTCCTGGATAGAAAATGTGCATCTATTGTTATCGTGAATGTGAAGAAAGCGTCATCGTGAATTCTAAGGCAGGCAAATTATTATGTCCTCAGATACAGGTTTCCTGAAAATATTATGCACAAAACATCTCAAACATTTATATATATTCTTTGTTTGTTCCATTCAACCAGAAAAGCTTTGAACCAGGAAAGAACTGTCACAAATATCACTATTATCATTATCTTTATTCAGTTTTCCATTATTTATGATAAAAATGGTACAGATAATCCACATGGAGGATAATCTGAAAACCATCTCATTTTGATTTGAAATACAATTTGGTATTTACAGTAAACACACATATTTGATATTGTAAGAGTCAACGACACCAAATGTGACCTAGCCGAACTTACTAAAGGCCAGACAAAAAAGACACACAAGTGTTCCTTATTGTAACATTTATTTATCACTCTTAGACACCTTTTATATCAATGCTCTCACTTATCTTTAAAGAGCAGTAGATGGATGTGGCACGGCATGGCTACATTTATAATTCAGCTTCCCTAGTTGGCTCCCAATATTTGTTTTTGTTTTTGTTTTTTCATTAGTACCCTCCACAATGCTTTTTTTTTTTTTCTTCTTGGTGGATTCAGCTTGACATGACTGCAGCCATCTTAAGTCAGGTCTCCCATAACTGCCCCTGAGTTAAATGGTTTTTCTTCCCCAGTAACTTCTCAGATACTATAAATAAGCAAAAGCCATCCATTAGAGTGTTATGTTGGGCTTCACACACGACCTTGTCTTAGGAATCTCCCTGAGGTCTTTGACAATCGTTGAGATAAACCAGGACTATCCCAACATGGATGAGGTCATGTTTGTCTTGACCACTATGTATCTCTTTCTGACCCCAGGTTTTTGATCCACTTAGTTTTGCTGCTATCCAGAAACCTCCTGGGTGTTCCAGCCTTCTTGAGCCTCATGCTTCATGATGTAGGGCTCATTTCCAAGGAAATCCTAGGTTCTTTCAGAATATTACTTACTCTACACTAGAAAAACAGCAACCTTTCAAAAGGATTAGGCACGGTGCACTCACATCACTTCCTTCCAAGCTCGGCATCACTCATGCTTGAAGTACCTTCCATCCAAGAGAAGTAGACACAGCCAAGTCACATGCTTGCAGAGGCATCACACATAGCCTGGCTGGAAAAGCCTTCCATTCTTGCTCCTTTGGGCTTTCAATTTCCCTCCAACAAACTTTCCTTGGTGTTACACATTGTAACTGCATAGCTACTAGATCCAGCTACTCATCAAAATCATGAGTAAAAAGTGAAGCGTTTCAAGCTCTGGTCCTGTCACCATTTGATTTTAGAAACTGAGTTAGGATTAAGTCTTAACATGCAATATTTGCACACATTCATGAGTACTCACAGAGACACCACACACACGCATACTTACTTAAAAAAAGTTTGCAAATATTCCAATGGTCAGGATCTGGTTTTCTCAATGAACTGGATGATGGGCTTTCTATAGTCCTGACTCCTTCCCACTGCTCTGTAAACAGCACTCAGCAGTACATAGCACTGTACAGTATATAGGTGACTAATGATGGCCACTATTGTGAGAAAAACGTGTTCCCTCACAGCACATCACCGTTTTAGATATGCAAACATAGACATGGGCACGAGCTCAGATCAAAGAGCAGAACTAAAGTGGGTGGACCGTGCCCAGTGGCCTGGAAAGAGACGACAGCCCTGAGCATCTGGTTGGATCCCCTCCTAATGTGTGCCACACAAGCCTAGGTTTCTCAGCTACCCAAACATGCGGGAGAAACTCACCTGAAGGAGATGCGCACCCTTATTGAGCACTCACTATTTCCCTTGGGCAAAATGGGAGAGAAGACATAGCCTCTAATCTCAAATAATGTACTTTTCTGAAGCAAAAAGGGAGCTGATTGAAGCCCAGAAGACAGCTGGAGGAAGTACAACAGCCAAGGGGTGGCAACGGGGCTCCTCTCCTGTCACCTCTACTACCAAGCAAATGTCAACAGAAAATTAAGAAACACAACAAGACCCCAGATGCCTTTCAAGATGTCAATCCCCTGGCTGTGAAAGAGAAAGAAGCAGACAGATTGCTGAGGGTCCCGGAGCTGACGGGGAGTGCTGAGCATCCTTCTTTCCACTGTCAAGAGATAACCATGTGCCTTCCTTTGTCTCTGTTCTAACAAGGAATGAAGATTATTTCACAGGATTTCAAAGTGCGGTCACAATGTTCCACCCTGTAGTGCGTGTTCATTCTACATATGACATTGGGTACCAGCCCCTAGGGCATGGCCTCTTTGCTAGCTTAAGCCCTGGGAAGCATGTATGTGGGCCCTTCTCTCTTGTGGACTTGGATGATGAAGACTGGGTCAGGCAGCGTGAAACAGCGTGGGACCGGTTCTCAGCCTTCCAGGGACTCTGGGACTGAAATTGCCATATCCTGTATGACACCCCACATAACCCCTTAGTAAATAGATGGATTCAAATCCTGCATTACCACCCCAGCATATAATAAGCAACATCAAAGAGCTGGAAGTGGGCCCATGTGGAGGAACAGGGATGACTCTGCTTTATAATGCTCTGTCTTCCACAACAAACAATTAGTTACTTGCATTTTAGGGGAAAAGACTAACAGCATGCCTGTTCTATTTTATGAAAACATATTTCAATATAACCATCCCATAGTCTGAATTTCTTCTTTTATAAAAATATTTAAATATTTTACTTTTATTTTTAATCGTGTGTGTGTGTGTGTGTGTGTGTGTGTGTGTGTGTATGCACACACATGCATGTGCACATGTATGCAGGTACTCACAGAGGCCAGAAGGCATTGGATCCTCTGGAACTAGAGTTACAGATGGCTGTAAGGTGTTTTGATGCGGGTGCTAGGAGCCGCACTTGGGTCCTCTGCAAGAACAGCATGTCCTCTCGACCACTGAGCCATCTCTCTAGTCAAACACACCCCCTAAATATCTCCGACTTACTAGTTTCTGCTTCCTAGGGAGAGAAATGCAGCCGTAATGAATGGACCCACTTTCCTAGGTCAGGTTCATGTTTTCAAACTAGCAACATATGACATCACTGCATACCACCACTGAAAGCAAGCCACCGTTTATCACGACCAGAAACAAGTGTGGGCAGCATGTGGGTATCACACCCACCTTGGCAAGCTGTGTTCAGGTGAGCAATATACTCACTAGAATACTAGAAAGGCAGGTCACTGGGAAACATCCCAAAGTAATGCTAAACATTTTGCTACCATAGATTCCACTAGCATAAATTCCACATAAAATAAAAATTTTATGAAATATAGATCTCACAGGTGGAGATGGAGATGAAGGTCCTGAGCTGAAACTCTTCTCAGAGCATGGGAAGGGTAAAATTCCCTATGAAATAACACGTAGCCGTCTCCTATCATGAACAGAGTCTCACACAGGTTCCGCATGCTGCTTGTGGACCTGAGTTCTCTGGCCATTGCCAGGCTGATGAGATGTTAGCCAATAAGGAAGAGAATTTGGTGGGCTGTGAGTTATCCTCACATCACACAGGTAAAATAGCAATGTTAATCTGCACATGATTTAGCCATTAGTATGATGAATGAATATTCACAGAGCCGTTATAATAATGTCCAGAACATAGTAAATACCCATTATTACTACCCCTTGGGGGTTACTCCAGAAAAACATAAGCTTCAGGGATTTCCTTCTGCTCTGATTACTGTTATACACCCACCCTAGCATGTTGTTTGCCTTCATTGAATACACAGGGATACATGCTGTGACCAGGGCAGAGGGATCTGGTCTTGGTCTGAGGAATTTGGGAGGAGCACACAGCCAGCACCAGTTCCTAGACCCATGCAGGTCCACGCACACCAGCCCACTTCTATCATATAAATGGAACCCATTGGCCTCCCCATCCACATGCCCAGTCAACGTCTTTTCCCCCTGTACCATCCTCATTGCTCCAAAACAGCTGGATGTAAAGTGAACCGAAACAGCCTTTCGACAGACCCTCAGACTAGACCTTCCCCAATGGGGTCCTTCCAGATGACTTTTGGCTTATACTCCTAAGCCTAACCAAATGCTCGGCCATTCTGTTTACTAAACAGCTAAGCTTGGGTGCACAGTATTACCGGACTTCATCTGAACATGTGAACATCACTCTGCACCTTGTGACTCTGCTCTGAGGCCCTGGGATGCTTGGACCTACCCTTAAGAAAACAGCGTGAACAAGCTCCCTCTATTCCCTTTAGGCGTGCCCTCCACCCACTGATGCAGGAGAAAGCCCATTTCACATCTGAGAAACACACAGACACTTCTAAGTATTAAGTAGATGCCCATGAAGAGAACAGAACATCTGGAAACCCTCAACGGTAGTTCAATTCATGCCCTAGCCTCAGCCTGTGCTCAGCAGCATCCTTGGAGAGCACCCCCCCTCCCAAGTGTACTTCCATTGGAATGGAGTTCACATATGTATGGCCCTGATCAGAAGAAGAGGCCACAGTCCCCGAGGCAGTGAAACTCTTCTCTCACCACATTCCAAGAGAGTTAACTGCATTCTAACCATGGTTTATAGCACACTTTTTTTTTTTTTTTTTTTTTTTTTTTTTTTTTTTTTTTATAAAACAAAACAGAGAGACAGATAAAGACACAAAAGCAGCCATATTAAAAATGTACCTTGCTGACAGAAACAGTCCACTAGTTACTGACAGGTAACAGGAAGAAGGAAAAATAAAGAAGAAAACACTCAGTTATAGAGACAAAGCACGGTCTAGTAAACACCAATCAAAGACCCCAACAACTACACAAATACAACCCAGACACATGGCTTGGCCCTGAGGCCCAAGACTCCATGGTATTGCATCACATGTTGTAGCTGCAGAGCAATTGTGCAGATTGGCATTATCCTGTGGGTCATGGGCCATCCAAAGGCTGCCAGAGTCTCAGATCACATGGCCTGTGTGATGATGGGTTCATCCAGTCGTCCAAGAGAGGAACAGTCAGGAATGGTAGTACACACCAGCAATCCCAGCACTTGAGAGGCTGAGGCAGGAAGGTCACAGGTTTGTGGCCATCTGGGGCTACACAAAGAGACACTGAAAGGAAGGAGAAGACAGGGAAGAAGAGGAAGAGGAAGAGGAAGAGGAGAGGGAGAGGGAGAGGGAGAGGGAGAGGGAGAGGGAGAGGGAGAGGGAGAGGGAGAGGGAGAGGGAGAGGGAGAGGAGAGGAGAGAAGAGAAGAGAAGAGAAGAGAAGAGAAGAGAAGAGAAGAGAGAGAAGAGAAGAGAAGAGAAGAGAAGAGAAGAGAAGAGAAGAGAAGAGAAGAGAAGAGAAGAGAAGAGAAGAGAAAAGAGGAAAAAGTGATAAAGCAGGAAGGGGATTTCCCCTCCGGGTTCTCAGCGCGGGATCTCTGGGAAGGCAGAGAGGGCTGAGGCGTCTCTTCACATAGGACGCTGACAGAAGTTCTCAGTCACACGTGGCAAGTCCACAGCAAGCACAGGCCAACAGTCTACATCACCAATGGTCTGTTAGTCATTGTCTCAGGATAGCCAGCCATAGGGAGCCTTGACAAGGGACAAAGTCACCACTACCAGAGGAGCTGACGGGTGGGCTACACCCCATCCTTGACTTTCATCAATGAAAGCTGTTGTCCAAGAATCCAAGAGTTAGTTCTTTGAGGTCCAGGTGGGTCACAGGAGACGTCTAAACACTGCTTGGCACAGGAGCTCATGAGAGCTGGTAGTCGACACTTGCTGCTTACAATAACCTGCAAGTGTTGAATACCACTTAGTTGTCTATGGCCTTGAGGAGGGAGCAGGACAGGTTCTAGACGAGTATGTCGTCAGTGATTAAAATGAGTGCAGAGTTGTGTGTGGAGATGTGAGCCAGCAGCTAAGGCGGCTTAAGAGACAGATAAAGACACCAAACTTTTACCTCATTATGGTTACTCGCTGGGCATCTGCAGATCCAAGGGGAAACTGAGCCCATTTGGGCACAAGTAACCTCTACGTCCCTTCTATACTACATCGTGAGCTTTCTCTGAAGTAAAAAAAAAAAAAAAAAGAAATCACAAATTCAGGTGCTGAAGGGTACACTAAGGATAACTCATGACAGTGTCTCGGTGAAGCACAGAAAAAGATAGCAGAGAACAGATCTCAGCTGAGAAACAGTGTTGGGAACCCCATTCTCCCAGGCAGAGTTACCGCATTCATCAGATCAGCTGTGATTAGCAGCTAGGGGCTCTTAAAAGCCGGACCTGTTGCTGTTGGTCCTCACTGAAGAGGGACAAGTCCTACAGCATCAACTGAGATCCCAATCAATCCATTATTCTGGTTCTGCCATCCCAGCTGCATGTCAAACATGGAGCTGATCACAGGCTTGGGAGGAACTCGAGGGGACAGGAGGAGAAAGGCAGGGCCTTAATTATGAAGCCCTTAGGAAGTCACCATCTATGCCAGGGTGGGTATTTGGTGATGGAGCCATCTGGATGTTGCCTGTGTTCTCGGTCAAGAACCCTTCAACCATGTTCTTGAAAGTAGGCCCAATAAATTCACTACTTCCCCAGGCTGGACATGAACTGGCATGTCACTTGGATCTGCTGCTGATGTCCGATCTGCAGTGAACAGACATTTGTATACACCTCCCAGGAGAAGTCCAGTAACAACTACAGCAAGACCCAGATGGAGATGAGTCTGAAAGGTAAGAGTGGACATGGCTGAGGATCTAGACAGGGACTATGCACATCCAAAGAGAAGAACACGGGGCACTTGGTGCTGGACTCTGGTGAGACTCCGTGAGAAGCCAAGGCAGGTAGACTCAGGATGCAGGCCTCACTCTGGGTCATTGGCTTGGGACCTAGGCTCGAAGCTATATTGGCACTGTTGGGTGGGTGCCTTTTTATGCTGGGAACTAAACACGTGTGAAACCTTCTCATCCCCTCCCACATCTCTACAATGCCAGCTTTCTGTCTGTATGAATGCATGCAGCTTCCTTCTCCAAGGCCCTATTGAAGCTCAGAAATGACACCCTAAAAGCACAGTTCTAACACACCAAAAGCCTCGGAAGAAGAAGAAAGCAGAAGTGGCAGAGGCTGCCTCAGAGCCAAGCACTTTCTAACCTCTTCTTGTTCCTCCCAGCCTCATGTAGCAGGGGAGCTTTCCAAGGTCACTTGTGTGACTAGGAAAACTTCTGGAAGCAATTCTAAACTCTCCTTGGTCAGCCATCACCACTCCACAGCCAACTCTCTAGTGGGTCATTCGTTTGATTGATAATTAATTGTGCAATGGAATCTTACTCTGTAGCATGGGCTGGGCTGAAATTCACTATGTAGTCCAGGCTGGCCTTGAACTCATAGTGATCCTCCTGCATGTACCTTCCAAGTGCTGGGATCATAGGCATGAACTACCATGCCCAGCGTCCATCCAAGAGACTCCCTGGGAGCTTTGGTTATATCCTAATACACCTCTGTTCCCAGCAGTCCCATCTTGAATTCCTGCAGCTAAGCACTTTGCCCCCTTTCCTTCCTCTGAATGGGCTCTGGGGGTCAGGTAATCATACTTTGGGTCCCCCCCCTTGCCTTTTTCTCTTATAACTCTGCCTGGTGCTGAGCCTTTCCAATGAACCTTCAGAAGACAAAGGGGGATGTCTTCCCTTGTACCTCTAGGCCTTTCAGCCAGGCAGACACTATAGTAGATTCTTCCTTACCTCTGCTGTCCCTGTAGGGAGGGTAAGGAAGAAAGAGTCCACATCTTTGGGTTACCCAAATATTAAATCCTGAGGAGGCATCAAAAGTAGAATGGGCTTGTCATGTCCCAGAAGGCTCTCATCAGCTATGGCTGCCTCTACAAGATCAAACCAGACAACATCCCAGAATGGATGGGGAGGGATGAATGAGGCTGAACCTCTCTAGCTGAGGGTTTATTTGCAGTTGATGGCAGCTGGAGGTGAGAAAGTCGAGTTTTCTTTAGGGGTATGGCCCGTGACTGTTCTATGCCCATGCTCCTGCAAACGCCCCCAAAGCCATATGCATTTAGGGAGCATTAACTGGACTCAGTGGGCTACTGAAAAACAAACAAAAACAAGCTATGACATTGGGAGGGAATGTGAGAAAGGGTGGTTCAGAAGGAGCTGGAAGGGAGAGCAGGTGGTAGATATAAACTAAGTAAATTTGGGATCAAATGCTGTTTCAATGCCCAGGGCAGATATCCACTGTGCTCTGGATTTAGGCGTGTCTAGAGGCAAAGATATAAACCTCCCATCACAGTGAGAGAAGACAAGGCAAGCAAAGAGCAATTTGCTGATCGAGGTGGTGGTACGTTCGTCTCTACCTGGTAGGCTGAAGTATAAAGAAGGGAGGGAGAGAATCATTATTAGTCTCACTGGCAGAAGAAAATGAAGTAAATGTGGCAAATGTACTGAAAGCCCTGATCTAGAGGTAACAATAACCAAAAAGAGCCAAGGAAACTGATAATAGCTTCTTAACTATTGAGATATTTTCAACTTCCAGGCTGTTTGGAAAGGAAACAGATGAGTAAGCAGAAACTCTAAACTAGTTGAGAAGAGGCAGTGGCATTCCGCAGAATCACAAGCCCCAGAAAGTCAGTGACATTCTCCACCTGATAACACTAGGAAACATCTCCATCAAAGAGGGGAACAGCCAAGGGGGAGGGAAACCAGTTTGCTCTGCAGAATGAAGGCAAATGATCTGGAAAATCCCTACGCAAATCTGACCTGTGAATGTGAGGTCACAGGCAGGCACTGTGCTCCCTGGCTCCATCAGACCAGAAGAGCTCTCCTTTCTGGCACCAACTTTCCTAGCCTGTGGTCAGCAGCACAGTCCCTGTGGGTGATGGCGTCTTACTCCAGTGCCAGCCAGTGGCAGTCAGACTAACTCCCACGCACAGGGGCACCAAGGTTCTAAGACTTCTGACCCCAGTTGGGCTGCCACAGGAAGTACCACCCATGATGCTGTTATAACAAATCAGAATGGCCAAAGTGCGTTCCTACACAGGCATGCGTTACTGCATAGAGCAGATATGAAAGAGTGTGGAGATTGCCTTAAAAACTGGGTTGTTTTAAATCCTGAACCGGGCCGGGGAACTCTTCACTATAGGAAAAACCATGACTTACATTTTGTTTCCTATGCAAGTGTATAACAGACACCAAAGTTCTAGGAAGGGGCTGGGATGTCACTCAAAAGCAGGCTATGTAATGAGCCTGCACAAGGCCCTGGGTTCAATCTTTAGCTCCTGGACTAAAACAAACAGCAAACAACGAAGTGGAGCCTAGTGTTTTATGGCATTTCTATTGATAATTTTTAGATAATGTATTAAGATTTTAGGAGTTACCACTATGTACTTCTTTAAAGTTAAGTTTATTGCAGGGTATCCATAGGATCAGCTAGATCCGGTCTTACTCAACCATAATTATTACCGCTGTAGATAAACAAGCTAAGAAAGGCCATCTCCTCTCAAAGAGGGCTCCATTCCCAATCATCTCAGTTGCTGGACTGAGGCACCCTCAGCCTTTAAACACGTTTACGTTGCCTACACCAACTGGTTCCTCCTGATAACTGCGATCGCCACTCCATCTAGACACTGATTTTAAAACTCAAATCTGGAGTCAAGAGAATAGTAGTACATGTTTTATTTCAAATGCTGACGAGTATCATACAGAGACCCACAGAAGTGTCAAATGAAACAAGCCAGTGATCCAGGACATTAAAAGTAAGTTTATGGAGGAAAACAGAATGAAAAACATGGGTCCAGGGAGTAAAAAGAGTGACGCAAACTGTGTCCATGTTTAAAACTTGATTCCTGAATCTAAATGATAGGAAGAAGACAGGAGAACAGTGAAGGGGACATGCTAGGGGTCGGGTGGAAGGGTGGAGTGGGTGAAGGGAGCAGGGCAATGTGATGGAAGGGAGAAAACCAAAAGAAAGGAAACATGCATACAATGCATGTAAGATAACGTAAAGATTAAAATAACTTTAAGAGTAAAAACAAGCCGGGCGTTGGTGGCGCACGCCTTTAATCCCAGCACTCCGGAGGCAGAGCCAGGCAGATCTCTGTGAGTTCGAGGCCAGCCTGGGCTACCAAGTGAGCTCCAGGAAAGGCGCAAAGCTACACAGAGAAACCCTGTCTTGAAAAACAAAAAAAAAAAAAACAAAAACAAACAAACAAACAAAAAAAGAGTAAAAACGATGGCTTCCCAATGTTGCGGCATTTATATGTTTACAGTTTTCTGGAAAGACCATGCTTTCCTTGCACTGTAACTTACACTTTCCAAAGTTGCCGTGTGAAGTTACAAATATGCAGGAGGAATACATCACTGCTTTTTAAAGTTGTCTCGGGACTGAGACCAGCAGTGCGGTGGAACACTTGCCAACTCTGAGGGAGGCCCCAGAGCTCATTCCCTGTACTACGAATTCATCAAATAAATCCTTGTAGACTACAGACAAGGCAAAGTTTTGAGGAACACTAGTTGGAGGGTTTGGATGCCATGCATGGCTCTAGCCATGCCAACCCTGGAGCTCTTGTTTCCATGGCTCACTCTCTCATCAGAGAGACATCCCTAAGGAGCAGAGCACAAGGTGCTACTTCTGGCCAAGGCAATGCTAGTCTAACCAGATACTCTCTAGAGAGAAAGCTCTGTTTTCAAAACCTGAAAAAAAAACCACGGCAACAAACCCAGCCACGATTCACCAGTCCCTGAGACAAGTATGATGCAGAAGACACTCAGATTTCAAGGCTCTGGAATTCAATCCACTCAGGGCTTGATCCTAGCAAAACAGGAAATAAACCAAGATGGCTCCTACAGTTACTTGGGCTAATGCCCTTGGGGGAGTGTCCAGGCCACAGCCCAGGCAGTGCACTGAAGCAGACACCAGTGGATCCCTTGAAACGAAGACAGAATGTGAGAGTTCAAGGTGGCAGGGGCTTGCAAGGGACAATATGTGAAAAGACAAACTATAACACAGAGAGGGCACTTCCTGGAGGCCCGCAAGTCATTCCCAAGGCTTCGCTTTTAAAAATGTGGGGCGTTATCCCTGAATGTGGGGGGTTGAGAATCTGGCCATAGCCAAATATTTCGGAACACACCAACAAAAATTTCACATCAAGCAACATTAAAGCTGAGGAACTCCTGGGAGCATTTCCCATGAGGCTTCACTGCGTCCTTGGTTAGGAAGCCCACTTTCACTGTGCTTCTCAGGGGCCATGAGACACCCAGAGACACAGTGGTGCAGATTCACGGTTATCCATGTTTGAACGGCAGTGTGCTGGGCTTGCACAAAGCTTTAGTTTTGTGTGTGTGCATGTGTGCGTTGAAGCCCACGTGGAGGTCAGAGGACAACTTGAACAAGTTGGTTCTCTCCATCCACCATGAGGGTATCAGGAATCGAACTCAGTCCTCCTGCTTAGTGGCAAGTGATTTTTACCACTGAGCAATCTCACGGGGCCCATCACTGGCTGCAGAAATGTAATGGTTGAGTTTTAGGGGAAAAAAAAAGACTTTCAGTATTTTTCTGCCATCATTCCTAATCATAGAAATGCCAAATTAATATATCTTGGAATTGTACTGTGCTAGAATTTTGATTTTAAAAATGGCTGTTTCTGTTGGTGATCTGAGTTTCATAAAATATTATCAAATGAATTTTGGTTTTCATTAATAATTTTTAAATTGCCCTAAACATATGTCTGCCATTTTATATAGGCATTTATGTGACACATTGTTCTCAGCACCCGTGGTTATAAAGTTAAAATATTATTAAACCCCAAAAACAGTCAGTGGGGATGGCTCTCCATCTTACAGCATCAAATATTTAGCCACAGTCTAATTGTTAGGTAAAAAGAAACACACCCATCAAATCTGCATATTAATTTTCTTTGGTATTAAATGGTAAAATTATGTGTATGTAAGGATTTGTTTCAAAATAAATTTATGACTCATAATCAATAAGTATTTGACTTGTGTATCTATTTTGCATACTTATATAGCTGGTGCCCTATAAAAATTTTTTAGCTGCAAAGGGGTCACAAATGGAAAAATTTTTAGAAGCCCTGTCCTAGAGTATTTAGTGGAGTGCAGGTCACCACGGGTACATAAAGAAACTCATCCCAGAGGATGGAAGGTTGCCCCACACGGCACCAGCAACAATGCCCAGCGGTCAGTGCAATAACCTTGGTGTCCACAGAGCACAATGTAGACCATGGAATCAAAGCTTCTCACCTTAGTCACAAGGGATAACCTTGTTCAGATGGTGAGCTAACTGCATGCTGCTTCTACCTGATAAATCTTAAAGGTAACGATGGCAAAAATAGCAGATTTAGCGGGCTCCAAGCAACACATGTCATGATAAAAGCTCAGGAAAGGTCATTGACAAATAACAACAGCCCGTACCCAACACCACGTCATGTCGGGCATCAAACCAGAACTTGCCAAGTATGCAAACCAATGGAAAATATGGTCCCCAATGAAGTGATAAGTCAGTGGGTATGAATCCAGAACTCACAGATTTCAACTCCGTAGACAAGCACATATCTAGAGCAGTAAGTAGGACATGGATAATATAAAGACTCAACTACGAAGTCCAGAGAGGAATTCATTGTGTGAGACAAGCTGAAAATGGAACATATACTAGATTGAAACAATTATAAATGCATGATTAAAAAAAATCAGTGAACTTGAAAACACGGCAGTAGGAATTATTCAAAATGAAATTAAGAAACAGTGACTTAAAGATTGAAGGTGACCACAGGAATGCTGGGTGCACACCTGGGTGCCCAGCCCATGGAAAATGAAGGAAGAGGATTTGAGGTACACAGAGATATCCTAACAAAGAAGCAAATACTGCACAGAGAACCAGCAACTGTAGGACTCCTTTAAGGGGCACCATACGTCTACAACTGGAGTTTGGAAGGAACGGAAAGAGGAGCAGACAGAAAAATCATTTATTTTCTCAAAACTACAAACCAACCAATCCAAAAAGTTCACAAAAGTAGCCAGGGGCCAAACTGCAGAAAACCAGTTTCTCAGGTTGGACAGATGTGTCAGCTGTTAAACACCCTGGATGCTCTTTCAGAGGACCTGGGTTCAGTTTCCAGCACCCACACTGAGTGGCTCACATCTGCCTGTAACTCCAGTACCAGGGGATTTGTCTCCCTCTTCTGGCTTCCCTGGGCACTGCACATATGTTGGTTAGACCAACAGGCATACACACATAAAATAATAAATATATAAAAACATGATTTTTCATCAAACAAAGGATAGGAGTGAGCAACAGTTTTAAGATATTGAAAGAAACTACTAAAGTTAAAGTTTGTATCCAGCCAATTCTTTTTTTTTCCCTCAAAAGTCAAGACAAGTTGGGGTGAAGCTTAGAGTTAGTACACAAGCTTAGCCAGTGTGAGGCTCTGCATCCGGTCATCAACACTCAGAGTAAAGAGGAAAATTTCAGACCTCCAAGTATGGAAAGAAGTCTACTAGAAGCCCACCTGTAGGAAATGAAGTGCATCCTTGCATAGAGGTATTAAAGAAAGAAGGAGGGGGGAATAGGAATCACGTGGGTGAATATTCACAATTTTCCTTAGTACTTAGGTCATTCTGAAAGAAATTTCTTAATAAAAATACTAACACATTGTAAGATTTATAAAAGGTGTACTAAGAAAATATGTAGGGATGGTACACAAAGGCCGGACGGCATAGGAAATGCTCACCTAGTGCTTTACAGCTTGAAGGAATTCTGTGACGGTTAAGTAGACACATAACAATCACCAGTTAAGTCAAGAGAGATGAAAGGAAATCATAAACATAACTGGGAGTATAATGGCAGTGATCCCAGCACTGAGAGATGAAGACAGGAGGGGCCAGAAGTTCAAGGTCACCTTTGGCTACTCAGTAACTCAGAGGCCAGCTTGGACCGCAAGAAACTTTTTTGTTTCTCCCAAACACAAAACCAAACAAAATCTGGGGAAACTCACTAAAAGAGGGAAAAATCTGCAACAGAGAGAAATGGAGCAAAGATGTAGTTTTTGGCTATAAAACGGTATCAGAGATAAAGCAGGGCGTTCTGTGATGAACTGGCTTACCATGTGAGTAGAATGACCCAGAATAGAACGTGTCTGATAAAAGAGCTTCAACATGAATGAAGCAGAAATGGATAAACTCTGAGGAAAAGCAAACAGATCCACAGTTATAATCCGGGCTTTCAGTACTCCTTACTCAGCCATGGACAGACTGATAGGCAAGCAGGGGAGCAGTACTGACAGACGGACAAGCAATACTAACCAACTTGGTGGTGTACCTACTAACAACAGAACATGAACACTCCAGAACACTCCAGCGCACACATGACCCCGGCCAAACTAGAAGAACTCACTCAGAATCCAAAAGTAAATCTGAGTAAGCTTTAAAGGTCTCAAGCAGACCCAAGCTCTGTTTTCCAGTCATAATGGAGATTTGATTAATAAGCAGTAACAAAAGGAAGGCTAGAAAACAAAGAGCCCAAACATTTGGAAACTAATATTCTTCAAAACGACCCATAGATCCAAGAAGAAATTAGGAAACATTTGAACCCCACAAAGATTGTGGGATGCCAAGAGCGCATACTCAGGGGAAAACAGGCAGATGTGTGAACTGTAGCCATCAGCCCCAGAGTACAGGAACTCTCGGACCTGTTTCATCAGAGCCCTTGGCTCTGGTGAAGCTATTAAATCTCCCAGAACCTAACTTGAAACCCAGAAGCATTTATCGCTCACTTGGCACTTGACACTCTATTAGTCAGGGTTACTGAATTTTTCATTCAGACATGTCTGATCTTGCCTATTAAATTAGCATCTCTTCAGAGGAGACATGACATGCGCGGGTGTCCTTCACACACTGCAGCCCTGCTCACTGCACAAGGACAGCTGTGGCCCTACGAGCATCTGTTTTTACCATGACCTCATTTCGCCTCCCTGTATTGATTGCCCCTGGAAATGTTAAATCCATTCTTGAAGTTTGTCTAAACAATCCCTGGCTTGGGATACTGTAAGATGTGTGGACTTTACAATACAGCCAAAGCAAATTTCGAGTTTGGGTATTTCCTAGGCTAGTGATATTTGGAACTATCTTTCAATGTGCAGAGGGAGCTCCCATCAGCCCTATGAACACAATGGAAATGCCCACACTCCAACCAGTGTGATGGACTGCTAAGCCTCTGGAGGCTGGACAGGGGAATGGAACAAGTGCATCTTCAACCTGTTTTCAGTGTACAAAGGACTTACTTCTTACAATGCTGCTTCTTCCAGGAACTCTGGCCTGCTGCTTAGATAGGAGGCCTCTGGCTCTAACTGCCCTGGACCTCCCACTGCAGAGAGCTTACTTCTTAGAAGTCAGAAACATGCCTGTTGCTTCACAGCACAACCCATTTTCCTGTCTCCATAGACACATTATTAGCTCCCTTGTTAAGAATGGGGGCAACCTCAGTCAATGGGAGAAATGAGGACAGATCTGAGGGACATTTAGAAAGAGGCAAGTACTGAACTGCTCATATGGGGAATGAGGGGAAGCAGATGCAACTGGTGTCACCCCTACATTTGTGGCTGGAGCAACAGGAAGGAACTGGAAGAGGAAGGAGGAAAGGAGAGAAAAAGAAAAGATAGGAAGGACAGAGTCAAAGAGAGAGGAAGGTGGAAAGGAGAGAACAGTGGGTGGATGGATGGATGAATGGATGAAGGGTAGATGGATGGATGGGTGATGGGTGGATGGATGAAGGGTAGATAGATGGATGGATGATGGGTGGATGGATTGATTGATGGATGAAGGATAGATGGTTGGATGAAGAGTAGATGAATGATGGATGGATGGATGAAGGGTGGATGGATGATGGGTAGATGGATTGATGGATGGATGAAGGATAGATGGATAGATGAAGGGTAGATGGGTAGATGGATGATGGGTAGATGGATGGATGGACAATGGGTAGATAACAGATGAAAGAGTGATAGATGGATTAAGGAAGGCAGGATGATGAAGGATTTGATTACATGGGTAAATGTGTAAGTACCAGCATCAGCTACTCTCAGTTGCTACATAGCATACACATGGTCCCCCAGTAGCGGCTTCTACAATGCAGGGTTCCCAAATCCTGTCATCAATGACATCTGACCTTTCTGGCTCTATAGCTGTCTATTCTTAAATTTCATTTTCTTGAGAACTCCTGCTAAAACATCACCTGTTCTTCTAGGACTGTCCCAGACTCCTCCAAGGCCTCTCTTGTTTCCTTTGTTCTAAGTACACTGCTCCTTCTTTGAATCTCATGAAATACAGCTCTAACCCTTACATTCTACCAGGCCAACTTTCCTGATGTGGTATGCACACACAGTAGACCCTGACTAGCAAGTCTGTGAGAAGGGACCTCTAAGGCCTGAGGGTGGCCAATGCCACCTGTCTTGTGACATCCCCCACAATTTCCAGAGGAAAGTCATGCAAACAAATATAGCCACACAGATGGGGTAACAAACCTCAAGTATAGAGATGGCACAGAATCCACAAATTTTTAAATGAAAGAAGAGAACAGGGGCTGGAGAGATGACTTGGCTATTCAGAGAACATATTGCCTCTTGGGGAGCACCCAAGTTCAGTTTCCATTGCCCCATAAGGTGGCTCACTCTTCCTGAAACACCATTTCCAAGGAAATCTACCACCTTCTTCTGGCCTCTGTGGGTACTGCATCTCTCTTCTCTTCCCCACCCCACCCCCCTCTCTCTCATACACACACACACACACACACACACACACACACACACACACACAGAATACTTTCTCTCCCTCCTAATAATTAAAATAAAATTTTAATGAAAAAAATAAACATAAAATAGAACCATCGAATATAATCTGTGGTAAAAGTGATAATCCAAGGGGAAAAAAGGCATCATTCCAAAGTGGACATACTAAAAGTTCTAAACAATGACTGTCATGTCAATTTTTAAAAAGTGATACTCAAGTTTTAAAGTTTTTTTTCAATTATAAATTACAGGTGGTCTGTACAGGAGAGAAGATACAGCTAAAGGATAAATCAGAAACTTGGAGGATATAGCTGAAGAACTGTTGTATAAGGTGATTCTCTACCACCAAAAATTGAATTGTGTGTGTGTGTGTGTGTATATATATATATATATATATATATTGTGTGTGTGTGTTTATGAAGGAAAAGAGAGAACTTAAAAGTCTTAGTATGTCTAACATAATGAAAGAACACAAAATAATAAATAATTTTAAAAAGACAGAAAAATTAACACTGGGGACGAAAATATCATAATAAAAATATTCAGGTTGGAAGGTGCGTGCTCAGAGTACCCAGGAAGACCCAAGTGGTCTGATAAGAAAGATGACTCATTCCAGCAGAGGCCTCAGGAGCCATGTTCTGTCTCAATCCCTGAATATTCCTTATAGCTTGCTATGAGAATTGCACTTCAAGGACACCAACCTCTGAACGGCATGGAAGGAGAGCCCAGAAGCAAAGAGTGACTGACTGACTGTCTTTGAGAAACGCTCTGAATTCCACCGGCACTGCATCTCAGCTTTCTGCCTTGGCTGACTCAGTTTCTCTGTGAAGTTCCTCCCTTGGTGCACAGCACCTTCGTGTGCATCAATCCTACCCTAACACATTCACTCCCTCAACTTCTCAGTTCATTTCCTGTGTTTATGTGTTTGCAGATGCATATGTGCAGGTACTCACATGTATGTACAGGCTGGAATATAACCCCAGGTGTCTCCTTAGGGATGCTCCATCTGTTGTATTTTATTTTATTTTATTTATTTATTTATTTATTTATTTATTTATTTATTTATTTATTTATTTTGATTTTTTGAGACAGGGTTTCTCTGTGTAGCTTTGTGCCTTTCCTGGAACTCACTTGGTAGCCCAGGCTGGCCTCGAACTCACAGAGATCTGCCTGCCTCTGCCTTCGGAGTGCTGGGATTAAAGGCGTGCGCCACCACCGCACGGCATATTTTATTATTTGGTTTTTAGATAAGGTCTCTCACAGACATGAAGCTTAGACCGAGTTAGACTGGGTGACCAGAAAATCCCAGCCATCCCGTCTCTGTCGCCCAAGCATTGGATTGCTGGCACACACCACACCCAGCTTGCTTTGGTGGGTTCTGAGGGTCAGACGCAGTCCTCATGCTGAGAAGCCAAGTGCTTTATTACTAAGCGGCCCATCTTCCCAGCCTCCTACATGCATTTCTGTGTTTTGTTTGTTTTCTAACGGAATATTTATCCTGTTACAGTTCCATTTAAACATTCTTTCACTGTGAATGATAGATTCTTTAATGTCTAAACTAAATAAATAAAATCTACTTATAAGAAAACAGTACCATACGACTTTGACCAGTAGTCTAGCCTAGCCTATGTGTAAGACAAACCAAGAAAATGCACGCGCGCGCACACGCGCGCGCGCACACACACACACACACACACACACACACACACACACAGAGGAGATTCTCTAGAAGGGAACACCACCAATGGGGGCATGCTCTACAACTCTTCATTTCTCAGAATCTGCTAGAACCCTGTCTCAGAGCAAGGGGTGGCTGAGCCCCTATCCACTGTCTTCCACGTGATCAGGGCACATACATGGCAGGGGGGCTCAGAAGCACCCTTCACTGTTTCTGTGCAATCTCAGACTGGCAAATTCTAACATTTTGAGGAACATCATTTCATCCCCACTCACACACAGGGCCATATTATCATTCCCTCTTTAAAGAGGCCAGTCTCAGCTTCGCTGTAGCCAAGATCACTGGGAGAGAAGTATCAGTTGTTTGTTACCAAGGCTTCCCAAACCTTTCCACATCTCTGTCTTCAGGATGCAGTGGTAAATTTGGTAACTGGGATATTTTAAATTCCAGACTGGTTATACAGCTCTCAAAAGCTGCTTCATGGAGTTTTATTTTCACACTGGGCTATGACAGTCCATCATCCTCTGTCCCCCCAAGGGAAGTGAGACTCTATCTTTTTATAAATAGCTGCAAGAGATTCATGGGGCAGAGGCTGCCCTTCCTGAACTAAATCCTGGGAGCTTAAATCTAAGGGGCATGCCTTCTGCTACAAGGTGGTATTCACTCCATCCTTAATGTTCACTGGGCTGCTTCTAGGTACCTGAACTACGAAGGGAAAGCATCATACAGGGCACATATGTGCTTACGAAGGGGTGGAGACAGGAGGCCGGGCAGTAGATAAATACAGGGCATCTGGCCAAACCTGGAGCCTCACTACAACACTTTCTCAAAAGGGCCTAAAGTCACCTGAAGCGCAAAAGTAAGAGGGAAAACAAACAAAGCTGGAAGAAAGGGAATGATCACCCAAACCAAGCTGGAGTGAGTGGTGTGTCAATGGCTTGATACAGTCCTTCTCTCCTGTACTGTGGTGGTAAGGAAGGAGCTTTTAATCCAAATGGATTCATTTGTTGTTATTTTTTTCTTGATTAGCAATCAGCAGGCAAGGGTTGGATAGACGTGAACTATCGTAGACATGTCTCCAAAACAGGGTTCAAACTCACGTCAGTGAAATAATGCAACATGAACTTCACAAAACTGGAATGCCAGATATGACTCTATCCAGGGTCTTTTACAAAAGAAGGCAGCCATCAATGCACAACGCACTTCTTTCTGTTGCCTTCAAACATACATTATAGGGACTCAAATGTTCACAGTGTAGACTGTAGTTGAGCAATAGTACATTGTACATTAAGTTTCTGGATAACTGTAAGCCTTATATAACAGTACCCTGGAGACCCCAAGCCCTTGTGACCCTCAGTAACAAAGGAAGATCAGATAAGGACATGACCACTGCCTTTGGCTCAGCCAACAGACTGTCCTCTGGGTCTGTCTCCAGCCATGGTGTGAAATCCTGACCTTAAGTCTTCCAAAAGCAAAGCCAACATGAAGCCTGTGATTGGGGTGTGCAATGAGGCCAGGTCACCCCTGCTTCAGGGGACAGGGTCCCAGAGACATGTCTACTGTGAATCTGATGGGAATAGCCTGAGTTTGCTGGCATGGGCTGTGAGCACATTCTTAGGTCACACTTGCCTCTGTGCTGTGGAGAGCCATTCCCAGGGACTCTGTCAACTGTGACATGCTTTGTTTCCTGTACGATTGCTCCAGGAACACATCAGATGGTAGGATGGAACTAATGTTATTTCCCTTGCAACCCAAAGCTTTATGAATCAAATCCAGAGCGTATAGCTACAAGTTATAAAAGCCTTTGCCCACGAATTTCATTTGTAAGCAACTATCGAAACATCATAAATAAGTGTTCTTATAGAAGCTATGTACTTCAAGTAATTTGCAGCCCTGGGCTACTCATAAGGGATGTATCCCTCACAGTTAGTGCCATAACTAGCATGCTACAGAACCTACCCATGAGAACACTGGGCTGTTGGGAAGGTACACTTTTGTCATATATTCTGCGGGCTTTTTTCTCTATTCATTCCCAATCCCACATTGCCAACAGTGAGTTCCCAGAGCTAGAGAAGCCAGGACTGAAGGTCAGGAGGGCAAAAATTATGGGATGAATGGATAGGCAAAGTCTTTTACAAATGTGGGTCACTAAGAACAGATATTTCTGGCTCCATTATGTTCTCTAGCTATGTTCCCTATCCACACAGCATCCCCTCCCTCACTCCAGGCTCCAGCTGCCTCCTATAAAGCCCGTGGGCACTTTGTGCTGAGGAATCTCAGGATAAATTGATGCTATCCCAAACCAGCTCCCAAACAAGCCAACACCTTGCTTCATTGGGGGATCTTGTTGCTAATATCCATAAGGTGCTCTCATTGGCTACTCTCTACCCCCTCCTTTGTTCATTCTCAGCCCCACATTCTGGTACCTACTTCCATCTCAAACTATAAAAGAAAGACGAACGAGTGTTACAGCAAGGTCACTTGGGAAACTTGCCTTTGCTGAAACTGAATAGGGCTTAAGCAACAGGATATCTGATGACAGACAGCCAGGCAGGCAGGGTAGAGGACAAGTGCACAGACAGAATGGAGCAATGAAAAACAGCCTTATGGAAGGAAGCACTGAGGACGGGAGGGACCCAGTGGGAAACCTTTGGGTTCCAGGGCTGTGATTTTAAAGGGGATAGTGGGACCCCAGGCCCTTCCTCCTCCTTGGCTTCCTGGCTACACGCTAACTGGTTTTGTTCTGTTACCACCATAGGCCCAAAGCCAAAGAATGACCAGCTAAAGAGGAACTGAATCTTTAAAAGCTACAAGGCACAAATAAGCCTCTTCTCTTTTTAAGTTGATTTCCTTGGGCGTTTTGTCACAGTGATGGAAAGTGAACTGACAAGTGCTAAGCTTGACTACACAGGAAACCTTTCAATCTGACTGAGAGGAGCTACTCCATACTCGGAAGCCCTTATTGCTATTGTTCTTGTTACTACCGCAAAAATCTGGATTTCTTTGAAATGCTTACAGGTTGTTTTCCGCCCCCCCTCCCCAGTAAGGAACTGATCACAAATCATAATTGAATACTTCTATAAATATTTTTTCAAATGAACACTGTTGTGTTAGTCACCTCTGTATAGCTGTGTGCCAAATACTGGAGGGGCATAGCTTATGAAAATAAATGGCTATTCTGCTTATGGATTTGGGAGGTTTGGTCCATAGCATTTGTTCCCATTGACTTAGTGAGAATATTATGGTACAAGGGTCATTCAAAAGAGGAAGGTGTATGTCACGTGATATACAAGAACCAAAGAACAAAACAGGTCAAGGGACATGGGCCCAGTAATAAATTTCAAAGCATGCCACACAGTGACACACTTCCTCCAACAGGACCTCACCTCCTAAAGTTTCCAAACATCTCCAAACACCAGCTAAAGAGAGGGATCAGACACATCCATACCACAAGAAGACTATCAGAGATTCACGTTTCAACAGCAATATAAACATTTAAAACACAAACCCAAAAAAGTTAATGATTCCTAGGCAAAGAAACACCTCATTTTCATACCAACTGTTGAACTTCATATGCAATTCATCGAAATTTTCTTCCAGATTAGCTGCAATCCCATGACACTACAAGTGTGATTCCAAAAATTCAGGCTCAGTCCTTTGTTAAATTGTAACAAGGGATATGGGGGGGGGGAGGACACACAGAGCAAAAGGCTAAAGTGTGTCACCAAATTCAGGCCTACTTTCTAGTCCTTGAAGCCAACGAGGAACGGGAAAGTAGGCTATGCTTGCTTTAATCCTCATACAAGAAGCATTTCCTTAAAGGGCCAGGCCATATTTCCTGCAGGTGGCTTGGTTCATTCATTTCCATGAAGTACACAGGAATCTGGGTT
The DNA here is from genome assembly GCF_049852395.1 of Peromyscus maniculatus bairdii. NCBI lineage: Eukaryota > Metazoa > Chordata > Mammalia > Rodentia > Cricetidae > Peromyscus > Peromyscus maniculatus. The sequence goes on from NC_134864.1 coordinate 25,252,776, forward strand.
CAGGATTCACTGACCAGAATCTCATCATGAATATCTACTTGGCCTCTGCTATTACCAAGTCCAATTTGCCTCTTTTGGCAAGGACGGGAGCCTCTTGGGCCAGCAGGCTCTGCCAGCCCTCCTCAGCCCTCAGTCACTCCTCATGAGCCGCTTCATCACACATCTTTAATTATCCAAGAGAGGACGAGAAGACAAGAAACGGGTAAATTAAATTCCACTCCATCAATTTTGTTTCTAGTTCATAGATTTCAGGATATAGAGGAAAAAAATATTGAAAAATATGAAGTTTGGGGACAGCCTCTAATACACTCACTCACGCTCCATGGACTGCGCATAACCAACAGAGCAGAGTGTGCTATGAATATGCATGAGCCGGGGACACACACATGTATCTTCTCAGCATGGCTGGAAAAGTCCACTCATCACTGTCACAGTTGTAAAAGAACGTTAGGAATCTGAGAAGCCAAACATTGAAGACTATATCTGCATCTCCTGAGTAACCAGGTAGGGTAGAGCCTACACCTACCTAATAATGGGGGCAGTGCAGAAATGCTGCCCACAGAGTCAAATGCTATAGTAAAGTCAACATTTATGTACACATATACACACACATATGTATATATAATTCATATCTACTTTATTAAATACATGAAACAACAGCCCAGCTATTCATGATCCAAATCCCAGACTCTGCTGAGTTCCTGATTCCCTCCTGAGCACAGTAGTTGTACTTACTCATTCACTCCAGGGTTTCTAGGGTGTTGAAACAAACAAACAAACAAACAAACAAACAAACCAAGAGAGCTCAACACCCCAACCAAATAGGGCAAGCAATGCTCTGCAGTAACCAATCCCATCTTCTCAGGCTCCAGTTTGACTTTCTGTTGCTGAGATAAAACACTCAAACCAAAAGCAACTTGGGGAAGAGCTGGTTTATCTCGTTTTACAGTTTCCAGGCCACGCTTCATCATGGAGGGAAGTCAGCAGCAACTGAGGCAGAAACCCAGGGGGAAGGCTGCTTCCAAGCTTGCTGCGGGGCTCATGATGCAGCTCAGGTTCACCTTCCCCAGTGGGTCAAGCACTCCAACAATTATCAATGAAGACAATCAATGTATCTCACAGAAATGGCCATAGGCCTTTTGGGGAATTCCTTCCTGGGTGACTCTAGGTTGTGCCACGTTGACAAAACAAAATGAAAATAAGCAAATAAAGAAACTCACCAACATATCTCTTTTATATAACTACCTATTTTGGTAATAAGATATTCACAAATCGTTGTGAAAGCATGGGAGAGAAAGATTAGATATATAGATGGATGTGTGGGTAGATAGTAAATGAGCTTTAAAATGCCTACAAATGAATTAATTAAATATTACTTTCAATTCAGATCACAACTGAGGCACAGGACATTATCCTAACAGCCTCCCCAGCATGAGAATCCCTACTCAAAAGGCCTGGGACCCGAGTGTTTGGATTTGGGGCTTTGTTCTGATTTGGAAATATATGTAAATGCAAAGGCGACTTGAAGAGAGGACCCACATCCAAATTCCTTTCTGTTTCCTGCAGGCCTCATGCTCATAGCCAGAATGGATGCATGCAACAGTCTCAGCTCAGCCTGCCTGCTTTTAACCAGGTGTGCAGTTTCTCACCTGGACCATCATGTCTCGACTAAAAAAAAAAAGTGTCATGTTTGAGAGCATTTCAGGTTTTCACATTATAAATGTTTAACCAGTATTTTAATTAACATCAGTCATATTTATTTACAATTTTTCCAGTTTTCTACATCCGCTGCCCATGTATTTCTCAGCATAAAGGTATGTAAGAGAATGATCTTTGCTAATGCAGACACATTGGTAAACTTCTTTTTAGAAATCTCTCTGTCAGCACAAGAAAAATTAATGACATCATCAATAATCTCAGCACTGGACCCTGGAGCCTGTGAAGAGATGTGAACATGTGGAAGCAAGAAGGAAAGATCTGGGCAAATATAGAGTTGCTTTTCTCAGACCAGCACTACTGCCTTGCAGAGGAAGTGAAGCCCAGTGCCTGGAGGTTAGTTCCAGTGTCCTCACGAACGAAGGTGGGAAGGCGGTGAGAGACAGAGATGCTCTGGGCCCTGGAAGGAAACCTTGTTCATGCTTGGCTCTCCTGTTTGTAATCTTGCTTCCACCTCAGCACCAGGGCATCTTACTGACCACCACGTTGGCCATCATGAACACGAATCCTACCTCTACCTCCTGGACCAGCTACAACAGTAAGACTCTCAACATTTAAAGGAGAACATGTAGGAAGTAATCGAGCATGCAATGCCACCCTCGGTCTACACCATGGCCTCTGTTCCCCACCAATGGGCGCAAGGGTGACCACCACTTCCAGATCCCGGCAGCACCACAGTCTCTGGCCACAGCCCAGGTCCACAGAAGCCAACATCAAATAGCATTGATCCATCCTTCAGCCAAGTTCTCCTTGGCTGTCTTTCGCTGGCTCTTAAAACAATCTATTGAATATTTTAACTACCCCCCACCCCAGGACTAGGAACGTAGGTTGTTGGTATTATAGCATTTGCCCCAGAACACGCCAGACCCTGGGCTCGAGACTCATAATTACTTGATATGCTCATGTTTTCAGACATTCCTTTCCTCGGATAACCCCAATTTTGTTATGCCTTCACTGCTCCTTGCAGAGCCTATTCCTTTTGTCTGGGATCCCTTCCGTGATTGGTTAGGTTGGTGCCATTTGTTATACTGTCTGAATTCAAGACATACTAGTCAATTTCCTAACCTGCTTGTACCACTTCTCTGTGAGCTCACTGTAACTCAGAATCACTTGTCTCCTACAGACCTCAGAGTCCAGTGCTGTGGAGACATCCTCATGAGGTCCTACAAAGGTTCATGATGTGTGGAGAGTGTTTAACATTCAGTTCTGGGATCAGGAATTCCACACAGGGAAACTCAGACAATGAAAGGATAGACTAAACCCTCTTTCCAAGATGGCTTCAGAGAAGGATAGCTCCAGGGAACCTCCCTGCCCCAGGACACCACCCCTTTCCAGTGGATTAGGGCCCTGGAGATGGGACTGACTAATCTCTGGATACTCCTCTTGACCTTCATGGCTGTGGTCTCCCTCTTCCTAATTCACACACTGGTAATGCAGTGTTCAACTCCTCAGGACTGAACCCAAGTGGGCATTTCAAATATATTTTTAATGTTACAAATGTGATCCATTTTCCCAGCCTTCCCTTTGACTGAGGAGTGATAGGATTCACATTTTCAATTGCTTCTGATCTTCAGGAAGCACCGTGGAACTCATTTGTCATGCTCAAACTGGATGTCCTAACCATCCCCCTGCTATCAAGAGTAGCACTTGGTTATGCATCTACGCCATGCTCTGCCCCCTGGGATGTATAGTCCAAACTGAACGGCCAGACAGCAGCACACAAAAGAAATAGGTCTGGAGTAAAGAATGCAATAATCGAGAATCAAGAAGTTCAGAAAAACGGCTTCCCATCCTGCTGTCAGAGGAAGAGTGAGATTTGAAGCTCAATTCTCAGAACTCTTTGGTTTTGATGGTATTTTGGAAAGTCTTTATCTCAATTGTACTAAGATTGAAGGGAAAGGGTTTATACACAGCACAGTGGGTGACTGGAGAGGTTCAGAAATTGTATCAGGAACTGAATGGCTAGGAGCAATCATTCCTGAAAGAAAGGGGTAGAGACCCAGGGAGGGAATGAGGAGCCATGGTGGAGGGATGGGTGGGAGGGCAAAGTGCAGCCAGGAAACGTGAGGTTGCTTTACAGAAACTAAGCTCACCAAACCTCTCTCAGCAGATAACTGTCCCAAGGCAAATTTGCCAGCATGGAGGCTCACAAAGGTTGAGAGCTCCAGGTTTGGAGCTGCGCTGGTGGGTCACCTGCAGGGAGAGACAGGAGGCTGAGTGGCGAGAGGCAGTGTCACAGGGAGCAAAGAGGATGGGAACCCATTTCAAGTGTTTCTATCATTTCAACATACACAAAGCCAACCACAGAAACAATCACATTCTGTTTTCTGTTGGATTTAGTCTAAATTCATATCCTTAAAAAAAGAAAAAGAAATTCCAAAGGATGGAGAATAAGTGTCTGGAGTGTTCAGTTCTAAGCAGGATCACTAAATATGTCACCCCCTCCACGGTTCAGGAAACATCCTGAAGAGTGGGCAGAGAATGTCAGGGTAGGAGGGTGGAGAGGACACAGTGTCTTCTGTGCATGTCAAGGCCATTGAACTCACAAGTTCACTACAGCTGAGCTACCCGCATAACTTACACAGGATTGGACCCCTCAGGATTCCATCATGTATGAGGCTCATGAGGCCCCTTACCACTTACAAAGGACCTATGGGCAGTTAACAGGTGGCAGGGGAACAAGCGTCATTATCCTCAGTGGCTACACCACTGAAAAGATGCCCATGTTCCAGTAAATAACACTCCATGTGATCGTGCAAGCAATCCTAATGAAACTCAGTGAGACCAAAAAGAAAAGAGAGAGAAACATTAACATCGGAGGGATCTTTTGGAAAGAAGAAAGATCTTAGTGGGGAAAGGGGGACACAGGAGAGGCATGGGGGGGGGGGTCAATGACCAAAATTTTAGTATATATAAAGTTGTCAAAGAATATTTATTTATTTTTAAGGGGGGGGGATAAGAGATGCCAACTGCGAGAGATGCTGGGGTCGAATGTCAGATACTAAACACAGAAAAGGGGCTGAGAACTATCCCGAAGCATATCCATACTCAAATGAAGACCAGACGGCTGAGAAGGGATTATAGGAAGTGGGTTAAAATCTGCTGACAGAGACTGGAAGAGACAGTCGGTTGCTTAAGGGAAGAAAGTCATCTCAAACAAAAGCATGGTTTTATTTCATTATTATATGAAGTTTAATTAAATATTTCCATTTTCAAAGTCAGACAAATGATACCCATTATCAGGAGCCTTTGTGTGGACTTTAAAGGACAATTTGGCAGAACACACATACACATCTTAAGATTTCAAACCCAGACTCTTCTGCAGGGAACAATTAGAGAGCGTCAATAGCCTGACTGATTCCAGATCATATCTTTTCATCCTCATGATAACACGGGACAAAAGAATTTCGACAATGACCCCATTTGAGTGGCTTTAATTTAAATCTGGTAGCAGAACTAAGGGCCCAACTCTCAAGACATATCTTTTCAAAACCAAGTTTTCTGAGTTGCCTCAGAAGGGAGTAGGCAACTGAGCCCCCGGGATTTTGCATTTACAGATCAAATCTCCTTGGACATGCTGATCAGTTCCCAATGCACAGGTAAATGAAGGAAGTCTAAGGAGGCTCCTCCTGGGATGGCTGACCCACCTCACTCACTTCTGGCTGGGGTTTCTAATCTAGATTAAAATACCCTAAGCTTATGGACCACCTGTTTCCACCAGGAACCTGTGAAGATGAACATAAATCTAGTGGGACCTGAATCCAGCTGTGCCTCAGTGACTTCCCTTGGACAGTTCACTTACACAAACCAACATATCCTCCTATGTGAATCTGGGCCCATCTGGGTCTTAATATAAGTATTAGTATTTGAAAATAACAGATCAACATCCAATTCTTTTTTTTTATTTAAAAAAATTTCATTTTACATACCAATCACAGTTCCCCCTCCCATCCCTCTTCACACTCTTCCCACCCACCCCCATCCACTCCTCTGAAAGGGTAAGGCCTCCCATGGGGAGTCAAAAAAGCCTGTTACATTTGGTTGAGGCAGGGCCACCCCCTCCCCCATTGCATCAAGGCTGAGCAAGGCATCACACCATAGGCACCGGGCTCCAAAATGCCAGCTCATGCACCAGGGATAGATCCTGATTCCCAAGCCAGGGGTCCCTCAAACAGACCAAGATACACAACAGACTTAATTTTTGGTGTTCTGCCTACATACAGGGTATTTGTTTTTTCTTACTAGCTCCTGTTTCAGATTAAGCTCTGATAATTCCCAGTGATTAGTTTTAATTTATAATCAGTGAGACAGGACAGGATAGGCAGCTAAGAGCTTGCAAGTGCAGACAGTGAAGTTTCCAAAACTCAAATCTAATTATGCTGCTCTTTAACGGTCTCTCATTTTCTTTGGAATACAATTCGGTTCTATTTTTTGTAGCTTTTCCTTTCCGTCCCTTATCCTGCCGTCTCCTTTCCCACGGGTTAGGCCAGCAACCAGTGTTGAACTTCTTTCATCTCCACAAACATTATGTTCCTTTGTCTCTTATGGGATCTATAATAATAGTGCCTCCTAATCTTGTCTGTGGCTTTATTTCCAGAATCCTGAGTCTATTCCAGGAGCAAAGAGAAGGTGAACTGAGGCTGCAGGGATTCAGGAAGCTAACAGGCTCACTCACAGAGGGAGAGGTGACCTGGGCTGAGGGTGGGGCACCCCTGTCAGGTCAAAGGATTCTGCAAGTGGAAGATGAGAGCAGGAGGTCAGAGTTAGAGATGTAAAGATCCCAGGCTCAGGAACGTAAAACCAATCTGTAAGCCAAAAAGAAGATAGGTAGACCATGGAAGCTTCGAGAAGAAAGGAAATGGATTCTCCACGTGTACATGCAAAGGAACACAACTCATTAACATCTTTCTTTAAAAAAAAAATATGGTTTTAATGGAAATAGAATTACTTCTCTTTCCAACTCCCTTTCCTTCCAACCACTCCCATTTCCCCCCTCTAGTTGATAGCCAATTCTTCTTTATTGTTAAACACAAATATATGTATGCATATGTATGCAAATACACAACACACACACACACACACACACACACACACACACACACACACACACGTAACCAACCTCCATCTTGATTTTAGTTCAGGGAACACCATGGGTGAACTCCTGAACTCCAGTACTGTAGTCTATGAATATTTCTCTTACTTCAAGCTGAAAAGTGTCTTGTGGTTTATTATAGCAAACATAAGAAACCAATACATCTGTCTAGAACATTCTTTCTTGCTCCATCCTCCTACCATACCTCATGGCCACCCCTGAGATCTCAGAAGCATTAAGTGGCTTCTCGATATTTCTCCACAGGAGGTTTCCCAACACTGCTACCAGTAGGTGACATTTTTTTTTTAAAGTATTGGGCAAAAGGAATCAGAGGAAGGGGTCAGGTGGGGAGCTATGTTTCTGAGTTACCACAGAGAAATGGTGGAGGCTGGGATCTGTTCTGGGCTCAGCAATAGTTTTCTATATTCCTAACCGCCACTTTATGACTAGAATCACCTCTACACTTGGTGTACAGCCCAGAAACAGCAACTTCCTTGGGGATTTGCTTCCTGTGGGGACTGTGCACAACACACAGCAGAAAGCCTGATAAGGAGAAGATTTCCAGTGACCATGTGATAATGGGATGAGAGATGCAGCCAAGGCATCATCAATAGATCAACAATGGAATGTCATTCTCTCTGTAGAACTGGTAGGCTGACGGCAAGCACAACCCATCCCAGTAAGAGGTTGATGTCAATGGTTTTAAGTCTGATCAAGTTGTAACTCAGATGAAATGCTACACATTTATAGAAATGAAAGTGAGCTCTTACATGGAATTGCAATAAAGCAGAAATAACAAAGGGTATTTCTCTTCCATGCTGGTGCCCTCTGTCACAAGCATGCCTTTTCTGTTCCCATATGGTTCAGTGATGATCGGCAGTGATCCACACAGTTCCCAATGCCTACATTAGTAGTTCCAACAACCTCATCCAGACAGCATGCTGTCTGCTCTATTGGACCAAAAATTTTATCTTTGAAAGCCCTGGAATCATTTATTAGGTTAATTAAACAAACAAACAAGCAAGCAAATAAATAAGTAAGTAAGTAAATAAATAAATAAATAAATAAACAAACAAATAAATAAATAAATAAATAAATAAATAAATCGGCCTCCAGTAGTCTGGAAAGAGACAGCAGTGAAGCCCAAGCGAGGCAGCCACAGCAGGGGATCCCATGCAAGCAGGCAGGACAGGGTGTGGGTGGCCAGGCAGACCGTGCAAGGTGGGGTGGCTCTAGAGACATGGGCCACCAAGAGACACCCAAGCCTTTCTCAACCTGCAAAAGGTTAAGGAAAAACTCAGAGAACAGAGCGGGAGAAAAGGCCAAGGTGTCAATGAAAAGGCTGTGAGACCAACAAGAAGGATGAAAATGGGACATCTCAAATGGGTTTATCTGCTACTCTCTCTAACACACTAACAGGCACGTCAGCTCTAGAAACACCACAGGTCTTTACCTGGGCAACTCTTCAGCAGGTTTGGCATGCATTTTTATGCTCACTTGGCTAATGATTGGAACTGCTGTACAGGGAGACTCAACACTTTCATTACTCATACTAATCCTAGGAACAATGCAATTAAGGGCTTAGGAACACTGGGACATGTGGTGATATTTTATTTGGGCTGAAATGTGGTGATATTTTATTTGTGCATTATTAAATAAAGCTTGTCTGGAGATAAGGGGGAAAGGCCAGCCATTTTAAGTAAACAAAGAAGTCAGGCAGTACACGCCCTTAATCCCTTAGCAGGCAGGATCTCTGTGTGTTCAAGGCCTTTAGGGAACGGAGCCAAGCATGGTGACACATGCCTTTAATCCCAGTACCAATCATAGAGACCTGGAGGTCTGTACAGACAGACACAGAGCTGTGTAGGAAAAGGAAGTGAGGTAGCTAGGCTAAGAGCCAACGAGAGGGCAGAAAAGCAAGGCATATAAGCCTGGGTAGACAGGAAGTCACTCTCCTTGGAAGCTGCAGAGTTGGTGAGGTAAGATTAGCTGGTAGCTTTCTGTATTTCTCTGATCTCTAAGGCTTTCACCCAAATTTCTGGCTTCATGTTTTTTATTTAATAAGACCATTTAGAAATTCATCTACAAGGACAATTTTACAGCTGAGGATCTAACTTGACTCCTATAGATAAGACCCTCACCTGTATATACTCTGAATTACTCAACAGAGTCTGTAAGGTCAGTCAGCTCCCAGGCGCTCTCATGGCAGGTGAGGCCAGTAATAAGGGATCTCAGTAAATAAACAGTACTGATTTCATGAATGATTAATGAGGCATCATAAGAAATCTTTCCTTTTAGGAGACAGGGAGATATTGATGGCATGTGTATAGAAAATTCCACAGAATACATAGAAAGCCTTTTCAAATCCTCACATAAATTTAGTAAAAATCACATTGGAATATATGGGTATTTATCGCAACAGTTAAAATGTGATTTTTCAAGTTAATACTTAGGATTATACTAAAAACTATAATGAAGGGAGTCAAAAGCAAATCTCATTAGAGAAGGTAGTTAACATTCAAGGAACAAAGACGTTTGAGTGATACAGAATTGGTCAGATTGATGAGAAAAGGTTTTTGTGAAAGAGGAAACCTCTCCATGGCCATCAGCATGAAATTGTGTTCAACTCTGTCATCATGAAGAAAGTGAATACTCGCCGGGCGGTGGTGGCACATGCCTTTAATCCCAGCACTCAGGAGGCAGAGGCAGGTGGATCTCTGTGAGTTCGAGGCCAGCCTGGCTTACAAAGCGAGTTCCAGGAAAGGCGCAAAGAAACCCTGTCTCGAAAAACTAAAAAGAAAAAAAGAAAAAAAAAAAGAAAAGAAAGAAAGAAAGTGAATATTCTTTCTGGATCTTTTTGGAAACAAAAATCTATAAAAATCTATAATTTAAATTAACACTGCACAGCATACCAATGATGTGAGACAAGAGTGACTCATATTATTGCTGGGGATATAAACCAGTACCATCATTCTGGCAACAGCTTGCACACCAAAAACAAGAAGTCACTCATTATTCAATCTTAGTTCCAATCTCTGGATGATGATGCTCATTAGGGTCCAGAGACAAGAATACCCAGAGCAGGATGGCTCCATAGCAGCATGCAAACAGAGATAACGCCAATAAATGCCAGGCAAGAAAATGGGCAACCAAATGACATCTAACATCTTTGGGCAACACAGATAAGCTAGTTAGAGTCACATAGTATATCCTTGAATCTTAACGGTGAGAAAATGGTTCAGGTACAAGTTAATATGGACACATGATTCTTTCTGGATAAGGTTTCAAAGCAGGTGTCAGCCTGAAGTAAAGATACATAGCGATAAATCTTAAAGTAGAGGATTTATGTAGGGAAAGGTAGAGTATAATTCAGGAGACACAGATCTGAGAGGCTCCTGAGTGTGTGTGGAGAAAAACAGATATTGGGGAGGAAAGAGGAGGATATGCAAGCTGTTTGGAAATAACTTCCTCTGTGCTGGAGGTCTTGCATATGACTGAAGAGCTTTGTTGGCTAAGTGTCAGTGGTTGCTAAATAAATACTCTCTGCTTTGCGGTTCAGCTCTTGCTACTGTAAGCCAAGCTCAGGAGATGGTTTGGGACCAGGCCTAAGTTCTCTATGGCTTTTGACTTCATTTTAATTGAGTATGACATAAATGACTCTACATGGGATAATCAACTTTCATAAAGGGATAAAATAAATCAGAATAAATATGTACACAGGTGTTCAGACTAAGTTTAGAGAAACAATAAAGTCATGGACATAAAACTCAAAAAGGTGCTTAACTCTGGGGAGGGACACAGTTATGAATGGGAAAAGGTAATTGGGAGCTGCTTAGCTATGGCCAGGGCTCCACTTCCTGATCTGAGTGGTGGTTAAGCAAAGAATGACCTCATCACCATCTAAATGTACATCCATACATTATCTCCTTCACTGCAATTAGTTGAAACAAGCAACTTACAGGGTGCTGCACTGAGGTCATAACCTCAGTGGGTCACATAAATAGAGAGGATCCACCACAGAGGTCCCTTGAATACTGCCCGCATGGTCTTCAACTTTCCTTAGAAATTTAAAGTAATTAAAAGATGCATCCAGTATCAAGAGGGATCATCCTAGAAGACCTCTGAGTACCACATGGTTGAGAAATGACTGAACTACAGGGGTTGAATCAGGCAACCCAGAGATACTTATGGCAGAGGTGGAGGGGGGTGCAGGAAGCAGGAAGTATGGCTGCTGCAATGATCATTTACCCGAATATAACTGAAAATGATTGACATCAGGACTGGAGAGAGTTCAGTGGTTAAGAGTACTTGCTGCTCTTGCACTAGACCTGGGTTCCATTTGCAGCACCCAGACCAGGTGGCTTAAAGAGAGCTAATTGGCAGGAGAAGGTCTAGACTACTGTAGATGTTTTCACCATGAGAAACAGCCAAGAAGACACTACATTTGGTATCATTTCAACAAAAGGATCACAGTGTAGGTAAGTGGACTAGTGCTTGTTTTCATTTGGCCATTCTGCCCGTTTTTAGGACTATGATTTAAATCACCTATCTGGCTCTTCCTTTTGTATAGACACAATCATGGGAAGCATGAACACACAAATTATTCCGCTGTACAATTACACTATCAAAAAGCTTTGTAATATCTGATCCCAACTACCCGATTTCCCTAATTAGTTGAGTCATCTACAACTTTCTGTGAATTTCAGTGGTTGAATTCATCTACACATCTATTTCAAAAACATTTAAAATTCCATGTTTTGCTTTAAGTGCCCTCTCTGATGACACACTTTGGTGACTTGATGCCAATACACCTGTGCTATTTTCATTTTCAAGACTAAACAATGAATTTTTGCCTAAAATAACTAACAATATTAATATAATGTGCCTGGATTTTCAAAATGCCACAACTTCTTAACACTAAGTAGTTACTTGGACACCAATTAAGGCAGCACACATAACTATTTTTCATTTGAGTAAATGTTCACCTAAATCTCAAATAATGACTGAGACAAAAAAATCATAAAGAAAAAGATCATTAAGAAAAACTAATGGACTCGACTGATGGGTCAGTTGGTAAAATGCTTGCTTTACAGTAAGTATGAGGCCCTAAGTTCAGCTCCCAGAATCCACAGAGAAGAGCCAGGAGTCACAGCATGCACTCCTCCTCGGGTGGAAGTGGAGACGGACATATCACTGGGGCTCACTGGCCAAGCAGCCCAGCCAACTCAGGGAGCACAAGGCCAATGAGAGACCCTGGTTCAAAAAACAAGGTGGAATTTGAGTAACAACAACCGATATTGTCCTATGGCCTCAACATGTTTGCATGCAGCTGCACACCCACATATGTACAGGTAAAAGCACACATAAAATACAGAAATTCAAGCCGTTCACTGGAAGGAGTCATTGAAAACACTTTCATCATATCCTTCTCCATAGCAAGCAAGGTTGTGCAGAATGCAATCATACCATAAATTTTATAATCTGCTTTTCCCTTAGTTAACATTATCAGCTGTTCTTTTTGTTTGTTTATTTGTAGTCTTGGGATTGCAACTCAGGATCTCATGAATACTAAACATGGTCTCTCTGACTGAACTCTATCTCTAGCCCTAGAAACAGCTGTAATTGTCAATAAATGCACAAGGACAGCTTTCTCTTAATAGCTTTAGAGTATTCTAATACAAAACAATCCAGACCACCACAATCACAAAAAAAAAAAAAAGAGTGGGTTCAACTATCTGAAGATTAGTCTAAATTAGATGTCAAAATGACATTCTCCATTTGTAGGAAATTTCCAGAATAGGCAACTCCATAGCCAAAGAATATAAATGAGTGGTTGCCAGGGACTGGGGAAGGAAGGAGAGTGGGAAGTGATTGTTTAGTGTATGTGGGATTCACATTTTGGGGGGATGAGAATTTTCTGACACTAAATAGTGGTGATGGTTGTACCAAACCATGAATGTATTTTAACACACAAAAAAAACCTTAATAATATAACTTAAGCAAAAGAAAAATTCAAAGGAAGACATTGTCAGTACTGAAATTCACCTACATTGCTCTGATTTTATAAGTCAAAAACCAAAATTGAACACTTAAGATGTATACTCCTAACTAGACTGTTGACTCAATTGATAGGTGTTTTGTTTTGATTTTTGAACAAATGTGTCTAAAAGCAGCAAGTGTAAAACAAGAACCATGCATTGGTCATTTGGAATTGATATGTTGCTTCATCTACTAGTCTTACTTAAGCCAAAAGAGCCAGTCACTACAAAGGTCTAAATGTTTACAATTAGAAGCCACATGCATACTTGTGGTAAAAGAACAAAGAAAAATATGTATGACATGTCATTTATTTAATAAATTATAATAGATATAAAATAATAATATTAGCAACTGACATAAAATTAACATTCAAAATGTGTTCTGGTTGTGTCTTTTATCATGGGGAATAATTGATATCAGTATGTTTTTACTTTCCAGTTCACAAACTCTGAGAACCCTGAAGTGACACTTTAAAAAATGTGTAATTGTGACAAAACATGCAAATAAAATGTACCATCTTAACTATTTCAAGAGCACAGGTCGGCCGTGTTAAGTGCATTTCCACTGCTGTACCACCAATTTCTAAGAATTAATTAAATAGTATAATATAGTAAAAGTCTTTCCACCATTCATTCGGTCTTCTGTTTCTCCCTTTATGTTAAGATAGCACATCACAAACCCAACCCTACCTGTCACTCAAGCAAAAGATACTTCACCATGGAAACCAACAGACAGCACAAGCCTTCCCATGACTACATGGAGCATCCAAGCCTCAGTGGGAAAGCCTACCTCTCCTCAACGAAACCAGAAACCTCACAAGTCAAGGCAGATGGATGGTTAAAGTTAAACCCTAGCAGGTTCCTCAGATAGAGAGAACTCCAGCACAGTGGCAGCAGGCCCTGACCTTGGAATCAGCTGTCCCCAAGACAGCAGTCACTGGCTACAGCAGCCATCCAAACTTTCATGAATAAAGGCCACTTTGGGGGGGTCATGTTCCAGGGCTCCACAGTTCCTGACACTACAGTAGACTCTTTCCCACATCTGCAGGGTAGAGGAAGTGCAGATGTTCTCAACCGAATTCTTTCAGAGGCACCAAGCAATATTCTACATACCCCAGTATATGTGATTCACTGATTGGTAAGCCATAGTGGACATTCTGCCTTGTGTGGACACACCTCCCAATGGGGTCCTCTTCAGTTACAGAAGACCACTTCAATGACAACCAAACTATGAGGCCAAAGGCAATTCTGAAGGAGGAGCATCCTCTGTCTTAGGGAGAGACAAGCTTCGGGTGTATACATTTTAAATACAACAGAAACAAAAGCAAATGTACAGACATTTCTGCAGAAAGTAGTGGGAACTGAAAAAGACAAAAAGCAAACATCTGATCATCCCAGGAAAGGATGGGGAGGCTTCCCAGGTGAGCTTACCTTGAGCATCAATGAACTAGATGAAAGGTCAGGCACCTGTGGTACATTACAGCAACAGATAAAGGGTGGAGAAGGCCAAGGTCAGAGGCACTGACTCAGGTCAGACCCTTGAGTCAGCAGAGGGTTCCATGTTCACTCTGTGGAACCAGGACCCAAGGAACAGGACAGACAAAGGAAATTAAGAGCAGAGCTGATTCTGTGCTGGACACATGGCACTGTGAAGTCTTTCATTCTCCCTGGAGATTTCCAGCAATCAGCACCCCAGAGCAGCCAATCAGTGACAAGACCAGAGCCAAGGAAGGAGGCCTGAAGCTGAGGACTTCGCATACATTTCATGTATTTGAAATATAAGAATAAGGACAATATTCATAGTCATCTTGTTATGATATTAATATTTTTTGGTCCTTAAAAGTTGGGGGCAGGGGAGGGCTTAGTGGATAAATCACTTGCTATGCAGGCCTGACAACCTGAGTTTGGATCCCCAGAACCCTGGAAAAAGCTGGATACAATAGAAATGTCTGTCATCCTGGAATGCCCCTACCCAGAGGTGGGAAAGAGAAAATGGAGAACTCACCAGGGGCTCGACAGTGGACACTGGAAGATGGTCAGGAGTGTATGGTGGAAAAGCAATATGAGATTATGTCTCAAAAAAAGGGAAATGTGAGGACAAATAAGGGCCTCTTGAGTTGTTTCCCAGAAAATGGACTAAACCAAGGCTGTGTGCATCTGCCTGAAGTTGAACTCTTTGATCTGACTGGAATTATTCAGAGGGGCTTGGACTCTCCTGAAGGCACAGTAACTGATGATTATCCAAAGGTTGTCCGCACACCTCAAGTCTCTGAAAAAGCTGACAACTGCAAAGTTTTCATGAATAATGACATCCCCAAAAGTTTACAAAATTTTCTAAGTGGCATCTACAATTGAAACTTAATGAATGTGCAAATGATGTTGTTTAGAGAAGAACACTGCATCACAGGCTAGAAATAAATACAAATCATTCAGACCAGGTTGCTGTGGGATAATGCTTTTGTACACAGGTTTAATAAAATGCTGATTGGCCAGTAGCCAGGCAGGAAGTATAGGCAGGATAAGCAGACAAGGAGAATTCTGGGAAGAGGAAGGCTGAGTAAGGAGACACCAGCCTGCCATCCAGGTAGCAGCATGTAATGGCACACAGGTAAAGCCACGGAACACGCAGCAACATACAGATTAAGAGAAATGGGCTGAGTTTAAGTGTAAGAGCTAGTCAGTGGTAGGATTGAGTTAATGGCTGAGGAATTTTAATTAATATCAGCATCTGTGTGTTTACTTGGGTCTGAGCAGCTGTGGACCAGGCAGAACACAGAAAAACTTTCAGCTACACCAGGTTTTAAGGCAGAGTTTCATTCAGTTGCCCAGGGATTCCTCCTGTCTCAGCCTCCTGAGTGCTGGTATTATAGGCATTAGCCTCCATACTCAGTTCCGAGCTACTTTTAGAGTAAGTCACAAGGTAGAACACTACAATGAAGAGGAAGGCAGAAGAGCCTACAGAGAGACTCCTACTTCAGATGGTACTGCTGGCCTCTGACCTACCACCAAAATACAATAGAAACGGGATGTCAATGGTGCTGGATGGAGAACAATGGCTGCCCAAAGTTCCTGCCAGCTCAGGAGACAGCACCCAGCTCCATCAGCAGGCCACTCATCCTGACTCTGAGGGTCACACAGAGGAGTGCTGTCCCACATCTGGGGCCTTTGGACAGAAGAACATTTTGAAATGTATCTGAGTCTTGCCTTGTAAATTATAGGCTATGGGAAGTCTTGAGAGGTCAGTGCTACTGGCGACCAGAGCAGAATTCCACCACCAAGAGATCAGAGCTGCACCTGGCTGCCCTCCACACCCTGACTTACTCCCTGGGAACAGTTGGCATGGAGGGGGGGTTGGGGTCAAAGAGGCTCGTGCCAAGGCTATTTTGAGATCCCTGGCACATAAAAAATGAACAGGTGTCAAGAAACAGTTCTTAAATGGTGCTATATTAGACACTTAATATATTAGTATTTTAAATGATGAAAAAGTATATCATGACTTAGCCATGCCGTTCAACACACAAGTTAAAAATACCAGTTCGTGAACCACTGCAAGCAATGTGAGCCAGCTGTGAGACATAAAACGGCCCTGTGAAGAACACATTCTATTGTCATGATTGTTAGTATCTTTGGGTCCTAAAGTTTACCCATTGAGGACAATAATATAAGACGCTAACTGTGAGGCTCAGGATCTGTGGTTCTCCTATGCTCCATCCTTACCCCATGACATCCCCAGGGGGAATTCAACATTATGATCATCAGAGCCTCCATTCCTGCTGAGCAACACAGAGGGGATCAGGGGAAATGGAAAATTCCAACCAGATTTCCGAATGGTCACATTTTAGGTGCATTATGAATGGAGGAAGAGAATGGCTTTACTTCAGTGGAACACCCTGGCTAGTACCAGAGGATGCCAGGGAAGACACTCTGAGTTCAAGAGGCCGCTGACTCAAGTGACATGTATCAGCACAAACATTTCTACCCCGAATTACTGACTGTGCTGTAGCTGGGAGATAAAAATAAGCCCATGTAGGTGCCAGGACAATTCAACAGGGAAGGAAGGAAGGAAGGAAGGAAGGAAGGAAGGAAGGAAGGAAGGAAGGAAGGAAGGAAGGAAGGAAGGAAAGAAAGAAAGAAAGAAAGAAGGAAAGGAGGAAAAGAGAAAGGAAGGAAGGATTTTGATATGAAAAATACACATTTAACACATACAATAAAGTATCTTATATAAAGTTTTTCATGACATTGTCCTAGTCTCTCTCCTTCTCCCTCTCCCCCTCCCCCTCCCCCTTTCCGTCTCTCTCTCCTTCCCCTTCTCCCCCTCCCCCTCCCCCTTTCTGTCTCTCTCTGTCTCTCTGTCTCTCTCTCTCTGTCTCTCTCTGTCTCTGTCTCTCTCTCTGTCTCTCTGTCTCTCTGTCTCTCTCTCTCTCTCTCTCTCTCTCTCTCTCTCTCTCAAACACACACACACACACACACACACACACACACACACACACACACACTCCCCTCTCCAGGACTGGGTAATATGCTTGCTTAGCAGGTATAAAGCCTTCAATTTGATCCCCAACTGTGTGTGTATGTGTGTGTGTGTGTGTGTGTGTGTGTGTGTGTGTGTGTGTTAAACTTACACAAATTCAACAATTTAAACAATCAAAATTTATGTGGGGGGTAAATCTACACCAACTCAATGATTTAAACAATCAAAACCTATGTCCACAGTCTGGAATCTGTAGAGTCTAAGCACCCAGTGCTGGCAGGGCTGGCTCCTCCCGAGCCTATGCTCTCACGTGCCCTCCCATGGCATCCCCGTTGTGTGTACTGAGCTCTGGTGCCTCCCCTCTCTTAGGAAGATATTGATTGCTGTACTGGATGAGCCCTCACTTGAACTGCTGCATTTGAACTTAATCAGCTCTTTCACGAGCCTATCTCCAAATATGGTTCTTACTTTGGAAGTTGGGGGTTTTCACACCAGATCATGGAGGTGATGAGATCATTGTTCCATCTACCAGGGAACATCCTCTTTCCATTAAACTCAGTGCCTACCTCACACCATACGCAGCCAGGAACTCCAAGCGGATCTGGACACAATGTAATTCAGAAGAGAAGTAATTTGTGAAAAGTTCAGGAACACACACACACACACACACACACACACACACACACACACACACACTGCTTCTGTCTTGAGCTACCACATCCAAAACATGGTCCATAAAACTATGACTTTTCTGTGCTAGACACTCATCTCATTGCAAGCCTGTATGGACATGACTTGAGATGTCTTCTTCACGTTACAGATGAGGAACCTGAAAGCTCAGAGCGCAGCAACCCGAGCAAGGTCCTGGAGCTAAGGGGTTCTTAAGTTAGGGGCCTGCAAGTTCTGTGCTCACACGTACTCTCTCACAAGGCATAATGCACAGCCTGATTAGAAACAAAATCTAATACTTCAACTGAATCCTTAAAAGCATATTTTCTAAAGCTGAACTTTGCCAAATTTTTCTCTAAGGATTGATTGATTATTTCTAATTTGAAATATCCAAATTTCTAGTTTGCAGCTGTGGGGTCTGGTCACTCAATGGCTTGAAGAAAAAAAAAAAAATCTCAAAGCCAAACCTTGTAACTTAACCACCATTTTAAACAAACTCTCTCAATGGTCTGAGCCATTTCTTCTGCTAATTAATTAAGAATAAATTTTGGGGGCTAGAGGGTTTGCTCAGCAGTGATGAGCACTTGTTACTCTCACAGAGGACCCAGGTTCAATTTCCAGCACTCACATGGTGGCTCACAATCATCCTATCTCCAGTTTCAGAGACTCCGACCTTTGATGGCCCCAGGTACACACAGGTGGTGTACATTCATACAAGCAGACAGCACACACACATACACACACTATATATGTATGTACATATGTATGTATGTATGTAAATAGTGTATGTATATACGTGTATATGTGTATATATGTATGTGTGTATATGTGTGTAAGTATATATATGTATATACACATACATAGTATGTGTTATCTGCATGTATATGTGTTTGTATGTATATGTATGTGTATGTATATTTATATACACATGTAGGTATGTATGCATGTATATGTATATATTCCAAACTTTTGTGATTGACTCATTTAAAAAAATAAAGGTCAATCATATGCTCAGCACATTCAAAAAATTGGAAAGAAAAATGGCTTACAAAGAATGTGAGTCCCAGGAAGCTTGGCAGAGATGTTTGCAGGGGGTTGACAGACACCAGAGAAGCAAGGTCACAGAATAGATAGCACAGAATAGAGCCAAACAGAAAGGAAGAAGCCAGAGAAGCTACCGGCTCCGTGCCCTCTGGGGTTCCCTTTTCTGGAAAGAGAGGCCAGGGCTGTCCCCAGAGCAGCAGCCTCTGTGCCACACCACAGGGAATCACTCAGTGTTCCCTGAGGATAAGGTTCAGACTGAGTTAGACATAGACATAAGGCTACTATGAAGAATACCATACAGAAGTTATGATGGTGTCATCTATAAATACTTACTGGTATCAATAGCTTTAAATTATGGGCTGGCATTTGGGTTTATTAAGGAAGATCCTTCAGATGTATTAAAAATCTGTTTACCTTCAGTATTGATTTTTTGATAAATATATTATCCAGAGAGGCTCTGTGCAGCGATTTCTCTGGGAAAGCTGACATTTATTCAATGATATTTGCTTGACTGAATTAAGTAGCAATATATGCTCATCTATCTTTGCTCTATCTGGGAAATTATCTTATCAAAGTTGAGCGAATATTTTATAGAAATCTTAGGGTCTGACATAATATACAGCTGAGGGAACATCTGGTTGTCTACGACCTCGGAGTTACGCACAAATTCCTCCCAGACATTGATGCCAGAACATTACAATGTTTCTAAACAATATCTTACTCAACCGCTTGAGTTTTTATGCGGCATTTCTTTAAAGAACAAAAAGATCATCATTGTATTTAATTTTAAATGACTTACACCGGAACTAGTGAGTAAAACCCCCTAAGGGCAAGTGTGGCCGAGGCTGCCATCTGGAGAGCAAATATTCTGTGCTTCTTCTCTCCACAATCACCTGCACCCAGCTACACCCAGTGAGGACCATTCCCACTGCCCTCCTTCCCTGATCCAGAAAAAGTCCAGAGGAACCTGTCACATGATCCTCTGGGGATTTTCTCATGTCCCATGGAAATGTCCCCCTTGAGGGCAATCTTGGCAAATGTATGTTGAAGACATCAGAGTCACCTCAGCCTAGATGTCTGTGTAGAGAGCCCTCAATCCATCCTCCCACCTGGAACCACCCTGGATCAAAGAAGAGATGGGAAATAAGCATTCACAATGGTAAGGCCCTGGCAGTTTGGGGTCCACTTGGCACAGCATCGTCTACAAATTGAACAAAATCCAAGGAATTTTGTATGCATTGGAAGGCCCAATTAGTCTTAAACTAGGTCCAGATAACAAGGTCTACTAAATTCTGACATGTCCCATTCTCAGAATTCATTCCACAAGTCAGGAGCCATTTGCAGAATAACCATTTTATTGGCTAATATGAAGATGTCCAAAAAAAATGACAATGTCTTGCCTGAGTCAGCTGGGGGTGTGACACATCTACAAATTGAGACTTGCTACAGATAAAGCCTTCTACTATGATACTCATACACACAGAACAAACTTCCTTAAAAAAGCAAATCCCTTGCTCACAATTCATTTTTCCTTTCCTGTTAAGTCATTTTTAAGCTAGCATATAGAAAAGGTTTTATTGTGACATTTTCACACATATCTATCCCAGGGCGAGGTTCTTCTCCATTATCTACTCTCTCCATCCCCCAAACCCCCTCCACCCCTACCCCCGACACCCCTACCCCAACCTGGCCTGTTCCTCTGCTTCCATGTTCATTCCTTATTGGTTTGTTAGAGAGGTTTTAGTACATGTGTGTACATGTGTGCTTAACCAACTTTCTTTCCCAATTCTCAAGTTTATGTCTATTCCCATGAATTACCTTTTGTTCCCTTTCTTTTCTCTTCAGTTTTCTGGATGCAAGTCCATTAGCACAGAAGGCATTAGGCTTAAGAACTGAAAATCAATCATCTTTCCAAGGTGATTGGTTCAAATAACAAGAATGGTCATAAATGCAGCAAATATCATGGCTCTAACAGGCTTTCTAACAATTCTTAATTTTGAAAGGTATTATTGAGCTTCTCAAAGGAAAAAAAATCTAAAGAGTCCCTTCTTTCATACACTTGAACTAAATATAAAGCAGTCAAAAGAGATAGCAAAACATTTACCTAACTCCTACGATCCTTTGGAGCTAGAGACCATCTTAAAATTCCTTTCCCTTGGGTTAGTGGGGACACAGAGAGGAAAATGCAATAGACTTTCCACTCCTTATGATGACCTCAGAAATCTGTGACCAATGCTAACCCTGCTGGTTGAAACCAGATCTGACCTCTGACCCAAACCGTGGGTAGGATGTGGCCTGTCACTGCCTCCACTGGGATTTAAAGTCATTCTTTCCTCAAAGATGGGGATGCTCTGCTCTGTGCACTGGTCTTATCTACTGGAGAGGATTACTAATGATAATGACCCTATGCACTGCAAGGATAAGTCAGAATTCTCCACAGCCCCCAACAGGCCACAGGCAGGAAGAAAACGACATGCAAGAGATGCATTCATTATCTCTCTTGAAGCACCTGACCTTGCATCTGAACTAGAAGTTAAGCAAGACACCTGGGGCAGGGGAGAGGCGTGAAGGATTACAGATCTCCATCTGCTGGGGAATTTAGGAATTACCGCGATTAGGTGTGGCTCTGCTGAATGCTTCTCAGAAGGAAACTGAATAAGAAAACCCTACCTCTTCCAGGAGATCAGCAAAGTGCTAGCCCCTGTCAACCACAGCTATGGCTTTTATTCCTCAAAGGCTGAAATGCAACAGGGTGCTGTTTCTGGCTGTTGTTCGTTTGGTAGCCAAAATCAACAGTATATGAACAAAATAGGGACATTTCATGGAGACACTCTGTCCCTTAGTGAAGGTCATGCTTCAGATGTACTTGAGAAAGAAGCTCTTTATCTTGGAGGACACAAAACCAGTGCCTGACTAAAAGTAGGCATAGCCCCAAATCTCAGCGGGTCACAAAAGAAAATGGACACGAACATGAGACAGAATTGTGGGATACAGGGAGATAAATGGGGGTGGTAGGAAGATCTGAGGTAGGGGATGTGTCCAAATTCATTGTGTGCATCTGTGAAACTGTTAAGAAAAAATATTTAAGGAAAGATTAACAACCTACAAAGCTCATCTACTTCTTCCTCTCCAAGCTTAAGCATGAACTATCATACGAGGTGGATAAATCTGTCCAAATTATCACCTTCTTGGGGGCTCCTTCCCCAGCAACATTACCATAAAACTTCGACAGTGTTCATTGGCTGCACCTCTGAAATATTAGGAAATCCAATTAGAACTCAGATCTTTTTCCTAGAAATAAATCTGTTACCTTATTTGAGTGGCCTATTGATGGAGGATGAGTGTCAAATCCACCTGTGGGGTTTGTTATTGATTCATATGTAATTTCCATCAAGCACCATTTTCAAGCCTCTCTGAAATGTGTTTAGTCATCTTTATATCATTTTGTCACTATACATTTCATAATAGAAGAAGTTGAAATGATTTTATCATGACAATATATATGACAGCTTGCAGTTAAAAATCTCAGAAGAGGCACTACTGAATGAATTTAGATGGGTTCACTCATATATAAGTTTAAATAATTCACTTTATCCAACCTTCTATTCCTTAGAAATCCTATACTCAATTTCAAATATATGAATATTAATCCTACTTTCCAATTGTTCTGGAGCACAAGATTTCATAAACTCAACATTCATAGAATTAATAACATCCACACACGGTTATGTTGCCTTCTACAATGTCATTCTGTGTGTATTATCTTATTTGATACTTTAGTGAAATGTGTATTTGTTAGTAGAAAGGACTTCTCAGTAACAGGAATGAGCTATTTATATTATCTTTATTCAAAGAGAAAGTGAATTATCACCCCCAGGGGTATTCATTTTTTGCAGTTTCTAGAAGTTTCCCTTATTTTCCTCGATGGCTTCTCTGAGCTGCTAACTATAAACTGAGGTAGTCACATCTCTCAAGAAAGCCTTTCACAGTGCTTCTCAGTGTCTTCCAGTACCCCTCAGGTCCCTGAGACCCTTTCAGGGGACCACAAATAAAACTATTTCCATGATAACAAAACAGCTGACTGTACTTCCCTGCTTCCTCTCACCTGTTCAGTGTTGTTCTGATGCCCAAGGGAATGGCTGCCTTTGCTTCTTGTGTTCTCAGCCCGCCCCACCCCTATACAGTTTTAGTATACAATCCAAAAATTACCAATAGGCATTGCCCACATCGACACTGACAACAGTTCTTTAAAGCTTTCAAAATATTTTCAGGATACAAAAAGCATCCTACCACCAAGGAGTCTAAGAATGATTTTGCATTAACCCCCAATCTCCAGAGGTTTCCCGTTACCCCTCAATCCTCAGAGGTGTAGTACAACAGTCTATTTCCTTCACAGGCACCAGGTATTGCCTTCATCTGTTTTCTGTTGTTACTCCCAAACCACAGACCAGGTATTTTATAAAAGAAATGCTTGTCTCCTGTGATAGTGAAGGCTGAGGAATCCAAACACACACCACGGGGATGTGTAGAGCCTTTGTGCTCTGTCACAACATGGTAGAACAAGTTACCCAGTAACATCAAGAGGCTATGTCTGCTTGGGGCCCTCTTTGTATAAAGCCATCAACCCCTACATGGGGCCACGTCCTCAGGACTTCATGACCTTAACCTCCCATCAACTTGTACCATCAGCATATGAAACTCGGGATTCAGTTCCAGTGTGAGTTTGAGAGGCAGCTTTCTTATCCCAGCACTCACTCAGCATGAAAGCTTCTCAATGCTTCCACAATCTCCAAGAAAGGATGAAGCAAAGAAAACATGATGAGGCTTATCCTGGATCTGCAAGCTTCCTTCACATTTCCTCAGCCAAGGCAGATGTTTTCATGTATAAAACAGGCAACACAGATGCACAACGTCCCAGTGTGTCTAGAAGAAGGTGAAAGCAATTATCCTACATCTACCACCTACCACAAGGGCTACATCCGCTCTCAGCTCACAGCTTCCCATCGTTTACTAAAAGTTGTCTATAGTTAGACTCGTCCTTGACCTCCCCACACAAATTTCAGGGAATGTCGGAACAGACTCTGTTTTACTGCGACATACGCAAGCCTACATGTTTAAAATTGTTCTCAAAACAATTAAGAAACAGAATGTAAACAAAATATAGTAAAAGCTTGCTGAAATTCATATGGTGTTATTGTCTAAAAAAGGGCACTTCATTTATACACTCTAGCACCCACTGTTTGATCAGTATTAAAAGCCAATTCGTCCTAATAAATTATGCCATGGACAAATGCTTTTAACCTTTTCAGATGACCAAGGTCCAGATCAACTGAGAGAAATCAACATTTGTAAAAGAATTATTACTTTTTATTTGTGTATCTGTGTGAGTACGTGTGTGAGAATGTTGCGCCCATGAACGTCAGGAGAGGACATCAGATCCCCTGGGTGCATGTTACATGCAGTTGTGAGTCCTGCTACATGGGGAACTGAACTCTAGACCTCAGTGAGAGAAAGCAACAACTGTTCTTGATCACTGAGCCATCTTTCCCCCCGGAAACAAACATTCCTGTCTGAACTGACTGATCTGGGTCAGGTAACAAATTTATCTGTCAATGGTGGGAAGACCCAATGGCCTACCAGCTTAAAGATACAAACTGTATCATTTTGTTTTCCAAATAACAAGCATTGATTGCAATGCTGAAAGGTCACTTGTCATCAGCTCAGTCGTTGACCTACTGGCAAATTGCATCCTGTCACTCCACTGTACTCCAGGAAGAAAGAGACACTTTGTTTGCAGAGAATAATGAGGGAGGCAACAGTATTTTCACAAGGTGTGAGATCCCAGGGTGGTTCTTAAGTTCAACAGAGGAGGAAGGAGCAAACAAAGATCATGAAAAAAAATGAACAGATGAGAATTCTATAACTACCAAAGACCACGACCAGGAACCCCAGTGATCTAGTTTGAAAAGCCTGGGATCAAACACAACCTATATCTTCAAGTCTATCAATCGGGATTTCAGTATTGTACACATTCTCTGTAATTAACGATGGAGAAGACAGCCCTTGCAAGTTCCTTAAGAGGAATGAGAAAATGCCAGGGCTGGAGGGACGGTTCACTCCGTCAAGTGCTTGCTGGGCAGGCACACGGACCAGAGTTTGAATCCCCAACACCCATGTAAAAGCCAGTGACGTCATGCACTTATAATCCCAGCAACAGGGATACCGAGAAAGAAAGGTCCCCCAAAGTTGCTGGTCAGTGAAATCAGTGAGCTCCAGGCTCAGTAAGAGACCATCTCAAAAAACAAGGTGGAGAACTGATTAAGGAAGACACCTCAGGTCAACGTCATGTCTTTACATAAACCCACACACATGTGCACATGAACTCCCTCCCCCCATGATTGCATGCACAAACACATACATGCACAGAGAAAGAAACAGTTCTATAGTGGAAAATTAAAGCATACCACTAAGGACCAGTCACTTGATAAACCAGTTTTCACTGACACATCATAAAAGTCCCGCTCACTATATTAATATGCCACCCCAGGTATCTGATGCAGACATTTACTGCCATATAATTAGTTGTTTGGATTTGTCCACCTACCACATAGAGGCACTATGATTGTCCGGCAGACAATTAATTAAATAGCCATATTTATTTCTCTTTCCACCACTTAGGCTTCAAAATACTGCATTAAAATATAATTTGTCAGGATCCAGAATAAAGTATCGGTTAACTAGGCATTAAAGTCCACTTATTTAAAATAATGATCTGCATAATCATTTCCTAGAGTTTGCCAGGAAACAGACAGAAACTTCTCCATAGTCTCCTGCTCTGGAGAGGACTGAAATACAAGCACATACAAATTCAAAAATAAAACTTAATAGTCTCCTCTTTTATACACCTTCTTATCATGTGTCAGTCAACCATCAAGGTATCTACCCATGGGACACTGAGTTACACTTCATATATCCACTGAGGCTGAAGACTGCAGCATGAAGGACTTGCCCTAGTTTAGGGAGTCCTAGAATTATAGGCCTGAAATTAGTTACCCCAAATTGGTGTTACATAAATCCCTGGGCTCCGAAGAGCCTCTCCAGCAATGACCAAGAACCACCGCAATACGCTGAGAAAGGGAAACCAGGGCTCAGTCTGTGTCATTTGAAATGTAAATATTTTCGGTGCGATTTGACAGCGTTTGCCTAAAATGTATCGGAGGGTAAAAATCAGGTCGGCACGGCGCCCTGTCAATCCATCCCAGCCCTGTGTTCTCCTCTTCCCTGCATTTGCACTGCAAATTTTGCTTACCTCAGGAGTTCCAAGGAGTTGAAGAGTCAATACACTTACCTGCACTTCACCTAGCTTTAATAATTGTTAAGATGCTCACATTTGCATGTCTGCTGTACACACGTAAACACACACACACACACACACACACACACAAACACACTTTCACTTATTTTTTGTCTACACAGACATCAACACTTACGATCCTTTAAAGTTTTGGCATCAAGTTTCCTAGAATCAGGGAAATCTTGCATATTCACATGTTTCTTCAGTATTTATTTACCAATCATAGCTCCTTATGACATCTCTGACACACTCATCAAAAAATCTGAGTTTTCAGACAGGGGAGATGCTTCTGCAGGTAAAGCTCTTGCCATGCAACCATGACAACCTGAATTCAGATCCCTAGGACCCAAGTTGACGTGGGACCCAGTGGTCAATGTGCCACCTAGAGTTGCAGCACTTCATTATGGGAAGAGGATTGCTGCAAGGGTCCACTACTGACCCTGGTGTCCACAGCAGCAAACAGGAAATATCCTAACAAGGTAGAGAGAGAGGACCAGCACTCAACACATCTGCATGCATTGTACATGCATGCACACACATACACACACACATATATACATACATACATACATATCTACACACGTATCACACCCATAGTATAGACTATTTGAATTTTCATCTTCATGTAGTCAATACTTTCTCGTTCCTTTCCCTAAGGTCAGTTGTCAAATCCTCCCCTTGCTTCTCTTCCTCCAGGGGCTCAGTGTTTCCTCAGCTTGCTGGGGCGATGGCTTAGCTGAAGACCTGGGGTTCAGACCCCAGAACCTATAGAAAAACTGGGCATATCAATTTGGGTCCCAGGGACTTAGTGGCCGGCCCATCTAGTCAACATGGTGAGGGTGAGGTCCAGATTTGGTGACTAACTCAAAAAGAGGTTGGGGGAGGAGTGGAGTTAATACAACATAGCTGATATCAACCCTGGCTTTCACAGGCACACTCATGGATATGCGTACCCCCTTGTCACTACAGACTCAGTCCTATAGCCATGCTTTATGTATGATGTGGAGGAGGGAACCTCACTCTGCCCTGATCTGACGTTGAAAATAAACTGAACCTAGCATTTCCCATTTAAATGCTTTTAACACTTTCATAACCTGGGCCTTGGGAAATCCTGAAGGCACTTTTGAGGGACTGTGAAATGCCCTCTGACACCGGCAGCAGAACGTGAAAGATGAGGGCCTCGGGTCACCCAGAATGTGCATGGCAACCCCTGTTTGGGCTGTGTGAGAACTCACCAAGACTGTCACCTACCTGCTATTAGGCTCTACCCAAGCAGAACAATCCGTTCCCACCCCAAGTCTGTCTGACCATACACATGCAGTCACAGAGAGACAGCTACTGACCAACTTCTCTTGGCCCTGGAAACAAGAATCTAGGCTTTCTGGTCTCAAGAAAATGGTTTTGCACTTCACTCACCCCCAGTTTATGCAGCCTGTCAGGAATCCACTCTGAAGATGAAGGGGCTATCCCTGGGTTCCAAGTCATAATGTGTGGTCCTGCCCCCTCACACTTACTGACAAAGTAGGTTCTTCATTTGTATAACCTGGCCACACTCAGCACCAGCTCTTCCCTGTGGAGCGTAGCTGGTGGGCAGAGTGGACCCTAAGACTGCCCAAACTCTCAGCATGCTGTTCTGAAGCCAAGTGTCACACCCATGCCATCATCTAATCGGTCTGGTCCTTGTGTCTCTCATTCCTCAACATGGAACTCAGATGCTAGCTCCATTTACAGCATCTGACACATTTGACCTCTCTGTTTATTCTATTTTTTTTGGCCTTGTATCCCTTTTTCTAATGTCATCTCGTATCATTTTACAGGAAATTAAACAAGAAGTAAAACTATTACAGTGCATATTTATATACACAGGCTGATTTGTATACTTTTCAGCAAATATGTTAAACAGAGTTAATCACTATTCTTATGTTTTGTGAGTTTCTGAGTAGCCAAGATGGGAAATTAGAGGAGAATTAAAGGAAAACACCTGTTGACTGCTAAGAAAACACTACTGGTCTAAGTGGTCAGAAACAATATAATGGCGTCCACTGGCCCTGATGAAACAGTTAAACAGCAAACGTTGTAGCCGTGCTGGAAACAGTGCCAGTCCTTTATGTCTAAAGCTTCTGCAGATCACAGCAGAATCACTGAAGGTATCCCAGTCAGCAAAACAACACAACACAGAAGGATGCCGTCTTAGCTTCTTTTCCCGTGACAACTTAAGGGAGAAAGGCTCTACACTGGCTCCCAGAGTCCAATGGGGCAAGTTTTCAGATGCGAGTACATATCCTGGGATAACTGCAGAAACCAGGAAGATAAAACGGAGCCATGGCTGGGACAGGAGCGATGGAGGAGAATAGCAGGGTACACGTGATCTGAGTGGGGGAGTAAGAAATTGAGGGGGGGGCTCTAATTAGGGATGAGGGGGAAAAGAAATTCAGAAGAAGGAGGGTAAAATAACAGAGAGGATATGTGAAGAAGTCAAAAGGAACTATTAACTACCTAAAATATCTATAATAGCATTGCGTCAGCATATAAATATACACACGTAGTTTAAGTTTCCCCATCTAGGCTGACAAGGCTCCCTTTAAGAGCCAAAGACCACCTACCAAAACCCAACAGCAGGCATGAGACACACCCTTTTTAAGTTGCTAGTCAGGGCTGTCCAAGAGACTCCCCAAACATTACAAACTACTGCTATTGTCCTCGGTTGCCCCCCTGAGGTAAAAGGTAAGTCCCTATTAAGATACCACGCACTTCAGACACAGGGCCCAGAGGCTCTGGTGCTGGAATGGAGTTGAAGTCCTGCTCCCTGAGCTCAGGTCTAGCCTCCTTAGTATCGAGAGGCTCTAGGCAAGGTTCTGAAGGAGGGAGAACCATCAGCCCTACCCGGCTATGACATCTCTGAACCACAACAGCAGCCAGCATAGCACAATAGCCCTAAGGTTGCAGCAGCGGCATGCACAACTTGGTGGTAACCAGCAGCTCTCTAGTTGGATTTAAGACCTGTTCAACAAGAGGGAAAGGACTCCTGGTACTAGAAACTGAATGAACTAGCTAAGGGCTAGTGAAGTGAGGAAAACCTACGACCACCACTTGGCTAAACCAGCATGATCCCTGACTACATTCTAAGTATTTGTTCTTATACTCACAAATAAGCGTAGCCCTCACCCCTCATCAAGGAAACGTCTCTTTTTAACAGAAGGAAGCCAATACAGAAGACTACCACCAATCAAAACACAGCGTCGAAGAGCCTCAAAAGATAAATCTACAAAACAGCTCCTGCATCTGAGGCTCAAGGGTCACTGAGGAAACGGGGCAGAAGTGCTGTGAGAGCCGGAGGAACGGGGAACTCACTGCGAAACTGTGTCTCCGGGGAATGTCAGAAGCTCCTCCCGTAAAGTCTCACCAATGTGACCTCCTCAACATGAGCTGAATGAGGACAGCAGCAGACATGCTAAAGTGGGTGGAGTAAAGGCCATGAGGCCTCAACCCTACACACACAGGACCTGAGGAATTCTGAGATGGGAGAAATAGTCTTTCCCAGGGAAGAGAACACCAATTGCTTTTCAATACCAAATGATGAGCCCTGAGACACACACATAACATTATCCAGACTGAGAAGACTACACTTCTTCTTTAGAAATACATACACACATACCACCACCATTACCACCACTGCCATCACCAACATCATCATTACCACCACTGCCATCACCAACATCATCATCACTACCACTTCCATCACCACCACCACCACCACCACCACCACCACCACCACCACCACCACCACCATCATTACCACCACCATCACCACCACCACTGCCATCACCACCATCACCACCATCACCACCACCACAACCACCATCACCACCACCACCATCACCACCACCATCACCACCACCATCACCACCACCACCACCACCACCACCACCACCACCACCACCACCACTATCACCATTACCACCACTCAACAACAATATAAGTGGAGAAAGACACCATGAATTTGAAAAAAAACAAGGACCCTTTCCTATGTGGGAAGGTTTGGAGGAAGGAAAGGGAAGGGGGAAATTATGTAATGTTATAATTTAAAAAATAAAAGAAATTACTTTTTAAATGGTTAATTTGGTGCTTTTTTATTTTATCATAATTTTCAGTTGGGCAAAAATCCAAATCATGCATAATTCAAGAACTAAACAACTCTTATTGCTTTTTTAATTAATGAGAAATGTGATCCCTCACCTGCAGCCATATCCAAAAACCTCATATAACCTGAGCTGTTACAGTTACACACACACCCTCCCACAGCCATAAGGGCTGCCCTGAGGGGACCTCTATCACACCAGGTGGAAATGAGGCTCGCAGAACTAGGAGCTCCCTGCAGGTCACAGATCGAAACTGCCCAATTGGGTTCATTGTCATCTCAAGTTGTTTCTCTAAATTCTGTAACTCAGAAACTGCTGACAGGATACAGCCCATCATCGTGTTTCATAGCTCACATTTCAAAGTGAAAACTCATTCTCGTGTGGTGATGAGTTCCATGAGGGAGGAAGAATGTTCTTTGGAAGTTGCAGGATGGAAGACTTGAATGGGATCATCAAGAAGAAACAAGACCTTTTTCATGCCCTGGGTTAAGTAAGTGACCTGATATCCAGACTCAACTAAAATAATCCCAAATGCAAGGCCCCCACACAATCACTGTGCTGAGTTTTATGATAAAGTCACGCAACCACTGTGCTAAGTTTTACAAAAAAGTGAAAACTGGAAGCATGTTCCATGGATGACAGAGCATGCACTCTGATGACTCTTACCACCACACTACAAAGAGTTTCTACTCTCAAAGACCTCCTTCAGATTTTTGAATCGATTCAACAATCTCACAAAGGTTTTTAGGTCCTATTCTTCACTTTGTGTCTTTGAGAAAAGATAACAGGAAACAGGCATGAGCTGTTCACAGAGTGGAAGGCATGCTCAGAGATACACTCACACTAAACTCAAGAAACAGGAAGAAGGAAAGCGGTGGAGGAGAAGGGAGAGAGGGGGAGGAAGATGGATGAGCACAGGGAGAGGGGAGAAGAGGAAGAGTAAAAGAAAGAGGAGGAGGAAAGGATAAAGAGAGGCGGGAAGATAAAGAAGATACAGGGGAAGGAAAAGAACAAAAGGAGGATGGGGAAGAAGGAAAAGGAAAAGATGGGGAGGAGGTAGAGGAGGAAGAACATCAGGAGGAGGGAGAGGAGGAACAGCATCAGGAGGAGGGATATTTCTTCAACCCACTGCTGGGTTAGGAATGAGGCTCAGATTCTGATATGGATGACAAGTCTTCCCCCCTGGTCAGTTCTGAGGCAAGTCTCAACATCTCACAGTTCGCAGGTATAATCTGTCACCCTGCAAAGATCACCTTTTCGCTCCTGTCCCCAACTCACCTGGATCACTCAGCCTCTGTGGCTCCTGGCCCTGCCTTGATTTAGATCTCTATTCAGTAACATGGGCACCATCTGCCATTTCCATCATCACTTTATCCTGACTTTAAGTTTTGTTCTTGGTCTTAAGTCCTGCCTAGCATTCATTATGTCCTCACTACTTATCAGTTAAATGCCTGCCTCCTCCGTGGGTCACAATCACCAGGAAGAATGATTCAGCTGCTTTTGGTCCCATAGGTAGGGCCAAGCCCATGGAAGTCACTGCACACAGAAATACAACTGACCCTCAACATCCACGGGGGATTTGTTCTAGGACCACCCAGTGATACCCAAATCACTGATGTTCAAGTCCTTTATATTAATTTATTTGTATTAAGTGTTATAATATTCACTATGTACATTGTCATTCTTATGCCATATATTTATGTCAATCCTGCAGAAGTTATAATAGCCAATGCCATGTAGATGTTATGTAAATAGTTACACTTCATTGTTAAGAGGGGGAAAAAAAACCTCTGTGCAAGGCCAGTAGAGACAGTTCCTTCTGAATATTGTCTGTCTGCAGTGGGTTGAACCCATGCAAATGGAGCCCACAGATACGGCAGGCCAACTGTATTACTGAGTGGGGACAGAATAAAACAAAGAGCTTAAGGACTCACCCAAGAGTCTTAGGAAGGGACAAGGCAGTGGCTGGCCCTCACAGGGTGGGCAGGCAGTCCCACAGCTGGCAGCCTTCAGGATCAGTTAAAGATGCTGGCGATGCCACCTAGATCGAACAGCAATGCCCTTGCTGCATGCACACCCTGACAAGGTCATCCAAGGACAGTCAGAAAAGCAAAACCAAAGGCTGGTCTTCCCACAGGATCTACTTCTCTGAACTTCTGATTCCTGTGGTGTCAAGTATGGACACTGTCACCCAGTCTTTTGGGGCCAACCCCAGCATCAGTTACACAAAACTAAGAGGGCAAGTGTGTCAACTGCTGGAATCATCTGTATGTCCCACAGAATTTGTCTTAGAGGCAGACTGATCAATAAGGAGAGCCATTTGTCTGTGATTTAGACTCTTTTCCCTTTCCTCTAATTTGTTTTGTTTTGTTTAAGGGGCTAAGGATAGAGGCAAGCTAAACCCAACCTTACACTGCTTAGTGCCAAATCTGATGAACTGAATTTGACATTGTCGTTTAAATATTTTCCACCTCACAGTTAAACAAGAGCAAACACATTTTGTCACATATGATTCTTGACCCATCCAGACAGACCTAGAATGTGAAGACGTCCCGGAAACACATCTCTCCATTCTGTTCACACTATAAGGATTCCTGGGCACCAGCAACAATGTCTGGCACGTGGCAGGTGTTTAATCAACATTTGTAGAGGAGCAGCTGATTGACGAATCAATGAGATCATTAAACAAATGTTTGAGTATTTTGTGACAAAAGTATTTCTTGCTGGGTACACACCGTGAATTAAGAGGAAACATAGCCTTTCCAAGTTCACAGTTGTTCTCCTCAATATTCCCCCAAACACCACAGGAGACCTGGAGTGCAAATAAATGGGGAGGCTCTCCCCAGCACGTGCAAAATATGCCTGATAAGTGTGCCCAAAGAGAAAACTTCAATTACACTGTCAGCCCATCATCCGCCCCAATGTGCAGCTGATGCTAAACAAATGCACATAGTCATTTTTCTATTTTCTGGGTCATCACACTAAGAGTGTCTATCACTGCTCTGCCAGGCACTCTGTTTCCCTGCCTTCGGTTGGGCACCATGGCCACGATTTAGTCCTTAGTCACTATCACCCTGCAGCTGAGTCACAGCATCTGTAAAGCTGAGACAAGGAAGGAAAACAGCATGCTCCGAGAAGCAGGAGTGGGATTACCTACTCCTGAAATAGGGTCCAAGTTCACTTCATAATAGTTGCTTTTAGAGGCATAGTACATAGTATCTTACGAGTGTGTGTGTGTGTGTGTGTGTGTGTGTGTGTGTGTGTGTGTACATGCTCGTGTGTACACACATGCACACTTGCTTTTCAGTTTTGAGTACAGGCATCTATGAAAGTCAAAAGTGAGTGTCACATCCCCTGGAGGTTGAGTTATAGGCAGTTGTAAAAGGCCCCCTGATAGGTGCTGGGGACTGAACCCCGGTCCTCTGCCAAGGCAGCACAAGCTGTTAACCACTGAGTCATCTCTCAAGCCTCTTCAGTGTCAATTTTAAAGCCTGGCCTGATGGTGCAGGCCTCCTGAGGAGGCTGAGGCAGGAGGGTCACAAGTTCAGGCTTTACATGGGATTACAGAGTGAGTTCGCAGCCAGCTTGGATAGCTTAGTGAGACCTTGTCTCAAAATAAGAGGATAAAAATGGCTGGGCATATAGCTCAGGGGTAGAACATTTGCCTAGCATGGATAAAGCCCTGAATTCACTCCCCAGTACTGAAAAAAAGTATTTAAATTAAATAAATAAGTATCCACTGTTGAGAACGAGAGCAGTAAGTTACAAATATCATACAGGAGAGACACGGACCATTGTCCTGCCCCAGGTACCTGTTCCGTGGTCATAAAACACTTCTTAGAACAAATGCCTGTGTGATACTCACAGGATGTGATGTGGTCTGTCAGGGGCTAACAGATTCCACCAGACTCTTATTTTGGTTTGAATCTAAGCTCCCATGCGCACAACGAGCAATCCTTGTGGTAAAACTTAAAAGTCCCCAAGGTGCTAACGAAGACAACCAAGTCACACGAAACAAGCTGCACAGTGAGTGACCAATAAAAGAAACTCCGTTTATTGTCATTTCACCCTTAAGAAAAGCGTTATGGTGCAGCGCCTACTACAAAAGCGTAGCGTTTCAATACACAGAGGGTCATGACGCTTGGCGTTCATCTCTCTTAGCCATGTGGTTCCAGAGCTGCACAACCAGCTCAGAGGAGAGCTCAAGGAAGCTGGGACAAGCTTTATACTGTGCTTAGTTTTTTTTTAATGTGGTTATGAATAGCCTCGAACATGGGAGATACTGAGGAACAAATTCTTCCTTTGACTTCAGAAAAGGAGAGAGTAAAATAAACGGCTAAAAATTAGCCAACATTTTAGGCTTTAACCATTTTGAAATTCATTTTGATGGGTTGTTTGCCAACAAGAATCCCAGTCTGCAACCCAGACCGTGGCACTGGACAAAGGAGAGAGACAAGCTGATGACTGGAAACCACAGAAACAGGAAGTGAAAGGAAAGGTGAACTCGGTACTTCTGGGTAATAATCAGGATGTGAGCACAGAAAGAAAGAAAGAAATATAAGCCAAGATCTAAAACAACACTCAGTTAAGGGCTGATTCCCAAAGGGCCTCTCACAGGGGTGCAAGCTTCCCCAGTAACAGAGCGAAGGGTGTAGCTCTGCGTGCCACCAAGTCTCTGTCCCAACAACAGCCGAGACCGCACAGCTCACACTGTGGCACACTGTCCATCTGCAGGGCCATAGGTGTGTGTCAAGAAAATTCCATGGGCAATGAAATTTAACATTCTCATCTCACAAAATACTATTATCTTTTTTTTAAAAAAAGTTGCCAATCACTTAAAAATGGAGACACCACTCCTGGCTTACAAGGCATATCAAAGCAGGCAGTGGGCTGGATTTGGCCAATAGGGCGACTATTTATGTGAGTCGATTCAGCACCGACCTACATGTAGCAGCAGACCAAGTAACGCACATGCAAGAACACATCCAATACTATTGTTAAATAAAGGCTTAAACGCAACCCACAAAAGCCATATGGTTCTCTCTGCCATCCTTTTACCATAAGAAATTTTAACAGTTGTTTTTATATTTACATATTTATTATGTGTGTGTGTGTATGAGCAAGCACACAAACTTGTAGGCTTGAGTTTGTTTCCTTCAATGAGAGATAAGAAGACAATGTTGGTTCTCTCCTTCTATCCTGTGGACCTGGTATTGAACTCAGGTCAACAGACTTGGTAGCAAGCCTCTTTTCATTAAGTGGGTTGCTTATGTTATGACTCAGATAGAATCAGCACAGGCTGAAGAAGATTCTACAATATTTAGGCTTCTTTTCAAAAGTAAATTTTTTTTTCCAAATTGGAAAAAAATTTCAATGCAAATGGTCGTAGTAATGAAAACAGATACCGAATTCAAAAAATTACAAATTGGGGGCGTGTGGTATAGCTCAGCGGTGGATGGAACACTTCCCTAACATGCGAGCGACCCTGATTTCCATCCTTAGTAAAATATAAAGCTACAGATAGCCACAGACTTCATCCAATGAAAAGATAGACATGACAGCAGCCACATCTGTGCTTGCATAAACAGATCTACCAGGTCTAACTCTCCCCCACCTCAACTTCTCTCGAGACCAGTGGACACCTAGGGAGATGTCAGGGAAAGACTCAAAGGATTTCAGGGCAAGAACTCTGCCTGGGGAGGGACAATGCAGCAAGGACAAAGCCATGTTCCTAACTGTCAATCATAGTTAAAAAGGAACACGGAAGCTAGAGGGTGGCCAGCTAACTAAGTGTGGCCCACTAGCTCCAGAAGCAGCATTGAAAGGTACATACACTTGAGGAAGAGGGAAAAACAGCAAAGGAGAAAGTGATCTGGGGAACCAAACAAGACTTGTGAAAACTTGGAAGCCTGGCAAAGTCACAGTGTTAAAGAGACTGGAGTTCTTGACTTGAAAATTATAAGGAATTAAATGTGGGAAGGAGAGGAAAGCCCATGGTGGGCATCATAATTGTTAAAGCTTATTAAGAACAACATTAGATTCTACCTCATGCTTTGAAGCTGCCTTTATAAGATTACCTACAAAATCTAATTACTGCTGCATGTAGGCACATTAATGAAAAGCTTTATATTCATGAAAAAGTACAAAAACGTGTTTTATCTGAAACCCAAATCTCACTAATATGTTTTTAGCAGTTTGAATACTAAGTGGTACATTCATCAGCCCATTTCAATTATGAATCTGCAAATCTAAGACTTTAAAAGGACTGCCAAGGTCACAGCCTGGAAAGAGGGTCTCTACAAAATTGTCAGGCTCTGCTGTGATTAGATCAATCATTGTCTTTCTACTCTTCCTTCAAAAATCTGAATTCTCACTGATGCTCAGTAAGGTAAGTAGTTTCTACTTAGTGTGAAATTAAGTAAGCATTCCTCTGGGGGTGGGGGAGAAAAAAAGAACACATATCCATGAATCCTCTGAATGCTTTCAAGAACATGATTTCCCAGTTACAAGAAAGCCTCTAAGGCTCTGAGGCTTGAGAGAAGAGTCTTCAAGGTCTGCTGTGTGTGGTAGTTGGAAACCATGCTATTTGTATTCTACAACTAGAGTCCCATCCTTGACACACATGTTTGCCAGAACAGACATCCGACTATTCCCCATATCTGTTGCTTAAGAAAGGATCACCTTGGCAATGTCCACTAATCCAGCTAAGGTATGCCCAAAGATACAGAGAGCAAACCATAACTCATCTTTACAGGGAGAGACGCAAGGCTAAACTCCTGCAATCAGTCCTCCTAATTACACCATCCACTCCAGCTACACAGCCATGGAGCACAGCACTCACATAACAACATGCTCTTACACTCAACCAATATCCAGTAGACAGTGTTCTATGACCAAGACTCTCCAGATGCCCCTATTTCAGAAAGAACACTGAGCAGTAAGAGCAGACCTGATGGCATCCATGGATCAGATGTTGGTTTGGTCAAGGTGTTCACCTGCTCCCAATTGAAGTCATCATCGTCAGCTTGACTATATCCACATGTGCTGTATGGCTCATCAAAGAGGCAGCCACCTACAATGGAAGAAAGAGAGGCAAGGTGAGTCACCCCTAGTCTGAGCTGCTCTGAGATGCATCAGGAAGACAGCCATCTACTTGACATCAAACTGAATCTAATTTGACCCTTTTACTTGGGAACTGTGGATCTGACCCCTTCCCCAACCTTGTCAAATGTTGCTGAGTATTAACCATGCCTTAGCAATACATACACATTACGTTGCTCTCTAAAAGGAGCCTAATGTTGGTGGAAGACAACTGAAATAAGCAAACCTAAAATTTTCATTGTCCAGATGAACACTGAACTTCGAAAATTCACCTTGCATTCAAAACTTCAAAAGAATTCCCTCAAGTATTCAATGTTTTCAATACAGAATTGTAAATTGTTCAAAAATATTAAAGAGAAATGTTTTCACTAAAACACTGGTGTCACTGTAGAGGATAAGGCATACCGCACATGATGGGCATGGCCTGCAAAATATTTTTCAAATTATCCTTCTCTATCTTACACAGAAGCAAGTTTCAGTTTATGGTTTAAGAAATTTGAGGTCTCATAATCAGTGTGGATTAGGACATCACTTTATAGTCCACACAAGTCTAAATGGCAGAAATTTCAAGGCTAACCATGTGGAAAACATCTGCTTAGTTTTGGTACAATGGATGAAGCTATCTAAATAAAACAAATAGAAAACATGGAACACACATGGTCAGCAACTCACTTGCTTCAGTACCAATGTAATTCAGCACAGTGATGGTTTTGCATGCCACTCTACAGCCTATTAGATGCCTGTTATGTTGAAATACGTATAGTGGCAGATCTTTGTCCAAATGATTCATAGGGGACAGTGAATGATGAGACTGATCTCAGATCATGAAAAACCTGATACCCATTATATAATGAATAGTAGGTATTACATAATCAGTTGCATAATAAATGGATCTTATTAATTCAAAATATTAATGATAATTGCTAGCAGTTGGTAAGAAGTGGGGATTCATGACAAGGAGATTCAATTTTAGGACTATTATTGTACTATGCCTGCCACATACACCCTAGAGGAAGGAGGCAAGGAAAACAGCAATTATAAACCAGAGAGGAAACGGAATGTGGAGGTCACCTGACCTAACTTTCACCCCCACCCTAGGCCAGTCCTATGCCTTCCACAACAACCAGGCATCCTCTGAAGACAGGAGAAACTGCACATTTTGTATGTAGAAAACTCCCAGAACATTCCTAGATGTTCTGATCTCCACTCTGCCTCTTGAAATGTGCGCCCATATATCTTCCCTCCACCCCGAAAGGCAACAGTTAAATGTGCAGCTCCTGCACAGGAAACCTGACAATTTGAAAGAAGCTGTCGTGTTCTGCGTCTTAGCGTCCCCAGGCAGTACATGCTCTGCTCTCCCCAATTCCTCCTGTGAGGTTTCCAGACCTGTCAGCTCCATGGCAAGTGCTCTCTGAACACTTGTCCCGAGGAATGGCACCCTGTGCTGGAGCAAGAACCCATGTGACTCCTGCCCTTGACCTCTCACCCTGACAACAGCTTGGGCAAGGGCACTGGTCCATCCTGAGCTGAAAGCCCGTGTCTTTCCACACCTACCATCAAGCTGTTTCTACGTGTGTGTGTGTGTGTGTGTGTGTGTGTGTGTGTGTCCCCTCTCAATTCACACGAGACTGCCCACTTAGCTTTACTAAATCCATCTCATGTTTAGGGCATCACTCCAGCCTATGGACAGCTTTGCCAGTCCTGACCCCATCACTTGGGAATTAGTTATCCTACCTAAATTTACATTGCAGAATAATCACAATTACTCACAAAATTCAAAATGCTCTTGAACTTGAAACTTTTTTGCTCACTGACAGTGTCCAACAAGCTCAGATACTTCCACACCTAGTTGGAGGTGATGGGTTAAGATCAATGTGCCAGTGCACAAAAAATAAAATAAAATAAGATTTAAAAAAATAAAGCAAAAACCATCGTCATGCTATGTGTGCAGGCCTCTAAGAAACAAATGAATTCTGTGTTTAGAGCTCAGTCATAGCCTCCAGATAGCTAATCTTATTAT
This sequence comes from Peromyscus maniculatus bairdii, assembly GCF_049852395.1. Classification (NCBI taxonomy): domain Eukaryota; kingdom Metazoa; phylum Chordata; class Mammalia; order Rodentia; family Cricetidae; genus Peromyscus; species Peromyscus maniculatus. Next base: position 25,292,420 of record NC_134864.1, read on the forward strand.
ATACTCAAGGATTTCAAAACACACACCCAAACGAAAACATGTCTGGTCCCTAGCATTTTGGAAAAGGACTACTCCACCTACATCAGCAGATACAATGTGTACTCTTTCCAAATCTGCCTGCATGTCCTGGAAGATGTCAGACAGTAGTCAGGAAACCCCAGGTTGTCCCAGACAGCCTCTCTAGGCTTTTTAGCATGTCTCAGTCGGCAGCTCTAGGCACAAGGGTGAAATCAGTGCGCTGTCTTCTAGAATGCTTTCAGTACTTATAGTCTCAACTAACCCTTCCCCTGGGAACACAAAGCTCATTATCAAAGGTACAGAATTAAACTCAAAGTTTAATCCGACAACAAATGATCATTCACGTGTCCCCCTCTCTGAGTATTAACAAGCTCTGAAGAAAAGTGATCTGTCCAGCACCCAATACTAATGACATTCCAATATGGGTGAGATGTTCAAAGGCTATGTAATCATTTGTGAGAGAAAAAAAAAAAGTGTTCCTTTGTTGCAAGTTGTAGTTGTGACATGAAGGAAGCCAAACAGCAGTGGCACAAATAACAGTAAAAGAAAGGAAACCGCTGGGGGGCAGTGGTGCACGCCTTTAATCCCAGCACTTGGGAGGCAGAGCCAGGCAGATCTGTGTGAGTTCGAGGCCAGCCTGGTCTACAGAGTGAGATTGAGGATAGGCACCAAAATCACACAGAGAAACCCTGTTTAAAAAAAGAAAGGAAGAAACCATCATTCATGTTGATGCAAAGGGGCCCCTGGAGAAAACCCAGATACTATGCTGAGTAACTCCATTTATCACAGTCTCAAATGGCAGGAACAATAGAAGTGTTCACAACACAACATGAGGCTGGCTAAGGATCTGGTCTTCCAAATGGCTGTTGCACTGACGGTGTAACCTGCTGCTGAGGCGGACGGATACAGTCAAGGGAAAGCAGAAAGAGCATGCCATACCAGGGTGAGGACTGAGTTACCCATCACATCACAGTGTTGCCCGGTCCCTTGAAAGGACGCATAAAGGGAAAACAAATCTCTTTCCAAGATGGTGCGTGACCATCAAACCCCCTGAGGACGGGATCGTCTGTGCACTTCCGATTGCCTGAAGATATGTGACCTCGCATGCCACTCTTTATCAGTGAGACCTTATGATAGTAACGATGATTTATTGACATAAAATAGGAAAAGGTAAAAGGAAATGACGTCAGCATTGAAATAAACAAACCCTGGTTCTCATTAGGCTGAGACCAGAGGGCTGGAAGGGAGAGGTCAGCTTGTGTGCTTGGCAAATTTGAGACCAGCCTTGGATACACAGCAAGACCCTCCCTCAAAAAAATAACAAAAAATGATAAAAGGGAGGATAGAAGGAGGGGAGGGGAGGAGAAGAGAGAGGAGAGACAACCAAATAAAGAGAGAACAATTAAATTTTTGGTCTTAATTCAGTTTTTCACTGAAACAAAAGAAAATTCCCAGAGTCAAGCCCTCAGTATTTTCATTTGTTTGTTTTTAATGAAATCAGCAGAGTGAAAGAACAGGTATCTTAGGTCTGGAGGGATGGCATGGCATTTAAGATCCTGCACCTCTCTTCCAGGAAACCTGCATTCTGATTTCAGCACCCACAATGGACAGCTCACAGCCAACCATAACTCCAGGTCCAAGAGATCCAATGCCTTCTTCTGGCTTCTGTGGGCACCTGCACTCGTGTACGTATGTACACACACACACACACACACACACACACACACACACACACACACACCCCTACACACACACAGACGTACACTTTAAAAATAAAAACTGGTGTCTGAAAGCCCATAGAAAAGAGGAAATCACTCAAGAGCAATATTCTATCTGCACTGTAGTCAACATAGCATTCAACTGCAATGAGCGTGTGACAAGTATCTAATTTTTTTTCTTTTTAAATAAGAATGGGAAATAAAGGGCTGGAGAGTTGGCACAGAGGTTAAAAAAAAATTTGTAGCTCATGCAGAGGACCTGAGTTTCTTTCCCAACACCCACATGGCTCCTTTGAACTGTTCTGTAACTCCAGTTCCAGGGGATCTGACACCCTCTTCTGGTTTCTGCAGGCACTGCACCCATGTGGTGCACAAAGATCCATGTAGGCAAAACACTCATACACATAGAACACTACAAAAAAATAATTTTTAGCTGGGTAGAGTATCACATGCCTTTAATCCCAGCACCCAGGAGGATCTCTGAGTTTGAGGACAGCCAAGTCTATACAGAGTGAATTCCAGGACAGCCAGGGCTACACAGAGAAACCCCGTCTCAAAAAACACAAAGAGGGTGGGAATGGGCAATGCATTCCCTTAAATTCAATGCAGAATTGGCCTACAATAATGTTACCAGAAAATTAAAAAAAAAAATAAGTATGAACGAATATCCCCTCAAACAAGGAGGACTATCTTAATCCAACCCCTAACACCACTGAGCCTGATTCAGGTAGATCTCAAGAAGACACAGCTGCAAACTTGATTGTGTGGCTCTGTCTCTTCCCTTTTTATTGTGGCTGAAAACTATAAGCTGGTTAAATGTTAATGAACTCTCTACAAATTATGGCTCTCCAGCATTCTTTCACTCTGGCAATAATTAGGTAGCAAGCCTAGTTGTCTATAAAGGTCAGTCCTGATTTATGAAAATAAAATATTGCCATTTGCACACTGGAGGGAATTTTCCCTGCCTCTTTCTCTGGGGTAGCACAAATGGCTCATTTCGCCAACAGTAATAGGAAATAATTACTCTATAAGGTATAAAGGAGGTGGCCACCTTGTACTCCAGAGAGAAATTTAGAAGGTTTCATATCCATCTGAACAGTCGGACCTAGACAGATAACAGAGCCAAAACAAACTGACATGGGTTATAGCCAGAACTGTTTTTGGAGGGCTCACAAGATGGCTCCGTGTGTAAAGGAGCTTGCAGTACAAGCCAGGCAGCCCAGTTTCAATCCCTGGAGTCCACATAAAGGTGGATAGAGAGAACTGACCACACAAAGTTACCCTCTGACCTCTGCGTGCATGTTGCGGCGATTGTGCTCACAAGTATGCACCAAGCTCACACAGACATGAATTACTAATTTATTGACTTATGGGGGTGGGAGAGGTTGCTCAAGCAGTTAAGAGCCTGTCACTGCTTCTCCAGAGAACAGGAGTTCAGTTCCCAGCATCCGCATGGCAGCTCACAACTACCTGTAACTCCAGACTCAGAGGACCTGATGCCCTCTTCTGGCCTCTGTGGGCACCCACACGGAAATAAATCTAAACATAAATTTCCCTTGACTGTACCCGGCAGTCATACCATCCTGATCCAGATCACATTTACACCCAGTTTACAACCCAAAGGATTCTCTGCTGATACACAGGGATCATTTCCACCCTGATCTCCTTAGCTTTGTGAAGATCCAGGTCTCCCAACTTTATTCTAGAGGTGCTTCTAAGCTGGTATGAAAAGTGTCTAAGGTTTGGGAACAGAAGCCACTGCCTGAAACAGATTGTCTAGGCTGAAGGTTCAGGTCGATACTCAGTATGTGAGAGTTCTTTTAAGCTGGCCAGGGAGCAGCCTGTGATCTCCAGCGTGCTCTGCTAGTTACAGGGACCAATTCCTTAAGTGGACAAATGCCAGCTACATTCTAAGGGCAATGTTTTTATTATTTTGTCTACTCCTCAAACACAGTGTAAGTCTTCTATATCAATATGTCAAGATATTCATGTCAATATAGTCAAAGAACTTATTTTATAACATGACATATAGGTGTATTTTATCTCCTTCAGTTGAATTTTTTTTAACTCTACAGGCAAGCACCTATTGGTTTAACTCCTCTTAACATTGCTTGCTCTGCAAAGTGTCTAGACCATCTAGGTCAGTGGTTTTTCAATCTATGGATTGTGACCCTATTTGGGAATCACATGATTCTTTAGCAGTGGTTGTCTAAGACCATAGAAAAACACATATATTTACAATATAATTCATAACAGTAGCAAAATTACTGTTATGAAGTAGCAATGAAAATAATTTTATAGTTGCAGGGAAGGGGGGGGGTCACCCAAACACGAGGAATTGTGTTAAATGTTTGCAGTATTAGGAAGGTTGAGGCCCACTGGTCTAGACATTTTATCTACATTTCCTGTCCTGTTGGCAAGAAGATCAAGCTTCCTCTGCGGGAGGATGTAGGAAAGACATTACAGAAAGAGGCAGCCTCATTATAGTGCTTATAGGTCCTTAGTGCACTAAGCAGGCACCTTCACTGGCCCTGAGGTCTCCAACACCAACCTGTCCTAAAGTACCGCCTCAGGGACCTCTGCAGAGAGCCCCAGTGGATCCCTGTCCTGTAGAGCTTGTACTGTTCTCCAGGACATGTCCCCTCCAATGTCTGCAGGCACAGCCTTACAAGGATCCCTTCAAGCATTGGCCCTGGCAAGGCTCATCTCCATGTCTGTGCTGGGATGGGGCTGCTCCATCCTCTGCCATCCCTTAGCCATCAGAGCTCTCCTTCCAACAATGCAGTGAGGTCTTTATAGGCCATTTCCCATGCTCCAGCCCCTGCATGATTTCTGTCTCCTGAAGGGATCCTGACCGACCACTCCTGTTTTTACAAATGGCAGTTTAGTGTGATCAGATAGCTCACCCAATTACCCAGGAGTCTCGTTCACGGCCAGCAGTTCAGCCAAGGTCTACCTGCAAATCTCATGCTCTCCTCCGTCTGGCACCTTTCACAGACCTCTCCGAAGGCAGTCAATACCACACTGATTGCTAATGGCCTGCAAAGGAAGGGAACTCCTGAAGCTAAGGGCCTCTAGGAAGCAAGTGAGGAATAATCCAATGTCCATTTCATAAACGCGTAAGACAAACATGAATTGTTCTGCATTGAACAGGTGGAACTGACTTACAGACTCAAGCCGTCCTTCTTATGATCGTAATTATAGTCCACTTAAAGTTACTTTGTGGAAGACTGCAATACTCCTTGAGGGACTTTCTAGAGCATTTTACTCATTTGTTCTAAATACAGAATGACCCCATTTAAGGCAGGTTTTATCAAACGCATAAAACGTATTAAATTGGTCTCTCCATGGAGAAAACAGATTTTTTAAAAAAAATAGTGCTAAGATACTCCCCCAAAGAATTAATGCTCAGTGTTCTCATTTCCTAAAATATATAAAACCACCAGCGGCTCTACTCATTTATTTCAATCTTAAAAACTCCGAAAGACAAACAGCTATAAAGCTACCCAATCCAAAGGACAAGCAGGAGATGATCTACAACAGACATAATTGTTTTAAGAGTTACAGGAAAAGTGCCTATACCCACACATCAGAGCCACCACCTTCCTCGTTTAAATCACACCAACACTGGCATTTAATTGCCTGCCACAAAGTAAAAGTATACGATACCTCTGAAACTTTGTGGGTGTGCTGTGATGTTTATTGGATCAGACACTAAGCATTACAGAAATGCTCTCCAACATAATTTAATCTAGCAAGCAGTCTTTATACATTGCGCAGGCATTTAAATGGCTAATACGATGCTCTATTGTAAAACATGCCATTTGCCCATGGATATGTTTTGCATAGCGCAAAGCAAATGAGCTTGTTTCCAAAGTTTCTATGGCTTATTACCCTTACCGCAGCCTTCATTCCCTATCAGTCTACGGATTCCTAATATTTAACCAGGCTGGATGGCAGCAAGCAGCCACGTGGTTTTATTTTTTCCCTTATTGATTTTAAAAACCTTTGGTTTTTAATGGGTAGGGTCATTATTTCTATTTCTACATCCTCCAGATGATTAGTTTACCAGCACATAACATAACTATGTTCCTCATAGAGCTGCTACTGGGTTGAACTAACCCACTCCCAAGAAATCCCTGTGTGGTTGGAGTCTTCCTGATGCTCCTGTCCTCTCACCACAGTGCAGACCCTGCACTGTGAAATCAGGGCTATCTGTCTTTGCCTTAGATAGAGGACTGATAAATGAAAACACTGTCTAGGGAAGAAGATTGTCTGGTCAAGACTGGTCACGTGATCCTTTGAATCACTTGTGTTTCAGCTTCCCACACTGGAGTGGGGTTTATCGGGGTCCCACGGCTAGCTGCATCTATAGGATCATGATAGAAACACAAGTTTCCAGGCTGTACCCCAACTCCTCAGTCAGACACTATGGCCCTTAGCTATCTGGGCTTCAACAAGCCTCCAGTGACTCTAACATTGACTGTTTGACAATCAATCTCCTAGAATAACACATTTAACTAGAAACTCCTGGGACCAGCCTCAGGGATCTATGGCTCTTTAAAAGGTCCCAGAATAATCTAATCACTGACCTATTTTTAAAAAGACTGCTCTATATTGGTAGTTTCAAATAGTTTAAGAAGGCATTATCAGGTTTGGGAGGCTAGAGAATAGCTCAGTGCTAAAATGCTTACTTTTTGTGAGGGAGGCCATGGGGTACATCCTTAGCACTTAAGAGACGAGACATTGTTTTCTTTAAAACACTGTATCACTGTTTGTTATTGATAAATTATGTTTGCATAGTACTGTACATGTTCAAGCATAACAGCATTCATGCAACTGACTTTTTAAAGTGTAACTAGAAAAAGATCTGTAAGATAAAACCCAAATATGTTTTGCCACAAATAGCCAGACACATTATATTCATCAAAAAGTGCCCAAACAAAGCCTTCTGGTCACTGCAGTTCTCAATACACTTAGGAGTTTAGCCATAAAACCCTCAAAAATGAAGAAGGACAATAGAACATCAGGGCTGGCTCTAAACTCAATCCCTTGTTCTCATTCCCAAATATTATACCCTTGATCTGTCTGTCATATTTCTCCTAAGTGGATCCACTCAACAAGCACAAAAACAATCATGCTAAGACAAATGCAGGAAATTAACAGGAGGTAGGATTCCATCAGTGCCCAGAAGCACTCCTGCCTGCTTGCTATGATTTACAAATCTATCTCTTGATAACTTTACTAGCATAAGTTATTGTCTGAAGCAGCAGATAAGCTCCTGAATTCAGCCAGTCAATCATGCTTGCTAAATGAGTGTTCCTCAAGGAACATAGCTCTCTCCATTACATTCACTGAGCAGAATCAAATTATAAGAAAATGGTACACTCCATCGCATGTATTCTCTTGGTATTATAAACCATTTATTCTAAGGTCCTATAAGGAGGGGAATGACTAATATAACATAGGGTAACTTGTCCAGCTGAATATGCTAAATTGGGATCCTGGAGGTGGATTCCAAAAGATCTTGGGTCTGTCAATAACATGTCTTTCTCACTGTCGTGGATTCAAGATGTAAGGGGTCTTCACATCAAAGGTCCATTTGGCTTCTCTGAATGCCAGGATGCAAAGGGAAGCAGGCAGCAGAGAATCTGGGCACATGGTCCCAAAGCCTGTCAACCAGATGCCCCAGACACACTGAGACTGAGGAATGAGAAGAACGAACAGGCACTCTTCCCTACCCCACATTTCTCCCGACTGAGATTGACCTCTGCTCCCTCATTCTCTGCACTTGATGTGAGGAGGCATCTCACTATCCTCAGTGTAATTCTCAGGTCTAAAGACCTTATGTTTTATTAAAGTGTGTCAAAACTTCCTGTCACTCGATTGTATGCTCATTTGAGGAAACAGCTGTCTCTCTCAATGCCAAGGGGACCTGACGTCACTGTTGAAATGACGGAGGAACTGTGTGCTGTTTTTAGTCTCCCAAGTCCCATACAGGATTCTTCATGGAGAATTTTGACCATGAGAAAAATCTAAGAACCTATTCCCTATAGGATATATGACTCTATAATAGCCATTATTAACCACCCATAGGAACAGAGAAGGTTAAACTTGTTGGAACATGCCAAAGTATGGCCATGGATTCAAGATGATGACTATATGTAGCTCACAGCATCTCTAAGAGAAAAGCAAATACAGATGCTTCTTGACATTGTCTATAGTGACTCGATCACTAAGCTCTCTGCTCGACATCTTATGATCCAAATGACTTCCCCAAGGCTTTCTCTATCAGCCCTTCATCCCTCCTACACCATGGTTTGAGTCTCAGCCTAGGGCTTCACTCAATGTGACCCACTCCAACATGACTATTCCCTACAGTACATACATCCTGTACACTTCCTCTTCTATACTTAAGTCTATTCATTCATTGACTCTTAACTGCCCATGGGAAAACATTTTAATTTTATCATATAATACATATCATTGATTTTGTTAGTCTGGGGGGATGGCAGAGGTGTTGAGCCCATCTACCTTTTTAGATCCTTTTTCATTTTTTTACCCCACCTTCTTTTTATATCATACCTAACAATTTATGGCTATTAATTTATTTACCTCCAGGAACTGTACTACTCATATGCCACCCATTTGCACACATAGCCCTTGCACCCACCGAATACAGTCTGCATGCCAATCCCAAGGTCTAGACTGAATAGTCTTGTTCATTCTTCAAAGCCCAGGGTAGACGCCACCTCTCTGAGGTCCCTGTTGTTGACATCATCTAACAGATAAATCTGCTGTCCCTTCCTATCAACCACTGCTCCAAAGAAGAGATCATTCTGGTGTTCTTACAACAGCACAGCTCAACCTCCCAGTGGCCATGCTGTGGCCCTACCACACTGTAAGCACTGAAATAGAAAAAAAAATGTTCTGCTGCTCATCTCTTTATCCCTCACCCCCAAGTACCAGAAAATGCTTGTTTTTCATTAAATACTTAGAATCGGGGGAAGAGTTTTGTGACAAAGGTTAGAACAGAGTCGATATGGTGTTCAATCTCTGGCAGAAAGGAAGACAGGAGAAAGGCCATGCCCTGGGCCCTAGTCACGGAACATCAACACCCTGGCCACAACAATGCAAGAAGTCTTATTCCTAGAGCTCCTCCCCCTTCTTCCTCCCTCTCTCAGCCCCACCCTCCCAACTAGGACTTAGGTCTCTGTCGTGTAATCAGGCACCGGGGAGGAGAAGAAGGGGTAGTGGAGGGGATAGACCGAAGCCAGATAGGAAAATAACTCAGGGGACAGAGAGCGTTAAAAAAGAACAATGCGAAAATTTTGCAGCAAGCAAGAGAAAGAACAAAAGCCCACCCTGAAGTTCTCCTTGTCTTAAAGGATCCAGATGAAAAGGAAAGCAGAGAGTCAGCAACTGGATGCAAGACTCTGCGAAGATATCCCGGGTCTGCTATTCTAAGAATCTGCATAATGAGGCTACTATTTAGCAGACCTCAGCACAAGTCACCAGCAAACACAGACTGTACGCAGTGCACTGGGGCTCTGCTTAAAGGCAGCTAGTCATGGCGTGGTTGAGATTTGAAACATACAGAAGAATGTTGGCAGGACATGTGACACATCTTTCAAGTGTGTGAGACAGAAAACTAGTCAATGGTCCTTGGTCCTTAAAGAGAGCAAGCTCTGAGGATCATACTTGTTACATAATTTTTAAGATTAGATAACAGACTCTAGGCAAAATCCTTCTGGCTGGGAGCGAGGCTTACAAAGCACAAAAGTGCAGTGAGTCAGCTTCCCTGCCGGTGGTTGGCTAGGACCAATTAGTCGCACAAACATAGGGAACTAAGAACATTAACTTTCTCAAGGTCACTGTAGCCAGCGTGTCTTTCTTGTCCTGATTAAGTGCTTGCTCCATGGTCTGGTCACACTGTAGATTGTAATCTATAGTGAACTACAAAGAGCGGGCAGTCTGAGAATAGCAAGCTGGGCCAGGAAGCAGTTCTGGGGTCCGTCCGGTCTTAAGGCTTTGGGCAAGGCAACTGACAGGTGTAGGAGGGATGTAACCAGATGAATGTACTCCCCACCCATGATACAAGTGAGCTCCCACCCCGGAAACTTAAAAGCTGACCCCACCCTTCCATCTAGGGTGCCACCCACCTTTAAAAATGCTGTCAGGGTGAAATGTGTTTGTAGATGTAGTATAAAATACTCTAGGAACCACTTACCCATTCTCTTCCCATCTCTCTAATAAGTAGGCAAATGTTGCCTTTCCTCTTTGCTGGTGGTGACCAGTCTATTAACTAGCATGACTGAATTAGAGCTCCAACTACAATCTTCGGAACACAAAGGTGGACCATCCTAAGAGCTTCTAAAATTCTATTTCTATTCTCTCTCTCTCTCTCTCTCTCTCTCTCTCTCTCTCTCTCTCTCTCTCTCATTCATTTTGTTTAATGTCTTGGTATTTTTGTGACAGAGTATTATGAAGCCCACACTGGCCGCCACATCTCTCTCTGAGTGTCTTGCATGCTGGGATGCTGGCATGTACAATGAAGCCCTGCTTTGTAGCTGTTTTACAGGATGCTCGGTAAGCTTGGAGGGGGCCTCGGCCATACTGGGCACATATATTGAACAGTATCTAACCTACTATGGGCACACTGTGAATGAAAACTAAACCATTGTAAATCAATACAACTATTGACTGGATTTGGCTTAAGTAATAGTAATGCATCAAGGGGCCATGAATATGTCTAGAGGAAGCTTCAAAGACTAGCTCAGTTTCTGGAACATTAAAACCGGTTATCAAATGTGGCACTCTGGGAGCTGCAACCACCGTTCAAAGTGGTCAGCTCTCTGTCCTGCCTTGACCATCACTGCAATCACATTAGCAACTGTTGTCCTCTCTAGAGTTGCTGGGTCTCACTTAAGGACCTAAAGTTGCAAACATCAATAATATACTCACTCTACCCTGGACTCAGAAAAATGAGGGGATACTCAGCACTTTACAGCAGCACACCCAACTGATAAAAAGTTCCTAGGCCTGGAGTGAAAACCAAGTGGTATTAATCTTGATGTTTCCCCTCCACATGCTCTATACATTTCATAGAGGTGTTGACTAAAGAAATGCAGGCACAACCTCAACTACAGGGCAGCGAATGTGTCTCTTACCAGGAACACTCAATAAAGAAACTCGCTCTACTCCACCATCTTCTATTGCTAACTTCAAAATTAAAAACTAAAACCCATGGGGGAAGCAGAAGATTGAATTAGGTCAGGGGGAACATGTGGGCTGACCTACTCTTTCAGGTGAGTGGTCAGATCTAGACCCCCAACACAGAGACATTAATGCAAATACATTCCTGATTTACAAGTTGGCTAGAAGATCTTTACTTCCCTCCCGTGTTTATAAGAATACTTCTGAAACCACCAACTCTTCTACTCTCGGAAGAAGACTGTTCTACTCTTCCAAGGTTCCCGGATACAGGACTGCTGCCATGACTTTGTCCTTCTCTGATCCATGCTTCTCTCCTTGGCTCAGTGACTCTGAAACCCAGAGTTTCCGGATGAGCTTGAGAATCCAACAGAGCTAACGACAAGATCTGTCTCCCCGGGACAAATATGTGTCTGCAGAAATGCTGTAACTCCTCAGGGTGACAAATTCTAAGGAACGAGTTGGCATTTAGTCAAAGGATAGTTCACTGGCCACCTGCAGCTGATAGGCAGGGGTCATTTATTAATGCATAGGTCCTGGTCTCCTCCATGCACTCACTGAATCTGAGCTGTGGACAGTAGCACTGCGGCTCTGAACTGTATGGAGAACACTTCAGTGATCCCACTGCTGGATGGGGCCATTCAACCATTTCCCTGCCCACTCAAGCCATTATGCAGTGTGAAGTCCCACTGTCACTCAGCTATCTCTGGGGAACTCACACGATCATCACTGCATTGCTAAAGGGCATGACCCCTGGTGCATAGTGTGCCTCTACTCCACACCCATGTTCATGTGCACACCATGCCTTCCCTCTTACATGTGCATCAGGCTCTCATGTTCTTCTGTGCCTTTGCATGGACCACTTCATGGCATGTTCTAGAGACCACTGAGACCACTGCCACAGGAGGTACCAGCTTCCTCTTTCCTGACTGTCAGATCTTCACTAACACCTGTCATTCTCATCCATCCAAGATCATCCCTGCTGGGGTTTGTACACTCGGACTCCCAGTGGCACAGTGAGCACTGGCTACCAGATGTCTAGGAGGGCATTTCATGACCTGTCCATACTAATGCTAGGAGAGGTCCAACTCATGTGTCTACACAAGAAGACACAGCCATGCCACCCTGTTCCCTGAAGCTACAAAGGACATTAGACACAGGCCACAGTATGGTGCAATATGGACCAGAGACTAGAGTTTATGTCACTTGTCAAAGCGGATCCAATCAACACCCAGTATCTCCTGAGCCACATCAGTGCTCAGCACAGCCTCCTGACTATCAACCCTGAAAGGAATACATGGTACACATGTGGTCAAATGCAATTCAACACTATGACATGAAGGTAGCTTAACATCACGTTAACCCATTCATATGTATTTTTTGAGCTTTTAGTATACAAATTAATAATCAATTTAAGTTTTGGTATTCCTTGGATCTTGCTGGCTACTGTTTCATTGGGAAATCTGGTTCGCCTGTGTTTTCTGTGACAGCTCTACTACTTCCCGTAGGGCTATGTAACCCTCCATGACTGCTAGTTGCTTGATCTGTCTCATTACTGTCAGAATCATGACCCCAAATATCACAGTGTCCCTTGGGAAATTAAACTGAAGAGCACTCTATCAGACAGGACATTTAAATAGTGGTGGGAATGCAGTGTCTTGCTCTGGCAGGGGCCTTGAGAGGAGGACACAGAAAATCACGCCACGGGGGCAGGCTGTTTAAGATCATTGCATCCCTTAGTCACCTATACAGACGCACCCCTTTCCAAAGCCTTACAGGGAGTCCTCACCCACAGCCCTGATCAACCCCACATTCCTTTAACTTTCTGATTGGCTGTGAGGAGTAAGAGATGCACAGTCCAGCAGCCAGGGGACAGCTCCATCTTTTGACCTCTGCAGAGGGAGGCGAGTTCTACTCCCTAACTTCTTAGGACCTCCCAAATCATTCCCATCCACTCTGTGGCTTCATCCTCAAGAGAACAGATCATACAGGGAACAAAGGCACACCATGACAAAGAAGAATCGCAGGCAGTGTGACTGTCAGGCTCATCAAAGGATATTTTATTTCTTCACAAGTATCACGGGGAACCTGGTAACTATTCTAGGTAGGTCCCCTGTGCTCATCGATGGCTGGCTAGCCAGCCCACTTGATGAACCACTCCAGGCCAATGAGGGCAAGTCCAGACCAAAGAGTGGTCATGTCTTAAGAAATAAGTTAGAAGGCACCTGAGGAATGACGTGTCTTCCCCTCTCCAACAAACATTTATGCACACCCCCGTATGCAAATGTACTCACGTGAGCACACACTCAAGCAAAATGGCATTCCCTAGCTCCATTCATTTGCAGGCGAGAGCTTGCCACTTGAAGTGGCATGGTAATACAGGGTGAAACCGTGGCTATGACATTGGAAGAGCCAGAAGTGAGTATCAGTGGGAATGAAAAGCCAAGTTACCAATGGGAGTGGGGGGGGGGGGGAGAAAGGCCAGACAAGCTGCGGATGTCTATGGCTGACTTCAACAGTTGGAGGTGTTGGAGAGGGATCAGAGAAAAATGGAAGGTGAAGCTTCCAACAGACAATTTGAACCCATCAGTTCCCTTGGAAGGAAGGAAGAAAGAACCTAGAAGCAAGCTGCACAGGTGCAAAGCCTTGGAGTCAGTACATTCTATTGGGAAGCTTTCCAATAGCAAGTATATTGGCCTTAGATATGGCACAAGCATATCTTCACACTCCAAGCTGGTCTCAGCCTTCCCCTGCTCATGATACATACATAAAAAACAAAACAAACAAACAAAAAACAACAAAAACAATCCTACCCATCTCACTAGGATTAGGAGACAAGCACAGTTTCACATTGTGTCTGTCTAGGACACAGCTGGGCTCTGCTGTAGCCAATAAGAGATCACAACAGGATCCTTGTGAGCATTCCTGGGGCCTTTGCTTCCAACCTCTCATTGCTGGCCTCAAATACTCCACTTGGGGTGTTTAAGAGCTTGACACTTTGAGAGTTAATTTGGTAGGTACTCTTTTAGAAATGAAGAATAAAATGAGAGTGAGCTGGTAATGAATGTGGAGGATGAGACCCCACCAGAAGAGACTGGTGAAAGAGACCAGAGGAGGGAACAGAAGCAGAGGAAGACACAAGATGGGTAAGGCAGATGTGGGGAGGCCTGAAATGCTCAACAGAAATGGTTTACAATGGCCACCTGGGAGCCCCTCGGCTACCTGGGCAGATGCTTTCCTCTCTGCAGCTACACCTACCCTGTACATGCTGCTAAACCCACCCCAAACACAGTCAGAGACCACACAGGTGGTTTCCAAATTAGTAACAAAGAGGGTTAACTCCACCAAGTAATATGGAGGAAGACTTTGAAATAAAAAAAAAAAAAGCTACAAAATCCCCTTTAACAAGCTTGATTGACTAAGAGGCGTAGACGTCATCTGAAGGCTCATTTGAAAATAATCATAAAACAATAGGACTTCCAAGTGAACAAAGGGTGTGGATTAAAGTTTGGCTTATCAGAACTAAACTTACCCCCACAGTATTTCCTTTTATAGTTACTGAAGCAATAACAGAGGAAAATAAGCTTTAGGTAGAAAACTATTCTGTGCCTCCAATTTCCCCAGCAAAACCTCAGACCGTTTTATGTGCTGGGAAATGCTATCAAGTGTGATGCCCGGCCTTAAAACCCAAAGTGAATAAGGACTTCGTCTAAGACGTGAAAAAGGCAAGTTAACCAGCATTTACCTGTCACAATGGGGGTAGATAGCTGCCGTCTTCAGGTATCTGTACACACAGGCTTTTATCTGACTTGCACTAAATGGATATTTTAAACGCTCGACAGAGCAGAGACAGTGCTAGCCTTGGGAGGGGAATCATTTCACTTAAAAGTGGAATTGTTTTAACTCTAGGGATTCTGGAAAAGGTTGTTTTGTTTGTTAATAGCCCTACCAAGGGGATTGAGGATGTGCAGATGTGGGGTAGGAGCTACAGCGCGGCAGATTCAGATAACTCATCTTTAGCACCTGACCCTGTAAGTACAAATGGTTTCTACAAGATTTCGGCCAGACTTAGAGGTCTGAACAAAACTGTCTGTAATTACACTTAAATAGACCTCCAAGTCCAGGGACAGGCAAGACATGCGCATGCCACTGGACCAAGGTAGCTGGTTTGGGGTTTTTGTTGTTTTGTTTTCTTTTTGGACATACCCACAATCTCACTCAAAAATATTATTGGCTCATAGCTTCTGATACCCCATGGTATCACAAGGAGACTGAGAAAGCTCTGGATTATAGGGAGTAAGGCAATTAATGAGCTATTACTATTTAAAGAGAAAAAGCCCTGTCAAAATAGCTTGACATAAAAATGGTGGTTTTTAGCATACACAACTTGTAATAATGCTGCCAACAAAAACAGTGGGTGTTGACTCTGCCAGCTAAGGGGAGCTGTAATGGGAAAGGGGCGGGGCCACGCAGGACTCCCCGCCCCCCTCCAGTAGCCCCTAGCCCACCACAGCTAGCTGTGTTCCCCCAAGGCTGCTGGCTCCTCCTAAAACCATTTTGGGGACTTGTCTGGGCAAAAAAACTTCAAGATGAGAACAACTCAACAACCGGAAACCCTCCATGAGGAGCGACAATGCTTCTCTGACAGTTGTCTCACCCAGAGCGAACACAAACCATTTATATCGAAAGATGAGGGAAAGAATTCTAAAATTATCCTGGAGTGAAACACTGGTAAATCCATCTAAAGGTTTTCCCAGGACAATCCAGCTGGGGGTTCGCCCTCCTGGAGATGTCCCAAAATGGAAAGGAAGGCTGTGGGTTCCTAAGTCAACACGGCCTTCTGTTCTCCGAGTCATATCGAGGGTGCAGTGAAGGTTTTGATCTACAACGGATTCATCCATCACCATCTCTGATGCTGCTGGGTGAGACATCAGTCACTGCTTAGAATGAGATTATCAAGGGAAGGTGGAAAACTGTGTCTCTAGGTTAAACAAGACAAGGTGGCAGAGATGGCTGGAGCCCCCTCAAATCTGCAGTCTCCAGTGTCCTGGAGCTGATTCATCAGGGTTGAGTTCACGGCCAGTCACACAGAAATGTCAAGGCCAAACTGGACTACATTGTAAAGCACTCTCTAAACTAGGTGGGGCTATGGCAGGCAGTCCACTCATTACAGAAACACTGAGGAAGGGGAGAAGGCCCTCCATCCCTGACAGGTCTATGCCCTGTGCGTTCCTATTTACCCTGTTAGAGTAATCTGTTCACTATGGCTTCCTAGCCACATGTAACTATTTACATGTAAACAGAAATAATCTGAAAATAACAAGATGTTTATTTATTTACCTATTGTTTTGTGTTATGTGTGTGAGTGTTTGCCTGACTAAATGCCTGTGTACCGTGTCTGGTTCCCTTGGAGGCCAGAAGAGGATGTTGAGTCCCCTGAGACTAAAGTTACAGACAGTCGGGAGCTGTCATGTGGGTATTGGAAGTCAAACCAGGGTCCTCTGTAATCCCTGAGCCGTCTCTCCATCCTGAAAGTCATGAAAACTATGCACTTGTTCCTTAAAGACTCCAGTGCAAGCCAAGTGCTCAGCAGCCTCGACTGTTCTGTGTTCTGGATAAACTGACGAGACCACTGAAGGTGAGACCTGAGACTGGGCCGGACAGCTAGCCAAATCCACATCACCAGTAGACATGCAGCTCTTAGGTTTGATCCTCATAAACATCTGTGTCACTTTGGGGGAGACTTTAAGTGTTGCTTAGGAGCCACTGGACAACTCCAGCATTAGCGATGATATTTCTCCCAACAGTTCTGGGCAGATGATCACCTTCCCTGGACACGTGACCCGAGTGTTCAAATTTGGCCCCGATCAGGCTTAGGCAGCTTCTTGGAAGAGTAAGGGTCCCATTTTCATGACTGGCCACTTTACCCTCCCCCTAGCTGCCCACCCCAGCCTGGTCCCTGGGGTGCCCAATCTGTAGTTCTCGCAGGCTTATAGCCTGTTTGGAACCTATTCCTCTTCCCCTGTATTCACGGCTCCTCTGTAACTAGATGGGGTGGGGGAGAGATAAGAATGGCCTAACTGTCCCACATGTCAGCCACCATCTTTTCACCTGGAAGTTGTACCTTTACTAAGTAATTGTTTTAAATATATAGTCTGCTTTGGGATTTAAAAAAAGGATTTTCTCCCATCAATCTAACTATAAAAAAAAAAAATCTAAGTATGATGCTCTCCCACTAATTGCAGGCAAGTATAAGAAGCCTGATTTCACAGTAATCATTCCCATTTGTTCAATGAATTCTGTAGTTTTTTTCAGGACAATCATGAAGCCTCCCAGAAAAGAGCATGCTAAGCCCAGGAAAAGAGCTATGGAATAATGCATTTTGACTTTTATGTAAATAAACACATTATTAATGTTCATAGCTGGTATGAGTGGTTTTAATCTACAGTCTAAAAGATGAGCATGGATTTCTCTGTAAAATGGTCGACAGACCAAAACATATTAAGGAAATTTCTCCTTTCTGCTTTATGTCCCAAATATTCAAGGCAAATATGATGACATTAGCTGACAACATCCATAATCCTACAATGGTAAAGCCTGGTGCCCATTTCCCAAATAAAGCCAGGGTCCCATTTGTCTAATTTTCTAAATCACCAGGTTCTTTTTAGTCATTCCCTTTTTATTTGAAGAATATAACATTATTCAAAATCCATCTTGCAATTGTGTGTATTGCCATAGCTTTCATATTTCAGAATAATCATGCGGTAAACACTTAGAGATAAAATGACAATTGCCTAACGCTGGCTAGGATGGGAGAGTTCCTCTAACTGTTGGGAAAGATTTCATTAAACAGGCACTGGAGCAAGTATAAGAATATTAACTAACTCGTCCGTGTAACATAATACAGTGTCCACCCCTTTCACACATATTATCGCATAACATCCTCACAACAACACATTAAATTTGATAAGATGAACATCGCAATTCCTATTTTTGTTGCTGAGAAAAATGATACAAAGTAAGACAGATGACAGTAAGTGACCACACAGGCAGCAAATGATAGAATTAGATGATGGACTCTGTCCTTTCTATTCAGAATAACTTAGAGATTACATATGCGGGATTTTCATAAATATTTCCTTTTGGTGGATTTCCCTCTTCCCTACTTTCCCTCACCTCCCTACCCCTCCTGTCCCTGCTACATCTTTTTAACCCTTGAATCCCACCTTCTACTCTTCTCTGTTCTCTTCCTACCTTCCCTCAACATAGTCCATCCAGACTAAGCTTTTCATCTCCAAAGGTTATGTACCAACGGTACCTGGTACGGGGCATCTTTTACCCACTCTTTTCCCATTTGTCCTGGTCCAAATGGCCTCTAAGACCTGAACACAGGTTATCCTCCCACTTCAGCCTCTGGAGTAGCTATGACTACAGTCAGAAAGCACCGGGCCAGGCATTGTTATGAGAACTGGAGGGCTAATACAGCACCCACCCATGTAATAGTCAAATCCCGCCTTGTGTCAATCAATCCCATTTCATCCCCAAGTCTAAAGTTAAACTTTCACTTTCAGGAACAACTGCTAACAACTTTACAAATATACATTTTCCACAGTCTCTGGCTAGTTCTCATCCTTCTGGCCAGCTGAGACTCACATATGTTCCAAGTCTTTGATCAGAGCCAGAGTTCACCTGCTACATAAAACCCCAGCAGGTCCTTCCAACCAAAGGAACCCTTTAGAAAGACTTAACTGCATTTCTCAAAAGAAGCATTTTAAAATCCACTTCCTTTCCTGGTACCATAAACGATGAGTGAATGGTTGGGTGAACTGCCTGAGGGAGAGATGAATGGATAGTGGGGACCTCAGGCCTCAGCAATTCTGCACAAATGAGAAAATGCCAGGGGTCTCTGTACTATCTTTAGAAAATTAACTAAGGGTCCACTATTTGAATCCATTTATCCCAAATTCTGTGCAGGAATCCTTTGTAAAATTATTAGAAATGACAAACAATGCTTCATTCACTATATCTTAACAGCATTCTGCTTTGAATGTATGATGTCCTGGGGAAAGCGGAAGATGAAAACTATCTGCAGGATCCCTTTACAATGCTACCTCATACCATCATCCCCCAGTAATTCCAGTGTTTGCAACTGTGAGCTTATCCACCTAGTGCTTTCCATACACACATGTCCTATGTTCAAACTGTAAGAATCTTCAGTGAAGAACAACATGTTAACGACATAAAAAATTGAGTCCTACAAGATGTCCCTTTTAAAAAAAGAGAATTGAAAGACTAGACAGTGACCCAACAGAATCACAATGGTTCTTGATCCACGGATATACAGCCATCCCCATAAACAGAAACTCCCCTGCAGGAACACTTCCTCCCCTGGGATCTGTAATTTGGCTGTTGCCCTAGGGAACGGATAAAAGCAATTACAGGGTAGGGAGGTTGACACCGTGCTTCTGCTAAGGCAAGCCAGTGCCGGGTGGTGGATCCCTGCAGGCTGAGACTCCTCAGAGGCAGAGAGACAACACTGGAAATGAAAACTTCCTGAGACTCAGAGCGCCAGTCTTAAAGGTTAGGCCACTTAGAGAGGTAACCCCATCCAGTGCTTCAGAGTGGCCATTCCAAACACTGAGAAGTTGTGTGTTTTCATTCACAGAAAGTACCCGTGACAGGCATAGAAACTTCTGGTAACATTGCTAAAGGTGTCAGGTGTGGTGGCATTTGGGCCATGGAAGAAGGAGGATCACAAATTCGAGTCCCACTTGGGTGGCACAGTAAGACCTAAACATAGAATCAAATTACAAAGGATATTGGGCTTAGAAAGGTAACTTCCTTGCTGCCATTTTTTTTTTTAATCTGTCTGTGGATTACTATCAACCATTGGGGTCATCACTAGAGGGCAATGGCAAGCATCCACTCCACATAGGAAAAGTAAATCCAGGATAGTCGCAACCAGAGGGGACAAGGCTCCCTTCCAGGAAACTATGCACCTTACTGTGGCCACAGAACTGAGAGACGGGGGAGAGGGTGCCAGCCTCCTGTCACAACACATGATTGACAGGCATTCATTTTTACGTGTGACGCCCACAGGAGGCACAGCACATGCAAGGATCCTTTACTAGAAACCTACAGCGTACACATCACTATGCTAAGAACTTTGCAGGAAAGTTCCAGAGTCTGGACTCGAAACAACAAGTTGCGGGCACTCTGAGTAGTCCGTTTGCCAACAAGTGAACAGGCTAAGAAGAGAGCAGTTTATAAGCTGTTCCAGTCGCCCTGGCAACCTTAACTCCTCCATGGTGTACACATTAAGCATGAAGCACACAAGGCTTCCACTGCTATACAGACAATGCGCTTCCAACATCGAACTGAGGTGTGGGTAGTAAGATGGGGGAGGCCACTCAAACCCTCGAGACCTGAAAATCCTTCAGTCCTCAGAATCTTTCGACGAAGGCAGGACTGCTCAGCACTGTGTGACTAGCCACTGGTAGCTAATGTAACGGTTCAAAAGACATTCCCCATTTTACTTAATTTTCACTAGATTACAGAACAAAATATACCCAATGGTAACACTATGGTGCAGTGCAGCCTGGAAGATTAAATATAGACAATGATATTTAATACAGGGCAGAAATAGCAAAATAGTAAATACTTTAAGGGGTATACACATAGAGCCTCCTTGAGAATCTCAATATTTAAAATGTCTTTAAAGGTAAAGACACATTTGTACAGTTGTAGAAAAGCAGGTCACGTACTCTCCAGCCTCACTGAAGGCCAAGGAAGAGCAGCAAAGAGAAACAAAGGGGGGGGGCATCTAAGAGCAGGGCACAGGGCCCCAAAACAGCAGCAAGGAGGGTGTGGGTGAGTAACCAGAAAGGACACATGGATGAGGTCTAGTCAATCTGCACAGTGTTCCCTGTACCCAATCCCCACTGCACCCCAAGGCTGAAGATTAAGAGAGCAAATTGAAAATGATCCGTGATCAAAAGAAGGAATGACAGGATGCTGGCTTATGGAAAGGTCACCTAAGTCACCGGTGGTGCTGACTGATGGGACATCCGTGAGAAACATGCACTGAAGATATTGGGAGAAATCCAGGCTAACAAGGGAATGTTGCATTCACTAACCCAAGGGACAGCTATGGTTCCCTGACCTGGCCGCTCATGGCAATTCAGCCAAGAGCCAGAGCCTGGAGATGGGGGAGCAAAGGATCTATTGGACACTACATAGTTTCCTCTCTGCATTTCCCAAGGTCACCCCACAGGCAGTATTCGATGCAAATAAAAAAAAAATGGGTTGATAGAGCATCGTCATGAATGGGCTGGCCCAAGCTGAACCTTGATCACACAAGCCTTCTAAGGAAGGTTATGAGCACCAGCAGAGTCATTCCCAAGCTGTCTACATACACCCTCAAAGCATAGCAACCAGACACATTAGGTGTATGTGAGTCCAGGATGCTCTGAGGAGCACATCTCACTGCATTAAGTGTTCCTCGGTTTATTTCAGTTTCAAAATTCCAGGTTTAGCATCTTTAAGATGAGCAAACTAGACCCTTATCCCCATGTGGACTGAGGGGTGGAGGCCCATTCAGTGGGCAATGTTATCTATTCCTCACTTCTGAAGCCATCCTCGGTTTGTGACTTTAAGAGTTAGGTCATAAGATAGCTCTGCAGCTAAAAGCAAGGGCTCCAGCTGAAGCTAGGGGAAGTCTCCAGGGGAAGGGAGAGAATCTTTGTCCTGGTGAATTTGCAAGCATCACTCTTTAGAGAATTCACGTTTTGACCCATAAGTCCTCGAAGCTATCAAGAGAGTGATTTTAATTGAACTTAGTGATCTCCCACCACAACCCCAGAACACTGATGCCAAGTGAACTTTTCCAAGACATGGTAAAATTCCACACCATTTCCTTCTCTTCCCAAATTAACATAGATAACAGATTTCTAGTCGCTTCACTTCTTAAGAAATAATTTTGATCAATTTTAAATGTCTACTAGAATCCAGATTTCCCTGTCTTCTACCCCAAAATATTTGCCTGTTGACAGAATTACATGATAATCTTAATACTCAAAATATTAATAAAAACTAAACTCTGAAATTAAGCTTGAGTATACGTGGAATCACAATTATATAACTAGCGTCCATATTTATTGGCTACAGCAATATCAAAATAAAGCAGAGCCATTGTACAGGCGAGCGGGCTGCACAAACACTGTGTCCGCACTGGCTTCGGACAAAAACAACGTACAGCCTCCTCCCTTCTTCTGCCTTCCATCCCCCAAGTTCTGCTGCATCTGAGACACGTGATTTGGGGTCCCCAGTCACTCTCTATTCCCATGATGCTCTAAATTCATACCACGCGTTTATCCTCTGGCAGAGTGAGAGAATGTGAGGCTAAGCTAAGGCTGGAGGAGACAGAATGCAAAATTGGACAGGGCCATATCTGAATGCTGGAGTGGAACTTATTCATGGTTCAGGGCCCCTCACATGTACGTCATGCTTAGAGCTGAGGGACTTTTACTTGTTTGTGGGGGCAGGTATAACAGCCTGCATTTCAGAACAGTAGTTCCTGAATGTAAGGGGTGGCATTTGGGGGGTAGGGAGAGGAAGAGGGAAGGAATGGCTGCCTAAGGAGCCCAGGGACAGCTCATTGGAAACAATCTCTAAAGCAACGTAGGGACTCTGGTTCCCCAGCTCAAGTAGGAGGTCCACAGCCTGAACTGTGACTATGTTCCCCGGGGGTTTTGAAAATTTGGGACATACCTAATACTGGTCTGTGCTATAATGGATTGACTTCCCTCTATTGAATGCTCAACCAGGTTAAAGGTTAATATGGAGGAAGGGGAACCCACCCACGGTGTGTGGGGGGGAACAGAGAAAAGAGGCCCACGTTTGGCTGTGAGGAACCAAGGATATGGGTGGGAAAGAAAGCAGCCTAAGTATGAACACGTTCTGACCTATCAAAGCTCCAGGGAGCCGCTTTCCTCTCCCAGGCTGGGAGTGAAGGTGCAGAGGTCTATTTAGTCATGGGCCCAGTGAGAAGACAGGACCCCAGTGAGAAGACAGGACCCCAGAAATCCTGCAGTCTTGAACTTGACTTTTTGATGAATTGAGCCAAACTGTTTTTTAAATAACATACAATAAAAGTAACCAAAGGTAAATATAGGTGCTTAAAATGTTGTGGTAGAGGGTTCTAGAGAATGTACAGAGTTACAAAGTGCTTTTCATTCTTTAGGCTCCTGGTAAAAGAAAAAGAAAAGGCCAAAGGAGGATTTACAGATGATCAAAATGGACTTTACTGAGAGAATGAAGGGGGTGGGACTTAGTGAGAAACAGCCAAATCTCAAATATACTACTGCACACCAATGACAAAGGTTCACATGTGGCACATGAGCTGGGCATGGTGGCATATGACAAAAATTATAGTGCTGGGGACACTGAGGCTGGAGGATCAGGAGTTTCACGCCAGGGCTATGCTATGCCTCAGGATCCTATTTATAAACATAACCTAAATCTGCTATGGCTCACTCAAGTCAGCTGTAGTCACACACTCCCAAGTTCAGCTGGACTCCTGGCTGCCGACAACAGATTGCGAATTTGTCAGACTTTCTTTAAGTGAAAAACATTATGTTAAGTTCTGGCCAAAGAAAACTAAACCTCAGTGGAGCTATTGTGTGGCTGCTTCTAGATGTAACATCTAAGCCCGTCCATACTGCCTCATCACACACACTCCCCCTTAGCATGTCTACTCCAGACAGAAGTACACAATGGCTGTAGCATGAACATGCATCTGCAGCTCTCATTTATGACACATGTATCATGACCTGGATTGTAAATATCCCACAAAGCACACATATTGAAGGCTTGCTCCCCAACATGTAGATATACTAGCAGGTGAGGGTGCTTCAGGAGGTAGAGCCAAGTGGTAAGGAAGGTAGGTAACCGAGAACATACAACAGATATCTGCACCCTTGACCTCTTCCTCTCATGCTGTTCCCTAACTACCATACTCCTGCCATGATGCCCAGGCCCAGAGCAGGAGCACCAAATGAATCCTCTGAAAACATGAGCTAAAAGAAACCTTTCATCCTTATAACTTTACCTCAGGCAATTTGTCATGGTAACGGATGGCTGATTACCTCAGGATAGTAAAGAAAGCAAGAAAGAGGGAACCAAAGGAATGTTTCTTTTAACTTAAATAAAAATATATTCTGCTTATAAATTCTTATAATATTCTGCTTATATAAAAATATATTCATGCTTATGTCATTCTTATTCTGTGTTCACTAATACCTTAGGCTGTATCTAATCCTGATTAAAACATAGTATTTTTATACCAAGATACTCCATCAAGTTATTACACATGCTTTCTTGTTGGATTTTCTTATAAGGAAAACAACAACAACAACAATAAAAAAACTTAAGTATTTTATTTTTGCTTCTGCAGATATACAAATTAACCAAAATAGAAACACAGAACAATTCCATTGATGATGTTCATGAATCAATTTTTCAGTTCTCCAAATATTACATGGGGTGGAGAGAAGCGGAGACAAAATGAGGTCTCTTTTCTCTTCGCTATATATATTTAAGTGCTTGGAACACTCAAAATCAAAACAGCAACTTCTGAAAGTTGATGGCCACCCTTCCTTTCTGGCATAAGTATTCAAAGATACTGATAAGCCTCACCAAATACATGAAGAATTTATAGGGGAAAATGTATGGTAAAATAAAGAACAACTGTTTTCAAAAGTGAGGAAACATGCATCTTTATCCTGGCTCCTTTGAAGGTCATAGAGATGGCCCTGCTCGGGCTCAGCTTAAGAACCAAGCTATCTGAATTAGCATTACGTATATACAGGAATAATCTACTATTTAATACCATTGATCCTGTCCATATATTTCCCTTGCTATACAGATGTGGCTGGTGTTTACTGTCATTGTTAAGAATAAAATTTGGGGTGAGCTATGCAAACTTTGAAAATAATATACTGCCTATTGATTGATCCAGAACAAGTCTTAAGATCTTCATTTGATGAACAGAAAACAATGATTTGATGGAGAAGTGCCATTTGCTTTTAGAGTGTATAAATCTTGCAAGATGAAAGTTGTTAAATACAATATAATTCACTCTGGAGCATAATGAAATAGATATGATGGATGGAAAGTTGTTTTGATCTTTCTCACTGGTTAAATGATGATAGATGAGTGATGTTTGCTGCTAAATTTCCAGGCAGAGTCTGCGTTTGAACTCCTTGTCTTTATCGAGAGCTCCACATCAACAACCATCCTACATCCATCTCCATCAAGCCAATGTGACACTCAGCAATTATGATAGAGGGAAGGGTAGAAATCTTACAGAACAAGTCCCTCAGTACCAGCTGTGATGTGATGTGCAGTCAACATGTTAGGGAGGCATTGCTTTCTCAGCAAATCTTCAAGTCTACGAATGTATAAAATAAGCTATCTCTACCCAGCAAAGGCAAAACATTCTCAACACCACAGGGACTTGCCTTCAGGGAGGGGATCTACTATGAGGGACTGGTACAGAAATTCCATGCTTAGCCTTCAGGGAGGGGATCTACTATGAGGGACTGGTACAGAAATTCCATGCTTAGCTTCATGTTTCCTGAATAACACAACACCCACAGATAAGTAACTTGTAATTAGACATCCTAGATTGAATGAAGAGAGATACAGACAAGCCAAAGTATACATAATCCCAGAATAATTTGTCTTTCAGGGAATATGGGTGTTTCTTGAGTGCTATGTCTACTAGTTACATTCATGTTTCTAATATTTGGGTATGCTGTAGCAACAGTCCTGAGGAGACATGCACAAATGTCTACCCACCCCAAATAGGGAACTGATGATAGACACCACCAAAGTCCACACTGGTGAACAACAAGTTGTATTGGGGTCATTGGTAGGAATATAGGTGAGGAACAGAAATAGCTCGAAGTGTAGCACCAAAGCCCACCAAAGCGGCCCACAAACCCTGGAGACCTGAGCACACTGTGCAGCTAATGTGTTGTGGAGGGGCCTTTCCTGGTAGCTCGGTTAATCTGAGCCTCTGCAAGGCAGCTCAGCTAGTGTGAGAGACCTTCCACAGTCCTTCCTGCTTCTATATGCTTGGGAGGGAGGGGCCTGGTGATTTGATCGGTTTCAGGGACTCTGTGGAGCCTTTGACTTGCCTACTTTCTGAGCTTAAGGAGCTTCCTGGAAGAGTGGGATGCTCGGCCAGTTCCTTCAGCATCCTGTGAGCATCCTGTGTCCGAAGGAGCTTCAGCCCTCACCACCACCTCTGTGTTTTACCGCCCTTTCAGCATCCTGTCTTAAGATACCCTGAGTTTCATTATTGTTGTTGTTTGTTTTGTTTATTTAACTCCCCTTTAAGATCCTGTGTCTTCAGTAGCTTTCCTCCAAGGTGGAAGATTTAAATATTTGAGGAAGCTGTTACACCAAAGAGGAATAAGGTAATGTTGACACTGACATTTCTCCATCTCACTCTAAAACTAATTTATACTATGGTGCAGGAAGGGAGGAACATTCAAGTACAGGAAGACATTCTTTCAGCTAATATAAAAATAGCTGACCACTAAATCTTCAGCCGAAGACAATAACTTATGTAACAAATTTATAAAGAAGGAAGCATTAAGTCCTCAGCAAGAAAAAGAGAACATAACATGATTCACTGCAAGCCCTCTATATCCTGCAGTGATATCCCCCAGAAGAAACCAGACCAAACAAAACAAAACACCAAAAACCAAACCAAAACAAACAACAAGCAACAACAACAACAACAAATGTGCCTTGGCTTCACACTGAGAAGCCACTTTCATTTTCTAGAGCCCATCATGGCACTTAGAAAACTGGTCAAACCTTTAGAACAGAGGGGACCTGGAACCTCCACACAACCCAAGGGTGATGTTACAGTGAAGCTGAATGTCAATTCTAGGGTGAAGATAGAAGCCAGCCCATCACACTCAATACTAGAAGGGTGGTTCGCGACATAAGCAATGAAGCACAGCTGAAGTTCACTTCCATTCATGAAACACGAGCATCAACTTTAACAGCACAGTGTCCTCGAGATAGATTAATTCAGGATTTTATCACTCAGATCAGAAGAGTAGAGCTGAAGGTTGGCTTAGTATTTCACAATTCTGTATGATTTAAACTCTTTGAGTGACAAGCATTTTAAAAGTTATCATTGGAGGCTGGAGAGATGGCTCAGCAGTTAAGAGCACTGGCTGCCCTTCCAGAAGACCCTTGTTTGATTCCTAGCGCCCACATGATGGCTTACAATCATCTGGAACTCTAGTTTCAAGGGGAAGGATGCCCTCTTCTGACCTCTGTGGTCAGGCTGGCACATGGTACACAGACATACATTCAAGCAAAACACCCATATGTGTACAATAATAAAATGCTACTTTCATGTTAGCATAGCCAGTAAGTATAAAAATTGAAGTCACAGACTCAAATGTGTGCTTAGAAATAATAAAAACAAGACACTTAGAAGAAATGGCTCAGTAAATGGCAGGGCAGAAAGCAAAACCAACAATCCACTCTATTTCTAAAAGCTTTACAATTATTTATCTAGTGTGGACAGAGGCGAGGGTGCATGTGCAGTCAGAGGACAATATGTGGTCGGTGCTTTCCTTCTTCATGGGTTCTAAGGCTCAAACTCAGGTCACTGAGTTCTACAGCAAGTATCTTTGCCTGGTGAGCAACCTCACTGGCCTCAAGATCATTTTTATTTGGCAAAATTACATAAATGTTACATTTCCTTTGGACATAAAGTCTGTCTGGACTGTGTTCTCTTGAGTGTTTTGTTTTTCTTTCTCCATTATCACAAAATAAATGCTATTTTTAAACACAGCAGCAGTTCTGTCTGTAGCAGAAAATTAAAAGAACTGGGAGAGAGATTATTCTACTCAAGGACTAGGTGGAACATTACTATATAATCTATCTGGAGAACATTGTCTACATCTCCAACCAAAGAATCAACGTGTGCTGCATGATGGACAAACAGGGATCTTTGCAAAGCCCTTGGTTCCGAAGAACTGAAGCTATAAATGGCAAGAATTGCTTCTCTACTGCTCTGATGGACAGGAAAAGCCAAAGCATTTCATGTAAGGAAAACCTCCCACAGGAAGGTTTGGGGAACCGAGGGCTGGAATGGGGCTCAGCCAAAGAGCATATGACCAGCATGTGTGAAAGCCTGAGCTCAGACAAACAGAAAAGAAGAAAGTTGGAGGGCAGTTACTTTCAAAAGGGAGGAAGCACTGAACGTCTGGATTTTCAGGGGTGATGCCTCTTGAGGGAAAGAGAGTCCATGAACACTCCAGGACAGGCTAGCTGGTCCTTTGTCTATTCATTATGATAGAGAAATGCTGTCATTTAGGATATTAGATGACAATGAAAAATCAGTTGTTTAGGGGCTGAAAAGATGGCTCAGGGATTAAGAAAGCAGAGTGGAGAAGACCCAAGTTCAGGTTCTGCTACATTGGGTGGCTCACAACCACTTGTAACTCTGGTTCGAGGGAATATGGCAGTATACATAACTACACACACACACACACACACACACACACACACACACACACACACACACACTTTAAAATAAATAAATCTAAAAAAAATCAATGTTTAGATGGTGCCAGGCCCTTATACCAAAGAACAGCATAAAAGATCAGAATTAGTAAATAAAAATGAAACACTGTAACTAGAGATCAGAAAACATAGTCCCAAAGATCAAAATATCTAACCATTAACATGACATATCATGGTACAAAATAATTGAAAACAGAAAAACTTAGGGAAATCATCAATGGACAGGGAGGCATGTGGCTGAGATACATTTGGGTTCTAATTGCTAATATATTATTCTCACTGAGTAAATCTATGATCTGGGTGAGTTACCTTAAACTGGGATACCCTAGGTTTTAGTAACTATAACAAGCAGGATTGGGAGACTGGAGTGTCACCTGGGGTTACATGGGATGACACCGCACAAAGAACATGTAATACATGCCTTTTACGCTCTTAACGTGATTCTTTTGTGACAAATGTTCTCCATTTAGTCTTGCCATAAGAATAGCAAGCATTGAACACAGCGCAGAGGAAAACCTATTTTTATACCCTCAAGTTATTCTAGAAATAAAAGCCAAGCACAAAATCACTGTCCCATATCTAAATTGGGGAGAAATAACGTGGCTTTTTATTTGGATTTCTGTGTGTGTTCAAAACAGCTTACCAACATAAATTCAATTTGACTTGACATTGGCTTGCCACACAAAAAAACAGGTCCTTGTCTGTCTCTCAAAAAAACTGTACTGCACACAGCTGTGACACATGAATGACAGTAAAAGTGAGAGTCTATAACTAAGCAAAGATTCACCTGTGTAGGAGTCCTGAAGGGCAGCTGGAGATGCAGCTCAGTGGCCGAGGGCATTGTGAGTGTGTACCAAGCCCTGGGTTTGATCCCAGTACCACCACAAAAATTAAAAACAAAATATTATTTATTGAAACAAAAGATATCAGCCTTAAAAAAAACCAAAAATAGTTTAGGAACAAAAGAAATTCTTTGAGATTAAAAATATCACCTAATTAAAAAATAGATTGAAAAATCAGTCTCTCTCTGTCTCTCTTTCTCTCCATCTGTCTGTCTCTCCCATATATACACCAAAAATAAATAAACAAACAACAAATAAATACAGCTTAAAAATCTTGAAATAAATTAAAAAGTCCTGAAATACAAGGTAAAAGATGATTTTAAATGGGCAAAGGAGCTGAAAAGATGTTTCTGAGAATGAGATCTGCTGTGGCCCACTGGAGTGAGGAAAGATGCCCACTGTCATTAATCATTAGGGAAGTGAAATTCAAATGCACCGGAATCAAAGTGATGGACATGAAAGACTGACCAGCACATGGGAAAGTTAAAGCTGTCATTTATCTATGATAAAAATTAAAACGACATGGTATCTTTGACAAAGTTTAGCAGTTTTCAAAAAGATAAGCACAGAGTAGTCAAGAGGCCCAGGAATTCTACTCTGAGACATAGGACCAAAAGAAAGGAAATTTACATCCATCTGAAATGAAAATGTTCGTAGCAGCATTTACTGTCATTAGCCATAAAGGAAACACAATGCAGAAACTATCAATCACGGAATGAACAAAAAGAGGCATAGCTACACAATGGGATTTTACCGAGCCAGAGTGAGGAATGGGCTGCTGTACAGCACATGACAAGGAAGAGCCTTCACAACATGACGCTAAGTGAAAGAAGCCATCACAAAGCCCATGTGTTACAGGAGCCCATCACTGTGAAGTGTGAAGAATAAGAAAACCTGCAAAACTGACAAGGATTCAGGTTGGGTGGGTGCAAACGACAGGCTGCCACTGGGTACAGAATTCCTGAAATATTGGGGGCCTGAAGCACAGGCAGGTAGAACCCAGAGCTTACCACAGTAAGTAATCAAAGGGCTCCGGGTTCAGTGAGAGAGTTCTTAAAAAAACAGGAGGGAGAGCAGAGAAGGAAAGACAATAAAATAATTTTCTGGCCTCAACAGACGTGTGTGTGTGTGGGGGGGGGCACACTACTAAAAAGTTTAATTCTGTGCTATTAGACTATCCCTGAATTTGTGATATATTCCAATCTTTACCCACTACATAATTTGTTTGGGGGTTTCTTGCAATAGATTCTGACATAGCTATCTTTAAGGTTTATTTTTTAAATTATGCATGTGTGTGTGTTTTTGGTTGCAGTTTATGCACATGAACACCCGACCGCAGAGGGGTCAGAGGCATCAGGTCCCTCTGGAGCTGGAGGGATAGGTGGCTGTGAATGTGTTATGTACTCTTAACTGCTGAGCCATCTCTCCCACCCCGACCTATATATTTTTAAGGTTTTATGTTGCTACAGACCAATGTACCCATCATCTATTTTTTATTACCTAAATTCTGAAAATTCTGAATTTTAGAAAGGTTTTTCTTATACCCAATTGTAAATGAATCCCTTCAGGTTTTATTTAGCATTTGTCCCAGCTTTCTCTCTCTCTTTTTCCCCTTAGCTTTTTTGTTTCCTATAATGAACATCTCTGGCTCATTTGGCGTTTATGATATTGTATGGTGAAGTGTGACTCCAATTTGATATTTATCAAAATGATTACCTAGCTTCTCTATCACCACATATTAAAAGTCTATCTTTCCCAACAACACCTGAGCTGTGAAGCCAGTGAAGCCGTGGGAGAGCATGAAGCAAGTATTGCTGAATGCAAGAAGCCACCCTGACAGCCTTCACACATTTTGATCCTCATACTATGGCATGCTAGAAAAGCCAGCTCTATGGAGTCATCAGGAAAAATAGTAGTTTCCAGGGTCAGTGAATGAACGGGAAGAGAGGGAGGAGCATTATATTTGTGGAAATACCATTATAAAATGTAGACACAGGTCATACACTTACCAAAACCCGTGGACTTCTGAACACAAAGAGTGAGTCCTAATGTAAACCACGGACTAATAGCATCATCTATCAACATTGGCTCATCAATCACAGTAAATGTACCATACAAATATACAAGATGTTAAAAGACAGGGGATCAGCAGTAACTTGCTAATACCTGTCACTCCCCCCTCCCCCGTAAATCTTTCTCAAAATATAAAATCAAAACACAAATCTCCCCATACCCCACTCTCTTTTTTTCCACATTCTCTCTCTTCCTTTCCTCCCTGCTCGTGTGTGTGTGTGTGTGTGTGTGTGTAGTTCAAAGGGACCCTTGTGGGTTTGACTCACTCTTCCATCATGTTGGTCCTGGGGATCAAATTTAGGCTGTCTACTTTGGAAGCAGATGTCTTTTCCTGCCATGTCATCAGCATTTGAGGTTTTTTGTTTTTGTTTTTGTTTTTTTGTCGCTGGCATTTTTTTAAACTGTTATTTTCTAGAAGCAGAGTCTCTATGCAGCCTAGACTGGCTTTAAACTCACACCAATTCTCCTACCTCAGCCTTTGGAGTGCTAAGATTACAGGCACAAGCCCAGAATCCCCACATCCCTCATCTCCTCTTTCTCTATGCTCTTTTCCATATTATTGTCTGTATATGTGACAAATGAGTACGAGAATCAAATTTTCCCATTCTAAGTGAAAGCCTGGGCTTATGTTGGTGCCACATTACATTGGTTAATTTGAAAGGAACTGACATCTTTCTGAGAAGGGATTACCCTATCCAAGAGATGCCCACTTGTTCCTGTCTACCTTCCTTGGAGAAGCTGAGTGTCCTTGGAGAGATTTGGTAAATGCGTACTTAACTCCAGTATTTTCTCATAGCTCTTGTTGCTATCATAAACAGGATTTTCCTCTTCCATTTTACCATCGATCGGTTCACATTTATATACATGGACACTATTGATTTTCATGTGTTTGTTTTAGATTCATCTATCTGCTGCTTATGTTGGTTTTGTCTTCGACTCTTCAAGTATCACCCACAGACAGGATGTTTCATTCCCCTTGCCTATAATCTTTTCATATCTAATGATTTTCCTTAGCTACTTTTACTCCAATGCAATGTTAAACATCCCTGAGCACCAGAGACAGTGGGGTCCTCCCTCAGTTGGGGGCTCACTGGAATATGGCTCATGCTTCACTATCAAGGAAGATGCTACCCTAATTCTGCTGTCTAAATATTATACCCCATTTTAAAGAATTATTCATAAATTACTTTTTTTTATATTTTTGGTTGTAAGACTAGCCTTTAACGGCTGAGCCATCTCTCCAGCCCAAATTACTTTTTTTTTTTAAATGAATATGATGTCCTCTTGTGTTAGAAACCAGGAATGGGTGAACTTGGTCAGAGGTATTTTTTACCAGCTTTATTATAATCACAGTCTTAACTATAATCCTGTGAACTCTAGGGAACATTTCACAATACCTGTGCTGCACAATGGCAACACAAACAGCTTAGCATTCCTTTTGATAAACGGTTAAATGAGCAATTTCAAGCTCCTGATTTTTCTGTGTAACATAGAATGTATGGTGCTGTCTTTACTATTTCTGCTACACAGGGGTCCTCCCACATGCTTCACTGATGAGTAGATTTGAGAAATAAAGGAAAGCCTGCACTGGAGGCTAAGGGCTCCACCTGTTACAATTTAAGCTTTAAAGCATTTGACAAAAAAAAATTCCATTGCTGCATTCGAGAGCCTGCTACTTTTCTTTCCCAGGAGGTCAAGAGAAGCAATAGAGAGCTAATCCAAGCTCCTTTTAAATAATCTACCCCCAGTTTCAACACTCATTATGTGCTCACTGTAGAGACGGTCAGGTGAAAAGCGCAGGGCACGCACCAACAGAGCAGAAACTTTACCTCAGTGGGAGGAAGGGACGAGGTAAGCCAAGAACACAAAAGCCTTTTTAACAAAGGATGTTATTCTCTTTAAAGTAGTAATCTATAGCAAATTACACAGAAAGTGCTTGATTATAGTTTTCAGTCATTTAGAAAAAGATAATTTAATATGAAGTTAAAAGCTGATTCATTTTTGCAAAGGGTTTACTAGCTGTCAATTATACTCTTTATGAGTCATCCACTGAGCTGATATGTAGTGAAATGCAGACTGGGAAAACATTATTTGGTTACAATTCAGTCTCCCTAAAGGATATTGTAAAAGTTGGATATATATCAAAAATACATATTCTTGAACCTCTGTTTAATTCATATTTCAATAAGTTAGGATATTCATTTTCTTTAAAGACCCTTAGTGCAGGCTTCCTCAAAGGCAATTCAAGAGCTGAATGAGGCAGTTGGTTGTAAATAATCAAGAACACATTGAAGGAACAAATTTAATAATATTCTCGCACTACATTACTTCTTGCTAGAACACTGGAGACAGCCAACAGTTAGAGCATCAGTGATTGGGATCCCTGTGTCTGAACGGATGTACAGTACTGTGCGAGCGAGGAGTTTGAAGATCCTCAGCAAACATATGCAACACTATCCATCCCTCCACCCTCTATCACCCACTGCCCACCCCTCACCCCCCAACCCTAGAACATAAGGTAAAAAGGAAAGCAAAGATGAGGAGGGCTTTGGTGAACAACACATCCAGTCACTGGCAGAGCTTCTCAGCCCAGAACCAACACACGCCACCTGCTCTCCTCCCTAACCAAGATGAAGAGGACAGAGAAAATATGGGACATGCCAGGCAAATGACCATGCAGTCAACTTTCAGATGGCTTTTACTGTAGGCCTGAATTTACATTTTGCTTTAAACACTAGGAGGCAAAAGTTCTCTTAATTCCTTTCAAGAGAGCCTGTAGGTGATTAATAATATACATCTCTGTCCCCAGCATCCTACCTTCGATCATATAGAGTTGAAGGGGTAGTGTTTCTGGTCATTAAAAATGTTATGTTTTCTGCTGTGGGATGGTCTTTCTGTACGCTGTGAATATGTGTTGCTACCATTGGCTAATAAAGAGGCTGCTTTGGGCTATGGCAAGACAAGTTATATCCAGGTGGGAAATCCAAGCAAAGATACAGGGAGAAGAAAGGCAGAGTCAGGGTAGATGCCAGCCCACCGCCCAAGGAGCAATATGTCAGCAGACCGGTAACACCGCAGCTACATGACAAAATATAGATTAATAGAAATGGGTTAATTTAAAATGAAAGAGTTAGCTAGCAAGAAGCCTGAGCCATAGACCCAGCAGTTTTTAATTAATACAAGCCTCCGTGTGTTTACTTGGAACCAAGCAGCTGAGGAACAAAGGAAAACTTCCGTCTACATATTTTCCCTAACAATTCTCTCATGTTAAAATTAGATTTCTACAAACTGATTCCAGAAGCATCTCCATAAGGACTGAGGCATCAAGAACCACTCAACGTCTATGCTCTCAAGACTGAAAGTCAGATGTAGTTAGAGTTTACACTGGTTTAGTAAAGCGGCGGTTGTGGGTTCTCCAAGATCCATGACTTCACTAGCCCTGGGCAGTTGACTAGGTTTCTGGTAGTGGGTGGGATTGGTCTCTGATTGAACAGGTCTTCATTCCAATTAGAAAGCTTTTGGTTGCCACCAAGGTATGCATGCCGTAACTGCACCCCGAGGGTGATCTTGTCATACTGGTCATCATTACAGTTCATAGATGTCATAACTAGGTAGGACTGGTGGTGGCTTCCCTCCTTTGGAAACTGACATAGCACCTTGTGGTACCATGAAAGCTACTTCTCCGTGGGGATTATTTCAGGTCAGTTTCAGCTCAGGGCCCTGTGGGAACTATTTCTGAAGTGAATCAAGTATTCGTCACTAGGGACTTCCCTTCTACCTCTGGAGAACAACCAGGGGCAATAGCAGCAGCCTGTAATGTTTTGGGGGTGTCTCTCAGACAATCCTGATCAACAACTCAGAAGAGGACTTCTCACGCCCGGTGCTGGGGATTTTGTTTTATGATCTTTAGCTCTTGGAGGGAACATTGTTAGCCCAGATGGGGAAATTTCCTTTATGCTATCTGTGTATATTTATATTCAGATGGGGGGGGGGAGAGAAGAAATGATAAATTATAATATAATCTCAAAAAAAATTTTTTTTAAGATTGTAAGTCAGCTTTTGTATTTTTTTCCTTTTCCTGCTCCTGTCTACCCCACCCCTCCCAGGCTTGAAGCATTTATACAGGACTAAAAGCAAAAGCAAAAAATAAAATAAAATAAAAAATAAAAGAGGAATCCTTAGGAAGTTAGAAGGCATGGCCAATCACCTCTACTTCTTCTCTAGTATATATATATTTTCTGTTTTAAATCATAAGCCACCTCCTAATTTCCCCTCACTATGCATACTACCTATCTTCAGGCAAATCTCAACTACACACTAGAAATAACTTCTCTTTCTGAGCTGATGCTCACACTGGAGATCCTGCATCGCTTCACAAGAAATCTAGTCTGTTCTTCAGAGAACCTGGACTCCATGCCCAGTGCTGAGAAAAAGAGAGATGTAATCAGAGGGAGGGACAGAGGGAGGAAGGAAGAGAGGGGTAGGAGAGAGGGAGGGAGGGAGGGAGGGAGGGAGGGAGGGAGGGAGGGAGGAGAGAGAGAGAGAGAGAGAGAGAGAGAGAGAGAGAGAGAGAGAGAGAGAGAGAGAGAATGAATCAGGTGTTCAATCCCTTTCAATTGTCTTCCAGGAAAGGAGGTACCTTTTTGGGAGGTAGAGGGGGTGGGAGGTGGCCATCACACATGGCCAAAACGGCAAATTACCCATCGCCTCTTCCTTGAGAAATCTCACACTGCCTTACATCAAACAGAAAATCCATAGAAATGTTTGTCTACCAAATGAATACATATATGAGTAAAGAATTTTAAAGGGATTAATGAAGGTGATAACTATCTAAGATATATATATATATGTATCTATCTATATATTAATATATGTGTATACCTATATACATATATATGTATATATATATGTGTGTGTGTGTGTGTGTATCTATCTATCTATCTATCTATCTATCTATCTGTTATTCTTTCTCTTTCCCCTTTTAAATAAACTTTAGGAAAAGTAGAATTGGTGGGATTGGAAATGTAAAAATAGCTTCATCTTAATCCTTGAGAAATAAACAGAAAATCCCTCTGAGCCAGACACGGTTGGCTGCACTCTGTCAACCCAGTGCAGTGGAGCCATTGCCACAAAAGGGCTCTCTTATTAGAGCACTGGCAGTCATTTCTCTGGGTCTCCTCAACATGAGCCTCGTTTTTCTTTTTCTCCTAAAATATTAAAATCAAACTGGAAAAGTAACAAAACAGACAACAGGGACTGCAGGAGACAAAATGGCAACACCCAAGTTCAGTTCCAGCTGAGGTTTCCAAAGAGACGAATTTCAAATCTACTTGTGTACATGCGGCTATATGCTGTTCTGAACATAGGCCATGCTGGTTGCCATTTCTACTTCTTAATGTATATTTCATTTAACATTTTCCTCGTCAATTGGTATGGCTAATATGTTGCTTCTAGTAATTTATAGTAATTCCAGTATACAGCACTAATACTTTAGACCCATACTTGACTCATATTGGATCTATATATTACGTTCAGACTCAAGCTCTTCAAAAACTGGAATAAACACCTAGTAGCAAAATGACTGAGTACTACTCCCTGGAAATATATAACACCAAGAAACTGCAGGTTCCATGACCCTCTGTAAAGAATCCAAAAATAAACAAATAACAAAGAAATCCTAGACTTGCAGTGATTGGTAATGTGTATGGAAAGTCATTTCTCTTGAAGCTTCTGTGTGGTAGCAAATACCTTCAGTCCTAGCACTTGAGAGTTAGCGGCCAGCCTGGTCTACATAGAGAGTCCCAGGCTAGACAGGACTACAAGGTGAGACATTGTCTTTAAAAAGCTATTCAGGGCAGGGGGCAGAGACAAGGGAAGGAGGTTCTCCCCAAAAGTCACTGAAGAGTAAAAGCAAGCACACACAATGGAAGCAGAAAGACAGTGTGATCACATTTGCTGAAACTGGATTCTAAACGTGAACAATGCACAGCATTTGAGAAACCCGAGGACCCAAGTTTTCTCTCAACTATGGCACACACATACAGGGTCACTCGTGGCTGCTGCAAGACACCAGGGAAGTCATTCTTCTGTTGAGTATCCTAACACTCTGTTATCACTGAAGTCCAAGTGACCACCCAGAAAAATGAGTAAAGGATATTAAACATGAGGAATTCCAGTGGAAAAGAAAAAAAAACTATTTAGCTGATGTTCAAGTTTAACATTCCAAGAACTACAAAGAAACTTCCTTCACTAGGTTATACCAAGAACCAAAACTAATAATGGAGATCGTCAAATGCAGGGCTCCGATCTCGTTAGACACAACGCTATGCTCTACACGGACTACAGAAGCGAGACACTTAAAACCTCCTGCAAAGCAGAGACTCTTACCTCAAAGCATAGTTGAGTCTTTTCATTGGTCAGTTAATAAAGCAGCAACGAGTAATATACAGAGGAGCTGGGCACAGAGAAGAGCATGGAGATGGAGGACAAGAAAAAAGGGATCCAACTGCACACCAGAAGACAAGGCAGGGGCTGGGGAGATGGATCAGTGGGTGAGAGGCTTGCCGAACAAGCATGAGGATCTCAGAGCAGATACCCAGCACCCAAATAAAGAGCTGGGTACAGCCATAGATAGTTCTACAATCCCTGTGCAGGACAGAGGCAGGACAGCTGGGGCTTGGTGATCACCAGCCTAGCTCCAGGTTCCGTGAGGGACCACATCGCAAGGGAATAAGGTGTGATAAAACAAGGCACCCCAATGCCTCTACAAGCACATGCATGGACTTGGCAATTCGCCTGTGTACACACATATGCATGGCATACACCGCACACCCACAATAAAAGTCATGTGAAAGGCAAAAGAAAAGGCAGAGAGGATGTGCGCTGCGCGGTGAGACAAAGCATCATCCAAAGCCACTTTGTGTCCCCTGTTCTTCGGGGTCCTCTATTCTTTACACAAGTTCATGACTTAGTTGGGTTATGATTTACTATCTCCAAGTGTGTGAAGTCATTCTTCCTTCAGGCTGATGTAACCACCTCTAGTAATTCAATTACATATGATTCAGAACCATATTTCAGTCAGAAAACATAATTCAGTAAATGTTTACGAATGCTTAGGCTGACTACAAATATTTCTGCGTGTGTGTGTGTGTGTGTGTGTGTGTGTGTGTGTGTGTGTGTGCATTTTTATTCAGTCTGTGGGAACCACTGGGGCATTGATGATTGGTACACACTAAAACTGCAAAGTGGCAATGCAGAAATCAGCATGTCTGGAAATCAAATAAGTCACCTATCCAAGGAATGCAAGAAAAGCTTTCCAAGAGCATTGTGTAACTGGCATTTTCTTAAAACAACATGCATTTAAACAGCAAGCTCTGCTAGACCGCAGGTCTCTCCCTGGAGGGCTCACCTACAGCCTGCTTTCCAGTATATTTGCACATGTTTATTCTGCTAAAACACCTTGTGAAAAGTAAGGAAGCTGCCGAAGTCTGTCTTCTAGAAAGTGCATATTAATCAGTATTTATCCCTGACAAACCTTACTCCTCCTTCAAGGGCAAGCTCAATTATCACCTTAATTATGCATTTACTCCACAGATATTGCATGTACACTTCCAGCATTGGAGACCCTGGGAACACAATGCTGAACCACTCAAATTTGTCCCTCCAAAGACAAGTTCAGTGAAAACCAGGGGAGGTGGAATGCTGAAATGCTATGTGAGAACTGCATGGCTGGTGTGGGGAATGGGGTACCAAAGTTGGGGGCAAGAAGAGCCGTCACCGAGGAGCTGAAATGTGAAGCTTCAGGCTCCAGTCCTCAGACTAAGAAAGAATATGACAAAGAAGGAAAGCCTTAGCAGGGTGAACCCCACAGCCTACGGCAACGCTAAGGATGAATGAAAGGTCATAGGGGTCTTCCCAATTAGCCTGTGCTGTACACAAGGTATGCATTGCGTAAATAGCTGCCCTGTGGTATGCTGGGAGCAAAGAAAGATTGGATTAAAGGGCCATGTCTATTCTAGAATTTATTGGCTCTCCTTTGAGGCCAGGTCCAAACCACACTTCTCCACTCCAATGACATAAACACTCCCCAACTTCTTCGAGCAATTTCACAGTTTCAGATTTAAGTGTAAGCCTTTAACACTTTTTATTTTTGTATAGAGATGTATGGAACTTCATCCTTCTACCAAATTTTCTCAGTACTGTTTAATGAGATGACCTTTCCCTCAGTGCTTGTTCTCAGCATCTCTGATGAAGATCAGCAGGCTGTTGATGCACAGATTGATTTGGGGATCCTCTTTTCAATCCCACTAGTTTCTATGTTTTTCTTTTCTGCCAGTACTTTGCTCACAGAATTATCAGAATATTTTGGTTATTCAGAATGGCAAAGTTATAAAATTAATCTAAGTGTCAATGGGTGAAGAGAATTTTTAACTATATATTAATATGGAGTACTATTCATAAATAAAAATGATGGATATGGACGACATCGTGTCAAATTAAGTAGGGGTGTGTGTGTGTGTGTGTTTGTGTGTGTGTGTGTGTGTGTCTGTCTGTCTGTTGATCTTATTCATTTGCAGAATTTTTAAGACCTGTCATAGAAGTAGTGAATAGAAGAGTGCAGAAATGCAGAGATTAACCAAAGGGTATGTCTACAACTACAGAGATGGAGTAAATGTTTATTGTTTTCACTGCTGTTGTATTCTTCCTCTTTTGTTTTATGTTTGATGGTGCTTGTGGTGATGAAATTCAGATCCTTGCAGGGTAGATCTGAATCCCGGCCCAGGAGTAAGTTTTGAGGTTCTGTTATGCAGTAGAGTCACCATAATTAATAATCCTTTGATGTATATATTTCAGATGAGCTGTAGGTAAAGGGATCCTAAATGGACCCCTGCTGCATAAATACAGACACATATCAAAAAAGTAGGATGTGGTGGCACGAATGTGTCTGAATACATTCATCTTTTAAGTTACAAAATAATCATATCCAAGGACCAGTTAGAGTAGACTTGAAAGGCTCAGGAATAAAGGGGTTATGTCTGAGGATGTGTGGCTGTAGGAGGTAAGAAAGCCTGGGAGTGGGAGGGCAGTGGGCCTTGGAGGGACAAGGGTGTGTTTAGGGCATCTTTCTAAAGCAGAATTTATACAAAGAACATCTATGTAAGATGGGGTAACATATGCATAACTTTTTATGCATAGCTTGATAAAAGTTAGTTGTTAATGTTACAAGAGGAGATAAAATCTTTTCCCATCATACCACAGTGT
Source organism: Peromyscus maniculatus bairdii (assembly GCF_049852395.1). Lineage (NCBI taxonomy): Eukaryota > Metazoa > Chordata > Mammalia > Rodentia > Cricetidae > Peromyscus > Peromyscus maniculatus. The sequence continues at coordinate 25,333,164 of NC_134864.1, forward strand.
TCTTTTATCACACTGTGTGGCAAGATCCCTATTCAATTCCCCAAGTGCACACAAACATTTCAACAAGAGGGAGCATGCAGTTCACCTTCATCACCTAATGTCTTAGTCATGGTTTCTATTGCTACAACAAAACACCATGACCAAAAATGCAAGATGGAGAGGAATGGGTTTATTCGGCTGATACTTCTGCATTCCAGTCCATCACTGAAGGAATCCAGAACAGGGCAGGAACTTGGAGGCAGGAGCTAAAGCAGAGATCATGGAGGGGTGCTGCTTAATGGCTTAGTCCCCAATGCCTTGCTCAGCCTGCATTCCTGTAGAACCCAGGACCACCAGAACAAGGATGGCACCACCCACCATGGGCTGTGGGCTGTGGGCTGGGCCCACTCCCGAATTGCTAGTAAGAAATTGTCCTACAGGCTTGCCTACAGCCCAATCTTATGGAGGCATTTTCTTAATTGAGACTCACCTCTGAGATGACTCTAGCTTGTGTCAAGTTGACCTACCACTAATCAGCACACCTGATAATCACATTTGTTTGTTAATAATAGCCTTCCATTCTTTTTAAGATTCAGAAAACATAAAAAAGTAAAATAATTCAACGTGACATCTATGAAGAAGTACATTTTAATTCTGTTTAAGACCTGGTATCCAGGGACCTGAAGATCTAGAAAGCCTCTAGGTAGATGGCAAGCATGATTTTCAGAATCCCTAGAAAACTGCTTCATGGAGCTAAGTGGCGATCAGCTCTGTGATGATGCTGTGTTTGTGGCTATCCTTTGGCGAACTGCGTTCATTTCCCTCCAAAAGAACCCACCCCGGTACTCGGTGGCGATAAAATGGCCCATATGGATAATGTGGTTCGCTGTGTGCTAACAATCTTGGCAGTTTTCCCTTTAATAAGCGGTTCCAGATGTTAGTCCCTGTAATTACGCCTGCTCTTATTCGGCTTTAGGAATGAAATACAGCTGCCACAATTCCTTGTCTGTGTGTCTACAGTGTGTGTGCAAACAGGAAGCCACCACAGTAAAGGAAGCCCCATGGATGGGCTTTGCACAAGGATTCATGGAGGCAGAGAGTCAGCCCCACAGGAACAACCTAAAATGAAGTCATGAAAATACCTAGTTTTGAAGTTCTCGAATAACCCTTCTGTGGCTCATTCACATCTCCACAGCTAAGGAAACATCCCTACACAGAGCTATTTCAAAATATGCCAGAAAAGTGACAAAGCTGGGTGAAGTAACAATCTGTGATGTAGACACAATTGGGTACCAGACATGAACGCACATATGCTCCGGGAACCTGCTACTAGGGAAATTGAAATTTAGATTGCATGTGCCAAATTTCCAAGTGTGTCATTAGGAATCCACAAACCAGGGATGGCTCTCGTTTTCCAAGGGCTTATAATTAGCAAAGGAAAAGATATTTTATGATCCCACTAAGAAATAAAGTAAGCCAAAATAGATCTGTGTCTCAGTGTAGGGACTGAAACTATGAAAGTTATACTGATGTGATTCAAAGATACAGTTAACCCTGAAGTGCCGTGTACCTGTTACCACAGGTGAGCCACATTCTCACCTGAGAGTGAACCTGCTTGCTGAGACACCATCACTGCAGTCACTTGGGATCTTTTAAATGATCGTGCTGAAATTCAAACATTAACTATTAAAACCATCACAGTGATATCAAATGGTGGCTGACATTAGAACACTGGAAATATCAACATTATACTATGCCAGTGTCATCTATGGCACAAAGAGGGTTTTTTTTCATAACAATGAATTCTAAATTAGCAATTTAAGCAACATTCTTACCTACTTCTAATTAAGCCATTGTCAAAGCAATGTGAATACCTCTGTCAAAGCTCAGTGTTCCACATAAAATATAAAATAGAGATATTACTTTGCAGGAGTTTGACCATAAATGATGAGCCACACCACCTGAAGCACCTTAATACACAGCATAGCACTAAACACCACCCTTCCTATTAACCCACAGAAGGTAACAGAGTGGTTAATTCTACTTAAAAGAAAGATGGGTGTCTGGCCATCCCATCACCAGAGTAGGTCAGACACCCTGGTAGTTGTGCCATAAACCCCATCCAAGGACTGAGGAATCTGGATGCAGACATCCATGGCTGGGCCCCTGGTGGAGCACTGGGAGTCTAATTAGTGAGAAAGAAGAGGGTTTATATGAGTGAGAATTGTTGAAGCCAAGGTTGGATAAAGCACAGGGACAAATAACCAAATGAATGGAAGCACAGGATCTATGAACCAAAGGCTGAGGGGCCCCCAACTGGATCAGGCCCCCTGAATGGGTGAGACAGTCGTTTGGCTTGATCTGTTTGGGAGGCAGCTGTGCGTTGGTGCCGGGTCCTGGGCTCGTTGCATGAGTTGGTTGTTTGAATCCTGGGACTTATGCAGGGACACTTGGCTTGGTCTGGGAGCGGGGGAATGGACCTGCCTGGACTGAGTCTACCAGGTCGATCCCGGTCCTCGGGGGAGACCTTGATCTGGAGGAGGTGGGAATGGGGGGTGGGCTGGGGGGAGGGGGAGGGGGCGAGAGGGGGAGAACAGGGGAATCTGTGGCTATTATGTTGAACTGAATGGTGTTGTAAAATAAAAAAAAATTAAAAAAATAAAAAATAAAAAGAAAGATGGGGTAGAAGACACCCAAACACGAAATAGCAAGTACATGAAAAAATAAACAACCATATGTCGGGGGCGGGCACAGGCATTTTTAAAGGACTGAAATCACAGAATATGAACAGAGAGAACCAGTTAATTGTGGTGAACCTGCTGAATGACACGTGTTGCTAAGATGAGAGCTCTTAAAACTTTACGGAATGACTGAGAATATACCTTGGAATATACACACAGCACCTAACCATGGTCCACTGATGGGCAGAGGGAAAATGGTAAAAATGTTCATGTATCTGGCAGCCCATGCCTACAAACCAGAACAGGCTTCACTGTATTCCTGGAGGCATGCCAGGCTACCTAAAGGGCCAAATTGCTTTCAAAATCAGCCAGAGGGCGGCTGAAATGGCTCAGCTGGAAAGGCACTTGCTACCAATCATGATACAGTGAGTTGGATTCCTGACACCTATGTGGTAGGAGAGAGATGACTCCTGCAAGTTGTCCTCTGACCTCTACATACATACCTTGGCACATGCCTGAGTACGTACGTACGTACATACATGCAGACGGACAGACACACGTAGAGAATAAATGTTAAGTAAGCATCAGTCTGGCATTTTAAACTACATCAAAGTTAACACAAAGAACCTGGGACTCTGTGGGTCTGTGTGTATGTTTAACAAGGCTCTTGGCTGATGGCATGCACCACTTCCATCAAGCCAAGTACACTCTTAGCCTCTGTATCCTCATCTGCCAAAAGGGCAGATCCACAGCTCCCCCTCTCAGGGGCTGAGTTACAAAAATAAAAACCCTGGGCCCACAAGCAGCTTTCACAGAGACTTAAGTATCTCTATAGCCCTCTCCCTCTTTCTGTCTCTCTCTGGCATTTTAACATTGATTTTGTAACTCCTGCTTTGAGCACAGATCCTACCTGTCCCCACTTCATTTCTATTGCTGTGATGGAATGCCTTGAACAAAAGCAATGTAGGCAGGAAAGGGGTTATTTGACTTACAGTTTCCCATTGGAGGACAAGGCAGGAACTTAAAGCATCATACCCACAGCCAGGGGCAGAGAGAAATAAATGCATAAAGGCCTGCTTGCTTTCTCCTGTTCTATACAGTTCAGCAACCTAGGGAATGGTGCCACCCACAATTGGCTGAACCTTCCTACATCAGTTAGCAACCAAGTCAATCTCTCGCAGACATGCTCACAAGCTAGCCTAATCTAGATAAATCAGGTTGTGCTGCGTTAATAAAAACTAATCAGAACACTGACTTTTACAATAAACTTGCCATAGTAAGAGCTATGGACACATTCACGCTTTTTTGTTTTCTAGCCCTGCTCTACATATTGAGTGCTGCTATGGAAAGGCGTTTCTTCTACTGGATCCATTAACTGTCTGCACCTAGTCCAATTCAAAGGCTGTTCAAAAGCACTCCTCCCCAAGAGCAAGAATTGTCGCCGCACACCATCAGTAATTTTACATGATGTTTCATGAAATGGAAGATGACGTGAGAAATGTGAGACATATGGAATTTATTAAGACTGTAACCCACTCTGCTCCCTCTTCTGTTCTAGGGCTGGCAAGTTCTCGGGTTGAAAGGCAGTGAACAGAATAAAAGAAAAGCAACCAGACAGAGGCTTCTCCACATGCTGGAGAAGAGTTATCCAAGAACGCCAGCTCTGATGCTCTGTGATCACTTCGGTCACTCCTGGTGGCTTAATCAACACAGCAGAAAGCTATTGCAACCCCTGAAGACTTCCTGGACACCCCCCTGCCTAGGCAGTAGTAGTGAGGAAGCAGAGCTCTCATATCTGGAATCACCAAACACCTTTCTCTGACCCTTTCCAATGTCATCAAAGACCCACCTACCTCTTTCTTTTCTTCACCCTCACAGACAAATCCCCCCCCAACTCTGCCTCCCCACCTCACCTGACCTCTGGACCTCCCATAGCCCCTTCACCTTCCAGCCCAGTGCAGATGCAACCTCCTCCAGGATGCCATCCTAGCTTTTCCTTAAATAAAAATATTCTCTTCTTTAAATAGTCTCCCAAAAAGTGTATATATTCTCCTTTATTCTAGAGATTTTTCCTGACATTATACATCTCTTCCATTATACCTTGGCTCAGACCTGGAGCCAAGAGCGAGTGTGGCACATTATACATATACATACATATATATACGTGTGTATTTGTGGCAAAAGACAGAAATTGCAGTGAATGTTTCTAAGTCTGAGGTATGTAATTTGTAATTATTGACTACCAATGTACCATATATTTGTTTATTTCAGCTCTTTGTCATTTCTGTAGTTTTAGAAAAGGAGAACATTATGAAAGAGTAGAAAGTTTGGGCTTTGGTATTAAATTCCCTGGTTTCCAACCTGGTCCAGTCATTTATTAGTGTGTAAACAATTGATGTGCAGTAAATGAGGCAGGGCAAGAAAGTTCGTGGCAGTGGCTTTCATCTCCAGTTGGCAGAAAGTGGAGTAAGAGCGTGACTGTGGAGTGCTGATAGAGTTAGGCATGCGTTTTGTTTTGTTCTAACACATTCCTATGGGGAATAGTTCCCTTATCATACAATAAAATAAGCAATGTCAATACAGCCTGTCCATCTCAGCCACACTCACCACACCACTTATGAGCACAGAGTATCTACGGTGTACAAATGAGTACCAGGCAAAAGAAACTTGAGGAAATGGTGTAAACTCAGTACCCCCAGAAAAAACACTAATCAAAACTTCTAAATGATCCCCCTAAATCTTCCTGCTTTGTAGAACTTTGGAATTCCCAATGTTTTGTTTTCAAGCTCTTTTTCTGGCTGTCAAACTCTCAGGCATCAATGCCATCCCTGGTATCATGAGAAAAAAATACAGACAACAGGACTCCATTTGACTATAACCCAATAAAAACAGAAGGTGACTTGTACTCACCCCAAAAAAAATGTAAGAGAAAATAGGGATGATTCCATGAATCATTTACAAATTCCTAATTTGTTTTGCATAATTATTCAAAATGAAAATATTAGCCTTTAATAATACCTTGGCAGCATTTTAAGCTCCCATGAGAAGTTCTCTTATCCATACTTTTAAAAGTGACTTAGTTTAATCAGGCTTGGTCAAAGCCACTACCACATGGTTTGAATATTTAGGAGTATGTGAGTTATACAGTCTCCAAAAAAGAAGCAAACAAACAAAAAAAAGCACTTACTTAATGTTGTCTTTGAATGCCTAGGTCAGTGTTCATAATCCATTTATTCCCCAAACATCAACTATTCCTGTTAGAAGTCAGGCTCTCTGAGAGTAAGTTATGATTAAAAAGACTGCTAAGGGCTAGGGATGTAGCTAGGTTAGCAGAGGACTTGTATTACACGTACAGAGCCAACGATCCTGGCACAGGATCACCAGGGTATGGTAGCTCACACCTATTAACCCCACCATTGGGGATGCGTGGGGAATGAGATGTTCAAAGTCATTCTCAGATACACAGCAAGTTCCAGGGCAGCCTGGAAAAAGAGACCCTGTCTCAAAACCAACCAATCAACCAAAAAACATTAGGAAACCCCATCCAATGACTGAGGAATCTGGATGCAGACATGCACGGCTAGGCCCCGGGTGGAGCTCCGGGAGTCCAGTTGGTGAGAAAGAGAAGGGTTCATATAAGCGAGAATTATTGAGACCAAGGTTGGATAAAGCCACAGGGACAAATAGCCAAATGAATGGAAACACATGAACTGTGAACCAATGGCTGAGGGGCCCCCAACTGGATCAGGCCCTCTGAATAGGTGAGACAGTTGATTGGCTTGATCTGTTTGGGAGGCATCCAGGCAGTGGGACCAGGTCCTGTGCTCATTGCATGAGTTGGCTGTTTGAAACCTGGGACTTATTCAGGGAAGCTTGGCTCGGCCTGGGAGGAGGGGACTAGATCTGCCTGAACTGAGTCTTCCAGGTTGATCTCAGTCCTTGGGGGAGGCTTTACCCTGGAGAAGGTGGGAATGGGGGATAGGCTGGGGGGAAGGGGAGGGGGGCAGGAGGTGGGAGAACAAGGTAATCCGTGGCTGATATGTAGAACTGAATTGTATTGTAAAATAAAATTTTAAAAAATGTAATGTATAGTTAAGAAATACAAATTAATAGTCAAATTTAAAAAACAAACAAACAAAAAACATTAGGGCAATCTTTCTTTAAGACACCTGGAGTTCAGAAGAAGATTCAAGTCTCAAACCATAAACATATGCCATGATTCAAGCTTTGACTTAATGCTCTAATCACAAAATTTACATACTGGCTTTTGCGTCCAACACAAATATTCTGAACCTTTTCCTAATATTCCAAACAAAAAAGCACTCTGATGTTCCCTATAAAGAAGTGGTTTAGAGTAATTAGAAATCTTAAAAATAAAAAAAAATAAATTGAAATATTTTCTAAACAATGTAAGTTTCAAGTTTTCTTAATCAAAATGTGGCATCTGAAAATATTCTCAGCAAAAAGAAAAAATAAGGGGGAAGTATTTTTCTGGGTCAGAGGACCAGACCATTGAGACTTACTATTACTGCATCATTCACAATCCACTAGCATCTCGGGAAACAAAGAATTCAGTATATAAATTATATAAATCATGAGTTTTATATCTTTTTGGATCAGAAAATAATGACAGATTTGGAAAGGCTGGTGAAAGCCCCATATTGACTCTTTAATTCTGAGCACTTTGCAACCGGAGAAATGCTAGGCATTTCCTAAGAGCTCTAGCAAGGCCCTAAGAGTTAATGAAGTTCGTAACAGCCATTATTTTACAATACTGAGCACCATAGCATTCACAGACATTCTTCAATTTACATATACCAGGAGGATTTCTGGGCTTTCAGACTTGAAATTTTGAATAGGTTTTTCTCTTGAAAATACAGATTATGCATATAATTCTCTGGAACCTATTAAATGCTATATTCATACTCACTTTTAGAAGATACTTAATAAAACATGTTTGCCAAGAATAGGGAAGCCTGAGCACCAATATACGCAATCCCCAAGGATGCAGAAATCTGAGCCCAGGAGGCAGAGACCCATAAGTACAAGTGGGTTTAATGTAGTGCACTGTATGATAACAAACAGCACAGGGCAAGGCAATAATACACAAAGGTTCAAAAGTGCTTGCAAGGCTCTTGGGGGCTGTCTCCACACCAAAAATAGGAAGATGGCAGCCACAAAGAAGACAAAGGGTCAACTCTGGGCTCCAAGTTGTTATTAACAGTGAAAAGGACATTCTAGATACAAACAGACTGAAGATAATCAGACAGATGCTGTGGGATGGTCTGTATGTCAAATTGCTCTGATTGGTCAATAAATAAAACACTGATTGGCCAGTGGCCAGGCAGGAAGTATAGGGAGGACTAACAGAGAGAAAAGAAAGAACAGGAAGGTGGAGGGAGACACTGCCAGCCACCACCATGACAAGCAGCAGGTGAAGATGCCGGTAAGCCACAAGCCACGTGGCAAGGTATAGATTTATGGAAATGGATTAATTTAAGCTATAAGAACAGTTAGCAAGAAGCCTGCCACGGCCATACAGTTTGTAAGCAATATAAGTCTCTATGTTTACTTGGTTGGGCCTGAGCGGCTGTGGGACTGGCTGGTGACAGAGATTTGTCCTGACTGTGGGCCAGGCAGGAAAACTCTAGCTACAGACAGAGCTAATCCTCAACAACTGCCCAGGCTTTGAGGAAATCTGAAATAGAATAAACACCATGTTGGCTCCAATTGGGGTCCATTGCTACAGTGGCAACAATATAGAATTGAGCACAGCATGTGGAAAATGCTGCAGAGCGTGCACACTGGCTAGCATGGACCAGGTGATTCTGATATTATTAGAAGCATTCCAGAACACACTGGTGATAAGAAAACCAAGAAAGTTCTTTAATAAACTGCCAGAACATGTTTAAAAACATGTTTGTGAGCTAAGTCTGGAACATAACTACAGTTTAAAATGATTTTTATGTAGTTTTTACATTTTCTACATGTACAAGATGTACGTTGTTCATATTCATTGCCTTGGCCCTCTCCGGTCTTCCCCCATTCCTGCTCAGTCCCATCATTTTTCCAAGTAGTCCCCTTCTCCTTTCACAATCTATTTTACAAATGTGATCCTAAGCCGGGGATGGTGGTACACACGCTTTTAAACCCAGCACTCAAGACAGAGGCAGGCAGATCTCTGTGAGTTCAAAGCCAGCCTGGTCTACAGAGGGAGCTCCAGGATGGCCAGGGCTACATAGACAAACCCTGTCTCAATAAAACAAAAACAAACAAACAAAGGTGATCCTGAACAGAACGCACTGATTCCACTGTAGAAACTGTACTTCTGGAGTCAATGCTTGTCTGGCTGGCCTTTGTGAATCTCTGTAGATTCACACTTGCTCTTCTAGGCAGGTAGAGCAACACAAACCTGACAGGCAGACGGACCACCTCTGAGACAGCATCTGTCTACTGGAACTCAGGATTCACGACTGAGTGAGATGAACGTCTACAGCTTTAAACTAAGGTCTCAGGCTAGGATGGCAGATCACCTGCTTAGTGTATGAAAAGCCCTGGGTTCGACTCACAGAACCACATAAATAAAAGGTCTTGATTGCTCATCATTTAGCAAATGGCTCCCTTCCTTAAGTTTTTGTGGTGTTTGATCAAAATACAAAGAGCCTATACAGTAATTTCTTCAGATTTTATATATTATATATTTGTATAAACATTAAATACACTCACATATATACTCAAGGCATCAGAATATGAAAAAATATAAATAGAGTTACTTGCCAATTATTTCATAGGGCTCTCTGCAATGGAATGAAAGATAAAGTATAGGGACCTATCACCCTCACGGTGGAAAATAGTTTTCAGAAAGCTAATGGAGTGTAAATAACCCATATCAACTAAATGCATTATCTTTAAACCATGAAAAGGGACTTTCTAGGAATCCAAGTTTGATGAGTAGAATCAAGGGCAGAAATGAATGGGTGAAAAGTCGCTGTCTACCAGGAAGCAACACCAGAGCAGCAACTATTTCCTGACACTGGTCTGTAATTTTTCAGTTGAACACTGTCCCAATTTCAAGTTAACATTTACACTTTCAGGCTGGATTCCCTCATAGAATATAGACACACACATACAAACAAACACACACACACACACACACACACACACACACACACAACACCAGTGTTCACAAATGAAAATAGCAGCACGTGTCTGTAATCTTAGCCCTGAGGTGTTCCAGGACAGCCTGGGTTATATAGTGATAACCTGTTTCAAAACAAATATTAGTAAGAGACCACAAGCAAAGCTCCAGAATAGGTGGGATTTCGATTTGAAAACTGTGAAGCATGGTGTATGAGTAAGGAGACTAGAATTATTCGTTGTGTGTGTCTGTGTGTATATATATGTGTATGTGTGTTTATGTGTGTGTGTATATATGTGTGTATGTGTGTGTATATATGTATGTGTATGTGTATATGTGTATTGTGTGTATGTGTGCATATGTGTGTGTATGTCTGTGTGTATGTGTGTGTGTATGTATGTGTGTATGTATGTGTGTGCATGTATGTGTGTATGTGTATGTGTGTGTGTATGTGTGTGTATGTGTGTGTATGTGTGTTTATCAGGGGGTGGGGCAGGGAGAAAACCCAGAGATGAAGGTGGGAAGACAAGGAGGAAGAACACCACCATGTGACCAAGGGCCACCATGTCCCTAAGGAGGGCACACATACCACACATGTGGCCCTCAGCCTGCTCTCTCTCCAAACCCCTCTTATGTGGTTGACTATCACACTGCCCAGAACTCAACATATCTACTGTTGCCACATGGCTTCTTCTTGCTTAATCTATCTTCTCTGTAGTAAAACATTTTTTTGAACGATATAGTTATTTTTTTCAGTTCACCTTAATCAGGCTGTGGCTCTTAAGTCTGTGGGTCATATCACTTACAAGGCATTTATACTATAATTACCTATCTCTCTCTTGTTTTCCTCTTTTTCCTAATAATGTTGTTGTAGAATATTATTTTAAGATGTTTTACTTTTGTTTATGTTGCATTTGTTCAACTCTGTGAAGCTGTGTTACTGTGCCTGTCTAACATACCTGATGGTCTAATAAAGAACTGAACGGCTAATAGTGAGGCAGGAGAAAGGATTGGCGAGGCTGGCGGGGAAAGAGAATCCATAGAGGGAGAAATCTGGGAGGAGGGATGGAGCAGCCAAAGAAGGAGGAGGACTCCAGGGGCCAGCCATCCAACTAACTACACAGCAAGTCATGGAGTAAGAGTAAGATTTACAGAAGTAAGAGAACAGGAAAAGCCCAGAGGCAAAAGGTAGATGGGATAATTTAAGTTAAGGAAAGCTGGTAAGAAACTAAGCCAAGCTAAGGCCGGGCATTCACAATTAAGAATGAGCTTCCCTGTGCGATTTATTTGGGAAGTGGGTGGCGGACCCATCAAGAGAGCCAAAAAACAAACAACAACATAATGTCCTTAAGAATGAGATATGCTAGCCGGGTGGTGGTGGTGGTGGCGGCGGTGGTGGCGGTGGCGGCGGCGGCAGCTGCAGCGCACGCTTTTAATCCCAGCACTCGGGAGGCAGAGGCAGGCGGATCTCTGCGAGTTTGAGGCCAGCCTGGTCTACAGAGTGAGTTCCAGGAAAGGCGCAAAGCTACACAGAGAAACCCTGTCTCAAAAAAACAAAAAAAAAAAAAGAAAAAAAAAAAAGAAAAAGAATAAGATATGCCACACTCACAATACAGATAATACAGATCAGGTTTCTGTGAAAGGAACAGAAGAAGCGCTTCATGACTAACACTGAAAAGTGCTATGTTAGAAGTTCAGGACAGAGCAGTATGCTGATTTCCATGCAGTCACTAAGATCCTCCGCCCCCCACCCCGTCACCCCCTCCCCACACAGTTACCCTGGCTAAGGTTTTCTTCTTGTACCACAAAGGTGAGATGCCCAAGACACCAGGGGCACTGTCCTCAAAGGGACAGCTGGTTTAGCAGGTTGTTCCGCACAAATCTGCTCTCATTACACAGTTCAACCTCCAGGGCCATCCTTTTCCAACCCCTTGGCCATGACCAACTGGGCTGATATTGTGACAAAGGTCCACAGCACAGACAAGGGTTGTCAGGAGCTGCAGAGATGGGGTCACTGGTCTCACAGCAATCCCCCTGCACTAGAAGTGCTTGGGCTCCTCGATTTCCTCGGTTCTTAGGCACTAAGTATTCTTGGCCTTCCTGAATGACTCTCTCTCCACACCCCAAACTCGGAGTGCGCCTGAACCTCATCACTCATCATTCACATGCCAATGTTCCCAGCACCCACCCTGCCCATCACCTTTGTACAAACAGGGGGATAGTGAACCTCCATATGTTCAGGTTCAGCCTATCATGTACAGAAAAATGTCTTGTAATTTTTCTTTTCTACTAAACAAGGGAAGCCATTTGTTTCCTTGATACACTCTAAGCAACAGAGTCTAACTGCACTTGCAGTGATTCACACCATGCCAGCCACCGAGGATCCAAAGATGACTTAAAATATATGGAAGGATGCGCAGAGGCTACCTGCAAATACTACATGGTTTTCTGCAAGGAATGTGGGGCATGTGAAGATATGGCTATGTGAGGCCAAACTGGAACCAATGTCCATAGATACTGAAAGACAGTTGTGGGAGTCTCCCACCTCCAAGACTGGCAGAAGATATGCCGGAAAAGAAGCCTCAGTAGCTGGGACTCTTTTCCTGGAAGAACCCCTCTGCCCATCCACACAGACCTTCACTTTGAAATTTACTCCCCTTCCTTCTGGGGACATCCAGGAACCAAATGGCGACTGTCTTTGGAATGCTGGTCCCTGCAAAGAGCCAGGTCCTTGGACAGAGCTGCATGTCTGGGCTCTGTGTGAAGAAACAAGGCTGGAAATCACCAAACTTTCCCACTATCTGCTTGGGAAAAGGCCGATACAGGTCTTCAAATGTGCCACCCACCAGGCTGGAAAGTGACTCAGGCCATAGCATGTGTGTGAACCAACAAAACAGGACACTATAAGAAGTGCATAAGGCACTTCTGGGGAACAATTTTTAAGTTTTTAAAATTCTCTTATAGTCCCTTGTTTATGCTACACACAACAGAGAAGTTCCACGGAGCAAAAGTAATTTTAGTCCAACTCCATTACCGTAAAATCTAAAGCCTAGCGCTGACGCTCATTTAAAGGCTCCATCATTCTCAGGGAGCGCAAATATCTTCTGCTGCCAACACACACTTTGCGATGTTGAGATGTGCATTCAAAATGGGAAGTTAAATTATTCCAGGGAATAAAATTATCATTAGGAAAGTTTCCTACAGCAATTACGGTAGCAGCAGATTTTTAAATTATCATCTAACAGGCTGCTGATACCAGATAAATTAGAGTAAATCAAAATAAGATTAAGTGTGTAAATAAGGGATTGCTTCCATGTCATTGTAGGTGTCATTACACGGACTAGATGTTGCCCAAAAGGAGAAACATTTGCCACAATTGTCATTTTTTTGAATTTCCCTCCTGAATTACATGCTATTTTTGTTTCCTTGTAAGAACACAATTAAATCTTAGATTTTCAGCTCGCTCACCAACAAAAATCCCCTTTGTCTATTTATCTGTTTAGAAACCTTACATACTAAGTATAAAATCTCCACGTGACCTAAGGAAATGATTTGCTCTTGTCAACATTACAGCTTCAATATTTCAGCCTCTTTTTGCATCTAATAATAAAAGCTGGTCAATGTCGTTCCCCAGGCAAGCATGAAAATTTTATTTTAAGACATTTATTGTAAGATTAGTTTAGGTTATAAACCACGGAAGAAATCATTCTAAAAAACCGCAGAAGCAATAACCTTACTTAGCAGAAGTTCATTCTATAGCAGCAGATACTCGGTTGACAAAGCAGTTAAAGATCCCTCCTAAACCACGGCTTCCTTCTGGAGCTCTCCTCTTTGGTGTCATTAACTTTGGCCTCTTTTTTTTCAATCTTCAATCTTAAATTAATTCCCTGGGAAGCTTGCAGCAGGTTGGCCGATGAAAGGAATTAAATACAAGGGTTTATAAAGACAAGCAGCTTTTGACTCAATGCTATTATCACACGATCACTTACACATACACTATCAGATACTGAGCATGTTTATGTTAGACCCGAATACTGTTCATTTTACAAAGCTGTGATCATGCAACAAACAGAATAAGCATTATTTGTGTTGTTTGTATTCACTTTACGAAGGGCACAAAACCATGTGTTTGGGGGATTATTACTATTATTTTGGTTGTTGTTTTGTTTTCGGTCTTTTTGTTTGTTTGTTTGATTTTCTTTTGCTCCTGTATATCTGCTTAAGGGTTTTCTTTGGGGGTTTTGAGGGAGGGGCATCAAGTTTCCACTGTGGTGTGCTAAATGGAATCTTTTCATACATGTAAACATTCAACTAAGACTATGTGTGTAGATTTCACTTTAACATGGGCCTTTTCCCAGAAGGAGGCTATTGGTTCCTGTGATTTAGGACAGCAGCTGTGTAGAAAGAAAACAGGATTCTTGAAGCAGTATGCTTTCACCATGCATTTCTCAGAACAGTTCTTCAGGCGGCATTTGGAGCAACAACGGATATTAGACTGAATATCAGATTTCTGCAGTAGCCCTCCCCCACCTTCAGCATGTGCCCCTACCCCTTGCTGGGTAACAGCATCCCTCCTGAGTCCCACTGACAGGCTTATTGGAGCACAGACTTGGGGATCCCGCCCTGTGGACTCTTCTCCAGAGAAGCTTGGGGTCATTAATTATGTGATAAATGGACCAAGACTCCAATTCTAGTGCATCTTCCTGCTGCCCCCAGGCAGCACTTAGAAGCAGATCCGACTCCCTTAAAATGTCCCAGGAACTCTCTCAATCTTGATTCTGTATCTAGTTTTCTAACCTACCACCATGTTTCCAGGCTTTCTGCTATCTTTACAACTTCTTTTTCTGGTGTAAGTGAATGGCGGTCCAATTTTACTACTTACGGCTAAATAACCTACCTGATACACGTGCCCTTTCCTGAGATAATCTCCACGATAAGGTAATGGGCATTGACTCCACTTTTACCATCATGTGCTGTTCCTAGAGATGAATTATTGCCTGACCTTACCTCCTGGCGCTGAGGAGTCCTGATAGGCAAACTCCAAGGAAATCGGTAGCCTTAGGAAGACAATCTCTACAGGTTTTACTGTTGCTGGGCAGTCCCTGGATCCGGCAGCTGATTAAGATGGTCATGCTGTGCATGTCCTTGTACATAAGGAACTTTCTAATTTGTGACCTATAATCTCAATTATATTTGTAGGAACTCTGTGACCCACTTTCACAGACTCATTCTCACCATAAAATGAGCAGTGAACCGACCCATAATATGTCTCCATCTCACCTGCAAAACACACTAAGTCTGGACAGAAACAAGTCTATAAGCCTTGAACAGTACTTGCCCATTTCCTAATAGATTTACTCTCATCTTAGGAATCTCAAAAATCCTTTGGGGCTGTAGCTTCTGCCTATAAATGTGTGGTGACATCTCTCACCCTAATATCTGGCTCTGGGTTTTTATTAATAAGACCATTTAGCAATTCGTCTTACATAAATGTCTTAAAATCAAATCAAAATAATGGTCCCTAGTGACTTTTCCAACATAGTCCACACAGCTCCAAGGACACCGGAAAGGACCTAGAGATGCCCCCGGTGATGAAGGGAATGCTAAAAATGTACCTGCCTGTCTGTAAACTCCACAGTCTAGGGAACTGGCCATATGATAACGTAACACTCCTGTGATTTGAATATGCTAATCATTCCAGGCATAATTATGACTGTGTTGTGATTCCACCGAGCTGTTAGATGGCATTGCTGATCTGGGAGAACGTAATCAGAACCCTTCTGCCCTCCTGGTAAAAATGGAAATTTGTACAGCCAATACGAAAACTGAGATAAATAATACAAAAAAAATTGGAATAAAATTTCCATGCAATCATTCCATCAGTCTCACTTCCGGATACGTATTCAAGAGAATTAAGGTGAGAATCTTAAAAAGAACAGAACTCCTAAATTCATTCCAGAACTATTCCATTAGCCAAAGTATGAATTGATGGGTGATGGGTAAAAGAATCTTAATACAACTGGGGGCACAACAAGGCCCAATTTAAAAAAAAAGGCATTTTTACACACACAGCAGGAAGTAAAGGCAAACAGGGCAAGTGGGTGGCACAGGAACTGGGTTTTTAACTCTCAGATCTACACACCCTCTAAAGCCACCAGGACACCAAAGAAAAAGGCTTACGTCACGTCACAATGCCCTGTAGCCAAGGTAGTAGCATCCTGTAATGCCTAAGACCAAGAGCAAAGTGATGCATCACCGCCATGGTACCATTTCCATCGAAAAATTCTAAGCCTACCCCCAGCCCCTACCGCCACTTGAGCAAATCTGACGTCTAAAATCTAACAGGTTCAGTGTCTGCACACGCCTACTGAAGATGACTGCCTGTCATCAGGAGGGGGGTGACTTTGTGCGTGAACCTTAAGAAATGTCTGATTTCTTGCAGACAAATAATGCCTAACCTTTCAAGCTACATTTTACAACTAACTTAAAGAGGCTATCAGTTTCGTCAGTCCTACCATTACAACACCATGGGTCTTTTTGAGGGGCATCCTTAACAAAGAGTGCAGCTTAAACACCCGCCACTGTGAAGAGCAAAACGAAGCGGAGACAGTACAAATCGCATAAACAATTGTCTCGTGCCCCGAGAAAGTGGGAATAAATCAGGTAGAGCCTAATAAAAGTCAGGAAGCAGAACTGAGTGAAATGCAAGGCGCTACAGGCTTTCTTCTTTATTGATATTATTTTTTTAAAAAATGTTGTAATATTGAATACATGGAACGCGCGAGTCTAAGTAAAATTGCCAGTTAGTAGATTTCTATGTCCTAGCTCTTTAATTGAAATATTTAATACAACTCCTTAGACATTGCTTTGGAATACATCTTTATTCAAGATATCGACTATATTCTCTTGCAAACAGAATAGCTAAGTATATACAGAACTAGTTTATAATTTAAGAACGGATACTCAAGAATTCAATCCATTAGGCATGACGATGGATCTCTAATCCAACCCCAGGACCCTGGAAGTTGAGGCAGGATTGCATCAGTGTGAGACCAGCTTGATCAATACGGCAAGTTCAAGAACAGCAAAAGCAACTTAGTGAGATTCTGTCTCAAAAAAAAAAAAAAAAGGGCTTGGGACTGTGGAGGGGAAGAGCACTTGCCTAGTATTCATGAAACCCATGATTCTATTCCCAGTTCAGCAACAACAACAATAACAACAAAAAGCTACCAACTGTGACACTACCCAACTCCTCTTACTAGCTCTGTGGCTAAAGACTGACAGATAACCTCATGTTCCTCTTCTGGAAAAGGAAGAATTGCTACTGGAGGGTGGGACTGAAGCAAGCCCCCCCCACACACACACACACCCCTTACGCAGTGCCAACTGCCCCTGTGCCTGCCCACCTACAAGCCTGGGTCCTGAAGAGGGCTTTTCTCTCATCTTTACCAATGCCCACTTGGGGCATACAGCATCCAGCAGACTTCTAGGGCATCTGTAGGCCTCCATTCCTACACGAGCCCACCAGAGTCACCAAGTTACCTTTCTCCAGCCATGGGCATGAGATAACTGCACATTTATACTTATATAAAAACCTACTGAGTTGTGACTACAGAAATAACTGAGAAGCATTCATGGGGCCGGTGAAGTGGTCTCCTCCATGCAAATTAGCAGCATTTGGCTAAAATGGCAATGTACCCAGGAACCATGTCTGAACAAAAATTAGGACATTTTCTAAAGAAAGACATATACCATACTTTAATTACCAAACACAGGAAGTGGGAGTACTGAGCAGAGAGAGGCATCAAACCAATGCTAAAATCAAAATTATAAGGCGAGAACTAGACGGCACGTGCACAGCCTGGGCATTAATCAGGCTCCGAGCTCCATAAACCAGCAGTTACTAATTTGCTCGTTAAGAAAACAGCTTTATGCAAAGTCCTGTTGGTGCGCACTGAGCAGGCATCTAGAATCCCTTCTGGGGAGCTCTGCTCACCTGGGCAAGCGACTTGAAACTTCACCCCATTCACCTTCCTCAACAACAGGAGACAACCTGAGTGCATCCCCACAGTTACCTGAAGCCTGCATGAGACACTGCACAACAGTAGAGAGGAAAGACATGTTAAATGTACTGAAAGCATTATTCAGGTGCTCCCGAGACCCATGCGATATCAGCAGAGTTGGGAGGAACATCATAGTAAATCAATTACTTCTTAAGGGAGCTCCAGGTCTCTGAAGCAGATGGTCCCGCTTTTCCTTTGACCTCTGCAGTCTACACACCCATACCTTCCCTTGACCTTAGCAAGCATTCCACCATTTACTCTAATACCCAAATGGGTCTGCAGCTACCGAGAAAGGAACTGGGGGTGTCAGAGCGCCACGGTAACCACACAAGCTGACTGGGCTCATGATTAAGAATGGCAAGCTGAGCCAAAAACCCAGGACAGATGTGGCCAGAGGCAGACAAGAACAAGGGAAAGAAGAGTGGCCAACCCGCGTGCATCTCTGCAGGTCGAGGAGATTGTGTCCAGGATGGGGTTTTAACATGGAAGAGAACGGCCCATTTTAGTATCCTCTATGAGGACCTGCACTACAAGGCCGATGTTTCCCCCTCCAAGCAAAACGATGACTTTCCCGGGTAAAGCATTACAGAACTGTCTCCCGTGGGTATCAGCTCCTTGTTCACGTGCAACTGCACAAAAGAGATGTATAAGCAGCTGGGAGCAGGGCCTGGTGGTGTACATTCCTAAGGTGCAGGCAGGTGTATCTCTATGTTTTTGAGGCCAGCCTGGTTTATAGAGTGAGTTCCAGGCCCACTGGGGCTACACAGTAAGATCCTATTTCAAAACAAAAACCAAGGGCTGGAGAGATGGTTCACTGGGTAACAGCATGTACTACGAAGGCAAGGGTATCTGAGTTCAAGTCTCCAGCATGCATCTTAAAAGAGGGAGGGAAAAGGTAGTCATGATCATGCATGGCTGTCACATCAGCATTGGGAGGCAGAGACAGGGTGAGCCCCAGGGGGTTACTAGCCAGACAGCCCAGCCAAAACAGAGAGAGGGCAGGGTTCAGTGAGGGACCCTGTCTCAAACACTAAGATAGAGAACAGAAGAGGAAAACTCCCAGCATCCTCCTCTGCTCTCTGCTTGTGTGTACACCTGGGCATACATGTACACACACATACCACACGCACCACACATTAACTAAACCAAATGCACATTACTGCTATCATGTGGGGACAGTGTCTCTATGTCTACACAAAATGTCATCTCTCACAAACATAAGGCCCAGGGATGTAATTCCTTACATTCCTACCCCATGACAATAGATTTTTATTTGGTGTTGGAATGTTTCAAGCACTGATCAATGAGGAATTCACAACACACGAAGTCCCTTGGAGACAGAAACCTTCCTTGAATACTGCGTGCTGCCTGGAGCAAGCTGTTGCTCAATATCACTGCCCTTCGGCTTCAGGGACAGAAGGGCCATTATCATGCTACGTGGACTCACAGGTGGAGCCGCAGTGCCTTCACGGCTCTCCTCTGTGCTTCATGCCTCAGATTAGAAGTACTGAACATTTATTGCTTCTATTAACTACACTTCAGTAAATGGACAAATAAAGCCTCCCTTCAAAGTTAAGGATTGCACAACTGTCTTCTTTATTTGAGGCACACAATCATAAGCTTAAGTGGGGGGCGGGGAGGCTTAATTAGATCTCTGAGGAAACAAAGCACTTCCAAGCTCTGATCTGACAATTCCTTGTTAGCCATGCTTGGACCAAACCTGGAGATATATGTGCAATATTTCGTACATGAAATAAAGGAGAAAGCCTAGTATAGAAAAAGAGATTCATTCTTGCAGAAATCTATATAATACACTGCACAGATTTAACGCATGAGTAATAAACTCAGAGCCCTCGATAGTGCACCCATGCTGCATTAAGGAAAGCAAGCGACACACTTCTCTAAGGTGTCATCTGACCCAGACTTGAATTCTGTCTGTTCCCGTGTTGTCCATCGACTCCTTCTATCTGTTGTATGAGTCTGAATCTGCACCTGCCTGAAAGCCATCTACTAGATCTGCCTGTCCCTGTGTCTATCTGTCTTGTATGTGTTTCTGTTCCCAACAAAGGGACTTGCTCTGTATTTATGAACAGCACAGGAAGCATCACATGGGAAAGGAATGAGGGATACTTTACAGAAATCTTTAACATCTTTACATGGGATTAAGTCACTGGCTCCAGGTGATCCCAACCGACCCAGCCAACAAACAGCATCATAAACGTCACTGGTGATCAAGCAGCATCCGTATCTTGTGTCCAACATTCAGAGTGGATATCAATTTATAAAATTCCTTTCAATCTAGATTTGTTTTATTGTCAGCAAACAATTACCATAACACACATGTAACCATAACATCCATGCATTACTCTTGGGTCAGAGGCATGGAAGAGTTGATAACTTAAGATTACAGCCATGTTAGCTTAGCTTATAAATGCTGATTACATGAGAAATTTAAGGCAAGTAAGGTGGGTTCTTACATTGTTCTCCTAAAGGCAGGTTAAACAAACAGGTGGAGTACACAGCCGGTTAGCAGTCTCAAGTGGCCTCAAGTATATCACTAACTCTGGCTGTGAGGTCAAGCAAAAGTTCCAGTCTCTTAGATGTAAGAGATACTTTTAGCATAATATTGCATCACCATAGTATGCCTTCCTACTTCTCTTACTTGACTTAAAAAACACAGCAGTCAATGGTGTGTATATATATATATATATATATATATATATATATATATATATATATATATATATATATATATTAATAGTATGAGAGGAACACAACAACAACAACAAAACACGACTTAATAAAATACTCAAGAACGTAGGGAAGAGAAGGATAATTTAGTTTCTAATCTGCAGGGTTCAGAAGGAATAAAATCATTTAAGCATCTACTACTCCCAGTCAACATATAAAAACTGGCAGGCCCAGTGCTCCAAAGATTTCAGGGAAGTACCTGGTACTGAGTCTTAGCATTAAAAAATGCCCGTCTTTAGTTGGCAATCCCATTCTTCTGATTGCTGGGATACACTGACCAAAAGCAACTCCAGGAAGAAAGGGTGTATCTGACTTTACCATTTCATGTCCTGGTCCCTCATGGAGGGAAGCCAGGGCAGAAACTCAGGCCTAGACCACACAGGAATGCTGCTCAGTGGCTTATTCCCATGGCTCATTCAGCTTATATAACCCAGGATTGCCTGACGGGGGTAGCACCAGCCATAATGGGCTTGGCTCTCCCACATCAATCATTAATTAAGGAAATGCCTCCAAAGCAGTATCAATAGGACAATCTGATAGAGACCTTTGCTCAACTCAAGTTCCCTCTTCCGAGATGACCTATCTTGTGTCAAGTTGACAAAAAACTAGCCAGCACAGAGGCCCTCAGGTAAGTTTCATTACAGAGAACTTGGAAAGTCAGGTCCACTGGTGAAGCCTATGAGCTTTGGTTGTGTGTGTGTGTGTGTGTGTGTGTGTGTGTGTGTGTGTGTGTGTGAAAAATGAAAGTGAAAGGCACAGGGGAAAGGTGACTCTAAGATTCTGCATATTACTTTGTGTGAGCAAAGAGAAACATGAGTATTGCTCACATCTTGGACTACACACACTCAGGACTACCTAGAGGATGGCCCCCACTCCCAAACAAGCATGTTTGGGGGCTCCTTGGTGTCCCTCTCAGTGCATCTCCTGACTATCAAGCAGGTGGTTGTGCATTTCCTCATCTTAACTGGGAGAGGGGATGAATATTATCAGGTTGGAGAAAACAGTGTAAAACAGGAACATTCCAGGGGAGAGGAGACATCCAGCCATCCTACCATGAGTTCAGAGCCATACCTGGCTGCCCAGCCTCAGAGGGACACCACTTTGGGGGATATCTTGGTTTATCCAAGACAATCCCACGTATCTAAGGACAGAATTTCAAGTCTTAAGTGTCATACACCCCTCCCTGCACCCTCCCTCCCAGGAGCACCTATTGCATGCCACCTCCTCCTCCATGGATCCTTTAACTAACAACCAGGGCACCTGTCTGCCCTTGGGCACCAGGAGCCTGACACTAAGGATGGCAGAGGCATGGATATTCAACAGGGGTGGTGCTTCAGGTTGGAGACACAGAGAACATGGGGTTTAGAGACCAGGTGCTGCTCTTCATTTGGAGTGAATCCAGCTGAGGTCTATAGAAAGAGAATGGGGCACTTGAAGCGGCAGAGGGGTCTGGAAGGGCTCCAGAGGAGAAGAGGGGGTGGGAGGGAAGAGGGGCTGAGGAGTGATGTAAGGGGGGAAAGTTTTGGGTTTTCCTCACAGTAGAGGATCAGGGTATGTGGAGGAAGAACTCAGCTACAGGTGAGCAAAGCCAGAGGGAAGAACAATGTGCCTGTGTCTTAGCAAAGGGGAGGATGAGGGTGGAGAGAAGGAATCAGCAGGAAAAGCCCACTGACGTGTCCCCTCTGCTGAAGACAAGTGCTGGACCCTTCGTCTTGGTGGCCTGCCATCCTTAGGAGGGGATGAACCTGTTGTTGTTTTACTTTTTGAGGTGCCTGACATCCAGCTCCCAAATAAATCACTCACAGAGGCTTATTCTTAATTATGAATGCCCAGCCTTAGCTTGGCTTGTTTCTAGCCAGCTTTCCTTATTTAAATTATCCTGTCTACCTTTTGCCTCTGGGCTTTTCCCATTCTCTTACTTCTGTAAATCTTACCCTTACTCCATGGCTTGCTGTGTAGCTGGGTGGCTGGGTGGCTGGTGCCTGGAGTCCTCCTCCTTCTCTGGCTACTTCTAGATCTCCTCCCAGATTTCTCCTATATATTCTCTCTGCCTGCCAGCCCCGCCTATCCTTTCTTCTGCCTCGCTACTGGCCAGTTCTTTATTAGACCAACAGCTGTTTTACACAGGCTAGTAACACAGCCTCACAGAGTTAAACAAATGCAACATAAACAAAAATAACACACCTTAAAACATTCTCCTACATGAATCCGCACCGATCTCTTTGAAAAACTATGGGCCACTTATCAATTTTGCCAACAAATATCCACAGCTACTGGTGAAAAAAAGAGGCATAAGTTTTTTTTTTGCACAATGTTGCCTATTTATCCCACAAACACGCTCTAAGCTCTTATTCGAGGAAGGGCCTTCCTGGAAGGCAGGGCTGTGCAAACTATAAGGTGTGTGTCCCTTGCTGGCTGCCCCAGAGCAGTTGTAGAAAATACATGGGTTTTAGACAACTGCCTCATCTGATGTGGGACAGAAAGGGTTTTATTGAAGAAGGGAGGAAGATGGGGGCCCATTGGAATGAGCAGGTCACTGAATTTGTTATAACTAGAAAGAAATAGAAAAGGTCAGTCCTTCATTCCAGAGTCACATTCTCAAATGCTTTATAAAGCTGGCCCCAGATGTGGTTTATCAGTGATATCCCTGGACAAGCAGCACATAATACGTGAAATCACGCAGTTCAGAGACTTACAGGTGCCTGTCAAATTATATATATATATATAATAATTTTGTATTCTACAGACTTAACAAAAATCATCTTTTGTTTTATTCTCATTTTAGATAATCACACACAGAGAGGGAAGGAGGAAGGGGGGAACAGAGAGGGGAAGTGATATGGGAAGAGAAAGAACACATCTGGCTAAAGAGAAATTTTTGAAGGTGGACATTCACCAAACACTTTCTTGAAGGAGTAGCTGAGACATGAAATTTTGTTGAGTGCCAGACACGGAGGGATAAACAACACTTTGTCATGAAGATCGGATCAGGAAAGCGGACTGGCTTCGAGGCTGACAACCAGCTACCAAGCTTGTCTTTCTTGAAAGCCAGGGCTCCGGGCTGGCCAGGCGAGTGTCAGAAGATGCTCCTGCTCCAGTGTCCCCACTAGGCTCAGGCTGGAATGTCATCTTTGTTGGGACGCATTAAGAAGGTGGATACACATGATGGGAAAACAGGCAGAGATGACCGGCCACACTAGTGGAAGCCCATGAACTGTAGACTGGTGGCTGCGGAGCCCCCATGGGACAGGACTAGGCCCTCTGGATATGCAAAACGGTTATTTGGTTCGAACTGTTTGGGGGGCACCCAGGCAGGGGGATCTGGATCTGTCCCTGGTGCATGGGCAGACTTTTGGAAGCCCAGTGCCTGTCATGTGACGCCTTGCACAGCTTTGGTGCAGTGGGGAGGGGCTTGGACCTGCCTAGACTCAGTGTGCCAGGCTCTGCTGACTCCTCGTGGGAGACCTTGATTTGGGGGATGTGGGGATATGGGGTGGCTTGGGAGGGAGGGCTGGAGGGTGGGAGGAGGAGGAGGAGGGATCTGTGGGTGGTATGTAGAGTAGAAAATTTCTTAATAAAGAAAAAAAGAAGGTGGAAACAGAGCAGTATACTTGTGGGTGGGGCCTTCGTGAATAGAGAGGCTGAGGGAGGCCGTGGAGTCAGCCCTAATCCAACAGCACCGAGGCTTTTGAAGGGCAGAGATGTGCAATGGATGCTTGGTTTTACCATGTAGTATCTTGTGCAAACCCAGAACTCTAGAGTCCCCACCAGCAAAAAAAAAAAAAAAGGACCTCAGCAGGCATAGCCTCTTGACCATGACCCTCCAGCACTACAAACCGACTGAACCTTACTTCTTTATAAATTACCCAGGCTGTGGTATTCAGTCACAGCAAAAGGAAATGGGCTACAACAGGTGATGAAAAGGCTTTTCCCCAACAACTGCAACAAGAAATGTTATTTTCTAATAGCCAAGAATTTGGTGGCAAACACTGAAAAGCCAAGGGAGAAAAATGTCTTTGCCCTTCTGGGTTTCTAAATGCTTAGAACACACTTCTTCTAAGAACAAGAACAGAGACAGAACCAAGTCGGAATTACGGCTTTCCTCCTTGGGGCTTCCCCAGGGCCACCTACACGCAATTTCGCAACTAAAAACGTGTCTGAAACATAAGCAATTTTTTTTTTTTTTTTTTTTTTTTTTTTTGCCAGCCCAGTACCAACCTTGCTGTAACAGAATGTCTACCGAGTTGCTGGGTGATAAAGCATTGGATGCAGGGTAAACAAGGGTCAATGTTAGGACCTGCGGGTGATGTTCTGAAGACTTGTCCCTGAGCAGTGGGTGTTTACTCTGTCCCCAACACTGCAGTGAAAATAAATTGGGGATACTGGTGAGCTTCTAGAGATGTTTTGACTTGGATTTTGTTTTTGTATGCATTTGGCTTCTATCAAAAAAAATGCAAGCAATCTCAATGGCCTTCTGGGTGGCAGCCCTGTGGTCGCTCTCCCAGCATACCTACAGATGAGGACTCTCATAGAGCAAATGTACTCAGCTCTGCTCAGAATTCCACCGTCTTCAGTACAGAGGTTGGCTCCAGTAAATATGTGAAGTGATGTAAAATGCAGGCCCACTGCAAGGGGACATGGTAACTGAAAACAAAACAGAGAAGGAAGGTCCCAACAACCACAAAAAAAGTCAAAAGGACCCCAACAACATGAAGGAACATGCATCTCTGCCGTCCTTACAGTGCGGTTATTTTTTTCTCCTGTTGTATTGTTTGAGAATTTCATCCATGCCTGTGTATTTTGACCTGATCTACACCCCTCATAGCCCTACTCTGATTCATGTCCCTTGTCCCTTCACAACTACTTTCCTCTCCCAGCTTCATGTCCTCTGACTCTTTAAACCCACTGAGTTCTCTTAGTGTTGTCTGTGGGAACATGGGTTTAGGACCATGTATTAAAGCATGGGTAGTCTCTC
Source organism: Peromyscus maniculatus bairdii (assembly GCF_049852395.1). NCBI lineage: Eukaryota > Metazoa > Chordata > Mammalia > Rodentia > Cricetidae > Peromyscus > Peromyscus maniculatus. The sequence continues at coordinate 25,358,751 of NC_134864.1, forward strand.
ATGTCCAACATCCTTAAAACAAACAAACAAACAAAACACAAGTGTCCAGTCTGCCAGTTATCAACTATCAATACTGCCTCAGCTAGAGATGGGACTTCCTGATCAACCTCCCTGCTCCATACTCAGTTTTACCTGGCTTGACCTTGTGCAGGGAGGGCATTCAAGATAGAATGCAAGTGGAATTGTTTTGTCAAAACTTCATTTAGTCTAAGTGTTCCTACATATTCAAGATGTAGTCAGGAATATGGGGACATGGCTCAGAGTGGTAAAAGGCTTGCCATGAATGTTGACCACCTGAGTTTGGATGCCCTAACTCCACATAAAAAGCCAGAAATGATAGCACATGTCACTCATGGGCCAGCTAGCCTGGCACATCTAGCAAACAGTGAGAGATGCCCTGTCCAGACAAGGCTGAAAATAAGAAACAACACCCGTGTTATCCTTGGACATCCATGGCATGTGTGCACTCATACTGGCAAATGCATAAATGTACAACAAATGCATATCATACGCACAAATGCACAAACACATGTTACACACAAAGATTTTTTTTTAATTTTAAATGATACAGTTGATAAACACTTGTTAGCAGAGCAACATACAACACTCTTAAACCCTTAAGTGACACACCAGGTCTACAAGACACAGTGCATTTTATGGAGAGTTGGAGCCTCGTCTACTTCCTATTGATGCTCTCAACAGGTAGAACTAAAATTCATTTGATTCCACTTTAGGTTAACAAAGGGCTGTATGTGGCTCATGGCTATGTGCCTAGAAGAGCCGAATAAAAACTTACAAATTGGAGCTGGACGAAATTTCATCCAATGCATTACTGTCATTTACTTATTGATTTTGCTTCTACCAGCGCTCAAGTCCACACTACATACAAAGGAAGAGAAATTTGGAAGCAACTTGCTTCTCTGCTCTTTGCAGGACTGTGGACAGTCCTTATCTGAATTTTGTCACCTCATGCCTAGAAAAAGGATGACTGCTAAAACTCATGACCTCGATCTTCAGGCTTCCTAACTCTGCTGACCTACCCTCTAGCTTAACCTTTCTGTGGTGCGTTGTTTTGTTTTTTCATTCACCAGAAACACTCTCAAATATGCTCCACTGCTCTCAGGGCCTCCCCAGATTCCTCCATCCTAACCTCCCCACCCCTGGCCCTCACAGTGAAAAAGGAACAATAATCAGGGACTCCTCCAGTCTCCAACTATCAACCCCACATGATAATTTGCATGTTGTGTTTCTTCCCATCACTTTCATTAGCCATGATGGAAGAGGAAAACCCACACTACTGAGGCAGTCCTTTGCTGTGTTGTGGATATGGCTTAGCTCATAGAGGACGTTTGTGTGCTGGTATAAAGAGGAGATGCAGCCAGGAGAAGGGCCGGGTGGGAGGCAAGTGGGTTATGGGCCATCACCACAGGGAGGGTTTGGTAACCACCTACAGGAACAGGTACACTTGAGAGCCATAGCCTATGCATGGCAGCTCAGCCTGCTTTGTCAGCCTTCTCTTGCGCATGCTCACTTTCTGTTCCTCTGCCATGTTCTAATACAACACGAAGCCCATCAGAAGCCCAGCAGGAATTAGGAAAGAATAAAATACCAGCAACAGAAAACATCAGCTGTTTGTCGTAGTAACACAAACTGAGCCGTCTTCCACAATGGTTTCAGTTTTCATCCTTTACTGGGATGAGTCAGCTCCCTCTCTGCCCTCTTTATCTTCTCTTTCTGTTCATCATATGTATCTTTTCTTCACACCCTCTTTTTATAGAGCCCAGTTATCACTATGCCCTGAAGTTCGGCCTTGGAAAACAGGACTGTCCCAGCTTGGGACATAAGCGGCCTTCTGACTTAGTTTCCCACAGCCTCTCATGTTTCTTTCATCTATGACTGAGTCCTGCCCATGCTCAGGCAAGGTAGGGGCAGGATGCATGCATCCTTCCAGAAACAGGGGACACTGTTCACCGGCTGAAGAACAGGACAGGGAAAACTACATTCGGCACTGACTTCCGATTTTCTGCATACCTCTCACTGTCCTGTATTCTGGGGGAATCTCCTCATGTTTAGGGTGACTCTTTCAACCCAAGCCAAGGTGATATAGGTTAGAAATCAGAGCCCCTAGCCCCTCCCACTTCCTATCTCAGTTTGAAGAGCCCCACCCACCCACCCCCCGACATTCAGCAGCTGGCACTAGGCATGTAGACAGTCACTACAGTGGGGAGCTGGACTCTCAAGGGGGGCACTGCCCCCAGTCTCCACAGACCCTGATGCTCACAGTTCAGTTTACCAATGGCGACAGTGTCCCTTCTCCATCAGCACCTGTCCTTCATCCTTCTTTGGTGACCACCTGGCATAACAAGAGACCCCTCTGCCATCCCTCAGTCCTCCAACACTCTGTGGTGACCGCCTGGCATAACAAAAGACCCCTCTGCCATCCCTCAGTCTTCACGATGCCACTGACTTTAAAGAGGCTGGCTGCTGGAGCAAACTGTATCCCGCCCCGAATCTGAGGGCTCCTTTGTCCAAATCCCACTGCATTGGTCAGGTATTCTTTGTTGTTTGTGGTTTGGTGTTGTAGATATTGAATAGGAGACAGCAACTTCTTTGTTATTTACCGTTTTGTTTCTTTTGTGGGCTTCTAGGCATGAAAATGAAATTTTCAATGACATTATACCACTGTCTGTAACTGGGCCTTTGTTTAATTTTGTGTGCTTTGATGTAAAACTAGTAACTAGTTTTCTTTTAATAAAGCCAATCAATACCAACTAAAACATGCTTAACCTGCAATTCATTGTTGTATTTCCAAAGACAGAAATTACTTTTTAAAGTAAATTATTATTCCTGTGAAATTTCCTTTTTACATCATATGTAAATTAGAGATGAAAACTATGCTTTCTGTTAATAACCACAAGGAAATGCTCCACCCATTCCAGTGGCTGTGATGGAAGTGCTCCACCCATTCCAGTGGCTATGGTAGGAGTCCTCCACCCCTTCCAGTGGATATGGTGAAGGTGCTCAATCCATTCCAGTGGCTATGATGGAAATGCTCCACCCATTCCAGTGGTTGTGATGGAAGTGCTCCACCCATTCCAGTGGCTGTAATGGAAATGCTCCACCCATTCCAGTGGCTGTAATGGAAGTGCTCCACCCATTCCAGTGGTTGTGACAGAAATGCTCCACTCATTCCAGTAGCTATGATGGAAGTGCCTCACCCATTCCGGTGGCTGTGATGGAAATGTTCTACCCATTCCAGTGGCTATGGTACTCATTTCAGTGGCTATAAATTCGAGTATCTGATGAACTTATGACTTCAATTTTTAAAAATTCTTAAAAGATATGTTTGGAAAGTTGTGGTTTTTACTTCTTTCTTAATTTCCATAATCCTGAATAAATCAGGCTGGGTGATTTAAGGAGAAAGAGACTTTCCTGAGAAGATTATCTCAATATTAGCAGTAGAGCTAGAGAGTGTAGCATAATGGTAGAGCATCTGTCTATCATGGGAAAGGTCTTCAGTTCTATCACCAGCACCACAAATAATAATAATAAACAATAACAAAGTGAGCAATGTTTATTCTAGTCCAATACTGGGGACTGGACTCAGGGCCTACGCTGTGAAGTGTAGACACCAGTACACTGACCACTGCAGATTGGGGATGCCACATTAAACTCACATCTTGTCTCTATTTACATTTTAATTTTTACTTTTTTTTTTTTTTTTTTTTTGGTTTTTCAAGACAGGGTTTCTCTGTGTAGCTTTGTGCCTTTCCTGGAACTCACTCTGCAGCCCAGGCTGGCCTCGAACTCACAGAGATCCGCCTGCCTCTGCCTCCCGAGTGCTGGGATTAAAGGTGTGCGCCACCACCTCCTGGCTTAATTTTTACTTCTTTTAATAGCACTTTAAAAACTCATTAAAATCAAAGTCTGTTTTTCTCCTTTCAGAGGCCACCACCCCATTTGATCATAATATCAAATGTAAAACTACAATGAGTTTTTGTTTTGTTTTGTTTTGTTTTGAGACAGGGTTTCTCTGTGTAGCTTTGCACCCTTCCTGGAACTCACTCTGTTGCCCAGGCTGGCCTTGAACTCACAGAGATCTGCCTGCCTCTACCTCCCCAGTGCTGGGATTAAAGGCGTGTGCCACCACCTCCCAGCTACAATGAGCTCTTAACTACATATTTAAATCATTCACAAATAAATGACTAACTTATAAAAGCAAGCATTTCCTTTGGAAATATAATGCATAAACAACCATGTCATATAGTCCATATGATTACATATTCTATGTATTCAACTAATAAACATTTCCCTAAATGCTTTCCTCATGTTGCCCACAGTCCAGGTAGAGAACAAACACTTCATTTAAATGACTATCCTCCTCCTCCCCCCACCCCCACTGAGAAGAGCACAATGGGTAATGGCTGGTTTGAAATCCCTGAGAACTTGGAGTTCCATCATCAGGAGGAAGGAGGAGAGGGGCAAGGACTCAGCCTCCAAGGGCCACGGCAGCAGCTAAAGAGGCAACAGCAATAAATGCAACCTGACAAGGCCCAGAGTCTGCAGCGAGATTCTATCAAGTATTTTTAAATTCAGTTCCACACAAGTCAACTCAGTTTTGCCTGGAGATTTTACTAGACATTTAGCTGGTGTGTGTATAATTACTTGTCTCTCAGAATTGGGAGTGGGGAGTGGAAAGTGGTCATGGAAGATGTGCACAGGGTTTTAAGACGGCACTAACTAAACACCTGATGTGCAGGACAGTCAATATGGGCGGAGTTGCTCCAAAACCAAAAATTTTAGTCTTCATTTTTGCATATATTAGAAACATAAACTTCATTACCACTGTTAAAACAAAAATTTACCCCTATACATCCTGAATTTCTAGCTACCCTCTCCATCTTCTCCATGATTGCCAAGGACTGAAGTAGGAGTCTTAGCATGCATTACAGCATTCAGGCATCTTTCAGACATGATCAAACCACACGACGTACCATAAGCATGTGATAATTCCCAGAATTCATTTGGGGGGCTTAGCGCCTATGATTCCTCAGAAAGGGCCCGGGAGCAAACTACTTCATAGAAGTCTGAGTCCGGTTTTTAAAATGAAACTAATGCTGAGATAAATACAATAATAGTAGTCACAAGAATTTTTGAGGCAGGCCTCTTGATCTCACAGCCAAAGCAAAGGCGTGTGAGACCAGTTTCCGTGTGTTTTGCAGAGCTTGGCTGCTGAATTCTCTGCTTCTGCCCGACACACCCTTGTTACTTATTCCTTTGTTAATTTATAACTGTAACTACTTTGTTAAGGTTATGAATCGTAATGTAAATATCTGATATGCAGGCTGTTATACAACCCCCCAAGGGGGTCATGACCCAAAGGCTGAGAAACACTGTTCTGGAGGAAAGGCTCTGTGCTTTGTGGTTTTTGCTTTGTTTCTAGGCTTCTTATTCTGTTTTGTTTGTTTTCCCTGGCACTGGGCCCTTCAGGATGCTGAGCCACAGCCCTGAACAGCAGTGCAGCTTCAGACACTGAGGTGGAACCGATCTATGAGTCCATTCAACTGACCACCAAAGCTAAAAGAAAGTATAGAGGAACACACCTCCCCACACACACACACACACCTCGCATTGCCTCTTACAGAGGAGGGAGGGTCAGGAAGGTTCTCCAAAGAAAAGGTTCCACTCTTCGCCCCCAGCTTCATCCTTGCCACCCAACTGCCCCAAGAACTTCATCCACTCCACTGCTTCCCGATGTGAAACGTCTCCAAGCAATCTGTGGAGTCACAGTTGCCCTCCACTTAGGCACACACTTTACACACCATGGCCGTGATGCAGCAATCACTGCTCTAGAAAAGCGGGTCACAGGAACAAGTGTGCACATGGGCAGACACTCTTAGGGGTCCACAGACCCTTGCTAGTAGAAATGCAGCAGGGCTTCAAACACAAGGCAGGCGACACACCCATTCAACACGCAGCACCCACATCCTCCTGTGCAAAGGGCTGCTACTACTGCTGAGCTGAGACATGCCTGCCACAGGATTGGTGGCCACAAAGAAGTGATAGGACAGCTGGTTCAATGTCACCCTGTCACAAATTTGTTTTGATTACCTTAGTCAACATGAGAAGACCTATCCCAAATGTGTTCCAGGCTCCCATCATTGACTAAGAAGCAATGGCTCTCCAGTAGCCCTCCAGTTCTTCAATACCAAATTGGAACGGCTGGGGTGCCCAACCTAAAACAACTGCTGGGCTCTCAGCCTCTAAGGTGTGGACAACTGTTGTTACTATTTCAGTGTAAGCTGATTTGAGAAGTGCTTGTAATGTATGGATATTCATTCTAGTGGTTCCGTTGCTCTAGAGAATCCTGACTGATGCAGACAAGGGATGGCTTATGTACTGGGAATGGCAGGAGTCCCCTGCTGAAGTCTAGCCCCAAGCAACTAATGCTAGACTGTGTCAATGAGTTACTTGGCATCTTCCAGTCCTTATGCTGGCCTCAGTCTGATTGGAAACTCATGTTGGTCACTGAGCAGTCACAGTGTAGAACTTGGCTGCTCTTTAGGAGACCTAAGGGCAGAAAATTTAGCTTTTCACTGAGGAGAATTTCAGAATAGGAATTTGTTCATTCAACCATTCATTCAGAAAATAATTATAGAGCTCCAGCTATGTGCCAGGTATTGTTGAACCTGGCGCATAACACTGAACCAAAGAGTCATAGACACTATTTAAAAGGAAGGTAAGTTATGTGCCCTTCTAGAAAGTACTAAATGCTGAGCAGAAGAACAGACTTCTTGGGTAGTTAAGTTCTAGGTCTCTGGTGCAGGGCCAGCAGATCCTTGGGCAGGCCAAGCTGAACATGCTGGAAGGTAATACCTCTCCAGAACTCATGGAGGGTGAGGACTCAGCCTGCCTCCAGGAAGACAGCTGAAGGCTGCAGAGGCAGACCTGGGGAATACAGCTGGCATGATCCCACTCAGGAAGGAGGACTCTGAAGGCAGGAGGCAGCCAGACAATGGGCAGAGAGTGAGAGGCAGCCAGAGGTCATGGGGTCAGACTTGAGGATCATAGCTTTCACTCTGCGAAACCCTTACAAGGTTCTGAGATGAGGAATGCTTTGTCTCTTGAAAGAATCACTCTGTTGTTCTAAGGGGCAAGGTCAAAAGCAGATAACTTTAATGTGTGTTAGATACTGTTGCAACTAAAAGCTGAAAAATAGCCACCAAGAGGGGATAAGAATAATGGTTTCTCATTGGAACTAAGGGGCAAAGGGCTGGATAAAGCAGAAAAATGTGGCTCAACTCCCCAATAGCAAGGCCCGAAATGTTGCCATTCTGACTGATCATGCATGAGCAAAAGCAGGTGTGAATAGCACATGACAGATGATCCATGGCGGTATCCACAGGCAGAGTGTCCACCAACCAGTGCTACCGGATGGGATCTAGACGCCACAGCTGTCCTTCAGTGGAAAACTGTATTAAGGAGTTTGACCTTCCTGCTGCTACATGGAAGAAACTGTTTCTCTAAAAGTAAACACATAAGGGAAAAGTGTGAAGACAATTAACCTTTGTCCCAGTGACCTGATTCAGTACTTAGTTAGGAAACAGTGGCCAGCCATGTAGCTGGCCTTTACATCATCACCTCTGCTGCAGGAAGACAAGTCTGTAAAGAAAAAAAGTCAGCGGTATAAATAAACATTAATACAGGGCTAATTTTCTTAGTTCTCATTTCACTGAATAATTATACCTTTGGGCTAACATGAATAATGTATTAAGTAGCATGTAGTTTATATGTAGCCCTGCAAGTCGCCGCCCTCATTATGCAATCATTTGAAGTCATTCCAGGGCAAACACTGGCTGGAAAACGACTTTCATGCAAATGTCCTTTTCCTCAGAGCCTCTTAGATAGTTTACTAAGCATCTCTCTTTAGGTTAACAAGAGCTATTCAGAACGCAGTCTCAAAATATTCTCTCTGAAATACGCTCAATAATTCATTAAAGTTCTAGCATGCCAAACTCTCTCTCTCTTCTAGGCTTACTATGCAGACTGATGCAAGGAAGCCTTCCAGGCATGGAAAGCCAGGTACTCCCAAGGACTTGCTGCCTCTGTCCTTCAGTGATCGGAAGCAGAAGTAGCCTATCCTTCAAGAAGAACTGTTGTTACAAAATGATCCTTTTGTTAAAATGGAATTCAGTGTAGGTGCTTTGGGATCGAACTGCCCTAAGGGAGCTCCCTTCCTATTAAACTGTCTCCATTTTTAGCTGTTGTAATAAGAGGCCAACTCAAGCATCGATCCATTAATCCTGGGAGTTGACCTGTTTTGATAGGTCTCGCTGAGCACGGAACATGGATTATCTAAACCTGACTGGTCCTCTTCATTTTTCTTGCTTCCTCTATTCTCCATGATACTGCAGATCATCATATAATGGTAATCTAATTACTCCAAGTATTAATTACGCTCATGATTAATTTGAAACACCTGACACAAAATGTAAGCTGGTGTTCTGAGAGACACACACAATCTTAATGAAATTCTAACACCTGAAGCTGCTTGGCATCGTTATCAGTCAAGTAACTACGCTTAATTTCCTCTCGGCTGGGCATGTTAATAGAGTTGGTCCTTGGTATTATTTACAAAAAATGTGCTTCAGTACAAAACAATTATAGTGCATCTAATCTATGGCCTTGAACTACAGACTCAGAGCCAGCATCAGCCTCCCACACAGGCCAACCTCTAAAAGTCATTAGTCTCTGCTTTTGACTTCCTGCCCTCCTTGTCAAATGCTCAGCTTTCTCCAGAAGTTCGCTCATTTTCTTGAATCTCCAAATATAAATAGTTTATAAGCCTTTTTTGTAAAACGCTATGCAAATGGCTAATGCAAGAAATAGTGGGAGCAATGTCTGTTGAAGAGAATGAATAAAAACAAGAATGCTTCAGGCAACCCAAATTGGTGTTGATGGAATATTAAAAAGAAAAGACATGAAGTTGGGGGATAGGGAAGTGGGGCTTATCTAGGGGGAGTTGGGAGGAAGAGATGGGGTAAAAAATGATCAAACTACATTGTATGAAACTCCCAAAGAATTAATAAAATACTTTTTAAACACACCAAGAAAATTCTGTTCCTGATAAATGGGACTGGAAGTACAAAGACCAGAATAGAATGACCTGCTGGGTTTCCAGAAGACAGCCTAGACCTACCAGGGTGAACACATCTATTACACAGCTCTGCAGGTAGAGAGGAAGTGCAATGAAGATTATCCTGGTCTTTGAGCCTCTCCCTTAATTCATCTAAAATAGAACTATCGACCCCGGCATGAGGCCGACCCAGTGTTTCTCAGACAAGAGACCCTCAACTTCTGTCTTCCTTGGGTTCGGCCACTGTGGAAGATGGGCAGAGCACAGACCATGTGTGAGTGCTGACAGGACTTCTGTTCTCCTTTCAATGAGTTCTTCACCCTCCCCTTTGTCAGCTAGACTCATCTGTGTTCTGGGAAGCGAAGCAGAAGAGGGGAGGAAGAAAGAAGGTCCGGGAAAAGATAAAGGAAAAGGTGCACAGGGGACCGAATGGGAAAGTCCACAAAGACTGAAGCAGCAAAAGTAAGAAGAAAAGTTATCAATAGGAATAAAACTTTTTTTCAATAAAATTTTCAATAGTTTGGCTCTTAAGGGTTTTTTTTTGTTATGTGAAAACACTCTTAATTAAATAAAATGTATGTTAATGACATATCTCTAAAATATTTTATGATGGCATGTCTTACTCCTAAGATGGAACATGTCTTGTCATTCACCATCAATCAAGTGATCTAACTTTTTGACTCTAATAGACTATTATGATTCATAGAATATGAATAAAAATTGATGGAATTTGTTCTGTAGACTCCTGATTCAAATATAGGTGGGGTAGGCATACTAAAGTGTAACTCTGAATATTCTAATTTTAGACACTCATTTAATTTATGTTATCTTACCCAAAAATGAGCTCACTGGAATACAGAGGGATGCATAATATGTTCTCCCAACCTTTGAAGCACTATTAAGCTAGAAACTGAGTTTCTAAGCATAATAAATTTACATGTTAAAAATAAAATGCACATAAAGTATCTAGTAACATAAAAATGTGGAGATCTTAAAACATAGATAAGCTGAAGTAAAACTATCAGCTGTACATACCACAAAGGGAAGAACATGACTGAGATGTCCACAACATCACACTCATACACATACACACACACACACACACACACACACACACACACACACACACACACACACATGCATACATACTCCTTAAAGGAGAAATTGGTTGGTGGACCAAGTCATTTTTATCCAAGTATATAGGCTGGATAAATGTGAGGACAATAATACTTCTTTAGTCTAAATGTTCAGGGACTGTCTCTCTTTCAATGTTAAATGAGTTGCATGCCCAAGGGTACTGCTTTTGAAAATATAGTCAGTATTTTATTGATCTCATAGATACCACAAGCAAATTGTATCTCCAATCCAGGTTTCTTCTATGAACACCATCCTGTAGGTCTAATCACAAATTTAACACCCCTGCTAAAAGATCTATATGTGTGACATTTCTAACTTAAAATGCCCAAACCAAAGTTTTATCTTTTTCTATGTTTCCCATGCCCCAAACATGGTCTACTCACAGACTCTTCAGCTTGATTAATAGCACTAACATCAGTAAAGTCCCATGACCTGTCTCCTCGTAACTCATTATCTGCCACATATTGTTGGTTCTGCATTCTAAAGCATGCCCAGAGCCTAACTCCACATCACCTCCACTGTGACTACGTGGCCAAGACACTGTTGGTTTTTGGAGTGACTCTTCCCACAGTGTCCTAATGGGTCACCCTCCCTCTACTTTTGTGCATGTAGAACCCAGCACACAACAGCAGGCAAGGGCCTTTCTAAAAATGGCTCAAAAGTCTTTGAGGGCTTCTCGTGGGGGAGCAAATGCTGCAGGTGTCCTTCCAGACATGAGATGACTAGCTGCTTTTGTTCTTCTGAACTCCTTCTCTACTCCCTCTTTGAATCAACTCCCTCTAGACAAGGCTCTGTGTTCTCCTGGAAAATTCTTTCCCAAGACATCTTATGAACAGTTATCAAATGTCAGGGGGATATCATTCAATTCATTGTTGCCATCCACCCCAGTCACCAACCCTCCCTTTTTATACCTTCCTCCACTTTTTTTTTATTCATACCATTCATTTCCATCTCTACCATGCTGCAGCAGATGACATTTTCTTATAACATAGCTCCAACGACGTATCAAGGCACCAGTAACATCTCTCCTAGAATGTGGGTGAGTCTTTACCACTTCTTTAGCAGAGTTCATGGGAAATGACTCTCTATTTCTGTAATTAGACCTTATATACAATTCATCTTCTGCCTGTATCTCCAGAGAGGTGAACCGAGCCACCGTGCTGACAGAGAGTCTGGTGCATGCCTCAGGGAGAGCCACATGAAGAGCCCCTTCAAGGGAAACCAGCCTTCTCAATACCTAGGCTGACATCCCAGGCAATGGCCAGCCCTAAGCTGCCAGTCAGAGGGAGCCTCTGGAAGTACCTCCTCCAACACAGGTGGGAACGGGGGCCCAGCATATTATCCAAGGCACTATTCTTGAACTTCTTAACAACTTTGTCTTTGAATTTTTGTTCTGTGAGGGAAGGCCCCGTAGGACTATGGCACACAGGTTGGCAAAGTAAACACTGGACCCTTGTAAGGTTTAATCTCTTTGGGTGTTTAGCTTCTTTCCAGTCCCCAGCCTCCTCTGCTTCCCATTCCAATCAGTCCAGTGACCACTGCCTCCTCTGCTCTGGAGAGGGTGTATGTACAAAAACAGCAAGGGCTGAGCACATGGGACACCCGGGTGTGGCATAGGGCGGGCCATACTATCCACTTGTGTAGTAGCACTTAAGTGACTGTGACAGATGCCGAGACTTGTACCCCAATCCAAGCCAATCTGAATCATGAGGCTTCCCCTCTTGCTGGGAAAATATTGAGAGTTAATGGACACCAGGAGAAGAGGAGGAGTTGTATTTTCTTCTGTGGTGTAGCTGCCTGTAAGTTTCCCATTTCCCAGCAACTATCTCTCTACCCATGTAAGCAATCCTACCTAAACTCAGTGGATAAAACAAGCCATGAAAATAGGAGGGAGACTCATTGCGGGAAAATAGTTTATATGGAGCAGGGGGTGCCAAGAGAGGGTAACGGGAGTGAATGTCACCACAATACACTCCCATGAAATTCTCAAAAAGAAAATTTTAATAGATTATAAATGGGGATATATTAAGTTTGAACATTCAGTAATAAAAATCACTAAATATGCTTACTCCAGTGCTCTTTCCATAATCTACAATGTAGCTCACTCTCAGATGTCCCTCATTTTTTTAAACCAACCATAACAAAGAAGGGATGCACCAGAGCTCAACAGCCATAGCGTATGCCAGCAGAGTGAGTGTTTCCTGTGCTTCAGGAGCTGCAGGTATGCAGCAGGATGTGTGCAGTGCCTCTCTACAGAGTCACTGGTCTTCCTACACTACCACGGGAGCTTTTCTCCATCACGTCAGTGTGTGCATATACGCACATGTCTGTGCATTATGTATGTATGTGCTCAGGTGTACATGTGTAAAGATGCATGCACCCATCTGTGCACATGGTTAAGAAGGCCAGAGGTTGACAGAGGGTGTTTGCCTCAATTCCTTCTCCATGTTGTTTTGAGACAAGCTCTCTTATTGAACATAGTTGGTTAGGTCTCCTGGTCTTCCTCCCTCCCTAGTACTGGATTACAGGCATGCTCTATTACCCCTACTCTTAAAAAATAAAAGTTATTATTATGTGTGTGTGTCCACTGTATGCTTGTGGAGGCCAGGGTTCTCTCCTTCCACTAGGAATCAAACTTATATACAAGCGCTTTTACCTGCTAAGCTATCTCTCCTGCCCAAAGCTTTTTTTTTTTTATTCAAACTTAGGTCCTCAGGCTTACCCAACAAGCACTGTACATACTAAGTCATCTCTCCAGCCCCTATTAGTCCATTTCAGTGAATGGCTGTGCAGGAGACATTCTTCTAACACTACAGGGTTTATCTTGTAGAATATTATTTTAAGGTGTATTACTTTTGTTTATACTGCATTTGTTTAACTCTGTGAAGCTGTGTTACTGTGCCTGTCTAAGCCACCTAATGGTCTAATGAAGAGCTGAATGGCCAATAGTGAGGCAGGAAAAATGATAGGCGGGGCTGGCAGGCAGAGAGTATATATAGAAGGAGAAATCTGGGAAGACAAAAGATCGAAGAACAAGAGAGGAAGGAGGAAGACATCAGGGGCCAGCCACCCAGCCACCCAGCCAGTCACAGAGTATGAGTAAGAGTAAGATTTACAGAAGAGAAAGGGAAAAGCCCAGAGGAAAAAGAGACGGGATAATTTAAGAAAAGCTGACAAGAATCAAGCCAAGATAAGACCAGACATTTATAAGTAAAAATAAGCCTCCATGTGATTTATTTGGGAGCTGGGTGGCAGGCCTCCTAAAGAGAAAAACAAAAACAAAAACACCAAAAACAACCAACAACAGGATCATATTTCTACTTGCCAGTCTGGAAGTTAGTAAGAGGCTGCCTTCCATCTGTCTTAGTACCATAATTGTCACTCTCTCCCCAAGTACTGTCCCCAACACCTCCTAACTGAGAACAGCAAATTCATTGGCTAGGTTTCCATGCGAGCCATGTCTTTATATGTGACAAAAGCTTTTCCAGATAGGAAAATGCATGCTTTCAAAACAGAATAACTGGCATCAGTCATGTAATCCCCAATGTGACTGGTGCCTGGATAGAGTGGATGAAGAAAGAGAGAGGCTGGTTGATTCGATCCAAGTCTGATGCTGAAATTCATGGAAGCAATCATGGAATAGTTGCCTGCTGCTCATACTTTATATATATATATATATATATATATATATATGTGTGTGTGTGTGTGTGTGTATATATGCATGTGTGTATGTATGTGTATATGTGTGTATGTATGTATATATTTCGCTGCTTACACTAATATATATGCATATATATCACTATTATATTTATAAAATATAGATGTTTATACATATGTCGACTGTATATAAATATCCATATATGTGTTCATATATACATTTGTATTTCAAGTTTTAGATGCATTCTCGGGCTTTCTATGGATTATGCTAATAAAGAGAGGGAAATTATTTTTTAATTATATGTCTATGTGTGTCTGTGCATGGACATATGCACCTGAATGCACGTACCCACAGAGACCATAAGGCATCAGATACCCTGGATCTAGAGTTACAAGTAGCATCAAGCTGTCAAATGTAGGCACTGAAAAGCAAACTGGAGTTCTTTCTGCAAGAGCATCAGGCACTCTTAACCACAGAGCCATATCTCCAACCCCATAAAGAGGCACATTCTAAGTGGCTATTTACTTAAGTCACCTGTAGCCCAGAAATACATTAAAAGTGAAAAGATTAAGAGATATCAGTCAAAATAGTCTACAGCAGTGGTTCTCAACCTTTCTAATGCTTCCACCAACTGCAAAATTACTTTTGCTGTTACTTCATAACTGTAATTTTGCTACTGTTACAATTGAAAAGCAAATATCTGTGTTTTTCAATGGTCTTAGGTGACCCCTATGAAAGGGTCATTCAAGCCGGGCGGTGGTGGCGCACGCCTTTAATCCCAGCACTCGGGAGGCAGAGCCAGGTGGATCTCTGTGAGTTCGAGGCCAGCCTGGGCTACCAAGTGAGTTCCAGGAAAAGGCACAAAGCTACACAGAGAAACCCTGTCTTAAAAAACCAAAAAACCAAAAAAAAAAAAAGAAAGAAAGAAAGAAAGAAAGGGTCATTCAAGCCCCAAAGGGCTCAGGTTGAGAAGCTGTACTATACAACATATTGACCACAATGAATAGCGCTGTCTTCCATGTCAGCACTCTGCCAGGTAAAGACATCTTCAACATCCCTCCCCGACACAGCAAAGGGATAATGACTGATGTGATACATGGCAATCACTTCACAGTGTATAGGAAAGCATCCTCTTGGACACCTTACATAGACTGAATTTTTATTTGCCAATTATAACTTCATGCAATGGGAGGGGAATTGAACCAGTGGCAGTAAGGGGCTCTTTCCTTAGACTAGGAGCGCATTGTTCCTGGGAATGAGGCTCCCTGATAAACAAGGCAAGTCTGGGCTAGCGTGGGCAGATCACACACGAAATGCCTTTTTCATTTCACTGCGGCTTTTCTGAGGCAGCAACATTTCATGAAAATTTCAGTCAATCTCACATGCTGCCCCACTCAAGGCCAGCGCACAATTAAAACTGTGTGCCCCCTTCATGGCTCTGCTCCTGCAAAACCCACTGGGTAATTTGACTAGAAGATAGCCCAGAAAATGAGTAATGGAGCTCGCATGTGTATTCTGTCACTCTGCATTACCTCTGTGTACAGAAAATAAGATGCAAACAGTTCGTGATGAGCGAGGTGAAGGGAGGAAATGAAAATGTCAACCACAGGAGGAAACTGTTAAATGGCACCAACTGCCTGGGAGAAGTGTTTGTGTACCCATGTGCTGCTTGTCTCCCTCAATCTATCATCAGGAAGGACAAGCCACCCAGGGGGAATGAGTGTCCTCGGTCGGCAGGGAGGCTGGCAGGGCCCAGCTCAGACTGCCCACGGCAACAACACACACACACCCAGCACTGTCAGCTCAGGAGCTTGGCTCTGATCTGACTGCTGTCAGTAGCAGATCCAGAAATAGGCAGGCATGGGGCCTGCTGGCCTTCAGACACGGCGACTCTGCAAACATTAAATTCTGGGGGAAGTGTGGCTAGGAAGCATCCTGAAAGGAGCAGTTGACACACTGGCTTCTCTCAGCTGTTTGCACAATAAAGAATCCAGTTTGAGGGAAAAAAAAAAAAAAGATTCACGGCATGCAGAAAATTCAGGACTGGTAAGACGAGGGAAGATTCCAAAGGAGAATGGAGCCATCTCTTGCCTCTTACCCCCATCCACCTTACCTAGGTAATAGGGGCAGAGTCTGGAAAGACGATGTCTTGAGAATAAAAGTGGTTGCTTTATGCAAGCATGCGTGGTGGGGGAAGAAGAGAGAACGTCTGTAAACAGCTCCACACTAATGCTTCTGTTGCCTCAAATCTAGCATTTTACCAGGCTGTTTCTGGGTTGACGGTTTTTAGAAAGAAAGAAAAAAGAAAAAGGGGGAGCAAACAACAATGCCACCCACTTCATTTGGTCCTTGAGGGGCCCACTTTATTTGACCTCTTTCCCTTTGGTTAACTGGCATGTCTTCTTAGGCAAGTTTGAGTTTATAGACAAAGTAAACCACTGTGGATCTGCGTATCCACCGTTTCCCCTATGTGGCATGAGTACGGTCTGTGGGTTATAACTGATAAACAAATCCAACACGTTATTATTAACGCGATGCCACACTTTATTTCTATACGGTCGATGAATAATCTTAATTTATGTACCCTGTGAAGTTGCTTTCCAGTGGCATTCTCATTCAGGCAGGCGTTTGCTGACATAGTTCATCAGCTTGTGGATTTATGCGGACTCTGGAAGGCAGCAGCAGCAGCAGCCACCATATCCATCACAGCCCACACACAGGAGAAGGACCCCTGCCCACCAGCCTGACTGGCAGGCTAGACAACACAGATGTGGCCCTCACTGGTAATGGATGCCAAGGCCGTTTTCACCGGGACTCCAGGTGCCACTTAGACTATGCAGCCTTTCTCCGGGAGTCTATTTGCATGAGAAAGAGGGGGAGGAAGAAGAGGAGGAAAAGGAGGAGTGGGAAGAGGAGGAGGAGGGTGAGAAGGAGGAGTAGAGGAAAGGATGATGATGATGATAATGATGAAGATGATGATGACGACGACGACGACAACAACAACAACAATGGTATTTGGAGGCTAGACAAAGAAGACACCACCACCATCTTCCTCCTTACCACGCAGACAATTACACAATAACCACTTGGATGGACCTCCCAGCTCAACTGCCCCACTAACATATGCAGGAGTTCTCCAGACAGAAAAGACTAGAGACCATTCTGGCCATCAGCATCTCAGGGTGAATCCTCCCCTGATGAGCTGCAGCAGGGTGGACCTCCTGCATGGAGTTCCATCAGGCAGGAAGAGTGGGGCCCTGCCAGGCACCATCCCACCTATCTGCCTTGGTTTCTCCCAACTCCACACACCGTCTCCTCCCCTCCCCTGGAAAAGCACACCCAGTTCAGCACAGGCCTTTGCACACTGGGTTTTTTTCCCCACAGACTATTGCACACTGGTTTGTTTCCCCACAGGCTTTGCACACTGGGTCTGTTTCACCACAGACTTTTGCACACTGGGTTTCCCTTCCTGCTTTGGCCTGGTTCTCCTCTCAGATGGGTCCTCACAGATCTCAGACGACATGCAGCATAGAGCCTGGGGGAGGTGGGCTGAAGACCCTCCAGAGGTGCCAGACTGTGAGCCCTGCAGATAAAGCAGCTATGCCACTCTGTTTAGTAACACATGCAGGGGACAGGGACCTGTTATTGCTCATGCCAGTGTGGCCACTTTGAGCTCTGGGCATGTTGACTGAAGAAACCTGACATCTTCTGGTGCATTCCATTCCCTGATTCTAGGCTCACCAAAAATAACCCCAGTAAAATGATCCCCCACAGAGCTTCCCAGAAAGACACTGCCCTGTCTTAGAGGTTGTATGCTCAGGTCCTTTGTGACTGGTATAGTTGAAATTATCATTATAAATTGATGGAGCATATTGGCACGTGCCTGTTGTCCACTCCATGAGTATCACATGAGCCATACTTCAAGATCAGCTTAGGTAACACAGTGAGACTATGTCCTGAAAATAAATCATCAAGAAGCAGGGTAAGGGTGGTGGCGCATCTTTGATTCTGGTACTTGGGAGGCGGAGGCAGAGGCAGGAAGATCTCTGAGAGTCCCAGGTTAGCCTGATCTACACAGCAAGTTCCAGGCCAGCTAAGTTTATACAGTGAGACTGTGTCTCTGAGATAATAGTGATGATGATGATGATGATGATGATGATAACACCAGCTAATAAAATGCTAATACCTGTGTGCTGGGAAACCAAGGCTCCATAGGACAATACATGCGCTACTTCTTTTTCAGACACCCAGAAATGGGCTCTATCTGGCAAATTCCTAGGGGAGCCACTGCCCACCAAGGATGAGTCAGGGAGCGGAACGGCCTGCTCCACAATGCTGCTCACTAAATGGGCTGCTTTTTGCAATTTCCGTAGGTGTTAAGGGAGCAGCCTCCTGGGCTGGTCTCTGGCTGCACTGGATATTGAATTATGACTGGCCTGACAGGCAAAATGAGCAGCATTCTTCAGTGGCAGGGGACACTGCTCACACGTTTATTGCCTCTGGGATGACATGGTTTGTGTTGGTATTTGTGCTTTTAATGGTTTTCCAGACCCAAGCTGCATCACAGCATCCTGCCACTGTGATTTCTACACTCCTCCTCAGAACGGCTTTTGTGTTTTAATGATTAGAAGGTGTTAAAAAAAAAAAAAGGAAAACTCCTTAAACCAATTAAATTCAGTTGAGGTCGTCTGAGCAAAGCACACAAAACAAAAATGATTCATGGGTTAAGCAACCAGTACCGGAAGTTCGGAGAACACCAACCTACAAAGTGATCAGAGAGTACTTACGAGAGGGCTAGCTGAAGCATAGTCAATCACCCAGTCACCCAATTACAGCCTAACTAGTTAATGCTTTACAGCCTAATCAGTTAATTGGCTACAGGGACTTCTGCCACTAGCCAAGGCTGGAAACTTGATGCTCCATTTTGGGAGGGGGAAGTGGAGAGATGGCTCAGAGGTTAAAAGCAGATATTGGTCTTGCAGAGGAATCTCAGTTTAGTTCCCAGCATCCATGTTGGGTGGCTCACAGCCTGTAACTCTAGCTCCAAGGCAGTGGTTCTCAACCTATGGGTCGTGACCCATTTGGGGATCAAGCAACCCTTTCATACGGGTTGCATATCAGATATTCTACATGTCAGATATTTACATTACGATTCATAACAGTAGCAAAATCACAGTTCTGAAGTAGCAACGAAAATAATATTATGGTTGGGCGTCACCACAACATGAGGTATTATATTAAAGGGTTGTAGTATTAGGAAGGTTGAGAACCAATGCTCCAAGGGATTGAATGCCCACTTCTGGCCCTCCACAGACACCTGCACTCACATGTACTCAACACACACACACACACACACACACACACACACACACACACAAATAAATATTTAACAACAGCAATAAAAATATCCATACTGACACAGCCTATTGCCAGCACAACATCATCTGATAAAATCTCACTTAACAGAAGTGACATAAACAATAGAAAAACAAATGTTTTCATTTTGATAAAATAGGTGGGTCATGAATCACCTTCTCTCAATATTAAGGATTTTCCTGCAATTGTTGAAATGGTTACAGAAGTCAGATGCAAACAGGATTAGATCAGAGGCACAAAAATGTGCCTAATCTTGAACCAAACAAATCCTGTAAAATAAGGTGGGCTGCTTTAAATTTGTTTTTATATGGTTAAATTAGAAGCTTGCTTTCATTCCAATTAAACATTTAATGTTTAATTAAATATTTCCTATGCTGCAATAAAAAAAAACCCAAAATACTTCTGCCAACTAATTACAAAATCTACTCACAAACATAGACATTATGACAAAACCAAATTCATTTTCTCGTTAAGTACTCTAATATAGGGGGATAAACAACTGTTAGCACCCTTGATGGATGGTTTCTGTACAGGCTAACTGAACTGTGATCTGTGAGGCAATCCTGTACTGAAGATTGCAGAATATCCATTAAGGCAAGAGTATCTTATTGAAGTTTAAGGGAAGAATGGATGTTGAGTTCATTAGAAGGGTGTTTTTAAATGAGAGTTAAGACAAAGTAGAAGTATTTGTTTGTAACTTAACTCATAGGCATTCTCTAATCCTATGTGTGGGCATGGACTTGCCTCGGGGTTCCAGTGGCATTTCTGTATAACTCCCCCCAGATCCCTGCTCTCCTTCAGGGCTGTAATCCAGTCTTCAGTTGTCTTTACAGGAGGAGGCTGTAGATCATACTTAGGCCATGTGGTGGTGGAGCTCACCTTTAATCCCAGCTCTCAGGAGGCAGAGGTAGGCAGATCTCTGTGTTCGACTCCAGCCTAGTCTACAAAGTGAGTTGTAGGACAGCCAGGGATACACAGAGAAACACTGTCTCAAGAAATAAATAAATAAACACACAAACAAACAAATAAATAAAATGTACAAATACACACACACTTGGTGTCTTAGCTTTTTTTTTTCTGTAGCTGTGATAAAATACTCTGTTGTTGTTTCTTTTTGTTCTTTTGGGGGACCCACCAGCCAGCTCCCAAATAAATCACACATGGAGGCTTATTCTTACTTATAAATGCCTGGCCTTAGCTTGGCTTATTTCTTGCCAGCTTTCCTTAATTTAAATTAACCCATCTATCCTTTGTCTCTGGGCTTTTATCTTTCTCTATTCTATATATCCTTCTTACTCCATGGCTGGGTGGTTGGCCCCTGATGTCCTCCTCTCCTGCTCCTTTTCTCATTCCTGTTTCTCTTTTTCTCCTTCTATTTATTATTTCTGCCTGCCAGCTCCGCCTATCCTTTCTCCTGCCTTGCTAGTGGCTGTTCAGCTCTTTATTAGACCAATCAGGAGTTTTAGACAGGCACAGTAACACAGCTTCACAGAGTTAAATAAATGCAACATAAAGGAATGCAACACAACTTTGCATCATTAAAGCAAATGTTCCACAGCATAAACAAATGTAACACATCTTAAAATAATAGTCTACAACAATACTCTGACAAAAGCAAATCAAGGGAAAATGGATTTATGATAAGGGAAAATGGATTTATGATGGCCCTCTTCCAGGACAGTCCATTATGGCTGGGAAGTTGAGGAGACAAGAGCTTGAAGCATCCACATTCAGGAATCAGAGATAACAAATGCAGGCTGCCACTCAGTCCCTTTCCCTGCTGATACAGTTTAGGATTCCAGGCAGGAGATGACAGCTTTGGCAGTGGGCAGATCTTCCCATCTCAATGAATGCAATCAAGAAAGTGCCCCACAGGCATCCCCACAAGCCTGTCTTCAGGTGACTCTAGATTCAGTCAAGTCCACAATTAACCCTAAGCTTTACACTGGGCTAAAGCCTGCTGAGAACACACCCAACTGGCTGTTCTAGACAAACGTCCTGCAGCACTGATCATGTCTACTGTCCATCAAAGTGATTTGTTTACAATACTGACATGGTGTGTGGGACGAGTTCCCAGTCTGAAAATGGCACCGGCTTCCCAACCACGCCTATCGAATACTTGCAATAATTTAAAGGAAGGAATGATTTACTGTGCTCAGGGTCCTGTAGGTGTGGTTCAGAGCACAATCACTGGTCAGTCTGTTGTGTTCACACCTGTGGCAAGGCAGCCTGCAGCGCGGAATGTGGGGGATGTGGAGGAATGCTGCTCACCTCAGGGCAGCTGGGAAGCAAAGAGAGAAAGGAAAAACCTGGGGTCCCCATGTACTAAGTGACTTCACTTCCTCCCACTGTTCTCACACCTTAAAGGTTCACTGACTTCCCGATTGGACCAAGCCTTAAGCACGTAGGCCTTTGGGAGTCATTTACTTTAGGAATTGGTAATACATTATATAGCATTCCCAAACATATAAACACAAGTAAAAGGGCATTTGTTTTTACTCCTTTCTCATTTTTTTGAAAAAAAAAATTATTCTCAAAGCACCTTTACTAAGAATAACCCCCCAACAGTATAAGTTATTCCACATAGGCATTTCAACTCATATGCACCTTTTAAGAGAAGAATATTCTCATAATATATAGTTTTAATAAGAAATAATTTCATTAGAAATCATCCCTATGAAAAAAACAGGTTTAAGTATCTATTTTGTAGCTATTAAAAATGCTCTCCCCTCCATCCCCAATCTCCACCAGCTGCAACACTAAGGAGAGCAGGTCCTGCACCCCATCAGGGCAGCACAACAGATCCAACTCTGTTAGCACAGGTGTGGGTGAGCCAGCCCTGAAATTGTAACCATAGGAGAGCTGTCCCCATTTCCTGCTGTGGATATCACTCTGTATGCTGTGAATGTGCTGCTCTGATTGGTTAACAAATAAAATGCTGATTGGCCAGTAGGACAAGCAGAGAAGAGAATTCTGGGAACAGGAAGGCTGAGTCGGGAGATGCCAGCCAGACACAGAGGAAGCAAGATGTAAAAGTACTGGTAAGTCACGAGCCATGTGGCAACTTATAGATGAATAGAAATGGGTTAATTTAAGATATAAAAACTAGATAGCAAGAAGCCTGCCATGGCCATACAGTTTACAATTAATATAAGACTCTGTGTGTTTACTTGGGTCTGAGTGGCAGCAGGAGCTGGGTGAACACATAAAAACTTCAACTACAATTTCCCATCTGATGGACCAATCCTACAGCTGCCCAGGCCCAGGCCCAGGGTTATAACTTGGCCAGCCCCAACATTCACCCCATTGATGATCTGCTGGAGCACATGAAGGGACCTGACCGGAAGATCCAAAGCTGCAGGATTCTCCACAAGACAGGGCACCAGCAGGATGTCCAGGAAGGGACCTATCTGGGGCCCAGCATCAAACATGCAGTGGAGACCAGGGGCCTTGGACCAGACCAATGACTCCCTACAATGAACACTTGCAAGTATGGAGATGTATGGTTTACAGTGTTTACAGTGTGACTTGGGTTGCACTGAAGCTTCCATGATGAGATTTTTTAACTCCCCCCGCCACTTTTTAAAATTTTTCTCATTTTATTTTCTTTATTTTTTTTTCTCTTGAATTTTATTTTATTGGGGTGGGGTTCGCAGGGGCAGAGGGTGGATTCGAAGGGACAGGGAATGAATGGGATCAAGATACATGATGTGATAAGCATATAGAATAAATAAATTCTATTAATAAAAAAGTTCTTCCCTTTGACTCCTAGGGCTCACTGATATTTTTGTATCATATAACATTTGGAAATAGACTATCAATTAATTATGTCCATATGTATAAAAGCAACGGGTAAGGAAAGGAAAAAGAATATTCTTGAAAAAAGTTAACTTTTCTTTGTATGCCTTCTAAAAAGCCTAGATTGTTATAAATCTCCCATTTCCTCTGCTATTTAAATAACTAGTAATTTTGATTTCACAGTCCACTAAAATAACCAGAAAATCATGGATTCATGCTAAAAATAATTAAATATAGCTTTAAGCTTTAATAAGAAAAAGACATTTTCCAAAAATGGATTTGTGTCATGTCAGCATAAAAGTTTCAATTTTATTGTCTTATTCTAGGAAAAAGCAAAGTGACCTGCTAAGACCCAAGAGGACTCAGTCAAGATTGTCTGTGCACATGCCTGTCTCTCAGAAGAATCATTTGTATTTGCTGGGGTAAAGAATATGAGATTACATCTTTCAAGAGAATTGGCCTATGTTTTAACTTTATAGCATTCCATGTAGCGTGTCTGCAGCAAATTATCCAGGAAATAAAATTCACCCTACAAATACTTTCATCCTAAATATGAAATTTGTATCCCATGATTAGAAGATAAATATTACATAGTATTTCAGTAATCAAGTAAGGAATGAGAGGCTAGGCGTGTGGCTTCTAAATTCTGGGATTAAAGGTGTGTGCCACCACGGCCTGGCTCTGTTTCTCTCCTAGACAGAGTCAATCTCATGTAGTCCAGGGTAGCTTTGAACTCACAGATATCCAGACAGATCTCTGCCTCACCAGTGCTAGAATTAAAGGTGTGTGTCACTACTGCCTGGCTCCTATGTTTAATCTAGTGACTTATTCTGTCCTCTGATCTTCTGGCAAATTTTATTAGGGTACAACATATATCACCACACTCCGACAGCTGATGAAACCCACTCACGGTATTCATGATAAACATTAAAGCCCGAGACAAATGTGCAAAAAATAACCACAGCTCTCACCAAGAATGCCAACATTAAACACACCTGCCACCTCAAACACGATGAGCTCCGGAAGACAGAGCACAAACTGGAAAAAAGTAAGAGAAGAAACACAGAAGCCTGAAGCACTGTTTATTTCCCACATTGTGGATTTTTTTTTTCCATTCCCAGATGATTTAAGTTGACAAATTGGTTCTTCTGGCTGCTTAGCTTCCTGACCTCAAACAGTCTGTTTCCTAACTTCTGTCTCACCCAGCTGTTGACAGACTAATGCCACCAACCAATGTAATAAAACCTCCGTGGGGCTTAGGATTAGGAGAGGAAATTATAAGGACAGCAGAAGAATTAGAGTGAAGTCGGCCAACTTTTAAGAGAAAACCCCACCTCTAACAGAAGAAAACAGGCCGGGCTAATGTGTGCTCCATTCCTCCTGGCACCGTACTGCAAGGCATTTCCTGAGTGGGGGTGGGGAGGTGAGTTCTCTCCCCTAAAAGCACTTCTTGAAATTTGACATAAGTTAAGGGCAAGCTGTACATTGGAACCATTTCTTTCAGAAACAAATACTCAGTTTTCTTCTCTGTATAGAGCCATAACCTAGGCAAGACACTTGAATGCCACGGGATGTAGGATGGTGACAGGTGTCTTTATAACTTATAGGGACCCTCTCAGTACCTAAGTCAAAGGTGGGTCTGTCTTAGACTAGTGACTGACCCTCCCTAAGCCTCAACTTCCTCATCTGTAAACTGGGCAGGCATTTTCAGGACTATTAGATCGTAGTGCAGTGTCAGGACATTTTTCTTTACTACACTGTTCTCTGATCATGAGGAATTAATGCTATTGAGTTAAATTCTTCCATGATAAATTTCCCTTTTATTAACCACAATGTTCTCAGTATCATATCAAATCCTGAAAAGGATTTAGTAAGTGTATATATCTAACAGGGACAGAAGTACAACTTTATGTAATTGCTCATCTCTTAGGTTTATAGGGTACAATTAAAGTACATATTTTATTACTAATATCAAGAAGATGTGTGCTTCTTAATGAGGAAAGGTGCATGCATATGCACTGTCTCTGTGACAGCAATTATATATGGCTATATTATGTACTTTCTCATTTCCTAAGCCTTAGCTTTTCTCTCTCTTCCTTTCTTTCCGAATAGCATAGGTATTTTTGATCATGTTTAAAATGTCTTACAAAAGATAGTTAGGGAAACAAAATAAATGTAAATCTTACATATGCATATAAAGGAAAGTCAATCTAAAGGCTATAAATGGTGCTTAGGGCTTCA
The DNA here is from genome assembly GCF_049852395.1 of Peromyscus maniculatus bairdii. Classification (NCBI taxonomy): domain Eukaryota; kingdom Metazoa; phylum Chordata; class Mammalia; order Rodentia; family Cricetidae; genus Peromyscus; species Peromyscus maniculatus. The sequence goes on from NC_134864.1 coordinate 25,384,097, forward strand.
AATTCAAGCCTGACTGTTAGAATGGATGGGGGTGGACACTGTGCACTGTCCCTGTTACTTAGACTCATTCCTGCTGAGGATCCCATCACTTCCACCTGGAAGGATGCTAACAGCAACATCTTTGGTCCTCAGCTCCATCAGTATCACAAAGCTGCCTCACAAAACAATCATCGTATAGCTCTTCCCATACAATTAATCATTTCAAATTATGTAACCATCAGTTAAGTTTTATGGTGCTAGTGTTTTTAATCAGTTGATTTTTTTTTTCAAGGAGACTCTGGGAATTCATGTAGTGACTTCTGGTTTTCTTTCAATCAGCCAATCTGTACTTATGCAGGACATGAAACAAAATACTACTCATCTGCCTTAATAATATATAATGCTTACATGGACCTTCTGAGACAATAAGAACCCCTTCTGAGTGCCATTTTCTCTCTTTCATCAATGTCTGTCACCGCCAATCATTTTCCCATGGTACCATTTCTCTATGACTATAACTCTTCTCTACCCTAATATCCCTACAAAATAAATGCATCACATACATACAATAATAATAATGATGATGATGATAATCCTAGGATATACTTCCCTGGAAGAAGTCAAAAAGAACTTACAACTAATTAAAAGTAAAATAATCATGATGAGAAGGTTGGTTTTGTTATCTACTTTTAAAGATGTAGCTTCATCTTCTGGCTACATTTGAAGCAGAGATGTATTCTAACCAGAAATAAAAGCTAATGTAAAAAAAACAGGCTATTTGCTCACTGGAAAGGAGCCAATGGCCACAGAGCAAGAACCATGTGTACCCCGCTCTAAGGACAGTGTCTGTTGCTCAACACATATATGGAGGAGAACACATGGAACCATCTAATTCAATCAAATCCAAGTGAACACTGAAGACTGGAAAGAAGACTCCTGATAAGATCACCCAGAAACTAGAAAAATGTGTAAGGCAAACCCCCACCACTTTAAGGAAACAAATACAGTTAAGCATAGGAGGTATTCTACTTTTCTACTCTGAAGAAAAGGGTTTATAAGTATGATTAATTGTGGAATTTAATATTTGATTAGACTAAGAAGTGTTAGGCTGTCTTATATCCAAAGGATAAACTAAAAGAAAATCATTTTCTAGAAGACCTGTTAAGAAATACTCCACATTTTTGACTATACAAATTCTTTCTGAATCAAGAAATCAAGAGTGAAAATTAATAACTGGTAGATTTGAGCAGTCAGATAATAGAGGGTATCATAATCCTTCCTCATGCTCTTAATAAACCTAAAATTAACATAAGAATTGATTCAACAATACTAAATTAACAAATGCATTTGAACTACAATTGTAATTTAATACTTCATGATTTTGCCTCTGAAGACAGTCTACCCAACAGCCTCAGCCTAAGAAATGAACTTGCTACCATGACAGTGTCCTATGCCCCTTACTTCAAGGCCTGAGCCCTAAACCAGAACTTTAAGTAGTACATGTGTTTCAACAACAGTCAAAATTTCAGACCTTCAACTTCTGTTTTCCCAGAGTCCCTTCTTAGACCGTGGAACACTCAGCACTAAATGTGGTATCTATGGCCCACCCTACTTCCCAAGGCTCATGGCTCATGTAGAAGCAGATGCAGAAAGATTGGGGGTGAAAAAATAAAAACAGAGGTTGTGGAGGACTGCCACAAAACCATGTTTTCTGGATGTGGCAGAGTCATGTCACGTAAGACCACCACACAGTGGCTGTGGCTATAGTCACAAGATCAAGCCAGACAAATCCCAGCATGAATCAGGAGGGGCTCACAAAGCCTCAATTCCAGCTGAGGAGCTACTGAAAGGAGAGTCAGCTTTCTGCAGGGATGTGGCCCCTGCTTGTTGAGCACTCCAGTGGACGGCCCTATAACCCTTTACAGACCGCAGCTAAATGGACTCCATGGGTTGAGTAAGAAATGAGAAGGAGGCATGGCTGGGGCTGTGCCAAAAGTCAGAAGGAAGAAGAAAGGAATAGATGGATCAACCCATATATACTTATACTAAATCAACAAGCCATGACTCCAGAAACAATATGTGTTTTTTAAAAGGAATCAATCCCCACTTTGCAAGGCAGTGCTCTTCATCAGTGTCTACTCTGAACTCTTTCTAGTATTCACCAAGCTGGGTCTCCCCAGGAAATGTGAAAAATCGGGTGTTTTAAGTAGGATCCAGGGGAAATGTTCGTTCTAAGTCTTTAAGTCTTCAGTTTTTTGGTTTGGCAGATTAAATAGGTTTTCAATCAACCTCCAGCCATTTAAAACCTACAAGAGTCTAAAAAAACATTAGCACTGACAAAAGCATAAAGAGTATCTATTTTCCTGAGAAATTCTAAGCATTATCCCCTTGCTTAAATCAATGCCCAAGCCTATATGATGGCAAAGTTAATCAAAACACAAAGTTAGAATGTTTAACACTTATCTGACCCATCTGTGAAATTATCTACTGACCGTCAAAGCATCAGAAAAATGCCAAAAGTAGCAAAATATATTCTGAGTAAGGTTTTGTGCCACACAAGATTTAATATTTGTAATTGAGCCCTAAACCGTAAAGACACTTTCAATAATTCCATCCTGCTCATTGATGCCTGAATTACCTCCTTAAATATCCAATATGCATATACTTTGATGGTTATTATGAACCTGTTATACATATCCCCATCCTCCAAAGGAATTTTAATGGAGAGGAAATGAAAAGAATATAAAATAGACATAAAGCATAACTTAAAGACATTTCACAGAGCCTAGAACATAAGCAAGTATGTAGTATTTGTTGAGTGGCCCCTGATGCTCATAAGGGGCATGCACGCATGACACTATAAACTTCCATTTTTTACTAGGAAACCTTCCAACCAAACATCAAAGACAATTCAACATGCAGTTATAACATCCTTTTGTAAACTTAGTCATAAGGAATCTTGATGCATAAAATAATGAAATAATGCAACACAAAAATCAAACCCTGAGTAATATATATATATATATATATATATATATATATATATATATAATGAACTATGCCCTATGTCAAGAGGAGATAAAGGACAAAGGATGAAAAAATCTTATTAGATTTGACAAAATACACATATAAATATACTTGTACAAATAATTAAACACTCAATAGGGAATCACTGATATGGTCCTCACTATCAACTGCTATCAATCACTTTGTCTGTTACCGTCTCTTATTGCAGCGTCCTCACTCTTGGTCTCCAGTGAAACCCATTTTTAAAATCTATTACCTCTTTCAAGGCCTTGTTCAACATTCAGCTTGTTCTTCACAGTCTTTCAGATTTCATCAAAGTATATAGAATATTATCCTCATCCTAAACCTGTCCCTTCACTGACAGCCACATAAGGCTTCATGTTCTCAGAAGGTTGTACCATCTACAGAAAACCTACCACGTTTATATTTTATCCCCATATACTGCTCAGAAGTGAACCTTGCAATTCTGAAGTACATGACATTCTCAATCATTGTGGAAACAAATGAGATGAACGGAGTCCAGACCTGGAAGACTGCTTTAACTTAAAAGTCAATGATGCAACTCTATATTGATGCAATAACCCAATCCATTCATTGATCAGCAAAATGACTAAACCTGCAGGCAAAGTACTGAGCCTTGGGGGACCCAAAAGAAACTTGGTACTGAGCCACCTCTGCAAAGTGACTGTATCCCCTCTACCTGGACACTGTGCCCTCCAGGTTGGCATCTACCCATCCAAGTACTCATAGATGCTTACTAGATTTCAGGTGCTGCAATAGTTGATAGGTAGACAAGAGGACTTGGAACAGAGCTCTCAAATTAGCAGTTCTCCTCTTCAAAGTGAAACACACACACACACACACACACACACACACACACACACACACCCTGCAAATGCTTTCTTCAAAGCCACCCTCATCTCCCATGCCTATAACCAGGAAACAGAAGCAGCTATATGCCCACAGCGCCTCACAGTCCTTTTTTTTTTTTCTCTTCCTACCCTCGTGAGCCATAAATAAACTGAGTAACTAATCTTAAGCAAATGGGGAACTCCATCAAATTTAGTTGAACTGGGACATTCTAGGGGTTTTACGGTGCCTTGGAGGTCTCTGAGCCTGTAATATATCCTGTTCATTTAGTAGAACTGCCTCAGCAAGGAAGCTATAGACAGGCAAATGTGACTCTGGTTAGTCCCCGAGGACTCTTATCTCCGGTGGCTTTTCTGGGTTATTTCAGGCACTAACTTCTCTGTGCTCATGTTTGGGCTCAGGACCATAGAACTTCAAATAATCAAAGCTCTTTAAATTTTAAGAGAATGTTTACACGTTCATTATTTATTCAGTGGATAAATAATTTATGAATCCCTCACAATGTACAAAACTCTCTGTAATCTTAAAGGACACTTAGCTCGAAAATACAGTTAGAAATAAGGGTAATTCAAGGCAAGATGTGATGAAGGAGGAAAAATAATTCTGAAAAGAGAAAGACACTTGTTTCTGAATAACAGGAACTGGCATTTGCTGAGGGCTCGCTGCACATTAAGCCTGCTGTTCTGAGCGCTTTGAACAAAACATTAGTGCATTAAATTCTGAAGAACTGTTCACCTGGCAGGACAGATATCAAGATGATGAGACTTGGACCCTGCATTGCCAACCACCTTACTCACTGCAATCACAATATTTAAAATGTGAGGCTACAAGGGAGGTGTTCATTTACTAATGGCATAAGTCTAATTTGTTATTGTAAGTTGTGAGTTCTCTTTAAATAAAAGAAAAATAATCATTTTTTTTCCTGAAAACCTAAAAATCTACCTTAGGAGCACTCAATAGGAGTTAGTTTTGGTTTTTCCCACTGAAAAAGAAAAAAAGCAATAAAGTACATTCATGACTGATACATTAATAATTCATTGTTTACTCTCTTAGGGACATTTAATATGAAACTAACATACTCTAATTTGTTATATATGCATGTTATTTCTTGTTCCTGTAAATAATTTATACAAGGGGAAATAATAAAAGCTTCCCATGCTAATTGAGATCATTTGAAAGATGAACTTCAAGCTGCCTCTAGCAGTAAATACATAGGGTAAACGAAGTGTGTAAACTGATAACCAGGGATAGAAGAGCCCCATTGAAATGACAAGCAATCCATTCTTAAGGAGTTTCCAGAATCCAGAAGGAGGACGATGTTCACAAATAAGTTACACGAAACCAGAGGTGGAAAAAATGCTATGTGACAGGTAGGAAATATCCAAGAAGAGAGGGAAGGGTTTATAGCTGGGCGGTGGTGGCACACGCCTTTAATCCCAGCACTTGGGAGGCAGAGGCAGGAGGATCTCTGTGAGTTTGAGGCCAGCCTGGACTACCAAGTGAGTTCCAGGAAAAGGCGCAAAGCTACGCAGAGAAACCCTGTCTCGAAAAACCAAAAAAAAAAAAAAAAAAGAGAGAGAGAGAGGGAAGGGTTTATGGGGAGGCAACTGAGATGCTTTCCTTCGGATGGCGATATATTTGGGTGTTACAGACATGGCTCAGACCCTTAGTGAGTGAATGGGGAAAAAACCTGACAGTAAGAACAAGGCCAGGGTTGAGGACCCCTGGGGTCAGGAGCAGGGAAGGCATCAGTAAAACCAAAGGCTCAGGTGTAAAGGAACAGTTCTTGGTGTCCTAGAAAAAAACCAAATGCTATGACATGGGGTTGAATGTTATTTTGTAGGTCTGTATTTCTCACACTGAAAAGGAAGAAAGAAAGAAACAGAATGATACAGTAGTAGAAAAATTGGGAGGGGGTCCTGTTCTAAAACAAGTCTTCATAGGGAAGCTATAGATAACAGAAGCAAACAGCCCCAGCACATGGCATCCAGATGTATCCAAAGGGAGGCATTTCATTCAGAGTGCCATAGGACCTGAAGGTTCTGAGAAGAGGCCAGGAGGAAGCATGGAGGCTTGCAGAGAGATGAACAGACTCCTCAGCGCCTGGGGGCTGCCGACAAGGACTCTGTCCTTTTCCTGGTGAAATGGGAAGCCCCTGGAGGTTGGGAGACGGAGTCCTGTTTATTGTAGTATCCTATCAGAACACATGGGGACAACAGGAAGCTTGTTAGAATTCTGTGATCCTAGAGAGTAGTCACGCGGAGGAGAATCTGCAGGAAGTCGGGGAGCGGGAGGTTAGGGGATGCTGGAAAACTCGCAAGGCAGAATCAACAGGTTCCACTGTGGATACAAGGATGATGCCAAGAATCTCTGTCTGAAAACCAGACAAAAGGTATCCTGGCATTACAAGATGTAGACAAAGTAGCAATGTACCTGGAAAGAAAGATGGGATTCAGCGGTTCCCGGAGAGCAGTGTGTGGCCATCTGCCAGAGTGACATAAGAAGTACTCTAATCTAGATTTCTCAAATGCCCACCTATGTTCCAAGAGGGTGAGAAAGGAAAGCTCTTGGGATACGTGACAGGCAGTTGGGGGAGCCAGCTTGATTGCTAAGACTATGGAAATCAAAGGGAGGGTGAGGTTCCCAGGCAGGATCAACAAGAGACATCTGAGGAATCAGCAAAGGTGTGGAGTACTTGCTGAATGCCCCTGCTATAGCACAACCAAAGATAAATTTTGGGGAAGATTGAGAACACAGAGCCTGCTGTGAACATCAGATGAGACCATGGGATAGGGGAAGAAAGCCCGTCCCATCAGGACGGGCTGAGCTCTGAACCTTCCAACAATCTTCCCAGGAAGCATTTGAAGACACCGATTTTACAGCAACATTGCAGTAACTCAATTTAAAGCCCCTGCCCTGATATGCCTTGGAGGAGCGGAGGGGATCCTCCCCATACTGTTGCCAGTAATGAGCCATGTAACATGCTCTTGGAATTAAAGAAAAGAGCACGTGACTGCCTATAGAGAACCACCCCAGTGCTATTTTCCTGCGCCGTCTTCACGCCCTTAAAACCACTGCAGTCCTGACACACTGTGAGCGAAGCTGTATGGCTAATCCCGACAATCTCTGCCGTCTCCCACATGAGGACGTGAAGCCTTGGAAAGCTGATGGATTAATGAAACACTGCTACTGCTAATTGCTGACATAAGACTATTTAGGGCTCTGAGGCAATCACTGAATTTTTTTAGACATTTTCACAGCTTCTCAGAGCAGTGTACTAATCAGTCATGCTAATTCCCACAGTAAACAGCGGAGGGCTCGGGTGAGGGACCGTTATAGCTCTCTTTCATCATTTCGTCTTTGCAGCTCCTTCCAAAACCATCTCTAAATCCAGATCATTTGCTTAGATCATTTACCGGCTGTGACATGCATTCTCTCCAGACTCCAGGCAGAGCTGATAGCTGCAATTTTCACTTCCCTAATGAGAACAGATGTGCTGGTCCTGAGAGCCTCTCTAGGCCACCTCAACTCAGACAGTGTCTCATGAATTGGACCAGGAGTATTCTGCTCACAGAAATGACACTAAACAATGAAGCATGAAGGTTTAGAGAACATGACCTACATCATGCACAGACTACTGACATCGGTATTGTACGTGGTCATCGCTGGGACAAGGTGCCGGGAAAAGCAACTTAGGAAGGGTCTGCTTGGGGTGACAGCTGGAGGACACAGTACATCACTGAGGGGAAAGCCTGGTGGTGGGAGCTTGAGGTATCTGGTCATGTTGTCCCTACAATCAAGGTGGAGAAAGTGGGAGGGGATGTTGGTACTCAGCTTGCTTCCTCCAGAGCTCTAGACAAAAGTGGGTCTCTTGACCTCCATTAATGAAGTCTAGAAACTCTCTCACAGACATGCCAGAGGTTCGTCTCCTAGGTGATCCTATCTCCAGGTAAGTTTTGGGCTAATGACACAGTGTCTTTGAACTCTGCTTTTCCTCATCTAGACAATCGGAACGTCATACCATTCTTTATGTGGGATGCCCACGAGAACACAATCCGGAATAAAGCATGGCTATGAACTCACTAAACTCCACGTCTGTCTCACACCCTAGGTGTGTCAACTACAGGGAACAGAGACACACTAACACAAACATCTGGCATCTACTGGCCGCTGATGTCATCCAAGTTCCCTTGATCTGATGCAGTACCACACCTTCTCACTGGCTTCCTCCGTGGAGGGCATAAGCCTTAGTACTTGGCCCGTACAACATACTCCATAACAACTATTGTAAGCTTATCAACTTGTATTATTCATCGGCATTTTGTGATTTTCTTTAATTTGAGTGAGTCACAATCAGCACAAGATGAAGCAAATTTCCTGACACCCATAGTTAGCATGAGTGGTCTCTCTCTAATAGAGTTATAGTAATAGCTGCAAGAAATATCCCATACCCAAGGGAAGAAGCAGAGGCAGTATAAGGGAAACTATTCATCTACCTGGAAAATGGCTCTGTACCTCCAGACCATTACTTAACCCCTAAAATGGACACTGCGGTCCTCAGAAGTACCCCGCTTCATCCCCCCGTGTATGGTGAAATTGAAAAGCTGGGTTTGTGTTTGTTAGTGTCTTGTCATTCGGCATACAGATGTGTTCTTACAGCAAAAACTAATGGGAAGAAATAGATCCCATTGGTTATTAAGGCTTAGAATCTCTGCTGTACAAAAATCAAGATTATTGATTCTTGAAGAGGGGAAGCATGAAAACAAAGACCGGAATTAACACCGGTCTGGAGGAGACGGGGATGTTTTCTCAGTAGGATTCAGTTTCAATTTAAGATTGAAAGGACACTGTGGGCTTAAAGATATTGGGTGATTTGGTTAAAATTCCAGAGGATTGGGTTTCGAGATTACTTTGTAATCTCATGACTTTAAAACCTTCTTAATTAAGGACTCACATGTGTTTTAAATAAAACAGGACAGAGTTTTAGAATTGAAGAGCACATCGGGGAAAGATGTTTCTGGTCAAGGGACCTTAAGGACCCTAAGTTTAATGTGACACTCAATTAAAGAGAGGACTCAGAGGCCAGGCACTGGCTCTGGTGTTCTCCATACATAAAGGAGCTGGCCTGAGGCCCCTCCAGTCAACACCACTGGCTCTTAGGTAGCTACTCCTTAGATGCCCACGCAGAATGTGGTGCTAATGGTGGGTGTGTTTCTCTTATCTCCAGGAGAGAAAAACAAAGCCTTAGTAGTTTCCAAGAGCCACTTCACAAGGCCTCACAGTAGATGCAAATCCATCAACCACTCCAGAAGGTTCTTCACCATCCCTAATAGAAAACATTTTAAAATCACAAAGAGGAAAGTTTAAAAGCATTGCTCCCAAGTTTTTCCTTCCATTCTCCCACTTACCAATTTTCAAATAAATCTGCACACTGACAAAAGTCTGATCCATCTTTTAAAAAGTTGTTTTAAAAGCTTTGGTAAAGCACTTGCCTAGCATGCACAAGACCTTCAGTTCTATCCCAGCCAAGCAATACAAACACATATGCATATACATACATATATACATACATACACACATACACACACACACACACACACACACTCACACACACTCACACACATTCATACACATATATACACATACACATACCAAAATGAAAATCTGAAGCTAAAATAAATTCAGGCTTGTTTTATTAAAACTCCCTGCATCTTCCCAGCATGCTTTGGGGCTCCCTGTCCATTGCACTCACCCACTTGGATTCAACCGGGCCATTGTTCCACAGCTCACAGTCCTCTGTCCAGTGCCTATCTCAGAGAGCCAACGACATGTAGCCCTATCCCACTCACATAAAAGTGTTCCCCCAAGCCTGCTCTGTGCAGGGGCTCCTGAGATAAGTCGGAAGTGGCTTCAGCCTCCTCCCTTACTACCCCCTACCTTTGTCCACTTTGCAACCATCCACAGGGCAGCTCATGTCAGCCCTCGGCCATCTCCTTCATCCCATGGCCACTCACCTACCTGGAACTCTTCCATCCCTCCATGGCCGGTGATCCCTGATCCTCTCCACTCAATGTTTTTCAAATCTAGTTGCTTCTAACCTGAGTGATTTTAATATGTGTACTTGTGAATGTGTGTTTGTATGTGTATCCCCCACACCCCGCCCCACATACAGAAACACAATTTGCTACCCAAGGCCCAAGCAGTTTCCAGTTGCCCTTAGACCTTTACCATGGTTTGGCAGAATCTCTGATTTGTGCTACACACACCTGTATGTCCATATTTGCCTAATACAACCCTGGCCCAGTGTCTCCACGATAGCCACAAAGTGGCCAAAGTAATATTCTAAAACAGTACATAATTTTTTTTTCTTTTTTTGGTTTTTCAAGACAGGGTTTCTCTGTGTAGTTTTGCTGCCTGTCCTGGATCTCGCTCTGTAGACCAGGCTGGCCTCGAACTCACAGAGATCTGCCTGGCTCTGCCTCCTGAGTGCTGGAATTGAAGGCATGCACCACTGCCACCCAGCTAGTACATAAAACTTTCAATTGTTTTCACGCGAGTGTGACTTCTGTGGAAGCACCCTAGATTTCCAGTCACAATTCTGCATTTAACAAGGCATCCATTTCTCCTGCTGATAGGCTAGATGACTCTTCCTCATGTTTACTGAAACCTGCCTCCTCAACTACCTACCCACCCACCCACCCTAGTTCAATAATTCCCTGCAAAGGCCTCAAGGTGTGTGAGTGGTACCCCACCATACTGGAGGTACTCCTCTGAGGTGGTTTTCATGAATCCACCCCCCTTTTTAAGTGTATGTTCCAATGCCAAGTTGAATGGTTCCTATGTGAAGCTAATTCAGTCATTCGAAACCACAAAACCAGAATCGGGGCGAATGGAAACCTAGCGAGTCACTTCTGAGGCCTGGGACGGCACACCCCTCCAAACTTCCCCTTTTGTTAAGTAGGATTACACGATGTCCCTCCTCTTCAGACAGACATAAGCATAAGGTGGCCTGGGCATGGCAAAACACACAGCCACAGAAACATACATGAGCTGATCATGGGCTCCCTGAAGGCGGGGCTTGATGTGTCTTTTGCTTAGCACTGCTGGTGTCCCCTGATGCCACGGAGGCAATTTTCTGATGAGTGACAGAATCCGTCACAGCCACAGAAGATACAGAGTTTAGGAATTTACAACTTGGAATGTAGTTACGAAACAACGGAGGATGGAAAAGAATTTGTGTTGAGTTTCCCTTTTAGCTCAAATTAAAGCAAACATTCCTTAAGCGACTCAAAACACCAGCTAATGGCTTTGACAGATTATTCGGTGATTTAAATATCTCATTCTTTTAAATAAAAGAGCGTAAGACACGCATGATTTGCAATCGAGTCCCTGTACCGTAACTGCAATTTTCAGATAGTCATATTATCTTTTTAAGTTCTCATTTCAAAGACAATAACTGCTGTGTGCTAACAGCACACAGGGGAATAACAGAAATACATTAAATTAGTTGCACTAATTTTAAGTAGAATCATTAAACTACTTCTCATTTTTTTATTTCTGAATTATGTTAATGCTTTGATATCACAGTGAAAACAAAGTGACTGCTTTAGACCCTTCGCAAGCTCTAGTCCTGTCCGAAGACATTCAGAGTGGCTCACAGGGTATGTAGCCTGAAGTTTATATATAGGTATACATGCATAAATCAAACATTTATTTTATTTTTAATTATGTATATGCATGTGTATCTGTGTGTAAGTATGTACATGTGTGTGTAGGCGCCACTGAGGCCAGAAGAGGGTGTAGATCTCCCTGGAGCTGGAGTTACAGGCAGTTGTGGGTATTGGGAACTGAACTTGGGTCTTCTACAAGAGTGGTACCCACTTTTAACCACGGAACCATCTCTTTAGCCTCCATATATTCTTTTAAAATAGATATTCTTTTTTATTATTATATAGAGACGGGAGAGATAGTTCCGTGCTTAAAAGTATCTGTTGTTCTTGCAGAGGACCGGGGTTCAATTTCCAGCTTCTACGTGGTAGCTCACAACCATCCATCAACAACACAGTTCCACATGATCCAGAACCCTGATCTAACCTCCTCAGGCGCCAGACACACATAGTGCACACACACTAACGTGCAGGTGAAACACTCAGACACACTTAAAGTCAGTTAAAATCGAAAAAAATTTCCCCTCTTCTTTTCCTACTTCCAATCTCTTCCGCATCTCTCAAGTCCATGCCCTGGTTTTATAATTACTGCATATATGTATAAATGCATAACTATGTCTGCAGCCTGCTGAGTCCATTTAGTGATACTTGTACATACATGACGACGGGGCTGACCATCAATCATGGGGCTTATTCGTAGAGAAGACTATTTCTTCCACTCTCAGAAATCCTGTATTTTCATATGACTAAGTGAACTAGAATATTTGTCATGTGGCCAAATTCTTCAAATTCTTTTTTTTTTAAACAAGGTAGCTTTTGTTTTGCTTATACAAGTGGAATCATATACACCAGGAATTCTACACGGAGAGGGATGTGCGTGCACGTGTACGTGTGTGTACGTGCGCGCACGTAACGTGGGCGTGGGTAGAACCTGGGTTCCCTCACCAGCTAGGCACTAGCTCTATACCTGACCCATATCCCAACCCTATGCCAGATTCTCCTTGGGAATGAATGAAACTCCGACTCTGGTTGCTACAGCACAGGCCTGACTCTAGCTATGCACAGTGTTAGTCACCTTCTTGCTCCCCACAGAGGCCAGTCCTCTGAGAAAGCTGCTGAGTCAAAGTCCAGCTCTACTTTCTTCTGCAAACCCTTCCCCATCTGAAATGCTGATGGGGACAGTTAGGGGAAGCCACCCCAGTGTCCAACTACAACACATGTAAAGGTCTCACCTTTCCACGACCCTTCCTAATCCAGCATCACAGGGCCTACGAAGTCCTTCTTAAGGAACCTATAGAATGAACTGAGCCTCACCATGGGCCACTGTATATTGTGTCCTAAAGGCTCCTTTTCCAAAGTCATCAAAGCCCTGAATCCCACCATGAAACACCAGGCTGAAGGCCTGTCCAAAAAAGTGCAACCAGTGGGGTCCGGAGCAGAGTATAGATGGCATCTCTCTACCAATTCTGCTTCAGCATGAGTCATGCAGAAACCTGGACAAGAAGAAGGAAATCTGGGATAGGAGAGCAGGCCACCTGCCTAGGTGATGAACTGTGGAGTCCACTGTCCTTGGAGTGGCCGCTGAGCATGATGAATTCCCAGTCAGGGGGCATGGCAACAGGAAGCAATGAGGCTTGTGGAAAGCCTCACTGCGAGAACTGTCAATCATGCTCAGACTTGGGCTTGGAATGCTGGGGTTGCACACAGGTTGCACAAGCTCACAGTTAACCTCACCTCTGTGTTCATGGCACTGCTGGCGATGTTCCTGAGAGACAGGAGGAAACTGATTTACCCAAGCGATTCCCTTCCATTGGCCATGCACACTCCTCTGGATGCCAGCTGTTGCCATGAGATAAAACGTCTCTGGGAACAAGACGGTGACATGGAAAATTTTCTTCATGCTAAGGGCTATGTATCAGACTCATGATCTACAAAGCTGGCTGAAGCGTCAACATTGTGGAGCCCTTTGAAATGAGGGCGGCATTTCCTGGATCACGCTATCTGATTGGATAGTATAAGAAAACTACCTCTCTAAAACAAGTCTGCCATGAGGGTAGGTCCACCTTGGAGTGAACAAGGTCCTTCTGTGCAGCTATTTCTCTTTCCAGTAATCAACATCAAGGAGGAGAAGGTGGTCACACCACAAAACCTCACACTGAAGGTTTTCATTCAAGCCTCACAACAGGGGGTTGGTTCCTCTCCCTCACAGAGAAAAGGAGAGCGTGAGTGACCTGCTTCAGGCCCATGCAGGGCTCCCTTTTCAGACCCAGGCTCCCGGCTGTGACTGGCGCACACTGGCCAGTCCTAACTGGTCTCCGTAGGACCTTGCAGCTACCTGATGAAGACACAGGAGTGTACAAGGACTCTCTTACCCCCTGCTAACTCCAACCTTTCCCTGCAAGACCTGGAAGGATTAGAGGGGAAGTTTTACTCTCTATTCTCTTACCTTACAATACAACTTCACCTCAGGGCAAAGGATTAGGCTATGTTCCTTCTTCCTTCTTAAGCCAAGAATAGCAAACAGAATCCAACAGTGTGGGAAACTGGACTTTTATGAACATCTGTTTGCACTTGATGTGATAAGAGCTGGGGCATTCATTACTAATAAGTCAAACCAAATCAGGAAATCTGGAAACCTCTGACTTATTGATAAGCTATTAGGCTGTTTTGTTTTGTTTTAACTATGTTCATATCAGGGAATGAAGGAAACATGAGAGATGGTATTTTGGTGCCTGCCTTGGAAAAAGAGAAAAAAGGCCCTTTGAACTTGGAGTTTTCTTAGCCGTCTAAAAGCATTTTTTTTCACATTTGCTTTTATCTTAGTGTTCTTTCTAAACACATCCTCTCTACAGCAGCTGTGGGCGCATCTCGGACTCTTGCAGAGCTGGTGAAATTTGTCAGAAGTAAAAATGATCCCTTCAAGGCCTTTGCACGCCACTCCTAATGGCCGGAGCTGGAAGAGGAATTGTGTGTGGTGTGCAAACAGCAGCAACTCACCCCGGGCACTGGCTCACGGCAGCCTGCACGGTCCAGGGCCCGCGTGCTCACTCCTTGGGAGTACATATCGCCCAAGGCCTCCATCTTACAGAAGAGGGTGTGGCACACCACGGCTTCAAATACAACAGCTGCGTTGCACTGCTAGGCAGGATTCAGATGAGGTCCTACTTTACAATCCTCTGTGTCCTGACTGGTTGCAGCTAGCTCCAGGGGAAGGCCCTTTCAAGGGACTAGGGAATGTGGGGTAGGGACCTGGACTCTACATTCTTTAGGACACCTTCTGGTTCTAGCCCAGAAGAAAGAAAGCAAACTACCAATTTGCTGGCTGTGAGGATCCTCTCCATTCCCGTTCTTAGATAAATCACTGCCCTGCAAGAGACCTCATGTTTAAAATAAAAAAATACCACAATCCTTCCTTATCTGCCCCTGTCTTATCTACAATACATGCAGCTTTAAAAATCACCTTTTCAAGATTATTCCCCAGGATAGAAAATGGTAACAAATGTGATTGCTGGGAAGTGTCAGCTGTAAAGCAGTGAACAGTATGCATGCTAGCAAATGTGCATGTATTACATGCATGCATGCATGCGCACACGAGCACACGAACACACACACACACACACACACACAGAGAGAGAGAGAGAGAGAGAGAGAGAGAGAGAGAGAGAGAGAGAGAGATCTGGAAAAAATGTTAATAGTGCTTCTTTGGGTAATATTCCTAGGTTTATGTTCTATTTTCCTTTTAGTATGTTCTGGTATTTTCTAGTTTTTTTCCTACAATGATGATATAAGAATCTTATACTCAGAAAATGGGGTTAAAAGCCAAAGTAATTTTTTGACCAAGAACAAACATACATTTTTCACAAAAGATAATACCTAGGCTAAAAGAAAAAACATTGCATGTAATTAAGTTATAAAGCATCACCCCAACAAGAAATTACCTTACAGCAAGAAGAAAAATGAGAATTTACAATAACTAAACTAGCACTAAATTTCACAAGCTCAACAGAGGGTTTATTGGTAAGAAAAGTAAGACAAAACTTTTACACAGTTTCACTGACCAGAAAAATGGAAAAATCAGAAATGGAAACTTTTAGAAAATGATTTTTCCTCTTAAGCCTGGAAGAGAAATATTGGAGGGATTGTGGTTTAAACGAGAACTTGGCTGACCTCTGCTCATTTCAACAAGCCCAGTTGTCACATGCACACACGCACATACACTTGTGTTGTACACACAGCACACATACACTCCTGTGCATACGCACATACACTCCTGTGCACACAGGCACACATGTACTCATGTGCACGAAAACACACACGCACATACACACACTCCTGTGCACACATACACACACATGCATACACACACACACACACACACACACACACCAGGCCTGACAATTGTTTCACTTTCAAATCTCTATGAGGGACAGAGAGAGGGAGAGAGCAACCAGTGAGTCCCACACGCCACAGCTGCCCTAGGCAAAGAGTCACCACCTCTGTGCAGCCTCCACCAAGCCGAAGACCACAGTCCACCTTGGATACCCCTCTCCTCACAATCCTGCTTCCGGGGTCCTTGCCATAGCACAACCCACAGAGATGTGGGAAAGCTCCCCTCAGCTAGGCTTGCATGCCTTCAGCATCCTCAGGACTGCACCTCTGATTGACAGGCCATCTCAGGCAGGTCCCCAGACTGCTCACCCACGCACTTCTTTCCTGTGACACCTGTTCCACCATAGCAACAGGCACCCCTGACTCCAGTTTCCACCTCGGTGAGACCCCTGCACCTCCCTTTAATTTTGCATGGAACCTAGAACTTTTCTTCAAGAAAAATTCACCAACAGTGAAGCCACACAGCTGATATTATGCATTCTGTCTGTCTGGGCTGTTGCCACTTTATTGTTGTCCCTTTGAACTGTCCTTCCATAGATTCCAATCTTCCCGCTGCTTTCAACTATCTTGTTTCTCAAAGCGGAGCAGAGAGCCACACAGCAGACAGGCTGATGATCTCAACACCTGACGTCAACTCTGAGCTTCAGTGCCCAATCTGTAGACTTGGCGTGTACCTCCATGAGGTCCACAAGGTGTGGAGAGACTGGGAGTCACAAATCCTTGAGCTGTACCCATGGGAAACAGGTCTGTACTGGTGGCCTATCCTGGGTTCTGACCGTGCAGGTCTGCGCTACTTCCCTTCCTGAGCAAAGATGGGAACCACTTTCCTCAGCTTTAGGGACAAAGTTTTCCTGTCTGTGATGATAGATGCATATAAAAAAGAGGTCGCCTGGGCATTTGGTTGCCCAGGATCATGTACCTCAAGTGTCCCACTTAGAGCAACTGTTCTCAACCCTCCTAATGCTGCGACCCTTTAATACAGTTCCTGATGTTGGGGTGACCGCCAACCCTAAAATTACTTAGTTGCTACTTCACAAATGTAATCTTGCTACTGTTGTGCACCATATGAAAATAGATGTGTTTTCTGGTGGTCTTAGGCAACCAACCCCTGTGAAAGGGTCATCTGAACCCCTGGGGGTTGCAACCCCCAGGTTGAGAACCACTGACCTAGATACTAGCAAACCTGAGAAGCCCACCAAGAGACCATCCATAGCATCCAAAGGTCCTCTGCTGATGGGAGGAAGAATATCAGAGTGACCCAGAGAGAAATAAAAGGCAGCGGGCCTCCCCAGTCTGTTTCTTCTCTTGATGGAGTCCTTAGTACCTCAAGAATTATGTCATTCGGGGTGCCTGAGTTCTACCACAGTAACAAGCATAACTACCGAAGAACTCGGCACCCTACATGTACCTTGCCCAACATCTGGGGGTTCCTTCCCAACTCATTCTAAGATGAAACACTGCTGTCCAAGTAGGACATGTATTGGCCAAGGCATGTTGTGTGACCACACCTCTTCCCCAGTGAGCAGGGAAAAAGTCCTCTGTGTGCTTGGAAGGAAGTCAGGATATCTGGGAAAATGCACATTAGACAGGTAAGTCTCCCAGACCTGCTTCCTATCTGCCTGTTAGAGAATACTGGGGTGGGAACAGGGAGACATAGATTAGTCAATGGAGTGCCTGCTGCACAAACATGGTGATCTGAGTTCAGATCCCCTAGCACCCATATAAAAGCCAGGTATGAAGGTATACATGTTTGATCCCAATGCTGTGAAGGAGGAGACAGCCAGCCTTGCTGAATCTGTGAGCTCCAGGCTTAGTGAGATATCCTGCCTCAAAAACTAACATGGAGGGGTGTGGTAGTTTGAATGTAATTGGCCCCCATAAGCTCATAGGGAGTGGCACAATTAGGAGGTGTGGCCTTGTTGGATAAAGTATGTCACTGTGGAGGCGGGCTCTGAGGTCTCATGTATGCTCAAGCCATGCCCAGTGTCTCAGTTAACTTCCTGTTGCCTTTGGATCAAGATATAGAATTCTCAGCTCCTTCTCCAGCACCGTGTCTGTCTATACACTGCCATACTACCAGCTGCCATGCTCCCTGCCATGAAGATAATGGACTGAACCTCTGAAACTGTAAGCTGCCAGCTCAATTAAATGTTTCCCTTTATGAGAGTTGCTGTGGGCATGGTGTCTCTTCACAGCAATAAAAAACCCAAACTATGACAAGGATCTAGAAAGATGACTCAGCGGTTACAAGCACTAACGACTGCTCTACCAGAGGACCTCGGCTTTACTACCAGGACCACTTGTCAGCTACAGTCCCAGGGGATCTGACATCTTCTTCTGGCCTCTGCAAGCACTAGGTACACACACAAAGTACACAGAAGGCAAAACATTTATATACAGAATTTTAATAAAGGAAAAACAAATTAATTAAGTGATTGAGGAAGATACCCAATATTGACCTCTGACGTACAAATCCAAGCATACACACACGCACACACAAACAGGTATGTACACATGCATGCATCTCACTCAACACACACAAACACACAAACTACTTTTGAGAAACAACTCTACTAAATGAAGCCTGAAACAGATGACAATTAAGAGTGACAGGCTACTGCCCAACAAATCATGACAGTGTCTCGCTGCCCCTTCTGCATCTTCAAGTATTTCTCCTAAACCTCAACCATTAACTCACTCAGAGCTGAACTAGCTACTTCAAACTCTAAGTGAACACTACCTCCCTCTATATGAACATACATACACAGGCCGGCCATTCCAATCATACATGTGCAGACCCTTCCAATCATCTGCTGTGAGAACAATATTCTTTGTTTCATGAGTCATACATTTCCAGGACTGATGTCTGGGTAGGATGCTTCTTAATGTTCAACCAATCCCAAGAACAGTTATTTCTTCAAAAATGTCATCTTCCGTAAATGCTCCCTGGGGCCAAGCTCAGGGAGACTTCCAGAATGGAACCTCCCACGAACCCAGCTTTCAGACACTCTCAACTCTCCTGGCATCCCTGAATTATTCATCTTTTTGAAACTTCCAGGACACCAGTGGAGGCCCGGACGGTGTCTGTGATTTGATGTTACATCTTCTCAAGTGGCTAAAGAGGCTGTAAAGCACCCCATTGCTTAAGCCTGCCATCTCAGTTCCATTAGCAGTAAAGACCTCTCTATTCAAACTGCTAAGTAAATCCTCGGAGAGCCCGGGGACTGTTTCATGCTTGAAAGCAACTGTTAAGAATTTGACAACAACCAAACTGTTCCTATTTAATCCTTCTCCCAAGGTAAAAAGAATTATAGGTAAACATATGCCTTCATTATTTGCTTTGCTGCATTTCAATACCCAGGCCCACACAAAATTGCCAGCCGAGGACTTAATGCCACTGCTTGTACATTTCAGAGTGGGAGCCTCTGCAGATTGGAAAAGGATGAAGGGGGATGACAGAGCCATGGCATGTGCTGGACACACCTTAAAGGGCACCAGGGTGAAGGTAGAAAGATCACAAATCAAAGGTTCCAGAAGGTGATAAAAAGAAGCCCAGAGACAAGTGTTGCAGAGCAGACGATCTTGTGAGGATTGGAAAGATATTGATATGGGTCGGAAGAGCTTGGGAATTGACTTGGAGGTTATCCTTCAAGATTTCCATCTTGCCTTTAGCCTTTCGTGACTTAGGGCTTGTCACATCTCCAATTTACTATTCCTACCAGAGGTAATTTTATTAATACATTAAACAGACATCCTAAAACGTGATAAATCTGAGCTCAGGTGAAGGGAATAAACAGTCCTTCAAAATGTGCAATCTAAGAAGCATAAATAATCAATGCAGAAGAAGAAAGGGGGTGGAAATAATGAGGGGGGATGGGAAAAGGAGCCTGGAACCCCAGGGGACTGTGTCTGTAGATGATGACATGGCCTCTGAAGAAATGTGACCATGTCTCCTTGTCTCTACGGCAGGGTTGTATTCAGCTGTCTATAACATGTGCTAAGAAGCATATCTAGACAGGATGAGAGGGGAAGGGGGTGTGTCTCGGGATTGGGGGGTGGGCTACCTGAGTAAGAAGAAGCTTATACAATTGAAGCAAAGACACTCGCCATGAAATCCTGCTTCCAGCATCGGGCTGTCGCCAGCAGAAGTATCCCGGAACATTCTAGTCTGCTCACTTCTTAGGAGCCCAGAGCCACTTCCAGCATTCTTTCTCCTCCTGTGAGCCAACACACACAGAGCCCCAGGAAAGCCTAGGCAGCCATCCAGACCTTCCAGACAGAGGGAGGGTAGGTAAGGCAAATTGAAACCAGAAAAGCTCACGAGGCACTAAACAGCACAGCATTCCTCCGCCTCCCACTTCCCAGACTTTCTGCCCCGCCACTCATAGGGGGACCTCTGATTCACTTCTCACAAAAGGCTTGGGCTGGGTGGGGTGGGAGATCTGAGCTAGAGCTAAGGTATTGTGGTTCAAAGTGGATGACATCCTCTTTGATCTAAAGTGCTGGAGGTTAGGGGGATGCAGCTCAGGGGCGGGACACATGTCTAGCACGGCCCTCGGTTCCATCCCCAGCATCAGGAAAAATAGATGGATATACAGGCAAAAATCTACAATGTAAATCATCTCAATCCAATAAATCTTCATCGAGTATATACGCTTTGCTCCAGAAAAATGGGAAAAGAAGACATTAGGTCTTCAAGGGCTCACAAACTAACAAAGGAGAAAGTTATTTAAACAAATTACCGAGTTCTGTAATGCATAATGATCCTCTGAGTGGAGAAAAAGTCCACCAAGCATGGTTCTCTCAGTCCTTTTGGGGGTGAACACTGGGGGCCTTGAGAAGGGGCACTTAGGTTACCTCAACTTCAATGTCAGTGGAGTCTGGTGTCCAATCCACAAACAGACACAAAGAATGCCCAATGCTTTAATAAACCCAGGCCTTCCACCTGCTCCCCACCCCACAGTACAAAGTATCTTTTTTGAGGGGGAGAAGGTCATCAAGCATGATTTCAATTTCCAAAGTGTCTACTCAACTCCAGCTGTTTTAATATCCTCCTGTGTTCGTGGATTTGAACCTTGCTCTGTGGCCTCTCTTCAATCAAAGAGGTGTTGACGGTCAGAACAATGTCAAATGACCCCGCGCAGCGTATTCACACGTGGAAACACTAAGAAACTCTTGGGTACCGTCCAGGAAGGCGGGCCAGACAAATGAGAGACATGGGGATCACATGTCTGCATGAGTAAGAAAAGCACAAACAGACCTTCTCAGCCCTCCCACCAATAAGGCTTTCCCGGAGGAGCCAGCACCAGCTCAACTCCTGTGCTAAAGCAGGCGGAAGAGGAGCAGGCGAGACAGACAGCCTGAGGGCCATGTGCACAAACTGGCAGCCACTTCTCATGAGGCCTACCCCTAGGACGTCAGCCTTGGGTAAGCAAAGAAGAACAGAACCCGTATAGCAGGAGGAAAAAACCTGTGACCCCCCGATCCAAGCTTTGCAGAATAAAGTCAGATCTTTGATGAAAGAACTTGAGTGTATCTTGACTAGTTGACTTGAATAGCAAGGACTAGCTTTGCCAATTAGGACCTGCCGTGGGGGAGGGGGTTGGGGATTGGGGTAGGGGGGTGGGGGAGGAGGGATAGAGCCCTGGGCAGACACACAGTTAAAGAGATCAAGAATGGGGACGTAACATTTTAGACAGACAGTTAAAAAAGAAATAAATAAAAGTGAAGATTTTAAAAGCAATACTTCCTGAAGAGGAGTACCCCAAGATACACACTCGGGGTACACAAAGTGACAATCTAGTGGGGTGTGGGCTTCTGCCATCCCAGTGTCCTATGTTATTTTTTTTTTTTAGTTTGCGTTCGTGCATGTGTGTGTGTGTGTGCGTGCGTGCGTGCGTGCGTGCGTGCGTGTGTGTGTGTGTGTGTGTGTTTGCCACGCATATGTGGGTACCTAAAGAGGCCAAGAGAGGTCGTTGGATCCCTTGGAGCTTGACGTACAGGTAGTTGTGAGCCACCTTATATGGGTACTGGAAACCAAGTCAGGTTCTCTCCAAGAGCAGCAAGTGTTTTTAACTATGGAGCCCCATCTCCAGACCTGTTTATTTATTGGTATGCTTTTGTGCCATGCTGCATTTGTAGCTTAATCGCTCAGCAATGAGGGAAATCAAGTCCTCTTTCTACCTGGGGCAGCTGCTGGTCCTCACCACCGTTACCTCCCCCACGTGTGACAAAGTAAGGGTAGTCTGGATTAATTCGGTCTGCAGGGCCAGGGACATGTCTCTCTCCCTCGCAGCCTGTGGCTGAAGTTCTGACAGCTAGACTCGTGAGACTCGGAACAAGCCAAGCTAAGAAACGCCTTAAATGCGGACTCCTGAGAGAACCCAGAATGGAAACACACTGATGACCATGAGGATGTCATTAGCAAGAGGGTGCGGCCTGATATGCCACACTTCCAGATTTTGCCTCATTCTATGAAATGTATCATTGAAAATAATTTCATTTAATTTTTTTGTACCCCAAACTCACACAAGCTCCATGAGTTGAAAAGTTATCAAGTTTAAGTAACGAAGAACTGGGGAAATTTTTCTTGCAAATCCCTAATCGTGACTTCTTGGAACACTGAATTATAATTCTAAAGCATACAAAGATCTGGCGTTCAAAGGTGAGTGTTCCGGGAAGAGCTGCGCGGGGTAAGCACTAAGCAGGGCTGACTTTCTAACTCGAGGCCGACCCACGAGAAAAGCGACTATCCCTCCTGAAACTTTGATGTAACTATGTAACTACAACAGTTTGTACTATGTAACTACAATAGTGTGTTTATAAGTTCCCTGGAGGGAAAACACAGCTTTGCACCGAGCCTGAAGCCAGTTAGGCAATGAGCGAGCATACAGCTGAACTAAAGAGGGATGGCTTATTGATCCCCTGTCAAACTCATTACCTGTTTGTCAACAGCAACCAATGCTGTCCTAATGAAAAGGGAAAGGAACACACGCCAGGATCTCTCATCAGGCAAAACACTGGGGCAGATGATGTGAATGGGACAGAAAACAGATTAGAAAACAGATTAACTGGACCGGCTGCCTAGATATGACTCAATTTTCTCTAAAGAAGGAGACACCTCTTCACTAAAAACAGCTGTTTTTTTCTTTTTCTTTCTTTTTTTTTTTTAGATCTCTAATTATCACTTCAGACCTCTAAGCTCTCAGGAAACTCTAATTACCTCAAAGATAAACATTCCCAGAGATTTTCATAGTCCTTCAGTTCCTGGTTCTAAATGATCTCTGATCACACTAAGTCAAACTCCCAGCATCTTCTCCAGATTCTGAAGCTGCCATTCCAGAAGCAGCCTAACTACCAGGCTCCCACAGACCTCAAGCTCCGCCCTGTGTACTGCATCACCATGGCAACCCAAGTTTGGCTGTGCTTCTGTGGTTTTTATGCTGAGCCGGCACTCGACAGAGATTTCCACAATAACCCTGAAATCATTGGTACAGCAAGCCGGCTTCATCTGGATCCTGTGGAACACATGTTGGCTGGTGCTACTTTGTACCCTAAACTATTCTGTTAGGGGGGCAGGTCGGGGAAGGAAAAGTATTTCCCTATTTGTTATGCCTGTGCCATCTGTAGACGCCAGGGCCTCAGTGAGCCCAGTCAGCAGCTCTCACTAAATCACTAATGTGTCATTCTCTTTCCAGTTAACTCTTGTGCGGCCCCAGTAAAGCTATAAAAGTCACAAGGGGAAAACACAGATTTCCACATAACAGAATCATTTTCATCTAAGTAATGTTACAGTGTTCAGCCTATAAAGTACTTGAGACTATTTCCAGTTTGTTTGTTTGGTTGGTTTTTTTTTTTTTTTTAATATGTATAGGAGGGGGCTGGAGAGATGGCTCAGCAGGTAAAGGTGCATACTGCTTTTGTGGAGGACCCAAGTCAATTCCCAGCACCCACAGCAGGTGGCTTATAACCAAGCACCTATAATTCCAGCTCTAGGGGCTCTGACGCCCTCTTCTGGACTCCACAGACACCTGCACTCATATGCACATACCCACACAGAGACACATACAGACACATAACTTAAAAATAATAAATCTAAAAATCTGTAGAGTAGACAATAGCAAACTGTTGACCCAGGAGGATAACCCAACATGGTTACCTTGCACAGGAATCAAGTGAGTATCTAGTTACTGGTCATTAAGTAAACGGGCAACATAATCCCCGTAATCCCATTTCCCAATGACTTGCAAAGTCCTTGAAGAAATTAGGTAGTCAGGCCAGCTGGGGCACTGAGCATAACTTACTGGGTGCCTATCATGTGAGACGACAGTGACTGGCTGTCTAGAGTAGCTAAGATAAAAAGATACCAGGGAGGGTTTTTCATTTAATCAGGGCTAACGGATGGCCAAATGAGGAAGCACACTTGGTACACCAGCATTAGGACCAGAGTTCATATCCCAACACCCACGTAAAAGCCAGGCACACCTGTGTCGCCCTCCCCTGCAAGAAGGTGCCACATGTATACTCACAGCACATCAGAAGACTTGGCTGTCTTTCCTTCTTGAAAGAGACAAAGAAAGGAGCATGTTTATTATTATTAACTATTATTATAGTTGTTGTTATTGTTATTACTATTATTCAGAGCCCACGTGGAAGAGCTCGTATAACCTACAGTCTTGTTCACCCCAATTAGTCTCTAGAAGTCTGTATTTATGAACCTCAAGCAAATTTTGAAACCCTCCAAAGGAAAATAATAATTCATCAGGGCATGGTGACACCCTTGTAATCTCAGCATTTGTGAGGCCAAAGCAAGCGAGTCATGAGTTCAAGGCCAGCCTGGGTAGCATGGTGAGTATCTATCTCAAAAACTATAAAATGTCAAAGACAGAGGATATTTTACTGTCTTCAAGGATTCTAGGGAGCCCCAGGTTTAGATGTTAAAAAATAAAAAAATAAAATAAAAAACCACAACTTACTTAAAAAATAGATTTCATGGCTGATTTTAAAAATAAAATGAACTTTAAGATACCCATATGATAAAGCTTAAAAATTAAATGACTCATGTTGACTAAGAATAGCCACAGGAACATACATGTGATACCCTCACTTGGATCTACAGTATACAAGCCATCACTGTCTACAAACCAGGTATCCTTCTCATGGTCAACTCGCCCATTTCAATGTCAACATAGAAAGTCTATAGTTTGGATGCTCAACAACCTTACCAAGCTTAACAACTGCCTGACTGTGTCTTCGGACCCCTGCTAATTCATTTTGAGGGGAGGATGTCTTTTCTTTCTTAAAAATGTATTTATTCACTATTGTTAGGAGTGTTAGCTGAACTGGCCCTCTCCTGTGATCAGATTAGGAACTACCCCAATTGTCACCAGAGAGCCTTCATCTAGTAACTGATAGAAACAGATGCAGAGACCCACAGCCGAACATTAGGTTGAGCTCTTGGATTCCCACTAAAGAGAGGGGGGAAGGATTTTAGGAGCCAGAGGGGTCAAGGACATCACAAGAAAACCCACAAAAACAAATAATCTGGCTCATAGAGACTGAACCAACAACCAAGGAGCCTGCGTGGGACCAACCTAGGCCCTCTACATACATGTGACAGTTGTGTAGCTTGGTCTACTTGTGGGACCCCTAATAGTGGGAGCAGGGGCTGTCCCTACTGTTTTGGCTAGCTCTTGGGAACCTATTCCTCCTACTGGGTGGCCTTGGTCAGCCTTAATACATGGAGAGATGCTTAGTCTTACCACAACTTGATATGCCATGCTTTGTTCATACCCATGGGAGGCCTGCCACTTTCTGAACTGAAACAGAAGAGGAGTGGATTGGGGGGCACAGAGGAAGAAGGGAGGAAATGGGAGCAGAGGAGGGAGGGGGAAATTCAATTGCAAAGTAAAGTAAGTAAAAAGTAAAAATAAAAAAAAAAAACTTGATACACAAAAAAATGTAAACATTGCCTATCAGTAGGGAAGCATTTGTCATAGATACATAGACACGTGACACAGTGTCTAAGCCAGGTGAAGTCCTGCTGGGATCTGTAAAGACTGCCACTTTCCTTCAAAGGCTCCCCCACTTTGGACACTGACAGAGTAGTGCCGGCCTTTGTACCCAGCCATATGCTTACCCTCCCTCAGCGATCACCATTCATAAAATTCTCACCATCCAGTGAGGCCACTTCCCTAAAAACCATCAGAAATTGATAGGAAATTACCTGTGCATCTCCATGGAAATACACTTCCTTCCCTACCACAGGCCTTTACCCTGACCATAAATCCAAGAGTGGTCAAGGCTCACAGGACCCACGAATTCTGTCAACAGAATATTATTGCTTTTTGTCCTTGAGTAAAGATGCTACCTGGGGTCCGGGGCTCAATGGGAAGTGAGGAAAGTTGGGTATGATGTTTGTCAGCCTCACGTAGGTCGACCTCCTAAACTGAGGTCTTATTATTTGTGCAGAGTTTCTTTTATTTGAAAAGAGAGAGTTCTGGAATGCACTGCTATCGAGTGATTGAACTCTGATTCTTAAGATGGGCAGGTATTACGAGAAATCCACGGAGTCTGCTTAAATGGTAAAGGAATTTATTAGGAAAGAAGACTCACTGCAGCCCAGGAAATTTATTGTGGGATCCTGGAAAGCCAAGTTACAGTCCCATGCTGTTCTTCTGCCTGGTCTGCTGTCTCAGCATCCAAGCCCACGAGGGAGAGAAGCAAACAGTATATGTGTGTCTCTGGTCTTAAGGGTAGCCTCGAGCCATGCCCCAGGGGCAGGCACTTCAAGGTCATAGACAGAACAGCTATCTGCTACAGTCAGGGATGAGGCAGTCATGGAGAGCTGATGGACAGAACACCCACAGCTGCCCAGGGCAATGCAGCCTAAGATGGACGTGACTGCCCCCTTAGATAGTGTACCGAGAACCCTGTCTTGTCATCAAGAAGCCCCCACCATGTATAACAACACACACAAAGACACTACAGTGTCAGAAGACCAAGCTGTCAAAGAAGGCCGAACAGGAAAATCTCAGGAATGCTCATCACAGACAAGAGGATTATTTTTAGCCTCAAATGGCACAGGCTAGAAAGCATATACTAGGACAGAATGAATAGGCATGTGTAATCATTTAATAATAGTCTGGTCATGCCCCAGGGGAACACACAGCCATGCTGACGGCATCCCAGCTTGATCTCTGTGGTGCCTGCCTACATCACCTCTGGCCCACCAACCCGAAGGGGTATACAGGGACAAGTCCACACATGTGGACCATTCTCCCAGATGTTTCTAGGATTATTGCCATTCTTTGCATCCTCACTAACTGGGAAAAGATGCCCTCTCCTCAATTCTTGCCTCACCCAGGCCCCACCCCTACTCTGGGAGTTCTTCCTAAGTTTTCTGAACTGTTTCCAACCACACAAAGCTACTGGAGATCTTCCCCTCCACCAGGAGAGCAGGGTTCCGTTAGAGATGTCCTTAATCGGCCTGACATGGGAATGGAGCCCAGGAACAGGAACACAGCCCCACCTGCAAAACTCAGCAACTTTATCCCAAGGCCAAAAGAAACCTGAATTCTAAAGATACCTGCACACCAGTGTCACCAAATTCTGGGGGCCAGTTCCTCCTTGTCCTCACTCTAGAGCAGTGGTTCTCAACCTTGCTAATGCTGAGACCCTTTAATACAGTTCCTCATGTTGTGATGACCCCCAACCATAACATTATTTTTGTTGCTACTTCATAACTGTAATTTTGCTACTGTTATGAATCATAGTGTAAATACCTGTGTTTTTGGATGGTCCTGGGCAGCCTCTGTGAAAGGGCTGGTCGACCCCCAAAGTGGCCATGACCCACAGGTTGAAAACCTTTGCTTTAGAGGTTTAACCATCCACTGGCAGCCCAGAGAGACTGATCACTCTGAAAAATGTTTCCAGGCAAGCCTGAGGATCTAAGTTCAGATCCTGGGAACCCACATAAGAAGCCAGGCACAGCAACAGACACTGTACTCCCAGTGCTGGCCAGACAGCCTAGTAAGCTCCAGGTTCAGTGAGACACACCTCTCAAAACAGGGAAGACCAAGATTGGTTAGGCAGACAGTTGACATCTACCTTTGGTCACCACATGTACACATATGCACATGCACCTGCATGTAGACACACACACACACACACACACACACACCCCACACACATACCACATACACCACACACACATACACTCCACACACACTCATACACATCACACACACCCATACACATCACATACCCATACACTACCCTGTCCCAAGCCACTTGAACATGCTCAGAAACGTCTTTAAGAAGAGGAGGAGGAGAGGGCAGGGGGGGAGAGAAAGTACTTGGAAGAAAGGAAAGCAAGTCCCTTTGATGTGCATGTTAGCTGGTGTGACACCTCTCTCCAGCTTCTGCCAGCACAGGGTCTCTTCTAACAAAAGCAGGAAGGCTTCAAAGCTCTTCTCATTACAGCAACAGGTGGCAGAGGACCCGGCACAGAAGAGGGTCCCCAGCCCCTAAAAGGCCTTCGGCTGGCAGCTGTATGGTGAGACCAGGAACAGGCTGCCTGGCCTTCCACTCCGGGCCTCTCAGGATTACATGGCAGGTGGCGGTGCTGGGGGGATCCTGTAGACTCGGAGAGGATGAAGCCTGTTCGGAGAAGGACAGCAAGGCAGCATCTCGGATGCTTATTTTAAGAAAGTGACATCTTCGCAGTCAGGAGGCAGCCGCAACTTGAAACCAAATAGCGGAGATTATTGTGGACCGGTCCCCACAAGCAGCCCTGACGTCCACCAGATGAAGCTGGCAAGAGTACTGAGACCTCATTTATTAAAACTGTGCTATAAATACACAAGCACAAGGACTTCGGTTGGGGTCCCCAGCACCCCAGTAAAAAAGGCAGGGTGTAGCGGCTGATGCCTGTATTTCCCCTGGGGCAGTGGAGACAGAAGGATCCTTAAGTGGGCAGCCAGTCTAATCAAATCCTTGGCTCCAGGTTCAGAAAGACCCAGCCTCAAAAGATCAAGGGAAAAGTGACCCAGGAAACACACGAACCAACCTCTTGTCTCCATATGCGTATACAGGTATACATACACACACACACACACACACACACACACACACACACACACAAATATACACACAAACATGCATACACATGTACATTGCACACAATTATACTTTAATAAGTGTCATGAGCATCAAGGCACAGAGAGGAGAAGTAATTTAAGAGGCCACACCAAAAGGCATGAAGTCAAATATAGAACCAGAGCCAGGCTATGGCACATCTATCGTCCCAGGCTCTCTTGGACAGAGGACATCATGAATGAACCATGCATTGTTCCCATGACTTCACTCCATTCAACAGACTGCAGGGTCACCAGGTCCTAATCCTAGAAGTAATAGAGGAAATTTTCTCTATTCACTTTGAGACCCAGATAAAACACACCAACTTCCACCTGGTCCCCTTATACATTGAGTGAAGAAAAGAATTCCAGCATGACATAAGTAGGAAAAATACTCATCCTGAAATTTTTGTTATGAAGTTGGCAACCCAGCTGGGGTGGGGCGGAATTCTGACATGGTTGGTGTTTTCTAAAATAAACAAGGATGGAGGAACAAACAGAGCTAATTTTAAGACTTTTATCATTTTTATGCAAATAGCCTCACGAATATGATGGTAGCAATATTCCAGTGTGTGAAACCAACTTGATGGCTCATATTAAAATTGAATCTTGGATTGGAAAGATAGCTCGGTGGTTAAGAGCATGGTTGCTCTTTCAGAGGACTCAGGTTCAATTCCCAGCACCCACATGGCAGCTCACAGCCATCTGTAACTCCAGTTTCAGAGGATGTGACACTCTCTTCTGGCCTGTGGACATGAAGCACACATGTGGTACACAGACACCCAGGCAAAACATCCAAACACATAAAATAAAAATAATTTTAAGGAACTAAAATTAATTTGCATGACACTAGAATGTCTCTTCAATGTTCCAAACAGTACCAGTGTTAAAGCCAAGAGAAAAAAGCTAAACACCTACTTGGTGGCACTATAACAATGTCAGTGTGAAGGGTGCCGAAGATGACCATGTCTGGCCACTGACAGATAGGACATCAGAATTCAACATTAAGTCAGAAGACAGTATTCTACCCTTGGGCGTCTGCCTCATTCCTTACATTTCCAAGAAGAGTGGTGGCATCAGACAAGCAGGGCCCCTTCCTGTACCCACCAGGTACCAAATCTCCTATGGTCCTTTGAGTGCAGTGAAGGCCAGGCCAGCTGCACAGTTCTCAGAATTGTAAGGTCAAAATTTTAAATCCTCTGGCTCGCTTCTCCTCCATACACACTTTCTTTTGTGGTCATAAGTTTGGCATCACCAACACTTACTACCCACAAAGAAACCAATACTTGTACACTTCCCCATGGAGCCCCTTGAAAGACTCCTGCAGGTTCACTAGAATTGAAATGGGGATTTCCAGGAGCTGAGTCCTCAGGGCAGAGTCTCCCTGAGGTTAAGACAAGACTTCCCATGCCACAAAAAGGTATCTTCCGCACAAATCTGGTGTTCGTTATTGTATCTTCAGCAGAGTGGTGGCCACATCCAAACCCATCAGGATCCCCAGCTGTACCTCCTGCATCTGGCATGAAGTCCAAGCAGCCCTGTGTCTCCCTCTCACCCTTATGCTCCTAAGTCTGTCTCCAGGGATGCCTAATTTAGCTGGAAGCCCTGCTGGGCATGAAAAGAGCTGAAACAACTCATTGACAATCTGAATCTTCCCTTTCTTTCTTTTCTTTCCTTCTTCCTTTTTTTTCTTGTTGCCCAAAAAGAGAGAGGCAATTTCAGTAAATCTCAAATGAAAGAATAAACGGATCAGGCTCAATGCCAGAAACTAGAGAGATCAATACATCAACTGAAAATCACTTTTTATAGAAGAAGGGGGAGAAGAGCATGTCCGATCCAATGAAATGATTTCACAAATAATTACGTTGGTATCAGAGTCTCGTAGGCAGCCGAGCAGTCCTCTGTAAAGAATGAGGTTTGGGGGGAGCAACCCACCCCCCCGCCCCGTTCAGTGACAAACTACAGCCAGTGTGTCAGAGCTAAAAACCCCACTGAAAAACGTGTCCCGGCCTGAGAGAGTGTTTGCTGTACAAGCTGGGTGCCACAGGGCCGGGAGGGATCAATGCTCCATTGTGAAGAGCAGGCTTAGCTGACTCCACAAGCTACTGTGTGCACCACAGCAAGGTCCCTGAAAGGATAAAAGCCACCAATTCTGAGCCAGAGAGCAGGAGGTCCGCTTGTTGTGAAAGCCAACATTACCAACCAGCAGTTGCCGAGATGAAGTTGGAGGAAGGGAGAGTCGGTGGGTCTCAGACAAACCCATACATCCTGCCAGCCAAGCAGGGAGGGGAGGAAGAACAGGAGAGGGAGACCAGGGGAGGTCATCCTCGTGAGGAGCCATTGCCTTACCCAGATCCTGCTGGTGCCCAGGTGGGCAGAAGAGTGGAGCCAGCCGAGGCGTGCCTAGGCCAGGCACAGGCTACAGGTTGGGGCTGGGTACTTAGCACCCAAACCAAACACACTACAGAACTCGCCATGACTCTAACTGAAGCGGCAGGAATACATTCTCCTGGTGCCGCAGGCAACTCCACAACTGATGGAAACCCCAAGTGCTTCCTTGGTTTGAAGTTAAAAGTTATTATAGAGTCAAATGGGAGCGTGAAGGGAAAGGACTCCAATAAAATAGTTCTCAGACTTTTAACAAAACCTTTGTTTTTTTTTTTCTCCTAATGTTTTTAATGTCAAGAACTGAAAAATAAGCTCACAGAAGCACTAATAAGCATTATGTGTTCGTGTGTTCATATTACATGTGTATCCATGTGTATGTTCTGTGTATGTGTGTGCACATGAGTGTGCCCATGTGTGTAAGCCAGTAGTGAATGCTGGGTTTCCTCATCAATCACTCTCCACCTTACCTTGGAGATAGGTTCTCTCACTGAGCCTGGAGATCACTGATTTTGCTAGGTTGGTAAGCTAAAAACCTGTAGGGACCCTCTTGTCCCCATGCCTCCAACGCTGGGATAACAGATGTGTGCTACCATGACCAGCATTCCTTTGTGGCTGTTGGGGATCACACACAAGTCCCCATGCTTGCCTGGCATGTATTACTGAGTCATCTCTCCACCCTCCTGGAATGGAATAAAAACCCTTTTTATTCCAGCAAGTTTATTTCTAAGGTAATGTGATCATAGTACAAGGAGAATGGACTTGTGAAATCATATCACTTTATGTTTATATTATTTATTGTAATGAATTTATTATTATTTATTATATTATTTATTGTAATGAATTTATATGTGGCTTTTTGGAAAACAAATTCCCCAAATAACTCATACATCCATGTTCAATTTAATCAAAGCCAACCACATCTTTGTCTAAAGCTTCTCACTGGCCTTTTGTTTTATTCCCAGTCTCTTTTATCTCCCCCTCCATGGTCCTTTCACTCCGCTACAGTGAGTCCAAGTCGATGGGAGTGGACAAAGTCGGCCGTGGTCTTATCACCAAGTTACTGACCCAGCCCTGATCCAAGGTGCTCCCTTGCAGTCCTGTCTCAGTGCAGGGACTCCAAAAGTGACTGCAGTGGGCTCGCTGTGGCACTCTCCCAGGCCAACTTCAGCTGTATGTGGCAGTACTTGACAGAACAGAGACCTAAAAATTACTACTATAGTCACGTTATTCTTTATAGGAAAGATTTCCGGGCAGCAATCATATTATCAAAGTGCCGTGAGCTTGGTTTTATGAAACCAGGATGATGTAATGAATAACGGTCCTGTGAATGATTGCTTCCCAAACATCTTGGACTAAATGGATAGTGCTCACCCAAAGACATCAAGTCCTTTTCTCTGGAACTTGTAAAATTTGTATTATTTGTGTTGATGATCCTAAGAGGAAGATACAATCATGGATTGTGTAGGAGGTTACTAAAATCCAGTAGCCAGCATGCTTAAAGGAAAAACTGCAGGGCCTGGGGACATAGCTCAGTGGGCAGTATGTTTACCTAGCATAAAGAAATCCTGAGTCTTGAGTTCAATTCCAAGCACTGTGTAAACCAGGCATAGTGGTTCAGACCTGCAATCCTAGCTCCCAGGGGTAGAAGCAGGAAAATCAGAAGTCCAAAGTCTCACTGGCTAAAAGGGGAGTTCAAGGCCAACCTAGGATGTATGAGACCCACACAGAGAGATAGAGAGACAGAGACAGACAGACACATAGAGATAGAAAAAAAAGAGACATGGAGACACATATACACACAGCAGGGGTGGGATAGAGCAGAAAGAGAACGGGAAAGACAGAAAAAGTGAAAATAGAGACCTGAGCTTGGCAGACCCAGGCTGATGGGCATCAAGACTTCTCTGGAGCCCATGGACCCAGGAAGCGACAAGGATCAGCTCATCCCCAAAGCCTCAAGAAGGAGTGCAGACCTACCAGTACTGTGACCTCAGCCTTCAGCCTACAGCACTGTGAGGGAGTAACTTCTCTCATTTCAAAACAGCAACTTTGTGGTGATGTGTTACAGTACCCCCAAGAAACTAACTCACCCAGAGAAAGTAATGACTAGTACGGTAAGAAATGCAAAGTGGAAGAGAAGTTTCCACACATGGGGGGAC
This sequence comes from Peromyscus maniculatus bairdii, assembly GCF_049852395.1. Lineage (NCBI taxonomy): Eukaryota > Metazoa > Chordata > Mammalia > Rodentia > Cricetidae > Peromyscus > Peromyscus maniculatus. The sequence goes on from NC_134864.1 coordinate 25,417,709, forward strand.
TGCATGTCTCCCAGAAACTACTGAGGGAGGGGTTGGGGAGGGAATAGCATTGTGAAATTGTTTATGAGCTGTGCTGTCAGGGAAAAAAAAAAGATCATTTTGACATATGACATTCTGTCTCACAAATGTGGGTATTTGTTCCTTTTCAGGATGAGTCCTTTTGTTCTGGGAAAGCCACACACATCACTGGGCCAGCAGCTCTCCTAGAGAGACCTGAGGGCCTGAGCCAGTTAGAGGCGGCCCTCAGACTTGCTGCCTCTAGAGGGCTGGGGTCCAGTAGGATTCCTTGCTGATGGAGGAGCCATCTTCTAGAGGCCCAGGTGGAGCCAAGAGCAGCACTAGGGAGCTGGAGCATTGAGCCCTCCTGGGGACCCTTGCAGACAGGACAGTAAGAAGAGAATAATGAGTTCACTCCTGGATACAGACGGTGACAGGTGACAGTGTACTCTAAGCCCCCTAGTGAGCGCCACACATATCTCCTCCCTGCAGCTCTCAAGGAGGAGCAGGGTCTGCATGGAGAATGCTTTGTGGCTGTTATATTCTAAATATAAAACATCCCCACAGGCCCACGTGCTTAAGCACTTCATCTACAGCTTGCAGTGCTATTTGGGACGTTCCAGGACCTCCTAGTTATGGGGTCTAGATGGCAGAGATAGAGTCTCAGGAGCAGGGCTTCAGGGTTAGAGGTCAGCCTGCTTCCTGCAGTTCTCGATGTTTCCCTGGTTGGCCATGGAGATGTGAGCAAGCCATAGAGAGTATGTCTGCTGTCATGTCTTCCCCACAGCCTTAGCCAGTGTTCTAAGGCTGTGAAGAGACACCACGACCAAGGCGGCAATACTTATAAAAGAAAGCATTCAATGGAGTACTGGCTTACAGTTTCAGAGGTTTAGTCCGTTATCATCATGGTCAAAAGTATGGTGGCAGGGTGTAGCTGAGAGCTATACCCTGATCCACAGGCAGAGAGAGAGAGAAGGAGAGGGAGAGAGAGAGACAGACAGACAGACTTTGGGCTTGTAATGGGCTTTTGAAACCTCAAAGTCCACCCTCAGTGACACATCTCCGTTGCTAATGAGGCCACACCTCCTAATAGTGCTACTCCCTGGTGGCCAAGCATTCAAATCTGTGAGCCTAGGAGAGCCACACTCCTTTAAAAACCACCACACCCACCACCTATGCTAGGAAACTGTGAGCTGAAATGCAAGCTTTGTTTTCCATTTCTGCTGGGCATTCTGCAACAGCAGGAACAGTAAATAAAGCAGACAAGGCAGGTGAGCAGCAGGCTGGGAGGGGGCGCGGGGGCACACAGATGGAAAGAAGCAGCCAAGGGGACATGACTTTGGGACACTAACATCAGGGAATGGATTTTCAAGGACAGTCAACTAACTCATGAGCTGGTTCAGGGAGTGCTGTGGGATGGTCTGTATGTCAAACTGCTCTGATTGGTCAATAAATAAAACACTGATTGGCCAGTGGCCAGGCAGGAAGTATAGGCAGGACTAACAGAGAGAGAATTGAGAGAACAGGAAGGCGGAGGGGGAGACTGCCAGCTGCCACCGTGACAAGCAGCAGGTGAAGATACCGGTAAGCCACAAACCACGTGGCAAGGTATAGATTTATGGAAATGGATTAATTTAAGATATAAGAACAGTTAGCAAGAAGCCTGCCATGGCCATACAGTTTGTAAGCGATATAAATCTCTGTGTTTACTTAGTTGGGTCTGAGTGGCTGTGGGACTGGCGGGTGACAGAGATTTGTCCTGACTGTGGGCAAGGCAGGAAAGCTCTAGCTACAAGGGAGGGGTGTACAAGATGTATTCACGGCAGGAATAGAACCAGCCATACAGGTGCCGCTGAAACCGGAGCTCGTGGGATAAGAACCGCTTTGCAGGGTGAAGATGAACACACAGGCATTGGAGAGATCACAATAACAACAATGTTGGCCTGTGTCCCATGTTAACTTCACGGCAGTCGCGGTCCCAAGCCCCTGTCCCTTTCCTTCCTCGCTGGCTCCTCTCCACAGACCATGAGTTAGTCACTGAGCTCTCCACATTGGTGGTCCAGAGAGGTTAAGTAACTTAACCTTGGTGGAACTTCTTAAAAGAGGGGCCAGGTGGCTGGGCCTCAGGGCCATGTTCCTAACTACCGTAAAAAAGAGTGAAGACAGTTAGGAGAGCGGAGAAGGGAAGAAAATCATTGCACCAAAGCAGGGTACATTAGCGAATACACAGTGCAGTGATATGGTACAGATAAGATCCCCGAGGGGGTGTGTCTCTCCCCAGCCGCCCGAGAAAGGGAACAGGGTGAGGGGAGGTCAAGTGTAGCTATGGAACAACCAAAGGTTGGTAGGGGAGTCTCAGGAGTGGGTGCCATGGGAACGGAGCCAGAAGTGGCTTTTGACCCCGAAAAACCCTTTGTTTCCTCTCGAGAGGTCTCTTCGTCATCACTCATGTGGCTTTTTATAAACCACAAGCACTTCTGGGCCCCACAACAGCCTCCTTGTCTTACTTAGTCAGGCTTTCTATTGCTTCCAAGAGTCACCATGACCACAGCAACTCTCATAAAGGAAAACAAATTTAACCGGAGCTTGCTTACATGTTCAGAGGGTGTAGGCCGTTGTTACCACGGTGGGAAGTGTGGTGGCAAACAAGCAGATGTGGTGCTGGGGACGGAGTTGAGAGTTTTACATCTGGATCCGCAGGCAGCAGGAAGAGAGAGACCGGGCCTGGCTTGAGCTTTTGAAACCTCAAAGCCCACCCACAGTGACACACTTCCTCCAACCAGGCCACACCTCCTAATAAGTACCACTCCCTATGAGCCTATGGAGGCTATTTTCATTCAAACTACAACACTCCTGAATCAAAACAGCACCCCCAATATGGTCCTGTGAACCTCTAAGGCAGGGTTCTCAACCTGGGAGTTGAAGAATCTTTTCACATGGGGTCACATATCAGATATCCTGCATATCAGATGTTCATTACAATTCAATAACAGTAGCAACATTACAGTTATGAAGGAGCAATGAAAGTAACTTTATAGTTAGGGGTCACTATGAGGAGCTGTATTAAAGGGTCAAAGCACTGTGAAGGTTAAGAACCAACGCTCTAAGGGACGGGACTCCACTGCTGCCCACAAGACAGTAGGAGATTCAGGGCAGAGGGTAAGAGATGCATAGACTGTGCCCAGACTTGACCATAGCTTTCCAATCATCATTGAACTTGCAACCACACAGGTAGACTGAAGGCCGGTTTGCAACTACTCTGATCTGCGTTAGTGCTCTTAGTAAATTCTGTGTTCTCATATTGGCAGATCGGCTGTTACCTACCAATGGACTCACCCAGAGGTACTGAGCCATGTCTTTAAATTTGGTGGGGGGGGGGGGCTTAAAACGGCACTGCAGCAAGTTAAAAATAGTTTGTGTATCTCAAATCATAAGCCCTAGGGAGTGCATCCTTCCTAGTGAGAGCGTCGGGATTTTGAGATCTTTCTGGCGCTCTTCATGTCTCCTACCTACACCCTGCTTGTGATATCTGCAGAGTTGAATCTCATTACAGATGGTGGGAAAACCCTTCTAATTGGGCTGAAGTTGGAACTCTCAAACACTTGATTAAACTGTTTGAAGGGCAACGATAACTTTATTTGAAACCTTGTTGTTAATGTTCTAATACAGGCCAAGTTCTGACCATTCAAGGGCACCCTCTAAAAAAGAGGATTTTGTGCTAAGAAAGTGGGTCTAAATCCTCTTTAATTGTCTATTGGACCAAGGGGCACACAGAGCGCTTGCTTACTCTGTGCTGTTGTGTGTGTGTGTGTGTATACATATACATATATTCACACACACACACACACACACACACACACACACACATATATATATAATAGAAACCTGTTCTCAAGCCAGAAGAGCCTGTTTAAAAGATATATATAAAAAGTTAAGATAAAAGCAACATATAGCAGAAAGAAAATTAATACGAGGCAAACGTTGAATAAGCAAAACACACTTCTCCCAAGAAAAGCGCTGACATCAGCAATAGAATTACCCCAGCAAAGCTCTAAGACTAGAAACACTATTATAAAATAACAGCAGACTGGCATCCTTTTCCACAAAACTCTTGAAATACCTAACTTCATCCCAAAGGACCGAGTACTAGGGCTAAAAGCGTTTAACTCAGTGGTAGAATGCTTGACATGCATGCACCAATCCTGTGTTCAAACCCAGCACATAAGGAAGAACGCCACCAGAGAACTGAGCCTTGACTCCATCCATGCGCAGGTGAAGACATGACTGCTCACTTCACACCAAAACATGTTCGTTGTGATGTCACAAGGGCACTGCCGTTCCTACAGGAAGACGCCTTTGTGAAAGTGTGGGACTTCACAGCCAGCACAAGCACCAGTCAGACGCCTTACATCAGCACGTGACCATAGCCTGCAGCCACACTGCTTACCAGGTTATCATTGGCTAATGCCAATAAGCATTTTGAGCTTGGGGGAATCCAAGATTTTCTTAGTAGTTCTGAGTTCCAAAACAAGAAACACCATTTGGATCCAAGCGATACACATTTGGATTCTGATAAAGGAATTCCCTTTTGCCAATTTCACAATGTGCTGCTCTGGATCACCACACTTCACACTCACTAAAGTGAAGCTGAGCCATGCTTTGACAGGAAACCAGGAACCTCCCCATCTGTATGGCTGCCGGGCAGAACCTTCTCACCTATAAACTACATTTTTATTGTCTTTACAAACGTCAGTTTCTCTTTTAAAGAGTGTGGTGGATTACCAAAATCTTTACAGATAATCTCATGCTTATGTATGCCCAATCTAGCATCTTACAGCAAGTGGGCCACACACTCTATCCATGGATACTGGAATTGCACACGTGGGGACCCCCCGAATAGACTGTCATCAGCCTTGTGGCTTTCTTGTCTTCCCTGGACAATCAGCTTCCTGTAAGTGAGTGGAAACATGGGAGGGGAGGCAACTTCAGCACAACACAGTTTAAACTTCAGTGACTTGAAACAAAACAGACAGACAGACAGACAGACAGACAGCCTTAGCATGAGACAGCAGGGGCTCTCCATGGCTAACTTCCTCCTGTGTATGCCTGTTACGTCACAATACAGAAACTCTCACACCAAGGAGAGTAAGCACCCCGAGTGTTGCACACCCTTGACTGCCCATCCGAGGGAGAGTGGCTCTCAATTCCGAGAGTGATGGAAATGATAAGAATGTAAGCCCAACACAGGGCGGCCTCACCAGGGAGGTGGGGAAATGGGCCTCCCTGTGTGTGCCTCGCCATAGGCAGTTCTCCAGGCTCCACCTCTGATCAAGGACACATTAGTCATCCCCCTGTCCACTCACGGGTAAGGATGTCTGTGTCTGAAAGCTGCCCTGAGGTAAAAACAGAAGCGCTCCCAAGAAGGCAGAAGAAGAGATTCTGGGAGGAAGGAAAGGGCTTTGTGACATTCTAACAAAGAAAAAAAAAAAATAGATGAAGACCCCAACAGAAAAAACAAGACTAGTCAATATGTAAATATGAAAGGCAAAAAATCCTATACTTTCCTATGTATTTCCAGATAAGTTGTCTTTTTGTTTAACACTGTGGACAATACTGAAGTATCTCTGATGCATCTTTGGGGTTTGACTATGAATAACAACGTTTGGGGGGTCGGTTTATGAGAACTGCACTGCGAGGTGAGGGGCCCTTGGGATTAGAATGCTTGAGGTTAAATGGTTTGAGAGTTTTGTGAATTTGAGGGCATCTGCATCAACTTCATCAGCTACGCATCCCTAACTTGAAAAGTCCAAATTCTTGATGACCAATATGAGCCTCCAACAGTTCTAGGTTTGGGGGTATTTCAAACAAATTTTCAGTACAGGGTGCTCAGCCTGTAAGATATTAACGGTGATTTGGATTACATCAAGGAATCACAACTGTATAAAAAGCTGATGCATGGGTAAAGACGCCAATGATAGCACAAATCAGCATTTACTGTGGCAGCCACCATAAAAGCATATACTTGTGTGCAAAGAGCATTTCTGTAGCCACAGGAGATGTGTGCTCTGGGAGGCTTTTGATTAAGGACACACAGAAGTGTTCTTTATGAGCAACGCAGTATAGGATCATAATTTAATGTAAGCTGACAGACGGATATAGAATTTTATGATTCTAAATTTTAAAACCACATAAATGGTAAACAAGCTGGGAGGAAATAATTGAACTACTAGTGCTAACACTAAGTGGTAGGCTTACAAACTTTTCTCTTTATATTTTTCCCAAATTATCAAAAATGATGCTATTTACTAACAGAAAGAATTCCTAGAGAAGGAAATTGCATAATATGAGAAGGTAATGGATTGTAATATAGACATATTTCTACTAAAATATTTCTGAAAAATTCGAATTCAAAATAAATATACAACCCCCCTTTTAAAAGGTTATTTCCACAATGAAATTGTTGTTAGTGATTTTTGAGGGTAAAGCCCATTTCTCAACTCTAATCTGTGAATTCATGCCTCGATTGAAGAAATGAGTGTCTAATGCATGCACACACCATTCTACACAAGCCAGGAGGCACAGAGTCCAGCTTGAATTTAATTAAACCTGCCATGTATATGGTGCAAGACCTCCTCTGGGATGCCGGCATTGGGATGATCATGGGATCATGAAGGAGTTGGGGGAGGAGACAGCCTCACTACGCAGCCCAGGCTGGCCTCAAACTCACAGCAACACTCCTGCCTCAGCCTCTCAAATGCTAGGATTACAGATACATACCACCACACCTAGCATAGAACACTTATTTGTGGAGAAGACACAGCCCTTTGGGGAAGTATAAAGCCGGAAGGAAGGACGTACAGTAGATAGTGTTTGCCTGGAACTAGGAGAGATAAATTAGGTCATATTCTCCAAAGCTGCAAAGAGGAATTTTCGCTGGGAAACAGTAACCAGTAGTCTATTGTTGTTGTTGCTTGTTTGTTTGAATAAGCTTGGCAGCCTCAGTGTGCATACTTAAACCCATTCAGGGACTAGATATTCAGTGAAATGTTTTCAACAATTAGAAATACAGGGGGGAAAATACAACGAAGTCTAGATAAAGGTGACTCTGGCGTTCCGGTGTGCCTGCTCAATCGGCAGTCTCTGTCACCGTCTCTTTAATGCTTTAGGAGCTAAGCAGTTGAACCTGACACTTCAACATGTCAGTATTCACTCTCCTCGTCTGTCCCAGACATGTAGGGGAGGAGCCTTTCCTGTGATATTTTCGTTGACACCATCTCCCTATTATACCAAAAATGATGGTATCAAAACTCATCTGTTAGAATTAGGGGCATAGCTCAGTGGCAGGCTCTGAGTTCAGCTGCCAGCATCATGAAATAATACATACACACACACACACACACACACACACACACACACATCCATGCACACGTACAAAAGGAAAGGATGGGAGACTTCATCTAGGAAGTTCTCCTTGATTAGATCGTTCTCTCAGGATACAAAGAAGCAGAGGGTGAACCCTGAAGACACCAGCAGGGCCTTTTCGGCTCACTCCTCCAACCCAATATTTACTACAGATTTAGCACATATGGGCTACAACAATCAGTTAAGTAAAAGCTACCACGCGGTCATTAAAAGGCCCGGGTGTAGCTTATTAAAACCTTGGGCTAATTAGATTTCCAGATTCTCTCAAGGTTAGTTTAGACACATACAGCCCTGTTGATAGAGTCCAGGGCGCAGAGGCTTTCAGACAGGAGGAACCTTGGTGCCCCAGAGAACACAGGTCATGGGCCCCAAAGCCTGGCCTCTACCTCCATATAGGCTATGCAGTAGCGACTCCTGATCCATTTCTGCCTCTAAACTGTGGGAGTTATTATCAAGGTCAAGAAATTATTTGAGGACCAAGAAAGTTCTTTACACAGACAAAACAAAAAGCAAAGGACTATAAAAGTGGCCAGTTTTATTACCATCTTGGTAAGAGAGGAATCAGCAGTCTTTTACATATAAGGTGTGTACAAATTCAAATAGTCAGTTAACAGGTAGAAATCAGAAAGTGAGGCCAAATATCAATGATATAAACATTGCAGAGACCCTCAGCTGTCACCATCATCCAAGAGATTAAAACGAGGAGCATCTGGAAATATTACAGGATCATTGTAGATATTTTTATTGGCTCAGGGGGAAGGACCTAAATTTACAGAGTAAATATTGATATCCACTCAGGTTATTGGAAGTGGTGGAGGAAATAGAAGAGCCTTAGTAATATCTGCACGAAACAGGAAAAGCACATGCATGGAGATGTCAGTTCACAGGGCTGGAGAAACGGCTTGGTGGGTAAGAGCATTTGCCAGGTTTACGTGAGGACATGAGTTCGAATCCCCAGACCCCGTGTCAAAAGCTGGCTATGGTATGCGTGAGCCTGTGAGCCCCAGGCTTGCTGACCACAGGCTCAATGAGAAACCCTGTCTGAAAGGAATAAGGCAGAAAATGGTCGACTGGGTAGGATGGACACCCGATGATGTTCTTCTCTGGCTTCTGGGCTATATGTGGGTATACAGACCCTGAGTATTCATGAGCACATGCATGGGGGTGGGGTGCGCGCGCACACACACACACACACACACACAGAGCTATCCCTGTAGACTGCGGATTTAGAAATGCAAGAAGTCTGTGTGAGAGAGAAGAACGGCTCTTGTCACTCTGAGGTCCACACGAGGTGTCGCGGCGAACGATGCGCTTCTTATTCTCACCTCTGTGGCAGTGTGGCAGCCATGCGGCAGCCTCTTTGTGTCTTTTAAATTGAATTGAAAGCTGCTCTATCAGAGGTGAAGACGCTTCATCTCTTACTTTTCATTTAAGGACCTGCACCTATGTACAAAACAAGGTTAAAAGAAAAAGAAAAAGAAAGCCTCTCTTCAGTGATGATCCCGTAAGATCGCTCCCCGACCCTGGATCTTGGTAGATGGGGCAGCCGCCGTGAGTGCTCTTGCAGTTTGTGAGGTCTCTTGTGACTACCTGGAAGATACATGATGGTGACTTCATTCATTCAACGGTCCCTTCTCTGATGTCTGCTAGACCCATCTCCAAGGCTCAGACAGGGCCTGGTTCAGATCCAGAGTCCCCCACTGTGGATGATAACAGTGGTTTTTTTTTGCCTGGTATGGAGCAGGTCTGGTCCAGGGAGTCACCATGCCCATCCAACCTCAGCAAAGCAACCCCCCCAACCCCCCACCCCCATGCTTCAGAGGGGGAATTGACGCCACAGCACCTGCTAGGCAAGGGGACAGGTTGACTGTGGGATCAAATGACATTTATACATTGTGTGTGTGTGTGTGTGTGTGTGTGTGTGTGTGTGTGTGTGTGTGTTTGTGTGTGTGTGTTTTATCTTAGGTGTGGTGGGATGCCTGCTGCCAAACAGTTGTTTTCTCATAGTACAATATTTAGCTAATTTGGGGAGGGGGGCAGAGATAATTAGATAAAGGTTGTTTTAGAACTTGGTATCATGATAAAGACATCCTAGGAGGCTCAGATTGCAGGAGATGATTGGCAGGTCACATGCATCTTGCAGGGAACTGGTGAAGAAGTGAAAGTTAGAAAGTTATTTAATTCTCAATTCTATCTTCAAAGACTTCTCTAATTCTAGAAAACAATTGTTAAGAAGTTCCGGGTTTAAGGCAGGATAGCCCAGAGACCTAGGATAGAACCAAACACAATTGGCAAAATAAATAAATAAAATTTAAAAAAAATGAAGTGATTCCTAATGATATTCTGTTATATTCAGAGATCCGTGCCTAGCCCAATGGTCATCAGAGAGGATTCATCTAGCAACTGATGGAAACAGATGCAGACCCATAGCTAAACATTAGGTGGATCATGGAATCCTGCAGAAGACAGGGAGAAAGGACTGTAGAAGCCAGAGGGGTCAAGGACACCACAAGAAAAATCACAGAATCAACTAACCTGGGCTCACCCGGATTCACAGAGACTGAACTGACAACCAGGGAGCCTGCACGGGTCTGACCTAGGCACTCTGCATATATGTTACCTTGGTCTTGTGGGACTCTTAACAGTGAGTGGGAGCAGGGGCCGTCTCTGACTGTTACCTGCTTTTGAGACCCTTTTCTCCTGCTGGGTTGCCTCGCCCAGCCTTAATAGGAGAGGAGGTGCAACTTGATATACCATGGCTAGTTGATATCCACGGGAGGCCTGCCCTTTTCTGAAGAGAAACAGAGGAGAAGGAATGGATTGGGGGTGGGGGTGTAGGTCGGTCGGGGGAGACCCAGAAGGAAAGGAGGGAGGGTAATCTGCAGTTGGGATGTAAAAACAAACAAATAAATAAATACAAAGATGGAGGAGAAGAAGAACAAGACAAGAATATGAGGAGGAAGAAGAGGAAGGGGAAGGAGAAGCAGCAGCTCTGGGTTCGAATCCCAGATCAATCACTTACTTCCCTTTAATCCTTAAATGTGTTCTGTAGATTTTCTACTTCCTAGAGGCCGCACTGGTCAACTGTGAGTATGTGGCTTTCCTCAGGAAGCCTCTGAGATTCACCATAGGTAAGGAATAGGTAGGGAAAGGCAAGTTAAAAAAATCTGCAAAGCCTTCTCCGCGAGTAAGCTCTTTATGTCATTAATCCAGAGGTTCAAGGTTAAAGGCTTGCAAAGTAAAATCCCCACCGTGCTGTCTTTTCAAGCAGGGAAGCAGTGGGTAGGAAGTGGGCAGGGTAATCACTCACACATTAATGACTGGCATGTGGCAGCCGCCATGAGACACACAGATGCAAAGTGACATTAATGGAGAGATTTGCCTGTGGCCATGTGCTCAGGGAGGGGCTGCTGCGCGGCCCCTTGCCTCGAGCTCGGGTATGAAATCAAACGTCAGCTAAGATTAATTAGAAGCCCGGAGTTTTGTTCTACCCTGTTGATAGGGAAAGTGTATTTCCATAATAGCGGGGAGCGCACATGTAGGGTGCAGACCAGGAGGGGAGGGCTCCTCCCGTATTGGGAACGCTGCCTGGGTGGCTTGTCAGGGCAATTACTTTCTGCTCAAGTGGCTTGCTTTTTTAACATTTTATTATCGTAACAACAAAAAATGCTGCAAGCAATAATTATTTATTATGCTAATTCCTCAGCTTTCTTCCTGAGATTCCTGCAAGACCATTAAAAAAAAACTAGCCGTGCCCTTGAAACAAACCATGAGTTTATTAATACTCAACCAATTAAGGGGGGGGGGGGGAGGCGGAGGAAGAGAACGCTCCACACTAGCAATTATTAACTAAACCATCCGTTTGCAACACTTTCCTCGCCATAGACTTTTACTGGGGGAAGCATCCTATGTATGTAACTGAGAGCGATGCGAAATGTGTTTAAATGGTTACAAGGATCCAGGAAAGCAAAAGGGGACAGAAGGAACCTGCCATGCAGGCCTGGAAGCATTTCAAATCTAAGTTACAGCAGAAACCGTGTGCCTTGGCTCCTCTCACAAGCAGAGAGAGCATGCAGGGGTGCTCCCGGCTCTCTGCAGGAGGTCCCTGAAGTACAGGGTGCGGCTGTCCACTCACCCACTTCAGCTCCCAGTGCTATGGATGGTTTGGTTTATTTGTTTGGAGTTTTCTGGGTTTTTTTGTTTGTTTGTTTGTTTGTTTGTTTTTTCGAGACAGGGTCTTACTATGGAGTTCTGGCTGTCCTAGAACTCACTGTGATGACCAGGCTGGCTTTGAACTCATAGCGATCTGCTTGCATCTGCCTCCCTGCTGTTGGGATTAAATGTGTGCACCACTCCTCTGGTTTGGATGAGTGTCCCCAAAAGACCCTCTGGTTAAAAGGCTTGGTGCCAGCACACAGCACTATTTGGAAGTGGTAGACTCTGTGGTGGGATTGTGTTCTCCAAAATATTGTACACCCTAATAAACTTATCTGGGGTCAGAGACAGAACAGCCACTAGATACAAAGGCTAGAAAATGGTGGCACTCACACCTTTAATCCTAGCATTCCAGAGGTAGAAATCCCTCTGGATCTCTGTGAGTTCAAGGCCACAATGGAAATGGCCAGGCCTGGTGACACACGCCTTTAGTCCCAGAAAGCAAGCCTTTAATCCCAGGGAGTGGTGGTAGAAAGCAGAAAGGTATATAAGGCGTGAAGACCAGAAACTAGAAACATTTTGGCTGGTTAAGCATTTGGCTGGTTAAGCTTTCAGGCTTTGAAGCAACACAGTTCAGCTGAGAGCCATTGGGATGAGGACACAGAGGCTTCCAGTCTGAGAAACAGGATCAGCTGAGAAGTTGGCCAGGTGAGGTTAGCTGTGGCTGGTTCTGTCTCTCTGATCTTCCAGTGTTCACCCCAATAACTGGCCTCAGGTTTGATCTTATTAATAAGACTCTTTAAGATTCCTGCTACAGGACTCCTTCAGGGGAGGGCCTAGTAGGAGACAGGATGTCACTGGTAACACGCCTTCAAGGTGGAAGCCAGAGCCTCCCTGTCTCCTCTGTATCAAAGCCATGTGATAAATAGTTCCTCCAGAATTTCTCCCATAATGATATGCTGTGCCATCACAGACGACAGCTGTCAAAGCCTTCCATGTCCTGAGACCTCTACGAACATGCGCCAGAGCATGTGGCCCTGGTACTCACTATGTAGACCAGACCAGCCTCCAACTCAGGGATCCTATTCCTCTGCCTTCTAAGTTCTGGGCTTAAAGGCATGTGCCACTATACCCAGCTCCTTTTCTCTTTTTAAGTAGATTAACTGGAGTATGCTGTTTCAGTGACAGAAAATTGGCATGGACACACTTTCCCACCTCTGGACCTAGTGATTTAACCTTGGTTTTTATTGCACACCTTTCCCCATCAATATCACTCTTTTTTTTTTCTTTTTTTGGTTTTTCGAGACAGGGTTTCTCTGTGTAGCTTTGCGCCTTTCCTGGAACTCACTCGGTAGACCAGGCTGGCCTGGAACTCACAGAGATCCGCCTGCCTCTGCCTCCCGAGTGCTGGGATTAAAGGCGTGTGCCACCACCGCCCGGCTATCACTCTTATCTTTGTCTAAAACATTCTAATATTTTAACTCCCCAGTTCGAGGACCACACATTCCACAGTCACCTCTAATAACAAGTCTGATCTACGAGACACCTCTTTTGTTCTATAGGAACAGGACCAGGAACTCTGTGTTACAGAACTGATGGCAAGCTGGTGGCCTCAGCTCAGGAGCAGGACAAGTGGCCTATAGTAAAAATGGACAGGAGTATTTGTGACAGAATAATTTTCAGGCCTTGTATAGCAGGGGGTGAGAACACAGGTAGGGTACCTGTGGGGTACCCCTAGCCTTCCCCTGGCCCTGTGGGTGGGTTTGTGATGCGTTGGTACTCCCAGAAAACAAAGAGGGCACTGCATCACCCTTTCTCTTCAGTTTTGGTTGCACTTGCCCTGTCTCCCTCTCTGTATCAGTCAGTTTCCCGATGCTGTCACAAACCGCCAGCAGCTGGGCACTTTTAAACCAAGAGGGTTCATTTGGCTGACAGTCATAGAGGCTGAAAAAAAAAAAAAAAAACAAAATTAGGTGGGCTCCACTGTTCCGCTCTCATGAGGGAATGCTGGCTGCCTCTTAACACGCCAGAGAAGTGAGAAGGAAAAAGGAAGTGAACAGAGTGGCCGTGGGGTGAGAAAGAAGCCAGGCACGCTGCTGGAGAGTCAAGAGGACTCTCTTTTACAACCCTCAATCTCGGGGCATAATCAACTCCCTTGAGACCTACATTAATGACCTCCAGATGAATGACAAATGAGAAAAATACTCCAGGTAAGATTCAACGGGAGCTCTCAAGAAAGAAGGAGTGAGCCACAGTCAGGGCTTGATTTGGTTTGTGCCCTTAATGGTATGCGAGTATTTCTCACTTTACAAATGTTCAAATACATAATGCAACGAATAAATAAGTCTAAATCCAACAAGTAGGCTGCCTAACACTGCACATAGCTTCCCACTACTGCTGCCATGATCTTGAATATTAAACTCCATGGTTTGGGGCCTAAGCAACAGGTGCAGCAAAGACGTGAGGATGTACAGACAAGCCGTGGGGACAGGACGGGAATGTCTCATCAGCGCTTCTCCCGTCCCACCTCAGCTCAAAGGCACAGCAAACATCCCCAGAGGCTGGATTCATTCCTCTTAACTCTCAGAAGAAACCAGCTGTCAAGCATGGTTTTTTTTAAACATCAGTATATTCTCGGCTATTATCTTTAGTTTTCAAAATAGACATGGTCCAATTATATTTTCTGCCATTGTTTCCCTCTCTGTCTCAGAGTCCCGAATACCTCCAGCCTGGCATTGAAAATACAATCACAAGCAACTACAAGAGAAAAGACCCAGTGCTCTTGAGATGCTAATTTTTGCTTATTTCTTTTTCCACAAATAGTAAAACCCAAACAGACCATGAAAAATCAGGCTGTCTGGCATGTTCTTCCTCCTTAGCAGCCTTTAGGAAGCAGCCTCATGTGTGTGCTTCCAGATGCTTCGGAACGTTCGGCCATGAGGTTTTCAACCCATGTTGTTTTATTGGTGAGGGCTAGAGGGTCTTAATTAGTGCCCGGGTACTTGTTATCCTCAAGATCTCAGCCTGCCCCCCCACCCCCCCCTTTTTTTCCTTCCCTCCCTTAAACCACTGACACACTGCTTTTCCCAGCACTCAGATCTAATTCGGCACAAACGCTTAATAAGGTTGTAGAGATTTAATACAATTAGGAGTGTTGTTCACAAATTAACCAATCCATTAACACTCTCGCAAAGAAAGAATTCCAAGGGAAACACAGGCCGCGTGAGGATGGGAAGGCAATCGGCTAAGGGGTACGCTCTGTTCTCCAGACAGCACACCCAACCGCCCTGTGTTTCACGCCTACGTGTGCATGCCTGGAGCTTTCTATATTTCAACACTAAAAAAACGACAGAGGTAAATTTTGACATCAGGGAATCTTTTCTCACCATTCATCTTCTAAAAATGGGGAGGAAACACTACGTTCTAATCTGCTCCTGAGCGCGGGATCGTCCCAACTCTTCTGCTGAGCACTCAGACTCAACCCTCCCCAGGAGACATCATAAGGGACTTTCCTTCATGGGAAGATGGGTAACCACATCAGAGGAAACCTCGTACACAGCAGCAAAGGAGTCGGTGGCAGTGGAGTCCCTGGCTGTGCTCTGGAAACAGCCACCATCATACTTTGGTTTATAGGCTAGAGATGGCTGAGTAGGAAAGAACCCACACATGGAGACCTGAGTTCTGATCCCCAGCACCTATGTAAGAAACCAGATGTGCCACACACACTTGTAACTCAACACTTGGGGGTGGAGGGAGGGAGCTCAGGAAAATCCCAGGGACTTGCTGCCTACCAGCCGAGCCCCAAAATGGAGAGTTCCGGATTCAGTGAAAGACCTGGTTCAAGACAATGTGGTGTCAAGTGACAGAAGAAGACTTCTTCCTCTGGCCTCTGTACTCCCAAACACAGATACATACCAGCAAACACACAAGTACACATATACACATGGCACAGGCACACACAAAGTTAAAGTGTATACATTCTGGTTTGTCGTAGTACTGTAGTTTTTTGTTCATTTATTTTTTATTCTTTGGGGGCCCGCCACCCAGCTCCCAAGTACACAGAGACTGATTTTTACTTATGAATGCCTGGCCTTAGCTTGGCTTTTTTCTAGCCAGTTTTTCTAACTTAAATTATCCCATTTCTCTTTAACTATGTTTTACCTCTGGGCTTTTTATCTCTCTTTATATATCTTTCTTTCCTTCTTACTCCATGGCTGGCCCCTGGCATCCTCCTCTCCTCCTTTTCTTGCTCCTCCCTCTTTTCTCCTCTCTCTTCTCTCCTCTCCCAGATTTCCCCTCCTATTTATCCTCTCTGCCTGCCAGCCCTGCCTACCCCTCGCTCCTGCCTAGCTACTGGCCATTCGGCTCTTTATTAGATCGTCAGGTGTCTTAGACAGGCAAAGTAACACAGAGTTAAACAAATGCAACATAAAAGAACACAACACATCTTTGCATTGCTAAACAAATATCCCACAGCATAAACACAATGAAACACATCTTGAACTAATAAGAACAGTTTATGTTCCATGCATTTCCAGAAACCTGTTGATAACATTTTATCTAACTAAAGTGGGGTTATCCTAAATGTGTGACTTCTGTCACTAGGTTCTGCCCCATGTTATACCTGTCATGGCCACCTGACACCTTTACATAATCTTTGTCCTCCACAGTGGCTGCATGAAAGCCTGTTGCATGAGCACACGGAGCTTTGTCTCCTCTCTCCACTGCTGAGTAGTCGGTCCACTATTTACCTCTCCAAATGATATGCTGATGAGGACGCCTCCAGGGCTGCATTGTGCATTATCTACCTCACTTCCTTACAATAAACTATCATACTCAAGCCTTCCTATGCTCCTGAAGATCATCTTTGCACCCTCTGGGGGGGGGGGGTGTCACTATGAGGGACTCTGTTGTAGAACCCATCACCTTGGAAACAGCCACCGACCCACAGACTGACCCCAGTGAGCTGCCCAACCTTTTTATCCTCTTCAGGCCACTCAAAGTACATTCAAATATTCCCCTACACAAAGTCTACTAAAGCCCTGACTAGAAGCGACGCTCTTATTTCCTGAAAAGACAAGGGAGAAATGTGACTTCCTATCCATTGAAAGGAGCAGTGCCCATTTTCCTTAGCGATGATCGCCAAAGCTCCAACATTCTGCAGTCCCCACAAGAAACCCATCAAGCCATGTAACTTCTGTCCAGGATCCACAGGGTCAGTTTCAGAGGGCAACATCAGGAAGACCAAATGTGACGTGGTCAATCCCCAATAATTCACAGCACAAGGGCACAGTGTCTTCACCCCCACCCCCACCCCCCAATGCTCGTGTTTCCTCTTTCCAAATCCTGCTTCCTGGAACAAAGTGAGGATTCAGTTAGAAACTGTCAACTGGCTAGAAGATTTATTTACACAATGGGAAAGTAATTATGCTGCAAGATTCTTTCCAGTCCAACCAGGACTTTACACCAGTGTTTGGTGTTCACCTAATTACAGCTGGATCCCCACATCTGGGGGCGTTCTGTGTCCATGAACCTCACCAACCTCAACTTGAAAACATTGAGGGGGAAAAAAAACAATCAGGCAAGTGGACAGACTATTTTCTTGTCACCCTTCCCTGAACTTATTTAAGTGTGACAGCCATTTCTACAGCCTATGTTTTATGTTAGTGATTATAAACAATGCAGAGATAATTCAAAGCACTCGGGGGAGATAATATGTAGATGATATGCTATTTCTTGACAGTTACTTGACTACAGGCTTGGTGTCCACAAGGGACCTGCAGCCAATCCCCCAAGGATACCGTGGAACTGCCAGTTTACTGAGTCACAAGCCCATGTCTGACATCAGAAGAATTCCTAAATCATAACAGCCTGTTTGGATTTCAGAAGGGGAAGTTGAGGCAGAGTTGTCAAGGGCCCGGACTAAGAACTGAGTTACCAGATTCACCTTGGTTCCTCCTGCTTTCAAACACTAAGGCCGCCATGGAGAATGGCCAAGGCTACAGACTTCCCAGCCACGGGGCCTGCTCTGTCACTCCCAGTGCGAGTGTGTGTGCGCGAATACCACAGAGCCACACTGCCCCAGAGATGGAACACTCGTGGGAAACTCAGGGCTTAAAGAGCAAAGGGCACCTGTGTTTCTCCCATCCCACAGGCTCCTTATCTTCCAACAGGAAGTTAACCTCCTAGTGAACACTTCGGTGTTCTCTACCCAGGAAGCATTGCTCTGGAGGAGCCTGTTAAGGGTCAAGCCAATCCACACACTTGATGTGGGTGAGGAGGGATCCCTGAAGGGTAGGACACTGTACTAGAGATATCTTAGCCACTATTGGATGCTATAAAACTGACACAAAATGTAATAATCACACATCAGCTTTGCCATGAACAAGGCCAAAGGGTGCATTTCACAGCAGAACTGTTAACATTAAAAAGTACTAGTAAATAGCTAACACACATGAAATAATTAGAAATGTATATAAATGCAAGGGTTCTTTTTCATGAACATATATATCCATCTTCAAATATGCCAGCTGGAAAGGAAGGCCCCTTCCAACTAAAAAGATGCAGATATCTGCTGCTGGTTCTTAACTGTGATGCTTTCTAAAATGTTTAAATTACCCATGGAAAAAAACACACTAAAAAAATGATGTAGATTCAGCATGTGTTAACCTCAAAGATGGCTAGAATCTACTTTTCAAATGTTTACTTATGGGATTTTTCTGATGGCCAGTCTATCCTTGTAAAATGTTTCATATTTTTCACTTCTTATTAACCAAAGTATTTCAGCTGCTATGGCAATTTTTAGGGAGTATACCTCTCTATATGTGACTCCTGCATCAGCAAGTCTACCATAGATCCATGAACACACTGCATGCACATACACAAAATAAAAGATAAAAACATAATCACCAGTACTCCATCAACATGCGAATCTCGGTGTGCAACTTCAAAAGAATTCAAAGAACTCCTGAAAGGGGTCCCTGTCGCCCTGTCTGTGTGCGTGAGCAGAATTTCTCAGACGTGTTTATAAACGTGGAACTGGAAACTGGAGCTGGGCTAACCCAGTTGAACTCCAGCAGTAAATAATACCATCCACAGATAAGTGAGCTGATTCCTGGAAAGCTCAATTGATTTCTGAAATACTTTCCTAATAAACTTTAACAATGATTCAATTGTATACTAATAAATCTAGGGACCACTCAGTTGAATAAAATTTACCACTTTAAGCTTTATGCTTCCATAAAATTAAAGATGAAACTAAAATTTCAATTATATATATATATATATATATATATATATATATATAGAGAGAGAGAGAGAGAGAGAGAGAGAGAGAGAGAGAGAGAGAGGACATCTTTGCTGCAGAGACATTTGATAAATAACCAGAAAAAAGACTTTCAAGCTTAAGCATGTTGTAACAGAGCACAACTTGAGAGAAATGCAATGGAGAATCAGCTCAAGGAGAGAAACCAACGAGGTCTATTTTGTATCAGTTAAATAAAAGCTTGTTTGTGTAGTTAAGATGGACAAGAGTGTGCACCAGACCCTTTGGGAATTGCCATCCATCTCTAGTGGATGTCTTTAAAACCTCCCCCCCACACACACCTTTTTACCTCAATATTTAGCATGCGGCATAACTTGTCTCCTTCTGAACCAGACAAATATGAGGACAGTTTAGGATGTGAACTTACCAGGATCAAGACAGCACCTAGTTTTTAAATGTGCACTAAACACCCAGGGACAAACACCAAGGCACCGCCCAGACACTCTGGGGCACCCTGATTATGGAAAACCCACTTCACCAAAGGAAGATTCCTCATGCAGCATCTACTGCGTTTTGCTCCTGACCAGAGCATGTTTGTTGGATGTGTGACTCTATGGTCTCCTGCATCAGCAAGTCTACCATAGATCCTGAAGGCCATGCAAAATGGAGAGACCCATCTGAGTAAGTGTCCTGAGAACCGGTTTCCCCCCAGGTGCTGTGCCTGCTAGTCAGGTGGCAATACCATTTATATCTAAGCCATCCATGCACCTTCACAGGGCCCTTGACTAACTAATTAAAGGAGAAATATACAAAAAGATCCAGGATCCACAAAAAGCAAGTGAAGCCTGTAGAATGCACAGTGTGAAGCAAACTGGCTGATGAGCATAAATACTATATATAGGAGTCTCTGAGAATCCTTATCCAAAATCCCAAGACAGGAATGCTTTAGGCTCCAAATATTTTCATATTTTGGAATATTTGCAGATGCACATAATGAGCGACCCTAGGGATAGGGCCTGAGTCTAAAGACAAAAATCACCTGTTTCATAAACATTTTACGCACAGGGTCACATAGATAACTTTACACAGTACTGTTAGTGTACCAGCATTCCAAGAACTGCCTACCATACCACAAGACAACACAAGTGTAACTGTCCACTTGTGGCATCATGCTGGTGCTAAAAAGAAGCTTTGGATTTGGGAGCCTTTAGGGTTTGGGTTGTCTGGACTGGTGATGCTCAACATGTATCATAGATGAGCACCATCAGAGGCAAGTTGATCCGGTTCAGATCTCAACTCTGCTCCTTGCAATTTGCCTCATGCTGATCGGTTACTGCCATCTGAACTTATATCCAGGCTTCTGAAATGGGAGAGGGGTAACTTGGGTTGTTGAGTTTTCAAGCCGGCAATATAAACCCACTTTAGACAACAGAATGTTAAGCATCTAGTGAACATTTACTAGTCCTGGAGAATTGCACTATAATACTGTTCTGCTGAGTGGCCAGAGCAGTGGTCAGCACCTGAGCAGACCCAGTATTGGGAGATGTTTGCTTACCACGTCATTCCATGTGGACCAATGCTTACTGTCCCAGCCACAAACTGCAGAAGAGAAAGACAGGACAGCACTCTACCCACTGATGCTTCCAAGAGGACTAGCAATGACTGGGGGTATGGATACCTCTGTGTGGTGATATTGTGTTCCCCAAAATATTGTGCATCCTAATAAACTTATCTGGGGTCAGAGAACAGAAAAGCCACAATATTAAACATAAAGGAAAAACAGTGGTAGCACATGCCTTTAATCCTAGCATTCCAGAGGCAGGAATCCATGTGTTCAAGGATACAGCCAGGCATGGTGACTCATCATGCCTTTAATCCCAGAAAGCAAGCCTTTAATCCCAGGGAGTGGTGGTAGAAAGCAGAAAGGTATATAAGGCGTGAGGACCAGAAACTAGAAGCATTTGGCTGGTTAAGCATTTTAAGGCTGGTTAAGCTTTCAGGCTTCTAGCAGCACAGTTCAGCTGAGACCCATTCTGGATGAGGACTCAGAGGCCTCCAGTCTGAGGAAACAAGACCAGCTGAGGATCCGGCAAGGTGAGGTAGCTGTGGCTTGTTCTGGCTCTGATCTTCCAGGGTTCACCCCAATAACTGGCCTCAGGTTTGATTTTATTAATAAGACTCTTTAAGATTCCTGCTACACTTCTGTGCTCATCACTTTCTCCAAAATGCACATATTACATAAGATGGAGATAGAGGAAGGAGATGAGTGGGGAGATGAAAAAAATAGAAAGAAAAGACTAGGATCTAGATCCCAGGCATGAAAATGGGGGCAGACACAAACCCCACCACTTTCCAAACAGACACAAAACCCACCACTTCCCAACTTCTAACTACACTCCAATTCCTCATAAAACCACCCTCGAAGGTAGGAACAAATATAACCACCTGGGCTCAGGTCTTTGCTGGGCACTGAGGATGGAAAGGTGTCTGAGTTGAAGCTGTGTCCTTAAAGAGAAAAGAGAAGGGACAGGTGCCCAGCCACCACCACCACCACCTTTTGTTCCTTTAAAACTGAAAATAAAAAGATAAAACTATTCAAAGCTTGTCCCCGCCATCCCCTGTTTCTTTAAAACTGGAAATAAAAAGATAAAACTATTCAGAGCTCATCCCTTCCCTCGTTTTTTAGAAACCTCCCTTCCGGCATCTGCCCTAAGTGAAAGACACTTTCAAAGATTCACTAGCTGGGGGAGCATCTCATTTTTAAAAAACGGAAAAAATAAATAATAAGGAGACTGGCTGAGGATTCATTCTGTATTTTCTGTGAGCAGTACTGAATATGCATGAATGCCTCGCTGGCCAACCTCCGAGCTGTGGAGCTACCACAGAGTGCAGCCCCAGCTTTTGGAAGGCTGTGTGCTACTGCATCACCAGAGTGGGAGCTACCTCCTCTCTCTCCCTCTCGTGTCTACAGTATCTGAAGAGGCAGGTAGCCTGCATGCCTCCTGAGTTTTGCTATAAACTCCTCAGGCAAACCCTCATCTAAGACACCCAGATCCTCAATGCTGACTTCACAAAGTAGGACACTCGGAAGGGGCCCTGGCTGTGGGACAGAGGGATGTCATCCTGTGTCACTGCACATTTAATCTGTGGCAAGTGCTGCTCAGGGAAGAGACGATGACTCGAGAAACAATTCTGGAATGTTCTCAAATATTCTTCCCCTCACTCCTCAGTGTGCTCTTCCCGCTGCGTTCTGTTTCAGAGCATTAAAATGAGGAAAGAAGGGGGGAGGGGTTGCTCAGAAAACAAGACATCATGCATTCAAAATTCATCCCAGAAAAGAAAACATGCCAACCAACTGGCCATTTCTCACTTATTTAAAAAAAAAAAGCGATGGCAATTGGTGAGTTTATTTGAACTAAAAGCAGGCCTGGGAAGAGGGTGGAAGACCCGGAATGAAGGGAACAGATGTGATTCAATGATGAAACAAACCCCAGTAACGAGGCCATCGAGAGACGGGATGTTACTGTGGCCACACGCACTGCTGAGAAAGCAACTTTCTAAATCACCTCTCGCAACCTTCATGGTTTTAGGTCCTCAAAATATCGGAATATCTATTTTTCTTCGACTTGAGCTACAATCAGAAGATCCAACACAGATTATCTGCCTTTTGGCAACAGAACCAAACAGGACTCAGTATCCCAAGTGCCAGCCCTGGGGTCAGCATCCTCAAGAGAAAGAGGGACCGAGCTTTGTCCCCATTGGCTCGGGAATAAGCATGTAAATGTGCATAGGTTGGGGATTATTATGGTTAAGTCACTTTAGGAAAAAGCCTAAATCCATGTTTTGAGTTCACTGTGGATTTGATCAAAGCAAGACATATTCATGTATGGAAATATCATCCCAAACCCCATTAATATGTACAATTAATATGTGCTAATAAAAACTTTTGAATTCATTCCACAGATGCTAATACCTGCTCAATGTTCACTTTTACTAACACAGTTTATTCTGACAGCATTCTCCCAATAATCCCACAAAAGACTGGTTCGGATGAACAAAGTGCATATTTGGAGTCTCTTCCAGCAGAGAATCCTCCCCAGACACCAGCCTTAGATTGTCTTCAGTTCTCTCAGGGACAGACACACACTGCATTTACTTACCAAAGGACATGAGAGCTGAGTCTCCAGCCACCTGAGGCCTGCTCAGCTCAGCCAGCAGTAAAGTCTTAAAAACACACTTCAATTACACCATGTGCGTGCATGTGTGTGCATGTGTATATGTATGCATGTGTGTATGTGAGTGTGTATGTGTGTGTGCACAGTGTGCATGCATGTGTGTGCATGTGACTGTGTATGCGTGTATGCATGTGTGTATGCATGTGTGTTCATGTGTGTGTGCATGTATGTGTACATGCATGTGTGAGTGTGTGTGTGTGTGTGTGTGTGTGTGTGTGTGTGTGTAGGTACAAATGTGTGCACTTGTGAGATGACAACTTCGTGTGTTATTCCTCACTTATACACCTTGTCTTATGAGCCAGGGTTTGCACAGCCTTGAACTTTCCAAGAAGGCTGGGCTAGCTGGCTAGTGGGCCCTGGGGATCTGCCTGTCTGTCTACCCGCTACCGGGACTATAAGCATGTATGGCCACACTTGGAGTATTTACGCAGGTTCTAAGGATCAAATGCACAGCCTCATGCTTGAACAGCAAGGATTTTACTGTCTGGACAATCTGTCTCCTCATCCTCATAAAGCATTCCCCCCACCCCACAAAGCACTAACATGGGATTTTACACTTGTGATGGCATCAACAGTTAACTAGATAGAATCTCGAACCACTTGGACCTAGATGGACCTCTGGACATGCCCGTGGGGAGGTTATCACGATGTTATTCACTGAGGATGGAGGCCCCGCCCACTGTAAGCGGCACCACTCCCTGGCTAGGACCCTGGACTGAGTGATTGGAGAACAAGAGCTGAGCAGCAGGCACACAGCCCTCTCGGTTCCTGATTGTAGATTCCATGGGCTACTTCAAGCTTCCTTGGCTTTGAACAACCTCCTCCCCAAGATGACAGACAATACACTGCAAGCCTTGAACCCCCCAAGATGACAGACAACACACTTGAACTGCAAGCCGGAATAAACCCCCTACCTCTTTAAATTGAGTTTGTTAGAGTATTTTATCACAGCAATACTATAAGAAAATAGAACAAACCATTTTGCTTTCATCAGATCACCAGATGCAAACACAAGGGATCACACAACCACAACTCTGCTTAGACTTGGAAACCACGGAGCAGAGAGCGTCCTGCCCTTCTTTGCTTGTGGAAATATGAAGAATTCGCTGTCCAATTAATTTTATTCAGTTTGTTAAGAGCTGAGCATCATCTTTCTAATTTACTATTTCAAAGGGTGTAAAATAGCAGTAAGTACATTACAGTACTGGGCTACAACAATTTAAGAATTATTTTTAACAACATGAAAACTATACTAAACAGAGCTTAAAAATACAACACACACAAGTGCCAGATAAGAGCAGGGGATTTGGGCCCAAGAGGGAAAGGATCCCAAGCCAGCTGTTACCTCTGTCAGTGTGACACTCTGGAACATTCTGGGACATCAAGGCCACACAAAACCAAAAGAGGAAAAATATGCACGGCACCTTGGGGAACAGCCTCGGAGGGTCTGGAAAGGCCCCAGGCACTGGGCAATCGTCATTCACACACCCTCACCATCGCTCCTGCACATGCAATTATCACACACCCTCACCATCGCCCTGCACATGCAATCGACATTCACACACCCTCACCATTGCTGCTGCACATGCAATCGACATTCACATACCCTCACCATCGCCCTGCACATGCAATTGACATTCACACACCCTCACCATCGCTGGGGTGGGGTGGGGGAGTTGGGGATGCGGAGAGAAGCGGGGGGGGGGGCACAGAGAGAAGGGGGAGAAGCAGGAGGCGGAGAGAAGGTGGGGTTACATTTAGAATGATGATTTGAATAAACGATAAGGCTTGAACTCCTCTTCTGCCACCTCCACCCAGTTCCCAAAAGATTTCCTGCATTTATAATAAGTATAATGAGATATAAAAAAAGAAAAGCACATTAAAATAAGGTGAGGAAGACGAAGTGAAGACTAGGAATCAGGCCAGGGAAAGGATCCAGAACCGGATCAATGGGCCGGGACAGATCGGGTGTTCGGCTGCTCGGGTTTGATGCTATCCGCGCTCCTCCCCTGGGAACAGCCTGTTTTCCCTTACAGCCCAATCACGGGGCCATGGGCAGCGCCAGGGAGTGGAAACTCGTCCAATTGGAGTTGGGGGGACTTTGCCTGTGACTCCTTAGAAATACCACAGAGGGAAAGAAGATCCTTGGAGGAGTCGGTCTGTAGTGCTCACGTGACTTCCCTGTGCAAAGAACCAACAAAGCCCTTGACTTGCAGCTGATGTGGGGCGGCTGGGCCACGTCTGCTCCTCAGTCTGAGAACCGCCACCACAGTAGAGCAGACCTGAGAATCTGCTTCCAACACTCACAGGAGGAAAGTTGGTGGGGGGGGGACATCATGCCAAGGCCTGCCAAGAAGACACTGTTCATGGGAATCGCTTCTTCTCTCAGAACTAAGGTCCAAAAGGAAATCTCCAAGCAGGTCATAGAGCTTTAAAATGTAACACACACACTCGGCTCTGTAACACACACTCAGTTCGATAACACACCACCACCCAGCTCTATTAACACACCACACTCAGCTCTGTAACACACCACCACTCAGCTCTCTAATACACACACTCAGCTCTGTAACACACACTCAGCTCTGTAACACACACTCAGTTCTATAACACATACACACACACACACACAACTCTATAACACACCACCACTCAGCTCTACAGCACACACACTCAGTTCTATAACACACACACACAACTCTATAACACACCACCTTTCATCTCTACAGCACACATACACTCAGTTCTATCATACAGCATTGTTCAACAATATTCTAACCACACTACGTTCGCAATTTTTTTTTAACATTTCATATATTCAGGAAAAGGTAACTGTCCTCATGGGTCCTGAGATACATCACTTTTGTTCTCAGATCCTGTGACCCATGCTGGGCAGGGGTGGGGACATCCTGACCTCTCTGGGCCTCTCTAGGTTCTCTCAGTCCAGCTCCTAGCTACAAATCCAATAAGTTTGAAAATCTCATATCCTCACAGTGTGGTACCTAGATGTTGGGTAACAGTTTCCTCCAAGATCAAAACATTCCATCATCAGAACATTCCATCATGCAGGGAAGTTCTTAAGGCAAGAGATAAAAAACAACTAAAAAACAGCTTCAAGAACTCCCTGAAACTGACCAGATTTACTATGCTCCTCCCTGCTGGAGTAAACAAATGCTGAGAGTCTCTCTCAGAGGGAAAAGCCAAACAAGGCTGAGAGGAGAAAAGCTATGAAGAAAACTGAGAAACCAGCCTAGCTGCCTGGAAGATGCAGAAACCAGCCCAGCTGCCTGGAAGATGCAGAAACCAGCCCAGCTGCCCGGAAGATGCAGAAACCAGCCTAGCTGCCCGGAAGGTTTAGACCAACTGAGGCACCTAGAAAGGACACTCTCCAACCTGTGGAGCTGCCTGCAGGCTGTGCAGTGTGTTTAGGTCCCCAGAGTTGTGAGCTGTCACCTATCCTGGGCTGGGCTTGGGTGATACAGCTGTCTTTGAGTCCTTTCTGCTCCTATAAGTAACCCCTCATCCATATTCCTGTAAGTAACCCCAATCAAACTCACTGATTCACCAAGCTGGACTTTGGTGGTATCTGTACTTGGGTCTGTCATCGGTTCCCTATGTGGGGTGAGTACAAAAGTGTGTTTCATCCCCGCAGGAAAGTTTTCATCATTCAACACCACGACATAATGTGGGTTCAATATGTAGTGATCAATCACTGTTGTCTATTCTAAGCCTCTGCACGAAAGCTTGTCTATATTGTCTAATTTTACATTGAAGATCGCAGCCCTAAACAGGCCAGCTGCTGCATGCAGAGCCCTTGGTGGCACCTGAGACTAGCAACTGTGCTGCCCAGTGCAGAGGAAAGCATCTTGTACTTCCTTAGCAGTTCCAGCCTGTGGCAGATGTGCTCATCAAAATGCCCACAGCCCCTGCAGCCGCCCCCTCTCTTCACCAGCCACCTCAGGCTCCATCACACACTTCCGGGTCCCAGTGTTCCAAACGTCTAGACCAACCTCGGTGATCGACAAAGACCCACTGGCCCAGGTACCGTCTTCATGGGCTGTGTACTTCAGGCAAGCTACACCGAGACAGAAATACCAGGCAATCCTCCGACTCTCTAAGCAACGGAAACAGAACTTATAGGTCCTTGGATCAAACACCTTCATTTTACAAATGGGAAATCTGAATGCAAAGAGATCAGCCTATCAAGGTGATGGCCTGTTACGGACGTCATAGGAAAGATAGCTTAATGAACCGCCTCTGCTGGAGACACATTTTGACAAGCGCCTTTCTCCCTTGACCAAAATGACAAGGAAGGGAAAATTTTCAAGTGTCTGAACAGACCAGGGACGGAACTCAAAATGTCAAGCCTTTGTGCTCGCTTAGGGGACCCCCTGAGGCAAATTATTCCTCACTGGCCATATGTTTCAGTGAACATGAGATGAAGGAGTGTGTGCAGGGAAGTAATCGTCCCAAAATACTTCACAGATTATCTTGTCTCATGATTATCCCTGAATGAGTCATCTCCAAACACAGCTCAGATCTGGAAATGGAGAGAGCTAAAGCTGCGAGTATTCTGAAAACACTAAACTGTCTTTTCCCCTTCCGACTGTACCCTCCACATTCCAGAATGACGCCACCTTCCTTAGAGGGACATCAGCTAGGGAGCGTGGCATGGAGTACTGTTTCTCTGAAATAACCTGTGTCTGGATTCAGTTCTCTCTGTTGACACCACAAAGTGTGGGTTTGATGTGTGCACAGGCACACACATGTGCACACACATGTGCACACACACACACACACACACACACACACACACACGCACGCACGGGGCAGGAGGGGGTGAGTGATGTGGGATCGTAAATTCCTACAGTAAATCTTAGATGCTCCTTAACACTGGCGAGAGAGGCTGTGGTTAATTCTGTCTAGGGGTCATAGATTCATGTCGCTGCTGTTCCTTGGTAGCTCCTGGCATAGCTGCCCTTCCTGGCTTTGTGGTCCTGCTCCAGAGATCAAAGAGCCTTTCCAGGCCAGGAGTCTGAAATCTTGTCACCACAGGGGACGCCCGAAGTACCTGTTCTTCACTCTCTTCTGTGGCAGCCATCGACCTCTGCCCTTGTGGCCTCAGTAGCACTGGCTTTCCACAGGGCCTGTTCTGAGGTAACCATGGAGCTAATTTCAGGGAATCTGAGACATAGCTGACATGATAAAGATGTATGTAGCCACAAGACACAGCCACTAAAGCCCCAGAAAGGGTGGAGACCCCTTAGCTTGAGCCTGAAGAATGACAAGCAAAATGCCGCCTTTTTGGAACTATAGAAATAGGAAATTTGTTGGATAAACCCATCAGACACATGGAGGATGGACAACAAGACCCATGCCCCCATCTTGACTATCATACGCACAGCCACGATCCCTCAAGAGGGTGGCTAACACAGCTACATGGTTATAATAATCCTACAAGAATCATTCCAGGAGAGGAGACTGAAATTCAGTAAAATGAAATGCCTGCTAAGGCCCCTTGGCTGTCCAGAGGTGGGAATAGAATTCAACTCCAGGCTGATGAGATGGCTCAGCAGATAAAAGTGCCTGCTGCCAATACTGGTGGCCTGAGTTCAATACCCAGGACCCACACGTTGGGAAGAGAACCAACTCCCACAGGTTCTCAGACACATGCACTGTGGTAGTGTGCCCACACACATATACGTAAACACAATAAATAAAATAAAAAAAATAAGCAAACAAATAAATGTAAAAAATTTTGGACAGGTAACTGGAAAAAGGAATATTTCCATTTGAGATGGGGTCAGGCGCTTTGGCCCTTATCTTAGCACCAAGGGAAATGTAACCCCTGTTACGACAACTGCTTTCTGTCCTAGGCAGCCATATCCCCTCCCCAACTTTCCTTCCAGAGGAGCCCTGCCTCATCCCTAAAGGCCAAGAAAAACAGACAGATGGACCTCGCTGGATCTCCCTTCTCCATGTATCACCCCTAGAGTTTCTACATGGCTGTCCGTGATCCCTGGACATCAGCTGGAAAGTGAGCAGACTCTCTGCATCTTTGGATCTTACCGGGTGAAAGCCCCTGTGTGGCCTCAAACCTCAATTCGGTCAATTTCCTCTGTTCTCCTCTTGCTAACCTGGCTACAACCATCAGGGTGGATGTGCAAAGGTATGGCACCCTTGTACCTTACAGCAGACCTAGAATGTACCCATGAATACCAGGGCCCATGTGGAAATACACTCTAGTCAGTGGGCAGGCTCTCACAGTCAAAGAAAATAGAAAAAGTACAGCTTTGGGATGATTGTGGGTAGGGCCTCCGTTTATGACATTTTATCACCTGGGAGGGCAGGAGAGTGAAGGATGGGGATTTGGGTATAAAGTCTGGTACTGTCATGATCTAATCAGAGCTCTGCAGAGGTAAAAATAATTTCATCCTTGTGATGACTAGTCTGGGTTGTTGGGGAGCCTCAAATGAAGAATTGTGCTGTATCCGTGTTCATGAGGTGTTTTCTTAACTGTTAATTGAAGTAGGAGGGGCCAGCCCACTGTGGGTAATTTCATGGGAACTAGGCTGAATAAAGACACTGGCTTAGGAAGCCAGTGAAGAGTGTTCCTCCCAGGCCTCTGACTCAGTTCCTGTCTTGGGTTCCTGCTCTGTGTCCCCAGACAGTTGATGGTGACCTTCAGCCAAATGATTCTTTTCCTCTCCAAGTTGCTCTTGGCCACGTCGTTGTTCACCACAGCAACCGCAAACGAACTAGGAAAGTCCCGTGACTGAAATGAAGGACCGCAGCAGAGAGAGGGCACATTCTCCCCACCATGGCACCTTCTCTCTCACTGTGACGCCATGGTTCTTCTTGTTGACAAACCTGAGCGTGCATGTGTGTCTGCAGGTGCAAGTGCATGAGCAAATGTGCACTGCGTGTGTGTGTGTGTGTGTGTGTGTGTGTGTGTGTGTGTGTGTGTGTGTGTGCATCAGAGAACAACCTCAGGTGTTCTTGGGAATGTTTACTTTGAGAAAGGCTCTCTCACGGGCCTGGAGCTCGCCGACTGGGCTGGACCAGATAACCAGTGAGCCCTGGGGATCCTCCTGTCTCGGTCTCCTCAGCACTGAGGCACAGCTGCACTGTTGAGCTCGGCTTTTCCTGTGAGTTCTGGGGATCAAATTCAGGTCCTTGTGCTAGTGAGGTGAGCGATTTCCTGACCGAACCACCCGGCCAGTCCATCAGTACGCCTCTTTCTATACCACCAACTAAGCCCAATCCCCCTGGAAAGAGGATCACAAAAAAAAATCTACTGCATAATAAATTTCATTTTTTTTTTAGTGGTCAGTATTATACCAACATTCTACTTTTAAATTTATTTTTTAAATAAATTTTTATTATATGTGATAAAATGACAGGCGTACTTCTGTATATTTAATTACTAAAAGGTGGCACTTGTTACCTTTTATTTAGTGACCAGAATCTTTCTACACTCATCAACGGATAGCAGCACCAAGCAGTAATAAACCCACACCTGGTTCTTTTATTACGGTTATTCCAAAGGCTTAAAAATGTCAAACTTGACAGGACCAGGAAAAGGGGAGCAGTAAGCCGAAATGATTTAGCTTTCTCTTCTCTGGGGAACTCCAACCCACATTTACTGAACAACTACTATATGCTAAACCCAGTTCAGTCATGTGACCTTTTGCATTGGCAGGTTTTATTTTAAAGGAATGCTTTAAACCATTTTTATAACTGTATATCCAGTCAGGATATAGTGAGTGCATTTCAGGCACGTCATTGTTACAAGAGAAGAGATGGAGAGGATCCCGTTACTCTGAGAGTGGTCCAGTTCCTTCTGATCACCGTGAAAGCCCACCCACCCATCATGAAGCCGCTGCAAGACCACAGCGGGAAGCCAGGAAATGTATGAGGCCTCAGATGGCCACAAGAAGCCAGGCAGAAACATTTTTTTGATTGTTTGCAATCAATTTGCTTTCTGCATATTGAACAAGTGATTAAAAATGTTCACGCATCTGAAAACAAATAGATGCTCTATCAGCTTTTCTGCCTTGAAGCTTGTAAAAGGTGAATGTTTTGCTTTCCTGTAGGCTCTGGCTTGCTGAAATCATCATTATTAAGCAGTGGCCTGTTCACCCAAGGAAGGTTCTGGAGCCTTCTGTTCAAGCAGGTCTGTGGCTCCTCAGCCCTCATTCATTAGCTTCTGATGTCCTGAAATCGTCGTCGTTCACCCTGGCTGTAAGGCCATGCCCGCTGCTCTGGTCCCCAGGTCTACAGGAAGCTGCAGCCATCTCCTCCTGTCCCTCTCTGCCCGCCTTGCTTGGGCTTCCTGTACAGTCAGGAATGACTCATTGGCTTTGAGTGGTAAACAGGACAATGGCTAGATCAGATTCCCAAGCCAATTTTAGTGACTTCCTCACTTCCCCACCTGGACCCACAATACCGTATAGAAGCTCCTGTTCCTGGAAGGATGGCTCCGGGCAACTGTGCCACATACCCACACAGACTGCTCAGCCTGGGGTTTGCTGGCCTCCAAAGGTTAGCAAGAACTCTGATTTGGTTTGCAAATAACTGCTACTGCTCAGTTCCACCTCTCTATAGAGATTACCTCAGTGCATCACACAAGCACAAAGGCGAGCGGAGAATGGGGATGACGGCCATAGACCAGCCGGACAGCTGTCTTTAGGTCAAGTGATGAGTCCCAGTGAGGCAGTTGACACAGAAGATTTCAATTCTATAATGAAGAGCTGGAAAATAATTTATAAAGCAGGTGGGGATCTGCTAACCACTCACTGTCTCTTTCTTCAGCCACAGATTACTGAGCCCGGGATGCCTTTCCTGGCTCAGGGAGGTGGGTTTGGGGACACAGCACTGGTAGATCAAGGAAAGAGAAGGGGTAGCAGCAGATGGGCTAGACCCTGAGAAAGCATCCACTGAGCGTGTTCAAGTCAATGTGCAAAGGCAGCACCATGGTCCCTCTCCTTTTCCTGTTAAATGTCAGGGATGCAGTGATCATCTCTGGTGTCCACAGGAAGCTGGGCTCTGATTTCAGACACACACACAGTTAGACCTCAAACAGAAAACAAGAACCTTTTTGTTTTCTAGTTGGAAGCTCAGTATATTTCCAAAACCCAAGGTTCACAGATCTGCACTAAAGTTCTGACCATCACCCCATGGGTCTCCAGGTTGGCCCCAGAGAAGTCCCTGCCTCTTTAGTTTTTGGTGGCTCTGGAAAGTCCAAGTAATTGGACAACTTTTTAAAGTGTAACAACTGCTCACCCTTATCTGACCCTATCAAGGGGCCATGGAAGCAGCAGGTGGGCAATAAATACTTAACTGGAATTAAGAGCACTGTTTCAATAAACAACCAACAAATGTTAGTTCTTCTATATACTCCCAACCTGGAGAATTTAATTCAAACTTTACATTAAATTGAAGCGTAGGAATCATCTGAGCCATCCCTTCAGCCTCTTTCTGTATTTCAACCCTGTGTCCAGCTGGGTCTAGTGTCTTCCCCAGAGCAAGCCTGCTATCTGAAGCGTCACACCATTGGTCCCACTTAACAGTGACAGTGGTCACATCCCATATCTGGATGTCCACGAAGCAAATGCAGCGTATGAGGAAGGAGTCAATGCTCATTGTATTTCTAGCCCCCTGTTCTCTTTCAGCTGCAGTTCGGGCCATCTGACCAGCTGAGTTCTTTTACAGTCATGTTTCTTAGATCCCTGGGCCCACTGGAATCCCCTGGAGTACTTGTTCTCACGGGATGCTGGCCCCTGACCCCAGGGATTCTAGTTGAAGAGCTGAGGACCTGCAAGTTTCCCATCCTCTTGAATGCTGCTGCTGGCCCATGGACCACACTTTAGGATGCCCTCTATCGAATCAACTTGTCTCAGACTATGGCCATAAGACAAGATGACTTGGAGATGTTCCCGGGGCCCTTGCGTTATGGCAAGGGCCATCAGAATCACATCGCTGGGCTGAGGAAAGCAGTTCTGGAAATGATGGGTCCAGGTGGTCCTGCCCACACTGAGTTTTGAGACGCCTATCCCAGAGCCATGGAAAGGCAGGAGGGTAACAGGGCTCCCCTCCCCCGCAGAAGTGCTATTTGCCATTATGGGTGGCATCTCTCCTGTGTTAGGAACCTGCTTCTCTTAGGTCCCCGCTTAACAGCAGCAGACCTAAATGCAGATTTTCTCCCCAGGGCCTGCCCGTCTTGTCTTACTAAACATTTCTCCCTCCTCCTGCTTTCTGATTTTAGTTTTCTCTCTCACTCTCCCAGACCCTTAATTATACCCTGGACTTGCCAGCTGCCCCACCAAAGGGAAATGGGGTGCCTTGTGGGGCAGGAAGCTTGGGTGACTACATCCTTCCTTCTCTCCACCCAACACACATAGCCCTACTTACTTTCCTCTGGTGGTTTTTTTTTTCTTTTTGTGAAAGTTATAGGGTGAATTCTGACTTTCTGATGACTAAACTTAAAATTTCTACAAGACCAGAAAAGCTGTGTCCTCTTACCATCAAAGGCTCACAGAACTTTGTATCTTTTAAAAATGTTTCATTAGTGAGGTGGAAAGACAGCCATAATTAAACCCTCCCCCGGCTTATGAGATAAGCCTATTAGCAGTTCTGCATTGTATTCACAGAGCTAGCTAGGAGCACAGAAAGACATGAAACCGAGGAAATTGGAGGAAAGGCTGGTTTTCAAAAATCGGAATCTTAGAAAGCTACATGGCAAATGTCACCCAAGAATGTTTTACATTTAGAAAAGTGTTTAAAAAAAAATAAAAAGTGTTTAACTCATGGTGGGGGGGGGGGGCTAGAAAGATGGCTCAGTGACTAAAAGCACTCTGAAGAGGGCCTGAGTTTGGTTCCCAGCACCTACATGGGATGGTTTATAACCACCTGTACCTGCAGCTCCCCCAGAGGTCTCACACCCCCTTCTGGCCTCCTTGAGTATCAGCATACACATGGGCAGACATGCACATACATAGACACATGTCCATAAAAATAATCATTGCAAAAGAGAAAGTATATTTGACTCCCATCCTTCCAAAATGGAAAAGTATACTTCCAAGTATTTAAATAATATAGCATCTTAGGAAATGTAATAAAATATAAAACAGAATCTCAAAGTAAACAATATTAATCTAAAACACAGCTGCTCCCCCAGAGTGGATACAGGCACCCTAATAACACTAAGAACTGACTACAGTCTGTGAAAGACTTAAATATAGCCATAGATTTTTAGTAGACAATTGTCCCAGATGTGTTGATATTATAAAACCAACTTCTCCCAAATCTAAAGACAATGATTCATTCATATATGGCTTATGTAATGTGAAGACATAATTAAAACCACCGGTTCCTTAAGAAAAATCACTTAGAAATATTCCAGTTATGTATCTGAGTACCCATACTTCACCCTATGTCAGGAGTTTCTTATCTGAAAACCCATAAAATAACCCTACCCAACATAGACTAAAACCTGTAATTTTTTACATCAGAACAATTTATTATGCTCAAGCAGTTCTTCACAAACACATAACACCAAGAATATAACGCTATAGTAATTTCCCGGCATATTCCTTTCCAGCTCGCTGATTGAAAGGAAGTATTTCTTCCTATCAATTATCCCGTGAATGCAGCACAAAAACGTAAACCGTCATGACAGCGGTTATCTAAAAAAGACAAAATATATCAGCCTGCTAAACAGACCCGCCGCCGCTCTGCAAACAGTCCTTTGCAAGGCCATATTTTGAAATCATTTCATACTTATAGAGGAACTGCAGAAGCTGAACAGAATTTAAGCACCCCCTTCGCACTGCTTCCTTGGTGTTAATGGCTTATGTAACCAGAGCAAAATTACCCACATTGAGAAATGAACGGTAGGCAGCACAATGCTATCACACCCAACACAGACTTTAGTCAGGTTTCCACAATTTCCTCACTAGCATCCTTGAAAGATTCAAAACTAAACTTCTGTCGAGGGCCCCGAGTTAACAAAGTTATGCAGACTTAATATATCCCCAACACCAGAGTGGGAACCAAGAGCCGACTCTGTCCTGTGTCTGCAAGCCAGAGCTTTCCAAGATTCACACATCAGCCTCCCTCTAGTGCAGAATTGAGCACATCACCGTCCAACACTTACGACAAGTTGGCTTTTTAAAACGGGGTCAAAGAGGAATGGGTTGCCAACTCCTTGGCTCCTCACCATGGAAAAGAGTTGCTTAAGCAATGCTATTTACCTCTCCCAGTGCCTTTATTAGTGTCTTTTTACAGAAGATATTTTTTAGTAATCTAAGCCTAAAGATAGACAGTTAACTTTGCTGTGTTGCCTATCAATTTGAAAGGGTAAAGATGGAAAATACTTTTCAAGTGAAATACATATGGATTATAAAATCCACATGGGCCCAAATCTTAAATCTTAATTCTTTTACCTTCTACTGAGTCCATTTCTGATGTCTGGAATTGAAAAAGAAAAAAGAAAAAAAAAAGCCTAGCTCACTTCTATATTCTACAGATGACTGATAATGAGTCTTAACTCCAAACCCATTCAAAAGAGGAAAGGAAGCAATGATGAATGCATGGACTTGATGGTTTCATACATGAGATGGACACCAAGAGGAAAATGTAAGCCCAGACTGTAGGAGGGCAGGGCTTTGAGCATCCTGGCTAAGACCTCAGCCACTGAGCTACAATCAAAGTCTGCCTTTCAAGAATCACGTTCTCCTTCCTTTTCATGCCAGCTGCATCATATACAATCTCAAGGCTTGTCAAAGGCAGTGATTTACACTAGCAACTTACTAGATGTGTGTGTCTGTTGTCAGGTCCAAGACTCTGACAACAGTGTTTTATGGGAGGGGGAGGGCTCACTTTGTCCACAGGGAGCTTACAATCTAGCTCTAACTGGGTTTCAATGTACTCCCAAACCAGGTGAAAAGCAGCCAGCTACTGCAGAACCGTATGAAGAAGGAACTGCCGGTGTCACAGCATCAAAACTTATCTTCTCAACATGCACAAAATAAACCCAACAACCATCACATTCCCAGGGAAGTACACTCCTGGCCTTGAAGTTTTCCAAAAGCCAAAGTGTGTGTGTGTTGGGGGGGGGGGGAAATAGGGGGGCTGAGACATTCCATGTCCAGCAACAAGTCTAATTTTTGCAAACAGGAACCTTGCCAATTTCAAAGTTTTAGATGTTCAACGTTTCTACACAATCATTTGTATACCGCCCTTTGTTCCCCTTCTCCCCACTAGCATACAATGATAACTCTAGCTTCCCAAATATGCTTCCAGTCGTAGTATAACTCCGCAAATAGGAATGTAATTTTTTCCCCAAAAGGAAAATGAGGATAAAACAAAAGCTTGGTTCAAAGAATCGATTTATCTATCTTTAAGAAGAGTACCACTGAGCCAATATGAATACTTTTGTCCCCCTTACACATAACTTAAAACTCCATCACAACGATCCTTGACACAGCTTAAATGTAAACAGACCCCTTCTAAGGGAGTTAGGCATATTAGTAAAGAGAGAGAAAAAAATCACGAAGGCCCTCAGACCTAGCTTTTAATACCAATGCTTTACAAGGCTTCCAAACTAACACAGCCACTAATAAGAACGCAGCCAAAATCTGTATCCGCTTTATATCAGCCGGCTCTGCGGTGCGTGCATTAACGCCTCTTCAGTACGTGCAATTTTCACGTTGTTAAAGGAGATACTGAGCTAGGGGCAAAGGCGTTTCTCTATTGAAGTTAGTGGTTTGGGTTTCTTTCGATGCACAGCTGGCTAAGTATCAGGTCCTTTCATCTCTGCCACCAACTGTGCTCAAGGGTCTCAGGACCAAGCCTGATACACCTTTCTGTGCCTATGAATACAAAGGACCAGCATCCCAGGATGCCCAGAAAGTCAAACCTGATGCTTTCACCTGGCCAGAGGTCTAGGTGGCTTTAATGTTTGTAAATGTACTCCTTACTTTAATGAAAGTTCTCTTCACCAAAAAAATATTAAAAGCCCAACTTACTCAGCCCACCCCACCCCCGGAAAAACATAGCACCCCATTTTGTAACTCGTGTTCAAGGTTAAATGCAGCCTTTTTATTAAAATAAAAAAGGCAAAGCTCCACCGCCACCATTGCGTGTGGACATTCATGAAACTGATAAACACGACAAAGTGTGCGAATGCTGCCAGCGTTTGCCAAGCACCCACGTGTGTCCTCCTGGGACAGGAGATCGTAGTAGAAGTAAGCCTTGAGACTCTGTCAGGTTCGGTCTCCCGCCTGACCCCCTGACTCACATCTACAACCCTCTGTCTCCACCAAGTCCTCCTTAGGGCTCGCGAACCCTGACTGTGCGCAGCCTCAGCCTGGCTTGGTGCACACAGCCAGTCCCCTTCTTTCAGCTGGGACCGACCCCCCCAGCGCAGCCCGGCTGGG
This sequence comes from Peromyscus maniculatus bairdii, assembly GCF_049852395.1. Classification (NCBI taxonomy): domain Eukaryota; kingdom Metazoa; phylum Chordata; class Mammalia; order Rodentia; family Cricetidae; genus Peromyscus; species Peromyscus maniculatus. The sequence goes on from NC_134864.1 coordinate 25,455,223, forward strand.
TTACCAAGTAGTTATGGCCGTGGCGGCCCTCGGTTAGAGAGGCCGAGGGTGGGGTCCGGGCGCCCAGCCACAGTGGCCAGGATTTGGGGAGCTGCAGATTCCTCTAGGGTCGCAGAGACCTCCCGCGGTGCAGAAAGGGACCGCTGGCACAGCGAAACCGCGCAACGGCGGGGACCCGCTGAGGTCGCCCACCGTGCCGGGCAGGGGGCGGCAGGGAGGTCAGGTTTGGGAAGATCGCAGGCTATATCACCCGGTTCGGGAGATCGCCCCGGGCGCAGCTAAGCACCGGCAGCCTATGCTGGCCGCCACCGGGGTCGAGAGGCCCGCGCAGCGCCTACTCCCGGAGGCTGCAGCTGGGAACTTCAGGCAAAGTTTTCTGCAGCTCCTGCCTGGGCCGCCCAGGGACTCGAAGCCCGGAGCACAAGTCCAGGCCCTGCAGTGACAGGGGCCCGAGATGGAGCTCCCGGCTCCCGTACTTGTCCCGCGGGCTCCTGCGTGCGCTGCACGGGTCCCGGGACTCCGCGGCGGCTGCTTTCCTTCCGGCCATCGGCCAGCCCGGCTCACCCACTACACGATGCCGGGTCCTGTGCTCCCCTGCCCGGCCCCGAAGCTCGCCTCGGACTCTTCCACCCGGGAGTCATCTGCGTCCCATGCGCCCCGAGAACGACAGGGACGACCTGCTTACCTGAAAACGTCTCCCCGGCCGCAGTTAGCAAAAGTCCAGCCAAAGTCACCAGGCAAGTCCCAAGTGTCCTCATGGTGCTGAGTGCGCGCCGGGCCGCCTCGGGGCGGCGGCGGCCGGTAGACGCGGGAAGCCGAGGGGGACGCGAGCCTGAGCCGCAACTGCCAGTGTAGACGCAACAGCAGCAGCGAAACACCAGACCCCAAAGTGGCAACAGTTGCACAAGTCCGAAGTCCCGCGGCTCCCCGGCGTGGGGACCGGGTTCTGGGTCCTCTTGCCCTCCTGCTGGCCCCCGCTTGGAGTCTGGCGCCGCCGGGAGAGGCAGCGGAGGGCGCGCCGCCGAGCCCAAATCCTCGCTGGGATCCGGCGCTGCGCCCGCTTAAGCGCTGCCCCTCCTCGGGACCGAGCCGCCCGCGGCGCCGTGGCCGTGGCCGTGATCGCGCGCTTTGCAGCCCGCCGCCTCTCCACCCGCAGCTCCAGCCACCTCGGGCGGCGGCGCGCTGATGGCCAAGCCCGCGCCGGCTGCGCGCGGGGCTCCTGCTCCGCGACTGACTGGCGGTGCCCCGCAGGCCGGCTGGAAGGAGCCCACGTCACGGCCGGGCCGGAGCCGCCGCGGCCCGCTAGAGGGCGCGAGCGCCCGTGTCCCCGGCCCGGGGCCAGCTCGGCCTGCGCGGCGCCTGCGGGCTCCGTGGGGCGGCCACCGCCAAGATGCGGGCGGGACCCGGCGGGCAGGAGCAACCGCCCGGGGCGCCACCCTCGACCCTAGCTCGCCCCGGCAGCGCCTCGGATTTCCCACGCTGGCCTCAGGGACAGGGACCGCGCCCCAGACAGAAGTTTGTCCCGGGTCACGGGCGGCGAGGAGGAGTTGGAGCGCGCCAGGCACGGGGCGGCAGTGTCCCCGGCGGCGGCGGCGGCGGCGGCTGGCTTGCGAGCGTCGGGAAGGAGCGGGAGCCGCCAGCGCCCTGGGCCGCTCGGTCTGCAGCTTGCTAGGGACACGCACGCCGCTGTGCCCGAGCCCCGCGCCCGGGAAACGGGACGCGCTTCTGCCGCTCCAGTGCGACGTGTGGCCGCTAGTGGGGCCCGGAGCTCAGAAGGCAGCAGTCGTATGGAACCAGGGCTTGGGCAGAACTGGTGGATTTCTGTGTCTGGTGCAAGTGGAGAGTGGGTCAAACAATGTCTTGAAATGATTTTAATTTGCCCTTTGGGATCTGAAATGATCACTTTATTAAGAGAACAAGAACATTACCAATGCTTAAGTTTAAAGTAAAATTCAAGTTTTTATTGTAATTCTTTTTTTTTTTTTTTAAATGGTTCTTCATCTTGCTCAGAGGAACCCCATTAGGGCACCTGTAGGCTATTTACCGACCTAAACTGCGGGCGAGCGTGGTTAAATTAGGATCGCAATTTGTGTTCTGATACGTGCAAGTAGGTTAGTGCTCAATAGCCTGGAGCCTGGATCCCTCCCCATTGCTGCGAGGTGTCACCTGCTTTGTGATGTTTTAAAGGCCAAAGGAAGAAAGGAGCCCCTCAATCCTGTTGCTGAAGACTCTCTGGTGGGGACCCAGAACCAGCTAAAAATGATGACTTTCGCTGTGGTATCCCAGAGCAAATGGGGACACCCAGAGGACTTCTGTGTCTGCCAGACCGAACACATTGCCAGTATCTTCTTCAGGCATTCTATTCAGGAGGTCCTTGTGAGGCCTTTCGTTTAGAAGTCTCCACGTTAATCACTTGCTTAACACCAGAAGTGGTGGATTTGCCTTTGTCCGATAATGAGCCTGCTAGGCTTATCCTGAACTTGGGAAGGGAAATTTTGAAGTCTCGTACTTACTCCAAAAGAATCAACAAGAGACAGAGGTCTCATCTGCAATCCGACCTTTTTGATGAAATTATACTTTATAAGATAAGTCAAATTCATTTTTTAAAAGTGAATGATAACAGATCTCCCCCCACACACACCCCACCCCACCCTACACCCCCCCACACACACACACAACATGTTGACACTGGTGGGAGCATCCATAAAGGGGTAAAAAAACAAATGCAGGCTGGTTGCTTCCAAGTATCATCATTAAGCTGGATGAAGAGTTTGATATTAGGTAACATTTCATTCATTGCACGTGTTAATGCTTTCAATCAACCTTCAACAGTACAATTACTGCAATACCACTGAGGCGGTATTAACTGCCGAAGGCTGTCTTGGGCTGGTGGCTTCTTCAGAAACAGATCTTAAGGTTAGGGGGTAGCTTTGAATTGGGGGTCATGATTCCCAACAAGGAGAGAAAAGAACCAGAGGACCAGAATGAGGACAGTATGCCACTGTGGCCATCTGGGCTCAGTCCTCTGGGTTCCCTGGATTTGGGTATCCAAGTGTTGTTACCAGACACCTACTCTAGTACTCCAAAGAAACCCGTTTCTTCCCCCATTTCCTAAAGTGCGGGGCTCTGTGCACTTCACCTGTCCCTCTGTTGGTCCAGGTGACAGTACAGAGCCACCCGCCCCATTTCCCTGCCACCCACATTTCAAAGAGTGGTGGGGCTTTGTCTGCTGCGGGTCCCTTTGGTGCCTGTTTATGTACTGCCCCAGGCAGGTGACTGCTCCAAGGCACCTATGGTCTAAATAAAGAGAAAATGTGTGGTCTTGCCTTCTCAGGGGGATATCCCTGCAGGAATCTCCCCAGGGGACGTCATCTTGTGTTTTCAGCTGTAGAGATTTCTCTGTTCAGTCTAACCACCACTTGTCACTCCTGCCTCTCTGGGGGATGACGACGACGACAACATTTGCCGAGTTGGTTGGCCAAAAGTGAGGAGTGCTGTCGGGCCAGCTTCTGAGATGAGTGGGTTCCCAGAGGATGAAAATGAAAGCCCACTCGGCAGGTGCCCTCAGAGACAAAGACACCTGGCAAAGGTGTCCTCCTAATACAGCCAGAAAGAGAAGCAACCAGGGGCATAGGAAAGCCTGTGGGTTATTTCTTTCCCTTGGCCTGAAAGTCACAGAGAAGGCCCAGGCAGGGAAGGAGACCGGCTGGGTACACTAGTGATCAGGGCTTCTGGCTGAGCTGTTCAGGGACACTACTTTTGACCATAGTGTTTCTGTTTGTGATTTTGTTACAGATCCTTAAAAGTCAAAATGTAAGCCCAACCCTTCTATCCGGAATGTTAGTTACACTGACTTTGGAGGTTAATCACATGCAGAAAGTTCCTATGATATCCCAAGTATCCCAGAGGGATATCTTCATAGCCACTTAAGTGTGATCCAACGGAAAAGAGATTCGCATTGTTCGTGTGGCTCTTCTTTTCTTCTCTCGCCATCCCTGAAATAATAACTCCCCATTTTCAGATATTTGGATCATGAAAATGTTTTTTTATATAAGCAGGAAGTGGAAATGTGCGTTGTATAGGTCACACAATGATGTGTTCTCTTGATCAGAGTGTATAAGGACAGTGGGAGGAGATAGTTCTGAATCTGAAACCCACTGTGTAGGTAAAGTCAGTTTCTGGGCTGCCTGGCTTGCACAGTGGTACTCTGTCTGAAAGTCCTGTGTAAACTCTGCGACAGTGAGCCTAGGTGATTCTTTATTATGATAACCTCTGATTAAGCAGGGGTTTTAAGCATAAGTATACACTAAATCCTGGCTCCTAGATCTCATCTCTTCTCAACTTCAGAGACTGTGTGAGTTCAGGGGACAACGCACGCAAGCAGAGTCTTCCGCTCTACCCAGCTTTGGGTTGCTTGTTTATCTGATGAGCTGCTGGGGAGCACACCCAGGGCCTCACCCATGCTTGTCAAGTGCAATACCTCTGAGCTTCAACCCCAGCCCCTCTCCTCAGATATGAGAAGTGCGAACAGAATGCTTTGCCCAACAGGTACTGCATTCCACAGCGGGAGTCTCCTTAGGAATGTGGTCTCCCTCCCTTCTCTGCAGCCACAACACTACAGGTCAGGTGGATGAAAAGGAGTCCATGGTGGCTCCAGTTTCTGAGGAACAAGGCCAAGGGTCATACCTGGTGAGGAGCTCCTTGCTGGCAAGTCCCTAGGCAAGAGGCAAAGAAGGACATGCACGCATGTGCATGTCTTCCCTTCTTATAAAACTGCTTTTGCTGGGCTGGGGGTGTGGCTGCAGGACACTGTTTACCTAGCCACACCCTGGGCTCATCTCCAGTTTTGAAAAACCACAGTCAACAGCATTCAACCACAGGGCTCATCCTGAGGGCCCCTTCTATAAACATGGCAGTCAGAGGAAGTTCCTACCCTCTTGACTGTCCTAACAGAGATGAAACTCTTCCAAGAGAGCATCATCATCAGGCAGAGGGGACATATCCACCCCATAGTGGCCATGTCTGCATGGAGCCAAAGAGAGTGGGATGGGAGTGAGAAAGACATTACAGGTTTTTTCACGGGGCTAGAAGAAACCAGGCCATCTCAGCTTTCTCCATGGAAGGCCTGGCCTCATCTGGACAGGAGAAAACTTATTTCGTGGGTGTTCGTATCCTACCAAGGTCAGAATGTGTCATTGATCAAAGGCAAAGCCCATCCAGGTGGAGTTCAAAGCCATTGTTTCTAAACCTGTAAAGAGCTAGATAGAATCCTCAGCATGCCAGGAGCTTTATCCCTCTGCTTTGCCCACAAGGAACCCTCAGAGTACAAATTAACCTCCCAGTTAAACACCGGGACAGGGAACTTGCATATTCTTTTTAAAAATGTTGACCTTCACACTGTTAGACTTTGATAACACTGGGCAAGGCATACAACCTCTCTACTCAAGCCTCCTTCTGGAAAATGAATATAATCACACTGATTTCAGGTGCTGATGATTAAGTGAGATATGAAGGGCTAATTCCGGGTACATCATTGCTAGTGATCTGTAAGGAGCCTACCATGAAGACATCACACTGAGAGCCTCCCTGGTCTCTCTTCCCCTCTTAGGACATGGCTGTTCTTGTATTCCCGACTCATGGGCTCAGACATGAGGCCAGAAGAGCAGCAATGTCATGCCTGTCAGCCTCCATAACCAAGAGATCAATAACCTCTTTTCTTTATAAAGTATTCCATCTTGGGTGTGTTGTTGCAGCAACACAAAACAACCTAAATTAAAATCTTTCATTTAATTTTTTTCAGATGGGACTGGAGCTCATTATTTGCAAATAGGGTACACATATATACATATATAAATGTATATACATATATGCCCTATACATGTATATATATATGTGCCCCATATAGGTATATATGCTCTGTATATGTATATATGCCCTTTTATGTATACATACATGCCCTATACATGTATATATGCCCTCTATATGTATATACATACCCCATATAGGTATAGATGCTCTGTATATGTATACATGCCCTATTATGTATATATATATGCCCTTTTATGTGTATGTACACACCCTGTACATGTATATATGCCCTATATGTATATATATGTCCTATATATGTGTGTATATATATATATGCCCCATATAGGTATAGATGCTCTGTATATGTATATATGCCCTATTATGTATATATACAGGCCTTATATATGTATATATATGCCCTATATGTATATATACTCATTTATATTATATACATATGTATATATATAAATTTCAGATATACACAACTTTATGTAAAATGGTTGGGTAGATTGATAGCTTTTAAAAATGCCCCTCATGGTTATAAAATCAGTAACAATTGGACCCCACAAAGTGATCCCCTTATTTTAGAAAATGTAGTTTTACATCTGTCTAAACCTGTGTTCCTAGGGATGGCAGTGACCTCCTGGACAGTCCCCAACCCCATCTGATCTCCCATCTCCTTTCAAGGATATCCATATAGAAGGTGCCTAAGGGCTCCTGGTGACTTTATGCTTCAGTGCAGACAGGATACCAGGCTGCCTTTATACCTGGAGCCCCTCTGTGGACACAGGTCACACTCTCTTTCTGCCCCTGCATCCTGAACTAGGGGAAAACAAATTCCTCAGTCTTCCTGTGCCTTTCCCTGGGGTCAGGATAATAATCAAGGCTCCTCGGTCATGTGATTGGACAGTAGCCTCAGCCACACAGCACAGAAGCTGGGCCACCTGCCCACACTCAGCCAGCCGCAGCTTTCAGGAATGGTCCATCATGTCTGGGAAAAGTAAAAAGGCTGCCGCCGTAGGGGGACTTGATCTCCATCATCAGACTCCACTTCCTTTGTTCCAATTCCCAGAAGTCCTAGGAGAGAACGCTTTCTGCAAACTTCTTGGAGCTCAGAAGTTTTGAGAAATCTGCTGGCTCACTCCCAGAGTGTGAAATGACATTTCCCTGTTTGAATCCCAGTCAGTTCAAAGGCTGGTGCAGCAGCTCACCCAGCAGCAGCTACTCTCCATGTGGGGGTTCATTAAAGGAGCGAGCGCCTGCCTTTGTGTCCCTCTCCTTGCCCAGAGGCTTTGAACTAGCATGTTTTAGATTAGCCCCTGTGCTTCTTGCATTGAGACAACTGTTTTCCTCAGAACACAGTTTGGAGGTTAGTCAGATTATCCAGAATTCGCGCTGGAAACTGTGGTCCTTTATCGAGTTCCCCTGGAATCTTATTTCTTTTTTATTTCACTTTCTTTAAAACAAACCCTTTGAAGTCGATAGGTACGTTCCTTAAAGCTCAGCTTGACTAATACTATTAAGGAACGCTAGGCTAACAATGTCGTTCCTACTTCAGATTAAATTATGGCAGTAATGCGTCCTGGGTCCTGTGATCTGTAATAGGCTGTCTTTCCAGTAGAATGTGAAAAAGTGGTTCAATGGGAACATCAAAGAGAAGATCATCTGCATTTTCTCTTCATCTTGGACATTTTAAAGTGTCCCAATGTTGCAGTCTGAAGCAGTGATTTCTAGACAGACAGCACCATTAAGATGAGACACCCAAACCTATCCCACTATGTATTTGTTTCTATGCATGTGGGGGGGTTCAGGTTTATGTGGATGTGGGTGCCTGTGACATGTGTGTGCATGGAAGCTGGATGGCAGCCTCAGGTGTCCTCCCCAGGAATGCTGCCCACCTCTTCTGAGTCATGGTCTCTTGGTGGCCTGGAGCTCAGCAATTAGGCTATCCTAGCTAGCCATTGAGCTCCTGAGATCCTCCTGTCTCTGTCTCCCCAGTGTGGGGATTACACACCCATACCATCATGCCTGGCTTTTTATGTGAGCACTGGTCTTCCTTTGCAAGGCAAGAGCATTATCAATGGAATCATCCCTCCAGCCCCATAGTTTTTTCAAGCTACCGTTGAGTGGTTTTTTCCTATGGGTATAGCAATGTACTGCAGCATTAAAATGGAGGGTTATGATGCCTTTTAAAGATGAGGTAACTGAGGCCTCAAAAGCTACATGAGCAATGCTAACAGGTGATGCAATGAGGTCACAGGTGTTCACTCACCTCACAGTAACTGGCAGAGCTGGGGCTTGAGAGTGAGTATTCTTCGTCGGGGGGGGGGGAGGGGCTTGCTTAACCCCTTTGCCCACCTTTGTCTCTTTTCATACCATAGATGTTTCACCTGATTGTCCAAGTCACCATTCTCTGGCCACATCCTGTGCTAACCTGGTTTCCAGGATCTCAAAGCTCATGCCTGTGACAGCAATCCAAAGCTCACGCCTGTAACAGCAATCCTATATTCAGCCCGGCACTAAACACACAGGGCTGGCCACAGTAGTTCAGCAGGTACACAGAGAAAGCAGACGGACAAGTTTGTTGAAAGGACTGATGATTTTAGAAGATACACTTGCATGGGATGTTAGCATTCCTATTTTGATGGGATGGAGGAGCTGGGTCTTACTAGGATATGGCCATGCAACATTGTTCGCTCCTAAAGATGATGATTTAATTCCAGTGTGGTGGCACATGCCCTGAATCCTGGCACTTAGGAGGCTGAGGCAGGTGGATCTTGAGTTCAAGGTCATCCTAGGGTATACAGTGTCTCAAAATCATAACAGGTGGTGACATTTCAAGGCAAGAGGCCATACTCTGTGTCCCCTTCCCAGCTTCCTTTCAGTACACTTCATGGTATTTGCTAATTGATGAAATAAAGGAACAATGATAAAATAGGAGAACTGAGGAACAGACAAAAGATTGCCAGACCCAAAGCTACCTCTATGACTTTGCAGAGCGAACCTCTTCACTCAGGCAGATGGGGAGGACGGAAGTGTTTGCTCTGTGTTACAGTGCAGGTTCCTCTGGATCAAAGCACAGCCAAGGACGAGACCCCAGAGGACAGCCAAGACAAAAATCAGAATTTCGCTTTAAGAAAGAGCACTTTGTACTTCCATATCACTTGCATCAACCATGTCCTCCCAGGTAATCTGATCCGGTGGCTTGAAATCTTGATTCAATTTACAGGACTCAGTTTTTCTCTTTACTTGTAGATTGACTTAGATTTTCCAATCTCTTTTTAAGACAGTCCCTTACTGCGGGACTCAGACTAGCATGGAACTCGCTATTTGGCCCAGGGTGACTCTGAACTCAAAATTCTCCTGTCTCCGCCTTACAAGTACTAAGATTATAGGCACGGACCACCATGCGCAGCTTTTACCTGGATTGAAATAATACAAACTGACCAAGTCATGAACACCTGGACCTTGTATCGGCCTGCGTTGGTCACTTTTCTGTTGCTGTGATAAAATACCATGACCAAGAGCAACGAGGGAGCGAATGGTTTATTTGGGCTTACGGTTCCGAAGGGAGAACCCATCATGGTAGGGAAGGCATGGGAGCAGGCAGGGAGGGGATGCATGGCGTGGTGGTAGGGGTAGGTAGGTGGCTGGTCACATTTCACTTGCACACAGCAAGCAGGAAGGGGACAGGGAAGTGGTTAGCAGAGCTATAAAACTGCAAAGCCCCTCTCTAGTGACATACTTTCTCCAGCAAAGCTTCACATCCCAAAGAGGCCATAAACTCATTAGCTAGGGACTAGGATTTCAAATACATAAGCCTATTGGGGACAATTCTCATTCAAACCATCACACACTCTAGCCTTGTCATGTGTGCCAAGCGACCCAAACATCTAATCAGCAACCAGAATGGAGTCTAGTGTAGCTAGAGTTTTCCTGCCTTGCCCACAGTCAGGACAAATCTTTGTCACCCGCCAGTCCCACAGCCGCTCAGACCCAACCAAGTAAACACAGAGACTTATATCGCTTACAAACTGTATGGCCATGGCAGGCTTCTTGCTAACTGTTCTTATAGCGTAAATTAATCAATTTCCATAAGTCTATACCTTGCCACGTGGCTCGTGGCTTACTGGTGTCTTCACATGCTTCTTGTCATGGTGGCGGCTGGCAGTGTCTCCTTTTGCCTTCCTGTTCTTTCTTTACTCCTCTGTGTTAGTCCCGCCTATACTTCCTTCCTAGCCACTGGCCAATCAGTGTTTTATTTATTGACCAATCAGAGCAATTTGACATACAGACCATCCCACAACAGTCTAGTGCTCCCAACCTGCATGTTCTCTGTGTGTTCCAATGGCTCGACTGTGGCCTCTTGACCTTGGGACAAAGAAGCCTTTTATTGGTCACTTCTCTTATTTCTGTGGCACACACCAGACCAGTACCAGCTACAGGGAGGGACTGCTGACTGGCGGGGGCGGGGGGCGGTTTCAGAGCCTTCAGCCCATGATGGCAAGGAAGCTAGTTGACTTCCTCTTGCCAGATACGAAGCAGAAAAGGGAGGGCGGTATAACAGTATTCTATAGGGTTTCTCTTTTCCCTTTTAATTCAGTGCCAGACCCCAGCCCATGAGATGCTGCTACCCACATTCAGGGTGGGCCTTCCCCCTCCACCACCCCCCCTCAGCCAATCTTCTCTGGAAACACCCTCACAGACTCACCCAAACTTGTACTTCACGACTTCCTTAGCCAACTATCAATTTAACTGGTTGATCATCAAGATTAGCCATCATAAAGCTCCCTGGACCACTTAGGTTAAATGGTTTATCAATACTGCAGAGTATCTGACTTACATGATAATTAAAAGCATTCAAAACCAAAAGGGTGAGCCTGTAATCTCAGTCACCTAAAAGGCTAAGGCCTAAGGTTGAAATACACATGTCAAACTGAAAGCCTGCTTGGGCAACAGAGAATATTCAAGGCCAGCTCCCGTAACTTAATGAGAACATCTCCAATTTTTAAGAAGATTTAAAAAGAAAAGGCAAAAGGCAGTAGACTTGGTGATTGAGTGCTTGTCTGGCATGTGTGAGACCCTAGGTTAGTCCTTTAAATAGAAAAATAAATAGTATGAATACACGTGATATAAATTAAACACTTTACATGTAGGTTAAGTATCCTTTATCTAAAGTGCCTGGGACCAAAAATATTTAGATTTCTGTTTTTCCCCATTTGGGAATGTTTGCATATACTTTAGCAGCTAAGCATGCTGTTCTTAAAATCAAGCCAGTGCTTTTCAACCAGCGTGTCAGCATGACGGAAATCTCCTCTCTTGGAGCATTTCTGATTTAAGGATTTTGGATGAGGGACCCACCACTTGGACTGTAAAGCACCAAGCAGACAACGTTGCCTCTTAGACGCAATACTGTGCTTACCTCGGCAGGAGGAAAGGCATTGTAAAGAGAGACTTGCCTCCATTCAGTTAGCAGACTGCTGGAATGATGGCATTCAAGGAGTGGGAATTACCCTAGGAAACTCATGCTGAGGGGCGGGAAAGTTGAAGCTTTGCATGACAGCCTGGGAGGAACCTGTCACTTACCAGATCACCTTTCAAGAGAGACAGGAGCCAAGACAGGGAGAGGTCAGTGAGGGCAGGCTCACACCTTGACCAGGCCTGCTTAGCTATGTGTACTTCTTGCCTTCCACCCTCCCATAAATGTTATGTCAGTATCTCAAAGACGGGCTGGGGATCTCTTTCTTTGTTCCTATTTCCAGTATAGCCACACTGAAAAACTTTTCTTCTGCTGATTTTTACTAATACTTTCCTTTGTAATTGCCATATTGTGGCTGAGTGGCTGAGCTGAGCTTGCTAGCTTCCAGGAACCAGGCTTCGACCCCAGAATCTCTGGAATCAATCTGGTGAGGCAGCCAGGAGGCTCTACTTCATTCCTTTTTTATTGGAAAAGACGCCGGAAATGGAAAAGACAAATAACTTACTGAGGTTTCCGATTAAAGAAGCACGCCAAACCCACACCTTGATCCCCACGTCTTTCTCAAGTGCCAAACAATCACAGTCGACACAAGGTAGGAAAAGGTAATTAATTCACAAAGACCAGATATGGAGAGAACAGAAAGGGGAGTAGCCAAGGAAGCCACTGGGTAATGAGTCCTTGGCTAGCATGTGACAGGACCAGGAAGTGCCTGGATCTGTGCCTCAGAAGTCACTGGTACCCAGGAACTGGGGACCAAAACATGCTTTGGATAATATGGTTAATGGAGAACATTTGAAATGAAACAAACTGCCTACTCCCCAAATCATCCTCTTCCCACATCACTGAGGTGAACTGGAACCTCGCCTCCACTCTGGCTAGAGACTAGAGGTCAGTTCCAGGCCAAAGTATGAAACATGCCGTGCACATTCATGAGGGAGCCGGGCATAACTGTGTACATTACCTAGAAAACAGGCTGAACTAACAGTAGAAATGGAAGCTGAAGCATTCAGCCTCTTCCCCACTCGGCTTCCAGAACACCAGACAGTAGGCTTTTACCCTTTGGGTAGGCAAGGATCCTCCTTGATTGATCTGACCAACCCTGGAACAAAGATTTTGATTCTGATACTGGGGTATGTCCTTCACAAAGCTATTCAGCAGCCAACTAAAGCTCACAAGTGTGGCCCATGTGCAGATCATACCCATCCCATAATGTCTCACACTTCCTCCTTTACATTTAACACTGTAGTGAGGTAAAACTATTAAGTACTTCTCATTTTAATATTTGGGAAGATCAGTGTCCTTTAGAATTTGAAAAAATAAAAAACTATTAGAGGGCAAAAGTCATAAGCACCGTCATCAGTAATTGGACACATACTCAAAACTTAAAAAAAAATCATTTATATTCCAAGCGCAGTGTGATACAATATCTTTAAAATAAAAACAGGAATCTGAGACAAATTAATTCTTATAAATTAAAAATACAATAGCAAAAAAAATATTAATTCAGTTGAGAGGGTAGACAATGAAATTGATGAATTCTATTTGACCCAGAAAGAGAACAAGAACAAAACAAGGGATGAAAGTTAGGAATGAGAAGATTAAACTATTAACACAGGAGTATTCAAACGGGAAAGAAAGGAGGAAACAACAGAGAAGAAGTAATTTAGGAAACCAACCAAGAAAATGCCCACAGACCAAGGCTATGGAGCCTCCAGACAGAAACGGCCCCACACATGCCCACACAGTATAAGAGAGTATCCCCAGATCATAGCATGTCATTGTGATGTCCCAGAACCATAAAATAAAGATATTAAAAACTCCCAGACAGAAAAACAAACCAGCGTCCCATAAAATCGATGGTGAGAAAGAATGACTTCACACTTCTGTCTACCATCAGGAGGCTGGAACACAGTGGCGCACACGCAGCCGTCAGAATCCTGACAGAAAATGCTGTCCTTGGGGAACTGTTCTTAGACTTACCACCATGAAGTGTGACAGCAAGATAAAGTCACATTCAGATATGCAAAGTTTCAGAAAAGTGAACTCTATCGAAGGAAATCACTGTAGATGTCCTGCACCCCAATAAATGAATAAACAAAAAAAAATCAAGGAAGCAGGATCTGGGATTCAAGGGATTCAGCATAAGTAGAGAGAGAGAATGGTCAGGATCACAGGAGAGAAACAGCCCAGGGTGACCGCTGGACAGAAGCCTGGGACCGAGGAGGGAGACTGCCAACAAAATCAGACTTAGGGAGCATGTGATCGGCTTAAAAACACTGGGAAGAGTTAAATATTTGTGGAGACAGTCTGAAATCGACTGATGATAAAATTAAAGAATGAGAAGTCTAAGTCCACCAAAAGACAATTAATTCTATTAGTCACTCTGAAACCCTGAGAACGAAGCCAGTGTGATCATAGGGGGTGGGTGGGCTTCGTATCTTATCTGAGTGTCACAAGGACACCGACAGTCACTGGCTGTCTGCCTGTCCAGAGTATGACGGAACTCAATTGAGAGGGCCGAGGGACAGAAATGTGTTGTCTCTGTCATGTGGGGTAGGTTGGGGCGTGAAGACTGCTGCTGCAGGAGAGTTCCATGCTAGAAGGAGTGGCCCGCACGAGGTGCAAGGATCCACTTTGGGGCACTGGAAGTGTGTGTACATCATTGTCAGAGTCCTTGCACTTATGTAACTTGGATATAATTACAGAGTAAATTCCCTATAACTGTATTTTTGCTAAGCTGTATTTTTGTCACAAGGCATAAAATTATAATTTCTCACCTCTGGATTTTGTTCCTGTTCATTAGACTGTACAATTTGTCCCTTTTCTGAGTACTGCCGATACTAAATATACAAGCAGATAAAGGCTCGGAACATTTGCAAAAATAGAACTCAGGTCCAAAACCCATAGCACCAGCCAGAGAATTCAAGCCATCTTGAAGAGTAACCCATCAACGAAGCTTGCCTGGTCTGAAGAAAATCTGATTATTCTCCCCAGCAGCTCACCCGGGCAGGAAATCCTACAAAACTCCTTAGCATCCAGTTCTCTGGCCCAGAACTTGATTAGTAAATGACAGCTTCCTCACTAACTTAGGACCAATCAAAGAAAGCCAAATGTACTCTTTTTAACCAATCACATAGGATGCCCTGTCTATAGGTGGCCCCGCCCATCCTATGTCAACAGCCACCAATCAGAACAGATTCTGGAGCGCATTTGGGCCATAGCCTAGATTTCCCACTGCTCTCCTGCCTCAGAATTGACTCCTCTGCCACAAGAGGCTCAGACCAAGAATCCTTTACTTTGGTTGGTCTCCTAGCTCAACGCTGACCCACAATATTCCACAGCAACACACGCTAAACCAAGAATCCAAGCTGGAGAGAGCTGGATGGTTTCTGGAGGGTTGGAGTGGTTGCCTAGCATGCTGAGACCCCGGGTGCCGCACACTCACACCAAGAACAGCCCTTCCCATCTATCTGCTCACACACTGTCCTCTATTTCCATGTGCAAAGTGCTGTAACTGGTTATTACAGAGGACACAAAGATAAATGAGATAATTCGAGTATTCTGCTTAACTGAATTTAATAATTTTAGTTTCTTAAAACTGAGATAATCAAAGTGGGCCAAGTTTATGTAACTCAATTAAAGGCACATTCATACTTTCGAGAAAATGATCATAATTTTCAAAGGCGAGTCCTCACAAAGTGAGACCAAGTTACCCTTTTGTGCAATTTTATCTTCCATTGTCTCTCAAATTGCCCGTTTTAAATTTTCTTAACTATCTTGGTATAGGTCTGAAATATGCTCCCTCCCCTTCAGATCTGCTCTGCTGTTTACCACCGCACATGTAAATGTTAAAAGGATTTCATTTACACACATTTGCCTCTTGGCGCTTTAGAACTGAATTGCAGATGTCCTAGGAAGGGGTACAAACGTGATTATGGAAATTATTCTATTGACAATAAAACTAGTTTTTATAATGTGGATCTGAGAAAGCCAAAGAAATTGTGGTTGGGAAAACAGATGCATTCAATAAAAAGCTGCTCGTGCACGTGGTGGGCTAGTTGTGAGCAAGATTCACATAATGCAATCAGTAGGGATTTGACTGGTCTGTGGAGTTGTCAAAGGCTTGTGGGATGTCTGAATAATAGCTGGAAATTTGTTGTGGACATGAGGCTATTAAGTCTGTCTCCTGCTGCATTTAGGATGGTCCTAAAAACTATTATTAAATAACTGATTTTATAGCAACTGTTAAAATTATTTGGCCAAAGTATAAATTAAAGTGTGTGATGGGTAGAAATGCATGCCTTAAAATGTATAATCCTAATTTAGGTTCCGTTCCTGTTTTTAAAATACCCACTCAGAGGAAAGAGCAGTGATTATCAAAATAAGGGTAGATTAATAAGGCTGCCAAGATGCCTTCTCAAAAGCGCAACGCGTTCAGTGTGACTGGCTCACTAAGCACAGAATACTGCAGTTATTGGGGAACGGAGATGGCGCATGTGACCTATAAGTACTTGACAATGAGCATAAACGACGATGAGCCTGAGGCTCCAGAACCTCCTCAGGCTTGTACAGGTCTGTGGGGCGGGGCGGGGAGGGCAGAGCGGGGTAGCCTGGAGGGGGGGGAAGCAGGCTGGCAGGGAGGGGGGAGGTTCCTAACACAGTCCATACCTGGAGAGGGAGAATGGTGACGGATAACCACGCAGATTGGCTCAGCTTTCCCACAGCTCTCTTTTCCACCCACTTTCTTCCCCCCACAGGCCCTCAGCTAGGTGTGTTTGTACACACGGTGGCTCCGGCTTAGAGATGGGACACGCTTTCCTGGGTCAGAATGAAGACTGCTCATATCTCACCTCCCTAAGTGTCACCTGTATCACAGTGGCTGTTTAAAACTTGTGACACGGGGTTGGGGATTTAGCTCATTGGTAGAGTGCTTGCCTAGCAAGCACAAGGCCCTGAGTTCGGTCCTCAGCTCCGGAAAATTAAAAACACAAAAAAACTTGTTACTCATTTGATCCTCGGAATTTGACTATACATTTCGGAATGAATCAATATTAAGGAAAAAATAATAATCTCAAGTTTACTTAATGACAGGTAAGATCTGAAAATGTGTTGTTAGGCAGCTTTGACTGTGAGGATACTATGGTGTACTTAAAAACATGGCTGTGATGTCCATGGTTAGCATAATTATATATGTGGGACTGTTAAGAGAAACATGATCACACACACACACACACACACACACACACACACACACACATTTGGAGAGTGAATATTTTTATGGAGCATAGGATGATTTGGAAGCTGCTCTGGGATAAAAGTCGTGTAAGTTCTAGGTTTTGAGAACTCAGCTGTGTGATGAGCTGTTACTTCTCCTACCACGGACGCTAGAGTTCTGAGACAAAGCCTGGGACTCTTGAGAGCTTAAAAAGGTTCAAACAGACCCTCCGTCTCAGGTTGAATTCTCATCTTTCATGCCGACTATGCTTGTTCCTGCAGGTTTCAGGGATGCTGCTTCCTGCCATTCACCAGCTGGGCGTCGTGCTTGCTGTCACTGAAGCCCCGGGGCATAAGTCTGGAGCTGAGAGAAACCACTTTCCCCAAATCCTAGCTTCTGTAGATGAACCATAAAACCGGATAATACTTTGAGAAACATCTGTCTTCATAGTTTATCTATGATTGACCAAACATTAAGGTTTATCCTGGAAGTACTAAGAAGACATAATTTCCCAGTCTTAGTTTACGAAGTTGGATGTTAACTCACCAAGGCAGACATTAAAGGCGGGTCTTGTTAGACTCAGCTCCAGATCGGAACATTGCGGTCCTGTCAACCAAGGCATCCACCCTTGTCTCTTGCTCACACTGCACTTGCATGTGAAGAACAAACCTCTTCTGGACTTACTACTTATTAATACACATGTTAAATGAAATAGGTGAGGGGAGAGCTCCTGAAGACCACCTCAGGATGCTTACTGTCCCTCCAGTCGACTTCCAACACATCTGCTCTGTCCTACTGCTCAGCCTGGCTGTCTCCACCTTGCTAATGAAAGCCCAACCAGGAAGAATGCAGCTGCAACACCTTCTTGAAGTGAACTCTTGGATCTATATTGGTTCACATGACCTCAAATCCCTGTATCTGCGGCACTTATTTTATTTCATATCAGAATATTTTATATCAAAATTTAGTTGTAAAAAGATGCATTTCCCCTCTACCTCTTCTCATTTAATTTCTTTTAAAGGTACAACCTACTACTGTTGAACTTCTCACGATCCTTCTCCCTCTGCTTCAAAACAGCTCCCACCAGCAAACACTGTATCCTTTCATAACAAGACTCTGGCTGGACTGAAAGCCACACTGTCTGGCAGCAATTCTCTGAAGTACCACATTTCAATTGCTTTGCCACCTTTCAATTAGGAGACCTTTGAGGTGAGAAAGAAAAAGAAATAGAATGGGATCCAGGTGATGCTGAAAGCAAAATGGTGAGCAGGGCCGGGTTCAGAGACATCTTAGGACTATGGGGAAAAACAGAAAATAATACAAAGAATTTGACTCTGTCTCATCTCAACATAGACATTCAGAACACGTGCATGTGAGTATTCCTGCATATTGAAATTTAGCAAGAAATGTCCAACCCACTAAGGTGATGGGGGGCGGGGGCAGTCTGCTACAATATGCCTTTCTAGAGGCTGCATGCTAGCTGCAGGGTGGTGATCTATATTGGTCCTTCTGCTGGGAAAAAGGGGGCAAATGTGATTGTCTTAGTTAGGGTTTCTATTGTTGTGAAGAGACACTATAACCATGGAACTCTTATAAAGGAAAACATTTAATTCAGGCTGGCTTACAGTTTCAGAGGTTTAGTCTGTTATCATCATGGTGTGACATGGTGGCGTGCAGGCAGACATGGTGCTGGAGAAGATGCTGAGAGTCCTACATCTTGACTTGCAGGCAACAGGAAATGGTCTGAGATATTGGGCAGTATCTTGAGCATATATAAGATCTCAAAGTCCATCCCCACAGTGAGATACTTCTTCCACACCTACTCCCACAAGGCCACACCTCCTAACAGTGCCACTCCCTTTGGGAGTCATTTTCTTTCCAACCACACCATAGTGATTTAAGTAAAAAAAGGGAGGTGGTTCAAGTTTGGGGCTGGCTACATCTTAAAATGATACCATCAGGACGACTCCATACCTCTCTTTTGTGGTCTACTTTCTTCTGTGTGTCCTAGTCTTAGGCAGAGATTCCACTCTGCAGGGCAGAGTGACAGCAGATTCACACGCTAGAGTCCAGGCCCTGAACAAGAGAGACAAAGTGTGGTTTGGATGGAAAGTGCTCCCCTTAGGCTTACCTATTTGAACCCTTGTCCCCTTGGGTGAGACTATGTAACCTGTAGGAGGCGGGACCCTGCGGGAGGAAGTCTGTCGTTAGGGATGGGCTTTGGAAGCTTACAGCCTTTCCCCACTCCCAGTTCCTACACCCCCCCACCTCCCTCCCCTCCCCATCCCCCCACCCTCCCCACCCTCCACCCCCGTGGCTGGAGAGGGAATCAGTCAGCTTCCTGCTGCAGCCGCCTGCTGCCACGCCCTCCCCAAGCCATTATGGACTCTCCCTTTGGAGTCATTTGTGAAAATAAACTCCCTCTTCCCTAAGTTTCTTTTGGTTGTGTTGGTTTTAGTCACAGCAACAAAAGTCGAACGTAAGCTTCTGCTCATCATTCTGGGGTAAGCTGGGAAGGCATCCCACAAAGATGGCAGGTCCTAGCCTCTGGAGCCGGCAAATATGACTTTTTAAGGAAAGGGCATCTTTATGAATTTTAACTTGAGAGATTCACTTGGATTATACCAGATAGCCCAAACACATCCACACTAGTGTCATTATAAGGGGCCAAAGAGAGACTTATATAGTAAATGAGAGGGAGGCATTCCACCACTGGGGCGCAGATGGGTGGCCACCAACTATGAAAAATTCCTCTGGAGCCTCCAGGGTAAACATGGTCCGCTGATACCTCGACTTTGACTCTGTGTAATGGATTCCAGACTTCTGGTCTCCATAAAAGGAATTTCAGTTGCTTCCTGTTGTTGTATTTTGGTTACGTGTTCAGGAGCCATAAGAAGCTAACACAGGGTAATATGGATTATTCTGATTTGCCGAAACCCAAGTCACATGACCAAGCCTGAACCAATCACTGCCCAATCACAACACAGGCCCAGGTTATAGAAGGACAGGAGTGTCCTCTGGAAGGAAAGCAGAAGAGGAAATGGCTAGAATAAAGGGAAAGACATCCCGAGACATTTATTGCGTGTGTGCAGGAACAAGGCAAAGGCTGGGGGTGTAGCTCAGTGATGGAGCGTGTGCCACGCACATATAAGGCCCTGAGTTCTATCAGTTCCTTCACAAATCCCATAAAGAAGGGTGTGAGGGAGAAAGTAGATGCACAGTGGACATTTAGATGCCAGAGTTTGGGATTATTAGTGTCGCTGAGCTCTTTGCTGTGATGATGCCGAGCAGCAGACTGTTTTGGAAAAGCAGACTTGACAAAGTTTCAGTGACCTGAGGTCAGTCTTGGCCCAGAGATATTAGATATAAAATTCCACAAATAAAGCAATTGATAGTTTTAAAGCATATGTGCTTCTGAGGAGCATGATAAAATCATGGGCATGTTACAAAGTTCTTTGCAAGAAGTGACTCACTCACTTGTATAGTGTATCTACCAGGTATATCTTGCCTTCCAGTAAAGCACATAGTAAATGTCCTGGTTATTAGCTCCATTGTTATCCTAGTTAGCTGCACCTTGACGCAGACCACTTACTTGAGTGGGTCTCAACTGTAAGAATTACCTCCCTCAGATCAGCCCATGAACACATCTGTGGGAAATTACCTTGACTGATGATTGGTGTGAGAGAGCCCTGTCTACTGGAGAAGGCGAACTAAAAACAATTGTCATAGTTTACAGTAGAATAGTGATGCGGATAAACTGGGTGTTCCAGAAAGATGCTTTAAAATAGTCGTGTAAGTGAAGAGGTCAAAGCTTTCTACTCAGATAAGAGGGGAAGGTTTTGTATGCTGGGCTAGAGAGATGGCTCAGTGACTAGGAACACTTGACTTGCTGGTCTTGTAGAGGACCAGGATTTGGTTGCCAGTCCCATAGTCAGCTGCTCACAAACACCTATGACTCCAGTTTCAGGGGGATCTGATGCCCACTTCTGACCTCCATGGGCACAACACCACACACACACACACACACACACACACACACACACACACACACACTTAAAAATGTGCATACCAAGTTGTATAATATTTATGCTAATAATGTGTTTAGCCTCAAAAATACAAAGAAAAAGAAATGTCTCTGGGCGGTGGTGGTGCACGCCTTTAATCCCAGCACCTGGGAGGCAGAAGCAGGCGGATCTCTGTTGAGTTTGAGGCCAGCCTGATCTCCAAAGCGAGTTCCAGGAAAGGCACAAAGCTACCTTTGAGATACAGAGACAGAGAAACCCTGTCTCGAAAAACAAAACAAAAAACAAAAAGAAATGTCTGCTTCTTTTAATGCCATAACTGTATCTCTCGTAGATAAAGGGAGGCTACTGTACTCATCTCATATATGTTATTATCGATGTAAATGTACTATGTTACTAGGAGATAATAATATTGCATTGTTATTTCTTAACCTTCTTTCTAATTATGTCTAACTATACTACACCATCTCTGTTTGCTTCAGTAACAACTGGACCAGAGTGCACTGAGCAAAGCCCATTGCTCTTTCTCCACCTCTTCTGCTGGAGGCTGAGTTCAAGGATGGCTCAGCTTCTTCTGAGATCTTTCACATTGGGTAAGCTGTCTTCAAGATATCTGTTTCTTCATATGCTGTAACAGAAGCATGATTTCACTGTACCCGTTTTGAGGATTATCAACAAACACATGTGAAAACAGCAAAAGAAATGGCCTAAAGATGCCAGCACTGTCTTACCACTGATCCATGGTCCAGCGGGCATGGTTTTTCTCATTACTCTTTTTTTTTTTTTCAGCTTGTCCAACAATGTACTTCTACCTCCGAAGGTCCACTGTGTAGACAAAATTGTAAATGGTTTTATTAAATAAGAAATACAGAGCCAAATATAGAGTTAAAACCTAAGAGATCAGAGCACTAGCAAAATGCCTTTAGCTTACCACTCGCTGCCTTTGCTTCCCAAGAGAGAGAGACCTACTTCCTGTGTGTCTGTATTTTTATTGCCTTTCTGTTCTGCCTTCTCATTGGCTCTAAACCCAACCATATGACTTCCTCGTCACTGCCTGTCTATACAGACCTCCAGGTCTCTGTGGATGGTACTGGGATTAAAGGTTCAGGTCACCACACTTGGCTGTGTCCTTGACCACACAGAAACTCTGCCTGCCAATGTGATTGGATTAAGGGCGTGTGCCACCACCATCAGACTTCTGCTAAATGGCTCGGTGTTAACTCTGATCCCCAGGCAACTTTATTTATTAACATACAAATAAAATCACATTTCAGCACAAATAAAATATCCCCATAACACTGGTGGCTTCCCTTAGGTTCACCATGTGGGTTCTCAGAGAAACTGTTTATCAAGGGTATCAACATGGTCGCTCCCTTGCAGGAAGCACTGTGAAGTTCAAATAATATTCCAGTTAAGTCCTGCAGGATGCACCTACTTGTTTAGGTCCAAACTGATTTGGAACCTAAGGAGATTGCCATGACAGGACCACTAACACAGCCCACTTCCGCAGTCCAAGATAGCTCATCCACATTTGTTGTGAAACTATCAGATTTTGTTTTGAAGGTTCACATAATTGGACCCACCAGTCTCCCTTAGCCCCTCCAGTGTGTGTTCTCAAAAACTCCAGCGGATGAGTCAGGCATGCTCTCTCTTTAGGGACATTTTTCTAAGAGTTGAGGAAAACTGGCATTATTTACTCAAAATGGAAGTGTGGTCTCTGTTAAAAGCACATTAGCTTGGAGTTTCCTGCAAGCCTGCAGCATCTTGTTCCTGTCGCTCAGCTGTCTCTGGACCACTCAGTCATGCCACAGCAGCTCTAGGATCCTCAGGGATGTTTGTATAATCCAGGGCTGGGTAGTACAGGCTTTGGGGTTTGCGTATATCTATGCCTGCCAGGAAATGTTAGAACTCAGATACAGGCCCCTCATAGGATTTGATTGCTAGTCTTTGGTATTTAATGAATATCTGCTTCTACCCAGGGTATTTGTCATTCCAAACATTATGCACTACATCTAAAATACCTTTTAACTAGGCTTTGGGGACTTAAGGAGACACAGTGCTAAAATACAGAAAGGTGAATTTTATAGTCATAATTTAAATGTTTTCTAAAATTTAAACAAAAGAGGCTTATTATTTAATGAGGAATTTTATCCATCCTGTATCTATAATTTATACCTTTCAACTATCACAAGACCTCACCTACTCCTATTTAGTACCCTGCATTCTGGAAATAGATGTGTCAGAACTCTAAATCATAACTGCAATGGGATTATGAATAATTTTTCTTTTTTGTTTTTCTAGGCAAATTTCTTTAAAATTTTATACTTAAGAAATTTTATATTTGTGATATAAACATTTATATTACTATTTTTAAAGGAAAAAATTTAAGCAAGCAGTAACTGCAAATATACAGCCTAGTTTTTTGTTTGTTTGTTTGTTTGTTTGTTTTTTAGCAGATTAAACCTGGATTATCTCCCTGCAGAAACCCATTTAACTCAAGATTCACGTGCTTACGGAAGAGTGCAGATGCCTTTACTTAGCAAAGGAGTAACGCCTGGAATTTTTCATCAGTTGTTTATTTCTTTTCATTAGTTGTGCAATAAGCCAACTTTATACTCAGTTTCAGGCCTCACCCAAAACTTACATAATGGGAACTGAGAACGATGTTGATTAAAGAGCATTTTCTTACATTTTCTCTTCGCACTTCTGAGAGTCCGGCATCCCTTTTAATGACCCAGTGCACACTTAGGGGAAGGTCCTTTGAATGCTTTGGGATTATATTGTGGAGGTAGGAACATTCAGAATCTAATCACAAATGTTTAGAATTCACAAATAATTGTGCATAAGACAGAGTAGAATATTCACAATTATTTTGTCTCCAGGGGTGGTATAAAATATGCCTCTAATAATATATTAAAACTCCTTTAGGATTAAAAAAAAAGTGATACAGAAGGCACAGTAGATGGCCGTGAGAGTCAGCACTACAGGAATCAGTGTAGCACTTCTCATACTTAAGTCCATTTCTCATGAATGAATGAGGCACCAGAGGCTGACAGCCATGTGAAGGGGTCTTCTAAGTCTATTGTCTTCTCAGCTGGAATAGAGGCATACTGGTGCCTTAAAAAAAAAAAGAAGAAGGATGTGTCCCCAGAACCCAAGCCCATGATGAGAGGGTCAGGATCAGCCAGTTGCAGGGCACCAAGGAGGATGGATGTCTGATACATAGTTATCAGTTCATACAGACTATCATTTGAAGGCTCTAAAGTAGCAATGTCCACATCCCCTATCTCCTGACACCTTCCACCACTCTGCAATCAGCAGAATGGACACAGTGATCATAACAGGGGCTCCAATGTAGCAAATATTTATTTTCTACTTCTACTTATTTTTCATGACATGAAAATCATAGCTATAGTAAATGTATTGGTCTCATTCAGAGTTTAAATGTTACAAACTTTACCTTGCCTTAGCAATAAGGATTATTTGATGCTTCTCATTTCTTGTCCCCTTGTATCCCAAAACATCCATGATAGGTACGTTTTAATAGTGATTTTCATAAAATGCTGTGCATAAAGAAAGCACACATTAGATACAATGCATAGTGTGTGCTTGTCATCCTTTGGTGGTCCCCATTCAAGAAATCTAATCAGTGATCTATGTAAACAAATCCAGGCCTCATCACTCACATGCAGTAAGCCAGTCCACATATCAGAAATGGAGTATAGTTAATCTTTCTTGTTTCATCAGTGAGGTCTCTAAAGCCAGCAAACCCCCTAGGAAGGGATCTAAGTAATTCGTTCTCTGTGATCTTTTTAATCAAATCTAAAAGTCTCAGGCTCAAATAGCATGGCACAGAATTTTAACCCAGGCTGGCAATTCTGTATAGTGTTCGTCCAGCCTTAATGCCCCAACTCAGAATCTATTCCTGGCCACTCCATCAGAACTACAGACCAGCAGCCCTCATACAATGTCAGAAGTGGAATGAAGAAAAATCCCCAAGCGTGGCCATGGTGCCAAAGAGACATTTTTATTCACTTTCCATATTGAGGGATTCAGCTTGACTTTTGAGTCTACCACATCCATCAAAGACACACTCTGCCACACACTTTCTTTTGTGATTTTAGTTCATGTTCATTGCTACTGAAGTAGGCTCAGAATTATAGGGTTGGCAGCAATGTATCTTTGTTTCTTGCTGGGAAAGAAACAAGAACTTGTGTGGATTCTTCCAGCTGTGGCAGGATGTCTCCTTAGAGACAGGTACATCTTCAAGGTTTGCACAGGTATGGACCAGGTAACCCTGTGCATCTGCCACAGTTAGGTTTTTCTCATCTGACACCTCCAGCTCTTCCCTTCCCCTCTTCTCTGCTGTGTAAATTCTGGTTGGATAACTTTCTTCATGGTGGGCACAACTAGATATAGATCTCATTTCCTGGACTGATCTTCTTCTTCTTCTTCTTCTTCTTCTTCTTCTTCTTCTTCTTCTTCTTCTTCTTCTTCTCCTCCTCCTCCTCCTCCTCCTCCTCCTCCTCCTCCTCCTCCTCCTCCTTCTTCTTCTTCTTCTTCTTTTAAATTATGTGGCTTTTTCAGAGGGGAAAAAACTTCATTTTGTTAAGATTTGGAAATCAAAAGATAAATCATACAGTTCATAATGAATATTATTACTTTTGGAAACGGAGATGTCCGTTTGCTCCTTTCTTTTTAATTCCTAGTCCAGGTACAAATATCGTGTCTTTGCTTAAGATGAACTTTCTAACTGAAGACACGGCTGTACATCTAAAGAACAATGATAAGGCTGGGATTGACCGAGCACTATTGAACAGCAGCAGCATCACACAGAGGAGGCGAAAATCAATGGAGGACAGGATTAATAAGAAAATCAAAAGCTGGCAACTGAGGCAGGTATTAAAGAATGGGCAGGATATTTAAGTTACGTTATATATAGACATGACAGGACACAGATGGCGAGATTTCAGATGACACCCTCCACCCCTGGATGCAGTGAGAGCTCCCCTGGGAGGAAGAGCTGGGGTGAGTGATGTTCTGGAGAAAGTAGAGGGGGAAATTGTGCAGGAGAAGAAACAAGCCAGGGACTCAGACGAAAAAGGCTTGTGCCCTGGCTAATCCTTAGGGATGGATGAGGACCCCAGAGGAGATAGGGGCTACTTATAGGGGTAGGTCGCTATTTGGATTTCTCAATAATGATATGGATATTACAGTGTAGTAGACATAACATTTTAATCAGCGTTTTCAGACTTCGATACATCAGAGACTTCTTGACCCTCCCAGGGTTGGCCAGTTTCTAGAAACAGGAAGACATTCATTTGAAAATAATACCTTCCCTATGCAAACCAACCAACTGACCCATGGTCCACATCCCAGATCCTCCACTCCGTGAGTAGGCCCATCATGTTCTGTGTTCCTCTTCCCCTTCTCTAGGTCCCTAGCATCGGAAACCAGGGAGCATCTGAATAATGAAGAACTCTGGAATTATCCCAGCTCGCTGATCCTGGGCTCCCATGCCCCACCTGACCACTTCCTCTCTTTGGAAATCACAGTGTAGATCAACACCATGAGCTTCCCTTCCCTGCTCTGTCCCCTGTCCTACTCAGTGTGATAACCTGCCTTCTTTCCAAGGGTCCAGGGCTTCCTTTGTGATGGTCCTTCCCGTGTCTTTGCATGGTTAAAACAAACCCCAGATAGCCTTAAAACAGAAATTCATTAAATGCAAAGAGACGCAGGGAGAGGATCTCTAGGAGGACAGAGTAAGGACTTATATAGTACACACCTCTATAAAAGCAGCAAGAATAACGGAGAAATTACTGGAATTAGTCCTTTCCTTTAGGCTAGTCTGATCACCAGAACCTGCAGACGGATGATAAGAAGATTGAGACTGGAGTCTTTTAAACTGGACTCAGCCCCCTTCCTCCTCCCGATGTTGAACACTAATAGCTTTAAAGCCACTGGAGGAGGTGGACTGGGTTTGACATTGCTCCATCACTTGGTCCCTGTCTGCCTAGGCTCTGCTCTTATTCACAAGGAAGTTACGATTTGACAACCCCAGTGTGTTAAAAAATAAATAAATAAAAATCAGTAGCATTGTTTGGGTGTCACCCCTGTGAGCGGCTGTACCACGGTTCTTGTGAACAAAAGCCAGGCCAGAAACTTAAAAAGCAAATTTAGGGAACACAATTTCTTATGCAGCTTTGAAAATAAAGCTTCGAAAAGTTTTTTTTTTTACTCTGAGGATTCTGGAGGTAATGCACAAGACAGGAGGAATGCATGTGTACAAGAAGGACAGCCTCTCACCTCTGACTGATCTTGAGAGCCTATAGTAGCAGAATGTGTATGACAAGGCAGTTTTTTTATTTGTTAAAACTTTAGTTGGAGAATATACATTATAACAGGCCTGGGTCGCACAGGAACATTTTTTAAGTATGCAGTATACCTGGGCAGAGATCATTAGCACGAGGTGAATGGCTTACTAGTTCAAGCCACTGAAGAAATTCTCTGGGCAGCATTTTCTGAGCAGTAAACTAATCAGGCAGAGATTTCAATGGCTTCTCATTAAAAAAGGAATAAAGACCTTACAGAGTTAGTCTAGGAAAGTCCAGGAAAACAAAACAACTTCTCAGCAAAAGCTGAACCCCAGTGTGGGTGATAATCTTATTTCTAGAGTTATCACATTATATTACCTCAATTTACAGTTTTCGGAAAATATGCAAGACCCAGAAATAAACAGGAGTCATAGCAGCTATGCACAGAAATAAAACAAGCAAGAGGGCGGTTCTGGAGGAGTCCTGGATGTTAGTGGGACGAGACAAAGACTCTAAATTAGTAAGAGCTGTGTTTGCAGAATGAAGAGACACTATAAGTAATTAAGAAAGAGAAGGGGGGCTACATCTTGATAACTAGAAAATACCAACAAAGATAACCCAAATGCATATATCCATATAGACAGACACATGTCCACACAAGTTCACACAGAGATTTAGTGAGACCTGCACTCGGGAAGCACAGAAAATGGAGCGAAGACACTCATGAGAAGAGCTTAGCAGTGAATATTTGAACTATCAGAACAAAAACAACCAGCAAATGTTTGATTATCTCCATTGAGATTACACAGTCCAAGGGAAAGACGGGGCGGGGGGAGGGGGATGAACAGAGACCTGTGCGATGGGGAGAAATGGACTAGTGTGCTGGCTGGAGTTCTGAGAAGAGAGGGGAAGGGAGAAGCAAGTCCTGATCTGATGTATAGAAGTGAGAATGCAGTGGAAGCAAATTCCTGCTCCCTAAAAAAATGAGAAAATTAGTCCCATGGGCGGTAATGGAAGGGCACTGCCAGTCAGGTACTTGAATCCACATGAAAAAACTAAAGAGTGTGGCCAAAAGTAGCTGGCTATGTGGGTGTATATAATGATGATGTAAATGTTCAATTTGTTACTCTGTCTCCCTTATGTGACTCAAAAGAGGATGTGCACACTTGCAGACTTGGGTTGATGGGTGACAATGTATAAAGATAATTTACATGGCAGTCCTAGCAGAAATGAAGAAAAGGGAGTGGAACGCCCGGGGACAGGTGACATTCTACTGGAACTGAGTTAATACTAAGTAGCTAGGTTGTTTAAGTTAGAGTTCTAATGTTCTGAGCAACTACAAAGAAAAAAATAAAAATATCAATGTAACACATTATAGGGACAAAAACGTAAGACAAAAAACGGCAGGACTTTAATGATTGTATTAAGTGAAGATAGATTAAATATGATAAAAAATGTAGGGACTGGCAAAGAGATAAAAACCATGGTCTAAGCTACTCAACGGATACATTTTATGTAAGATGGACTTGTTATACTTACAAGTTGTATGGTGTGCTATGGAGCTTAGGCCAACTCCAAACTTTCAGTCATCCAGATACTGAAGTGCTGGAATCACAAGCATACGCCATCATGCCTAGCTCAGAATTTTAGATTCAACATCACAAGCAGGCAGAATTAATAAGAAAGATTTGTCAGAAAAACAGCAATGAAAAGATTGTCAATGTGTCTCCATCTATACCAATAGCAAAAAAAGACACTTTAAAAACTGTCACATGATGCCGGGAGGTGGTGCCACACGCCTTGAATCCCATCGCGGGAGGGAGGCAGAGCCAGGTGAATTTCTGTGAGTTCAAGGCCAGCCTGGTCTACAGCATGAGATCCAGGACAGGCACCAAAACCACACGGAGAAACCCTGTCTCAAAACAACAACAAAAAACCCAAACAACAACAATAACAACCAAAAAACAAAAACCTGTCACATGAGGCTAGAGAGCTGAGCTCCATGGGTAATGTGCTTGCTATGTAAGTGTGAGGACTCAAATTCGGATCCCCAGCAGCACATGCTGCTGGACACAGAAGACTTCCCATACCCACAGTGTGCATGAAGCAGAGATGGGATTCCTGGAGCAATCCGGCTTCTAGACCAGCCAAATTGGTAAGCACTGGGTTCAAGAGTTATGTTCTTCGTGCATATGCATGCATGTGCATGCATTTGCACATACATGTGCCCATATATATTCCAAGCATGCACACATGCAAACACACCACATCCACATTAAAAATATATATATTAAAATTATGAAAGAAAGCCATTTGTCTCATGATATCAGGAAGTTATACGAATTATAAATATGTACCCAAAACAAAGAACCAAAATAACATGGATCAACTGACATAATTTACGAGAAATGTAGACAAATATAATAATACTAAATAATAATAATAATAATAAATCTCTGTATCTAACTTTTAATAACAGATACACTAATTAGACCAAAGATTAATAGGGAAATAGAGACCTGAGCAATACCAAATGCTATTCTAGACATAACAGACATCGATAGGACATCCCATTTGGCTAAGGCAAGGCACACCTTCTCAAGTGTACAGCACTATTCTCTAGAATCGGTCATACATTCAAGCATAAAACAAGCCTTGACAAATGTAACAGTATTGAAATAATACATATTATGTTTTCCAATTACTGTGGAATTACATGCAAAACCAGTAACAGAAGGAAATCACAAATATGTGAAAATTACAAAATTCTAAATGACCAATGGATCAAAAAGGGAATCACATGGGAAATTAGAAAATATTTTTAGTTGAAAGAGAATTAAATCACAGCATTCAAAACTTATGGCAGGCAGCAGAAACTGTGCTTCGAGGGAAATGCAGCTATAAACATACATAATTAAAACAAAATAAGGTCTTAAATCAGTAAGCTAAATATCTACCTTAAGAAACTAGGAGGGAAAGGAGAGACTAAATTCAGAGCATGTAGAGGGAGGGCGACAGTAAACAATAGAGCAGAAGCAAATGAAACTGAGGAGTAAGAATGAACTAGCTTGAGATGAGAGCTGGCTGCCAGGAAGTTGCTCAGCAATGATGCAATTTGGATACAAACTATCTCCCCATGTATTTGAACACTTGGTTCACAGCTGGAGGCCCTATTTGGGATGGTTGTGGAACCCATGGAGCCTCACAGAAGGAAGTGGGTCACTGGGAGTGGTCTTTGAGCTTTGATAGGTCAACTCCACTCCCTGTTGGCTTCCTGCTTCCCGACAATAGATAGATGCACTGTGACTTACTGCTTTATGCTACTGAAGCCTATAGATGTAACCAACCATTTTATTAAATAAGAAACACAGAAATAATGCAAAAGAGAAAGCCGAGAGGTCAGAGCTCAGAGCCAAAATCTCACCCTTCCGCCTGCGGTGTCCCAGCTTCCCGAATGAGCGCTCTATTTCCTGTCTGTTCGTCTATTTAAAGAGACAGAACAAGCCACAGCTATCTCACCTCACCAGTTCCTCAGCTGGTCCTGTTTCCTCAGACTGGAAGCTTCTGTGTCCTCATCCCAATAGCTCTCAGCTGAACTGTGTTGCTCCAAAGCCTGAAAGCTTAACCAGCCAAATGCTTCTAGTTTCTGGTCCTCACGCCTTATATATCTTTTTGCTTTCTACCACCACTCCCTGGGATTAAAGGCTGGCTTTCTGGGATTAAAGGCGTGTGCCACCACCGCCACACTCTTGCAATGGCTCTAATAGCTCTGACCCCCGGGCAACTTTATTTATTAACATACAATCAAAATCACATTTCAGTATAATTAGATTACCACCACAGAAGCCATGGATTCTTTGCAATCGTGGACTGTACTCACTCAAACTGTAAGCCAAATGAACCCTTCTTCCTCAAAGCCACTTCTTACCAGGTGTTTGGTCAGCTAGCACACTCGTGGGTGTTGTCTGTGTGGGTGTTTCCAGATAAGATGGCAAGAACTGAGGGGGAATGCTGCGACCTGCGCAGCGGAAGCAAGAAATCTGGTAAGGGATGGTGAGGTTAAACAGCACTCGAGACACCCAGTTTCAGTTCGTCAGGGAAGCCGCTCTCTTTATTCGAACCAACATGGGTTTATATAACCCTCTAACAGCAGGAGTCAAGGAATGGTATCTTGAGGCAAGCCGGACACTGTTTTCCAAACAGGAAAAACCACAGGGGAACTGATCCCCAGCACCCTTCAGAACCCAACTGCACATTTTTTCACACAAACAACTTAACTGGGACAGGACAAAAAGGGGCATTTAAAATTAAGGCAGCAAACTTACTGCTGCCGACAGAGAGAAGAGCCACCCGAGTATGGGAAGCAGTGTCCAACGGGGTGGGGCTCCCAACAAAATGCAGAAGGAGAAACTTATATGTGTAAGCCCAAGGTTTTACCCTGGATATAACTACACATTTTTCACCCTTTGAGCAGACTCACACCAGTGACTTCCCAGGGTGTGGAGGACCAGCCCCCACCTTTCCCAGGGTTCATATGAGGAGGAGAGAAGAATAAGGAACTTGTAGATAGAATGATAGGCCTAGCCAAGAAGAAGGAAAAAGACAGAAACACAGGATAGCTTCAGGAGGACCTGGATCAATATCCAATGGCCCAGAACTTTATTCAAAAGGGATATATATATATAACAATGCCACAGGGTGAGGCAGAAGATTTCTGCCTTGCTAGATACAGCCAAGTGCAGACCCTTCCAAACATCCAGTACCCAGGCCCATGGTCCAATCATCTTCTTAATATAGCCCTGCTGGTAAAGCAAGCTCAGATTTCACTAGGAAACCTCTGTGGGCTCCCACACTAGGGGACTCCACTGGACAAAGTTGCTACTTAGAGTTTGCCTTATGCCAAGCATTTATACAGAGCCACAGTGTTTATTACACATGAGACTCCTAACTGTTCCATGTATTTATTTGCTTATTTGTTTATGTATTTTGAGGCAGGATCTTGCAATGAAGCCCAAGATGACCTCACACTTGTGATTACCTCGCTTCAGTCATCTAAATGTTGGGATGTGCTACCACACCCAGCTCCTACTTCATTTTCTAGCAAGTGGAAATTATGGTAAATTTTATAGAATAAAGTTATGAACACCAGGGAGAAATCGAGGGAGATACCTTGACAGAACACCTCCTTCATTCATGTCATGTGCAGACATTGCTGATATGAAATATGTTGGTCAGATTTCTATCACTGTGAAAAGGAGGAAGGGGCTTATTTGGGCTCAGGCTTTCTGGCATGTTGGTCCGTGTAGGATTGGCTCCACTGCTTTTTAGCCTATGGTTTGGCAGACAATCATGGTGGGGAGCACATGGTGGAAAAAGCTGCTTGTCTTAGGGTGGTCGTGATGGGTCCAGGAACCCAACACCCACTTCACTAGCACATCCTTGCAGCCTGACACCCTTACAGGAGGCCACATCTCTTAGAACTCTACTGAGACTGGGGAGGGAGGGAGTTAGACATGAGAGAAATAAGGGGAACTGCAGCTGTGTCTTGCTTGGTAGTTGTGTCTCTTCGTGGCCAGAGTGTCCCTTTGTGGGTACACACGCATGGAGCTGCACTTAGGCTTGTCCTACTGTATCAGAAACTAGGACACTGGGGCCCTTTCCAAGTGTGTGTGCGCTGTGTGTACACCAATGAACGTTCTGTTTCCCCAAAGATTATGGCTTCATTACAGCAGCCTTTGTGGTTTTACCTTCCTTCCCCTTTGTGGACCTTTCAAGAGGACCATGGAAAGAAAGACTCTAAAAGGAAGATCTAGACCACCATGATATGGTGGGCAAAACAGGGATGCCTTATCCTATGACTACGCCATCCACTTCATGACATCTACAACAGAAACCAATATGCTGCTACCAGAGAGAGAATGAGAGAGAGAGAGAGAGAGAGAGAGAGAGAGAGAGAGAGAGAGAGAGATCGATCAGCTCTATTTCTCTGTTTGCTCTCACAAACTTTTCGCTTTCCTTTGCTTTACCTTACTAAATAAACTTTTGCTTCAACCAACGATGCCTCAGCTAGATTCTTCCCTTTGAGAGTGAGTATAAAGGAGAAAGTTTCACTCAGTACCACCACCTCAAACACCAGTGCGGGCTCTGAATCAATCCTGCAACGCAGGAGCCTTTTGTGTTCAAAGACACAAATACCATGCAAGGAATGTGATCTTTATCCATCCGTCAATTCCTGTTGCTCTCTGTCTACTGGTAGCAAGAACAAATTTCAGCCCGTTTGTGATTTTTCACCTCTCTAGGTTTGTATCTTCAAGTCCCAAGGAATTTGCATGGATTCCCCCTTCTACCTGCCCAGCTCTTAGTGTTTGTTTGATCTGTACAGGAATGCCAAGCATGTCAGGAATCTCCGACAGGTTGCTTGCACTGTTCTCAGGTCCTGGAAACCTTTTGTGGCCTCAAGGCTTTCAATAAATCTGTCCCATACTCAGGGGAAATGATGTTCTCTGCTAACTTCTGGACCACTGGGATTTTGGCCTGGATTTCCCTATTCATCGGTTGTGGAGAAACTCTGAGATCTGTCTTCCCCCAGGCTCATCCCTCATTTGGAGACACGGGCCCCCTCCGAAGTCAGATTCCCAAATCTCACTTCATTGGGTGAATGAAGTATAATTTATTTAACCATTCTCTTGTTGGATATTTAGACGGCATTAATCTTTCACTGTCAAATGTTATGCTGTCTGGAAGATCTTTGTAATGAAAGCTTAAACCATTTCCATTATTATTTCTTTAAGAGAAATTCTTAGAAGGGCAATTTATGTGTCAAAGAACATGCATATTTTAAAGGTTCCCTATATGCTGCCAAATCACCCTGCAGAAACGTGACAATTTGCCCCTCACCAGCAGCTCTAAGAATTCTCACTTCCTGAAGCTCAGACCATTTAGCAATAAATTAGTCGTCTAGTTTGCATCCCTGCTAAGTTTATTTACATGTAATTTCTACACTATTCATAACTTCATAATGAAAACATACTTTGCTAATGTGTAAGTGTTGAACTGATTTTATTTGAAAACCAAGTTGTGCATGAACCACATGACCAGCAGTGTACTGCTTGGTAAGATTTCATCAGAGTTAATGGTCAGTTTTTGTTTTCATACTTTATACACTCTACACTAAGTAAAGATTTGGGATTTTTAAAATTTTCTCTAAAAAACGAGTGTTTTCTGGGAGGGAGAACAACCCTCCAATGGAAGTCATACTCTGATGGCCTGCGTCTGTGATTACGTGAGGTCAAGGGGCAAAAAGGTCTTTGCAGATGTGATTAAGTAATAGACCTTAATTATACGTTAAGATAGGGCTGGATCCTAAACCATTTGTCAGATGGATAGTTGGCAAGATTGCAAGTATGAGAGGGACCTGGGTTCTGCTGTCCTCAGAGCCCACACTGGCAGCCAGAAGAGAAATGAAGACTTTAATCATGGACTGGAAAGGACCTGGATTCTTCCAAAAGCCTAATCAGGTTTCCAGTGGATTCTGCAAGCTCCAGGAAAAAGCCCAGTGTCATGACACCCTGTCTTCTTCACATGCTTCTGAACATGACTAACATGCTCTTTCAGCTGCTAAACTGTGGCATTGGCTACTGCAATGGTAGAGAGTAAGTCACAGGAAAAATGAGTGACATAAAATGTAGTCACTGAAAGAGCAGATGAATCCAAGGTGATTTCAGAGTGCAAAGCGTCATTTTACTCTCTCTTGAAGACTCACAGAATCTTAAGTCCATTTTATTCCAAATCTCTCTTGAATATATTTTTTTCCAGAATAAGTTTGTCCAATCTATAGCTTCCAAAGTGAGATGATGATGGGATGTGCCCGTCACCTCTGCCCTGTTGAGCATTAGCTCACCATTTTCAGTGCTCAGTGACTGCTTTATGCTCGGGAGCATTTCCTGTCTGGCACAAACACCATTACTCATGTTACCTAGTCAATTCAAAGGTAAGCACCTGCATATATTCATTGTATCTCATCAAAATCTCTAACATCTCTTTCTTTCTTTCTTTCTTTTTTCTTTTGATATTTTGAGACAGGGTTTCTCTGTGTAGCTTTGAACCTTTCCTGGAACTCACTCTGTAGCCCACGCTGGCCTCAAACTCACAGACATCCGCCTGGCTCTGCCTCCTGAGTGCTGGAATTAAAGGCCTGGCTAACATTTCTTTCTTTAAGTATTGTTTTCTCCTAGGTTCTACAGCTAGTACAACAGAAAGATAGGTGGTTATGGAAATAAAAACTGACTAGTCTTCTAGAAGTTTACATCTCAGTTTGTAGTTTGCCACTCGAAACACATTTCCAGTTAGAAACAATAAGGAAGAAAATTCATCATGACACTCACAACACCAGCCCACAAAACCTAGTTAATTTAAAGTTTACTCAAACTAATCTTAGAACAATTTAACTGTATTTAAATAGCATTTATTTTACCCATGGGAAGACATATTCAGTTTTCAAGTTTGTAATGGAAGCTTAGGATCTGCCTAGGAAACTTGGCCCTTCAGAAGTGGCATTCAGGACCAGTGAACCCGCTGAACCGCAGAGTGAACATTCCTGCGTTTAAAGAGCCCTTAGTGTGCCCTTGGACCACTTCTTTTTGTTTGTTTCAGCTCTCTGTACCAGGAGCTCCAGCTATCCACATAGCAGCTCTTAAGTCCTCTCTTACTTGCTCCCAACTACTCACATTGCCTCAGGGTTCTGTCATTGGCATCTGCACACCTATCACCCTCAATATTTAACTTCCTGAAAGGGCTAAGTGAGAAAGAATCGGGACTTAGCTTCATCGAGAAGCCGTTCTCAGCTCCAGGCCCCAACTGTGCGTGTGATGTCATTACTAAAGGTGATGCGACGCAGCCAGAAATTACCTGTGATCTTTCAGGCATATCATGCATCAATCTGTCTTGAGGATGCCACATACCCTCCCTCTGCTATTCCTTTGTGTCTTCCTCTTGTCTACTGAACTGAATAGATGGCTCCCCTGGGGAAGTTTTCCTGTGTCCCACCTGGTCCACAGCTGCTCAGACCCAAGTAAACACAGAGGCTTATATTAATAAAAACTGCACGGCCATTAGCTCAGGCTTACTACTGATTAGTTCTCATATTTAAACTAACCCATTTCTGTTTATTTATATGTTGCCACATTTTCTATGGCTTAACCTGTGTGTCATTACATGCTGCTCCCTGAACAGAGGGCTGGCTTCTCCTTACTCAGCCTTCCTCTTCCCAGAATTCTCCTTGTCTGCTTATCCAGCCTATACTTCCTGCCTGGCTACTGACCAATCAGCGTTTTATTAAACCAGTGTACAAAAGCATTATTCCACAGCATTTCCCCTTTTCTGTCTAATTAAGAAGGAAAGTTTTAACTTTAACATAGTAAAATTATATATAACAAAACAGTTATATATAATATATATAAGAATTACAGTTAAAATATCTAGTCTATTTATATTTGGCAAATTCAAAGAAAATATTCTATTTGTCCTATATTTATGAGTCTAAGGTTTCATATCTAACTTATCTTTTATTATAACTAAGAAAAAATAAAACTATCTAGTCTAACTACATCAAAGACTGTAGAAGGATATAATATTACCCAAGTAAACAAGAAGAACATTGTAAACAACTTCCAAAAATCTAAAATGACAGACATCTGGCTGCCTATACCATCACCAAAGTTCCTCTGCAATGTTGTGGTATCCATCTTCAGCCCATAGTGAAAAGTACCTGCTATTCTTGGGACCCAACTTTAATTCCCAGAGCCCACATCCATAACCACACGTAATTCCAGCTCCAGGGCATCTGGCACCCTCTTCTGGACACCATGAGCACTGTATACACATATACAAACCCACACACAGAATAAATATATAAATAAATATATATATAAATAAATATATAAATATATAAATAAATAAATATATATATATTTTAAAGAAAAATATTAAAATATATAAAAAAGTGTCTTGTCTATTTTATGGCTGGGCACATGTGACTGACATTCAGGACGCTTTTCCTCAAAGTCCTATCCTGAGTTCATACCCTCTACATCTCACCATCCCCCACAGAAACTCACTGCTATTTTTTTAATGAGTTAGGAACACAAAAATGAGTAATTGTAAATATGGATTTAGAATCCCAGTTGTTGAATGATGGAAGTGAGTTATGATTAAGCAGGGAGAGCATGTCAGATATGGTAAATATAGATAGAGAAGATACTGGACTGAGCCATAGTCAGGATGGAAGGCACAGAGCTGGCTCATACTGAAGACGGCATAAGGTAAACTATTAAAAAGTAGTTGTGGAACATGGGTAGGGCCTTCCTTGATGCCTCCGGGGGAAAAAGACTTTGGAATTCATTCTGAAAGCAACAGGGAGCCATCGACTGCTTTGTTCAACCAGGCATTTAGCAAGACTAAGTTGGCAACATTATGGAAGACGGACACAGGGCTTATTAAGACAATATTTCGGTCATATGGGGGCAGCAGTTACAAATGTTGAAGGCCCACCTTGAACAGATAGCAACAACATAAGCAAAATCCACAGCTGTTTCAAAACTGATTCACATTCCTGGGGCGGGGTCTCGGTTTTCTTTCCTGCAAGAAGGACACTCTGGTCACATCAAGTGAAAGGAATCTGACGGTGGCCTCTCTGGGGTTTGAGGTCCATCATGTGAGGTGGGACAGAGAGAGAAGAAAGGCGGGCAGGGGTGGGCAGTACTGCTCTACCCTTCTGACCCACATGGAAGCTGAGGAGTCATAAGGTCGTTCCTCCTGGGTGGACATGCCGTACTGGACCCTCAGTCAGAGTTTGGGTGGTCACTGTCCCCACAGAATGTCCCTCATGAGAAGTCTTCTCATGATGACCATGAGAGAGCTGGGAGGCCCTTCTCTCAGACCTTGGGACCTTCAACCAAAGGACCTTTGGAGATATCAAATACTTCCTAACTCACCACCCCAGAGGACACTAGGGAAAATGTTTCTGCCTCTTAACATTGCCTCATGACCAGAGGTTTTGAACACTGAGCATTGGGCCTTCCTGCATTTTGTTGTCAGGGACTGGGAAGGTTCACTGTGAGTGTCCCCTTCCGGGAATGCCCCACTCTCTGGGAAGATGGGGCTTCAAATACAAATGAGTGACTTGGGAGAGCAAAGGGGCACCCTGGGTAGTCAACGGGATTAGGACCTTGACATACTTGGTCGGTACATGACTCTGGTGACCTGACAGCATAGATGTAGAGAGAAGAAAGGATGGAAAGGAAAAAAAAGAATGTATGAGACTGAGTTAGAGTGCACAGTCCATTCTGTGCTGCTC
This sequence comes from Peromyscus maniculatus bairdii, assembly GCF_049852395.1. Taxonomy (NCBI): domain Eukaryota; kingdom Metazoa; phylum Chordata; class Mammalia; order Rodentia; family Cricetidae; genus Peromyscus; species Peromyscus maniculatus. The sequence continues at coordinate 25,493,414 of NC_134864.1, forward strand.
TAACAGGACACCTGAGACTGTGTAATTGATTTTTTTCATTAAATGTATTTGTTTATTTTGTGTGTTTGTGCATGGGCACTCATGCGCTACAGCGTACACAGGAAGGCCAGAGGACAACTTGAGGGGCTTGTCTCTCTCCTGCCACTGTGTACATCCTTGAGATTGAACTCAGTCTTGGTGGCAAGGACCTTTACCTACCCTCTCACTGTCCCCTGGAAGACTGGGTGATTCGCAAAGAAATCATTTGTGGGGGCTGGGAAGTCTAGGGGGAGGGGCTGTCATCTTGTGGCCTTCTTGTCCTGTGTGCTACAGCAGAACATGGAAAAGTGAAAGACTGTATATATGAGAGCAGGGATGTGTGTGTGTGGGGGGGGGGTTAAGCTCACCTCTTTTATAACAAATACCTTTCCTGACAATGAACCCAGACCCATAACAATAACAGCATTAATACATTCTTGAGGACAAAGAGCCTTAGCCTAATCACCTCTTAAAGATCTCACCTCTCAATACTGTGGGGTTTGGGTATGAAATTCCCAACACATGAGCCCTGTGGGACACACTCACACCCTAGCAGACTATCGCTGTATGTTGTGGATAGCACACTAAAGGGATGTTTTTAAGATTTTGAGTCTGAATGGATAGGGAATAAATAGCATTGTGTAGATTAAAAACAACAGAAAAGAAAAACAAAACAAAGAAACAACCGCCTCGTCCTGTCCAATGGCTTGATCTGCTTGAACTTGAGAGACAGCAAACACCTTGACTAAAGGACACAGATGGAAGGCGTCGTCTACGGATGCCATCTCCAGAGGACGAATTCTCTTGGTCCAACTCACTAAGCATGGCGTGGAAATGAGTCTACCCATCAGTTAATTAGGCTGACGGGATGACTAGACATAATCACTGGGCACTCGGGTAGGGTTTGGCCTTTGGCAGTCGGATGAAGATAGTCTCCGGTGAAGACAGAATAAGAGCCATAGATTAGTGATTGTGGAATAAGACAACCTTCTCTTCTTGCCCTCGGACTGCTTCTAAGCTATCCTGTTTTCAGCATCCTGCTGTTTTTTTCACCTAGAGACTACGAGGACACGCTGACAAATTTTACTATACTATTCATTTTCCATATTCTTTATCTGTCACCCTAAACCTCTATCATCTCCTTGTGACAGTTTGCAATTTCTTAAATTACTATGAATCTTCCGCTACTTACAATTTAAATTGATGACTTCCCTTTCAGGGACGCACATGAGACCCCTTGGTGAGTCTTAGAAAGCACCCTCCAATTGCATGCAATATGCTTGTGAATCATCTCTTGGTGGCTTATTTCCTGGGATGCTTTCCACAGATGGCTAATCTTGCCCATTTTAGGTTGATTTCTGTTAGCTCTAACCTCTAAGCAAGGCATCATCCGACTATCTTAATTTTAGGTTATACATTTTGTTGCTGTTTTTTCTCTAGCCTTCCTTTCTGAATTTCCATACTTCTGGCATTTTCCAGAATTCAGGATGAAAGATAACAGGGTAGGTAATGCTGCCTTCATTTTGTAATATATTAGGATTTTGGTGTGTGTGTGTGTGTGTGTGTGTGTATGTGTGTGTCTGTGTGTGTGTGTGTGTGTGTGTGTGTGTGAGCGTGCATGTATTATAGAGGTATGGAAGATCAATACATAATACTTTTTTTTTCTTTCCTTTCCCAGTTTCTTCTCTCTGCCCTTGTAGAGAATTAAGAACCCAATATTGGAAAGATATGCCATGGTTTTATCAGAGTGTGTAGAACAGTGCCTGGAACAGAGTAAGTCTAATGGCATAGGCCTGTAGTCTCAGTCACTCAGAAGCTGAGTTAGCAGGATCATAAGTTCAAGACCAACCTGGGCAATTCCCTGCCATATCTATATCTATCTATCTATCTATCTACACACACACACACACACACACACACACACACACACACACACACACACAAACACACACACACATATATATCAAGAGGAAAAAAAATATATATTTTAAGGAAGAGGAACTGGATAATATACCTCAATGGCTGAACAACTAACTACATAGTATTCACAAGGCCTTAGGTTCAATACCCAAAATGACAATAAACAAATAGTGGTTGAATGAATAAAATCACACAGTTTACATGCAATCAAAATGGCTTCCTGATACTTTACTGCAGAACTAAACTGACCCCATCCTCTCCCTGGAACAGCAAGCCCCTCCATGAAGGATGAAAGGCTGCATCCCTGCTGCATCCTGGCAACAGGCCAGGGCCTAGAGAGCCCAGGAGAGCCTCCTGCGGGGCAATCACTCTGCCTCTCACCCAGAGATGTTGTTCTGAGAGTAGTCACCTCATGGGGCGAAATACCCTGGGCTAAATTCTCCTTTCTAACCTTCAGGGCTCTTTCAAGTCAATGATACTAAAAGGTAAACAAACGATCAAATAGGAGCTGTGCACCCCAGAGAACACAGGTAAAAGCATTTTGTCACTGTTTCTTAAAACGGTGGGAGAACACAAAGAATATATGGTCTGCCATCTGAACATTGTTTTTCCCTTTTTTCTCCAGTGCTAGGGACAGAACATGGGGGTCTTAGGCATTTCCGGTGATTTCTGTTAGCTCTAACCTCTAAGCAAGGCATCATCTGACTATCTTAATAACTCTACTAGCAGACTTCAACCCCGGTCTTCATTTACTTTAAACCACACAGCTCTGGGACATTAACTGTGGGTATTTTCTTGTGCATCTGCCACCGGTCATACATGGCCAGAGCTCTCTTCATACTGCAAATCTGAAAGACAATCCTCATCCAATGACCCCACCCCTCCCAGCTCATCACCTCTGGCAACCTCTGCTCCACTTCCTGTCTCTGTGGGTTTAACTTTACAGACAGTGACTGTCTAAAGTCAGCCTCGTCACAAATGCATGTTGCACTCGAGGACAACGCTTAGACTGTGGTAACATCAGCTTCTACGTTCTGGATAGTTCCCTAGAGTTAAACTTGTTCAACCTCTTGTAGCCAACACACTGGCTCCTCCTATCCTCCCTGCTTCTCCTATAGCGGTGGATTGACCCTGAAACTGGAGGGTGGGCGAGTAGTGGGAAGGGGATGGGTGAACAATCCAGACAGGCAGATCAATGGCATGTCTAGAAGGGCCTGACTAAAGCATCCAGCCTTCTCTTGGACGGTCTAATTCTTCCAAGGAAGAAGATACGGGATGAAAGTGAGAGGGACCAGGAGCCTCCCGATGATGTAAGTCCGCTTGGTGACTTAAGGGTAGTGATGGTCAGGGTATGTGGATAGGAGACCTAGACATTTAGCCTCACGCTCATGCAAATTGTCATCCAACCCACACAGAGAGAACTCGGAGCTAAGATGAGTTGGTCCGATGATGCTGATTATCTGGAGAGTTATGTCATTGTCTCATCAAGTCATGTTTACCCACCTCACAGTAGAAAGGAAATAAATCGACTGCCTTGGAGCCGATTTCTGACAGATTGCATGCCTGTGTTTATTTCTCAGCTGGTTTTTAGTATCACCAAAAGAGTGAGCTACAACCCTGCTGCACAGACTAAAGAGATTATCATCCTCTAGAGCTCACTTTGTCAGCCCAGACTGAATCATCGGCCTGTGTCAACGGCTGTCTAGATAAGCCATGTTAAAACACTTCCAGAGAGTGGAGGCAGCAGAGAGCAAACAGGAAGACGTGGAGTCAATCTCTCCTCAACAAGAAATGCCCCTATCATATCTCAGAGTAACAGGGCTTAAAATACTTCCCGACCCTTCTTTTTCTTTCTGGAAGTTGTTCAGTTTTGGCTGAAGCAGAAACCAACAAAAGACATACTAGTGTCTGGTACTTGCTGGGAGCTCAGTGAAGCAGGTGGCCCAAAGAAGGCATTTTTGCTATAAGAAGCATTGTCTATTCCAGATTTAAAAAACAAAACAAACAAAACAAAACAAAAAACACACAAAGACTAGCATTTAGGCTTTGGTTAACGTTATTTGGCTGACTGCACCTCACCTGGGCACCAGAGTAGAACTGACCCTGTAAACAGGGGTACTTGTGAGTCAGTCCTGAGGGCTAGGAGGGGCATAGCTGATACTGCCTTCCTCATCTGGAGTACAGTAGTGGGGGCAAGGGAAAGGTGCCCTCCCCTGTTGCAGAATATTCCTTCACACAGTGTGAAGATGTGTCACTGTGATTGGTTCAATAAAGAGCTGAATGGCTATTAGCTAGGGAGGAGGAGGTTAGGCGGGACTTCTGGGGACAAAGAACTCTGGGAAGAAGAAAGAAGGAGTCGCCAGGCAGACATTGAGGAAGCAGAATGGGCAGTACAGAGTAAAGGTAACTGAGCCATGTAAAAGAAGGTAGATTAAAAGATACGAGTTAATTTAAATTATAAGACCTAATGGGACAAGTCTAAACTAAGGCCAAGCTTTCATAATTAATCATTAGTTTCCATGTCTTTTTTGTGAGCTGGTGGCCCAAAGAAAAATCCATCAATACTCACCCCTATCATCTCCAGCTGGTGAGGGAGCTAACTCCCCTTTTACTAGCTGCAACACTTGGGAAAGCAGGCCCTGCACCTCATCTGGGCAGCACAGCAGAGCTGACCCTGTTGACATTGGCAGGGGTGAGCAAGGGAGATATAGCCCCACCCCTCCTCTGCCACATGGTAGTATGGGCCCAGGAGAGATGCCCCCCCTCACTCCTCATCACCTGAGGCAGGTGGGAGAGCTGGCTCTGAGGTCATAAGAGTGGGAGATCTGTCCCTGTCCTTCACTAGCGGCGGCACTCGGGAGAGTAGCCTCTGCACTTGGTCTGGGCAACACAGTAGAGCTGGTCCTGATGATGTAGGTGTGGGAGAACTGACCCTGAGGACATGAAAGCAGGAGAACTGGCCCCGCCCCTTACTCATTACTGGAGAGATTACCCTGATGGTGAGGATGGGGGCGGTAGGGGGGGGACTGGCAGCTGACCTACTCTGGCTCTACCCAGGCCCAGAACCAAGGTTTTGTGTTGGCCCACCCCTACCCCAACATCTACCACATCTGTGATCTACTGGAGCACATGAAAGGGACCCAAAGCTGCAGGATCTCCACAACACAGTCAACAGCAAGATATCCAAGAGGAGTCCCACTGAGGGCCCAGCATTGATAATATAGCAGAAACCAGAGGCCTTGCCTTAGACAAGACCAATGACTCTTTGCAATGAATACTTGCAAGTAAAGACATATGAATAAAAACAGGGAAAAAGCAAGAAACATTATGTGGCTGAGAACTTTTGAAAGACTTCCAGAGTTTTAGATAGGCATAGATGGAATTTGTGCATCCTCTGAAGTTGGGAATCTAAAAACAACCAAGGGATGGGTTTCCTGAAAAAACACAAGTGACCCCAACTCTCTAAGATGGAATTTGCACAGACACAGCCTCAGCTTTCTCCAGGGGGTTCTCTTCTTAGAAGACTGAGTTACATTTGGTTTCTAAGAATCTTAAAAAGAACAGGTACAGGGGTGGGGATATAGCTCCCTGATAGAGTTCTTGCCTGGAAGGCATAGTTCCATTCTCAGCATGGAAAAAAAAAATGAATAGGTCTGTGCCCTAGTTCCATTTCTGTTGTTGTGATAAAATACTCTGACAAAAAGCAGCATAGAGGAGGAAAGGTTTATTTGGCTTTACAGTTCCATCACTGTGGGGGGAAAAAAATGCAGGAAGCTCAAGCGTCGAGTCCCATCGCAGCCACAATCAAGAGCAGAGAGGAATGAATGCACCCTTGCTTGCTCACCTGTTTTTTCCTCGGCTGCATATCTCTACTCTTGCACAGTTTAGGACCCCTTGCCTAGGGAATAGTGCCACCCACAGTGGGCTGGTTTTCCCACATCAGTTATCTTCAGACAATCACCAATAGTCATGTTCACAGCCCAACTGATGTGGACAGTCCTTCCTTGAGACCCTTTAGGTGATTCTACAGTGTCGCATTGACAAGCAAAGCTCACTGTCACAGAATGCTACTTAGGCTATGATGTAAACAGTTGGTATTAAAGAAAAGCTGTTCCCAGGAAACTCACCCTTACAGTTTATCTATGGGTTTGTTATCAGTCAGTCTGCTCTACCCAGACAGAAATTGGAAATAGGCAAGAAGGAGCTTTTAAAGTACTGATCTGTGGCCACTTTGGTTCCCTAGGTATTGGGTAGTAACTAGCCAGGACAGCTGATAGATGGGAATAGCAGCTAGTGTCCTTTAGCCTTGCAATCCTCTGGCAGGCCTCTGGTGTCAGGATCCTTGGTGTTAAACTCTTAGGTGAGCCTAAGACATTGCAATTCCTTAGCCATAGTGACAGCCAGCCTTAGAGGTGATTGGCAGCTCTCTGGCATTCTTCCATTGATTGGTTCCTAACAGGATTTCCCCCACCCCACGTCTCTGGTTTCTTACATCCCTTCCCCACTCCTCAAGCCTCAGTACTCTCCCATGATCCTCTACCACCCCCCCACACCCCCACACCCCTGCTCACCAATGGCTCATCTGCAGCTCAGGCTTCTGTCACTGCCAGGGCTGGTTTGCTATCACTGCCCTCACTACAGCTCTGCTGTCCCTGGTGCTTTTTTCTCTGTGTCACCAGCCCAGCCACAGTAGGCTAGAAAAGACCACTTTGCATAAGTCTGTTTAGGGGGCTAATGTTGCCATACCAAGGAAGATAACACGGAACAGTGTCTCCCAGCCAACTTGCTAAGTGAGCCTGATCAGCCTGCTTATCCAATCAGAGAAGAGGTGTGTAGACACATCATAGTCTTGCTTCTTTAGCACCAGAGAGGGCATCTCCCTGATAGGCCACCAGTGTCCTTCCTCTGACTTATAGAAGCAGCAGCAGGGTCATTGTAAGTTCTCTGTAGCTTGTGATAGCGAAGCCTGGTACAAACCGGTGAGGCCTTCCCATTCAGGAGCTGGGATGATAAGCTATGATCACTGTTGCTTTCTCAAGGCATCTATCAGTAGGGTGCTCAAGACGGCTGGTATAAGGGTGGCCCAATCAGCATTGATTGACAGCCTTTTTGCTGAAGGTAGCCAGGGCAGCATGGAAGAGTCCAACAGCTGCTAGTGATAGGGTCACACTGTCCCCTCCTGCAATGTCTTCCTTATTTTGGGAAGACGAACATCAGACGGAGTGTTTGTGATATGAACTTAAAGAACTTGTCAACAATGAAGGGAATTGAGCTGTGCCATTGCCTCTGCAGGGAAGGTCTCTCTCCTCTGTCTCATCTTTACAGAATCGTTCTCTGACAAATGTCCCTCATGTGTAGTCCTTACTGCAGGGTGTGGCAGCAGAAGCCCCTAGATCCAGCTACTGAGGAGGTTGAAATGAGAGGGTCATTTCAGCATAAGAATTCAAGGCCAAGGGAACACATGAGATAGTCTCTCTTCCATCCTTTCTCTACACATACACAAACATATGATAAATATGATAACATATATGTGTGCATATATATATACATAGATATAAAGCATGTATATTTCTTTTTTAAAGTATTGTGCACATGCATTGGTGTGTGTGTATGTGTGTGTGTGTGTGCATGTGTAGGCAAAACAATAATCTTAGGAAGGCTATTCACCTGTGAGACAGGGTCACTCATTAGTCTGAAGCTTATTAATTAGACTAGCTCGCTAGTGAGCCCTAGGGGTAATCCTGCCTCCACCTTCCATGTATTGGCATTACAAGTGAGCACAGCCACACTTCCCATTATTTTTCATAGCATTCTATGGACACATGGTATTTTGTCTTCATATAGGAATAAGGGCTCTGTACCTTGAACACTAGCCTGGGACAATAAGAATTCTCATTCAAGACTGACTTCAAGAAGGACCAAGTAGAGCTTTTGGCTTCTACTTTGGGTTGCAGCATCTGTTCTGTTTAGCAAGGATGTTCTGTGAGGGGAAAGGAAGGTAAACTCAGAGGAGGGACTGGCCCTCTGGGCATCTTTCCTCCCACCGAATAGCAATGTCCTACTTCCCAGCTCCTCAGTGTTCTCCCAGCCCCAGGGCTGGCTCACTTAGCTTTTGAATCTTCCCTAAGAAACTGCACAGTGCTACAAGGCAGTTGACCTGGTGGGCCTTGTCGCCAGATGTGGTTTGCCTCCACAGACCTGAATTACAAATATCTCCCATGGCAAACCTTCTTGTGAGACATTTTATTCTCTGTAAAAGTTCTGACACAGTTTGAACAACTGCCCTTCTGAAACAGGTCATTTTTACCATTAATGGACTTTTTAAGCTGATTTGCCACTCAGCTAAATAAATAAGTGGAAGGGGGAAAAGGCTTAAAATACATTATTTTTGACAAGAGTCAAATGAGTGCTTAGAATTTGGGCCTTTTAGAAAAGTGGTCTACTATGGTGAGAGCGAAGAACTGTAAGAATTTGAGAAAATCCCTCTGCTATAAATTATTGTTTTCTAGGTATATTTTGCACTTAGTTGTTTCCACTAGTGTGAATGTCATGCTTATGGTGTCCGTGTGACATCCTGCCTACCTTCATGGGCCGTTGGTATCTAGCTAAGGCAAGGAAGATGTGGGGCCCACAAAGGCCTTACTCAAGGTCAGAGAATCTGAGCTTGCTTTACCCAGCAGGGCTGTATAATAAGATGATTTGGCCATGGGTGTGGTTACCAGGTATTTTGAAGGGTCTACACTTGGCTGTATGGTGTGCTTTGATCTTGAAAGGGGGAGGTCTTTTGCCTCTCCCCTTGGCAGTGCATGAAGAGTCCATTAGAATAAATCTCAAGGTGACTGGGTATTGACCCAGGGTATTGACCCTCCTGAAGCTATCATGTGTCTCTGTCTTTTCTGTCATCTCCTCTTATATTCTGTCTAAAACTTCCCCATTCCTTTCTCCTCTCCCCAAGAACCCTTCAACAAGTCAGAGCTGGACTCCTGCAGGTAGAACCAACACAAAACCTTCAGGAAAAAGAATGTTTTGAAGTTCTGCCAGTGTGTACGTTTCCTCGCCTTTAAAGGGGAGAAAACCATATTTACATCCCAACAAATAATTTAAGATTAAAATGACATGGCACATGGGAGAGCTGTTGCCTTCAAAGTAGAATCCAACAGTTCTGGGTGACACCAAGTCTGGAGAGAGGGAGGGCCCCTTTCTGTTGCTAGCCCCCACTTCCTCACCCTGTGATCTTGAGGCAGCTACCTGAATGCTTTCAGGTTCAAATGAGGTACTGTCAGGTAAGAGAGTATAATATCGTGTAACCTCAAGACGTGTGTGTGCGTGTGTGTGTTTTGTTTTTGAGTTTTTGTAACCAGTTTGGTTGAATTCACATTCCATATAGTTCATTCACTTAGAATGTACATGCTAAAGTTTTTAGTATACCCATATGTATGTATAGCTAGCAACATGGTCAAATGGAGGACATTTTCACCACCTTAAAAAGAAAGGCTCCATTGTTTACCCATTGGCTTTCCATCTCCTTATCCCTAAACTCTAGTCTTAAGCAAGGACTGCTCTACTTCCTGTCTCTATGGATTAATGTTTCTGGACAAGCCATGTGAATGGACTAATAATATACAGCTGTGTGCATTGGTCATTTCACTTAACATAGTGTTCTCAAGATTGGTCATGCTACAGTAAGTATCACAGCTTTAATCCTTTATCTGGCCAAATAATATTCCAATGTGTGGATATACCATGTTTTGTTTGTTTGTTTTTGGTTTTTAGGGATTTTTGCTGTTGTTGCTGCTGTTATTCATTCTCCATGATTCTTCAAAATGTTAACAATCATTTGTATATTTCCATTTTTTTTGGCTATGGGGAGAAATACTGCTATAATCATTTGTATAAGAGCTTTCTAAAATTTATACTTGTGGGCTGTAGTGAGTACAGCCATGGGATGTTCTTCCAGAGCACCCAGGTTTGATTCTAGAATCCACATGTTCACAACCATCCATAACTCAGTTCCTGTGGGTCTGACACCATCTTCTGGTTTCTATGTGCATTAAGTGCACACATGTTACACAAACATACATCTAGCCAAAACACCAATATGCATAATAAAATAATTTTAAAAAGAAAAGTTCTAAAAAGTAAGAGAGATGGCTTAGTGGTTAATATCTATATTCATTGACTTCACACACGTGAACTAGCTCTATTATGTAGAATAATTTTGTAATAATTTTGCATTCTCCCATCTGGTAGTTCCCAGATAACCACTCAGAGGCTTAATATTACTTATAAATGCTTGGCCAGTAGCTCAGACTTATTACTAACTAGTTATTACACTTAAATTAACCCATAATTCTTATCTATATTTAGCCACATGGCTTGATACCCTTTCTCAATATGGCATTCTCATCTTGCTTCTTCTGCATCTGCCTGGCCACTCCGTGATCTGCCCTTCTCCTTCCCAGCATTCTCAGTTTGACTTTCTCGCCTAACTTCCTGCCTAGCTACTGGTCTGTCAGCTTTTTATTAACCAATGAGAGTAATACATATTAATAGTGTAAAAGAGGATTGTTCCACAGCATAATTTTACATGGGACAATTTAATGAACCAACAAACTGCTTTCCAAAGGGTTATACAATCTCATATTTTTTACCAACAACACAAAAAAGTTTTATTTTTTCCATATTGTAGCTTGATTCCATTCCATTTGTCTTTCATATTCTTGGTAATATCCTTTATTTTATTATTTTCGTTTTTATGACAAAATCTCACCTTGTAGTCCAGAGTAACCTCTAACTCACAGGCTTCCTGTTTCAGGCTCCCCTAATGCTGGTGCTATAGGCAAGCATCACCACTTCCAGATCCACAAAGTTCTTTGAAGCACAAATATTTTTAGTTTTGCTAGGCATGGTGGTATACAGCTTTAATCCTAAGATTTGGGAGGTAGAGGCAGGAGGATCTCTGATTTCAAGGCCAGCCAGGTCTACAGCCAGTTCCAGGATATCCAGAGATATACATTGAGAACTTGTCTCAAAAACACAACAAAACATTTCTTTTTACTACAAAGCTAGGCTCCCCTGGAATTCTCTGTCCTTGTACCTCAGTCTCCCTCCTCACCCTCCCAAATTCTGGGATTATAGACACATTTGCCACCATGCCCATTTGTTTTCAATCTGTTTTGGGGGAGTTCTATGTTTTCAATCTTGATGGAGTGCAGTTGATCTATTTTTTTTCCTTTGCTGCTCATGCTTGCATGTTATATAAGAATTCTTTGCCAAACACAGTCATGAAGGTTTGCACTACATTTTCTTCTAAGCATCTAACAGTTTTAGCACTTACCCTCAAATCACTGCTCTGTTTTGAGTTAATTTTTGAAGATGCTATATGGTCCAATTTGATTCTTTTTCCATGTGTATACCCAAGTTTTCCAGCACTGTTTGCTGAAAAGATTATTCTTTCTCCATGCAATGGTGTGGACACCCTTTGGAAATCAGTTGGCAATAGATGCATGAGCTCTCTTTCTGTCCCAGTCCTCCTTATACTTGTCTGTTCCATTATGAGTGGGCTTGCTTGGCCTTGCTTTGTGGTTAAGCTTTCAAACTAGGAAATGTGGGGAGTCTTCCTGCTTCACTGTTTTTCATGATTGTTTTTGTTATTCTGAATCATTTCCATTTCCTTTGTGAAACTTAGAAGCAGCTTGTCAATTTCTGTTAGGAAGTAACTCAGCTGGGATCTCAGGGAGATGGAGCCACACAGTTAGTGAGGATGACTGGCATTTGTAGTGATGGCTGCTCTTGGGATGGCTTGACACCAATCCACCAAACAAATGTTTCTTAATGGTTCTGACAATGATAAAGTTGGACACGTCTTGACCCGGACAGAACTTCTGTGTCTGTAAGCCTGAATAGAAGAAGCAGCCTTGGTTTCCTCACCAAAATCTAAAGAGGAAGTGGCTTAAGGGCTTACCTGGCCAGAATTTATTTTGTCATCATTTACCATTATTTTCATTTGGCTCAGAGTGGTTTCTCATTTTCCTCACACTTTCCTCCTTGATTCACTCATTATTTGAGAATGTCTCATTTAATTTCCACATACCTGTGAATTTCTCAAATTTTTCTTCCTATCAATTTTAATCTCATCGCTTTGTGGTTAGAGAATGCATTCTGTATTTTATTACCTTTTATATTCACTGAGGTTTGTTTTATGAACCAGGGTGCATTTGATCTCCAGCAATGTTTCTTATGTACTTAAGAATACATAATCAGGTGCTGCTCCGTGGGTGTTCCTCGGATGTCTAAGATGTTTCTTGGTACTGTTCTCAAGTCTTCTGTTTCCTCCATGCTGAGTTTATCTGTCAGTCATTGAAAGTGGGATACTGAAGACGCAGTTACTGTTGCAGAGCTAGTTCCTCTAAACTGAAACATGACCTACTAGAAGGAGGCTCATGGGGTCTGGAAGCTGACGGTCCAGCCTAGTTCTGCCAAGGTTATGCCATTTGGAAAGCTCTTCCATTTTGGTTGAGCTGTGACAAGTCCAACAACTACAATCTTTTGGTTTCTAGAAGTAAATTAACACCTTTCTCTAGATTCTCGCCTTCTCTGCCCTGTAGACCCCAAGCAACGACCAGCCAGGAAGGCTATTTATGGATCACATGACATCCTTTAACTAAGTAAACGCTGGTTACCCCTACCAATGGCCCATTGCAGATCCCTTTCTACCTCTTAACTACCCCAGCTTATAAAGGAGCGTGGGCTCTGTTTCTTACAGAGATCCTCTCTGCAGGTTCCTCCTCCAAATAAAAGCCCATGCTACCTTAAGTCCCTTACCCTCGTCTGTCTTTCCTTCTCAATGCCCTGTCATCCATGAAATTTAACAAGACTCACGAAGCTTAGAAGACTCGTAAGTTCCATCCTCAAGGTTGCATAAACAGTATACAAATGCTGGCACAGAGAGACTCTGTAGTTCCAATGTAGGGGGCTCCAAGGATGAAGCTTCCATGAGTCATCATCTGTGAACTTTTGAGTGATACAAATGCTGAGTCACCCATGCTCCTGTAGGTGACTTCAGTAAACTTGCTGGCCCACCAAGGTAGATAAAACTTGTTTCTTCGGTCTGTTGTTAACACTCTAGGGCAAACAGACATTTTTCCATGTGTCATCAAAAGGTCATGTCACTGTTGTCAATTTCTCTCTTACTTTGCTAGTTTTCCCTCATGCATTTTTGAATCTTTTAAGTATATACATAATTATTGCTATGCCACCCCGCCACCCAGCTCCCAAATAAATCACACACGAAGGCTTATTCTTAATTATGAATGTCTGGCCTTAGCTCGGTTTGTTTCTTGCTAGCTTTCTTTAACTTAAATTATCCTGTCTACCTTTTGCCTCTAGGCTTTTCCCACTCTTTTACTTCTGTAAATCTTACTCTTACTCAGTGGCTTGATGTGTAGCCAGGTGGCTGGTCCCTGGAGTCCCTCTCTGGCTACTTCTTCCCTCTTTCCTCCCAGATTTCTCCTTTTATATAGTCTCTCCTGCCTCACCATTGGCCATTCAGTTCTTAATTAGACCATCAGGTGTTTTAGACAGGCACAGTAACACAGCTTCATGGAGTTAAACAAATGCAACATAAACAAAACCTGAAAATAATATTCTACAACACTTTACAGCTCCACTTGGACCCCTTTGTACCTGTGCACCTGAAGTCTGTCTCCTGTGAACAGTTTATACTCTGGCCCTGCTTTTGTCTTTGAGCTTGGCTGTCTCTTCCTTGTGACCAGACTATTTCACTCTCACAACTCTCACATTTGATGTCGTTATTGACAGAGTTGGATTTCCATACTCTCTATTTTTTTTTTTATTCTTTTCTTTCATTCTCATTCTTGCTGCGTTTACTAGTCTGTTTCTGTTACCATGACACCTCCTCTGAGGCTGTGGACTTCATAAAGGAAAGGAGATGCTAAGTTCATAGTCCAGGAAGGTCAAGGGATTTGAGTGGGTGCAACAGGAGGACAGTACCTAATTCCTTCCAAGACCATACCCCAATAACCCTCTTAACATGGCCTAGAACTTGTAAAACATGAATCTTTGGGCAAAAAGCCACCGTCAAACCATTGCGCTCCTTTATCGCTCCTCTATTACTCCTTCATCACTTCCTTTCACAATAAATATTTTCAACTGTGGTATTTTAATTTAATGATGTTACTACCTTTTTACTTTAAAATTTGGTGGGACCGAGGTTTTCCTTGTACGTCTTAACAGGTATAGATAGACATGGCAGTGACACTGGTTGGCTCTGCCTTTCTCTTTCCTGGCAAGCCCCAGCTGGCTCATGGCTTTCCCATTTTCATCGCTGACACGGGGCACAGCAGGTGAGTCCTCATAGCCAGGCTCTCCTGTTGACTGCCGCACCACAGACAGTCTCTACTGCTTCCAGGTGCACCTTCAGGCTTCAGTTTCTCCACGCTCTGCTATAAACTAAGCTGGTTGCTTTGGAGAGGAATTTGGAGGCGCCCATTCTTGCTTTTTCTGCCAAATAGGACTTCTAAGCCACATTTCTGGAGCTGAGAGAAGGTCCAATGGCAAACTGATGCCTCTGGGCTGGTATCTGAGAGTTTGATGGACTGGTGAAGAGGGGAGTAGCTGGAGATCCTCTCAGATCAGTGCTTCTAGCACAGGACCACTGCCTGATGAGGGCAAGGACCCTGGCATCTCCGGCATGCTACATCTGTAGCACAGCCTCGTCCCCAGGTCAGGCTTCGATGGAAGAAGGGAGACTCCTCCTGGATCTAGTTTTAGTAACAGATAGCTAGGGGCAGGGCCCGGAATGCTCAGGCTCTGCTCTTCCCCAAAGAAAAGCCCTCTGTGGACGCCGGAGGAAGAGACCATGTTCCTGGCTATGGCCTTGAGGAGTGGCTTCCTACTGAGTGGGGATAGATGAGGGTGAAATGACCAAAATGTCTTGGCTCAGACACCACACTCACACCTGTCTTACCAGGTTTTCATATATTTCTCTGTAATAAATCTTCCTTTTTTTTTTTTTTTTAAATTCAGGTTCATTTCCAAGGGCTTTAAATGGATGCCTATTTAGTAGAAGGTACTTAATAAATGTTCATTAGCCCTCCCATAGCTGTGCTTTCTCACGAAAGACTGAAAGGATCTATGAGGTCTCTTATTGCCAACAGTTATTTTAACGTGTTGGAGTCATTTTCTGCCCTAGAAATTTACGCCTTTGCTCCACTGGTTTCTTTTGATACATGGAGACTTTGCCTCTTCCTGGAGAGTATCTGGCATCACAGGACACACTAACAGAGAATGAGGAAGGAAATCCTAAAACCATCCTCCTCCTATGACCCAAGACCGATATACCCCCTTTATATATTATTCACCACTTTAGAATATTTCTAAATAATGGCTATGTGCTGCTCCTGGGTCCTCTTGGGCAATGATGGTCAGCCATATTTTCCCCCAACAGCCAAGCCTCAAGAAGTCTGAACCATGAGAACTTTCTGGAAGACCCTTGTGCCTATTCTGCTATCGCTGGATTCTTCTACATGTGACGCGACCCCTCCCCCACAATTCGGGGGTTTCTCGATCTTGTATCAATACCTCAGCCTTCTACTTTGGTCTTGTGCCCTGTGGCTTAGTGGCCCTAAGCCCTGATTTCACTCCAGTATTCATATTTGCTCTCTGCATAACCATAGGGAACTCTGGCTGCTGTGGGATGGTCTGTATGTCAAATTGCTCTGATTGGTCAATAAATAAAGCACTGATTGGCCAGTGGCCAGGCAGGAAGTATAGGTGGGACTAACGGAGAGGAGAACAGAAAAAAACAGGAAGGCAGAGGGAGTCAGTCACTGCCAGCTGCCACCATGATAAGCAGCATGTGAAGACACCGGTAAGCCACAAGCCACGTGGCAAGGTATAGATTTATGGAAATGGATTAATTTAAGCTATAAGAACAGTTAGCTAGAAGCCTGCCACAGCCATACCGTTTGTAAATAATATAAGCGTCTGTGTGTTTATTTTATAAGTGGGCTGTCAGACTGCAGGGGCTTGGTGGGACCTGGAGAGAAGCTCTCCAGCTACATCTGGCTACTTTGCCAAAAGGTGAGCAACAGTAGAGAAAAAAAGTCAAGTTAGCTTCATGACATCTAGTCCTCAGGGCTGTCCTTGCGCCCTGCAATGTCCTCAGCTGTGCCAGAGTGAATACTATCTTTCTTATTTCTGGTTCTGAAAACTCACCACTTTTTTTTTTTAACTGCAATCTATCATAAGCACTATCTGAGATTATAGACTATTAACTTGAGTTCCCCCACAGGCTTAAATTTAGGAGGTATTATAAATGGAGAAAAAGAAAACAGGAGTAAGGTGTACCTGATAGAGATATATAGTCCTCTAAAACAAATGCCACTCAGAGAATAAAAAGGGAGAGGGGAAGAAATGCCACAAACAGAGAAAGGATGTATTGTAGTAGACAGAAAGCTAAAATTAAAAAAAAATAGAAACTTCTAGAATTTTATGATAACTTAAAAAAAATATTTCAAGGCAATACCTCCTGCCAGACTGAAATGAAGTTCTTTGTAATATAGACTGCATGGTAGCTGATCTGTATTTATGACTTTTATCTTTATGAATTCATTGAGTTCATGGGGACAAAGGCTGGACTCATCTTGGCATTATCACGCTTCTTATCACGCTTCTCTTCATGAAGAGAAATGTCAGAATCAATAATAAAGACAAGGTACCCTCCACAGGCACACACTCCTTTTTCTATTTTATTGTACAATTACAATTTAAAATCCTGTCTAGTTTTTTATGTCCCAATTAATAAAAAAATGGGGGAAATATCTTCATTTTTATTTAAAGATAATAGGGTTATGGATATTTTAGATTATTCCTGTTTGGCATTGGAAAATAAATTTTGAACTTTTATATGCACTTGGGTATCTTTGCAATTCCACAGCAAGTGAAATATGGAGGTCATGTTATGGAGATCCACTCAGGAGGAGTTAATCACATCTCCATATTTTACCTCTGCTTCTCTGATCAGCTCTATTCTGCATTTCATTCTGAATCTGTGGAAGTTTTCATCATCTTTGGGTCTTAGGCAAGCACATTTTCGTTTTTAACCTTCTTGTCTGTCAACTCCATCTTCCCTGGGGTTGGTGGGGGGGAGGGGAGGGAGAGGGAAAGAGAGCGTTCACACGTGTGTATACCCATGTATGTGTGGTGTGTGTGTGTGTGTACGCGTGCACACACACTGTGAAAAGATGTTTGCAGTAGTTGGGAGTACAATCCTGAAATATCTTTGCTCCTAGTTTCTGCAGGCTGCCTATGTAATCAGCAGACATGACACATATAGAAAAGAACTCCACGTACTGAGAACCACAGGGAGAAAGCTTCAAGTTTTTCTAGGAAGGAATAATGGGTCACTGGTCCCCAAACTGTTTGGTGATATGCAGAAAACTGTTCTTATGTGTACCACATTCCCATTCTGGTTATGTGTGTATTCTGTGTAATGTATAGCTCACATTATGTATAGTCATGGATGCGCCTTATCATCGTGAGAGAAATGGGTGAATTAGGCACAGGTGATCTGCATGGAATGGCAGAATCCTTCACCACGGGGCTGACTTTGTAGAAACCATGTCACTGAGGTACTGTGCCACCCACCTGACTCTCTCACTGCTCATCAGTAACCCAAATCAGAGGAGTTGCTCATTGGTATGAGTCTCAATGAAAGTTAATATGCAACTCCAAAGCCACTCTCTGAAGGACATCTTCTACCGTTCAGTGTGACATTAACAACTGTCACGAAATCAAAACAAATGGAATACCATTCTTCAGTTTGCTTTTCCTGCCAATTCTGTCTTGCTCTAATTTTTCCAGACTGTTCCTCTAAAGCATATAATTTTTATTGGCATCAGAAGGTCTCTCTCTAAGATTATCATGTGCAGTGTCCATCCTAGCTGGGATTGCGTGACAGGCCCACTGACTCATGGTGTGAACAAGGGCTCACCCGAGCAGAAGGCTGATTTGCTTTTCCCTTTGCTCCTGGGCCTCCAGGAGAGATGCAGTGATGTGCAGTGCATGTTCCCAGGGATTTGAAATCAATGCTCACAACTCAGAGCAAAGGATGAAAAGCAAAAGGCCTGGAAAGCATAAAAGGATCCAGAGGAAACATCAGGCTGTAAAGGAGAGAGACAGGTAGGAGCATCCCGCCTCCAGGAGAGCCTAGAGAAGCAGTGGAGAGTAAGGGGGGCACTATCAGGGGTGTACTTGGACATTGAACCAGCCAGCAGGGGTACAGTGAACAAGGCTGAGATTTTATTTTAATAGCTCATTGAGCAAACAGTTCATTGAATTAGACTTGCAAAATGAACACCATATATCATATTGTAATAAGGAAGAAAATGAATGTGTTAAAGCTAAGATTGGATCTATGAGATGAAGGAAGAAATGCTTAAGATTGAGGGCACTGGATAGCTCAGAGAGACGGGAAATGAATCAGTGTCTCTTGGCTTCATCACTCTCAGGGACTTCACGTGAAGTCAAGGTGGTCAATGTTTTAAATAATGTTCCAGCTGATTACAAATGTGTGGATATTAGTTGCCATTTTTGTTCCCAACAGTATGCATCATACACAGTAGATCCCATGTGGACAAAAAGAAGAGGAGCCTGTACTGGCCGGACTGGGGAATGTGAGGGGTACTCCACCTCAAATGCCAGCTGCTCAGGTGTGGATGTGTCTCCCAGGCAGCAAACAGCATGACCAAATGCAACTCAAGATTGGAAAGAGTTTACTTCAGTTTACATTTCCAGGTCACAGTTCATCACTGAGAGAAGTCAGGGCAGGAACTGAAACAGAAACCATGGAGGAACATGCTCCACAGAGGAGCTTGCTCTGTGGTTCATGATCAGCTAACTTACTTACTTTTTAAAAATTATTCTCTCATAAATTACATCCCATACACAGCCTTCCCAGCTTTATTCCTCCAAGTCTCCCCCCCCCAACACACATCCTCCTCTCTCCCCCAGATCCACTCTTCCTCCATTTCCCTTCAGAGAAGAGCAGGCTTCTCAGGGATGTCAACCAAACATGTCATAACAAGTTACAGTAAGAGTAGGCACAAGCCCTCCCATCAAGACTCGGTGAGGCAACTCAGCAAAGGGAAAGGGTTCCCAAGATTAGGCAAAGGAGTCAGAGACACCCCCACTCCCACTGTTAGGAGTCCTACAAGAACACCAGGCTATAGAACTGTAACATAGATTCAGCTAGCTTTCTTACACAGTCCAGGCCCATATGCCTAGGGATGGTGCTGCCTACCGTGGACTGTACTATCTCTCATCAATTAACAAGCAAGAGAGTCTTTCACAGTCATGGCCGTAGGTCAATCAGACTGAGACAATGCTTCCACTGAGACTCCCTCTTCCCCGGTGATTCTATTAAAGTAGACAAAAACTAACCAGCTGTCTCCAGCCCATGTCACTAGTGGGGGGGGGGGCTCACCAACCTCTAAAAAAGGGATGTAGTTAGAAATACTCCTGTCATATGGAGGCATCCTAGAGGGTGGTAGTAGGGCCCTAGACCCTCTGTCTCTTTTGCTTACTGGCTGCTCTGATCTGAGGTTTGCTCTGCCCCATGCTCTGTGCCACAGCATGTGGCCTCTCTATAGATTCCAATGACTGAAACCTGCAAACCTGCCAGCCCCAATCAATCTAAGTTCAAGGATTTTCTTTACACAAAACTAATCAGCACACCGACTGACTTAACGTCCTTCCACATGGAAGGTTATATCTCCCTGGTTTGTGAAGAATTTCCTTTTCGTGTTACCAAAAAATGGATAGGCAGAAGGAGGACAAATGCAAGGAGGTCTCTTAACCCAGCATAGGGAGGTTTCCGGGGGCTTAGGAATGGTCCCAAGTGTTCCATGCCTTTTTCTTTAGCTTGAAGAGATCGTTGTCCTAGCCCTCACTTAAAGGATACTTTATAGAAAAACCCTGGCAGTTCATGTTTAAATGTCATAATCAGATCTATGTTGTCATGCCCCTACCCTAGAAGATACCCATAGGTGACCTTTGACAAAGCTATGAAACATCGCTGGTTGTCACATGGGGAAGGGGACTACCAGCACTTGCTGTGCAGAGGCCAGGCATGTTGACCACTCTGGTGATACATGGAATGGCCCCAGGCAGAAAGAACTGTCAAAATGCCAAAGCTGAGAAACTTTGGTAAACCACAGAGTCACGTCAGTGGGTGCACCCTTTCATCCCTTAGAGAATATTTAGCAATTTTTTTCCTGCGTTGTATCTCAGGCAGCACAATACAAAAAGGAGACAGCATCGTTGTCTCGAAGGGTTCTCCACTTTAAACAAGACAACCCATATCTGCTGTCAACATTCAGAGCAAAGCTACATTATCCTGGGGTAGACCAGGACAGCCTCGAGAAACAGCTGTTCTGTTAGATGGATGGGGGAGGGAGGGGGAAGGGAGGTACAGCAGGTATAGGGCTTTGTAGCTGCTTTCTGTCCATCCATTTGTCTTTACAGCATCTTTCAGGCAAAGAAAGCTACTCAGAGTTCTGGAGACTGGAAATGACACAGTTAGAAACACAAGGGGAACATTCTGCTGGCAGCCGTGAAGGCAGGGTGTCTCACAGCTCTGCTTGCACAGCCACCTGGTGCCAGGGCAGACACACACGCTGTCCACAGCCTTGGGCAGTGGTTCTCATTAACCCGCCTGATGGCTGAGTCTCCCTGTCCCAGACGCCCATCTTGCTGCTAATCACTCACATTTTTTCCTCATGTTTACGGCTGCATCTTTATGACTATTTTTGAGCAATGACTCTAAGTACGATTAACGACAGTTAATTCAGGGTCTCATGGACATTAGAATCACCTGGGGATGGTGGGGCTGGGGATACAGAGGGAAGGGGCGACCAGGGGGTGATGGATATGTTCATTATCTTGACTATGTTAATCGTTTTTACATTGTGGGCATGTGCCAAAGCTTATGTATTGTATATTTTATTTTATATAATTTTATATTTGAGATGGAACCAAGGGCTTTTTGGATGATGCTTGCATTCTACCACTGAGTTATACCCTACCCCTCACAACCTGAGTATTTTAAATAGGTAGGATTTACGTATGTCAGCTATTCATTTATAATTGTATAACATTTAATCGGTATAAAACTTTTAACAGTTCCAAACATTTTGTATTGAACATTGTGTATTGAAGCCTCTTAACAAGCCAATGAGTGAGATGCTGTCATTAGGTGCATTTACAACAGGATAGCCTAGGGTAAAGGAAGGTTAGTCAGCCCAGCACAGGATTCAGAATGTGAACCCAGCTGTCTGGATCCACAATGTGTGCTGAACCACTGCATGAATTCATTTCAGTATCAGTGGCCTCTTTCCTTGGCCACAGGAAAAGGGAAACAAAGCACCCACTGACCCTTGACACTGCTCTGCATATTATATCCTACGGGATTTAGCGATTTGACAAGATGCCAATCACAGAACCACAGGCTACTCCGAGACTACGGTAAAGTGAGCCAGAGCAAGGCTACTCCATCTTATCACCTAAGAATTGATGAAAACGAGGCAGCTTCATTATCTATAAAACACCAAAGAGCCCCTCTCCAGAGCAAAATAAGTGACTGCTACATCTTTACCAGTTCCCTCCCCATCTTCCTTCTTGTCTTCTCTTCCATTTTTGTAAGCTTTATTGAATAACGAAGTCAGAAGTGTCCCACTGACAATTCTCAACTCAGAGTGGGTCCTCCATTCTCAAATTGCCTCAAATCCCTAACCAAAGCCTTGTTGCTGTAATAGGCTGAGTACCATCTCACCGAGATACCTTATGATCTTCCATGAAACATGCAATAAAGCCAATGTGTCCATTGCAGTCTGTTCCCATGGGCAAGGGTGGTCAGCAGCCCCTGCCACACCAGCTAGCTGTTCTTACCAATCTTGTCTCTCTCCTCTCCTTTCCCTATTTTTTAAATGCTTCTCTGTCTTTTATTTCTTTTTTCTTGGGTCTTCCAGGGATTTCTACCTCTTGGTCTTCAAGTTTGTGTAATTCCCTCCCATAGTAATTTTCATCTAAAAAACAGAACATGCCATGGAACCTACACATAGACAGGTTCTCAGAGTAGATTACAATGTGACCCTTTGCTCCTTGCTTCTGACCTACGTATGTGTCCTTTTTTTTTTTTTTTTTTCCATTTGCTGGTTCTGATGGAGCCAGCAGCCCTATTGCAAACTGCTCTATGAAGAAGAAGTCCATAGAAAGTGGCTTTCTGAATTAGTCTGTTTTGTTTCTGTTGCTGTGACAGACTATGACCAAAAGAAACCTGGGAAGAAAAGGTTTTATTTGGATTACACCTTCTGATCACAGTCCATGGTTGAGTAAAGCTTAGGCAGGACTTTAAATGGGGGCAGGGACCTGGAGGTGGGAACTGAAGGATAGACCATGGAAGAGTGCTGCTTGCTGGCTTGCTCAGCTTGCTTTATGACACACTCCAGGGACCACTTGCTCGGGGATGGGACTGCTTACATTGGGCTGGGTCCTCTCCCATCAATCATTAATCAAGAATACCCCACCCCCCAGACTTGTCTGTGGACCGATCTGATGGAGACATTTTCTCTACTGAACTTTTATCTTCTGGTTTGTGTCAAGTTGGCAAGACAAACAAACACACAGCCATCAGGTCTTCCTTAGAGAGAAGCCCATAAGAAGTGTCAAGGAACTGTGACAGGTCTCTGGACAGCAGCCAATAAGATCCTGGCTTTCAGCTTGACCATAGCCTTGGGAAACCTGGAAGAAGGACACTCAGTGTAAATCTGCTGGGTTCCTACCCATGGAAACGAGGACATTAGTTTTGTTTTGGAGAGTCTCTAAATCTTAGGGATAAATTGTTGCGCAACTATAGATAGCTACTAATGACTAATATAGCATGGAGATGGATTCTCTTACTGTGTAGAGCAAGGTATGGAACTCCGGTGTGGCTGAACACTGCACTGAAGGAAAGGATTCATAGCCAGGCCCAGGGGCCCAAGCTTTGTCACAGCCTTTACTTTATCCAGTTGAACTGCCCACAGGTTCCAAAGCTTACTAAGTGATTGATCTTCCTATAACAAAAGTTACAACCCCCCACTCCCATATGTGGGAAGCCTTCTATGAGTTCCTATATGAGAATGAATGACTTTTCCTCTAACTTCCAAAGCCCCAAGAAACAGGAAGTAAAGTAGACACACTATCTCGAGAAGGTACATAGATAGAGAATACAAAGGAATGCTAATGGGATTTGTTGGTTTCAAAGAGACATAACCATTCTGCAGCAAAGCTGGAGCTTGCCCAGACAGGCATGGAAGATATTCTTTGGAAGAGAATCAGTCTGATTGGAGCTGGGAAGTTACATCTCTAGCTGGGGGAAATAATGGTGGGAGCCTTAGGTAAAAGGAGGCTGTTGCTATTTTGAGCCAATCAACACAAGCAGCCGGAGGCATAGGCAGATTCTGAGGGCCCTGCTCCCTTGGGTGCCCATCATGCAATAGCCGCTGGGTACATTTACAAATATTATTTTTAGATGTCTTTTTTCCTTTTCTTCCAGGACTTCTAGCTGCAGCACCACTTTATTCTCCACCCTTAAATTAGTTTTCTTCCCTCCATGGAATGTCAGGGAGTCTATGATGAAACCGCATCCACTCTGCTCAACATTTCTGTGAAAATCTCTTTTTTCAGAATGTTGTTTTTATTTCTCCTCTGTGGCAGGGTTGCTTGGTTTAAACGAGTTGAAAAGGGAGGCAGCCTTTGTTAAAAGCTGCAACAGTGGGAAATATTTAACAGTATGTAAATCCTGCAGGCAGATGCCAGGCTGAGAGGGGAGGGAGGAGGCTACTCTGCTCTTTTAAAAGAGGAAATGTATGAAAATGCCCTCATTAGCTGGTGGAGTGTTCTAGAATTGGCAGTCACCTCCTGGGAATCGGGGCGAAGTTTCTCCGGGGGTATAACTGAATTCTACAACCTCTTGCAGAGGAAGACAAGAAGAGGACATCTTGTCTTGTGATTTTCAAAATTCAGAGATGGGGAGGGAAAAGCCCTCCATGCTTCACTCCCAGGGAAGATGGGGACAGGTTGCCTGAAGCCAGACAGGCAGGCCTTGTTAACAGCAGGGAGAACTGGTCAACCGGGGCAAGCTGGAGGTCACGTGTTACCTTGTAAGAGGGTGCCTTTGAAAAGAGGGACCTCATCACTCGTTAGGAGTGTGGGTGGTTGAGTGGAATGACACAGTGCAAGGGAAGGGGACCTGTAAACCTGTCATTCCTTATCCCTCATCTGCCCTCTCATCCGCCTCCCCACTTAAAATCCCCCCATCATTCCCCAGTTCCCCTCCGTATCACGTGTCCTACTACCCCCCCCCCCCCCGCAAACCTTAAGACCCTTTTTCCCCCTCCTCACCCTGGCCTCCGAGTTTTTTGTGTTCTAAATGCTCCAAGTTATAGACAAATCTAATGGTTCAATGCTAGGATCCACATACAAGTGAGAACATGTGACTTGTCTTTCTGGGTCTGGGTTACTTCCCTCAGCTTAACAGTTTCTAGTTCCTTCCATTCACCTGCAGTTTCCATACTTTTCTATTTATTTATAGCTTCATAAAATTCCATTGTTAGGATCTGTTCATGAGTTGATGGACATCTATGCCCTGGCTATTGTGATCAGAGCAGCAATGCACGCAGTTGAACGAATCTCTGTCATAGGATACAGCGTCCTCTGGTCGCTGTGCCCAGGAGTGCTGTAGCTGGCTCGTGTATTTCTAGTTTTGTGAGTGACTACCACACTGATTTCCATACTAGCTGTGCCAGTTTTCACTCCCGCCAACAGCACACGAGAGTCCCCCTTTCTCTAATGTATTTTTGCCAACACTTGTCGTTTTGTGTTTTTCTAATCTTAGCCACTCTGACTGGTACAAGATGAAATCTCAGAGTAGTTTTAATTTGCATTTCCCTGGTGGCTAAGGATGGTGAACACTTAAAAAAGTTAATTTTGAGATAGGATCTTTCTATGTAGCCTTGGCTGTCTGAGAACTCACTATCTAGACTAGGCTGGCCTCAAAAACACAGATATCCACCTGCCTCTGCCAACAGAGTGCTGGGATTAAGAGATTACTATGCAAACCTGGGCAGTGGTGGCACACGCCTTTAATACTAGCACTCGGGAGGCAGAGGCAGGCAGATCTCTGTGAGTTCGATTCAATGGTAAACACTTTAAAAAAATATTTCCTAGCCATTAGGTTTTTTAAAAACTTTTTTTAAACTTTTGAGAATTCTTTGTTCAGTCCCATATCCCACTTTTTTTTTTCTTTTTTTCTTTTTTTTTTAAACATGCTCTCACTATATAGCCCCAGATGTCAGGCTGGCCTTGAACTACAAAGATCTGCCTGCCTCTGCAGACAGTGATGGGGGAGGGGAGCACCCCCGTGGACCAATGTCAACTATAAAAGGATTTCAGTCTGTGGTTTGTGTCCTTGTTCTCTATCTTATCTTCTGCCTCCTGCCACGGGATGGAGACCCTTCCAAGATGCTGTTCTTCAGTCATGTTAAGCCTCCGGAGCTATAAGAAATAAATGTCTGTTCATCAGAGGCTACTTGATCTGTGGTATTCTGTGATGGCAACAAACAATTTTCAACAGAAATGAACAAAATAGATAAAAATTTTCATGCTAGAAGAGCAAAATCACAATCCTCCCAGTTAGAGGAAACACAAAACACCACAATGAGCAAGAGACACAATTTTAAAAGACATATGATGAAGTGGATGATGATATATAGAAAAGAGAAGAATAATAAAATGGGGAAGGAAGAGGGTTGGATTTTCGGGGCAGGAGGCCCAGAGAAGGTGCTGTGTGTGTGTGAAAATAAGGAGGACAAACCCATCAGCACACCTGGGAAGACCACCAGGAGGTGAGAGACAACTCCCCAGAGGTTTATGATGAGCAAATTCCTGGCTCATAGGAAACACAGAAAAGAGGGGATGAAGGGAGAGCAGGGGGAGAGGGGTTGAAACATCAGAGCTTTAGGAGTTATCTTTCATTACAAAAAAAATTGCCATGAATCTGAAGGTTCACAATGACATGGCTTTAGCTTGAGAAAGTGTCCCACTAAGGCCCCAAGTCCACGGCTTGCCAGCCTCTGGTGTGGCTTGTGTTGGTGGAACCCTTAGGAGGTGGTACCTGGCAGAAGGAAGCTAGGTTGAAAGGGGCGCCCTTGTGGGTGACATTAGAACCCTACTCCTTCGGTTTCTTAGTTTCCTGACAGCCGTGGGGTGAGCACATGCTCTCTGCCGTGATACTCAGACTTCCCATGGGACCAAAAGCAACGGGACCGAGCAGCAATGGAACAGACCTCTGAAACCCTAAGCCTGAACAGATCCTCCTTATAACCTGATTATCTCAGGCACGGACACACTCATGCATGATCTCAGTGTCATTGAGCAGCGTCCATCACAGCATTCTCTGCCTGAGTGTCACGGGTATTATCAGCGTGTGGGTCAAGCTACAGTCTTATCTGGAGGCTCAACTAAGTCATCGTCCACTGTTAAGCTCACACACATTGTTGGTAGAACTCATTCCTTGTAGTTCAAGGACAGAGGGCTTCATACTATCTCCCAGTGTCACCTGGGGGCCACCATCATCTGCTTGGCCCACGTGGCCCAGTGTATACATGAAAGCTCATAGCCCAGCAGCTTGCTTCCCAAGGTGGTGGGCAGTTTGTGTCAGTCAGTTTGTGATCTGACAGTAGAGTCTGTTATTTAGTTCACACTGTAGGTTGTTCTGGTGAGGGCCTCGTAGCCCCTGGTATCACATTGGTGATATCTCTATAGAAGAATTCACAAGAGGAGCCAGGCTCCCTCATTCTTGCAGGAAACAATTCAGTAACATAGACCTGACCCAGTCTTTGATACAGCATTAATCTGTTACCAGGGGCTCACACAGCTTCATTACTCTCACTGTGCCCCACCTCTCAAAGTTCCCCCATCTCTAAAGAGCTACACTGGGTACAAGTTCCACCATGTGATGTGTGGGATAAGCCATACCCAAACCCTAGGCCTGAGCAAGAGAGAACATTATGTCACTGAAGGAGTGATATCCATGACTTCGTTATTTTGTATTGGTTGGAAACCAGTCAAAGATGCCCCCAACTCTAGGGAGAGGTTCCCACAGAGGTAGAAACAACAGGAGTAGGCCAGATAGGTCTACCTCAGTGTCTAGCTGCCAAAAGGACTCGGGGGATAGGTATAGGCCCTTGTAAATACTATGATTTCTGGGTGAGACAACGATTCTAGGAAGGCTCAAAACTAAGAAGTAGTAGCTGATTTGTGTTTTGGAAGGCTTATTACGGATGATGGCTGGAATCTGACATTAGGGGCCTAGGATCAGAGACAAGGTATCAATCGAGACACTGTTTCAGTAATCCAGATGGATGAGAATAGTGAGAGGTAGCCTTGGGGAAAGAGATGTTCTGGATATGAAAACACAGCCACGATTACTTGATAAAAAAATAATGTAGGTGGGAAAAGCAGAAGAGGCAGGGTTCTAACTAGTGTTTGGCTTGCATTACAAGAAGGATGAAATCCTGTGAGTGGTGATGGGGAAACTGAGGCCTGGAGGGTCCAGAGGAAGAGTGGGATTCTGTTTTGATCGTGTTGAGAAGCTGACCACTCAAGGTGGATTGACTATATTGGACACAGTCAACCCCAGGAGGAAGAGTCATTTCTTCCTTTGGAGTTTGTAGTTCACACCAGAGGAGTTAATGTTGAGTGTTGACAGCATGCTTCATTTCTAGCACTGTATCCTGAACCCAATTGTGACAGAGACTAACTGACAGTCACCACCCGAGCACAGGGTTTGGGGTTTCCACACATCTTACTCTGTGGAGGCAATGAGAATGATAGCATGACTTATTGAATATTCCCAAAAGGCATGGGCTTGGGCATGCTGTCCTTCAGATTGGAGACCTGTGCCTCAAACTCTTGGTGGATAGAGAATGCAGTGTCTCCGATGGCAAGATGTCCTGGGTTCAGGACCCAAGACAATAAGAGTGAATAAGATAAAATATCGGTCCTGACGACATTGCCCCTGCTCGCTCATCTATCCTGCAGCTCTAAACTCCAGTGAGTTTTGGATTCCAGAGTCTTCGACTCTGGCAACACGAGAATCCCATAGAAGTGAAGGTGAGGCTGCAGTGGTCTGTAACTCAGTCTCTTCAAGATAGGAGACTAGCAGACAAGGAGTCAACTCCCATTATCACAAATCTGCATAGGGTAACACGGTGGGGTGGGGGAGCTTATAGAACTCAGGGAATTCATGAGGCATCTCAGAAGTGGTCCCAAGTGGTGGTTTCTGTGGTGGTAGACCCAACATGTCATGATTAGAGCCCTGCACCTAACCACACTGTCCTCTTGGACATCAGCGGGGCGTACAGTGGACAGTCCCTGTCTGCACTTCAGTGTTTGGCCTCCTGTGACTTCCACATCGGTTTTTCCTCATTAGAACTTCCTCTGAAGTTGTAGTACCTCTTTCGGTGGGGGGACAATTGGCAGGAAGTTCATGAGACATAACACTTTCTGGAACAGTCTAAGAGCAATAGCTGACATTGAGTCAGGAAGTTGGGGGAAGGGGCTCAAGGTCCAATAGGCAAATTGCTTACATATACTGTAGTGAGAACAGGGGTTAGGGGTAAAAGGAAGATTAAGGGTTCCCAGGGCAAAGTCTAGAGCACTAAGGAAGATGAATAAGAGAAACAGTAGCTGGGTATCAGATAATCAAACTGACCAGGCAAGAGGAGGCCTGGGGCTTTAGGCCAGACCAGAGAAGGCGGATTGGTCCAAGCCCTTCTTTTCTCTGTATCTCTGCTTGGATTTCCCACCTGCCTCTAAGCTGCCTTGCCATAAACCAAAACAGCTTTATTTTTTTAGCCAATGGGAGCAACACATATTCACAGCTGACAGAAAGACATCCCACAGCAAATTGCTAGTAGGACTCAGCCTCAGGAGCCAGGGCAGCAATCAATCAATAGAACATACTAAATGGATCTTTATTCCATCATTACTCATGTCCCCTTCCTGGACCTTCCTTTTAGGGATTGTCTTCTATAACCCAGCCTAAGGTGCTAACCCCTCTTCTGCCCACGGTGGGTGGGTGACAGCCTCTGCATTAATGGATGGGGGCTCTACAATGTGGGGGTTCAGCCCAGAACCAAAAAGAACCGCTCAGGAGCAAGTCTGGCCATCCTGTGGCAGCAGAGCGCAGGTTTCCACAGGCCCTAAGCCTCAGTCACCCCCTCTTTCTAAACAACCTTTTCACAGCGAGTCCTTTCTAATCATAGCTTGTTGGTTCGGGTATGCAATTTAGTAAAAATGAATACTGATTAGAACGTATTCATTGCTCTCATTGCTATAGAAAAAAAATGTCTGATAGGAAACAAACAGAGAGGGAAGGGAGAATTGATTCTGGCTCATGGTTTGAGAGAATATAGTCCACTGTGGTAGAGAAGGCATGGTGGCCCCACAGGGGCTCTCTGTCAGCAGGGGAGTGAGACGCCTTGCTCACATCCCAGGGATTCAGGAAGTAGAGGCAGAGAGGAATCAGGTGTGGAGGGGGAGGGGGAGGGGGAGAGGGACAGGAAGGGAGAGAAGGGTGTGTGTGTGTGTGTGTGTGTGTGTGTGTGTGTGTGTGTGTGTCTGACTCTGACTCTGGCCGGAAGCATGCCTGCCCCACAATATTGCCCCATGACCCACCTCTTCCAGGCTGACCCCACCACAGGAAGAGTCTGTAGCGTATTAGTCACTTTTTCTGTTGCTATGACAGCATACCGGCCAAGAAGCAACCCAGAGGGAAAGGGCTTGCTTGACTCACAGTTCTAGGTGGGGGTAAGTTCGAGGCAGCCCACAGCCACGTTAGGGGAACAGGATCCAGCTAGCAGGGCTCCAGGCTGACCTCCAGGGACCCACTTCCTCCAGCACAGCCCCACCTCCATGCTTTCTACCACCACCCCCCCCAAGCTGGGAACCAGGTGTCCAAAAACATACACCTGTGGGGGTCTTTCATGTTCAAACCCCAACACAGAACCTCCCCAAACAACTCCCCCCACTGGGGGCCAAGTGTTCAAATACATTCACCAGGGGGCGCGTGTATTTCACGCTCAAACCTCCACATAGAACCTCCTCAGACAACCCCTCCCACTGGGGACCAACTATTCAAAGCGCCAGTGGGGGATGTTTCATATTCAAACTGTAATAGAGTGTAAGACCTGCTCCAGCCTGGAACTGAAAAGGAACCCCAACTTCCCTCGTCGTGCCCCAGATAGGCTGTTATTCATAATCCCTGTCTTTAAATCACATTGACTGTGTGTGTTTCATGTAAATAAGTTGCTGCATATTCATGCATTTGGGTATTGCTTTTTTCCTGTTTGATTTACATGATTTCCATTCAAAATGGGCACCTCCTAAAAGGCAGGAAATAAGTCTGTGTTGTTCTGTTTGACATACAGTTGTGTGTTTTCTCTCTCCATTTCTTTGGTGCTGGTGGAGAAATGTCCCATTCCTGTGGAGCATTCCCTGCCTTGACGCAGTTATGACTACGGGCAATACACCATGCATGGCGAAGAAACCTTCAAATCATACGCATTTTTTTCTCACCTAAATCAGTTTAGAACCATAATTTTTGGAGAAAAGTCCTAAATATTAGCAGATCTAATTTCCTAGAGATCAGGACACTGGAGAAAGATGAATGAAAAGGAACTTCACAGCCTCCCTGGCTTAAGTGGGAAGATGGAGTGTGTCACATTCATGGTGACACACAGCTGCCCCTGTGGCTGCACCCCACCCCAGCGTCCACATTGTAGAACACGCTGACTTTTATCAGCCCTCCATTGGCTTGGTGGTTGCTCAAGCCAGGCAGTGGCCATTCCCATGATTTTCTATTCTGGAGTGGGGGGTAGCACTGGGGGAGGGGTTAAGGGGTATCATTTCTGTCCTTCCTAACAAACTGTCCTTCATAGGAAAAGTAAAGCTGTGACTTAGAGAACAGGCTGCCCCTTGATCAAAGTGAAATCAGTGAAGAATCAGATTTCTCCAGGGCATTCCGGTCACCTCTCCAAGTAAAGCCACCCTTGGTAAGCGGAAGGGCTCACTATCAAAGACGTGTCTTCCTTACTACACTGGACACTAATTGGAGTGACTAAGGGACAATTGTCCAATTTGCTGGTGTTTTTTCTTTTAATTTAATGACACAGAATTTGCAAACAAATCAGCCATATATATACATGCATGTATATATGTAGCCATATATATGTAATCTATAATTACATATATAACAAATTATTATATTTATTAATTCAGAGAGGGAAGTACCTGCTACTGACTACTCCTTGCATTTCAAAATAACAAAGACTGGGCTGGGGGAGCAGCTCGGCTGGCAGCGTGCTTGCTTAGCATGCTAGCGTTCCAACCCCAGCACTGCATAGAAAAAAATAAAGAGCCTAGTGGCAAATGCCTGTAATTCAGCTCTCAGGAGGCAGGGGTAGGAGAATCGGTAGTGCAATTCCATCTTACGCCACATAGGGATGGGGGGAGGGGCTATACGGGGCTATATAAGACTGTATCTCAGAGCAGAAAACACATTTGAATGTCCTGGCCTCCGTAACCAAGGAGACCTGATCCTGGGTCCAGGGCTCTGTCACTTTGCCGAAGTTAGGTCACATTTGCACTCAGAGCAGTGTCCCCACCTGGAAAGTGGCGAGGGGGCTGGGCACTACCAGCACTCAGCTCTCCACCACAGTGAGAGCAGTACCTGTTTGCCTTCGTTCTCTTCTCTTTTTTCTTCAGAGTTCAGCCCAGGTTTCCTCACTCCCTAAACTGCATCCAGGGATGCTCGTTCATCATCCTTCTCTCTCCGAACAGATGAACAACGGCTGTCCCTGGCATCCACGCCACCATTTAATCATTCCCTATTTTGTATTGTTCCTTAACAGTTAATGCATTTGGGTCTCATTTCCTTGTTCAAACTTGTAAGTTCTTAGGAAACTACATCTTATCAACTAAGTACAGAGCTGGGAAAATAACAAGACACTCAACAGCAGATGCTTGGATGGAGGAGGAAATTAAAGAATTCAGATAACCAAGAGGTGCATAGGAAAATGTGGGGTGACTTGGCTGGTCCAGGAACGTTCCTTTTGCAGTTGAATCACCCTAAGGATGCCTCAGAGGACGTTGTACTGTGGCAGCCATCGGCAGTTAGGAAGGTAGTGGTCCACAGTACCCTCCTTGCCCTGTTACGCTACTGAGGTCGGGGTAGGCTTGCCTTCAATGTGCCTTTAGAATGATATCTAAGTTACTATTTTCAGTTTGGAAGACACAAGTGATAGGCGTAATACTTCCCCCTATCTGTTTCTTGCCTTTTTAAAAAAATGAAATAAAATTCAGTGAAGCAAAAGCGCTACCTGAGACCACCTTTGCCTCTGTGGCACCATAACACCCTTGGAGGTCCTCATAGCATGGGCCTGACTTTTGTGACTTGTATTTTTACTATGGCAGCTACATGAACCAGAGTTGATTGTTGGAGGAGAACCAGGCTGGTATCATAAGTCAGGACTCTTCAAGGTATATTCTTAATGTCAAATTCTTCTGTGCTGTACGGGATGACAAGCATCCTCTTAATTATGTCAAGTTATTTTTAATTGAAGATGGGAAAATATTTTCATCAGGTATGATTGAATAAAATATCTTCAAAGCATTAAAAAAAAAAGAACCTTAAGTTGAGTGTGGTAACCTAGACTTATAGAGGTAGGAGAATCAAAAGTCCCAGCGAGCCAGGGATGGGGGCTACATAATCTCAAAAAGCCAAACACAAAATATACCAAAACCAAAACACCCCAATTTTTGTTTAAAAAAAGCTATGAGAGCCTGCTACAGTGGTATATTCCTATCATCCCAGCAGTCAGAAGGCAGGAGCAGAAGATACCAAGTTTAACGTTAGCCTAGGGTAAGTTGTGGGAGCGTATCTTAAGAATATTAGAGGTTGAAAACCTGGCTCCTTGGTGGAGATCTCCCATGGTGCGCCCAAGTGCCCAGGTTTGATCCGCAGCAATATAAAGTAACATTTAGTGCAGTGTTTCTTACCTGGTTCAGTTTTGCTCCTTCTCTTCCAGGTCTCCCAGTTAAAACCCGAGGAGGCTAAACTTGCTTGAGCTGCATTTGGAACTCGTGCTTGGAGGTTTGCTTACTTGGTAAGGCACATGACATCTGAGCACATTAAAACAGCACTGATAACTTAGCCAGCTTTCCTGCTGCTCTGACAAGATGCCAGCCAGAAGCAGCAGAATGGAGAAGGGCTTCTTGGCTCACAGCTCAGGGACGCGATCCATCGTGGTGGAAAGTCAAGATGGTGGGAAATTTAAGCTGGTTGGATCACAGGAAGCAATGAATACATCTGAGTGCTCATTTCACTTCCCTCATTTTATAGAGTCAAGGATCCCTGCCCAGGGAATTGTCCTGGCCATGGTTAAGATTCATCATCTCACATCAATTAACCTCATCATGACAATCTCTCTTCAAATGTTCAGGGGCTAAACCATCCCTCACGGACGTACCTGGGGCTTGTTTCCTAGGGGATGTAGATTCCATACAGCTGACAATCCACACTGTCACTACTGCTGTGTTAATCCCCTTTCCATCAGGTGTCCACAGCTTTCACCAACCACATTCACTGTACCTCGGGAACCCCCAAGTTGTCCTAGTGGCCTAATTAAGGTGGCCAGTTCTTTTTGCATGAAAATTACATAAAAGCTGATATGTAGAACTGAATGGTATTGTAAAATAAAATAAATAAAATTTAAAAAAAGTTAAATGTCCATGGCCATAACTAGAGTTTTACTGGACACAGTTACATTTATTACATCCATCCATGTATATGTCTATGACTGTTTTCATGGTGCTGGGCCAGAGCTTAGTCATCACAGCTAGTGCCATATAGCCTGAGAAGGCTGACCTAGCTGCCCCTGGGCCCTTTTACAGAGTTTGACACCAACTCCATCCTGTTCATGTCCCTTCATGCAGACAACCCTGTTTACCTGTCCCTGTTGGCCAGTCCCCAACATTTTCTTACATTTAAATCCTAGTTCAGAGAAGCTTTCATTCATAAATCCACACTGAGTTTTCCCTGAATTTCAATAAAGTCACCTTCAAATAGGCCAGCTGGAGTATAGGTACTATAGTCAATGCAGCCTTCCTCAGGGGTCCTGATATTTTTACCCTGTATGAGATTTTTTTATTATACCAGAATTGGTGTCTATTACTTGAAGAATTTGGTAAAAGTAATTGCATGAAGTTACATTGTAAAAGACGTCATTTGGTCTCTTTCCTGTAGTCTCACACACATCATTGGGAAAGGCATGCTGTGGAGAACTCTGTAAGAAACCCCTGTGCCCAGCAGCCCCCTGCCTATGCCACCCAGGTCAGTTTGGAAGGACAGCCTCTGGCTGTCGTCATGAATCCAGGGAGCTGGGGAGAGCATTGCAGCAGTAAAGTGATTGCCAGGCATGCCAGCGTGAAGATCTGAGTTCAGCCTCCAGAAGCCACACAAAACAAGACAACCAACGAAGCTGGGAGTGCAGCACACACCTGCTGTGGGACAATGCTCTTGTACACTTCCAGGCAGGAAGTATAGGCGGGACAAGCAGCTCGGACAATACTGGGAAGAGGAAGGGCAGAGCGAGGAGTCGGTCAGCCAGACACAGAGGAAGCAAGATGACAAGGCAGAACTGAGGAAAGGTACGAAGCCACATGGTTAAACATAGATAAGAATTATGGCTTAATTTCAGTATAAGAGCTAGTCAGTAATAAGCCTGAGCTAATGGCCATGCAATTGGTAATTCATATTAAGCCTCTGAATGATTATTTTATAAGCGGCTGTGGGAGCTTGGGCCTGGGCAAGACTGGAGAAGCCTCTGACTACACACACCCATCACCCATGCCTGGGCAGGTGGAGACAGGAAGGTCCCTAGGGGTTGCTGGCCAGTCTGTCTGTGTGAATCAACAAGCTCCAGGTCCAGTGAGCTGCTGTCCTGGTTTTACTTCTGTTGCTGTGACCAAACACTCTGACAAAAAGAATGGTGAGGGAGGAAAGGCATGTTTGACTTGCAATTCCACATCACAGCTCATCAGTGCAGGGAAGCGAAGGCAGGAGCTTGAAGTAGATAATCACATGCCTAGTCAAGAAGAGAGAGCCATGGTTGCACACCTGCCTAGCACTCAGCCTACTTTCTCACACATCCCAGGCCCCCAGACCTGGGGAATGGTGCCACCCATATTGGATGGGGTCTTCTCAGAGTGGTTCACATAATCAAGGCAATCTCCCACGGGCCAGTGTGGTATCCTTTATTGAGACTCTCTTCTCAGGTGATCCGAAGTTGTGTCAAATTGACTATGGGAACTAACTATCTAAGATCCTCTGTCAAAAACTAAGGTAGAAAGCAGTTGGGGAAGATAGTGGACATCAAACTCTAGCTTTCATATGCATGTATATATATGTGCACATACCCTCTACACATCTGTTTGCACATGTGCGTGCCCATGTGCATGTACAAACACACACACACTCAAATGTACACATACACAAAGAAAATAATTACACAGAGTGGCTGAGCCAACAGCTTGGCTTTGACCTTAGAAAAACCCAGGGTCGGACCTTCATGCAGAAAGATTCCTGGATCCCTGACTGCTGGGAAGCATATTTGACAATAAATTGTGACTATTGAAAGTGGCCAATTCTATGGCCATGTGTTCTGTAGTAAGAGATAAGCAACACAGAATGCCAAAACTGTTACCATGTCCACCATGGTACATTAGCAACCAGATAACCCCTGAAATCACAGCTAGACCAAGTTCAACTACACTTTTCCCCATAGACACAAACCTCTGAAAAATCTGGCACTCCAAGAGATTAACAATAGCATAATAAAACAGGATGTTCTAGAATATACTGCAATAGATCTTTTTATCTCTGTATTTTTCCATTCACTATTTTAGGATGGCGTTTTACTGTGGGTAACTGAAATCAAAGAAGAGAAATCAAAGAAGAGAAAAGCTGGATAAAGGTGGACTGGTGTATGCTGTTTCTCACGGATATGAGTGCGTTTCTAGTCTCAAGTGGGATGGTTTTTCCTTTCTCTGTGGGATTTGATGTTTAAAGCTTTTCTCTCCACTTTTAACTTTTGCTTGTCTCCTCATCTGGAATGCAGGTTTTCCCTTGGACAGTTGCCTTCCCTGGCTCATGTCTTATCTCTTAATGCTGACTCCTTGGTTCTCTGAGGAATCTGTTCTAGGTTGACTTCAACCTCACATCACCATTGATGTCACAGTCTCTTGATATTTTAAATGGGAAAATAAAGCACCAAATTCCCAGGAGAAAACACAAGCTCTGCTTTGAAAAACATCCTTCCTAATACCACTGTCTCTCTTTCAGCCTCTTACTTGAGGAAAGGGGAGAATGTGAAAGAAGCATGGAGAAGAAGAGATAAATTTAGAAATGGTGCCATCTACGTGCCCTGTCTTCTCACAACTGAGATAAAGCCTCTGAGGTTATGATAATATATTCTCAAGGTTATTAGGGTGCCTAGTGGGCTCTTTGATGCCGTGAAATATCATTAAAGGGAACAGGAAAATGGATCATTGACGTTGACTCAGCTTTGGGGAGGACGAGTGAGGTTTGCCTGAAAGTGGTACCAAGCCCTGGTACACGAACAAGCTTCAGGAACATTGAGAGGCCAGAGGCTGAGCACAAGGACCAGCGAAGGGACTCAGCAGATTGCCTCCATTGTAACTTTCGGGGAGGCCATCAAGCCTAGATTGAACAGCATCTAGGAAGGCTGAAGACACAGCTTCCTTTGGAGACACTGGAAACCTCTATTGTGAAGTTGCCCTGGGATTGACTTCGTGGGTCTCCATTTCTTCTGGTGCTATACAAACAGGAAATAAGGCCTGAGTCATGGGGGAAAATTCATCAGAGTATGATTCAATGACCAGCTAAATGTGAAAATGCACACAGGTAAAAATGATGGATGGGGATCAAGTACGGAGAGCCAGTGAGAGGATGCATGTATTATTTATTGGTTTACACATTTCTGTATTTTTTTCTTCTATCCTAAGAATGTATTAGTGCATTCCCTGTGTAATTTGTAAGGTTTTACTTTTTATTAGGGTGCTAGAGGTTGGCCCTAGGGCCCTTGCACATGCCAGGCAAGTTCTATACTACTGATCTCCCCTCTCCCCTACCATGTTAAGTAGCTCTTATAACTTACCACATATGTGCTCTGCCGCTGAGATGTACCTCTAGACCTGGTTTTACAAATTCATGCAAGAAAAATGGGCTAACTTGTGATAATCCTTATAGAAACTGACTCTACAAGTAGAATTTGTGACAGTGTGTGGCAAGTATGTAACTCTGTACTTGTTGTTCTCAAACAAATAAGGATGGGTGGATGATAGTCATTCGGTAAAGAAAGGGGCAGACAGGCTGGACTGGAGGGCCTAGGCCTTGGCTGAAGCAGAAGGCAAAGGATTCACACACAACTGATCCCAAGAGAAGAGAGCGGGCTAAGCTATGGCTTAAGAGATTTGAATGAACTGTACTAAAGTACTTCATTGTGGGACAGTTGGAAAGACAGGAAAGACATTTAGTGACAGACCATTCAAGCCAATTGGGCTTCTCCTGCCTGGGATATCTTCAAATGGAATTAAAAAGCACTTGTTTCTGACTAATCAGCTATAATTCACCTTGGGGGTTCAGTTAGTGATAGAAGAGAAAATGGACATCAACTCTTAGAGACATGGTTACATGCATTCATTTCAAAAGAAAATACGTCTGACTCAATGGCTCTGTGTGGCCAGCTACTCACACACTGGAAAACAAACCTCTGTCTTCTCGCAGTGTGATTTCACCATGCCGTGTCTCCCACAGGCTTGTGTATCTGAACACTTGGTCCTAAGTGGGTGTCCCTGTTGGAGGAAGTCACCGAACCTTTAGGAAGTGGAGTCTTGCCAGAGGAAGTGGCTCACGGGAGGCGGGCTGTGAGGTTTTATAGCTGTCTCCACTTCCTGTTCTCTTTTCATGTCGGAATGAGGATACAGTGTGACCAGGCAGGTTGCTGTTCCTGTTGCCAGGCCTTCCTCGCCTGAGGGCATCTGTCCCTGTGGAACTGGGGCCAAAATAAACCCTTAAGATGTTTTGTCACGGGTGAGTTCTCACAGCCACAGAAAGGAAAGGAAGACACCAGGCAGCCCCTGCATCCCCAGCACCGTGAGGACAAGTTTCACGGGAAATGCCTTTTCTAACTGTTTTTGTGTTATGACTCACTCAATTTTAAGTTCACTCCTCTCTATTTTGTAAAAGCCTTAAAAATTAATTTTGTTTTCTAATTTCTGCCAATGGGCACATAATTTTTGTGATTGAAAAATGATAAGACCTGGGAATGTAGCTCTCTGGAAGAATGTTGGGCTAGCACACA
This sequence comes from Peromyscus maniculatus bairdii, assembly GCF_049852395.1. Lineage (NCBI taxonomy): Eukaryota > Metazoa > Chordata > Mammalia > Rodentia > Cricetidae > Peromyscus > Peromyscus maniculatus. Next base: position 25,531,918 of record NC_134864.1, read on the forward strand.
GAGGACTCTGAGCTCAACCCCCAACACTGCTAATAATAAATGAAAGATAAATAAGCGATAAAGATTGGAAAGCCTACAGGAAAAAAAGAAAAAATATATTGTAAAACTTAATATGATAAAAAAAATCAGTATTTTGTACAATATTTTGTTCTAAATAATATGAAAACCTTAAGGTGAACATCATGCATAACAAGTTATAGTAATAAAAGACTGTTTTCAATAACAAGCTATAAATGACTATTTTCAATGAACACATATGAGTTAATCTGACTCTAGAAATATGTGAGGCAAGTTTGTTATTATTTAAGAAAAAAGCCTACAGGAAAAAAAAAGAGAAAAATATATTGTAAAACTTAATATGATAGAAAAATCAGTATTTTGTACAATATTTTGTTTTAAATAATATGAAAACCTTAAGGTGAACATCATACATAACAAGCTATAGTAATAAATGTCTGTTTTTAATAACAAGTTATAAATGACTATTTTCAATGAACACATATGAGTTAATATGACTCCAGAAATATGTGAGGCAAGTTTGTTATTATAAACATTTTAAGCATTTTATCTCGATTAAGCTGTTAATTTCTACAGAGGCTACAAGGAGACGGGTGTGTTTAAGAAGTACAGCCCTGTCTACACCTGACCACCCCTTTCCAACGGTTGTGCTCATTCATCCTATGTCCTGTTCCTTCCTGTGATGTGACAGTCTTTTTTTCTGATTGACACACCAAAAGACACCAAGACAAAGGAAAAAGTGAAAGCTAACACTGTGCATACCTTATGCCCAGAGAGCCTCAGCCCCAAATGCCAGCAATTAAATGTGGAGACCAGTTTTCACACATGATAAATTATTTTGGCATAAATGATTTGCTTTAAAATTCATCCCTCAAGGAGCATATTTATCACTCTCAAACATTTACATCACACACACACACACACACACACACACACACACACAGGCACATACACATACTATACCATACCCCCCCGCCAAAAAAAAAAAACAAAGCAAAAAATGCAAGGGACCAAGGTAAAAGAAATTCAAATTAATATTGAAATCTTATTTTAAGATTCAAAAATTATTTAAGGTGTTAACTGGATTAGAAACCTTTCTAAATTTCTTCCTTAGGATTGTGATTTTTTTTTTAGATGTCCACTACCTAAGCTATCTAATTGGCTTAAGTACATTGTAGACTATTGCCTCCATAGCTTTGTTAATATTTAAGGATTAAGCAATGACCTAAATCGTAGGATTACAAATACTTTAAAACTTGTTTATTGCTATTCTTTTGTTTGTGTTACGGCTTTTCAGAAAAACAATGGGCATCTGTGCTGCATAGTAAGAAAGAATCCTCAGGGAGCAGTCTGAGAACAGAGCTGCTGTGCCTTCTCAGGAAGGACAGGCTGCCCGCTCTGTCTCTCACCTCCTATCTTATTCTGGAGGTGATTGCGGTGATAACAAAGGATTCTGATCAACCATCTCCCCCAACTTCTGAAATAACAAGACGACACCAAAAAACGATCTGAGTGAGCTGGTTGGAGCGGTTTAGGTCTATAATCCCAGCGATGGGGTGTTAGAGGATCAGAAGTTCGAAGTCATGTATCAGTTACTTAGGGAGTTTGGGGCTGGTTTGGTCCACATGAAACCCCACCTCAATAAATGAATAAATCATCCTAAATGATATTCCGTGAACCTTCTAGCAGACACCTGCCCATTCTGAGTGGTTGCTTCGCAGAGACATAGAACAGATGAATGGATTTTGTGGACAGCATTATCCAATACCTAGTGACTCCAGCGTTTGTGTACCCATCCTTCACCTCTGTATCACTTTTCTGTTGCTTTGATAAAATAACATGACTGAGTTGGCTAGTTCAGATTAGCCAATTAAGAAAATCACTAATTTTCTTAATTAGTGATTGATGGGGGAGGGCCCAGACTGTTGTGGGTGGTGCCTGAGTTCTATAAGAAAGCAGGCTGAGAAAGTCAGGGGAAGCAAGCCAGTAAGCAGCCCCCTCCATGGCCTCTACATCAGCTCCTGCCTCCAGCTTCCTGCCCTGTTTGAGTTCCTGTCCTGACTTCCTTCAGTGATGAGTGATGATATGAAAGTGCAAGCCAAATAAACCCTTTCCTTCCCAAGTTGCTTAAATGATGCTGTTTCATCACAGCAATAGTAACCTGGCCTAAGGCCATGACCAAGACAACTTATAGAAGGAAGAGTTTATTTATTCATCTTATGGTTCTAGAGGAGTAAGAGACCATAATGGCAGGAAAGCATGAGAGCAGGCTAGCATGATAACTCAAAGAAGCTGAGAGATGACCCCCCCACCCCCCACCCCCCCCGCCCCCCGCCTCAGTTCTGAGGCAAAGGAGAGAGAATTGGAAGCAGGGTGAAGCTATGAAACTTCCAAAGCCCATTCCCATCAACATACTTTCACCAGCAAAGTTGAGCCTCCTAAACCTCTCCAAAAAGTGCCACCAACTGTGGACCAAGGGTTCCATTCTGATACCAGCACCTAGAGGGCACCGTTCTCATTTAAACCGTTCAGTCTCTTTATTTCCTCTACATATTATATCAGCTTCCTTCCTAATCTCCGTATCTACCTGTGTGCTTCATAGATATTCTGAAGCCTACGGGTTTATACCTACTTCTTCCGGAATCTTCCATGACTCATTTCTTCAAGTTGCTCAGAAAACTTGTAGTTCTTAAATCTCTCTTCTTCTCTCATCTCTAATAAAATTTCTTAATAAATCTTGCCAGCTTTACTTTCAAAACACACTCCAAATTTATGGCCATCCTCACTATCCATTATTATCCCAACTGAATTTAAATCTTCCTCGACTGATCTCTTTACACAACTTTTATTGCTTTCTTAACTTTCAGCCCTTCCTAACTAAATAGCAATTAGTCCCTAAAATTTATATGCCCAAAAGACTCCCCAGTTCCTCATCTCGGCCAGAACTATGCACTGGTATTTATGTGGTGTGCAAAGGTCATGGCCCATTCTCCCTCTTTTACTCCATCCTTTCGGGATGACCTTTGTACATTGTTCTTCAGCCAAGTGTTTTGGTATCAGGAGAGGAAGTTTCAGACGGGTCTTACTTCCGGTGTTTGTGGTTCTGTTGTTTCCTGGGGCTCTTCTCCAGATGTGTACTTGGTCTGCTTCCTCATAGACTCAAAGATTATGCACTATGGCAGCCTTATCAATGTAGCCTTCTGCCCATTCCCCTAATCTTTGGCACTTTAGGGAGTTCTCTTTGTCTGCTGAAATGTATTTGACATGCATTTATTTTTTATCTGTCTTTCCAGACAAGTGATTAAGTTCCACAGAGAGGGACTGTTATATTCCAACAGCCAAGAATAGTGTCCGCTATGTTACAGGTGTTTAATAGGCACTTGCTGAGTAATTGAATGGATGGATGGTTGAATGGATGGATGGATGGATGGATGGATGGATGGTGGATGGATAGATAGATGGATGAATGGATAAATGGATGAATGGATGGATAGATGGATGGATGGATGGATGGATGGTGGATGGATAGATAGATGGATGAATGGATAAATGGATGAATGGATGGATAGATGGATGGATGGATGGATGGATGGTTTGGCAGTCTTCCTTCTCCTTCCTTTGTCCACTGAGTCACCACCAATTGTGTATGCCTTATCCAAAATGCTTAAGATCCTGTGTTTCAGACATTTATAGACTTCAGAACATTTTCATACCCATCATAAGAACCTTGGGAATCAGACCCAAATCTAAACACACACACAAAAAATCATTTATGTTTTATACATGCTTCCACACAACCTGAAGGCAAGTGTTTAATTATTCCTTTTATTTTTGAGATAATATAATTACATTATTTCTCCCTTCTCTTTTATCCCTCCAAACCCACCTATATAGCCTCCTTGCTCTCTTTCAAATTTATGTCCTCTTTTTTCATTGTTACTAAATGCATATTGTGTATATGCGTGCACGTACACACACACACACACACACACACACACACACACACACACACACACACACATTTCTAAATACAACCTGTTCAGTCTATATAATGTTACTTGCTTGGATGTTTCCAGGGCTGACCATTTGGTGTTGGATAACCAGTAGTGTGCTCTTCCCTGAGGAAAACTATTTCTCCTGTTATCAGATTTCCTTAGTTGCTTGTAATTAGTTCTTTGTGTAGGGCCAAGGCCTCATGGGCTTTTCCTGTCCACTTTGACATGTCCATTGGTACTGTCCTTGTTCAGCTCATGTTAGGGTAGTTATGTTGGTGAGACTTTGGGGGTATAGCATCTGACATTACTGGAAGACAGAATCTCACAGCAAACTCCGTGATCCCCGGGGTCTTACAGTCTTTCCACCCCATCTTCCTCAGTGTTCCCTGAGCCTTAGGTGTAGGAGTTTGTGTTTGTTTTGTTCTTGTTTTTGATGTGTCCACTGGGATTAGGCTCTAAAACTCTGCATTTTGATTGGTTGTGGTTTTCTGTAATGGACTCCAAATGTTTCAAGGAGAGGTTTCCTTGTTGAGGGGTGAAGACTTCATTTACTTGTGGGTATAAGGACACATTGAGAATATAGTTAGGGATTGTGCTGGCCTAGTAAAGTGACAGTTGGAGGTTCACCTCCATGATCTATGACGTCACTAGCCCTGGGTAGTTGGCTGGGTTTCCAGGACCAAGCGTGACTTTCCTCTTGTTGCACATGTTTTAAATCGGATTAAAGCACTGTTGGTTCCTGCCAAGACACACATGCCCCTAGTGCACCCTTAGGGTTATCATGCCATGCTGCTTGTTGTGGTGGTTCACGGGTGTCATACCAAGGTAGGACTGTCCACTGCTTCCCTCCTTGGATGCTTGCATGGTTCTTTCTGGTACCATGAAGGCTAGTCCTCAGGTACTAGGTATTCAGATCTGGAGGAAATTTTACAAAATATTTTTAGAATATTTTAGATACTGGATTAAGAATGTTCATTTGTGGTACCATCTGCGCATTCTTCAAACTTCCTTTTTACTCATCTCCTTTCCTTTCCTTTCTTTACCACAATCTTGGTTAACCCTTTATCTACAACAGAACTCCACCTGCTCACACCATCTGTTTCCAGCAATGATGAGTACATCTGCTTCCAGCAATCAAGAGCACATCTGGTTCTAGTTGTTTCCAGCAGTCTTGAGCACATCTGTTTGCAGCAGTGATAAACACATTTGGTGTCCAGCAGTGGTGAGCACATCTGTTTCTTTCCTGCTTTCTGGCTCACCATTTGCACCAAGTGACTACTGGGATGGGGGCTCTGATGAGAAATTTTCAACTCGATCTGATTGGACAAGAGGTGATTTTGAATGACACACATTGGTATGACATGAAATGTGTGAGGGCTTTTGGAAAAGTATGGGTTAGCAAGCTAGTATTTATGTTTTAGCTGCCATCCAAATGTTGGGGACCCACCTTTGTTTCCTCTGTGGTGTGTGTGTGTGTGTGTGTGTGTGTGTGTGTGTGTGTCTGTGTGTCTGTGTGTCTGTGTGTCTGTATGTCTGTGTGTGATGGATACTTGCTGATAGAAAGATAAAGAATCTTATGGATGTTAGAAGGTGTAAACAACAGAAACACATTTTGCTCAGCTGTAACAGAGAGAGTGCCTTTCTACAGTGTTCTTTTCTCTTAAATGTAATACATTCGTGTAAACTAATTTCTTCTTTAACAAATCACTGTTTATTTTTATGTGTTTAAGAGTTTTGTTTGCGTGTATGTACAAAGTACAATGTGTGTGTGTGCAGTGCCCACGGAGGTCAGAAGAGGCCTCTGATCCTTTGAAACTGGAGTGACAGGCAGTTGTGAGCTTCCATGTGGGAGGTGGGAACTGAACCTGAGTCCTCTGCAAAAGCAGCGAGTGCTCTTAACCACTGAGTCATCTCTCCGACACCTCAAACAAATGTAAGTAAAGGAAGAAAAGCAATAGAGCCAGCTAACTGTGAGTCAACTCCCCTGTAACAGTGAGCCGAAATAAATTGCTCCTCTGTAAATCGGTTCCTTTCAGATGTTTGTCAGAGGGCTGAAAAGCCTGGCTTACATGGCTGCCTAGGACAGGTGGGAACCGGAGACCTGTTAAGGCATCACCGACTTCCTGTGGCTGAATGACGCTGAGAGGTGTGTGTGCACACTGGGATTTAATTTACGGTGAAAACCCAACTCATTGCTAAGCCTTTACAATCTCATTTCCTTGCCTTGGAGTTAAGAATCAGCTAGTGTTGATACTTGTGTACACAAAGTCATTGTTTTAAAAACATATTTGCCAAGTCTGAAAAGATTTTCTTATACCCAACGATGACTGAGGAATCCTCGCTTTATTTAATTCATGCCATCACCATTGCCTGGTTTGAAAGACCGGGCACTTTCTCACCACCTCCCAGTTGAACAGGGGAAATTTTTAACAGTCGGTATGTCATTCAATCCCTGTAGAAGGAGGTTTAGGTCAGGAGTGCACTTCTCAGTCCCTGCGCTGAAGCTCCAAGATCTATAATCAGTTAATGAAATGTTTTCATGAATCGTGAAGAGAGTGTTTCACTCCAGTGTAACCGAACTCTCAGAGCCTATTCTGGCTTGAGAAGATAAAGCTATGTGCAAACTCATTATGCAGCAAAGGATAGCTTTGTGTTCATCGTGTTCCAGCCATGTCTGGTAGACTTGCCTTTGGAGTTTGAGTCACAATTGGGTTGTTTTTGAGATGCAGATTTCTGGGCTGCAAGGCTGACTTTTAGTATATACTTCATGAGGTGTCAAATAATATCCTTATTGATGTTTTAAACTTTTAGTGGCTTGTATTCATTGCATATGATGACAGTTTCATTAAACATTATCATTCCAGTGTATCAGGTATTTTGGCCATACACTGTCTTCCCTTACTCTCTTCTTTCTTCTCTTCTTCTTTCTCCCAGACATTCTCTCTTCTGTGACCCCCCTCTCACTTTCTCCCCCCCTCACACACACACAGAGAATTTTATGCATCTATATAAACTCTTATGGTATACAGCTGAGGGAAAACATATAACATTTGTCTTTGGGGCTCTTGTATACTTTGCTTACATGATTGCCTCCAGTTACGACCATTTTGCAGCAGAAACCATAATTTCATTCTTCTTTATAGCTGATAACACAGCCCACATTTATACAGACCACATTCTGTTTATCTACTCACAGGCTTACAGACACTAGGCTGATTCTGGATCTTGACTCTTGGGAACATTACGGCAATAAATATGGATGTGAAAGTATTTCTGTAATCGCTGGATTCAGGTACTGATCCAGGAGTGTTACAGCCTGGTCATATGGACTCTGCTGTTTGGCACAGTAGTGGGGTCAATTAAATCCCTACCAGCAGCATATGGGGGTTTCTTCTCCCCTAAACCCTGACCCATTTTGTTCTTCTTGTCTTCTTAATCCTAGCCTTGCTGACTGGTATGAGATAGAATCTCATTTAGCTGAAATTCACGTTTCCCCGATGGCTAAGGATGTTGAACATTTTTATGCTTATTGTCCATGTGTACCTCACCTTTTGAGAACTGGATGCTCACTTCATTGGCCCAATTATTGAGTGAGTTGTTGGCCTTGCTTTTGCATTTTAGTAGGTCTTCAAGTTTTTAAAATATGTTCTCGCTAACAAACCTTTAGCATCCATGTAGATTACAAAGATCTTTCTCCCACTCTGAGGCTTTTGTTTACTAGATTACTTCATTTGCTGCACAGAAACTTTCAATTTCATGCAATCCTAATTATTAGCTATTATGATTATTTCGTGGGTCATTGGAATCCTCTTCAGAACGTTCTTCCCTCTGCCTGTATTTTAACATGTTTTCCATGCATTCCCCTCTAATTATAGTTTCAGAGTTTTTGGTTTTATGTTTAGATCTTTGATTAATTTTAATTGGCTTTGTATAAGTGAGATGTGGGGATATAGTTTCATCTCCTTCTTGTGGATATCCAGTTTTGCCATGGGATGAGACACTCTTCTCCAGTGTTCATTTTTGGCTTCTCTGTAAAGAACCAGGTGGTTGTAGCTGTATGGCTTATTTCTGGGTCCTCTGTTCTACCCCAGTGATCTACATGTATATTGCTTTGCCAGCCTTCTGTTTTATTATTATTATTATTATTATTATTACTATGGCTCAGTGGTATAACTTGAAGTCAAGCATGGAATACTTTCAGCATTGTCTTTTTTTTTTTTTTTTTTGCTCATTGTTCATATCAATTTTAGTGTTTTTTCTATTTCTAAGAAGAATGCTTTGGGGATTTTAATGTATATTCCATTGACTCTCTAAGTCATTTTTGGATATAGCTCTTTTCATGATGTTAATTCTGAAACTCCATGAGCATAGCAGGTCTTTCCTTTCTCCAATGTCTTCTTCAAGTTCTTTCTTTGCATTGTAGATGTCTTTCACCTTGTAGACTAGGCTTAGTCCTAGGTATTATGAATGGGATTGCCTGTATGATTTCTTTCTCAGCATGTCTGCTTTGCTGTATAGGAAAGATATTGAATGCTTATATGCTGATTTTGTGCCTTGGTACTTTGCTGAAAGCATTTGTCATTTGTAAGAGTTTTCTGTGGGGTCCTCAAGGTCGGTGTCAATGTAGGATAATATTGTCTGCAAAAAAGAATACCATGACTTCTTTTTTTCCCATTTTTATCACTTTTTTCATTCCACTGCTTTGTCTCACTGCTCTAGATTAGACATTAAGGAGTGTGTTAATAAGAGTGGATTAAGGTGGACATCTTTACCTCATTTCTAATTTGAGAGTTTTTTCCATTTAGAGCAATGTTGGAGATGCGATTATCAGAAGCGGTCTTTGCTATGCTGAGATATGTCCCTTCTCATGTTAGTCTGTGCAGTGCATTTTATCATGAAGGGACGCTGGGCTTCCAGAAGGTCTTTCCTGCGTCTCCTTAGATGATCATGTGGTTTATGTCTTGACTCTATTGATGTGATGCATTACATTTACCTATTTGTGCACGTCGAACCACCCTTACATCTATGAAAGCTATCCTTTTAATTGCTATTGAACCTGATTTGCAAATGTTTTATTAAGAATCATGTGGACCAAAAATGGGTGCAGATAATTTCATGAAACAAACTAAACTGCTGATTTAAAGACACAGATTGGTCTCCACACAATAACAGCCTGTGAAGTCAATTTCCTACTCTTAACAATAGACAGGTCATCTAGACAAACAGCCCACATGGAAACATCACAATTAAATGGCACAAGTCAAATGGATTTAACAGACATATATTGAATATTCCTGCAAAACTCTGTAGAATACACACACACACACACACACACACACACACACACACACACACACACCAGAGAAATCTCAAATGACTTAGTGATATATCTCAAAGTCTTCAAAAAACAAGAACCAACCAAAGACCAAATCAGTAGATGGAAAGAAATAATTCATACTAGGGCATAAATGAATGATATGGAAGTGAATAATAACAAAGAATCAATGACAAAGTTGGTCCTTTGAAAAAATAAATAAGATTGAAAAACTGTAGCAAAACTAACTAAAAGAAAGAGATTAGATCCAAATCAATAAAGCTAGAGACAACAACAAAAAAAAAAGGAAAAAGAAAAAAAAGATGGGCAAGGTGGGATACACATCTAATTGCAGCACCTGGGAGGTGGAGGCAGGAAGACCGGGAATTTAAGGCCATGCTCTGCTGCTACCCACTTTTAAGTCAGCTTGCACTGACCTGCGTTCAAAGTATCAGACAAAGGGCAAGGAAAGGGTGAGATTGCCTCAGACACCAATGACTCTCGGAAGATCCTAGGGGCATACTCTGAAAACCTACATTCCAACAAATTAGAAAATCTACAAGAAATAAATACATCGCCACATACGTACAGCCTGCCAAAATTATAGCAGGAGGGTATAAACCTGAATAAGCAGTGAGATGGAAACAGTAATAAAAAGTCTCCCATCTTAAAACAGCCCATGTCCTGAGGGAATCGGAGCTGAGTTCTGCCCAGATCTTTAAATAAGAGTGCCTCGAAGAATTTCATAAGATAGATAATGAAGGAACACAAACTCATTTTAGGTAGCCAGCATTACCCCAATACCAAAATCTGGGTACAGATATTCATTTGCTTTTTAAAGGAGGATTTTATAAGTGAAACTTTCAAAATCCCCTTTCTCCATATTGTGAAGCAAGATTTTAAAAAGAAGCTTTATAAATGTGTGTGTCTTGTAGATTCCTGTTGTGCCCAGCTCTCCTTTTCTTCCTTATCTCTGTCTCCCTTATTTATTTGTTTGTTTCTTTATTTGACTTAATTAAAAAGATTGAGCTTCTGCATTCATTGTGCGTGGATAACCATGGGAATTTTCCCCTTGGTTCATAGAAAGCCTTCCTCTTGTTAGTGAGCAAGTCGGTTCTCATTCCAGTCTCCTTTGTTGTGTGTGATACCTTGTGGTCAATCTGCTTATTACAGGCAAATATTTCAATTTGACATGCATCTTGGTGCATCCCTTCTGGAAAAATGCATATTGTTTATTGGATTTTCATTTTCAAAGTTTTTGTTACGTGTGTGTGTGTGTGTGTGTGTGTGTGTGTGTGTGTGTGTGTGTGTGTGTCCGTGTCCATGAGCTATGGTACTACACATGTGGAGGAGGTCTAATGACAATATGCAGGAGTCATATGCTCTTCCACCTTGTGAGTTCCAGGGATGGAACTCCATCATTAGGCTTGAATGTGGCTGCCTTTACCCTCTGAGCCATCCGGCTGCCTCAGATTTTTGTAAACAGTATTTTAATTCTGATTGTTGTGCCTACTGTGTTTCTTAGAAGCGAATGTGTTGAAATGTGCAATTCCTTTGGTTGCAATTGCTGCATTTTCTTTCCTAGTGATGGGAATCAGAATGCCCCATCCTTCGTGAACAGAGCTGGAGGGCAAGCACTCACGTGATTCCTGAAGGGCATGCCTGAGAACCTCCATTGCCTTTGTGCTAGAGTTCAAGAACTGTGTTAAATAGGACCCAACTGTGTGCTATTGATGCCTGAAATGAGTGTCCAGCCTCCTTGTACCCTGAACTGTCATCTCCCACCCCTTGCATGCTGTGGAGTCTGCACATGAGCAGTTTGGTCTTCTTTCCTGCTCGCCATTGTTTTGAGCAGTGCTCAGCATGGGCACCATGCAGGGCCAGCAACTTCAATGTGTTATGGCTCTATTAAGGGAGGGTTAATTCAGGGGAAGAAAGAACATTGGCATAAGTCAGCAATGCAACCAAAGCCAGTTATCCAGCGAGGACTGGTGTAGAAAATGAAGTTGAAGCCGCTATGTGATGGATGGGAGGAAGTCCAGGGCTCAGTGGATTTTAGCTAGCCAAGGGGGGCAAAGGCAGGCTAGCCCTCTTTTCAAGTCCTCCTGTGTCTTCGCCATTGGTGCCAGAGCCATGTGGTGAGCAACGATCCAGCCTCAGCAAAACACCATCATCTCTCTCGTTAAATTAATGATGTTAATTTGAATGTTATTGCTTTTGTAGTTCTGCTTGTAATTAATCTGTGTATTTGTTTTGGTTTTGTAATTGAAAATGGGGCATGATCCTAAGGAGCTTATACCTAGTTTTATGTTTCCTTATATTTGACTAGCAATGTGATAGAAAATATATATGTTCTTATTATATATATTTGAAATCAACCCTAACAGGGTCTCTTGGCATCTTAAAAGCATCCATTTTCCACTCAGGTTGGAGAAACACCACTCCAGTCAGATCTGATGCCACTGACTTTGGGACTCACCATTGGTTACATGGATTTTTCTCTGTTTGATATCTTTCCATTCTAGGTCTGGATGATGTTTTCAATTGTTTTTCTATCACCTAATAGATGGCTTCCCTTCCAACTCTGTGCCTTCAGCACATCTCCAACCAACATCATTAGTTTCTAGCAACAAGCAGAACTCTGGCTAAGACAAGGAGAGGGCAATAGGTTGGAAGAATTTGGGGCGGCTCAGAGGTCCCTGGGCAAAGCCTCAGAAGCTGAGCTGGGATAGGTGTGAATGGGCATTTCTGAAGATACTCCACCTTTCACTGAACTCCACAAGGCTGATTAACTGATGAGAACTGTGGTGGCTGTGGAGAGGGGGGAACGTGGCAGATCTAGAGCCTAATTACAAATTATCTCATGTTATCTTTTGTCCCCTTAGCTAGTCCATGCTCACCTCTGTGTCTGACCTAACATGTGACTCACAGGTAAAACCTTCTAGGATGCATTAGCTTAAATAGGCCAGTAGCTCACACCAACCAAAAGGCTAAGAGTGTCAGCAGATGGCATCTGAGGCCTCTAGCAGAGATTTTCCCACTTTGCTTTGACCCCCTAACTGCTGTTTCCACCAAGGTATTTGGAAAGTGTGTTGATTTTTTGGTAAGTTTCATTCTGTTTCCATAAATGCTTCATGAAATTGCTACATGGCATTTGGAATAACCTAAATCTGTGTTCCTGGGCCATGGTCACTTATATTTGATCACAGAATAAACTAGTGCGCTATCTCTCTCTCTCTCTCTCTCTCTCTCTCTCTCTCTCTCTCTCTCTCTCTCTCTCTCTCTCTGTCATCTATTTTAAGGTAGGAATTGCAGTTTTGAATTGATACAGAGAAAAGGTAGCCTGAACAATACAAGGAGTTATCACAAACCCTCAATCATACTCTACCTATAGACGATGTTGCTTCCATGGCACCTGGTGGCGCTTTCTGCCCAGTGTCTTTCTTTGCGCTACAGACACAGTGTTGCTAGTTACCACCCTCGAAGGGCAAAGTTGCTGCCTCTGCCTCTGGCCATCTGTCGCCTGCAGAAGGTATTTGCCTTGGTCATGTCTCTGAGCTCCCATCTTTTAGGGGAGGATAGGTGTGTGAGAGCCTGCATGGCTGCCCCAGGCCACTCCCTGTCACGCCAGCGCAGCAAGGGAGCCTGAGAAGGCACAAATCTGGTGTTCTCCAAGGCCGGCTCTGTTTCCCATCAGGATCTGTTACGTAAGCAATCTCACAAACACAAGAATGAGGTTCAGATGCTAGGCAGGGGAGAAGGAAGACAAAGTTATAATCCCCCTGCTTTTGTGTCTTTATACGAGAAATTGAGAAGCATGTAGCCGAGGACCAGAATGAAGACAACAGAGTTGGCAGGCCTTCCTCTCTGCCCATATGGATGGCTAGTGGGACAATTCCACAGGGCAGAACCACACAGCACTTGACATTTGTCCCTGCTCTCCGCCTCATCCCCAAACCATATTTCAATCCAAATTTCACATTCATGAGGGGAGGGAGGGGGGAGGAGACGGGAGGAGCCGCATGGTAATTCTTGTTTCCTCTGCATCCTTTCATCTGTGGAGGTGCATTTCCAAAATCTTGTAAATCAATGGATGTTTTCATTACTGCAATAAAGTCTGACTTTGTACCTAGCTCCCCGAGGAGTCGGAACATAAACAGAGCTTCCACAATTCACACCTCACCAGCTCAGGCACAGTGCAGTCTTTGTTAAGACTCCGTTTGATCATTTTGCTTTTGATCTGTCAGTGTGCTTGGAAAGAGCCATCCCAGTCAGCCAGGGGGCCCCTCTACAGCAAACCCTCTGAAGAGCCCCTCTCAGGACCCACACCAGGTGTGATGCTAATTTTGTATGTCAACTTGAGTTGGCCAAGGGATGCCCAGATAGCTGGTAAGACATTCTTTCTGGATGTGCCTCTGAGGCTATTTCCAGAAGAGCTCTTGTGCTTGAATCAGTGGGCTTGGAAAAGAAGATTGCTCTCACCCAGGTGGGTGGGTATTTTCCAATCCACCGAGGATACAAATAGAACAAGAAAGCAGAGGAAAAGCAAATTCTTCCTGTGTGTGTGTGTGTGTGTGTGTGTGTGTGTGTGTGTGTGTGTGAAAATCTTCCCCTGCTCCTAATATGAAAGCTCCTGGGTAGACTGAGACTCACAGCCCACCCACATGTCATGCCTTTGATTTTGGTAGTGCAGAGTAGGGTAGGATGGGAGCCCCACAAGGGGTGGAAAATTATATGAACAATCTCTGCTGGCCGCTAGCTGTCAGTTTAAGCCAAGATATTTTTCTTTTTGGATTGGAATGAGAGAAAGAGAGTCCTGAAGGAAGAAAAGAATATAAATTTCAACTTCTGGTGTGGGAATTGTTTCCACAGAGGCAAAGGGGTCCCAAAAAATGTCAGTCAATTAAATGAATCTTAGCTACCTTTTAAACAAACAATGCTGAATCAACAAAACTTATTAATGGAAAACACATCTTAGACCTAAATCCACAGTTGCAAGCAGAGAGGTAGAGGAGCTGAACCTATGTAGGGTTACCTACCTGTTGTCAGAATGCTTGGGTAATTAGAAGGATTATTAAACATGCTAGAGGCAGATTCATCATGGGTAAGTGAAGACGCTTGTTCTCTAATCACAGGGAACCAAAGTGACACTTGGCTTAGGCAGTGAGATGCTAAGGCAGATATATGCTCTCTCGGTGACTTGAGCAGCTGTCCAGCAGCCTTTGTGTGTGTGCCTGCTTGCTCTCATGACATGGTTCTGTTCATCCCAAGCAGGGGAGGAAGAGTTCAGAAGGTCTCTTCCGGTGTAGGTTTGGTGAGATACACATATTTCTCTCTGATGATTTTTCCTTCAATTCTGTCTTAGTCGGTGTTCTGTTGCCATGAACAGGCACCATGAACAAGGAAACCCTTAGGAAATAAAGCATTTAATTGGGGATAGCTTACAGTTTCAGATGTTCAGTCCATTATCATCCTGGTGGGGAGCATGGTGTCCTACGGACAGGCACTGGAGTAGTAACTGAGAGTTCTGTGTCCTGATCCATAGATAGAAAGACAGAGAGTCTGGGGCTGGCATGGGTTTTTGAAACTTCAAAGCCCACCCCCCAGTGACACACTTCCTTTAACAAGACCACACCTCCTAATCCTTCTAATCCTTTCAAATAGTGCCACTCCCTGGTGGCATTCAAACAGATAAGCTTATGGGGGCCATTCCTATTCAAACCACCACAAAGTCCACCACTAAGTTTATGTTCAGCACATAAACTATTCTCAGGAGCTGTTCAGAGTGAATTCACCTGTACTGGTTAGTTTTTATTATCAAATTTTGACAAAAACTAGAGTAGCCCTGAGAAGAGGGACCCTTCACTGAGGTACTGAGTTGATCAGATTGGTATCTGTCTGTGGGACATTTCACACACACACACACACACACACACACACACACACACACACACACAAACACACACACACGCATACACTCTCTAAATAAATAATAAATAAATAAATAAATAAATGTAATGAAGCCTATTTTAAAAAAGAAAGAAATGGGAGATTACCCAGAAAGAACTGTCTACCTACATTTCCCAGGGCTGGAATACCTGGTCTATAGCTGCTGGCCTATAGTTAGGCTCTTCAGGATTCTGCTTGCCTGTAGGTAGGATTACCATGGATGGATGAACTCAGGCACCTGTTTCTCACCATATCTGCCATGATGTAGCACATCTCAGACCCAAAGCCTGTTGAAATCAACACAGCACTGGGAAGGACTCCTCTTGCTGAGACGGACTTGTGTCCCAAGACGGTTGCACCTAACTACGGATGCTGCTGATTGGAAGAGAAGTCCAACATTCTGGAACTATGTGTCTTACTCTCATATTGGATGAGTGCTGGGAGGGTGGTGGTGGGGTGGAAGGGCCCTTCCCCCTTCCCATAGGCAGGCTCAGAGATGGAGGTTATGGTCTGCTGGGTGTTTAATTTCACTGGCCTAGAGCTCAGTTCCGAGGGGAAGACTTGCATTTACCATCTCTCCCACTCCAGTGAACAGAGTCTTACACTCGTATTAAGCTGTTTCAGTCTCAGATAACGCCAGTAAAGGCATCCCTTGGCCACTAAGGCTGACAATAAGCAGGGTGGCACCCAATTCTCACAGCTTCGGAGCCTTTAAGCTTGGGAGGTATGTTGATGTGTCCCTGGGCCATTTTAAGTCTGAAAAAGGATGAACCAAACCTTCCACTCTTGAATCTTCCTCCCCGATGTCACTGGCCTAGAGGCTCTATCTGTGGGCCCTGCTATGGGGCCTTCTGTTTCTGTTTTGGTTTTGTTTGTTTTGGGAGACAGGGTTTCTCTGCTTAGTTTTGGTGCCTGCCCTAGATCTCACAGATATTCACTGAACAGTTTTACCTCTTCCAGACAAAAGAGGCCAAGATCATAAAGAAAGAATGGAAATAAATGCTAAGAGAATGTTAGGGACAAATCCCCCTGCCTCAAACCTAGGGTTCCTGAAGAAGCTGATCATCATTGTTAATAATGCTGCCCCACACTGAGTTCTTACCATGGGCCAGATGGCATGTTAAAGGCTTTACGGATGCCACTTGCCGTTTAGTGAGATTTATTGAGTCAGCCACGCAGTGTAGCTGAGGTCAAGGAGCCTCCAGCCTTCATGCCTTCTCCCTCGCAGGAAACGCTTTCTGGCTTCTCTCTGGCACATCTGAATTGCACCCCTGTTCTAGCTCCTTGGGGCCATCGCTGGGTGAGGTAAGGGTGCTGTGAACACAGCATGGTGGTATTGAGACGGTGGGTCAGTTAACAGACACAGATACTAACTGACCAAGGCTGAGTAGGATATGCCGTGGGGGAGTAGGGAAGAGGTAGTTCATGATCCAGGCAGGATGGAGCTGGACAGCACAGGCATTCACCACATTTCTTTGAATAGTACAATTTAAAACTTAGGGGTTGCTCATTTCTGGAATTTTCCATATAACACTTGGATTACTGCTGGGTTACAGATAACTACAATGGAGGCAAACAGAACTACAGATAGGTGGGTGGCTGTATTCTGTAAGTCTGAATGAAGGTGTGTAGGTAGAGATCACTCTGGAAACCAAGTTACTTTAAAAAAAAAAACAGCCTGTAGCGTTTACACAGCCACAGTCTTGCGGTTGTTTTCCAAATATTGTGTGTGTGTGTGTGTGTGTGTGTGTGTGTGTGTGTGTGTGTGTGTGCATGCTTCAGCGAGGGCAGACTGAAGTGTGAGTCACAGGCTGTATTTCTTAAAATGTAAAAGAAGGGGGGAGGGTCCTGGGGTCTTTGTTGACATTCACACAAGGACAGCAGAAGGCTGGAGGCTTCTCTGTGTCAAGGTGACATGCTTCCAGGCACAGAGAGTCCAGCACTGTCATTGACCTCAGAGTAAACTAATTTGAGAGCTTCACAAAACAGAAAAAGGAAAATATAAAATAAAACTCACTAGACAATTGCCGTCTGGGGTTGTACCGGATGCACAGTTCCTTGTGGGTTCTGGAAGCCTCTTTCCACCTCCCCCAGAAAGGCTGGAGATGCCCTCTCTGATGGCAGAGGGGGGCTTGCTTGAGACTATTTTAAAATGGGGCTGTAGGAATATGTGAACCATTTTGCTTCTTTCTAAATTTTGGATGCCATGGTGCCTTTAAATAATAACAGTAATTACAGTCAGTGGTAATTACAGTCTAGACGGTAACTTTCCCCTCCGTGGTGGGGACTCTGGAGTTGACTCACATGTTCCGTCCCCAGGGTGCCCGCTATGACAGGTGCATTTGAGGTCTGATGTTATGTATGGAGGAAGGAAGCCCAGGCCCTTCTCTGCATCTCCCAAGTTACTGTATCTTATTACAGCTATGATGCCGCCATTCCAGAAGCGCACTGTTACTCCTGTGTCACTAGTTTTCACAGTTGTTGATGATTTCAATTGTAAAACACTGTCCACAGTGAGGACACGGCCTGGCTTCAGAGATGGCAATGTGAAAATAGGAGAAAGTGCTAATGTATCTTGGAATAGATGGGAAATGGTAGACTTGCTATTTTGTAGAGCCTCCCACAAGGAAGCAGATTGCAACCCACAACAGTTTTGTTGCTGTTTGGTTTGTTCGTTCGTTTGTTCATTTTTCAGACAGGGTCTCAAGTATACCAAGGCAGGTTTAAATTCTGATCGTAGCTGAGGATGACCTTGACCTTCTGATTTTCACGTCCTCTGCCTCTATGTGCTGGGATTACAGGTGTGGACCTCAAGTTCAGTTTATATAGGGCTGGGGTTTGAACCCAGGGCTTCCTGCATGCTAGGTAAGTAATCTTCCACCTGAGCTATATCCCTAGCCAACAGCCTTGAACCTTTGAGTAGAAAAAGAAATGGAAGAAAAAAGTCACAGTGCAGTCACTGGAACATGGCATGAATGTGCCTACAGGGGCATTGAGGTCCACACAATGCCTGGTGCTGCTAAACAGAGCCTGGCTCACATAGATGGCACATATGGACAGACTCAAGGGACTGTTAACCTTCGCTACGGGGCCAATGGTCAGAATGAGTGAAGTACCATGAGTCGTTTTCTATCATGTGCATAGGCTGGTGAGGCAATGGTCCCTCATGTGCTTGGGCAGGTGGGAAGTCTTTCCAGGTCCACTGCTGGTAAGGAGCTAGGAGCAGATGCATCAGGGTGTGGGGTTGAAGCTGGACAGGAAAAGAGGGGAGTCTTGATCTTTGAGTTGGACCTAGAGCAATCAGTTCCTAGCTGGCAGTACAAGGTGGCATGCTGGAGAACATCCAAAGTTCCCAGGTAGGAGGACTCCCTCCCCAGGAGAAACTGGAGTTCTCCTCAGCAGCTATCTGCAGGCTTTGCCATTTGATAGCCAACTTCCTGCATGCTTCAAGCTCAGGCAGGATGTGGAAGATGACAAGCTCATCTCATGCTGTTCAGACATGGTGATGATGTTCAAACAATCCTGTTGCTTCAACAGACAAGGGTAGCGATAACAGAGGTAGGCCAGGAGCAATGGATGACCTAGATGTGGGCTGTCTAGAGCCATGGGGAAAGGCTCTGGCCAGTGTCATTAAGTCTTAGGTGAGGAGGAGTTACTTCCCACAGTGGTAGCATTCACTGTTAAGTTCCAAGTTGGCCAATCTTCCTTCCAGTATCTTGCCACAGTGCCAGCGTATAATGAATACCACTGTCTTCCTGCAGAAGTCTGTACACAGTGAGCCTGCTTGCTGGGAGCAGCACTAAGGGTCAGCAGGTGGGACATAGTTCAAAAGGCATTAAGGGGTAGGTAGGAAGTACAGGTCCTAAAGGAGATAGAGTGGAGAATGAGGAAGTACAGCACATGAAAAATTAATGACTAAGATGTTTTCAGGAGTGATAAAACTGAATAGAAATTAGGATGTATAATTACCCAACTGCCACGAGAGAAAAAATAAAACAAGGAGGGAAAATTCTCTTAATAATACAAAAGAAGGCCAGAAAAGGGTGGGTGGGTTGTGGGGGAGCGTAGCAGAAATTTGGAAAAATTGAGACAAAGAGACAATGTTAAAAAAAAAAAAAAGAAAACTGGTTGTAATGATTCCAAATGTTTAAGTAATGATTCTTAATGCATAAGCATGTGCCACCAACTTGAATATACCAAATGTTTTCAGACTGAAGACAAACTCAAAACCTGGCTCAGAAGCAGAAGAGTCAGCAGGTGGCCACGGGTTTCTCAGGGTGGATGGTTGGGACTGAGTGGACCTGATTACTGGATGCATTTCCAAGAAAGCTCTGTTTTCTCCTCGACTGCAGCTTTGAGTTTTAAGTTTTTTAAAGCTGCAGTCTGGCACACAAGCTTAATTAAGTCAGCGCAGAACAGGAAAAGAGCTTAGCTTCCTGCTTTCTAGAAAGCCCTAGATCCACACCGAAGAGCTCCATTATCCACGAAGGACATCAGCCACAATGGGTGCTCTGCTTTCATGGGGGATGAGAGATGAGCTATTTCCAAAGTTCCATGGAGTGAAAGGCAGGGGTTGAAGACAGGCCCCCATGGGCAATGGATCTCTAACTCAATGTTTCTTTCACCCCACGGATGGTGGTCGTCTTTTGGGAGCCTGCCTGCCTTGTCAGCCTGCCCACCGGCTCACAGCCACCCACACCACCTGCAGCTCTGCAAGGTTCCTCCTAAATGCATTTACTTGTTCCTCTTTCCCAGGGGGCAAGAAGTGAATTAATGTTGATGATCAACCCCTAATTTACTGATGACACAGACAAGCAAACCGAATTATCTGCCTCTCTAACCATAGATGAGCAACAAGTGTCCCCAACTCTGTCAGAGGGGAGAGGGAAGGCGTCAGGGCAGGTGACATGGCAGATCAGAGCACTGACCTCAGTGTCAGACAGGCTGCCCATCAGATCTCAATACTGCTAAGCTTTATCTTTGAGCCTCAGTTTACCTTTCTGTAACCATAATGGGACACCGTTTCCAAAAGCTATGTGGATATAAGTATTATCATCCCCTTCATTTTACAGATGAGAAATGAGGAATTGAGATGGAGATGGTAAGTCACACAGACTCAAACACTGTCTACCACTACCACACAGTACTTTCGAAGATGACGGTGCCCACCACACAGGGCTCTTGTGGACCAAGTGCTGTGGTACCCCACACACAGTGGGTACTCAGCCATGGTGCCTGCGATCTATTACCCAATACTGTCCCTTGCCTTCCTCATGAGCATTCCTTTCTATGGTTAATAGTGGTATTTTCTGTAGGTCTGGTAGCATGAAAATCTGAAGGCGCTCCTTTAACCACTTATATTCACCCAAAGGTGTCACTGATTTATTACATGTAGGTTAGCTTCTGTTTATGCATTGCGTAGCTGCTGGCAATCACATCCTATCTTGTGTGAATAAAGTTACTAATTTCTTAAGCCTTTCCCATCCTCTGAGTCCTGCATGTGGCCACTTTACCTGCTCAGAATGCAATGTTGAGAGACATTCATGTCTTCCTTCTTCTGATGGAAGATGGCATCGTTGGGTCTATGGCAATGATTGTCTGGTAAGTGTCTGTAGAGTGCACTGTGGAGTGACACCAGACAGCAGCCAGTCACGCTGCCAGGAGAGATTGCCAAAACAGGAGCCAATTGTTACAAGCAGACTCCTTTCTCCTTTTGTCCTTTGTCACTCCAAATTTAGACTTAATTATGAAACATGAAGGGCCATGAGGATGAAGAAATCTAGAAATGAAAGCCACCGCCCTAGTCCTCACTGAATGCCTTAAAGCTCTTGACCCTTTGCTCACATTGTACTTGATCACACTGTGACTCTGTTCCCGAGGTTGCGTGGAGTCACACTGCTCAGCCAAGCAGAGCTGCCATTGTCCATGCGAATACGGTCGTTTACAAGCTCTGCACATGAGTCCGCATCACCAGCTTTGTGCACTGATGTGTCCAGGACAGACAGTGATGAGGGCTACGGGTAACGCTGAATGAATGGCCATGATCCTGGAACCATGTTCAATCGCCTTCAGAAAAGCAAATTCCCTTAGTCACATGCCTTTTCTCTAACCAGACTTCTGTCCGCTAAGTTCTACCTTAGCTGCTTATATATAATCCATTTGCTGAAATTGAAAAATTTGAAACAAGCCCTTGAAAGACACTGTTAAACCAAATGTGGTATTCTCTTGTAGTCTCAGCACTCAGTAGACTGTGGTAGGAAGGTATCGATTTTGAGGCCAGCCTGACTGCATAGGAAGATCCATCTAAGCAGGGACACACACACACACACACACACACACACACACACACACACACACACACACACACACAAAATGGATGAATGGACAAGACTTGTATTTTGCTTTATTTCCATAGTCTTTGTCTAAAAATGCATATCCTTACTCCACTTCATGGACACACGGATACAGACTACCTAGGAGTGCAGAATCTCCCCAGAGTCCAAACAGTAAGGATTTTGGATCAGAAAGGCTTTCTGAGCCAGCCTGGCTAGGTGGTAAAGACAATGATGCTCTCTAAGATCCTTGACAAGGGAAGGATGCTGATGGGAGTCATGAAGGTGCCTGTTCTTTGCAATGTCGTCTGAACAGCCCAGGGTCCCAGCCTTTGGAGATCTAGATCCCCAGACCAGCAAAAGTTGCTGTGCTGCTGAGCAAAGAGGGGGTGCTGTGAAACCTCCCATTAGCTGGTTTCTCTGTTTTGTTGTTGTTGTTTGTACCAAGCCAGAAAACAGTCAACAAAATATCGGGACAACCCTCACTTCCCCAGAAGAGCATTCTGGCGTCTTTCCAGCCAGACCCCTTGGTACATCTCAGCACATCTCAGCAGGCTTTGAGTAAGAGGTGCTCGGTTTCTGTATGTGTGTTCCAATACACACTATAGATGAGCACCAGAGGGATCTCTGTGCCACACAGCTGCTCCCAGTAGACAGTCTTGTATGGGTTTTGGGACCATGCCTCTACAGACACATGGGAGATCAATGTCCTGTGTGCAATGGCAACATGGCACATTGTCCCTGTGAATCAACACTGACATGATATTGTGGATGTTTGCAGAGCCAAGTACCTGATCATAAAGAAATAAGTCTGTGGGCCAGATAGAAGATGGGGTCTTGGTGTCTTTTCTCCTCTTGACAAGGGTGGGCATGTTTTATAAATGGAGGTGGGTGGGAATTGTGATTAAAAAGCCCTTTGCAGCCATTTTGGAATGTCTGACTGAGGACAGCATAGCTGAGATTTTTGGGAACATGTTCTGAAGTTGCATCCGGTTTGTATTATTTTTCACCTCATTCTAAACAGAAATCGAAAGAGACTCTGCTAAGATCTGACTTGCACTTCTGCAAAAGTGTTCTAAAGTTTCTACTTATTTTTCTCATTTCTAAAACACAGTCTGAACGGCTCGGAAGGAGCTTTAGTATTTTGGGGTCTGAGCTAAAGTGAAATGAAAGGGCAGTGTGTTGGCCGGGGTTCAGCACATATGGTTTCAGAAAAGTCCTTTGAGAGAGTGCAGCGGAAATAGACAAAAATCCACATTCATGTGTCATCAAAGGGACCGAGAGAGCACCCAGGGTGGTCACAGTGTGCGAGAGCCGGCCTCTAAAAAGGCACCTGCAGTCCTTGGGAACATTGGGAGGAGCTGGGAGGAAGAAAGGCTTTCTGGCGACTACTGTAGCAAAATTTGTCACTGGTGTACAAAGGGACAAGAGAAGCAGATCTCCAACCAGGACATTGCTATATCAAACCCAGCTTCAAGAATGCTTAAACTGGGTCTCGCTGTTCCTTGAATGCCCTGATTTCTGTGCAGAGAGAGGGGAGCTGTGGAGATGGAGTCAGCCCAGTGCTAGACCAGAACTGGACCAGAACAAGCCTTAGATGTTTAGGGCCTTAGAAAGGAAATTGTTCCCATGTTGGTTGTAGATTGTTAGCAGAACACCCAGAAAGCCTAGGGCACAGTGAGTCCACAGTGGTATATAAAAAGTATCGGTCCAGGCGCCACCCGCTGCAGGCTCTGACAAGGACTCCGTACCTGTTTCCTGTTCCAGAAAGGGCAAGGTTGAGAGCTCATCTACTTTGAGCAGGGTGAGGAGAAGCCCCCTTCCCACAGCAGAGGCTGATGGGTGATCCCAGATCTTGGGTTGTCATTTTCAGGAAGGAAACAGAAGTTGCAAGCTCATGACCAAGGCACCTTTCATCTCAGCCTTCTGAACTCAGATCTGAGAGAAAGTGGATGATGTAAGACACACAGAGCCCCATGAACTGATACAGAAAGCCAGGGGCTGCCACTGACCATGTCCCTGGGGAACAGATAACTTCCCACTGCAGAGAACATTCTGGCCTCAACAGAAGAGAGGAATGTTGACAGATTGAACAGTGCTTGACAATACCTAAACACTAAAGGACTGATAGATTTAAATATCAATGATTTTAAAAGATAATATCAGTTGGCCTTTTGGAAGAGGGTTGAGAGGTGCTGGGAGATGCCTATCTATTTAGAGAATTTGCCATAGAGGATTTAAAAGGGTTTTTGTTGTGTTTTTGTTTCCTGAAATGACAGCGCTATCAGAAGCGATATAAACTATGAATAGAAATAATAATATTTAGTAATCTAGTCACAAGGGGAACTGTCAAAAGCTCATAGTCCTATTTAATTATGGTCCAATTTTAGATTTCTTTCCAACAAAAGGAAAGTAATAAAGATTGTGGTTAAAAACTCTTCCCTCCCACCTCTTTTTCAAAACACACATTCCATAATTAGAACTAATTTTTTATTCCATTCTAATGAAATGACATGGATGCCTGAGTATCTGAAAGAGATGGGTAATTCATAATAGGGCCTGGCCAAGAATTTCAGCTTTGTCCTCAGTAGACCGTTCTATGTAGGACTGCAAGGATACAGTGCAGTCTTGACTTTGGGACATTTTCACTTCATCTTGTCATTGGGTTGACCCATGTGGGAGCTTCGGGCTGCCATGGCTGTTCCTGGAGGTGGATCAGTGAGGGATGCATTCGGGTGTCAGATGCCATCAGTAAGATGTTGCTCAATCCTGGATCATGCGCCAACTCCCAGAAATTTTAGAAATGAGGAGCTATAAGCAGTTTGCAGAGAAAACGTCAAACTCGAATCTAGTAATTAGCTACTTCCAAAGAAGGTTGGTAGATTGGAGATGTAGTTGAGTCATGGAGTGTGTGCTCAACCTGCACAAGGCCTTCGGTTTGAACCTCAGGGCTGCAAGAAGACAAGAACTGCCCAGGAGGCAGGAAAATGACATGGTGTCCTTAGACGTTCTAAGCTGATCACTGTCTATTACAAAGAGAAGCTTCTCTGGTGTGTGTGTGGGGGGGGTGCATTAATCTATGTACAGAAGAAATCATTGGGCATTGGTTTAATACTATGTCAATTTAGCAGAGTAATAGCAGTAGGCTAACTTCTATGACCTATGACCTGTCTAGCCACAGGTTCTTGACCCCATAATGGTGTCAGGTATGAGTTTTATGTTGGGGAGCAGGACGTTAATGCACTCAGAAAGTCGTTTGTTCTTCCCATGATATTTGTGCTGTTATTGTACCGGTGGGAATGTCTTTCCAGGTCTGATGTTATTCTGTTTCTCGAATTGATTAACACAGAGACCACTGCTGACCAAGATACAAAGAACAAGAGGCTGCAGAATGTTCCGCCTTAAACCAGACGTCTGTATCAGTCCTCTCCTCCCAAGGCTCAGGGGTCGTTTTGGGAAGAGGAGATAGGAAGACTATGAGAACCAGAAGTGATATATAAATTCAGGGAGACAGAGAGTATCTTATAGACATAACCGGACAGCTACACATTATTATTGTGACAGCACGCACCATCCCCACATAAGCTCAAGGCAGGTCAAATCTCAACATGGAGCGGGGATGTGGACATGAAATTCCTTCTCTCTCTGAGGAGTTATTGACAACTGATAGCTTCTGGGAAGTCTGAGTGCTAAACTATATTTTCTCATGGTCTCCATTCTTGGGACACTGGAATTTGTTTTTTTTTTTTTTTTTATAGTAGAAAGATTGCCCCTGTAGAGCTAGCTAATTCCTAAAGAATACAGCTAACCCCATAAAATCCCCCCTCCACTTTGACATACAACCAATCAATCCAAAGCCCCACCCCTAATCAGAGTCTCTGTTAAAGCCTCACACAACTAGGGACCACTCCAACAGTCCTGAGACCAGAGTGATTTAGGCTATCACATCCTTAAAATGATTCAGTATACCTACCATGCCTGATCAATCCCATCCCTCATAAATCCCATTGGAGGTCATGAACACATTCTCTCTCTTCCTTTTTTTTGCCTTGACCAACTCATTCCTTCCCCCACTTGGCCTTGCACAGTGTGGTTTGCCTCCTGCTTGTGGGAATCTGTGAGTATAGCCGTCTTTCTTCTGCATGGTGCCTTCTGTGTCTGATCCTGTCTGGCACAAACCTCAGCACAGACTTAACACACAGAGCTATGGACCACTGGAATCTGGCTGGTAGCTCATCTGAGGCGGGGCTAGTGGAGTGGATCGGTACACCTTTGAGCCATGGCTGCAGAGATGGTGTGAAGCTACTAGGAATCTGTACCTGTAAAGACACATCCGTGGAATTCTACTTACCATGGTGTATGTATTCAAATCAACAACAACAACAACAACAAAAAGGACTGACATGGTTGTTCAGAGGGTAGAGGCACTTGTAAATGAGCCTGATTCTGACCCTGATCCTTGGGTTCCACAAGGTGACAAAAGATGACTGACTTCTGAGAGTTGTCCTCTGACCTTGACACATGAGCAGTGGCTTGCCTGTATTTACATGCATGTGTGTGGGCATGCATACACACACACACACACACACACACACACACACACACACACACACACACACGATAGATAGATAGATGATTGATAGATAGATAGATAGATAGATGATAGATAGATAGATAGATAGATAGATAGAGATAGGTAGATAGAGATAGGTAGATAGATAGATAGATAGATAGATAGATAGATAGATAGATAGATAGATAGATAGATATAAAGAAAGAAAATAGATAGATAGATAGATCATCAATAGGGAAACATGAAGAGTACCCAGATGCTCTCGATAGGTCATCAGTAAAACTCATCTTAAAGTAGAATTCCCAGTATGTAAGGGGAACTTTCTTGTGAACAGGGTAATCTGTTAATGATTTGCTGTTACAAGGAACTAATGAACTAGAAGGACAACAGGTTATCCTTCGAGTAGGTCTGTGAGCAAAGCTAGTGTGGTCTGCTGCCGTCTGCAACCTCCAGCAACGTGAATGCCCTGCACGGCTTCCACACTCTGCAGGGTCCCCAGCAGCGAGAGGCCCCTCACCAGGCTCAGCTTGTTAGCCTTGGACCTTACAGTGTTCAGAAGCCTCAGATGAATACAACCTTATTTCTCATAAAACCACCATCCTGTGGTATTTAATCATAGCAACAGAAAGTAAAATAAGGCATCATGGGAAGTGGAATAGGTAGGAACAAACCAAGGGAGGCTTTTCTTTAAAACTTCCTCTTTTATATATGAAGCAACTTCAGTTCTGGAAACTTATCTTTAGGAAATAGCCAGATATGTCAAATCTCTTTGAGAATATTTTTATGTTGCCCATAAGTTGGCATTTAGAAAATCACTTTAAAGAGGCAGTACACGATTTGTTAATTATATAATGATACAGTCACACACTGCACTTCTCAGCAGTCACCTGGCACAGTGTTTTATGCCAGGAGAAACAACAATATAAATTTCAAAAGTCAACCAGTGAAACAGTGTTATTTTATAATTCCTTTTCACAAAATGCACACAGACATTCACGCAGAGATTACAATTAGGAGGTACGGCTGAGTCATGTCACTACAGTTGGCTCACACAGGTGTTTTTATTTTTCTGTATTTTCTGAATTATGTACGATGAACATGTATACTAATGCCATGCAGTTTTCAGGCTGGGTTCTCCCTGGTGAAGGATTGGGAAACCTCGAATACCCAAAGGATTTCTCGGGAAGTGGCATGTGAGGTTAGATGGATGCTCATTCCCCAAAGATCAGAGAGCTTTCCACATAGTGAGGATTTGTTAGGACAAAGGTCATGAACAGTTGCTTTCCAGGCTCAACAAGCAATGGGAGAGTTCCCAACACTTGGAACGGCTGGGCCCACATGCTTTCTGGTGACTAGAGACTCACTCCGCAACAGGAGCAGGAGAAGGTGAGGGCTAGGGCAAAGGACACTGTGCTCTGCTCCCGTTAGAACCAAAAATTCATAATTGGCAACAGCAGGGTCACAAAGTAAAGCCAGAAGAGAAATTAGGGGTGAGGGAGACATCATCTACCAGCAAAAGGAGAATAATCAAACAGAAGAGCAACGAGACAGTCGGCCCTTTAGGGACCAAGTGGGAGTACTCACATTAAATACCCCCTGAAGATGCAGTGCAAAAACTCAACTATGATGGTGTTTGAAAGGGGTAAACACAGAGAAGCAAAGGAAGGGAAAGCAATGTTGATTCCCTTCAAAATCTCTTCCCATTAGGAAAGCATGGTGGCCTCAAACTCCAGGATGAGAAGAAGGATACCTGGCCCTTTTAAATTCTTCAAGGATGCACTAAGTCTCAACAGCAACATCAAAGACCTAGGAAAGTCAGGTGCATGTGAAGTGAATGCAATGAAATTGCACGTTGCATGCCATTGAAGTTGCATAGGCCTTTTGTAATTATGGAGAAATACTATTAAAATGCAGGTACCCCAAATTTGAAGTCAGTGATTGTCACAAGGCAGCTGCTTTCTGACAAATAACCTGTGACAATTTCATAATGCAGGGCTCAGAAAGCTCATTAGGCCGCACGCATGGTGCCACTGAAGCTCCGAAGGGCTTCCCAGGGTTTGTGAAAATGTAATTAGGCAAACCACAGGCATCTGTGAATATGGTGTTTTTGCTCCAGATGGGTGTAACCTCAGGGTACCCCAGAGCTTTCCCAAGGACAGTTTCTCTCGGCATCAGTGACTTGAACACACACCTGAGATGGTCTTTTTGCTTTTGCAGGAGAAAATGTTGCCAGATGAGTAGATTAAACTGAGCAGGGTTACTAGATTTGGTTATACTTCTCTATGCCACTGGCTACTGATGGAAAAGCCAGAATGTCTTTCATCCTACAAAATGGTCCTGATCATTGACCTTTGTACAGCTTTTCTATTTTTTTTTTTCCTTTTTCGAGACAGGGTTTCTTTGTGTAACAGCCCTGGCTGTCCCGGAACTCACTCTATAGTCCAGGCTGGCCTCAAACTCACAGAGATTGGCCTGCCTCTGCCTCCCGAGTGCTGGGATTAAAGGTGTGTGCCACGACCACCTGTCTGTACAGCTTTTCTAAATATCATGCTGGCCTGGGAAGATTTGCCTATAAGATTGTCTCTAGGCACTAGGTATGCAATACCACTGGATCCCGGAAGAACTGGCCCTCACCACTCCACCCTCTGTGGCCAAAAAGCTTCTCCCTGGGAGGTGAGTGACATTTGGTGTGTGACCTACAAGCTCATGACTCAGTGGACAATAGAAAGAAGTACAGAACACGTCAACACACGGTCTGATCCTTAATTCTGCAGGGAGAAGGTCCCAGGTGAGGGACCCTCTAGAAGGAGCAATGATGGGAAATAACACAGGCTCTAGAATCCAACAGATTGGAGCTTGACACATTGTAGATGATGTACTCTCTCCCTCTTCCACGGCACTTGCCAAACGTTTGCTCCTCTGAGCCTCGGTGTTCCGTCCTTAGTGGAGTAGAATTATTTTCCTAATGGCAATTGATGATGATTAACTGGAAAATGGCAGTGCATTTTGGGGAAGTGCCCATTTGTGTGTTCCTCACATTCGTCCACATTTCTTGTCAGTGAGTTATATGATCTTCTCCTATGGAGGCCTCATAATCCCTTGAATTTGAATTAAAGGAAAACAACTTTTTTTTATACCCTTAGATGAAAAGGCAAAACAAAACAAAAAATCCTCACTGAAGGAGCAACAGGAAACATTTTCCTCAGGCACACTTGAGAAGGGAAGCTTCTTGTGTTCTCAGAGAACCACACCATGCTCCCACTGCCCATCACAGGCTGTCTGGAGATGCCCCTGCCTGGGCAGGGATGGGGCGCCCATGAGTAAAGCATCCAAAGAGGTCAGATGGGGTGACAGGTAGGGGCTTTCTGAAGGAGAGCTTGTCACCGGTACTCACAATCCTAACTACCCTTGACCGCAAATGCCACACCCTGTCTCTGCTTAGCCTACAGAGTAGATGGATGTGTCATGAGGCTATCAAGGAACGTGGGAATGTTAAGTGTTGAGTGGTACACAGACACTGGGTAGCAAGAGTACCAGCCGAGACCTCACTACCTGGTCAGGGTGTCTCTGCTATGGGTAAATACCTGACTATTGGCCTCATATCTGCAGGGGAGGCTGTGGATGTCTCCTAAGATGCTACAGATGATGTTTATGTCTTGGCTTCAGGGAGAGTCCTAAGGAGGCAGATACTGGCTGGGATCTCTCATGTCTCAAGCAAGTATTAGGTACCCACATCTAGCATGAGGTACACTTCAGGCCTGCATTCTGTTACCTCCCCAGGGCCCACGTTGCCATGGAGAAAGGAGTCCCTGTGGAAAACTAAAACTGAACCACCCTGATGAGTGACCACACCTATTGGGGACTCATCTCTCCCCTCAGCTCTGAGAGTAGCCAGAATAGCATAAAGGATTCTAGGACAAAGGACCTACACACATGCCTTCAGAAGAGACCAGGGACCCATGGACCCTCTTACAGCAGCCAAAGGAGGTTAGTGTAGATGGCACCAAGTAGAAGGACCAGGCACTGTCATCAAGCCTTATGGGTTATGGGGACATTCTGGGCTCTGTTGGGGGCAGGGGAAGGTCTATAAAAGGTTTGGGGGCTGAGGCACCCTGTGGTCTCATGTGACACATGAGAGATCCCAGCCAGTATCTGCTTCCTTAGGACTCTCCCTGAAGCCAAGACACAAACATCATCTGTAGCATCTCAGGAGACATCCACAGCCTCCCCTGCAGATATGAGGCCAATAGGGATGCAGGTGGGAGAGGTGCCACAGTGCCAGCCGTCCTTGCCAGAGGGGTGGAATGGCACTTAGAGCTTGCCTGTGCTGAGGGGAGGCAGTGGCACCACATGGACTTCCCTTCAGGCTCCATGATGGTGAAGAAATTGCTGGATGAATGGGGATGGGAGGCATTTAACCTCTCACTATTAGTCAGCATGACTTAAAGGGCCCAAGGGTGACTGTTTTCTCTGTTGATAAAAAGGGGGATTGAGACGAAGGTTGAGTTTTGGTAGAGACTATGAAATGGGCTGTGGAAAAGGTGACAGGAGTGTGAAATACACTGAAGGAGGTAACCCAGACTCAGAAAGACAAATGCCATATGTCCTCGCTCACATGTGGATCCTAAGTTTGAATTTTTAGATTTCTGTATTGGTGTATTGGAGTGTCTGTAGAGGCCAGGAAGCAAAAAAAAAAAAAAAAAAGCTGGGGGTGGGGCTAAGCGGGAGACATACAGTAAAATACAAGGCATCTGGAAGTGATGGGGGATACTAGGTTGAAAGTTTAAATGAGTAGGAAAAGGTTATCAAAAGCTAAAGATGCAGGAAAAAGCCACATACAGCCTACCACTTTCTAAATACGCTACAGAGGAATCAGGATGGAAGCGAGTCGACGACGATCCTGGCTGGCTAGAGTTCACAGTGACAGAATACGCTATGCAGCCTGTTCAGGAATGAATTCGTCAACAGGCTCACTCAGCTCTAAACAACACATGCTACACAGTAGCTCCCTGCCAGGCAGGATCTACTCACTGGTATATCCTGACACAATTGTTTTGGGGAAGATCAACCTTTTGGCTTCTTTGTTTAGAAAATGTATTAAAAGAGGTATTTATTTTTGTTATATGTGTATGAGTTTTTTTTTACCTGCACAAATATATGTGAAATGCATGCATGTTTTGTGTCAAACGAGGCCAGAAGAAGGCATTGGATGCCCTGGAACAGGAAGTGCAAATATTTTTGAGATGCATGTAAGTGTTTAGAATCCAACCTGTGTCTTCTGCAAGACCAATAAGAGCTCTTAACCAATGAGACAGCTCTCCAGCCTATCAAAATCCATTTTTATTTTGTTATTATATATGTATATATATATGTATGTATGTATGTGTATATATATATATATATATATATATATATATATATATATATATATATATATATATATAATGATATGTAGGGGTTGTGTGAATGCAAAAACACATGTGTGGAGGCCAGAGGACAACTCTGGACTCAGTTCTCTCCTTCCACCTTTATTGGAGTTCCTAGAATCAAGAGTATCAGGCTTGCACAGTAAGTGCCTTTACATACAAACTACTTCTCGGGCCCTGGACAACTGCCTTGTGATTGGATTGGAGGCCCATTACATGGGAGGGAGTACATAGCTGGTACTCCAAACCTTGTCAAAACGTATGGATGGGAAGGCAAGGGCGCAGTGGGAACATTCATCCATTGTTTCCCTAAATGAACGTGTCACACGCCCTTCTAAATATGTACATTTATTCCAGCAGACCAGTGCTGCTGTCAGTCTGGGGCAGGACAATTCTTTTGGCTGGGGGTTGGTTGCATTTAATGTAGGGACTCACATCTGATCAAAGTGCTGAGAATAAGTGACCGTTGAACACTGAGACTGAACTGAGCATCTGTATCGCTACCCAAGGGGCCCAGGGAACATTTCAGAAGAGGAGGTGAAAGATCATAAGGGCTGGGGGATGGGGAGGAGAGCCGGATAGGACATGGATGCTGCCATCATGTACACGCAGCAGCTATGGACACCTGTACCAGATGGAGCCTTTCAATGTTCCATCATGGAAAGAAGCTGTGCTCTCAAGGCGACACCCTACCCAAGGCTCTGTGACTGCTTAAATGTTGCTGGAGGCAGGAACATCATTCCCATTAAGGGTGTAG
The DNA here is from genome assembly GCF_049852395.1 of Peromyscus maniculatus bairdii. NCBI lineage: Eukaryota > Metazoa > Chordata > Mammalia > Rodentia > Cricetidae > Peromyscus > Peromyscus maniculatus. The sequence goes on from NC_134864.1 coordinate 25,564,282, forward strand.
CTTCTGGGAGTCTTGCTGGAAAAGAGGGGTTTTAGAGGGAACAGATGGGGATAACAGAAGATGATGGGGTGAATATAACCATGAATATAGTCGATATGTGAAATCGTCAAAAAAAAAAAAGCAGGGGAGAAAATTTGCAGAGGTAGAGCTCTGTGTTATGTTTTTCAAATATCTGATAAGCTGGCTTGAAAATGGGAATTTACTATATGAGCTATGCTCAATAAGTGGTGATTTCATCCACCACAGGATATTGAGTGATACCTGAAGATATCTGGGGGTTTTATAACCTTCAGGGGAAGACCTTATGCTCTTGGCTTCTGGCAAGTTCAGGTCAGCATTGCTAAAAACGTCAGGCTGACTGACATCCACAACAAGGAGCTATCCAGTCCTGATTATCAGTGTTGCTAGGCCTGGGGGGCCTGTAAAGCATATGGGGTGTCACTGGGGTTCCACATGATTACCTTGATGCATCTGTGCACTATGAAGTCGTGTCAGAGGACCCATATCTAGAACGGGAGCCCAGGGCACTGAGGCAGGCATTGTATCTCAGAGAGGAGAGCATAACAAATGTGGCTCTGACCAGATAACAAGGTGGTCTTCAGAGCTGTCCTGACTTGTGGCAAGACAACTTGGAAGAGGACAGTCAGCTCCATGAGCTAGAATTAAGGACACCTCTGGTTTTGTCCTTGTCCCTTTCTGATCCTCTATATTACATACTCAGAGGCACATAGGAGCTAAAGATGGTCCTGGTCCACTAAGAACTCAGATTCAGGGTGAAAGTGTTTCTCCTCCTAAAGCCCCGAGGCCAAGTAAACCCACTTGCTCTGTTAGTCAATATCAACCTTTTATTTTTCAAAGCAGAGATTTTGCTTCCCATCTCCACCTCCAGCTGGACACTGGACAACATCTAGGGACGTATTAGATTTCACCACTGGGGAGATGCGATACCACCAAATGTGTAGAAGCTGGAAACGCTGCTTACCACTCTCCATGTGCAGAACAACAACCCTCCTCCCTGCAATGAGTGGCTGGAGAGGACATTCTAATGGCATCCAGTAAGAAAGCCTGCTCTCCATCAGTGATTGGCAGCCTTGGTTTTATGTCAGAATTAGGTACAGCACTGCATCGGCCCTGTCTTCAAAATCTGATTCATTGTAGAACCCCGAAGTTTTTAGAGCTCGCCAGCTGATTCTACTGATGGAGCTGGTGAACCTCCAGCCTAGATCTTGAAAGAGCTGGTGAACCTCCAGCCTAGACCCTGGTTGATAGAGCTGGTGATCCTTCAGCCTCAATCCTGATAGAGCTGATGAACCTCCAGCCTAGATCCTGATTGATAGAGCTGGTGAATCTCCAGCCTAGATCCTGATAGATCTGATGAACCTCCAGCCTAGATCCTGATAGAGCTGGTGATCCTCCAGCCTCAATCCTGATAGAGCTGGGGAACCTCCAGCCTAGATCCTGATTGATAGAGCTAGGGAACCTCCAGCCTAGATCCTGATAGATCTGATGATCCTCCAGCCTCAATCCTGATAGAGCTGGGGAACCTCCAGCCTAGATTTTGTCAAGCCCAACAAAAACTGACCGAATAGCATCTCTTTCTGCTCCCATGGCCAAACTATTTGTGTGGGGACAAGAGACCTTAGTCAACACCTCAGGGTCCCTTGATTGTAGAGAGAAGGGACACATCACTAGCCCATTAGGACCATATGCAAAACTGAGGGGAAAATGGGAAATAAAGAATTCCTTTGGTCCTCTACAGGATGATGAAGGTTCACCAGAAAAGCCAAACCCACACTGTTTATTGAACCATGATCCCATCTTAGTCAACTTCCTGTTGCTAATACATAGTAGAGACTTGTTCCTGAGAGAGAAGACCAGGAGATGAGAAATAAGGACAAGAGGAAAGCTGGAGTCAGAACATCTTACACAAGCCATGTCATGTGGCAAACAAGTTTTTTTTTTTTTTTTAAAGAAGCACAGCATCTTATACACGGCTTTCAAGGAGGGGGGGATGTGGAAAATGAGACATAGGCAGCAGAAGCTATCATACAATGAGAAGTAAGCAAGATGCAAATCCAGCAATGTTGCATAAAGGGAGCACAAGATATCTCAAGAGTATCACAAACTGGGCACTCAACAGCTTTGGGACTGATCACCACAGCCCTTGAAAGAAAGGAAAAGTTGGATTCCCAGGAACCAAAGTTGAAGGTCCTCGAAGACCCTGGTCCCAGGCCATGACTGGCCTTGCCAATTATGTTCCTGGTTTTAGACAAGGAACCACATCCCTTCTCCGTACATCAAACCCTGGGTTGGCCTGGGTCCCAACACAGCACCAGAAACAGGGTAAGTTATGAGGGAAAGAGGTTTATTGGGGCTCTAAGTTCTGTATGAGATGAAGAGGCCATTGTCAGGTGGTGGCAGAGTCTCAAGACATTACAGATGGCAGGGAGAGGCAGGGAACACAGGGGATGTGTCACTAAGCTGGCTTTTAAAGACTCCATTCAAAGCATAGCAGATACTCAGTTCACTTATCCAGGTGTCTGGCCAGGAGGCCTCCACTGTCCTTGGTGGCAGGGGGTGGGGGATGAACTATAGCACAACAAAATCTAACTCTTGGCTTTTACTTAAAAAAAATGGATAATTGTAGAATGAAGGCAGGAGGTTTCTAGGAGAATTCCCCCTTGCCTTTCCTAACTGGCAGATGAAACATCTACGAAAAGAAAGGGTGCTGCTTAGAAATAAACCCGAAAACCATCAGGGACGCCCTGGTGACTCTCTGGGTGGACACTGGGGCTGGTGGCCGTGGAGAATCTACAGTGTTGGCACCCTTGAAAGAAGAGTCTTGGGGTCCCAATATGGGAGGAAGGAGGTGACCCAGATCCTAGTGCCCACTGTACCTTCTTCATTTAGAGGGTATAGGACATACTCGGGGCAGCTCTGGCCTGACACAGAGAACCTGGAACAATTCCCTGAGTCTTTTCTGCCCTTGTAAATATGTATCATTTCAAAGAGTTCCTGCTCTGCAGAGAAGATAATCCCAGAGGGTAGTGGCTCTCCAGACAGGCTGTGATGGGAGCCCAATGGGATGCACTGGAAGGGTTCCAGGATGGATTGATACTGATGGACACATGCTGTGGCTAAGGAAAAAGCAGGCCAGGAGGAAATTTTCAGTCTGAAATGATGGCAGGAAAACTGCAAATTGCCTAAGTTGACATTATCTGCCTTCCATGAAATGGAGGGAAAGTTTGAGAAAAATGAAGCATGCTACAATGTCTTTCATACTGAATTGAATGGCAGGGCAATGAAATCCTTCTCTTCACCACAGTCAAAGTGCACTGAGTTTTATAGACCCTTAGTAAATTATGATTTCCATTATTATGTAAGCCCGACTACAGTGCTCCTGCAGCATCGATGATTGCTAGAAACCAGCTTCTCAGAATGTCCCTGGAAACAGGGCTCTGTCAAGTATATGATCATTGGTGACCCCCTGATGTGGTCATCTGGGTACCATTTCCCACAGGAGCCCTGTTTTAACCCTGCACTGCCTAAAAGGAGAGTAAGGTGGGGGAGGGCTGCCTGTGCCTCGATTTCTCTGATCTTTGGGAAATGGACATCGATCTAACTTCACATGCTACTGCCAGAGAAATCCTTTGGGTGTTCAAGGTTTTCCAATCTTTCACAAGGGAGAACCCAGCCTATAAACTGCATGGCATTAGTATACATGTTCATCATACATAATTCGGAAAATACAGAAAAAGAAACACATGTGTGAGCCAATTGTGGTGACATGACTCATCTGCAGGTGAGAGTTTTACATCCCTCCTGGCGTTGGTCTCCAGGTCTGTCCTGGTCACTCCATGTTGTTTTCTCACTGTCTGCAGCCACTTCATCAAGGTCCTCTCCCATGGCTGTACTTCCTAGGGTAGAAAAGCTTTTGAAATGGCATCCCTAACATCGCTTTTCCTGGGCCACTCTCGGGCAACATTTAGGTACCCCTTAAAACCTCAATGGCTTACAATAATAAAGGTTTATAGCAGCATCGCCTTATCTGTGAGAGATGTGTCCGAGAACCCATCAGATGCTTGGGACAGTAGTGAAGTCCACATATACTGTATTTTTTTCTATACAAACATTCTTATAAAGTTTAATTTAAAAACAGCACACTAAGAGATTAAAAATACTAATGAAATGCAATTAATACGGCAATATATTATACCAAAAGTTCAATGGATTGGGTCTCATCTCTCTCAACATATTATATCGTGAATTGTAGCAATCTCAATTTATATTTTCTTTATTAAGTCACTAACTTCCAATTTTCACTTAAAGGAAGTGATTGATAGGCTTCTCTTCAGCGTATCCAAATTAGCAGATTACCCTTGTTCTCTGGGGGCCACTATTAAGTGAAATTATGGTTTCTTGAACATATGAGCAGTGATACAATGGTAGCCGACCTGAAAACCTGCATCATACTACCAGGAAACCAGTGGGAGGGTAGTGTTTATGGTGTGGACACTGGAATCAAAGGTAAGAGTCACCTCCATGGCAAGATAGACCAAGAAAGCTTGAGATTCTATTATACTACTCATAAGAGCATGCATTTGCAACTTGTGGGTTGTTTATTTCTGGAATTTAATCTTAAAATTGCAGATAATGCCAAACATGACGTAAGAGGAGACTCATTGTTTTCCTTACTCATCAACTGTGGCTGTGCTTCGTGTCCTCTTATTACTGGGACCCACGCGGAGGAATGGCTGGAATGAGAAACTAATACACTCATTAGATTCTGCTCTCCTTTGGGGATTGAGGAAGACTCAGAACTGAGTGAGGCAGAGGCTCATCTTGCTGTTGAAAATGTCACAACGCTATTTGTATGTTGCTAGCTGGCTGCCTGGCTAACTTGCCCTTGACTTCAGACCCAGTTGCTCTCTTTGATTCTTGTGTGTATGTGTGGTGGGGGCTACATGCATGTTCATGTGGAGGCACAATCTTGACTATCATTCCTCAGACACTACCCAGCCCTTTTCACTGTGCTATGTTACATTGGAGGGCTTCTCTGTTATTGAGACAAGGTCTTTTACAGGCTTGGAATCCATCAAGCAGGGTAAGCTGTCTGCCAGAGAGGCCCAGGCATCTACCTGTTTCTGCTTGCCCAACATTAAGATTATATGAATGTGTTGCTATGCCCAGCTTTAAAAAAATTAGGGTCCTAGGGGATTGAATCCACATCTTCATGCCTCTTAGGCACATTGTTTACAAACTAAACCACATCCCTGGCTTCAGGTTGCCTTCTCATACATCTTCTTTATAATTGCTCAATTCATGAGCATCAGCTACACTCTCCTCTTCTGGAGTTAACCCCACAGATGTGGAACAGGCCCTCATGTGGACCCTCACAGACATATGTGCTCTGTTCTTGTTCCCTTTGGAACTTCTCATCCTGCCAACTGCATGGCCTCTTTTTCCTCAGGGTAGAAACACTCTGGGATACCTTCTTGTGTCTTTGACCCTAAAGGTCAATGCTCTAACGATGCCATGAGTTGTCCCAGCCTTTGAAGCTCACAAAAACCCCTCAGCCTGAAAAGGCAGAGGTCTTGCAGCAGGAATCTGCAGCTTCCAGTGCCAGTTTTAAATTTCAAAGCTATCTGAGCCTTTGCTGAGCATCCTTGTTCCTGCATCTGCTGCCCCCCAAAGCAATGGGTATCACTGACTTCATGAGTGGAGGGTAAAGACCACAAGAGATGATCTCAGGCTCTGAGAGAAGAGATCTTTCTCCTTGTTTAATCTTGCCACCCTTTGAGACTTCACTCAAGTTTCAAAACTAGCAGAAGAGAAATAAAACAGAGAGAACAACTTATAGGCATCCTCAACCATCCCCGGATGACAGCTGTTCCCCCTCCTAACAACTCTTCATTCCATATGTGGCCTTCTAAAGTCAAGGGCATTGCTGCTCCAGGGGTCAGGGCTTCTCTGCTGTGTGCCCAATGGTGAGTTCCTCAGAACTCATATTCTGCCCTGTAACAGGCTCATAATTATGAGACCATTAATTCCCTCAATGAAACACCTCTCCCCAGCATTTTCTCCCCCTGTGCTGACCATCCATTGATATGAACCTCCCAGAATAATAGTTGATAAAGTCTATGTCAAGTCTTAAGAGCCACCAACAGGTTGGCGATTCCTAGTGCACCAGGCTCAGATTGGCCCCATTGTAGATAGCCCTTCTCCGTCAGTGTTTAGACAAACCTCATAAAGCCATTTCACCTAGAGTGGTTTTGTTTCCCATGGGGTTCCTAGACATTGCTGGACCAAGCTCACCCATTCTCATTTGCATCCTCCTCGGCTGTCCTTCTTCTCAGCCACCAGGTGACACACCTCTGAAACCGTAGTCTCACCATGGCATTGAGTGTTCTCAGTGTAATGCACATTCTGTCCTCCTCATACCCTTCATCCAGTAGGCCCACATGCCTCTAGAACCCCCTGCCCATTCTTCCTCAGACCCTTGAAAAGGACATTTCTTTTTTCAGTCCTAAAACAAAGCAACCAAACCAAAATTCACTTAGGAGGGAGGGAGAGAGGGAGGGAGGAAGGGAGGGAGGGAGGGAGGGAGGGAGGGAGGGAGGGAGGGAGGGAGGGAGGGAGGGAGGGAAGAAAACTATCTGGGCAGGTGACCTTTGGGGCTGAGCATAATCTTTATGTCTTCATGGACTGCCAACAGCAGCTGCATGAGAATGATAGCAGTTACCATTCCAGCGAGGCCACAGCCCATGATGCAGGAGCAGAAGAGGACCACAGAAATCAGGACAACTATGACAGCCTTGTGTGCCTTTGCAAACTCGGAAGCTAACGATGCATGTGACTGCATCCAGCTCCCACCCCACGGTTTGGGGAGGAATAACAAATCACCTCTGTAGTGGCCGTCAGCTATCTGCTTAGTAGCCAGCAGCCACGTGATGTAAGCTGCAATCCAGCTCTGCCACCCCACCCCAGCTTTACAGCCACTTTACAGAGTCATGTGGATTTATTTTTTATGCACAAGCAAGATGCCACGCACTTCTACTTCTTTGTAGATTGTTCCAGAGTCTTTTTATTTTACTCAAACAACATCATTGTTGTCCTGCGAGCCTAATGAAGGCTTTGGAACTAGCCAAAAAAAAGTCATAGTTGGCTATTGTTCACTCACTTTATTTCTATTTAGAGTGACTTCTTTGGGGGATACAGAATGATTTTGAGTGGACCTGCTGTACTGGACTGTACAGAGGAAATTAGTGTCAAGCGTGATAGCCAATCTCTGGGCCATTTTGGTTTTTAATATTCTACAAGTGTAATCATTTCTCAAGATTCCATTCCTGAAGAAGGTTCAGGGCTGGTGCTCTTGTCATTTTTATAGGCTAATGGATACTTCTCAATTTAATAACATCTTACATTTGAACTGGCTTTGGCCGTCTCTAAAGTGCCATTCCTCCACGGCATCTCATCTGCTCTGGTGACATTTCTGTGAAGCAGACAGAGAGTTACCTTATGATACAACTGAACAATGCAGAGCTGATTCAATATATGAGCTTATGTGGCTGGTGAGGGAACAGAGCCCCAACTGGAGCTCGTGGGAGTGATAAACTATTTACCTTCTCGCATATGGGCTATTGGGCAGTACAAGCAAGAACAAGATTGTGAAAAGGATGCACAAAGGTGGACTTCTGTGTACCTCTGTGGTTTGGTCACACAAGGACATGAAAAGGCCACTTATGACTTGGGAGGTGAGCTCATAAACTTCCACTGTGGTCTCACCAGCTCTATGTCATTCCTCATAGAGAGGGGACGCTATCTTGATGTCTGGAGACACACATGGTTGTCACAGATCTGGAGATCGCCACTGGCATCCACTGGGTATAGAGGCTAGCGGCACTACTAAATGTTCTAAAACACAGAGCACAGTTCTGCAATGAAGAATTTTCCAGCCCTGTGACAAATCCTGGGCTCACAGATTTGCCAACCGGTCACAAGGATACAGAATGTCCTCTAGAATTGTCACATGGTTAGCTTGGGGAAGTATACATCTTTCCATGGAAAGAGTTTATGAATGCTAGTAGATCTTCCAAGAGCTTCAGTTTCAGAGTGGCCATGATGCTTGCTGTATCAAACCCTGGGCAAATCGCTGTTTTCGCTAGAGCCAGAATGGGGGTGGGTGGATTTCTGACTGTGACCTCCTTCTGGCATCTGTGTATATTTTGAGTGTGTCCTCCAGAGGTTCGTTCATGATGCTATTCCACCCAGAACTGTAAGAGGGGAGTGTGGTCCCAGTGTAGCAGATGGAGACGGGATGGGAGCTTTGAGAGATGAAGTCTAGCAGGAGGTTAAGACTGGACATACCCCTGACTCTGACTTCCTGTCAGGTCACGTGCTGGGTCGCTCCTAGATGACATTAAGGTGCCATCACTCATTAGGTGGCATAGTTCAGAGGGCTATGATGCTATGGTATTGGAATGTTTAGCCTTCCAAATTGTGGAGTAAATAAACCTATTTTCTAGTTCTAGTGTCACCTTTATAAAAACATAAAGCAGTCTACTATAACTACCCATGATGTGACATAAATCAACTGTTTTAAAACAACGGAAGGCTATATAAAATGTGTCTCTTCACTGCGCTTGACAATGCCCTGTGACATTTACTCACGCTGCCTCATTTGAAATGATGTCATTCTTGGACAGCTTACTAATCTCAGATCCAAACTCACTTGAAGTTGGAAGCCCCACTGGAGGGGAAGAGGTGACGGCTTTATTGAGCCTGAATTCAGATCCCAGCATCCACATAAAGGATAGTCACGTCAGTGTATCCCTCTAATCCCAGCCCTGAAACTACAGAGACAGGTGGATCCCTACCATTTCCAAATTCAGTGAGAAAAGCACTCTCAAAACTAAGGCTGAGTGATTGAGGAAGGCACTTGATGGATCTGACCTCCAGCATGTATGTGTACAAGCCTGTATGCGTATGTGTGCTCATACACATACTCATGCACACACCAGCTTCAAATATCCTGGCTAAACATCTAGCAGGATGTCCGAGTGTGAACACTTCAGTGTAGGTAGAGTTTACCTGCCTGGCCCACAGTCAGGACAAATCTCTCTCACCCGCCAGTCCCACAGCTGCTCAGACCCAACCAAGTAAACACAGAGACTTATATTGCTAACAAACTGTATGGCCATGGCAGGCTTCTTGCTAACTGTTCTTATATCTTAAATTAACCCATTTTTATAAATCTATACCTTGCCACGTGGCTCGTGGCTTACCGGCATCTTCACATACGGCTTGTCATGGTGGCGGCTGGCAGTGTCTCTGACTCAGCCTTCCACTTCCCAGAATTCTTCTCTTCCTTGTCCCGCCTATACTTCCTCCTGCCTGACTACTGGCCAATCAGTGTTTTATTTACTAACTAATCAGAGCAACACATTTGCCATACAGAACATCCCAGAGCACTTCAACCTACTTGGAACAATGATGCCTTTTATGTCTGATAAACTGATGGTGCCTCCTTCCTGGAAACAGCATCCCATAGTTGACTACTCTCTAGATGACAAGATTCCACATTCCCTGTGGTACACATACACTCACATCTTGATTAGTACATCAAGTGTTTCCTGTCCCTATACCCACAAAACCTTGCTTTATAAGATCTTGAATCAGTTCTAGCCCTTCTCTAGATTGACTCTCTAAATTCCTCTCCTAGACTCACCTCCCAGTAATGGGGAAAGATAGAGCATAGATCCTGCCAATGTCCAGACAGAATACTTTATTTGAATGTCTACAGGCTGTTAAATTCTAATACATTTCTCTTCTCTAATCTCTATGCATTGAACATGTCCACAATATAAATAGTTATTGCTAGCGTTATTACCCAGTTCATACTGTTTCCAGTGGGCATCACTTCTATGGGTATAAACAATCTCCTCCTCTCTGTCTCTATCTGGCCATTACCCACAAGAGCCCCGAAGTTGACTATAATCCTCCCCTTCAGTGTTAGCCCGGATTATTTTGCTCCAAGCCCAAGCTTCACTTGCCAAACATAAGAGAAGTTTACTGCAAATGAGACAGTTTGGAAACTTGAAAGAAGACAATCTCAAGGGGAAGGCAATCCTTTAGAAAAATAAGAAAGTTAACCAACCCTTCCTAGGAAAACATAAAAGGAAAAGCACTAATGGGGTACTGCGTGCATCACCTGAGGTCCACACCGTCCGCTCCTATTACAGCTGAAAGTCATCATATTGTTTTATAGCCACTCTGCTGCCTGGATGGTCTCAGTTCAGCCTCTAATTCAAGTGCCCTTGCTGCAAAAGCTATTGTCAGCTCTCCCTGGCTCAGGGGGACCAGTCCAAGGAGCAGGGCCATTCCCCATTTCTTAGAGTGAGTTCTTCAGCCTCCAAGTTTAGTTTATTAGTTATTACAGAGAGCAGCAGGTGAACCATGTTGTCCTATGAGCACATGCTGAAGAAATTAGTTCCTACAGATATCTCACTATAGCATCCATCTTCAGAGCCAAACTTGCCCAAGGACACATTGAAGACCAACACGTCCCCATTACCACACTTTGGTAATCCAGGTAAAGGAAAGGGCTCCCTCCATCTAGGAAATGGGCCCTAGCCTGATGTCCACAGCTAGTGGTGTTTCACCAGCTAATGTCAGTAGATTGACCTGCTCTAACTTTGCTGGCAGGTGACTCTTGATGTCTGACAGAACTGTAACTTTTAAAGGCAATATTTTTCTGTGGATATCACTCTGTATGCTGTGAATATGTTGCTCTGATTTGGTTGATAAATAAAACACTGATTGGCCAGTAGTCAGGTGGGAAGTATAGTATAGGCAGGGCAAGCAGAGAGGAGAATGCTGGGAACAGGAAGGCTGAGTCAGGAGATGTTAGTTCCCACCACGAGAAGCAAGGTGTAAAGATACTGATAAACCACGAGCCACGTGGCAAGGCAAAGATTTATAGAAATGGGTTAATTTAAGATGTAAGATCTAGCTAACAAGAAGCCTAAGCCATTAGGTCCTACAGTTCTAATTAATATAAGTTTCTGAGTGACTATTTTATAAGTGGTTGTGGGGTCCTTGGTGCCAGGTGAGCACAGGAAAACCTTCAGCTACAAATGGCGCCCAGTGGCTTGAGTTTCTACCCAAGTTCGTGCTTCATGTTTCATGCGGGCGATAAGATGCTGCAACATGTGGGCTTGAGCTACTCTTTGGCGGGTTTGTGGCATGCAGACTGAAGCTATACTATGGCACATTCCCGCCAAGTTACACAGAGGTTTCTGCAAGCTGCACAACATGGTGTGTGGTGGATATAGCTTTTGCTACTAAAAAAAAAAAAGAGGTTTCTGGGCTACATACTGCTTTGATAGAGGCGTAGACTCACTACCTCCCAGAGTCTGGCAGTGTATATGGTTTCCCCAAAGCTGGTGGTAAATGTACCACCACCATTTTGGGAGGCTGAGGTGGGCAGAAAATGCTGCAGTTTAAAGCAATAGATTCACAATAAGACAGATTCAGATGGGATAAACCTCTAAACGGTTTACAGTGTGTGTAAAAATGTATATAGGTTTGGAAGAGAGAAAAAATGTAATATATGCAATTATATAAAGAAATAGTTTAAAAAAATAGTCTCTAAAGAGAAAGTAAAAGTAACACAAAAATAAGCCACGTAAAGATGGATATCACACAGAGAATCTGGATTGTGTTGTCTTTGGGATTTTTTAACTACAAAAAGACATTTGACTGTAAAGGCTGCTTGTATTTGTAGAGTATCAGAATATTCTCACAGTGGTTCTCCACCTGTGAGTCACAACCCCACAGGGGGTTGCATTAAAAATACCCTGCATATCAGATATTTACACTATGTTTCATAACAGTAGCAAAATTACAGTTATGAAGTAGCAATGAAAATAATTTCATGGTTGGGGGGTCACCACAACATAAGGAACTGTATTAAAGAGTCATAGCATTAGGAAGGTTGAGAACCGCTGGTCTATACTAAACAGTCTAGAGAAAGGGACAGAGATCGATCTGACTGTGAAATACCGGGAACTGAATAAGGTGGGTTGTATTCTAATGCACACTAAGGGTCAAGTGTTGACTTTGCAGAAGAGAGAGAGGAAAGCACACGTGACTAAGAATCCACAAGCCTAGGTAGGTCAGCAAGATAGCTCAGCAGCAAGGGCATGTTCCAAGTCTGCTGACCCAGATCTGATGCCCAGGACCCATATGGTCACACACAAAGAAAACAGACTCCTGCAAGGCGTCCTTTGACCTTCATACATGCACCATGGCACATATGCATGCTCACATAAGCAAGCACATAGACAAAATTAATTAATTAATGTTATTAAAAAAAGAATCCAGCTGGGCGGTGGTGGCGCACGCCTTTAATCCCAGCACTCGGGAGGCAGAGGCAGGCGAATCTCTGTGAGTTCGAGGCCAGCCTGGTCTCCAAAGCGAGTTCCAGGAAAGGCGCAAAGCTACACAGAGAAAACCTGTCTCGAAAAACCAAAAAAAAAAAAAAAAAAAAAAAAAAGAATCCATTTGTCTAGGGTTTGAGTTCTGGGTCTTTCATCTCTGGATGTGAGAAATGAACAGTATTGTATAATATCTCATCTGTAAACTGCCCAGGATGGGTTACTTGAGTTGCTAAAATTGACTTTATATATAACAGACCATTCATATCTGGGCCCAAAATGGTGATTCATTCAACAAATATTTATTGAGCACCAATGAGAGTTGGGGAGCTGTTTGGAGCATTTGGGGTTCAGCAATGGGCCAATGAGATAATAATCACATAAAAATCACAAAAACTCACAGGGTTTGCAGCATGTAGAAGGTTCTCAACAAATATGAGCAATTGTTAGTGGTTTGCAATACCTAATTGGTATTTTTCCCCATCCCAAAGGAAACATATATCCCCAAAAGCCTAAATCTTGGCTACCTAGGTACACTGCTCTGAGAATGTGTCTATTTCCTGAGAATCAATTTGATTTTCTGATGAGTCTTTTCTTTCCTGAATTTTAAGTACTTCTTAAAATATAGCTCCACCAGCGGTCAGGGAGCCAGAAAACTGAGTGGGCTCACTGTGCTGGGTTGAGGTCCTGCATAAATTCTAATAACCCACGTAGCCCTTCTCAGGGCTCAGCTCTCTAGACAGTACATGCTCAGCTAGCACGGGTGATCCACTCCTAATTCCCAAAGCTCTGCTAGGTACAAGATTGTTGGCTTTGCCGTGACACTAGAGCCCATCTGCCCTGATAAGCCATAGTCCCTGTTGACCTTTCCTGTGCCCTTTCCGGAGTGTTTGGACACAATGAATGGAGGGAATGTTGGCATTAGCTTATCTGACTCCTCCCTGGCTACCGCTGGCTCACGCCATTGTCTCCCTCAACAAATCACAGAGCCAAGTCCTGTTCGTTAAAGGGACCCAGTACCCAGCACTGTGTCCTCCCTCCTCCCATGGGTGCTGGGATGACCAAAGTGGCTGACTTCTCCCAGTGTGTTCCAGCTCACGATCGCTAATCTCCTTCACATTTAAGATTGCATGCACAGCTATGCTAATTAGCAGACACTCGTAAGCTCAGGATTTGGAAGAAATTGAACTAATCTAAAATGATAACATGGATGAAATGACAAATAATAATTTGACTACAAATGTAGGCTATGTATCACAGGCACTGCTGTTCTGTCTACAGCTAGGGGGACAAGGGTTTAAAATGTGAGTCCTTAAACAGCTGTGTTTGGAAGAGAGTCTTAAAGCTAGCTGACAAGGTGTATGTAATGACCAAGTACACGTAGCCTGAGTATCTAATGTACATAAATCTAATGCATCTGTCTAGAAAAGCACAGGAAAACACGTAACACACTGATGTGCACTTCTGATTTGGGAGACACTTGGCTATATGAATGCAACCTACATAAACGTAGTTTTATTTGTTTTCGTTTTTTGTTTTGAGATTGCCCATTTGTTAAGGGCCCTGACGGCTCTTCCAGAGGACCAGGGTTCAGTTCCCAGGACCCACATGGCAGGTCCCAGCCATCAGTAACTCCAGTCCCAGGGAATTTGACGCTCTTTTCTGACCTCCACATTGTATATACATGGTACACAGACATGCATGCAAGCAAAATGCCCATACACATAAAACAAAAACAAAGTAAAATTTTAATTATGTTATTTTGTATAGTTAAAAAAAATTAATTATGTTATTTATAGTATAATTTAAACAAATTTGTTCTCAGATGGTTTTGCACATGTACACAATGTACGCAGACCACCCTGAGCCCCACTCCCTACCGCCCCTACACACCCCCCCTCTGCAGTTAACTGTTGAGATAAGGAATAAACAAAACCTAGGGTTGATGAACTGAAATAATTGCCAGGATGGTTACTGTTTAAAGTTATTTTTGTAGTCTAAATGCTTATGTTAAAAGTGCTGTAGTTTGCTTCTGGATTGGGCTTGTTGAATAGATACGGTTTAAAAGTCTATTTGTCTTTATTAGTTTACAAAGGATTCGGTTTTATTACGGTGTTTTTCAAATGGCGTTTGCTTTTGTTATTTCTCTCTCCCCACTCCGCCCCTCATTCGCTCCCAGCCCTTGTCATCTCTTCAATTTTCACATCCCAAATGACCTGTTGTCTACTTTCTCCCACCTGTTTCCCTCATCGCTCGTATGGCTTCATGGTCTAGCTCCCTTCTCATAGGCTTTGTTTACATGCAGGCAAAGCAACATTTAGGATCAGCGTAGGAGAGAGAACATGAGATTTCTGTGTCTCTTAGACTACATCATCTCATTCACTAGAATACAACAGTGGTTCTCGACCTGTGGGTCATGACCCATTTGGGAAGTCAAATGATCAAAGGATCATTAGATCACAGGGATCGCCTAAGACCATCAGAAAGCACAGATCCTTGCATCACAACTTATAACAGTAACAAAATTACAGTTATGAAATAGAAATAAAAACAATTTTATGGTTGAGGTCACCACAACACAAGGAACTGTATGAAAGGGTCTCAGCATTAGAAAGGTTGAGAACCACTTCTCTGTAATCTTACCCATTTTCTGGAAAATTCCAGAATTTCTCTTTTCTTAACAGTTGCATAAAGTCCCATTGTGTATGTGGGCCACAAGGCCATCCTCCACTCCTGCTCCATTTCATAACTATTGTGAATACTGCAGCAACAGATATGGATGTGTGCGTATCTGGATTCAATTTGTAAATCATGTTCTTTAGCACAGTTAAGGCTTGGGCTCTGAAACTCCAGTGTCACTGTTATTCTATGAACTGCTACCACACGTGCACCTGCCTCTAGCAGATTTTACCAAGCTCATTATAAGTTATAAATTTGACTCGTTTGAATTTTCATTTGACTTATCAGACTATAATCATAAAGAGGAGAGGGGATAATGTAACACACAGATTGGATCAGAAGTTTCCAGATAGCTAAGAATTAAGTTCTTATAAGCTTCATATCTCCAGAGTTAGAAACTATGGGGGCATTAGCAGAAAATGTACCGGAATCATCTCTACCAAAGCTCAGGTGCTTCTGAGGTTGGAATTTCCCTCCCTTTAATATTTTTTTCCTGAAGAAAGTAAGCACTGTGTAAAGATCTCCGTTTTAAACCTCACTACAGGGTTGATGTGAAGCAGAATGCTTAAAGGTATTTATGGCCAAGCCTGAAGACCCGAGTTCAATCCTGGGGAGTCACATGGTAGAAGAGGAAAAATGAGTCCCCTAAGCTGTCCTCTGTGTACACACACATGCACACATATGCACAGACACACAAAAACAAACACACTTACACAGAATAAATAATGTGATAAACAAACACACTTACACAGAATAAATAATGTGATAAACATCACGCTAAAGTCACATTGAGACAGTGATCTGTTTGGAGAGAGTTCAAATCCTTTTCTGTTCTGCTTCTATCTGCTAAAATAAGCCCAAGAAAATGATGATT
The DNA here is from genome assembly GCF_049852395.1 of Peromyscus maniculatus bairdii. Taxonomy (NCBI): domain Eukaryota; kingdom Metazoa; phylum Chordata; class Mammalia; order Rodentia; family Cricetidae; genus Peromyscus; species Peromyscus maniculatus. Next base: position 25,580,272 of record NC_134864.1, read on the forward strand.
TTTGTTTCCATTGCTTTCAAAAGCCTCTCTAAATAAAAGTGACCCAGCAGCTGCATTAAAATATTGCAGCCTTTTAAAAAAGTAAACCTAATACTTCCTTTTGAAAAACAGTATTTTCCATCGAGAAACAGACATTAATGTTGTTTACCTTTTATGCGTTTGCCTCTTAATTCTCGAGGTAAGATAGTGACAGAGTCATTAAAATAAAGGTTTAAAAAGAGCCAGCAACAACAATTGAACTAATGCTTGCGGCAGCCCAGCTCAGGTTAATGGATCTTTCCTGCATGCACGGTTGAAAGCTATGAAACATTTCATTTATAAATCTCCAGTTCTCAGTTCATTATGAGTACTTAGCTCAGCTTGTAACAACTGTGCTCACTGGTGTTTTCAAGATCCGTACAGCCAGGCGTGGGTGTGCCCTGAGCAGAATTTCAGGGTGCATGCCCATTGCCTCTCTTTCCAGGAAGTGGAAGAGGAAGAAGAGTGGACAGGACAGTGTCTCTGGAAACACAGCAGCCTCCTGACGAGGTCCAGGGTCCTCCCCTCCCAAACGCCTCAGGCACAGTGGCTGCACAGGTGCCCTGCTAAGGTGCTGTGACTGCACAGGTGCCATGTTCAGGTGTGGTGACTGCACAGGTGCCATGCTCAGGTGCTGTGACTGCACAGGTGCCATGCACAGATGCCATGCTCAGGTACAGTGATTGCACAGGTGCCATGCTCAGGTGCAGTGACTGCACAGGTGCCATGCTCAGGTGTGGTGACTGCACAGGTGCCATGCTCATTTGCATCAATCCGAAGTCAGGCAGTGATTTTTGTTTCATGTATCTGAGAAGTGTGTCTCTTCCCCTAGATTTCTGTCCTCGGAGTCTCAGGTACCCCACTTGCCTCCAGCTCTGCCTGTCTCCTCACTGGCATCATGCTTATGACAGAGACATGCTTGTGAAGATCCTCAGCTCCTCCCTGAACTTGGGCGGGTAGCACTGGTGAGTAATACAAGGCTTGGTCGGTCAAGGTCAACATAGCTCTTTAGACTGGGTCCATCTCCTAACCCCTCACCAGAACATTTCTGACTTATGAGGAAGCCTGTGGGGCAACGGATGGGTGTGGCAGGTACAAGGCTACAGAAGGCTAACGGAGATGGTCAGGGTGCTGTGGGTCAGAAAACATGCTGCTGCACACTTCAAATAGATCTAGGTTTTCTGTTGTTGTTTTGTCATGTGTGCGTGCATGTATGCATGTGTGCGTGTGCATGCACATGTGCATGTGTGTGTGCATATGTGTGTGTGTGTGTGTGTGTGTGTGTTTCTTGGGGGTGGAACCCAGGGCCTCATACATGCTAGACAAGTGGTCTACCACTGAACTATATGCCCCACCTCCTTTTTACTTTTTGTTTTAAGACAAGGTTACGCTGAGTTCTCCAAACTGAACTTGAACTCACTCAGAAGCCCAGGCAGAGCTCTACAACTCAGTCCTCCTGCCTCAGCCTCTGAAGTAGCTGAGATTATAGGCCTTGATGACCACCAGCCCTGGTTATGAATGATTTCTCAATAAAGATGTGTTTTTAACAAACGGTGCTGGAGTGTGGGTCTGGAAGGTCAGTAGGTCACATGCTTGTTAGTATCTCAGAAGCCCCAGCTTCCATGCCAGGACACACACACACACACACACACACACACACAGAGAGAGAGAGAGAGAGAGAGAGAGAGAGAGAGAGAGAGAGAGAGAGAGAGAAGAGAGAAGAGAGAAGAGAGAAGAGAGAAGAGAGAAGAGAGAAGAGAGAAGAGAGAAGAGAGAAGAGAGAGAGAGAGAGAGAGAGAGAGAGAGAGAGAGAGAGAGAGAGAGAGAGAGAGAGCTCACGAGCGAGCGCTCCCTTCCAGAAGTGAGACTGTGTGGACAATTGCCTATGATGGAAATTGGACGACTGAAGCTTCTAAATGCATGTTAGTCAATAAAACAGTTAGATCCTAATGGTGTTTTAACAGAATTGTCATAAGGTGATTTTAAGAGAACAAAGCCACCTCCCTATGTGAGAGGCAATGTGATGGATTTGAATAACAGCACATTTTACAAGACTGTAAGAAAAGTGAGTGAAACTTCAGACTCTTCCCTTCTGCTCTCAGGAAATGACCAGAAACCCATCTTCACAGACATAAGAACAAAAGCTGATCTCTTACTTTGTGCTGACCAGAGACTCTATCCCAGCTTCCGGAATTACTTTTTAAAAGTTTTACTATTTTCTTTTACTTATTTCCTACTAACTAGATATCTAAAAACACACAAGGCTTGCAATGGTCTCCTTCTTGCCATCAGAGTGGAGAATTAACCTGTAGCACTGATTAAATATCATAAGCCCACAAACATCTGTTTAACATCTGTTGGCTCTGGACTTCCATTGGTCCTGTCTCACCACTGTAGCTAGAGTTTTCCTGCCTGGCCCACAGTCAGGACAAATCCTTGTCACCTGCCAGTCCCACAGCCGCTCAGACCCAACCAAGTAAACATAGAGACTTATATTGCTTACAAACTGTATGGCCATGGCAGGCTTCTTGCTAACTGTTCTTATAGCTTAAATTAATCCATTTCCACAAATCTATACCTTGCCACACTCATGGCTTACCAGCATCTTTTCATGCTGCTTATCGGGGTGGCGGCTGGCAGTGACTCCTTCTGCCTTCCTGTTCTTTTATTTCTCCTCTCTGTTAGTCCCGCCTATACTTCCTGCCTAGCCATGGCCAATCAGGTTTTATTTATTGACCAATCAGAGCAACTTGACATACAGACCATCCCCCAGCACAGCCAAGTGCAGACCATCTCAGACACCTGCACTCAGGCTTGTGGTCCTAATCATCCTCTATGCAGACCTACTGGGTAAAGCCATGAGGAACCCAAGAACGGGCTCCCACAGGACATACAGAACACCCCACAGCACACCACACCCCTGTTTTCATGAACCCTGATGCCCTTGAGCCTGGCACTGTCTGTAGGCCTAGGCTGGATGTGGAAGGCACAGTCAGAGCAGCCGAGGAGGAGGCCTAAGTACTACTCAGGGGGTGGCAGGAAGAAAGTGTCCCTGTGTGTGGGTAACAGTTCTCTGCTGATGGCAGGCAAAGTGGAAGAACCTGTAGGCTAATTCTCCAGAGATGCCTTGAATGGATGGAGTTTCACCCAGCAAACAGAAAGACCTGTTACTCCCTCTGCAAACTTGGTGGGGGCCTTGAAATAACAGAGTGCAGCGCCCTCTGGGGAAGATGCAGTGTACACCAGGAACAGCCCCATGGTGATGAGCAGCAGCTGGAAGCTCCCAGAAAGATCCAGTTAAACAGAGCCCTCATCCCACAAGCCCTCCCTCCCTGCGTCCCCCCTGTGCTGTGCGGCTTCACAATCTTTTTCTTTCTCTTCCCTCTTTTCTTTCCCTCTCCCTTAAAAGTTCTCTTGTGTGCAAGTGCAGCCCAGGAGAATTAAGGAGGTAGTAATTTAATGACCAGAAGTTAGGAAAATACTTTGGAATTTCCCTTGCTAAAGTCTTTCACCCTGGCTTAGTTTTGATTCTCGGTGTAACCCCTCCCCCACTGGATGTCTTATATTTCCATAAAATAAATATAAATAATCAGGGATATGCTTGATGCTTGACAGTGGACTGGGGACCAGGAAGCAGCCAGGTGCCCAGATTATGACACATGTTATAACCCAGCACCCCCTTTTTTTTTAAACTTCTAGAGGCTGAAAAAGACAGAATACTGCTGAGGCAAGTAGACACTGAAGGCTGACTGCATGGATGTGAATTCAATGCCCCTACTTCCTGGGGGTAGTAGCCTTGCACATAGGTTTGCTTGACAAGGACAATGTCCTTATCTGTAGGGTGATGCCATCTTTGCACAGCTAAAATGCTGCTGAGCAGCTAAAGTTCAGTAGCAATCAGTGATGAAATAGCAGTAGCTCTAACATGAAACCTACTGGGTTGACATTTTCAGAAGATGACGTCGATTTTCATTGTCTGTGTAATATGGTGCTGGTGTGGTGGCACCCAAGGGTCTAGGGTAGCTAGGAAAAAAGTCTCCCACATAGACTCCCAGCCCTCAGAACTTAACATTATGTCTATAGGGACATTTTCTATCTTGTAACTCTACTACCTGGAAGAAGAGTTTATTATTTTTATCATAGGAATCTGCATATTATACTGTATATTAGCATAAAAAGCAGTCTGCATCTTGTAAAATGTCATTTGGAGAGGCCATGAGTCTGGGGGAGCAGCACAGATTTGGGGTGTCAGAACTGGTTGGAGTCAAAAAGCTCAGCCACCTTTGCAGTCTGACATGGAACTAGAAGTTTCTGAAGTTTTAATTAATTAATAAGAGCACTGTATTGGAAATACATCACAAATAAAAACATCATACAGCTAATTTTTTTTATAATAAAACAATGTGTGTGTGTTCTTTATCCTGTCTGGAACAAACTAGAATTTTGATGGGGAGGCTTGGTCTAAGGAACGCTACTAACCGGTGATGGCCAGCTTACTCTTCAAGGACATCTCAGTTGGAAATGAAATAGAATTAGAATCAGATACTGGAATCTGAAAGTGAAAACAGATGATGCTGTCCTAGGGGAGCATGGGAGATTTCAGCTGGGGGAGAAGACCAGGCATGTGTGAAAGGCTTCTTGGATGAATAAGAATGCCTCAGAGAAAGAGGCTTGAGGTTAACATAGAACTAGGGTATAGCCTGGGGAGCCTTGTCCAATGACAAACCAATAAACTGATGGCTGACTCATGGATGGGACACACCTGTATGTGTGATACATGCACATGTGTGGGCTGGTGCTTATGCACGAGGGCTAGATGAGGGAGATGAGCACCCTCCTCCATCAGTCTCTGCCTTGTTTCTTTGAGGCAGAGTCTCTCACTGAATCTGGAGCTTGCATTGTTTGGCAGCTTATTTAATAAATAAGGTAGCTTATTTAAATCAAATAAATAATTAACATCGTTAGAACTTGAACACTTATCAATATGGATCGATTTCAACGACATACCATGGAGGTTGGCAGCCAGCAAGTCCAGGGATACTTGTCTGTGCTCCCCTCCCCCAGTGCTAGACAGACATATTCAGGACTACAGCCAGCTTTTATGGAGGTATAGGGACCTGAACTCAGCACCCCCTCTTAACTGCTAAGCTATGACTCCAGGCCTGCCTGCCGTGTTTGTTTGGTTTATATTGACTAATAATAATCATAATCATAATCATAATCATAATTCCCAACTGGTTGAAAGTTTGGAAATTTAGGGTTGTTTTGTTTGGGGTTTGCCTTGCAGTGGGAAAACCACAGTTAACAATATGTGATGGTCGCAAATGAGTCCTCAAGGACACAGAATGATGGACTCCACAGTCACTTGGCAGTGAGTAGCTTGTGCCCAGGGCTCTGCATTGTCTGAACTCCGTAGGGCATAGTCCCGGTTTTCTGCGCACAGGCAGCCACCACAGCAGTGAGTGTCGTCGACTGACTGCTTCCTGTGTGTCCTGCATGAGGCCAGGTGCTTTCTATTTCAAGGCTTCTCTAATCCCCAAAGATACAGTTCCAGTTTCATCCCAGTTAGAAAGGAACAAGGAGTGACAGGGCAGCTGGGGGAAGTCCCCCAATGTCATAGAAGGTCTTGGGGATTTGAGCACATTTCCACAGAGAAATGTGGCCACCTCCTCTAAGTCACACAAGGACTTTGGGGGAGAATCACATAGATAAAAGGAAAAGTGTAAAAATGCAACAAAGTGTTAAGAAGCCACCTTGTGGGTACGTAGTACCAGCTGACGAGATGCTAATTATATGCTAGCTGAAAACAATTAAAAACGTCTCAGAGGGTTAAAAGCGTTATCATTTAAAAATGTTAATTCCGATACTTTCGCAAGTCTTTATAGACCGAGATAGCTTATTTAAATCAAATAAATAATTAACATCGTTAGAACTTGAACACGTATCAATATGGATCGATTTCAACAACATACCATGGAGTAAAATCATAAAGAAAGCTCCAGAATGCTACGTGCACGCCATGGTTTGAATCCGAAACGTTCCCCACAGCTTGAGTTTTAAACACTCCTATCCCCAGCTGGCAGGCAGCTCTATTTTGAGAGCCTGGGGAACCTTTCGGAGATGGGACCTAGCTGGAAGAAGTAGGTCAGTAGGGACAAGCCTTGGAAGGCTTTACCCAGTCCTGGTTCCCCGAACTCTGCTTCCTGTTCTACTAGGATGTGAACCGCATCCTGCCTCACACTCCCGTTGCCATGACCCCAGCTGCTCCTCCATGCCTTCAGAGCCACACACCTCTTCTCCCTTAAGCTGTTTCTGTCAGGTATCATGTGACTCAGAAGGAACTAATACATAATTATGTATCATTTGATCAAATCTTTGAAATCCAAACTCATACTGTGGATTGTGTATAAATGAATGCCCATTTAGAAGAATCACGAAAGTTGCGATACTTGAAGTGCTGGCTGCTCTGACAGGCCCTGAAATGTCAGCTGCCTCATGGAATCGTTTGTTCTCACTAACGTCTCAGTGGCCTGCACATGATCCCAGCTCCTTGTGGTGACTCCTAGATCTCAGTTCCTTCCCTCTTTTGGTTCTTGGTTTCCATCTCTTCCAGGTGGTAACTGGAAGATACTTCGATACTATGTGGGCAAAAGAAACGACATTGTTGCTTACACCCAGGGTCATGACACAACCATCATGCCATACCTTACTGCTCAGAAGACTAGAACCTGGTAGTGTCAGATTGAGCCCCAGAAGACAGAGGCCATCGGTGTGGGTATACCACCAGATGGGTGAGAACAGCAGAGCCTCTAGGGAGCTGCTCCAGGTACTCAGGAAGAAAGGAGCCAGAGCCAGATCTCAATTTTTAGAAGTTGGATGGAGGGCCTGTAGGAATCAATTAGGTTACTCTCCATCTTCTTTGCATTGAAATGCTCTATGGTTGCATAAAGAATGGACGTGTGAGGCCGGGCGGTGGTGGCGCATGCCTTTAATCCCAGCACTCGGGAGGCAGAGCCAGGCGGATCTCTGTGGGTTCGAGGCCAGCCTGGGCTACCAAGTGAGTCCCAGGAAAGGCGCAAAGCTACACAGAGAAACCCTGTCTCGAAAAAACCAAAAAAACAAAACAAAACAAAACAAAACAAGAATGGACGTGTGGAGGCACAGAGATCACTTGCTGCTGCCTGAGCCCTGTCCATGATCTTCAGCTGAGACCGAGCTGACAAACTACGGCCCCCTGCATCCATAATGCTCTTTATTGTGTTGCCTTTTTAACCAGGAGTGAAAAGGAGGAGGAGAGGAAATGACAGAGACTGCAGATGGCCCCCAAATCTTAAAATATGTATAGTTGGCCTGTAGAAAAGGCTTGTCTGCCACTTTGCTCGAATAAAAGAAAATGCGGTTTGCTGTCTGAAAACCATATGTCAGCACTCACTAGACAGCAGTCACTGAGAGCTCACACGTGGATCCTTAAAAGCTTCGGGGCTCCTGGGAGTGCCATCGAGTAAGTAGGACAGTCAAGTGTGACAGAGAGAGGTGAAGGGATTGGTACAAGGTCGCAAAGCTATTCAACTCCAGCTGTCTTATTCCAGAAGGCATGTTTTCCACTCTAGTCCTGGTTTTGCTTCTTCTCCATTACCGTGATGAGCCATGGTCACAAGCCACCAGTGGAGGAAAGGGCTAACTTGAGCACACAGGTTACTGTCCATCACCCAGGAAAGCCAGGGCAGGAACTTGGAGGCAGGAGCTCAAGCAGAGGCCAGGGAGGAGTGCTACCTCCTGGCTTGTTCTCCATGGTTTGCTCGGTTCGTTTTCTTACACAACCCAGGACCCATGCCCAGCGCCGGCACCACCCACCATGGATGGGCATTCAGACATTTAATCATTAATGGAGAAAATACCCCACAGACATGCCCATGGCCAATCTGATGGAGGCGATTTCTTAATTGTGGTTTCCTCTTCCCAGAGAACACAGGCTTGTCAAGCTCACAAAAGAGCTAACCAGCAATCTTCTTCATTGTTTATTTCCTTCTGGTGTTACAAGTGTTTTCTGAAGACAGGAGTGCTCTCTGGATCATACAATGAACTGATGAAGTCACAGTTCAAATTCATTCTATCTATCTATCTATCATCTATCTATCTATCTATCTTATCTATTTATCATCTATTGTCTATCAATCTCTATCATCTATCTATCTATCTCTAGCTATCACCTATCTATCATCTATATCTATCTATCATCTATCTATCTCTATCTCTCGGTGTGTGTGTACATGTGCATGTGCTCTTACACTTGAGGATCACATCTAGGACCTTACACGTGGTGCTAGGCAAGTGCTTTACCGAGTTACATTCTTAGCGCTTCTCCTCTTTTTTCAGTTTTTATATTGAGACATAATTTCATTAAGTTGCCCAGGTTGGCTTTGCATTTGCCCCATAGCCCCAGAAGGTCTTGAATTTGCAATCTTCCTACATAAGCGTCCCTAACAATTGAGATTGTAGGCTTGTGCTACCAGACCTGGCTCACATTCAGTTTTATTTGGTATTGACCTCTGCATACATCTGTGTGTGCCCATGTGTGCACAGTTACACCTTTCAACAAATGAGATCTGTAAAAGGCAATAATACCATCCACAAACTTCACTTCAGGGAAGGGAGCATAGAATGCCCAAAGAAAGAAGGGGTTCTGCCATGAAAGACACGGAAAGACTGAGGAGAAATGACAACCATAGGCAATGTGAGGACCTGGGAGAGAAAAGACAATGGTAGAAAACTGGGTCAAAATTATGGAAAGTTGGTCATTGGCCAACAAAATCATGCCAATGTTCATTTCCTTGTCTTGCTCAGGATAAGGGGGCCCAGGGAGATGGTTTCAGTCAGAAAAATGCTTTCCATACAAGCATGAGGACCTGAGTTTGGACTCTAGAATCCAGGTAAAAGGCTGGGCTTGCTAACAAGTGCCTGGAATACCAGCACAGAAGCCGGAACAGGAAGCTCCAGGGCTGGCTTGCCAGCCAGACGAGCTTAATTGGTAAGCTCCAGTTGAGTGACAGGCCCATTCTAAAAAGAATAGGATGTGGCGTGACACTTGATACCTGGCTCCTCTGGCCTTCCCCCCCCCACACACACATGCACACACACAGACATCCACACGCAGAAATGACAACCACTCAAAGGCTATAGAATACACTCACTCGAAAAGCCTCATGAAGACTGTGAAGCAGAGTTCCTGGGGTTTTCATAAACTTAGGCCTAAGTTTATTCAAAACCAAACACTTAAAGAAAGAATACAACTGCCCCTGAAAGACTCAAGGAATCTGATGCTGCAGCCCGTGAGCTCACACCCCAGGCAGAAGCCTGGCAGCGGGTGATGCCTCATTCTCTCACCTGCAGCCTGTAGCCCAGGCTGACTACAGCCTTCAACTAGTCCTGACACTGTCCTAGATGCCATTCTCGGGATATGGGTCCTACGGTTTGTCCCTGATGCCTGCAGAGGATGGAGTGCCGTCTGATGAAGGCCTGCAGGACAGCGGAGCATCAGGGTGGCTGTGTGACAGTCTCTGAGGCTGTCAGATAAGGGCTGGGAAGCATTCCCTGGCTTGATCGAGGCGTTTGAGAATGGGGTCAGCAGTTGAGGGTAGTCCTGCGCAGGCGGACGGTGGAAGTGGGTTTGATGTAGTGGGAACGGAAGAAGCCACTGTTCTTTTCACAAGCTTGGCTTGAGGCTATTACCTAGAGAGAAGGCAGGGGGAAATCTGAAACCCCACCCTATTGCTGGCTTTCAGTTGGGGGGGGGGCTTTGCCTACATGCTGCCAAGTTTGTCCTGGTTATGGCCACAGTGAATTGGATCTGGGGCTGGTTTGTGTCTAGACAAGCTCTCAGTGGCATGGGTCTTGTCACACAAGGTGGGCAGGCCATACTGGTGCAGTTCTTTTGGAGCAGCATGATCTGAGAGTGACCTTGTGAAAGGCTGCTCCATCCCAGAGGGACCCTTGGGCTGTCAGCTGAATGGGACCCTGAGATTGACAATTGCTCATCAGCACTGTATCTTCTCAGTTTCTTATAGGCCAGGGAAGTGCTAGGGCCATTTTTCTATACATTGTATTGTGTCGAATCCAAAGTGGCCTCTGGTGCAAGGCCCAGTATTAAAGCCAAAAAAAAAAAAAAAAAAAATGGCAGCACTTGTTGGAGGCTGCTAAAGGAGCTCACTTCTCAGAAACACCTCAACTCCAGATTTGCTAAATGTGTGTGTCTGAGAGCTGTTTCTTCACCTGCAATCCAACCAGCTTCAGACTAAGGATATTAAGCAACATATAGACGTATGCACATGGACAGTGCCAACGTGCGTTTGTGCACACTTTGTGTCCTTATCCCCCGCAATACAGTAGCAAACCTGTTGTGTACCATGCACCTCCTCAAGGCATTATAGGAAACAGAGAGATGGTTTAAGGCATCAGGATGAGCGTCAGCTCCATGGAACTCAAGCACTGGTAGATTGTGCTGTCAGTAGGTGTCCTAGGACTGATTTTCCACAGCCGTCAAGGGATAGCTGTTCCATGCGGCCAGACACTGAGGTTTCAAGGTGTTTATGTATCGTGTGGAAGAAATCACTGAGCAGAGAAGGGACAGGGAGATAAACAACAGGAGGCATCGGCAGAAACCAGACAGAAGTATCTGGAGGTCACTGGGGTGTCTAGGCTGGGAAGGCACAGGAAGGGGTGCTGGGGAAGCGTGTGCCTGCACCCTGTTTCCTCTCACGCTTCAGAAGGCAATTTTATGTTTCATTTCAGAATGATCCCGGTTGCTTCTTTCTTAATGAATTCTTTCATCATCCCGGACGTGTGTGTTAACGGCATTTTACCAATGACTCTAAGAGACGGCCGGGAGCATAAGGATCGAGAATTTAGTGCCCAATAAAGGAAGAGCAGGCCCCGACACAGAGTGCCACTTCCACCATCAACCCGCACTTCAGCAGAATTACAAACAATAAATTCCTGGGATGTTACCAGATGATAGCGTCTCAGAGTAGGAGGTTTTAATGAAAGCTTGGCAGGCTTCAAGCAGAGGGGCCAGGGAAGTCAAAGTCCGTGGAGGGCACAGGCTACATTTAGGAGAGGCCTGGGTGGGCGGATGAAGCTATGATGACTCATCTTACAGATGAGGGAACAAGGCGGGAGGGTGACAGGACTCATCCGAAGCAACCTGGGGGTGGAGGGCTCCCTGGTGCTGACGGCCTTTCCTCTGCACTCCAACAGTGTCTGGAAAGCCTTAGAAATTCAAGTCAAATGCTTTCATTGGTTTTAAATATTTTTGTATTGTCTGACCGTTTCCTACATTTAGATCATGAATTTTAGCCATTTTCACCCCATCCCATCTCTCATCCCCTGCTCTCTCTCCCTGGAGCCCTCTTCCTAATAGGTCTTCCTCCTACCACGTCTTCTTCTTGTGTGTGACCCACTGAGTTTAATTAGCTTTTCCTGCTCAAGTGTGGACAGATCAAGGACAACTTATAGGCTACTACACTACTGAAGAAAATGAGCATCACCCTCAACCAGACTTCGGAAATAGTGTCTAAGAAAGGAGTGTGGAGTCATAGCCCCTCCCTGTGACCAGGCAGGCCAGCACAGCAGCTGTGAGCTCCGGAGTGTGATGACTGTGTGTGTGCTCTTGGTTAGCTTCTGAGGAATACAGCCATTTCACTAGTATTCACCCCAGTAGAAGGGACTTAGTAAGCTTAGGCCTTTGATACCGGTGTGTCAACACAGTGTTGGTGCTCTCTTTTGGTATGTTCTCAGGGGTTGTGTCCCACTGAAGGTAGAGGTCACAGGATGCTCTGCTTTACCCAACCTGTGTTTGACCACCCCCAAGTGCTGTTCTACAAATGCCTGGGTACACAGGTACACAGGTCATCATCTCAGGAAAGACGTATGAGGTGGACCCTGCAATGGTATGACAATGGAGCTGCCAGCCATGTTTCCCATGGGCCACACCCCATGCTCAGTTCATTCTGCTCTGTGATTTCTCCCAAGCTGCTGTTGTACCCACCTCTGTGGCTCTGATCATGTTGACTTGGAGCTTAAAGTGGGATTTTCTTTTTCCAGCCAATGTCTTCAAACGCTGTCTCAGTTTGCAGCTGTCTATTCCTTAGTGAACTTCTGTTATTGGTTGGTGGCCATGTGGTGGGTACTGGCTCTGGTGCATGAGAAAGACCCGGTCCTTACTGTCTTGGGTTTTCTAACGCTGTGAGGTGGATGCACACCAATTATACTTGATGCTGTAAAGCCAAATCTCCATAGCTGTGTGATGGAGGGAGTGTGCATGGCCACTGGGCTGCTGGGCTGGCTGCTTTTGTTTCTCTGGGATGAAATTTGACAAAATGATTTAAGGGGAGGAAAGATGTATTCTGTTTGGAAATGTGTGGCCATGCCCTCGGGCCAAACAACATGGTGGTGAGAGGGTGTAGGTGGGGCCAGCAGCCTACATTACTGTTACACAGCAGTTTCCTCTGAAAGAAAACCTTCCATCTTGGAAGGACATTAAGAATGTTCTAAGGAGAAGGGAAACATTCTATCCTGAAGAAGAAAGATCCTTAAGAGTCAGGAGGTAAACAACTCAAAAGTTTCAGGAAGTCTCTAAAGTCAACCAGATTCACAAGGCCCCTCCGTTCCCAAGCCTGTATAAGCCATAAGGATACCTGAAAGACACTCTCAGAGAAGCTGAGCCACAAATCATCTGAACTGCCAAAAAAAACACAAAAAACCACTCCTCTGCCTACTGAAAAGTTTGCCATTTGTACAGTGTGCCCAAGGTCCTCAGCTTTCGTAGACTGTCACCCATGCTGGGGTGGGCTCTTGGTGACAGAACTCCCTTTGTGTCACTTGTGTTAATATTAATAACACCTTACCCATATGTGGTGTCTTGAAAGAAAATGGACCCCAAAGGGAGTGGCACCATTAAGAGGTATGGCTTTGTTGGAGTAGATGCAGCCTTGTTGGAGGAAGTGTGTATCTGTGGAGGTGGGCTTTGAGGTCTCATAGATGCTCAAGCCATACCCAATAAGACAGACCACTTCCTGTTGCCTAGGAATCAAGATGTAGGACTCTCAGCTCCTTCTCTAGCACCAGGTCTGCCTGCATGCTGCCGTACTTCCCACCGTGACGGTAATGGACTAAACCTCTGAACTGTAATCAAGCCACTAAAATTAAATGTTTTCCTTTATAAGATCTTGTTCCCATGGTCTTGGTGTCTCTTCACAGCAATAGAAACTCTAAGACACCATACACCTGTAAGTAACTCCAACAAAACTCATTGGTTTACCAAGCTGGACTGTGGTGGTCTCTACATTGGTCTGTTCTTGGTTCCCTATCTGGGGAGATTGGGCATCGTGCATGTCTCCCCAAGCATGGTGTCACACAATAATCCATGCAGCAGGAATGAGAGAATGAGACGGGAAGTGGTAGGAATATCACCGTCCCCCCAAAGTCCTGCCACCAGTGACCCACTTTCTACAGCCAGGCTCCACTTCCTAAAGCCTACAGAACCTCCTCAATAGAGCCATCAGCTGGGTGGCTGAAGACATGAATTTGTGGGAATCTCCTCTGAGAAAGAAACACTGAGGATGAACCTGACAGACCTTCAAGGCCCAATGGCACAGATTTCAATCATTCCAGACTCTGCAGTGGCCCTCCCGAGAGCCCTTGTTGACTGCATGTATTGGTTTCAATATGAAATGTCCTCCAAAGTCTCGTGTGTTGTAGTCACGGTCTTCAGCTAGAGACACTGTTGGGCAGTGATAGAAGTTGAGGGGTTGGGAGATGGTGGGTGGCAAGCCTTGTTGGAGGGAATAGATCACCTGGAGTGAGCCTTTGGACAGTCATGGGAAGACTTTATTTCTTCCCCCCACCTCTCGCTCTTCCTCCTTAGCCCATCATCACGAGGTAAACAACTTTGTTCCGCCCATGCTGCCCTCTGCCAGGGAGCCCCTCATCTGACCTGGTCATGTGTCTGCCCCATCGGTCAGCTTAGCTGTCATCTCAGAAAGACTTCTGTGAGGCCACCATGTGAGCCCACCCTGTGTGCCCACCCTGTGAGCCCACCCTGTGAGCATACCCTATGTGCCTACCCTATGTGCCTACCCTGTGTGCCTACCCTGTGTGCCTACCCTGTGAGCCTACCCTGTGTGCCCACCCTGTGTGCCTACCCTGTGTGCCCACCCTGTGAGCCCACCCTGTGAGCCCACCCTGTGTGCCCACCCTGTGACCCCACCCTGTGAGCCCACCCTGTGAGCATACCCTATGTGCCTACCCTGTGAGCCCACCCTGTGTGCCTACCCTGTGTGCCTACCCTGTGTGCCCACCCTGTGAGCCCACCCTGTGTGCCTACCCTGTGTGCCTACACTGTGTGCCTACCCTGTGTGCCTACCCTGTGAGCATACCCTGTGAGCCTACCCTGTGTGCCCACCCTGTGTGCCCACCCTGTGAGCCCACCCTGTGAGCATACTCTGTGAACATACTGTGTGCCCACCCTGTGAGCATACCCTGTGAGCATACCATGGGCCCACCCTGTGAGCATACCCTGTGAACATACTGTGTGCCCACCCTGCAAGCATACCCTGTGAGCCCACCCTGTGTGCCTACCCTGTGAGCCCATTCTGTGAGCCCCCCCTGTGAGCCCCCCCTGTGAGCTCCCCCATGTGAGGATACCCTGTGTATCCACCCTGTAAACATACCCTGTGAGCCCACCCTGTGAACATACCCTGTGAGTATACTGTGTGTCCACCCTGTGAGCATACCCTGTGAGCATACCATGTGTCCACCCTGTGAGCATACCCTGTGAACATATTGTGTGCCCACCCTGTGAGCATACCCTGTGTGCCCACCCTGCAAGCATACCCTGCTTACCAGTTGGGTTTGTCATCTCTGTTATGATTCCAGAGAAAATCCTTAGACATGGAATTTGAAATGTCTAACTCAGACATTTTACTAGCGATAAGTCCATAGTAAATGACCCCAGAATGACCTATCCTTCCTTTAAAGTCCCCACAGTAGGCCTAACCAATCAACGACATTGCCTGGTGCAGCCTCATCTCCCCAACTGAATTCTTCAAGGACAGAGACCAAGTCATTTCTTTGGATTGAAACTTTAATATAAGTATGTGGTATGTAGTAAACCCTTCGTAAGTGTTCTTGTGCATTTATGATGAACATATACAAATAAGCTGAAGCAAACAGGGAATTAGTAGTTCACATTTGTTGAAAAATATTCCTATGGAGGAAATCTAGGAGTGTGAGGGAAGGTTTGGCTTACTTACTGCTTCAAAGATGCAAAAACTAAAACATACTTGGTTTCTACCTTCAAACTCAGGTTTTGACAACCATTAAACAAATGACCAGATCGGTCCCCCAAGCCTAGATTAAACATTGTATGGGAAACATTAGAAGGAGAAGGGGCCACATTCCCCATGTTTATGGACCATGTTAAACTGCTGCAACACACTGTGTACAGTGAGAAACAGAAGAAATCAGAGAGAAATGCGATTGAAGAAGAGAATTTCAAACCAGGTTATCCAGAGCTGTGGGTTCTTGGAAATGACTCGGGCTGTTGTAGGATGCTGAGAAATCCAAGTCACTGTAAGTTCCTCTCTCCTGTAGCTGGTCTCAAACACTGAGCCACCATGGTACACTGTTAGGGAAGTGGTCCGTCCTCACCCTGAAGATGCCTGTAAACACCTACATCCCATGGACGTTCTGGACATTTTACCCCCACACCGATCTTTTCCACCTAGCCCTGTGGCTTGTCAGCTGTTGGCTTCCCAAGATCCCTCACAGGTGATGTTCACCTCTGGCCTGGTCCTCTCCAGCCGGGACCTCTGTATTCTCATTTTATAGCAAGCAGCTTTTGTCAGAGAGGCTGATTTTCTGGTAGCTTGAAAGGCTCCTGGCACCTGTTGTGTGAACGTGACAGGCTTGAAGCCAGTTAAAGCTGCCAATGGCCAAAACATGGAATCAACACTTCCCCAGTGTGGTGACTCAATGGGGATCCTAGAGAAAGGTTGGAACCCCATTAACTATGCCTTGCCATGCATCGTGAACTGCAGAGGCAGACAAGTGACTGATATCCAACTCATTAAAGTAGGAATTCAGCTACATTTACTTTTCTTAAGCTAAACATAAATAGCTTGGAAGTTTGAATAAATGTTACATATGTGTAATTAGTGGCAAATATTTCACTTAGGGGCCTTCATGTCAGTGGCTTCTGAGGGTCTAGTCTAAGCAGCTGTGTCTATGAAGTCTTTATTTGATTAACCTTCAGGGTCAGTGAAATAATTACAAATGCTGATGGGGGGGGTCCTCCTCCCGCTGTACACCACCCACACCAGTCATGTCTCTGTTTGGCCTCCTCCTTGACCCAATCCTTCACCAATATGCTTATCCATAGCATCTGCTGATCTCAGTTTCCCCAAAGCTGCACACTGCATTTCTGTCCTGCTTCAGAAATATGATCAGAGCTTAAAGCCCGTGTCTTAGTTCCTAAAAGCCTGTCCTTTTTTTTTTTTTTTTTTTTGCCCCATTTTGGACTCCCCTCCAGTAAGAGGAGGAACAGCCGTAACATGGGCAGGCACAGCCCCATTGAAAGGGTCAACGAGAGAGAGTCTCGCAGGTTCTGTCTGAAAAGTGCATTTCAATATTTATAAGGCTAGGAAATCAGCTCGATTTTTCAACCTCAAGTCCTAAGAAACGATAGAGACAAAGAGGCAAGGCTAAACTCGGCCCTCAAGGTCCCTCGGCTTCATGCATATATGCAGGGCCTCGGAGAACAAATCTTGGCAGGAAGTGGCTACCTGTCACATTATCAGAGTGCAGGAGCAGATTGTGTTTACTACACGCTATAAAATTATTCCCACCCCACACAAATATGTACTTTCTATCTTCCAAGTCTAAAGAATCTCTGTGAATGCTCTCATCCGGATCCCCTCTGCGCCTTTTGCATACAGTAAATCATCCCGTCTCTTTGCTGTCTAGCATGTTCTAATAAGAACTCCCCTTGGTCTTCCAGATGACTCTCGTGGTGAGGACGCACAGCAAGGCTATTTGTCTTCTGTCCTTACTGCCTCTCGCAGACACCAGGTTTCCTGCAAAGAAGTGTGTGTCATGCATGTGCTTAACCAAAGGTAGCACCAGGAACAGGCCTGGAAAATGCTGTGAACGTAATTCCAGTAGCTGAATGCTGAGGGCCTTACAGAAGGTAGATGCTTTGTGCCTTTCCTGGATCTCGCGATGTAGACCAGGCTGGCCTCAAACTCACAAAGATCCGCCTGGCTCTGCCTCCCAAGTGCTGGGATTAAAGGCGTGCGACACCACCGCCCGGCCGGTAAAACTCATCTTTCTCACTTGACTACGAAGTCCCTGAGCAGCATTTCTAGGGACGGATGTCTGCGGTGGTTTGCATGAGAATGGCCTCCATAGGCTCATATGTTTGAATGCTTGGTCCTTAGCGGAACGGTCTGGGGAGAATTAGAAGGTGTGGCTTTGTTGTAGTAGGGGTGTCACTGGAGATGGGTTTTGAGGTTTCAAAAGCCTACCTGAGGCCCAGTCTCATTCTTTCTGCTTGTTAAAACTTGCTGATCAGATGTGAGTATATGCCTGCTGCCACGCTCCCAACCTTAATGCTCATGGATTAACCCTCTGAAACTGTGAGCAAGCCCTCAGTTAAACGCTTTCTTTTTTAAGCTGTCTTGGCCATGCTGTCTCTTCATAGCCATAAACGGTGACTAAGACAGTGTCTCTTTGTTCCTTCCCCTGCCACGGACTTAATTTTCTCCCATTCCTCACTTTCTTCCTTCACTCCATCCCCACCTACACTCTTTCTTCCTTTTCTCCCTCATCCTCTCCATCTGCAACAACACCTGAGAAGACCGGGTAAGCAAGGACCATGTCCTACAGGGTTCAAAGACAATATCCTCAGAGCAATGGGAACCACGGAAAGGCTATTAGCTGGGGGTGAGGCTGGGTCCCTAGGCCCCATGCAAGGCTCCCTGAAGGATGAGCAAAGTCGTCATGTCCCTCATGGGACTTCCACTTTAGTAAAGACAGAAATTAACAAATAATTTCACATGCATACACACCACTATTACCACCACCCATACAAACACACACACACACACACACACACACACACACACACACACACACACACACACACCTGTCATTAAAATGTGGTTAGTAACTATGAAGAGTCATAGATTGATGTGTGACTGGAGGTTGGGGAAACTGATCCCTAAAACAATGAGGAAGTAAGTGGGCAAAAAGAGAGCAGGGAAGAGCATGCTGGGGCACAGCTCCCCTGAGGGATTGGGATGAAGCAGCAGCTGCCACAGCAGCCTAAAGGAGCCCAGGAAAGAAGACCAGAGTCCATACTACGAGGTTCAGGGACTGTATTCGGGAGTTCCATTCAATCCTCCCTCACAGCAGTGGGAAACCATAGAGAGTCGTAGCTAGGAACAGGGTGCCTCCAATAAAGACTTATTTTATTTTTTAAAAACCTTTTAAATTGTACATACTGCTATTTCACATGATGGGGTGTTGTGTGTGTGTATATGTCTGTGTACCACATTTGTTCCTGGTCCCCAAGGAGGCTAGGAGAGGCTGTTAGGTCCCCTGGAACTGATGCCTGTGAGC
The DNA here is from genome assembly GCF_049852395.1 of Peromyscus maniculatus bairdii. NCBI lineage: Eukaryota > Metazoa > Chordata > Mammalia > Rodentia > Cricetidae > Peromyscus > Peromyscus maniculatus. Next base: position 25,598,965 of record NC_134864.1, read on the forward strand.
TGCCACATGGGTTCAAGGGACCAAATGGGTCCCCTGGAAGAGCAGCCAATGCTCTAACCAATGAGCCATCTCTCCAGCCCCAAGATTTGTTGTATTTTTAATTAAAATATAATTATATAATTTCTCCCTTCATCTCCTCTTTCCAACCCTTCTCATGTCCCACCAATGGATGCACACACACACTCCCTCTCAACCTCATGATCTCTTTTTATTTACATATATATTAATATATATCATTTATTATTTAGTTACATAGTCATATGTATATATGCTATGTGTACATATGAACATATATGTGAACACATGATATATGTATATATGAACATATATGTTCACATATATGTTTGTGTATATGTGAATAAATATTTAAATACAACCTGCTGAGTCTATTTAGTGTTACTTGTATGTGCTTGTCTTTTAGACCTGATCATTGGTGTTGGATAACCAGTCAGGGGACACATAACTCAGGAAGACTGTTTCTCCCAGTTTTAATTATGAGCATGTGTGTAGGTCTGTGTGCATGTGGCGGGGGGTCTGTGTGTGTACATTCAGGTGCCACAAGGGGCTGCAGAGATTTTAGTAACTCCTGAAGCTGTAGTTACAGATGTTGTGAACTGCCCAGTGTGAATTCTGGGAACTGAACACGGATCCTTGGGAAGAGTAGCCTGTGCTCTTCATCAGCTACTGGAGCCATCTCTCCAGACTGCATTATAAAAGGAACTTTTACTGGTGTATGGACAAATCCTTAGATAAGCTCTACACACAAATATATAATGTATGTATACATTAATATATTTAAATTTTATTTTAGAACTACTAAGCCAGGAGTGTGAGCACCCCTGTAATCCCAGCACCAGAGACTGAGGCCTGATACAATTCTCAGTCAAGACAATTATATATCAATTGTAAATCAACATATGTCAAGACAATTCTTAAGATATTTATACTCTCAAGGAATAAAAAATGACCAGGGGAAGCTTCTTAAATTGCTAGCACTGATGAATAATAATGGTAAAACATGTCATATAATAACAAACATAAAGACCCAAGCATCTTAAACAGACATGCTAAAGTGTTTAGATAAATCAATGAGGTTCTAAAAACATGTTCACATAATCCTCAAAAAAGTAGGATAACTAAAAATAAGGACAAGTAAGATATTCCATAAAATGCCAAGATAGTTAAATAATTAATAATTATTAAACTAATAATTTTTATAAAAAATTTAATTAAACAAAGTGACTGGTCTGAACATCCTGACTAAAATAAAGTTGTATGGACTGGAAAGGTGGCTAGGTGGTTAGGAGTGCATAGTGCTCTACACCCAAGCCAGGCAGTTCGCTACCAATGCTAACTCCAATTCCAGAGGTTCTATACCCTCTTCTGTTATCCACAGCCACTTTCCCTCACACACACACACACACACACACACACACACACACACACACACACACACACACACTTTTAAAAATAAATTTAAAAAAGAACAGGAAAAAGAATTTGATTTTTAAAATAGACAATTTTAAAAATTGAATTGGTATGTCTCAAAAGAAGAGCTACAACTTGGCTGAGGGAGGTAGGAAAGAAAATAAAAACACCCCAACATCACTAATCATCATGAAAATTCAAATCAAAACTCCAGTGTCTGAAGGCCTGCTTTTCAAAGGCAGCAAGTGCAGACCGAGGCATGGTGAAAGATACTGTCTGCACATCAGGGTGGGAGGGTAGGCTGGTGCAGCTATAAAGGAAACCATTTAGAGGACCACTAAAAACTGAAAATAAATTTTACTCTCCAGAAATTACACAGTGCAGTGTATACCCAAAGGAGAGGAAACCAGTCTATCAAAGATATGTGTGAGTCTTTTTTTTTTGTAATAGAAACAACATTATTCACAAGTACTATAATATGAAACCAATTTATCCTGCCTTCGGTAAATAAATGGATAAAAACTGTGGTATGCATGCATTCTGGAACATTAGGCTAAGTCCATTGGTATAATAGTGGCATGATTGTTAGGGGTAAATGACAGATTTCTGATTGGATTTAATTTCCATTCCATGGGATGGACCTCATACATGGTTCTGTAAACCTGGCCAATGATCCATAGTTAGGGAAGTCATATGCCCTAGGAGAGAATTGACGATCATTATTTTGTTAAGTGGATATGTTATTTATTAAGTGGCACTGTTTACCATGCAAGAGAAACCATGAAGCATAATGAAACCCACTTTAAGAGTTTATTTAGGGAAGAGAATAGAAGGGGTGTGCACAGGCCTATGGAATGACCTTGCAGGAAGAGAGGGATGGAATAGGTGAAACCTGCTTTGATAAGTCCCACCCCCAGCCCCTGCACATGCACATTTGGGCTTACATGTACATAGATTACATGACCATGCTGCACATGGATTACATAGGACGTAAGGCCCTAGGATGACTAAGCATCTTGCCTGTCTACCGCGCAGCGCATGCGCAATCATGTAGTTGGGGGTGTAGCCAGGAATTCTAATAGGATATAGTACCAGACTATCTCCTAATTGCTTATACTCATAACCACAGGTTATGGTAGCCATTATCCCTCATCATAGAAACTTCTATTGCAGAGGATGGCAATAAACACCCAGGCTCACAACTAGTGAGAGTGAGTGAGTGTGTGTCTACGGAGCTCTCAACTCTAAATGGGATGTCTTTACCAGTTCCTTCCGACAAGGCCGGAAGTAGAAAGATCCTAAGAACCAGAGCTTAGGGAAGACAGGGCAGGGAGTGTCCTCTGAACTTGACAGGGCCACTACACTTATGACCTCACACAGCTATGGTCACCTGCACAGGAGCTACACAAGATCAATCCAGTCACCATTCCAGCCTGGGTGGAGAAAGGTCAAATGAAATCTCACCCCTAGCTGAGAGCTGCTGGCAGGGATGGGTGCTGGGGAAGGACAGTCAGGTATTTCTATTTTTATTTTTTATTTTCTTCAGAAATGTGGCCTCCTGTAGGTCACCTATGTTACAGTGGATGACCTTGTACCCATGCACATATGGACAGCTATAATTGGACTTGGTGAGTTACCAAGAAAAAAAATTAATTCTCAAGGAATAAATACATTTTTTAAATGAAGGAAACTTTATCATTTGTGATAAAATTGAAAAACCTAATAAACACTATGTTAAGTAAAATAACTCTGGCCTAGAAAGACAAAGAGCACATGATCTTATTTATATATGGATTGGGTGGACCTCCACAGGTGTTCATCCACAGGTGTGTGTGTGTGTGTGTGTGTGTGTGTGTGTGTGTGTGTGTGTGGTGTGTATGTCTATGTGGTGTGTATGTGTGGTGTATATGCATATGTGTGTTTACATAGAGGCCAGCAGTCTATCTCACGTATTGCTCCTTAGGAGCCATCCATGTTGGTTTTTGAGGTTGTGTCTCTCCCTGGGATCTGGAAGTCAGCCATCAGGCTAGGCTGACTAGCTGTTGAGCCCCAAGAATCGCTTGTGTCAACCTCCCCTGCCGGGATTATAAGACATCACATCTGGCTTTGTTACATCGGTTCTGGGCATCAAACTCAGGTCCTGAGACTTGCAAGGCAGGCACTTTATAAGTGAGTGGCCTTCCCTGCACACACCTATTTCCATTCTTGAAAAAGCACTGCGAGTAGAATTTAAGTTGTCACCGTGAAGAAGGATCAGTATGTGAACTAAAAAACATGCTTGTTTTAATCATCCCACAGTGTACATATATTTTGAAACATCATACAGAGCAGTGTGTGTGTGTGTGTGTGTGTGTGTGTGTGTGTGTGTGTGTGTGTAATTTTTAAATGAAAAAGTACAAAAGAAGAATTGGGGGCATAGTTCAAGTGGTAGGGCACTTTTCTTACTTGTGAAGGCCCTGGGTTTGATGACCAGAATCATAGGAAAAAAACAGAGGAATCAAACTATTAACAGTACCACAGCTATACTATATTTCTTATGAATATTGTGCATTATATATTTTCTACATTTATATGTTTATATTTATTTCTTATATTTTATATTATTTGTTTATATTTATTATTAGAAGTGCCAGACACTGAAAAAACAGCTGCTGTGGGATGGTCTGTATGTCAAATGTGTTGCTCTGATTGGTCAATAAATAAAACACTGATTGGCCAGTGGCCAGGCAGGAAGTATAAGTGGGACTAACAGAGAGGAGAAAAGAAAGAACAGGAAGTCAGGAGTCACTGCCAGCTGCCAGCATGACAAGCAGCATGTGAAGATGCTGGTAAGCCACGAGCCATGTGGCAAGGTATAGATTTGTAGAAATGGATTAATTTAGGATGTTAGAACAGTTAGCAAGAAGCCTGAGCCATTAGGCCAAACAGTTTAAACAACATAAGTCTCTGTGTTTACTTGGTTGGGTCTGAGCGGCTGTGAGACTGGCGGGTGACAAAGATTTGTCCTGACTGTGGGCAAGGCAGGAAAACTCTAGCTACAAACAGCTCAGTGGGTAAAGGCGCTTGCCACCAAGTCTTACAACCCGAGTTCAATCTCTAGGACCCACATGGTGTAAAGATGACCAATTACAGACAGTTTACCTCTGACCACATGTGTGGTATGGAGTGGATGCTATATCCACTCTGCACAACACACACACACACACACACACACACACACACACACACACACACACGGAGGAGGGCAATCTTAGACATGGCATCAAAAACAACAAAGAACATATCTATCCATTAGATTTTACCAAAAGAAAAACTGGTACCATCAAACACCTTGTCAAATGCAAACAAAGCAAGGTACATGCCAGGAATCATCTGTAGACCCTATCGTAAAGAGTTTGTAGAATAGAATGGTAAACACAGTCTAGTTAGAAAATGGGCACAAGGCATCACACAGTTTCCCACAAGAAAAATAACTACAGGAAGTCACCTCAACACCAGCAACCATCAGAGTTAAAACCATAGTAGGACACTTATTGGACTAGCTAGCTCTGACTATTGAGGCTGGTTCTGTTGGGTATTGCAGGTAGGGATAGAACATAGTGTTGTCACAGTGGAAAATCATTCAGCAGATTATTTAAAAACAATATGTATCAGCCATTATACTCCTAAGCAATTTATTCCAGAGAAATGAAAATGTACAGCCACATAAAAATATGTATATAAAAAGTTCATAGCAGCTTCATTTTCAAGAGCCAAAATCTTGGAACGACCTAAATGTTCCCTAAACAAGCAATAGCCTGACAGACTGGTACAGCCACATTATGGAATATTATTCAGAAATGAAATCATTTTTAAAGGTAACACCCTGGAGGGACCTTTGTGGTTACACAAATTTACTCACATGATAAAATTTCATGGAACTCTGTGTGTGTGTGTGTGTGTGTGTGTGTGTGTGTGTGTGTGTGTGTGTGTGTGTGTGTGTGTTTGCAACTATGACATCCAAATGAGGTCTGCGGTTATACCAATGCTAATTTCCTGGGTTGGATATTGCTGTATGATTCTATTTCTGTTGATGCTACCATCACAGGGGTGGATGAAGGGGACATAGGATCTTTCTGCAGTAGCATCACAATTGCCTGTGTATTGAAAATTAATTCAAAATAAAAAATGAATACAGGAATGTGAAAATGAACTAAAAATTCTAGTCCTCCCAATAGTCAGCTCTCAATATTGTTTTTATTTTTATTTATTTATTTTTTTAGAACAGATTCATCTCTTTCCTTTTGTGTGGAAGCATGAACACATCTACTAAAAGGGTTCATGATATTCACATTTTTGTTATCCTTTTGAAAATTTTATTATATGCCAAATAATTTTCCATGTTCTGAATATTTCCCTGTAGTGTCCTTTAATGTCTCATTGGTATTAATAGATGAGAAACACCCTGTGTTTTTGAACTGCTTTAAGCAGCAGACTTATCCCCTTAGAGCAGAAAGCATGATGCCTATCCCAGTCATTCCCTGGGCCACACCCCACCTCCAGGATACAAGCTACCCATTAAAACAAAAACAAAAACAGCCAAAATTCTGTGTGGAAAACATCCAGTGCAAGGTTCTGTTGTATTTGTTTATTTGGTGTGTGAGGCTGCTCATGGAGAGGTCAGAGGACGACTGTACAGGCCAGTTCTCTCCTTCCAACTTGTGTTTCCCGGGAATCAAACTTGGGTGGGCAGGCTTGGCCGCAAATACCTTCATCCATGAGCCATCTTGTTGGCCCCAGTGCTAACCTGTTCCAAGGACTTAACTTCCTGGTTACCCTTCACTAGCTGCGATAGTTACCTTGACTTGCTGTATCACTTCATAAAGATGATGAACAAGGATGCTTCAGGCAGCTGCTTTGGTGGAGAACAGCGTCTGGGAGGTGGATCCTTTAGATTATTCAAGAATTTTGTTTGTCTAAAAATTTTTGTATGTGACATTCCTGGTCTCCTCCTCTATCTTTAGACCCGCTCCTTCTAATGGTTGATCCCTAAACTTCAATCTGTTCCCATCCACAGGAACGGGTTTTTGCCATAAGACTCTGAGCAATGATGAATTTTTCTTAATAGCGTGCAAAATATGCCAATTCCTTCAGAATCATTCTGGAAGTAATTAACTGAAGCGTGGCCTATATAATTTTTGTTGGCATAGTTTGTGAATGTACTGTTTCTTTAGAAGTTAAAACATTTACTAAAACAGTCAGCTCTGAGGCGTTGACCCAGCTACATATTCAGGTCCTGCAAATTATATCTAGAATGCATTTTCCTAAGAACACAATTAATGCACCATGTCCAGTAACACAGTTTCTGCTAAAACTGGGTAAAAAGGCAGTGAGGCCCACCTTGGGCCTTTCATTCCATTTACAGAAGTCTCAGGTGCCAGATTCCTCACTAATCAGGTTTCCTGTCTTAGCTGACATCTCAGGTGGAGTGCCATGATTTTATTTGATTTTCTGATTTAATGTCAGGATTTAAAACTTGAAAGAGAGATCAGCACCTCCTCATGCTGCTCAGGAAAAAGTGACCTCTAGGTTCCATTTCAACGTGCCTGCCTTCTGGGGGGAAAAAGTTACTGATACAAGAATTATAACTCATTTCCCAGGAGCAAGCATGAATTTCTGTGGGGAATCATCACTGAAGGCTAGACTTCCTGCAGAGCTCCACGCAGGAACAAGCACCATCCCATCTCATCCATTGTACAAAGTCCAGTTACCACTCTCCCTGGACCACAGTGTGGTTCCTGGGGCCTCAGCATCCATGACAGAGGCAGAGGCATGGCGACCTCATCGATGCTGCTTATGAGTTTCCATTCACCACTTTCAGGTTCAAGGACGATGGCAGGTGCTTTCTGAAATGCAGCCCAGGGAAGTGAGTCATAGAACATTTCTTCAAACCTTGATGGCTGAGAGCAAGCAAGCTATGAAAGGAGGGTGGGAGAATGCTGTTTACCAGTGTGGTGCTCCACCATGAAGAAGCCAGGAAGCCACACTGAGCCCCTTTACACGGTTTGGCTTTTCCATGGGATGTCTCATTTTGCTTCTTGGGGGCTGGGAGCTTTCAGTTATCCAGAAAGCAGAAAATACAGCAACGCTTTCATTAGTGACTTTTGGGATTTCTTATAGTGAGGGTCAGGTAAAATGTGTCCCCCACAGCTCCTGTATGAAGCACGACAACATCCAAGTAGTGCAGCCTTTGCAACATCCAAGTAGTGCAGCCTTTGAGGGAAGTCTTAGTTAGGGTTGCTGAGGCCCTGGTAAAACACCATGACTAAAAGCAAGTTTGGTAAGGAAAGGGCTCATGTGGCTTACTCTTCCACATCACTATCCATCACTGAAGGAAGTCTGGGCAGGAACCTGGAGGCAGGAGCTGAAACAGAGGCCATGGAGGAGGGCTGCTTATGGGCTTGTTCCTTATGGCTCGCCCAGGCTGCTTTCTTATAGAACCCAGGACCACCTGCCCAGGGGTGGCCCCACCCACAATGAACTGTGCCCTCCCCCATCAATCCATAATTAAGAAGATGCCCTACAGGATTGCCTACATTTTGGAGGCATTTTCTCAGTTGGGGTTCCCATCTCAGATAATTCTAGCCTGTGTCAAGTTGACATAAAAGTAGCCAGCATAAGGTCCAGGAGGTAATCTCCAGGATACTGGGGGACACACCTTTGAAGGGAACACTGCCATCCTAGCCCTGATCTTCTACTTTCTGGCTCCTAAGATGGTCATTTGGTTTTGTAATTCCACCCTATTGTCCTGCCTCCCCACAGCTCCGTACAATGAGACACCTTGACTATGGATGGGAGCCTCCAAAACCATATGCTAAAATTAACTCTTCTTTTTATAGGCTGCTGACCTCAGGCGTTTTCTACAGCTGGGATGAAAAGATGGCTGCCTCCGGGCTCCTCCCGTTCACTTTGAATCTTAAGCAAGACTCCTGCTGAAGTTGAAAGAGCACAGAGCACCTGTTCTTAGGGACACCTAAGGAGGAGATGCTGGGTAATCTGGACCAAGTTGAGATGCACTGACCACAGCGGCTGGGCTGTGCACACTGGGGCCAGGCCATACATTACTGACTTGATTGACAGGGTTGTTTCTCTCTACAACATATGGTTATCAATTTACAACCCGGCACATCATGTATTCTGAACAGCTCACACTGGCTGCAACACAAAGACCATACTTATTAGTGACATAAATCAAGAGTTTCTACACCTGAATAAAAATGAACCGGGAACCCGCACCTAGGGCTGGAGAATTGGAGAGCGGCACTTGTTAGCCCTACAGCAAACACTAATCACTCCCTTCCCTGAATGCTGGCCCCAAGGGCTCACATCCTGTTTCTATGGGAAGAAAGAACAAACAACAGAGTCAGCCTGTGCCTTAGAATCAGTAAGCACCTCGGCGGACCCCAGCTGCAGGAGCTGGCTTTCTCCTAACTAGGATACATTTTCAACCGGCTGAGGAAGGGGCTGTGACTAGCATAAAAGATGATACAGGGGGGCTCTGGCTCACAAAGAAAAGCCTTCTGACTGCCAGATCTTCTCTAGGGGGAGGCCCCATTGTCATTTATCTCTGCAAGCCACAGGTGAGAAACCTTAGAACGGCAACAGCGGTGAGTGCATTCCCTGATGCACACATTCACAAAATGATTTTCTAAGGTCAAGACGAGTCAACTTGAATCTCAATGCCAGATGCTCACCCAAGGGAAGTGAATAAACACATCGGATAAGTGTGTAGTCTTGCACTTGGTAGGGCCATTTCTTGAAAATGCCCTGCCCTAGAGATGTTGACATGGTTCTATGCTGCTTGGGATAGCGCCCCCCCCCCACCAAATGATGGCTGGGGTTTACCTGTCAGAGCTATGGATCATGGTGCCTAGGGCATGTGCCATCTACAACTGCAGGTCCAGTGCTATGGGATGAATATGCCTATGGTAACGTTGACCTGACAGATCCCGGCCAGGGGAACTCAGTGTCACAGACATTCCCAGTAGGAAAGTACTTCAGTATTTCATCATGTTCAAAACCCTTCCTCCTCATGAAGTCTAATCCACCCATGCAGAAGAATAAGTTATGGACAAGCAAGAAAAATAATAATAAAGATATCTTCAGGGCTCTGTTTGACAGCAGATAAGGAAATTGTCTTTATTTGGAAGAGGAGGCCAAAGAACAGGGCATTGTGACTGGCACACAGCAGTGGCAAGGTCAAAGGCATAAGCTGCCAGAACAAAGGCCCCCAGGCCCAGGATCGTAATTCCCAAGATTGTGATCTGTCAGGAACAGGAGAGGTAAGGCCCGTTAAGTGGAGTGATGCACATATGTGCGTGCAGCCTTCTAAGCCTCTTTCCTGGAGCTCCCTCAGAGGTGATTAAGCTTTTCCTGACGAAGGCAAATGCTGGATCCATGGTCTCAGTGTGACTTTCTTTTTCTTTCTTTCTTTTTTTTCCTCCTGCCCTTCTACCTTTAAGAGACTCTGGGAAGTAACTAACTCTCTGTTTATTGGCAGAGGCGTTACGATGTTTACAGTTATCACATCTGCCTCCTCCTCTTTTCATGTGCATTTATTCCCACAGTGGCTGAGGCAGGGTTGTCCTCCCCTGGTTTATGGGACCGTATTTATAGACCATTTCTTTCTCTCCATTACTTTCTCTTAAAACAGCATGCCAATATTCTAAAAGGAGATGGGGGTTTCTCCTTCATTCGGCATAAATCCCATCTCTGCCTTCCATCCAATGCAGAGCACTAAGTCTGCCTCGTGAAGGAGCAGGCATCAGGAGCGACAGACGCCATCAGCCTGGGAAACAGAGACTGTCCACAGGTCTATGCCCTGCCCCACCAAGGCACACAATGGCCTGTGCCCATAATCACCCCCTTCTCTGCTTGGCACGGCCATGTTTTCCCCTGCTCAATTGGCTAACAAAATGCCTGACTGTGGATAACTCACGGGCAACAGAAATTGGCTTCTCATAGTTCTAGAAGCTGGGAAATGTTTCACAGCACCAGTAGATAGTTCCAGAGCTAGGGAGGGCCCATCTTGGGGTTCAATGGTGATGTCCTCTCACCATGAACTCACTTGGCAGAGACTAATTAGTCCTGGGTCTCTTAAGGACACTGATCCTGTTCATGAGGACAGACATCCCTGACTTAATTGCCAAGCTACCATAGTACTTCTTATGTGGCCTGCCTCACCTTACCAGGGAACTGTGAGTATAACGAGCATTACTCTTTTGGCAGTTGCATATATTTTAGCAGAGCTGCTAAAGTAAATTCTGAGTTCTCTTGAAACAAATGTGCGCGCGCGCACACGCGCGCGCGCACACACACACACACACACACAGAGAGAGAGAGAGAGAGAGAGAGAGAGAGAGAGAGAGAGAGAGATGCATAAACATGCACACATACCAAGCTTATTTTTTTCTATCCCAAATTTCTGTAAACTCGCAACCCATACATTTGTCTATGATCTGAACATCTCTACTAGATGTAAAGATAGCACCCACCATACTTAGCCAACTCAGCCTGTGATGTGTTCTTCCCCTAAAGCCTATTCCAACATAGTTTCCCTCATGCTTGTCCATGCTAACCCCAGCCTTCCTGCTACTCAGCCCCAAATCCACAACACCACCTTAATTCCTCTTTGCTTACCTCTCACTCCAGTCAATCAGCAGACTTTGATACCTGAATCCCATCCCCGCACAATGCCATGCCACACTCAACCCCCCTGCCACAAACAAGACTTCAGCTCACATAAATATACCTGGATACCATCTAGTCTCAATAACTATTTATTGGATGAAAATATAGCCACTTATGCTATGATCTAATCAATTAAGTAATAAATTAATGTATCTCCTACTTTTTACAAGAGGGATGATATTACACTTCATTTCCATTATTAAGCTTGAATGAAGATTAAAATTTATTGTCCAGTGTCAGATGAGCCCTGGAGAATAAGATCCATTCCATTCCAGGGAGAAATTCAATCCCTTCCAAGGGTGTCTATGGATACCCAAGTAGGCTAGAATGCCTTTGACCCTGGCTTCTTGTGGTTAAGTCTACAAACGTCTGGTCATTCCATGCCTTTTGACTCCTTCTATGACATGGAAAGTATAATAGGTTTCATTCCCCAGTCTCATAAGTCATTCGGAGGGTAGCAGAACTTACTGACTAATCGTGCCTCACAGGGAGGGTGGCACAGTCACAAATGATTTCAAATTTGATGCCACAAGCCATACCATCGTTCTTCACCCAGTCAGCAGTGGGCTTCTGTAGGGGCCTCTCCCCTCCGTGGGAGTCCCCAACATCTTTACTCTCTTGGCCTCCTCCATCTCCCCCTCACACTGCCATGTCAAAACCTCTCTGTTCTCGCTCCCCAGAGGAGCAGAAGGAACCAAACTTCCACGTTATAAGGGCTTCCACCGTTACTTTACTTTTTACTGTGAATTACTTTTTCTAATGAACAATCTCAAACATTAAAAATATGAAGAACAGGGTGACAGGCACCCTGTCTCACAACATTATAGTCTAGTAACTTGATGTTTATAGTATTTTTTTCTGAAACACTTTAAGGCAACATCTCTATGCAATGACACTTTGTGCTTGACATACCAGCTTCAAAAGCAAGGGCCTGACTTGACATGACCATGGAGCAGATTCTACACTTGTAACTCTTCTAGTACCTAGGTTAGTCTCAAATTCTCCCACTTGTCCCCAAGCAATGGGGATTTAGAATAACTTTTTTCACATTTATGCCCATATTTATTTGTTTGTATATTTTTAGTGTGTGTTGTATACTCCCCCCCCTCTCTTCCTCTCTCTCCCCCTTCCCTCCCCCCTCTCTCTCTCTGTGTGTGTATGTGTGTGTGTGTGTGTGTGTGTGTGTGTGTGTGTATGTGTGTGTGTCTGTCTGTCTGTCTGTGCATGTGTTCAGGTACACTCACCCATAACTGAGCATATCGAGGCCTCCTCCATCACTTCCTGACTTATTCTTAAAGACAGTGTCTCTCATTGAACCTAGCCCTTACCATTTTCTGTGAGATTGGCTGCCAATGAGCCTGTGGTATTCACCTGTCTCTGCCTCTCTAGTGCTGGGATTCCAGATGAGCACAGCCACATCTGGCTTTCTCTTGGATGCTGGGGATCGAACGCCCCTCCTCGTGCTGTGGAGCAGGCACCTGACCCACTGAGCCAGTTCCCTGGCCGCCATCTGTGTTTTAAACCAGCACCCTATTATGTGAGGCGCCTTAACACGGTTTCTAATGTTTTTCTTTATACGCAGTGGAGACAAACAGGAGGCCACATGCTCGTTATTTAATTACCAGTTGGCATAAGCCCGTGCCAATGAAGTGGGCTTTCCCATGCAGATGGCCTGAGATGCCGGGGCTCATATGTCTGTTAAATTAGGATCTGTAAACAAAAAACAAATTCCAGGAACGGCGACAGGAACAGTAAGTAATAGAGACACAGTCTCCGGATTACAGAGGCAAGGGCCTGAGTAGAAAATGTGGGCAGGCCTCAGCAAAGGCTTTCTAGGGTCCCTGTGGCTGTTACCTAGCAACAAGGCCATTACACAGGGGGACACTGGAGTCCAGTTGAACAGGGAAGAGCGTGAAGGTAACGGAACTAAATTTCCCCTTTTATACTATGCTAATAACGCAGGTCTCCCGCAGACTTTGAGGGGCGCTCACGTCTGAAGAAATCAGCCTTGGATAATGCTTCCCAGGGTTAAGTCCCAGAAGAAGAACATGGCTGGAGCTTAATTTGCTGCATACATGTCAGCTCTTAGGTGTCTAGAGGTCCCTCTGATGAGAGCTGAATGCACCGTGTGCCAAGCAAAGTCACGCAAACTCAAATTAGTTTTGAGTCATGTGTGAGCCTCTCTGACCCAGCCCAAATCACCCCTGAGAGCAAATGAAGACTAGGTCATTTTATCATCATCATCTTCTTCTCTAAATACTGCTTTTAAATACATTATGTATTTTTTCCAGACTGGTCCTTTTCTATTCTCAGCATTCATCTGGGCTGCAGGATGACTTCTCTACCATCTCTCTCCCTTTTTTTTTAAACTTTGTCTAAGAAAAAGTTTTGTTTCATGGTACCATATTTAGTAACAATACCACTTTTTAAATATAATACTGAACATGCTTTCCTAATTTCGCTTTTTGGTTTATCTTTTAACTAAATCAGGTTGAGACAAGAAATTAGCTAGAGTTGGCACAGAAATCTAATTCCCCCAGCCCTGCCCTAACTTTTCATTGATGAAATTTTTTGTTTGTGTGTTTTTCAAATTAATTGAGGTGATGAACATTCATCTGCCCTAGAATTATGTGTCAAGCACCCCACATTCTATAGACCATAAAAGTGGGACCTTTTTTGGCACAGCCATATCTGAATGGAATGGCAGAAATCATAAAGCCAGCACAGCTGCTTGACAAAGATCCAGCAAAGCTGAGCCACATGATGGCTGCCATGCCACCTTTGGTTTTCATCTCCACCTGTTACATACTTGGGCACTTTTAATATTTGTACAATTTGATGATATTGGGTTGATGAAAAATTCCTTATGAATTGTTTATGCCTTCTCCCAGGAATGTGGCTTCTAAGCTTACCCAGGAAAGTCCTGAACATACTATTCTCCCCCCTACACACACATACTTTGAGGGAGATATCCTTATCTACTTGAAGGTCTTTCTTGCGCCTTGGAGGTTGTGACACATAAAGAAGAAGCCAGAGGTCTCTTTATGGGGCTGTGAGACATTTCTCTTGAAACATCTGTCCCTCTACTTACACAGGAACAAGATATTAAAAACAAAATAAATTTTAAAAGGTCAAGAAGATTTGGTGGGCTAGAGGAATTGTCCACAGTTCAGATTACAAGGCTCTTTGTAGTGGGTAGCCATTCCAGCTTGGATCTGGAAGTTCCAACCCCCATTGAGACTCTGGCAACTGTCACGCCTACGAGGCAGGGCGAGGGGAGGCACCTGGAGACCCGAGAGCTGGATGGGCCAGCGCTCTCTCTGTGTGCGCTCTGTGCCGGGACGCTGAACGGTGAAGATGGACTGTGCAGAACTCCAGAGAACACCGCTGGATTGCAATACACCTTCCCCAGACCCTGTGACCTACCTTTCACTTAATTTGTGAGTTACGCCATTAAATAAATATCCTTTTAACTACGTGGAGTGGCCAAAATAATTTCTCCAATATCTCTTCCCACTGTACAATCAGACAATTACATGGCATACAACTCTGCCCTACATAGAGACATACTGATAAGTAAAGTATGGAGTGGAAAGATGATAAAAGTATGAGGTGTTAGGACCTCCCTCTCTTAGAAGTTAGCTCATGTAGAGCCACTATAATGTCATATGACCAAGGAATGGCAGAATGCCAGGATTAGACATATAGACAAATTCTATAAGGATATAAATGTGAATATTGGTTGTATTATGCCAGAATTTGAATAATAACTGCAGCAGCTTTAGCCTGAGGATTTTTCCTGGGTACTCTGACCACTAAGAGTTAATAATACATTGCTCGAGACATGGCAAAATGCCCAGGGTGGTTGAAGATTTTGTTTTTGTTTAGTGTCCTTGAAGCCACCAAAACAACCAGCCTGAGCACAGGCTGTCATATGCCTCTAGATTCTCAAAAATTGGGTTATGGGGTTAATGAGTAAGAATGATAATTCTGTTTATTAATGATGTCAAAACTTGAGGGAAAAGCATTGGAAATGGTAACTCTGTTCTGTCATAGTTTATTGATGATGACTAAAAGATGAACAAAGGAAATGAAAACACATGTCCATAAACAAAAATGATATGATCTATGTTTTGGAACATCCTGAATGTATCCCTGCTAACTAAATTCTGTATAAATAAAGAAACACTCTGGCTGCTAGTCAGTCAGGTTTCAAGATTCTCCTGACCACCATGGCCTGGCTCACTTCTTTTCCCGCTGACTCCTTACATCTTCTGCAGGACCCATCCACTGCCGGGGATGGCTCCTGGCATTTTTTTTTTTTAATTTAAAGCACAGCATTTGCCTCCATGGCTGTTGATCTGTGCATTGTTTTAGAAAAAAAATTCTGCTGCTGTTGAGATGTGCCCTGGCATCCACAGTCCCAGGAGGCTCAAGAGGCTGATGGAAACAAGGCTAAGTGCTAGACTCTTTGCTGCTTTAAGACTGTTCTCATTCAGTCTTCATAAGACAGCGAATAAAGAACAGAGGTGGACATGAACCTGAGCAGCAGTTCCCAACGCCATGCACTTACTACAGTCCCAGCCTGTGTCTTCAGGTTGGTGTTTATTCATTCAATCATCCATCCATGGGATCTGTACTACAAGGTACTGGGGGTTTGATGATGAGCAAGGTAGATATGACTGCCATTGTCATGGGCTTGTGGTCAAGTCTGATGGACTCAAGTGCCACATGCCACACTGGCTGTCCCTGCTCTGCATGACCTTGGTCATTACAGACATTACATTAGGTGATGGACAACATTTCAAAGACTAGGTTTCTGTCAGGGGCAAGACTCACCCCATCCAGAGGTTCACTTCTTTCAAGTATTTACTAGACATACTTTCTGTGTGTCCTGGAATGTTGAGTGTACAGGTATGCGCTTACACATGAGCCCACATGACAAGGACTAGCTTTATAAACAAATGCTCAAAGGGAGGAAAGTGGAGGCTTGCTGATTGGGAACTCGCCTGCATGGGTTATCCATCACCATGAAAAAGAGATGTAACAATATAAAATAAAAGGGCGCTCAAAGGATTTGAAAGGCATAAGGAACTCAGGAACTGGCAGGTTGCAGAGGAAGGCTGCTCTCGGGAAAGACCCTTCCTTCTTCAGCCTGTGGAAGAAATCTGTGTGATTTCCATGTGACTTTTTGCTTTTGTGCTGAAAGATTCCTAAGAAGCTTTTATGAGAATACCTTTTCGGAGCTGGGGAGATGGCTCAGTTGGTAAATTGCTTGCAACGTAAGCACAAGGGCCTGAGTGTGGATGCCCAGCACTCACATAGAAAGCTGGGTGTGGTATCCCAGAGTTTTACAGGTGGAGAAAAAAAGATTCTTGAAGCTTGCTGACCAGCAGCCAATCCAGCCAATCAGTGAGTTCCAAGTTCAGTGAGAGGCCCCTCTCAAAAACCAAGGTGGGAAGCAACTAAGGAAGAAGGCTGATATTTGCTTCTGGCCTACACACACACACACACTTACGCACACATGCACACACATACATACACACACACACACACACACACACACACACGCACACACATGCACACACATGTGCACACACATACACACGAATACTCTGGTCTACACACACACACATACATACACACACACACACACACACACACACACACACACACACACACGCACGAATACTCTGGCCCACATATACACACATATACACACAGACACACATGAATATTCTGGTCTACACACAGATACACACACACACAGATACACACACACACACACACACACACACACACACACACACACACAGAAAGAGAGAGAGAGAGAAAGAGAGAGAGAAAGAGAGACACTCTCAAATACTCTGCCCCCGCCCACTCAGAGAATACTTTTGCTCAGATCACCCCATAAGGAAGACTTCCACCAGATCCTTCAATCACTGAGCTACTGATTCATCTAAATCATTTGTGCCATCTACCACCACAGCTCCTGGACACCTTCCACAGTCATCACAGAAGAGTTATGTGTAGTGGCGAGGTAGAGGTTAGAGACCACAGGAATCTGGAGCAGGGGTACCAGCAACCCTCCCCTGTCATTTATACCTCCCTCTCCTTGTCTTCTGCCTCCTCTTTGGAAACATGGATCTGTACCCACCAGCAATACACTGCTAAAAGCATTCTCTGGTGTCCACAGTGACCTTTGTCCATCCACGGTAGATGACAAGGTACCAGGAAGTCTGAGATTACTGGAATCCCTCAGCCAGGGGGAGATGATTGGACCCTCAGAAGTTTGTCTTACATGCTACTCTTGGGATTTACAGCAGGATGGAGCTTCAGACATTGCTGTGGGAATGTGCTTGACATTGAATCCTTCCAGTGCTTTCCAAGTAAACTACTAGCACCTCCACCCTTGTCCTACGAATGTCCCTGGTCCAGTGTCAAGGCAGACCCATTGTGTACTGGCCCTGATTGTGATTGTCCATATACACATCCTATGTCTTTCCATTCTGTAAATTATTTTCATGCCGAAGGCTGCACACTATGTCCCACTCCCAGCGAAGCGGAGGCACTTGGCTCTCAGAAGATTCTGCTGCCAGTTACTCCCACCACACTCAGCCCTCTGTGTATTTCATAACTCTTTTTACCATCCTCAGTGCATTGTTCTGAGGATCCGGCATTTGCTGCTGCTGTCCTTTGAATCCATCCCCTAAAGTCCATGTGTTGGAGACTTAATCCCTATTGTCACAGTTTTTTTTAAGAGGTGTCTGGGTCACAAAGATGCTGCCTTAGACAATGACGAGTGTATTATCACTGGATTGGGCTGGTTACCATGGGAGCCGGATCCTGATCAAAGAATCAATAATCAGCTTACCAGGGATATGAATGTCCTTAGTGGGTCCACATCTTTATGATCAGGCAAATTCCACCAGACTTAGGGAGGGATGTCCCAATATTACAGGGCACGCGGATACATTTCCTAAACAGAATGCTGTGGTGTAGCACTATGCTGAGCTGTGCCAGACTCTGAAAGCAGGAGGAGCTAGAAGGGGGGGGGGGATGGGCAAAGAGCATAGAGAGTCAAAGGAGGTTGACAGGTGGGTAAGGAGAGAGGTGGGCAGAACAGAACCAAACTGAAACAAAGTTCCCCCGGCAGACGTGATTCAGACAGCTTTGCATCCTGCATGGGACTTCTGCAAGAGGGAGAAGGACATACGGCCAGACACCACGACCGACTGGCAGCCTCAGCTCCAGTCAGAGTTCTCCGTTTCCTCCCAACAACCCTCCTCGTGGTGTAACAGTCACTGCGCAGCGCTGCTCTGTGATTTTTTTTTTCCCCTCTCATCAACTCGTTCACAAATTCAAAGTGTCAAAGGTAAACACTAGTCTCTGGGTGTCTTAAGAGACTGCTTGAGCAGTTCCTTAGGAAAGAGGAGGTCGCTGGCATCTGCCTATGGGGCCTATTTCACCATTGCTTTGTCTTCCATGACTTGCTACCGTGAACAGAGGTTCCCTGCAAAAGCCATACCTGTGTTAGGGATCCCGCAGGCTCGTTGAGTGGACCTTCATGGACTCAACAAGTTAGAATGTTGCAGAACTAGAACCCATCTATCCGGCTACCTCTGGGGCCCTTAGCTGCCACTTACTGCCAATTTCTGCCTATCCTACATTCTTTCCAGGATCAGAGGAAATCTTAGGAAAATATCTACTCAGCAAACCATTAGCTTCCGCCAGCCCCAAGGCAAAGATGTCATCATATAAAATCATACATAAAGCTGAATCCACCCCCTTTTCTATAACCTGCATGCTGCCCCCACCAATTATGTGGTAGATAAGCCTAGTCACTAATTTCATAGTTCTTTGACTACACTAGACATCTGTAGCCTATTCCATGTGCAGCATGCCACTTGGGTGGTTTGAACCCATGTTCTCGGGCTTTGGCCACTCATAGTTGGCTCACGATAAACTCTCTTTTATTCTCATTGGTTCTTTGACTCTAGTGTCCCTAGCCTTTTTCCTCTCAGTGCCCTAAAATGACAAAATGTGCTTTATCCCCTACTTGTTTGAATATTCCTCAGGCAAAAAGTGAATTAGAGCACAGAGGCCTTTCCTGCCTGAGAAGGTGCAGGTGTCCCATTGTCCATCATGTAAGGAAGTCAACCTCACCCACCCATCCCTCTCAAATGGCTCATTTCCCTATGCAACCAACGTTCCACAGGGGCCAGTGGCCAGTTGTGCTGGTACCAGCCCAGAATTGAAGACAGCAATCTCCACACACGGGCACCACACCCTTCATGCCAAGGAAGTCATGGGCATATAGAAACCACTGGATCTACTGCTGCCTTGAGCCTCTTCAGTCTGGGAGAGTTACAGCTGGCCAGGCTTGCAAACAACTCCAAGCCTACTGCACATCTGTGCGAAGAAAACATCCAACCAGAGCCCAGGATAAACTTTGCACTGTAGATATCCCCATGCCATATTAAATGTCGGCGAAGAGCAGATGGGAAGCTGCTCCTCAGAGGTCTTGCTCCAAAGACCCCTCCACACTTGAGAGCCTAGGGATCTGCCTGGAGTCTTGGCTAATGAGGAAGGGCTGGTTTTGTTTCTGCTCCAGCCTGAGGTTTTGGCTCTGGCACCACTGACTCTTCATAGGAAGCTGGCAGAGCAGGAAGGTGAAGTCTCTAATTAGTGTGCCCGGCAGAACAGTATCACTTCTGGTCTGTGAAATGGGATGAGGACACTGACCTTAGAGGGTTTAATTGGCTTGTAGTTCCAGAGTTCAAGGGCATGGAGCCAGAACCTGCCTGCCTCTTGGGTGGTCCTTGTGGCATTATAATGGTGGGAGGACACACAAGGAAGAGATTGATTTCATGTGTCAAAACAGAGAGTCACTCTTCACACACACACACACACACACACACACACACACACACACACACACACACACACTTCTATCTTGGCTCTGTCCTCCTTACTATATAGTGGGTTATTAAGGATTCTAAGATGTTAAGATTTTTCAGTGCTGGGCAAGTACCTTCCAGATTCCCTTCTTCAAAATGACTCAGACAGAACAAGGACTGAGCATCCTTCCAGTAGCCCAGTCTTTGATTCCTGTACCTTAGTCTGGTGTTAGCAGCCCCGTACACCTCTCATCCCATGGCTAGCCACACCCACTGCATAGGCCTACACATGTTGTCTATCAGGTTACTGCTCTAGCAGTGAGGGGCAGTGGGTACCCCACACGATGCACCTTTTTAACTGTCTTTGCTGGTCCTTCATGGCTTGGGGGGAGAAGCACCGAGTAGGCATGGCTGAGCCAGAGGGTCTTCTCCCCACCAACAGGTCCACTTACCTCTCTCAGTCATACCAAGCCTTCTTACATGTCTGAGGGAATACTCTCTTTGGTGCTTAAGACTCGCCTCCCACCAAGCTTACAATCCCACCACGATTCTTCAGAGAACCTAAGGAATCCCTTGCCACCCACCAAATGTGTTTATTGCCAGGGTGGGGTCTCTCCCACCAACTGGTCGCAAGATTAATGAAGCCCATCACCCCCCTTGGCATTTGGAGGCAGTTTTGCCACATCCACACAGTAGTAAACATATAAACAGTGGAAACAACAATAAAAAGATATTTTATGGAAGCAATGCATTGATGGGTCACAGCAAGGAGGGGCCGTTCGCCTCAGCAGCTCAGTGATTCAGAGGAACAGACAGGTGGACCTCATACCACCAGCTTTGTGCCTCTCTGAGCTGCCTTTCCCTCTCCAGTCCCCATGGTCCTAACACATAGGAGAGATGACCCAGGAACATAAGGTCTACAAGGTTGAGCTTCCCTTCTAAAACAGAAAGTATGCCAGTATTGAGAGGAAGTCACTCTCGGAGTGCTTTCATTTACTTCATAAGCAACAATACAAGATTACCTGACAGAGGCCGCACCACTCCAGGGAGCCCAGGCTTGGTGGGCTGGGAATTGTGAGGACAGCGAGTGTGCTAACGTTGCCCAGAGGAAGACCACATGGGCAGGAACAACGGGGCACTGACAAGTGGGTGAGAAATAACAACATGGCACGTGCAATTATACCTTCAGTTCCCTGACCCAAAGCCCTGCATGTGGAAATGAAATTTTGAAGAAGGGAATTTGGAAGGTCCTTGCCCAGTACTGAAAAATCTCAACATCTTAGCATCCTTAATAACCCACTGTGTGGTCAGGAGGACAGAGCCAAGATGGACGGACGTGTGTGTGTGTGTGTGTGTGTGTGTGTGTGTGTGTGTGTGTGTGTGTGTGTGTAGAGGAAGTCCCTGT
The DNA here is from genome assembly GCF_049852395.1 of Peromyscus maniculatus bairdii. NCBI lineage: Eukaryota > Metazoa > Chordata > Mammalia > Rodentia > Cricetidae > Peromyscus > Peromyscus maniculatus. The sequence continues at coordinate 25,620,427 of NC_134864.1, forward strand.
TTTGACATATGAAATCAATCTCTTCCTGGCCAGTCTCCCCACCATTCTAACGCCACGAAGACCCCACAAGAGCCAAGCAGGTGCTGGCTCCATGCCCTTGAACTCTAGAACTACAAGGCAATTAACCCTCTTTATGGGTCAGCTTGCTCTGGGATTTCGTGGCTGTGTAGTACCTCCAGCCTGTTGTTTTAGAAACCCACCCCATACTTTCCAAAAACTGTTCTTTTTTTTTTTTCCAGGCTTTTGTGTGTATGGGGGGAGGGGGGGAGAGCAGTTTCCCATGTATGCAAATCAGAAACTCAGAAGCTTCCCTCACCTCCCACTTCTCCTTCATGGTTAGTCACAGCCCTCCCCCTCGAAACCTCCTACTGGCTTTTACTCCACTCCCCATCACCCTCTCTGAGAGCACCATTCTCCCCTAGCCTGCAGGACTACAACCACCTTCTAAGTGAAGTATCTGTCTCCAACCCCATCTCTTCCATCCTTACGTGCAGTGCAACACGGAGCAGAACTTAGAATCATGCCAGCCTCACCGGCTCCTTGACACTTTCAGGAAAGACCACCACGATGCAGACTTCAAATAACACTGATCAACAGGGTGAGGAAGGACCTCCGGGTGCTGCTTCCCTTCACCCTCATCTGGATGCTCCCAAGCCCCAACTACATGACTTTTGCAGCTGCCGGACTGCCCCATCTTGCGCACCCTTTGGATATGGGCATGTCATCTTTGCTTCCCTCTCCTCTAAGACAACCCTCCCCTTCCTGAGCCTCTTTCTCATCCAGTGTTTAGTTCTTGCCACTTCTTTCAGGAAAGTTTTTCTACCCAGAGTGGATGCTGTGCCCCTCCACATCGCCTCAGCACCGATGCCTCACGCTGCACGGTGTCACTGGTACATGCTTGTGTGAAAGCCGTCCCGCCCAAGGCAAGGTCTCTTGGAGGGATGCAGACACTGCCTACTGTGTTCATTCCTTTATTCCCACCAGACTAGAGTCAGTTTCAGGGCATGCTAGTTTATGAACTATGCATGAGCCCTTTTACACATAATTCAATGGCTTTCGACTATACTGTGTATTCTTTTTAATCTCTCCTGCTTTCAAGTCTGTGTTTCATTGTTCAAGTCAATGCATCTATACAAACACAGTTTTGCAGCTCACACAAAACAGCAGTTTACCTTACACAGCTATGGTTCGGGGCCAAGCCCCAGGAGACTGACTGGAAAGGCTGGCCATTGAATCAGTTAGGTATACATATTGAGTTGAAACTGGGACAAATAAGACATCATGCACATTTTCCCCTGGAGATGGTTTTTCAGTAAGACTCATATATTCTCACTATGTTTGTACAGGTTTTCACAAGAGGCTGGATTTGGGGGAGTCTGTTCTTTGGGACAATTTCCCTTTCCACTGAGACAACTTCATCTGAAAAGCCAAATAGGTCTCATGAACCAAGACTCAGGTCCTTCAAGGTGGGGACAGCCGTGGTGGGAAGTGCTCGGTTTGAGGGGGTCCCACACTCTTTCTAGGCACAGTTCTTTCGGTTGACTATCCCTGTGGCAGGAGTGCTTTGTGTGGAATATTCCTTATGTCACTGTGATTGGATTAATAAAGAAGCTGACTGGCCAATAGCTGAACAGGATAAAGTTAGGCAGGAGAGCCAAACTGAGAATTCTGGGAAGAAGAAGGGCAGAGTCTATGGAGTCTCTAGGAGACACCAAGGGAATAAGACATGCTGGAGGACAAGCCACATGGCAGTACATAGATTAATAGAAATGGGTTAATTTAGGTTGTAAGAGCTAGTTAGTAACAAGCCTGAGCTATTGGCCAACCATTAGTAATTAATACAAGCCCCGGTGTGTTTATTTAGGAGCTGCTGAGACAGAAACTTCTTCCAACAGCTTTGGGTTTAATGAGCCCAGGGTACTGAATGAGGAGATCAGGAGTGAGCAGATTCTGGCAGAGGAAGGAATTGGCTCCCATATGGAGCATATCGCAGGGCCTTACAAACTATGCCTAAAACTCTCGGGATCCAGAGGACCAAGCAGACAGCTACAGTCACCCCATCGAAAGACAGAGGGTGACAGATCAGACTTCTGGCTGCTGTGTCCTTTCCGGAAGGTCTACTCACAGGAGTGCAGGGAAGCATTAGTGCCTACTACAAGAGGGAGTCTCGTCACTCACCACGTGTGGCTTCTCCAGGCATTGATGAGACGCCCTGTTGTTTGGAGAAGAGCAGGACGAAGCCATCTCATAGACATCCTGCCTCCCACTACCTACTACTAGACAAATTACTTCTCTCTCTTCCCTCACTCTCCTCCCACCTTTCTTCAGTTCTCAGACCTAAAAGGGCCAAAGCAACATGGCTTCCTACATTTCCTACACAAGGGCCGGCTAGTGCCCAAGTTTCAGACATCTGTTCTTCACAAGGGACAACTCTGAATGCTTTGGAGGAAACTGAAGAGCTACTCATTGGTGCTTTGACATTATACTCAGGGCCTCGGGCTGAAATAGAAACTGGTAGGTTAATTCCTGGTCCTTTTAATGCCGAAATCTTGGGCCAATTTTTCCACCAGGACAAGATGGCTTCCAGATGAGGCAGCTGGTGTTTCAGATCACAGGAGCATATGTGTTTACTGTGTTCACAGAAGTCAACAGTTTGTGGAGCCCCCTCCCTGTGCCCAGAGCTGGACTGAATCAGATCCAAGGGCTTAGCACTGGCAGTGTGTGTGTTTGCCTTCAGCCTCTCAACAGCTGAACAACAGAGGGCATGAAGATGTCGTTGTGGAGACACTGTGTCCGCTAACAAAGCAGCTCCCTCCAGGGCTTTTGCTATCAGGTCCTACTTCTCCTCCTGTATGGATGAGCTAAGGGAGGCTAACAGACTGCAAAAGGACATCTGGGGAGAGAAGTCAAAAAGAAATATCCCTTAGATCATGTCTGGTGGAAACTGACTTACTTGTTTTTGAATTCTTGACACACAGTACTTACTATGCATCTGAGCCCCTGCATAACATTAAATATGAACTGGCTCTGCTCTGTGACTGTTATTCAACTCTCCCATTTCCTGTGCAAGGGAATGGAGGCACAGAAGAGTGAAAGGAACAGCCAGAGGTTGCACAGATGTGCATTTTATTTGACACAGGACATGGGTCCAATTCATCTGCCAAAGTGTACCAATTGAGGGACTTTTTTCTGCATAGAAATCTGGATTTGTAGAGTTTCTTTAAAAACCACGTCTCATAATACACGGGGCTTCCTTCCAAGCAGAATTGGGCTGCAAAATGTAAACATGCATCAGCCGCCATGCATAAAGAGCCACACAACAGTGGCAGCCCCTCTGTGTAGCTCACACTCTTGTCCCTGGAGGCCCCCTGAAAAGCAATGCTCACTAAAGCTTCCCCCTGAGATGAAAGGGAGACCAGTGTTCGGACTTAAGTCCCTTCTGGTGGATTTAAGTCCCTTCTGGTAGAGTCATGCAATATTATCATCTCAGGTTGTGAAACAAAGAGCTAAACAGAGCTCCAGATCCAAAGTGCTGCCCGGGTACTGAGCTGCGAGGCTGACAAGGTGGAAGTTCACGAAGAAACTTGCTTACTACACAGTTAAGAAATCATTTCTAAAAAACTTTATAACTGGATAATCTGTGGTCTAAAATGATATACTATTGTATGTATTTTATTCATTTTATGGGGGAGGGGCATGCATGCGTCACAGTAGACATATGCAGATAACAGTACAACTTTCAGGAATTGGCTGTCTCTTTCCACCACATGGGAATTGAACTCAGGTTCTCAGGCCTGGTAACAAGCTCCTTTACCTACTGAGTCATCTTGCCAGCCCAACTTAAACACATTCACGTGTGGTAGTGGGAGCTCTGTTTCTGAATGTTGTACACCAGCTCGAAGGCTGCCTTCCCTTGCTGGTTCTGCTATAATAAAGAGGACCCCCTATGGCTATTCCCTTTTACCAGCTGGGATGTGGAAATGTTTGGTCCTCAGATAAAGCTGAGGAAAACAGTGGGAGGGCAGCCTCTCTCCTCAGTTCTGGTGTGTTTCTCCTCAGGTTTTGGTAATGGGACGTTTCTCTGGCATCTGGCTTTGGTAGCACATGTAGCTGGCATTTCCCAGTAGCCAGACCAGGTGCCACAGTTACAGCCCGAGGACAGCCTAAGAGTACTCACCTTCCTTAGGATTGTTAAGGAGCCATTAAGAGGAAGTTCAGACAGCAATATGTAAAGTGTTTATGAATGGCAGCTCCCGGTTAGGGCCTTCTAAGTGGAAATCAACCACCCCTGAAGTATGGATTTCTGATTTGAAGATTACTTCAAAGGTTAATTGATTGTGTCTAGGGCATAGCTTAAAATGAAATTATGCACATGTATGTACCACGAGGAATTTGCTGGAGACTTTTAAATGCCCCAGTTGGGGTTATGTACAGTCTGCTTCACTGCTGTCCCTGCCATTCCCTACAACAGTGGGGTATTTTGCTGTTTGTCATTGTCTTTGTGCTATCATTTTTCTAGTGGATGTGTAAAGAGAGAAGTATAATAGTTGTTCTGTCTCTATCAAAAGCAGAAAGGTGAAAAATAGACCTAGAAAGACTGTGTACTTTAAAAATAAAAAAAGGCAGTGGTAGGACTTATGCTCAATCCTTGTAAGGAGCATGTCCGCGCAATTAATATACACAGCAGAGAGAACCCACCTAGAGAACACACAGCCTAGCGCACTGCATGCTGTGGGCTGTGGAGTTTTCTCCAGCTCTGCCCTGTGTGGTCCTCTGTAAAGCAACTGGCCGTCTCTTGAGAACAGGTGTAGAGGGGACACAGAGATGGTGAACCCCGGAGGCGAGCAGCTCACCAGTTCCAGACCTGTTTCTTTTGACTCTTGGCACAGTGTCCACAGCACAGGAAACTGAGTGGGGGAGGGGGAGGGGGGAGGGGCTTGCAAGCAGACCACCTTCCCAAGGTGGGGCTGGGTAAGGCAGAGCTTATGAGGTGGAGGAGTGGCTGATGGGAGAGTTCAGACAGAGCAGATGGGAGATGAGATTATGGTGAGGAAGCAGGTGGAAGACGATACAGTAAGAGACAGGAACACTTTGCTCCAGGCTGTTCTTTGTCCTGCTTGATCAATAAAATAGACAAGGAATATTCTAGGGCTCTGAGTCCGGTAGAGCCACGAAGCCCATGAGAGATTGCGGGTAAACTGTTGTAACCTTTAACAACTGGCATGGTTGGTCAGTCAGTGACCCATTGTGACCATCCTGTGTTTTGCCATGTCTTATCTGCCTCAGCCCTGTGGGAGTGAGCATGAGATGTCCCATCTTCAAGTTCGGTTGCTGTTGGAGACTGAAGCCATGATCCTTTCTCACCCAGTTATTACCCACCACCAGTGTTCATGGTGAGTAAACACACTACTCAGCTGGTTTCTGTTGAGCAAACATCCTTCCCCACTGGAAGAAGAAAGGCCACTTCCCCCAAATGTGTGAAATGTATACCTAAGAGTTGTTCCAAATTATTTTTATTTTACCAACTGGAATTACTTCACGTCTCTAAAAGTTTATTTTTTTAAGAGAAGATAAATCACCTCACCATGACTTTACCTTGGAGAGAGAATCTAGGTGCCCATTCTTGTGACCCAAGGACCCAGCATGGACCCTTTCCCATGATCCTTCTTATGAGGAGTCAGAAGAAGCAGGCCTAGGTAGTTTCCATGAGCCACCTCCTTTGTATTATCTGGAAAACTGAAGGCGTGGACCGAACCCCCCAGGTTTGTTAGACTCTATGTCCTTGCCTCCACATCTGCCTGTGCGCAAGCAATGTGTTTCTCTCTCACGCATCAGCAGGCTGCTCACATGCCAAACTAAACGAGCCTTTCCATGCTTGTATAATGATGGGGTCCCACCACAAATGGATTCTGTCGTTCTTTCCCCCATCCGCCATTTGGTCTCCGCCCCTCAGTATTTCAGAAATCCTTGTGAACATTGGCGGAGAATAACTCTGCACTTGGAATAACTCCGGTGTTTTCAAAACAGCAATTGTTTCAGACATCATTTAGCTAGGTCCCACCCTAATCGGCTTCAGAGCGCATAAGAACCTTTCTTAGTAACTCAGCACAACAGAGTTCAAGAATTGCCTTTACCAAGACCCTAATCCATTGTACCAAACAATGAAATAGCACTCCTATCAGACAAGGCCATCTTTTTCCTGCCAGGGGCCAGTGGACTCTACTTCAGGGGGAGCCGCATACAAACCGGAAGCCCCTCCTCTTCCTCTTCCTCCACCTGGCCTATTTGCCAGGACACCTCCGGAAAAGCTGCTCTCCCTCAGCTCTGTTCGCAACATAGCTGCCTGGTCACTTAAGGTCTGGCCTCTGCATGGTATCCGCTCGGGAGGGCCTGCCCCAGGTTCCCCTGGGGTGTTTATCTCATTCCTCTTCCTGAGACCCAACAGAGTCAGGCCAGGCTCACACTATCAGAACCGCGCTTTCCTCCTGCAGATACGCATGGGAACAGCTTTGGAATATAAAGACTTTAAACAATGAACATTGTTTGAGATAGAATTAGGGCTAAGTCCTTGTGCAAACAGCTGGACGAAATACATCTTTATCTGCCACTGTCTCTAATTTAAACAATGCATAAGATGTTTGTTCGAAACTTGGCATAGCAGGACGTGCCTGTCGTTATGAATCGTACCCAGCCCCTCCTGGCAGCAGCTGGGAGAAAATGACATCTTAGAGCCACTACTTCTTCCTTTTCTGCACACAATCCATCTCACCCAGGACAGCATCAGATGATTCTCTGAGATTTGCTGCTTGCAGGCTGCTCATGTAACCTGGCAACAGTGACCAGGTAGCCCTGCTGGAACACGCTGCTGCTGCTTCTCCCCAGGCAAGAGACACTGGGCAGTCAGCTAGCACCTGCCCAGGTCTTCCTGATCTGTGGTTCAGGGACAACCGACCTGAAGTCCTCAGTGTGACATTCCCATGCCATCTATTATTGGGTAGGTGAGGGAGTTCATGCAAATGGCTGCAGATGGGACATAGGCCTCCCATGGGCCTGCCTTGGGAGGGTGTGGTCTTGGCTGTGGGACTAAGTCTAGGTAGACTCTCTAAGAGAAGGGAGACAGGTGTTTCTGTGGGGACATGGGGACCTTTGGACCTCCTCTGATTTCTTCTTCTCCAAGCTTAAAGCTCTTGCCTTTCTCTAATGTTTCCTTGCCTCTCACGAAGAAAAGGAGAAGGTGGACCATGGTGTTTATAAGCATGTGTTCACCTGTGGTCCACTGTCTACCTGTGGGTGTGCTTATCTAGAGAAGGATTCTCCATAGCTATTTCATGCGCGCTCGCGCACGCACACACACACACACACACACACACACACACACACAAATATGCACACATACTCAAGCACACGAACGTGCACACACATATACACACATGCACGCACATATAGGCACATGCATGTGCTCACACACATCTGTACACATACACACACACTCAAGCACACATACTCACAAACAGGTATACGCACATGAACACACACACACCAGGGAACCTTCACCCTATGACTATCTGAAAAGCTACCATGAGACAAAATGCGAAATGCACAAAATGAGCTAAACACACGAGAGAAAGTAGCCGGTGGCTTTCTGATGTTCGTTTTCCTGTTACCAGCAAAGGTTTCATGTCTCCACCTTCTCCAGTGTCAGTATGCAGAGAGTTTTGACAAGCACACCACAGAGGCCCCCCTCACACTAGAACGTGAAAGGTTTGTTAACTTCCTTAGATGTTACAGACTGATAAGTATTTTAGGGAGATGTGGCCAGTAGAACCAGGTACTACGTGCTTAAGGGATAATGGGCCTAAGTTGGGAGTGTTGTCAAAACACTAAGTGGTCAACCGTGCCTGCTGACCATTGGCCTTTCTGTCTGCATGCCATGGCGACTGGATTGAGCTGAAGCAGTGAGACTTGCATGGAGTGTCAGTTATTTTCTTGATAGGAACAGTGCTGGCTCTAGCAAGTGGTTGTGTGGTAGAAATATTCATATTCTGTTCAGCCAGCACCCTGCAAAGCATTGTGTGCTGCTAATTATAAACACAGGCCTTCCAAAGCCCCGCTTCCTCCCATTCTTCTTACATCCTCCAGATGGCCAACCTTTGGGACTAGTCACCCACATGCCCTTTCAATGACAGCTGGTGGCCTGCTAAGTCAGTGTCTGGGGCTCAGGCTGGGGCAGGAACTGTGAGGCTGAGAGTCTTGGCGTGGTGTTTAGTCCCTCTATACCATTAGGGTAGCATTGCATGCATCCCAGATCTTGCCAAGAAGAAAAGTGCATCACTACACCTTGCATGGCCCCCTGCCCTGGAGCCCAGCAGATGAAGGTGTCATCCTTGAATTTGCATGCTTTCAGGGTTGCTCCTCAGGCTTAGAGCACTGTTTGGGAAGTGTGCCAGGTGAGCACTTCATCAGTCCAGAGCAGCAGGGAAAGGCTGGGCATAAGCACATCGGTGCTATCTACAAAAGTCACATAAAATTAGAACCTGATAGTCACCCTTCAGGAAAATGCCCTAAGCACATCTCCCTTCCTCCTGAGTACAGGTGCTATGGAAACTTGTTCTTCTCAGCCCCTAGGGACAGAGGGAGCCAATGGGTCTGGGGTTTTGTTATTTTTCTTCTTGTTGATATGGCTATTAACCTAGCAGGCTGTAGGTAACCAACCAAGGGCCAAACTGAAAAATCAGAATCCTATTAAGCAGGTTTCTTCTTTTTAAATACATTTGCTTATTCATGGACAACATCACACATGTATAGAGTGTATCTTGATCACTTCCACGCTCCACCCTCCCCTCTTCTCCAGGGCCTCCAACCACCACACCCTCTCACTTTCATATTCTCTCTCTCTCTCTCTCTCTCTCTCTCTCTCTCTCTCTCTCTCTCTCTCTCTCTCTCTCTCTCTCCACCTCCCTCTCTCTCCCTCATCCCTGAGGCCAATTAGTGCTTCCCACAAGCACATGAATATATAACCATCAGCTGGATCATGGGCAACCTCCCAAGGGCCACACCCCTGAAGAACACTGAATGTCCCTCTCTGCAGCAGCCATTAATAGCCAATGGCTCCCCCGCTGGAGGGCGGGGCCTTGTTAGTCCCGCCTCCCTCCACACTGTAATGTCCAGGTCTTGATCTACAGGTCTTGTGCCGGTGGTGCCAGTTTCTGACAGTGGCAGGAAGATAATGGATATGGTGTCACGCGTGTGTTAGGAGCCCTTTGCCCTCCCTGGCTGTGGGGTGATGGGTATCAGCAATTAGTTCCTGTGAAACTGGCTCTAGATCAGAGATTCGCATCATTCATACTGAAAACCATCACTGGGCAGCCTTGATTGTCGCCTCCCCACTCAGACAAGAGGTGTATCGTCAAACCAGAGCACAGGTTCTGTCCTCAAGGGCTCACACTGCAGAACTAGGTACCAACAATACTAACAGCAAAGACCTCCATCCTACCACGGAGCATTCCCACCATATCCTCCTCAGAGAAGAGTTTGCATGTGGTCACCTCTGCCTGTTGCCTCCCCGTCTTGGCAGCCTGTACTTGGTGACTCAGTCAGTCCCTAAACACAAAGACCTTCAGTTTCACCCAGGTGGACGCTGGGGGCAATATTCACCCAGGGGACTATATTTGCTCTTTAGCCCTCCCTGGCTCAGCGGAGGCCTTGAAGGGTCTGAATCACACTTCGTGTTCTGCCCTCTCTGGCATCCTTTCTCCTGGAGATACAGCTGAAGATAACTTTCTACACCACTTCCACGCTATTTCTAATGCACTTGCAGGACGACCGTGACCTGCTGCAGGAGGTCAGGTGTGAAGTCAATGCTCAGTTTGGAGCATTTGGGATTTCAAACTGAAGGAGCCGGGCTGCTAAAGTCTGCACTTATTAAATGATTCCCTCTGAAGAGCATTCTTCCCCAAAGCAAGAGCCTCCTTCAGCTATACTAATAACCCCACACTGGCAAGCCCAGGAATACAGCTGCTCCCCTCCCCCCCAGCTGTGAGATGCAGCCCTAGAGGCATCTTCTCCTCCAATGTGTGAAAGGACAAACAGGCATCCCTGACATAAAGACACCCTTCCCCATCTCAAGTTTCTGGGGCAGGGTTCATTGCTAATGCACAGCCTCTCAGAGGCCACTAACATCCATAACAGCTTCCAGATAACAGTCTTAGTGCGGGTGCCAAAATCATCCTCTATGCCCCATAAAACAAATGCCTTTAAAGCCATCTTTCAGCAGCTTTATTTTGTGTTTACTAAATTACTTATTTTACAATAAACCTGATGAGAGCTATGCTTCATTATTCTCCAGTTCTACCCTAGCAGAAATGTAATAATTGTAAATCTAAGTGCTTCTGGGTTGCTTGTAGGTTTCATTCATCTTTTTATCCCCTCTCTCCCATCATCTGGCCTCACCATGGATACAGGCGCTGCTCTCCTGCTGTGCGTGGGGTCTCAGTGGCTCCCACCAACCCCAGGATGTTATACCCTGAAGGGTGACCACGGTATTTGGGAAGGAATTCTCTTGGAATTGTTAGCATCTGTCTTACAGTGTAAAGTGCCTGCCAAATGTTATGTGAAAAGTCAAGTTTCAGCTTGAACAGACCACTGTAGATATCACAGGTTTCTAACATAGACATATGTGGCTGATATTCAGTATAGATTGGGTTTGAATTTTAAAACTCAAGTCAATATTTTAAAATTCTGTACATGGGGCCAGTAAGATCCTCATGACCTACATGATACAAGGGTAGAACTGACTTCTGCCAATTGCCATCTGACCTCCACATGTGTGCTATGGTACATGTGTGTCTACACATACACACAATAGATCACTGTCATTAAAAAAAAATTGTCCGTGATAGTGTATCTCCTATCTCAAGGGCACTGAAGGTCACATCTTTTAAACAGCCGTGGCTTTTAAAAGTATTATTCAGAATTTATTTTTTTCACTGCTGATTTCCATGTCCAGGCATAGCACAAAAGAGAAAAAAGTTCTGGCTGAGGATGTAGCTCAGATCTCACCTAGCATCACAAACCCACGTTTCTGTTGAACCAAAAACACAGGTTTCATCTCAAGGGAATAAGAAATAGTTTATTGTGGAGTTATCATGGGCTGGGAATACAGACTTAGGTTACCCCAAGTAACATGGTCCAATGTAATAACAGTTTTATTGAGTTTTTACAGTAACATAACAAATGAGGTCAAAACTAAGGTGTTTTTAAAATACATCAGTGGGTACATCATATAGACAGATTACACCAGTGTAGGGAAGTCCCTGTTCAAGCCCTCAGATGTTATCTAGAAATGCTGTTAGCCTTTCTCTTGGTAGATGCTAAGGAGTCTGTTTGTACATCCCATTAAGGATTTTATCTGATACCATAAGAGTGTTAGGTCAGCTAGAGAGGTCAGCAATAGTGGCTATTAAGGAATCGAATGATAATATCTAATGATAATCTGTCTGCAGACCTGTAGCACTCCAGCTTCCCATAATCACAGAGGTTCTTTGAGTCAACCGGCCCTGTAGAGTCCTTTACACAGGGGTGGCCTTTCTCTGTGACCCTCAGTTTGATCCCCAGAACCACATCAACCAGGTATGGTGAGACATAGAAACCTAAAGATCAGACATTCAAGGCCATCTTCAGTTGCATACTGAGTTTAAAGCCAGCCTGGACTACACAAGATCCTTTCTAAAAAATAAATAAATAAGTAAATAAATAAATTTTAATTCCTAACGTTTTAATACAGTTTTAAACGTCGTCTACTTTTATTCTCTTCTTTTTCCATTTAGCTATGAGCCTAGCCCTTAATGGTTAAGCAATCCCTCTAGCCCACCCTTCTCCATTTTGGAAAACACATTTGCCAATTTTATAAAGTAATTGACAGTCAAAAATCCTTTATCGACTAAAAACAATTCTATTTTCTTTAAACTTCCTTACCAAAATCATGTTTTATCCTTATATATTTTTCTTTTATTGAAAATAGATTTTTTTCATTTAATATAAGCTGTCTAAAATTCTTTTAAAGGTGTATGTTGAAGAGGGGAATAGAGGAGACTTGTGTGAGAAGCCTAGCTCTTCTGCTGCTTCAGGTTCAGAGCTGAGGAGGCAAAGAGCCTTCTCCAGGATGAGTAACCATCCCACAGCCCCCAACAGAGACCTGGTAAACAGAGGAGCTCCTCCAAACCAGAGCGAGATAGGAAAACAGAAGAAAAATATGGAAGCTGGCAGTAACGGGTTTCTACCTCAGTGTGGCTTACTTGAAGTCTCAATGTACCCAGTTGAATTTGGTCTCTACTAGTTCAGGAAAGGCCAGAGATTCTAGATCCCAAAGCTTTAGCCTCTAATGGTGACCACAGGCTCCCCATTTGACAAAGAACCATTCAGTGTGCCTTCTCTGTGCCCTGGGACCACAGCCTTGACATGTTCCTTATGGGAATATCATTTAGGGACGTGGGTGGAGTGATCTTCTAGGACAGCAGCCACCCAAGTTTCTCTCTTCACAATAATTCTGAGACCAGGATTTATTTGGATGCTCCACTGGTGCCTGGCCCTTTGCTTTTAGCTTTCTTTGCCGATGGAAAGGGAGAAGAAAGCAAGGGAGGTCACATGTGGACCATGCTATGTATAGTCTGTAGGGGGCTGATAACATGGGGACTACATCCATTCTCAGACCTAATCCCATTCCCTGCCTAGCTGCAAAGCAAGATGGGACGTGGGTTTTGTTGAGTGCAGGGCTAGTAAGTTGGATCAAGCTAAGGGTAAGCAGGTCCTGAGGCCCTCAGCACTGCAGAAAGCCTTTTCCCTTTGCCAGTAGTTAAGTCTGCAGTGATCCAGTGCAGCTTCCAAGGTCAGTCATGTTCAAGGGAGTTAAGTGCAATGTTCAGGTTCAGAGCACTCATAGGAAAGGTAGGACCACATCACTTATGCAGCCCAACTGTATTAGCTGGGAATGGCTGGGTGGGGCGGGGGAGGGGGGGTGATTCTGGGGATCAGCCCAACTGTACTACTACCTGGGTATGGCTGGGGGGTGTGGGAGCAACATCCTCAAACTCCTAGATTCAAGATGCAGTGTTTGGGGCCAGGCATGTATCTCACTGGTGGAGTGCTGTCTTGCATGTGCATCTATTCCCAGCAGCATGTGTGTGCAAACACACACACACACACACACACACACACACGAGAGAGAGAGAGAGAGAGAGAGAGAGAGAGAGAGAGAGAGAGAGAGAGAGAGAGAGAGAGAGAGAGGCAGGCAGGCAGGCAGACAGAATATTTCAGGTGCCTGGCTCCTCATGGTCCTCATTCCTGGCTATTTGGGCCTTTGGCTCCACTATCTCACCATAGCAAACTATGAGAGGCTGAAAAAATATGCACATTGATCATTAGATGCTTCATTAGGTAACCCACATATCTGTCTCTGTCTCTCTCTATCTCTCTCTCTCTCTCTCTCTCTCTCTCTCTCTCTCTCTCTCTCTCACACACACACACACACACATACACACACACCACACCACACACTTACATCAAACACACACACACACACACACCTACATCATACACACACCTACACACACACACATACACATACACACACACCACACCACACACCTACATCATACACACACCTACACACACACACACACACACACACACATACACACACACCACACCACACACCTACATCACACACACACACACACACACACACCTACATCATACACACACCTACATCATACACACACCTACACACACACACACACACACACACACACCTCTGCAAAGCTAGTTACTTAGGCACAGCTCCAGAATCTGGAAGTGAGACCCCGCCAGGGGCCAGAAAGATGAGAAGACTGGGCGAATGTTAATATCTCCCCATCCCCATACAAACAGAGTAAAGGGGGCTCACAGAAGCCAGAAGCCCCAATGTTCAGGCATTACCCACACTGCTTCCAAACACACCACATTAAACACGTCTTGGGCTTCGCTTTTCATGTACCCAGTGCCCTCTTTTCTGTTATAGACCACCTCTTCCCACCTCCTATGACTTTGGTAGCATTGCCCTTCAAATGCAAGGGCCTTTGTGTTTCAAGGCCCAGTGGGTGCCAGGCTCAATAGGATAATGAACTAAGAGAGGATTGGAGCTGGGAGCATCCTTTCCCCTTCCATGCAGGAGGAAGTCTACGCTTTGCGAAAGAGGGATGAGGACAGTGGATGACGGGGAACAAGCTAAGGAAGCCGCGTGCAGATCCACAGCGAGAGGGAGGCTATGCATCAGGGTTGGTTGTCGAAGAAACCTCCTCCCAGCCAACCTACCCTTGGCCACCAGTTCTAGAACCCAACAGAGTCCCAGCCCACTGCGCTATTTTAGAGCTGGCTTAAGTTGAGTTTCCTTCATTTGTTAATGGAAAAAGTCTGATGAGAGTATCCAAAATCTGTAGAATTCTAGAGAAAGAGCACACATTGACACCCAGAGAGAGGAGAAAGAGGCTTTGCTGTTAGAGGGGAGAACAGTCAAGGAACAACAAGGAAGGAACCGGATGGGTCTGACTGTGTGGAGGAGCCAGGGTGGGATTGGGGTCTGGGGCTCTCTATACGGAGCCTGAGGTTGTTCAGGGATCAGGGGCTGAAGGGCTCCCCTGGAAGACCCAAGTCAGATGAAGGAGGAGGAGGCCCAGCGTGGGCATGGCAGCTTCCTATGTCATCTCTTGTCGGATGTGTAATGTAGGATAAGTCTCCCCTGTGGAAGTAAACCTCCACCGTGCATTCATCTTAATTTGGTTTCCATTCTGATTTTTATAGTTGATTTAAAAACACAACCCGGGGAGCTCTGCTTTGAAGACAAGTTGTAATCTCCATGCTGTCTAGACTCTCCGAGATGCTGGGCTTGAAGGGAGCCAGGACTTGCCTGCGTGTGCACAGGACTCCTATGAAGAACAATCAGAGGGAAAAAAGGAAATGAGAAACGACTGTGTGTTTGTTTTGGGCTCTGCACCGACGGCTGGCTTCCTGAATACACAAGAGGTTTAATCCTATAAGATCCTGGAAAGAAGTCTGCTTTGTGAACAAAGAGACCGGGACTGAGCCAGGGTGAGCGGCTGGACACATTTACTCTGGCCTGCAGCAAGGCACAGACAGCCTTCTTTGATTCGCTCCTGTGCGGTTTTCACAGCGCAGTGTTGCCGGGCCGAAGGCAGGCCCCTCCCTGCCCCATCCCCATGTGCGGGAGCCTCAAGTTCTATGTTCCAAACTTAAATGCTGAGGGCTCAAATTTGTGTTCAAAAAGCAAAACTCACATTTCAAGGGAGGAAAAATACAAGTCTGAACATCAGGCAAGCTCTTGCTGATGACAGACTTCATTACTTCATAACTCTAGGGCTGGTGGGAGCAAGTCACAAGGTCAAGGGCCCAGGCTCACTGCTGTTGGAGCTGGCACAGCCAGAACCAGTGTGGAACTCAGCAGCCCCCTCTGGAGGGAGCCCTGGATGGAATAGAAAAGAGGGAGCCAGGGCTTCAGAGGGAGGAGCCCTTGTTCCTCTCTCCCCCCCTCTCCCTCCTCCCTCCTCTCTCCTCCCTCCCTCCTCCCTCCCTCCAGATGGAAGGTGCTCCAGAGTGAAGAGGACATCAGAGCAGATTAAGAAGTAACGTAACCGCCCCATAAAGCAACACAAAAGGAAGGATGCTTTCCAAGTTTAGTATTTCAGAAGATATGTCCTCTCTTAAAAAGTTTGCCTCATAACAGGAGTGGATGACACCTGGGGGAACTGAACACACCTTGGGTTCATTCGGGAACGTAAATATGGGAGATGAATTTTGAGGAGGGTTAAGCTGAGTGAGAGATCACATAATGAAATATGACAAGGGTAGTGGGAACAAAAAGGCCTAGAACTATAGGCAGCCAAATGTTTTCTGGGAAGGTCTGCTAGATTGAACAAGGGATACGTATTTTACTATTTATGTAAATTTTCAAAAAATGCAAATGGTTTAGTCCTATGTATTCTTAAGATGTACGGGCAAATGCAATGTGAGCATAAAATCATGCAAGGGACTGATGAATATCAGACCTAAGGCTGTGGTTATCTCTCATTGGCCAGACAGCAGGATATTGTGTGGGCGTGGGAACTATACAGTGGTTTCCACTGTTTGTGATATTCATTGTTTCAGCTAGGAAGAGGCAACTAAGTCTTTGCCAAATTATCCTCCACAGTTTAAATTGAAACTTTTTTTTGAGAATTTTTATACTGCATTTGAACCATTTCTAATCCAACAAGAGATGAGGGCACTAATGATTGAACCCTCCCTCATTCTAGTGAAGGAAGCAATTGCGGGGGGATTGTGGGTGTGGGGGCACAAAGGTCAGGTACTGGTGTTATGTCGTGCTTGACTAACAGAAAGGGTTCACGCATGTCATTTACAGGTGGTTTAGCTGATGTATCAAACCTTCACAGTCTACGGCTCCCTCTGTGCAGGCAATGCTGCTGAGTCAGCACAAGTGGGGGGAGGGTGTGGGGGGGTGAGGCACTCCAGGTAAATGATGCTTTCTTTCCTAGTCTTTTTAAGTTTGCCAAACTGTGTCTTCAATGTCAAGGAGAAGGAGGAAGCCCTCCATGTGCCATCCTTCGCGGAGTGTGGCTAATTCAGCAGCAGGAGCCAGTACTTGGGGTTAGAGGGATGCTGAATTCCATGGCAGCCGTCCTTCCTCCTTCCACATTTACAAGATGAAAAATGTGAGCGCCATACTATGAAAAACCAACTCTCCCCATTCATGTCTCTGGATTTGCTGTTGGTTAAAATTTCCAAATAGCCTTGGCCACACAAAAAGCTTCCAACCATCTAAATAAAAAACCATTTAAAATCCTATGCAGGACATTTTATGAAGTATATGTGGCCACACCTGTGTTTAAAAGTTCATTTTTGTAATTGCCAAAGGTGTGCAAGGGGAAAGCGTGGCTCATTTCCATATGTTACTCATCAAACTGCAAACGGTGGGAAACCTTGTAAGCATGTCACAGCCACCACAAGGTCCATGCATCCTGTTCTTATGATGTTCTGATTTCTCAGGACAGGACTGTCCCATATAGAGAAGGAAGTATGTCCATCTTTTCTCTACATAGTATGACTTGAGATGTGTCATAAAATCTATGCACACTTTCTCCAAATTTACCCAAGTAACTAAATCCCCTTACCTGCTTTGTGTTTAGATTAAAACGTTCAAGGAAATTACAAAAATGCAGCCTGTTTTCTGGATGTGGCCCATACTTAGTCACGATTCTACGTGCCACCCAAAAGCTCACCAGATTAACTGCTACTGAACTATATTGCTCCTGATGGTTCCAGTTTGGTGTAGACTTTATGACTGCAGCAGACAAGCCTCAGTCTATACACACCAAATTATGAAAGACAGGAGTGTGATATACATGCAGTGCAACATGCAGACATTTACAGATGCAGGGTGTACACAAGAAAGGGAGAGAAATCGAGAAAGATTTCAGGCAATGGTCACTCTGCACAGCGCAGCACTCCAACTCCAGGACGGCCAGTATCGCAAGAGTGACCAGGTCCACTGGGCTAAACTAGATGTCAGTCACTAAAAGCAAAAGCCAACTTGTAACTTAGCAGTGTTTATTTGTAAAAAGGGGAAAGAGTGGGACGGGAAGAGCCGGAGAAAGGAATAGGACAGGAAGGGAGAGAAAAAAGAAGGTAGGGTATTCTCTGGCCTGGCTCTACATTTCTCAGGCAGTAGAGAGGGGAGATGCGCCTGAGAGAAATAAACGGAAAAGAAAGCCGGGGAATATAGGAATGCTGACTTTACCTTGTCTGCAGGAGCATGGGTATTCTCTGTGGGAACCGCCACCCTCAGTAGTTTGTGTTTCCCGCTGTGGGGGAGTAGAGTAGCTCTCTCAAAACAGTGATGTCAATCTTCCAATACTGAGCCCTTCCCCCTTTGGGGGAAATAAAATATCTAAACCCTAAGTGTGGGCAAGAGCCTGGCCTGTCAATGAAGGTCAGGGCCTGTCCTCTCAGGGATGAGAGGAGCTCAAGTTCCCAGGAACTCATCGCAGCCCATCCCCTGCATACCATAGCGTATACATTGTTTTCTGTTGCAAGTACAGGAATAAAGAGGTCACCCTGATTAGCTTTAAGATAAACCTATGATATAGATATATAGGAGGATATAGAGATGATAAGATAAAAGGGTAGATTAATGAACCTACTTTTAAAGAACAACTTGTTTAAAATGTTTTACATTGATATAGATTTTAGTTTATGTTTAAAATGTTTTACATTGGTATAAATTTTAGTTTATTGATACAAACTTGAAATTTTGTTATACTGTATATATATATATATGTATGTATATATATTTCTATTCTTGTTTGAGGTATTATGTTTATGTAACTCATTTAAAATTGTAATGGATAATTAAAAAATAGATTAATAATTAGTCATCTATGATAATCATATTTGTAGCCATGTTAGTTAAGTCTTCTAGGTATACATAGATATATTTCAGATAGATAGGTAATCTTCACATACTTCATAGACCTAGAGAATATGGCATTTAAATAACTTAGAATTCTGTTGATGTGAGACACAATTGCTCCTGGCTGCACCAATTTGATCCCGAGAGAATGTTGGGCTTCTAAGACATTTCCAATTGGAAGTTTGACTTTTGGGCACAAAATGGCCTACTGGGCAAAGAACTGCCCTTGCCTTGACGGCTGACAGTACAAATACAATGCTGTCCTTTCTGGATAGCGGGACACAAGGAAAAGTGACTTCTGAATTCTGCCAAGACAGGGTAAGATGGCCTTTCAAAATTCCTGCTTCTGAAAATGGTCTGTCAGATACTCTAGGCCTGTAGCCACTTTGAATGCACCAACAATGCTGAGAAACATTAGGTGACTGTCCAGGATGCCAGCTGTCTTGGTCTACTCTTGCAAGATTCCCAAAAGTTGCTTGCATCCATCTACCATTTCTCAGGTACCATTATGTTCCTTCTCAGGACTTTGATGTGGTTAAAGACTAGATAGTTGTAATTTCCTCAGTTATGATAAAAGATAAGTTAGATATAAAACCTTAAACTCACAAATATAAGATAGATAGGACATCTTCTTTAATATTGTAACTGTAATTCTTGCTCGATAATTGTTTTGTTATATGTAATTTTACCATGTTAAAGTTAAAACCTTCCTTTTTAAAAAAAGAAGAAAAAGGGAAGTGCTGTGGATATTGCTCTATATAAATAAAACACTGATGGCCAGTGACCAGACAGGAAGTATAGGCGGGACAAGGAGATTGGAGAATTGGGGAAACAGGAAAAAGGAGGGAGAGACACTGCAGCCACCGCCAGGACAAGCAGCATGTAAAGACGCCGGTAAGCCACCAGCCACGTGGCAAGGTATAGATTTATAGAAATGAGTTAATTTAAGATATAAAAACAGTTAACAAGAAGCCTGCCACGGCCATACAGTTTATAAGTAATATAAGTGTCTGAGTGATTATTTTATACGTGGATTGTGGGACTGTGGGGTTTGGTGGAACCTGGAGAGAAGCCCTCCAGCAACAAACCTATATCTAGGTACATTTAAAAACATTACTTCACTGAGCAGTGATGGTGCACGCCTTTAATCCTAGCACTTGGGAGGCAGAGGCAGGCAGATCTCTGTGAGTTCGAGGCCAGCCTGGGCTACAGAGTGAGTTCCAGGAAAGGCGCAAAGCTACACAGAGAAACCCTGTCTCGAATTAAAAAAAAATTACTTCATACAAAAAAGGGTGGGGTCCACACTCTGAATGGTCCCCGAAGAAAAAAAAATTACTTTATACAAAAAAGGGTGGGGTCCACACTCTGAATGGTCCCCAAGACATAAATGGCCAGAAGAAATTATTCAGGGACATGAGCACTGCTGAATGCATTTTAAGCTAAGCAGAGGCCTGATGAGTGGTCCTTGTGTAGAAAGGCCATCAGGCGAGTCCTTACTTACCCCTTACTGTGACACAGAAGGAGCCCTGTTATCCTCACCTTCTCATGCAACTACACCTTACCGCCACTGCTCACCCTGGAGAGTCCAGGGCTTATTTCCGGTTTCTTCATGCTGTTATGAGTCTATAACAAGAGACTTTGGAGTCTTGCAAGCAGCATTCTAACTGTGTTGTGATGTTATGGGGCTAGCCTGGGAATCTCATTGTCACTGAGACTATTTGAGCAATTTTGATTCAGTATGGCTCACTAATGAAGAATGTGGGTTGTAAATGTTCAACACCCTACAGTTCACTTCTGGGTTCTGATGTTTGTTAAGGATCTGACCTTGGACGCCCTGATGCCCTTTGCCTTCACTTTCCCATCTATAAAATGGAAACAATGTTTACAGACAACCTTACACATATATCCAACGTCCATGTGATAGTCTTTATTATGTTATATTTTTATTATTATCTCTTAGAAGCCTGTTTGTTTTCTAAAGAGAGACAGAAAGGGAGTGGATCCAAATGGGGAGGGGACTGGGAGGAGGAGAAACCATAATCAGGATATATCATGTGAGGGGAAAAAAAAAATCTATTTTCAATTAGAGGAAAACAAGAAAAAAGATTGCTATTCAAATAAAAAATTCTGAACTGAATTGTGTCCCCTCTCTAATTCATATGTTGACATCTCAGGACTTCAGAATGTGACAGTCTTTGAACATGATTACCTTAGATAGGAAGCTGGACCCAGGCATGGTGGCTTATGCTTGTAATCCCAGCACACAGGAAGCTGGGCCTGGAGGTTTACAAGTCTGAGATCAGCTTAGACTACATAGCAAGTTCTAGGCCAGCTTTAGACAGAAAATAGTGAGGTTGGAGAGGGGGGCAGGGAAAGGGTAGGTATTGAAGTATGCCTGGCAAACTTATTAGGAGACATTATTGGAATGCACACACACACACACACACACACACACACAAGATCAGACGATGACATAGGAAGAAGAAAGCCATCTATCTATGAATCAATGGCAAGGGTCTCAGAAGAAATAAACTTGACAGACATCTTGAACTTGGAATTCTAAAAGACACCTCTGGTGTTTCAGTCTCCCAGTCCCTGGCACATTGTAATAGGACTCCTTGCAGGAACCTTTGAAGGTTCCAGGAATGGTGCTTAGAAGCATCCTGGCACAGGGCACCTGTATGAGGCTGCTATTACCACATTGGAAAAGTATGTTCTGAATTCTTAGAGACATTCTTAGAGTTGAGACATAAAGCACAATCTGCAAGTGACTTGTGTAAGTGCAAGTGTGTGTGTGTGTCCATGAGTGCATGCATGCATGTGCATGTGCCTGTGTGTGCACCAGGAGAAGCACCTGTACCTGTTTGCATTAAGAGTGCCTTTAGAAGCTCTTAACATGAGACATTCGTTTGCTCATTCATTCGTACAAGCAGCATGTGTTCATTTTGAGCCAAACTGCTTGGTGCCGGGCAAACAATATGAACACAATAGAGACTGAAGCGCTTCTTTGACTTGGTGCTTGGACTCACAGAGGGGATTACTTAGCACAATTAGAGTGACAGGGTAGAGGCTGGGAGCTGGAGGCTGGAGGCGCAGGGGTGGGACAGAGCAGTCAAGTCGAAATGCGCCTGTAAGGCAGCCAGAAGAGCCACTCTCTGGAGAAGCCAGCCCAGCCTGCGTCATGAGCTTCCTGAAGCAGCAACCACGTCAACCAGTGCCTTCCTGTGGTATCCAGAGAAAGATGGCCCTGGTTGATCAAAATGGTCCTGCCTGAGGTTCGGAGGTTGTGGACAATGGGTAGCTCTGGCAGTAAAATGATAATCAGGGCTCAGGGGGCTAAGGAGTGTGCAGCTCACTGAAAACGCCAACGCAGATGTTGCCTGGTCACTCTCTAGCAGAGAGGCTGCTTGCACAGCTGGGTCAAACTTCTTGAAAATTACAGCAGCAGTAATTGCGATTGCTTTTAAAAAAAAAAAAATGTGGAGCTGGGGAGTAACACAGTATCTCTACTTTTCTAAAGCCGATTCATGTATGATTGACATGAAACAAAATAATTGTGTCAATGTACAAAACCTGATGTGTTGACATGGGCTTAAACCAGTGAAACACCACAGTCAAGGCCAGCATCTGTATCCTCTGACTCATTGTGTCCTTCATGTCTCCTCTTCCTGTCCCTAGCCACCATCCCTTCTCTCCTGCAGCTGCAAGATGACCATGGATTTACCTTCTTCTACTGTAAGTTACATGGCATTTCCTGGCACTGCATATGAATTGAATCATACAATATTTACTATTTTCACTTGTTTTGTATGTGTCCGTGTGTTTATGTGTGCATGTGGTAGAAGGGGTTGTACTGCACTATTTGCATACGAAAGTGGAAACAAGAGGTGGACATTGGGCCTCTACTGTCTGTGTTAGTTTGAATGAGAATGGTCCCCAGAGGTTCTTATGAGGATCCCAGTTGGTGAAACTGTTTAGGAAGGATTAGGAGGCGTGGATGGGTTGGAGGAGGTGTGTCACTGGGGGAAGGCTTGAAGGTTTCAAAAGACCCATGCCATTCCCAGTGTCCTCTCTGCCTCCTGCCTGTGGATCAAGATGTGGGCTCTCATCTGCTCTACCAGCTGCCTGCTCCCTCAACGCTGCCATCATGGACTCTAACTCCCTGAAACCTTAAGCCACAAATAAACTCCTTCTTTTATAAGTTGTCTTAGTCATGGTATCTTATCACAATAGAAAAGTAACTAGCATGCTATCTTATTTTTTTGAGACAGGGTCTTTCATTAGACCTGAGTGTTATAGTTTCACAAGACTGGCCAGTAAGCTCTAGAGATCTACCTGTCTCTTCCTCCTTCTATAGGCATCCCCAGCAAGCTCAGACTTTACATGGATGCTAAGGATTGAACTTGAGGCTCACTTGACAAACACTCAGCCATCTCCCCAGTCCTTTACCTGTTTTTAAAGAATTCTTGTTCAGCACAATGATTTTTAAAGGGATAGAACCTATAGAAAGAATAAATATGTGTATACACACACACACACACACACACACACACACACTAGGTTTTATTTATTAGGTTGGCTTAAATGATAAAGTCTGGATCATCTAAAAATGACTGCCTTCATGCTGGAGAGGGTAGGCACCTGGTAGCTATTCAGTCCACGGATACCTCCATAGTCACAATCTGCCACTGGATGCCTGGAAGATTCCTAGAGAGCCCCTCATCCTTGATCCTTGCTGGAAGCCTGAAGAAGGCAAGTTCTGATATCAGAGCAGGAATGAAACAATGGCAGCAACATGGGAGATGAAAATTACCAGTGAGAAGAAAGGCAAGCAGGAAAAAACAAAATCTAAGCTCTCTTCTTCCTTCATCCGTGCCGTAACCAGACGTTGCTATCCACCTTGACGGGAGGCTTCCCACCTCACACCTCTCTGTGTGCCCAGAACCTTGCCTTTTAGCTGGTTCCAGATCCAGTCAAGTTGAGAGTCCAGGCTAGGCATCACAGGTGGATTGTCTGGCAGGAGTGTAAACACCCTTTTAAGAAAGTCCAAACTGATCTCTGAGGTGAGTTCTACTGATTTACACTTGAAACCAGCAACAAGGAAAGACTTCTGGTTCCCCCATTGCCTGCACAGTGTGAAAAGTCTTTTGAATCCTAGTTACTTAGATGGGTCCGTACTTTTACAATGTTGTATACTTGCATTTCTCTAGTGACTAATGCTGAAATGTTTAAGTCCTTTGTATTTTTATAGATGGTTGGGTTTTTTAAAAAGATATTTAAACTTTATTATAAGCATTTTTTTTACATATGATCTCTCTATTACCTAGCTCTAGCTGTCCTAGAACTCTCTATGTAGACCAGGCTATCCTCAAACTCACAGAGATCCACTTGCTCTGCTGGGACATGCCCAGCTCCTTTAAGTCTTTGGTTGGGCTTTACAAATATTTTCTGTCGAGGGACTGTCCATTTATTTTCTACACTGTCGGGTTAGAAGAAAAAGACTTAACATTTTAATAAAATCATGCACCCCATGCATTTAGTATCACAGTTAGGAAATCTTTGCCTCACCTAGTTTACAGGGATTTCCCCCCCCCCCCATCTTTTCTATTAGAAATTGGATGGCTTTAGGTTTCATGTGGTCGATTTGAGTTTCATTTGTTTTAAAGATTCATTTAAACATTATTTGTAGGCATGTGCAGTTGTGGGGAGAGATAGTATGTGCATGTGAGTGTAGGTACCTGCATAGGCCAGAGTCATCAGGCCCCCTGGAGCTGGAGTTACAGATGGTTACCAGCTGCCATGTGGATGCTGCCAATTGAATCCTGGTCCTCAGAAAGAACCATCATTGCTCGTAACCATGGAGCTGTCTCTCCAGGCTTTGTTGTTTTGAGACAAAAATCTCATGTATCCCAGGCTGGTCCCAAACTCCCAATGTAGCTGAG
Organism: Peromyscus maniculatus bairdii; assembly: GCF_049852395.1. Taxonomy (NCBI): domain Eukaryota; kingdom Metazoa; phylum Chordata; class Mammalia; order Rodentia; family Cricetidae; genus Peromyscus; species Peromyscus maniculatus. The sequence continues at coordinate 25,644,883 of NC_134864.1, forward strand.
GCTGACCTTAAACACCTGATCTCTCTGAGTCCACCCACTGAGTGCTGGATTGCAAGTATGTGCCACCACGCCCAGTTTACAAAAAGCAGGCAACCTAAATGCGGGGCCTCCCAGATGCTAGGTAGGCACGCTACCACCTCAGCTACACCTCAACCCGTCGGGTTTTGTTTACTATCACTGGGATGAGATTGTTTATAATCTAGGAATTTGATATCATTCCTGATTTTTATCTACTTATCCTGTCAGTCACTGAGAGAAGGGGTCTAAAGTCTTTGACTATAATTGTGGATTGGTTTTTCTTCCCTGCACCCTGTCCATCATTTCTCCTGTAGTTGTGAAGCTCTGTCATTAGGTACATGTTGAAGACTGCGCTATCTCACTGATGAAATGACCCCTTTATCATTATGAAATGGCCTTCTTCGCCCCTGTCAATACTGACACTGAAATCTCCCATATTTGAAAGTTACAGTCACTCCAAATTTCTCTGGGTTTATCCGATCGTGTAATACATCTTTCATTTATTTCTAATCTAGGTCTTTATATTTGTTTTTAGATCCATTCAGACACTTTAACTCTTTAGTTGAGATATTAAATATGGAATATTTACTGTGGATAGAGTTAAGTTTACACATAAGTCTACCATCTTTCTCTTCCGTTCCTTCTCCCTAATAACTAAAGTCTTCATCACTGCTCACCTTGTCTCCATGCTGGCTTCTTGGCTCTAACCTGTTTCTCAGCTTTAGTCTCATCTCGTGCCTGAGTGCCTAGTGACCTTCCAGTGAGCTCCCCCGTCAGCATGCACTCCATGGTGAGAATCAAGCTCCTCCCTGCACATCTCTGTACATTGCTGTCCCAGGTTCTACCTTCACACGTGTGACAAACTCTGGAGTGTCGCTTCATTATTTGTTAAAATAACTATTCATCCTTATCCCATAGTTAAGTTTGATGGGGGAAATCCATCATGTCCTTAGTGTTATTTCTTTCTGGTGCTCTCCATTTCTTTGTGTAGATCCAGAGTTTCACCTGGCAGTGTCCCTATGACTGAAGGATATACATTTCTAGTTCTCATAAATCTACTGAGGTGATGGATTCTTCCAGTGCTCATGGTTCTAAAACCTTTCTTGTGACATGTGTCTGTATATGTGCACACACATGTATGTGTGAGTGTGCACACATGTGTACACATTTGTGTGACGGCCTCAGGTATTGTATTACTCAGGTGACACCCACCACATAGTGTCTCATTGATCTAGACCAGTGAGCCTCAGCACTGCCTGGGACTGTAAACACAATGACCATGTCCAGCTTCTATAGTCCTTAAATGGATGCTGAGAATCAGACTCCAGTCCTCTGCAAGAGCAGTGTGTGTGCTTACCACGGAGCCCTCTCTCCAGCTCCAAGAACAATTTTTTAAGTTGAACAAACAGCACAGGCTGGGGAAGCAAGCTAGCCAGTTTCCATCATCAATACTGAGCTGTACTGGTGATGGGAAGCTGCCGAAAACAGAGCATTACGAACAGAGATTAAGAACTGGTCTGCAATTGGAACCATACAGCTGCCAATCAAGATGAATAGAGACAGACATTGTCAACAGTTATGACATCCACCTCTACCTTTCCCTGAGCTCTCTTCCATTCACACTCAGTAGAATGAATCCCAGGAGCAGAGGTGGGATAAAACGATGTGTCCCCAGGAAAGGGCACAGAGCTGTGTGCATGCTGCCTTCTGCTCCTTGTTTCTGAACTCTAGGTTTCTACACTAAATGAAGGGACACAATCCACTTTCTGTTGCCATAGCAACATACCTACGGTTGGATACCTTATGTGGGAAACGGGCTCAGGTAGTTTATAATTTTATGGATCCAAGGGTGTGGCTCTGGGATCTGCTTGGCTCTGGTGAGGGCTTTCTAACTGAATTACAACATGGCTGACATCTTCTTGGTGAGACCTCAAGCAAGAGAGAATGACTACATGTTGACATGGGAATCAAGAGATTCATGGGACTCAAGAGATTCAATCATTGAAGATGCCGTGAGTCATCTTCAGTGGAAGCTAATAGGATCCCACAAGAGATGGATAATCCCTTCTGAGGAAATGTGCCAATGGGTTAGTTGTATTCCACTAGGCCCCATGTCTGAAATATTCACCACCTCCAACTCTGTCACAGAGAGAACAAAACCCATGACCCATGACTTTAGTCAGAGGACACCCAAACTATATCCAAGCCATAATACCTTATTCTCCCCGGTGATGTGACAGACTGACTCTAGCTGTAGGACACAGAGGACCTTCTGTACATCACCACAGATGGATATAAAGTGCTCACCAATGAGCCATCAGGCTCTCATCAGATGTGTGTGCCTCATCAGAACTGACCCTGCACTCTGGAGACTTCCAGCTTTCATGACCCCTACATGGAGTTGCTTAGAGATGGGTCATAGGCCAAAAATGATCTTTCAACAAATTCCTACTACTAGGTCATCTGTGTTCATTTAGAATATCTTCTAAAAAAGACCCTCATACAGCTCTCCCTTTGTTTCAGATGTCACTGGCTTTTTGGAAGTCACAAGGACTCTGAGAAATTTTAAATAATTTACTTTACATGCCATCTCCTGTCCGGGGAGGTTTCTGTGTTGAATTCTATTAACAGCTTTTGTCTTCTGTATAATGCATATATTAACAATTAAAAGCCAGTTAAAATAATTGAGTCAATTCACTAAAGCCAACAAATTAATTAACTGATGCATAATTAATTGGAGCAGTGAGGCATCCATTCTTTGGGGACCAGACAGGGGAGCTGTGATTTGTGTGTTCACAAACAGCAGAGAGCACTCAGCTGTGCTCCTGAAGTACACCCTGATACAAGCAGGGTCAAAAATGAAGAGTCAGAGGCCATTCAACCCACAGAAGGAGTACTCTGCCTTGGCAGGTCTCTTCAGCTCATGGAAACCTTACATCATCCATTCACCAGCGTGGTCTGTGGTAACAAGTGGGAGACACCCATCCCTCCCCCGAGGGGTGACTTGAGTGACATATTTATCTGACACAGCTCCAGAAGCGGCACGATCTGGTGCTAAGACGCCTGCAGATTCAAGTCCTGGTTCCGGCTCCTTTACTGACTTCTTACTGTGCCCTCATCCGGTGGAGAGAATGTCTGCACTCTCTTCCTAGTCTATGAGGAACACGAATCTCATCACATGGGCTCCAGGCTCTCCTGGCCAACCACTCAGCAAACCCTAGTGTATTCAGATTGTGACCTGAGGAGGAACCTGTCTTCAGTCCACTTCTGGTCCACAGGGACGTGGGTCTGGAAACTGAGAGCCAGAATGGGCAACAAGAGCAATTTGACAACATTATTGTTTATCTGTTGGATCTAATATTTAAAAATTGAGGCATATGATCCTTTGCACTAATTTTCCCATAACTCATATGCAGTGACTTATAAACTATAAAAATAAAGGTGAGAGAACTGGCCCTTTATTACAGACATTCCTAGAAAGCACTGGCTTGGAATATCCCAGAAATCTTTAAGCCCAAATCTGACAATATACTCCCTTGTCCTGAGCATGGGTTTGGAGCTGCCTCCAGTTTGCGTCTGGAGGTGCCACTGTGCTTTGACGGCACCGAGTTCAGTGCCAGCTAGAGAATGAGATGAACAAAGATACGCCAAAGCCATGCCGTGGGGAATCCACCAGAGAGGATCTCTAAGACACAGCTTCAGCCAAGAGAAAGTCTGTTAGCAAGCTGGCCACTGCACTGGGTGTTCGGGACCCACATGCTGCCCCCAGCCTTTCTCAGGGTGTGCTTTTAAGGCCAAGAATCATATCCTGGGTTGACACACCTCAGCCAGAAGCAGAACTATATTGATGCCAAAATGTAAGATTAGTACATTCAGGGACTTTCTCGGAACTGTGGACTTTGACAGATTAGGTCTTTGTTCTCGTTTTGGTGGGTGTTGCTGCCTACGTTGTTGGGTTCCAAGGCCCGTATGGTACTTCCATCATGGTGTTGGTTGTACCAAGGTCTAGCGGCCTGCTAACATCCAGGGTCCTGTGACAGCCACTCAGGATGTAAATAACAGAGCTTCACTGATGCTGCTTCTGAATATGTGCCTACTGAGAGGTCTCGAGCTAACTGCGAAAAGTCACATTATCATACAACCGCCAGCTGCTGCCATGCATTAGAGCAATGGTTCTCAACCTGTGGGTTGTGACCCCCCTCTAGGGATTGAACAACCCGCATATCAAGATATTTATATTACAATACATAACAGTAGCAAAATTATAGTTATGAAGTAGCAACAAAAATAATTTTAAGGTTGGGGGGGTCACCACAACATGAGGAACTGTATTAAAGGGTCGCAGCATTAGGAAGGTTGAGATCCACTGCATTAGGGTATAGCAAGTGAATTAATGTCACAGCTCAGAGGACCAGTGTAGTAGGGACTGTGGACTAACAGGCCGAGGCTTTTAGTAGGGGACTGACAAAAAAAAAAGAAACCTGACTCATTGCAGGGTTGGTGACATTCTGACCAACAGGTGGGGACTGAGAAAGCATTTTAGGCCATTTGCTGTTGCTGACACAGCAGACAGCAGACTGGAGAAATTACACAGGGGCTTACTTCTGCTCATGGTTCTGGTCCAGGGTCCAAAGGTGACTCTGTTGATGGCCTTCTTGCTGGAGTCCCAATGTACTACAGGGAACTACACGGGAAGAGACAGAGAAAGCCTGAGATGGAGCCAAATTGGCTTTTACTGCAGACTCATGCCGGAAATGACCCATTTTCCCAGTAAGTCATTACTGTCATGAACGGGTTAGTGCATTCGCTAGGGCAGGGCCCCAACATCCTGAGACAGGCTCCATTTCTTCACCTCACGATGAGGTGAGATTCCAGTGTGGGTGTCGGAGGAGACAAACCGTTCAAACAGAAGGTCTTTCCCTGTACCCAGTATTTCACTGACAAGAGTAATAAGGCTGGTGTTTGAGCTCAGTGGTCAAGCACACGCCCCACATGCACGAGGGAGGTCCTTACTTTACCCTAGCCTCATCCCCCACCCCAGAAGGTGGTGACAATAAAACCGTGCTCTGATTTGACATGAAGCAATCTAACAAGAAGACCTCCTAGCAATTTCCCCTAAGGCCTTTTCTTGTGCTGTTGTCGGGATAAACAGCATCCGTGGGATGCCGGGTAGGCCTGTCTTGGTGATAGATCGGCTGTCGTATGCACATATATGGACCATAGGAGATGACTCTCCATGGCTATCTAACATGTCCCATTGCTTGGTCCTGCTGTGGACATGAGCTTTGACTTGAGAATGAAGGATCCCTGTGGTTTGGCTTCTGTGCATCAGTAGTCTGTGAAATATGACAGTAAGGTTTTAAAAAAATGAAAGCAGTATTCCAGAAATGGAATCTCTTATTTAGAGACAACCATCCTATCACCTTATTGGAGGAGAAAGTGGAAGAGATGGGAAATACCATCATTCACTGGGGTGTGTACCTAGCTAGCATCCACACGGTTGTATGAATGGAGACAAATCCAACTGAATCAAGAGCATTGTAGTTCCCAAAACTGAACAGACGGCTTGATATAACACTCCCTGTGCTCTCTCCGTCACACTGAGGCTAACATCCGTGCTTTTTAGCATTTTACAGTGAGTTTCCATTTGACCTTAGACTGTCACCAGGTTTATAATGCAGAGAAGTGATGATATCTGAACAGTTAGTGAATGTCTCTCTGCTATGGTGTCACCCTAATGCCCACAAAGGAGACTCCGGCCCACAATGCTACTAAGGGACGGTAGAATCTTCAGGAACAGGGAGTGTGAGGAAGGAAGTGAGGTCGTTGGGGACACGCCCTTGTAGAGAAATTGAGGTGCAATGTCTCCCTACCTCTCCTGGCATCCTGGCTTCCAGGAGATGGGCAGCTTCCCTCCATGTCTTCCCACCATAATGTTCTCCCTCACCACGGCTCAGAAATACTGGACCTTTGATGGAACCCTCTGAAGCCACCACCCAAACAGCCACCACCCCCCTTTGTAGTCAGTTTTACTAGGGCAGGTACACATCACAGTGATGGGAAGATGACCGTCGCACAGACATTTCTAGAATACTTCCATTATACTGTCCCTTGTCTTAAATACTTAAATGTTTTTCCACTTGGCCTCATGGAAAACTTCAAAGTTATGTGTTATGGTGACCAGACACCCAGATTCAAACTCAACCATTCCAGCTTTAGAAAGTCTGCATAGCCCTCAGCACAGCGAGTACCATAATAAATGAGGTCACAGCTATGTGTCATTATTATATGGGGAGTCAAAAGCACTCTAACGGGACAATCCGTGACTGTCTTCCCAAAAGAATGGGGATATGCCACCGTCTTCAATCCCATACCCAGACCCAACCAAGTAAGAAAAACAGTTTAACCTTGGGGACAAGTTTTAGACAGAGGATTATTTCAGAGATGGCCATGACATTTGTCCTGGGGGCTGGATGTTGCATAAAATATATTTCAGGGGAGCTATTTTCTCCCATTCTGCTAGGATAGTAAAAAAGCTCAAATACGCACATTCCCAGTGGTCCATGAAAGGCTGCATACATTTAAAACTAACAGCATGTGAGGATATCAGATCTTTATAGCTGTGCCAGAAGAGACTCAAATACAGAGGGCTACAGTCTCCCGGTGTGGGTCGGAAGGTGTTACAGAAAAACAAAGGGGACTGGGGATAACTGGAGGGCATTTCAGCTTCACTTCTGGTTCATACTGTCTATCTTCACCTCTGCACACACAGATTCCATGATTCTGTGTCATGAGCAGATGGAAGAAGCTTCTAGAAGAAGCATTCTGTGCCTCAGTATACCTCAGTGATAACTGTGCTTGCCACCTTGCCACAGCATGGCCTCTCCTCGAGCTGGAGTCCTGGGATTATTCCTTGCTATAGAATCCTATCTTTCTCCTCTTCAACTTTTATTGTATGAGCTTAGCAGTTATCCAAAGCAAGCTGCCTGGGTTCACATCCCTGCTCCACTCTGTACAGCTGTTGTCTGTGGGAAAATACCGAATCTCAATGATCAGGAGCTCAAGGGACCAGCAAGGATTGCATCTTGTGCCCAGCAGGTGGTCAGCCATGAGGTATTGGTCTTCTCCAAAGTCTATCCCAACCTCCAGGTCAATAGGCAAATCAAAATAAGTGTCTCAGACTTGACATGATGAAAAATGTAACAGAAAGTAGAATTACTCTGTGTTCTCAGTACCCACTTGGCTCCAACCAAGAGAAAGCAGAGGTGTCACTGAGCACAGAGCAGCTCTGGGAGTCGGGGCCCAGGCTCAGACAGAAGCACACTGGCAGAACCCCTTCCTCGGATGTGACAGCGGCGTTGTGGATGCCTTAGGAGAAAGCTGTGTGCCATTCCCTCTACAACACATTTTCTCTCCAGGCTGACGTCCTTCAGAACCAGCTGCCCCCTGGGGGTGTGGTGGGCACGGTTCTGACTCCTGGGTGGTGGCCAGCTCTGACAGTGGTTACAGGGATGCAGGCCACACTGTTCTTCTTTCTATGCCCATCTCTTTGGTCCTCTCTGTCCCCAAATTCTCCACCTTCTGAAAGTGCAGCATTCTCAGCAAAGGTTCTAACCAGGGGAGAAAGCTACCCACACAGATTATATCAGGCTGTGTTCTGTTCTGTTCTCACATGAACGGACCACCTCTGTAACATGAATCCATATACATGGCTCTTGAGACACGTTGACTGTTCAGGGTAGGAGAGACATGGGACACATTCCTTGTGGCCCTTGGCCAGTTGCCTCCCTTCTCTCCTGGGTAATGGGTCCCTCAGGATGAAGAATCTGCAAAGGAATTCCATGCTGAGAGTGAGGACAAGCCACCCCAGGAGCCCTGAGCCAGAAGGCCTTCCCTCCCTGAGAAAGGACATCTACATGTGCACATGTTTTATCTTTTTCTATAAGCGATAACACTGTGAAAAAGGCACAGACCAGTGAAGAACTCCTTAGTTCTGATCAAAACTAGAAATACAAGAATTAGTTTTTATCTCTGTGGACTATGTCATTTTGAATTGGGCAAGTGTCTAGACCCAGAGCTGGTCTATGGTTGTGGTTCTGGTATCATTCAGGTGGGACTTCCAGCATATCTTATGGTACACATTAAATCTTCCCTAGTTGACTTCCAGGACTCTTTCAGCCATGACTCTCCCTGTGTGCCTGTCAGGACTACTAGGGCCATGTGAACTGACTTTTCCCCGGCTTCTGGAAAACATGACTTTTCCTTAACATGAACATCACTGCAGTCAGCATCCCCTAGCCAGCCTTTCTCAATGTCTCTCTCATGTTCCTTCCACATGCCAAGATGAAGGTGCAGGAAAAAGTTTCTTGAACTCTTTTGAGGCGCATATCAGCTGCCACCTCCAGACAACAAGACTCATGGAGAGTAGTAGTGTAGTTTCTGTGGCAATAACATCTCCCCAGAGAAACCTGGGAAGCATGGTCAGATACGAGACGAGTCTCTCCTCAGCATCTGCCGCATGCTGAAAAAGCAAAACAAAATAAAATGTCCCTCAGAGACACTGAGTTCACATCCTTGTTCAAGAATTTACAGTGTTTTGTAGAAAGAGGAGTCTTCCTATATGAGATTAAAAGAACTCAGTCGACTCTAGTCCCCTCAGGGCCTCCTGGAGAGTCCTGGGGGCTGTGCTCCGAGGATGGGGGTGTATAAATCTTTGTAGGGGATGGGGAGAGAAGAACATTCCAGAGGAGAGGCACTGAAGGGAAGTCCAAGTGGGTCTGTGGGCCACTGATGGTGCCATTCGATGAGTGGCCTGGTCCTGAGCAAGGTTTACAAAGATGGGCTTGTCTCTTGGAAAGCTTGAACTCTAACCTCTCTACCTAAGTCAATAGAAAACATGGAAAGTTGCAATAGAGAACGGCGTGTAGGAACACAACGGAAGGAGAAGGCGGAGAGAAGGCCGTCTGTGAGGAGAATGGGTAACTCAGCTCAGAGGAGATCATGGCTCCCCCAGAGAGGGGCAAGAAATGAGTTAAAGGCAGAAGGACTGCATATCCATGCATCCCCTCCCTACCCCGTCCTCCCATCCTGGTTTGCACCTGATTTTGCTCTCTCATGATTGATGCCCTGTCTACACTGCAAGAGCACTGGAGTGGGACAGCCGACTGTAACTGTCCCTCAGTATCCGCACATATTTGTCCTGGCATCATACCCCTGTGCATACCCTAGCCAAGGACACTCAAACCCAATAGACAATGTGGTGTCGTGTTTGAAGATAACTGTACATGTTCCCAAAGACTTCAGAGCATGTGTTTAAACTGCCTAATACATTACAGATGCCGTGTAAATAGTTTACACACTGTATGTGTAGGGAATCGTGTGGGTTACTTTTTAGTCAACTTGACAAAAGCCATCATCTGAGAAAAGGGAACATCAATTGAAACCATGTTTCTATCAGGTTGGCCTGTAGGCTAGCCTGTGCGGCATTTGCTTCATTGCTGATTGACATAAAAAGTGTCCAGCTCACTGTGGGGGCAGTACCACTCCTAATCAAGGAGCCCTGGGGTGTATAAGAAAGCAAATCAAGAGAGGAAGAGCAAGCCAGTAAGCAGCATTCCTCCGCGACCTGTGTTCAGCCCCTGCCTCCAAGTTCCTGCTTGAGTTCCTGACTTGGTTTCCCTTGATGATGGATGAGACCCATAAGCCAAAGACACCCTTTCTCCTCTAAGTAGCTTTTGTTCATGGTGTTTTATCACAGTGGCAGAGAGCAAACTAAGACAGGAATAATGACTAGAAATGTGTCACATTCATATACGGTATGTGCTATAGTTCATGGTTGCTTGGACCTGTGGGTGTGGAAGCCGGAGACAAAGAAAGTGTCAGAGTGTGACCACTGCAGCTAAAAGCAATGTCAGACAGAAGGAAGCAGATTTGGGTGGGAGGATTCTGGCTGTGGAGATGATGTATTTGAGGTAATGTTTGTGCTTCTGAGTGGGAAAAGAGTAACAAGAACAAGCAGGATGGCCCATACACAGCCAGTGCGTACTCTGTGTCAAGTGGAATTCAGCCTTCTTCACTCCACCCTGAGGAGTTCACCTCAATCACTATTCTCCCTTTACACATCCTGTGAGCAGTAAACAGAATTTCAGGCTTTGCTTTAGAGGACGACTTCGAAACACACAAGAACTGGTGAATCACCAAGATGAGTGATGGCGAGACGTTCAAGTGTGCTGTCAAACAGAGAGGCAAAGGATGAGGGTGTGGAGGAGAGTGGAAACAGCAGGAGGAAGAGGTCAGAGAGACAAGGAAGTGATTAGTTAGAGATGGGGAAGCCTCAGCATCATGAGATGCATACAAGACAGAAACAGGCTTGCACAGAGAGGCTTCTGTGTGTGCAGTGCATAGAGAGGCTTCTGTGTGCAGTGTGTGGAGAGGCTCCTGTGTGCAGACCATGGGGAGGCTTCTGTGTGCAGTGCATGGAGAAGCTCCTGTGTGCAGACCATGGAGAGGCTTCTGTGTGCAGTGCATGGAGAGGCTTCTGTGTGAAGGGCAAATAAACTGTGGGTCCTGTGAGAACCTGTTTTGTATGTCACAGGACAGTAAAATGCATGTGCCTGTCAGGTTAAAAATGTCATCATCCTGAAAACACCGGCCCTTCAAAGTGTAGAGTGCACCACAGATTTCATTTTCTCTGTTTCAACTTCTATTCCTTAATTTTGCTACCTCCCTCAGTGGGAATTAGGTTACTACATGAAGAAGTGTGTGTGTGTGTGTGTGTGTGTGTGTGTGTGTGTGTGTGTGTGTGTGTGTGTGAGAGAGAGAGAGAGAGAGAGAGAGAGAGAGAGAGAGAGAGAGCGAGCGAGCGAGCTGGAGCTAGCTAGCAAGCCCCAGGAATTCTCTTGTCTCTGAGCCCCATGGTGCTGGCGATTGCAGGTCCATTTGCACACTGTCGCATCCAGCATTTTAAGTGTGTGCCGGGCATTCAAACTCACGTCCTCACGCCTGCACAGCAGCCACTCTTACGCCATGATCCATCTCCCCATCGCAATCATATTTTTAAGCTCAAGAGAGAAATCAAGGGTTCCTCACCCTTAATACCACGGATACTTGAAGCTGGAAAGTTGAATGGTATGGCTTGTCCTCCATTCGGTAGGAATATGTAATAGTCCCTACACTCTACCCACTGAGCTCCAAGGCCATGCTATTTCCCTCACCCCCCCTCCCCCGCAAAAAAATGTAGCCAAATATTTCCTGATGTCTTCAGGGAGCAAAATTCCTCCTATTCAAAAAATCGTGATAAACCCATTCATAGTCAGGTATTAGTGACTTAATGCTATTTCTTCAACAACTATTTCCACTTTGCAGATGGAACTAAGGAAAGGCCAAGGGTGCATGCAACAATGGCCATTTCTCTTTTCCTGCAGCCAGACAAATCTCCAAGTTCCCAGACAGCAGAAGCACACAGCATGGAAGAGGTGAGCTTGGTCTCCTTTAGGATGCTTCGGAGTAGCTCTACCTAGGGTTTCAAGTTTCTTCCTGAATCCTGGACTGGTTGCTGTATCACCATGTCTCCCAGGTGGGAGAATTAACCCCAGCTTTGCCTTTCCCCTGCCCCCACCCCTGGCTGCCACAGAGCCCAAATGACAGGCCCTTATTTGCTCCTCTCCTCCTTCTGCCTCTTCCCAACTGTGGAGAAGAGAAGAAAAAAAGCAATTCTTGAGCTTAGAAGCCAAGAATTTGCCGTCTTTGTTCTCTGGCTCCGCCATGGGACTTCCCCTAAGACAGTGATGAATCGCTGCTAGTGGCTGGGCTACAGGAAGGCCCTGGGGGCCGGGGAAGAAATCGACTGGAAAGAGAACACATGGCTTAATATCGCTCTGCCCTCCTCCTCCTCCTCAGCACTCCTGCAGGTACCAGGCCTGGAGCTGAATAGAGAGCAGATTCTCTAGGTGCTGCCCAACCCTCCCACCCCACCCCCACAAACCACAGGATGCTCACAGGGTGACTCATTCGTCAATTCTACCAGGTGGGTGACCAGAGCCACATCTGTTGTAGTCTGACTCTAACAGATCCGTTTCCCGTTGTCCCTCATCAAAACACCAGGAAAATACAGGTTTCCAGTGTCTCCTGCATACCTTGGCAGACCTGTGCACAGCCATGGAAGTCTGGGAAGTTGTCAGTGTGAAGACGGATGTTACTACATGTGTGGGTTTGACCTATGGAGAAGCCTAATCCCTTCTATAAAGAGATGCAGTAAAGCAGAGTAAAAAACAGCCCAGCCTTCCCCCAGCCGGACCTAAGAATAAACAGCATCAAATATTCATTGTCTGAGGAGCTGACCTTACAGTGTCCTACAATGACTGAGGTTGCCATCCACCCTCTGCCATCACCACCTGCCTCCTCCTTGCTATTGGAGACCAAGTTGCTTCTGGTTTTGCTGAAAGAATAGCAATCATGATCACGTGACTTACCCAGCTTCCACCAATCCGCCTGAATCCTTGCCTTGCTGTAGTCAGGCAGAACTGGTTTTCTAGGAAGATGGACTCCTCTTCTCTCCATCCTCCCATCCCTTCTCTTCAACAATCCCTTCCAGCAGTTAGTTCTCTCTGCCGTTTCCTACCTTCTGAAAGTCTGCCTGCCTCCTGGTTTTCCTTCATCAGAAAAGAAAATGTGATTATGTGCCCTTAGCAAAAGACAGGCATGAATCTCCATGGCCAAGCTCTCCCAAACCATCGGCTTTCTCCATCACCCACGACCACAAAGTTCCTGCACAGGGTTCTCCATGCTCCTGTTCGTAGCGTCTGCCCATGCTCTACAGAAGTTGCTCCGGGGGAGGCACAAGCCGTCTCCTGGTGCTAGGCTCAAAGCCAGTGCCCACTTCTTACTTGTCATCACCCATACTTGGTCCCCCTTTGACACTATTCCTTCATTCAGAATCTGGAATTCCAGTTTCTTCTCCTCAGAATATCATTGTCCCTTTGTCTCTTCAGAGTTCCACCATCCCCTCTCATCCCCAGACTCCACCATCCCCTCTCATCCCCAGACTCCACCATCTCCTCCCCCTCCAGGACTCCACCATCTCTTCCCCCCTCCAGGACTCCACCATCTCCTCCCCCCTCCAGGACTCCACCATCTCCTCCCCCTCCTGGACTCCACCATCTCCTCCCCCTCCTGGACTCCACCATCTCCTCCCCCTCCTGGACTCCACCATCTCCTCCCCCCTCCAGGACTCCACCATCTCCTCCCCCTCCAGGACTCCACCATCTCCTCCCCCTCCAGGACTCCACCATCTCCTCCCCCTCCTGGACTCCACCATCTCCTCCCCCCTCCTGGACTCCACCATCTCCTCCCCCCTCCAGGACTCCACCATCTCCTCCCCCTCCTGGACTCCACCATCTCCTCCCCCTCCAGGACTCCACCATCTCCTCCCCTCTCCAGGACTCCACCACCTCCTCCCATCCCTAGAACTCTGTTGTCTCTTTCCATTCCATGTCTATTTTCATTTCTATATTAGATATTGAAGTCAAGTTATGAAACAATTAATTTATAAAACAATAATAAACTCATTGTCTGTCCATGAAAATAACAAGATTTTCCCAAACTAGAAGACAACAGTCATTAGCAGTGCAAATTTGAAGAGTAGAGCTTGCAGATGTCTGCGTCATCCCACTTGAGAGAAGATGGGTTTGCCTGGTTCTGCTTTCAATCTGCTGTTGCATGTGCCATGCCTCCGGAAAGCTCCACTCAAGAGCTTCAAGGGAGTGAGTCTAGAAAGGATTCATTGTGTTTTATAATGGCAAGAAAATAGTTCTTGACCTCATGGATGTGCCTGCAATGGCCTTAGGCCACCCCAGAAAATTTCAGACTATACTTTACAAAATGCTAGGTCTAGGCTGGAGTGGGGGGTAGTTCAGTGGTAGTGTGTGCGTAGAACATTTTAGAACCTGGGTGCCATCAGCAGGAGAGACAGACAGACAGACAGACACAGAGAGACAGAGATAGAGAGACAGAAACAGAGACAGTCAGTCAGACAGGGACAGAAAGAGACAGAAGGAAGAAAGGCAGGGACAAAGAGGGTAGAGACCAGGATGAAGTAGAAGGCTGGGCCACACCATGTCACAGCTGTGCCCAGTGCCCCACAATTGCTTCTAGACACCAAACAAACAAGATCCAAAGCCCCGACTGCCATCTCCAAAGACCTGCACATCCTTGCTCCATCCCCTCCACCCTTCTGTCCCAGCCATACTTTCTCTTTGCTGGTCCGGTCCCTAAACATTCTGAGCATGCTTCTACTTCACCTTCCCTATCCTAGAATTCTCTCCTTTGGCTCACCCCATCTCATTTAAGTCCTCCACTCAGCTCACCTTTTCGCCACAGCTGTGGGCAGAACCCCCCCCCCCCAGAACTATAACATGGGCCTCTCCCTGTGTTTCTTTACTGTTCCTAATCTTTCTGCTGCTTCATTTCGTTTTCTTTAGTCCTGGCTATAGAACCCAGGGCACTGCACATCCTAGGCAAACACAACCACCACTGAGTGACATCCCCAGACTTGCTTTGGGGCTTTATCATTTGGCTCCCTCTAATCTATGTATTTTAGAGTTTATTTTCATCTCATTCTCCATCCACATCCTCAGTGAAATCTGGGCACTGGAACATCATCCATGGTACAGAGTAGGCATACACACAAAAATGTTAATTATGCATGAGTTAGCAGCCCTGTATGTAGGTACCATGAGGCCATGTGTCTATACTTCCAGTCAGAAAGCAGAAACTGAGTAAGGGGAGGGCCTTCCCTGAGTTGTGGGGCCAGGATACAGGGTCACTGATTCCAAAGGACATGCTCTTTCTACTCTCCGGCACAAAGCACACTCATGTGTGTACGTTCAGTCAGAGTACCACAGCCCACTGACTCTGTGGTCAAGGCAGTTTCAGGCTCTGAATGAAACTCCTCCCTCCCCACCCCCCAAGGTGGATGACAGGCAAGGATGCGGCTCAGAGGTGGGACCTAGTGAATTAGAATCACGGGCTTCACAGAGGAATTCCAACATGCATGGAGCTTCCTGTCTAGGGCTCCACCACAAAAGCAAGGACCTTGGTGATAGTGAGTCCAGCTTCAACAGCAAGAGTTTGGTGGGAACGGTCCAACTTTAAATAGATTGATAGTTCATTTCCCCACATTTGCCTGTATTGTTGATGTTATAACTAGGTTAAACAGGCTGTGATGGTTTGTGCTGAGAAAAGCAACAGGGAATTATCCATTTCCATAGCTTGGCGATCGTCTGCATCCAGACTACAGAGGTGCTCCTGGAAACTCCCCTGCTCCCCCCAGGCTCACATGCCTGGAGCTTCTCTGTGACCTGCTTTTGTAAGGGCCAAGGACTGTGGCTGCACCACACGCCTCCTCTAAGCCCAGGCTGTAGGAGGTTCCCTCTGCACAGGGTCTCTCAGCACAGGCCTCTGAGATGCTGGGATCAGTCCAACTCAGGCTTAGACAAGCCAAGTCACTTGATAAGATTAAGATAAGAAAGCAAGGAGCAGAGAGCGCCCTTCCTGATTCTGTCATCCTCAGCAGCTATTGACACTCACAAAGCAGATTTGACATGCCTGTTGCTCAAAAATCACAGGAAAAGCAATGAGAAAAGGCAAAGCCCGTCCCCGCACAAAGGAGAGAAGAAAGCAGGACTTCTCTGGCAGCTTTTTCTTACACCTGTCTCTATGCTTCTTAAAGAGAATTGGGAAAATGACAGGCTTTCTTTAAAATGCTCCAGAACCCCCAAACAAAAGTGTGCATGGTTTGGAAATAGACAAAACAATTTGACAAAACAATGATTTTGAAGCTAGAGAGTACAGATGTAGTAATTGTGTGTACAGTTATCTTGTGTATTTCATAATCAAAAGTGAAAAAACAGGATTTGGCTGAAAGAGTGTTCACTTTATGAATGATCATAAATTCTCATGATCATAAATTACCAATATTTTAAGTGTCTAACAAGGAACGATTAATTAAAGATGATACACCCAATCTAGCCAACTGCATGTCTACAGGGGTCTAGATGAAATATATGGAAAATACATAGATAATATGCTAACTATAAAAATATGATTTCTAGGGGCTGGAGGGATAGCTCAGTGGTAGAGCATTTATCTTACAGTGGAGATGTGAGAGCTATCCATCATCTTCCTCCATCACCACTTGGGAAGCCATGTACTGGGCTGGCTGAAGAGAACTGCCTCCGCATTAGAGGATAGAGCTTTGGCCAAGGGTAAATAAGTGCTCTCCTACTAGAATCATCAGACAAGCTCTGAGATTGTAGAAGTTGAGTCTCTGTAACCCGTTCCATGTGCTTGATGCTAGCAACGCTTTAGATTTCAGATTCCAGAACACGTACATATGCCTAACGAAATATCTTGGGAATAACTCTAAGTCTAAATATGAAGCTTATTTGTGCTCAGCATATACATTGCCACTAGCCTGAAATAAGTTTTATCTTTTGAATGGATGTGTGTTCTAATTGTGAGTGGTCACAGGAGGTCAGGCGTGGCATTTTCCACTTGGGTTGCCAGTGAAAGACCTCTTGGAATTTGAACTATTCTGGATTTCAGACTTTCCTATCAGAGATGCTGAACTGCACCAAAATTGTATTTTCCTTTATTTTGATTTGTCTTTCTATTGTTATACTTGGAATAACATCTGCATGCAGAAGTGGAAACAGCAGCTTTCTCTGGAGACTTAGGTTTGCAGACTCAAACAATAAGCGTGCTTTCAAAGTAAGGATGCAGTGCCAACTCAGCTCAAACATACCACACATTAAAAACGCAGATCTCAGGGAAGTATTTAAGCCAGACCTCAACATTCCCAAGCTGGATCTGGACATAGAATGTGCACACATAGAGGGACCTTCTCTCTCCTGGAGATGAGAAGTGGACTTGTAGTCCAGGGCAACGTTAGAGTCAGAGGACAGTTACCGAATAAAAAATGCTTCCAGAGACGCTGCTTGGGGAGTCTGAGTTCCCTGACAAGAATGAAAACTTAGTGCCCAGACTGCAAAGTTCTGACAGAAGATTTTCTTCCAGGGGGAGCGAGTGGAGCTGATGATGATCTTTCACTCCAAGGAGAGGCACGGGATAAATGCACAATTGCATCAGAATGCAGCTTGAACTCAAGGGGACTATAATTGGAGACATAATCACAGCAGCAGATCCTCGGTGGCCAGCTAAATGGAAAATCTGTAATTCAGACCATGAAGGAGGCAACTGGGTTTGTTGCTTTAGATAACATAAATCTCAGGCCAGAAGTCTTCCCCTGGATGAGCTGCAGTGAGAGGCTCCCAAGCGTATCCTTTTGCCATCAGGAGCGAAGATAAGCTAACATGTCAATGCAATACTAATGGGACTCCGTGGGTCCCATTACTCAAGTGTCTCCGACCAATTAGGGGCTTTAACTTAGTCATTCCAACATAAATATCCGCTAATACCAATTAGGCTGCTGTTTGTCACTCTGATGGCTTTATCGTGGTTTGCCGGGGATTTTCTGAAGTTTGGACAAGGCGGAGGACAGCCTTCCAGGCTCCTTGACCCACTGGTGTGAAGCAGTTAGAGTCATCTGGTGCTATAGTTATTCCATACTCTAGTGTCACAGAACTGGGTCGGGGTAGGGGACAGTTGCTGAAATATTTCTCACAAACCTTATTCTGAGAAGGGGACTCTGCTAGACCAGAGATCTTATTTGCTGATAAATACTAAATACATCCATGGAGTGCTCATCACCTTCTGCTAGATTTTTCAGAGTAGAACAGTAGCAGTACATGTCTAAACAGGGTTTGGGGGTGGGGCCAATTGATCTTTATGACAAGGGGGGAACCAATTCTAGAATCATGTTCCCATCGCTTTCACTTTTCTCTTCCAAAAGCCCCATGATGCCACTCTCTGGATAACATGAACCATCATAATAAAAATAGCTTGAAGGGTAACATGATCAGGCCATAGGAACCTCTCAGAAAGTCTCGCCTCTCACTATTGTTTATTGAGTTGTGGTTCTCTCTCTCCCTTGGTGTGTGCTGTGTGCAGTTTCAGAAGGACCTCAGAACCCCAGTATCCATGCAAGGCACCAAGTGAAAAGTGTTGATCTGAAAGCTGACTACATACCATCTGTCCACATACCTACCCAGCCATCTGCCCATCCACCCACCTACCTGCTTGTCTGTGGAATCCATAGTGACCCATCTTATGAAGAAGAAATTACCTTGACAAATCACTACTGATGTTCAACATGTTCTATTTATGAATACCCCTGAGAAGTTATATGCAACCCAGATGCTGTGCACAAATATTAGAGCAACACATTACAAGTATTTATAGTCTCTACTCCATCAACAATAAATTTTAATCCTTAATTTGTCTAAACTTATTCTACATATTTACATGTGCATATACTTCTCACATTCTAAACACCACAAATAAACCACAAGATATACATACAATTAACAAAATGGAAAGAATCCCTTTAAATTGCAATGATTTCCTGGAATTTTCTCCCTCTATCCTAATGAGCATTTTGTATATCTTGGTTGGAGATCTTGTGTGTTATTAAACACAGAGTTGAAGGCTGCTTCTTGCTGCCTGCTACCTGAGTGAAATCCCTGCATTCTGCGCTTGACAAGACAGAAGATGGGAACCCTGGTTCCTCATGGGCTCTTTAGGGTGTGAAGAGGAAAGATTTTCTTGTCCTTTTCCATGAGCAGACAGTATGCTCTTGAAATGTCTGGGTGGCAGGGTCTAAGGAGCAGGCCTTCATAGAATGGATCTTCAGGGGCATGTCAGCACTAAACCCCAACACTTACATGAGTACTAACATGGCCATGGAGAGGCTGTTGAGGGGACCAAGTGAAGGCGATGAAGGGGAACCCTGGCCTCCTTGCCTCTGTGATGATGAATGGAGACTGCTAGAAGAAACTATAAAAGAAATAAATACTATCCATTTCTGGCTGCCTGTTTGCTTAGGCAGTCTTGGTGAATATCTCTTGGAGGATGACGCCAAAGGCATCAGGATGCCCTCACAGAAGCATCCCACCCAGCAGCACCAGGCAAAACAAACGCATGAAACCTGGACCAGTGGATTTCCCACTAAGACAGCAGCCACAGACAGCAGGCTGCATTGTCTCTGTAAGAGGCTTTGGATACAAAATGATCTGATTGTATCTAAATACATTTAATCCAATTTGACCTTAGTAACATCATTGGGGAAACATTGGTGGATGCTAAAAAGACATAGGAAATGGTCTATTTAAAGAGCCAGCAATTCACTCTCTCTCTCTTTCTCCAGAGATTTTATTCTCCTTCCATGTTGGGGGGAGTTTATCAACATGGGCTGTTCAGCTGTTGAGGGATTGGTTAGACACTCTGGCATGCCAGTTTCAATGCCAGTGGTGATTTTTTTCCTCTTTCTCGGACTCTTAGGTCTGTGTCTCAGCTTTTCCCTTTTCCTGCTGTATTTTGTGCTTTGCGGGTATGAGAAACAAGGATAATGTTGTGGGCTTAGGTCCAGGCAGGACAGTGCCCAACACACTTGTCTGTTAATCTGTTTTCCGAGGATGGTGAGGCTGGGGACTGCGGGAGAAGAGAGACTCCAGCTCTCACTGAATGACCACCCAGCACGGTGCTGGCTCTACCAAGGATGGTTGTACTGGTGCCCCATCCCGGCTGACATTATCATGGAAGGGCCATATGGAAAAGGAAAAGGTTACAGGAGGAGGCAGGAAGCCAAGGAGAGACTAGGGTCTCCCGGAGGGATGCTAACCCCTTCTGAGGAAAGTTCTGTAGCCAGTGACCTAGCCATCTCCTCCTGATCCCTACCTCTTAAAGACACCACTGCCGGGTGGTGGTGGTGCACACCTTTAATCCCAGCACTCGGGAGGCAGAGGCAGGTGGATCTCTGTGAGTTTGAGGCCAGGCTGGTCTACAGAGTGAGATACAGGAAAGGCACAAAGCTACACAGAGAAACCCTGTCTTGAAAAACGGAAAAAAAAAAAAAAAGACACCACTACCTTTTAACAGTACCCTGGTGGAGATCAAACGTGTAACACGTAAGTCTTTAGGGACACGTTTAAACTGTATTCACACCATAGCTCACGTAAATGCCAAAGGGCAGGGTCTTTCTCAAGCGCATGTCTGTAAACCCCAACATAGCGCTGTCCAGACAAAGGCTTTCGCAGGCCTGGGGGGAACTGGGCTTGTCCCTCCCTATCTATCACTCATGTCACTTGAGGCCCTGGCAGACTCCATTCCCACAGCTGTCCCCACCTGCGGCCTCTGTTCTCTCTACTCACTACTACGTTCCTGATGGTGGCATTTTCCTGAACAGATGTAAAATGATAGCATGGGAAGTATCAGGATGATCTTTGTTGTTTCCATATTGGGAGCATCAAAATGGGCAGAGAGAGACCACGTCAGTGTGGGATCTCAAACAAGTCATAGCCTCTTTGAACCTCTGTCTCTTCATCTGTCACTAAAGAGAAGCGACAGATGGATCAGTCAAACGTACCCTCTCCAGGAGCAGCTGGGCACATATGGTGGCCCACAGGTTCCAGGCTTTACCCTTGATCCCTCATCTCTCTTCCTCGTTCTCTCTGACTGGCTTCATATGTCAGGGCCAGTGTCGCCAAGAGCTTCATGTCCTAACAATGCTGGGCTTGGGAAGGATAGCATCACCTTGAGGCAGCTGTGGTTGGGCTGTCAGGACCCTAGCTCCACCCTGGATGGAGCATTGTCGTGGTTGTGGCAAATTTAGACAGACCAAGTAAGGCTGACTCAGATCAGAAGAGACCAGAATCATCACCACATGCTGCCTGATGCAGGACAGACGTCCAGAGGGAACCTGGACAGAATGTGTGGCTCAGAAGGCTCACTCGAATACTGGTCAGCATCAATCCAGAACAAGCTCTGCCATGGGAACGCTGCTGCTGTGGAGCATTGATGAGTCAGGGCTGATCACTGCCCAGAAGAGATGTTCTGTTTAAGGCAGCTGACGAAGCTGGGTTTAGACCTGTATAGGACTATGGGAATGTGTGTGTGTATGCGCGCGCGCGCACACACACACACACACACACACACACATACACACACACGAGATACACACCCCGCACATTCCCATATTCACTCGTACAATTGAACTCACAAGCACAAATACACACCACCGCTTACATTTACTCACACAGCTATTCACACATCCTTACAATGATGCAGCTTCTTCCTCTGGGTGGAACATGACCATTGCCATCTTAAAACACAGTAGCTGAGATCACCAGCCCAAGACCCTGGGGAGGCTAATCCTACCCACATGGCCCTGTCAGTGCATGGGGAAGTCACGAGACGTACAAGGCTCACGGGGCTCAGGTGTCTTAATTAAATCTCCGTGAAGCTCTCTCCTCCTCCAGATTATATAGGAAAGAAGCTGAGGGAAATCTCTGTGGTGACATTGTCCAGGGGATGTCAGAGGTGCACCTGCTGTGGAGTCACCCACACGCCTGTAAATAACCCCACTGAGTTCAGCAGTTCACCAAGGTGGATTGAATAGAATCTTTTCTTCATCTTGGTGAACAGAGATTTCCTTACATCTCATGGACCTGGATACACTCACACACTCACACATTCTAACACTTCCAACATGTGGGGCTCACATGGGTACACACACCCAGCCTCTAGTCCCCCTGACTATACCAGGGTGCTGGGGGGGGGGGGACCAAAGTCCTCTGTCTGGCTGTTGAGTCCTCCTGAAGCCGCCACAAAGAACAAGGTATGAACTCTGCAGACTTCACCTAGCTATGTGGCACACTGATGTTGACACAGTACTCACAGTAGACTATTGCAGACCCAAGAGGACAGGCACTTGGGTAACAACAGAGCAGAGCTCTGGTCCTCAGACCTTCAAGACACAGGAGGAATGGGTCCCTGGTCCAGAGACACCATCTGTCTACAGGAGAAGACTGGCCAATAGGAGCAGGGGTTCCACACCCCGGCTTTTGTGGAAACACCAAAAATAATGTCTCACTCCCAACTGGACCTACTGCCCCTCCTGGACTGCCCATAGGGACAGCAGCCAGCTGAAATGGCTATGCTGAGGCCTTCTGAGCTCCAGTCAGGGTAAGAAAGATAGTGAAGGAAATGCGTCAGATACAAATGTTCCCAAAGTCTTCAGAGCCTAGGCACACTAATGCCACTGAATATAACTGCCTGCCTGCCTAACTGCCTGCCTGCCTGCCTGCCTGCCGGAGGACCCAGGCAGCCCAGGACCTGGGGGGATGCTGGCCACCCAGGCTTAGAGGCTTATAAGCCACTCTTAAATCCTCCTCAGCTATTTCACCCCAGCATCACACTCATGTGTACACACATACATACACTTGTGGCCACTTGTTGTAGAATACTATTTTCAGGTGCATTACTTTTGTTCATGTTGTGTTTGTTTAACTCTGTGAAGCTGTGTTACAGTGCCTATCTAACACACCTGATGGTCTAATAAAGAACTGAATGGCCAATAGCAAGGCAGGAGAAAGGATAGGCAGGGCTGGCAGGCAGAGAGAATATATAGAGGGAGAAATCTGGGAGGAAAAAAAAAGAAGTACCCAGAGAAGGAGTGAGAAAAGAAGGGGCCAGCCACCAGCCACCCAGCCAGCCATAGAGTAAGAGTGAAAATAAGATATACAGAAGTAAGAAAAGGAAAAAGCCCAGAGGCAAAAGGTAGAGGGGATAATTTAAGGAAAGCTGGCAATAAACAAGCCAAGCTAAGGGCAGGCATTTATAATTAAAAATAAGCCTCCATGTGTGATTCCTTTGGAAGCTGGGTGGCAGGACCCCCGAAAGAGCAAAAACAACCAACAACGGTCACTTGACTCTGGCACTGGACCAGAGATCCAGAAACTCACATGTCCTGAGGCCACTGTTTGGGTTGCTTACTTTCAGGGACTCACAACATTCTTTTTCCCTTTGTTTCTTTTGGTGCCGGCAATGGAACCCAGGCGTGTGTCATGCTGGGCAAGTCTTCTACCACTGAGCCGCATCCTCAGCACCTGAAAGGACTTGCTCTAGTTTTGAGTTTTGTAACCATCCCTTAGCTCAAGAGCTATACTCTGGAGACGCTGATTGGGTCTCTTCTGTCTGAGGTTTGTACCGACCCTACCTTTCCCTTTTCTCTAACAGGGAGCTACATACATAGCCTCTGATACTCTTTCAGGCCACTCCTGTTTTCATCTAATGACAGAATGTTAAATGTCTACTTTTTTAAAAAAATGCCAAGCATGTTACATCAGCCCCATGCTTAGACCCTGGGTGACTTCTCTCCACAAAAACACACAAGTTCCTACCCAACCTGCCATCTAAACTCACCTCCTCCAACCGGCCTCTTGCTCACTTTATTCTGGCCATAAGAACCTCTTTCCCCTCGTTCTTACCTCACCTCGCTCGCATACAGCACCTTCTCCAACATTCACAGTGCAGGCCGCTGTCCAGAACATTTGCAGGAATTGCACTTCCCCAGCCCAGGCATCAGCTCAGCTCCTGGTGGGTAAGCTGAGCCAATGAGAAGGGACTGGTACTCCATGGTAGGCATCTGGAAAGAGCTCCCTCACATCCAGGAAAGACAGAGCACGTGGGGAAGCCTTGCCAAGAGCCAGCCTGGTGTGAAAATGGCCAAGAAGAGGGGAAAGGCAGAAGAGAGAGTGATAGAAAGAAGGTATGTGCTTAAGAGAGAAGTGTGTGGTCTGCAGTAGCAAGGGTCTGAGTTGTTGTCCATGACTCCTGTTACCACCAAGGGTTGTGTGGATGCCTGGGGTCTGGTCAGCCACCTGAGACCATGTTGGTGTCCCAGGCCATGCTGCCACTAGGGCCATACCAATCTGGGGACCTGTGCTACCACTGGGGCCATGGTGACATCCGGGCCCGAGCTGCCATCAAGGGTCATGTCTAGGTCTGTGGTCCCACTGCAGCTGGGGTCTGGGGTGATGTCCATGGCCCATCTTATGTGGTTCTATGGTGTCCATGTGGTCCTATGGTACCACACCCATAGGAATCAATTATACATATTGAAATCCCAGAGTCGTCCTGGGCCAGCCCTGCCCTTCACTGGAACTGGGATAGCAGGCCCTGCCCCTCTCTGGACATTTGTAGCAGAAGCACTGGCTCTGCCCTTCCTGGTAGAGATGGCTCCACCCCTCTCCTGAGGGGGGGCAGTTGCAGTGGCCTGCACTGACAACCTAAGCTACCACCCAGAACCACACCCTGGGTTGGCCCATTCTAACATCTACCCCATCTATGACCTGTTAGAGTGCATGAAGAGATTGGCCTTGCAGAGTGATAACTGCAGGATTGCCATGACTTGAAGCAACATCAGGATATCCAAGAAGAGTTTTGGTGAGGGTCCAGTGATGATGGTGTGCCAGAGACCAAAAGCCTTGAACCTTGTGGTAATATTGTGTTCCCCAAATTATTGTACACCCTAATAAACTTATCTGGGATCAGAGAACAGAACAGCCACAGATACAGAGGCCAGAAAATGGTGGCACACACACCTTTAATCCTAGCATTCTGAAGGCAGAAATCCATCCGGATCTCTGTGAGTTCAAAGCCATACTGGAAACAGCTAGGTACGATGACTCACACCTTTAATCCCAGGAAGTGATGGCAGAAAGCAGAAAGGTATATAAGGCGTGAAAACCAGGAACTAGAGCTGATTAAGCTTTTAGGCTTTTGAGCAGCGGTTCAGCTGAGATCCATTTGGATGAGGACTCAGAGGCTTCCAGTCTGAGGAAACAGGATCAGCTGGGAAATTGGTGAGGTGAGGTAGTTGTGGCTTGTTCTGCTTCTCTGATCTCCCAGCATTCACCCCAATACCTGGCCCTGGGTTTGATTTTATTAATAAGCTCTTCTAACAATTTGTGCTACAGAACCTGACCAATGACTCTTTGCACTGAACACTTGCGGGTGGGACTGATTGGACAAAGGGGTCTACTACGTGACACACCACAACTCCCAATGCAACCGGGAGGGATGAAGAGGTGATGGAGAGATGGGAAAGACAAGGCAGGAAAGATGAGGATTGAGGTGGGTTTGTTTTGCTTTGTTTTTAATTATTTGGGGGTTCTTTTGGGGTGAATGCTGCAGGGGTGAGGGCAGGATATGGAGGGACTGGGAGGTGAGCAGAATTGGGGTGCATGATGCAAAAGTTACAAAAAAAGATAAAGAACTATGTTATATATAAAAGAGAGAGAAGTGAAGAGAGAGGAGGAGAAGGAGAAGGTGAGGGTGAGGTGAGGGAGAAAGACAGAAAGCGAGAGAGAGGAGAGAGAATGGGCAGCCTGATGTTGCCTATCTCTCAGCTCCCTGTCGCTGAGGGATCAGCTTGATGCTGCCCTTCTTCCAGCCTCTGGATCTCATTACAGTGACTCAGAACAGCCTTGTCCAGCTAAACATCACTGTCCATTTCTCTCACCAGCCGCCACCCTTCATACAATTTACCTGGCCACTTTTTAAAAATAACTTATCACCATCCTACAGGACTCTCCTTATTGATCACTTGGTGCTTTTTCTTCTCACTAGTTAGAAATACCCAGAGCCAGATTCTACCATTCTGTTTACACATGTAGCCTACCCATGAAAACACTAATACTTAATAGATGCTCAATAGAATCTGCTGTTTCTCCTCACATGCACACATCTGTGAGCAGAGCATTCTGCCCTGTGCCCCGTTTATTTCCTTACTAGTCTAGAGGCTTTTTGACAGGCTATTGGAGCCATTAATATTTGTGAAAAAAAAATGAATAAAAATCTTGGCCATGGGGCTGTAAACTGTTTTTAGTATGTGCATCAGTTGACATCATACTTTCTCAGGCTCTAAGATTCTCCTTTTCTTTAATTACTATAGGAATTTCCCAGCCCCACCCATCTTTGAGAAGATTCTAGAATCCCTCCCATCCCCTAGAGATCTAGTCCTTCCTGGAATTCCTGTCTCCTCTCGACATTCAGCCACAGCCAAGAAGATTCTACTGAGACTCAGCCTTGGCTGTCTTCCCCGAGAGGCGAGCAGAGTTCTTCCCTCTCACGCCCTTGTTCGGACTGAGGAGGAGCTTTGGAAATGATCAGAGGTTTGGCTGCAACTTAGGAACAATGCCAGTTGTCAGTTTGGTTCAGGACCAAGACTGCTTTCCCCTCCTTCAGAGTACTGTCATCCCTGGAATGACTGGAGCCATTTATAGATACACTGTGACTTGCTTGAGCTTGGCTTAACTCGCTAGTGGCATGGTCCATTTGCCTCTCTGTCATAGCAAAGTCCCAGAGCCTGGGTATATTTATATGCTACAAGAATTTATCTGGGCCGGGCGGTGGTGGCGCACGCCTTTAATCCCAGCACTTGGGAGGCAGAGGCAGGCGAATCTCTGTGAGTTCAAGGCCAGCCTGGGCTACCAAGTGAGTTCCAGGAAAGGCGCAAAGCTACGCAGAGAAACCCTGTCTTGAAAAAAAAAAAAGAATTTATCTGTCATGATTCTGGGGAACCTACACTCAGGGTGCTCACATGCTGAGACTATGGAGCAATCCTCCATGCTGCAAACTGTCTACTCTCTTAGCACCCCTGCCCTCTGGAAGGAGGCACAAGAGTGCTCTCTTTAGGCCCACCCTTTCTTCCTTCTTCCCTTCTTTAATATAAACGTAAATGTTTTAAAATGTATATTGTGCATCTGTGTTTGTGTGTTTATATGTGAGCACACACACATGCCACAGTGTGGTTTCTAGAGACGGAACTCAAATTGGCAGGCAGCAAGGACCTTGACCCACTGACCCAGTGGGTCCCTCATTCTTATGGCAGGACATTAATTTCACCACCAAGACTTCACCCTGTGACCTAGTCATACCCCAAAGGCCTCACCTTCTAGTTTTTTGTTGTTGTTGTTGTTTTTCTAGGTATTGTAAGAACTCCAGCTTATGAATTTGGGTATGCTCTGGGATAATGCTTTTGTACACTGGTTTAATAAAACACTGATTGGTCAATAGCCAGGCAGGAAGTATAGGCAGGATAAGCAGACAAGGAGAATTCTGGGAATAGGAAGGCTGAATCAGGAGATGCCAGCATGCCAACCAGGGAGCAGCATGTAATGGCACACAGGTAAATCCACAGAACATGCAGCAACATATAGATTAAGAGAAATGGGCTGAGTTTAAGTGTAAGAGTTAGTCAGTAGTTAGCCTGAGCTAATGGCCAAGCAGTTTTAGTAAATTATAAGCCTCTGTATGTTTACTTGGGTCTGAGCAGCTACAGACTGGGCGGGACACAGAAAAACATTCAGCTACATCCAATGTGGCTACAGGAGTACACAAATATTCAATTCAAAATTACTAATAACACAAAAAATAATATTCTCAGATGAGGCTGTCAGGATTACACACATGCTAAGGATCTTGGTCAAGGTCAGACACGCTTGTACACATATTCCCCTGGGGTGGAACAGAACCCTCTCCAGAGAGGAAATGGCCAGGCCCACACCTGAAGCAGCCCGTCCTGGGAGGTGGCAGGAGGCAGCTACAGTAATGGGAGTCCTTCCATGGAGTCCCAGAACCACCATCTTTCAGACCATATAAATGATTCCTTTCATGATTTTGGCAAGGATTATGTGTGTTGTGTGTATTCAGGAAAGCGGCACAACCGTCAACATTTCTGAGTGTAATGAGGCAGGCATTCCAGAAAAGATGAGTCAATAACTTTAACTGCAAGAGGCTTTGACTAGTAGCAGACTCAACTAGAGCTCTGGGTCTCCCCTTCTTGTCCCAGCCAAGAATTACAATGAGACAGTTCTAGATTCGACCTTATGCCTAGGCACTTTACCACATCACAGCTGATATATCCAGAAAGAGATTCCAGAGAATTCTTTGAAGCTGCTATAGAGATCTTTGTGCGATAGGGTCTCACGTAGCCCAGGCTAGCCTTGAGCTCACTATATAGCAAAAAACAACCTTGAACTCCTGATCCTCTTGCTTCTACTCCTCCTGTACTAGGATTACAGGTATGTAATTACCACCCCACCCAGCTTACTTATTGCTAGGGATCAAACCTAGGACTTCACTCAGGTTTGGCTAATCCCCTGCCAACCTGCCAACTGAGCTACATCCCCAGACCTAGGTGTTCCATTGAGATGTGAAGAAGGGAAGGGAAACAAAGCTGAGAACAGCCATAGGATGCCCCCAGGCTGCTGGTGAAGTGTCTATGGACCAATACTCAGGAGAAGGAGCAGATAGCTTTGACCTTGACAGGGCTCTCTTGGGTATCCCTGAAGAAGTAGCTCCTGGGAGACCAGGTAGAATGGGCACCTCCTTCCAAGATCCCTCAGTGGCCAACACCCCTCCTGGGCTATGTCAGGTCTAACACAGCTCATATCCAAAGTCTGCACCTTGGCCAGGTGTGATGGTTCATATATACATTGCCAACAAGATGAAACAGTAGGATTTTAAGTTCAAGACCATCATGAGCTTCCTCCCACTCAGTGTCTAGGCCATCGATACTCGGTATACCCAGCACATACACCCCTGTGTATACTGAATCCCATGATTCTTCCACCCAAGTTTCTGACCTCTCTCTGGGCCTCCATCCTTCTTGTCCTATATTGAACACATTGTTGGTTATATAATCACCCCCTCATTAAAACCCTCTTCCTTGCCCCATCCAGAAGAACCCAAATCCCAGAGGACTTCCATAATTTGCCCTCTTTGGTGGTTCGAATAGGTATTATCCCCATAGACTCATATGTTTGAATGCTTGGCCCAAAGGGAGGGGTGCTATTAGGAGGTGTGGCCTTGTTGGAGAAAGTATGTCACTGTGGGGATAAGCTTTGAGGGCTCTTATATGCTCAAGCTCTGCCCAGTGTGGCACACAGTTGTCTTCTGCTGCTTATGGATCAAGATGTAGAACTCTCAGCTCCTTCTCTAGCACCATGTCTGCCTGAATGTCTCCATGCTTCTCACTATGGTGATAATGGACTAAACCCCTGAACTTTAGGCCAGCCCCAGTTAAATATTCTCCTTTATAGGAGTTGTCATAGTCATGATGTCTCTTCACAGCAATAGAAACCCTAACGAAGACAGCCTCCCCACCAATCAGCTAAGATTATACTTAAAATGTGGAAGAGAACCGGAAAGCCAAGGCTTTGTCCAGTGGAAGTATTTCCCCTCATCCAATAAATTTCAAGAGGAGTATATGTGTATGGGACGTTCAAAATTGCTCCTCCTTCCTGCTCAATCCTGTTACCACATGCTTTTGCCCCCACGTTTATTGTTTATTGCTCCACAACATACTTCCAGTCTTGTGCCTGTCTTCCAGGTAAGAAAATGCAAATCATAACAGGCATGTGCTAGTGAGTGTGCCCACATGCCAGTGAATGTGCCTGCAAAGAAATCATTTCTGTTTACAAAAGAGAAAGTTTGTGTAGGGACTTCTGCTTCTACCTGATTGGTCAGAACTGTCTCAGGCTACCCCTGAGCACAAAGGCAGCTGGTGGTGTGTCCCACTGGTGGCAATACCTTTCTTTTTCTCTTAAAAAAAAAAATTATTTGTATTATTAAGTGATTAACTCCCAACCCAGTCGCAGTTTCCCCTCTCTCCCGCCACTTCTCCCAGTCCTTCCTCTCAGCCTCCCTCCCCACCCCATCCATCCCTCTCCTCCTTTCTTCAGAAAAAGGCAGGCCTCCCATGTATATCAGCCAGCCAGGGCATATCAAGTTGCAGTAAGACTAGATACCTCCTCTTTGGACAAGGCATTTCAGTAGGAAGAAAGGGTCCCCCAAAGCAGGTAACAGAGACAGCCCCTGCCCCCACTGTTAAGAGTCCCACAAGATCAAGCTACACAGTGTACAGTAACATGGGTACAGAGAGCCTAGGTCAGTCCCATCCAAGCTCTCTGGTTGTCAGTTCAGTCTCTGTGAACCCCTATGAGCCCAGGTTAGTCGATTCTGTGGGTTTTCTGGTGGTGTCCTTGACCCCTCTTGACTCAGCCTGCTCTCTGATAAAATCCAGGACCACCAGCCAGCCAGGGATGGCCCCACCCACAATGGGCTGGGCCCTCCCCCATCAATCACTAATTAAGACAATGTCACAGCCGGAACTTATAGAGGCATTTTCTCAACCTAAGTTCCCTCTCTTCAGATGACTCTAGTTTGTGTGTCAAGCTGACATAAGAGTGACAAGCACAACTGACCCTTTGCCAACTTGACACACAAACACACAACTATTAAACCACACCTTGCTGTTCTTATCCGTCCCCAAGATCTTACATTAAAAGCATAAGTACCTTAAAAGTACCACAGTCTTTACAAATTCAAACACATTGAAATTTCAGTCTCTTTAAAATATCCAGTCTGTCTAAAAAAATCCCAAACCTCTTAAAAGTGAAGTCTTTCAGCTGTGGGCTCCTATAAAAATCGAATTTAAATTAAACACCTTCTCACTTCAAGAGGGAACAATCAGGGCCCAGTCACAATCTGAACAAAGAAAAATCAAACTCAAACAGTATAAATAATTTAACATCCAATGCCTGGGATCCACTCACCATCTTCTGGCTCCTCCAAAGGCCTTGGGTCACTTCTCCAGCTCCTCCCTCTGCAGCACACACAGCTTGCCTTTCAGGTTCCGGCTGCCTCCACTCCACTGCTGCTGCTGTTCTTGGTGGTCATCTCATGGTACTGGCATCTCCAAAACTGCTGGGGTCTGCTGCTGAAACTGGGCTGCACCTTCACAAAGAGCCTCTCCTGTGTTCTCTTCAGGAACTCCAGTCCTGTCCCAGTGCCCGGCCTCAGCTGCTCTCCATGACCCCTTCATGCCTTCAAACCCAGTACCACCTGGGTGATGTTTATACTACCAAGTTCAGCTGTTAGTTAGTGCAAGGCACAACCTTGGCTGCCTCCAGAACACAGCTTCTGAGTGCGGACTCTCAGGAAACACGTCCCGGAAGGTTTCATCTCAGTGATGCTGGTCTCTTCTTAATCACCACTAATTTCTCAGCTCCAGCTGACAAGCATGGAGTATTTCAGCAAAGTTTCCACTCTAGTAGTTCTGGTATCTTGTTAATCACAGCTGATTCTTCAGCCCCAACTAATCAGAAAAACAGAATATCAACTCCAATTAATAAATGGCCCCAATGGAGTCGTTAAACTTCCCTCTGAAACTTCACAAGCCAGACTTCCATCTCTGCACTGCTCTCAACATTTTTTTTCCTTCTTTCTTTTTGTTTTTTTTGAGACAAGATTCCTCTATGTACCAGCCCTAGCTGGCCTGGAACTAGGTCTGTAGACCAGGATGGCTTCGAACTCACAGAGATCTGCCTGCCTCTGCCTCCTGAGTGCTCGGTTTAAGGTGTGCACCACCACCGCCTGGCCTGCTCTTTTATCTCCCAAGCATCTACAGAACAGCTCACCAAGCACTGAACACTCAATGGGGTGTCTTGTTTGTTTGTCTTATTTTTTTCTTTTTCACAAGGTTCCAGTCCTGATAAAAGCTTTTGAAATGTAATATTTTAATGTATCTTTGAGAATTTCATAGGTGTTTTGATTATATCTATCCCCTCCATGCCTCCCATAGCCCCATGTTACCCTCTTTGCCGCTTCCTCCTCCTCTTCCTTCGACTCAGTGAGTACAATGGGCAAGGAGTCACATGACGGAGGGAAACTGACCCACTCTCTCTCAGCTGCCATCGACTGCTAATACCTCCTCGGCCAGGGCTGGGGCTTCGTGAGCCCCTCCCCAACCCGTGCTGGAATGTTAACTGGCTTGAACTTGTGCAGGCAACCTCAGCCTTAAATTGCCTATTATACACAGGTTCAAAGATTAGCAGACGCTATGGTCAAAGGATTAGACTGATGAGTGGGGCCAATGTGTCATCAAATAGACAACATCATACAATGGGGGAGGCTAGGGGGAAACTCGTGTAAGAATCCAACAAATTCTGTAGTCAACAAGAGAAAACATTAATCCGAGCATGGTTGTACATGCCTGCAACCCAAAATATAGCAGGCTGAGGCAGGAGAATCAGCAGTTAAAGACCAATCTGAGCTATATTTTCATACTGTCTCAAAGACCAAAGAAGCAACTGAAAAGAAATCCATTCCCATCATTACATTCAAGAGCATATTGAGCAAACAAAGAGACAACACAAAATGTCTTGTGTTTCCCCAATACAAGAAATAAGAGGAAAGGGTCAAGAGAAACTATCTTTTCAGAAATGCAGGGGACACCATCAGACGGACAGTGGAAGTCCTAGAGGGGGAAGCAGGGGAGCAAAAGACAGAATGGCTTTTGAAGAAATACCCCAAACCTCCAAATCCGATGAAAAAGATCAGTCTATACAATTTAGAATCTCAGAAAATGAAGCCAGGGACATCCATATGTGAATCTAGGCCTAGCCAAACTGCACAAAGCCGTAGATAAGATGGTGATGTTCACAGCAGCATTTTTCACAAAACCAAAAGGTAGATACAACCCAAATGCCCAGTGTGGGGCAGATAAGGAATGTGGGCACACCCATCTGACAAAATACTGCTTGAAAAGAGAGTTCTGAGGCATGCTACAGCATCGTTGAACCTTGAAGTTATTGCATTAAGTGAAATAAGTTACAGAAAGACAAACAGGAGCCTAGGATGTAGTTCCGTTGGTGGATGCTTACCCAGCATGCAGAAATCCCTGGCTGGGTTTAGTCCCCAGAACCATAACATAAGCTTGACTTGATAGTGCATACCTGTAGTCTCAGCACTTGAGAAGTGGAGGCAGGTGGAGGATCAGAAACTCAAGATCAGGCTTGGCTACACAGGGAGTTTGAAGTCAGTCTGGGCTAGAGACATACATATACATGTCTCTGTGCATATATATGTGTGTGTGTGTATGTATATATATACATATATGTATATATATATGTCGGTGTGTATATATATGTATGTATATATATATGTCGGTGTGTATTTGTGTGTATATGTGCGTGTATATATATGTCTGTGTGTATATATTTGTGTGTGTGTATATGTGTGTGTATGTGTGTATATATATGTGTGTATGTGTACATTATATGTCTGTGTGTATGTATTTGTGTGTGTATATCTGTGTGTGTGTATATATGTCTGCTTGTATGTATTTGTGTGTGTATGTGTACATATATATGTCTGTGTGTATGTATTTGTGTGTGTATATCTGTGTGTATATATATGTTTGTCTGTGTGTATGTATTTGTGTATATATGTGTGTGTATATATATGTTTGTCTGTGTGTATGTATTTGTGTATATCTGTGTGTGTATATATATGTTTGTCTGTGTGTATGTATTTGTGTGTATATATGTGTGTGTATATATATGTTTGTCTGTGTGTATGTATTTGTGTGTGTATATCTGTGTGTGTGTATATATATATCTGAAGTAAGCAGAATAGTAAAGTGTATGGAAACAGAGGAAAGAACGACAGTTTTCCAGGACTGGAGAGATGAAGAAATTGGAAGTTTCTGTTTAATAGGCCCCAAGTTTCAGATAAGGAAGATGAGAACATTCTAGATGAATGGTTGGAAATAGTTGTATGATGATGTGAATTTACTCAATGCCATGGAATTAATAGTATAATTAAAAATTATTAGAATGGAGCTGTATAGAAGACATGGGTTTGTAGCTAGAGTTTTCCTGCCTGGCTCACAGTCAGGACAAACCTCTCTCACCTGCCTGTCCCACAGCTACTCAGACCCAACCCAGTAAACACAGAGACTTATATTGCTTACAAACTGTATGGCCATGGCAGGCTTCTTGCTAACTGTTCTTATATCTTAAATTAACCCATTTCTATAAATCTATACCTTGCCATGTGGCTCGTGGCCTACCCGCATCTTCACATTCTGCTTGTCCTGGCAGCGGCTGGCAGTGACTCTGACTCAGCCTTTCACTTCCCAGAATTCTTCTCCTCCTTGTCCTGCCTATGCTTCCTCCTGCCTGACTACTGGCCAATCAGTGTTTTATTTACTAACCAATCAGAGCAACACATTTGCCATACAGAACATCCCACAGCATGGGTTAGTGGTTGAAAGTATTGCTTCTCAGCTCTGTACCTTGCCAGGGCAGGACAATAAAGCCAACCCTGTGAGCACAGGTGTGGATGAGCCAGCCCCGAAATTGTGTGCATGAAAGACCTGTCGGGTGGTGGCATGGGCGGAGTAGAGCTGCCCTCCTCCCCACCCCTCCCCTGGCAACATCTAGGGCAGGTGAGGGAGCTGGCCCTGTGGTCATAAGAGCTCGAGAGCTCTTCCTGACCCTTACCATCTACAACACTTGGGACAGCAGGCCCTGCACCTCTCCAGGGCAGCACAATAGAGCCAACCCTGTTAGCACAGGTGTGGGTGAGCCAGCCCTGAAAATGTGAGCATGGGAAAGCTGTCCCCATTACCCATCTGTCTTGTCTTTGCATGCTCTCCCCCACCCATCAATGTCTAGGCCAGTGGGGAAAGCTGGCCCTATGATCATAAGAGTGGGAGAGCCAACCCTGTTAGTGCAGGTGTGGGTGAGCCAATTCTAAAGTTGTAAGCATGGGAGAGCTGTCCCCATTTCACATCTGGTGGACCAACCCTACAGCTGCCCAGGCCCAGACCTAGAGTTATGACTTGGTCCTTCCTATCATGCACCCCATCTATGATCTGCTGGATCACATGAATGGACCTGACCTGTAGACCCAAAGCTGCAGGATCTCCACAGCAGAGGGCAACAACGGGACATCAGGAAGAGTCCTGGCGAGGACCCAGCATTGATAGTGTAGCAGAAACCAGAGGCCTCAAACCAGACCAATGACTCTTTGACATGAACACTTGCAAGTAAAGATGTACTGTGTCACACTGCAGCTTCCATGATGAGATTTTTAAGTTTTTCCCTTTTTTAACTTTTTCTCCCTTAAATTTTGTTTTATTTGGGGGCTGTGCGAAGGGACAGGGAAATGAATGGGATCAAGATACATGATGTAAAAGACACACAGAATGAATAAATTAATTAATAAAAAAGAATAAAAGTACTGCTTCTCTTCCAGAAGACCCAGATTCAATTCTCAGCACCTACCTGGTGGCTCACAATGATCTGTAACTCAAATTTCAGAGGATCTGACATTTATATGGCTTCCCTGGGCACCAGGTACACACATGATGTACAGATTACATGAAGGTAAAACGCCAATATATGTAAAATAACTAAATAAATTGTGACAGTTTGAAAGAAAATGGCTCCCCACAGGGAGAGGCACTATTAGGAGATGTGACCTTGTTGGAGTAGGTGTGATCTTGTTGGAAGAAGTTTGGCAGTGTGGGGATGGGATTTAAGGACTTGTTTGTGGTCAAGATACCACCCAGTGTCTTAGTTCACTTCCTGTTGCCTGTGCATGATGTAGAACTCTCAGCTACCTCTCCAGCACCATGTCTGCCTGCACACCACCAGACTCCCAGCTGCCATGCTTCCTTCCATGATGACAATGGACTAAACCTCTGAAACTGTAAGCCACTGCCTTTATTTTTTTTTTTTTTTTTTTTTTTTTTGGTTTTTCGAGACAAGGTTTCTCTGTGTAGCTTTGCGCCTTTCCTGGAGCTCACTTGGTAGCCCAGGCTGGCCTCGA
The DNA here is from genome assembly GCF_049852395.1 of Peromyscus maniculatus bairdii. Classification (NCBI taxonomy): domain Eukaryota; kingdom Metazoa; phylum Chordata; class Mammalia; order Rodentia; family Cricetidae; genus Peromyscus; species Peromyscus maniculatus. The sequence continues at coordinate 25,680,541 of NC_134864.1, forward strand.
ACTCACAGAGATCCGCCTGGCTCTGCCTCCCGAGTGCTGGGATTAAAGGCGTGCGCCACCACCGCCCGGCGCCACTGCCTTTATTAAATGTTTTCTTTTATAAGACTTGCGATGATCATGGCATCTCTTCACAGTGATAGAAACATTAGCTAAGACATAAACAATATTTTGAAAAATAATTGGAATGGTGAATTTTGTGTTATATATCTTTATGACAAAGAGCAAATATTGAGTCTTGAATACGATAAAAATTCATCATATACATTGACTTCTTGACAACTTAGTACCTGACTTCTGATCACAAGCCATATACATCAAAATGCAAATGATAATATATATGAATATGGAAGGAAACCCATCTGCCAAAAATTCTATACCCAGCAAAACTGTACTTTCAAAACAAATGAGAAATTGAAATATAACCATTAAATAAAAGTGAACTAGAATTTTGAGTAACAGTGTACCCCACAAATGAAATAACCTTAATCAAAAATGAGAAATTCCCAGAGAGCCAGAAGCCACTAGAAGCAACTTCAGAGGAAATAGATTAGACTATTAAAAACAAAAGGCTGAGTCAATTTATCAAAAACTGCATCAGAAAGAAAATGCCAAACCAGATGACTTCACTCCTGGATTCTGTGAAGTTCTTGCAGAAGGGATTCCAGTCCTTGGAAACCTCAGGATTAATTTACCATACATCTGGCATGCAGTTAGTCATGAGGCATCCTTGCAACATTTCCCATTTAATTCCCACAGCCACCCTCTAAGTACAATTGACTGCCGTTTTAGTGCTTAAGAAATAGAAGCTGACAGGTTAACTTTATTATCTCAGTTGACTCCACTAGTAGGCACAGAGTTTGAAGACACAAGTCAGTTGAGAACAATCTGATAAAAGAGCTAAAGCCTAAGGATCTTGAGTCCTTCCTTCTGACCAGAGAAGAATAGACATAGTGGAAGGTCATGCTGAGATATGACAGAATCAGGGTCTCCATGCATCTTCATCAATTAATTTGAGATTCAGTCTTGTGCTTGCTAGATGCAAACCCTGGACTTGGTAGGGGCAGGGGAGATAGGCTTGGGAGAGTCTGCAGTAAATCCACTTCTTGCTTTTTCAAATATTAAAGATAGAAATTCCAAGATGTCTATCTAGGAAGATTGAGCTTGAATTCTGCAACAAGTGGAAATGTGTCTTAGAGGCACAAAGAAAAAAGTTAATCAGCTTATTATAAACCCATTATAAACCAAGGTACATGTAGTGTAAAGAGGAAGAAAAAAATCTATAATTCTGATAGCTGTACGTTTTCTGAAAGTCATGCTTTTGAGATCGGTGTTTCTACAAAGATAAACAGAAACAGAGCAACCACTGGCCTTGAGCATGTTCATAGCTGTTTGGATGCTGTGAATCCAGGCCCATTCTTTTCATGCCTGTGTGTATCTCCCCAACATCTACATGAGCCACAGGGCATGGCTACAGGGCAAATCTGTGGTGCTTAATGGATTTCTTTATAATCCTCCCCAAAAGCATGTATCGGTGTTCATCAAACTAAAAGCATGTAATCCATCCTATATTGATATTTATATTAAAGGTACCACAATGTAGATGATTAAATGATACAAATTTCACAGTGGAAAATTTGTTTTCGGATTCTAATTAGAACCGAAGCAAGCCCATGAATTCTCATTAACCCACATGGATTATCTTGTACCTCATAATATTAAGAAAATGACACAGAGTCATTCCACAGGGTTTAAGAAAGAAGATCGGAGCACTTGTATTGAACAGTTTTCTCCCAGAAGGTCCCTGTCCCCAGAGCCTGAGGACAGGCCTGTGCCAGACACAAACACAGCTGTGATCCCTCTCTGAAGGTCACCAGAGATGTTCACAGGATGCTGAAGGTGAGACTTCAGAGGGGACCTTGCTGGATGACCTTAAATTCCTTTAGTACCCTGCTATCCAGGGCTATTGCTCTGAAAGAGGGCACATTATAGTGGCTGTGCTCTGGGGGCAGCCAGGAACTCCACACAGAGGTTGAACTTGACAGTACTTCACCGAAAGGGTCCTTTTTCTGATGCTGAGACCTCAGGCCGTAAGAACTGCTATTTGCTTAGGTGATCTTCAGTGGCAACGGGGTTTTCTGACTTGCACTCTGCTTCTGTTCGAGCCCTTAGAACAGGTACACTTGTGCCAAAACAAACCAGGCTCCAGCTAATTGAGCATGCACAAGTCCCCCAGTTTACCTGAATCACTAGCATTCCCCAGCTGCAGTTCGCCCCAGGCTCCTGCCCATGGGACAGGGGAGGTGGCTCCAGCCTTATCTAGAGTCAGTCAAGGGCCTGTCCCATGTCCCTGTCCTATAGTAACCTTGGCCTCTGAGCAATACAACGTGTATTTCAGCCTAGGGACAGAGAGAGGGGGAAGTAGGATTTCTCTCTTTATTTTTTATTTTTATTTATTTGTTTGTTTGTTTGTTTGTTTTTGGCTAAGCCGTCACCAGAAGTCCATACACAGCCCCTTGGTGTAATTGTCCAGAAATCCACAGAAGGGAGTCGTGGCATCTGTACCTGCTGGGTGAAGAACCTGAACAGAGAGGCCAAGCAGCACCTTTTGATCACACAGAGCTGAGTCAGAGAATGAGGGCTCCTGGGGCAGTGGAGGTAGCTCATTGGTAAGATGGATGCATGGCAAGCGTGAGGACCTGATTCTGGACCCCCCAGCACCCACATAAAAGCGGCTCATGGCGGTAAGTCTGAAAGCCTAGGGCTGGGCCTCAGAGATGAGCAGATCCCTGGAGCTTGCTGGGTAGCCGGTCTAGGGTTCTAAAGGAGAATTTGGGTCACAATAGAATATGGAGAGGGAGGAAGATGCCAGATGTGCACACCTGTGTGCACACACAGCCGCAGGTGTTCACACACTACATATATGCAAACACACAGTCACACGCGGGCGCACACACACGTAATGTAAAAAATCAAAAGAATGGAGGCCTCTTCTCTCGAGGCCTCAGCAGGTAACTTTGTCCCATCTGTCACCAGAAATGTAAGCCTGGGAGAGGGGGCACTCCCATTCCACTGGAGATAAAAGCTACAGCAGCACCACAGGGAGGGCTTGGAACTGGACCTGACAGCGCCCTGAAATCTGACCCCTCGGTCCCTCACCCCACCCAGGATGCAAATAAACAAGGAAGAAAATATTTTCTCCTGGGGTTTGTTGGCTTCCGGTCCCTCCAGGGAGAGAGAGGGTGTGCGTATTGTTCTCTGCTCCAGACAGTTTTCGTATAAATAAGGGACTCGCTGTGACTCCTTTAGCCAAAGTTAAAATTCCATTTAAGAATAAATTGACTTCCTGAAAGATATGTATTGGCAGCTGTGGCTACCCAGAGCCTGATCGCATTTTACATTTAACATGGCGGTGTTTGCCTTGACAGGCTCTGTACTTTTTCATACATAAATCAACACAGTGATTTTAGAAGAATTCAGATCCATCTTTCATCAGAGCCCCAACTCCAAGCCTGCATCCTGAAGCCAGTCAGAAGTAACTTCTGAGCTGGTGTCATTTACTGGGACAAGTGTTATTTACAGTGCTGGACTGTAACACTGCCCGTTGTAAATCCAGACAGGAAATGCCAGGAGGAAAAGTCCGGAATTGGCTTCTGAAAGGAAGCATTCCAATGATAAAATATTTTTAAAAATGTGTATGTGAGTGTGCTTGTGTGTGTATGTGTGTGGGGGTACATGTGCATTGCTGGGCAGTGCAAATGTGAGCACCACATGGGTGTATGCCTGTATGTGAGTACTTTTAGATACATGTGAATGGGCATGTATAACTAAAAATACTCATGCTTGTTTGTGTGCATACATACTTGTGTATATAAATGTGCATGTGTGCTGTAAGATAACTGTGCATGTGGTCTCTCACCAGAAGTTTTGTTTTGTTTTACTTTGCTATATCTACTTTCCAGAAGCTTCTAGGGTCTCTGTACCGGCAGCTCAGGCTTGCACACAATGTGCTTCTCTGGGTGGAGCTGGCTGGGACTAGTGGTTGACAAGGTATGTGCCTTTGACATCTAGCATTTGCTGATCACTTTGCTTCTCAATGTACGTTGGTACCACTTATGGAGTGTTGTTCATTCCTTTGATGTCTACATGAGCTCCTTTCTTGTAGATGTCCATGTGTGTGGCCAGGCGAGTATGCTTCGTGGCTTGTAAAGGTCTTCAGGGACATGTGTCAGGGGCCTCTCCTCTTCCCCCTTGTGCCAGCCACTTAGAGATGGTGTTCAAGCAAAACCCTCGGCCTGGCTGTGCTGGGCATGAGCACACTAGGAGCAGGTAGCTGAAGATGAGCCACCAGAGTGGAGGGAAAGGGGCCAGTAGAAGGCAGGGGATGAGAGTAGAAAGGGAGATGAGGGACAGGACTGGGGTGGGATGGGATGCCCCTTTTCTGCCTGAGCAGCACCTGTGGGGACTGGCATTTGACTCAGGAAAAGAGGGATGCCCTCGTCCCGTCCCCAGCCAGCTCCTTCCTTCACCTCCAGGAGATCGGGTTCTTAGTAGAGCATCCTGGTCCAGGGAGGAAAGCCAGTCTCATGTTCTAGTGGGTGGGGGCTTATGAAAGCTGCTACAGAAGCCCACGAGTCCACTGCCTCACCCATTTTCACGGCACGAAAATAATACTTCAGCTAGATTTTATTTTTTAAGATCCATGGCCCATTGTTTGTCCTTACCATAGAGTTGTGACTCTCAGCAGCCTTATTTTCTACAACTGGTTGGTTGACTTAAAACAGAGAGCTCCAAATCTACTCAGACTCACTATTAAATGTTGCAGACAAACCCAGCAATGTTGAACGGAGAGTGTGCTCTGCGGGGGGCAGGGGGGGCATTCCTACAGTGAGGCTGAGAAGGGAGAAGAACAGAGCTGGATGCTGCCGCTCAGCTGCTTCTGTTTGCCTGCCTCCTATGTCAAAGCCGCACAAAGAGGTTTGGGGATGCTTCAGAAGTTCCAGGACGCCTTCGTTGGTCATGTTTCCAACTTGCTTTGAAAGGAAGGTTTGGTCTTTTTCTTTCCAGACTATTTCATCTCTTTCTGAAGTGGTTTTTGTCATTCATTTTCCAGCACTAGGGACCAAATCCAAGGCTTTAAGGATGCCGGGCAAGCGCTGTCCCATGGAGCTGTGTCCCCGGGCCTTTTAACAGTTCATGTGTTAAATTGACTGGGTTAAGGGGTACACAGACAGTCTATAAAGCATTTCTAGGTGCATCTGTTAGGGTGTTTCAGAAAATGCCATTTTTGAATCAATGGGTTGATAAATATCTTCTCTCCTCAATGTGGGTGGAACCTTCAAATCTCTAGAAGGTTCAGCTTGAATGAAAGGAAGAGGAAGCACAATTTATTCTCTCTCTTCCTGAGTCTGCTCATCCATCGTCTTTTGTGTCTGGACACCAGGTTCTTGGATGTCAAGCCTCTGTCTTTGTCTCTGGGACCCACAACAGGAGCCACCACATTTCACCATCACTTCCCAATCACACAACATCCGCCAGGTCCGCCAACCCCCAACTCACCTCCCAAGCCCTCCAAGTTTGCTAGCTTGCAGATTGTGAGACTTTTTGGCCTTTATAATCACACGAGTCAATTCCCACACTAAATCTCCTCATTTATATCTCCCATTTGATCTTTTTCTCTGGAGAACCCTAACTAGAACTCCTTCTCTGGGCTTTCATATCTAGATTTTCCCATGGTTCCTCCTTTTCCCTAAATGAGACTCATGAGGGAATGCTGTGAGATCTCATGTGCCTTCGTTGGACAATTAATCTAGTCTAACGTGAGGTCAGAAACGGAGGCCATTTGTCTGCCTCTCAGGAAAATGGAAGATGTCCCTGTCCCCTTTCCTCCATTGCCACCATCCATACTCATCACATGCTGGACCAGTGGACAAGGCCACATTTTCAGGTGAATTGAACTCAGAGATTTTACTAGGAAATGAGAGCCTTCCATTTTTATGGGCAGAAATGAGGGCACTTGGTCACAGAGCATCCTTTGACACCTTTACACCTCACTCCGATACACTAATTGGAAAATAATCTAATCTTGGAAATAAGGCCCATCATTTCTAAAACATGCATTTTTTTTTTTTACTTTCATTCTTAACACTGAAATTGGGGCTTTGCAATTGAACGCTTACAATTGGTAGCGTTTTTTCCTTTTCTTAGTGTTATATAAAATAACAGTGCATCTTGTAGTCAACGGAGATTTAAAGCTGACAGAACACGCTGTGTTCACTCCTATCATTTATCACACGCCTATCTGGGAATTCATCTGTAAGTCCATGCCGTGGCCTTTACTTGATAAATGAATGTGGAAGAAGTCTATAACTTAGAGCAGAAAGTGGCAGTTTCTTACCCCACTGTCACTGCTGTGGGATTCGCAGTCACTCCCAGGGGCTCCCATCGGGGGGAGGGGTCAGCAGTGGAGGAAGAAGACAGGCACAGCTGGATCCAGACCTAGTTCATCATTTGCGTGAGGCCTTCCAATGTGTTACTCTCTCCTTGTTTCTCAGGTTTATGTTGGCTTACATTTTACAATCCTGTGTTTTATTGAAATACTGAAGCGCTCTTAGGCATTAAAAATCCTGTCGACCTTAGCGTCTTTCTCTCTCTTCCTAAGCAGCTGAAAGCAGCCGCAAGGACGTGAAGCACACTGGCTGGGAGCTGGATGGGTTACTGGGCATTGTGATGTCAAAGGGTACTTTGGGATGCGGACCGCTTTGGCCTCCAGGAAAACACAGTGAACCAAAGGATGGCAGATGAGGGAAGTAGGTGGTGCGTGAGCCTCACATGAGGGGTGGGGACATTTTCATTCCTCCCCCTTGCTTTTTTCTATGGTACGGCTGTGATGGACGGCTCTGTACTGGGCTCCCCAGAACCTACCCTCAGCTTTTCTGTTATCGTTCAATGGTGACCCTTCATTTTATGTCTAGGAGTCATAGGGACAGGTCAGCCCTCTCCATTCCCCCATCTTCTGAAATAGCATGTGCCATCCCATAAAAGGTGTTTTGAAATGGACCCAATACCCAGGTTGGCGACCAGGAGACATGTTTGCCAGAGAAACATTCTCCCTCTGCACCTGAGAAAGCCAGTAAAAAACAAAGGTTCTTTGGACAGTGTAGTTTAGTGCCAGGAGAGCCCATTATCTCCTGGGGACACGTACATTTTTGCAGAGTGACCACAAGATACAACCAACACACCTGTCATTTTCATAACAAAAAAAAATTCATCTTGGCAAAAGCTGGTTGCTTCAAAGCACCTTTTGGAAAATGTCCTGTTCATCAATTAAGGGATAAAATTGGTCAGTCCTAAGAAATAAGAGTCATTGGTACATGCCAAAGACGCAGAGAATCTTCTCTGTCATATTTCAAAAGAAATTCAGAGTGACATCGTGTCCTGAAGTGATATATTAGAATTGAAGGGAATATGACACCTCAATATAAAAATGCAAGAAACTGAAGTAATTTATGAAGTGCTAGCAGCCAGCCTCCCATTGACTCGGGCTGTGTGGGCACTAAATTACTTTGGGTGCTTTGGTGAGAAGCTCCAGTATATTGTGTTATGAAATTCAAGGTACACGCTCCAGTGATAGAAAGTGGTCACTGATTCAACTCCAGGGAAGGGGTTGACACAGCCTGAGTTTGGCATCTGTGCAAAACAGCTGGATTCGAGCTGAATCCGGTCTGGAATTGCTGACAGTTGAGTCCATGTGGATCCATGGGGGGGTGGGGGGTGGGGAGGGCTTGCTTTATTACTTGTAATCTTTACACTCATATAATAAAAAAATAAAATAATGGCAACACCCAGTGGATTTAGAAGGCATCACAACTCTCATCTCACCCATGTGTCTATGCTGCCCTTGCTCTAGGGAACAACAATCAGGTAGTTTACACAAAGAGAACCCGCTTGCTCGGAACTTGGGCTCAGACAGGCTTCTGACTCTTAAGCCCCTAACCTGATGTACTTAACTCATCTAGATGCATTGGCTCATGCCTTGGGCTTTACCCAATGAGACCACCATGCCATGTGTGGGTACCCTTGCTTCCAGTCTCCACATAGTATTGCATCATTGTAATCCTCTGCCCAAGTGGCTGAAAGGAAAGTCTGCCTCTATGTCTAAAGCCAGTAAGATTGCTCCAGTGAGTCCCTCGTCTCTACCTGCCCAGGACCTGCGGTCTCCTGCCTCCTTCCCTGATTGTCTGCAACTGAGGAGCTCTGCCCTACACAGACAGACAGCTTTTATCAGCTGCTGGCAGCTTCTGGCTCTCTTCTTGGAAGACAGATCTCTACCTGCACCTACACCAAGCACCTACACCAAACACATGCACCTGCACCAAACACATGCACCTGTGCATGTACCAAGTACCTGCTCCTGCACCAGGCACCTCCACCTGTACCTGCACCTGCACCTGCTCCTGTCCCTGCACCAGGCACCTCCACCTGCTCCTGCACCTGTACCTGCACCTACCCCTCCACCTGCACTTGCACCTGCTCCTGCCCTGCACCAGGCACCTCCACCTGCACCTGTCCCTGCACCTGCTCCTGCCCCTGCACCAGGCACCTATACCTGCTCCTGCCCCTGCACCAGGCACCTCCACCTGCTCCTGCACCAGGCACCTCCACCTGCTCCTGCACCTGCCCCTGCACCAGGCACCTATACATGCTCCTGTCCCTGCACCAAGCACCTGGTCCCTTCCCCAGGCACCAGCTCAGCTTTAGCCACAGCCCTAGATTTAGCTCTTGTTATGCCACAGGAAACCATCCTAATTCAAGCCACAGCTACCCTTGCTTGAGAAGAGACTATGCCTACTCAAAACTCCTATGTCAAAACCCTGACACCAATACATCAGAATGTGACTGCATTTGAAGACAGGGACTTTGAAGAGGCATTTGAGTTAAACTGAGGTCATATGGGTCCCCAACGCAATGTAACTGGTGTCATTGTAAGAAGAGAGCGGTGGAACACAGACACCCCAGGGAAGACTGTGGAGAGAGCTAACTGCAAGCTAATGTGAGGGACCTGGGAATAAACCTTGTCAGCATCTTAATGGCAGACTCTCAGCCTCCCGAGGTGAAATAATAAATCCATTTGCTATTTAAGCTGCCCAGCCTGTGGTGCTTTGTTACAGTAATGGGAGCCCGGATTAATACAACCTCAAAGTCCACTTGGATTCCCAGGCATTTTTCCAAACCCCTGGGTTCCCCCCTTTCAATAACAGTGCCCTTCTGCAGGATGGCATTGGCTATTTTCTTATCGCTGGCTCACAGTCTGAGGTGTGCATGCATTCCATCACAGCAAGGCATGGGAGCGGAGGTGACAGCGTGGCTGTCCGGCGGCGACTGGCTTTCTCCTTTTTAAGCAGTCTGAGACTCCAGCCGCTGGGGATGGTGCCGGCAGCTCACATTTAGGATGCATCCTCCTACCTTGGTTAACCTAACCTAGGTAATCCTTCACAAGCATGCCCAGAGGCTTGTTACCACAACAGTCTAGAGACGGTCAAGTTGACAATGCCAACAGGATGAACAAGGATGTGAACATTTTTCTCTCCATCATCACATGACCACAACAATCTTCTAGAACATTCCCATGTGCCTTTCCCACTTGTGCAGTGAGCTGAAAAGCCTCCTCCTGACACTTAGGGCTCTCATCTTGTTACCTCTGCCCCTCCGGCCCGGCTCCCTCACCTTCCTCCATGAACTTTCCCTTTAGTTCATGGTCAGCCCCCCTCTCAATCCTCTCTGCCGCCCCTCAGCACCCCCTCAGCATACACTTCAGAGCTAAGGCCAGCGGCACATGGAAAACGTCTTCCCTTAATTCCGCCTCTAAATTGCAGAGAAGACATCATTATTCGCCACATGGGACACATCCCACCTGGCCTAATTTTACAGTTATGTATGCCCTGGTTATAACTTTAATCACCGGGAGGCCACAGGTCGATATGTTTGTGTTTCTCTTCAATTTGTTTTCATTTGGGGTATCCTCTGTACTTCTCACCAGGATGGTTTATACTTGGCAAGGGATGGGTAACCACCACCAATAAATTAATAAGAACCCAAGACTGGGTTAAAGTTGGTACCCACTTTTCTGCCTTTCATGGTAATAAAATCGTATGTGGAAGGGCCTCATAAAAACAGGCCTTGAACTTGATATTCTCCAGTGGTCCCTATTTGTTTTCCAGGGCCTTTTGCCCTCTTTATTGATCTAGCTCCTATGTCTTACCTGTGGATTCCTTTGTACTTCTTTCTGGTTATAAAGGAGCATGAGATAGAATATTGCTCACTATACTCAAGTTCTCACTTAATTACTTCTGTAATGTATTCATTGCAATATTTGAAGTAAACAGTTCCTGTGGGACCCCATGATTGAGAGTATTCATTTCATCAAGATTGGGAAAATGGATAGCAAACCACTTTTATTGTACGTGTTATTAAGGAAAGCGTACTGTGCTTTATCACTTTTTATTCAGGGAGAATTTCCTTTTGTTTACTGTATTGTGAATAATCCCCTTGACTTCCCCAATGACTGCAGGAAAGCTAGAGCCTTGGCAATGCTGCTGGCTAGACAAATACATCACTGCAACTGGACAAAAACCACAAGAGGGGCAGGTCTGGGTTTGGAAGGAGAGCAATTAGCTCTAAGCATGAGGCAGTGTGTCAGGTGTTCCTGAATCTGGGCGACAGATAGGGTTGGCTTAATCCGGACATCCGACAATGGCCATGTGGGACTCATCCCTGCTGCTATCTACCAAAGATGATCCCTTTTGAATTGAGTTCTATTACTCACTCCAGGAGAGTCTTCCATGGGTAGCTGTGCAGAATCAGCATGTGTGTGTGTGTGTGTGTGTGTGTGTGTGTGTGTGTGTGTGTGTGTGTGTGTGACAATGAAGTATTAATGTTCTCTTTAAACTTCCTGCTTTATGAGGAATTCCATTGTGTGGATAACATCTGACTCTTGAGGAGAATTACCATAGTGCACAGTAGGTGTGTGGATCAACGGCAGCCTTTTCCTCTAGAAAACTGCTTTTCCACACCTCCCATTGTTCCTCACAGGGACTGTAACCACGGTCCCTGCACATCTGGCTTGCCTGCCTGAGAAATCACCACCCCAGCTCTGCTCTCAATGACGGGTCAGCACTGTGCATGTCAGCACTGTGGACCACAGAGAGGCCATCCCAGGAGTTCTGTGATCCGAGGATGCACTGAGGAGAGACAGGGGTTCCCTTGGTTCTGCACTTGCTCCTCTTGACACGTGCCTGGGCAGGAGTGGTCCAGGCCACGTAGTTATCCTTTGTCTGGATGAGAAGGAAAGAAGGCAGCTCGTCAAAGTCTGAAAAAACACAAGGGATGGGAGACTGATGAGAACACATTATGGACATCATTGCCAGCCTTCTCTAAGGCCCGCTATTCTCCCAATTACAGGAGTGGACTTGTCTTGTTTTATTGAGATGTATCTTCTACCCTTGAGCTGAAGATGCAGGGGGTAGGTTCAGAAGATCAGGACACAGACCTGCAGAGAGGATTACTTTCCTTCCCTTTGCAGCTCCTGTGCTTGCCTGTGCCAGGAAGAGTGACATGGGACTCAGAAGTAGTCACATGTCCTCAGATTCGTGTGAGCTGGGCTTTCAGGTGACACAGGGCTGTGTGTGTGTGGCTCCAGTGTGTAAGTTCTGCTCCTCAGACCATTTCAGTATATCCAAGGAGATAAGACAAAATACCCAAAGGGACAGGGAACAAACAGTCCAGTCATCCTGATTCTGTCAGTCCCTCTCCACAGCACGGAGCTTACTGGTGGGCTGTGGAGGGCACCACGATAAAGACTCAGCAAGGGCTTCCTGGAGGTGGGGCTCCTTCCTCTTTCTTACAGCTTGGAAGATCGGCTAGAACCTGTGGTCTGATGAAAGTCTTTTTAATGACAAGATTGTCACTCTTTTCACCTTTTAAACTTCTAGAATAGCTGGGCGTGTTTATTATTTTACAAGAAAGTCCTTCCTTTTGTCCCCTTCATTAATTGTTCCAAAAATTATATAAAGTCAAAAGTGTAGGCAGAGTTTGGTAATTGTGGTCTTGGCTACTGTCTATCTCTACGATGAGGTCAGATGAGGGAACACCGATACCATTCCTCCCCAGCATCCCAGAGACCAAGCAACTAGATTATCTACCTGACAAACCACAGAGAAGCCAGCAGCATCCCACTAATGCTGAGGCCCAGTATCAATGCCTCCAGCTCCAGCACTGAGATGTGTCTCCCCAATGTGAGGACCACAGCCATTCAGATCTGCCCTGAAAGTGCAGCACGGCCATTCCTCAGAAACCCCAGATTGGATCAGACTGACCTGGGGCCCATCCAGACTGCTGCTCCAGCTGGTGACCCTCCTGGGGGCTCTTACAATGAGGACATCACATGGAGATAACTAATTCAAGAAATCAAAGGTATACCATACCAATCAAGCGCATGTTTAACCTTCTGTGATTTCTAATTTTTTTTTATATTTATAAACTCATAGGTAGGCAGAGGTGGCCTGTGTCTTTAATCTCAGCACTTGAGAGGCATAGGCAGATGGATCTCTGTGAGTTCAAGGCCAGCCTGGTCTACAGAGCTAGTTCCAGGACAGCCAGGGCTATACAAAGAAACCCTGTCTCAAAAACAAACAAACAAACAAATAAATAAATAATAAACTCATGAGTTCATACTTAAATACTTAAAACAAATTAAAACTTCTAATGAAAAAATAAAGAGAGCCAAATTCACTGGTATACAACTGCAATCCAGGCACTTGGGAAACCACACAAGGGAATCATTAGTTCAGGGCCATCCTGTACTACATGGTGAGTCTGATAGACCAGCCTGAGCAATGAGGAAAAACAGGATTGAGGGCAGAAGTGGGGAGAGAAGAAGGCAGGTAGGGAGAGAGGAAGAGATCCTGCCTCAAGAGGGGGAGAAAGGGGAGGAGGAGGAGGAGGAAGAGGAGGAGGAGGAGGAAGAGACAACAACAGAAAGGAAAAGAAAGGTTAGGCTGCAGAGATAACTACGTTACTGAAACCATTTTCTCTGCAAGTGCTTGAGGACTGGAGTTCAAATCCCCAGCATCCAAAGCCAGACATAACCTATATGGCTATAATGTACGGATGAGGATGAGACAGAAATCCTGAGAGCTAGCTCCTGGCTGAAACTGTGAACTTCCAGTTGAGTAAAAAATACTGCCCTACTCTGGCCTCTTCATACAGGCACACACACACACACACACACACACACACACACACACACACACACCACTAACATGCACACATGCATGCACATATATCACTCACATGCACACACATACATCATGCACACACTTGCACACATACTCATACATAGATTATACACAGAGAGAGAGAGAGGAGAGAGAGAGAGAGAGAGAGAGAGAGAGAGAGAGAGAGAGAGAGAGAGAGAGAGAGAGAGAGAGAGAGAAGGGAAGAGAAACAGAAAAAAACCTATCTATGAGAAGTTTTGTTCAGATCTCAAGAATGAAGTTCTGTGCCTCCATTGTTGGACAGGCATTCTTAGAAGACAGAACTGACAGGGTCACCTAGTCCATCCCTTCTGAGCATCTTGGGGGAAACAGAGGGTGGATTCTGAACAGCCAAGTCTTCCTTCTGGGGTGAATATGAAATTGCACATTTTACAAAGGATGTGATCCTGTACTTCATGAAAAGGAATTTAGCTGATGTCAGCTGTGAGGACCTTACACCAGAAACATTGCCCTGGTTCTGGGTTTCAGCACCTGGCTCATATTAGTAAAACTTGGTAGCCATCCCCTCCCCCAACACCCCCACCACCACCACCACCCCACCCCACCCCACCCCCACCTTCACAGTTATATGTTTTAAGGCTAATACAAGGATGTTCTAAATCTAGAGTGTGGTGACAGTGTTAATACTTCTCAGGTCAGACTTAAGTCTGGACATCAAGAAATGTAAACAACACAATTCCCCAGAGGTCCTGGAAACTTCTCTAGCTAATTAACAGTCAACGATGGGCTAGTGCATTGGATAAAGTGACTATTGGATGGGATGTGCCTTTCTGCCTAGATACCTGCACCTTGATAGCCACAGGACAATATGAAGTTCCTTATATATAACTGTGTAATGTTTACATATGTCCTAGATCCCTCTGTATATTTTATGTAAGTTCTGAAATACACATAATATTAGCTATAATATAAATGCTGTGTGAATGACTGGCCACCATACTGTACTGTTGGTGATCATAACCAGCAAGAAGTCTGCCCTAACTCAATACAGAGATCCCGTTCTAGACCTTACGACACAGTAAAAGCTCCAACAAAGAGTGAGATGAATGAGCAGGAAGCAAGGACCATTCCAGGTTGAATTAGACAGAGGGGTCTGGTAATTCCAGGAGCCTCTGAATCTTAGGGGCCACCATCACAGGGAGGCTCTTGTTCAGTCAAGATGGCTGCTGGGAAGGGAACTACAGGTGGCTGCTGAAGGCTCACTGACTCTCTGCAAACCCTCAGGAGAGCTGATAAGTCTGCGGACTCATTCATGTTAGGCAAGGACACAGCTGTGACGTCTAGAGGGAGAATCCAGTGGCTTCAGTCCTCACCTTCTATGCATCAAGGGAGGTCCTGTCACTGACGGAAGTTAGCATGTAGGCAGAGCTTTACTAATAGTGGATGCAGTCAACAATCGTGTTACCTGGGACTTATAAGACAAATCACAAGAGCGGATTATATGGCCACGGAACACGTACCAGACCATTCCCACCTCAAACATCACGGCCTTCTTCCCTCAGCCATCTCCTCCATCCTGTGCTCCAGCCCGGTCACTGCTGGAATCCAACACACTCCCCAAGGCAGTACCGAGCTGACCTCAGATTGAATTCCCACTCATTTTTATTTTCTCTCCGCAGGACCTGAGCCTACCAGCCCCTTCCACCTTCACCTGTTTCTGAAGAAAGTTACTTGCGGAAGTAAACATCCCAACAAAGGAGAAAGGATGCTTACGTGCGGGTGTATTAGATTTTACAACAGAATTACTACTAACGGGAGCCCTTGAGAGTGTAGTAGCTACTTCAGAAATCCATTTATCCAGTTCTTCGTTCATCTCTATTCTGAACAAAAGACACACAAGGACATCCTGCCCTGCCATTCTCCCTTGCATCTGATTTCTATGGAAAGTGAAATCACGGTAAGAAAGCAGAAGGACGGGGTCACAGGTGACTGTGAAGAGATGGACTGAGAACAGTTTATGAGCATCTTCCTGCGAAGAGAGGAAGTCAGTCCTGCCACAGCGCAACTTCTCATGAAGTTTTATGCCACCCTGGAGGAAAAACGAGAGGAAATGAGTCAACCAGCTCCTCGCTGCCCTCCGAGTGGGGGTCCCACGCAGGAGGCTGGACACTTCTGTTTCAGTGACTCATCTATCTGTTGGGGTGAGGAGCCTCACTGAGGAGAAGTGACTCAGCTCTTTTCTGTGCTCCAAACCCACCTTCTGCACTGGGCCCTGTAAGGCCAGAGTGAACGAGGCTCAAGCCACATTCTCCTGGGGCTTCCAGCTTCTCTGGGAGTTCTGCCAATGCCACACATAAGGAGCCCAAGGGGAGGAGCTGGTCTCAATCCCCTGAGCCTGTGGGTCTCTGGCTGCTCCGCCACAGTGGTGACGAGACCATTCGGTGGGTGTTACCACTTCACATTTCAGTCGGTTTTCTTCTCTCTTGCTGCTCGGTTTAAAGCTTTATCCATGGTTTACAGTTTCCTGTCTGTCGGTCTGTTCTGTTTGGTTTTGTTGAGACAAGATTTCACAGAGCACCGGCTGACTACAGACTCACTGTTGTCAGGGATGGCCTCGATCTCCTGACCCTGCTGCCTCCCACCTGCTGGAATTGCAGGGCCACACACCTGGCTTAGCTTACAGTTCGTGTGTGTGTGTGTGTGTGTGTGTGTGTGTGTGTGTCTGTCTGTCTGTCTGTCTGTTTGCCTATCTGTGGTATGTGTGTGGTTTGTATGTGTGTATGTGTGGGGTGTGTGTGTGTGTGTGTGTGTGTGTGTGTGGTGTATGTATTCCATGTGAATGTGTGGTGTTAGTGAATGTGTCCTGTGTGTGTATGCACATGCGTGTGTCTGAGTATAATCGTATGTGTGTATGTGTGTGGGGGTTACCACTTCACATTTCAGTCCTATGTGTGTGTAGGAGCCAGAAGTCAAGCTTCAGCATCATTCCTAGGGCACTGTCCTCCCTCTCTGTGGAGACAGAGTCTCTCTGTTGACCTGAAGCTCACAGATGCCCCTAAACTGTCTGCCTGTGAACACCTGAAATATGTGTTTCTTTTTCCTAGCTCTGGGATTATAAGAGTGTGCCACCAGAATTGGCTTTTTAAATGCGTTCTGGGGACTGACCTCAAGTCTTTCTTCCCTGCTCACAAGCACAGCAGGCACTTCCTGGCTGAACCACGGCCCCTCCTCAGGTTACAGTCTCCCCAGCACCTTCTTCTCTCTCTGTCCAGATGGAGGGAAGAGAGCCTGCCACTGGCTCACACCGAGAACTCAGGCAAGTGTGGGAGGCTGTGTCTCTGCTAGATGAGCTAATGAACAAACAAGTCTGCCAGCGTTCCCTAAGCTGTTTACCCCTGCTGATGTTCTGTGTGTGCTCTGCAGGAGGGAACAGAGGAGCAGTCAGCAGTGAGGTCAGCCATGGACCTCAAGCCCGCAGCCTGGTCACCTAGATGTCCACCTAACATTCTGGGATGTGTATGTGCTCTACCCAATAGTCCCGCTTGCCCCAGACAGGGCAGCAAATAGTCTCTGCACCCCAGGGTGAGCATGCCTTTATGTCTGAAGAAGTCACTCAGTACCACCGGGAGGGACCGCATCTCTGCAGGTGAATACAGCATTTCTGTTGTTTCTGGCAGGCTTACACTCCCGAGTCTGCAACTCAGGCGAATCTCAAAACCCTGCTCTAGGAAACACAGTAGCCAGAGGGAGAAGTCTGGCTTCCTATTACCCAGTTGAAGTCACACAGTAGGAAGCAAACGAACCTGATTAAAGAAAATGGAGTACATTTCTGCCTTGGCAGAGAAAAAAAACATATAAATAAATTTTTAAATGCGCTCGAGAGTGGCCTTTGTTTTTGGTGGATTCAGGAGCCGGACTCCTGAAGTTAGAGCGCCACCTGCCGTACTATTATAAAACAGACTGTTGCAAAGTGTTTTGGACAGATGCCCATAGAGCCACAGTTTTAGACACAAAGGCACACGTATGTGACGGTCTGAATCACTTGGCTGACTCTAGAGCAGGGGAATTTCCCATGCGTCTGGAATGACTCCAGGGAAGGCATGCCCTACGCAGCCAGAGGCTGCTCGGAGAGGCAGATCTGAAGGGTGCCACACTTTCTAGCAGGACTCTTGGAGGCTGAAACTGGAACTGAGCAGCTAATGTGTGGAAATAAGTGATTATGGCTGCATATTGGATACAAAAAGCTTCCAGAAACTTTTCTCCATGGAGTCGCTGACTCACAGGAGCGTTAATCTTTGAAGTCTATGCTTTATGGGTGAGTCATAAGGAGCTTTGTGCGTGGGTAAATTTGCTCTCCTGTGCACGTCGTTTTAGGGCACTGGAGAGAATAAAGGCTATGGAAAGACAGCATACCTGTACTGGCGATGCAAGCGTCATTTGTTTACTCCCTCCCTGAGCAGAGGCAAACCCCTTTCTCTCCCATCCCTAACTAGAACAAAGCTTTTCCAGGCAAAAATTAAGCACAAGATTAACACACCGGCATCCAGAAAAGGGAAAGAGGGCTGAGAGAGAATGGCTCTGCCAGTAAAGGACCTGAGTGTGAGTCCCACGTAAAAAGCCAATCGTGGTAATACAGGCTTGTAATCCCAGACCTGGGGAAGCGGAGGTAGGCAGATCCTTGGGACTCTTGGCTAGCCAGCCTAGCATACTTGGCAAGTATTAGTCCAGTGAGTGGCCTGCCAAAAGAGAGAGAGAGAGAGAGAGAGAGAGAGAGAGAGAGAGAGAGAGAGAGAGAGAGAGAGAGAGAGAGAGGCTGGAGCAATGGCTTAGTAATTAAGAAGACTAGTTGCTTGTACTTGACTTCCAGCACTCACCTGACAGCTCACAACCATATGTAACATGTAATCCAATTCCAAGGGATCCAATGCCCTCTTCCGGGCATCCTACCAGCATCAGGCACAATTGTGATGCAAAGACATACATGCAGGCAAAACACCCACAGACACTGAATAATCAAACAATAATGATAACAACAGGCAGCATCTGATTGCCACAAGTACACACAAACATCCATGTGCACCGCACACATGTACCGGCACATGATAAAAAGAAAACACAGATTTATATGTGTTACTTCAAAGAGCGAAGCATGTCCGGTTAAATCCTCCCCCCTCCCACGCCCCCGCCTCCACTCCACCCAAGACCAATTTAGGGTTTATATCTGTGAAGGCTATGTCCCACACGAGAGCATTAGAGATGAAAATCCAAAGAGAGGACCAATTGATGAGGACCAATTCAGAGATCCCAGGAACCAGAGGAGACAGAGTCTGCCTCAGGATGTGTGCTCCTCATAGCTGACCTCAGACAGTTGCTTTGGTGGGCTCACATCTTCCTTCCCCTGCCAATTCATGCCCTCAACCCTCTGGCCCTCAGTCCCTCAGCCCAGGAAAGTGTGAGGAAGAACACACTGCAGCCACAGGGCTCCTTGCAAAGCCCGCACCCTCAATAATCTAGATATGGCGGCTTGATACATGGTCTCCAACATAATCAACCCTTTTGCTTTTTCCAAGTTTTTACTACTTCCATTTACTTCCTGTGGTATTTTTGTCACACCTTGGTGGTAGACGTGTGACTCATCACTTGCTCTACTCCCAGTAAAGTCCCCCATGGTGGCCCCGTGGATGCATGCCGCCTCTCTACCCACCACAAAATCCCTCTCAACCCTATTGACTGGCACATGAGCAGAATCGAGTGGTCTTTGCAGGGAGACGCCTGGAGACCCTGGGTGCTTCTGAGTCTCTTGTGATTGAATTATGCTCAGTGAAATTTTGATGTCAAGGATATTTCCTTGCTCGGTGGTAATTTCCTAAGCAGAACATCTGCGTGGCTAAACATGACATTAGTTGACTCACGGTCAAGCCTGCACATCCACATCGTTTACCATAAGAGTAAATGAAGTCCAATTTGTTTCTGTGCATTTCACTTGGTGAAAACTGGAGCCTTCTGGGCAAGAGAAACAGACTGTAGGACCTTAAGGTAACTCTCCGAGTCCATTGGAGGATATTAAAGCACACCAGTGATGCTAGCCCTCTTCATGATATGAATTACATGGACTGAGCATCATTAAACTCCAAACTTTCCTCAGGATCAGCATCATGGGAGAGAAAGAACAGGTAAGCTGTGGTCCTGGCTTTCTTGGAAAACTTTGTTGAACAATTACTAGCTTCTTGGTTTAAATAATAACTCACCTTTCTAAATGAAAAGGGAAAGTGGCTCCTCGGCAACCCTCTCTCCGGAGTCTGTCTATACCATGAATCCAGATTCATCTTTCGCCATC
Source organism: Peromyscus maniculatus bairdii (assembly GCF_049852395.1). Taxonomy (NCBI): domain Eukaryota; kingdom Metazoa; phylum Chordata; class Mammalia; order Rodentia; family Cricetidae; genus Peromyscus; species Peromyscus maniculatus. The sequence continues at coordinate 25,700,149 of NC_134864.1, forward strand.
TGTAAACTCTATCTGAAATAACACATGGTGTTTATAAAGCGATGGAATGCCACAGACACCTGTAAATACATCACCTCAAGGCATTCCCTTCCCCGTTGGTTTTTCTGTCTCTCCCAGAGAGTGGAAGGTATAAAAAGGGCAGCTTGCCCGCATTCTTCCCTGAGGCCTCAGGGAAGAAATCATAACATAAGCATGCAATGATTATGTTGACTCAGGAGTGATATTGAACAAACCTACTATTTTTATTTTTTTATATTTTTTTTATATTTTTTTGCATTCTAAGAAAAGTTGGATGGTCCTGATTCATGAAAAATGATTATTGAAATTTAGAGGGCATCTTAATTGCTATGCATGATACGTTTGTAAAAATGAAACATTTTGCAAGCCATGTCTATCTTCCTAATTCATTCTTTTTCTACTAAATTGGGTGTCTCACATTATTAAACACATCCCTTAGGCAACCACCTTCTACTCTGTAGTCATCCCAGGCTTTCCACAATGAGATGTATAAACTTCAGAAGTCATTAATTGTAACAGATCGGGGCCTGGGCAGTTCCGTTAACTGATTACCGTGCCACTGTTTATTGAGTGAATTCAGAGTGCCAGACAAGAGCCAGCATTTTGAATATGTTGATTTTACCTCTGCAAAAAAGTGAGATTGTTCGGCTGGAAACTTCGGCTCACTCCTGCTTGATCTGGAAAGCCCCATTCCTCTCTCTCTCCAAACCCCACCCTCTCAGAGAATCTCCAACAAAGAACAGGCGCCAGAAAGCCCAGTTCTGCATTCTTGGTGGCTGTGGCAGCTGCCCCCCCCCCCCCCGGAAGTTACCAGTAGCCCAAGACCCCATGTGGAGGACACATCATCACTCCTCACCTACGGGATACATAAGATCCCTGCTTTAGTTCAGCACCTGACTTCTCTGGCCCCAATTTCTGGGCCTGGAGAACTCACCTGGGAGTTGATTTGCTCAAATAAACCTGCTCTTTTGCTTTTTAAGTTCAGCTTGATCTGGCTTACTGTGTGGGTGGAGAAACCTATTATCACATTACAGAAAACCTATTAAAGATAAATATTATTCTCATTTTGAAGATAAAGACCCATACCTCAGGCCAGCTAGTTAATAAAACTTGACCCTCAGTAAGGGACCCTCAGTAAGGTCCAAATCCAGACTCCGCCATGTCACACGTGTGCACAGTCTTTATTACGTAAGATAGTATCTAACAAAACATGTTTTCTCTTCTCAAATAAAACAGATCGCAAAGAATGTTATTTAAATAAGTCAGTAAGATTTTTATCTATGAATGTATCATTTCTTCCATTAGTTGTTTGTTTTGAGATTAACTCATGACTCTGAATTGTAAGTAGACAGAGCAGGCTGCAGAAGGTGAGGGGTGCTAGGTGCTATGACATCAGGGGTATGATGAAATCATAGGTGCTGACTTTGGGGTGACATGAGTTTGGGGTATCAGTAGGATGCAATGAGTTTCGGGGATGCTGATGTAAGGGTCTATGAGTTTAGGATGTTCTGCCTTTAGGGGTACAATGAGTTCAGATATTGGTGTCAAGGATATAATGAGACCAGGGGTGCTAACAGTCAGTTCAAGGTGCTATGATTTAGGGGTACAATAGGCTAACGTGTGTTATGAGAGCAGAGTGCTGACTTGGGGTGCTATGAACTTGGGGACTGACTTGAGAGGTCTGCAAGCTCAGGGATGCTGTGAACCTCTGGAGAGGAGTTCAGTGAGCTCCAGCTGTTGTGAGCTCAGGATGGGGCCACATTTTATGAGTTCAGGCATTTCTGCCCTCGGTCCCCCACCACCTTCCTACATAAAATGTCAACAGTGACACAGCCCAACTATGTCGGTACAGAGATCCTGGAATGCAGGCTGGGTTCGTGACTGCTTTCAGATTCTTTCTTTTTATTTTTTAATTGTTGGTGGGTTTTTTTTTTTTTTTTTGGTTTTTGTTTTTGTTTTTGAGACAAGTTCTCACTACAAAGCCTGGAACTGGCCTTGAATTTAGAATCCTTTTGCTTCACTCTTCCCAGAGCTGGGATTATAGGTGTAAAATTACAAGTTAATTTACATTTGCCTTTCAAACCTATGGCAATATGTAAGTCAGCACTGGTTGGGGCCACACAAATGAGGCTTTCTTGTCTCCTGAACTCCCACTATCAGAAGTTATTCCTCTAAATCCTTCACCCATGAGAGTAAATGTCTTTGGAAGAATTAACCTTGAGTTAGCACCTTCTGTGGAATTTATACAGACAAGCTAGCAAAGAGCCACGTCTGTGGCCTCTGGTGAAGAGGGGGAAGGCAGGGTAGAGGATGAGCTGGAGGCAGGGACTGTTCTGGTCACACAGCTCTTAGGGAAGATGCCACTGTCCTTGACCTCTGACCCCTAAGTTTCTATGTCCTCACCTGGCCCACACTCCTCTTCAGTTGGTGTTGTTCTATTTGTTGTTTTTAGAACAACAGTAGATTTTCCTATAGAAATCAATGCATCTTGCCCAACGCCATTCAGCATTTCTTCTAGAACACATGTACACACATGCCTACACATGCATTAAGTTAGACTTAGAGCGGATATATAGACTGCATGTCTTCCTTTACCCAGATACATTAACCACTTTGGCTCTTTGCTACAGAGATCTTTTAAGGTTTCACTAATGTGTTTGATTTTTCATCTTGGGGTATATTACAGAGATTAGTGTGTGTGTGTGTGTGTGTGTGTGTGTGTGTGTGTGTGTGTGTGTGAGAGAGAGAGAGAGAGGGGGGGGGAGAGGAAGAGGAAGAGGAAGAGTGTTGCTGGATCCTAGTGGCTCCTTCGGGGGAGGGGGTGAGAAGGCACAGCATCAACAAAACAGACACTGAGAATCAGGTGAAGGCAAAGAGCAGACTAGTTTATTCAATAACAGGGAAGGCCTTATATACCCTCCTCCCAGCACCCAGGCTACATGCCAATCTGGTGGCATTGCATGGTCACCCCTCATTGGCTGGGCATGATCAGGAACTCTGACAGCACCTATTGCTAGGCCCTCAGGCAGACTCCAGTTTGGCTCATAAGGAAGTGCGTTATGTGCATGACTTGGCAAATGGTTTAAGCTAATTCCTGGTCCCTGTGGGCCTGTCCTACTACAGAGGAGAAGGAACATCACTTGCAGAAGTGAGTTACTTTCTTCTTCAATTGGGTCCTGGGGACTGGAACTTAAGTTGTTAGACTTGGTGGCAAGTACCTTTATATACTGAGCCATCCTATCAAGTTTTATGCAATATCAAGATTTCATTGTTCATCATTAATTATTTGGTTGTTCTGCTATTTGTACACAAAGTTTACCTTCATGTATCTGTCAGGTACAAAGCACTACCATGTTTTAGTACCATGTAGAATGTTTAAGTCACACTAATTTCCACATTGATCACCACTGATATTTAATATGTTTATGACCATGACATTTAAAGTTGACTTTACTCACAAGATCTCAATGTACAGTACTCAATTATTACATCTACCATGATGTGTCTCTGATACCAAAGAAGGAAAACATCATACTGATATCTCTAAAAACAAATCCTGTTGAGAAGCCAGTGAGGGACCTAAGACACAGTTGTCTGAGAAAGACAGACAAGTGGCCTTCAGACACTAAGACATTCTCAGCATCACTAATCATTGGGGAGATGCAAATTAAAACAATAATGAGTTACTACCACACACTTGCTAGGAAGGCCATCATCAAAAAGACACGAGATAACAAGCAAGGGTGGGAATGTGGAGGAAAGGGAAGTCCCGCACACTTCTGGAGTGAGTGTTAATTAGCCAAGCTACAGGGGTCCTCACAAAACTACAAATAGAGTAACTTCTGGGTATTTACCCCAAAGATTGGAAAGTAGCTTGTCAAAGAGACGTCTACACACCCTTAGTTACTACAGCACTATTCACAATGCCCCTAAGTGTCCATCAGGGACAGATGCGTTCAGGAAATGTGGTGTGCGAACACAACGCAATATTCGGTTTTATAAAGAGGAAAATTCTGCCATCTGCAACAATAATAATGAAACCAGGTGGAATTATTCTGAAGGAGTCAAATGTGGAACAATAAATACCACCTGTCTTCACCTATGTGGAATGTGAAGCATCTGAAAGCAGAGACAGCAAGGTGTGTGTTGAGGTGCGGATCACTGGTCCTCTCATGCCAAAACTGTCCTTTTAGTAAGGATAACACCTAAAGCTCTCCCCTCACCCTCCTGGTGCCAACTGGTTCCACACACATGCCAGACAAGCGCTCTACCACTCTTCGACATCCTCAACCCTTGATTGTTTTTTTTTTTTTTTAGAAAAGTGTTCTCTTATATAGTCCAGAATGACCTTGGACTCATAACTCTCCTTGGTCAGTCTCTCTAGTGCTGAGATCATAGGTCACACATAGCACCCAACTCACAAGGCAATTTTCAGTGGCATAGAGCATCAATGCCTGCTTCTGGAGCCTTGCACATTTGAGAATAGCTTTCTGATGTCTTTGTGTAAAAAGATAATTCAGCATCAGGCAGTGGTGGCGCACGTCTTTAATACCCAGCACTCGGGAGGCAGAGGCAGGTGGATCTCTATGAATTCAAGGCCAACCTGGTCTACAGAGTGAGTTCCAAGATACGCCCCAAAGTTACAAGAGAAACTCTGTCTCAAAAAATTTAAACAAGCAAAACAAAACAAAAGATAATTCAACAGAGTAAATATTTTAGGATCCCTTCAAAATAGGGAAAATTACTTCATCTGACTCTGGCATCTGTGATACTCTGGGGTCATTCTAATCTCTGGACTTTGTAGGGTATATTTTCTGACCAAATGCCTATTGGATTTCATTTTCCTGATCCTAGCAGTTCATAAATATTACAGTGATATATTATGACAGTAATATCTCATCTTAGTGACCACCTTCTAATTGGACACTTGATTCTTTCTTTCAGCCTAGAGAAGTAGCACTCTCCCATGCCCCACCCTGTCTTTGAGTAATATGACAGACAAAATGCCAGTGTCACTGGTTTAGCCTCCTTCCTGGGGATCAGCATTAATCTCTCTCTCTCTCTCTCTCTCTCTCTCTCTCTCTCTCTCCTTTGACCATGTGCACTGAGTGTTCATTAGATGCCAGGGGCTGTATTAAATTCTCACACATATCAGTTCCTGTTCCCTCACCTCAGCAGTCTGAGGTGGTAGTACTGTCTGTGTTCTTAGGAGGAAAGATTCTGCCAAGTTCTCACCTGCCGCGGGTGTTGAGCTCCACTGAAACTCGGACTCTGGCACGTGCATGCTGTACACTCTCCCATTTCTGTGTATAGTACCTCTGTCCACCTTTCGCACAGAATTGCCGTTCTTCTCTCTCTGTTTAAGAACACACATCTTGGGTTCGTCTCTCCAGCTGGAAACCAGGCTTTCCCGGGTGTCCTTTCTGCTCTCCACAGTATCCTGGGAGATTAGTTCAGCAACAGAGGTTTCATTTCCTCTGCTTCTCCTTCTCTCTATCTCCCTTCCCTTCACGCCCCACGCTGGCTCTCTACCAGTCCGTTCTCCCTCTGCCATTTTACTCCTGATTCAACAGATGATGAAATGTTTCCATTCTACTAATAATAAATGTTTGGAAACCCTTCTTGACCCGCTTGAGACTCAGACAGTCTCCAGGAAGAATACATCTATCCCAGGATGGGGTGCATGTGTGGTGGTGGTGTGTGTGTGTGGCGGGGGTGATAGAAGTCCTATCCACTCCCCACCATGACCGTGTATGCGCTGGCAAGATGATTAGTCATTCCAGAGCCTTAGTAATTTGCACCGGCGAGATCACGTAATTGATGCGCACAAATGGTGTAGCTACATAAGCCCATATGCACATGTGCAAGGGGAACCTATAAAAAAGCAGGCCCCACATACCCTTCCCTCTCTCTTCCTGCACTATCTTTCAATAGGCCTATGCACCCCCTTCTGTTCCCTTTCCCTAATAAATTCTTATAGTGGCTTTCGGTGTGCCTCGTGACTTTTCCTGCATGGTCAACAATGCTGCTTAATGAATAACATTGTGAGGCTTAATAAATAATGGGTGGGGTGGGGGTGGGGGGTACTTAGCTCTGACATTTATTTGCAACTAACAAGTTAGGCGATAATTTTCAGCCTCCAATCCCTCATCTGTAAGTTCAGGTGACGGTGACACTTCCTTGAAGAAATGCACGTAACACGCCCAGCAGCTCTGCACAGAATGAAATGCCCGGCATAGTTCATTTTGCCTCTGCTTGGCTTTGATATGGGGGCTGGACCTCCAAGCCCCACCTAATGGCCAAGTGGTCACTCACATTCCGTCCTCTGCCCTAAAGCACTTCCAGCAGAAAAAGAACCATCAAAGATCACCTTCAAAGGAAGGCCCCGGGCTGCCTGCATCCCTCGCTGGCTAGTCCTGGGGCTGGGGGAGACAGCTCAGCTGGTAATGAGCCTGCTGAACATGCATGAGGGCCTGAGTTCTGTTTCCTAGAACCCAGGTTTACAAAGCTGGGTGTGGCGGAGCCGTGGTGGTGCACACCTTTAATCTCAACACTCATTCGGGAGGCAGAGGCAGGCAGATCGCTGTGAGTTTAAGGTCAGTCTGTTCTACAGAACAGAGTTCCGGGACAGCCAGGGCTATCCAGAGAAAACCTGTCTCAATAAAATAAAATAAAAAATGAAAAGAAAAGGAAAAAAATAAAAGAAAGCTGGGCATGGTGGCATGCACCAAACCTACAATCCTAGTGCTGAGCGTGCAGAGGCAGGAGGATCCCCGGAGCTGACTGGCCAGTCTAGATGGATTGAAGAGCTCTAAAGTCAGTAAAAGACCTTGTCTCAAAAAGTAAGGTGAAGAGTGACTAAGGAAGACACTTAAGGTCAACTTCTGACCTCTACATGTATGCACACACACATGGGAAGCCAGCCTCTGTACATTTGTGGTTTCCCTGGTCCATACAGACCTCTGCATTCTAGGTTGTTCAGGGAATTATGGCATGAAAAAGTGGATACAGGTTCAGTACACACAGTTTCTTTTTAATCAGTTCTACAAAATGATGGGCTTGCTGTGACATTTTCAATCATGTATAACATTTTATTTATGTATTTATTTATTTATGTATGTATTTATGTATGTATGTATGTATTTATTTATTTATTTATTTTTGCTTTTTAATCTTGACCATTCCCTAGTTACCTTCTCTTTTTCCCAGTTTCCCATGCAGGGATGATTGAGTCTGTGGATACAAAACCCAAGGGTACAGAGGTTAGGGTCATCTCCGCAGAGATTCCCATTGCCTACATCTGGTTGCTCACAACTTCCTCTAAATCCAGTTCCAGGGGATCCAATGGCCTCTTCCAGGCTCCAAGGATACTGAATTGGAGTGGCATGCATTTATACAGACATAACCATGTAAATAAAAATAACAAAAATAAATATTAAAAAAGAATCCCCCCAAAACAGGTGAAAGTTAATGAGCTCTAATTTTTCCCATGCTCACTCTTGAGTTTTGATTAAATATCAGATTGACCAAACAAACAAGAAATCCACAGACACAGAAGGCCCACTCTATTTCAGACATGTTTTCCTTTGGGGCCTCTGATGGTGTTCTACTAATTTTTGCATACTAGTTGGAAGAGATCAATATAGAAAGGAGAAGCCATGAAAAAGATGGAGAGGAGAGAATAAGGTCTCCAAGGAACACAGGGTGAGGGCCAAGGCTGATAGTTAAATGGCGCTGGTTGGTGGCGCTGGTTACCGGTGGAAAAGTCACGGTCCACAGCCATGACTACCAGAGTTAGAAAGAGCTTTATTAGAAAGAAGAAGGGGGGTGGCTGAAGAAAGAAAAGTAAAGAAAGAAAGAAGAGAGAGAGAGAGAGAGAGAGAGAGAGAGAGAGAGAGAGAGAGAGAGAGAAGAAAGAAAGAAAGAAAGAAAGAAAGAAAGAAAGAAAGAAAGAAAGAAAGAAAGAAAGAAAGAAAGAAAGAAAGAAAGAAGCTAAGCACAACACCTGTGGAGGTACTTACTGTCCAGCTGGCTCAGCCCACCATGCCTGGCTTTCCCAGAAGCCTTGGCGCAGGTCAGTGCCTTGCCATCATCCCCGTTCTCTTCGAAACAGCTGTTTCCAACAGCCCTGCTAAATAGGATAACATCGCTCCAGTCAGATCCGGGTCTGGTGCAAACAGTTCAGAAGGCAGCCCGTAAAATCAATAGCCTTTGGCCTCTGACGGCTTCAGTGAGCTCCGGTCGTCCTGCCAACACAGCAGCTGATAAGTCCCCAGGCTTGATTAGCCACTTGGCCACCACCCCAAGCTGTCTGCTTGGCATCCTCTCCTTTTATTAACAAGAGATACTAGACAGAACCCTTGAATGTCCAGGCAGGGAGGGACGTGCTCTTTGGGTCTGGCTAATTAGATGAGTTTTGTAACCTAAACGCATAACCCCAAATGTGCCCACCGCTCAAAAGCCTTGAGCAAGGAATTGCTTATGCCAAGAACTAGGCCTCTCAACCTCCCATGGCCTCTAGATTTTTGTTTTTAATTGGGAGGGGAGCCACGTGCAGTTTGCTCCTAGGGGAGAGTGGGGCTGGAGGGTGGGGTAGAAGCATCTAGCACTCCTAGCAGGTACAGGAGCCACACTCCTGCCTGTCACATATGGGCCATCTGGCCCTTCAGTGAGTTTGGAATTGGACTGAGGGAGGACTCAGCAGCTGGGGAGAGGAATGGGACACAGCCACGGCTGTCGTTGTCTCCTCAGGCCCAGGTGATACTGGTTAATTGTAGAATAAAAGTAAGGCTGAAGTGATACTAACATCTTAATACAAAAATTATCTTTAAGCAGTTGCTTCTAGGCATAACAGCTCTATTTTGCACGACACTGGGAATTCTGAAACCAGCTTCCTATGTCTTTTGGCTTTTATGCCATAAAAATGAGAAACTCTAAAGTTGACAAAGTCTGAACAGGTCTATGCTTTGTGACAAGTGACATGTTGCCAGGCTGGGGGACGTCTATTGTTTGTCTCTACAGCTCATAGAGGATACAAGGCAGGAGGTGAGCAGGGGCCATTTTCCAGCAGCCTCTTGGACTTGAAGGGAAATGGGTAGAGAGAGGAGAGGGAAGGGGAGGGGAGGGGAGGGGAGGGGAGGGGAGGGGAGGGGAGGGGAGGGGAGGGGAGGGGAGGGGAGGGGAGGGGAGGGGAGGGGAGGGGAGGGGAGAGGAGAGGAGAGGAGAGGAGAGGAGAGGAGAGGAGAGGAGAGGAGAGGAGAGGAGAGGAGAGGAGAGGAGAGGAATTTGTAGGTGTCCTTAAATCCACTTCTTGTTAAAGGCCAGCTGAGGGTTGTATCTACCCCTGGGAGGAGCAAGACGAAGGCTACCTTTCTCCATTAGAGGATGCCCTGATTTAAAGAGCAGCCTTCCTTCCAGCATGTTCCAGCACTCAGCTGTCTCATCAGGGAGTCCTTTAGATTAACAAATGAGAACATTCCAACATCACTGGAGGGATTATTACACGGTGTTAAATATTTCATTTACCTGACATCACCCTCCTGACTCGCTGCTATAATTTATTAAACTGGCCTCCCACAGAAACGATTTGGTGGTTTCTCACGGTGGGGCTCGGCTCGCCTTTCAAGGTCCTTTTCTGCCGACTCAGAAAATGCTCATTTTCCTTTGCCGCTTCCGTCTGGCTCCTTGCCCACACCGGACATGTGGGAGGTGATGTCCTGTGAGTGGGCAGGCTGAGCTGTAGGGTGGTTTGTGGGAACGCCCTCTGCCCCCAAGGGTAGACATGTCAAAGTCATGGTCACAGAGGGTGACATGGTGGGGTTTTTAGGTGGGAAGATTGAGACTGTTGAGGGCATGATAGTGGAGGGGACTGTGGGACTCTCCACCCTTCCTTCCTTGCCCTGATCCTCGACTCATAAGGTTAGATATTTGCTGCCATGGTCCAAATTCCCTGCATACATAAGGGATGCAGGGACTCCAGGGACAGAGGTCAGAGGTCAGTCTGGTGCTGACAATCTGGGCAAAGATGCTGGGGCTCAGGAAACGATTTGGTAAGTTTGTGGTGCCCTTTTGAGTTAAGAAGATAGAGGAGAGGCTCAGCAGCTGCCTCAGAACCGAGAACCTTCCCCACATCTCTCGTTTCTCTTCACAGCAGAGGTTGACTTGCTTTGGTGCCATTTTTTGTTTTCTGCTGGATGGAATATTTTCCTCAGAAAACGCAATTCCCTTCAGCTCTCTCTCTCTCAATGGTTCTCATCAAACAACCAGGAAAGCGGCCACTGAAGAGAAGGCTGGAAGCTGAGGGTCCTTACCACCCCCAGGTACCCTTTTCCTATTCTTCTGAAGGCAACTCTTGAAGGCAGACTTGACCTTTGATTTGGGTGTATTTCCACATGCCACCTTTAATTCCTCAAGACCCCAGAGGAACTTTGTCCCCGTCTGTTGTCTGTTATTTGGGTTCGCCCATAATCTCCTAAAAATCATTTACTTCTCCAATGGCCCATACTTCCTAATGTCTTCCTTTTCAATGAAGAAGAGTATACAAGTTACCAGGTCCTGGGCAATCACTGTCCTACACTGGCCTTCACAGTTATTGGTCTGTCTATGTCAGCTAATTTCAGCAAGCCTCCAAGGGGCAGAGGAGAAAGGTCATTGTCTCTACACAGGCAACAGGCTTGGAAGGAAACATCTCTTGAAGACCTTGATGCCCGAGGGGAGCAGGCAAGGGATGGACAGCTGTCATCCTCGGGTAGTTGGGGTGTCATCATTAGTGGTCATCAACAAGAATAGTCCTATAGAAGGTGTCTGGTACAAGAGTGGTCCTCAGGAAAGTGTCTGGATGCAAGGATGGCTCCATGGAAGATTGGATTCATTCAATCCCTAAGTACTTTACCCTGTTATTGAATGACATATCATTTTCTTCTCATTGTTGTGATAGATGCAACTTAAGAAAGGAAGAGTTTTATTTTGAAAGAATGAGAGGACATAGTCAATCATTATGGGAAAGTGAGGCGGCTCATATTGTATCTGCTGTGAGGAAATAGAGAGATAAACATGGGTCCTCAGCTGGCTTTTTTCACTTTTCATTCAGTCTGGGACCCCAGCCTGTGGAATGTCCCCATCCACATTCAGGTGGGCCCTATCTTCTCATCAAACATCTTTGGAAACACCTTCATATAAACATCCACACCCACAGTTGTATCTCCTTGGTGATGCCAAACTCAGTGAGGTTTACATGGAAGACTAACCATCACAGGTGATCCAGGTCTCAGAAATCACAATTGGGATGGCTACCATTTCTCTTGTGACTACAGTAGTGATTTCATGCTCAATGTTCCCTGTAGTCCCAGGGTGATAGGTGTCATAGTTAGCAGGTTGCAGGTAAGGTGTGGGGTACCTTCTGTGAGTTCATATAAGTAGGATTAGGCCATGTCACAAGAGCCTGAGATTTTTGTCTTCGAAGGGGGTGCAGCTCACTAAATAAGGTACAGAGGTTGTTGTTACAGTTTCCCTTCTTACCGTCATGAAACTCTCCAGCCCATGCAACTCAGGGGCAGAAAGGGTTTATTGCATCTTCCACTTCAGGTCACAGTCCCTCAGTGTGGGGAGTCAGGGCAGGAACTGAGGGCTGCTTGCTAATCCACACAGCATTATCCAGAGCCAGGTAATCATGTTGCAAGCAAGTACAGCAGAAACTGTGGGAAACCCTGTTCCCTGACTGGCTCCCTGTCTCATACGTAGGTAGCCATCTTATGCAGCCCAGGACCATCTGCTTGAAGAATGGTGCCACTCACAATGGACTAGATCCTCCCATATCAGTTCATAATGAAGACAGTGTCTCGCAGGCATGCCCACAGACCAACCTGATCCAGACAGTCCCTCAGTTATGACTTCTCCTCTCAGATAACTCTAGGCTGTGTCAAGTTGACAGTTGAGGCAAACTAGGACAGTTAGAGCTTTCATTCAGCTCTGTAAGTTAAATGGGGGAGTAATCCACCCAGACTTCTCACTGAGGAAGGCCCGGGTAACACTTCATCCTTCAGCTCACTGAGCTCTAGCTGGAGATACCCAAGCTTTCCTAGGCAGTGCTGAGATCAGTGGCCTGTGGTTTTGTTTGTGTGTTTGTCTCTGGAATCATTTCCCACATTTCCCAACACCCTTCTCCCTCTACACTTAGCACTCGAACTCATCTCCCTTCCTGGAGTCTCTCTTCCAGGCTCTCGTGGAAAGGGCAGCGTGGCTGTGGACCACTTCGGATTAACAGCAGATTTTCATTATTTTTCAGAGATTTTAGTAATCGAGTTGCAAAGCTCATGCACACCGAAGTCCATCTGTGTGAGTCAAAAAGGTCAGGCAAAGGCCTTTGCAAGGGGCCTGAGGTGTGTGTGGTTCCCACACTGTCTCAGAGACAATTCCCCGCACCCCCAGAGAGCTGAAGCCATGAGAAGCTTATTGAAGCCTGTTATTTGTAAAATACAAATGACCCTTTCATTCCTCATCCTACTCTTATCATTCTGTTAGATGAAGCTCAGACAAGGCCTGCAGTGCCATTTAAATGATGGGAGTGTCATTTCTGTATGGCCTTCATCCTTTATAGCTGGACACTCCAGCCGCTCATGGCATGGTACTCCTCTTTCGATTACGACTCCCTTGTGGTTTTCTGAGTGGATTCTTTTGATTAGATCCACCAGGATAGATTACACGGAGGAGTGTAGTCTATCTTACCAGTAGCTAACTGATCTGCAATGACCTCAGAATAGAAAAGGAGAGAATTGATGCTTGCCTGTAACTCACACTTCAAAGGACGAATTCTCATTTTCCAATTAAATAAACGTTAACTGGAACAATGGTTTCTAAACTACTTAGCAATAAGTGCACCAGAATTGGTGAAATCTGACACACTGAGATGTGAGTATCGGCTACTGTGGATGGTGGGATGGGATGCCATCTACCTCTGTTCTCTTCCATTTAATGCCTGTAATGAGCTGTGATCTTAATATACTGAAAGCACACATGGTAGACATTTTGTTAAATCTTAGTTTATGAAACGTTACCAGAAACATCCACATTTAGATTGTTTTTGTGTTGTTTACACTTGAAATCACTTCAAAGCAAGACATGTGAACTGACATTTCCTGGAAGTATCAGAGTTTTTGCCCCTACTGCCATGATTGCAACCTGAGTGGAGGCCCACCTCGGTTGTTTTAACAACTAAAAGTCCTGGGTATCATATTTGGAGGAAGAGGTTAGACATAGCAGCATTCTTACAAGGGAATTCAGGGTCCCTGAAGCAGTCATTATCCAAACAAAAACACTTGCCAGATTGAGATGAGCAGGACAGCCATGCTTTCATGGCATTTGAGAGCCTAGGGAAAGGGGGGGGGGCAGAACCTGAGATGTGCTCCCAAACCAGACCTCTTCCCCAGGCCCAAGATGATATCTTGTCCCCAGGCCAGAAGCCATGCCCGGTCCCCAGGCTGAAAGTGTCTCTACAAAGGAAATGTAAGTAAACCCAACACACTGAGTCTCAGGCAAGTATGCAGTGCACATCAGCACCAGAAGGAGGTGCTCTGAGTGACACCTGAGTTAGCTTAATGCAGTCTTACGTAGGTGAGGCACCCAAAGATCAAAAGCAAGGTCGCTCCTCCCTGGGCCTACCTACTTACTCCCTATATCCTAAAACCTAGGCTTGGAAGGATTCTTCACCTGATGTTTAGCAGCCAAAATTTACATTTAGAAAGAAACAAGGCTTATGGCATGAGGCAACAGAACAAAATTATAACTGAAATAAGATAGGTAGCTGTAAACAGACATTTCCTGTCCCAACTACCTGTTCCCCAATAGCCAGCAGCTGCTTCCCAAACTACCACACAGAGGCTTATATTAATTATAAATGCTTATATTGATTATATTAATTATAAATTATAATTATAATAAGCTTAGGCTTATTACTAACTAACTCTTACACTTAAATTAACCCATAATTCTTTATTTACACCCTGCCACATGGTGGTGCCCTTATTAGCATGGCATATTCATCTCCTGCTCCCTCTGCATCTGCTGGTGACTCCTGACTCCACCCCTTCTGCTTCCCATCATCCTTAGTTTGGTCACTCTGCCTATACTTCTTGCCTGGTTACTGGTCAATCAGCATTTTATTAAACCAATTTGAGTGACAAATCTTTGCAGTGTCCAAGAGGATTATTCCACAGCAGGTAGCTGATCACAGAAATATCAAGCAATGGATATTGTACTGCATTAGTCTGTCATCCATTACCATATCGAAGCACCTGAAGTTGAATAATGTGTAGAGAAAGGAGGTTTATTTTGTTTCCAGCTCTGAATGTCTACACTCCACCTCCCTCTGCTAGGCCACAGTATTGTCTCTCTTGCACCATCCTGGGAATCAAACTCCAGTGCACAGACCTGCAGGGAACAAACCATGTCAAAACCATAGCAGGCATAGAATAAATATTATCAGGATGTCAGATAAAGTTGAAAGGGTTGGAAATAATAAGGATCGGGTTGGTAAGATTGCTCCAGAGGTAAAGGCACTTGCTACCAAGCCTGATGACCTGACTTGATCCTCAGAACACACATGGTGGAAGGAGAGAACTGACTCCCACAAGTTATTCTCAGATCTCCATGTGTACACATGTATGCACATAGATGCATGCATGCACAGGCATACACTCATTTAAGGAAATAACAGACCTTTAAAAAAATTTTTTCTTTTGAGACAGTGTTTCTCTGTGTAGCTTTGGGGCCTATCCCAGATCTCACACTGTAGAACAGGCTGGCCTTGAACTCACAGAGATCCGCCTGCCTCTGCCTCCCAAGGGCTGGGATTAAAGGCTTGCGCCACCACTGCCCAGCTGACTTTTTAAGTAAATAAAAACTAAGAACATTTTTCAATCATCACTAACATGCTTTTCAAATCAAAGAAATTTCAAATGCGCATACAATGATTCAAGAATTATGTAATGCCCAGATTGCATGCTTAAGTTAGAAGGCAGAATAAATGATAAAATATGAGCTAAATACATGAGTAAACTCAACGAACACAAACTGCATAAAAATTATTAAAGTGTCCATGTATGTTTTTGTAAAAGAGAATGGAGAAATTGAAACATGACAGGTGACCCAAATGTACAGTGTGAACAAGAACTTTCTTCCTGGAAGGAAGCTGTGTCTGCACAGACTGGGTGATTGGCATTCCAATACTGTGGGGAGGTTGGAATGTTGCAGGTCCAGAGGGTAGTTGCCTTACCTGGGACTAGTTCCAGCCTCAAGAAGGCCATTCCTTGCCCACCTCTGTGTCAGAACTAACATCCTGTGACTAAGAGATTAACAAAAAAAAAACTTTTGGAATCTGTTCACTTAGCAGAGCACTAGCTTCCCCCAACCCAAAAGCTAAGAATGCCATCAGGTAGCATTTAAGGCCTCTAGAAAAGCTTTCCCCACACTGCTGTAACTTCTCTGGTGTACCCATCAAAGTGTTTTAAACCTGCCTTGATTTATGACTTTCTTTGTTCTGCAAAACTATAAAAGCTTGATGAAAACTACTCCCACATTGGAACATGCAATTTAGGGCAACTCAAATGGTCACTCAGAGTGGTTCCAGAATAAATGTTCTCTCACGTCCTTTAAGGAGAGAGCTGTGGGTTTTGTGTTGACAAAAATAAGTAAAGAAATAGGTACAATGGTCTCACATTAAGTGTGATTTTGTTTTCCAAGTATTGCCTAGGACTAGTGCAGTCCAAAAATATTAATGAAAAATTCCAGAATTAAACAACTGAACAATTCATAGCCTTTAACTTGCCATTCTGAATGGGGAGATCTCATGCACCCCACTCCATGCTACCTAGAACAGGAAGTATCCCTCTGTGCAGTGTGTCCCCTGTAGGTGTGGGTACCCCCTCTCCTGCCTGAGTGGTACTGAAGTAGGGAGAAAGGAAGAGATGGAGGGGGAGGGGGAGCCCATATTCACACGGGTTATAATTGTTATGTTTTATAGTAGTTGTTAGTCTTCTGCTGTGTCTAATTTATACAATAAACTTTATCATAGTTTTATATAGGGTTTAGTCATACATGGGGTTCAGGCATGCCCTGTGGGTCTTGGAATGGGTCCCTGTGATTAACAGGGAACCACCCTAATCAGGCGTAAAGCCTTTGTAAGGTCTTGTGGAGGAGAACTCATGAGACATGGATCCACATTAGATGGACAAGGGTGCACCATAAAAACACACTTCAGAACTCTTCCAGTAGTCAAGAAGAAAAATGAAATCAGAAAAAGAAAAAACAATTGAAAATAAATCAAGGAAGAAACATAACGATTATAGGGAAAGCAGGAGCAGACAGTAGGGGGAGAATCCTGTGTCCATGTGGAAGTCAGAGATTTCCAGACAGTGGGGAGAGAATCCCGTGTCCTTGTGGAAGTCAGAGATTTTTGGAGTTGTTGACAGGAGGAAAAATGAGAAGGTGACCGCTTCAACCCACTATGTGATCGTGAGAACCGCTTTGAGATGGACCTTCACAGGCCCACAGGAGCTGGAACCATTCTCTAGCGAACAGCACAATCCTTGAATTCACAGGCAGATACGGGGATTCCCTGCTGCTGTCTTGTGCATGATTTCTTCCCACTGGAACCACAAAGGATATATGATTTTTGATAGGGAATGGAGGGTAGGCAGAGACTCTGCCCTCCATGCCATGGGGCAGAGTATTCTGTATTTTTGTATTCTGCATTGGAGAAATCATCTGCATTTACATGTTATTGATGCCTTGTTCTGAATTAACTCTCCAGCCCAGATGCGCATGGAGGGAGTAGAATGCTGACAGCGGCAGACATTACCTCTACTGGGTGTTTCACAAAGTGTCTGAACCCAGACATTCAGAGGAAGAGGAAAGAGTGCAAGAGATGATAACGAGAGAGACACAGATGTCACAAGTCTCAGAGATGTGGCCAACCACTGGGCCAGAGGATCAAGGCTGAGCTCTGGAGTCATGACTGCCTCTGATCCACTCCACTCCCCCATAAAGTCTGCTGGCTGGAGATGAGAGGGAAGACATCTTTAGAGGGGGTGTTAACCAGCTGCTTTCTCAAATCACAGGCTATCCAAATGAAGCCTAACTCTTCAGCTCCCATCTCTGCTCATTGACGTGGGTAACAGGCTTCACAGGGCAGGTCTTCTGGTTGCAATCCCTAGTGTGGCAGTGTTGAGAAGTGGTCAGGTGATTAGAGCTCCCATGAACAGGAAGATTTCATTCCACTGTGATGGTAAGAGAAGGTCATGTGGGTTCAGGGTTTGAGAAAGTTCCCTCCAATGGTTGCTTGGTCCCATGCACTCGGGCAGAGCATTATGGGAGCATCATGTTGGTGGGCGCCTGTGGCAGAAAGGCTTCATCTTGACTTGACTGGAATGACTAGGAGGTTACAAAAGCACACCCGGAATTGTGATCTTGAGTGTGTTTCCACCAAAACTTAGACCCTGAGAGCTCTGATCAAACCAATGGATTATCAATCTCCGTAGCTGGGCCTCATTGTAGGAAGGACATCATTGGGGCTTTATCTTGCCCTGGTCACTCCCTGTCTTCCTTTTTTCTGCTGTCTGTCTGTCTAGCTCATCAATTCTCAACCTGTGGGCCATGACTGCTTTGGGATGAAGGACTCTTTCACAGGGTCACATATCAGATATCCCACATATCAGATATTTACATTACAGTTCATAACAGTAGCAAAATTACAACAAAAGTAATAACAAGTAGCAACAAAAATGACTGTATGGTTGGGAGGGGTCACCACCACACGAGGAACTGTATTAAAGGGTCGCAGCATTAGGAAGGTTGAGAACCGCTGCTCTAGAGGTATCTAGGCATGAGGAAGCTGTTCTGTCACAGGTGCCCACCACCATGATGCTCCCATGATGCTCTGCCTGAGTGCATGAGACCAAGCAACCACTGGCAGAAACTCTCTCAAGCCCGGAACCCAAATTAATCTTTTCTCCTTTACACTGTTGGTGTCACAGTAGCGGTGGGCAAGAAGCCCCATCTCATCCAACAGCATTGATTCCAGACTTTAAATGCACTTGGAAAACCCCTCTTGCAATATTAATTCCGTGGCAACTGACCCTGATGGCCACTTAGAAGCCGCTATTTTAGGCAGGAGCAGAGCTGGGCCAGGCAATTCACACCTCGCCATATGGCTTCCACGAGGCTCCTTGGCAGCAACGGTCAGCGGAAGGCATGCCACAGGCTGGTCACTCAATTAGGTGCCCTCTTTTGACAGGCATTCCTCACAGCACTTTGCTCCAGCTGAGCTTGCGCTGTGCTGTGACGTCAGCCCCAAAGGCTGTAGGGACACCACCGGGTAAATAGCCTCGTACAGTAGCAGGATTAGCCCTGTCTCCATCTATCAATAAACACAGTAGAGGACAGACAGGTGTCTCTACCTCACCACTCTTTACACTGGAGGCCCAGCATGAGGATAAGAGGTGAGTGACACTAATCCCCTGAAACCACTTAAGGAGGAATGCCGGGACAGCATTTCAAGCCTGGAGCCTGCAGAGATATGTGACCACAGAGCCAGGTCTCCTGGCTAGGGGGAGGAGATCTATGGCAGCTCTTGCAGTGAGAGAGGGCAGAGGCTCACTTGGACCTCTGCAGGAAAGGTCTCAGGCTACACAGTGAAATAAAGGGGACTGAATAAAAAGCCGGAGTCAGAACCAGCAACAGGAAATGGTGGGATCAGAAATGAGCAGGACAGGAAATGCGAGGATGAGAAATGAACAGGACAGGAAATGCTGGCATGGGGGAACCCAAACACTAACAAATGGAGATCTTTGTGGATCTGATGCACAAAAATCCCAGAAGAAAAGACCTCCAGCTAGTAACAGAAGTGTGTTCCTTGGTTGCCCAGCCAACTTCAAACAGTGTGCCTGAACTCCCATTGTTTACAAGAATATCCTGGAGCAGCGAAGTCCCCAGGGCACAAGATCAACTTTGCCCTACATTTTTTTTTTTTTTTGCTTGAAATATCTAGTGCAAAAAGCATGCTCTTTGTCAGCAGCCCAAACAATTCATCTGGGACGAGTGGTGTCATCCATCAGAGTCGGTATTTTAATCCAGCATTCTGTCTGCAGCTCAAAATGAGAGAGATGCCACTAGACCTGAAACCTGCCCGTGCTATTTGCTGTTTCGTTTCTCCCGGATTGGCTGTCACTCTCAGAGGTATTGAACACATGATTGAAGGGTTGAGTAGATGTTTGCAATAGCCCGCCCTTCACTGTCTTGATTTTCACAGCCAATTATTATAGCAGAGCTGTTACAACTGAAATGAGAATGTAGAAACATCCCTATGCATTCATTATATATATGTGTGTGTGTGTGTGTGTGTGTGTGTGTGTGTGTGTGTGTGTGTGTGTGTGTAAATGGTACCACAGAATCTGAGCCTTGGTTCAACTAGAAACATGGCCTTATATGGGGGAGGGTTGGTGTCTTTAAGCCATGTGTGAGGAGGGTGCTCTGGAGGTCCTGTTTGGCAGAAGCAAGCTTGCCATCCAGTAGGCTTTGGTCCTGAAGCAAACCGCAAACAACATCCTGTATGAGGAGATGCCTTAGCATTCGGGACAACCAGGGGATGCTACCAGGGAAACAGGGACACAGAAGGTGCCACCAGGACCCCAGTGGAGATCTCTCTGCCAGATTCCACTCCAAGGAGGAGGTTTCTATCTCAGTAGACTGTCTCTGTCTGTCTTGCCTCTGTCTTTGATACAAGGTCTCATTGTAGATCCTGAGCTAACCTCAAACCTGTGATGCTGCCTCCTCAGCCTCCAGAGCCCCTGGATTTCAGATTTATGCCACCACACTCAGCCCCTCTCTCCTCCAGGAGGCATTCGTGAGCATTTCACTTGCCAGTGACTGTCCACGGTATTTCAGTCTTCTCACCAAGCAGGGAGGGGAAGATTCTTGGACATGTATTAAGAGAAAGGTGAAGGGGACATCCTGATGCCTCCTTTTGTCCTGACAAGCATGGGTGAAGTACTAGGGAAAGACTTGGGTTACACAGAACTGGTTAGAGTCCTTGCAACCCACTGGGGCCTTTCCAAGCTTTAGTTCTCTAATATGTACAACAGGGAAATGGGAACTATGTAACAGACCTGTCAGGACTTAAATGGACCCCCAGTATGTATAACAGGGTAAAATGGGAACTATGTAACAGACCTGTCAGGACTTAAATGGACCTGACACAAGGTAACAATGGGGTAAAAATGGGAACTATGTAATAGACCTGTCAGGACTTATATGGACCTGACACATGGCAAGCAGTCAATAAATGTCATTTATACTTGTTGTCATTATGGAATCGCTATTCTTATTTATTCCACACACAAGCAACTATGTCCCTGAACAGGCTAATGTCTTCCACCAAAGAAGCAGCAAAGGAGGTAATACTGATGGCCATCCTGTCCCCAAGAGGATGATTTATTTAGCTCCTGACTGCAAGTTTAATTATGCATGCACTGATAATGATAAAGATAACTAAATACCTGAGGTTGCTTCTAGAGTCTACCTTTCTCTTCTCCAGAACAGCATTGTTTGGCATTCCATAACTCTGGCTTGCACTCAAAAGCGCACCTTTATACGGCCTTTGATTGAAGAAACAAATGTTAATCAATATAAAGGCAACCGATATTAAGTATTTAACACAAGGTAATGTTCTCTGCTGGGTAATGCAACCCTGAGATGAGGCAGATATTGTCATTGTCATGATATAGGGTAGAGAAACAGAGGTACTACCCAAGTTATATGTGTGTTTGTGTGTATTTGGGGAGGCAGTGCAAGTGTGGGTGTAAGGGGGTCGCACTACATAGTTCAGGCTGCTCTTGAACTCAGCATGAAGCCCAGACTACATTTGAACTTTTGGTCTTTCTGGGATTACAAGAGTACATCTATGAAATCTAATTACACCTCATACTAGCAAGTTATAAGCAACACATAATGATATACATATACGTGTGATTTAATTATATTCAATTATACATAGGTAGATGAAGACATACAGATAGATGTTTCTCCAACTGTGGTGTGTCTTTTGTAGTCAAAAGCAAGGCAGACAGTGTCTGAGCAAATATGTTTCAGCCATAGCCTGGAGGTTGAATGTGTTTTGTTCAGGTAAAATGTTCCAGGGATATTTCTGGACTGCAGAGGTGGCTCAGCTGGTATGGGAGATGGCTACTCTCACAGAACACTGGGGTTCTGTTCCCAGCACCCACATGGTGGCTCACAGCCTCCATGACACCAGTTCCAGGGGATCCAATCCCCTTTTCTGGCCCCCCTTGGGGTACCAGGCACCCACATGGCACATATACAGACATGCAGAAACAATAACAACAACAACAAAGCATACACACAAAAAACAAAATGAACCCTTTTGAAAAAGAGAAGACTTTCCAAGGCCAGGTCCTCCAGTAGAGTAGTGTGAACCAACTTCAAGAGGTAAAGGAGTCCAGCAAAGTGGACATTTGCGAGAGGTATAGCGGTAGGCAACAGACCTGAAGACATTAGCAGACAAGTTCAAGGACTTATGGGCTCTATTGAGGATTTGGGATTCTACTGTGAGACAATGGGGATGGATTTTAGGTAGTGATGTAACACCATCCTACTTGCATGAAACCATTGGCTCTGTGAGAAAGATGGATGGAAAGGGAGTCTTACAAGAAGAAGCAGAAAGACCAGCCTGAGATGGGGTGCTGTCCGTAGGAGACATGGGGTGAAGGGGTTTGGAGGGGGAGTCTTAGATGATAGATTCCATGAGAGGGCTGAGAGAGGAAGATGACTTGACAGAAACTAATCTCAATCTCTGGCTGGAGGAAAGCACTAGAGAGAGGGGTGGGTGAAGAACTTAGGAGAAGGCGTGTACTTAAAAGAGTAAGATGGCAGGGCCAGAGAGCGGACTCTATCGGTAACAGCACTAGACAGCTGCTCTTGCAGAGGACCCAGGTTTGGTTCCCAGCACCCACACGGCAGCTCACAACCATCTGCATCCAGATCCAGAGGACCCAATGCTCTCTTTTGACCGCCTCTGGCACCACACACACATTGTGCAGTTACATACATACCGGCAGAACACTTAAAAAACATAACATAAAAACATAAATCTATCTCCTTTTTTAAAGGAAACGGTGGATAAATCAGACTAGGCAGCATGTGTGTGGTGAGTCCCTCCTTACTATGCATCTGAGCATAGATACTTGGATAAGGAAAAGCACGTATGAAGGAGGCCAGTTGAGGTTCAGCAAATCTTTTTTTTAAATTTTATTTATTTACTTTATGTATGAGTGCTCTGTCTGCATGTACACCTTTATGCCAGAAGAGAATATTAGATCCCCCTAGAGATGGTTGTGAGCCACCATGTGGTTGCTGGGAATTGAACTCAGGGCCTCTGGAAGAGCAGTCAGTGCTCTTAACCTCTGAGCCATCTCTCCAGCCCCAACATGTGGCAAATCTTAAGGTTTGTTTTGTTTTGACTCCAGAATGGAAAACTATTGGGCAGATGTTAGACTGGTCATATTGAAAAAGTAATAAATGTTTGTCTGCCCCTGAGCTATGACTGGGGCACAGTGTGCTACTTCTTATTGCCTTTTATAATCAAAGAACACTTCTCTGTACTATACACCCTCATTACATCATGGTAAAATTTAAATTTTAAAGACTTACAGTAGTAATGATGACAATACTCATATGTTCTCATTTGGGCACCATGATGTGAAGAATCCTGAACACTTAAAAACTCTTAAGGAGATAAAATCCGTGAACTTTGAGTGGTGTGTGTTACCTTCCCAGGACTCTGCCATTCTAGTCAGCAGGCCGAGGTGCCCATAACTCTAGTATTAATGATGGTTAAGGCAGCCTTGAATCACTGGAGACACAGGGAAGCACCTGCTCCTTCTGTTCCACAGTTTGCGAGCAGCATTATTATTCAGCTTTCAAGTTCTCTCACAAAAGTAGCTTCATGCCACATGCCCTGTAGAGTTGAGGAATCTTCCTTCCAAATATTTACACTTACCCTTCAACTTATTTTTTAAAGAGGTTGGTTTTCCCCCTCTTCCCCTTGGCCTCTCGTGTTCCCAAAGTGCAGTTTTCAAAGCAAGCTGTTAGCAAGTTCATAGGCAGTTTATATCTGCTGCTATGATACTTGAGAAGAAAGGTAAATAACGAGTCCGTAGTTACTCCTTGCCTTTACCATGAGATGGAAAAGGGCCCGTAATCATCAGAACCCATGTGGAGGAAATAACTTGCCAGAGAGAAGGCACAGTTCTCCATTTTCTCTGCCACAGAAAACTAGGCATGCTGAATTTGTCACAGAGCGCTTGTGTTAGCAAAACATTCACAACCATCACAAAAAGCAAGCATACAAACATGCCCAGCAAATTGTCTTCAGTTTTCAGAATGGCTTATCAGTCTGTGTTTTTTTTTTCTTCAAATAAATTCCCTACACAGACACACACACACACACACACACACACACACACACACACACACACACACACTGAAAAGAAACAGAAAGAAGTAAAGAAAAGAGAATTGGAAACAATTGATCACATGCTGTCCTGCCATTGATTTCCCCTGAGGGGTCTTCCCCTTCCTGCTCTGGGCAACTTGTGTGAAAATGGACCACAGATCATGGGCATTGCTTCTAACAAAAACTCCAGCATCACCATTCCCCTTTGTCTACTTTTTCTGGTTCCTTTACCTGTGAAGAAAATGCAGGATGAGGTCGAAGGATGACGACATGAAATGTGAGTGCCACAAGAAGCCCACCTGTGTGTGCCCGAACCAGAGAAGCATGAGTCCCTCCTGCAAGAAAGATAAGTGGCATGCTCTGGGTGACATGGAGTGTGGAGAAGCCTGTGGGCAGGATGCTGACCAGCGGAGACAGCCCGTAATAAGAAAAGGTTCAGGGGGAACTTAGAAGCTCTATCTATCAAATTTATCATTCCAAAATGAATGACAGATGGAAGGAAATTTTCCCTACCCAAAATTTCAAGAAGAAATGTAGTGTGGTGGTTGTTTTTGTTATCCTCTGCTCCAGGTTCAAACGCGGAGTTGGAAAGCTGCCAGATCCTCCCTCCCTAGGATGGAAACATTGTAACAGAGGAAGTAAAAGCAGGAAGAGAAATGGAAACGTATCCAATGAATTGAGAAGCTTCGCTGATAACCAATATGGATTGACACTCAGTGGCTGATTAAAATTGTTGTCAGAAGAGTTTAAGACAGTAGCCAAGGCAGATGCGCTTAAGTGTCCACTTGGGACCCTTCTCCCTTCCACCTAACATCTCTGAGTGATTAGAGAACCTCTCCCTTCCCATCAGATAATCATTTCGAGAGGTTTCACAGAGGCAGCTGTAAGGTCTAGACACAGTCACACCTTGGTTAGCCAGAATCTGCAAAAATTAATAAATAAAGGCATATGGTGGTTTTCCAGATGAATGAGCATAGAAGTTTGAAAATCCTAGCACAAAGGGAAAACAAAACCACTGTAGGAGTCTGTCCGAGTCCAGCTCCCACCTGTCAAAGGTTCTTAGGGGGAAAAGAGAGGAATGAGGAAATATTCGATAGAAAGAGAGAAGGAGATGATAAGAAAGACAGAGACACAGGATAGCTTCTGGAGGGCCCTGGGTCAATACCCAGTCGCCTTGAGGTTTATTCCAAAGGGCTTTTTGTACAATGTCAAGGGGCAAGGCAAAAGAGCTCCCCCTTTTGAGATCAAAGCATAACATACAGCCAAGTGTAGACCTTTCCAAACACCTGGTAACCACACCTGTGGCCAAATCATCCCATTGTGCAGCCCTGCTGGGTAGAACAAGCTCGGATTCTCTGACCTTGAGTAAGGTCTCACTAGGACACCTCTGTGTCTCCACAAACCACTATTGTTGTTGTTGTTGAAAGCCTTGAATATTTTGCTTGTTTGGTTTCCCAAAGCTTCTCTCCAGTCCATAATTCCTTTCTGGACCTCAGATCCCAAGCTCCTCCCCAGCAGACCCACCGGAAGGTCTGTTTATCATTTCACAATGGCTGCCGGGTTGAGAAGCTCTCCTGTTCCTCTCCCCAGAAGTCTTCCTCCCCCAGAGGATGGTGTCTTCATCCTTCCAGCTGCTCGCGTCAAACACACTGGAGCTATTTCTGGACTTCTCCACCTCCACATCTAGTTCATCAGCAATTTCTGCTGGTTCTGTTATCAAATATCTTCGTGATTCAGCCCACTGCCCCCACACTAGCTCAAGTGATGGTTGTCATCTACCCCCTGGAATACTGAAGCAGAGTCCTCACTGGGATGACTCTGCTCACCCCACAAGTCCTTTCTCAGCCCAGTAGTTTATGTAGCTCCCCAAACACTAAGTAAAGTGGAGTTTTCATCTCTACTTCAAAAGTCTAACAGACTCTCACTTCACTCAGAGCAAAGCCAAAGATCTTCTGACGGCCTGGAGCCTTCTAAGGACCGTGGTCAATGTCACTGTGACCTTACGACCCTCTCGAACCTGCTCCATTCAGCCATGCTGGCATCCTTGTTCCACGGGCACATCAAGCATGCTGTCACCTTTTCATGCATTTTTCTCTTCTTCCTGGGAGTATTTTCAGTGGAATTATCTACAGGGTAGTACCACAGGACTCTGTTCAAACATGATTTTCTCAGCTACTCTCCAAGCAATACTATATCGAATACCCCTGCCCCTGAACCTCCCTCCTTGATTATTTGTCTCCATTACCTGACACACTGTGTTACTCAAGGTTCTCTAGAGGAACAGAACCAATAGAATGAGTATGCATTAAGAGGAGATTTCTTGCATTGCCTTGCATGATATGGTCTGGGCAGTTCACAGTGCACAGTCCACAAGGTTGAATATCTCAGAAGTTCTAGTCTGGTGATGAAGGCCTGAAGGGTTCCTGGAGATCAGCTGGTCTTTAGTTAATGTTGGAATTGCAGAGAAGTTCAGCTCAGACATCAGCAAAGGAAGCAGCAGCGGTGGAGCAGAGGCATGGATGCTAAAGTAAAGATTCTTCTCTCTGGAACCTTTCATCTGAACTGCCACAGGAAGTTGCTCTCCACATTGAAGGTGAGTCTTCCCACTTCAGATACTCTGATCAATAAAATCCTTCACAGGTCTGCCCAGTGTCTTGCCTTTTGGTTGATTCCAAATCCAGTCAAGCTGAGAGCCAAGATTAATCACCACACATACCATGATCCACCCTATCCTTGGGGAGCACATTTCAGAACCTTCAGTGGACACCTGAAGCAATGCATAGCAGTGAATCCCATACACTCTATACTTTTATGTTTAATAAAACATGACTCTTAAACCCCAAAAATTCTAGTTATGAGAGGGACTGCCCTAGTAAGTGTGTATGATTATATATGCTTATATTAGTCATTCATTGAATACCCTACAATTTAAAATTTAATAAAATGCATGGCACCAACTCTAGTGTGAATATCTGAGACTGACATACCAATGATTTACTACTGACCAAGAAGCATTATACAGCCAGGAGGACATTATCATATGTCTAATATCTAGCCAGAAGTTTCCAGGTTGAGTGGACAACATGTGAGTGAAGCCAGAGTATCACCCTTTTTCTAAGGACAGAATGGAAGCTAGGATTTCTCCTCTAGGACTGATCATGTCCACCCTCTGTGGTCAAGCCATGGTGTCTGATTTCTGCTGATGTTCTGGCCCTTAGCATCCTCTGACTCCTCTGACAGCTCCTAGCACAAAAAAGCCGTCTAAGAAGTCCCCAAAAGGGGTGACTACTATGCTCCAGGCTGAAAGGGAGAATTCCTGGAGAACTGGGTTCCTTTCTGAAGACACATTCCACCCACACTGTGTGGGCAGTTGGGAGCCATGGCCTTGGCGCCACCCTCCAGACAGTCAGGGGAGACTGGGCACCTGTGGCTTCTCTTCTGTTGCTCTTGGCTTGCGAGTTACTGTTTCATAAATAGTTGAGTTCCTAAAATCTTACCTTTTCGGGGCTTCCCAAGAGCACCTTCACCTTTGATAATTTGCAAAAGGGAATCACAGATTTCACAAAATAGGTTGATTTGGAGATGATGGTTTATCAGAGCAAACAGATGCAAGTTAACATCAGCAAGGACAAGAGGAGCATCCATCAGTAAACTCAAGGAGGATCCCGGCACAAAGCCTCCACTTCCCTCTCCTAATGGAGCGGTAGAGACGTGGCAAAGATACCTGACACGTGGAAAGTGTCACTAACCAGGAAAGGTCACCTGAGTCCTGGTACGTGGAGGTCTGGAGGAACAGCATGGGGCAGTAGTAGCTCTTCCACACTGCTAACTTGGTTCTTTCTTCTCCAGCCTCTCCCAAGTTCACATTGCTACCATCTTGCCCAAGCCCCCTTAATCACAAATGCCACTTTGGAGGTGGGTTGTAGGATATGCATGGCTCAAAAGCCAGGGGACAAAAAAACCAACTAAACAACAACAAAACAAAAACAAACACTCTTCCCAGGCAGGACTTTCCAGTAGTGGTGAGGTCAATTCTAAGAAGTGGTCAGGACCTAGGTCTTTCTTAGACTATTCAGGGTCTCTATACCTTCTACCTCAATGTGGACCTTCAAGCTTTTAACGTGCATGTGACAAACCCTCTCTCAGCCACTGAACCGCAGGTGTGACAGTGAGGCTGACATCACCCAGATAAAAGATGCATCCCGATCAACCACAGATGGAACTGTACTCCTTCTTCAGGTCTGGAAGAAAGCCACAGTACAAAGATCTACTGTGACAGAATATTAACAGGGATCTCACAATTAATTTGCAAACCACATAAACTCAATTTCTTCTAACTTAGATGGCTAAGTGAACAAAAAACATGTAGAAAACATATTATACACATTTCTGGGAGAGAGAATAAATTTCTTGATATTAAATTCTAAGAAAGAAGACTTTTTTAATCAGCTCTTGGCTTCCACTATACTTGTAATAGGAGAGTGTAAATTCTCAGCTTTCTCGTGTATGTTGATTAAGTGGGGTTAACACCAGGGCTGTTCTTTGAATTCCTCAAGGAAGGAATTCAAAGTGGCGGGCAGTGCTGTTCAAGGATTCTTGCCAAGCACAATTGGATCTCAGATACATCTAAGGTGAGTCAGAAACAAAATGAAGCCTTTACCGTGTGATTTCTATAGTACAGCTGACATTGGTTCGTGTGTATGTGTGTGTGTGTGTGTGTGTGTGTGTGTGTTCCCGTCTGAATGTTTGAAGTGGAGAAAGAAGAAACATTAAGAGCCACCTTGGAAGGAGGAGTCGTTGCATCCTCATGGGCATTCATTTGTAGAAGCTGCTTTAAATCCAAATTCAGTCTCTCTCTCTCTCTCTCTCTCTCTCTCTCTCTCTCTCTCTCTCTCTCTCTCTCTCTGTGTGTGTGTGTGTGTGTGTGTGTGTGAAGGGAATCACTTTGGAGGCATTGTGAATCCTGTAACAGACTCTACACTCGCACTGTGAGTTGCAAAGATTTCACTATAAGCTCCCCAAGCTATCACTGAATCAAATCCAATGAGGAGGCTTTAGAGGGAAAATGGGTCATTGGGAATTTTATCTCTTCTAGAAACTTAAATCAGAGTTTTTAGTCAACGAATCAATGAAGCTAAGCTGACTTCTCCCTTCAAGTCTCCAGCGCCTGATGAGTGAGAGAGTGAGGGGGGGGCAGAATCCAGACAACACGAATGCCAACAAGTCTTTGGTGTACCCTCAATTCTGGTAGAGCTCATTCTATATCTTATTAAATTTGAAGGAATCCAGTGCTACTGATATAACCAAAGAAGGGCCTTGGGTAGGCTAGGCAGGCACTCAACCTCTGAGCTGCCTTCCGGTTGCTCCTCCCCACTTTATAGTTTTGAATCAACCCAAATCAACACATTTCCCATGGTGCTGCAAGGAGAGATCATTTGTACTGACCTTGGTCTATCTCCACAGCGTGTTTTGCCTGATGAAAATAATCAAAGTTATCACAAGCTCAGGAAATCTATGTACGGAGATATTAAATAAGAGGAAAACCCAGTCTTTTGAGAAGAAATGGTCTCATGGAATCTGCAAGGTGAAGGGGGCCTTGCCGTGGGCTTGAAAGTAAGTGTATTCGCCTCACCACAGAAAAACCAAGGCCAGGGAGGGGAGTGGTGGGAGAGCTTATTCTCTGTCCTCTGTCGGCCATTCAGTCCCTCTACCTGCCACTGCTGGATGCAAGACAACAGCCACCCAGGAGTTCGGGACCTCCAGGGGTGGAAACTGATGGAGAATCTCCTCAGCATTCATGGGGCGGCTCTCTGCTTCCCAGAACACATCCTGCTGGCTCTGGTTCTCTTGGTGTCTGCCTTGAGATGGAAATACCTGAACTGAGGGTCCCAGCTGGCCAGGCCTGGCCCCCCTCCAACCCCATGACATGGACAGTCTCTCAAAAGAGGTAGGAATTGAAAATTTTTCACAGCTGCCCAGCGGAGTCTAAGACAGAGCCCCAATGGGGTTCCGATCTGCTGACCAGGTTCAAAGCCCCTCTGCCTTTCCCTGACATCTTCCTATTGCCAGGCCCTGCTAGCCTCACTGGTTGAGTACCCTCTCAGCTGGCCTTCTAGGTTAAGAGCTAACATCAGCCTTTGTCAGCCCAGAGAGAGCGACAGAATCACAGCCCACAGAGCCTTCACAAAGTGAAAAACGTGGCGCTCTCACCCAGACTGACAACTTTACAATCTCCTCCGCTGAGGTCCAGATTTTTCATTTATGCAAATCTCATGGGGGAATTCTGGTGGGAAGTCAGAATCCAGGCTCTTTGACAACCTGAGTCCTTTTGAGATCCTGATATAACAGAGCAGAGGAGGGGCCCGTAAGTACCTCTCTAGCTCAGAGACACAGAGTCCTTCCTCTCTCTCCACGTGGCAGTTCAACATGTTGGATCAGGGATAAAGGGAACAGGACAAAAGCATTGTAAAGTAGACTTGCATTGGGAAAGTGAGTTTTGTAGATTTTTTTCCCCATCAAAACAAGGGAAGTCATGTTGGACTTTATGGAACTCAGCACTGTTCAGTGACATCAAACTGTTGCCCCTCTCATCCCTCCCAAGTCATACGACACTTGTACACATCGCTTAGGTAGTTTGGGTCACAGCAATACATTCTTTATGTCTCATCTTCTTTGCCCATGGACTGGAGAGCACCTGGGGCTGGTAGCCTGTCCCGTCTTCATGATACTAGCATCTGAACAGTCTCAGGGCACATAGGTACAAAGCAGGTGCTGGAGCCATTAAGCCATGCTTGGCTCTGGCCTGAGCTCTACTGTGTGGCTGCCTAGTGTCGTGAACATGACATTTAGGAGTCCAAAGATTTCCTAAAGGGGCGTGGTCATCTCACTGACATCTGAGGAACTCAAGTCACTGAAGACCACGGAATATGGGCGACCATGTGGTATTCCCTCAGCGGCTCTGGCCCTCACCATCAGAGGCAACACCAGTACAGTGATCATGATGTATGTTCCTTTCCCTAGTACCAGGGCATGCTTTGATCCAACTCCAGTTCGCCTTTTATTTTCTGCCCTGTACTGAGAGTGAGTGTAGGAGCCTTAGGAAATATGTTGTCTCCTTGTAAATAGATTCCTAGGACACTACTAAAGAATCTGCATAGCAAGCTACATGCTAATAGCTTTCACTTATGCTTGCGCTAATGACGCCCAGGCTCTTCCAGATTCATTACGAGCCCTCTCGGCTTCCTCTTTTTATTACTGCGCTTTTTTTTTTTAAATTAGCAATGCTTTGGATTCAACATGTAACCTGATGGGTAACTTAAACACTTGTAGAGAGTTCTTTCCTGTACAAGGTCAAGATGGTCCCCATCATTGTTTTAATAGCTTTCCTCTCCCTTGTAGCTTATTTTATTTTCTTAAAGTGCATGGAAGAGTCATATTTTGGTGTTCCTGGATTCATCATGATTAAGAAATGGCATCAAGGGTACACAACCGAGCTGGAGATAATTTCTGAGATAGCAGATTAGCCCTGGGACACTTACAGAGGAGACACTAATGAGAGGTCTCCCTCAGTATCTGCTGTTTCCATGTTGGCCTAATTTAGCAGCTTATGCCCTCCCCTTCCTGTTTGTTTTTGAGATAACTTCCTGAACTCATCCTCTACCTGCTATCTGTTAACCAGAATCTCAGTGATTCCAGTCAGTTAAGGGAGGACACCTGTGTGTATGATAGCAGTAAGTACCCAGTCTGCAGGCCTCATCTGTCCTGTGGTCTCAGACCATTGATATCAAAATCGGTTTCTAGTGACCAGCCCACAGTCCTTCCTGCTTCCTGTTTCCCATGCTTGGCTATTAAAACACATATTCACTTAGTCCTTTGAGGCCTCACAGAGACAGATTTCCAAGACACAGGCATCCATTGCTTGCTGAGAAAAAAATATGGTTTCTTTTTATGCACCCATCCCTATAGATAACGACATCTGTAACACATTCGCCGTTTTCCAATAGAGGCACAAGTCCACTCTGAAATCCAGGTGTACAGTCCTGAAGTCACTCTGTCTTTGGTTCCTGCAGAATGAGTTTATTAACCAAAGCCCAAGGATGGGATGTATCACTTCTATCATCCATGAATCAAGTCAACAAGCTGAGTGATGACTATGGTTTTTCTGTCTAATACGCAACGGATTACACATTTAGCGCTATTATTACACAAACAGATGTGTCTTTTCAATCTTCCTGCTTTCTTCGGAGCATAGGGTTTTTGCTTAATTGTGTGTTCATAAGTTGCATCTGCTTCAAAAGGTATTTCTGAGCTCGCGCTGCTGGCATCCCTGTGCGCTGAGAGCCCCGAGACAGGAACACAACATTGTTGGGAATGGAGCCGCGGGCTCCCCACATCAAGCACCAATTAGCTCTTATTCTCTGACAGCATCCACTCACAGCCAGTGCAGTCATCCTCGGCGCTTTGATTCTAGGAGTTTTTGGAACACCTGGAATTTACTTGAATGTGGCAGTGTGGGAAGCATGACAGAGGCGTTCCACAGACAGTCAGTAAATGTGGAGACAACAGACAGAGAAGGTTAAGGTCCCTCCATGCTAGTGTTTTGAATAACTAAGCCCATTAGCTGGTATTTGGCTCAACACTTCCCTTTATCAATAAAAAGTATTCACACACACACACAAAAAAAAATCAATATCTAAAGCACACCGGGCAACTGCTTTGCTTTTATGATTCCCCGATGAGTGTGAACAGAGAAAATCTCACTGCTACACTTCTGAAAGACGCCAGCAGAAGCTGGCAACCAAATTATTATTTTTTTCTTTCAAAAAGTACAATGAGCTCATAGGTCACCTTCAAAATGTGGTACATCCGTTCCCAGGAGTGGAGTGCCGAGGGATCAAATGCCCGCCCGAGAAGGGAGCAGAGGAAATAAAGTGATCGCTCAGCAGGCTGAGTACGGTGCCGCTGGCCTCACCAATGTCTCTGCTCTGAGCAAGGTCATGAAAGCTCAGCATGAGCCAAAGCTGTCCACAGCAGATACCACTCACGGGCATGATCCTGGCACACGCCAGGGCCTGCCTGACAGCTGCACGCACTTCAGCTCAAAGCATGGGCGGCGGACGACCTGCCCAGTAATGCTCGCCCTGTAATTTCCCACTGAGTCAGGAGGTCAAGTGAGAATCCCACTGATGTTTTTAAATAGTCTTGGCTCCAATAAACCAAGGCGGGTGGACATTTGGGAGTGCGCCCATGTCTGGCGGGGAGCTGCCGGTCTCCTGTTACTGGGGGCTGGAGCGGAGGCTTCTTCAGCTGCCTCCAAGTGACACAGGTAAGGTCTGTTTGCAGGGGCTCAGGAGAGACGTGAGGACACACATATGTTAATGATGGGTGTTAGTCGACTATCATCAGCAGGAACTTCTTTTTTCTTTTGTGGATGGAAAAATTGGCATTGGCGTTTGTTGGGGGAGGAGCGAATCATTTGCTCCTTTAAGGGAGTTGTGTGGACCTCCCTCGCGCATGTCTCGGTGGGAGGTGGGGGGGGGGCGGCGGGAAAGGCAGGCAGCTGCACACAACAAGTGCCTAAGCTGGGAACTTGGCAGCCAGTTCCTGCCCTAGCACTTTATTGCTCTTTCCATGCAGGGAGAGGGGAGAAAGCAGAGGTGCTGGAGTTACAGGGATGCAGGGCAAGGAGAAGTTGGTCCATCTCCCCACCTGTGGTCCCTGCTCTGTTTTGCTACTAAGGCTTTGGGGCTCCAGGAAAGCTACACCGGGGTCTTGATATTCTTACTTCACGGTGACTTCATCTTAACACACTTGGTGAAGGTTCCCGAGGGTCCGTGTCTCCCCCCCCACCCAACACTGATCTACTTGGTAGAAAGCACAGGATAGATATCATCTCTCTCAAAGCCCCAGCCTGGCTGGAGAAGGGGCTATTTCATAAAAAGCTGAATTCAATTGAACTAAGAGCATTGGTATGAAATTAACTCAAAGCCTTGCTGTTTGTTTGTTTGTTTGTTGTTTACTGTTTTCTATAAACGGTATGCCAAAAATCAGAGCCATCTGCTCTCCGGGGACCTGTGGGTCCCTTCTCCATTGCCACTTTTTTATCCTTGTACCACATGCATGCCTGGTGCCAGAGGGTGCCCGAAGAAGACATCAGATCCCCTGGAACTGGAGTTACAGTTTTGAGTTACCTTATGGGTGCTGAGAATGGATCCTAGGTCCTCTACAAGAACAGCAAATGCTGAGCCATCTCCCTAGCCCACCCATGTTAACTCTTTAATCCTAAATAAGCATTAATGTCCTGAGGTTCCAGGACCGCAGTGGCATCCTGTGACCCTGGCTCACATTTGACTGCTTACCTTTGCATCCATTTAATTGACAGCTGCGCCCTCTTAACATCAAACTAAGGGCCAGCATAGGACCTTTACAGAGCTGTTTGCTTGAGGAGTCTTAACACGCCTTTCATATAGCAAATAGCAAATATTCGTCTTTTCCAAACTCTTAAAGGGTAATCACTTTGTGAATGTGGCTTGTCCTTACCATCTCCTCATTCCCATGTCTTGGCTGTTTCCCCCTATGGCCGAACTTATTTCTGAGATAGAAAGCAAGCATCCAAGGGGGTTTGGGGGACCGTGGGCTGGTATTCATAGCAAAGAAGTACGATGTGGCCAACCAACTGTTGGTGGCAGAGGACTGGGAAAGAATGCTGAGGCTCCACATTGAAACCATCTGTGTTTATTATCTGAGAGCTATCGGGCCAGCACACACAACCATGAATAGCCCGATAGCGTCTTAAAGGAAAAGTTCCTATGGTGATTTCCCCCAAACCCAAAGGGACAGCTTTGCCTGTTTTGGTCCCAGATGGCACAGAGCCAGCTCCATGTGCGCTTTCATCGTCTTGAGGGACGCTTGCTTGAGGCTGGCTTAGGAACTTGTCTTGCTGTTGCCAGGTTGCTGCAGGTTACTGGTTGGAGTGGAAACCACCCCAAACTAGATGATTTCCATCCTTCACACGATATTTGGCACACAGTACACAGTAGCCTATATTTGATCTTGGAATTATGTTGAGTTTAAACTTATTCACTTCACCGGGAGTTAAATCTCACGGCTAGAGTAATCTGTTCCTTTTGGTAATACCCAAAAGCCTACTCCCAATCATGCTTTTGAGTGTGATGAGCCTATTCAACACGAAGGACAGACAAAGTTAAAAAGCAAGTATCTCACCTGATCAGATGCTCCACAGAAACTTAGCAACTAGGAGCCCCACACTGACAAATACTAACATTAAAACGCTTAGACAAGAGAAGTACCCCAGCTGACAGAGTCCATGTGAGCTGACTAGTGTCCGTGTGTCTGAT
Organism: Peromyscus maniculatus bairdii; assembly: GCF_049852395.1. Lineage (NCBI taxonomy): Eukaryota > Metazoa > Chordata > Mammalia > Rodentia > Cricetidae > Peromyscus > Peromyscus maniculatus. The sequence goes on from NC_134864.1 coordinate 25,735,045, forward strand.
GTCCATGTGTCTGCTGCCCACATCAATGGTGCTTTTTGTCCTTCAAGTAGCTGTAGAGCATCTCCAATCCTCCCTCCACCAGCTCCGGCAGGGGCTTGGATAAAGGATTATGGGAAATGTGCAACCCCTTGTCCATGGGGTTCCAGGCAATCCTCCCCAGTCTACAGAGCAGGTAGAGTTCATCCGGAAGGGTCTGGATGTCGTTATTATTCAGGTTCAGCAGCTCTAGGCTGGTGACCAGGCAGAGTGACCTGGGGAAGGAGTGAATGTTGTTGCTCTCTGCAATGAAGATCTGCAAGCTAGCCAGGCACTGGATGCTCTCTGCAATGTTTTCCAGGCGATTGGAACCCACATGCAAGAAATCCAACTCCTTCAAAGAGAAGACACAGATGGGGATGTGAGCAAAATAGTTGTTGCTGAGGTTCAGCTTCCGAAGTCTGGAGAGGTCTGCAAAGCTGGCTGGGAGCTGGGACAGGCAGTTGTGTGACATACTCAGCACTTCCAGGTTCCTGCACAGGCTGAGCTCGGCGGGCACCTCCGCCAGGCAGTTCATGTTGAGGAACAAGACCTTGAGGCTCTGCAGGAGGCTGACTTCTCTGGGGAGACTCTTGAGGCGATTGCCACACAAGTTCAGGACCACAATCCGGGTCAGCCTGCCCACCTCAGGGGGGAGAACCTGGAGCTGGTTGTGGGACAGATTGAGTTTCTGGACTTCCAACAAGCCCCACAGAAAGTCTGGGACGTCTGTCATTCCTTTGGTGACTAAGCTGAAGCTAACATGCCTCATGCCACGCTTCAGCAGGGACCGTGGGTCCTTCCCCAAGAGCAGGGTGTCATCCCACGAAGAGAACTTCTGTCTCTTCCCTGGCAGCAGCCTCTTGGGGTCCTTCTCGTTGGAGCCAGCCCTTGACTGTTTGCCTCCCATCGGGTCTTCCTCTCCTCCTTCAAGGTTAGAACTTTGCTCTGCCTGGGCTCCCAAACCTCAGACTGTGGTGGGCAGGGACAGGATGGAGGTGAACACAGAAAACAGCCAGGGGATCCTAGCATGGAGAAAGCTTGTCTTGCCGGGCCTTGCAGATGACCAAGACGGAATCGCGGCTGGCTGTGGGCAAGCTGTGCCTGTTCCTGGGGGGTGTGTTGAGGAGGTTTCTCTCTGAGTGGACAGGCTGTAATGATACACTTGTCTCTGAGGTTTCCAAACAGAACTGCCCGATTCCCTCTGTGTGCCACACGGCAGCTGTCACTGTCATTCTGCTTAAGTTTTATTGACCTGGGGTGTGTGCGCAGGAGTTACAGGGCAGTTTCGTATAACTTTACCCTCTCGGCTCTCCTTTGGGATCACCGTTGAGCAGGGTGATTAACAAAAGGCAGCTAGAAAAAGAAACAAAGTAGAAAAATACAGCTGACCACCCTGGCTGAGGGAACTGATCCCAGGGAGATTGACAGCCGTGGCTTGCCTGGGTGCTATCAGTGGCGTTAGGTTTCCAGAACCAAGGATCATCAGATGCTGTCACGGTGTCCACTGCTAGTGTCAATGAACTGTGCTGGGGAAAAAAAAAAAAAACAACGAACGCAGTTCCCACCCCAGGCAGAGGCTCACAATGTGCCTGCTCCGGCGACTTAGTGAGGAGGGTCAGTTTCCTTCACTGCTGTGGCAATTGCAGGAGTCCTGGTCCCTCTGATACATGACAGAACAGACACTTCAAGTGCAGGACACTCATTACTCTGGAGGGATAGCGTCACCCTCCTCACTTCCCACCGTTCCTCTATGAACCCCCACACACACTCCCCACCCCAACCGCTTCCGAAGGCTAATTCTACCCTAAGTGTGCAGAAGAATTCATTTCTGGTATTATAGGCTGAAGTCCATTTCCCAAAGTTCATATAATTGAAATCCTGACCCGTCCAAATGTATTTAGTGACAAAGTCACATGAGGACCCGAGGAGAAGATGGATTTCTGTAAGTTGAGGAGACGTCCCCAAGGAGGCCAGCACCTGAGCTCAGCACTCTGTCCTCGGATCTGTGAGCAAAGCATAACAGCTCATCGTGGTTGAGCCATACCATCCAGGGCCTGTTCTGGGTGGGGACAGACACTTTATGTAAGTGGAAAATGCCAAAAGATACTATATTCTATAAATGGAAGGAAAAGGGCTAGCAAGGTGATGGCATCGTTCTGAGGAGGAGTCGGGGGGCAGTGTTGGTAACTGGCCCAGGAGTGCATGGCTCTGGTTGGCCCCAATAGGCTAGTAAGAGCTGCTATAGACCACTGCTGCTCTGACCTTGCCTGGCTGCCCACCAGCCCAGGAGCTCTGCAGGATTCTGCCTGGGAGCTGTCCAGGAGCCTGCCAGTCCATCCGTGCTGCTGCTGAGGGGCCTTCTCAGGGCAGCCGTGGAGTGAGATGTTACCTGTGTCTCTTCTTGGCTTTGCAATGTCAGGGAACTGAGTCAGCCCCAAGATTCTTTGACAAAGGTATAGACTTTGGAAGTTCTTTATATGAGAGATTGGGTGTTTGGGCTATTAGTGGGAAAAAAGAAAAAAAAAAAACAATGTGCCTAGAATTTTTTACCCTGAGATTTGAGATTGAGCCATGTCTTATCTATGCATATTTCATAAAACAATCCAGAACTTCCATTTAAAAATGTTATATTTCTTCTTCTTCCTTTACATGAGTATGGGGCCCTTTGCTGAGGTATCTTAGCCTTCAGGACTAATGGGAGCCAGGATGTTTGAGACAGCTTTCTTTTTTGTAATGACTAGCTTATACATTTCCCCAACAATATCAGGGAGATACTCAGTGTTCATTGAATGTTAACCATGTGAAATCAGTGCACATCACATGGACCTGTGCTGTGGGATGGCCTTTCTGTACGCTGTGAATATGTGTTGCTACTATTGGTTAATAAAGAAGTTGCTTTGGCCTATGGCAACACAGGATATAGCCAGGCGGGAAATCCAAGAGAAATACAGGGAGAAGAGAAGCAGAGTAGGGAAGACAAGGCCAGCCGCTGGGGGGAGGGGCAAGATGTAATGGGACACAGGTAAAGCCACAAGACATGTGGCAATGCATAGATGAATAGAAATGGGTTAATTTAAGAGTCGGGTGGTAGTGGCACACACCTTTAATCCCAGCACTTGAGAGGCAGAGGCAGGCGGATCTCTGTGAGTTTGAGACCAGCCTGGTCTACAAAGTGAGTTCCAGGAAAGGTGCAAAGCTAAGCAGAGAAACCCTGTCTTGAAAAACAAACAAACAAAAAAAAACAAACAAACAGAGAGAGAGAGAGAGAGAGAGAGAGAGAGAGAGAGAGAAGAAGAAGAAGAAGAAGAAGAAGAAGAAGAAGAAGAAGAAGAAGAAGAAGAAGAAGAAGAAGAAGAAAAATGGGTTAATTTAAGATAAAAGAGCTAGTTAGCAATTTAATATAAGCCTCTATATGTTTAGCGGCTGTGGGACACAGGAAACCTTCCTGCTACCTACCTGTGTAGAACAAGTGTTTAAATCCTTGCCATTTTGCAGGTGAAGGAACAAAGACAGAGGACGATCCACTGACTTCTGCACTCACCGTTCAGGGTCAAGTGAGAGGCAAAATGAAGATCCAGACTCAGTCAATCCAACTTCATAGCCCAGGCAGGGAACCACAAGAGGGCTCCAGTCTTAGCCCTGTAGAGATGGGATGAGTAATGTAAAGGAACATGGCTCCTTGTTTACAAGGACTGTGAAGCAGGACTGGTAGACCATATTAACACTATGTAGCTATACCCATAGAAATAACATAATTAGGCATTACCCTGCATACCATACCAATATAACCAAGAAGAGAAAAGTATTTTTTTAAAAATCCAGAAAACTTTAGTGTGCACGATTTAAACACTCATTGTCCTGGGTCTTGGCTGCATCCTCTGTGAAGTCTTCTGTCTGCAGCAGTGACTGTCCAGAGCCGCTTCCTGTTCCATGAATCTGATGCCCACAGCAAGTGAGACTTCTGGGGAAACTGTGAAATCCATTTCTATTGGCTGCTTCCCTCCCTGCTGTGACCAGACACCTAACAGAAGAAGTTAAGAGAGGAGAAATTTTTCCCCCCCGAGGGGTGGGGGGGATGTTTCAAGACAGGGTTTCTCTGTGTAGCCCTGGCTGTCCTGGAACTCACTCTATAGACCAGGCTAGCCTCAAACTCACTGAGATCCACCTGCCTCTGCTTCCCAGGTGCTGAGTTTAAAGGCGCGTGCCACCACCTCCTAATGAGAGGGTTTTTTTTTTAAAGTAAGACATAAACAGAAATTTTGTTTAAAGCAATTTCTAGTGCCATCCAAGTTTTTACAAAACAAAATTAGAACTTGAAAATAATGCAGAGAAGAAAAAGCAATCATTTACTTACTATAGTAGACAAAGGAAAAACAAACTATGCGTTGAAGGCTTAAAACATAAGCATTATTTTAAGAAGGCCTGTACAGGATTCACTTCCTGCTGATATATTATTTTGCTTTCCTGATTTAAAAACAAAAGGATTTTAGAGGAGGATAAAAATATTTAACATAATCCAGATATCTTTTTAAACATACTGAATTGTAACATGTGCAAACTCATGCTCAGACTGCTTACTTTATTTTTTAATTTGTATTCTAGCTTATGGACTGGAAGAATTCAAGTGCATTCCATCATGGTAAGGAAGGCATGATGGAGTCTGTGGTAGTGGGACTATTTGGTGGGGACTCCTCACAGCTCCCTGGGATGGAAAGCAGAGGGCTGGAGTCAGAGTAGAGACACTGTCCCTCTAAGTTTAGTCCCTGTGGCCTGGTGTTTGCCAAGTAGGTAAAATATCCAAAAGTTTCCACCATCTCTCAAAAACAGTGCCACGAGCTAGGAGCCAAGTGTTTAAACACGTGGGCCTGTGGGAGACACTTCAAATTCACACCATAGTACCACTTCACCCTTGACTGGAAAAAGGCATGAAAAATCCAACAAGGCTTTCATTTTAGTAACTGTGCTAGTTAAATTTTGGTCAGATGACACAAACTTGGGTCATCTGAGAGGAGGGGACCTCACTTGAGAAAACGCCTTCATTGGACTGCCCTATGGGCACGTCTCTGAGGGGCACTGTCTTGATTAATGATTGGCGTGGGTGGGACTTCGACACTGGCTTTGGGTAACAGACAGTAAGGGAAAATGGTGTTTCGGAGTCCTCTGCAGAGCCCACACTCTTTACCAAAGGAGACTTTTTCAAGGCTCCCTGGGTGGGTTTCAGGATGGGAGAGACTTACGAGGCAGCGCTGCTGAACACATTTTTGAAATTCTGTAATGAGACTGTCTTTTAAGTCTAAGAAGGCCAAAGACCCATGCTGCTCACACCCTGCATTTTAACCCCATTTCTGTAACCTTCTAATGAATTACTCTCCTAACATATTAAAAAATCGGCATTATTATTTTTTAAAGTGAAGTAAAAATAAAACCAAAATGGTGAAAAGTGTAAAATAACAGCTCATGTAAACGCTTGAAGCTATTCTCAAATTCAAAATAATAGAATGTCCTTGAAAAATCATTGTTTAAACCAGGTATGGTAGCACATACTTTTAATCTCAGCACTTGGGAGGCAGATCTCTGTGAGTTTGAGGCCAGCCTGGTCTACAGTGCAAGTTCCAGGATAGCCAGAGCTATACAGAGAAACCCTGTCTCGAAAAAATAAAATAAAATAAAAGAAACCAAACAAACAACAAAGACTTTGTTTGGGGGTCAGAGAGACCTCAGCAAGTCTGAGTTAGGATCCCAGAATCTACATGGTAAGGCAGGAAGTGAGGTACTTGGGTTATCGTGACTTCTAAAACTACCTTAGTCCTTCCCGCTGGGGCAGTGCACCCATTGACCTCAGGGCCTTTAGCTAGTTCCACACCTTAGTAGTTCCAAAATGCTTCCCAGGACTTTCCTTCTGGGAACCAAGCTTCCAGTGGGGACCACAGGGAAAGAAACCTCATCCAAAACACACCACTGGAATTAGAGAGATTGGTTTTTTGTTTGTTTGTTTGTTTGTTTGTTTGTTTTGGTAAAAGAGCAGATTGGGGGCTGGGCAGGAGGCTCAGTCAGAAAAGCCCCTGGCACATGAGCCTCAAGACCCCAGTTCAGATCTCCAGCACCCACATCAGCATCTCTAAGCCCAGCCCTGGAGGCAGTATAGCCAAAGTGATGAGTTTCAGGGTCAGTGAGAAATCTCATCCCCCAAGATGAAGTGGAGGTCTGGGGAAATGGCTTGTCAGGTAAAGGTGTTACCACGCAAGCCTAATACCCTGGATTTGATTCCTTGGAACCATGGAAAAGATGCCGTGGTGCACATCTGTGGGAATGGAACAGCACGCAGTGTGAAGTCCGCCATCTGCCTCAAGGTGGAAGACAAGAACTGGCCGCCAAATATGGTCCTCTGGCCTCCACACACATGTGTCAATGCATGTCTGCACTCACACACATATGTGCATGCACACACCCTAAATTAATAAAATAATTTTAAGGTAGGGAGCTATAGAGGAAGATATCCAACATTGTTTTCTGGTCTCCATAGACTTGCACCCATGTCTACGAATACATGCATGATACGCACACATGTACACACCTGCATGAATACATACATACACTACACACACACACACACACACACACACACACTCACACAAATGCTGACTGAAATAGAGATGCACAAGAAAACATCAAAAGGTCAGAAGCCACACCCACACACCTGCCCAGAGAGGCACTCAAAGAGTGTTCTTCTTGCATTTGATCTCTATTTTGTCCTCATTTGCAAACTTCATGCTTTCTTCAAGGTCAGTCACATCCACAACTGCAAAAAAACATTGCTTGTGCATCTTTTGTTCACTCTCTATGGATGGCAGATTCAGTCTTCCCAGCTCTGTCTCACATTTCCATGCATGCTGTGTGATAGTCCTCAGACCTGCAGTGCTGGCCTGTCTACCTCCCACCAAGGAGGAAGAGACCAGACCTCAGCGAGCTCAAACACTTGGACACTGCAGTGTGGCACAAACAAAAAGCATGCTTGCCTATCGAATAGACACACACACACACACACACACACACACACACACAATGTCCCAGCATACCGAGGCAGCAAATGTTTCCTCTCTACTTGTTAGGGTACTGTCCCTTTTGGTTTCTGTTCCACATGGCTATTGCCATGCATGCTTCCATGAAAGACAGGTCCTTTGGGAAGCCTTCCTCCAACACCTGCTCTCCTCCAGGAAAGACTGGGTATCATCTCTTATTTCTAGAAGCATCCTGGACTTGTCTTTGTATCATCTACCCCTGTAGTGGGTAGCTGTTCCAGCTTTGACCTGCAAGTACTACCCACAGTGAGACTTTGGGTAACTGTCACACTTACCTATGACCTGCCCCTGAGGCGGGGCCAAGATGGGAGCCCTTAAGAACCTTAAGAGATTTCAGGTGTGCTGGATCTCTTGGTTCCTGGTGATCCTGGACGCTGGATGGTAGACCAAGCAAAGTTCTCCAGAGAACCCAGCTGGACTGCACTTCACCTCTCCTGGACCCCGTAAGCAACTCCTTAACTAGTTGTAAGTTACCCCCCCCTTTTTTAACTACATGTAGTTGTCTTAATAAATCCTCCAATACACCCCCATCACCACAGCGGTGGATGTCAACCGAGCCAGTTTTGCCTACCAGGGGACATTTAGCAATGTCGACAGGTGTGTTTGACCACCCACTGTGATGTGTCTTTCGAGTCATAATCCAAGCCTGCTGCTCATTCCTTACAGCGCTCAGGCTAGCCAGCCCCACTGCAAAGAACACCCAGTCCAAACCTCAGCAGTGAAGAAGTAGAGAAACCCTGTGTGTAGGTGTCACCAGCTCCCCACCAGTGTCCTCAACCAGACAAGAGCATTTTTAGGCAGGAGCTAAACTTTATCTACCCTGTAGGGTCCCCTTAAGGCCAGAATATTGCTAAGGGATCCATCCAGACAGAAAAAAATAATAATTATGATATTAAGCCCCAGATTGCCCTGAGTGTGAAGTCTGGCATTCTGTTTAGGAAAAGGGAAGCCACAGTAAGACTCATCCCTCTGGAATCAAACACTCCACAACACCAGCCAGTCAGAGAAAGATCCAGAAATCACCAGGGCTCCTGCAACTATTGGAAAAACACAGGTCTTCATTTTTACTGGCCAGCATTTTATGAAATCTTCCCCAACTCAATTTACCTTTTAGAGAATGCTGCTTCCAGAAAGAGATCCATTTCATGACCCAGAAGCTTCCTCCCAGGAAGCCCTTCCTCTGTTGGACTGACCCTGGTCCAGGCTTCCTTTGCCTGCATCTTCCTGTTTATCCTCTGGGCAGTGAGCAAATAGGACAGGACTTCTTTGGGCCTGGTCCAACAGAGCACATGCTCTGATTGACAGCACTAAGTTCTAGGCTGGAGATGAATCAGGATGATACAGGGCTTGCTTGCCTGCCATGCACAAGGCCCTGGGTTTGATCCGCAGCGTTGCAAAATAAGTCAGTAAAATAAATAAATAAATTTGAAAAGACACTTTGATTACAGGTTGGGAGAGTAATCAGATACCAAATCAGCATTTTGCATATCAGGTTTATTTTGGAAAGCAAGGTCATGAGTTTAAGAGCAACGAGACTCTAGCAAACCCTTAGGCCAAGGACAGAGCTTCACTGAAGGCCAAGTCTCCTTTGAAGACATTAGAAGTTGGTGTGATGTTTTAGGATGTAAATTGGAGAATGGCTAAAAAGATACAATTTTTGTTAAAAGGCAGAGAGATGGAAGTCAGTTATACTGTTCCTCTGAGACATATACCTTTCTGACTGGGGAGCTTATAACATTTGTAGTGTATTTTACTGGTATGCTTGATACATTCCAAGTTGGAGTCTTTCCAGGACTCTCCAAGCTCCCCAAGTTGGTCTGTGTGACAGAGACAGGAAGCTCCTCTGTCTGCAGGGGCGTGGATGGAGGGAGAGCACAGGATGGGAGACTTTAGAGACTAAGGATTCCTGTCTAGCTTCAAAGACTGAAGAGCCAGATCAGCTGGCACAGTCCTTGATACACAAGCATGAAGTCCTCAGTTAGGATTCCCAACACACAGGACAAAACCAGCTGTGATGGTGCACAGCTGTGACCCTAGCATCAGGGAGGCAGAGACAGGACATCCTAGTGCCCCCGACCAGCTAGTCTAGATCAGTGATGGAGTTCAGTGAGAGACCCTGTCTCAGAAAATAAGAGAGCCATCCAGGAAGACATCCAGTGAGACCTCTGGCCTACACACATACACACACACACACACACACACACACACACACACACACACACACATACACACTATGAACATATACTCCCCACACACAAGAAAATAAATAAATTTAATAAATATATTAAAGAGTTAGGTTTGAAAGTCAGAGATGGTTGGTCGGGTTCCTTGCCTTTCCACTTTCTAGTTGGTGAATTCAGTTCAATTACTTCTGACTCTCCGTTTCCTCCTCAGAGGGATATAAAAGTACCATGGATCTAAATAATACTAATTTGGGGTTGCTAGGAGATTGCAATGAGGAGAGGCCGGTGTACTATGCAGTACGGGTTACTTCCCAACTTAGAGAGCGGCGGCTGCTAAGTACTGATGGTGGAGAGTGCTGTTCTTCCTGACTGTGATTTTAGGAATGTCATCTCTTTATGGTGCCTCAGAATTTCTGCTTCAGAAATTAGAAACAAAATATTTGAGGCTGGCCTGACGGCTCAGTGGGCAAAGGCACCGGCCACCAAATACGACTTCCCGAGTGGATCCCCAGAATCCACATAGTTGAAGGAGGGGACCGAATCCTGCAAGTTGTCCTCTGACCTTCACATAGAAATGTGGCACGTGTGTGCTCAGGCACGCATGCGCTCTCTCTCTCTCTCTCTCTCTCTCTCTCTCTCTCTCTCTCTCTCTCTCTCTCTTACACACACACACACACACACACACACACACACAAAAAAAAAAATAAAGATAGATAAATGAAAACAATAAAAAAAAAGGAATAGGGTGTGCACGCGGCGACCCTGTGTGCAGGTCTGTGAGTGACAGCTGTCACTGTTGCCACCATGGATGTCACTGCCCCGACAGTCACTTGAGTTTTAATGATTGCACACTAGTTGAAAGGAGGAGATGAAGGCACTCCATACTTCAAGATATCTATGGAAAGAAATGAAATTTTATATATATATACATATATGAAATTTATATATATATATACATAGTATATACATGGAGCAAGGACTGAAAGAAAACAGAAAAAAATTAAAAAAAGATTGTTTGGGCATTCAGCATGCGAGTAAAATTTTAAGTTTTTCTTTGATGTTATTATGAGTAATTACGATGTTTAACCTTTTACAAATTTGTAGGAGTACCATAATGAATCCCCGTCCATCCATCATCTCTGTTCATAAATAATAATTATTTTTAATCATACAGAAAAATCCCTGTCTGCGCTGCAGCTCCTTCTACTAACTTTTGTGAATGAGGTAATACAATTGACCTGCGCTGAGCCTTTCATATACACGGAACAAAAATAGAAGGACGAACTGGGAACATCCAGCTAGTGTGCACTTGTCAGGAGCAAACTGGGGTGACTTCCTGCCATTTGGTCCCTTTAGTTACTCAGAAAACACCTAAGCAAGTGCAAGGCTGGAGAGGTGGCTCAGTGGTCAAAAGCAGCTGCTGTCTGCAGAGGACAGGGACTCAGTTCCCAGCACCCACATAGCAGCTTACAACTATCTGTAGCTCTAGTTCCAGGGGATCCAAGGCTCTCTTGGCCTTCTCAGGCAACACACACACACACACACACACACACACATACACACACACACAGGGCAATTACATTACATGCAGTCAAAACATTTGTACAAATGAAATAAAAAAATAAATGAACTCATTAACAGTAGAAGTGAAGGACCTGCTGTGTGGCCAGGCTTGATTCCTTAGGAATGGAGGAATGAGGCAGCTACCAGGGAAGTACCAACAAAAAGATAAATCCACATCTGTGAGTGCTCATCTTGGCTGCCAACTGAAGCACATCTGCACTTAACTAAAACCCAAGCATCTGGGTCACCTGTGAGGGCTTTTTCTCTGTTTAATTATTTGAAGTGGGAAGACCCACCCCACATCCAGATCTTCTGATGTGGGAAGAGCTACCTTAAATATGGGCCATATCTTGTGGTGACAGCCTATATAAAGGACAAGGAAAAAGGAAGCTCTTACTCTTTGCCTGCTTAACCTCCCTCTCCCTGCCAAGTTCATCCTGCTCTGGGTTTAGAGCCTCCTTCTTCAGGATTCTGACCAATGCTGAAGACCAGCTTGAGACATCTATCTTGTAGACTGGACAACTACTAGATTCTTGGACTTTGCATCAGGAAAAAGCCATTGTTGGATGTGGGGGCCCAGCTGGAAGACTGGCTCCCACATTTTATGACAGGGAACTCTTGAGGAGAGAGGGATAAGAGATATAAGATAGAAGGATGGAGGGAAGAGAAACAGAAACACAGGATAGCCTCGGGAGGGCCTGGATCATTATCCACCAGGCCAGGTCCTTCTGTCTCCTCTAAAGGGCTATTTATAGGAATGCCAAGGGGTGGAGCAAAAGACCTCCCCCAGCTCAGCCAAATGTAGACCCTTCCAATCACCTAGTAATCATGCACATGGTCAAGCCATCCTCTAATGTAGCCCTGCTGGGTGAAGCAAGGTCAGATCTCACTAGGAAGCCTTTGTGGGCTCCACAGACAGAATAGTTGAAATATAGCCTGTAAGCCACTCTAATAAATCACATTTTTATAGAGAGACTCATTCTAGCAGGTCTGTTTCTCTAGAGAACCCTGACTAATACAAGAGCCATAATGAATTATTTCATTTTTGTTGGGTGGGAATATGCTTGAGTTGTGATAAGTCCAAACAAAAGGATGAAGGCCTGCCTGGGGGTGGGGAGACGGTAGAGGTGGGAGCTAGGGACTGAGCCTGAGGCAGGAGACCACACGGGATCCTTGAGATGATCATGGACAAAGAAAAAAAATGTCAATTTAAGGAAAATTTTTACTTATAGTCAGATAAATCTGACATTTTGATAAGATCCATAGACTTATTCTTTCAACATTAATTTTATACTTTAAAAATTGTATGTATAAGCCGGGCGGTGGTGGCGCACGCCTTTAATCCCAGCACTTGGGAGGCAGAGCCAGGCGGATCTCTGTGAGTTCGAGGCCAGCCTGGGCTACCAAGTGAGTTCCAGGAAAGGCACAAAGCTACACAGAGAAACCCTGTCTCGAAAAACCAAAAAAAAAAAAAATAAATAAATAAATAAATAAATAAATAAATAAATAAATAAATAAATAAATAAAAATTGTATGTATAATCAGGTGTGGTGGCACATATCTAGAATCCCAGTACTCAGCAGTTGGAGACAGGAGGATCAGAAGTTTGAGGCTGCCTCAGCTATATAACCAGTTCAAGGACAGCCTTACTACATGAGACCCTGTCACAAATTAATTAATTAAAGAAATATTAAAATATTTAGGTGGGGAGGATATTATGGCTATGGTTTACTATCAAATGGACACATAGACAATAACACATATACACATAAAACATTACATGTTATGTGTCAAACAGAAAACTGAACGTGAATTATTCTGGCTTATAGAAATCTGGAATTCCATATCGTTCTGTAACTTTCCTTGAATCTGAAGTTCCTTTAAACAGAGGTGCTGGTGTTTCTTAGAGGCCCTAAGCATTACCGGTGGGCAGCTGGACACATTGACAGTGCCTGACGTGAGATCTAGGTTGTAAGAATCACATGGCGGAGGAAGCTGGAGGACAGAGACTGGGGGTTTTAACTGGAAGGGACATTTTCAACTCCTGAGGTGGCTAAGAAAGGTGACGGGCTGATGCCTGGGCCGGGGGACACAGGAGACCAGTGGAGCAGCTGCTGGAGGAGACAACCTTCACTCCAGGGCCCCAGATCAGATCCCTCAGTCCACAAGTCCCACTCTCTGTTCCGTCTGTGTCTGGGAGAGTGGGAGAGCAGAACACAGGGCAAGTGGCCACCGTCCCCTCACAGGACAGAGATGGCCTTCCTGCTCCTTCTCCTTAACTGATCTCCGTCAGGGTTTGCTTTTTTTCTTTCTTTCTTCTTTTTCCTCTCCACTACCTACAATTCTTCCTCCTCCTTCTTGTGGCTCTTGACAAAACCCAGTCTGGTCTCAAACTCAACAGACTCCAGCTTCCCTGCTCCTGTGACCTAAAAGCTGGCATTACAGATGTGCCATTACCCCTGACAATTTTTCTCTTTTTTTCTTCCTTCCACCATGACAACTGTCTCCAACCCTCCTCCCTCCTTCACCCTCTCCTTCTTCCCTTCCTCTCCCTTCTTCCCCTTTTCCTCTTCCTCCTCCTCCTTCTCCTTCTCCTCTCTCTCTCTCTCTCTCTCTCTCTCTCTCTCTCTCTCTCTCTCTCTCTCTCTCTCTCTCTCTGTCTCTCTCATTTCAGCAGTCTGACTCTATAGTTCAGACTGGCGTGCAACTTAATATATAGCCTATCCCAGGCTAGTCTTAAACTCTCAACAATCCTTCTGCCTTAGCATTGCTTCGGGTCAAGCAGGCTGGGGGTATCAGGGTAAAGCATAGAGGTGAGGTTGGACCAAGAACTGGATCTCATCTCCTCTGGGCTTGTTTGTACTTGAGCATACCTGTTCTTTGAGCTCTCCCAGATTCGACCTTTATCTGTAATGGTTCCGGAGCTTGGGAGACAGTGTGTGGGGGAGGGCACATCGGGGAGGAGCTGCTCATCAAAGTCTCCACGTGACTGTGCTGCTGTCTGTCCACACACTGGACACCTCTCGTGCCTTGTCATGACAGTTTCGTTTGTTGCATGATTGAAGGCAAGGGCCTGCTTGGAAAAAGCCCTAGGTACATTTGTTGATTTGGATGTTTAATAAAATGTTATATATCATTTATCATTACTGTGTGTGTGTGTACGTGTGTGCTCCTGGAAGCATCCTCCAGGAGGAAGATGCAAAGGAGGTGGGAGGCCAGCAGTGCTATCTAAGTATAGGGGGTTTGTGGAGGCTTAGAGCAGAACAGCGATTTTTATTAACTAATTGCGAGGTTCGCGAAAATCCTAGGAGTGATATTTGGCAGGCCAAATGGATTCTGTTCCTAACTACCAGCAAAATTAGCCCCAGTGACACCATAAAAGTCAAGTTTAACTCAAGTTAAGCAGATATGGAGCCCTGGGCGCCTTCCCAAAGAGTAGGGCAGGAGAGAGTGAACAAGAAAGGGGACCCAAAATAGATGGAGGGCAAGGGAAAGAGATGAAGACAACAGAGAGAAATGAAGAGGAGGACAGGATGAGCCGAGATATGAGGAGTGTGAAAGAGGAGAGGAGGGCAGTGGGAGGGGGGAGGGGAGGGGGAGGGGAGGGGAGGACAGAAGACAGGACAAAGGAATGGCAGAAAGGACAATGGATGGTCTCAAGCTCTTACTGAAGAAAGCACTGAGGACACCCAGGAGGTGACTCCCTTTGGAAGTCATTGTAGGAAATGACCTTCAGAGTCAAGTGGGCAGAGAACTCTCTGTTTCAGAAGGTGATTCAGGGATCTTATTTTCAGCATCTTTTGGAATGGGCTAATCACAGTCAAGCCATTACATAAAGTCCTGCCAAAACATTTCATAACTATCTTCTTGAAGCCAAGCAAATTATTTTTAACCAGTCGACATGAAGACTCTTTGATGCAGGTCCCCACACAGAACCGTGTCCTCCCATTACCGACGCTAATCTCCTAAGTCAGAACAGTTGAGATGTCTCGGGGTCAACAATGGACACAGGAAGCTGTGGAGGCCCAAATGATTCAAGGTCAGAGAATCTGAACTTGCTTTACCCAGCAGGGCTGCATAATGGGGTGATTTGGTCATGGGCATGTTTACCAGGTGTTTGGAAGGGTCTACACTTGACTGTACAGCGTGCTTTGATCTGGCAAGGGGGAGGTCTTTTGCTTCTTACCTTGATGTCTTATAAAAAGCCTTTTGAATAAATCTTTGAAGCCACTGGGTATTGATCCAGGCCCTCCCAAAGCTATACTGTGTTTCTTTCTTCTCATCATTGAGGTCTCTCTTTCTATCTATCATTTCTTAATTCCTCTCTCCTCCACCTAAGAACCCTTCAAAAGGTGGGAGCTGGCCTCCCACAGGAAACTTCATTAAGAAAAGAAAAAAGAAAAAGAAACAGCATAGAAAGCTAGAAGGCCCCCTGGATCTCTGCTTTATTATATCCAAGCTTATAAATCACTGAGCTGAGACCTAGTACTATTGAGTGAGACCCCCAGTCCTGATTTTAATACTTTTTCTTTTCTTCTCCTGTTGCACATTGGTTAAGTTATAAAACCTTCCTAAGTCTTGATCTCATGTATGAAGTGGAGATGACATCTTTCAGGTGTGCCTGCACACTGAGGGATTTTGCTCATGCCTAGCACTAGTTTAACACCGGGCGTGTACTGAGCCTTAAAAACAAGAACCAATTTTCATTAACAAAAGAAGTTCCTACTTTTCTTCTCCATAGAACTAAGAGACAGGGCGTGGTCCCAAAGGCAACATGAGACATTTTAAAAAGGCACTGACTGAGCTGACAAAGGCCAGGTAGACCTAGACTTGGATGCTCATGTGCCCTGGAGGGGGTGACTCTAAATCATTCAAGAAAAGATGCTATGTCATGTGAAGGCTATAGGCAGAAGGAGGAATGCTCCAATCTCCCTTAGAATCTTCTACTTAATCTGTTGTAGGAATCCTCCTGGGCAGATGTAAAGAAAACTTTGTTCATCCCAGAGAGAGTACCAATGATATATTGTGTACCCAATAAACTTATCTGGGGGTCAGAACAGCTAGTATATTAAACATAAAGATTAGGCAGTGGTAGCACATGCCTTTAATCCTAGCATTCCAGAGGCAGAGATCCATCAGATCTCTGTGAGTTCAAGGCCACACTGGAAATAGCCAGGCATAGTGACACACATCTTTAATCCCAGCACTTGAGATCTCATGTCTTGCTTGGGAAAGACACACATCTTTAATTCCAGGAAGTGATGGCAGGAAGCAGAAAAATAAGGCATGAGGACCAGGAACTAGATGCTTTCTAAGCTTTTAGGCTTTTAGCAGCAGTTCAGCTGAGATCCATTTGGATGAGGACTCAGAGGCTTCCAGTCTGAGGAAACAGGGTCGGCTGAGAAGTTGTCGAGGTAAGGCTAGCTGTGGCTTGTTTTGCTTCTCTGATCTTTCAGAATTCACCCCAATATCTGGCTCTGGGTTTTTTATTTAATGAGATTATCTAGCAGTCCGTGTTACGATGCCTGAGATGCATTTCCAACCAAGCCTCCCACAGGAGCACAGCCTGCTTACGGACAGCCAACTCACCAAGCAAAAGTGTCCCTTTCAGCAACTGCCAACCACTGACATCTACCTGAGGAGGCATGAGCTCTGGTGCCTTATGCTCCATCCTGGAACATCTTCTACTGGGGTGGGTTGTTACTGGGTATACTCTTGTGAGAGTCTCTTGAGTTCTTCACAGTTGTCGATTCCAATATGGCAGGGCCAGCCATGTCATTCCCAGAGAACAGTTCCACACTACAACCTCACTCCTGAACACAGAGCAGGGCTTGGTGGGACCCGTGCAGTAGATGAAGTGAAGCTGGGAATGTGAGTTGAGCTGTATCATTTAACTGGATATGTTCTTTGGTTGAAAAATGTATTATCTGATTATTTTCATAGGTAGAAAGACAGTCTTGCGTCTTAAATAGGTTATTATCACAGTATTTTAAAACGATGCATGAGCCAATGATTTACTGTGAATGAATGGGACTCTAAAGGTTGTGGGAATGCAGAGGCCCCTCCACTACTGAGCTCCTCAATATTTGTGCCAGGATAATAATGGACTTTTAAGAAATATTGACTTTTGAGAAATATTGACATATCAATGCCTTATAACTTTCTAGTGCAGGCAAACATGTGTGTGTATTTATATGTGTGTGTGTATGTATATCTATATGTGTGTATATTTGTATGTGTGTGTTTATGTGTTTGTATGTATGTGTGTGATTGTATATGCATGTTTGTGTTTGTATATGTGTGTTTGTATGTATGTGTTTATGTGTGTATATGTGTGTGATTATGTTTGTGTGTGTGTGTGTGATTATGTTTGTGTGTGTGTGTGTGTGTGTGTGTGTGTGTGTGTGTGTGTGTGTTTGCTTCAAATAGAAAAGATCCTAGACTTTTGCCTCAGGGGTCTAGAACAATAGATGTGAATGTGCAGCTATGCCTTTGTTGGGACAATTAGAAAGCTGTTCTGGCCTCCATGGTCCTTCCCAATTCAGCCTCCAGCAGGCAGGGGTCCTTTGTCCCACCCTGAAGGTTGCCCTGAGACATGGGTCCTGCCGTTTTCAGTTGGTCTCTATCCCTTCCTCATCTTTTCCAATCACTAAGTAGCCAGGGAGAAACCTAACATGTTTTACAAGCCATGCCTCATGATCTCTTTTGGCTTAGGTAAACAGTTATGAAAATATATCATAATATATCATTGTAGTGTTACCTCTCTGTTGCAGTTATAAAATAGCGTGAATAAGGCGGCTTATAGGAAAAGGAGTTTATTTAGGCCTATGGTTCCAGAGGGAGAGTCCATAACAAAGACAGGTGGCCAGCGTGGGAAGGTGACGGCCTAGGAGCTCAACCACAAACAGCGCATGGGAGGCAAAGTATATCTGGAGGTGGAACTAGGCTCTCAGCTCTCAAAGCCTGTCCCCAGGGATGTGGCCCTACAGCAGCACCAAAAGCTGGGAACCAAGTGCTCAAATGTTGCTGGAGGGCTTCTCTCCAGGTTCCCCAAGCCCCCGCAGTGCCACAATCCACTTATAAAATAATCACTCAGACGCTTATATCACTTATAAACTGTATGGCCGTGGCAGGCTTCTTGCTAACTGTTCTTTTATCTTAAATTAACCCATTTTTATAAATCTATACCTTGCCATGTGGCTGGTGGCTTACCAGAGTCTTCACATGCTGCTTCTCCTGGCGGCGGCTGCAGTGTCTCTCCTTCAGCCTTCTGCTTCCCAGAATTCTCCTCTCTCATTATCCCACCTACTTCCTGCCTGGCAACCTATTTCTTGCCTGGTCGCTGGCCATCAGTGTTTTATTTATATAGAGCAATATCCACAGCACTCAAATACACGAGCTTACAAGATATTTCCCATTCAAACTACCACAATGATATATAATAGAATATATATAATATAAAAATACATACAAGATCTCATATACAAATGAAATAAAACATTATATGTAAATATATAACATATAAATTAAATATGTAGTAATGTATAAAAATGCTTTATATAGTTTACCTGAATACTTTGGGTATTTAAAAAATAATAACTACTCAGTAAAGCTCTTTGAGTATTCTTCATTTACTTATAAAAATTAAACCCAGTTAGTTAAAGGTTTTGAGTAGGCTGAGGTCATAACTCAAGAGCCAGTATTTCCTAAAGACTTCTGAAATGCAAGTGAGGAAGAAATGGCGTGAATGAATAGTGACAGACAGTAGAAAGAAATTAAGATGAGCTAGGGAGCTAGAGACTATTTTATCTCATAATTCCAGGTTATAGTTCATTATTTTGTGGAAATCAAGGCAAGGACTTGACGCAGCTAGCCACATCCCATCCATAGTCAAAAATAAAGAAAATAAATGAACAAACACATATTCATTGGCTTGCTTCCTTATCTGTGATCAACTCAATTTCACTATTGTTAATACAGTTCAAGAGACCCTGCCTAAGGAATGGTGCTACCCACAGTGAGCTGCATCTTCACACATCTAATTAAATTAAGATGGTCCCGATTCACACGCCCATCAGTCAACCCAATGTAGGCAGCCCCTCACTGAGACTCTCTTTCCAGGTGATTCTAGGTTGTGTCAAGCTGACAAGTGAAGCTAACCTATCTATTCTGCCATATACAAAGCCCTGTGTTCAATCCCTGGCATTGCCAAAAGAATAAGAATGAAGGAAATCAAAATGACAGCCATCAGGCAGTGGCAGAGTTCACCATAGAAAAGAAGAATGTGTACATAGAGCTACTGAAACTGTGACTTCTTTTTTTTTTTAACTTTTTTTTTTTGTTGTTGTTTTAATTCATTATGTATACAGTGTTCTGCCTGCATGCCGGAAGAGGGCACCAGATCTCATTATAGATGATTGTGAGCCACCATGTGGTTGCTGGGAATTGAACTCAGGACATCTGGAAAAGCAGCCAGTGCTCTTAACCTCTTGAGCCATCTCTCCAGCCCTGAAACTGTGACTTCTGATGGCGTGTAGGCTTGCAAATGAAAGGATGGACGATGGACACTTGTGTCCCATGCAATGCTTTCGTGTAGTGGCCTTATCTGGGTCGTCTGGCAGTGGTTCTCTGGGGCCATGGGTTGCACAGTGCTCCCTGCCTTTGATCCCCCATACCCTGAGAGTTCTCAGGAAGCAAATGCTTCTTGTGGATTAACAAGAGATTTGGGAGACAGTGGCTAAGAGGGGAGAGCAAAGGGACAGAGCAGGGACACAGAGCAGTCACACAGGCCTCCATGGGCAGGCAGCAGAGGGAGAAGTCTTTTGTGGCCCCTGAGCTCTGGCTACCCTTTTCTATGGGACTGGAGTGGATCAGTGTGGACTGTCAGCACACTGAACACAGTAACATGGATCATTGTCAGACACCAAGAAAATAAAACGTTCTTAAAAGTCAACTGTAGTTTGTACCACTCACTAAAACTCACTTTCACAGTAATGTGTCATGGTGGGTTATACATCCCAAAGATGTCGAGTGAATTTTGAACGGGAGCCATTAAACTAATAAATATGTGAAGCAGTCGGAATATTAATTAGTATGATTTAACCATTCCACCCTATAACACTTTCTTATCAATACTTGCTATTATCAGTTGTCAATTTACAATGAAATTAAATCTTAGGAAACATTGAATAAAGAAGCCCTCTTCCTTACCACCTGAGAGTGTTCTGGCTATGATACCTGTTTTGTCTTTTATTAATTGGTCATTAGACTTCCTGGTTATTATCTGTCTGCCATTTCCCAATTATTATTTAACTCTTAACTTTTTGGGCACCTCTGGGTCTTGTATGTTCTAGGTGATTTGTATTTTCTTTCAGTGATGATTTCCTTGAATTCATTGTCTCGGCACTAGGACTTTGATTGCATTAAAATGAGCTGCAGTTGAACTGGCTCCATCTCCTGCACTTGTCTGCCCAGATTTGTTTTCTTGTTTTAGTTCTCATTTCTTGCCATCTTTGATCAATTGGCTATTTTATTCATTCGATTTCTCTTTCAATCGTTTTGGAGGTGATGTATGAAACTTTTTATTCATTAAAGTTTCTTAAGCATTAAAGATGGGACTGGCGGTGGGGACCTACAGGCCCCACTGCTCTACTCAGGAAGCTGAGGCAGGAGGATTGAACATGCAAAACTTGTCTGGGCTATGGGGCAAGTAGTGAGACCCAGTTTTAAATTTAACCAAAGGTCAACTAAAGAAGGGGCTTTTAGTCAGGGCTGTAGCAATTGCTTAGTGTTTAACCTCCAGTACTTCAGAATAAAAAGTCTCAAATACACAGTCAGGGAGGGAGAGCGGGAGACAGAGAAAGATAATAATCAACTGTATTCCAGGTGCTGCCACAGATGCTTGGGAAAAGATTAAATGATATTCTATTCTTGTGACTCTCATCTCTGTGTGCCTTAACATGCAAAATGAATCAACAATAGATACAATAAAAAGTAAATTAAATTACGCAGTAGAAAGTAATAAGTGTTATGAAAAATAAAAAAGAGAAGATTGATGCTGAATGCAGTGGGTGGGAAGAATCTGAACAGTTACATGGTGTGGGTCTCAGAGGGAAAGTACCCAGAGCAAACACAAAGGGGGCGGGAGACTTAGCCATGTGGACTCAAAGAGAAGAGCATCTGCTGTCTGAGAAGCCTCGGAGCAGTGTTCTAAAGGTCCAGCAGCAGGGATGACGGCAGAGGTGACAGAGTTGGGACTGTGGAGGGCAGAACACCATGCATGGGCTTCTCCAACGATTGTGAGAGCTTGCCATTAACACTGGATGAGATGGGAGGAGGTCATCGCAGACATTTGAGCAGGACCCTTGTTGTTCGAATCTTAGATGGTCTTTTAGTAAAAAACCCAGAGCTGGATATTGGGGTGAAATCTGAAAGATCAGAGAAACAGAACAAGCCACAGCCAACCTCACACCTCGCCAACTCCTCAGCCAATCCTGTTTCCACGAATCCTCAGACTGAAAGCCTCTGAGTTCTCACCCCAAGGGTCTCAGCTGAACTACATCAGTACCTGTCCTCTGATCCTCAGGCAAGCTTTATTAGGGTACACAATATATCAACACAGACTCTGATAACATCTAGCTTAGCATTCTGAATACAGACAACAGACAGATAAAGCACACACACACACACTGAAATATGAGTCAGCCATAGAAGAAGGCTGAAACCTGCCATATGTGGCCAGGCAAATGGAACTTGAGGATGTAAAGAAGCTAAGTAAAGTGAGCCAGGCACAGAAGAAACAGTGCTCCATGTCCTCACCCATCTGAAGAAGCTGAGAGCACTGACCGCACAGAGGACCATACAACAGTGGTCACTGGAGACTTAATGGGAAGGTAGGAGGGGCCGTGTGGGGAGGTGGACACCAGTACAAGTTAAACTGGAAGAGCTGAGTTTACTATGGTACAGGAGGGCAACCAAGGTTGACAATTTCCTTGCGTTTTGTTTTGAAGTTGTGTTTTTACCTTTGTAGTCAACAATTTATACCCCCAAGTAAGTAGAAGAACCAGAAGTTTCCCAACAGTAGAAACGGAATATGTTTAAGGAGACAGAAATGCTAAGATTGGATCATTACACATTACATGTCCACCAAATTGTTACAGTATGCTCCTTGCGTTTGTGCATCATATATGTGTCAATTAAAAGTAATTCTGTTCATTCAAAAGGATCATTTGAGATGCTCTAAAAACAATCTTGAGGGCTCAGAATAGGAATGGGATGCCAGATGACTTGCAGCACCCCAGATGAGGAGTGATGAAGTCTCGAGCAAGGTGGAGGCAGTGAGCTGTGAATACCATCAGGGAAGGTTAACAGTGGTGGCAATGGCAGAGGAGAGATGTGGCTCAATGGCAGGTCACTAGCCTAGAACATGCAAGGCCCTGGGCTCGATCCCCAGCATTTGGGGGACTGGTGGATTATTACCAAGGCCAGATGCACTGAGACAGAAGGGTTTGGGCTGGGCAACTAGAAGAGTGAAGCCATGCACCAATGACACAGGGGACTGGTGTGTGCAATGCAACAGATTGCTATTGTGTTGCTATGGCTTATTTTGTGTCTTGTTTGTTGAGAAAGGCAGGTGGAGGATTCCGTTAGGACATGGAAAGTGTGAGTTGTCAACAGACAGGGCAGTGGTGTCAAGTCAGAAGCTCCACCTATGAATATGGAGGGAAAGACAGAGGGTTTGGCTACCAGGGTGGTATACTGGGGATTGTAGAGCTTTTAGGAGTTGGAGCCTACTGAGAGGTCCTTGGGTCATTGGGGGGTGACTCTGGAACGCCAGGCTCTTTCTCTCCTGCTTTGTGACTTTTCATTAGATGGGCTTGCTCCACTGTGCTGACCTGTCACAGTGGCTTCACAAAAGGCTCAGAATCATGGAACTCCTTGGTCTTGGACTGGAACTTCCAACACTGGGATCCATTTTCTCTTTGTGAGCTCATTATCTTGGCTACTTTGTGATGATGGTAGTGCAAAGTCTTCCCAAACTCTCTAAATGTATGAGGAATGTGTTGTTCTTGGTCGTGAGGTTCCATTTTTGTTCTTCATGTCTATTTAGCCCTATTTGCTGTGTACACCTCTTCTACACTCACTTTCACATTTCTGCTTCACCATTTGGGATCATCTACCTTTTCATCAAATGCATCCTTCAAAAATGTCACTAACAAAAGTCAGGAGATGGAAAACACTATTTGTTAATTTGTAATTATTTGACTTTAATTTCTGAGTGATCCTTTCGGCTAAAAATATCGTCCTAGGCTCACACCCATTTTATGGATCATTGAAAATGAATGGCAATTCACTAGCCTATGTTTTCTTTCGTTGCAGTGAAAAATTAGATTTCATTTGTTGACAATCTGTTTTCTCACTAGATTTCTAAAAGATTATATGTATCATGATCTCACTAAATATTTCTCCCCTCAGCACCCGTGTGTGTGTGTGTGTGTGTGTGTGTGTGTGTGTGTGTGTGTGTGTGTGTGTGTGTTGGATGTGAATGCTTGTTTGCATGTATTGTGTATGTGCATATGTGTATTGGCTGTGAATGCTTATTTGCATGTATGCCCATGGGTACACATGCACTTAGGTGCACATGTGGGTGAAGGCCAAATGTTGACCCCAAATGTCTTCCTCAGTCACTTCCCACCTTATTTTTTGAGAGATGTTCTCCCACTGGACCTTTCTGGTGGTCTTTCTGGCCAGTGAGATCCAACCTGCTTCCCTAGCCCTGGAGCATTCCCTAGTAGCCACATTCAACTTTCTATGTGGTGCAACAGATCAGAGCTCAGGTCTTCATGTATGAGCAGCCAGCACTGTAGGCAGAAGTTTTTGTTCTACAAGCCACTCCCAAGTAACCACACAGAGGCTTAATATTAATTATAAATGCTGAGCCAATAGCTCAGACTTGTTACTAACTAACTCTTACATTTAACTTATACCATATTTTTTTATCTATGCTTTGCCATGTGGCTTGGTACTTTTTCACAGCAAAGCATGCCCATCTTGCTTCTCTCTGCATCTGCTGGTAACTCTTCAGACTCTGCCCTTCTTCCCAGCATTCTCTGTTTGGCTCTCCCCCTAACTTTATCCTGTCTAGCTACTGGGCAGTCAGCTTCTTTATTAAACCAGTCACAGTGACATATATTCACACGGTGTAAAGGAATATTCCACACAGCATTTTACTCACTGAGCCAGCATGCTAGGCCCTACATGTGAGTATGTTTTTCTTATAATAGTGTTCAGAAATTGTTGGCTTCAATTAACCTCTGAGTTGAAGTTTTATTCACAGCTGTTATCTCTTGAAATGCCACCTTTGGTCCCCACCCCACCCCCATGTGTCTGAGTTCTTCTCTCTAGATTCTGCAACCACCACCCCCCAGCTCTCATTTTGTTATCAGGGTGTACAGCATGTTCACAGCTAATTTTATTTTTTAATTTTATGCATCTAGGTGTTTTGTCTGCATATTTATCTGTGCATCACATGCACATAGTGCTCTCAGAAACCAGAATTAAGCATTGAATCTTCTGGAGCTAGACTTACAGATGGTTGTGAGCTGTCCTGGGTGCTAGGGACCAAACCCAAGTCCTTTGGAAAAGTGGCAAGTGCTCTTAACTGCTAAGCTATCTCTCCAGGCCCCAAAGCTAACTTTCATTCTTCCGTTTGTTTCTCTTTAGTTATATAAAAATGGCAGCTAAAACTTTCAGCTATTTAAGTGTTCTGACCATTATACATATCTTGTTTATGAATTTCTTTATATTTTAAACCATTTTCCCACTTTAAACTACCATTGTAATTCACTTAAAACCTATTAAATACTTTCATGGTGTATTTTTTTATCTGATCATGGGACATTGCTTCCTTGTGTGTTTTGTTGTTTTTTTATTCTAGGTTGCTATCTCTTGGACTACTCTCTGAGGGAATTCCTTAAGGCCTTCACAGAAGGTCAATGGCCGCAGACACAGTGTTGGTCACTTTCATCAGCTAGTAAGCCATGGCATGATTTGGAAAAGCATAGAGATGGAGTAATTCCAAGCTGATTCCAAGATCTGTACAAGACCACTCAGTCCTGAGAGACTTTCAAAGAAAGCACACTGGCTGTTCTCTAGCCCAACCATTTAAGGCAGGCAGGCGGCTGCCCTGTAGTTCCTGCAACCAGTAGGGCTACTAATCTACTTCGATTACTGTCAGGGCTTCTCCCAGTGAGCAGGGCCAGGGGTGGCAAATGCAGTCAAGCCTAAACTTGCCTCCTGCATGCTTTCAACTTCTATTTTCACTTTGGGCCACCATCTGCTCTTACAGGTTTATCAGCACTTTGTCATTTTTTCCCCTGTAGTCTAGCACAGTTACTATATATAAGTGGAAGACAGTGGTCAGGGTATTTAGTACCCAGACTTTGGGTCACAATTCCTTTGTATCCCCTCATCTCCAGCTTATTAAAGATTTTGTTTTTAATGCTTAAATTATGTGTGTGTGGGTGCATTTATACATATGGGTATGGGGGCAAGAAGAGGGTGCTGAGTTCCCTGGAGCAGGAGTTACAGTTAGGTGCCTGAAGTGATGCTGGGAACTGAAAGCTGGTCCCCTGGATGAGCAATAAGCATTCTTAACCACTAGGGCATCTCTCTATCCCTTCATGGCCATCTTAACAGCTGTCATATGATGTCAGCATGGGCTTACTTATAACAACTGAAAGATTCTAGCTTATAGAAAACAGAATCTCTTTTCTTGTCCCTAATAGTTCGGGTTTTTAAAGCCTATGTAGAGAAGAAAGACAATTATCCAAGATTAATGGAGCAAATGGGAGGCAACGTGGGTAATTCTTTTCTCATGCTTCTACATATCTCTGGCCATGATAGGTGTGTTTGAGAGGCTTGCCAGGCTACATATCCCCCAAATGAGTATTGCTGGAAGTAGCTGGAACTGTGAATTAGGAAATGTCCTGGGAAGTTCCTAACTACAGTGCTCTACTTTAGACCCACTGAAGTCTATCAGTGAAACAAAGCATCTTGAAGCACAATTTCCTAGATGTTTGTATGTAAACTCTGTAGCTAACCCTGGCCTACTGGATTTCAAGTTGTGTTTGTAAATTCAAACAACTGTGTTTTCCCCTCTGGCTCCAAGCTCAGTCTTCCCTTTGATACAGAACACAAAGCATTCTGGGTTAATACCAAGTATCTAGCAACTGTCTATGGCTCATTCTTAGATTTTTCTTTGATGGCAGGTTGCACATCCAGCGGATGCAGTTTGTGGATGGCTTAGCACTAACATGTGAGTATTCAACTATGGCATAGTCTGGAGATCTGGTTTCATTGTCAAGTTTTTTTTTCTGTTACTTTATTCAGTACTTATGAGTATCTTTATACTATTTGTGGTCCTATGAATTTCTGGTCTTGGCATGTCTTCAGCTCAATTTACAACCTTCTAAGAACTTGTTTTTCTCTTACATTAACTTGGAATTTTGGAGAATAGTGCCTCATCTGGATGAACAGAGTGATGGGGAAAACAGGGGTGAATGACAGAAAGCGCTTCTTGGCCTGTTCAGACACGGAGAAAGCTTCCAGAAAGGAAAAGAGGCCATGCTCTTTACCTGCCATTTATTGTTATTCCCAAATGTAGTCACTCAACAGTATTTACCAACTTCCCACCAAAATCCAGTCAATGCCTAACATCCTTTTAATGGTGGCTGTCTTTTTAATAAATTAAGATGTGTGATCTCTCTAAGATAACTGAACTTACTTTATCGGGGAGAGATTTTTCAAATTTAAGAGCAAGTAGCATGTGGGATAGTATAAAGTCAGATGCAAAAATAAGTGATATATGAAGCTCTTCATAGCTGATCACTATGATTGTCACATTTCAAGTTCTGCTTGTAAAAAGCTGGAACAAATGAGATTGAAAACTGGCTCTTGCTGGCTTCCTGGGGGATGCCCAAGTGAGCGAGGCTGATCAGTTGGTACCACATTCTGCCACTAGGAGGAGCTGGTGTTCCTCCACCCACTCCCCAAAGCGGCTTTCTCATTTAGGAGTGGCTCATTATTACCTCAGGCTTGGCATAATTATGAAAGAACTCTCTAATCATTCGGGGAGGCGAGAAAGAAGCTATTAAAAAGAAACTGATAAACTCCATCAGATGCCCTGGAAACTTCTGAGGACTGTTCCGCTGCCTTGAGGCTTACCATCAAATACTAACAGCTACTCAAACACAGAAAGTCAAATTATACAAATTCCACACAAGAAACACTTCTCATTAAAGATAAAAAGGGAAGAGTAAGTTAACAGCTACATGATGAACGGCCCCAAAACTGCTTATTGAAGACTAGGTGACATGAAAATGTCAACTAACCAGCCTTTTCTTCTCCCTTCCCTTTTCTGCCTTTCCTTTTCAATCGGCCTCAAAGCATCTGGTCATTCTGAAGCCTCAGCCACCTCAAGACACAAAGACACCCACAGCAACCCTGAAAGTTTAGTATTGTGGAACCAAATGTCTTGACAGTTGGAAGTCTTCCACTAATTCTAGAAGATTCCCTGAGAATCATAGCCGTCTCCGCACAGAATCAGCTTTCCACCTGTCTGACAGAGTGAAGCTGCTGCCTGTTAGGATTCTCTTTCCTGGGGCCCACGTGGTGGCAGACCACAGAGTGCTAACACCCCAGCGGGTCCCAGAGTATAGGAAAGGACTCTGTCCCCATACATCCTGGAGTCCTGTCAACCTATCATGTACGTTCTTCTTGAAGCACATCCATTCTCGGGGGCAACTTCAATTCTTATCAACTTCCTTCCCTTGGCTCTGCTTCCCGAGCCTCTCCATGGCTGTATTCAGCCTTTGCACAAAGTCCAAGAAGATACTGAGAAAATGTTAAACTGGGCCAAGCATGTTGGCACACATGTTTAATCCTAGGACTCAGGAGAGAGAGGCAAACAGATCTCTATGAGTTTGAAAACAACCTGGTCTAAAAAGCCAGTTCCAGACCAGCTGTGGCTACCCAGCGAGACTATTCCAAACAAACAAGCAAATGAAAGGAACACACAGAAAATGTTAAACTAATGGACTCCCAATTTTTTCCCCTGTAAACCAAGTTGGTGGCCATTTGCCATTTGGGGAGTGGAGGAGGTAGCTTCCTGCCAGAATGTCAGAATGTGACCTTTCGTGGAGACAGAGACTTTAAGGAGTTGGCTGGGGGGAAAATGGACTCATTAAGGGGGGCTGTCACCCAATATGACTGGTGCCCTTGGGCAAACAGAAATCCAGACTCAGAGACACACCAAGAGAAGACAGGAAGGAAGCAGCCATCATGGTGTGAAGGGACAGGAAGGAGGCAGCCATCATGGTGTGTGAAGACATAGGAAGGAAGCAGCCATCATGGTGTGAGGGCAACAGGAAGGAGGCAGCCATCATGGTGTGAAGACACAGGAAGGAGGCAGCCATCATGGTGTGAAGACACAGGAAGGAGGTAGCCATCATGGTGTGAAGGCAACAGGAAGGAAGCAACCAACCATCATGGTGTGAAGGGACAGGAAGGAGGCAGCCATCATGGTGTGAAGACATAGGAAGGAGGCAGCCATTATGGTGTGAGGGCAACAGGAAGGAGGCAGCCATCATGGTGTGAAGACATAGGAAGGAGGCAGCCATCATGGTGTGAAGGGACAGGAAGGAAGCAGCCATCATGGTGTGTGAAGGCATAGGAAGGAGGCAGCCATCATGGTGTGAAGACACAGGAAGGAGGCAGCCATCATGGTGTGAAGACATAGGAAGGAGGCAGCCATCATGGTGTGAAGGCACAGGAAGGAGGCAGCCATCATGGTGTGTGAAGGCACAGGAAGGAGGCAGCCATCATGGTGTGAAGGGACAGGAAGGAGGCAGCCATCATGGTGTGAAGACACAGGAAGGAGGCAGCCATCATGGTGTGAAGACATAGGAAGGAGGCAGGCATCATGGTGTGAAGGCATAGGAAGGAGGCAGCCATCATGGTGTGTGAAGGCACAGGAAAGTGGTAGCTGTCTACAAACCTAAGAGAGAGGTTTTGTCAGGAACCAACCCTGCTGGCACCTGATCTCAATGTCCAGCCCCCCAAAACTGCAAGGAAATCAATACTTTGTCCTGGCCACCCTGGTAAACTGACACAGGCCTGACTTCTCTCTCTGGGCTGACATATTGGGAGAAATTCAACATGCTGGTAGCTTGAAGAGACACTTAAAAACATAGATCTTTGTGTCCTATGTGACACTTTTCAGAAAGTCCCCCGGAGTCCTTTATCCACTTCAGGAGTCCCATTGGTACAGCTGATAGCATAGTGGGTCCCAGAAGACCTGGTGTTCTCCCTCAGCTCCCACAAAAGCTGTGATGTCCCCTACACTAGTATGAGCCTCTGGAGGGTGTAGAAGGTCACATATATCCCAGAGGACAATGTGAAAAGGACAGTTGCTGCTGTGGGAGAACTGTTTGAACTCACAGGCCAGTGGAGTCTGGGAGCAAGAGGGGGACAGGTAAGAGGGTCACACTGACACTATGAAGGGCAAGAGATGTCTAGTCAGAAGGGATGGACCAGGCCCATGAACTTGGAGGCTGAGTCAGTAGCAGAATTGGCAGCAGAGTGAGCACTGTTATGACCCACAGAGCAGCAGAGAGGTCCTGGGCTCAGAGCAGAGCAGTCCGGGGCTTTACTTCCATGAATGCTCACAAATCCCCCCTTGCCAAGGTGCCATCTTGGAACAAGAAGGGACTGTGACTATGAGATGCTGAAGAAGGGAGTGTCCTATTAGGAGACCAAAAGAAACTGAAAAAACATTCTTTGAGAGACACATTGTTCCCTTCTACCGGAGGTGAGCAGGGAACTAAGCTGAAAACTTTCCTGTCAGACCTGGACAGCAAACATAACCCTGGAGTTACGTGTACCTGACCGTCATTTCTCTGGCTACATGTCAAAGGCGCCCTCGGTACCATGTAGGAACTGTCACTTCTGGACCATGACATGACTACCCTATCTCTAGAGAAATGCCCCCATTGTCACATTGTCTTTTCTTTTCCTTCTGTATTATCAAATGCTGGCTCCCTGGAGTCATCGTTGATACTGTGTGTAGATAAGCACACAAGGCTGTGTTTGCTCTCACCATGAGGGACAGAGTCAGATACCAGGGGGGAATACCAGGGTCCTTGCTGAGCTTTGGAAGCCTCAGTTAGGGTGGGTCCTCCTATTGAAGGGGAGTGGATTAGGACTGGATAAGGATAAGAATGCCATGAGTCAGGGCTGCTGAACACAACAAGGCAAGGATTTGGAGGCAGTATTGGGGATTGTATGCCTTTGATAATTTCTATTGAAAAGTAAATGGATCTTTTCTGGCAGATTCTAAAATGACAAAGTTACAAATGCTTCCCATTTTCCATAGAGTTACATCCTTAAAATGCAGGTCCAGATTTAAGAGTGTAAATCAAAGCGCATCTACACACATACCCGACCACTCAAGCTAGCCTAGCAGCTCATACACTGTAGGGGGAGGGGAAGAACAGATCAAGTCCTACAGCTTGCAGTCTAACGTCATGACTCACATAGCTGACAAAAAGACCCAAACTCAAAAGTCCAAGCACGATTTCAACTACATATGTATTGTTCGTGCATCATCACAGGGTTGAAAATAGTGTAGTCATTATAAGTTGGAAGCATCAGTACTTACAACTTTCTAGACCAGAATTTCCTAGAAAAATAAACTTTTATCAAGAATGAAAAGGACTAATGAAGTCATGTTAGTGTAGACAGTTGTGGTGCTTAATCTGGTAGGAAAAAGGCCCTGGGTCAGACGTGGATTATGCAGTGTGTCCCAATGATTATGAGCTCATGTGTCTTCTGTGTGGACACATGTCTTCTTATTACCCAGAACACGTGGATGGATGCCTACTTTACTCCCAAAGTCTGCAGACACAATGGAGCACGGGGATCCCAGGAGACATGGGGATCAAGATACACCCCCAAATCTTCGTACTCAAGGTAATTTTTTTCTTGGTGGCTCTGGGACCTCCTTACATCCTAGGGTACTATGTAGCTGCACCTCCAGATCTATCTAAAATTTTTTGAGAAAACATTGCTGTATATCCCAGGGTGGTCTCAAAATTGTGACCCGCCTGCCTCAACATCCACAGTAGCTGAGATGACAGATGTGTACGATCATGCCCTGACCAAGTTAGGTAAGACTTTAACACACAATTTCAGAAAACCATACCATCTAGGCTTTGTAAATGTAGTCAAACCCTAGCTTTATTTTAAATTTGGGTAGTTATTTCTTCATGGATTTTCATGATTTTTATTTTTTCTATTATTCAATTGACAGCTACATTTTGGCAACCCCTTAAGTTTCCCACACAGCACCCCCCACTCCCTTACTTAACAATGTGAACGTAAATTTACGTACAGCCTCTGTGTTTTGGATTCCTTGTGTGTAAAATACAGAAGGAGGTGATAGTGTCTACCTCACTGGGTGACTGGTAAAGTGATACGCGCAAAGCATCCATGCCTGCGACCGTACACACGGTTGGTAAATATTCTCTTTTGGAGCATCGTGCATGTGGCATGACCCTTCCTCACCTCTTCCAGTCATCTGGTACTCAAGCAGCATTCCATTGTTCTCTACTCTACAGGAGACAATTCTTTAAATACAGAACAGGGTTAAGCACTGCCTACGAAGTAGTTCTATGGGTTTCTAATCTAGTGTAGAGATGTATTAGGCTGATTTGAGCAAAGGGTAAAACCATAATAAGCCCTCCGGATTTAACCCGCTGCACTAGCTTTCAGCTGCCTTTCCAATCACCAATTTTAAACTTGGCTGAACTAAGCAGTTTGTTATCAACCTCCCTTGAGCTTTGCTGTAGATAATCACGCCTCTAACACAAGGGTCATTATGGTAATGATCGTACACGGTGGTGCTCAGGCATCTGGAGGCCACATTTGTGTGGCTCAAACCCATGATGTCACAGACCTGATTCAAGCCAGCTCAAGTCTCCAGAGGGCTGAAACTGTAACTGTTTTCTGAGCATGCCCCATGGAGAGCCGTGAAGTCCCCTTGCAGTTGCACAACCGCCACACGCTCGCCTTTTCTCACCTCCAATCACATTTCCCTACATCTTGACTCCCCTGCTTCCTCATCCATGGATATCCTTATTGCAGGGGAGGCATGTTTGAGCCATGCTCTCCATCCCCATGTTTGGCTGCCTGGGGAGTAAACTGGTAGTCTTGGTGATGGTGGGTAGCATTGGCATTCTTATGGGTTCATCACAAAACTAAATATCACAGGTGCTGCACATCTGTAACACTAGTACCTTGAGGAGGCTGAGGCAGGAAAATTATGAGTTCCCGCCAACCTAGGCTATAGAGCGAGGCCAAGTCTAAAAAGGAGAGGCAGGGGAGGAGAAAGAAGAGGGAGGGATGGGGAGAAGGAAGAGCAGAAAGTAACTGTCTTAGGGTTCCTGTTGCTGTGAAGAGACACCATGACCATGGCAACTCTTATAAAGAAAACATTTCATTGGGGTGGCAGCTTACAGATTCAGAGGTTTAATCCATTATCATCATGGAGGGAAGCATAGCAAGGTGCAGGCAGACATGGTGCTGGAGAAGGAGCTGAGAGTCCTACATCTTGACCCACAGGCTTTTTGAGCAGAGAAAACCTCAAAGCCCACCCCCACAGTGACACACTGGCCCCAACAAGGTCACACCTATTACCACAAAGCCACAGTGCCATATCGTGCCACTCCCTATGCGGGCCATTCTCTTTCAGATCACCACAGTGACTAAGGATCCACAGGTGTAGACACGACAAGGGGGGCAAATGTCTGTGCGCCAAGCAGAGCAGGGAGGAGAGAGAAGGGCCAAGGCGGGGCTCAGATTCCGGAGGATGGCCTGTTTGGGAAGTGCTCAGTGTTTGTGAGTCCAAAATTCGTGTCAGGTGGGGAGGCTCTTTGTTCCTTCGGAGCTCCTCAGACACAGGTGCACGGGAACCACCTGACTCCCTGAAGTACACCACCCTCAGGAAAACCTGGAGGCAGCAGCAGCAGCTGGGCCTCCATGTTGGCACCTTCCTGTCTGTATCCCGCGCCCAATCACAGCATCGCAACTGTGTCTGTGTGCTTTAATTGACTCGTAAGCCATGTGTTTCAAAGTCCCTAATTTTGCCCCAGGAGACTCTCCATCCATTGGTCTCCATAGTAGCTGGTCTGTCCATGAATGTGGAGGTTCCCATCGTCCCTAAGTGCTTCTCCACATGAGAAAGCTTTCTGCTTTTACTTGCTCTGTAGTGTTCAAGTGACTTGAGACTTTCCTTATTTTGGGTGTGCCCCATCTGGGAAGCTTTGACTGAATGCCAAAAAATAAAATAAAATAAAATAAAATAATTTTTTTAAAAAGCCAGTAACAACAATAAGCAAAGGAAACAATACACATAGAAATATTTAAAAGAAGAAAGAGGCTTTTATCCAGGAGCCATTCTGTTCAGCAGGTGTGGTCCATGCTAGGCTTTCTCTCTGATGTGAACAAGGAAGCTGAGCTCAGTTCACACGAGAGAATCACAGATTCCATCCTAGATGTCTCCTCTGCATTCACCTAGCCGTTAGATCTAGTCCTCAGTTGCCACGAAAGTCACAATGGG
Organism: Peromyscus maniculatus bairdii; assembly: GCF_049852395.1. NCBI lineage: Eukaryota > Metazoa > Chordata > Mammalia > Rodentia > Cricetidae > Peromyscus > Peromyscus maniculatus. The sequence goes on from NC_134864.1 coordinate 25,768,563, forward strand.
AAAACAAAGTCACCCCCATGGAGTGACTCCAGACATACGCAGGATGTGTGCTCTGTAGGGCCCGGGCAAGGCTCAAAAGTCTAGATTAAAGGTCTTTAGGAACATTAACAGAAGATACATGTGACCTCAGATTGGATCCTGGCTGGGATTAACTGCACCAGTAAAGAAAACTTGAGAACTCTCTGGAAAATTCCAAGAGGATGGCGGTAGATAAGATGGACATTGAAGGGCTCTAGCGGGCCAGAGCTCGACAAACACAACTCTGCAAGCTGTGCCCTTCCCTCATTCCTTCTGCCTTGCCAAACCGTTAGATGACATTCCTAAAGCTAGCCACCAAGTCTAGTCTCTTATTTGGCCACTTCCTCCTCCTAAGGCTGACCACCAAGGCCAACTTTCAAAGTATTGAAGTCCAGCAAGCAAAAGCCCCTCTTGGGCTCAATTAATTAGCATGCCCAATAAAAATTAACCATCCTCATCCTAACACAGAGTTCTCCCCTTTTACTTTTATAAACCTCCATTTTCCTATGGGCCTTGTCCATCTCCTCTCTATCCAGAGGCAGTCCCTTGTCCCCCTCCAGGACAAATACCCCTCCCCCCCTCTCTTGTCCCCTTCTCCCTGGTCTTCTAATATTTGTCCTTGTCTCTTATTCCCTACTCTTTGTCCCTCTGGGACAAATACATCCCCTTGGGGCTGAGAACTTGGTCTTAGGGTGTCTTGTGCTGATTCTGGCCCTTTCACAACTTCACTTAGGGAGGTGGGACTAACTCATTGAAAAAGGCAGGTTACAGGATATTGTGTGGCACTATTTCTGGAGGGGTGTAAACAAATGTCTGCTCACCCTAGATTGGAAACTGACAGTGGACTGAAATAAGGACAGCACCCCAGTCCATTCTTGTAGAACCATGAGTTCTGGTAGGGTCACTTAGAGGAACCCGTGTGAGAGGTCACTTACAGGAGCAGAAATGACACAAAGACAGCTACATCACCATGCCTACCCCAGTGTAAGCGGCAGCTCATAAAAGCTGGGAACCTGGAGCACACCCCACAGCCTGTAGGCCGCTCGATGGATTGGAGTGTCCTTTGCAGTTCGATCAGGTGGTCTGAGTCTCTCCTGGGCAGCTTGATCTGAGCCACTCCTAAGCAGCTCAGCTTGTCTGTGAGTCTCCTAGGAAGGCCAGCTTATCTAAGAGTGGATCTCCCCAGGATTTACTGCTTATGTTCTCTGGAGGTGGGAGGGGCTTAGTGAATATGGTTAGTTTCAGGGACTTCCAGAAGTTGTTGAGTTGTTTACTTCCTGTTTTAATGAGATTCCGGATATATTTCACTTTTTCATAGAGCATCCTGTCTTAAAATACCCTATTGTTTCACCTCTCCTTCACATCCTGTGTTTTGAGAAGTCTCCCTTCAAGATGGAAAGCTTTGACCTTGGAAGAAAGTGCTACACAACACAAAATGACATTTTGTCTGTAGAGAGAGTACACGTGAATTCATTAGTATATGTCCCACCCTGACTCTCAGAAGGGATATGCAGGGGTTAAACTCAGGGCCTACTGCTTATTAACCAACAGTTCTACCACTGATACACACTCAATCCTATTTACTTTTTCCTGCTTGTCTATAATTTGTGGTATTGTTATAGCAACAATTAAAGTTTACCTTATTTAAGCAAATAAATATAAACAAATTGAATACTTTCCCTTAAGAAGATGAAGTAGGTCCCTGTGGCTGGCTCTGCCTGTGTGGAGGTGACTGGGTACCCACAGATCTCTTCTTACCTCTTCCCCTCAGTGCCCCCAAAAGGTGCCCCCAATTACTCAAACCATAATACCCCAGTGCCTGTATCATGGCATGTTATGCCTGTCAGTTGCTGTCCACAGTTTTCAAAGTTGCTTCCTGATGCCCATTACAGAGCTTCTTTCCTCTAGGTCTGGGCTTACAAATGATGATGACCCTTTAGAGGCCTTCACAACAGATTGTTTGCCACTTTAGAGTTTCATTTTTGGCCTCAAGGGTGAATCTCTCATGTCAAAAACTCAGCTATTATACATGCAAACACATGCTTATGCATACTACACACACACACACACACACACACACATACATCACGTGTGTGTGTGTGTGTGTGTGTGTGTGTGTGTATCACAGATCCTCAATAAAAAGGGATACTATCAATAAGGGCATCATCTTGAGACATCCACACATCCACACCTAACCACCTTCTCATTCACCACCAGTGATGGAAGTATATGTCTCGCATTATCTAAAACAGCGTCTAAGGAGTCTCCCATCCTTAAACAGAAAGTCAAGGAAGCAAGAACCTGGTTCCTGCTTTCTACATCAGCTCCTGGGCTATTCATGCAGCCTGAGAGTCACCTAGGCTCCAAACATCAGATCATTGAAGAGAGTATGCCTTTCCAACTGAAGCTTCAGTCTATCTTTTCTCCAGCCCTCTCCGTACAAGGGAAGCCTTGAGGGATGAGTGTCACTTCCCTCTGAACAGAGTGGTCTCTGCAGCCCACACCCACAGAGCTTGATCGTACATAGCACATGGATTTTCTCTCCAGCACGAGAGAAATAGGGCTTGTCAAGCCCTGCTGGCCCATCCTCCAAGTGATGTTTGGAATGTTTGGAGGTGGGCCCCGGTCAGGGTACCTGGCTGTGATGCTGGTGTCTATGCTTTGATTTTTCACCCCCACAAAAAATGGGGGGACTTATGAGAGTGCCTCATGCCATACAAGTGAGTTAGTGCATTCAGATGTTTAGAATTTGCACATCCTTCCTAGACACCTACTAGGCACTTCATAAAAGTCACTTGTGGTTTGGGTGAGAAATGTCCCTATAGGATCACATGTCTAAACATTTGGTCTCCAGCTGATGACATTGTCCTGGGGAGGTTGTGGTGTGATGGTCAACATATCATTTAAGGTTTTGATTACTATGTTTAGGATATATGTATTATTTCTACACATAGAAGGCCCTAGCCTGTACAGGCTATACTCTGTCAGCCCCTTCCCTTTTCCCATAATAATTGACATATTCTTTAAAGCCGCCCAGTCTTGTAAAAATCTCTTGCTGCCACAACTGTTCTTGTAAGATAATGGGTCCATGAAGCTAACCGCTAGTTCTGCTTTTTAAAAAAAAAGTGCTTGCTTGCTCGAAATAACTGAGGCCTCTGCCTGACCTCTATTACAAAAGTTAAGCTTTGCCTACATGTAGATGGAATGTGAGTGAACTGGACCCCCAAAATTGTGGCTTTGTGGTTTTTGCCTTTATAAACCCTAAGCTAATATGGCTAAATGCTACATCTCAAGAGTTCTCTCAGGTGCAGCTCTGGTGCCAGCATCTGAATGAAAGCCTCTTACTAAATCTTAGTCATTGTCAGGTTGGTGAATCTCTCAATGACCCCAGACACATAACAGCGGAGCCTTTAGGAAGGAAGGCCTAGCTAGCAAGCACAAAGTGCCTTCAGGGTGAGAGTGTACCCCAAGTTCTTTGTGCGCCGTGAGAAACCACTGCTGTAAATATCCACCACCATGGACTGACTGACTCTGATCACATACTGTCCCCAACATGAGAGACTGTATCTCCTGAACATCACACCAAAACTTCCTCCCTTCAGTTATCGCTCTCTCACATGTTCTGTCCCAGCAACAAGAAAAGGTAACAGATACATCACCCATTGCAACATGAGGCCTCAAGGTCTACTACACCTAGCACACAGGGAATACAGCTGCAGAAGTTTACAGAAGGAACAAAGACTTTAATCCCTTAGGACTGCAGTGAAGGCAAAAGAGGGTGTGACAACACTCTTAGGAACAGCCACCCAGTGCTCTGTGTAATTGTTCCAGAAGTATTAGCAGTGGCAATCTTCTGGTTGGTACCACTGTGGTGCCTGTTCCAGGCAAGGATCTAAGGTAGTCAGACCCAGGATGCCCAGTGGGAAGACATCATGGATATCATTGGCCTGGTAGCTGGACAAAAGACCCTCAGACATACAGGGTGTCTTGTAGGTGTAGAAGGCCTAAGTCATAATATAGGGTCAAGGAGTTGACTGATGAGGCCAGGAAAACCAATCTCCTCTCCTGCTTGGAGGCACAAATGCTCATACAGCACGTGGCCCTAGCAACTGCAGGACCCCACAATGGGACCAGCACTAGATGGGGTTCCACAACATTAGATCAAAGTTGTCTCAACCTGGTGCCCAAAAGTTATATGGCTTCCCCTGTGTCATCAGACCCCAAGGAAAGTTCTGAAAGGGGCAAGTTAAAACTGGAAAGGTGCCGGGCGGTGGTGGCACATGCCTTTAATCCCAGCACTCGGGAAGCAGAGCCAGGCAGATCTCTGTGAGTTTGGGGCCAGCCTGGTCTACAGAGTGAGTTCCAGGAAAGGCACAAAGCTAAACAGAGAAACCCTGTCTTGAAAAACAAAACAACAACAAAAAGCAAAAACAAACAACAACAACAAAAAAACAACTGGAAAGGTAAAATTCTCTTGGTTTCTTGCAGTTAAATCATGTTAATTATTTGATACACAATAAATCTATGGCTGTGTGAAGATGTTTGCTGAATCATTCCAAGATCTGAAAAGAAACTGAGTCATTGGGAAATCTGACGGCTTTATTTTCCAAGGAAGTCCTCCTCAGTTGAGAGGGACAGAAGTCTAAAAGGAGCTTAGACTTCAGAGGGGACACGTTTCCTTCCCCAGTGTCTCTCCGCTCCTATTTATTGACCCCAGATGCAATCTCTGTTTAGGAGGATTAAATACTGTCTTTGGAAGATAAAGTGGATAGTAAAAAGCCACATATTAATGAATTAGAGCCTGCTTATAAAAACCTCATCATCAAAAATTAGATCTGCGGCAGATTAAAAAAAGAGCAATTTATCCTCAAACATTCTCTTGGAAACGATGTGTGCAGAATGTGAACATTAATCTCCTAGACCTGTGACTTCAAATTCTAGATATGCGCGCCGCCTGCTTTCTCAGGCTTTCTGGCCTCTGATAGCCCAGCAGTTTACTGCTATGGGGTTGCTGTTTTTTTTTTTTTTTAATCTTTATTATGTCGAGTTTGTTGTTTTGTTTTGTTTTTTAAACTACTCTGGACAGAAGACAGAGCATAGAGCTCCTAATGCTTCCAGAGCATAACCTTTGGCAAAGTAAAGTCACTGCAGGTTAATTAAGAAATTTTAAATTTTCTTCCATAGACAACTCTGTGCCCTGAGAGGAAAGGTTATAATTAAGATGGATTCTGTGTCATTTGGATCGTTTAAAATGCCAACTCTTCAAAAAACAGAGATAATAAAGTCAGCGGGGAGAAAACTAGAGGGTTTGGATGAACTGACCTTGCTAGCAAGAAGACTCGAGGAACTTTCTTTCCCTCCCAAGGCTGTTTGCATACTCACACCATCTGATCTTCATCCCTGAGGCCTAGGAGATGCTCCCAGGCTTTCTCTGTGCCTGGAACAGTCTCCTCTGCAGGCCCAAGAAGCGGAGACCACGATGACTCCAAAAGTAAGATTTCTCTATAACAAGAAAGTGGTCCCCAACTCAGGCCTGGTGGGCTGTGGTGATACACCAGGCATGGATATGTCTGGCCTCCCCAGGGCAGGGCAAGGTGTGGGATGGGACCTAGAGAGGAGGCAGGCTTCTTGCATGAAGTTGGGGCACTTGGTATTGATGTCTTCCTCTGTGTGTTGGGGTCCCATGGCAAGGCTCTTAGCTGGAGACACAGAGCTGGCAACATGTAATCAAGCCCCTCCCTGGAGGGGGCAATGAAGTCTGGGTAACTTCACAGCACTGATCTTTCCATCCCTTTTTAAGCCAGAGTCCATTTCCTTTGGTCCCTTCTTTCTGCGGGACGATCTCAGCCTTCAAAGTCTACCCCAGTCTGGCTCCCATGTCCCCACCTCTGCCAGTTCAATGGTCACCCACAACAGGCCTCTGCCTGCTCCTAGGATGGCCCTCACTCTCTCTTGCTTTTTGAGTGTTTTTTTAAGTGAGACCCAAACATACCCAAATGAGGGCACGCCCCAGGAAGCCCTTTGTCTTTCTTCTTCTCTTCTCATGGCCAGAGCCTAGAAAATCTTTGGACATCTCTTTGGCAGTGAAGCTGGGCTTCTAGTTTGTTTACTGTGCTGAGGGTGGAGCCCTGAGCTTTGCTAACCTCTTCCTTCCTAACCTGCATCCCCATACATTGCCTTCTGGAGACAAGGTCTCATGAGGTAGCCCAGGCAGCCCTTGCCCTAACTATCCTCCTGCCTTGGCCTCTGGAGCACTGGGATCACGGACATGTATTGCCACACCTGCCCTGTCCTGGCTTCTCTTCCCATCACATGTATCTCTCTTGCACTAAACGGTGGTGCCTGTGAATGTTGGGAAGCGGTACGGAATTACCTCTGGGCCTTACTTCAGTAGACTCCATCTCAGTAGCTGACAGCCACTGTCTAGTGTGTGGGAGACACAGTTACCCACTGCTCACAGTGTTAGCACCTCATTTGAAATTCGCATACAGTCAAGTTCATTATTTGTAAAAATCTGTGCTTATTGTGGATCTGGGGAATATTATTCACTGTGGAAACTAATAGGGTGTGAAGTCTTTCTGTTCCGACATCATTGACTACAACAAATAGAGGAAAGTAAAATGGTCCCAGCTTTCAGTCTCTTTGAAAGACTCTTCTTCTCCAACACCTGGCCCCTGTAGACGTTCAGATCTCACACCTGGAACAACAAACATTTACTCACCAGTGAGAAAATAGATTCGGAGATGTCGTGTGGTTTGCACATGTTTACCCATCTTCTATGTGGTTGGGATTTGAGCCCAAAGCATGACTAATGCTATTCAATTTTATGCTCACTGAATTAGTGAATTGCTGTAAGAAAATACCATTGTGCTAGCACTCAACGCTGCTGTCACCTCCAATGCCTGCTTCTTCTAAGTCTCAATGTCTTAGTTTTCTGTTGCCATAACAAAAATACCCGAGGCTGGACTATAAAAAAAGAAGAGGCGCATTTATCTCCTACATTTATCAGAGTCTCGAAGCCCAAGATCAAATAGCTCTAGCTATTTAGCCTCTGGCAAAAGTCCCCTTGACTATGTCACAGTGTTGCACAGAGAAAGTGACCGTATAAAGAAGGGATCAAGCACAGGGTGGTCTCCTTTACGACAACGTTCTTCCTTGAGAACTAACACATTCTAAGGATTCACCATTAATCCCTTCCAAAGGTGGTCCCCAATGACCTAGTTAGTTCCTATTGGGCTCCATGTCTTAATGATTCTACCCCATCACATTCATCACACTGGGAACCCAGCTTCCTACACGAGAAAGTTTGGGGGATAAATACAAACCATATTCATACTCTAGCACTTTGAAATATGTGAATCAACTAACACAATGAATATATTAATTGTGGTCTAATGGGCATACCTTAAACATAGCCCCTCAAATTGGTGTTGCATTTAAGAACCCTAAGATATCACTGGAAAGCCAGTCTAGTATTTTTGAGACTCATATCTGTGCCCAGAAAAGACAAGTGCACAGTGAACTCTAAATCTACAGAAGAGCCTCTCATGAGCAGAGTGCACTATCAGGTCTAGGAGGAGGTGGCCTTTGACTGAACCATGAGAGCACAGAGGAACAAGTTGTGTGCGTAGGGGTGGGAGGGTCTTCCAGGGCCATGTGAGGTGGTTAGCAGGGATTCAGGCTAAGGTGCAGTTCCCTGCATCTACCTTAACAAAGTACCACACACTGGACATTGTTTAAATCACAGAAATGTATTGTCTTGGGGCCTCCAGAGGCTCCAAGTCCAAGATATAAAAATATTAAGGGCTGTGTACCTTGCACCCCACAGGAAGCCTCTCTGCCCCCTCCGGCTTCTGGTGGATGCTGTCAGTCTTGGCTCTTAGCTGTGTCATCCCAGGTCTCTGTCTCGGCCATCTCTAGGTCCCCCTTTCTCCTTATCTACAGATAAGTCATTGAGTGACAGCCTGTCTTACTACCGTGAGATCCATCTCACTTTAATGACAACTATGACAGCCTATCATTTACAAATGAGCTCAGAGTCTGAAGCACAGGATTAAGGCTTTGTGTGAGCGGCAGTGGGGCCAACACTGAGCCCGCGCAGGTCGGGAGGCTTTGCTGGCTCCTCCTAGATTAGTGGTCCAAGTCACTCACAGTTTGCCTCTGCTCCCTTTCCTGTCTCCGCTGGCCAGTCCTCGGCACACTTTCCAGCCTGGTGAGGCAGTTCCATGTAGCCTCTGTGAGCTATACTTTCTCTTCCTCGGGCCACCCTACTCCCTTTGCTACGGGAACTTTTCCTATCTCAAGTTCAAGGTTTCTTCCAGTACTGTGCATTCCTTCAGCCTTCTTCCTCCAGCGTGCTATCTCTGGGCCTGATGTCTATAAGGTCATTAGCTAGTTTTGATCCGGTTTTCATCCTGCCCTTTAGGTTCTGGGCTCTTCGGTGACAGTGACCAAGCTGTTAGACCAGGTGCCTGTGTTTTTAACCAGCTCTCCTAAACCTGGCAAGGAAAGTGTATCAGTTGACAGCTGATCTCAAAGGAGACAGTGCATCCCCACTTCAGGGTAGAGGGTAGATGCCTCCAGAGGACAAGCCAGGGTTAGCAAGCAGCATCTGATCATCAGGGAAGCTGAGTGAGAAGGTTTGGAGATCAGGGGCTCTGACAGGGTTAGAGCAGTAATAAAGTTATGAGGAAGAAGGGAGGAAATGGGGAAAAAAGGAGGAAATGAAGCCTGCTGTGGGGAGGAAGGGATGCTTCTTTAGCTCCTCTTCTCTTGTCAAATCTGCAGAAGGACACAAGGAAGGGGTAGGGTTTGGTGGATGAGCATCTTCTAAATGACAATATAAAAGTGATACAGAAGCTACACTCAAGAGATTGTGTGTGTGTGTGTGTGTGTGTGTGTGTGTGTGTGTGTGTGTGGTGATGAAGAGAGAGAGAATGAGAATGAGAGAGACAGAGACAAAGAGAGATTTCTGCCAAAGACCAGATGAGATGACAGAACTGCGCTCCGATGCCACACAGTAATTCACACTGTCACACTAAAACACAGCCAAATTAGGAAACTAGTCCTGGTAGTAGTGGTTTCTCCAGTTGTATGGATAAGCAGCGCCATCTAGTGGGCTTCACGCAAACTGTCATAGCCTTTAGCACAATGAAGTGTGAGATCCTTCACACCCAAAACTAGGATGACTTCATTAGAGTTCAGTGTAATTTAGTTCAGGTTAGAATAAAACTTTAAATAGAAAAGTTTTATTTTAACTCTAATTTAACGTTGTTGTTAGGGGTTCTGGGGGAAGGTTTGGCCCAGGAACACTCCTGCAGGGCACTTGGCAAGGGATATCCACAATCATTTGTGCACACTCACGTTCCTGTGAGAATCTGCTTCTCATGATGTGCATTCTATGAGATTATTGGGAGAGATTCTCAAGTCTGTTCAGAAATTGTTTAGGTTTATGGGTTTTGTTTTTGAGTTAAAGAAATGGTAATAGTTATCTCTATGGTTCCAATGGCAAGGTCACTTTTGTTCCTTTCAACTGTCTTTGACTGTGGGTGACTCGTGGGGAGTTCTTCCTCAGCTCTTGGTCTACTAGCTTTGAAATGTTGCTATCACATACATATTGGTGCTTCTGAGTCTACACCAGCTCCTCTAAGAGTCCACTTTACTTTGTAACATGCTTGGGTTATCTCCACCGGGTCATCTGCAGCCTAACGTTAAGATCATACAAGCTTGGGCTCTTCTCTTCTTTTTATTGGTTGAATGTAAATATCCACCAAATCTCTGAGGAAGCCATGCTGGAGTTGTTTGTCTTTGTCTAGTGTCTCTCCCACAGCCACAGCTGTTGCTTCATTGAGGCCCAGGGCAGGGACTATGGTAAGTTCAAAGGAGCGCTCTGATCACTCAGGATTACAACCAAAGTTATCTAACAGTAGATATTAATAAGTGTATGAATTATTGCCAAGTCAAGACCACATCAGTTTCAGCAACTGTTATTTTTGGTGTTCATTGATCTTTTATTGCATTAAAATTGCACATATGTTATACTGTCCTTTAACTATTATCATTATTTCTTCTTGAGACAAAGTCTTTCTATGCAGCCCAGGCTGCCCTCAAACTTGTGACCCTCTTCCCTCTATCTCTCCAGGCCTGGGATCATAAGTGAATGCTTCCACACCCATCTATTTTCTTTGTCAGAGCACCTGAGTGTACAGGATGGTAATGATTCACTGGAACCTGAAAATCATAAATTAACATGAATGAATGGTTGTCAAATAATTTTGAAATAAAATAAGAGAACATGCTGTCTGAATTTTTTGCTGTTCAAAGTTTTATAATATATTTCATGTGGGAAGCCACATAGGGATAGTTGAACTAGTTTGCCAGCTTCAAAAGATTGGCAGGAGCTTCTTGAGGCTCTGTGTTAGGGACTCAGAAGCTGGCTTCTGAACTTGGTGACTGGTATTGTCTGCTTTGGGATTGGAAGGATGGACATATTTACTAGTGCGCTGAAGCCCCCTCATACTGGTATTTTGAAAGCCAGTTGTTAAACATGGCCTTTATTAAAGATTAAGTTAAAACTGAATGTGATAGTCATACCTGTGATCCCAGCATGCAGGAAGCTGAAGGAGGAGGATCATGAATTCAAGGCCTGCCTGGGCTATCATAGTGAGCTCTAGGCCAGCCTGACGTAGTGGATGAGATTTAAAAAAAAAATCAAAACCAAACAAAACACCCCTAAAGAACAAAAACTTAAAAAGAAATTGTAATGAGATAAATTGTAAGTTACATTTTTAAAAAACTAAGCACTCAAATTCATCAAGCTCTAATTGTTCCCATACCTCAGCTAGGTGCTTGGAGTTTCTTTTATCCACATATCTAAGCAGTAGGATGAGTTACTGTGCATGCTTCTGGATTCCTCCTTTAGTGACATCGTGCTGGTGGTAGTCTGCAATTAGCTACAATGAAGACATTTACACCACAGTAATTGGCAAACACTACAGATCAAGACTGCCCCTAGAAAGCCACTAGCTAAGCATTCCAAAGCATCCAACACATACATCATCCCTGTGCAAAGGAACAATGTTCAAAGAAAGACAGAAGTAGCACCAATCAATATGACTAACTAATACTTACAGGTTTGTTTTGTGTGGCTGGCATTGTCCCGATGCTTTAACCATTATTTAGATGTAAATGTCCTGATGTTTGTAGTTCAAATTCCCAAATCAACCTAGAGCTAAGTGCTATCATTATTCCCATTTTATAGGTGAAGAAACCAAGATGCAGACATGTTAAGAAACTTGATTAAAAGCTCATTGAGTCATCAGGCAAATATATATATATATTGATATATATTGATATATATTATATATATTGATATATATTATATATAATATTGATATATATTATATGTGACATATAGTGTTTGTATAATATATATGTATAATGTCTCCTTTCTAGGTGCTTACAGAGAGAAGGCTAACACACAGAGGACAGCCAGTGAGGTGAAAATGCAGAGCCCAGCATGTGGAAAAAGTTCCAATGAACATGGCCTTGTCTTAGGCATACTGAGATGATATGGCAGCCGCTTCTTTGCTGAGTTGGACAGGGTAAGAGTAGCCCCAGTCTCCACTCATCCCAATCCTGAGAGTGGCAGTGGTGTTGACTGTGGCTGCATTTACTCAGAAATTTATCAGAGAGTGTGATTTCAGGGCATGTTTAAGGCAGGGCAGGAACAAAGGACCCCAAATCTTTTTGGCACTCCATGACAAAGGCTGCTTCCCCTCGTGCTGTGCTTCAGTGCAGGCTGGCTGGGGAGCTCAGCTCACCATCATCTCTTGGAGTCTGGGTGAATGGAGTCTCTTTCTCAACACCTATGTCCATATTTACCGCAGCAAGGCTTAAGGCAACATGGCAGGTGGCACACAACTTCTGGAAATTTCCACCCAGCAGTGGCACAAAGCTTCTGCCCCGAGAGAGTGAAGGGAGGTGAGGATATAATATAATATAACACTGCTGTGGTTCCTGCAGGAGCAATGGAATATGTAAAGTGGCCCTCAAGGACAGCCACAGTGACGGGGAATCTGTTCCTGCAGATGGCGGCTCACGGGCCTGAGGCCTGGCTTGAATCTGGGACCAAAGAAGCTTTGGTAGCAGCATGGATGGGCTGGAATCGACAAGAAGGTGTTCCCACAGTGGCAGGACAACAAGACAGGATGCTGAGCAAGGAGATAACAAGGCCCAGAAGCTCTCAGTATGTGCCCATCAGTGCCCAGCGTGATGTGCATGTATGCCGTCACTGGACTCTCAAACCTGGGGTCAGTCCTAATAAGCGAAGCAAGCTGGTACTTGTAAGCAGGCTTCTGAGAGGAGAGTTGCGTAACGCCATGTCACCCACCATTCACGCCAAACTGAGAGCCTGTGGAGCCACATTCTTTTTTCAAGTAAATATTTAGTTTTGAGGAGCACTTGTTCCGATTGGGTAATTGCTTCTAGAGAGCTCAGTAGGCCAGCATACTGATTCAGGACAACTATTTCCCCCTGGATTTTCAATGTAGCCAAAGAGCAATCAGGTTATCTGAGAGTGGGTATCAAACCTAAGGAAATTTCTCTGGTGGATTTGGGTGGCCTCTGGCAGAAGCCAGACCGTGAAAAGATGGTGTGTCTCCGGAAGGGACTTATCACCAGCAAGTAGGCAGGATGATAGATGTAGAAGAGAGCTGGTCACCCCAAGATAGCCTGGATCTGGAACATCCCCCAGAGTCCCATATGGTCAGGGCTTATTGCCCGGAGTGGTGTTGTTAGGATATTTCGGAACCTTTTAGAGGTGGGGTTGAGTGCAGTGTGTGGTCTTCAGAGTTTCTGGGGACTCACCCTTAGAGGGGTTATAGGATTTGGTGTTTTCCTTTCCTTCCATCCCTCTGCCTCCTATCCCCACTAGATGCTTCTCCTCTACCAGAGACCCAAAAGCAACAGGACCAGATAATCATGGACTAGCACCTTCCTATCTATGATTCAAAGTATGATCCATTTCTCTCCCTAAACTGATTGTCTCTGGTATGTGTTATAGTGATGGAATGCTCACTAGCATAGAGTCCTCGGTAGAGTGACATGCAAGCTAAGCCACCCAGTGGGTATCTGCCTCCTCGGATGAATAGGGCGTTTATGTAGCAATGGAACATGAAAAATCCAAGGAAGCAGAGACTGGGCTACGCAGCAGCAGCTTCTAGCACTTCCTTGGCTTGGCCTCCAGAAGCAGTAAAGGAGCTATGTCAACATTGCTGTCATGGCTAACCTCTTTACACACTTCCGAATTCTTCATTTGCATCAACCAAAGTCATATAAAGTACCATACTCATTGTATAGTTGAAGACCACGTGGCACAGAGTGGGAAGGGACCAGTGAGAGCCACGCTCACATTGCAGATGAAGTACAACCCAAACACTAGAAAGTCTGTGTATGTGTGTGTGTGTGTGTGTGTGTGTGTGTGTGTGTGTGTGTGTAAGAGAGAACATGAATGTGTGAACGTGTGGAGAGTGTATGTGTGTATGAGTGTGTACAAAAGTGTGGGTGGGTGTGAATATGTGAGTATGAGTGTGTGTGTGTGTGTGTGTGTGTGTGTGTGTGAGAGAGAGAGAGAGAGAGAGAGAGAGAGAGAGAGAGAGAGAGAGAGAGAGCTAAATTCCTTTGGTCAGAGCCGAGACTGTACGCTCTCTTTCCTGGATCCATTTGTCAAACCTATTCCATGCTGAGGACAGGATTGGCCTAAACTGGGGTGTTTGCTAAGAGAAAGAAAGAGAAGAGGTCTTCTTGGCCACATGAATTGACTCAATGGACTCAGATCAGAGAAGAATCCAATGAATGGCAACTTTTACGTCTTCTGGACTTGTGTGTGAGGAGATAGGACCGGCTGAGCTAGAAAGAATAAAATCTTCCACAGTCCTATCTTGCTGTGTGACAGAGAACTAGTCAGCACATTTCTCCAAAAGTACACAACAGCCCTCCATGAACCTTTCTAAAGATCTACAAGAATATTCTAACTGAAGATAAACATCAGAAGGTTGAAGAGATGCAGATCCTATAAAATGTCTGAACAATGGCCTTTAATACTGTAACAATTATCAAAAACAAGAGAAAACTCAGACACTGTCTCAGTCAATTGCAAACACAATTGAAGGCAATGGTGTGTTCTGAATGTGAACACAAAAAGATATTAATAAGAAAAACTACTGATATTATTAACAGCGATGTGTCCATCTTGACTGAAGGATCTTGATCAAATGTGTCTTCATAGTATAGGAAGTTAATATTAGTGGAAACAGAATGAGGCAAATATGAGATCACTCATCTTTTCAATGTTTCTGTAAATCTTAAACACTGTTCTAAAACATTACTCAAAAGAAATTATATCAACATTTATGCAAGATTTGCAAGCTGTACAGAGAGGAGCTTCATGACGCTACTTCTTCACAAGGGTGGGGACTGTAAATGGAATGGTGTTGTTGTAGAATTCTCTTATTATTTAGGGAGTGGAAATGGGGGAAATAAAATAACTGATGGTCAGTAGTTCTTACACTATGCAAGTTCTAGGGCTGAACTACCATTTGAAAGTCAATCTAGGAAACTGAATACTAACCTCAGATAGTAAAGTAAAACAATGAATGGCATCCAAAAGTATTTCACAGTAGATGTTCAAAGCAAATATGAAGAGATAGAAAGATGAAGGTTCTTCAGAATGTTTGCTTAAAGTGTCCATCATCCAAGATTTTCACAATGAGACAAGGACATCTCTTGTTAGACTCCTATCCAAAGGTCCTAGTCAACATAATAAGACAAGACAAATAAATACAAGAGGTTAAGATTAGAGAAGCAGACCCCTCTTTGTTTGCAATGATTGACATATGCACAAATCAAACACTGGCAACCAAAATCAAAATTAGCTGGAGAACCAACAAGCAATATCACTTACAATAGCATCAAAAATGAAATATGCCATACTAAATCTAATAACAGTGATATTAGATAGTGATATACTATACTCATGAGCCAAGAGCTGATATTTGATACAATGCCCATTCTCCCGAGCTAATTATAAATGTAAGAAAGCAGGCTGAGCAAGCCATGATAAGCAAGCCAGTGAGCCACACCCATCCATGGCCTCTGCATCAGCTCCTGCCTCCAGTGTCCTGCTCAGTTTGAGTTCCTGTCCTGACTTCCTCCAATGATGAACAGTAATGTAGAAGTGTAGGCCAAATAGACCCTTTCCTCCCCAACTTGCTTTTGGTCATAGTGTTTCATCATGGCAATAGTAACTGTAATTATTCATCTTGAAATTATTGCTTAGCTGAGGAACTTTGATTCTGTGTCTCTAGACACAAAGACTACATTTCCCAGCCTCTCTTGCTGCTGGGAATGGCCTGCTTCAGGACTATCGCCAATGAGTGAAACCACAGGACTTGGAAGAAAGTGGTGTTAACAGGAGCCAAATCCCAGGGTTATGGCTCGATGCTCTCCCTGTCATTTTAGCTGGGCATGCAGAAATGATGGCTGAAGCCCCTGCAGTTGTCCCGAGACATGTCCTTGTTTCGTTATTTTGATATGATGAAACACACACTGAGGGGGGAGTAACTCGGGGAAGATGGGGGTCTGTTTAGCTTAAAATCCTAAGTCACAGCCCATCCCCACAGGGAAGACAAGGCAGGGGCAGAGAGACACAAATGCCCCTGTGGTGGTTTGAAGAAAAATGGCCCCATAGGCTCATAGGGAGTGGCACTATTAGGTGTGGCCTTGTTGGAGGACTTGTGTCACTGGGGGTGTGCTTTGAGGTTTCAGAAGCTCAAGCCAGGCTCAGTGTCTCTCTCCTCTTCCTGCTTGCTGCCTTTGGATCCAGATGTAGAACTCTCAGCTCCTTCCCAGCACCATGTCTTCCTGCATATTGCCTTGCTTCCCACCATGACGATAATGGACTAAACCTCTGAACTGTAAGTAAGCCACAATTAAACGTTTTCCTTTATAAGAGTTGAGTGGTCACGGGGTTTCTTCACAGCAGTAGAAACTCGAAGACAGCATCCATGCTGCCTGCCTGCCTGCCTGCCGCTCATCTAGCTTTTTTCACTCTTATATAATTTAGGAATAGTTCTCCTACACTGTCCTGGCTGTTCCTATATCAACCCAAGCTACATAATTCCTCATTGAGCCGATCTTCCAAGATGATTCTAGGTTGTGTCAATGGAGTTTACAGTTAAAGTTAACCGTTGTAAGCCATGAGAAACTTAAAAAGGAAGCTTGAAGTGTTGGAGAGGTGGCTCAGTGCCTAAGGTAGCTGTCACACAAGCATGAGCACCTGGGTTTGATCCCCAGAATCCACATTTAAAAAAAAAAAGAATCCAAGTGCACATTTGGCCCTAGCATTGGAGAGACAGAGATGTGTGGAGATTCCTGGGGCTTGGGGGCCAACTGGCCTCGTCAGATAGGTGGCAAATAGGTGTTGAAGAAGAGACTCTACCTCACAAAGCAAGAAGGACTGAACCTAAGGAACATCAGCTAGTGATGACTGTAACACGGATCTTAAAAGGCCTTTTAATAAAAAAATCCAGAGCCCGACATTGGAGTGAAAACTGAAAGATCAGAGAAGCAGAGCAAGCCACAGCCAACCTCATCTCGCCAACTCCTCAGCCGATCCTGTTTCCTCAGACTGAAAGCCTCTGAGTCCTCACCCTATTGGAGCTCAGCTGAACTGCTTTAGTTCCTGTTTCCTCACACCTTATATACCTTTCTCCACCCAGCCATGTCACTTCCTGGGATTAAAGGTGTGTGCCACCACACCTGGCTCTGTTTACAGGGTGGCCTTGAACTCACAGAGATCCAGACAGATCTCTGACTCCCAAGTGATAGGATTAAGGGTGTGTGCCACCACTGTCTGGCCTCTATGTCTATTCTAGTGTCTGGCTCTGTCCTCTGATCCCCAGATAAAGTTTATTGGGGTGCACAATATATCACCACAATTGACCTCTGGCTTCCACATGCATGCACAGACATATAATCACGCACATAAACAAACAAGCACAAATACACACCCACATGTGTGTACATACACACATATATACACACATGCACAAACACTCCCATATGTATACACACAAGCACACAACGCCCACACGTGTGTACATATATGTGCATACACACACATATGCACACACATACCCATATACACATATTCACATGTGCACACATACAGTATACATATACACACACATACCCACACATGTGTGTACATACACATGTATACACACATATGCACACATATACCCATATGTACACATACATATATTCACATAAATATGTGAGCACACACACATGTGTGTACATACACACAAAAGAAAAAAAAAAGAAGCTTCAGAAAGGAAACTATACAGTAGAAGAATGGAGACATCAAAAGCTTCTAAAGTTTTCCTGGCACTTCACATCTGTTCTGCACCAGCTGCCTCGAAAAATTCTCTGTGCATAAGGCCTTGTGTGTCTGAGCCATGATTTCCTAGGGTTTTCTCTTAGTTGAATTTCATATGACTGGATATAATGCTGAACAGAAAAAAGACTGAACCCTATTGATGGAAAGTGAGGGGTCCACTGCAGAGAACATGAGGCTTTCAGATAGGATGGGCGCTTACTCTAGCAATAAGGAGGGAAATGCTTTTGACATATTTCATTTAATTTCTGTCACATGATGTGCTCTAGCTATCCTTCTCTTGGGACCATATTTTGTATACTGTGTGAGGGTGTGTCTCTGTTCTACCTACCTCACCTGCCTAAGGCACCTGCTGATTGCTTTAATAAAGAACTGAATGTCCAATAGATAGGCAGGAGAGGATAGGCAGGACTTCCTAACTGAAAGAGGAACTCTGGTGTAAAATTTGAGGTGGGAGATTCGCCAGCTAGTCATGGAGGAAGTTTCGGACATATGGTACTGAGGAGAGATAATGTTGCAGAACATAGATGAATATAAATGAGTTAATTTAAGTTTTAAGAGCTAGTTGGGAACAAGCCTAAGTTAAAGCCAAGATTTCATAATTAATAAGAAGTCTCTGTGTCATTATTTGGGAGCTAGCAATACTAAGAAAGACCTGTTATATCTTTGCTTTAAAAATCCTTTGTTCCTTGAAGAGCATTTTGAATTAGCCAATACCAGTCTATCTACTCATCTGCCACCGCATGTCTCTACCCCAGTACCACTCCAGAGCTATCCCTAGACAGTCTTATTATGGCCATGTGGTTACTTCCCATTCAGAAGTCTTCACCCTGAATTTCTCAGTGACTCCAGCATCAGACAACTCCAGGCTGCCATCTCCCTCTGTCCCCATTCTCTTAACCTAAGATGCCACCCTTTCCTCTTGCACAGAGCCTATCCTGCATAAGTCTGGCCAGAAGAAAGAGCAACTTCACAAGAGCTGTATCTGAAAACTGAACACATCACTGTTGAACAAATTCTCCATCTTTAATTACAAAGAGAGACGACACCCATCAACTGACACATAGATCAACATGCTGCCATTTTTCCTGGGTGTCTCTCAAGCCTACCAAGACCCCTCTCTCCCTTCCCTTACTCTTCTGTCTGGTCCTAGCATTCCAAAATTTTACCCTCTCAGGCTTTGGTTGGGGCAAGATTTTAATTATTGCTGCTTCAAAAAGAGAAAAAAGAATCCTATTCTCAGGAGCAGGGAAATTTGGTTTTCTCTTCTGCAACCTGCACCCATGGAGATTACTCCTGGGAGACGTCATTATGGTCAATGAGTTCACGTGGTGTTTCAAAAAACAAAAGGGACATGATTCCCAGGCCCCTCTCCTAGGAACATAAAGAACTGGCTAAAGCTTTGAAATTAAGGTTCTCTTTGAACTTGAGCCAGGGCAAATTATTCTCCCTCCCAGTAGAAGGAGTCAATAGGACATTGTTTGCATATGGTCAGAGCAGGAGTCCAGGGCTCAGGATTCCTAATGTGCCATCATCCACACTCACACATAGCCATCATCAGGTTCATATCTAGAACCTTTTTTCATCACCTGGAACTGAACCTTGGGATCCATTCAACAATCCACTAGTCTTCCCTCTACCTTGCTCCTGGTAGTCAGTATTCTGTCTCTATAAATTGGACAACTCTGGAATCTCATTCAGGTAGAATCATACTTACCATACTATCTCCATATTGTACCCATATTGTAGCATACACCAAAATTTCCTTCTTTTTTAGGGTTAACCACATTCCATTATATGCCATCCTGGTTAGCTTTAACTATTGATTTGATACAACCTAGAATTATCTGAGAGGAGGATCTCAGTTCTGGAATTGCCTAGATCAGTTGGCCTGTGGGTATGTTTGTGGTGGGTTGCCCTGATTTCTAACTGCAATAGAAAAACTCTGCCCATTGTGGGCAGCACCATTCCCTAGGCAGATGTCTCTGACATGTGTAAGAAAGCTAACTGAGATAAGCCTGCCTGCCTGCCTGCCTGCCTGCTTGCCTGCCAGCAAACAGCATCCTCCATGGGTCATGCTATACTTCTTTGCCTGTGAAGTGGGTTCCTCGGTAGATGCAAAGTTGTGTGGAACAGCAAGCAGGCTTGCCTTCAAGTTCCTTCTTTGAAGTGAGTCCCGCTTTGACTTCAATGACGGTTTAAAATTGTAAGTCAAATAAAACCCTTTTTCCTCTCAGTTACTTTTGGTCAAGGTATTTTAGCATGGCAACAGAACTGAAACTAGACTCTTCATCTCTCTCTCTCTCTTTGTGTGTGTGTGTGTGTGTGTGTGTGTGTGTGTGTGTGTGTGTGTGTGTGTGTGTGAGTGCACTCATGCATTTATCTGTTTATCCATCAGTAAACACTGGGTTGAGTCTCTGGCTGTGGTGAATCATTCTGTCATGAGTACTGCTCTACGTAAGTCTGCTTAGGTTTCCGCTTTCAGCTCTTTGGGCTGCTCATCTTGGGTAGGCATTCCTGGATCGCTTGCCATTCCTTCTCTTCCATTTTTTGAGACACTGACACTCCACTGTGACTGCTTCATAAATAAAAGTATATGCCTTGTAACTACAACCCCAGTCCAGAAAGCTGATGTCAGGAACAAAGGATGCAGCTTCAACACTCCTGCCTAGTTACCGCTTCAGCATCTGATTTTCAGCGGTATCGGTACTTTCCTATTGAGGATATGTATTATATACTTGTAAATGTAAACATACGAAAATCTCAATACATCTGAAGCAGATGGTGTGCAGTAGGTCTAGAGTGGCATGGATTCCAGATGGAATTGGCTGAGCACTTGGATCCTTCAAGAAAAATTCCGAAGTGGCTTGAGTGTCAGCATAGCCACAACACACCTCTGATGTCGACCCTAACAATCATGAGCAAAATGGATCACAGAGCAGCTGTATTCCTAACTTATGCTCAGAGCATGGCATTTTAAGCACTCCACATCTTACCATATGTGTAAAAGAGAGCTTGGCTGGTGTCTATCCACAGTTCTGCAGAGGTGACCTCCTGATTTCCATCATTCCAGAGTGACCAGACTTTCTTTTTATTTTAATATTTAAAATGTATTTTCTTTCTCTTCCTTCCTCCCTCCCCCCCCCCGCCGTGTGTGTGTGTGTGTGTGTGTGTGTGTGTGTGTATGTGTGTGTGTGTATGTGTGTGTATGTATGTGTGAATGTGCATGAGTTCATGCCACTATGAGGCTCAGCATTCAGAGTTTTTATTGATATTTCACATTGTTTGTTTTTTGTTTTTTGCTGTATTTGCTTTTGTTTTTCTCTGTATATCCTTAGTTGTCCTGGAATTCACTCTGTAGACCAGGCTGGCCTCAAACTCACAGAGATCTGCCTGCTGCTGCCTCCTGGGTGATGGGATTAAAGGCGAGCACCACCACCCAGCTCTTGTCACTACCCATGCGATGTGTACAGGAGCCCGCAGAGGTCAGAAAAACAGTGTAGGATCCCCTAGAGCTGGAGTTACGGGTGGTTGTGAGCAGGCATTGGAAACTGAACCGGAACATTGGGGAAAGCAACCGGTGCTCTTAACCACGGAGCCACCTCTCCAGCCCACCTTTCTTTATCACACCTGGCAGGACATGAGGCTACGCCTGGTGGTTTATATGAAAGGGGTAACAGGTAGAAGGCCTTTTTGATACTTCACACAGCAGAAACAAACAAACAAACAAGCCTGTGCTCAAGGGAGTGAGGCTTTGAGCCCCATGGCATCCATATGATCATGGGGCAAGGGAGAGAAGCTACAGACTGCCTCACGTGGGTAGTGTGATTTAATGTGAAATGTCAGTAAAAACTCTGAATGCTGGGGCTCACAATGACATCACTGGTCAAGACCACAAAGGTGTCCCTCTTTATGATGGCTCACTTAACCAACTTTCAACTTCATGATAGTGTGATGATAATTCTGATTTTGTGGAAAACATGCTTTAAATGTTTGACTTTTGTCCTTCCAGCTTAGTGATACATACATACGTAGCCCATCCTCCCATGATGCTGGCAGCGGCATGAACCAGAGGCCCAGGTCGGCCGTGGTGTGATCACCAGAGGGAGCATTTGATATTCTGCGATGTGCTGCTTCTCACCTGGGCTGTGCAGGGGTTGGGTGGCTTGAATACGCAGTGACCTTATACCACTTGTCATTTACACTGGGTTTATCGGCTGCATATCCATTGTGAAATTAGAGTGTCTGTGTTTTGCCCACCCTGTCTCACAGCAACATGCTCAGAGTGGGACGGGAAATGACCTGTCCCTGGGGGATGAAGGCAGGTTGGAATCTAGACACCTTCCAGGCTCACATCCTGTCCCTTTCTCTAGCTGATTCATATCTTTCCTGCCCTGCTGTGATGAATAACCAAACAAAAGCCACGAAGGCTTCCAAATTTGCAGCCTCTGCGCAGAATGTAAGGGCGTCTCTGAGGCCCAAACTGTGGCTAGTACCTGTAAAGAGCATAGTCTAGTCAGAGACTACATCCCTGTGAAATTTGGCTTTTCCTATATACCACAATGGATTGTCATGAAATATAATAATTTTTACTAGTGTTTAGCTACACTTTTGAGAGTAGATATTTGGTAATGGTACACAGGGAAAATATTAAAATGATAACAAATCCTTTAGTCAGCATCTTTATGAAAACATTTTAATTTCATGGCTGTATCACCACTAAGGAACTTGGACTTCCAGATGTTTGCAAAATACTTGCTTAAGGATGCTCATCACAGGCAGTTTACAATAGCCCAGTGCATATTTTATGAAGAACTAAATGCCCAAAGCCTTTGAATAAAAAGCACCGAGGAGACAGATGCTAATTATCCTGATTTAGTCAGTACACCTTATATGCGGGTGTTAGAAAGTCACGGTATATCCCACAATGATGTATAGTGCTACATGTCAATTGCAAAGTGAAAGTTAAGCTGAGAATCATATCATAGGACACCTGAGTCTGGTGCATGTGAATAGAGAATATGGTCTGTTACCCGCCCCGTGGCTTGTTATGTTATATGGCCAAAAAGAGAGATTCTATCACCATGTGAATGCGTTAAGTATGGAAAGCTTCCTTAGGATGATTGCAGAACAGGAAGTCAGAAAAAAATGAAGCATGAGAGAGGTATATTGTCCTTGGTTGAAGACAGAATGGACTGCCTCCATCCATCTAAGGGAACCACGGAGTGCCTTTTCTAAGAACTAAGAGTGATCCTCAGGCAGAATACAGCATGGAAACCTGGACCTTCACTTTCATCCATGTGGATCTGAACTCTGCCAATGAACAGTGGGCGTAGTGATATCTCAACACATATATACACGGACTAAGCCAAGGGAATTAGCATCCGCATTGCTATGTTGTGCTTTGCGTTTGAAAGTTTTGTGTTTGTTTATTCTAGTTCTTAAAAAAATATCCAATAAGCTACTGTAAACTACAGCCACGTTGCCATGCTTGTAAGAACACTAGAAATTATTATCTCATTATCCATCCCTCTTCTACCTTCCCATCATAGCCTTTAGTATTTTCTATTCCACTTTCTTCCACTTCGAAGACACCTCTTGCAGCTTAGACATCTGAGAGAGAAGGTGTGATATACAAACATGTCGAGAGCAGTATTCCTCTAGTTTCTAGCAAGAATCCAGCCTGGTTGGCACCTTTTCAATCTTTGCCAACTCAAGCAGTGAACTCAAGTGGAACCATATAGACCTGATACCGTTAGACTAATATTTCAGGTGCTTGGCATGTGGCCCTCCGTGGCAAGGCGGTGAGCTGACGTGACTAAGGCAATGATCTTCCTATCTGAAGGGCACACACTGCTGGGGTCCCATAGAGCGGAGCCTTGGCTGCCTCGTCTGTAAAAAGACGATGTTAGTGCAGATGGGCTCAGTGTGAGCCGGGGAATGCGGAAAGCTTTGTAGAGTACAAAGTGTGAACATTGGGAAGTATTTCTGGGGCCATGACTGAGCATGTTCTTGAGCGTGGCCCAGCTGGCTCTCAGTCATCTTGTTTTCCAGTTAAGACAGAACAGTGCGAAGTTGTGGTTGAGGACAAGCAGAGGGCACTCTCCAAGTCAGAAGAAGTCTTTGTAATTTGCAACCCCAAACCACACACACAAGGTCAACACTCCTGTGTTCAAGTCTCCTTCCTGTTTCCAAAGGCAAACCGTTCCCCGATAGCTGGCATTTGAGAATGTAGCTCTCTAGAAAGCACCTCTGGGAAACTCACTTTTCGTAAATGTTTTTTTAATTTCCCTTTGCATTTAAATTGCCTTTGTCAAGCTGGGTAGGGTGGCCTGTGACTATTATCCCAGAATTTGGGAGATGGAGTCAAGCAAATCAGAAGTTCCAGGCCATCCTCAGTTACATACCAAGTTCAAGGCTAGCCTGAACTATATGAGATGCTAAGTCAAAACAACAAAGCTAAACAATTGTCTTTGTTACCGATGATTTTTACAGCCATTTGCTTCCTGTGTTCTGTTGGCATCTCTTGGGAAATCTCCCCTTCCTCCCTCCACTGGGCTTCCTGTGTGTGCCCACCCCCTCCCCAGCCTTCCTGGATTTCATGGCCTTATTAATGACTCTTTCTCCCTGTGCCCAGTGCTGGGAAAGCATTCCACTGAACCCATGACTTTGGTAATTTTTCTGTCACACTTTCCACAGTATTTAAGCCTGTCTGTAGACATGTTCTGACCAGCTATCTGTTTAACAAGAAGAGAAAGGGTATTGTCAGGGTTAGATTCTTGGGACAAGAAAATACAAATGCATGGTTTCTCTAGATTCTTTTTCCAAAATGGGATCAAGAATTTTTTAATGAATTAGATTTATTCTTGTCATAACCTGACTTAGAAAAAAACAGGATAACAATAATTAATTTTGAAATTGAAAAAAACTTTATATTTGCTTCAAAAAGATGAAGATCTCTTTATAGCTTTTTTAGTAACTAAAACAAACAAGAAAATGGTAGCAATGAAAGGAAATCGATTGACCCTGATGACATCTGTATGCATATGTATCTGTGTGACTGATGGCACCTGTCTTCACCTCTATGGAAGCTTGATCTATGGTCAATACTTAAAATACTAAAACTGTATTGTTTTGACAAAGTGTAATACCGGGAATAAAATACTTTTATTTTTGTTACCTCTTTCAGTTTACATGCATACTTTCAAGTGGAATTGCCACACGAGGCAGTAAGAGGCAGGTCAGGTATCTTCTCATTCAATGTCACCTATTGCCTTAGGCCCTGCAGATCTTCCTGAGGACTCACTGGGCTAATTCAATTTAGTTAGTTGCTTGTTTGTTTATTTGTTTAGTGGTACTCAGATTTATTCCAGGGCCTCTACACACAGCAGGTAAGTGTTCTACCACTGAGCCATCTCCCCAGACCTCTTTTTAACTTTTTTTTTTAAGATAAGTTCTCACTAAATTGCTCATTAGTCTTGCACTTGAGATTCTCTTGCTTCAATATCCTAAGGAGCTAGGGTTACAGACCTCGGTCATCAGGACTGAGTCATCTACTTATTTTATGGGGCCTCACTCTGTAGCCAACCCTGACCTTGAACTGCTGGGGAACGGCCATTCAAGAGTTGGAAAGGAAGAGAGACAGAAGAAAATCTATCTCGCACGCATGGAAAGCACATCCCGTTGTAAGTCAAAGGCAAAGAGAAGAGAATGTGAGCTATAATGAGAAGCAAAATTGATCCACAGAGAAAAGTGCCCACTACTGACAAAGTATCAAGGATTAGAAGATATTTTTATGCTCAAAAACTAAAGAAAGAGAATGGATGTGGGAAAAAGAAAGAGTGGAAAAGTAAAAAGAGTCAAGTGGAATTTCTAAAGATCAAAAAAAAAATCACTAAAGTCAGGAATACACTGACTAACACTAGCATCAGAGAGCAGAGAAGAAAAGCTCATCAAAATCTGTAGACCAAGTGATAGACGCTACATCAATGTAAAGAGAGAGAACAGAAGACCCTAGTCATGGGACCTTTGGCAGTGACACATGCCATAGAGTGTGGTGATATATTGTGTACCCTAATAAACTTACCTGAGGATCAAAAGACAAAGCCAGCCACTAGATTAGACATAGAGGTCAGGCAGTGTTGGCACATACGCTTAATCCTATCACTCGGGAGGCAGAGACACATTTGGGTCTCTGTGAGTTCAAGGCCACACCAGGCTACATAAGAGAAATGGAGCCAGGAAGTAGTGGCACACACCTTTAATCCCGGCACTTGAGATCTAATGCTTTTGCTTGGGAAGCACACACACCTTTAATCCCAGGAAGTGATGTCTGGGCACAGAAAGGTATATATGGCACGAGGAAACAGGAACTCACTCTCTTGAGACTGAGGATTTCCTAGAGGTAAGAATTTGTTATCTCTGGCTGGCTTCTTCTGCTTCTCTGATCTTTCAGCTTTCACCCCAATATTTGGCTCTGGGTTTTTTATTATAAGACCTTTTAAGATTTGTGTTACAATAGAGTCCCAGAAAGATGAATCCACAAATCTTTAAAGAAATAATACTCCAGATATTCCTAATGACATCAAAACCACACACCAACAAACGTAAACACGTCAACGAACACCACACAATATATAATATATAAAAGAAAAATGCATTAAGATGCATCCTCAGCAAAGTGCTGAAAACGAGCAATATTAAATGATGGGAGCAGACAGGAGAGCAGGGTCTACTCCACACAGAAAAACAAGGACAGGATTTATGGCAGGCTGCCTCTGAAAACACTCATGCTGGAAGACAACAGAGGCAGGTCCTTCAAGGACTGAAATAAAACAGCTGCCACCCTGGAATTCTATTCCCAAGAAAACCATCTTTCAGCACAGAACAAAACAACAGGTCCTCCAAACACAAGGTGAGAAAGCTCATCCCCAGCAGAGCCATGAGGTGTGGTACAAGAAATCCTCCAAGGAAAAGAAAATAGAAATCAAATGAAAACTTAGCTTTATACCACAGAAAAAATAAAATAAGATAACACCAGAAATTTTGTGAGTAAAATAAAACATGTTTCCTCAGTTTCAAAATTTATTCCGGAGGTATATTCCAATTTCAAACAAAGCCAGCACCGAATTTGAGGTTGATCATGCAAGAATAGAATGTGAGACAGTCACACGAAGGCTTCAGATTTTCTATGTTGTAACCATGCAATAACTTCAAAGCAAGAAAAAGCTTTTAAAAGTGCTATTAATTAAGTAAAAGAGAATTCTATAAATATGAAGTTGATACAGATGTCCAAAAAGGGTGCACACAGGAAGGTGATGGATTGGGAGCCAACTATATTGATCTCCAATTGTCCATATGCTCTGTTAAATGACAGAAGCTGATAGAGTGAACAGTCCTTAGCGCCTAGCACTGTCCCTAGAAGTTCCCTTTAAAGGCAGATATGCAGCAAGGACTGAAGAGTGAGTGGGATGGGCGATGACGGTGATGAGGCCTTGGCAGACGGGAGTCGAACAGGAACAGTAGCGGTTATAGGAATACAGAGCAATGGAGATTTCTGCACACAAGATCTGAGCAGGGAAAAGTTAGATACCTCATAATAACGTGGTCAGTTTACTTTTAAATCTTCACTTGGGTCCATGTTCTTAGTGACAGAATTTCCATATGCATGAAGGAAAGGCAAAGCAGGTTGGAAGGAGCATCCAGCAAACTGCACAACTCTAGTTGGATATGATGACACTCCCTTTTCAATGAATGCCGGGACAGACAAATGAGTCCAGGTGAGATGTGGGCAACACAACCAACCAGCTTAACATGATGGGTAATTACCCACTATTAGAGTTCATACTCTCTTCAGGAATACGCTTGGCATTCAATAAAATAAGCATAATGAGTACCATAAATAAACTCAATATCCTTAGAAGAATTAAAACATAAAAGGTAGTTTCTAAATACAATTGAGTAAAACTAAAAAATCAGTGAATTCCAAATATTTGAAAACATAAGTAGCATGTTTCTACATAGCTGCAGGGCAAAACGAAAACCAGGACAGCAGGAAACGTGGTGGGTTCTAAGGCAAGGCTAGCTGGAAATTTATAGATGAAAGCTTGAGTCCAGAAAGAACATTTTGAATGAATAATTTGGCTACTAGCCATTCACCTAAGGAGATTGGAAAACAAAGAGCAAATCAAACCCAAATAAACAGAGTGAAGATAAATCAGAACAAAATTAGTTAAAAAAAAAAAAAAAAAAGGAAGTAAAACATTAGGGGAAGAAATCATCAGAACCAAAACATTTTAAAAGAACAATGGACTTGAAAAAATACTCTAGACAGACTGGTCAGAAACAAATAGGAAGGAAAAACCAGTAACTGACATTGGGGTAAGAAAGGTGATATTCTAAGGTAACCTACCAATGTGATAAAGACATTAATGTAAATGTTTTTATCACAAAAGTCACAGCTTCAATCAAATGGACAAATTTCATACAAAATATAAGCTGAAAGAAGAAAGACACGCTGTGACCACTCTCTATCAATGCGGTTTAAGGTTTAAAACCTCACGGGGCTGGAATGGTGGCTCAGTGGGAAAAGTGCTTACCATGCAAGCGTGAGAGGCAGAGCTGGGGCCCCCAGCACCCACATACAGGCCCAGCAGGCATAGTAGTGCTTGTGTGTCTCTGGGCTCAGTCAGTGGTGACAGAGGATACACTGGGCAAGGTAGACTGTTTCGTTAGCTGAATTGATGTGCTGAGTTCACCGAGAAGTAACGCCTTCAGTAAACAAGTAGAAAGCCATCAAAACAGACAACCATGCCAACCTCTGGCCTCCAAAACACTCCCACTCAAGATACACATGCAACATGCACCTTCACATATACCAACATACACACACATACACCATATGTATATGTTCATGTTTATGTATGTATGTATATGTGTGTGTGTGTATACAATAAAAATAAAATCTTTTCAAGGGAAAAAAAACTTATGGTGCCATGACTTCCTTGGCATCAGACATTTAAATGAGAAATAATATAATCATTTCTATACACAGTCTTATAAATACAAGAAGAAACTCTTACAATTTATTTTTGAGGCCAGGAATAAAATGATACCACTACTAGGAATATACATAGCAAATAAAAAATACTATCAACTCCTACTCCTCAAACAGGGATGCAAAATTCCTTATCAAAATGTCAGGAAATTGAAAAAAAAAGAATCCATATGATTACTTTAACAGATGTGGTTGCATCACAGGTGTCTTTTTAGCTGTGTACCCAGATACTAAAGTCTGCAGGTGCTGAAGCCCCTGTATAGAATAGCATAGTGTCTGCCTAGAACCTAGACACGCTCTCCATGTACTTAAACCATCTCTAGAATATTCAGAATAGCCAATGCCTTGCTTGTACATGTTCAGCATAGTTTCAAAATATTTTTCCTCAATATTTTCAATCCACAGTTGGTTGAATCTCTCTAGATGTAAAATATTTAAATGCAGAAGGTCAACTATATGTGAGACTAATTAATGTCTGTGACATAAAGTAGGGCGGTGGCTTCCGTAAGGATGGGATCAACAGAAGGAAGGAAGGAAAGAAAGAAGGAAGAAAGAAAAGAAGAGAGGGAGAGAGGGAGAAAGGGAGGGAGGGATGAAGAAAAGAAGGAAGGAAGGAAGAAAGGAGGGGAGGAAGGGGGAGGAACACATTTTGTGAGTGAGGAAAATGTTTCTCAGCAGGAATGAGGGATATATATATATATATATATATATATATATATATATATATATATATATATATGATACCACTACTAGGAATATACATAACAAATAAAAAAAATAACAAATATATATATTTCATCGTATCATCACTTATCATTTTTGGCTTTTCTAATACCATAAGATAGACCCCAGTCATCTCAGGAAAACAACTAGGTCAGGAGCCAGTGTCTTAAGCTGATCACTGGCCAGTAGAAGTCCAGAATGGCTCCCAGGGATCAGAAAGAGCTCAAGCCTCCCTCAAGTACTTCCCACCTTGGACCTGAGTAAAATAGGGGTTCACTGGCAAGAAGGAAGTTGGGTTACGATCAGCATTATTCTCTTTCCGGGGTCATCCCTATGCAGGCTCCGAAGAACACAAATGCCCTTATTAAAATTAATCATATGTAATCATCTTCTAATTAACATCCAGTTTTTCATGCATAATAATTGCCCATTGAGTCATTCCTGATAACCAATCTGCAGTGGGATGTTAATGAAAAAAACAGTTCTTCAGTTGAAAGGCACATACCAGGTCATTCCTGCAGCTGAATGAGTGACAGCCTAGGGAAGAATGGATTCCGCTGTGACATTGTTTCTGGCACATGTGCTGCGTGACCCTCTTTAAACCCTCCCTTCCCTTTCCTCCATATGGGTTGTTTTAGTTTCCGTCCTTGGCTGTGGAGTTCACCCTTCTGCTTTGAAGGGAGACGTTTCTGGGCTACTCGAAGAAAGGAAAGGCATATGGTGCTCTTCTCTTGCAATGTTTATTTTTCTCAACTTCATATGTTTTGCATCCTTCTTTAATATCCTACTGAAACATAAGAAGTCTGCCTAACACCAAGGGTTCTCATTAAAATGGACCTAGACCCTCACCCTGCTTCTTTCTACCTAACGTTCTGGACTGTTGCTTTTTATGAGTGAGTTGCAGAGCTACAAGTTAACTTCTTGCCTGCTGTTCCTCAGGCGTTATTGGCATTTGTGAAAGAATTAGGGGCTTAAATGACGTGAGATCCAGTATAGGCTCCTTCTAAACATCTGCCATCTGAGAAAGATAACCTAAGAGAACAAGAGCCCCCTGTGCATTCCCCACAATTCTTTCAGCCCTAAATACCTCAGGAATGTGAGTAATCAAAAAATAAACAAGTCTGGTCTCATTATCTCAGTCTCTTCCCGGAGTTAATAAACACATAACGTTTTGCCCTGGGCTCAGAGAAGGTGACTCAGAGAACGTGATGGGAGAGTTCTGGACTTTGGAAACCTGTAACTAAAATATGGTCCACAGTGTGAATAAATCACACGCAACAAATAACACTGTTGGGTTTATTTACACTTAAGTGTTTGTCTCCTGGGATACACACTTTTTTATTGAACAATGAAAATACTTGGTCTTTCGCATTTTAAATATCATCTGTGGCTGTCAGGAAACACAGAAACTCAGCCTATTGCAGAGTACTGAATATTTTATTTCATATATATGAATGTTTTGCTTACATGTATGTCTGCATATCGCATGCATGCCTGGTGCCCTCAGAGGCCAGAAGGAGGCATCAGATCCTCTACAACTGGAGTTGCAGACAGTTGTGACCTGCCATCTTAGTGCCAGGAACCAAATCCCAAGTCCTCTGCAAGAGCAGCAAGCCTCCTTAAGGAGGCCTTGAGTTGGTCATGCTTTGTCTCAGGTCATATCTGGAGCCTGGTGTGGCGGGTGGGGTGGGGGCTGGTGGGGAATGTGGAACTTTCTGCAGACTGACACGGAATAGTGTATGTTAGATTGGGTCTTGGGGGTGGGCAATCAGGGTGCAGGAAAAGCCCTAAGCTGTTTGTAGTTGTTGGTAGAAGCTCCAGGTATATGACCCCCACACAGCCCTCTAAAAGCTTTGACTCCTAGGCCTGAATTTACTCTTTGTATCTCCTATCCAGGTCCTTCCACAGTCTTGAGACTTTCTCTGAGGTCTTCATTGGCCCTACTCTCCCAGTGTGTGTAATTCTTTTCCACTAAGGGCTCAGGATAGCAGTCCACTCTCATTTTATGTTTTGACCTGGTGTGACTAATATAACATATATGTAAACTTTAGGGACCAGCATGTGACTGATCAGTTTCTTGACTTGGTTATCCGAAAAGTTTATTTTAAAAATAAGAACTGCAAAGCCAGGTTTTGTGGCCCACGTGTTGCAATCTTAACACTTGGGAGACTGAGGCTGAAGGATGGAGGAATCATAAACAGCCTGTGATAGATAGTGATATACTGTCAAAAGAAAAACAGGAGAAGGAGGGGTGGGGAAGGGGAAGGAGGGGCGAGCATCTCCATCAGATCAGCTTAGACCTCTGCATGCTGACCTTGAAAACTCAGTTCCAACCGCCAGGGATCACAAAAGCTGTTTTTGTTTTGTTTTGTTTTGTTTTTGTAGTTTTGAGCATCTGCAGTTCGAGAAGCTGTTTCTGCAACATACCCCAGCATATCCTAAGGATACACCCTCTCTGGCAGTTGCCTTTAAGTTTTCAGTTTCTCAGTATCCTGTGATGTTTGTCATAGCCTGTGTTCCAGTGAATCTTCAGGGGTTTGATTCACATTCTTTCCCGTGCCATGGTTTATTGTGTATTATTCTTCAAAGAATCAACATCTAGAAGTATGATCTCCAGCATCTTACTTAGATGGTAGCCCTGCCCCCCCACTCACCTTTAGAATGTTGTTTTTAAAATTCATACAGTCACTAAGTCAAGCCTTTGTTTCAGATTGTAGGCCTCTGGGCTTCCACCTTGATGGAAATACTTAGGGAGTTCATACATGATTCCTTGTTGAAAATGGTGCTAATAAACACACACTCTGACCCTGTTTCCTTGGGGATTTGATGAGCCAGGGCAGGAGAGCCTGTGGGCTGCCTGGCAGCTCTTTTCTTTATTGTTATTATCACTCACAGTCAGCAACGGGGCAATGGACTCATGCCCATTCTTGTCCTTGGAGATATTTTGTTCTAGTTCTAATATCTGTTGGCAACATTTGACTATGGTGGACTCCTGCACCCTAGTCCCTTGAACACCATTCCTGGCTCCTCCAAACACCTAGATTTTGCAGACACTTGGAAAAGGCCAGGGAAGGTGCAGGGAAAGCCTCCACCTGGCTCTCCCACACAATCATCTGAAGAGAGAAATAATAATTGTTGCTTTAAAGCTATGGCTTTGCAACCTGGCAAAAAGAACTCACTTCTGTGGTTTAAACACAGTCTGTCCCTTCTGAAGTGCCTGGAGAATTTTTACTGCCGTTGAACTTCGTAAGTACAGCCTTCGGGAGGTGGTTATGCCAGTTCAAAGAACTGATGCGCTTAATGTCTTTCTCATGGGAGCAGATTCTTTTTCAAAATGAGTTATAAAGTAAGGGCATCCCTGTGTTTTGTTTGCTCTGCGGGTACCCACTTGCTTCCACTTCCTGCCAGGAGTAGATGCCACAAAAGGCTCTGGCCAGTGCCATGTTCATGAATGCCCCATCTACCAGATTCGTGAGCGGAACAAACTTCTTCCCTTTAGGAATGACCTCATCTCAGATTTTCTTCTGTCCATTAAGATGTAGACACACTGCTATACCTCTGTGTTTTTTGTTGGCTGGTTGGTTTCTTGAGACAAGTTTTGCTCTAGTTCATTTGGCCTCAAACTTTAGGTCTTCCGGGCCCTATCTCCCGGGTGCTGGGACTAGAGGTACATGCCACCGCTATGCGTTTTTTTTTTTTTTTTGTTTTGTTTTTTTTTTTTTTTTAGCTGTGCAAACTGACTTCTCCAGCCACCCAGAGTTCTACCTGTAGCCCTGAGGACTAAGTAGGCCAGCCTAACACACACTCAGTAAAACTCATGCTTGTTCAGCCTCTAACTGCCTACACAATAGCCGTGAATGCTATTCTCGCTTCACTCTGTGCCCCCTTCCCCGACCCGGGAAGCTTTGAACTGTGTGCTAGAACTCTCGACGATGCCTCTTCTCCAGTGCAACTCTTCACTACTTGCTGTCCATTCAGGAGGGACAGCAGCCCTGGGAGCAGGCAGAATAGATGGGGCTCTGACCTCAGCTGCCATCTGTCTTGAATTCCAAGCTGTTGTTGTAACATGGCCATCTGACTATCTGGGAACATCTAAACCACAACAATCCAGCTGTGCTCACTACTTCCTGTGCCATTGGCTCGCTCACCTTCCTACCTAATAGTTTGCAGTCTCAGGAAGAAGAATTTCAACCCCCGGTTTCTTCTGTCATCTGTCTCCAATTAGTGACTGCTGCGTGATTTCCTTCTGAAATCTCTCTGTTCTCTCTGTTCCCACTACCACTTCTCCCTACAGTCCTCCTTCCGGAGACCAAAATCATGGCGACAACACCCATTTGATCTCTCTTAATTCTTCTCTGTCCGTTCACCACTGACAGATAACTTTCCCTTAAAAAGAAAACTATAATTTCAGTTATTATGCCTCTGCTCAGAGCCTCGATTCCCAGATCCTCACCAGGTGCCTTCTTCCGAAGTCACAGCGTTGGTGTAGCGATGTAGCACAACCTATCTTCCTTATCACGCTTTGCTCCATCCAGGAGGGTCTTGTCTCAGGCCAGTAACAACACAGAAAAGATCCAAAGCAAAGATGAAAATGCTGATGGTTATTTGGAAAATTGCAAATCTGTGGGAACAAAAAGACAAGGATAGAAGCACAGGGGGGTGGCGGGGTGGGGGGGAGCAGATGCTCTGGTCCCCCTCATGGGGAAGAAGCCCCCATGAAGCAGAACAGACATACTGGCCTTTCCGAGGTGGATCCTGCAGGAACGCATGGGAGAAAGACACACCTCATCAGTCTAGCTCCCTGTCTTCTCCTCTTGCACAGTGAACTTGCCCTTCACTTCGGCACTTCCTATCTGTCCCATTCAGCTCTGATCAATTGCTAGCTTGGGGGCAAGGAAGAAGTCTGATATCATAGTATGAGCGTGTGTTGTCTCATTCAAGCCCAGGGCTGTAAGGAGGAGAAAAAAGTTCCCAGTCTTTTCTCATAGACTTTGTCCTTTCTAAAATGTTTGACAAGACCTGACATACTGTAAATGCCACCTATCTGGTTATCCTGGATTCATGAAGTGTATCCAGAAGAATGAATCTCTGTATCTTCAGTACAGGCCTCGGCATCATCAGCCTAACTGCACAGGACACAGCAGCAGCATCCCATGGTTGTCCGCATGGCTGGAGAGGACTGATGGCACAATCCATTCTCAGTGACTGTTAGGATTTCACACCCTTCCTAAGTGGGTGAGGGGCAGAGACAGGCAGATCACCAGGGCTGAGACCCACAGCAGTCTGACTGGAATGCTGAGTGCCGGGTTCAGGAAGAGAATTGGTCTCAGAAATTAAGGTGGAAACGAAATAGAAGAAAATACCCCATGTCAACCTCCGGCCTCCAAATGTGCACTCATGGTCAGGCGCGTTTGCACACAACCGTAAAACACACACACACACACACGCACGCACGCACGCACGCACGCACGCACGCACGCACGCACGCACGCACCCACGCACGCACACACGTGTACACACACGTACAGACAGGCGCTATTTTGATTTTGTCCTGCTTTCTCCTTGCTCTTTCTTTTTCACTCCCCGCTCCTACTAGGAGAAAGAAAGGGTCCATGATTTTCCTAGTTTTTCCCACCCCCGCCTTGGGCTCGGTGTATAAGGTCAGCCAACCTGTCCCTGGTTCTCCAGGTGGCAAGCCAGTGAGCCAGTTCAAGAGAGACACAACAAATCTGAGCAGGGCAGACAGCTCCCACGGCTGCGGTCTGCTTTCGCCATCTGGTTCTGGTGGATGACCTTGGCTGCGAATTCCCTGACCAAAGCTTTGTAACTGCCTTGGTTCCTGTTTGCTTTCTAAGCCCTCTGCCCCAAGTCCTTGTGGGTTTTGATGATCCCCTTCCTCCCTGCTGCTCTGCTGCTTTTCTGAAGGACTTGGCCTGGTTCTTGAAGCCAGAGCGAATTGTTTTCATTTTGTAACTCAGAACACTACTTCATAGGTTACATTATCCTGTCACTTTAGGATTTTTTTTTAAAATTTGTATTTCACTATTTGTTTATTTATTTATTTATTTATTTATAGGTAAGACCCTGACATGTAATGTAGCTGAGGCCGTCCTGGAACTCCCCACTATAGTACCCAGGCTGGCCTCCAGCTTTTATTTCTTCTTCTCAGCCTCAGGAAGGATGGGGTTATAAGCCTGTGCACGCCACCACATCTGGCTTAATCCTGGGGCTTCTATAGCACTTGGGGACAGTTTATGTAATATGTTTAGCATAGCCTAGCATAGCCAAGACACAACGACAGCAGTGAACATTATTGTCATTTTCAGCGAATATCAAGTTCCAGGCACTGTGGGATCTGTGAGGACGGGAAAGTGAGAAGCAGCAAGTGTTTCTTATGTAACAGGAAAAACATGTCAATAAAAGCAGCAGGACACAGCCCAGCTTGCGTTTCAAAGTGTGTTGGTGACACAAAGGAGCAAGTAGCTGGCTGGGAGAATCAGAAGGGTGTCTAGAGAAGATGTTGGATTTGGTGCTTGGGGGATGAGAAGGACTTCTCAGGTGGGAAAAGGAAGAACTGAGCTCATAGACATGGAATGCAGTTGAGCTGAAAAGGGATGAGGTTGTCCAGAGTGAATGTGATCATTTTGAACAGGTATGACCTGCTGAGTTTTAGAAGTATAACATTGAATACTATGTGTGGTGGCTCACACCTTTAGTCCCAGCACCAGGGAGGCAGAGGCAAGTGGATCTCTGTGAGTTCGAGGCCAGCCTGGTCTATATAGTGAGTTCTAGGACAGCCAGGGCTACACAGTGAGACCTTGTCTCAAAAGTAAGAGGAAGGAGGAGGAGGAGGAGGAGGAGGAGGAGGAGGAGGAGGAGGAGGAGGAGGAGGAGGAGAATGAAAAATAACTGACCCATCTAAAAGTCAATAGTTAATAAATATTACACATTTTACTAGCAGGCTTCTGAGTTCTCAGTACCCCATGTTTTTCCCCCAAGATTAACTCTTGAACATATTTTATTAAAAGAATTCTGGGTATCCAGGCAACAAGCTCTGTTTCTTAGTGGTGTCCTCTTCCCAACTTTTGCCTGCCATCATCACTGGACCACAACTGGGGTGGAAGCCCCTGGACTCTCTGGTGGATTTTTGATGGCTTCTGGATAAAAGACTCTCAAAGAACCAACAGTTCTAGAATATTTGTCTTTATTAGGAATACATGGAAGCAGCCGGATGGTTTCCAAATCTCTCTTCCCAACAAGGTAGCAGACAGATTAAATTATACAATGACAAGCCAGGTTGAGCTTCTAAGCCAATATTCTGACATTTCAGGTCATTAGTACCCAGGTACACATCTAACGTGCTGCTGCTATTGCAAACTTTGGTTTTTCTGGTGAAGAGTTTTATTGTCCCAGACACCCAGCAGGCAGAGAATGTCCTGCAGAGTCCAGGGGACAATTGTTGTTTATATGTCCTTATGAACAGCTGTCTTGAACCCCATCAATTTGGCTTCCCCTTCTTTTATAAAAGGAAAACACACATCAAGTTTCCTAATGACCAGTTCCCTGCCAAATTATTATTTTTTTAATCTTCTTGCTTTTTTGATATAGCTGTTTGCTATCCTATGGTAACCTCCATTGGTAACTTAGCTTTCAGAGATGATCTTTCCTTCTTGTTCTCCTCCGGATCTCATGGCTTCCATTCATACAACTAAATAAGGAGATAGAAATTATTTTATTTTATGGAGACAGGGTCTTTACCATGTAAGAGAAGTTGGTCTTGAATTTGAGATCTTCCTGCCTCAGCCTCCTGGGTTCTGGAGGCATGCATTGCTACACCTGATAATAGTTTGTCTCTACCTGTGGCCTGCTTTCTTTAAGAACCATATGTTGCAAATCTGCCCACTTGCATTACAGATGACATCACAGTGTCCTAACACTGCCCCATGTTGCTTCCTAATCCAAGTGATTATGATTATGAGGGTGAGCTAGGAAGAACTAATTACCAAAGGCTTGCTGGATACCAGGTTCTGTGCTAGGATTTTACATTCAGTATGTTTCCCTCCCTCCTCCCCATCCCTGCCCCTCCATCCTTCTGTTGATCTTATTTTTAACCCCCCACAGCATGTTACAAATGAGATCAAAACTTAAATAATTTTATAAAGACCCATCAAGCAAATATACAAGCTGTTGTCTGTCACAAGCAGCCTGTGATTTTTTTTGTGTCACTTTTCCTATTCTTTTCTTGTGTAAACTTTGTGTTTATTTCTGATTAATACATTTTGTATACTATACTCTGGAATCTAAGATATATAAGATAAAATTATTTTTAAATTCCTTAAGGAATAATGAACCATAAGAAAGCAGATTGTCCATGACATGTCCTATGGTGGTTAATGGAAGATAGATACACAAATATTTTAAAGGTGCATCAGGACTCCATTTTGAGTGACATAAACACAAGGGAGTTAAAGAAAGAGGAAAGTTTCCTGGCTTGTGAACTTAAGGTAGGAGAAACCAAGACAGCCCTAAAGGTTAAACAAAAGTCTCAGTTAGTGATCCATTCATCAAGCCACAGAGGGTGGTGGCCAGAGAGGGAATAGGGTGGGGAACTGAGTATTCTTCTGGTAACCTCAACGCCAAGAAAGGGGAGACAACTATCAAAAAGTATGTGGGTGTGGTGAGACTATCAGACAATAGAGAATATGGGTGTGTGGTTGGACCATCCCACTGATGTCCAAGACAATGGAGAGGCTCTGCAGTATCTTGAGAAGCATTCTCTAAGAGTTACGGTCAAACACAAGGTCTCAATGGAATGCTGAGAAGGATCCTCAGTAGAAAATGCAGTCCTGGCCCAGGCAGGGCAGGAGAACCTCCTGACCCTGTGTTTGTACCTACTTTGTCCTGTTCTCTTATAAATAAATGGAACTTTATTTGAGTGCAATAAAAATTTAAGTGTAAAAATTTTTTATTTAAGGGTAAAATTGTCCAGACAGGGAAGCAAAATTAAGACAGAGTTCAAGAGGCAAAGTTGAAGGATGGTGATATAACCCCAGCACGTGGCATGCTGAAACAAGATGGATGCTCTGAGTTCAAGGCCAGCCAAAGCTACATGGCAAAGACCTAGTCTCAGGAAAAGAGAAAGGAAGGAAGGAAGGAAGGAAGGAAGGAAGGAAGGAAGGAAGGAAGGAAGGAAGGAAGGAACAACAAAACAAACAAATAAACCCCTCCAAATCAAAACAAAATAAAGCCCCAACCTCTGAGGCGAAGAAAAAGTCATGGATATTATTTTGTATATCCAGATACAGAGAAAGCTTGTTTTAAAAAAACTGCTAAAGCGAGGACTAAATATGTAAATGGAACGTAATTAAAGGAAGTGGGTCTGAATGAGTTAGAAAGAAGTGTGTCAATCATGGCTGCAACCTGGTGTAAGACTCAGCTCTTCTTTTCCTTTGAAAATGATTCCCATAGAGTAACTACCTCATTAGTTAATTAAGACTAACACACCAGGCAGTGGTGGTGCACGCCTTTGATCCCAGCACTCAGGAGGCAGAGCCAGGCGGATCTCTGTGAGTTCGAGGCCAGCCTGGTCTCCAAAGGGAGTTGGACAGGCACAAAGCTACACAGAGAAACCCTGTCTCAAAGAGAGAGAGAGAGAGAGAGAGAGAGAGAGAGAGAGAGAGAGAGAGAGAGAGAGAGAGAGAGAGAGAGACTAACACATCTGTGCTTTTCATTGAAAGATGGATCATCTGCTGGAAACACATGGTGGTTTACTTTTGCTAACTGCACAGGGAAAGCCTGGCCACTCTAGGTATAAGGCCAGGTGACCTTTATAAAAGTCTCTACAACATGCCTGGACACGGATAGTGTTTTATTTCTTGAGTAGCCTTGCAGTCCAGACAACAAGGTGGCTCTTAATGCATTTCCATCCTCCAAAAGTGGTCCGTAGCTGGGGATGGACAGGAGGCAGGGCTAGTGTCTGGTCCAAGGAGGAAGAGTTCATAGGCTCTCAGAAAAGTCAGACATTTTATTGAACTCATTTTCTGCACTGAACAGGTCAACCCACTCTCATGGGATTGGAGGTGATTTAGGTTTTTTCTTCTAAGCATAGTAAAGAGTGGAAAAATCTGTACTGTAAACTTTTATAAAACATTAGGAATTAAGATTTTTTTTTTTTACCATTCCATTTTATCCAAGTGTGTTACTGTGAAATCCTCGTTTGCTGAAACACCCCTGCTTAATTCTGAGCAGTGATAAATCATGACCTGTGACTCCTGATGCTTCCATCTGCTCCCTAGAGGTGCCGACCGACCCCTTCTTTGAAAGCACAAGCCTGAGCTCCCTGTCTGTTGCTCAAGCACAAGGTGTAATTGACCTGAAGACCCTATTTGTAGGCATTAAGGTTCGAGGAAGCTTTCTGGACCTTCTGGCCTAACATCTGGTCCTCCAACATTTCAGTGTTATGAGGTACAGGAAACTGGGCTAGATATCAGATCTGAACTCTAGCCCCAGACCTAACACAAGTGCCTAAGACAGGCCTGAACTCACTTCCTCTCTCACAGGAGAGTTGCTAACTGCCCCCTCCCTCCATAAACACATAGACAAAAGTCGCAGGAGATAACAGCTGAATGTACTTCAGGAGACCCTGTGCTTGTATCTAACGCATAAGCCTCTGCAGGCAGTTATTTCCAGTGTAGAAACAGTTGTGATGTTCTAAATGCTTAATGCTTGAATAATTACTTTTAAAAACTTAATTTGCCTAAAATAATTTCTTTAACAATTAGGCATTCATTTTAATATTTAAATAGTTAAGAACCTCCAGATTTAAAATTGAGTGATGTGGTGAGTGGCATCACTGAGCTACAGTGCATTTCTCTTCTATGTGTATGAATACGTTGCCATATGTGTATGAATATTTTGCCTGCACGTGTGTTCGCACACCACATACATGCTTACTTAGTGCCTCAGAGGTCAGAAGAGGGAGTTTAGGTCCTGGAACTGAAGTTACAGACGATCATGAGCCTGAGTTGAACTCTGACCTCTGCAAGGGCGAGAGCTCTGAGTGACCAAGGCATTTCTCCAGCCCCAGTATATCTTTTTTAGAGACGCAAACTCTACAGGCTTGTTTTGTACTTCCTTTTAACAATTAATAGCCATGTACTCTCATTAAATTTTACTCATTAAGTGGCTAAGGACCTGTGCGTAGGAATACTGGAGTTGGTAGAGGTTTCAAATTAATTTAAACAACTGACTAAAAAAAAAAAACAAATCTCCCTCTCTGAAAGAGAAAAGAGTGCTGGGATTGTGTAAGACATTATAGTATATGCTTATAGTGTGGAAATGCGCTGTGAACACTGTTGCGAGGAAACTAAATTAATTTTCTTTCTAGGATTGAATGTAGTTTTTCCAAAATCAACGTTGAGACCTGGAGTCCTCCCTTTCTTCAGTAATATAAATATACCTACTGTTAAGGTCACTTGGCGACCATCTGTGCCTTCCTTAGGCAAACAAGTTAGCAAACAAGTTACTACTCATTTTCTGAAGGAAAAAAAACCAAAACCCACCCCAAACTAAAACTTTAAGAGCTTTTTCTGCAGGCACCGGGTACCGCAAAGATGGACTGTGTCCTGATAACAGTTTTGCGGCCGGAGACTGACCAAGACTGCACAGGTCCCACAGACGGAAAAGGGTCAACAGGGCAAATACTTTCTTGGTATTTGCCCTCCAGGCCCAGGCTCAGCAGAAAGTCTCTTCTCCCTGGCTTCTCTCTCTCTACCTCCCTCCCAACTGGACCCCTGCTGCAGCAGCTCACCCCAACTGGAGTCTAGGGTCAGAGTGCCACCTGGGCGAGGCACCCTAAAGCAGGACTTGGGGAAGGCAGGGCGCCCCTTAGGGGAGGAACCCCCAGGAGGGACCTGGGCAGGGCGGGGCTCCCCCTGGAGGACAGACCCTCCGAGTGAAAGGATCCGGGCCAAGGAGGGCGCCTCCTGGGGGTGGGACCCCGGGAGGGACAGGGGCGGGGCGGGGCGGGGCGGGGCGCAGCTAGGCCGGTGGGGGTGTGTCCGAGGGGCCTGCGCACCAGGCGAGGGTCGGTCTAGGAAGCTCACACTCGCGCAGTGCCAGCGAGCGAGCGTGGTCGCAGCCTTCCCCGGGAGCGCAGGGAGCGGCACCGGCGATATGCGCGGCGGCGGCGGCAAGGGAGCCGCGCTCCTGCTGCTCCTGGCCTCAGTGCTCTGGGTCACCGTGCAGAGCCAGCAGAGAGGTGAGCCCCGCGGCCGGAACACGGGTGACCCGGGGGCTGGCGAGCGGGAGCGTGCGGGGGCCGCGGGACAAAGCGCGGCGCTCCGGGCTTGGGGTGGGCGCACGCACCCTGGCGCCGCGCGGACCTGCTGCGGGCTGCACGGGGCTGGGACACCGGCGGAGGCGGTCCCCCGGTCCCCGAGGACGGTGGCTGTTCCCGGAGCCTTCGACTTTGGTCTCCTCTGGCTCAGAGAACGGGGGAAGCAGGGGTTGGGGGTGGGGGTCCCCCGCTTTCTAGCTTCCGCGGGACCTTGAGTTCCAGCAGTGCAGTGGATGGCTAGAGTGGGGCGTCTGGGACGTGAGAAGGGCCACAGACTCCTCACCCAACACCTGAGTGGTTGTGACTGGCGGAGACCGCCCGGCTGGTTGACTGTGTGCACCACTCCTGGAATGAATGGGAACGGAGTTCTCCTGCATTCCCCTCATTGTCCTGTGCTTCAGAGAGAGACCATGGAAGGAGAAAGGCGGCCCCCTCTGGGCCACTGGCGTCCGGGGTGGTCTAGTGGGAAAAGACTGATGGAGAACGGGTCCCAAGGTCAGCGGCCCTGGACAACTGGGGCTCGCATATGGCGTCCAGGACACATATGTTCTTAAAAGCATGCTCTTTGTGCAGTCCCTCAAGTGACCAAATGGATTTCCCACGGGTGTTTACACCCCGGGGGTGGGGAGAGCGGCTAGAAAGGACGTAGAGTGTGCTCTTTCTGCACGGGACCAGTAGCTTTCTTTGCAAGGTTTGAGAACCCAACCCAAAGTGAATTTTCAGTGGGCACTGAGGGTGGGTGGTGGCGGGGTGGGGGGGGGGGATTGACTGTGCCACCCAGAGTTGTCCTCAAGCCTCTGCTTAGCTAGATGGTGACAAATGTTTGCTGAAAACATCTCAATGTATGCAACAAGTGACACCGAGTGTGTTCCCACACAGACTGCACTCTAAGAGCGCAGGTTAAAAGTAGAAGGCCGAATTCGAAATGCCCTCCTGGGAAAAATGTGTGTTTGGGCATTGTGCGGAGCTGTGAGCTATGCAGGCTGTGAGCATCCCATTCATTCATGCATTCATGATGAAAGCGTTGGACCGAGCTGGAAACACAGCTTTGAATAGCCAGGCGGCTGCTTAGCTCTGAGCGGGGGCTGGAGAGGGGAATTTACATAGTTATCTGGGAAAGAAAGGGCCAGCCTTTGGGAGGGAAGCCTTTGACTCTGAGAGTCCAACTCCTTGTCTGGGGAGTTGTTGCAAGTGACCAACTCATGGTTCCCACAGGGTGGAGAAAGCAGCTTGCCTCGGTTTATTGTTTCAAGAAATTGAAAGTCTTAGATTAAAGAAGTGCCCTGAATGTTTTCCGCTCCCCTGAGGGCTGGGCGCCTGGCCTGGGTAGTTATGAATGGTGTTTGGAGAAAGTGGACAGCGTGGAGGCTTTCCTGCTTTGAGATGCTTCAGAAAACCGCCTCAGGCAGGGCCTTTGAATCGCTCCTATCCAGTCTAGATTTGCCAATCCACACCTTTCCTAACGAGCATCCCTGGGAGTTTTGTTCCCTGTATGTGGCCTGGATGTTTGGTGAAATGGCATGACTTAGTAGTAATAAAATAATCCTGACCTACAAATCATGCATTTAATTAACTGCCTGTGGGGTGTGTGGTGTTTGTGTGTGTGTTATGTGTGGTGTGTATGTATGTGTGTGTATGTGTATGTGGTGTGTGTGTGTGTGTGTGTGTGTACTATAGCTAGCCTGGGTCTCATAATGTTGCCCTGATTGGTCTTGAATTTATGGTTCAAGTCCTTTCCCTGCCTCAGCTTTCTGAGGTGCTTGGACCATAGGTACCAACCACACCTAGTGGGGTGCTTGTAGTTTTGAACCTGGTCATGGGTCTCAAAGTATTAGATCATTCAATGTTCCTGTTGTTTCCACAGGGACTATTTGACAACTAACTGACTCTGACTGAAATGGGAACTTTAAAGTGAGTTGTCCCCTAAGTACTGGATAATAAGTGTTGTGTTTCCAGGACCGTGGATGTAGCTCATTGGTAGAGCGCTTGTCTAGCGTGCAGAAGGCTTCGGTTCAAACTCTAGCACAGCCCAAAGGAAAGCCCAAGCTGCTGTGTTTCTTAAAATAATGTGCTAAACTCATAGTTGGTTATTGCAAGTGCAGGAAAACATCTGTGAGCAGAATGTTCATTTTGGTAAGCGGTGTGTTCATTTTAGCAGGCGTACACCTACTCCATGCTGTTCTCTCGGATTTCAAAGATACTGTTTCCATTTCTGTAGCTGTGTTTCCTAAGCACAGGGCAATAAAATGCCACTGTAAGTTAGCAGGGAGGATGTGCATATTAAAACATAACTGCCTGCCCCCCACAACGCCTGTGCCATCTGTTACTCTTTCCTGTTGCCTAGACGTGATGTATAAAGCCCGTAGTTTTAGTTACTCTCCCGACCTTGAGCATACCTGCCTCCAGGGTGTGAAACAGGCATGGAGTGCCATGTGTTGTTCTTAGAATTGTGCCATTTCATGTGCTAGCACAATTGAGTGTGCATGTGATTACTTATTCCATCATAATGATGCTCGAAGCACCAGTTCATCCAGAAGGTCCTGTGGATGTTCCTTATCGTTTACAGTAACCTTACACGAAAGCGATGTAAGCCATGCCTTACACCTTCAGGTAACTAATTCTGCAGCCTCACCGCCACCAGCTGTGGTAAATCATGTACGCTTTCTGTGGTTTAGTTTTACTGTCTGTAAAATAAGAGCAGTAATAGCATCTACCTGGAAGGAATGTCCATGGTTAACTAAATAAATGTAGGAAAAGATTTCAGGAGTATACTAAATATAGCTAGGCCATGATAAACGTTATGTGTGTCATTATTATCAACGCTATTATTACTACTATTTACAGAGTTATGTAGGGAAGGCTCTTTCCAAAACTATATTGTCTCTAGACTGTTTTAAAAAAAAAAATCCAGGTCTGTGTTTGAATCAAATAGCATTGGGTTCAACTATTCAGATGTGTCATTTTGATTAGTTTTGGCAATAGTTCTGCTTCCTAACCTTGGTGAGGGTCAACCGTCCATCCTTTCTCCGTCCTCAGCACCGCTCTGATGGTTCTTTTTTCTGGAAAGACT
This sequence comes from Peromyscus maniculatus bairdii, assembly GCF_049852395.1. NCBI lineage: Eukaryota > Metazoa > Chordata > Mammalia > Rodentia > Cricetidae > Peromyscus > Peromyscus maniculatus. Next base: position 25,813,225 of record NC_134864.1, read on the forward strand.
AGCTTGAGAACAGTGGCCACCTTCCCTGTTTGGACGTCTCCCCATTTCCTTATAGTATCACTTGATGCTCCTGAGTTAGCTCTTGAGGCGGGCTCTTTCTACGGCATGCCCTTGTCTCTTCTTTTTCGTTCCTAGGCCCACCTTGTGGGCTCAGATTATGCCTCAATCCCTCACTTTGAGGATGCCCACACATGCCACCATGGTGCTGGATCACACTGGGGTAAACCCAGGAGGCTGGAACACAGCCTGGCCTGCTATCTCACAGCTGAGGGTCCTGAGCAAAGCTGTACCGGTGTCATGCTAACCAGTGCCCGTGCACACAGACTAAAGAACGCTCCGCCGGTCTGCTGTTTGGAACCCTTCCATACCTTCTGCCTCAGACTCCAGGGTTCCAAAACGCACTAAGGAATGCATAGGAAAAGGCTGGCAATGGACTTTGTCACTGTCTTTCAAGACAGCCCCTGCCTGTTAATTCTTGGCTGTCCTTCCCTGGCAGTTCCTTCTTGGAATGTTTCAATGCAAGCCATTTGTGAAAATTGTTTCTCTAATAACTGTACCGATTGTTTGCACTTAAAGCATGGATAATGGAGACACGAACAATATTCTCTTGGGCAGGTTTTAATATGTCACTTACTAACGTGTGCACTTTTAAACTGGTGCCTTTCAGCCTGTCCTTTCCAAGTAGACCTCAGACAGACAGGTGTTCTCAGGGCACTGTTTTCTAGATCTTTCAGATTTTAAAAACCGGATTGTTGCTTTCTACTACTGCTAAAGGTACTGCTTGCTGTCGTGTTCATGGGCTTCTTCTTTTCTTTCTTTTTTTTTCTTCTTTTGGACATAAGGAATTGATTGACATATATTTGAGGCTATATCTGGCACAGAGAAACATCAGCACTGCAACCCTAAGGCAGAATAACTTCATTTTTTAAAAGAAGTTATTGTTAATGAATAAAGCTAAGCCTGCATTGTGAATACTGAAATTAACTGAAGGCAACCACCGGAGAGTCTGCAAATTATACCCAAGTCGAAGCCTTTAGTTAGTCCCATTTCTCAGCAGTGTGGACATGAGCTAGATGAGCCACGGCCTCCCAAGGAAGAGAGAGAGATCTTATTTACACACTCATAAGGAATTCCTTAACCTGCTTCTTTTCTAATATAATAATACACATCCCCAGACAATGGAGTAAATCAATGTGTTGCAAAATTAACGAGCAGGAAAAAGCTGCTCCGTAGAAGTAGTTTAGTTAAGGTCATGAACTTTGGTTCTGTTGGAGCATGCCCGTCAGGTAGCTATTTCAGCAGAAAGCGCCACACGCCATCTGGGTTCATTGCTTTTTTTTTTTTTTTTGGCCTTTATACGAGGGGTGACAGTCAACGCTCAGAGCAAGTATTTAATAATAAATAACGCGGAATCCGTCCCCTTGCGTCTTTGTTTTCTCAAGGCCGGGTCAGGAGGGCTTTCTCTGGGTTAACTGGTTCCCACTCTTGCTGAGGAGGGGGAGGCTGCAGACAATGGGGGCAGTGTGGAGCGTGGTGGATAGCATTCTTGCCTTGGTTAGCACTTATCTCCAAGTGTTAGCTCAGAAATGGTGGCGGAGACGCGCCTCCACGCTATCGGGAGCATGACTGCAGTGTGTGTGCGCTTAAAAAAAAAAGTCACTCATTTGAAGTTTGAATCTCTTCATTCCAGAAGCTATCTTTGAAGTCTGATCTGTTGACTCAGCAGGCCTTCAATGCTTGTATCTCTTCTGTCTCTGGTGGCAACGTTGCTTTAGATCAGTGGCGATTTATGGACAGTGCCAGCTTCTTTCATTCCCGAAGATCTTTCCTGGATTTTTTTTCCCTGTGTTCCATAATTTCCTGCCAGAACCTTAGGAAATCCCCAGCAATAATAAAGATGTTAAAGGAGACATTTAAATGTAATAGATCATTTTTAGCTAAAAAAAAAAAAAAAAAAAAAGAAGAGCATTTAGGGCCATTGATGTGTCTCAGCAGGTAAAGTGCATGCTGCCAAGGCTCATGACTGGGGTTGGATCCTTGGGACTCCATGGTTGAGGGAGAGAACCAACATCAGTACGTTGCCCTCTAACCTCAACATGTGTGCTGTGACATGTACGTGTCTGTACACAAGCATGCCCACACATACAAATATAACCACAGTGCTGGTGGTAATAGATCACCCATTAAATACCTTCTACCCATTTGGTGAAGATAGACTTTTACTCATAAAAGGTGATGACTTACCCTCTCAAGCACAGGAGAAGGAATTCTTTCTTCTAAGAATGGCTCCCTCCCTGATTTCTAGACATTCGTGTATTTTTTTTCCCCCTATTACTTTGGTTGTACCATCCTCTCCTGGTTGGTTGGTTGGTTGGTTTTCTTTTATACCATTTACCCAGCTCATTTCTCTGAAAAGTTTTATTTCTTTTTTCTTTAAAACCTCTCTCTCCTCCCCCTGCCCATTTGTTTCCATTGCAAATAGCCATGGAATTTGGCTACCTGGATTATCAGCCAGGTGATCTAGTGTCAGGCCACGGTCAGACTAATCCTGCTAAAATAACTACACTGTCATGGTATGCTCCTGTCCTCTTCCTTTGTTTGTTTTGTTTCGTTTTTCAGGACAGGGTTTCTCTGTGTAGCTCTAGCTGTCTTGGAACTCACTCTGTAGACCAGACTGGGTCTCAGACTCAGAGATCTGCCTGTCTCTGCCTCCTGAGTGCTGTGATTAAAGGCATGCGCCATCACCTCCCAGCATCCTTTGCCTCTTGAGGTTCCTTCTTTTGCCTCCCTACCATGGTCTGCCATAAATCCATCCAAATTCAGGCACACAGCCTGCAGCTGGCTGCCCGAGGGACGCCTTGCTGTTACAGCCTGTGCCTGCTGCCTTATTTCTAAATATGTGCTGGATTCTGTATTGTATCAGGGTTCCCACACAGTTGCAGTTGCTCTCTGGGCCACTTCTGGGTGGTTTTCTCAGGATGCCATTAGTCAGAGTCAAAAAGAAAGGATGTTTCTCTGCATTTCTTAGTACACCCGGAAAATCGGAGCCCTGGCTCTAGGACCTGGGTCAGTGGAAGTGGGTGACAGTTAACACCCACTTGAACCACGGCGTGCAGACAAAGAGTTAGCTGATCAGAGGCACTTCATAAATGATGCGTTTTGTTAGATGTCTCCCAGGTTCTTAGTGCTTATGAGGGGGAAGAGCAATGTGAAGTGACTGCACCTGGAAGACAGGTGTTAGCCTCAGTACACACAGTGAGCGGATTCCGGTTGTTGCCTTGGGATGAAATACACTTGTGTGGAACTTAGCTCTGATTCAAGTTCAGATGGACCTTCCCTGAACCATTCTCCAGAGGAAACAGGCCTGGCCACCACGGCAAGTGACTCTGATGATGGTGACGCTTGAAGTCCCCAGTGCTGAACAATCATGCTTGTTATTATCATCTTGTGGATGAGCCTGGAGTTTCAAGGCCAACAAGGAGAACAGGGTCCTCTCCAACTGTTGGTCAAACTCCGAGTTCACGTGATTTTTGAAATCCCGTAGTTGAGACCAGTCACTCGTCATATGGGGAATGGATGAGATTCGGCATACATTCCAAGGGGAGGGGTGCTCACTGCGGAGTCTCACACGTGGGACCTGAAAAGAATTCTGCTCTTAAACGAAACAGAAGCGAACAAAACTCAAGCTTCAAAGCCATATCATCTAGCAATCTACTCAAGGGTGTGGAGTCATTTAAAGCTACATACATCTCCAGAGGTGGCAAGTAAAACCCACCCCTGCTCCTAGATGGCACACTCAGCCCTCACCCCTGACCCCCCCCCCCATAGCATCCTAGACTTCCTGCTGCCCAGTAGATGGGAGCCAGAATCTGTGGTTCAAAGTCCTTATCCATTTTGGCATTCGGAGGCACCAGACTTTTCCCATCCATCCTCCACTTTACCCTTGAGAGTTTCCAGTCTTAATATTTGTTCCCAGAGCCATCTCTGCCCCTGGGCTGATTTTCTGTGTCTCAGGTAGACTTGGGTAGAACTCTTTGCCTGATCCTGAAAACCCCTAATCTATTCCTTCATCTCTTTTACTCCAAACCTCTAATTCAGTAGCATTTCTTTGCTATTGAAGGAAATGTTTCTCTAACTCATTACCGCTCTGCCCCAGGCTTTAATGGAAGTCGGGTGCTCAGTCTCAAAGGTTAGAGTGGAGGGAACTGGAGATGTTTGTTTCAAGGGATATGCTTTTGGAAATTCCTTCTACTTTTCCTTAAGGCATTAGCAGGTTGTTGCTAGGTCTTGTGTTTTGGAACTGGCTCCTGCATTTGGTCTATGCTGGTCTTGAGTTTCTGAGCTGAAGTGATCCCCCTGCCTCAGCTTCCTGAGGAGGCAGGACTGCAGGTATAAGACTTAATACCTTCCCCAGGAGAGGAACAGCATTCCGTATGGGGTTGCTGCCATTTCTATCCAGGTGGCTTTGTTTCTGTTCTGTGTCTTACTCCTTCAAATCCATGTCTGTGCATAGAGGGCATGCTGGAACTGTGTAACGTGGCACATCTTGGAGGCTCTGTGTCCTGGCTAGTTTTATGTCAACTTGACACAAGCTGGAGTCATCTGTAAGGAGGGAATCAATTAGGGATAAATGGGGGAGGGTGCAGCTCATTATGGTGGTCCTGGGTTCTATAAGAAAGAAGGCTGAGCAAGCCATGGGGAGCAAGCCAGTAAGCAGCACCCCTCCATGGCCTCTGCATCAGTTCCTGCCTCCAGGATCCTGCCCGGTTTGAGTTCCTGTCCTGACTCCCTTCAGTGATGAACAGTGATGTGGATGTGTAAGCCAAATAAACCCTTCCCTTCCCACCTTGCTTTGGTCATGGTGTTTCATCACAGCAGTAGACTCTAAGACACTCTGCTCCCTGGCTGCCTTCCTTGCTGTGAATCGAGAGCTATAAGGGCATTTCTTATGTCCTCATTGGATTTGCTTTCCAGCCTGAGAAACTCAAAGGTGTATGCTTGCAAAGGGATTGTCCCTTCAATGTAATTCTCAAGGAAGGAGTTGAAGGTCTGAAGTCCTGTGGGAGGCTAGCTCCCACCTTTTCCAGGGTTCCTTTGAGGAGGAGAGAGAGATAAGAAAATATTAGATAGAAAGATAGTGAAGAGGAGAAAGACAGAAACACAGAATCGCTTCGGGAGGACCTGGATCAAAACCCAATGGCCCCTTCTGTCTCTTCAAAAGGGCTTTTTATAACGCCAAGGGGCGGGGCAAAAGACCTCCCCCTTGCTAGATCAAAGCACATCGCAAGCCAAGTGTAGACCCTTCCAAACACTTAGTAACCATGCCCATGGTCAAATCATCGCCTTATACAGCCCTGCTGGGTAAAGCAAGCTTAGATTCTCAGATCTTGAGTAAATTCTCACTAGGAAACCACTCTGGGTCTCTACAGAGTCCCAGCTGGACCTGCAATTCAGGTTTTATAGCAGGTACCACCGTTGGCCTGTAGGCTACACCCCTGGTCCCTGTTTCCTTTCTTCTTGGGAGAACTCAGAGCTTCCCTGCCTGCTTGGCTTTCTGGGTACCAGGAGAGCATTTTTGGACAGTTTTACAAGCTCTCCCCTTCAGGTCCCATGTAAGACTTTAAAACCACAGACCCCCAGGTCCTAACCCCGGGGATTATAATGTGTTTGGTCTGAGATGGAACCTAGTCGTTTGCATTGAAAAGATGCCCCCTGGGTGATTGGCCTGTGCAGCCAGGATGAAAAACCGCCCAGTGAACTTGCTGTGTGGCAAATGCAATAGCACGGGACAGACTGCTGGACCTGTAGAAACCTTTTGCTTGTTGGCGGGGTGAATGTGTCTCTGTGCTGTCTTTGGACCCTCCTGTGGTGTGTTTTTTGTCTCTCATGTGTTTAGGCAAGCACAATCCCAGTTTGGCTTTACTGGCTCAGCAAGGTCCTTATTCGACAAGTACTTCCCATCAAGTCCTTAGGGTCCCTCGTGTTCTGGGATAAGATCTGGGGGCGTTGGACAAGAAGACTGATTGATTGACTTTACAGAATTTAGTAAATACATTCTGTATTCAAGTTCTTTTCTGTCCTCTGTCCCTCTCTTCCTGTCATCTTTAAGTGAGCCACGAAATCCGTGGGCCCTTCTCTCTGGGATCCTAGCCACCTCTTCTCTCCTGGGACCAGCCTGCCGATTGCCCCCTGTACCTTATGGAGTTGGGTGACTTCAGGGTCCAGCTGTTCTCAATCACCTTCTTGGATATTGTCTTCGGTGGGGGATTGATTCATCTCATTTCCTTTTCTGGCTTCCATCAGAAGTTTTCCATTCATTAATATCTGATCGATTGCTGTCCCTCCTAAGTCCGTCCAATGCGATCTATACCCGTGTTGTTCCACATCTGCAGTGCACCCAAACCCCACCTGTTCCTATACTGACCTTGCAGCCAGCTCCCTGCGTGCATTCTCTGCCTCAGGTGCGTGATAAGGGAGTGAAATGGCTGCTCCAGACAGACAGACAGACAGGCAGAGCCTGGAGTGGGGTCCACCTGGAGTGGAAGGATAGCCCTGCTGTGAGCGCTGGGCTGGGTCTAAGGCAACCTCTAAGACAGTTTGCAAAATCCCCCAGGAAGCGGTTGACACCTGACATTCCTGAAGAGTGACTGCAGATGGTCATGCCTTTCCAGCCCTGTTGAGTGGCTTGCTACTGTCTACTGAGTGGGGCTTACAGGACTCTCGGCTATGACCCGTCTAACCTCCCATGGCTAACTATTACTTATCCTGTAGAGCTACGGTTCCCAGCTCTGTGAACCTTGACGGGCTTTCCTAACACAGTAGAAGTCCTTTCATTTCCACCCGGGACACCGACTTATTCCAGAGTGCCAGCTGCTCCTCTTCCTCCTTCTCTGGCAGCTTTTGTAATCGTCTCTTCATTTGCTTGGGTTTTGGCTTATAGTTCGAATAGCTCACCCAGCACCTGGCAGGGTCAGGTCTGTAGTGACTGATGGATGAGTGACTGTCCCAGTGCAGACAAACAGCAGGGGCTTGAGAGGAGTGTGAGGGCCAGCAGGCAGAAATCCAGGCAGATAACATGTTTGGGATCAGGAGAATCAGTGATAAAGGACCAGAGCGATAATCTCCCGAAAAGATCAGGCTAGCCTGGGAAGGCTGGAACCTCTGTGAGTCACCCGGACAGGCCTTGGGAAGAGAACAAGGGAGAATTTGGAAGACAGGACTCAAGGATGACCAAGCATTTTGGGGACCCAGGCCTCAGTTCACAATCTAGAACAGCACACAGGAATGGAGACTGTCCAGCAGGAGAAATACCTTCCGAAATGCTTTGGCTTAGAGCAGGGTCCTAAGAACTCTCAGGCCAGCCGGGTAGCCAACTTCAAGATCTCCATTCAAACAATGAGTCTCTGCCTTAGAAAAAAACATAAGGCGTGAAAGGATTGAGGAAGACACCCAATGGAACCTTTGTACATCTGACATGTACGCATGCACATGGACGCACACACATAGTCCACAACACTTCTTGCCTTCCGAGGGTGTTGTTGAACACATTGCTATCATTCATCAGTCTTATTAAAGCTGCCGGCCACTGGGTCCTCCTCCACACCGGGGAACACTGAGATGGCAGTCCCAGGGATGGTGCTGGTGGAGTCTGCTAGCCTGTCTGGCAGACTTGGTGACCGTGTCCACTACAGCAGCCTCCTCGCTCCCAGCTTTGATGACACCCACAGTAACTGTCTGTCTTCCCATCAGAACGGCCAGACAACCCGAAGAAGGATAGTGACAGGCACGCTCAATCCAGAGCACCCACCAAGAACCACATCACCATGTCAATACTGCCATGTTGTAAGAAGTCAGGGCCGTTTGCAGCTTACCAGAGTGATGGTCAATACAAAACAATGTGGAAGGAACACACCGAGAATCCATGTGCCGTTCTTGAGCAGGGGACAGGCTAGTCTTCCTTGTGCGGGTCTGGGAGAAGGAGGGTATGCTGAAAGATTCCAGTTGTGCTCTAGGGAATCTCCTTCCAATCTGGAATACAGTCAGCATTTGCTGTGTGCTTCAGACCTGGCACTGGTTGACTAGCTTGTTGGCATTTGCTGACTTGCTCTATTTTTATCTAAAGTTGAAGTCTTTAGGGAACACACCTGCCTGGCTTTAGGACTTTGTTTAAGTGGAGGGACATCTGTTCCCGCCACTTAAACGACTCTATACAGTATCAAAAATAGTAAAGATTATAAGCAATCCTTTAGCGTGAGTGAGTGAGTGTGCATGCCCAGGGGTGCCTGTTCTTGTGAGGGAGCCTGTGGCAGGATCTCTCATCGATCTGGAGCTCACAAAGTAGAATAAAGAGGTTGTCTACTGAGTTCCTGCAAGTCACCTGTCTCTACCTCCCGGCAGTGGGATTACAAGCATGTGTCACCTGCTGGCTTTTTAATTTGGGTTCTGGACATTGAACACAGGCCTTTGTGCTGGCAAAGCGAGCACACTTTAGTAAACACACTGACTAGGCTATCTCCTCAGGCCCCTTGGAATTTTTGTTGTACTTTTTTTCTTTTTTAAAAGTATTTTCCCCTTTTAAATAAAATAGCCTCATGCAGTGGAGAGCTAAGTTGTCTGGTCTGTCCTTGTCACGTTTTGTGCAGTCTAGCTGTCTGTCATGTGTTCCTTTGGAGACCCAAACTCCAGGTTAACCCACCTGAGAGCTCTCTGTTGGCGGCTTTTGCACAGATCATGTGGCCTGTGCTTTCTGTCTCTCCCCACCCTAGGTCAAGCCAGTGTCCCCAGCAGTGTCTCAGCGGGCTTCTGTGCCCGGCTGTGCATCCTGGGCCAGCTCCGGATGGAGGGCCATTCTCTTCAGTGAGTCCTTACCAGAAACGCTAGCGGCATCTCTAGAAGAAAAGCTTCCCCAGTTGATGTCTGGAGTTCCGAGATGCCTGTAATGTGACTCAGCTGCATAATGAGTGGGGAGCACTCCTGGTCCCTTTCCTCCATCTCAGACAGGTGTCCCTTCTGTGATATGTTAGCTGATACAGATGCCTTGATTACCATGGATTCCTTGATGAGGATCCTGCCAGTTTCATGTGACAAGTGGCCATTGCAGAGACGCTTACTCCAAACCAAAGGGATGCTGCTTATCAGGGCAGATGACCAGGTGCCTAGGGAAAATTAGCCTGAGGACAAGTCACAGTGATCTGTGTCTAGCTATGGGTCTAATGTTAACCTTTCTGTAACTTGAACTGCCCTCCCCCAACACACACACGCGCAAGGTCTCAGCTTCATCCCATTTTTTTTTTAAATAATTCTATTTATGGTACCTGTTAATGTTAACATTTAGCAGGGTTTTCACTGTGTGAGTCAAACCTCAGTTTGAGTCTTTGTCAGCCTGATGAAGTGAAGAGCTGCTGAGAATTTCAGTGTCAGAGAACATAGGTGCACAGGTCAGGGCACCCAGGTGCACAGGTCAGAGCACCCAGGTGCACAGGTCAGAGCACCCAGGTGCACAGGTCAGAGCACCCAGGTGTACAGGTCGAGGCATGCAGGTACACATGTCAGAGCATACAGGTGCACAGGTCAGGGCATGCAGGTGCACAGGTCAGAGCACCCAGGTGCACAGGTCAGGGCACCCAGGTGCATAGGTCAGAGCATGCAAGTGCACAGGTCAGAGCACCCAGGTGCACAGGTCAGGGCACCCATGTGCACAGGTCAGGGCACCCAGGTGCACAGGTCAGAGCACCCAGGTACACAGGTCAGGGCACCCAGGTGCACAGGTCAGGGCATGCAAGTGCACAGGTCAGAGCACCCAGGTGCACAGGTCAGGGCACCCAGGTGCACAGGTCAGAGCATGCAAGTGTACAGGCCAGAGCACCCAGGTGCACATGTCAGAACACCCAGGTGCACAGATCAGAGCATATAGATGAACAGTTCAGAGCATGCAGGGACACAGGTCAGAGCACCCAGGTGTACAGGTCAGGTCATTCAGGTGCACAGGTCAGGGCACCCAGGTACACAGTTCAGAGCACCCAGGTGTACAGGTCGAGGCATGCAGGTACACATGTCAGAGCATGCAGGTACATAGGTCAGGGCACCCAGGTGCACAGGTCAAGGAAGCGCTGATGAGCTTCCCTGAACCTTGGGTCCTGTACCTAGAAAGGAAGAGTTATGTTCTCTTGGAGGAAACAAGGCCATATCTATTCAGGGTTCCCACCAGAGAGTTGGAGAAACACTTGGAGATGGGGGTCTCGATGATCATCAGAAAGGGGAAAAGTCCTGAGTGGGGAGAGTGAATTTGAAACATATACTTAATTTTTAATTAATTTAGCATGTGCCTGTGTATGTATATGCATACATGTGCATGTGGGCAGGTGCGTATGTGGAGGTTTGAGTATATCTTGTGGCAATCAGCTCTCTTCTTTCACTGTGTGAGAGTCTTGTGAAATTTGATCATCTGGCCTGGTGGCAAGTGCCTTTATCCACGGAGCCATTCCCCAGTCCCTAACAAGCACACTTTAAACTTCAAGGTGTATTCACAGTTCCAACTGTATACCATATGTAGTGTTTGGTAAAGCAGGAAATTTAAATATGAGAAGATGTGTATATAGAAAAGGTTGCCGTGCATAAACATGGTTTATGAGAGTAATCTATTAATGTGGTCAGCACGGAGTTTTGATTCCTGTATTACTGAACTACAGAAATCAAGTGAGGTTTCCTTGCCTTATTATCATAATGAAAATGTAAGGGTTCATGGCTATCGCTCCGTCGGTACAGAGTACTCAGCATAGGCGAAGCCCCTGGGCCCATCCCCAGTACCGCAGAACCAGGTAGTGTGGCACACTCAACTGCCGTCCTACCACTTGGGGGAGGGGGAAGTAGGGGGACCAGAAGGCTCTTCAGCTACAGAGGAAGCCACAGCCTGGGGTTTATGAAACCTCAAAGCCCACCCCCAGTGACATACTTCCTTCTAATCCTTCTATGCCCTGGTGACTAAGTAATCACATGTATATGCGGCTATGGGGACATTCTCATCCAAGCTGCCACGCTGACCGTGTGAATATCTGCATGTACACACGTGTGTGCAGGTGTATGTATTTGTGTGTGGCACGTGGAGGCCAGAGGTCTATGGTGGGTACCCTCCTCCATCCTGCTTCCTATTATTTTTTGAGACAGAGACAGACAGACAGAACACCAGGCACCCTCAGGAACACTGCTCTGGCAGTGGCCCTTAATACCATCCCTGCCCCATTCCATTCCATGCAGACAGAGTCCTCACCCCGCCTTTGCCCCCCTACAGCCTTTTGAAAGCTTTTTGCCTCCTTCTGTCTCCGAGATCCAAACCCTCCATGCAGCAGAAATTCAAGGTCTCAGGGCACCCAAGGGACAGCTTAGCAATTTCTACAAAACTGCCAGTCAGGGAATTATGGCAGCAGTTGGATTCAGTCGATAGACCATTTTCACTGCTTAGCAATACTGAGTCTATCTTTCTATAAATCACACATTTCTCTTTGTTCATCACAATCTTTAATTCCTTTCACAAAGTTGATGTCTTTTCTGGTGTATTGGTATTGAATTTATTGCAGGGGTGTGTGTGTGTGTGTGTGTGTGTGTGTGTGTGTGTGTGTGTGTGTGTGTGTGTGTGTGTGTGTGTATGTTTTGATACAAATGTGTGGCAGATGCCTGGCTACAACTATGAATGCTTTGTGTGGAGAAGGCTGAGTCCCCTAACAGATTATCAGCGGTCTCTTATTATAGAACAGTCTTTGTTTTGGAACCTTTAACATTTTTCTTTCCTAACAATAAGCTACAGATCTTTGTTTTCATGAAATCTCTGTAGTTCTCCCAAAGACAGTTGCTCAAGGTCTCTCAGATTAGAATGCAAAGTAGGTGTCTGGAGTTCTGGTTAAACAGTTCCTAGACTGCTGAAGGAGGCAAGATCTTGTTGATCACTCTGGTGATGTTTATGCCAAGCTTGGCAAGATTGGCTCGACTCAGTGTCAGAGCTGGAGGAAGACCCACAAGGTCCCGTCCTGTAAACTCTAAGCATCATCCCCAGGGAGCTGGTTAGACACAGAGCTTGGTGGCCCCAGTTCGACCCACTGATTCAGCAAGATTCCCAAGTGACGTGAGGATAATAGAGCTGAGACTTCACGTTAGTCCCCCGTTCTGTGCACTCTGCACACCCCTTGGTCACAGCTGCTGTGTTTATGGCTGGGGAGGAGGCTGTTCTTCATGGTGCCATCCTCGTTTGTGAAAAGAAACCTTATCCACGCGGGATGTGTTTCAAGTCTCTTTAGGGGATTGCCTGAAACTGAATTAACACCCAAGCCTGTATATACTGTTTCTCCTCTGCACACATGCTGTAGTAAGTTTAATTTATAAAATAGGTATGGCAAGAGATGAACAGTAGCCAATGCTAAAATAGAACGGAGCAGCATAGTGCAGATTTATAGTGGAGTAGCGAGGGAATGTGAGATCAAGAGCTGGAGACGGGGTCAGTTCCTGTAATATATGTGGTCGGGCGACAGCTTTGACAGCTCTGTGTTAGAGCACAATGCCTTTGGAACTGAGAAAACAACACTGTGGAGGCTGGTGGGAATGACACCCGGGTCTTCCAACTCTTCAAACCTTTGACTGGCGCATCTGCCTCCCTTCGTAGGTCTGTGTGCCGCTGACAGCCATCTCAGAACGTTTTCCAGTTTGTAAAGCATGCGCTAGATTAAAAGTAGTGCTAAACCAGTGGGTCCAGGTACCTTGGGGGCAAACATGGATCGTGTTTAAGTGTGACCCCATCAGTCACTGTGGTCCACGGACCCTGGGGAGGAGACTCCTCCACTGAAGCTGTCATCAGGTGCATGCAGAGTCACAGACATTGAGGACACAGTGCAAAATGAGTCAGGGTGAGGCTGCTTGAAATGATTAAAAATGCCAAGGCTGTTTAGGCAGAGCTCTACACCAAGGGCAGATGTGCACGTGACCCCTTCAGAAGGCCACCCTCAGCACATGCCTGGGATAAACATCAGGGTTATTAACAATTTAAAATCATAACATGAGTGCAGAAATAGGAAAAGAACTAGAAAAAAATCAAGACCCCAAGGGGCCATTATAAAGGTTCATAGAAATGTTTAGGCTAGTTACAAATGATGAATTATTTGTGCACAGTGGCTGAGGCCTCTAATCCAGTTCCTGGGAAGCCGAGGTGGGAAGAGTTTGAGTTTGGACCCAACCCTGGCTACAAAGCATGACCCTGCCTTGAAAGAAAGAACTTGAATTAGTTTTAAAGTAAACAAGTGAGATAGATTTGTGAATATAAATGATTCACTTTAGTCCATATTTAACTCCAAGGTCCCCTTTGCTCTGACTTTCAAGTCAACCTCTTTCCTCTAAGGATTTGGAAGGTGGGCTTCCCTGGTCAGTGGTCAGGATGTGAAGTTTGAAATGTGTGACAATGTGTTTTTTGTGAAGTAATGATTGGGATTGGGTAGAATGTTGCAATTGCTGCCCTTGGCACATCATGATGAATGGATTGCGCGTGCGTGCGTGCGTGTGTGCGTGTGTGTGTGTGTGTGTGTGTGTGTGTGTGTGTGTGTGTGTGTGTTTCTCTGCAACCAAACTTAACTGCTGAGCCCAAACCTTCAATATGACCAAATATTATTCATCATATACCATGGGGGCTGGGGAAACGGCTCAGTAAATCATTTGTAAGCACGGAGGTCTGAGCTTGGTTCCTCAGTACTCACATGATACCAGGTTCTGTAGCATGTCTGTGATCCCAGCGTTCTGATGGTGAGATGGAAAGAGAGGATGCCTGAGGCTTCCATGGCAACTAGCCTGCTGTACATAGAGGCTAGCCTGCTGTACATAGAGTACAAGAGAGTGTGTTAGCCAAGGTGAAGAATAAGAACTGACACCCAAGGGTGTCCTCTGACCTCCACACCTGCACCATAGTGTGCATGTGCCTGTACACACACACACACACACACACACACACACACACACACACACACACCTGTAGTGACAGAGATACCCACATATACACACAGGTACACATACTTGCACACACACATGCACGCACACACATGTGAGCACATTCGAGCACACATCATATGCATGCACACACGTATACACAGATGAAACCAATTTTAAAAGTGAAGTACCATGAGGGGGCCCAGGCATGTACATGTACCACTGAACATTGTCTCCTACAGACAACATTTGTGCCTTATTTGTGCCTAACTTGGGTTTTTTTTTTGTTTGTTTGTTTTACCATTTGTTTATCAACAGTAGAAATCTGACTTTGTCAAGGACACCTTGAAAGCATTGCTATGGAAACGGGCTTTGTGCAAAGCCCTCCTACTGCCTTTTGCTTGACACCCACTCTTGTTTCCGAGATCAAACTTCTTTTCATCACCCCAAAGGGAGAAAGCAGTCAGCTGTGCTGAGCATGCTCTCCCGGGACACTGGCCTGGACTTTCCCTTGCCATGTGGGTCTCTGTTTCCTCTCCTTCCCTCCATTTCCCCTTCCTCTTCCTCACTCTTCACTTCCTTCTCTGTCTCCTTATCCTCCCTTTCCCGTCTTTTTTCTCATCCTCTCTCATCTCCCACGCTCCCTTTCTTTTCTTTTCTCCCTCTTTTTGTCTCTGTCTAGCTTTCGTCCACCATTTCTCTGCCTCCCCACCCTCCTCTTTCTTTTTCTTTCTTCCTTTCTCTCTCTCTCTCTCTCTCTCTCTCTCTCTCTCTCTCTCTCTCTCTCTCTCTCTCTTTCTTTCTTTCTTTCTTTTTTTTCTGTTTTTCCTGTTCTACGCTGCAGTGGATCCTGGTGCTCACCCCATGCTCTCCCTGGAATACCTCAGACCTTTTCTTTTACTGAAATCATCAATGATTAAATTTCTTTCCTTCTGAAAAACAAGCATGTGCTTTTGGAAGAGGAAAGAGAAGGCAGAGGACTTTTCTCTTTCTGGTGGCTGAAAGGTTCTGGCCCTAAAGGTGATGCAGGTCACCTTTGTTTAAAGGGGGAAAAAAGCACTCCTCAGTGTGGGCTGTTTCTTTACTTGAGTAATAAAATAACTAACTGGTAACTTTTGGATAGTTGTCCTTGGAAGTAAATGCCCCCTGATTTCCATTAAACAAACAATACTTTCATGTTTATTTAAATCGCAGCTTTGATGTTTAGTGTTTAAACATGCGAAATACTGGTCTTTGATATACAAAGCAAGCTCATTTGGTAGCAATTTAAGTAATTTTTACTTTATGACAAACACAGTTATGGCCATTTAACCACAGGGCGGCATTCTGGGAAGGGCACCGCAGGCAGCCTCATCCTGGGGCACAGCATGGCTGATGCTTACACAGGCTTTCATGGGACATGTCAGCCACTGCACAGGCCTGTTGTCACAGTCAAGAGACACACAGTAAACAGGAGTGAGGCTGTGTGAGGCTGTTGCTGGTGTAACCGTGGTGCACTGTTTCCTAGGGAGGCTTATGTTCAAGAAGCAGAGGCTGAGCATTCTAAGGTAAATGGTGGTAAAAATGTATAGTGGATGGAATTATGAAGATGTGAATGGGCAGTGGTCATTATGATTGTAGCTGAAGTTTTCCTGTGTCCCGCCCAGTCCTGCAGCTGCTCAGACCCAAATAAACATACAGAGGCTTATATTATTTATAAACTGTATGGCCATTTGCTCAGGCTTAGTACTGACTAACTCGTACACTTAAATTAACCCATATTTCTTAGCTATGTTTAGCCACGTGGCTTGGTACCTTTTCTCAGTTCTGCTTTGTCATCTTGCTTCCTCTGTGTCTGCCTGGTGACTCCTGACTCAGCCTTCCTCTTCCCAGAATTCTCCTAGTCTGCTTGTCCCACCTATACTTCCTGTCTGGCTACTGGTCAATCAATTTTTTTTTTTTTTAATTTGTCAGCCAATCGGAGTACCACATATTCACAGCGTACAGAAAGACATCCCACAGCATACGATGACTGTCCAGCAAGTGCTGTGCTCAACTGTTGGTGTGGTACGTTCGCTTATGTCAGCATCACCATAAACACAGGCACAGTGTGTTGTGTTGTGAGAGACTAAGTGATTGGAAGCTTTGAGGCCCATTATAGATTTTTCAGTGTGGTTCTAGGGACAGGACGCAGGGCCTTGTACTTCCAAGCAACCCCTCTACCACTGAATGTACCCAGCCCTTTCTTGTGTATGTGACGTGGTCAATCTCCCTGTGTAGCCCAGGACACCCCTGCTTCAGTCTCTAGAGTGCTGAGATTGCACCAGTGCACCCCCATACCCAGTTTCCAATGCAGTTTATGGTGTCACCAGCTCTCAGGTGGCTCCTGTTGCTGTAAATGTTATTCTAATGCACATAGCCGCATTGGGAAGAGATCTTCTACAGACGAGATACTTATGCTAAGACAAACATTGCTCGTATCTCATAGGGAAGGAACAGAGGAATTAAAAGTGCATATTATGGTGAGCTTCTGCCTGACATGGGTCATTCAGATGAACGATGAGGCCCCCTCTGAATGTGTGTAGGATGCCTGGAGTGGGAAAGCAGAGTTTCATTGGCAGTAATTTTGTTTCATCATGGCAAAAGTTAGTCTCAGACTCATTCCTTGGCCACTAATTGGTCAATTTCATTCTTGGTCACTTTGCTATTAAAAAAAAAACCAAGACAAAAATTCCATACCAGCAGTTATATATTTGCTTATTAAGACTCATTCTGCACTGGGACTGGAAGGATGGCTCAGTTAATAAAGTGCTTGCTGGGTGGTAAGTATGAGGGCCCGAGTTCAGATCCCTAGCAACCACACAAAAGTAAGGTAGGGTTTGGTGCCTGCCTGTAACTCTGTACTGATGGGCAGGGTGGAAATGGACAGGCTAGCCCATATCACTAAACCAGTGAGCTCCAGGCTCAGTGAGAAATACGGTCTTAAAACTGAGGAATGTCAACCTTTGCTTGCATGTGTACACCCCCCCCCCACACACACATATTTATGCATACACACACACACACACACACACACACACACACACACACACACACAAACCCTTATTCTGATCCATCACTGTTTCTTACCACACAGGTGTGTGTATGTGTGTGTGTATGTGTGTGTGTGTGTGTGTGTGTGTGTGTGTGTGTTTGCGTCAGCGTGTTGGTTACACACATATAAAATAATGGATCCTATCTCTTGCTTGAGTGTGCTTCCAGAATAAATTGAGGAGTAACAGCGCTTGCGTTATGTCACTCCTGATAATACCCTGTGGAGCTCAGTTGGAAGCGGGAAGGAACAGCGCACGCACGTGGGGCACAGAGCAAGTGGCATTGATTCAATGTTTCTCCCACAGCAGCCAGTGAGCCTGTCTGACTCCAGTGTGGCTGTGCGGCACAAGGCATATGGTTTTGTCACACCTCCTTTGGTCCTTTTAGTTTCATTTATTCATTTTTTTTAATTTTTATTTTTTATTATTTTTGAGACAGGGTTTCCCTGTGTAGCCCTGGCTGTCCCGGAACTCTGTGGACCAGGCTGGCTTCGCCTTTCTCTGCTGGGATTAAAGGCGTCTGTCACCACCACCTTGCTGGTGCTTTTATTTTGATGCTGGAGCTTTTACACATCATTATAACAGAGGCTTGGATTCTTAGCACACTTTTTTTTTTAAAAAAAAATCATATGCTGGCATATCTGTACTGTTTTCTTGAGGAAAACTAATTGGATTAGAATGAATTCTGCCCAGCTTATGAATAGCCTGCAGAACATGCTGGGGATGTGTTGTTATAAATGATTTCAATGTAAACCTTACCTCATCACTCCTTGAGACCCTCCTCACCCTGGCCACGGAGCAGGTGGTAGGCATTATTAAAATCCATTAAGATTGCTGTTATTGTTAATGATACATACTCTTATGTTATATGGTACCCACTCCTTCTGGTGTTCATTTTCTTGTAAATTAGCAAAGCCATTGGGTATGGGACAATCAGACTTCCTAACTGCCAGCAAGTGGACCCCCACTTGCTACTGAGCCATCCTGAGCAAAAGACCCGTGGTTCCCACAGACTGGCGAGACAGCCACGTATGTATGTCTTAGACACGTGTGCCAAGGATGGCTGCTGATGGTCCTGGCTCTTGAATGCACATAGCCCTCTGTCAGAAACAAATGCTTACAAACCTGGATGAAGTACTACGCCCTGGCCAGAGCGGGAGCACGCCCCCTAGTGGAGATGCCATTATTGCTGGCCCCAAACGCAAGCTTTTATGAATGACCCTGATTGGTCCAAAGCAAATGGCTGTGTTTTGTCAAATACAACGCTATGATAGGCCCAAGCTGCCCTTCAGGTGATATAAGCAGGCTGTTCAGGCTCATCAGGAAGCCAGCCCCCTTGGAGACAGTCTCTGGTGCTGCCATCCCTGATATTGCAACATCAGGACCAATAAAACTCTGGGATGATCTTTCCTTGAGTGTTGACAGTAGCGCAGGCTGGAATGGTATGACACAGAAAGAAATAGTATAAAAAGTGAGGACAGTAAGGAGGACTAGGGGCTTGATGGCTGAGAAAGCACAGAACCAAGGCCAGCAGCTTCATAACTGGAGATCCGCAGGTCCCTCACAGGCCAGCTGGCACCACACAGAGAAGCCTCTTGACTGCTCAAGAAGCAGGATGGAGGCCTCGGTGCAGCTGCTTGGCAGCTGAAATAACAGCAGAGCAGGAAGACGGAGGACCTACCAGTAGGAGCTGCACACAGGCCTGAATCTGCCCAGTGAAAGTCTTCAATGCCACATCTGCAAAGCGCCTGCTGGTTCTGCTCAGATAGAGTTAGCAGGAGATGCTTGAAAAATGCGTGATCCAAACTGCACCTTGCACTTCATTTCTGAAGCTCTTTAGGAGCTCAAGGCAAGTGCCCTGGCTGCACTTTGCTCCTATATTCTGTGTCAATGGAGATAAGTATCCAGAGTCCTGGCAGCCATCCTAATGGAAAGAGCAGCTGGATATAATAGTTCAAGACTGGTCACTGGTGCTGGAGAGATGGCCTAGTGATTCAGAGAGCATTCTCTCTTGGATAGGACCTACAGTGGGTTCCCAGCACCCATGACAAAGAGCTCACCACAGCCTGTAGCTCCAGCTCCTGGGGATCAGAGTCTCTCTTCTGACCTCTGTAGGCACTGCACTCCGATCATGTGGGCGCGCACGCGTACACACACACACACACACACACACACACACACACACACTTAAAAAAGAAAGAGTGGTCAGGATATGAAGAAGATAAGAAAGTAAGACGAGAGAGAGAGAGAGAGAGAGAGACAGACAGACAGACAGACAGACAGACAGACAGACAACCAGCCAGCTCTAAGGAGCCAGATAAGAAAATGCTCAGGTCACCAGAAGAATTTTCAAGTCTTCAGAGCCAGAGGTCTTGGGCCTCAGTGTGATCTTTATCATGCTGGCCACCGTCTCCAGTGTGAGTCTGTCACATTCATGTTCCAGGAGTACTGTGAAGCCAGGAACTAACTTTCTCATCTCTGGGTTCTACAGCGAATTCATAGACGCATCCTGGGTAAACAAGAAATGAACTAAGAAATTTGTGGTAAATGAAGGTTAAATGTGTTTCATTACTTACCAAAACCCCACAAACCTTAACTGAGGAACTTGGATTCTTACTTGTCTTAGATTTTTCTGAGATTTGAATTGGTGACTTTGACTGTTTCGGGAAAGTCTTCTTTGTTTCCTAAAAAGAAAAGCACTCATGACACTAGAAGCCATTTGATTATTCAACCATGTGAAGCATTCCTAATCTTTGTTTAGGTCTAGGAAAAAGTCATCTGGATACGTTGACTCAGTTCCTTCCAGTGGGAATTGCAGACCCTTTTCTCTGCTGACCATCACATTGATTTTTATTATATATTAGATAAATATAACATGGGTTGGAACTCAAAAACCTTTTCTCCTCAAGAAATATATATATACACTTACACACACACACTTCCCTCAAGGATTCACTCTGAATTATTTGGAAAGAATCAGGGAAGAGAGTGCTGGAGTGAGCTCAATTAACATTTGAAGATACTTTAAGATGAGAAAATTACTGTAGAGAGAGAAACTCAAAGGCTTCTAATAATGAATTATTAAACTAGCCAGAAGTGTCAGGGACGAAGCTATGATAACTGTGCATTATTATTATTTTTTTGTCCATAGGTTGGTGGCAGTTGATTTTTAACCTAATCATAGTCAGGGAACTTTCCAGTACAGTAACCTGGCCCTGAAGGACATTTTATGAGGCCATGTGTGCTCAGTCTGTGGAGAAAGGGGCCGAAAGCGGGAGTAGCCAGCAAATGAGGAGGCATTTATTTCATGCTCTGTGGAGTTCAGTGTAACCAAGTCTTTAGGTGCTGATTAAATGCATGGGCAGGTGGATTATTCTGCAGTGTGTTCAAAGTGGGGAAAAAAGAGGTCTCAGTTACTTCTGCAATAGCAATAACTGGGGGAAAAGAGGCCCCAACAAAAGCATGGGGTCGAATATGTGTGTGGCTCGCACGTGCCAGGCTGCAACTTTGGCTGTTTCTATGCAGAACAATCTGGTCTTCTCAGTCAGAAGGTGTGAGTGGATTTCCTGTCCCTCCCTCTACCTGCCTGATGCTCACGTGACCATGTGAAGTTTCTCTGCAGATATGAAAATGAAAAAGAAAGGGGAAAAAAAACCAAACAATTTTTTATCCAAATTGTTCCATCTAGTCCCTAACTCTGGCTTTCTTCTGCCTTCTACCATGTGATCCGACACAACAGGGAATGAGAATTACTGTGTACAGTAGAAATAAAACATGCGTACGTGATGCACAATTTTCAGCCGCCCACAGGCTTGAGTGCAGCCCTTCCATTGTAGTAGTAGAACCGCCAGATAATTCTCATCTATTTATGTAAAAAGACTCGGAATGACTGGGTTTTTAAAAATACATTTTTTAATTAATTCTCTGAGAATGTCATGCAATGCATTTTGAGCATATTCACCAGCCTCTCAACCCTCCTACCTGACGTTGAGAGTCCTACTTTCCCTACCAAGTCTAGTGTGTGTGGCCCAGCTAGTCTTGGAATTGAAGCCTGCTCAGGTGTGTGGCCAGCCTAGCTACCAGGGGTCCCATCATTACAACAGCAACAACAACTGTCTCTCTTCCAGCTGGTGCAGAGTAATTGTCATTGACGACACAGCGACTCTTTCCAGAGAACCATTGTGTCTTATGATTTAAAATCCTAAATATTTACAATAAAGCACAATTGAATATACTGGGGGGGGGTACTCAAAGACCAAGGAAATTAAAGATGAAAATTCCTTCTATAGAATTAAAACAATTTTGTGTTATTAAAAAGTGTGCATGAATGTGCATGTGTGTGAAGGGCTTCGGATGTAGTAGACCAGTGTTCTACCACTGAGCCACATTCCCAGACCTGACTCTGTTATTTACAAAGGTCACACCATAGCCTGTGGTCCTTGAAGATCAAAATCTAGTGAGTCACGATCTGCAGGAGGCTAAGCTCCTCTCAGAACTGTTTACAAGTTTGCCCCTCCTACCTAGCACGCACATTGTAATTTCTGGATCTTTATAGAATCTTTGCCGCCATCGCCCTCCTTTATCAAGATAAAGTTAAATCTCAGAAGATCCCTAATGGGGATCCTAGTCTCTGAGTTGTGCAAAAACTGCTACCAAGTACTTTGAACCTGCCCTGAGCCCAGCTGCTTGGAGATAAAAATCAGCAGAGATAAAGAGACTGGACAGAGCAGAGATTATCTGTGCCAGAGAGTTGTAAAATTGGGACCTGTGCGTTACGAAGTTTTATTCACCCAGGAGAACAGGCCATCATGAGGGAGAAAAGAAAGGACAAAGAAGATTGTATATAATTACAGGGAAGACCCTGAATTCCTACCAGAGACAGACGGCAGGCCACCTTCTATGAGGAAGGTGGCCAAGTTTCTCTGGGCAATGTGTGAATTTATAACTTGTCTTTAAACATGCTCTTTCAACATTTTTTTTTTTTTTTGATTTTTCGAGGCAGGGTTTCTCTGTGTAGTTTTGCGCCTTTTCTGGGACTCACTTGGTAGCCCAGGCTGGCCTCGAACTTACAGAGATCCGCCTGCCTCTGCCTCCCGAGTGCTGGGATTAAAGGCGTGCGCCACCACCGCCCGGCTTTCTTTCAACATTTTATTAGGAAAATTGCAAACAGAAAACTAGCATTGTGCATTGAGAACTTGGACTGCTGTTCATTCCCTTCTTCGCTCACTACTTCTCCAAGTGTCCATCTCTATGTCAATCCAGACTAGCATCTTATGTGTTTCAAAACGAATTGAAGGCAGAGGAACACCCCACTCCTAAACATGGAGGTTACCCATTAATAATTGTTACTTCAGATAAAATATACCTATGGTAAGATGCCCAAATCTTAGTGTATTCATCCTATGTTTCTTTTTCCATAATCATATATGCCTAAGAATCCCAAACTTTGATAAAAACATAGAACTTATTTACTCCAGAAAATTCCTTCCTGTCTTCCAGCTAGTGTTCTGGGTTTTTCCTCACAGAGGAGGCCTATTTGTCTCAGAGTTCCACATCAGCGAGACTTGAAAGCCTTTGGTGTACCCAGTCTTGGTGGAAGGTTCTTTCATTCAGCACGTGGATTTACAACCCTTTGTGGGTTTGCCCGTAAAGTGGGTTGGGCAGCGTGGCTTGGCTGATTTGGCTTTTGAACTTTGTCCTTTCAGGCTTGTTCCCTGCCATTCTCAACCTGGCCACCAATGCCCACATCAGCACCAATGCGACCTGTGGTGAGAAGGGGCCTGAGATGTTCTGCAAACTCGTGGAGCACGTGCCGGGCCGACCTGTTCGACATGCCCAGTGCCGGGTCTGTGATGGTAACAGTACGAATCCCAGAGGCAAGTACAGCTTTTTCTATTTGTAGAAAAGCACCCAGGGAGATACTTTATGCAACTTATTTTTGTGGGTCCTGGGATTGGACCCAGGGCTTTGCACAAGCTTAGCATGTGTTCCGTCTCTGAGCTCCACTATGGGCCCACCCGTGGGAACTTACACTTTTTGAAGTAGCGAAGACTTTCCACTGAAAAGCCTCAAAAGCTGCTCACCTTGGCCACTAGCTCTGCCTTTGTGCTCAGTTTGGCAGTTCAAGACTGAAAATCCAGAGCTGAAAATGACATATGTTCTTGTTTCTGTGTTTTTTTAACAGAACGCCACCCAATATCACACGCGATCGATGGCACCAATAATTGGTGGCAGAGCCCCAGTATTCAGAACGGGAGAGAGTATCACTGGGTCACCATCACCCTGGACTTGCGGCAGGTAGGTGGGGT
Organism: Peromyscus maniculatus bairdii; assembly: GCF_049852395.1. Classification (NCBI taxonomy): domain Eukaryota; kingdom Metazoa; phylum Chordata; class Mammalia; order Rodentia; family Cricetidae; genus Peromyscus; species Peromyscus maniculatus. The sequence goes on from NC_134864.1 coordinate 25,836,560, forward strand.
GGGGCCAGGCCTGTTGGAGGGGCTCTGTAGCCGTCTGGTGTCTGCCTCATTTCTTAACACATTTGTTCGCATCTCACTGTTTCTGCCAGGTGTGAGGTAGATGATACACAGTACTCCATGGCACCACTTCCTGGCCCATTTGGTCCTAGTCCAAGCCTGCAATGTGTGTGTGTGGGGTAGATCTATCTGGCTGGGTGAAGAGGCTCCTTGTGGTGTGGAAAGGGTCTGTGGGTGGGTGAGGGGCCGGCAAGGCAAGCCCTGACAGAAATCTAGGGGTTTACTCTGCAGGCAGGGGTGGCTAGACCAGACTGGAGCACTGATGTGGGACAGGGGCCAGATCTGATTGTCTGGGGAGGATCAGGCTGACTGGCTTGACCCTCAGAAGGACAGGCAGGACCGGGCTAGGTGGAGAGGTTGGATGTGGTGTCTGTGGTTAGTTCTTGGCTGCTCTGCATGGGTAACTCCTGCTGTTTCTTCCACTGGTATTTGGAAAGCTCTGCTGTTACGCTGTTAGAGCCACCATTTATAAAACCCGAAGGGACCCGATGTATGTAGGAGCTTCACTTTTAGGAAAAAGAAATGTGCCTTGATCTGGTGGCGCACAAGCAGAGTAGGACCGAAGTTTACATGGTGGTGCGCATGCCTGAATTCTGCTCACTGTCCGGTGGTGTAGACACACACCTTGGCATAAGCACCCTGACTGCCACTGGCCATCTTGGGTATGTTTAAACTGAAAATAAGTCATTCTGAGGGGGAACCCACATTTTCTTTAAGTCTTGAATTTTATAGTTATCGAAACGATTTTAGGTCCTACTTACTATATTGGAGTGCATTGCCTATGCTGACATCTCTCAGCAGAACAGAAGGCTTTCTGATTTGAAAAATACTGCATTAAAGATGAGAATTTCACATTAGAGAATTGAAAACCCACATCACAGCAAGAGACCATTTCACAGCCGTTAGGATAACTGTCATAAGAGAAATAGAAAGTCTCAAGGGTGGCCAGGGTGCAGAGGAGGAGGGACATCTGTGCATTCCTGACTGGCACGGAATGATGCAGCCACTGAGGAAAACAAAACAGTGGTTCCTTAGAATTGTAAATACAGAATCATAAGATTCTGTCTGGCTGTTCTCCTTCGAGGTGTAGAACCCAAAGAACAGAATGACTCAACTGACTCACAGAGCCAAAGGGTGGAAGCCACTCAGATGCTCCTCTGTTGATGACTGGGTAGACAAACTTCAGTACACACATGTTCTTCAGCCTGGAAAGCAAATGGAAACTTGACGCGTACTGTAACATGTGTGTATCTTGAAAACACCATGGGAAGCCACACACAAAGAAGAAATATTGTATGGTTTGGAGGTAGAAAGGAGAGTGCTGGTTGCAGGTGCTGAGATTGAAAAAAAAAAGGGGGGGAGTTAGTATTTGATGGACACATGGAATGATGATAAGGATGCTATTTAGATGGGCCATGAATCATGCCGCTGAATCATACAACTTACGTGGCTAAGATGGTAATTTTGATGTTACCTATATTTTTATCACAAGCAAACATTTTAACACTCTATGGAAGGCATGGTGCATCGCATCAGCCAGGAGAATGGAAACCATGTGAGTTGGGCATGGAGAGGGGCATAGTCAGTGTCAGGAATTGGTAGACCATGTCGGGAAACTGGAAAAGGGGGCAGAGAGTCTCTCAGACTGTGATGGCAACAGAGGAACCAAGGGAGGGTTGGAATTATTAGCATCTGGACCCTTGGAGCAAGGGACAGCATCCCTTCTCCTGACTTCATGGGCGAGTAGGAGGCTCCTCTGGGAACTACTAGATAGTTGCAACTGGAGTTGGGGACACCTGTAGGGGTGACACTAACAGGAAAAGCCGGGAGACAAGAACAGTCATAACCTCCCTCCTCAGGGTTCCAGCCTCAGCCCTGCAGCCTCCTGAAGAGATACCTGGTGGTTTGCAGAACTCTAGTCTCAGCCTCAAGAAACAGAATTCAGGGGAGACTTTTGGTCCTTTAGCAGATAGGTAGACACAGATATCCCAGCAGGTGATCGATTGCTGTGGTACCAGCACAGAGAAGCAGCTACAGACTCCCTGGCACAGCATTCTGCTATGGTGGTCAGCCCGATCCCAAATATGTTGGAAAGAAATGCAAACTGTGGAATCCCAGCTGAATCACAGACTGACTTCCAATACATCCTAGGACTTGGTGCCCTTGGATCTCAGCTGAGAGAATGCCTCGGGCAGGACTGAGGAACTTGGGAAACAGCTCTGTTTAACATGGGTATATTAACTTGCTATTGATTTTTGTTGGTGGGGTGTAGCAGAGAGGCATAGAGAGAGGCACCCCAAGGCAATCTTCTCACAGAGTAGCGTATGGTAGCATTATGAGTGGTGTAGCGTGCCCAACTACTTCCTCACAGCCAGTAGACCTCAGTTTGTTTCTTTCTCTATCCCTTGCCTCTGTGTATAGACACGTGCTGCTTCACAGGCATGTGTGTGTGCTCATGCACATGGACACCAGAGGTCAATGTCTAGTTTTTTTTTAAATGTTCTTCACTTCACCCTGTTGAGACAAAGTCACTCCCAGAACCTGGTACCCTCCAATTGGCTAGGCTAGCCAGCCAGTGAGCCATGGGATCCACCGTCTCTGCCCGCCTTGTACTGTGGTCACAGATGTGTACCACCGTGCCTGGCTCACTTGTGTGTGTGCTGCTGTGATCCAGATCCCAGCTCAGGTCCTCAGGCTTGTGTGGCAGGCACTTTCTAGACTGAGCCATCTCTCCCCTCACATCCCCACCCCATCACTATCTTTTTTTTCTCTGATCTTCAGACACCACCAGGGGAAATGTTAAACAAGACCTTAATGTGACCTAATTAGACTTAGCTAATAGGATTAACTAAAAAAAAATGCAATCATGCAGATTTTTAGAAAACAAACTTGTAAATCGATGGTAATTTTTTTCAGATTTGTAAAATGGAATGGGATCATTGTAAAATAGTCAGGAGGTTCGGGTTACTGTGAGGAGGGAGATGCTCACCATCCCTTGACTCTGAGAGAACCACTGATAATACTGCAAAACTGTGCCAGCTTTATTCTTTTTTTTTTTTTTTTTTGCTTTTTGTTTTTGCATGTAGCTCTATGCATTTAATAACACCCCCCCCCCCCGAGGTGTTAGCGTTTACTAGAACTTTCTGTGCCAGGCCTGCGCTGTGTACTCCTCTGCTCTGGGTTGTGTCATTGGAGTCTCATAATCATGCTCCAGTCCCTGTCAGTTACCGCCCCCATCACGGACGACTAAACTGAGAATAGAGTGTTCGCACAGCTAGCGCAAGGATGGGAGTCTGGCCGTTCATGAGCCTGGGCTATCACATGGCATTCTCAGATCCCACTCTTCCTTCAGCTGAGAGTCTCCGATGTAAACAGTCCTGTCCCAGTGTTTTATTTTACATCTTGACTCGAACGTTTCCCAATATGACTGCAACTCACTTATTAACGCTTTCAAAAGCTGTGTTCATGGTCTTCTGTAAGGGCTACCCATCCTTAGCATAATAGTTCCCAGGCCTGGGCCTTGGGTTGTTTCTGTTATGGATAATAACTTGAGCTTCCAATTAAAGAGTCCAGTCTCACCCCCTGCTACAGAAATAATGCAGTGAATAGAAACCATATTTTGAGGTTTAAATTACAAGTTCCTGGTGTGTTCTGAGGATCACTTTAAAAGGAATGTTTACTGACAAATATACAGAGACGTATAGGTGTCAGTTGGCGATGGATCGGCCTTTTCCTTCCTCAGCTCTCTTCTTCCATCTGTTGTCCTAACGGTCCTGCAATGCAGAGATGCTCTCCATTTTAGGAAGGAAAATGTCAGGTCACTGGCTTGCCCAGGGGCCTGTAGCTCCCCATGCCCCCAAACCTTAGTTCCTTCCACACTCTCCATGCTCCCTCCCCTGGTCCCAGTCACCGCTGCCTTTCAAGTTAAAACGTTAAGGAAAGTGTGGCTGTCAAGGGGTCCTTACAGGTTTGTTTATATCTGACTGTGAGGTGCTGAGATTCTAGCCTCTGTCTGCTTCTTCTGTCGGGCTTCACTGAAGCCCGGTCCCCATCCCTGCCCGTCCTCGGTGGTCAACACTTTTTCCACAGCTTTGACAGTGCTGGTAGAGTTGGGTGCTCTTTATCCCAGAGTGTGGGACAAAGGAAAAAACAAATCGAGTTGGTGTTTTGTGTTTCCTTTAACAGAATTTTTAAAGCCTGCTCAAATGTTTTTACCAGGAGGGTCTGATTTGTGGGTTAAAAAAAAAAAAAGACTCCCTTTTAAGATAAAATCTGTTTTGTGAGAAAGGAAATGTTCCCTATGGCACCATTGGAGGGGCTGCCTTCTGGAGCTGCTTCTTTTTGTGTGTGTAGGTTGAATTAGGAAGTGGCGTTTCGTTGTGGGAACAGGATCACAGAGGAGCCTTTGTTGTGTGTGAGCCCTGAGACAAGAGTTGCTGGCTTGGGAGGGGGGGAATTGTAGAGCCTCATTAGTTTAGATGTCCATTGTGTTTTGTCCCTTCAAATCTCTGATAAAATTGACAAGAATTGGGTGGTGGATGCTATTGATACACACACACACACACACACACACACACACACACACACACAAAACCCATTTGATAAGGACACTGACAAGGTCGGGCAAGCTGCCTTCCTAAGACACCCGGAAAGATTTGTAGACCTTATGTATAAATTGTGACCTGATAACAAATGGGTCTTTTCTTGGTACATTAAAAAAAAAAAAAAAAAGTTCTACATTAAGAGGGAAACAGTTCTGCAGCCAGGCAGTTCCCCTTCTGCTAGTGTGGTCACAGAAGCGTGTGTCACCACACACTGCTGCTGTTAGGTCAGTGTGATGCGCTTCAGCGTCTGTGCTGACCTCCCCAGCTCAGATGTAAAGAGAAGAAATCCGTAGCTCTTCGTGGTGGTTTAGAAGTCACCCACACTGTCCCTGCGGCTCCCACAGGATCACTCTCCTGTAGTCTCCACAGTGTATCTTTTCGTCAGCTGTTGTCCTGACATCTCATCCGATTTTTCATCCACGGTGACCCAATGGTGTGTAAGAAATCAGAGTTGACAGCTACGGTGTGGCAGCCAGGGACGACCACCCTGTTGCTGGGGCGAGTTCGGCAAACACTGCTGTTCTTCTTCTTCTTGGGTTCTCCGCAGCCTTGGACATCTTGTCTGTCTCCGCTTTTCTGGCTGGGACCCGATTGGTATTCTGGGAAATGAAGGAGGGTGGTTTGGCAAGAGTCTCTCACAGTAGGCTTTTCCCATTCCCAACTGTGTGGCCTCAAAAATCAAAAGGGCTAAGCAAAAAGATAAATTGTAATTTCTGAAGAACTAGTTGAGACATATTTTACAGTGTGGAATCCATTCTAGCTCCCCCACCCCTTTTTGATACAGTGTTTCACTGTGTAGCTCTGCCTGGGTAGGATGGGACTTGATAAACAGACTAGGCTGGCCTTAAACTCATAGAGATCTGCCTGCCCCTGCCTCCCTGACGCTGGGATTAAAAGTGTAAACTAATAAACCCAGCTGCCAGGAGGTTTTTATGTTTCCAGTGGCTCATTTCTTTACCCAGAAATGCATCATTCTGATGTAGAAGCAATACAGGATATAACAGGAACTTGAACAAATATAACAAATTATAAAACAAGAGTTTTTAGAGGCCTGGGGAGATCGCTCAGCAGTTCCCCAGAAACCCATGTGAATTTCAGGTGGGCATGGCAACTTGCCTGTAATTCCAACCTGGTGAAACAGAGACTAGGGATTCCCAGAGTGAGCTGGTTAACACGAGTAGCCACATCAGTGAGCTCTGGGTTGGACTGAGAGACCTTGTTCTACCAAATAAGGTGGACGGGTGATTGAGGATGAGTCCTGACTTCAACCCCAGACCTCCACATTCACAGGCACTACGTAAACATCTATCCACACATATGCAAAAATATGCACACACACATGCACACATCCCACAAACGTGAAAGATGACGAAAAAGGAATTTTTTTTTCTAATCACCTGCAATTTTAACAACCAGAGTTTACCTTCTGCCCCACTTGTCATCTGTGGGCCCACTATACATATTTAGTAATTAAATATATCGTGGAGTTGCTATTCACTGGGTCCTGGAGTCTCAGGATTTGCTGATGCACAAGACAATTACCATATCCAAGCAAACCTCTCAGTGCAGAAAAAGCAAGTTCCTTATCAGTACTAACCAACATAGCAACGTCTCTTTGGTCATCAGTTTGGAGAAGACCTGGTCCCTCCAGAGGTTGTGCTCTAGTGTCGCAAGTGGATGGTCAGCACTCAGCTTCTGCTCCGAGGTGCTGCCGATGTATAGAGAATACACAGGAAGGGGCTCAGGGGAGGCATCTCACAGAAGGACTCACTGAAGGACGGAAGAGGAAATGGGGGAGGATGTGCAGGGGACAGAAGACCTGCAGAAAGAGAAAGTGAAGTTGAGAAAGTGTCGAGTCAAGATAGCACATTTGGTCCTAAAGGTTTTCTCCCAATTTTCTGCTTATACAGCTGTGCAAACTCTCTTGTTCTCCATGAGATATTGATGTCAGGACTGGACTCTCTCCTAGTATCAGGATACCAACCCCAAACCCAGGTCCTTTATGTTATAGGCATATTACATATGTATTAATCACATCCCTGTGCTTACTTGGAATCATCACTAGCTGACATGGAATATCTCACTCATCAGAGTGAATGCTGTGTAAGCATTTGCTATACTGTTTTGTTCAGGGCACCGGATAAGGAAGAACCTGCATGTGGTCAGTATAGATGCTGCCATCCAAGTCTGACAGTGGCACATGAGGGGGTGCTGTCACGTGATGTTCAGTAGTATGTGCTGGAGCCACTGCAGACCATGACATACATGGTAGGGGTTCCGGCAATAGACACAAATTATCAGCACTGCTGTGAGCTCACCAGAGGGCTGTGCCCAGATGAGGAGGGCTCACTGTCAATTGCAGATAGTCAGTCACACAGATCGTGAGTGTACGGTTGGATGGATTTAAGCCATGCACTAATCAGCTGTAGACCATTCTTGTCATCTCAGAGAACATGTTCCCCATGCCCTTCCCAGGCTGTTGCCTATCATTTTCATCCTCTCTCCAGCCAGAGAAACCACTGCTCTAACTTTTCAATGAGTCCACGCAATGATATATAACTTCCTACCAAAGCGATCATACCCCACATCTGGCTTCTTTCTCTGAGAGTCCTGCTGTGGTTTGCTCCTTTCTTTCCGATCAGTGTTTCACTTTATGAGTGCACTGACATTTGTTTATCCATTCCTTGGCAGGGTGGTTTTCAGCTTTTGTCCATTGTGTAAGAGCTTCTGTGAACATTCTTGTAAAAAGTCTTTTCTGGGTGTATGTCTTTGTTTTTTCAAGGAATGGAATTGACCAAAGATCTGAGTATGTTTAACTGTAGGACAAATTAATAAATCATAGCCCAGAAGGGGGCTGCAGCACAGAACACAGAATTGTAACTCTTCTCCCGGAAGTCCAGGTCTCTTACCATCCTAGTGCCCAGTACTTACAGACTGTCTCTCATCACATGGTCATTGTTGGCTGTGCCAAAACCGGGCAGTATTGGTTTTGTCTTTAGGGCCATCAGCTAAATTCCTATAACAGTGTTTAAAGACTGAACAATACTTTATTATATAGATACATAATGCTTTATTTCATGTGTTACTACAATTAGACACTTAAAATGTTGTTTCTTGTTTGAGTCCACTATAAATCATACTTTAATATTTCCATGGCTGTGGTGTTGATTCTTTTTCTCATTGTGGGGTCTTCAGGGACTTCAGGATTGGAACTCAGGGCCTTGTGCATGCTAGGCCAGTGCTCTACCACTGTGCTACATTCTGGCCCCTCAAATGCAATCTTCATTAGTTTGTTTGTTTTTTTTTCAAATATATTATTTGATTTATATGTCCATGGTGACTGAGAGTCTCACAACTCCTTAGCATCATGATTAAAAGGCCCCTGCCTCTCCCCTCCCCTTCTCTTCTTCCCCCTCCTTCCCTTTCCTTTTGAATTTCCGAGAATTAACTAATCAATAACGCACTTTTATCTTGTCATTATATTGGACATAGATCTAGGAGCACCGGGCTGAATACAGTGTTTGGTCTTTTTAATTATCTTCCCGTGTATTAATTATGTTTTGATCATTAATCTCCATCAGGGCTGTCAAATTGCTTTGTAACCTGGCAGTGATGTTTTGCAGTGTTCGAGGATCGGTGCCTGGATTTCCGGTTGTCTTTCTAACGATAGAGAACACAGCTGACTCCCGTGTCATCGTTTTGAGAGGTTATCAGATGAGAACTACAGCACTGGGGGGTGGGGTGGGGTGGGACATCAGACGCCTCATAGTCTCACCGTGCATCTGCATAAGTGCTTTCTCATCCTGAGGCTTGGAACCCGAAAATCACATTCATTGTATGCTGTGAATAATGCAGCGGGCTGTGGGATCTCCTCCTCAGGATTAAGGCTGTCTCATGAGAAGCATTAAATTGAGTTTTAGAATTCCCTAGGTTGAAGGAAATTTAAAGAACTCTAATCCCTAATAACGCACTATCTTTTGGTAGATAGAGTGAGCCAGGTGATGGAACTGTAAATCTTAGCTCTGATGAAATGATGATAATAGGGACAGACTCACTAGTGACTTGGCAGGCTGTTGATGGGAGTGCATTTCCTTAGTGCTGGGACCCCTTTGAAATCTGTACAGACAGAATGCCGTACAGCGATAATGCTGTCTGTCCAGGCATGGTACTCATACGTGAAAGTGTTTCCACCAGATTATAATGGACCTGAACTCCCACCCAGTGCTCCATATTCCTTATTGTACTCTTTCCTTTCTATGTCTGGTTATGTTTGGATTCATAAATGCTTCATGTCACTGTTCCCTGCACTGTTCAGCACAGGAGCATGTTGACAGAAGAAAAGTCCAGGATCGATCGGCTAAACCATAGGGACGAGTGTGTAGTGGGCAGCGCCATGCAGGGTCTGTAAGCACACTCTGGTCACAAAATCCCCTAGTGACACATTTCTCAGAGTGTGTCCCCAGTGCACATGACTGTACTTAGAGAAAGTACAGTCCCCCTCTAGCCTTCATCTCAGCCTTGCTAAGGTATGGAAATGATGCCTGGGGATCCCTAGGATCAAGTTTTAGAACTGCAAATAATTAGCTAGATGCCACAGCTGTACAAACCAAGACGTCCTGGGAAAGCCAGAGAGGCTGTAGGATCACTTTCCAGCTTTAACTGCCGACTGCAGCCTTCTTAGGATTGATAATTACTAGAGCATGTTCCTAATAGTTCCACTTTAAAAAAAAATTAATAGTCTCTTAAGGTGTTAGATTTATAGAAAAATTGAACAGAGTTATAAAGAATTTCCATAAAGCCTCAGCACCATAGTGCTTGGGTCACATTTGGATTTTTGTAATTGACCTTTTAAAAGTAAACTATAAAGTGACTGACCTAGTGTATTTTCAACCGGCCTGATGTTTCTCACCTGCAGTATTGAGGTAACCAGAACTGTCTGTCCTCAGATTTAACTTCTTCTGCTTTCTCCACTCTTCATTATCTCGGGATCATAGACACCTTTGTTCTTCCTCTGATGATGTGCAGAAAAGCAGCCCAGTGGCCATCGGGAACGGCTTCATTGGATCAGCAGGCTTTTAGGGGTCACCACAGCTCGGTTCTAACCTTTGATGGGTTCCCACGCTGCTTAGCTGTTGTTCAGGATACAGCACCCAGGAGTAAGCATTCTGTTGACCCACGGGGCTTTCTACACAGAACATCTGTGGGGCCACTGGGAGCCCCTAGCCGCTGTGGGTGCTGGGTTTGGCTCTTGTAAAGTGTCTTTACATGCTGGAGCCTACTAAGAACCTGATGGAAACAGTGTGACAGAAAGGGCACCATTTCAAGCATCCTCTGCACCATGCTTTTGACCTCCAGCTCGATGGTTTACTGAGGTCTCTAGACTTGGCCCCTGCCTGGAAATACCACATCCTGTTCATCTCCGTGCACGCTTCTCAGTCTTCAGTGGAAAACTGCATCTGATTCCTCACTCACTTGCATCTCCTTAATATATTTTTTTCTTTTTTTTTTTAACAAAAGTTTGTTTGTTCTTATAAATTATACAGAATATAAAGTTTACCACTTTAGACATTTCAAGTATAGAGTTCAGAGGCATGTAGTGTATGCCATTTGTCCAGTGCAGCCATCCCCTGGCCTCAGATCCTTTTTATTTTCCCCATTTATCCAACACCATCTCTACTTTTCTCTTCCAAATCTTGGCCATGGCAACAACTATTCTTTCTTTTTCTTTTAAAAAATTATTTTTATGTATTTGTATGTGTGTGTGAAGCAGACATATGCCCATGGAGGCCAGAGGTATGGGGATCCCCTGAGGCTGGAGTCATAGGTGGGTGCCAGCCAACTGATGTGCAAGCTGGGAGCTCAAAGCAGGTCCTCAACAAGAGCATCTCTCCCTCATCTCTCCAGCCCTGACGACAGTTCTTTCCATGAATCTGACTACTCCAGGCATCCTATAAGTAGAATAATGCTATTTTTGTAATTTTGTGTCTGGGTTATTTCTCCTAGTGTAATGACCTCTAGGATTGCCCATATTGCAGACTGTATCAACATTTCATTGCTTTTTAAGACCAGATAGCTTTCTATTGTATGTATTTCCCAAATTTTGCCTAATCAGTCATCCATGGATGGATATTTGGGTCGTTTCCAACCTCTGGCTATTATGAATAATGCAGCGATAAACACTGGTGAATAAATAACTTTTCAAATGCATCCACTCTCTTCTAGGCACATACCATTATTGGAAATGTTGAACCATATGGTAATTCTGTTGTTTGATTTTTTTTTTTATAAGGAACACGCACGATTTTTCATAGTGGCTCACTGTTTTATATTCCCACCAGGCTTCTTTTAACATAACCAAAATATTTCTTACATATTCTTCATATTTACATGTTGTTTTTGGTGAGCTTTAAATGTACTGATTTATCAGCTCAGTGTCCGACAACTTTCAGATGCACAGTGAAGTGAGATGTCTTGAGAACGAAAGAGGAGTCTTCACGTAGGCTTCGGATGAAGAATTCATATCCAGAGTGAGATCTTGCTTGCACAAAAAGGGACTCTCTGATCTCTCCCGTGCAAAAGCTCTTAATGATTCAGTCAGTGACCAAAGGAAGGAAAACCTCCCATTACGGCTCTTAGCAGTGGTAAATGGGTAACTTGCAGGGTAGTGTTTCATGGAGTTGGTTCAGGAGAGAGTTTCCCAGCTCTTCCAGGCAGAGCCCTCAGTAGGGTTTGTGAGGCGTAGTGAGGGGGTCCCTTTGCTCTCACGGCTTTCATGGTGTTTTCTTTTGAGGAGAGGTGTGGAGGAATATGAGGCCCTAAGCCTTTCGTGACTGCTGCGTCTGCTAGGCCAGCACCAAGTCAATGTGCAGACTGTGGGGGATGTGTGCAGAGCTTGAGTTTTCAACCTGGATTCCCGGTGCTGAGACTGGAGGGCAGAGTGGGAGCAAACCCCCTTCTCTTACAGGGAAGAGGGGCAGTCCAGAGGTGGGAAGCCTCCCCGCCCCGCCCTCTGGATTTTCTTTTCCATTCATATTTTGACTATTCAGGAAACTCTTTAGGACCTCTTGCGGGTGTCTCTGCCCTGCTCTTTTGATCTTTTCCAAAGTCTTTACCACCCTCTCTTATGGTCCCCATGTGTTAGAGTTCAATTCCATGATCTTCCATCACTGCTGGCCCTGTCCTGCCCTGGTTTATGATTCTCATGGGCTACCGTGACCTCTGAGTGGTCCACATCGCCTTTCCAGTCTCCCTCTGACTCTCTATGCCCAGGCCACCTCGCATGCTTGCAATGGCTATATTCCATGCTGTGGCCCTGGGAGCTGTTTCTGTCTGCACCCGGTCACTTTGACTCTCAGCCCTGCTGTCTAGACACCTGTTTTCTCTGTTCACACTCACTTTTGGAACTTCTCTGACCACCTCTGCAAACTAGCTCCAACTCCCCGGCTACATCCAAATACCCTCCCAGCCCCTCTCATCCTTCTCGTGACTCAGGCAGCCTCGTCTACAGACAGCAGACCCTTGCTGCCACTGCTGTGTTTGCAGTACCAGCTCCTGTCCTTCTGACACGGCAGATACACAATCAGTGTTTTTCAAATGAGGCAGAAGCATGGAGTGGTTCTGGTGTGCCCCCTCTCAATGCCCTGTGAGTCTTTGTAGGGTACCTTACTGCCCAGGTCTCCTCCTTCTTTCTCATGGAAAAGCAGTCCATTCCTCCTCTGGAAGAGAGGATGTGTGGCCCTGGAGCTCCGAGTGCCTTTCTTCTAAGGAATAGGCTATTATCTTCAGAACACTCAGTCCCAATCACAGGTAAAGCTTCAGAGGCACCCGTGTCCCTCCTCTGTGGGCTAGGAGGAAATATCACTTCCCAGAAAGCCTCCCCTGTAAGCCACAGCCTCCAACTTTGCTTTTTCCCCCTGAAACATTGAAGGGGATTGTAGCACGAATCTTAAAAGGTCTTATTAATAAAAACAAACCCAGAGCCAGGTACTGGGGTGAACGCTGAATGATCAGAGAAACAGAACAAGCCACAGCCACCTCACCTTGCCAATTCCTCAGCTGCTTCTGTTTCCTTAGACTGGAAGTCTCTGAATCCTCATCCTAATGGATCTCAGCTGAACTGCTGCTAAAAGCTAAAAGCTTAAAAAAGGCTCTAGTTCCTGGTCCTCATGCCTTATATACCTTTCTGCTTCCTGCCATCACTTCCTGGGATTAAAGGTGTGTGTCATCATGCCTGGCTGTTTCCAGTGTGGCTTTGAACTCAGAGAGATCCAGATGGATTTCTGTCTCCTGAATGCTAGGATTAAAGGCGTGTGCTACCACTGCCTAAGCCTATGTTTAATATAGTGGCTGTTCTGTTCTCTTACCAAAGTTTATTGGTATATCAATATAAGTATACCAACCACAGGGGATATTATATATTGTCACTCTGTTTTGACAGGAGCAAATTAGAAGCTTCATTACCGAAGAAAAACCTAGTCTCATTTCAAAGGTGAAGACTTCCGTAGGTGGAACCTGTGCGGGACGGGGGGGGGGGGGGGGTGGGGGGGGGGGGGGGGTGGGGTAGGAGGGCTGCTGTATTTATGGGTCGGAGACTGGCCTGTCGCTGCATGTCACAGCCATAGTGCCCATCCTATCTTAGGGAGACAAAAACAATAGGGAAGAGCTCCACAAAGAACATTTGGTGACAAGAAGGTTCCAGAACATGTAGTGGAATACGGAGAAATACACTTGAGACTAGGGATGAAGAACACTCTACTTTCCAGTTTTATCTTCTCCAGTAAAGTGGTTCAACGTTTTTTGTTTTGCAATAACATACACTATGGGTCACCCTCTGGTGGGACAGTGGGTCCAGGGGGCTGGGCAGCTCCCTGCTAGGCTCACTGGAATAGCCTTTCCCGCGGATGGGAAACAGGTCTGCCTCCAACAGACATCTTTAAAATTCCTTTCCCATCTTCAGATCACTGACGAAAGCTGACTCTTGTTGGGCTCCTATCTCTGAGCTCTCTTGCTGGCCACAGTCTAGCACGTTTACATATCTCAGCACGGATCAAAAGAGAATGTTCCTTGAGGCCCTGAGATGTTTCTAAGAGTTGTAGGGTAAGAAGCCTGCTTGGTCTGAGTTTATCGCCCCAGGCAGCCGCCCTTCCTCCACCCCCACCCCCCATAAAAAGAAAAGGCAGGCAGAAAGGAAGGGCGGGAGTCACTGGACTTTGACCCGTTTACCTCACGTGTTCGTATCAGGGCCAAAGTGAAAGGAAAAGAAATCCGAAATTCTCTCCTCGTTCTGAATTTTGTTCCTAACTGTATAGGCTGGTCTTCAGTGAGAGGACTGCAGTGTAAAGACCAACCCTACTTTACAGTAATTATTTCTGAGGGATTTTTCTGGAATCCACTTTGCCAGGGTGCCTCCCCAAGCAAGCATCTAAGTTCCCCAACCTGCTGTGTCATGCTTGGAGGCTTCTCCTCATGGCTTTGCCAGGTTCTGGGGTGATGGATGAGCCTTCTATGAAGCAACTGCTTCTCCTTTCTCAAGTAGGAAATGTGAATCCAAACAGTGCTTCGGAATTTCATCATCTGATAGTTAATTATCTGTAAGTTAAAGCGTACAGAGTGCAAGCTCGTTGCTTCCTCGAGGGATCAACCAAGTGATACGATTTATTAATACACTATTAACGTGGGTGCATTGGTCTGTGACAAGTTTGTGTCACCCTGCGTTTAGTCCCCGCCAGAGAGGTAGGTGGGTCCTTCCACGTGGAATTCCCAGAGAGGCTTACACTAGTCATCAGCCCCCCGTGGAGTCTGTGAGAACTCAATAGTACAGAGAACTGCCTTGGAGAATGAACCCCTGACCTTGCAGAATGAGGTCTGTGCTTCGCTGAGATTTACTCTGTTTAAGATGGAGGCTCACACCAAAATTCCTGTCTGGATTCTTCTGTGGAGAGGCGGCGTCTGATGTGGGCTGACAATATTTATGTGACATTGTTTATGTGTGACCCAGTGATCATTAACGAAGGCCAGTGAGTGGAAAGCTGCCATGAAGTGGATTTGGAAATGGCTGGATCAGCTGCTGTTTTGGCAGATCAGCAATGACTTAGACTCTGATGAAAAGGCTTGCATCAACAGTTTGTGTTCAGTCAACCTCATGTTGAGAGAAAAGACAGTTAGTTCAGTCTCCAGCATGTTAGAAAACTCGAAGCAGAAGTTTCGTGGATTTTATTTGGACAAAAGTTTAGGATTCTATATGTGAGCAGAATCTCTTTGTTTTTCTTCATTGTGTGTAAGATCTGCTTCTCAACCAAAATTGATGACTCAGGACTTTATTAGTCAGTTGAGGCTGCTGTAACAGGTACCACAGGGCAACTTGAAGGAGAGAAAATTGGTCACAGTTCTAAGGTCTAAGATCAAGGAGTCTTTGACGTGCAGGTGGCTGTCTTTACTCTGGGTCTTCATGTGATGTTCCCCCATGTATGTCTGTCCTACATTCTTTGTGTGTCACATGTGTATATGGTGTGTGTTCAAGTATGTGCATGTTTGCATGTGGAGGCCATAGGACAACCTCGGTTGTTATTATTCCAGCTCAGTTGTATTTAAAGTTTTTCGATTTATTTTGTGTGTGTGAGTAAATGTATTTAAGTACGTGTGTGCACAGTAGAGGCCAGAGGATGGCCTTAGGACTCCCTCCACCAGGAGCTGCCCACCTTGGGTTTGGGATATGGTATCTTTCATTTTCCTGGACTCATAGACTAGGCTGGGTTGCCTGGCCAGCAATCCACAGGTTTTCACCCATCTCCAACCTCTCCAGTGCCAGGATTGCAAGGACATGCCATGGTGCCCAGCTTTTAAAATATAGGACGTGAAGACAAGACTCAGTTCATCCATCATACTTGCAAGGCAGCACTCTGCTGACTGGCCTGTCTTCCCAGCCCACCTCACTGGGCTGGAATTCACCAAACTGGCTATGCTAGCTGGCTGTGGAGGCCTACAGCCCTGCCTTTCCCTACATCTGCCTCCTCAGAGCAGGGCTGGGATTACAAGGGCAGGCCCACCGTCTCATGCTGTTGGGTTTTTTGTTTGTTTTTCTAGTGTGAATTCTGGGGCTCAAACTCAGACCCCCATGCTGCACTTTGCTGCCTGGGCTCTTTCCCATGCCTCTCAATTCTTCTCGCAAGGACTTCAGTCAGCCACCTTTTACTTCCAAGGCCTTATCTCTAAACGCAGCGGTATTCCGTGGTAAAGGGTGAGAAGTTAGGGCTTTACACAGGAAATCTGGAGAGTGCGTACGTCAGCCCACGGCACGTCTTCAGTGGAGACAATTTATATTTAGAATCTTTACAGCATCCCTTTCCTCCTTATCAGAGTTGGAGCTCAATCCAGTTTCTTTTCTGGTTCCCATTTTGGAGAGCCTGAGACAAACGGAGGCAACAATGGCCAATAAAGAAAGTTGTATTTAGACCCTTCATAGCATCCTCTTCCTTTCTGTCAGGATCACGGCCTGCGTTCCTCTTTTAGTTTGCTTCCTGGCCTCTGATTTGAGGACCGTGAGGACGATTGAGAGATTGTGAGAACAATGACCTGCTTCCTGATGAAAGGCTTTTTATCAGCCTGTGGGTTACCCGTTCCTGCCTGCAGACCTAGGCTTTCCCACCATGTTTGTCCTTCTGTTTGACATGGTGCCCCACACACAGCTCAGCTGTCCCTATAAAATCTGGTAGAGAACTTAGTATCCTTAACTGCTACGAGCTGATGGGGAGAATTGGAAGAACTGGGTGGGTGCCCAGCAACAACCTCGAGTTCCTTTCATCCTTCCCACTTAACATCTAGAGACTGTCACGGCAGAGGGTTCTGATCACAGACTGCCTGGCTCACTTCCTAGGGTGCGGAACGTGGTCCTTGTGAGATTCTCAGGAAGGTTACAGACCCTTTCTGTGCCTCAGTTTGCTCACGGAAGTGCAGGAGACAACAGTTCTTATCCCCCTCAGGATGTAATTGCAAGCTTCTAAGAGCTCTTTCTAATAACTGGTAGTATTGCCACTGTAATTAACTTCGATACTCAAATGAATATTTATTAGTTGCCTTTGCATGCACTCCACCCTTCCCCCACCCGCCCCCACCCCTTCCCCTCCCCTGTGCCCATCCTAAGCTGTCATGATAGAAACTGCCGATGTCCTGGAGCAACAGCTGTTCTGCATACATCTGGAGATATGAAGCTGGTTTAGAGGTAGACGTAGGGTCCCCCTTGTTGCTGCTGTTATTACTATAAAAAGAGATCTCCGTGCTGGGGGTGCCATTTAGGAGTAAATGCTTGCTCCCTGAGGCCATATGAGTCCTAGCTGAGGACCTTGGAAGGAGAATGCCTGGATTCTTGTAGAAACTTGCAACAATGGTTTCTAAATATGTAAAGCAGGCACAGAACCAATCCTGGTATGTTCATGCAGGATTATAGGAGATGCTAGGCTAACCCTTCTAACAGGCTTGTTGGCTCTTCTCATTTTCAAGTGGGAAAGTGTGTGCAAATACATTTCATTCTGATGCCTCTGTTGCTATGCAGTGAGCTACCTGATCACCATTGCCTGGTACCTACGTTTACAAAGGTTTGTTTTGCACATGCTTATGGGAAGTGGTCATTGGCCCACATGCTCATTGGTTCTATTCCTGTGGTGGAAAAACAGCCACACAGCGGTGAGCCAATGGGAATGTGCTCCTCTGTCTTTGTGTCTCAAAACCCATTTTGAGATGCTGTGATTGCCTTATGGAGGGACACAACTCGTGAACCCAGAGAGCCCAAGTGTCAGGCACCTATGGCATTCACAGGCTCACCTCGGCAGGGGAACACTTTGTGTAGGTGGACAGTTGTTTGTACTAAGGAGAGAGGATTGTAGGCACGTAATTGGTATGTGATGGGTTAATTCTAAGGCGCTCGTGTGTTCTGAAATTAGGGAGTACTAGGTGGGGAAAAGCTAAAACAAACAGAAACCAGGAACTTCAGAGACAGTAACTTTATGCCCTGTGTTCATATATTCATACACAAACGTATGTATGCATACCTGCAAACATGCAAAAGCTTTTCTGTACACATTTACATATATGTGTTATGTATGCAAACATCCCCCACTATACTGACAGCAATGCTCCAAAGCCCCTCCACAAAACCCAAATCCACAGATGTTGATTTATCAGTTACTTTTCAGTGTTTCCACAAAGTGCCTGATGGAAACAACTTCTTGGGTCTACAGGTGTGCATGTGTACATGCACACAGACACACACACATACACTAAACACACACACTACACACACACACAGACACACATACAAAAAGATTTTGGATACTAGAAGTGATGTTTGAGAGGGGGGGTTGAATAGTTGATGAAGGGTCACATGACCATACAATCTGGCATCCTCTCACTAACCCTAGCATAGGATTTGACAGATTTTTGAATCAACATGAAAACAGGAGTTGTCGGAAAGCAAAACCCCATCTCAGACGAGTGAGTGAGTTGTGGCTGGAAATGCCTGGAGTGGTGCTGGGCCGTGGAGAGATGGTGCCTCATTTGTGCTGCATCTGGAGCTAGAGATAAAGAAAAAAAGAAAAAAAAAAAAGCCTGTTCAAATCTGACTTTCATCTGGCCACTTCCTGCATCCCACATCAGCCTTCCTCCCGTGCGCATCTTCCCTGGTTGATGGCATTGTTTTCTAACTAGTAGCTCGCACAGTTTTAGGGTCATAGCAGGGTGAATAGAGAGTGCACAGTTCATAATTCCTCACTCTTTCACCTGGAGTTCTTCAGTTATCATCCTGAATTAGTGTGGGGCGTTTGCACACCCAATGGTCCTATGTTCATCCACCACATCCACTGATGTTTTTATCAAGGGAGCCTGTAGTTTACTAAGTTGTGCGTGTTCTGCATGTTTTGACCAAAGTATAATGGCATGTGTCCACAGTGATGGACCACAGAGGGTCATTTCATATCTCTTCCTTCCCTGGGTCCCAGACGATCTCTGGTCTCTTCACTGCCTCCATAGTCTTACCTTTTCCAGAATAGCCTACAGCGAAAACCCTGCAGCAGGCTGCCTCTTCAGAGTGACTTCTTTCAGTTAGCGGTGTGCCTATAACTCCCCTTCCTGTCTTTTTTGCCACTGTATAATTTATGTGTCTCTCCACTGATTGGCATGCCATTTGGGTACACCATTTACTTATAGAAACACTTTTTATTGCGTCTGAGTTTGGACAGTTATTTTTTTTGTTTTTGTTTTGTTTTTTTGGGGGGGGTTGTTTTGTTTTGTTTTGGTTTGTTTTGTTTTGTTTTTTTTTTGATTTTTCGAGACAGGGTTTCTTTGTGTAGCTTTGCGCCTTTCCTGGAACTCACTTTGTAGACCAGGCTGGCCTCGAACTCACAGAGACCCACCTGCCTCTGCCTCCCGAGTACTGGGATTAAAGGCGTGTGCCACCACCGCCTGGCTGAGTTGGAGTTGTCTTTTCAAGTTTTCGTTTGGGTAATTATCAACAAGCACGGTTATTGGTTCACACAGAGGGTACTTATAATTTCATATGAAACTGTGGCACTGGCGTCTCATGTCTTCCTGTCGCTCCACATCTTGGCCAGCATTTGGTACTGTCTGTGCTTTGGATTTTAGCCATTCTAGTAGACTGTGATGAGCTATGTTTCTCACATTCAGTGTTCTCTCCAAATCACTACAAGAAACATATTTAACGTTATCAATAATGTAAAGTAACACTGCCGTTGTCAGATCCAAACAGGAAGACCCAGAAACAGTGGAGCAATCCCGTATTAGTACTAACACCGAGAGTGAGAAGAATTGAGCATGTGTGTTGTTTTTGTTGTTGTTTATTTTGAAAACAATACCACCGAGAGTACATGCTTCTCCTTGCCAGGTGTGAACAGTTGTACTCAAAAGCATAGAAAGAAGCAATCGTGTGATGATGCTCTCCAGGAACACTCTGGCCTTTGAGCATTTGCAAGTGCTGATTCTGTTTAATATTTTATACATTTCATGTGTACAGCATAATTATTTGTTGCACATGCATACCATGAAATAACCACAATATATCGGCAACTCCAGCATTATCATCTCAGTGTGTGTGTGTGTGTGTGTGTTGTGTGTGTGTGTGTGTGTGTGTGTGTGTGTGTGAGAGAGAGAGAGAGAGAGAGAGAGAGAGAGAGAGAGAGAGAGAGAGAGAGAGAGAGAGAAAGCGCGCAGGTCTCTCTGTTTAGTAAATTCCAACAGAGTCCGGGATTGTTACCATAGTAACACTGTTATACTTTGAACCTGCACATCTTGTCTGTCCTGCACAACTAAAATCTGTACCTAGCATCTGTCCCTTGTCCTTCTTCCAGCCCCTGGAAACTCCAGAGCTCTACACTGTGTCTGTGAGTTGGGCCATTTTGGGTTCACACACGAGCAAGTTCCTGTAGAGTTTGTTGTCTCGTGTTTGACTTATTAATTCCAGATTAAGATTTTCTAGTGTCTTTGTTTCAGGTCTTTCAAGTTGCATATATCATCATCAAAGCTGCCAATGCCCCTCGACCTGGAAACTGGATTTTGGAGCGATCCGTGGATGGTATCAAATTCAAACCCTGGCAGTACTATGCAGTCAGTGATACCGAGTGTTTGACACGCTACAAAATCACTCCAAGACGGGGACCTCCCACTTACAGGGCCGACAACGAAGTGATCTGCACCTCCTATTATTCTAAACTGGTGCCACTTGAGCATGGAGAGGTACTGTGTCCATTGCAGAAATGGCTTCTTGTCATCAGAGGCCCCGGCCTCAAATGGTACTGTGTTATCCCTCATGGAAGCCTATGTCAGACATTCAAAATCAATCACCCTTAATCTAAAGGTGTGCATGTGGCTACCTCCCTGTTTAAAGTAGCCTTGACAGTGCCTGTTTTATCTGGTTGATTTCTTCCCAGCATGCAATTCCCTCAGTTTTCATTCTGCTGTGTTTGAATAGCCCCAATAGTTCCCTACCCCCGACAGACTCTTTCCTTAAGATCAGGGCAAGAATATGTGTTGTATTAAAGAGAAGCCAGGCGAGGTGGCATAGAAGTGTAATTCTAGCTCTCCAGAGGCTGAGGCAGGAGGATCATGAGTTGGAGGGATACATAGCCAGACTTTGTCTTCAATACAGTAGATGAAAAGAAGAGGGCAGAGGTACTTCTGAAAGGTAGAGTTCCTCGTTCTCCCTCCTGTTCAGGGGTTTGGAGGATGGGGCTGCCCGTGACTTAGGTGCTCAGTCTACGCTTCCATCAACTCAGAGTGAAATAGAACCCGTCCGTTCTTCACTAGCACCTTGCTTGATGAGCGAACACTATAAAACTCCCACGTGCTCTCTGGCGGGAGCAGGGCATGACGCTGTAGAGTTGACTAAGACAGCAGCATCCTTACGGTTTGAGGCACATTTCCCTTACCCTCTCTAGCCTGTTCATGGCATTGGGCATTTGCTGTAGCATAATGGTAGGTCTTCAAAGACCCTCACGATGCAGGGGGAAGGGCATGGCTGAAAGAGTGACAGACATCTCTGAGGTAGTAGAGTGGGTAACCCACAAACTGAGACAAAATGAGGGTCACTGCTTATGAGTACCTAACGTATGTTAGATGGGGTGTTTTGTGTTTGTTTGTTTGTTTTGTTTTCCTATATAGAAACTAGCTTTTAGATTTACCTTTGTAAAGACTCTGATGCAGTTAACCAGCATGCCTCGTGTATGATATTGGGCAGAACTGACATGTGCTTTTGGCTGTGTCCAGATTCACACATCACTCATCAATGGCAGACCAAGCGCTGACGACCCCTCGCCCAAGTTGCTGGAATTCACCTCAGCACGGTACATACGGCTCCGTCTGCAGCGCATCAGAACACTCAATGCGGATCTCATGACCCTCAGCCATCGGGACCTCAGAGACCTTGACCCTATTGTCACCAGACGTGTGAGTATGGGGTGTGTCCCTCACCACTGGGAAGGGCTTGTTTCAGGGCATATTTTTTTCTTTGTTTCCTTTTGGTTGGCTTTTTGCCTTCCCAACCATCCTTGTTTTACTAATGACTGCCACCTGTCCTTTGTTGCAAAGCCTTGTAGGTGATGGCCCCAGCAGCCATTCCTCAGGCCTTCCTGCTCCCTCCTACCTGTCCCCATAGTGTGGTCACCTAGAGAATGTAATGGCCTTTGTCCTAAAGATCCTAGTCTGGTTCCACATCCAAGCTTTAGCAACTCTGGCATTTTATTTTTTTTTTAATTTGAAGTGATAAAAGTTGAGAAATATTCAAGAAAACATATAGATTTTAAATGTACAGTTGAGTATAAAAGGCGTGTCAACAAACATTTTTATGTCTCTCGCACCTCTTTGGAGTAAATTACTAGGTTGTGGGACAGTTATATGTGTAACTCAGCTGAACTTGTTTAAAAGCCCATGCCACATTTTAGTCAGACCAGCAACATTGGCGAGCCCTGGGCCAATCACACAACAAATATCCAGAGTTGTCAATCAGGCCCTGGGGGCTGTTGAAACGTTGGGATAGCACTCTGTGGCTCCTCCTGGTAGTGTTTATTTGTATTTCTCTGATGACCAGGGTGAGCCTGTTAAGCTGACTTTTTTGGGGTTTTTTTTTTTTTTTTGGTCCATTTTCATGTATTTTTTGTTCAGACCATATTATGCATATCATCTCATTGAATTTTTCTGTTAACTTTTGAAACTATAACTTTTGATGAACAGAGATTTCATTTTTGGTGAAATCCATCTTAACATATTTTTGGTTCTGTTTTATTTTTAATACTTTCTGTATTCTTTCAAAAAAAACTTGCTTTTGCTGGGGTTCCAAAGATGTTATTTTATCCTTTCTTCTAGCAGCTTTATAGTTCTGGCTTTAGCATTGATAATCCACCGCAAATGAACTTTTGTGTTCGGTGTGAATTTGGACTCAAGGTTCCTCCAGGAAATGTCACCACTCCAGACATAATTGACTTTTGTATGTTCTAGCTGGGTACCATCTGACTTTATTATTCCGAGTCTGTCAACCCATCGATCCAGTGGTCTATCATCATGCCAATAACAAGAATTTAGTTACTACAGCGTTATCTAAATCTCATGGTCAGGTGCTACAGAGTCCAGATTGCTTAGGCTGTTGTAGATTCCTTGAATTCAATTTTAAATCTTTATTTTTTGTATGTACTTTTTGTGTTTCTGTGTAAACATATTCTTTGTGTACGTGTGCCCTCAGAGGCCAAGAACAGGTATTGTATCCACTAGAGCTGGAGTTATAGGCAGCTGTGGATTGCCCAGCATGGACACTAAGAGCTGAAGTCTGGTCCTCTGGGAGAGCAGGAAGTACTCTTAAATGTAACTATTTAGCACCCCCTATATTAGCTTTAAAAATATTAGAATCAGTTAGTTATTGTGGAATATTAGTTTAAGATGTGTTACATCCATTTATGCTGTGGAACATTTGTTAAATGATGCAAAGATGTGTTGCATTCTTTTATGTTGCACTTGTTTAACTCTGTGAAGTTGTGTTACTTTGCCTGTCTAAAACACCTGATGGTCTAATAAAGAGCTGAACAGCCAATAAATAGCTAGGCAGGGGAAGGGATAGGTGGGGCTGGCAGGCAGAGAGGATAAATAGAAGGAGAAAAAGAGAGGGAGGAGGAAGAAAAGGGGGAGAGAGAATGCCAGGTGCCAGCCACTCACTACAGAGTAAGACATAAAGAAAGGCATATAGAATAGAGAAAGGTAAAAACCCAGAGGCAAAAGGTAGACGGGATAATTTAAGTTAAGAAAAGCTGGCTAGAAACAAGCCAAACTAAGGCCAGGCATTCATAAGAAAGAATAAATCTCTCTCGATGTGATTATTTGGGAGCTGGGTCGTGGGCCCCAAAGAGTAGAGAGTAAAATAAATTAATAAAACAAACCAACAACAATTTATTTCTACCCAGAGATAAAAAATGCTGGCTAAGATTTTCATTAAGATTCCATTCTTTGGATCAGTATGGGAAGAATTTTGGAAGACATTTAAACAATATTGAGTCATCCAACCCATAGACTTAGTGGTACTGTCTGCACTTAGGTGGCTCTGCCTTAAGTCCCCTTGATGATATTTTATCGTTTGTTAGTAAAGCTGTTACTCAGAGATGCAAGAAGAAAACAGAGCATATGTGGTATGTGTGTGCAGGAGTGAATGTGCATCATTCGATGCTAGCATGATCATGCACGCAGATGTCATACCAAACAAGTACTAGAATAGCCACTGAGGTTAGCAAGGTAGTCATGCCAAATCAACCAATAAAAGTAAAGCACGTTTCTATATAATGGCAGCGAGCATTGGAAAATAAAGATAGAAAATGTGTTAACAGGAAGACACAAAAGTATGAGGCAACGACGCAAAGTGACGTCAAAGGAAAGACACAGCTCGAGTGCCTCTGAGACTCTCCATCTTGATGATGATGTATCTGCCTTCCTGTGCACCTTGTGCTCACCTCAGTAGTCCTAGGAAATTGAGCAGCGTGAGTTGTGAAGAGGACTGTTTTGGCTAAAGGCCAAACTATGTTGGAAAATTCTTTTAGACCCTCCTAGGTTCTGTTGATGAGCGGACTTGAGCATTCTTGGCTTGAACTAAGCACCAAGGTTCTTTGTGTGTGAAGTAACATTTTCAAATGCACATGTACTTAATTTAGAGTTCCATAAGTCACTCCTGAGCCCAGCTGGTGTTTGTGGGGTGCCATCGTTTTCCTTGCGCCAAAGTAAAAGGGGTTCTCACTTCTGTTTGTAACGCCCCTTTTTCTCAGTATTACTATTCGATCAAAGACATTTCCGTTGGAGGGATGTGCATTTGCTATGGCCACGCTAGCAGCTGCCCGTGGGATGAAGAAACAAAGGTTAGTTCTAGTGTTTTATAGTTACTGAAACCTCAGTATAGAATAATAATTATTCTGTTTTTGATGCTGAAAAATATATTGGTAAACATCAGAAAATCATCAAGCAAATGATGATAAAATCTCTTAATAACTATCTAGTCAGACTGTTGACACGGACTCCCAACGCATCCTTTTAAAAAACATTCTTGCCCATTAACCCATACCTTAGTTGTGTTTGTAGTCAGGTTATGTGTGTATCTTCTCCAGAAGTTAAATGCCTACTTGTTTGATACAGTCCCAGATGCCTCCCTGTAAAGAGCGACCACATACTGTCTTCATGTGATCACTTTTTTTTCCCTTAAATAAAATTAAGAAAAAATACAAGTTTTTAGCTTTCATTTTGTGTCCTTGTTTTGCTCAGCAACTGCAATGTCAGTGTGAACATAATACATGTGGTGAGAGCTGTGACAGATGCTGTCCTGGCTACCATCAGCAGCCCTGGAGACCTGGAACCATTTCATCGGGGAACGAATGTGAGGGTGAGTAGACTCACAGCGTAGAGAGGCAAGACTCCTGCTTTGCATGCTTAAGCTTATAGCATCTTGATTATTATTATTATTATTTTTTCTAGACAGGGTTTCTTTGTGTAGCTTTGTGCCTTTCCTGGAACTCACTTGGTAGCCCAGGCTGGCCTCGAACTCACAGAGATCCACCTGGCTCTGCCTCCCGAGTGAGTGCTGGGATTAAAGGTGTGCGCCACCACATCCTATCGCATCTTGATTATTATGATGATTAGATAACTTGATATTTTTAGAATTTCAAATACTGCCCAAAGCTGCGTATCACCTTGGTGACATTTAAGGGCTACGGGTGTATCCTTATGGATTCACGTTTCTACTTAAGTTACTTTGCCCATGTGTTTGTTTATGGGCTGCAAGTTTGAAGTTGAAATTAATTACTTAGTTATGGCACTGGAAATTGAACCTATATGAGTTCACCATGCTAGGAAATGCCCTCCCATGAGTTACATCTCCAGCCGTAGTCACCTGGGCCAGTGAGTTAGCTAGCTCCACAGGTAAAGGCACTTGCCACCAAACCCAGTGACCTGAGTTTGAGCACTGGGCCCCATGTGGCAGACGGCAGGAACCAACTCCCTTTTTGCTGTGTTTTGATCTCTGCATGCAGCCATGGCCTGCACAGGCCGCCCCCCAAATCCTCTAAAACACACACATACAAATAGTAAATAAAGGTTAAATTAAAAAACAAACAATATTTTACTTTATCTCCCTCCTTCCCACTTTTTACTTCTTGGCATGTTTTTTTTTTTTTTTTCCCCTAAGAATGTTCTATATGAATACATTCCTATTTTCAATGTTTCTTACATGGAAAATGACATAATAATGCATACCATTCAACAGAATTGCTCTCTTTTAGCCATTATGTATTTTTTTATTTAGCTTTTTCCATATGTCTATGTGTATTTTGCCTGCTTGTATGTCTGTGCATCCCTTGTGTACCTAGCATCCAGAAGAGGGCATCAGATCCCCCAGAACTGAGGTTGTAAATAGTTGTGATCTGCTGTGTGGGCATTGGGAATTGAACCTGGGTCCCCTAGAAGAGCAGCCGGTGCTCTTAACACCTGAGCCACCTCTCCAGCCCCCAGAATTGTTTTTTAATTTTGAACCTGGGCTCTACATTTACCAAACAAGCAGACCCACACTCCAAGCCTACCATATCACTTTTTTGAGGGGGAAACAGGGTCTGCTTCTCTAGTTCAGGCTAATGTCAGACCCTGTTCCTCTTCAGCCTCTAAACCGAGATTACAAGTGTGCACACCCAGTACATTTCATTATTTTGATAGCAAGTCCCATTTTTTCCCTCTAGAATATTGCCTTTATCTTTTCAAAAAGCATTTATTTATTTAATGCATATGGGTGTTTTGCTTGCATGTAGTCTATGCCTAGTGTCCAAGGAGGCTGGAAGAGGGCACAGGATCCCCTGAGACTGATGTTAAGGATGGTTGTGAGCCACCATATGGGTGCTGGAAACTGAACCCTGAACCTCTGGAAGAACAGCGAGTGTTCTTAACCACTGAGCCACCTCTCCAGCCTTTGCCTGTATCTTCTGGCATTATTTCTGCTAGAGTAGTAAAGCACAGACACTTACTTCATGGAATAAAGGCTTTCTTTAGGTAGGACACATTATGCGTGTTAACTGCGATATTAAAATATTCTCCTAGAATGCAATTGTCACAATAAAGCCAAAGACTGTTACTATGACGAGAATGTTGCAAAGGAGAAGAGGAGTCTGAACACTGCTGGGCAGTACCGTGGGGGAGGGGTTTGCATCAACTGCCTGCAGAACACCACGGGGGTCAACTGTGAGACCTGCATCGATCGGTATTACAGACCGCACAAAGTAAGTGTGCATCTTCCTGCAGCCCAGCTCCACTGCCCTCAGGGTGGAAAACACACCTCATTAAGTCTTGACCGCTATTCTGAAGGATCTTTTCCTTTCTTTATACTTCACCGTAAGAGTGTTCTTTCAGATTTTTATCTCCTACCGTGGCTTGCTGTCCTGCTCAAAGTGGGAATATGCATGCATTATTATTTAACTTGAATCAGGGTCCTTCGAGCTATATGATTGAAGATAATTCTAGCTATAAATGTACAGACTCGGTTAATAACTAAAGGAGCCACACCTTGTGCATAAGATGCACTCACTCAACCCTCCATTGACTGGTAGGTTCATTGGCAATGCTCAACTCTGGCAGTTATAGATGGCAGAGAGGGAAGGGGAACTGTGGAAACAAGAAAAGATGACACCTTGCTAGTGACACTAACTGCTGTCCCCATCAAAAAGGTGTTTAGAGCCTCTTACTTGGGGACGTTTTATCTTCCTGACACCTACATCCTCCCTTACACAAAATCTCTGCAATAGTCTCACCTGCAACAGGAAGCTGATACCTTGACATTGTGATTATTATTTCAAACCATGCCATTATTCCTGGTGAGGTCATCCAGGACACCTTCTGCCTTTCAGGTATCGCCTTATGACGACCAGCCTTGCCGTCCCTGTGACTGTGACCCTGTAGGGTCCCTGAGTTCTGTCTGTATCAAGGACGACCTCCATTCTGACTTAGCCCATGGTAAGAACTTGGTCTGTTTTTATATGTGCAGTGGATCCAGGGTGTACATGTGGACTGTCAGTGTTGGGTGGAATTATTTCCGGGATGTTTGAGGAGATGACCCTGTGTTGATTCTTTTGTTCACCAAGTATTTATTATCTCCCATATGCATGCAAATTGAGCCATCTGATATGTGGGGCTTTGGGGGGCCACCTCATTCTCTTCCTCTGGCTCCAGGAGGGTCATGTTGTGTGGGCGTCACTATTACAGTTCTTTCTATTATGAGTAATATTTGTTTGGCTACATCACAATTTATATATTTAAGTATTAATTGATGAATGGCTGTATAAAACTTAATATTTCTATTTACTGAGCGAATCTAAAACATTGACTGCAGCTGTGATATGCCCACTCACCCATCATTAGTGGGTAAACCTTGGGTTGATTTGTACCTTCTGGCTGTTATGACTAACAGGGCTGTGAGCATTCGCATAGTTCCTTTCGTGGGTGTGTGTTTTATTTTACTCTGGGATCAGGAGTGGGTTGCAGTATCCCATGGTAGCTCTACCTGTGGGTTTCAATCTCCATGTCTCTCTTTACACCAGCACTGTAGCAAACTGTGGCCTTTTGGCCCATCTGCATGGTGTTTCATTTGAACGGAGAGAGCTGGGGACATTGCATATGTGTCGTCCATGGCTGCGTGAGAGCTCGGAGAGTGCCTTGTTTAGTTAGCTTTACCCGAGATTCTGCTCAAGGAGGGAGGTTACAGTTTGCACTGGCCAGCCCCTGCTTTAAGCCCCGGAACTTCATGTTGAGTCAGTGCTGCTGTTTTCTCCCCCAGGGAAGTGGCCAGGTCAATGTCCGTGTAAGGAAGGTTTCGCTGGGGACAAATGTGATCGCTGCCAGTTTGGCTACCGGGGTTTCCCGAACTGCATCCCCTGTGACTGCAGTACCGTGGGCAGCGTGAATGATGACCCGTGCTCGGAGCCGTGTCTTTGTAAGGTGAGTGTGGAAGTCAGAGAAGCTTGGGGTGTCTTCTGGGGTTCTCCATTCCCCTGGCTCAGATGATCAGGTCTTGCGCAGAACAGAGAGGTTTAAGTAGAAGCGGCGTGTCACAGCAAGCTGGTGCCCTTGGATTTAGACGGGCACCTGGCATCCTCTTTTGTGGCACCTCTGTGACTTCTTAGATGAAACCCAATGCTGCATGCCATTTCCTTGGCATTGGCTTAGTTCTGTAGCATTGTCTTCCAGCTCTGTGTTTGGAGGAGAACCAGGTAAATACTGGATTCCCCAGAACGCTAATGAAATGGAGATCGGTTATCTTGAATTTCTCCTGAGTGAGAATTGTGTAATCATAGGAATGCGTACATGGGGTGCCCGAGGAGGGTCTTATTTGGCCATAGGATATTAATAACCATTTCCCTGGAATTCTTGAGATTTCCTGTTTGTACCTTATGTCTTATTCCCAAGAACGCAGAGTCTTCAGTCTGTGAAAATAAGCCTGGGGTATTTATAAGTAAAACAAATAACCATATAGCCCTCTTTAAATCTTAAAATATTTGTACAAGCAAGGCATGGTTGTGTATGCCTGTGTTCCCAGTGCCTAGAGGGGCTTGAGAAGTGGAGGCCAGCCATCCAGAGCTACACAGTAGACCCTGTCTAAAAAACAACAACAAACAAAAAACTAAAACCAAACAAAATGCAAATATAAATAAATAAGCAAATAGCATTGATTTAATGAAAGATTTAAAACAAAACAAAATTATGTGGTGATCAAGCGCTAACATCTGACACTCGTTCTTGGTCACAGAATCAGACCAGTTGTTGTGGGTTCCCCATTCATAAATATCAACTGTCTGAGGTTTCCCATGTACTGTGACTATTAATTTAACTGACTATTTATTACCTGTTTTTGTATTGTGGCCCTCTCCTTATTGATGTCATTTTCTTCTGTCTCTCTGGATACATTGGCCTCACCAGCTAATCCTTTTTTTTTTTCTTTTAATATAACTTACAGAAAAATGTTGAAGGAGAGAATTGTGATCGCTGCAAGCCGGGATTCTATAACCTGCAGGAAAGAAACCCCCAGGGCTGCTCTGAGTGCTTCTGCTTTGGCGTCTCTGATGTCTGTGACAGCCTCACGTGGTCCGTTAGTCAGGTGGGAGACACCGCGAGTTGGTTAATAATTGGGTCATGGAGGCCATCTGTGGCCATATTAGAAAGCCAGCTTTCCCTAAGCCATTCTCTTCCATTCGGAGAAGCCAAGGCACCGATCCAAGGCGGCCCACTCCTAGAAGCATTGATGCCATGTTTTCGTTCTAATTCGTGGGTTTATTTTCATATACATTTTCTAGTCGAAATAATTGGCTGGAATGGTGCTGTAGAATACCCCTTGTTTCCATTTCTTCTGTAGGACACACTTGGGGTCATGGGAATTTTTCATTTCAAAGAAGCTGGGAGTGGGAGGCATTCCAGTGCTGGGAGTAGAATGAGCACAGATGGCCTGGAATTGTAAGGATAGGCAGGGTGTGGGGTATGGGGCGCTCTGAGGCAAGGAGTTGGAAGTTCAATGTGTGATGCCTGGAGGTTAGGGAGGGGCTACTGGGCTCTGGGCTTAGCCAACTACTGACCATTGTGGTCTCCACGCTGAGGGGACGGGGGAGGGTCTCTCATCACCCCTGGGCAAGTGACAAGTTGGCAGGACAAGGTCTGAGGTTTTTATACACTTTTCATTTGGCTCTAAAGCAGGACTAATAAAGAAAGGATAATTAGAAATAGGAAGATACTTTAGTCATGACATTTATAGATTGAACACCCCTCAGCTAAGATGCTGGGGAGTAGAAGCATTTTGGATTTCCATTTTTGAATATATATATTCAGTCTTATCTCATGTACAGCTTATCCACATAGTCTGACTACAGGTTTTGCATCATGTTTTGGGTACACCTGTTTTATGACTCAAGTGAGGTCAGGTTTCCATTTGTGACTCTAAGAATTCTGGATTTGGGGACATTTGTAGATGAGGGATATTGAATTTGTAGTAGTCTGTTTGTTTTTATTAAATATCTACACTATGTAACTGTGATCTGCATGGTTGTGCTCTTCAGTTGTGTGTAACTGATGTGGGTTGCCTGCATTCTTTGACTAGTGGGAAGTCTCTCATTGTGTTTCAGTGATGACAGCCCTGTTAGCTCTGTCTTGAGCATAAACTCATTCTCTCTCTCTCCCCTTGTTGAAAAGATATTTATACAGGACTGGATAGCATCTAAGATGACCTTCATGCCATATTCTAAAGTCCTTAAATTTTTGTTTTAAGGTGACCAATATGTCAGGGTGGCTGGTCACTGACTTGATCAGCCCAAATATGATCCGGTCTCAGCAGGATGCACTGGGTGGGCGTCATCAAATCAGCATCAACAACACGGCTGTCATTCAGAGGCTGAGATCCACGTACTACTGGGAAGCTCCTGAGGCCTACCTCGGAAACAAGGTGTGTGTGTGGGGGGGGGGGACAGTGTCCTACTAGAAATCTCAGGGAACACCAAGAACTCAAAGCACACTTCCTGGCCACAAGTTTGCTCGTGTTTGCAGCCACTGTGCATACCACACTGAGCACTGAGCACTAGATCCCTTCCACCCTTATGGACCCTATATTACAATATCCCATCCTCTGCTCTTCTGCCTCTGGTTCCTCAGTCTTGTGAATCTCGTTCTCTTCACCATCACTGACTTTCTCCTTTATTCCTCTGGGTCCTTGAATAAGTCAGACTTTTACGGAGTGTTAGCAGCAGACTGCCCAGGGGCCCATGGCACAGTCCAGGACACCTAGGAGAAGGCTCCTCCAGGGGAGTGTCTGCTCTGCTCCCTGTTTCTACATCCAGACAAACCGATATGCATGTAAAGGTCACAGAGGACCAAAATAATGCCTATTTTAATTTAAAGAAAATGCAAGACAACGATCTACAGCATTGATTGCCCAGAGAGTTGATTTCTAATGTCCTCTCATTAGTGTTTGGTTCCCCCTCACCACTGAATTATGCCCCATCTCTCCAGATTCTGACTGATAAGTAAATATACCCAGGGGGTCTGTTTAAGTAACTCTGGTTTGTTTTATGGTGACCCTGTACCCTCATAATAGACTTATCTTGTAGTTTGGTAAGCATCTAGTTAATGTTATTTCTATTTTTTGTCTAATTTGTATAGACATATATGTATATGAATATATAGAGAATGAACTGCTGCCTGTCTGTCTATTGATCTTTCTGTTTGGGGAACAGACTATTACTTTGCATCCCTGGCTGGCCTCGAATTTCCACTCCTGGCTCAGATTCCTGAGTACCAGAGGTATAAGTGTGCACTTACACACATGGCCTAACTCGTAGATTATAATTGTACAATATTTTCTATTATAGGATCTTATCACCAGAGAGCTTTTTTTTTAAAAAAATAAAAGTCAGATTTCATAATTGTATGGTTGTAGTCTGAATTTTAGGACATAGTCCCTAGGAAGAAACTCTCCAATACACATTAGTTGTCCCTAGCATACATTGACGGACATCCCTAATACATTGACAGACACTTCTAGTATACATTTAAAGAAAAAACAATTAAGAGAGCTTCCTTTAAATGACATATCTAGTAAGCTTGGCATGAAAAGGTCCATGTAAGTGAAATAAATATGGCTGCCAAGATGGCCCAGCAGGTAAAGGTGCTTGCTCCTGAGTCTGACCCGAGTTCAGTCCCCAGGATCTGCACGGTTAAAGGAGAGAACCGGCCTCCACAAGTTGTCCTCAGTCCTCCACACCCATGCCACAGCACATACACAAGCAAATGTGTTCAAAATTATTTTTAAGATTTATTTATTTATTTTACCTTTGACTTTTACCTTGAGGACCCTGAGGAATATATATATATATACACACACACATATCCATACACACACACACACATATGTGTATATAAAACTTTCTTCTGCAAATGTCAAGGATTTCCTCATCATGCTCATATCCACTAAATAGTATCTAATATGCCTTTAGTGTGAATTTCCCCCCTTATCACCATCAGGATGGACATATCCAGGTGGATCCTAGCAACAGTTTCATCTGACTTAAGGCTATAACTATTGTCCCCTGGTCCTCACGCTCACTGTGCTCTTCCAGCTGACGGCATTTGGCGGGTTCCTGAAGTACACAGTGTCTTACGACATTCCGATGGAGACAGTCGACAGTGACCTCATGTCTCATGCTGATGTCATCATCAAGGTGACTGATTTGCATTGATTTGATGTAGAGCTTGGGGTCTGGTGGAGTGGCACACACATGAACACGTACGTGTGTATGTGTGTGTGTGTGTGTGCCATACATGCACAACTGCACATACACACAATATAAAAAAAATACAGTTAACTGCCCCTTCTCTAGTAACTTTGGATTGGGTCATGTACTCCATTACATGTTTGCTGTAAGAACTTGTTTGCGGGATACAGAATTTCAATTTTTGGTCACTAAGTTGCATTACAAATGCCTTTCCTCTCGGTTTCCTATGCTAGGGAAATGGGCTTACTCTGAGCACACAGGCTGAGGGCCTGTCCCTACAACCCTACGAGGAGTACTTCAACGTGGTTAGGCTCGTGCCTGAGAACTTCCGGGACTTTAAAACCAGAAGGGAGATCGACCGTGACCAGCTCATGACCGTCCTGGCCAATGTGACACACCTGCTGATCAGAGCCAACTATAATTCTGCCAAAATGGCACTCTACAGGTGTGTACTGAAAGGAAGGAAGGAAATTGCTACAGAGGTACTTGGAGATAGGTCATCTTGTCTTTAGTGTTACCTATGTCAAAAGTAATATACATATGAGAGATACAGTTCAAGGAAGTAGGTGTGTTGAAACTGCTTTCACGAAGGTAATGTTGCAGACACTAGACGTCCATAATGACACATGTGTCTGATAGGAAACAGACGATTTTAGGTTCAGGAGCCTTCAGGGGCAATGCTTCCAAGCAGTGCTTAATGAGTGACCAGCTCCTGAACCATTTTGCCTCCCTGGCCCTTCTCTCCCTCCCTCTCCCCTTCCTTCCTTCTCTCCCTTCAGTCCTCTGGTGCCAATGGCCTTGGCTTTGCACGGTTATTTGAGCTACTGAATCCATCCTTGGTCATTTGGTTGCCTTGAGGAGGTCAGTGTGTGGAGACCAAGTAGAAAATTGGATGCTGCTAAAGCAAACCTGGGGAAATCCAGGGGAGGATTGTCTCTGAATTCACGATGAGGCAGCTGGTCTTGGGTGGCGGCGAGGTGTGTGTGTGTGTGTGTGTGTGTGTGTGTGTGTGTGTGTGTGTGTGTGCGCGTGTGTGTGCGCGCGCGCGCGCATGCTTCCATCAGAGCTTTCCCTTGGCAGCCTGTGGGCAGTGGCACTTCTTAGAAACAGCTGTGGGAACCCTCCCACAGGATAATGGTGGCTGCCAGAGTGCCTGGTGGAGACTCTCCAGGCACTCAAAGACACCACTTGTCCATTTCCTTTAAACTAAACCTTTTAGGAGCCTGTCTTCCATGAAGGGTGAGAGGTCTCTTGCAAGTATAGGAGCAATCTAATGTCCCTTGTCTGTTTGCAGGCTGGATTCTGTCTCTCTGGACATAGCAAGCCCCAATGCTATAGACTTGGCAGTAGCTGCTGATGTGGAGCACTGTGAATGTCCCCAAGGCTACACGGGGACCTCCTGTGAGGTACTGCTGGCCTCTGCCGGTCTCCTCCTCTTTTTAATTTCCAAAGGGGGAAACTTGCATGCTGAAGTTGATATGATGAATGTTTGCATTTTAGCTTTTAAAAACTTGCATGTGGCTTAGACTTTATTAAATTATGGGCTACTGGGCATTATATTGTTTTTAGAGTGCATTCTACTCTTGCAAAGGACCTAAGTTCGATTCCCAGCACCCATATCTGGTAGTTCATTACTGCGTATAACTCCAGCTTGAGTTATAAGGTGCAATGAGGGGGATCTGATGCCTCTGGTCTCTGTCAGAACACACATATACACATCCATGCAATGCCCTCTCACATGATTAAAAACAAAAAAATAATTAGATTCCTCAACAGGAGTTGACTGACATACCTTGAAGTTCCTGGACGCCATGCAGCTTTCTTGCCTCAGTCAACAGGAAACTTGCAGTGCTTATGACTGAATGTGCATCTCTAAGAAATATCAAACTTGATTATCTGAATATTTGCAGTCACACCTGTGAAAGACCAGCATAACTTTGCATAAGCCAGAGCCATCTTGAGGTCATGTAGTCCTCTGGCTAGTTTACTTTAGCTGTCTGGACCTTACATGGCAGCACAGGTTCAGCATCCATGAATTGAATCAACCTCTGAGTGGGTATATTCCCCATTGATAACATAGCACCTTCACCGAGTGTGTGCAGACCTTCTCCATATTATCCCCAATGATAACATTGCACCTTCACCGAGTGTGTGCAGACCTTCTCCATATTATCCCCAGTGATAACACTGCACCTTCACCGAGTGTGTGCAGACCTTCTCCATATTATCCCCAATGATAACATTGTACCTTCACCGAGTGTGTGCAGACCTTCTCCATATTATCCCCAGTGATAACACTGCACCTTCACTGAGTGTGTGCAGACCTTCCTTCTCCATATTATCCCCAGTGATAACATTGCACCTTCACCCAGTATGTACAGACCTTCTCCATATTATCCTTCAATATCCATTGAAGGTCCTTGAGCCAATTCCCCACAGAGATGGAGAAAGAACTTTCTTTCTCTTTTTCTTTCTTTTCTTTTCTTTTTTTTTTTTTTTTCTGAGACAGGGTTTCTCTGTGTTGTTTTGGTGCCTGTCCTAGGTCTCGCTCTGTAGTTCAAGATGTCCTCAAACTCACAGAGATCCATCTGCCTCTGCCTCCTGAGTGCTGGGATTAAAGGCATGCACCACTGCTGCCCGGCAAGAAATGACTTTCTATAAAGATGAGTTTATACGTTATCAATAAAAATATTGAAATTTGGGCAGACTAGATGGCTCAGCCTGTAAAAGTGCATGCTGCCCAATCTGAAGGTCTGAGCTTGATCTCTGGGATCCACATAATGGGAGAAGAAAATTGCACATGCTTGCACACACACACACACACACACACACACACACACACACACACACGATATATATGTTACAAACTACTATCTTAAAGTTACCTATTGTGAAAGAGGCCAAACCCAAGCCTTCTG
Organism: Peromyscus maniculatus bairdii; assembly: GCF_049852395.1. Taxonomy (NCBI): domain Eukaryota; kingdom Metazoa; phylum Chordata; class Mammalia; order Rodentia; family Cricetidae; genus Peromyscus; species Peromyscus maniculatus. The sequence goes on from NC_134864.1 coordinate 25,872,446, forward strand.
TTCCCACATCTCTTGAAGAGACTCATGAACTGGCTTACAAAAGGCCAAGCCCTTGGCATCCGGATGTAACAAGGTCTTGGAGATGGGCACAGCCACCTTTGAGTTATCCCAAGGACCCACCAGGTGCTGCGTAATGGCATCCTGAATTTTCTGTCTGTAAAGCAGACATTGCTAGAGATGCCTTGAGAGCCAAATGCACGACTGTGCAGAAGCGGATGACTCCCCTTGTAAGTGGGAGCAGTGTGTGTCCTTGGACGCCCACATGGCCTCTCTGGCTCGATCCCACAGAAGGCACACCTGGGCTCTTCGTAATGATGCTCTGTGACCCAGGCCTGACCTTGAACACATTCAGTGTTTGATGGCAGCCTTTAACGCTTTGTAAGCAAAGGAGGTGGCGGGTGGGGAGCGGGGGTGGGGGGATTGAATGAAAAGAAATCCTCTAATGGAAAACAGAGAAGAGAGGATTCCATCAGTGCTAGTTGAGGATTGGTGCTGTGGTCTCCATGAAGGGCCAGTGCTGACCCAGGGTATAGCCTTTAAGGTCCTGTGTGCATGATTCCACTTCAAAGGGAAACATGTGGAGCCTTACCATGTGGGTCTCCAAGACCAGCTCCTTGGGCCTTCTAGCAGCATATTAGGGTGGCCAGCAAGTTGAGGACATGCTTCTAGCTGCCTACAGGTAGTCTGAGTGCAATGTTTTTGCACTCATCTATAAATATATATTTACAGAACTACATACCAAATATGTTAAATGTATGTGAAATATACTCACCCACTGAATACATTAAATAGATACTAAATAAACTTGTGTTAAACGGGCTGGCTGCACAGTTCAGTAAGTTTACTGAAAGGCACTGGGTTGCACACATAAAGTGGATGTGTTTTAGGACATGGAAATAGTGTGTTAATTAAAATGTTTGAACATTGGAAAGGAAAAATATTTCCCGACTTGTGGGAAATCAAGCGGTTCACTTTTCAAGTGCATTGGAAAGAAGATAGATTGTATAATAGGTGAAGCCACACATTGCCTGATACACATGCAAGGCCACATTTCAGGAGCACAGACTACAGACTGGTGTCTCTCTCTTGCAGTCCTGCCTCCCCGGCTATTACCGAGTGGATGGGATACTCTTCGGAGGAATCTGTCAGCCCTGCGAATGCCATGGCCATGCCTCCGAGTGTGACATTCATGGGATTTGCTCTGTGAGTTTATTGCTGACCTTGTACGGCCCTTGCCCTAACTTAGTGTTTGCCATGTGTCGTGGGTAGTGGCTGCCCACCTCACCTTGGACTCGGTAGATGCTAAATTCACATCCGTGTCTTCAGATACCTCCCGTTTTTTTTTTTTTCATTAACCTACTTCACACAGTGTTTTAGTGGGATGAGTTGAGCATCTTTAATCTGAAAATCCAAGTTCTGAAGCTTGTTGACCTGTGACCTCCCATCACAAAGGAGAAGTCCCACACCCATTCTTTTGTGATGACTCAGTCAAAACACTTGCCTACTAAAATTATTGTACATCTTTACTTTCAGGCTGTGCGTATAAGGCATACACAAAACATAAATTAGTTGTCATGCTTAGAATTAGGTTTGATCCTCAAGATACTACTAATATATATTGTATATATACATATAATATATATATATACTATATGCAAATGTACATGCAAATGCTAAAACCTTCAAAATTTGCAAACCCAAAGTACAAGTAGAATCATAAAACATGATAAAATCACATTGTGCCATATGTAAATTTATAGTTAGTTCAGCTAAATCCTACAAACAAGAACCTCTTTCATGAGCAGCGTGGGTTGGAACAGGGCTTAACAAACACGGTCAATCTTGAGTATGAACTTTGGGGCCGGCAGAGGGCAATACTTGCCCAAGTACAACCAGGAATTCCTTCTTCCCTTCTGCCTTTAAGGAGGCCACCCTCACCCTCTGTGCTGAGATGGATTCACTGCTCAGGGAGTGTGAAGTGTGGTTACTAATGACCCGTGCCCTGTTGTCTGGCCAAGGAAACCCCAGCCTCGTGTTCTTTAACAAACAAGATTGACTGAGTCACAGGACTACGGAAAACTAATTCTCAGGCCCCAGGAGAAGCCACAAAACCTGGCGTCCTGGATTGTCTGCTTTCTGGTTGTTCACTGAGCAAACCTTGGTTTGTTCTGTTCACATCTCTATTCTAGACACTAATCACCCACGGCAACTGCATGAAGTGTCATCGGCTGGGTGTCTCAGTCCCTCTGGGATGGCTTTCCTTCAGAACCTGGCTCCAGTGCCTGGGGGAGGGGAGTTGTTGCTCTTTTCACATGTCTTCTGTCATGTGGGTCTGCCAGCCCCCACCTACCCTTAGCCCCGGACTTCCTGCCAACATTTGGGGGTGGCCAGTGTATTGAGGATGCATTTCTAGTGGGTAGCATAGTTAGAGATAGTCTGTATATAAAGATTCCTTGTGCTTCTGTAAAGTAATTGCGGAAATATGTATCAAATAAGTTAAATGCGTATGAACTGTACTCATCTACCATATACATTAGATACCATAGGAACTGATGTTAAATGAGCCGCATATATTTAGTATGTCTGGTAACTACTGTCTTATGCTCCACTTCTAATACATAATTTCTGGAGCTGTAAACACTTTTTAGAAACTGTTTTAGACTTAGAGGGAAGCCACAGCATACTAGAAAGGCTCTTGTTGTTTTTGTTTAGGTTTCTCTTGCTGTGAAGAGACACCATGACCATGGCAACTCTTATAAAGAAAAACATTTAATGGGGTGGCAGCTTACAGTTTCAGAGGTTCAGTCCATTATCATCATGGCAGGACATGGGTAGCATGCAGGCAGACATGATGCTGGAGAAGGAGCGGAGAGTTCTACATCTTGATCTGTAGACAGCAGGAAGTGAACTGTATCACTGGGCATAGCTTGAGCATAGGAGCCCTCAAAGCCCACCCCCACAGTGACACACTTCCTCCCACAAGGCCATACCTACCCCAACAGGCCTCAGTTCCTAATAGTATCACTCCCTATGAGCTTATGGGGGCCAATGACATTCAAACTACCACACTTGGGGAACTTGGCCAGCATCCGAACACTAAAATCTCACATTACGGTGACATTTGGGCTGGTGCCACGCCATTCACTAAACCACGTGCTCTGTTCCCATTCCATCAGTGTTTCCGCTCCTGTGTCCCTTCCTTCTTCTCTTCAGTGATAGCTCACACTTTCTAGGACTCTTAAAGGATGCTAGACCCTGTGCTGAATGATCTCAGCTAGGATTTGTCTCATCTGATGCTTCCCTGTGATTTCACTGGGACTGGACATGGGGACACAAGGAAATAATACACCTTCTCAGAGCATCCAGGGGACCATGACATCACTGAGTCTGCTTCTGGGGAGGCCAGCCAGAGTGTTTCTGATGAAGGATAATCCACACGCACCACGCTGCAGCCTCAGCAAATGTTGCCACTTTCTCTAGTCACACCTGCTGCTGGGTAGACTCTTTCATTTATCTGGGAAAGGGTTAATTTTGCCTCCAATTTCGAACCCTTGTTTCAAATGAGAAGTTTCCTGTGAACAGTTTGACTTTGTGCCTTATTATATGTGTTATTTTCTTTTTCTTTTTTCCACTGCCTGTCTGGCTCAGGGTTTGCTGACTTGGCGATAACTTGGGGTTTGCTGAGCTCCTAGACTTAGTGGGTTTGTAGTTTTACCACCTGTTTTTAAAAAGCCCTGAATTTGGAAATAATTTTAATCTTACCCCCAAATTCTTTTATTCAAGAACAAAAGTCATGATGCCTACCATTTACCCCAAATCTCATATGGTTTGTGGTTCCACATCTGCTTTATTCATCCCACATCTGTCTCACCATGTTGTGACTGGTCTAGCCAATCAGATCTCGAAACTAAGGAGTACATTTGAATGCACTATGGCCAGTTATCCTTAAGCCTGTCAGTGTGCATACCGTGAGAACAAAGGCCTTAGTGCATTCATAACCTGGCGTGAGTTGAGTGTTAATACTCTGCTTTTATAATCTACCGTCCATGTTTTAGTTTTGTCCACTTAGACAGCTGTGTCCCGTATTTCCACAGTCCTATACATTAAAAACAAGCAAACAGAAACGTCAGTCCAGGTTCCAGAGATGACTCGTGGGTTAAGAGCAAGTCCTCCTTCTCCAGTTGACCTCCCAGCAGGTGGCTCACAACTTCCCTGTAAATTCAGCCCCAGGGGATCCGATGGCATCTTCTGATCTCTGTAGACACCTGCACACACGTGTGAACACATCCACACAGAGACATACTTACATCTATGCATAGTTAAAAATGTAGACCTGTCAGCCGGGCGGTGGTGGCGCACGCCTTTAATCCCAGCACTCGGGAGGCAGAGCCAGGCGGATCTCTGTGAGTTCGAGGCCAGCCTGGGCTACCAAGTGAGTTCCAGGAAAGGCGCAAAGCTACACAGAGAAACACTGTCTCGAAAAACCAAAAAAAAAAAAAAAAAATGTAGACCTGTCAGTCTGGAAACAGGTAATTCTTCCCTCTATCATTCAGGGCTCATGTGCATTTTAGCATGTAACCTGTCCTTGCTTTCATTTTCACTTGAAATCCAGCTTGTTAGTGGATGAATCTGAAAATCCTCTCAGTCTGAACTGACTCATCTTGTCATGCGTATGACCTAGGCATGTACACACAACACCACAGGAAATCACTGTGAGCAGTGCCTGCCCGGCTTCTACGGGAGACCTTCACACGGGACGCCAGGGGACTGCCAGCCCTGTGCCTGCCCTCTCTCCATTGACTCCAACAAGTAAGTCTCAGCCTCCGCTAGCTGGTTCTGGCTAGTGTGGCCAGATCCCTGCTGATGTGCGTTCTCAACACCAGGCAAGACTGTGTCCCATGTGTTGCTTGTCATGAGTGACAACTGAATCAGATGAGAGACCGAGAGGGAGAGCGTTCTTCTTATTAAACACCTGGTTTATTTAATAACATGAGGGGAGGTGTGTAAGAGCAAGGATACACACACACTTTTCTCCTCTTGTCCCATGTCTGCCCTGAGTCTTTCCAAAGAATACACTTGGTGGTCAAGACAATGATCAATATGACATTGTTCTCAGGTTTGATGAGGTTTGATCAGATGATTGAATTGTGAAAATATGAAGCTAAATGTATTCACTGAGTCAACAACTTTATATTACATGTCTGCTGTAGACTGGGTATCAAAGCAGGCAATCTAAACAGCAAGCTTTCCACCAATGGCTGCTGGTCCCAGGCACTCAGGGTGGTCAAGATTGCAGTGGAGGCCAGTCAACCTGATAGTGGGAGTGGGTGGGTTGAGGGATGAGGCTAGAGATGCTCTGGTCTCAGATAGGATGGAAAGGGACTCATCAACCAGAAGGAACTGAGTATGCAAGGCAGGATACCATAAACACCCCCTCTCTGTGTTTGAGAAATTACAGGTGATCCTGAAGGAGAAAGCAGGATGTGTGTGGAAGAAGATCTTTCCAGAAAAATCCTTATATTCATGCTGGGGCCTGTGAATCCTACAGGGCCATAGTTTGAAATCAAATTTTCCCTCTTCTTATTCCCCTCCCCTCGTCCCATATTGATAATCTTCCTCTACCCATTATCAGTGACTTCCCTCCACAGGATTTCTACTTGAAACTCTGGTATATAGGATAATACTGTTTTAGACACTGCTGCTGTCATGAAATCCTTGAAGCTAGGTCACTTAAGAAGAAAAGACATTCACGTAGTTCATTCTGGAGGTTCAGCTTCTCCTAAGAGCCTCGAGGTGATGACATTGTAGTAGTGGCACATATGTGAGAGAGACAGGTCACATGGCACAGAGGGACAGGTCACATGGCACAGAATGAGATTGAGGATTGGGTTGACTCTTTTGTAATAGCTCGCTCTCTTGAGAACTAACATAGAGGCATCATAAGGACCTTAATACTTTCCAAAGGCAGTGCCCCAGTGACCCTACCTCCATTTCTCAGCATCAGCACCATGGGAGGCAAACTTTATGCATAGGAAACTGAGGAACAAACTCAAGCCATTCCAAAATGATGGTAGAGACAGTTAATAATTACTCATGATAAAATGGTGAGATACTGTCAGCCTTCATTGTTTAGACCCCTCCAGAACTTCTGCAAGCAGTGTGTGTGTATGTCTGTCTGTCTATCTCTTTCTCTCTTGTCTGTCTCTCTCTGCATCTCTGTCTGCCTGACTCTCTGTGTAGTGGGTAGCTGACAGAGAAAACTTTCCAGCTACATCTCTCTTTCTCTGTGTCTCTTTCTCTCTGTGTATGTCTGTCTGTCTTTCTATCTCTTTTTCTCTTGTCTCTCTCTCTGCATCTGTCTGTCTAACTCTCTTTCTCTGTGTCTCTCTGTGTGTGTCTGTCTGTCTTTCTTTCTATCTCTTTTGTCTCTCTTTACCTCTCTGTCTGTCTGTCTGACTCTGTGTGTGTGTGTGTGTGTGTGCCTGTGCAAGTGTGTGTGTGTGTGTGTGTGTGTGTGTGTGTGTGTGCCTGTGCGAGTGTCCAGAGGAGCTATCTTTAGAGCTTGAAAGATCAGTGCTAACAAACCACAGCAGAAAGAGGGAGCTAATCCAAGTAGGCTTCTTGGAGGAAGCAACGTGGAACGAGGCAATGAGGATGAAGCTGTTAGTGGTCAGAACAGATGGGCAGAGGTGGGGAGATGTGAGTGCACTGTGAGCCGAAGGGCGGAGAGGGGGAATGCAGTAGATGATGAATGATGGACAAAGGAGGCTGACGGGTGGGCTAAAGGCTGAGAGAGAACCTGTTCAACATTCGTTTAGGCAGATGGATCCAAAAATAACTGTTTTAAATATTTAGAAATGAGCAGTATCCACTGGAAAAAACACATTTCTTTCCAATGTTTTGACAGTTTCAGCCCCACCTGCCACCTCACTGATGGAGAGGAAGTGGTCTGTGACCAGTGTGCCCCGGGTTACTCAGGAGCCTGGTGTGAGAGGTACTTTGTGGCCCTCCAACCCCCGTTTTCCCAAAGCAGCCTTAACGATTTCAAAAATCCAGTCCAAAGTTGATATTTTCTTCTTAAATATCTACAAATCTTCAATGTTGATTGCCACCTAGCAGTTGCCCAAGACCCTGTAGATATGGTGTGATAATTCAATGTATGTATACAATGTGTAGGGGTGGACACTTAAAAGGTATAGCTTTAAGTGTGGCCTTGGCATCTTGGTGCATGACTGTTATTTCCTAAGACCATGGAGAAAAGCAGGATGCCCATGGAGAGAACAGTGTTCCATCTCCCAGAGTGCATCTGTGTTCACAGCAAAGATGATAGGAGAAGGCAAGGCGGGGTCAGTAGTTATGGTCCTCATGTGTCTAACTATTCCGTTGGCCGGACAACAGTTAGGACATCGGTGGTTTGATTTAAGAATCATCTTCTGGCACCCCAAAGCCAGCCTTGTGTTTTCCCACATGGGAAGCCTTGGAGGTCTGCCTTGCTTCAGCTTGTCAAGGGCTGGGAGGCATCCTGAGTGGCCAGGGGGAGGTCAGAATGGGCTCTGGACGTGACTGCACCTCCTCTGGATTTATGTTTGTTTTTGTCCTGCTCCCATTTCACAACAGGCGAGGAAGATTTGTGACTGTCTGGCTGGGGAGTCCCCTCTTTTCCATTGCAAATCTTAAAGAGAAAGAGCCAGCCTGATTTATTAGCCAACCAGGGAGTCCCTGGCTAGTGGGGTAATATCTTGAGCCACCTTATTTATTAGAGTCTGCTTCCCATCCTGGATACAGATGTGCAGACGGTTACTATGGAAACCCAACAGTGCCAGGGGGAAGCTGTGTACCATGCGACTGCAGCGGCAATGTCGATCCCTTGGAGGCCGGCCACTGCGACTCTGTCACGGGAGAATGCCTGAAGTGCTTGTGGAACACAGACGGGGCCCACTGTGAGAGGTGTGCAGACGGCTTCTATGGAGACGCCGTGACTGCCAAAAACTGCCGCGGTGAGTGAGTGAGCAATGTGCGCACGGTGGTTGTATCTTTGTCAGAAGGACTCGGCCTCGAGGAGACCTTGTCTTGAACGTGTCTGGTGTACTAATGGCTGAACGTGTCGGGTGTACTGATGGCGGGTCCCCTGTTGGTCAGGTGTAGAGCTGATACTCCATTCCTCCCTTTGTGCTCCACAGTGGCTTGATTAGCTGTTATCTCTGAAGGTCAGAAGTTTAGAAAATACCGATCCTTCGTTATCAGGGGCGAGGCTTTCTAAAGCGTGGTCGGGGAGTATCCCAGCAGTCTGCTCGTGCACGGCCTGACTCTGATTTGCTAAGTTCTGTTTGGAGCCTTGAACTTAGGGATGACATTCAACCACTCACTGGGCCAGTCAGTTTCATGGGCCCGAGGTGATCGAGCTTGGGGGCTGATACCGGGGCCCTTGGCATCTGTGCTTCTGCACAGGTCAGACAACTCTTTGTTGTTGGAGAGCTGCAAACAGGCATACAATGTGCTTGGATCAAATCCACCCAAACCCTCCCCTCCAACTCCCCCATCCCCTCCAACTCCCCCATCCCCTCCAACTCCCCCATCCCCTCCAACTCCCCCATCCCCTCCAACTCCCCATCCCCTCCAACTCCCCATCCCCTCTAACTCCCCCATCCTCTCTAACTCCTCCCATCTCCCCACCACTTCCCCCCCACAATTTAATGCGCTCTGTTTTTAAACCACTGAGTGCATTTGGTGCTGCTACTACTACTATATGGATGGAGTTGGGGCCATCCACTGAATCACGGACAGAGAAAAGGGCGCTGTATCTCGTAAGCAAAGGAACCTTCTAGTAGCCATGGACTGCCAATAGCTCCTCAGCACCATGGGTCCCCTCTCTGGTTCCTGCTGCAGTTTCTGCTGCCTCGATCTGGTGCAGGTCTTGTTTTTGCACAGTCTTAAGGAAGGGATGCATGAGGGAATAATAATGCCACTTAGATATTTTGATAATTCCAGGGAAGTGTTGGTCTTACATTATGGCATAGAGACAAGGTGGTGCCAGCCATACAGAAAAAAGAATTGTAGATACATATTAGGAGATAAAATCAATCATGACATTGGCCATCACCCTGAACCTCAGTAACATGGACACCTTCATTTAACATACAGGGAGTGAGAGGTCTGTGGGTCAAATTCTGAAGAAAGAGCCTGTAAGATGAGTACTAAAACTCTATCACTGAGTTTAACCCTTGCGCTCTCCTAGAGACTCTGAAAAGTGACACACTAGGAAATAAGAGACGGGGGGGGGGGGGGGGGGGGGGGGGCAGGGCACAAAAAGAGTTGAGTTTGATGGACATACTAAGAGGAAGGGAGGGATAGGGAAGAGGAAAGCTGGTAAAGAGATATGCCTTCAGAATGATAGGGTGGGGGAGAGGGAGAGGGGAGAGGGAGACCTCAAACCAGAGTGCATCCATCTATGTGTTGATTGGGACAGGCTGTGTGCTGAGGTTCGGAGTCATGTGCAGAGGCAGGCTATGGAATGAAAGAGTAGTTCCCTTCGAAAGAGCAGTCTTAAGGATCTCAGGATCTCAGGCAAAGCTGTGGCATTGCCCACATGTACCAAAGAAGACAAGGCTGGAAAGAAGCCAGGTTCTTAGGCGAGGTAGGGTTAGCTCAGACGCTGATCCCAGCCCTGTCTCAGGCCCTCAAGTCTCTGGTATCCAGGGCCAACGTCCCTCTGCTGTGGTTGCTTCACAAACTGTCTGGGCTCTCACTGTGAAGTTTGTTAGCTCTGTGATCTGGCATGGTGAATGTTTAAGCCTTTTCCTTTGGGAATTAAAAGGATTTTACTGTAACCACAGTTTTTTTAAAAAAAGCATTATGTGTCTTGTGTGTCCTAGCCTGTAACTGCCATGAAAACGGCTCCCTTTCTGGTGTGTGCCATCTGGAGACTGGGCTGTGTGACTGCAAACCTCAGGTGACAGGCCAGCAGTGTGACCAGTGCCTGGTAAGACATTTACTAATCATTGCAGGCTATTCAGTTGTTTACCAGTGTTGTGTGTTGACACTTAACCTGAGTTCACGGGAGCTTGAATTCATATGGGATGAGTTCACTCTTGGCCAATCTGTGCAGTACCTTCCTATTGGTTGAAGTATTATGGCAACTCCACATAGTTAAAAGGGACGTTTGTTTTGTGGGGTAACTTATAAGTGAAGGGATAGGTTACAGGGTCTAGGAAAGGTGTGGCGCAGTCCAGCAGTGTTCTCTGGAGAAATCTGCTCAGTCTACATCCACTGTCCAGGATCCAGGAACCAAGAGAGCCTGCACATCTGGATCTCTGGTCTTAAGGGCTCCTTTTTGGCCCCGCCTCATAGGCATGACAGTTACCGGAAGCCTCAATAGGGGTAGTACTTCCAGGTCAAAGCTGGAACAGCTACCCACTACACCTTCCCATCTAGAGAGCCTGCGTGCAGTGTGCTTGGGAACAGACGTGGACTGAGAACATGATGATTCTGTGGAGCGTCTTGTATGTGAGATGAGAACTCGGAGAACACTGCAGTGTGTGTATGGGCTACTAACCTATGATTCTTCCTCTCTTGTGGCATAGCCTGGCTATTATGGGCTGGACACAGGGCTTGGCTGTGTACCCTGTAACTGCAGTGTGGAAGGCTCCACATCAGACAACTGCACAGAGGAGGGCCAGTGTCACTGTGTACCAGGCGTCACTGGGAAAAAATGCGACAGGTGTTCACACGGCTTCTACGCGTTCCGGGATGGTGGCTGCACATGTAAGCTCCTGAGCGCCTTACATTCCCTGGAAAACCTTCTCTGTGACCTTCCTCCATGTCAGGATTACCTCTGTGAAGTTCCTTTCCTTTCCTCTTGTCTTTACAGTGGGGCTCTCCACGCCCATTTTCTGTTCCTGGGTACAAGCAGGTGTTTGGTCCCGGGTCCCCACCTCCTTGTTGTGTTAGCCTCGGTCTTTGAGACCCTGATTGCAGTCCACATCCAGCGACGTTTGTAAGGACTGAGGGTCACATCTAACACAACAGTAGGCAGATGATGAGAACCTGGTAACATTAGAACTGTGGCTCTCAACTTGCCTCATGCTGCGACCCTTTAATGCAGTTCCTCATGTTGTGGTGACCCTCCCCCCCCCCAACTAATAAAATTATTTCATTGCTCCTTCATAACTGTAATTTTGCTATTTTTCTAAAGTGCAATGTAAATATCTGATAATGACCCCCCCGGGGTCACGACCCACAGGTTGAGAACCACTCTATTAGAACCCTTCCATTCTTCCGGTCATCAAGCCATGTTTGTCCCACTTCTTCCGCTCTGATGACCTCTCTGACATGGAGGGCAGCTACCTCCGGGAGAGATGAAGAGGTCTTGGGAATGGCTCCCTCTCTTTTCATAGTGGTTCTTCTGATCATCGATAAAAGAGAGGCCACTTATGCTGTCACCCCTGAGTCCCATGAGACGTCTAAATCTGTGATGCCTCTTTTGTTTTAGCCTGCGACTGCTCACATACTCAGAATAACTGTGACCCTGACTCTGGAGAGTGCCTCTGCCCTCCTCACACCCAGGGTCTGAAGTGTGAGGAATGTGAGGAGGCGCACTGGGGCCGGGACCCCGAGCAGGGGTGCCAGGTGAGTGCTGCCACCATGCTGGGGTGAGAGCTTCCTCCCTGGCATGATCTTCCTTGTATCCCCTGGCTTGGTGTGGAGCAGTTAAATATCTCCATAGTTTATATTTAAAACCAGCACAGCTTGGCGCACTGGTGGTGCTCCTGTAGTCCCAGTTACTTGGCAGGCTGAGGCAGGGGGATTGTTTGAGCATAGTTCTAGGGTAGCCTGGGCAGCTAGACTAGGAAGACCTCTACCTTTAAATAAATAAACACGAACATAATAGACTCAGGAATAATGCAGAAGAGTATTATCTTTCAAATTGCTTATTTTGGGTTTTCTTTAAGAACTAAGCTTTGAAATTGATAGTTAGAAATTGATATCTATATATCTATATCTATTGAAGCAATATCTACATATCTATCTATATAAAAGAATATCTATATAATATACCTATATTATATATATTGATATCTATTATAGATATATAGGCAGTATCTATATATCTATCTATATCTGTTGATCTATCTATATCTATATCTACCTAGATAGATAGATAGATGGTAGATAGATATGGATATTGATAGATATATAGATAGATAGATGTAGACATTGCCTTTTAAATATGTTTTAGCCTAGTCTATGTTCTATTTTCAAATGGAGTTGCAAATAGTTTCAATAGAGAATTAGGTTGAATCTGAGAGCTATAGTTTCCTGTCAATAATTTTCTTAGGCTAGAATTGGGTGTGGTTTGGGTTTGGTGGGGCCATTGTTTGGCCTCTAAAATAGTTTTGCAGAGTTGATAGCACCGTTACGTTCAGTTCTAGTTCACAGTTCCGATGCCCTGTCCACTAGTGTACATGCATGCCCTCCTGTGTAGCCCTTGTCCCATTGGTCCCTGACAGCACGGTCAGCAGGCGGGCAGCTTGTCTGAATTATCGCCCCACACCGTGTTTTCCTGGAGTCTCAGTTTGTGTACTTCCTGAGGACGTAGTTCCTGCCCTTGCGTTAATTGTATTTCTCTCTCTCTCTCTCTCTCTCTCTCTCTCTCTCTCTCTCTCTCTCTCTCTCTCTCTCTCTCTCTCCCTCCCTCCCTCCCTCCCTCCCTCCCTCCCCCCCCCCCCTCTCTCTCTCTCTCCTCAGGCCTGTAACTGCAGCGTGGCTGGCTCCACGGGTCCCCAGTGTGATGCTCTGTCTGGCCAATGCCCCTGCAAAGAAGGGTTTGGAGGGCGGAGCTGCGATCAGTGTTCCTTGGGTTACCGGAAGTTTCCTGACTGCGTCCCCTGTGACTGCGACCTGAGGGGGACACTGGCCGACACCTGTGACCTGGAACAGGGTCTTTGCAGCTGCACAGAGGACAGTGGCACCTGCTCCTGCAAGGTACGTGTCCTGGACCCTCCAGCCTCTGTTTCCTTCCCGTGGCCGCCTCATTGCCACTCCTGAGCTTCTGCCCATTTTCATTAGATTCTAGTGACTAGAAGTGTCATGTCAAATACTTCCTCCAACAGTTCCATACTTTGATATCTGACGTTAGAGACTCCATGTTCTCTCCTGAAATGATGGAAGATTCTTAGAATAGAGTTTTTACTACTTCTACGTGTCTGGTAACCAAACTCCTCTGAACACAGCTTTCTAGGATGCATCCATGGGCTGAGTAGTCAGTCTTTCTTGAAGAAATAAAGTTGTTAGGGCTTTCAGGAAGATTTGGGATTTTTTATAGCTGCGCTCTTGGACAATAATTATTATATATGCACGCTAAAGTAAAGGGAAATTGTGTACAATATTTGCCCACAAGGTAAGAGTTGAACGTTATTGAATTGCACATATGTCCATTGGTTTTTTCCCAACATGCTTTGCTGCCAGGCTATTGCCACCTTCTCTGGTCCTCTCTGCAAACAGGATGAGGAGGCAGCCTGATGGCGGTGGTTGGTGTGGGGTTAGGAGTGATAAAGAGTCACGGTGGCACATTTTGGAAGTATCTTCCCATATATGCTATCAATAGTCATCACTCCGGTCAGTCAGAATGGCAAGGACCTGGATTGTTTTTCCTTAGCCTGGGGCTCCACCCGGAGGCTGTCAGAATCAGCTGGAGACCATGGGAGATTCACATTAGGGAATGTGTGACTTCCAGCCCCTCCCACCATAGTTTTGATCCTCAGTCTCACTTGGGGAGCTCTGGTGTGGAAAAGCAAACTTCAGTTAGAGACGTGGCCACGGAAGATGAGTTTAGCGATGCTTGTAAGTCAGTGTTTTTTATTAGTTTGTCTCTGTGTATATAAAAGATCACATCTCTTCTTTTTATTTCTTTTCTTTTTTTTCCCCCACCTTTAGGAGAATGTCCTGGGACTCCAGTGCAGCGAGTGCCGGCCTGGTACCTTTGCCCTGCAAATTGACAACCCCCTAGGCTGCAGGTCCTGCTTCTGCTCGGGTCTGTCGCAGCTCTGCTCGGAGTTGGAGGGCTATGTGAGGGCTCTGGTAAGTCACATACACACAGCAGAAAGGGTTTTAGCCCTCACTTGCCTCTGGGAGTCAGGTGGACCTTGAGAGGGAGCAGACTCAGAAATTGTAGGGTAGTGATTTGCTTGGTATAAGGTCAGAGCATTCCGAGCATTTCTGCCGTCCAGTGACAGAAACAGCTGGCGGCTTTCTGTGCCCACCTTCAGCTGACCCATTGAAAGCTTTTCTTGGAAAGAAACAACTGCAGCATCTCCACATGTACCTCCTGTCACTGATGGTTGCTCAGAGATGACAATAGCTTGAACCTAATCATAGCACTTCAGGCCATGGTGATCCAGACGTACAATCTACAGGAACAGTCTTTACTTCTCTGCCCTAAAATGAAACTACTTTGTGTGTGTGTGTGTGTGTGTGTGTGTGTGTGTGTGTGTGTGTGTGTGTGTGCAGAAACTACCAGGAGGATATTGAATAATCCTGCTCTGTGACTCTCCACTCTATCCCCTGGAGCCTGGGGCTTCCACTAAACCTGGAGTTGGCTAGCAGCCTGCAAGCCACAGCTATCCTCCTTTCTCTGTTCCCCTGTAGCAATGGGGTTACAGGTACACATGCAGCCTGACCTGGTGTTTTACATGAGTGTTGGTGCTCCTGGGTCCTAAGGCCTACCTAGTCAGTGCTGTTACTCACTGAGTTACCTTACAGGTACTTAACCTGAAGCACGCCTTTCTCTTTCCCATGCCTAGATAACGCTGGCCTCCGATCAGCCCCTGCTGCATGTGGTCTCACAGAGCAACCTCAAGGGCACCATTGAAGGTGTGCATTTCCAGGCCCCTGACACCTTGCTGGATGCGGAGGCTGTCCGCCAGCACATCCATGCAGAGCCATTTTACTGGCGGCTACCAAAGCAGTTCGAGGGAGATCAGGTGAGCACACACCAGCCTCGCCCACTCCCTTCCCAGAGAGAAAATCAGAGTGTGCTACCTCTGCCCATCATTAAAGGACGTGGCTACTTAATTGCTTTTTTGAGTGAGGGTGGAGACATTCTCCTGCCCACCATTAAAGGACACAATTGCTTAATCACTCTTTTGAGTGAGGGTGAAGATATTCAGTGCTTATAAAAATCCCTGCAAAGGTTTGGCTCTTCAATTTTTTGATTTTTAAGTCCTTTACAATTTCCTTAATTCACATTTTTTTCTCCTTTCTAAAACAATAATTCAGGAAGTCTATACTGTAGTTCCTAGTAGCAGCTGAATGTAATTCTCAATGCTAGGTCAGCCCTGGGGAGCTCTTCTAGAGGAAGCAATGGTTGGTTGGTGAGCATCCTCCTATGAAAGGGCACTAGAAGGCTCTGCGAGACCTTCCTTGTCTTTCACTCCGATTTTTGGATCACTCTGGTTTTTCTGGGATAGGGTTCAGTGTGTTAGTCCAGGCTAGCCTCAAATTGTTCATCCTCCTGCCTCACTGTCCTGAGTGCTAGGATAACTGATCTTTTCTACTATTCAGGCTCACTTCAATCTAGAAATTTACCCCAGTGGTCATATGGATATGGATAATTTTAATTCAAAGGAGCCTGAAAGTAATTAGAATCCTTGTCATGCTGGTGATGTCTCCCGATACTACCTTCAGAGGAATCACTGGGAAGCGTAGCTTCAGTCTATCTCCTAGACCATTAATAAACAGGTTAGGAGGCTGGTCCCAGGCCACATTTTTTTGTTGTTGTTGTGTTTTGTTTTTTTCAAGACAGGGTTTCTCTGTGTGGCTTTGGAGCCTGGAGCCTGTCCTGGAACTCTCTCTGTAGCCCAGGCTGGCCTTGAACTCACAGAGATCCACCTGCCTCTGCCTCCTGAGTGTTGGGATTAAATGTGTGCACTGAACACGTATTTGTAATGAGATACATTGTAACATGTAATGCCTTTTGTGTAATGGCAAACTTTGTATAAAACGTCTTTACACCAAGTCTGCATCACAGGAATAATACCAGTGTGTCATTTGTTAGCTCCTGGCCTACAGTGGGAAACTGAGGTACAGCGTGGCCTTCTACTCTACCCGAGGCACCGGCACATCCAATTATGAGCCTCAAGTTCTCATCAAAGGAGGTCGGGCCAGGAAGCATGTCATTTATATGGATGCCCCAGCGCCAGAGAACGGAGTGAGACAGGATTATGAAGTGGAAATGAAAGAGGTGATGTGTGATTGTTCTGCATATGTTCCTTAAGGATGTGAACTTCACCGTCAGGGTAACAAAAAAAAGTCTAGAGCTAAATAAAAGAGACTGCAAGGTGACCCTGCGGTCTGACCTCCAACGGGCTTATCCAGAGTTCTAAGAGTGATTCACATTTCAAGGCCTCATGAAAGACACACTGCAGTAGTCGTCCCTTACCTACAGCCTTGCTGTCCACAGTTTTGGGTATTCAAGTTCAACCGAAGTCCAGATATATTAAATGGAAAATTCTAGAAACAATCCTCTCAAGCTTTACATTGTAGACTCTTCCGAGTCACATGATGAAACCATACCTCTTTCTGCTCTGTCCTGCCTAAGGTGTGTCTCATCCCTTTATCTGGCACCTGCCTGCTAGGTTACAGCAGATCTTTGTCAGTTCATGAACCACCCTGAGTAGGGCTGATATCTGAAGTTGCTTATGAAAGAACTGCCTGTGTTCTCTTTTTAAGGCTGTACATCTTGTGACCATTTGAACTCTGAATTTAACTGGATACATTTCTCATCTACAGGAGTCTTGGAAATACTTTAACTCTGTGTCTGAAAAACATGTTACGCACTCAGATTTTATGTCTGTACTTAGCAATATTGAATATATCCTCATCAAGGCATCGTATGGTCAAGGATTACAGCAGAGCAGGTACTTGGAAACCTCTAGATCAGTGGTTCTCAACCTTCTCAATACTGCAACCCTTTAATACAGTTCCTCATGTTGTAGTGACCCCCAACCATGGCATTATTTTCATTGCTACTTCATAATTTTGCTACTGTTATGAATCGTAATATAAATATCTGCCTTTTCCAATGGTCTTAAGTGACCCCTGTGAGAAGGTCATTCAACCCTCCCGAAGGGGTCGGGACCCACAGGTTAAGAACTGCCACTCTAGAGCTTTGAATATTTTCATTGTTTGATGCAGAATTGGAAGATGTGTCCCCTCACTCTAACTCCCTACATATTTATTAATAGCCTTATCTCTAGTCCTTAGCAAAACCTTGTTAAATATTAACAGCTTGTTAGTCAGCTTTTCAGTGCTGTAACAAAACACCCGAGACAGACAGTTTCGAAGGCGGGAAGGTGCATTTGGGTTCTACATTAGTTGTTTTCCTGTTGGGGGTGATAAACACTGTGGCCCAAAGAAACTTAAAGAAGGAAATAGTTGATTTTGGATTATGGTTCCAGAGGACCAGATGTCCATAACAGCAGGGAAGTCACCCCCAGTGCTGTGCTCCCCCGCAGCAAGTCTGTACCCCTGAAAGGTTCCATATGTTCCCCAAACAGTGCCACCAACAAGGGGCCAGGTGTTCAGTTACACAAGCCTGGGGGGCGCATTTCTTAGCCAAACCCCAACAGGTTCACAGTTTAAGACATTTGTGTCTGTGCTTGGCTGTCTCCGTCAGACTCAAGCTGCTTACCACAGAGCAGGGAGGAAGTGGAGAGCAAGTGAGGGAGGTCTGAGAACAAAATATCCCCCTCAAAGGCACGCCTTCAGATGGGGACCATGTGATGTATACGCGAACTTTCGGGGGGGGGGGGGGCATTCCACCCAGACTATCAGAGTATAATTACGGAATTATGTGAACTACAGATTATCCACCTGGCATGGTAGCAAGGCTTAACAGAAGTGCAACATGGTGGAATCTTGGAAGAAATGAAATATTTTTTATAAAGACTACTCAGACCCCTGAAAGCCACGCTGTCTTTTTTTTTTTTTTTTTTTTTTTTGGTTTTTTGGTAGCCATGTCTAAGGGTACTGCTACCTTCTCACCTCATAGCCCATGAGGAAATATGCTCAGTGCTGGGCAGCGCAGTTTTGGCAAGTATTGAAGGTGTTCAGGCCCTGACATGCTGGCCGTGGCCTTTTCTGTAACCACACACTCCTGTGTGCTAACAACGTACTTTGCAGTTGTGAGCAGAACTCCACGTGACAGGTCTCAGGCTCCATACAGATGCAAATGGTCAACCATGTGCCGTGTTTCTGGAAGTTTCTCACATGTTAATGCTGCTTCTCCTACTTCTTTTCCCCAATGGTGGCTCAGGATTGCCAACATCTCCATGGAGGTTGGCAGGAAGGCTGGAGAGCTGCCCTCTGGGGGAGAGGCAGCGTCCCTGTTGGAGCACTGTGTCTGCCCTCCTGGTACCGCTGGATTCTCCTGTCAGGTAGGGAGCCTTCAATTCACACTGGTTTCCTGGGTGTAGTGTGTTCACCAACGGCAATCCCGCATGGGAACAGAATACATGAGCATCTATAGCATCACTTTCGATCGCTTTTTGAATTAAAAAAAAAATTGTTAGTTTTTGTTTAAATATACATAAATTCAGATTTATTGTCTCCACCTACTTTTAAGTGTGGAGGTCAACAGTATCAAGTGTGTTCACGTGGTTCTGAGGATAGAGTTGTTCTCCAGGACATTCTTTCTCTTACCAGACCGAAACTACATCTGTCCAGCTACCCCCCCTCCGCCCCTCCCTCCAGCCCCTCATCTGCTGTTCTGTTCTCTGCCTGACTCTGACTGCTCCTAGTTCCCCATATGAGTGGAATCCAGCAGTATATTTACTTTTGTGACTTCCCTTTTTACTTAGCACATATTTAATACACGCTGGAGTCTCTTCCTCTTTAAGGCTGAATACTAGTCCGTCATTTGGATATGTTCATTTCTCTATGGGGATGTGGGTTGCTTTTGTGAATAGTGCTGTGAGGAAGGGATTGTGAATGTCTCTTCTAGTTCCTCCACGTCGTTCTCCTGAATCCACCAGACGCAGATTTGTTAGTCGTGGCTAGTGTCGTTTTTAATTTTGGAGGACTCAGCACACTGTCTTTCCTCTATACCAGCTCTACACAAGAACTCCACACTTTATTTACATCTTCAACGCTTGTTCTGCTTTGCTGTTTGGATGGGAGGCATTGGTTTTGCGAAGAGCTAGGGACTTTTGTTTTTGTTGGTGGGAGTGTTTTGAGACAGTGTTCTGCTCTGCAGCCTAGGCTAGCTTGAAACTCACTCTGGAGCTTAGGCTGGACTGTAATTCACAGGAGTCCTTCTGCCTCAGTTTCTCCACAGCTGGGATCATGGGTAAAAGCCATCATGCTCTATTGGTTTAAATATTGAGGCAACTCCACGCAGTTAAAAGGGAGGTTTATTTTGTGGGGTAACTTACAAGTGAAGGGATAGTTTACAGAGTCTCGGAAAGGTGTGGCGCAGTTGGGCAGTGTTCTCTGGAAAACTCTGCTCGGTCTACCTCCAGCGTCCAGGGTCCAGGAACCAAGTGTGCCAGCCCATCTGGATCTCGGGTCTTCAGGGTCCTCTCTTGGCTCTGCCTTGTAGGTGTGACAGTTACTAAAGCCTCAATGGGGGTTGGAACTTCCAGGTCAAACCTGGAAAGGCTACCCACTACATCACTCAGCTCTTAGTGTGGATATGGTTTGTATTTCTTCCTGATAATGGTGTTGAGTGTTCTTATGACCTTGTTAGCCACCTGTCTTTGCTGGGGAAGGACATTTATCCTGTGCCCGGATTTTAATCAATGTCTACTTTCTTGTCCCTTCTGCCTCCCTTTAGGATTGTGCTCCCGGGTACCACAGAGGGAAGCTCCCAGAAAGTGGTGGCCGGGGACCCCGCCCTCTGATAGCTCCTTGTGTGCCCTGTAGTTGCAACAACCACAGTGACATCTGTGACCCTGAAACTGGGAAGTGCCTGGTACGTTTGCTTGTGTGGGAACTGACCTAAGTTTACACTAAATTATCACTGTGACGTGAAAGAAGACCAGGAACCAGGGAGGTCCTCCAGCAGGTCCTTGCCACGTGGCTGCCGCCATCTCTGTCTAGAAGACTCTGGAGCCTCCTCACATCACTGGGAAACTGGCAGGTTTTGTTTCTACATCTCCCTTAGCAACTGATGCCCCCTCACTCTAGTCTTTAGTTTCTCTGCTACTCCATAGGGTAGCTCATGTGCTGGATGGCAGCCCCAGGAAGCTAGAATCCATTGTCTTTTAGGGCAAGTGTTTCCCCATCAACAGGGACAAGGTCTAGAGCTGTTTCCATCCTCTCTCCTCATCTAGTACTTGGACCTTGTCTGTATCATGCTATGTTGGTGAAACAAGTATTTATTACAATTTATTTTTGAAGAGATGTCAAATAGTCCTTCTGAAGGGAGACCCATTTGAGAGGTCACGTGGATCCTAATACAACTTATCTTTATCAGTTGAAATATGAATAAACTTTTTTTTTTTTTTGAGACAGGGTTTCTCTGTGTAGCTTTGCGTCTTTCCTGGAACTCGCTTTGGAGACCAGGCTGGCCTCGAACTCACAGAGATCCGCCTGGCTCTGCCTCCCGAGTGCTGGGATTAAAGGCGTGCGCCACCACCGCCCGGCATGAATAAACTTTTTAAATGAAAATGCTCAAACATTTTCTAGTTGAAAAGTGCCTGTAAAACTAGTTTTTAAAATATTCATATGGCAGCGATGTCTTGTCTGTCCTTTCTTGCTGCCACGGGACAAGGCAGAGCGAGGGGGGTGGGCTGCTCAGGGACTCCACGCTTCGCTGTCACCCTTCCTCAGCTCTGCATCATATGCAGAGCCCTGTGCACAGGGCCAAGCAAATAGTGAAGATCTGCACAGAAGAGATTTTCAGTAGAACCCGTAATAAGAACCACTTGCACTTGGAGCTTAAAAATGCATCTGATACTCTTTTTTGGTAATAGGAAGCTCGCTGGTTCCGCTAATGACGTAAAATTCCAGCTGATGTTCTTTTGGTTGTTACAAGAATCTGTTGGTGGCGCTCTGTGACCACGACCAATCCTTCCTGGATTGCGGTTGCCTGCCCATGCTTTTCTGCCACGGCATCTCTCTGCGTGTGGATATCGAATCCTGGAGGGAGTAGTTACTTTTCTGTGGCTGGGATGAAACGGAAGGAGGACTTCATTTTGATTTTCAGTTCCAGAGGGGGAGCCCATAAGGCAAAGAAGTCACGGCCATGGATGGCCAGAGCAGAAAGCTGAGGGGTCACATGCCAGTGTATACAGGAAGCAGAGAATGAACTGGAAATGGGGCGATTCTGTAAACTCTCAAAGGCCGCCCCCATTGACTTGTTTCCTCCAGCAAGGCTCCATGTTCTAACTTCCCTCAAGCATCACCACCAGCTGGGGACAGATGGCCAAATGCGAGAGGCCTTTCTCATGAATAAACCACACAAAGCCCTCACAGACACACAAACTGTTGGGTCTCCATCTAGTTCCGATCTGTATTTTAAGGATCTAGGTCCTGACTGCTTTTGGTGTCCTGGGTCTGTTTTCCTCCAGTAGAATGTATTAACAGTCTCTAGGCTTATGTAGCCTTATGTTGAATAAAGGCCACAGATCTGGAAAAGCCTCCAGCATTCTAGGAAATAATCAAGAAAAATGCCCCGTCTTCCTTAAGCATTAACGAACACCTAGCTGACATGAAACACAGTTGTTTATACAGCTGTTACCCGTGGGAATCCTGTCTGACCGTTTCCCATTGCCTCTCTCTTCCATTGAACTGTGGACCTCCAGAACTGCCGCGACCACACGGCTGGTGACCACTGTGAGATGTGTGCCCCCGGCTACTATGGGAAGGTGATTGGGTTGCCTGGAGATTGCACCCCGTGTACCTGTCCTCACCGCCCCCCTTTCAGGTAAAGCCTGTGCTGGCCAGCTTGACACACCACCAGCTTCCATTCCTGCGCTCGCTTTCCAGGGCCTCTGAATGCTCTCCGTTAATGTCGGCCCTGTGGGGAGATAGATAAGCCAATGTCAAGGAAAAGTGCACGTCCTCAAGGTGTTTGAGCAGGATCTTTGGTTTTTCATGACAGGGTTTCTTTGCATAGCTTTGTGCCTTTCCTGGAACTCACTCCTCCTCCCAGGCTGGCCTCAAACTCACGGAGATCCACCTGGGATTAAAGGCATGCGCCACCACCGCCTGGCTGCCAGGATCTTTTCAAAAGGAAAGCATCATGTGGGTCTTGATTGTTGGCATGGAACTAATTTAAATAATAATAATAATAATAATAATAATAAGCTTTTGGGAATTTTCAAGACTAATTTTAGCTCCCAGATATGTAATCCAGTTCATATTCAATGTAAGGGAATAGGGGTTGATTCTGTATACATATACCTAGAATGAAACACACAAGCACTGAGAAAAGATACATGATGTTTATTTGTCAGTTAATAATTTATGTGGTGGCCATGGAACTGCCCATGCTGTGGAATAGGTAATGTGGCACCATTCTGGAAAAGATAATATCTATATGTATATTCCACATCTGTGGCTTTTGGCCATGTGTACCCAGAGAAGTGTGTGCATGACTGTTTTACCATGCACTTTGTGTTTTTCCATACTGTTGAGTAACACTTTATTTCTTCCATCAAATAAGGTTAACCATCCCTCAAGCCCTTAGTCATGACCTGTGAGGCCACAGATTGCTTGGTTCGTCTCATACGTATTTGTATTTCCTTGAAGTCTGCCTCATTATTTAAGGAGCGAGATGTTAGAAGTGGTGCAGAGCTGGTAACTCATGCTGTGGACACCCAGCTTCCTCCCCTGCAAGAAACCAGACCTGATTTCCCACTTGGTTTGGGTCAGGTTTCTGTGGTCTGCAGTTACCCACCTCAGCCTCCAGGTGGCGCCAGAGCAGTTCATCACGAGGAGGCAGAGGGTGGGGCCAAGGAGGGACTAGCCCAGAGCTCCATCTGGGTAGTGACATCAGTTTACTTCTGCTGGTCTATCAGGTGACCGTCAGTCCTGTCTCCGTGTTCCTGCAGAGTAGCTTTTCTGCGGCTTGTCCTATGCACGTCATCACAGCCTGTGGAACTGTCCTAACCAGCAACGTTCAGTCTTCCTGTTCTCCGCGCTTTATCAACTCTATCATTATCTAAAAAACATGGCAACTCCTCTCTCAGAATAAGACCCCCTTTGATTTGGAAAGTTCTTGGGTAGCTAGTTACACTCTGTGAGACTGATCGACTTAGCACTCACCGGTGGCCACCTTGCAGCAAAGGCCTTTTCAAATGATGGATAAAAATTGCCCTCAGGCTTCTTTACCTTCTGTTCCACAGATTTCAGCTCTAGCAGCTTATCTAACTACCCCGTATAATCACTTAACGTTTAGAACAGTGATGGTGAATAAATACTTTGAGGAAGATTTGAAGCTAATGTCTGAAATCTTCTGTTAAATTTTTTTTTTCTTTCAGTTTCAGCCCCACCTGTATTTTGGAAGGAGACAGTGACTTCCGGTGTGATGCCTGCATCCCTGGCTATGAGGGACAGTACTGTGAAAGGTACACCGCTGAACTGTCACAAGGAAGCAAATATCATATGTTATATATTATACTATGTAGGATGTAGTTACGACAGTGATCTGGGAGTCGCTACCAATTTGTACCTTTGTACAGATGTGGGGGGCACATTGATATCCCATAGCAAGGTCTCCTAAGGTGAGTGTGTGCTCTGCATTTCCTTTGGCAAAAAGGACGATGATTGCCTCTGGACAGAGCTGGTGTATGTATTCCTGGTTGGTACGGACTGCTCTGTCTATACCTACGATCCTCTTCTTTGTAGGTGCTCCGTGGGCTATCACGGCAACCCTCGAGCAGCAGGTGGCAGCTGTCAGAAGTGTGACTGTAACCCCCAAGGCTCTGTCCACAGTGACTGTGACCGAGCGTCTGGGCAGTGTGTCTGCAAGCCAGGAACCACGGGGCTCCGCTGTGAGGAATGCCTGCCAAGACACATCTTGGTGGAGAGCGACTGTGTTTGTAGGTGATTCTCCTGTATGTGTCTCAAGTTGGGTTTTCCTGCTGACCCGGCTATGACACCCACAGGGTCGGTGGGGTACCACGAATCTCACTGTACTTCATATTTTATTACATTTTCTCGATGTACATTGCTGCTGAATCTACTGAATTGAACCTTTAGTGGTGCATGAATAAGCCAAGATGACTTTGATTGTGGTAGGGTCTTGTGATACAGTCCGGGCTGGCTTCAGGCATCACAGTTCTGCCTCACTTTCCCATGTATGGACTGGGATTACAAAACATGTAATACGCCCAGCTAATAATTTTTATTTCAAAATTGAGCTGTATCAATACTCCCTTTGCTGAAACCAAGGACCAATCAGTGAGGAGGAGGGAACATCCTTATGGGGCTGTCATTTATATTGCCCCAATTTCCGGTCTCTTTAGTTTTCTCCAGCTCTGATGGATGTTTCTGTGGAGTGCAAGGGAAAGTCATCTTGGGGTGTCTTCTGTGTGGGTGATGGGAGAGGGTGAAAAGGGACAAGTATCAGGGAGTTGGAAAGGGTTTTCACTTTCGTTTCCGTGTGCTATAAGCAAAGGCTCCCAGCTGTGTTCGCCACCAATCTCTGCTTGAGGAGGAAGGACTGGCGCACACAGACAGTGGAAGCGGGCTTTGGAGGGGAACGCTGGGACAACTCCTAGCCAGGCCCAGTTACGATGAGTGACAGCGCTGTAATGGTTCAAGTGGCGTGAAGGCGTGACGCCTAGGCCATGTTCCTGTCTTTGTGACCGGGAGGGTGTGACTTTGCTGAGTCTCCATCACCAGGAGAGAACTGCAGCTCACCCTGGGCTGGAGTGAGAAGGAGATCTGTGTGGTGCACAGATCCCTGGTGTGTGTGTGTGTGTGTGTGTGTGTGTGTGTGTGTGTGTGTGTATGTGTGTTCTCTTTATAACACCGTGACTAAGGCTGTTTGCATTAGCTTTCGCTTCCTCCCCGTTTTCTCTTCAAGCTTGTGATGATGAATGTGTGGGGGCCTTGCTGAATGACCTGGATGCTTTTGGCGATGCTGTCCTGTCTCTGAACCTCACTGGCAGTTTCCCTGCCCCATATGGGATTTTGTCAAGTCTGGAAAATACAACTAAATATTTCCAGGTAGGTACTAGGGATGTAGAGATGGTGGAGAGAAACATCTGTCACTGAGAGAGAAGGAGTATGGGGGGGGGGGGCGGTCATTTGTCTCCCCAACCTTTCAATCTCCCGTGGGTGGCCAGTGACAGTGTCCTCATCCCACACCTCACTGGGGGTTTCTGGGGAGCTCTGATGGAGTTGCTTCACAGAAACCTCCTTGGACATTCTGCCCAGGGATTTCACCCCACCTTCTGGAATTCGGCTGCAAGCTTCCTTCCTCTTTGACAGACCTTTGGGTGCTTGAAAAAAAGCTGTCCAAATACAAATACTAGAAATAAATCTGGACCATATCCTCTCTAGCGCTGGTTTATACCAAAGATGGGCTGTTTTCTGTTACATGTTGTTATCTTCAACTCGAGTCCAAGGTATAAAAATAGTCTTCCTCCTTGGAAGACTATTAACATCTCAACGCATCAATCCTTGGTTTATATTTTATCAACAGATCTGGTCAAAAGGAGAGGAAAGTTAAGAAATTGAATCAGAGACAGTACCTTTCTCTGGAATGTTAATTCTAATTGGAAAAAAAAATATTGCTGAATATACTTTTTACCTCCACATTTCAATTTAAAATAATCTGCTCCCTGTGTCATGCAGTAAGAAAAAGGATGGTCATTACTAAATAGTGTTTTACAGAGAGAAGCTTTTCTTGTGTGTGCTCAATCACTCCCCTCCTCCATACACACACTCACACTCACACACTGGTACTGAGGAGGAGCTGATGAACACCAGGAAATATTTTTATATTATTTTTTATCAAACAGCAAAATGTGCTTTTGAAAGATAGGTGATTCTGCATTCATTAAGAAAATTCTACAAAAAAAAAAAAAAAAAGAAAAGAAGGAAGAGATACTTCAATATCTATTCTAACCATCACATATATAATCAATAAATGATGTCCTCTGCCGGTTACGTCCCAGGGGTATGACTGTACTTTGAATTTATCAAGTGAAGTAAATAGTTCAGATTTTAATGAACCTTGAATGGTTTGCTCTGATGTAATCCACCCATCCATCCCCTTAACAATGCTTTGTATTCATCTCCAACACTCTCTGGAGGGCAGGAATGTGAACTGCACCCTTCCTAAATAGTAACATAACTACCTTGTGAAAGGTTTCCCTACTTAAACAAGTAAGGAGGTTAGAATGTTGGGATGGATTAAATACTTAACTATAAATAATTTTAAAGGGCTTTTCCTTATTGAATACTTTTTCATTTTGCCTAGTAAGTACTTTTCCATGTATTGAGAATTATAGTTAATATTTATAACTTTGATACTGAAATAAAGCCATATTTGGTCTATGAATGCCATCTGTTTGGAGTCTTCTCAGGAGAGCAGAGTTTGAGTTTATGTCTGTGTGAGAGCAATGTGGAAGGTGGTAGCCAGGGGTGCATTGCTGGACTTGACAGCTGGTGATGAGTGAGTTAGCCCTTTTGCTTTTAAGTAACTATTAAAAGAAAGTAGAATGTCTTTCTGTAAGCCAAAAAGCAATTAGCCCATGAGTCCCAGAAGAATGAACATTTTAATGTGATGCAGTAAACCACGTAACATTGTAAACAATGTAACACTTAATGTGATACAGTAAACAATGTAACATTGTAAACAATAACATTTAATGTGATACAGTAAACAATGTAACATTGCTTCTTTTGTTTTTCTTAGAGGTATTTATTAAAAGAAAATGCTAAGAAGATTCGGGCAGAAATCCAGCTTGAAGGGGTTGCAGAACAAACAGAAAACCTGCAAAAGGAGGTAAGTTCTCTGCAAAAAAAAAAATCCAGCTCCCCACCAGCCTCCCAGGGCAGCCCTTGGGAGCCTTTGGGTCCCATCTGGCAGGCTCCTGGAGTGTCATCAAACAATTCTAACCCCAGGAGTTCCCCTGCTGTCGTGGGAAAAGGTTCCTGACCAGATCACTGTTGCCACCCACGCTAAGGAAGAACTGGGTGGTTCACTTAGCTGCTTGCCTTCTCTCCTTAACCTACGCGGAACTAAAAGAAGGTTATGAGTTCCTTCTTTTCCTAAATTCACTCTACTGTAGAGTTTGTGAGGCAGAGTGGCTTCAGTACTTAGTGGTCCTGTGACCTGCAGGTTTCAGGCCAGGTTGACTCTGATGGTTTTAGGTCCTAGATAGAATTAGCTCAGTTTTCATGTCAGCAGGGAATTATTTATTTTGTTTACCTCATGGCAAGGTGTGAGCCACCAAAATATGTCCTGGTTTATAGCGTGTGAGGGGGGCCTGTTGTCAAACATAGTTTATTATAGATTTCTCAATATGTTCAGACATACACAGCTGTGCATGCAGAAGGAATTTGTAACCAAAGATAATTTGAAAAGAACTTGCAAGTTGCAGTGTGGACTTGGGGTCCCTCCGCAACTAGATATTGGGTCAAAAATAATCTGACTAAAATAATTTCTCTCTCATCAGGAAAGAAGATTCTCTTGGGTCTTAAGGAGAAAATGCCTGCAGGCCCAAGCCTGTTCTCTTAGATTCTTTGATATTGCAATCACAATCTTCTTTTGACTTAGGAAATTCCTGAAAAGAAGTGACAGCTAAGAGCAGTTGTGTCAGTGTCAGGGCTGGGAGCTTTGGGGTCATGGCCTCACTCACACTCCTAAGGAGGTGCTGGTCACCCCCATGCTACCCATCAGGTTGGAGGTGGATAGTTCTACTGCTTGGCAGATTGGGGGGTCTAAAGCAGTCTCCCTGACTCCTTGTTCTTACTTCACAGGAACTAAAACCTCGCAGGCAGTGAGGTTCCCCTTCCTGCAGTCAGTGTGAAATTCTGCACTATCCACTAACGTTCTGGTCTCCAATCTCATAAAAGCACAGACTGTTCAGCCACCTCTTAGCTACGCTAACAGAGTAGCAAAAGGGATTGCTCATGTGTCTGCAGGAGTGCCAGTGTGTAAAGTGTAACACACTTGTGTGAAGTATATAACAGTGTGATGACAGTGAAAAAATGGTGATGCAGCCAGTTGAGGT
Organism: Peromyscus maniculatus bairdii; assembly: GCF_049852395.1. Classification (NCBI taxonomy): domain Eukaryota; kingdom Metazoa; phylum Chordata; class Mammalia; order Rodentia; family Cricetidae; genus Peromyscus; species Peromyscus maniculatus. Next base: position 25,900,636 of record NC_134864.1, read on the forward strand.
GTTTACAATCCGACGCTTCCCCTGGTGCCAGTGGATTCCTGCTCTGCCACCAGGGTCATGCATCCCTTGTTTACGGAGTGCCTTGATTTTTATCATATTCTCGATTTAATCATATATGATTATATGCTTCATAAACCAAGGAGCAATGGGCTGCACCTTAAATGTGTGTGTATTATATACGCACACAGGTAAGTACCGTTCAGCTTAGGTGTAAGTACACAATACCTTCTGTGTGTACGGAAGCACATATAGTATCTATCTAGACAGCACCCGTATATTCCCTAAGGAGTCATTTCTCTTGTCACTCGGTGACATGTGACTGTACACGGGAGCTAATGTGAGTAGAAGGCTTTCACAACTGGACACAGGAGCATCTTGCTTTGCTAGTCTTCTAGACTGCTTATAAAAATAAACCATTTTTTCTCATGATAAGTGTCTCTTAGGTGATTTCAGGATCCCGTTAGTCACATCTGAGCCCAGAAATATTAGCCTTGGTTTGCACAATAGTGTATTTTTTTATGATCTGGATATATTTGATCACTTGAAAGAGACAACAGCTAGCATTTGGAAGCTTACGTGATAGGAAACCACACTAACCTGAGTCCTTACTGTCCTGTCAGCTCACTAGAGTCTTAACCAGCAGCCAGCAGGTGAATCAGGCAGCAGAGAGAACCGTCAATGGGACTCAAGCCCTGGCCATGTTCATTGAGCAGCTGCACACAAACATCAAAGGTAGTGTGGGGCTCTCCTTTGGGGACTGGGTGCTTGTCTGGTAGCAAGAGTCATGATCACCTTAGGAAGCAGGTGAACAGTGTTGGGCTGGGCTTCCTAATGCCAAGGGACTGGGACGCCCCATAGCACAGGGATCCTGAAGTGTCCGGGATCCCTACTATCTACCTTGAAGAGACTTACCTAGCCACAAATGTTCTTTGTAGAAATCACGACAAAGGTGGCAATGTTGAATCAGACCGCCCGTGAAGATTTCCAGCCACCCAGTTCTGCTCTTCAGAGCATGCACCAGAACATGTCTTCTTTGCTGGAGCTTACCAAGAAAAGGAATTTCACCGAGATGCACCAAAATGCTACCCTTGAACTCAAGTAAGTCCCGAGCACTGTTCAAACACCACCAATGACAAGCAGGCATTTGGATGCTGTGGAGGGGGAAATAGTGGGGAGAATGATCTCTGAGAATTAATATTGCAAGCGAGGAGAGAGGTCGGCTGTCCAGGAGATGAATAGATGGGTACCCACCACTACAAATACAGAAAACACGTCAGTGGAATCAGGGCAGTCCATCTCTGCATACTGTGCAAATAGGCTCTGTGTTCTCTGGGACGCTCAGCTTGATTTTATCTACTACAAACTGAAGAGCCTGGGGAACTGTTATTATAATCAAGTGCAGGGTGACCTGTCAAGAAGAGAATAAAGTAGGACACTCCGACCACAAACTCCGGGACAGACGGACACTGTCAGAATCACAGAGCTTGGTCACGCAAGCCCCCATACCCCACAGGGTGCAGCCCCAGAGAATGGATGTGTGTAGACTCGGGAGCCTGTGATCTCCTGCCTGGCCTTTTCTAGGTTTTGTTTTTTGTTTTTTGTTTTCTTCCCACATGGCTGTTAGTTGACATTGTCTTTCTGTCAGGTAGCCTGAAGATCGTTTTAACCGGTTACATGAGACTCACTAACTCTGTTCCTTCTAGTGACACTTGAAGTGTTTGTAAATTTTATTGCTGTAAACTATCATGGCATAGATGTCTTGGGCAAGCATTTTCTCTTATTTTCCATATTTCTATGTGGTTTAATATTAAATATTTATACTACAAGTTCTCCCCTTCTTCCTCCGTCCTCTTCCTCTCCTTCTTTGTCCTCTTCTCCCTCCTTCTCTTCTTTTTCCTTCTCCTTTGAGACGGGATCTCACTGTGTCCCTGCTGGCCTAGAACTTAACTATTTTCCCACGTCAGCCTCCTGAAAGCTGCGATTACAGTGTGTGCAGACACAGGTCCTGTCCCACCTTTCTGGGTTTCAGGGTATCCTGTTATCAGAGCAGACCATAGGAACTAGATCATTTAGTCACATGATCCACACTCCCTCCTGCTCGTTTCCAGATTAGTTCCACAAGAATGTTAATGTAAAGTACTGCATGCTTTCCCCCCAGCAACATGTACATTAGGCTCATACCTCCTTTCATCTTTTGTTTGTTTTGTTTTGTTTTGTTTTTCAAGACAGGGTTTCTCTGTGTAGCTTTGTGCCTTTCCTGGAAGTCACTTGGTAGCCCAGGCTGGCCTCGAACTCACAGGGATCTGCCTGGCTCTGCCTCCCGAGTGCTGGGATTAAAAGCGTGTGCCACCACCGCCCGGCTACCTCCTTTCATCTTTGAATACACTGTCTGACCTGTTGCTTTGCTCAGGTGGAACTTGAAAGACTTGGTTGGATAGGGTGTGGAACGAGGTCCCGTGATACAGTCACTAGAATGTTGGTTCAGAGAGCCTGGGGAGGCCCAGAGAAAACTGAACTGAGTGCTATGAAGGCAGCAAAGTGCCAGAGTGAGTACCAAGACCACAGAGTGCCCATTTGTGGCAGCGAGCGTGGCAGCTCTGCCTTCCACTGCTGCCCCACGTAGGAGAGAATCCTTGCCTATGCGGGAGCTATTAAAGACGCAGATTCCCGGGCTGGCAGTCCTAGAGTCTCAGAGCCATCCTGCGGGACCCCCTTCCTCACATCACCCTGCAGCGGTCAGCCCCTTGGGTCACTCAATGGAAAGGTTTGCCCCGGGTGCAAACATGATACTAGGAGTTGGGGACACTCAGAGGACACACAGCAGAGCCTTTGTGCCCAACAGAACTTCTAGACCACCAAGGAAGGCAGGGCCACCCCTTCCTCTCCCCTGTTCCCTGACCTCCCCACTGGCTGGGTCCTCTGGGACTGCCTGCCCTATAATTGCAGCCCCCTTTCTGTTTAGAATAGAGTTGTCAATCAGATTCTATGTTTCTCTCTCCCATCTATAAGTGAGGCTGTGACTAAGGGAACTTTTATTAACAATGGGGGAATTCAAAGTGTATTTTCTAGCCTCCATTTTCTAGTTTCTAAAATAATCCCTCTTCCGATGTCATGGCTTATTTTAGGAATTATTTATCATCATATTACTAATTACCATTGTTATCTGAGTCATGGCCAGTGCTTGGGTGTGGATAAACAGTTGTGGCACACACACCAGTCACTTGCACTCTACATCAGACCACTCCCACCTTCAGGGACTCCCAGGATCCCACGTGTAATTCAGTTTAGGGCCAAGATTCTTTAAGGATGTGCAACCAGATAAGGAAGAGGACACAAGGAGCCTGCAGGGGTGTGGGGGGAGGAGTGCCTGTGAGGTCCCCTAGTACCTGTTGATGCAGTGTGGAGGTGACATTTCTGCCTGAGGAGGCCATTGGAAATGCAGCATCTGTGGGTTTTCCTGGGGGTCCGTCATCCATAGCACCCATCTGAACACCAGATTCCCTGCCGGAAAGCAGCTGCTTGTCTGAATCACCTTGCTTGCACAGTTGAGCCCCACTGTCCTATCAGTTAGAGATGTGTGGCACCCTTACCCACTGGCCCTGCTGAGGACGGCTGACTGCCACTTGCCGTGGGAACTCTGCTGGGCACACTGCAGATTATCACTGGCAGCTGTGATCCCGAACCATTTTCCATGCTCGTGTCCCCAGAACTATGCAAAGATGACTTCAGTACAGAAACGTGTTCTGTGAGAGATAAGTGGGGGCCGGGGGCTGGTGCTGCATGGACTAAATGGGCCAGTCCTTCATTATGGTCTTCCCATGTCAGTATCCTGACGTTCATGGAGAATTTCCAGGGAGTGGGTGAACTGAGGATAGACCTAAGTCTACTGTTCTTGTGGAATCTGCTTAATGATCCATGGGATTACAAAGAAGAGCAGTCCATGGAAAACTACTTATTCTGTTCAACTTTGCAAGACACCAAGAGTATGGCCTTGTCTGTCCTGTTCACATGATTGAGGCCACGGATAATGTTTACAAAGGAACAGAAAATCTTCTGCCATGTGCAATAACACATGCCTATAATTCCAGCACTTGGGAGGCAGAGACAGGAGGATCTCTCTGAGTTTAGCCTAGCCTGGTCTATATAGTGAGGTCCAGGCCAGCCAGGGCAAAATAGCAAGATCCTATTAATGAATAAATAATAAGAAAAACAATTCTTTTGATTTCCAAAAGCTTGCATTTATTAATGGTTCAAATTGTGTCTTTTTTTTTTTTTTTTTTTTTTAGCAATTTGAACTTCTAAGTTTTTATCAGAGCTGTTTTATTGGCCCCCCCCGAACCTTTTCCTGCCCTATGAATAAGTTTCCCTCTTCCTTCAGTTCTTGGTCCAGTGAAAGAATGCAGTTGCCATCATTAACACAGAATATACTCTCAGTTTTCCAGGTCCAGCTTCACTGAGGTCATTTATTTTAATTCCACGATGAAAGTATGGTAGGAAGTTTGTGACTGTCGTTTGTTAACCAGGGAAACAGTCCATCCTACTTTAAACCATAACTATCTCAGAAAAAGCGTTCCCAGTCAAGGGCTGGGGAGATGGCTCACAGGGTAAAGATGCTTGTTGTGTCTGAGTTAGGGTTACCATTGCTGTGGAGAAACACCATACTAAAAGCAAGTTGGGTTTATGTGGCCTACACTTCTACATCACTGACCATCACTGAAGGAAATCAGGACAGGAACTCACACAGGGCAGGAACCTGGAGGCAGAAGCTGATGCAGAGGTTATGGAGGGGTGCTGCTTACTGGCTTGGTCCTCATGGCTTGCTCAGCCTGTTTTCTAATAGAACCCAGGACCACCAGCCCAGGGGTGACACCACCCAAAATGGCCTGGGCCCTCTCCCATCAATCACAAACTAAGAAAATGCCCTACTGGCTTGCTTACAGCCCGATCTTACTGAGGCATTTTCTCAGTTGAGACTCCCTTCTCTCAGATGACTCTAGCCTGTGTGAAGTTGACATGAAACTATTCAGCACACTGTGCAAGCATGAAGACCTATGTTTGAATCCCCAAGAACCCACATAAAGCCAGGCACAGTAGTATGGGTCTATGGTCTCAGAGCTCCTGGGGTAAGATGGGAAGTGGAAACAGGAGAGTACCTGGAAGGTTGCAGGTCAGCTTACCTGGTGTATGAAAAACAGGGCTGGAAGCTTGCTGGCCAACTTACCTGGTTTATGAGAGAGCCCATCTCAAACAAGGTACAAAGTAAAGACCAGAACTTAATGTTGTCCTCTGAACTCTACATGCTTGACCTGGAACTCATGCATTCTTTTCCCCCATTACACACACACACACACACACACACACACACACACACACACACACACCACACCACACCACACACACACACTAGATAAAGAAAGAAAAAATGCTTCTACTCTTAAGCAGTCAGGATCCATGCTAAGCATGGTGATTCACATTCATAATCCTAGCAATGATGGAGGCTGAGGCAGGGGAATTTTCATGAGTTCAAGACTAGCTTAAGCAGCATAGCTAAGACCTGTCTCAAATAAAAGTAAGTCTTTGCATGTTATTTTTATTCCAAGAAGAAACATGGAATCTGAAAAAAAAAAAAAAGAAGAAGAAGAAAGAAAAAAACCTCTCATTAGTATTACAAGACACATGCTTTGTTTTTATTTACTTCCTATGTGAACCATTTCTATTTATCAGGGCTGCTAAAGATTTATTGTCACGAATTCAGAAGAGGTTCCAGAAGCCTCAGGAAAAGCTGAAGGCATTGGAGGCAGCCAGAGACTTCCTTTCAAACCACAGCAAAGAACTACGGGCTGCCAAGGAGCTCTTGAGGGAAGCTGAGAACAGGACCCAGGAGAGCGACCGCCTGCTGCTCCTTGTCAAAGCCAACCTGAGAGAATTCAGCGTGAGTCTCCGTGTCTCCTTCCTTCTCAGTTAGGACGGTCCTCGATCCTCGGATAGGCCTGTCTATAAACGGTGCCAGCTTTAGTTTCGAACCAAGGGAGCCTGGCCACTGGCTCCAGCAGGTGGCATTCACTTGGTGCCCACGTCAAGGGCTAGCTTGCTTTCATGATACATCCTTAATTGGTGATTTTTGATGCAGGAGAAAAAGCTGAATGTTCAAGAAGAACAGAACTTGACCTCAAAGCTCATCGCTGAAGGAAGAGAATGGGTAGATTCCGCCACTACTCATATGGATACTGTACAAGACATCCTAACAGTAAGTTACAATTTGGGCTGCCATACCACAGTTTCTAGAGTAGCCGCGCACCTCATTTGTGTGTGCACATGTACTCTAGTAAATAAGTATGCATATATTTACATTTTAATTTCCCCATGCAGCAGCTGGAGCATCACAGAGATGAGCTCCTTTTGTGGACCAGTAAGCTCCGAGGCCACGTAGATGAGCTGGTCATGCAGATGTCCAAACGAAGAGCTCGTGACCTGGTCCACAGAGCTGAGCACCATGCCTCTGAGCTGCAGAGCCTAGCAGGTGTTTTGGACAGGTAAGGCTGCGTAGTTGTCGTAATCCAAGCAGTGTTTGCCAACCCACTGATCAGGGTGAAGGTCGCTTTTTGGGTTACAGCATTGAATCGCTTTTATGCTGTGTTTGTGTGCACATGCATGCATGCACACTCGTGGATGCCTATGCTTGAGTGTGCATGCATATGTAGATGCATGCATACTTAGAGGACAGGCATGGGAAAGCCATAGAGCAATCTTTGCTATTGCCCCTCAGAGGCTGTGCACCTATTTTAGAACAGCATCCTGATGACCAGGAATTTACCATGTAGGCTAGGCTAGCTGGCTAGTGAGCTCTGTCTCTCTCAGCCTCCCCAGCACCGGGATTACAAGCCACCATGCTTGTCTTTTTCCCCATGGGCCCTGGGGAGTCGTAGTAAGGTGCTCATGCCTTCAAACCAAGCGTTTTACTGACCGAGTCATCTCCCTGGTGAACTTTTATTGTCATGTAAAAATGAGACTCCTATTTTACCTGTGAGGCTGGTCAGATTCGCTCCTGTGTCTGCCAGCTCACTTTACCATAGGCATGCATATATGATGGGAAAATGCAGACAGCATACTAGGCTACCATGCCAAGCTATCAAGGCTTTCTAAGGACCTACAGTGCTCAAGTGCTTTGTGTGCGAGTTGTACAAGGAGACTGTGTTCTCTGTACATCTTGTGTTCTTGGCTCCATGATTCAGAGGGCAGATGTGGCTGCCCATGCTCTACCTGTAGAAGTGTTGGCAGTCTCTTTGCCAGTGCTGAGAGATATCACATCCCATCCTTATCTACTTCCTGGTGGTCTATGCTTGTAATATGGTTATTTTTTCAAGAGAGAGAGAGAGAGCAGTGTGTGTGTGTGTGTGTGTGTGTGTGTGTGTGTGTGTGTCTGTCTGTCTGTCTGTGTATGTGTGTGTGTGTGTGTGTGTGTCTGTGTCTGTGTGTCTGTGTATCTGTGTCACAGTGTGTGCTAGTGCCCACAGAGGCCAGAAGAGGGCCTCAAATCCAAAGGAGCTAAAGTAACATACTGTTGAGCACTGCCCAACATGGGTGTTGGCACCTGAACTTGGTCTCTTAGTGGTTAGTTGAGCCATCCCTCCAGCTCCCATCCCAAAGTCACTTTAACCAATAGTTACAGTTATTGCTTAAACTTTTCCTCATATTATTAAAAATAAAGCATAACTCCAGCCAGCATGGTTCCCAGGCTTATATGTACATTGGACTTAACCTGGGGCACCTCATCAAATACTGGCTTCCTGTACCTTGTTCTTCCTCCCCCAAGATGGTAACTTACACGCTCTGGATTGTGGCTTAGGATTTACAGTTTCTTTTCTATGGGATGTGTGTGTGTGTGTGTGTGTGTGTGTGTGTGTGTGTGTGTGTGTTAAAATACTGGGTATTGAACCAACCAATGGCCTCATGCATGCCAGGCAATCACTCTAATACTGAGCTCTATCCACAGTCTTCCTTGTACTTTCATCTTGAGACAAGATCTCACTAGTTGCTTAGGCTGGCTCTGAACCCACTGTGAAGCCCAGGCTAGCTCTGCATTTGTGATCCTCCTGAATCAGCCTCCTAGTTTAGGCTAGCAGGCCTAGCTAATCTTGGGATATTAATTATTTGGTGAATTTGTTTCTTTAAACTTTGTGTAAAGGATGGATATAAAAAGCATGGTGGGATCAGTTTGGGAGGCGACTAGGCAGTGGGACCAAGTCCTGTGTTCATTGCATGAGTTGGCTGTTTGAAACCTAGAGCTTATGCAGGGACACTTGGCTCAGTCTGGGAGGAAGGGACTGGACCTGCCTGGACTGAGTCTACCAGGTTGATCGCAGTCCTCGGGGGAGGATTTGCCCTGGAGGAGGTAGGAATGGGGGGTGGGCTGGGGTAAGGGGAGGGAGTGGGAGGGGGGAGAATAGGGGAACCTGTGGCTGATATGTAGAACTGAATGGTATTGTAAAATAAAATAAATAAAATTTTAAAAAAAAGCATGGTGGGAATATTTGTGAATTGGAAAATACTCCCCATTGAGAAATAGTGTCAAGAATAGATTATACAACAAAAGCAATTTAAAATGACTCAATAGCCTATCACATAAGTTGGGTGCTGAAATGAATGGCTGTGAGTACCATAGCAACCAGTAACAAAAAATGGAGGCAGAGCCTCGGCTTCTCTGTATCATTTCCCATCATTCATTAAAGATATGTGGGCTCCATCCATGGCTAGATTAAAATCTGTATTATTTAGTCTAAGAGTAGTGAAAGCAATTTGAGTATGATAGCCTACATTAAATAACATTTTTTTAAATTTATAAATCATTGGATTTCCCAGTCAAATGGTAAGAGATAATAATTGCTGATGTCTGGTATGGGAATTACCCAATTCAATATAGTTGGAGAGAAAATGAAGTGATTTCTTCAGCAGGCAAAGATGTGTCAATTGTCACATTTCATTGTCTGTGTAGAGCTAGTGAAATCACACCCTTGCCAGTTGGCAAATTCCTAAACTATTTGCCTGCTTGTTAGAATGAAGTTCAACTGATCGAAATATTATCTGATCCTCCTGTAGACAGCCAAGTGAATCTCATCAAGTTGGGGTACAGCCTTTAGGGACCACCCTAGCACCCCAGCATGTGCTCATACAGCTTTTTGAAAATTACCACACGAGTTGCAAGAGAGATTATAACCAGTACACACATGGAGGAGCATCCCAACACAAACCATGAACTTCAACATGGATTGAGGAATATGGGAGACAAATGGTGGTAATTGATGATGTTTCTCTAGGTTCTGAGGCCATCAGGAGCCTCAGTGTTAATGAAAAGCAGTTCCAAGTGTTGCCATGACAAGCAGCTTCTCAGGCATGACTTCTGTGTGTAGAGGGGAAAGCCATTGATTGCTAGTCTTGGCTTCTTATCTCAGAAGAAACGAGGAAGCTTTCAGCTTTACTAGGTACCTACTGTATTCATGAGTGACCCCACTAGTTTTTTTTTAAAATAACATCTCTAAATAATTCCAATTTGATAGAGACCTTGAAAACGTTAGAAACGTGTCCGTGAATGCCACCAGCGCAGCACATGTTCATGCCAACATCCAGATCATGATGGAAGATGCAGAAAGACTGGCCGCTGATGCTCAGGAGACTGCAAATGAAACAAGCTTGGTGAGAAATGCCCAGGGCTTCGTTGTGCCTCTTCCTTTTCTGCATGCCATGAATGTCTTCTAGAACAGCAGTGCTCAACCCGTGGGCCACGCGACCTCTTTGGGGATCAAACAGTTTTCAGGGGGTTGCCTAAGACCATCAGAAAACACAGATATTTGCATTACAGTGCATAACAGTAGCAAAATTACAGTTATGAAGTAGCAACAAAAATAATGTTATGGTTGGGGGTCACCACAACATGAGGAACAGCATGGGCCACAGCATTAGGAAGGTTGAGAACCACTGCTCTAGGAGGTTTTTGAGTGTACACTCAAATGTATTTAGACACATTCTTTCCTGGTAAAATCTGTTTGTTTTTGTTTGTTTGTTTGCCGTATCATTTGCCCTTTAAATAATTTTTAGAGAACAGGGTTTCACTACGTTGCACTAGGCCTAGCCTTCAATTACTGAATTCAAGTGAGTCCCCCACCCCAGCTTTCTGAATAGTTAGAAATGCATTACACCATCTCACGCTATGTTTTTAGTTGTTTTTGCTTCTTTGTGAAGAGTAATGACTACAATTAAAGAGGAAATCTCAGTTTCTTCTGATAAGGCATTGATGCTGTCTGATACCCACTTGACATTTGATTTACCCACATTTTATAATGTGGGTAATGATTTACCCACAGCTTTATAATGGACGATGGCCTTCTTTATAGACTTACACATGTCTCTGCGTTCTTCCTCTCAGACATCGAATTTCCCCTCTGGCTCTGAGGTGGACTTTCTGATTTGGAAGCTGGCTGCTGCTCCTCCGATGGGGCTGCTCTCTCTTGGAGGTTACTATGTGTGAATTGTTCTGTTTTTCAGGTCTTGGAATCCCTGGTGTCTCAGGGGAAAGCAGTTCTGCAGCGCACGTCCAGATTTCTAAAAGAAAGCATCAGTGCCAGGAGGAAGCAGCAAGGTCAGTTTGCATTTGGAGGAGCAGGATGAGAGGCCACGTGTCAGTGAGCATCCTCGGAGATCACTCTCCTTAGAGCCATTGGAAGCTTCACGTGTGTCTTCCTCTCCTTCACATTGTAATTTCACCTCATCTCAGCATCGTGTGATTGTGAATCTTTTCCTAGCATCGCCACTTACTTGAACGTGCACTCTTCTCTGTACTGACGCCTTCCCTGTGCCCACATTCCAGGGGTTACCTGAGTTAGTCTCACTGCTGATCTTCCTGGTGTATGTGCAGATGCTCCTCTTTTTTTTCTCAAACATCCCAGTCCCTTGAAGAAATGAGTTATATCTGATGCTGTCTTTACATTTTTTTTCATCTGGCTGGAGCCTGATAGGCCCTCCTTGATATGTTACTGGATTAAATCATAAATGATAAGTCCTTTTCCATAAACACCTATACAGTCCAAGAGTGTACAAGTTCAGTATACAAGCAATCACCTAGGACATGCGTGATGAGCGTAACATAAAATGGCAAGAATCTGTTCTATATGAGAAAATGTGCAGGCATTGAATATTTCTTAATGTATAATATGCTTCTCACATTGATGCAGGAAATTTGTAGGGGTATCATAAGACCCTCCCATAGCTCCATGAACCAAGGGCTAGACTTTGCCATAGCTGTCTGATTCAAGAGCTAGGTCCTACTGTAGCAGACTGACCAAAGGTTTGGGCCCAGCAGTTTTGTTTGTTACTCTGTGATAAGACAAATTAGAACCTCCCTTGTTCTCTGAATATTAGATCTTCCCAATTCTCACTCACCAGCTCAATCATAAATGCTGATAGGTTTTGGCTTCATTTTGCAGAGGTAAAGGTCCTCCTAGGCCATTGAATTGTGAACTTCTTGACAGTTAAAATTCCATGCTTTAATCATGTGTTCATAATGCTCAAAGTGGTTTCATGTTATGAACAGAAACTGTAGAAGTTTTGATCCAACAGTGTAAATTAAAATCAGAGGAAGTTGAGGAGTCCAGATTCGGCAGGTGAAGGGAATACCAAAGAGCTGATTGGCCAGAGTGGCAGGTTGGGGACCCTAAAGAGCCAGGCCTGCCACCATCAGGGTTTGACAGAGGTGGAAAAAAATGGCAGGTTCCAGCACAGGGAGAAAATTACAGTCTGACAGTTTTAACATTTCTTCATCTATGTGCTTTTATGAACTTAAGCACAAAATTCAAGAACAAGTAATAGGGCAAAAGGCATTAGCAAGCTAGAAAGAAATGATCAGACAAACCAAACCCATCCCCAATGTCTTCAATGAATAGTGCTCAGAATTGCTGGGGGATCTCTCCATATTGAGGCGTCTGCAGGAACCTGTATACTCGGTAGATGGATGAGGAATGATAAAGCTGTTACCTCGGTAGTGTTTTAGCAAACTAACCTACAGCAGACCCTTCCTTCCCCTTCACGTAGGTATTACATTGAAGCTAGAAGAGCTGAAAAATTTGACGAGTCAATTTCAAGAGAGTGCCGATAATATTACAAGACAGACCAACGACTCCCTCTGGATCCTGAGAGAAATTCCTGGAGGTAAGCAGAGATGCGTTTCGTGGTGTAATTATCTTCTTGTTGTGAAAGCGGTCCACAGAAGCACGAGGAAGTCCTGCCTGATGTCTCATTAGGAACTACAGTAGAAAATGAGACCAAGATTGATTAAGCTTCAACTTGAGAGGGAGTGTGATTTAGAGATGAAGATCATGAAACTTTTTAAAACAAACACATCAAATCACACTCTAAAACGTCATGATTACACTCTGAAAGGCTTTAGGGGCTTTTTTGTAACCACCTTAATCACTGGCTTTCAAAACGGGTTTGACACAGCACTTTGGGGACAGAGGGACCTTCCAAAGAGGCCAAGAAGAAGAGAGAACGTGATTGCCTCCCCTTGGAGGGGACGCCAGACTCATTGTAAACATGGTAAATGCAGGAATTCTCATTTTGTGATCTTCCTCCCTCGGACGGGAAAACATTATAAAGTCAGCCTGTTGATTTCATGTGGATGATTTGGAAACACATGGTTCTCCAACACTTTAAATAAGTTTGAGTCATAACCCGAATGAATCGTGGTCTCATGCACTGTGTACGTGACCCCAGGTCCCCTTGCTTGTTTCTAAGGCTTAGCTGGGGCTTTCTTACCTGGAAATATCTCTTTCCATTGCTTTCCACCACCCCTAGTTAAACTGACAGGCAAGTTGAGAGAGAAGGGAAGGTCTGCATAGGGATTTTCTCGCTTATTTTCTGGGGTCTTCTGGCCTCAACCTCGTGACTGTGTTGTGGCTCCTTCCTGGGGCTGGCATGGCAGGTATGTGGCACCGTGCCTAGCTTGATTGCCGTACACTTTTATATGGCTTCTTCCGGAGTGAGTATTTTACTCTGTGTGCTGAGGCAGGTGTCCTTGAATAACAGAATTCTTTTCCCTTTGCAGCCATGTCCTCCCAAAGCTACTGCCCCTTGTAGTAGCAGCTGGTCCATGTTGTAACTAAATACCACTTTGTCCAGCTGCGGCCACTTCCCCCTGGGCTACAGGCTTAAGTTCCAGAGCCTTCTTCTCCAGACATGAGATGACGTGGGGTAAAGCTGAGAAGGCTTACAGACAGGGACTAACTAGAGAAGTCTGGGGCTGGAGAGATGATTCAGCATGTAGAGGCGCTTGCTGCCACACCTGGGGACCCGAGTTTCATCTCTGGACCCCACACACTGGAAGAGAGAAACCTCCTCCCACACCTTGTCCTCCGGCTTCCAAATGTGTATCATAGTCATGAACACTCACACATACACACGCACACACTAAATCAATACGTAAAATATTAAAAGTACTTTCAGTGAGTGTATCACCCCAGAGCTGAACTAAGGGTATGGCCACTAGCCACTGCTTTTTGTAGTCTCGCTGTGCAATTGAAGTAATGTTCCAGAGTATTAAATATCCAAGTTATTTCATTGGCTCTTTAGTGGGGTGATAGAAAATATGAACATGCTTCCTTCTTTGACGTGAGAAAGCGAGAAGCCTTGTTTTGTATTCAACAAGAAAAATGGTGGTTGGAATGTGTGTAAAATGACATTTGTGGTTTTAGACTTTTCTCTGAGTCTTCAGCGGGGCGCATGCTTGTCCTTGCCTTTATTTTAGGCATGAGAGAGAAGGGGAGGAAAGCCAGAGAGCTGGCCACAGCCGCCAACGAGAGTGCCGTGAAGACTCTAGAGGACGCCCTGGGTTTAAGCCTAAGGGTCTTCAACACATCAGCGGACCTGTCCAGAGTGAATGCCACAGTACAGGAGACAAAGGACCTCCTGCGCAACTCCACGATGACCAGTACGTCGGTGGTCTTCCTCCCTATTTGGAAAGCCTTTTGGCCTGCTGATTGGGAGAGATCTGGGTGCACAGGGATGCGGAATGAAACTGTCCTAGCGTGTAGATTTCCACTCGGGAAGGAGAGGGGGCCCCAGGGAGTGCACATTGCCGGTGTGTGCGTTGTTCATATATTTCAGGGTTTGATCACTCTGTTCCGTCTTATCCGGTGTCTTAGTAATGAACACTTCCCTTCCCTCTTCTCTCTCTTGCCTCCCTGTCCTTGTTAGCCCTGTTGGCTGGAAGGAAAATGAAAGACATGGAAATACAAGCCAACCTCCTATTTGATCGACTGAAGCCTTTGAAAACGCTAGAAGAAAACCTGAGTAGAAACCTGTCGGAGATCAAGCTTCTGATCAGCCGCGCCCGGAAACAAGCAGCTTCGGTGAGCTGGGCTTGTGGCTCAGAATCCCACAGCTCCCAAAGCCTGGGCTCCTGCTCACAAGTCTTGCGGAATTCAGCGGGCCTGGCGCTCAGCCACCCCAACTCCCCTGCAACTTCTACAGGCCCAGATCTCAATAACCTCATGTCCTCTTAGGATATTTAAACCACCTTCCTCAGAATCCTGCTCATATTTAAGAGTTCAAAGACTCTTAAGAAAAAGTTGTCCTTACTGTATGGGGATTAATACATATATAGTTAATGCCTGACTTCATAACTTAGCCTTGCTGCCATGAAGACATTAAGTCTAGTGGTTACATCTGGTTCTGTTCCTTCAGTTTACCAATTAACTTTTAATGCTGGTGGTACTCTCCAAATTGAGTAGCACGGGCCTCACCCTCCAGGACTCTGAGCAAACACTCTGTATACATGCAGATGCTGTACAAGTGTACTTCACTAGGTATGTGAGGTGGTAACAGAGAGGTCAAAGTTGGGGAATCATTCAGTAACTACCCAGGGATCAATTCACTTGTTTTTTGTTTTTTGTTTTTGGTTTTTGGTTTTTCGAGACAGGGTTTCTCTGTGTAGTTTTGCGCCTGTCCTGGAACTCACTTGGTAGCCCAGGCTGGCCTCGAACTCACAGAGATCCGCCTGGCTCTGCCTCCCGAGTGCTGGGATTAAAGGCGTGCGCCACCACCGCCCGGCAATTCACTTGTTTTAAGCTGAGAGAGTATACAGGTACCACAGTGTGGAGCCCTAGAGGGGAAGAGCTTGACTCACCCCAGCTTAGTCTTTCTGTAGCTTTCTAGGGAAAGGCACTCTGGGTTCTCCAAGAGTCTTCCTTTCTATTAAAGGATGCAGGCTCCCATGCACTCTTACTTCCCTCGGTATCATGGACAACCCAAGAAAGTGTACGACAAACTTAGAGTTCTAAATCCCATAGTTAATGCAGACTTAGACAAGTGGAAATTAATAGAAAATCTATACACAGATAATTATGAAGAGAGCAAGCAATATGTAATAAATAATGCTCTATAGCTATTTACTGAGTGATAAAATAAATATATTACCCCTGCATTTATTTAACAAATGATCATCAAATACTTATGCCAGGCTTTTTCTCTTGGGCCACCAACCTGCTCCCAAATCATGACACAGAGATTTATTATTAGTTTTGAATGTTTGGTCTAGCTTAGGCTCATTGCTGGCTCTTTTAACTTGAATTAACCTGCTTCTCCACATCTGCCTTCTGCCTCGGGGCTTACTGCCTTTCCTGCTTCTGGACATCTTACTTCCACTGCTTCTCTGGCTGGCTGGCGTCTGCCTGGCTTCTTGCCCTGGCCATGTCCCTGCTTCTCTCCTTCTTCTTTCTCCCAAGCCTAGATCCCCCCACCCATTTATTCTCTCTACCTGCCATCCCTGCCTATCCCTCTTCTGCCTAGCTATTGGCCATTCAGCTCTTTGTTAGACCAATCAGGTGCCTTAGGCAGGCAAGGTGAAACAGATGCAACACATCTTCACATAATTAAACACACATCCTGACATCACTAAACAAATGTAGCATAAACAAAAGTTACACACTTTTACACAGTTAAAGTAATATTCCACAGCATAAACAAATGTAACCTATCTTTGCCTAGTTAAAAGAATAATCCATAACAAATCCTGACTGTGGGTCAGGTGGTAAGAGTCCACAGTCACAAGGTATTAAATCTTGTATAAATGTAAAAGAGTCTATTGAAAACTAAAGAGCTGTAGCTGGGCTTGGTGGTGCACACCTTTAATCCCAACACTCGGGGGGGGGGGGGGGGGGGGGAGGGCAGGGGCAAGCAGATCTCTGTGAGTTTGAGGTCAGCTTGGTCTACAAAATTAGTTCCAGGACAACCAGAGCTATTAACACAGAGAACCCTGTCTCAAAAAAAGAAAGAAAAAAAGAAAGGAAGGAAGGAAGGAAGGAAGGAAGGAAGGAAGGAAGGAAGGAAGGAAGGAAGGAAGGAAGGAGAGGGAGGGAGGGAGGGAGGGAGGGAGGGAGGGAGGGAGGGAGGAAGGAAGGAAGGAAGGAAGGAAGGAAGGAAGGAAGGAAGGAAGGAAGAAAGAAAAGGAGAAAAATTGAAGGGCTAGAGAGACTGCTCAGCAGTTAAAAGGCTTGCTGTTCTGTGGAAGACTGGAGTTAGAAAAGCTGAGTTCTTCATGGTGGCACACACCTATAACCCCAGGCTGAGGCAGGGAGGATCATGTGTTTCAATTGGAGGCAGCCTGGTCTACATAGATGAGACACTGTCTCTAAATAAGCAAATCAAACAAATCCTCATTTAAATGACTATCCTGTATCTAAGCAGTTGACGTTGTCTCACTCTGGGGAACCAAAAGTGTTTTATGAATTATGCGCAGAGGAACCAGAGACGGGGCATCTCCGACACCTGGGAAATTGCTCCTGTGTGCCACTAGGTCATGGGTTGCTTTCTTTTTCCCATCAGATCAAAGTTGCCGTGTCTGCAGACAGAGACTGCATCCGTGCCTACCAGCCTCAGATTTCTTCCAGCAACTATAACACTCTTACTCTGAACGTTAAGACACAAGAGCCGGACAACCTTCTCTTCTACCTGGGCAGCAGCACCAGTGTAAGTGAGCGACCCTGGGAATACAGGTGACGGTCCTGAAGTCACTGAATTCTCCTACCAGGGGTAACCTTTGCTACAATTGTAACATTGGGTTTCAAATAAATGCAAACGTGTTTGGGCAGATAGGTCAGTGGGTAAACTGTTCACCTGAGAATCTGAGCTCAGTTCCCAGGACCCACTCAAACAAAACCTGGGTGTCGCCGTATGCATCTGTGTTTCCAGAGCTGGACAGGTGGAGGTAGGCAGATCCCTAGGGCTGCCTGGCCAGCTGGCCTAATCTACTTAGCTAAGTACCAGGTGACTGAGTATCAGGTCATTGAGGGGCTCTGTTTCAAAGCACCTATGAATGTACATGAGGTTGTCTTCTGTCCTTGTGAACATGCCATGCTAATATGCATACATGTGAACTTATACACACACATGAACACGGGCACACATGCCACAAAAACGAAAGTGACATACCTTATCATGCCACCTTATTGGTATACCTTGGGTACATCATGCCTCTGTGGACTTGAGGTTATTCTCAGATTGCCAGGCATCACCCAGGTCCTTCCTGCCGAGGAGTTGGCCATAGTCCCTAGATGACAAGTTTCCTAGAGAAGACCACTGCTGCTTTGGCTGTATTCAGGAGAGATCCAAACCCTTGAGACTTGGGAATGTCAGGAAGGAGATAGTAAGAAGCATGTTTATTATCACAGATGTCTTCTGAGGAGACAAGAATAGAAGCTCGCTTGCTTTTGTGGCTCTTGCCTTAGTATGCGTGCCACACCCATTGGTACCTTCTGAAACAGAAAGAAGCGAGTGCCGCCTTGCCCAATCCTCCTGTGGCTTGGTGACAACCCCACTGAGTGTTCTGGGGAGCTTCCTGAGAGGCATAGTGATGGTCAGTCTGCAGAAACACTGATGTCAGGTCTGTCCTCTGCCTCAGAATCTCCGTGCTCCAGTCCCAGGGATGCGATTATTTACAGACAGAAAAGCACTGAAGTGTTGTGCTGGCTGAGTAAATAGCAGTATGTAACTCATCCCCACTCCCCTCCCCTCCCCCAGTCTGATTTTCTCGCAGTAGAGATGCGGCGGGGGAAAGTAGCCTTCCTCTGGGACCTGGGCTCCGGGTCCACAAGGCTGGAATTCCCAGATGTCTCCATCAATGACAACAGATGGCACAGCATCTACATAACCAGGTAGGGAGAGCATGCTCCAGCATCTTTCTTCTTTCAGTTGCGCCTTCTAACACGTTTGTAACATATATGATAAACAGGCTCTGAGTCCAAGTTGGATTATAAACAGCCAGTGATGGATTAATTGTAACTATGGTATGTGCACCATAAGTGTGCAGTACCTTCAAAAGCCAGCTGAGAGCATTGGATCCACAGGACCTGTACTTAGAGATGGTGGTGAGCCACCGTGGGGGTGCTAGGAATGGAACCCAGGTCCTCTGCAAGAGTAGCCAAAATGCTCTTAACCACAGAGCCGTCTCTCCAAGCCCCCGGATTTTTACAAATATTTTTAGGAAGTCCAAGTCCAGGGACACCCACCTTGTAAAATGGCTCCTTCCACCGAAGAGGATTTAGTGAAAATCCACAGAAGAGAGAAGGAGGGGGTGGGGATGAAACGGGAGACGTGTTCTCTTAAAATTCAGATACAAAGCCAAATTCTTCCTTTTTAAAGTCCCCACCCCAGAAACAACTTCCTGTAAGCAGTCTTCCCTAGGACTTTCCTTTTTCCTTTCTGTAATATTGTAGGGGTTTTTGTTGATGGAGTTGTTGGGAATATTGGCATTCTGTTACAAACCCGTGTCGTAGTGAAAGGAGTGATTTTTATTCAGACGTGGTTTAACTCAGTAATGATTTCAAATAGGGAAGGGATGGGATGAGACATCTCTTTCCCAGGAACTCCTTAACATGACTGGGGGAGTAAAATAGAGTTTGAATGGGCAAAGGTGGGTGTAAGGAGAGCGGGTAGGGGGCATGAAAGGCATGCTGACAGATGTGAGCACGTGAAATGTCTCAACTTCCCCTCCCAACTCTTTCTGACCAAAGGTTTGGAAACATGGGGTCACTGAGTGTCAAGGAGATAAGTTCGGCTGAGAATCCACCAGTCAAAACAAGCAAGTCTCCGGGGTTGGCAAATGTTCTGGACATAAACAATTCAACACTAATGTTTGTTGGAGGGCTTGGAGGTCAAATCAAGGTAATATTCTCTGAGTGTCTGAGCAGGACCCACTGGCTCGTGGGCTTGCTTGTAGTCCTCAAGCCAAAAGCGTCTGATTTTCTTCGTTCCCATTTTGGCAGAGTCCGCAGAGCTGTGCTGGGTTTACCAGGGTAAAAGGTCATTTTTAATCGTGAAGATGAATACGAGAGAAATCAATGGGGCCGTTTGCCACTTAGAGACCCTTTCCAGTGCTGAAATAGGAAATTCAATGAATTTATAGTAATTTCTGTGAAGTCCCTTTATCTCTCTTTTGATTTTAGTGGTAATTATGCTAATTGGTGTTTGGCAAGGGTGCATTGTATTTGTTTAATGACATTGGTTAGTTGGACTGGTTTCAATGTTCCGAGGTTGAAAGAAAGGTTTGCATCCCAGTTAGACTAGTCTACTGACCCCCTGTCTGGTCTGATGCTCACCTCTAACAGGCTTGCCCCAGAAACCCTAGCAACTGAGTTGATCTTTAGGAAACCGTCCAGAGCTGGGTCTGGTCATTTGCGCACACCTGTAATCCCAGCATTCTCGAGGCTGAAGCAAGGGAACTGAGAGTGTGAGAGGCCAGCCCAGGCTACATATATCACAAGGCTCTTTCTCAGCTCCCCCTTCCCCTCAGAAAACCAAACAATGCAAACTGTTCCTGCTTGGCTGTAAATCCAGCTGTTGCAAACGGGCCATTTCATCACGTGTCCTCTTGGAATTTAACTGTGGGCATTGGAGCCCCCTGGGTGGTTTGAGGGAATGTATGCTTCCAACTGGTTATGCATCATGTCTTTGCTCTTGTCTTTACATCAGAAATCTCCCGCTGTGAAGGTTACTCATTTTAAGGGCTGCATGGGAGAGGCCTTCTTGAACGGCAAATCAATCGGCCTGTGGAATTATGTCGAGAGAGAAGGGAAATGCAATGGCTGCTTTGGAAGGTAATCCATCCCCACATCCAAGTGTTCCGTTAGCTCTATACTCTACGGCCCCTTGAGAGGTCATGCACTGTGCTCCTGCCTTGTGTAACTTACTACTGTTAGGTCATTAGTGTCCTTCGGGTCAATGAGTATTTGCGTTTATAGTGCCAACTCAACCGGTTCATTCTTTAATCCGTCTTTTCATATGTTGCTCGATACTCTCACATAGTACCAGCATCTTTCTGATGACCACCTATCCCTTCCATTCTTGAAGGGTATTGTGAGCCTCTGAGTCAAGCAGTTCTCACTAAAGAAATGTGGAAAATGTCTTAATTAGCAAGTAGAGTTGGTGTATTGAGAGTAGCTGTTACATGCCCGTGGACAGAGGGCCAGGACATCTGGGATTCCTGTAGGCCTCACTACTAACTGGGGGGAGGTACTATTACCCATGTCCCTCTGTGAGCAGGGCCCCGTCACCCAGGCCCCTGACTGTGCCTGCGGGTGCCAGTGCCCTTTTAAGTACTAGAGCCACTGATGAAGCATGTGGTGTGCCAGCCTGCGTCAGTCTTGGGCGTTGTTCCTAGTCAGGAGCCCAGACAGTCTTCTTGCAGCCCAGGGTAGTAAACCTAGGCTGACTGTGGAGCACATGGGTCTCATGGGTCTAAAACATAAAAGCCCACAGAGGCTCCAGCAGAAGTTTCTGGGAACTAGCCCCAAAACCTTCCATAGCCCCCAGGGGCCAGGAGACTCTTTCAGTCTTTATTCCTTTGGAATACATCCCTTCTTGTGGCTGCCCTGACTGAGCAGGCTGTGAAGAGGGAGAGAAACCAGAAACAAAGACCACTCAGGTGCTTGGGATGAGAGGACTGCTGGGCTCTGGGTAGGAACGGGTCACGCACAAGGACAGGACAGCTTTGTGAAGTTTGTTTGAACCCTGGTTTTACCATTTTCTTGGACTGTATCTTTAGATGACATTACCTGTGTCTCTTAGGCTTGAACGAGCTAACTGGAGACACCCCCACCATCACAGAGCACGTTTGCTGTATTCTGGGCACCATTCCTAAGAACTTTGCACATGTCAAGTTGTGTGCATCTTTCCAGAACACTCTGCTGGCTTCCTTTAGAGACGAAAGCAGCAGAGGAGAGATTAGGGAATGTTTTCATGTTCACACAACTAGTAACTTGGGAAATTGGGGTTTGAACCCCAGTTGCCTGGCTCTAGAGACTGTGTCCTCAATCAGACCAGTCGGCAGGAAGCAGAGATCAGGGTCGAAGAAAACAGCTGAGTCAAGTGCTGGTCATACAAGCATGAGGACCTGAGTTCAAATCCCCAGAACCCACCTGGTGCTATACATAATGTCGCACTTGTGTAATTCTGTAACTCCTGCTGGGATATAGGAGGCAGAGACAGAATTCCTGGAAGCTCCCAGGCCAGCTAATGTGGAGTATGTAGGGGGGAGAGAGAGAGAGAGAGAGAGAGAGAGAGAGAGAGAGAGAGAGAGAGAGAGAGAGAGAGAGAGAGAGAGAGAGAAGATAGAGATCCTGCCTCAAGTGGGATGCAAGTTGAGAATCCACATGCAAGGTTGTTCTCTGACATCCACATATATGCTATGGTTCCCTTCCCTCCTCTCCTCTCTTCTCCCCTCCTCTCCCCTCCCCTTTCCTCATTAGCCTGATTGCTTGACTGTTGGGTTACCACCCTGCTTGGATGTGTAAAGCTAAATTTAGCTATTAGTCTTGCACAGAGGAAATTTAAAATTCATATCCCAAACTACACTCATCTCAGCTTTCCCTCAAGCCCTGTGGTATTCTAGCTTTTGGGGCGTCATTGTGATTAATTACGGTTAGGGTTTTGGGTAATTGAATTGTGAGTCCAGTCAGCCTTTGATATATAAGGGGGGAAAAAACCCAGGAATACACTGGTCTTAAAAATTATTTCTGTGCATGTATAATTCATTAAAAGCTGTATACCTACCTCAAAATATGCAAGCTTTAAACTCATACTAAGCATTCTTGAAGGTGTCAATGACATTGCTCATAATATGGTCCTTTTGATACCTATTTACTGTTTGATATATTAGTTAAAACTAGGAGAAGCCAGGTATGGTGGCAAACATTTCATCCCAGCACTTGGGGGGCAGGGACAGGTCTCTGTGGGTTCAAGGCCAGCCTGGTCTACATAGTGAGTTCCAGGACAGCCAGGGCTCCACAGAGAGCCTCTAAAGAAAATGAAAAACAATAGAGTGGTAAATGCTAACGTAAAAAATATCCTGAAGGCACCGGAAGTGAGAAAGGATGGCTACTCCAAAGGAAATTAGAGGAAACCAACACGTGCGTTGGATACGTAGAAATATGTGTAGTTGTTATATTCTCGTAAACAGATTTCACTTTCCTGCCACGATGGTCACTTGTATTAACTCTCTTTACCTTATAAAGCAGCTGGGCTCTGGTCTGCATGGGTTTGCCTGCATGGTAAGTGCCTTGTCAATCATAAGTCGGGTGTCTCTTATCTGACATCCTTGGGACTGAGAGTGTTTGGCAGTTTAGATTTGTGTTTTAGGACTTTGGGATAATTGCATATGCATAATGAAGTATCCTAGAGGTAGGATCTGAATCCAGACACAGAGTTTATGCTATGTACACAACATGCGCATAGCCCGAGGTGGTTCTGTATATTTTAAACCCTCTCTCTGTCTGTCTGTCTCTGTCTCTCTCTCTCTCTCTCTCTCTCTCTGTCTCTCTGTCTCTCTCTCTGGCGCACACTTTTTCCTTCATGTCATCGTGTCTATCAGTGCTCAGATTGTTCAGATTGTAGAGGACTTCAGTTTTCAGAAGTTCAAATTAGGGGCGCAACTTGTCTCACATTTAACGCCTCCAATGAATGATAGAGATAAAATTCCACCCTGGCTTAGGAGGAAGGAATTCCTTTGTCTCCCCACCTTCCCAAGAGTGAATGCTATTTCATGGCTTCTCCTCTGCAGTTCCCAGAATGAAGACTCTTCCTTCCATTTTGATGGAAGTGGGTACGCGGTTGTGGAGAAGACACTCCGGACCACCGTGACTCAGATAGTCATCCTCTTCAGTACCTTCTCCCCCAACGGGCTGCTTTTCTACCTGGCTTCAAATGGCACTGTAAGTGAAGCGCTTGGGCCTCTCTGTCCAGTCCCATTGCCTTCAGCTCACCTGTTTCCTGTGTGACTTTACCTGGTGAGATGTGGACAAATGTCCATTCTCTCCAGACCAGAGCAATGCTTGCACCTCAATAGGAGAATGACGAGTTTATGAGGTTCACTAAGAGGAATATGAGTGAGGAGTTAGGAACAGGAGAGTCCCCAAGACAGCTGCAGGACTGAGATGTCTCACCCCAGCGTGCGGGATGAGCTCCCAAACACTGGGTACCCGAGAACCCTTGCGATCAGTTCTGCTTTTCTTAAGTATCCCACCACCTCCTACATCCCCGGGGAGCTGGGGGATTCCATACAGGGAAGAGGTCAGCACAGGAGGGAGGGGGTGGTTGGCTACAGTCTCAGGTGAGGGGACACACATTCTCTGAGGGGACATCAGCAACCCGAGTTTGTCAAGGTCTCATTTGGGGAGTCACACCCACTGTGAGGAGCATGGTGGCAGCCGTACTATGGCTTGAGGACAGAGTTCCGCAGTGGTGTCTCCTGGGGATTTGGAAATGGGTCTTATGTAAATTTACCTTAGGCAGTGTCCACAAGCACACACTACTGTAATCTACACATATATGCTGCACAGGCTCCCACTTAAAATCACTTACCAGTTAACACAAATTCACGAAGAACTACAAGGAACACATGAGAGCGCTGAGGGGAAGCGTGCCTCCACTCAGCACAGGTATTAGTCAGACATTTGTTATTAAGTCCTCGTTCAAACTGTGTCTTGTTCCTTGTGTGACCATCATGGCCTTGTTTTTTTTTTTAATTATTCTTACTTTTTTTGTATGTGTATGAATAGTTTCTCTGCCTATGCACCATATATGTATGAGGCCGAATGAAGGCACTGGATCCCCTGGGACTGGAGTTATAGATGGTTGTAAGCTAGCGGGTGGATGCTGGGAATCGAACACAGGTCCTTGGCAAGAGGAGCCAGTGTCCTTAACCACTCAGCCATCTGTCCATCCACCACAGTATCCTCATTTGAATCGCATCTACAGGAATGGTCCCCTTTTTCATCTTGTATGCTGGTCATTTTCAGAAGCAGCCCGCTTGTCAATTTAAATAAGAAGCATGCAGAGTCCAGTTCTCCTACTAAAATATGGATCTGGGTAACAATGGAGAGCAGTTCACTTAATTCTCAGTAATGTTCTACAAAGCCATTGGGGGCGTTTTTACTTTCATGTAATGGACCAGCTATGGGGCTAGGCTCAATTTTCCCAAATTGACTTTAAAAGATTACTTCCACCCCTGACTTGGATGGGAAAAGCCTAGAGGTAAAGATGTATCTGCAGAGAACTGTTCTTTCCTTCACAGAAGGACTTTCTGTCCATCGAGCTGGTCCGTGGCAGGGTTAAGGTGATGGTGGATTTGGGGTCAGGACCCCTCACTCTTATGACAGACAGACGGTATAACAACGGAACCTGGTACAAAATCGCCTTCCAGAGAAACCGGAAGCAAGGTAGGTGCACAGGGTAGATGTCTATGATGTTGGCTGCCCCCCTAAGAACAAACAGCACTCCAAAGTCAGAGGTCATTGTGTTCCGCTAGCTTCCCGACTACATCTTAATGATATCAGAGCACATCACCCTTACCATTCACCACTTGGCTGGAAAAGAAGAGCACATTCTTGGGTGATATTCTGACTGAAAGCTACCTCTGTCTATGGAACAAGAAGCAATGGGGTTTGCTTCTCACTGGAAGAACAGTATTATTCTATATGTTTGTTATTTCACTATTTCTTGTTCAATGCCAAACTGGAAACAGGAAATCAAATCCCGTTTTCTTCCACACACCTACTGTTACCATCCAGCTGTGTGTATTATCTGCCGGCCTTTGTCTTTTAATGGTAAAGAATAATGCCCGTCAAATTAGCAGAACTTAAAAGAACATGTGTTGTTGGGGTGAAAACCTGCTAGATCAGAGATGCAGAAGAGGAGCAACCAGATGAGCTTCCCTTTTTGACTGGAGACCTGGCAAGCGTGTCTCTCTCCACACGTCCCAGACCAAAAAACCATGACTCTCTAAGTCAAGTCCCTCCCTACTCTTTCTGGTGCCTGTCTAGCCGTGTCCCTGGGTCCTCCGAACTCTCTATGGCTAATTCTTGTCAACTAGTCACTGGCTTTGCCTCCTGATCCAAGGTTAATTTTATTAACACAGTCTCGGAGTTTCACAGTGTGATCAGATATCCGCCACAAACATGTCTTCATTAAGGACTGTGTTAAGGGAAGTTTCCATTCATATTAACTGTTCCTTTCTGCTTCCTATTAGGACTGCTGGCTGTCTTTGATGCCTACGACACCACTGACAAGGAGACCAAGCAGGGAGAAACCCCAGGAGCCTCTTCTGACCTCAATCGACTGGAAAAAGACCTGATTTACGTGGGGGGCTTACCTCACTCTGTAGCTGTGAGGTGCGGTGTGAAACTGGGGATCCCCTTCACTATGGAGCTGTCATGTGGGATTGTCAGGCCTCTCGTACCAAGCACATGACCGGTTCTTATGTCCTTGCCTCCAGGAAAGGGGTCAGCAGCAGAAACTACGTGGGCTGTATCAAGAACCTGGAGATATCCAGGTCCACCTTTGATCTGCTGAGAAATTCCTATGGAGTGAGAAAAGGCTGTGCGCTAGAGGTGGGAAGCAAGCGTTGTCGCGGGGGTTTGAATGATGGCTTTCCCTCAACGCCCAGTGGTTTAGCTATATACTAAAGCTGCAAGCTCTCAACCAGCGGGTGGGTGGGAGGCAAGAGAGGCCGCCAGTCCCGCAACAGCAGGCCAACCTCACTGCTCTCCCCTCCGTCACCAGCCCATCCAGAGTGTGAGTTTCCTGAGAGGTGGCTACGTGGAGGTGCCACCCAAGTCTCTGTCACCAGCATCGTCCCTGCTCGCCACATTCGCCACCAAGAACAGCAGTGGCATCATCCTGGCCGCACTGGGCAAGGACTCGGAGAAGGCTGGTTGGTCTCAGGCACACGTGGTGAGTAGCTGAGACCCACGGAAGGGGATGCCTTCCAGGAAGGCATCTGCCCCTGAAGCCATGATTTCCTGAGTTTCATGATCAATATCCCACTTCTAGAGGTGGATGAAAGGTTGCTGCCCTCCGACCAAAGCATCTCCTGATGGCAGAGCCTGGGGTTTCTCTCTGTGTGTGGTGTGGAAGCTTAGGGGATTTGTCATTGTTATAAACATGAAGGCAGCAGGGCGGTGGTGGTGCGCACATTTAATCCCAGCACTTGGGAGGCAGAGGCAGGCAGATCTCTGTGAGTTCGAGGCCAGCCTGGGCTACAGAGTGAGTTCCAGGAAAGGCGCAAAGCTATACAGAGAAACCCTGTCTCGAAAAAACCAAAAATAAATAAATACATACATAAATAAATACATAGAATAAACATGAAGGGAGAAGACAGATGTGCCCTGTGATGGGCACAGTGGTCCAGCAACAGGAGAAAGCAGAGAGGAAGACTTTTTCTGGAGTTTGACTCCCTACAAGAGGGTGTCACGTAATCACATAACTGAAAGAAATGCTGGAGGAAACCAGTGTGTGGGCTTGTGAAGGAGAGTCTGCACACGAGCAGTTTACAGAAACGTGTGTGCTCTGCTGCTCCAGACATGGCTGTGTAACTATGACCGTGCATCCAACAAGGCGGCACTGCTTCCTAAACGTTGTAGGGGGGGGAAAAAAAAAAGGGGTTCAGAGAACCTGATTACGCTGCCCAAGGTCACACAGAAGGCCGGAATACCAGTCTGTGGACCCCGGATATGGCATGGGTCACTGAACCAAGGGTGACTGGGACTGGAATTGGTTTTGTGGGCTTCATTAATCTATTTTTAAGTTGAGGTGGAATTCATATAAAATTAACGACTTTAAAGTGAGCTGTGCGTTCAGTAGCACTTGGTGTAATGTAGTTACCTCCTTTCTCTAGCTGCAAATGTTTCATCACCAAAATTAACAGCCTGTGCGCCCCCTAGGGAGCAGCTCTCCACCCTCCCCTCCCCACCCCTGGCTGCCATCAGGCTGTTCTATCTCTGTGGATGGGTCACATATTAGTTTGTGCTGTTGAGTCCAATACAGTATTGTCTTTTTATGGTAGTTACTTAGCATGTTTTCAGGTTTCATCCACATTTGACTACATATTTGATTTGCTCGATTCCTTTTTATTTCCCTGTCTGTACATAGCACAGTTCATCATTAGTTCACTGACAGCCCTGAGTATTTCCTCCCTGGGGCACTCAGAAACAATTCTGCTATGGTTTGGTCCCTTGGCTTCCTTCTTCCTGGGCCTAGACCTTCAAGTGGGCTGGCTTTCTGGTGCGAGAGTGGTACTGTATTTTACCCTTTGAGGAACTCCCAAACTCTCTCCCTCCACCGGTCGTGACAGGGTTGCACACAAGTCCAAGCTTTCTCACTGAACCAGTGGGAAGGAATAGCGCATCTGCTGTTAGCATTGAGAAACACACTTCAGTTCTGGGGCTGGCTTTGTAAATCCTTGTGCTTTTTGTCACTGTTGTGAGGAAGTTTTAAGAGCTTGAAATGTCTTCAGACCCTTCTAGCTCTTAATGCCACTTTTAGAAAAGCTAGATGCAACCCACAGGCAAAAGGAAAGTCAAATTAAGTGGTCGAGTATATGGACATAGGAAATCAGAAGTTTCTTAAAATTTCCTCAGTGAGAAAATAAATTAGTCTACTTAGTACTCCATCATGTAGCAGTAAATAGCAAGTATGGGGGACTCTGCAGAAATAGAAATGTGTGAGAGGGTCAGTGACAGCATTATGCACAGTATAAATTACAGGAACATAAATTAGAAAGCAGTACACCAAATCCAAAATAGTGTGAGAGGTGGTGATGGTCATATGCACTTGCTTGCCTTGTGTTAACATGCCTCCGTTATCTGTAGAAGGTGAAAATGTTGCAAATCCTTTGGTAATGGATTTTGTTTTGGAAAATGCATCCTCTCTAGCCCTTCTTTGCCATCATGCTGATTGAAGGCCGCGTTGAAGTGCATGTCAATCCCGGGGATGGGACCAGTCTGAGGAAGGCCCTACTGCACGCCCCTACTGGCTCCTACAGTGATGGACAAGAGCATTCCATCTCCCTGGTTAGGAACCGGAGGTATCTTAGCTCTTGGATCTTTGTGTCAGGAGACTGAGATGAGCTTGAGAAAGCGTTCTTAGTAGGAACCTTGTGGGATACTCAGTATGATTCAATGATGGGGATGGTTCCCACGATGTCATTAGCAATCACAGTTCTTACTGTTTCCAAATAATTCTAGGACTTGGCTAGAATTCTACCATAGAGTCAGCTTCCTTCTACTTTGTAGTGCTGTGTTTATGAAATTTTCCTAATTGAGCCTCTTAACTTTGTCCTTTGCTAAAGCCCAATATAAACTGTTTACAAACTGGATCAAGTTAATGGTGAATAGTAGGCTGATTTGGGTGGGAAGTATTGTGCCTACAGTAAAAGCTACCATATCAGCATCACCGTGTATTTCCCTCTTCAACTGGAGACCTTGTGCTTGACGCATGCTGGATGTTTTCACAATAGGGAAAGAGCTGTTTGGATACACACGTTTACCTCTAATCATCAATCAAATTCAGTGATGTATTCATAGATTTTATTCTTTTATGTTGAGCTGTAGGTTTCATTTGTGGTCTTCACATACAATGTCATGCCAACATTTATCTCTAGGGAAAGCTATTATTCCAAGAGCGCTTGCTAGAATTGCATATGAAAATGGAGCTATTCGTTGTTCTTAAGAAGTTTGTTTTTCTCTTTTGATCTGGTAGAGTTATCACCATACAGCTGGATGAGGGCAGTCCCGTAGAAATGAAGTTGGGTCCCTCAGCAGAAGGAAGGACAATTGAGATAGCCAACCTGTACGTAGGGGGCCTTCCCGCGGACAAGAGGACACCAATGCTCAGGATGAGGACTTCATTCCACGGCTGTATCAAAAACCTGGTCTTCGACACTGAGTGAGTGTAACTGGCTCTCATCATATTTCTTGTAATTTCTCATCTGCCTTCTGAGTTTGCTATTAGAGATGCCCTGAGTTCTGCAAGCTCTTCTGTAGCAAGTGAATTTCTTGGTCTATGATGACAGTCTTTTCCAATGAAAGAGTGAATGTGGTAGACTCATCTGGCCATGAAATTTTACTAAGAAAAAAAGACTATCATTGGCCTCATGTGTGTATGTGGTATGGAGCATTGAACTGGGCCTTAAAGCATGCTGGGCAGTCACTCTACCACTAAGCTATATCCCACCCCCAAGTGTCCTTTTGCAAGAACCCAGCTGGATTACTAACCGCTATATTTTATTAATGGCTTCTGAAAAACAGTTGCTATAGAATTAAATATCGCAAGTCTCCATTCTCCTTGAGGAAGAGAATTTCCATCTGTACAAGTGTCTGTTCATGTCTCCTCTCCTGAGTTCTAGTCAAATTGAGATGGTAGGAAAAGCTGTGCCTGAACCTACAGGCCAGAATCTGCCTCCGGGAAATCACAATGGGCTCAGCAACAGAGGACACTGGGCCCATCCTTGCTAGGCTACTGGCCTGTAGGTAACTTTGAGCAAGGGCAGGGGTTTTCCACAAAAATCCCTGAACCCAGAAAGAATAAGGCCTGTAGTGCAGGCTCCCATGCAACAGCAGAGCCCTACGCAGCTATCTGTAGTTGTACACACATTCACCAATTGCTTCACCGATGAAGGGATGCTCCTGAAAGCAGCGATGCTCTGGCTTCCATAGACAGGTACAGCTTCGGGAGGTGCCAGTGGGATCCAGGCTGGTGCAGGACACCAAGGAGAGCTTCTGAGTAGAGAGACCTGTGGCAAGCGCGGTTCTGAACAAGGAACCAGCGTTAAATGGGAGCTGCTGTGCAGTGGTGTGGGGGCCAGAGACTCGTTGGCCTGAGAGCCTAGCCTACAGGAGGTGACAACCCTGAGTCCATCCTGTGTTCAGGGATGTCCAGGTCACCAGCATGGCCCTGGTTTAGAGGTAGAGTTTTATTTTAATTGGAACCAAACATTGGGTACTGTGGAGGATGGCCAGTGTGGTTACTCTAAGAGAAACAGATCAATGGTTTAAAATGGGTCTTAATTACATAGTAATCCAATGATTGGGCTCCCAGGCTGGTTCCTGGTGTTTTTATTTAAATGCCGTCTTGTTTGTCTGTAGAATTTTGGACTTCACCCACTCCGTAGGCTCTGAACTCGTAGAGCTGGACACTTGCTTGCTGGCAGAAGAACCCCTGCAGGACCTTCATGGGGGACACGGGGAACTCCCTCCAGAGCCCCCAACTCTGCAACAGCCTGTAAGCACGACTTCCTTCAGTGGCCTCAGGACAGCTTGAGAGGGGCACGGGGAGTCGAGAGGAAGGGAAACTGAGTCCCAGGGAGGCCACTGAAGCTGGGAGGGAGGGGAAGTACCCTGGCTGTGCCCTCACCCTGCCCTCCAGTTCTCCAGCTGTGCCTCCAGTGGCAGAATATCCAAGAGCCATTTGTTTATGGTCTTGAAAATGATTAAGGTCCAGCCCTAATAGTCTCCTTCCCAGGAGCCCAGAAGAGACGCTACTAATGGCGGGGGTAATGTGTGGGAAGATTATCGAAGTACACCAGTTTCTTTTGTCCATCTACTTTATTTCTCTAAGACAAAATTCTGTCTACACAGCTTCAGTTCTATTCTCACACTCAGCTCCTCTCTGTCCCTTCTTCTCCTGTCCCCTCACAGCCCTAACTAAGCTCTTCCGCTATCGATCTCATCTTCATCCTCAGTTCCTCCATCCATGCTTGTTCCGTCCTTTCCTACCCTCCTGACCTGACCTAATCCACCTACCATCTACAAAAACTCTGCCTTGTTTTTTCTTCTCTGCCCACACGACTCTGCTTGGAGCTCGGAATTCTGTCTCAATCCTCCTCACCTGGTATGAAAAAAACCCTTGTTCTGAGTCAGTTGCTCTGGAATGCGATTTGACATGAAGGAGAGAGAAGGGTCTGAGCTTGATCTGCACAGAAAACAAAGCTAGGCATCTACACATCCTCCAGTGGCAGCAGCTGCTGTTTCTGATCCAGTGGCTTCTGTGACATTTCCTTTATGGAAGAACATATCTGTGTCAGTCCTGCTACATTGGCTGAGGGCCCTTATGCACCTCTTACAGGAACTGTGTGCGGTGGACACGGCTCCAGGGCATGTTCCAGGCGCTCACCAGTTTGGCCTCTCGCAAAACAGCCACTTGGTGTTGCCTTTTAATCAGTCCGATGTCCGAAAGAGGTAAGCATTTTCCCATGGTTGCTCTGTGGGTTTTCATTGCCAGATGGTGAGAAATGTGCGGTGTTGTCTTCTGAAACATGCAAGTGTGCTCATACCAGATGGGTTCCATGCCCATGCTGACCCAGGCAAGGATCTCATCTGTTAGCTCTAATCGAGGCCCCTCATGATAACATAGTTGGCATTGTCCTGAAACAAATGAAGAGTTTCCTGCTGACCTGCATGGAAGTCTTGCTCATTTTTGTCATTCGGAGCTTAGCTGAAACGTCATCTTTCTAGAGTTGTCCACCCTAAGGACTTAATGCGGCCGCCCATGAGCCTCTCTGTGCTGCGGCACAACTGTGACATGGTCCTAGCCTTGGTGTCAAGGGGTGAGGGACTCCTCCTTGTTGACTGTCATAGAACTGCTCCCATCAGACAGTGGCCCTCTGTGCCATGAATGGGGTGCACAAGTGAGTGAACAGCCCTCTCTTGAGAAGCCGAGTGTGCATGCTACGGCAGCAGTTGGGGAACTCTCTCA
The DNA here is from genome assembly GCF_049852395.1 of Peromyscus maniculatus bairdii. Taxonomy (NCBI): domain Eukaryota; kingdom Metazoa; phylum Chordata; class Mammalia; order Rodentia; family Cricetidae; genus Peromyscus; species Peromyscus maniculatus. The sequence continues at coordinate 25,932,703 of NC_134864.1, forward strand.
GAGGTTGCATTTAAAAACAGAAAGCCAACCGTCCTGGTCCCTGGCGCTGACTTCCTGTTCTCTCTCAGGCTCCAGGTTCAGCTGAACATCCGGACATTCGCCTCCAGTGGCCTCATTTACTACGTGGCTCATCAGAACCAAATGGACTATGCTGTCCTCCAGCTCCAAGAGGGCCGCCTCCACTTCATGTTTGACCTTGGCAAGAGCCGGACCAAGGTCTCTCACCCCACGCTGCTCAGTGATGGCAAGTGGCACACAGTAAGTGCTTGGGAGGCCCTGTCTCCTGTCCCAAAAGTTCTCCCTCCACCTCGTGCACATTCCATTTTCTTGAAGGGAAGCCGTGCATTTTGACCCCTCATTGGCCTTATGTTTGACATCTCCCCCAAATGATGTAAGCATCTTGTCAGGAGGGCCCTTTTCTGCTTCCCGAATCCCTCCAATAAACATTCAACAGCTGGTTACCGAATAAATTGAAGGTCTCGAAAATGTTCTTGACTTGGCAGGAAGCCAGGAAAGCCCACTTGGGGTGTGAAAGGACCGAGCTGCTCAACGTGGCATCTGCTGATAACCAGGGCTCTGGAGCTCTGCTATATTCTTCCCCGTTTTCCACGAGCCTTAGCCATATTCTCACACCAGCTGTGCCACAGGCAGAGCCCACGCCAGGGTTTAGTCTGGGCTCTTACAGATCTGAGGAACACATGTCGTAAGCACCCATCTGTTAAAGTTTTTCTCAAGTGGTTTACAAGGTCTGGATGTTTTCATCTTGTGTAGGTCAAGACGGAGTACGTTAAAAGAAAGGGCGTCATGAGTGTCGACGGTCAAGAGTCCCCCACGGCGACTGTGGTGGGAAACGCAACAACACTGGACGTGGAAGGGAAGCTGTACCTGGGAGGTCTTCCTGTCCACTACAAGGCCAGGAACATCGGGAATGTAAGCAGCGGTCTCTGTGTGGGACCCATGTCATCTTGCTGTGGTTGTGTTTTTGGATGAGACCATCATTCTCCAGTGTGTTTGTTTAAGTTATTCTGCCTGAATCTGAGGCTCACCAGAATGTGCAGACCTTTCAAAGCAGGTGCACAGGTCATGTGCTGGGGCTCCCCTTAGAAGGTGCAGTCCTTTCAAAGCATATGCGTAAGTTATGTGCTGGGGCTCCCCTTATAACTGTCCAGCTTTTCCTGCCTCACAGCTAATGGACTTTGCCTTTTTTGAAAACACACAGTCCCGAAGCAACTCAGGAAAAGTCCAGCAAATTTTTACAGTACAGAATTAGTGAGAGAAGCACTCTGGATTTAAGGGGTATTTTAGGAAAATGATAGAAAACACTTCTACCCCATTATTACCAAAGTACTGGAGAAAGAGAGCAACATGAAACATTCATGTGAAGAATTGCCACAATTAAGCTTTTTAAAAAAAACCCCGATGGTGTTGTAATGTGTGTGATGGAGAGAGGTTTAACGAAGCACAGGAAAAAGATGCTCCATGTCATCCTCTCCACCTACTCTCCTGTCTCTCTTGGTTTAGACAACCCACAGCATCCCTGCCTGCATTGGGGAGGTGACAGTCAACAACAAGCCTCTGGATAAAGACAGCCCTGTGTCTGCCTTGGCAGTGGGCAGGTGCTACGCAGTGGCCCAGGAAGGAACTCTCTTTGAAGGAAGTGGATATGCAGCTCTTGGTATGTGCTCTTAGCAGTCTGGAAGGAGCACCCCGGGTTTAGTGTGTCCATGGAGCTGATGTGGATCCAGGAGAAATCGAGAGAATAGCACCCAGCTGGCAAGGCTGGCCTAAGGCCGCGTTTCTGTCCTTCCGTGTTCTGGTCAATTTCTAGTGCTTTTCCTGTTCATGCAAAAGCCTGCACCAGGTTTAAGGTGGAAACTCGAGCCGTTGGGCGCCATTTGTAGCTAGAGTTTTCCTGCCTTGCCCACAGTCAGGACAAATCTTTGTCACCCACCAGTCCCACAGCCGCTCAGACCAAACCAAGTAAACACAGAGACTTATATTGCATACAAACTGTATGGCCATGACAGGCTTCTTGCTAACTGTTCTTATAGCTTAAATTAATCCATTTCCATAAATCTATACCTTGCCACGTGGCTTGTGGTTTACCAGCGTCTTCACATGCTGCTGGTCATAGTGGCGGCTAGCAGTGTCTCTCTGCCTCAGCCTTCCACTTCCCAGAATTCTCCTCTCTCCTTGTCCCACCTACTTCCTGCCTGGCCACTGGCCAATCAGTGTTTTATTTATTGACCAATCAGAGCAATTTGACATACAGACCATCCCACAGCAGTATGGCACCCTGCAAATGGCCTACAGAGGCCTTCTCCCTCCAGAACAGACAGTCACAAACTCCTGGCTTCATCTGCACACTCCCTGAGTTTATGTAGGGAACGATAAAGACCTTACCTTTGAATTAAACATCAGGTATGTCAGCTGGGTGGTTGTGGAGCACACCTTTAATCCCAGCCCTCAGGAGGCAGAGGTAGCTGGATCTCTGTGAGTTTGAGGCCAACCTGGTCTATGGAGTTAGTTCCAGGACAGCCATGTCTACACACAGAGAAACCCTGTCTTGAAAAACAAGAGCAAAAAAAGCAAGTTTATGCATCTGTAATTCCAATGCATGCAAGTAAGACACTTATTGTCTCTAGGATATGATAGCATTACCCTCTCTATTTTTCATTCAGCCCTGGGCATGGTGACAAATGCCTTCTATTGCCAATATCTAGCTTTTTTTGTCACTTGAATTAAAAAATAAAATCATTCAATCCCCATTTTGAAAACACCTAATGTAGAGGCTGATACAAACAGTAAATGATGCTATCCAAGGTACATACACATTTAGAAGCTAAAGATTAGGGGGATAAGTCTACAACACAGGGTAAGACCGCCACACTGTATGCATCCAGGGCCCACGGGACCAGATGTCCCCAAGGAAGTACCTGCCCATGCCCTGGTCTGGTCTGATCTGACTGAACAACTTCTTAAAAGGCAGAGTTCCTACTTGGGCTTGGTTGGGCACACTGTAATCTCAGCCCTGGGGAGGCAGAGGTAGGACCGTATGTGGTGCCAGCCTGATTACACAGCAAGACTCCATCGTCAAACAAACAAAAAGAAAAAAAAAATATCAATGTTTCTTCTTACAAAGGACTATGAGAGTTGAGGCCTGGAGGATGGGGTCAGGGTATAGCCAGATCTTGCTCTTGGCCAATACCGTGAATGCAGCCCAATGCAGCCCAGCCCGTCTTATGAGTTCTCACAATGACAGCGCTGTCCATGTTTTTCAGTCAAGGAAGGCTACAGAGTTCGACTAGATTTAAACATCACCCTGGAGTTCCGTACCTCCTCTAAGAATGGCGTCCTCCTGGGGATCAGCAGTCCCAAAGTGGATGCCATTGGCCTAGAGATTGTAGACGGCAAGGTAGGTGCCCCATCTCCATGCCCTGCCCACCCCATCAGAGGCGGAACAGGAGAGAAATGGTAGAAATGCTTAGATCCAAGTTGCTCATTATCTACTTCATTAATGGAGAGGGAAGAAATTTCCATTACTGTTTTAAAATCAGATCGTCCTAAAAAGCTATTTTCAGAGTAACTTTTTTTCACATATTTGAATTAAGATTGCTGAAAAGCCTTGGCATTTCTGCCTGAACCTTACCAGGAGTAATATGTCCACATAATGCCCAGTCTCTTCTAATAACTTTTAAACTAGTCACTTGCAAATGAGCAGAGTCGCCATACAGAATTGCAGTTCTGAAATGAACACACATATCCCTGTGCACCCAACCCCAGGCTTCCCATGGTGATGTTCAGTACAGGCCCACAGTGAATCCCTACAGGACATCCTCACAACCCACAGAACATCCGAGGATGGAACGTATGTGCACCTGCTTGTGTACGTAGCTTGTGATATGCAAATGAAACCATGGCCACCATCAAGATCCACGGCAACTATGACAATACCACTAGACTCCTCCCATGGCACGGCCCCCAGACCTTGCCCCCTCACCCTCTTCAGTCATGGCTCTGTCTCCATCTCTCAACTGCTATTTTACAAATGTTACATACTGAGTTCATGCAGTAGATGTCCTGGTTCCCTGAAGGTTCAGTCAGGTTGTACATAGCAGTAGTTATTTCTTATTACAGTGTTACCTCACGGGTTGAGTATATTGTACATTGGCTTTTTATTTTAAAAATGTAATTTTTCCTAAAGCTTTGGTGCTCTTGCAGCTCAGCCTCTGGTGAATTCCAACTTTCTTCTCTTCCCTTATGTAAATCTCTCCTCCACACTTGTTCCTGGTGCTCACCTCCCTTTTCTCCCCTTCGGGGCCATGTGGGCACACGGAGGGGAGTCTGGGGTCCCCCCCTTTTCCTGTGGGTTTTCTCACACGTGGCTGCAGTTCAGTTGGGGTTCCTGCACTTGGTCCTCAGGTGGCCTCCATTCCTTTGGCTTTGGGCACAAGTGGCCTGGGCGGGGGTGGGGTGGGGGTGGGGGTGTCTCAGCATTGCCACTGGGTGGTGACTCCTCCCAGGCTAGGTATACTTCAACCCTTGGGAACTAGTCTTCCCAGGTGTCTTTGCCAGGGTTTCCTCTTCAGCTGGAGCTACCACCCATCCCACTGCCTGGCACATGAGAGAACTGGGCATGTATGTCATCCCCCCCACCCCCGCCTAAGCCACGGAAACCATGGATACTGGAGGCTTGGCCTGCCCTCTCCTAATGTGCTCTGCCACCATGTCTACTGCTGGAATAAGACGCTGCAATGCTCCTTCCAGAAGGCGGGGAACATGGCGCCACTCAAATTCACATGCCAAACACCTAACTACCAGCGTCTCTCAGGATGTGATCTTATTTAGACTTCCAAGAAGTCATTAGGAGCCAGCAAGATGGCTTCCTGGGCATAAATGCCTGATGCCAACCCTAACAACCTCAGTTCAGTCCCCAGGACCCACAGGATAGAAGGAAAGAACCAATTCCAGCAAGTTGTTCTCGGATCTCTGCGTGCTCACGTGTGGGCGCACATATACACACAATAAATAAATGCAAATAAAAGGGTAATTCAGTTAAAACGAGGTCACTGACGTGGGCTCTGAGCCAATCTGACTGTGTCCATGTGAGTAGTAGGCATCAGGACACACAGAGAAGACCAGCTGAACAGAAGGCCCCTGTGGGTTCCCATGAACTTTCTTGCTTGTTTTTAGGATTTCTTTTCCAGGTTCTTGGCCCTTAGGATTTCCTACAGTGGGGTCAGCGAGACTAGCAAAGTTTCTTTTTGCCCCCACTTCAATTGAAAAAAAAAAAATCTGCATGACAGACTGCTGCTTTAATAGGACCAACTTTCTCATCTTATACTTTAAAATCTTTGAAAAACCTAACACCTATTTGCAAGTTTTTATGTGATCTCTTTTTAAAAAAAAAGGTATCAGAAGTATAATAGCTATAAAAATGTGCTTTTGTATTGTGTTCCATATTTTACTTTTCTGTTGTGTTCTATCTATTACTTCTTGCTCTCTTTCAAGTTTATTTAGTGCGTTGTCCAAAGGTCTGCAACACACATCTTTAATTTGTCACAGTCTGTTCTGAAATAGTGGGTCTCTTAGGTGGCAGGTGCACAAGAAACTTGGGACAAATGGCTAACTGTGGTGCCTCTTAGCATACCGAGGTACGTGCTGGCCTCCAGGGCCTCAGTACCTGTGGCTCTTCCCAGTTCTTCTTATCCTGCCTCCAACTCAAACCTCCCAAACTCCTCCAGCTCATGGACTTCTCTTCCTAGGCTCTGATTCCTACATGACCTGCCGCTTTGGCAATGGGCTTCCCTGCTCCTTCTGGTTCTCTTGACCCCCCCCCCACTGCCCTTTTTTCCCTCTTTGCCCTCTCTCCCCTCCCCCTCTCACTCTACACCCACTCTGCTCTCTCATGGCCTGGTTCAGTCTACTGGCCATGTTTAGTCTACTGCTTTCTCTCCCTGCTCTGGACTCTTCCAGATGCCTCAGGCTGCACTCTCCCTCATATCTACAATAAAACCTCCCCTCAGCCAGACCTTGGAGCAGTCATGTCCTCACTTTTTACAGTAGGTAGCATGAGAAACTTAGAACAATATGTACCAGGCTTTTTCTCTTTTGGGCCACCAACCAGCTCCCAAATCATGGCACAGAGACGACTTATTAGTTATGAATGTTCAGCCTAGCTTAGGCTTATTTCTGGCTAGCTCTTTTAACTTAAGTTAGCTTGTTTCTCTTTATCTGCCTTTTGACTCGGGCTTTTTACTTTTCTTTCCTTCTAGATAGCTTTCTTTCTTTCTTTCTTTCTTTCTTTCTTTCTTTCTTTCTTTCTTTCTTTCTTTCTTTCTTTCTTTCTTTCTTTCTTTCTTTCTTAAGGTTTTTCAAGACAGGGTTTCTCTGTGTAGCTTTGCGCCTTTCCTGGATCTCGCTCTGTAGCCCAGGCTGGCCTTGAACTCACAGATCCGCCTGGCTCTGCCTCCCTTACTCTCACTGCTTCTGTGTCTGGCTGGCGGCTGCCTGCCTTCTTGCCCCAGGAGTGGCCCCCTCTTTCTCCCCTTTCTCTTCTCTCTCTCATTCTCTCCTGTTCTTCTCCCGAGCCTAGATTCCACCTCCTGTTTATTCTCTCTGCCTGCCAGCCCTGCCTGTCCTTTCTCTGCCCAGCTATTTCATGGACAGCTTTTTATTAGACCAATCAGGTGCCTTAGGCAGGCAAGATGAAACAAATGCAGCACATCTTTACATGATTAAACACACATCCTTACATCATTAAACAAATGCAGCAGAAACAAATGTAACACATCTTTACACAGTCAAAGTAATATTCCGCAGCATAAACAAATGTAACACATCTTTACATAGTTAAAGTAACAGTCCTCAGCATAAACAAATATAACACCTCTTTGCCCAGCTAAAGTAATTTCCACAACAGCAATCTGCTTGAAATTCTTCTCTCCTCCCTCCGTCATCCATCCTGAGCTGCTAGAACCAAGTAATGGAGACAGGAGGCTTAAACACAGAGACCGACTCTCCTAGCTCTGGAGGCTGGAAGTCTAAGGCTTGGGAGGGTTGGCTCCTTCTGAGAGCCCTCTCCCTGGCTTGTGCATGACTGTCTTCTCTTCACATTATCTTTTCTCCGTGTGTCTGTGTCCTGATGCCCCCTTTTAAGGACACAGATTGGATTAAGGTCCACCTCAGTGACCTCATTAAGGTCCCCATATCCAAACATCATCCTATCCCGAGGCGTGCTAGCGGTGATAGAACTCCAGCACGTGACTTTTGGAGTGGCACCATTCAGTCCAGAGCCCCCTCTCTGCCCTTTGCTGTGTGCCCTGGCATTTTGTTTGCCACTCACGGTTGTAGCACATCTGTGGTTTGTGAGAAGGAAGTTAGTGAGTGGTCGTGTGTAAGTGCCGCCAATGCTCAGCCTCCCAGAACTACAAACTCCCAATAGTGTCTGCAATGCTCTGAAAAGGGAGCACTGATTTCAGAATTGTGCGGGCTGGGCTAGAGCCCAAGTTCTTGAGGAGGCTGTTGTCCACCACTGTTGTTTCTCATGGTCAGTGCTCCACTCGGAGAACAATTTGTGAATGCTCTGTGCTCCGTGGCTTCTTGGCCTTCTGGCTAAGATGCAGTGAGAAAGACGGTGGTCCGAAACATGGATAAACTCACCCAAGTGTTTGCGTTGTTCAGGTCTTGTTTCATGTCAACAATGGTGCCGGCAGGATTACAGCCACCTATGAGCCCAGAGCCTCCACAGCTCTCTGTGACGGGAAATGGCACACGCTCCAAGCCCAGAAAAGCAAACACCGCATCGTCCTGACGGTGGATGGGAATACGGTTAGGGCCGAGAGCCCTCACACCCATTCCACCTCAGCAGACACTAATGATCCCATTTATGTGGGTGGCTATCCTGGTACGTATGACTCCCAGTTCTGTTTACCTACACAGGGGGCCCAATCCCCGGGGGAGGTATGAGCTCAGGGGAATACAGGTTAGCGATGGAGAGATACGCAGTTCAATGGCAAGTCTTACCATTTTAGAAAAGCTGTTCAAAATACTATACCTAAACGTTCTTGGGGAATTTAGCATAACCCTCACATACATGTTTCTCATTGAGAACATTAGTGGCAGATAAGCAAAAAGATCCTACCTTTGCCCTACATGACTCCCAAAGTTGGGGGGTCTAAGTCACAGGGATAGACAAGCTTCATCCTCCTGCACCAATTTTGCATTTGAATTGGGCATTGAAGATGTCCCCAGAAATGACTGCAAATCCTGAACACCCAGTGTGTGACTTTTCAAGTTACAGCTATGCCTTCAAGTTGCTACGTGTTAAAAGTTAAGGAATTCTGCTATCCACTAAAGCTCTGTATGTGGGGAATATTCTGATTTGATAGAAGGTCCACTTGAAATAACTTTTGTCCCTAATGGACAACTTACCTATCTCAACAAGATTAATCAAGGCTTGTCTCTTGTTTCCTCAACAGCCCACATCAAGCAAAATTGCCTGAGCAGCCGGACCTCCTTCCGGGGTTGTATGAGGAACCTCAAGCTGAGCAGAGGCCCACAGGTGCAAACCTTGGACTTAAGCAGAGCCTTTGACCTTCGGGGAGTCTTCCCCCATTCCTGCCCTGGGCCTGAGTCCTGAACTGCTGCCGGAAGCCTCTTTGGAGTCACTGTTAATACGTTGAGGAGAAACAAGTTTGTGAACTCAAGTGTCTTCCATTCCGATTTCATTTCCAACTCAGGTTATGTTTCCAGAGAAAAACGCTGTATTTATGTTGAACTAAAGCCACATGTACAACAGATACCTCTATTAAATAGTCCAAAATGTCCGTTGAATTCATGGCCTCCTTTTTCAGGTTTTTCAAATGGAACTTTGTGGGCATGGGATATTCCGCTGAATACTTCCTAGCTTCCATTTTGAGCATAAAAAACAAAACATCACCAGTCTGTATTAGATAAGAGCAAGATATGGATAATTTCATTTCTTTTCTCTTTTCTTATAAGTTTCATACAATATATTCACCAGGTAGAAATTAGAACCTGAGCATAGTCTAGTTGGTTTCTTACCCAAACAGAAAACATTGTCCAAAGGCTTCCAACAGGACCCAGAGTCTAAGACATGTGGTATTACAAGGGATGAGATACAATTTAATACCTCTCAACACAAGCAACCAGGGAAATGAGACCAATTTTTCAAGGAAATTAATAAATGCTAATCTCAAGAGGGAAATTATCAGACAAGGCTTTTATTTATTTATCTTTTGGACACACCTTTATGTAGCCCAGTCTGGCCTTGAGCACACTTCAAAACAGAGGTCAGTTTCTCACTTCTGATTCTCTGAGCTTGCCTCCAGAATGCCACCATGCCCAACTCAAGGACATTAAAGTAGCTATTATTTTACCTGAGCATGATGAGGATGAGGAAAGATTTGTGTGCTTTATGTGAATGAAGTGATAGAAATTTTAACAGAGAAATGGAAAATAGAAGAAAGCATGAAATGGAAGGCATTTATGTTATTTATTTTTTACTTTTTAGGCAGGGTCTGCTATTATGGCCCTAGCTGTCCTGAAACTTACTATATAGAGCAAGCTGGGATCCAATTCAGAAATCATCCTGCCTCTGCCTCACAAATACTATGATTAAAGGTGTCTATCATTATTGCTGGTCAAAACCAAACTTCTAAGAATTCAAGGATCATATTTAAACATAATAAAAATAAATATTGCAAACCCACAGGCAACATCGTGCTAAGTATTGAAAAGCTGAAATCATTCCTTTGATTTGGAAGAAACAACTGTGTCTACTATCTCTATTCTTTTTTCCCTTCTTTTTATTTATTCTTTGTGTCTTTTGCATCATGCAGCTCCATCCCATTCATTTCCCCATCCCTTCATATCTACCCTCTGCCCTTGCAACCCCCCCCCAAATAAAATAAAATTTAAGAGAAAAAAAGAAAAGAGAGAGAAGGGGAAAAATCAGTCTCATCATAGAAGTGTTATGCCCAGATCACGGTAATCCCCAAAAGACCACCATGGAGACCAGATCCTGCATGTAGAAGCAAAGAGCCTTTATTTCAAGCTCTGGAGCTCGGTCCCTCTGTCTGTCCGACACAGTGGTGAGAGCAGAGAGCCCTGAGCTCAGGTGGGGCAGAGTTTTTATCATAGCAGAGGTTGGGGTGAGGGGATTTCCAGGGTCCAGAACCCTGATTGGCTGACAATTGTCTACGGGTATCTGTAAAACAAAAGTAGGTGTGTGCTAGACTCAGAGACATCTGGCTACCTTGTCTAATGGTTAGAATGTTTGGGATGTCTGGTACTTCCTCATCCCTGGGTGGATCCCTGGGTGGTATCAGTTTTGAGGCTTTTCCTGGATCTGGGTGTTGCCTGCCAGTAAGCCTGTCACAGAAGCTGTGTCTAGGCCCCTAAGCTTGTCATGGCTGCTGTGTGGTCAAGCTGTTTTGGGGCCCTCCACAGAAGCTGTAGTGTGACACATTGAGTCACGAAGTAAATCCTCTTATTCATACATCTTTGCTTGAAAGTGTTCATGTCAAAGAGTCTTTGGTCTGGTTTGAGGCCTCTGGTTTCTGCTACACTATTGATGTTCGACCCTCAGTGGACCTCCTCTTGGTTATCCTGTTGTTACCTTGTGTCGTGGAGATCCTGCAGCTTTGGGTCTGCAGAACTGGTCCCTTCATGTGATCCAGCAGATCACAGATGGGGTGGATATTGGGGTAGGTCAACACATAGCCCTGGTTCTGGGCTTGGGTAGTTGTAGGGTGGAGCAGCCTGCCAGCTCTCTCCCTCGTCCTCACCAACAGCTCTCCTGCATCACCCAGGGGGAGTTCACCCATTGCAGGGGGGGGTTCACCTCAGCAAGGGGCGGGGCCAGCCCTCCTGCTTTCTTGTCTCTCAGCTCTCCCACACCTACACCTCAGGGCCAGCTCTACTGTGTTGCCCAGGCTTGCGTAGGGACCAACCATGCTCCTGAGTGCTGCAGCTGATGAGGGGCAAGGCCAGCTTTCCCACTCTTAAGGCCTCAGAGGCACCTCCTCCACCTGCCTCAGGGATTGATGGGGTGGGACATCTCTCCCCAACCCATGCCACCACATGACAGATGGGTAATAGGGACAGCTCTCTCATGCTCACAATTTCAGGTTGACCTACCCACACCTCTGCCAATGAGGCTGGCTCTATTGTCCAGCCCACGCGTATGCTCACTATTCATAATCAATACAAAACTGGTGGAAGTTTTCACCAAGCAATTAGGTAAGAGAAAGGCATAAAGATTCTACCAAAAGATTATTAAAAGTGATGATGATTCGGTGATGTTGCAGGTTATAAAACTAACACGTCAATATCAGTAGCATTTTTCATTACAGTAACGAGTTATGAGAGAGAAATTGTGAAAATAATACAATTCACAGTAGCTACTGTTGGACCCCAAAATTTAGGGTCTCAAGTGGGCGCCCCAAGAACCCAGACTCCAGTCCAGTTGATGCAACAGCATGAGGTTTTTATTAAGCTTCTATATAGAAGGGCAAACTCTGTTCCTAAGAGCAAGAGCCGCATCTTACTGCAGCCCCATGAGGGCTTTTAAAGGAAAAAACCCACAAGATTACAATTCCCATACAATTTTGTTTCACAAGATCATGGTCTGATCACAGAGTGATCACGGAGGGGGTACAGTTACATCAAGAGGTACATTTTTCCTGAAACCTCAAGGGGGGGTATCAGGACAGGAGTGGAGTTTACATACAGGTCACGGTGGTCCTTCCTGGAACACCTGCAACTATCCCAGTCACAGTTGAGCACATCTCTTAACAGAAATCTCTTTACATTGTTGTATGGTTGCAGGGAAGATTGAACAATAGTTAAGTCAGATTGCCCTTGGAAGTAGATTTTTAGTTTCTCATTTCCTGGTGCTTGAAGTTTCTCTTTTCCTGAGGCTTGGGGGTGTAAGCCTGAAGGACTAGGGTCTTTCAGCTACAAAAAAAGGGGGGGGGATAAATGGGGAATGAAGAATGAAGAGGGAAGAGGGAAGAAAGGAGAAGTGGGGAGGGGAGGAGGGGAGAATCCAAAAGTCTAGGAGTAAGTTTAACTGAAGACTTGTGCAATACAAATCAACACTCGTGAAAGAAATTGAAGGAGACACATACACAGAAACCTCCACAAACATGGAGTTCCCTCATGTAGAAGAATTTATATTGATTTTCTTAAAAACCTGTATTACCCAAAGTAATTTTAATGCAACCCCCATTAAAATACCAATGACATCCTTCACAGAACTAGAGGGAATAATTCTGAAAGGCATATAGAAACATAGGAGTTGCCCAAGCAAGTGGTTTTTTTTTTTTTTTAATATTTTTCTTTTTTACTGATGCGTGTATTTGTGTCTGTGGGTGCCTGAATTGGGCAGTAGAAGGCACCAGATCCCCGGGAGCTGGAATTGCAGGTTGTTAAAAGCCCTGAGATGTGGGTACCAGAAATTAAACTCAGGTCCTCTGCAAGAGCAGCAAAAAGTTTCCATTGTGCAGCCATCTCTGCAGGCCTGCAGGCTCCAGAAAAGGACCAAACCTGAGGTCATTATAATGCCTCATTTGGAGCAGTGCTAAGAGCTGTAACCACCCAAACAGTGTGACATTCACGTAAAAACAAGATTGTTCCCAGAAATAAACCTAACCATCTACAGCCAACTGCTTCTTGATAAAAGTACCAAAAACCATTATGGGAAAAATAACCCGCTTCAATAAACAGTGCTGAGGAAACTGTCTATCCACAAGAAATACAGAACTTCGACCCTATCTGTAATGCTGTGAAAACATCGACATGGACCCAATATCTAAATGCGAGGCTCAAAACATGAGACACTTCAAGGGACAGGCATAGACAATGGATTCAAGTGTGGCCTGAGATGTACAGGAAACAAAGGTGAAGACGAGATTACAAGGGAACCAAAAAGCATTCCAGAGCAGACAGATGGGAAGAAATCTTTGCCAATCACTCACTGGGTCAATGATGTGTAAGATCCTCAACAAAACAAATAATCCAATGTAAAACAAGGGGGAGGGGACAAATGATCGGATAGACACATTTCAAAATAAATGCAAATGGCCAGCAAATATTTTTTTAAAACGATCAGTATCATTACCCATAAGGAAAAAGTAAAATAAATCCAAATTGCAATATGAAATGTCAGCCCAGTTACAATACCTATAATGCCCCCAAATCAGTTTAAGTAAAATCGGTGTTGCCAATGAAATGGAAAAAATAGGAATTCCATACATTGTTGGTGAATATGCAAATTTGCCTTGCCTCTAAGGACCATGGAGTCGTTTCAGGTCGCTAGGCCTACTTACTCCCCAAAGGAATGCAAGCCCCGCCCACCACAGTGCCAGCCCCACCCACCACCAGCCTGGCCCCTCCCTCCATCCATCCTTCTACGTTATAGCCCCGCCCCAAGCGATGGTGAAGAGAGTGGCAAAGTGGACCCGCCCAGCTGCTGACACTGTCTCAACAGGTCGGCTCCGCTCACTACATCCTATAGGCTGGCTGCTCCTGCCTGGCTCGCCAAGTGGGCGTGGCCTATGGAAATTAGGGCGGAGTCTACCGACAGAGAAGTGGGTCTGGAAACTGGGAGAGTAGAGGGGGTGGGTCGGCCTGGGGTGGGCGTGGCAGTAGGAGTGACGGACGGCGTGAGGGGCGGGGTCTGGGGATGGATGTCAGCCAAGGTGGTTGGAAGGGGTTGGAGGCAGTTGAAGAGGGACAGTCTTCTCTAGCTGTTGTCCTGAGGTGAGCACCCAAGCAGAAGCTCTTGGATTCCCGGGAGATAAAGGGATGCTGGGAACTGGGCGGTTACGGCGGTTGGACTCCTGGCTGCGGGTTTGGGCTCCTGGTTGGAAGATGGACGGAAGGACCAGGACGGCCTCCCCGGTTTCAGTGAGCATAAGGATTTGAACTACTGGACCATGGTGACCCCATTCCTGGTACCGACAGCCACTTGCCAGGAAGGCTGGGGCTAATGGTTAGCTCCCTGTGCTTAGATTCCCACATTTCGTGGAGAATATTTTTCCCTGTTACCGAATCAGTTATGGAGGAGGTTGCATTTGATAGCAGCATGCTCAAGTGTCTTGTACAGTCATGGTGATAATGAATTTGCTCTCAACCCGGAGCTAATAGGGAGCTTCCCATGTGAAAGTTCACTTGATCAAATTGCCTCACCAACTCTTCGTGGAAAGTATTAATTTTCACTGTGTAGGTGAAGAGAGGAAGGCTTAGTTTCCCCAACACTCTGCAGTAAGAGCAGAATCAAACCATGTACTTAGGGATTGTAGGGGTGGCTCAGTGGTTAAGAATACTGGCTGCTCTTCCCCAGGGCCTGGGTTCAATTCTCAACAGCTCCAGTTGCAGGGCATCTGATGCTTGGGAAAAAATCTTACTTAAGCTGAAGCCATGAATGCCATCTAAGGGGCCATCACTTGGTGCTACAGTTGAGCTCCAGAGCCCAGGGTTTCTTTTGCTCATAACATACTGCAGAACCAACTCCCAATTTGAGCAATATGCCAAGCTTTATTCCTTAAATCCAATACAGACACTGACCGATTCCAGCAATCAGTTTCACTAATGGGCCTTTTACTAATACAGCTCAATTTCTCTTATCCTTAAGTAATATTTTTAAACTATAAGAAAGCCCTTAAAAGATCAAGGGAAGCTGGTTAGTAACCAACACAGACAAAACTCCCCAAACAGAAGTGGAGTGGAGGCAAATTGTGTGATCTGTTCAACAATTTGCCTCTTCACGACTTCTCAAATTGTCAGTGGTAAAAGCTGAGTTTGCTTGGTTTTCACCTTCCTATCCACTGTAGAGTAATAGTTTTGTAAAAGACTCTAAGAACATAGGCCTTCACATCTGGAACTGTTTTCTCTCCACTGTCAGTAACAGGGCACCTGGGAACTTTGACTACAGACCAGGCCCCAGCTACTCACTCTAATGAAGTACAGATGGTAGAGTTAATGTTAGGAGTTTATAATGCAGCGTATTTTAAGTCCTTGGGTAGTGCAGAGGCAACGCAGTCTCTTTCCTAGCTGTGTCTTGGTAGCCCCAGTCCTGACTGCAAAGGAAAGTCCCAAACTAGCCCCTTAATTGGCATAATTGTTGGCACACACCCCTTCCGATGAGTCAATGAGTGGTCATTGTAGGGGTGTGATGCTGGGACTTAGTTTACAGCAGGTCTCCCCTCTGATGGCCACTGACAGGTCCTCTGGGATATTCTCACCCGGGAAGCCAGTTAACACCAAAGAGTACTGACTTAAGGTATCGGCACCATCCACACTCTACCCCCCCACCCCCTTCCTTCCTCCTGGGAGTCAGCCTGCCTGCAGGCTCTTGCTATAAACCTCGCTCCATAAAGGAGTTTGCTACTTCATCCTTTACCACATGGGCTCCAACTCTTCAGAGACACTGCGTGCAGTTTGTCTCTGGGACTCTCCCTGGAGGCTCCACTATGCTGGTACCTCTCTGTCTGTTCATGTTGTTAATAACTATTCTAATAAAGTCCTTAGTGTCTGGTAATCCTCAGTGTCCTCCAGACCAACCTCTCCTCCCAGCCAAAACCCATCGGCTTGCAGAAACCAGTAAGTGGTGAACAAAACACCTAGGAGTATGTGTCCTTGACCCACATTTGGGACTTCAAGTTCCTAGGCCCAAAGGAGTCATTTCCCTTGTTTCCTGGAGTGTTGAGTAAGACATGTGTAAGGTCTCCAGGTCCTGTAATTACCTTCCTCCATCAGAAATGGCATCTCCTCTGTTGAGTAGCACAGGATTGACCTAGAAGATACACCCTTTGTCTAGTAGCATCTGGAATGTTTTGTGGTAGATGCTCACTTTTATCCACAGAGCACTGTGGCAGAGTCAGTTTCAGGTACACAGAAGCCAGGTTATGCAGGTTGTTGGTCTTCCTCGGAACATGCATTTGCCAGACTCCATGTCCTGGTCCTTGACAGAGGTTATGACAGTTCACCTAGGCCTAGTGATGAAGCTCAGAGAGAGGACATGGGAAGAACGATTTCAGGTGGAGGGAAAAGACTTTGTGAACTTTCTCCAGGACTGTACTGCTTAGATTTGATCAACTTGACACAAATGAGAGTTACCTGGGAAGCTGGAACTTCAATTGAGAAATTGCCTCCATCAGACTGATCTGTGGGCATGTCTGTCAGGCACTTTCTTGATTAATGGTTGATGGAGAAGGGCCCAGCTCACTGTCATCCCTGGGCAGGTGGTCCTGGGTTGTATAAGAAAGCAGGCTGAGACAGGTGATGATGGCACATGCCTTTAATCCCAGCACTCGGGAGGCTGAGCCAAGCAGATATCTGTGAGTTCAAGGCCAGCCTGGTTTATGGAGCGAGATCCAGGACAGGCACCAAAACTACACAGAGAAACCCTGTTTTGAAAAACAAAAACAAAAATAAATAAATAAATAAATAAATAAGAAAGGAAGGAAGGAAGGAAGGAAGGAAGGAAGGAAGGAAGGAAGGAAGGAAGGAAGAAAGAAAGAAAGAAAGAAAGAAAGAAAGAAAGAAAGAAAGAAAGAAAGGAAGAAAGGAAGAAAGGAAGAAAGGAAGAAAGGAAGAAAGAAAGAAAAGGAAGAAAAGAAAGAAAAGAAAGGAAGAAAGCAGGCTGAGCAAGCCATGGAAAGCAAGCCAGTAAGCAGCCCTCCTCCATAGGCCCTGCTTCCGATCTTGCTTTAGTCTCCTGGCCTGCTTGAGTTCCTTGGCTTCCTTTGATGGGAAATTGTAACTGTAAGCCAAATAAACCCCTTCCTCCTTGGGTTGTTTTTTGGTCATGGAGTTTATCCCAACAGACTGTAAACTGGAACACAGACTCAGTTTGTTCAATTAGTCCGTTTTTTAGAAAGCCTCTACTCTCCTGGGCATTCACTTTATCATAAGCCAAGATTTCTGCTTCTGGCAAATGCATTTCTCTTGTGGCATCCTCAGTGAGCTGGGCATAGCAGAAGGCAGAGGCTCCTGTGAACATAGCTTATTGGTACTTTTGTTTCCTTGTGGGTCTGTTCCTGCTACTTGATTTTAATCATTTACATCTTTAATGGTCTGCAGAACATTTCCCTGGACACCTAAGGAGGCCTCTACCCTGTCTTCTCTGTGGAAGATTCCATGGTCCACTTTGGAGAGCTCTGTCTTCTTGTGTCTGCGAAGCTTTGATGGAGTAGGAAAGCATGTGATCTCCCAGGAGAACTTGAGCAGCGTCTGAACTGCCTTCCACTTTGGTGAGCCCTTGAGTCCCTTGTGTATTTAGAGACACTCAGGCCACAGAGGGCGCTGGATGCAGGGCCTCTCAGCAGTGATAGCCTTTGCCAAGTAGAAGCACTTCACACAAGTAAGGGTGTAGAGCACAAACTGAAAGACTCTGTCCCCACACATCCCCCACTCTGATTTTTTGCTTTTGTTTTTTTTTTTTCAGAGAAGCGTTTTCTTGGAACTTGCCCTTTTGAGGGTGAAGCCTGGCATGTTTAACCTTGTCTGGTCTCTGACTTGCTTTCCCATGGCTTTTACCGAGGCTCCGTTGAACACTCGTCACATACAGGAGCCGACTATGACTTGCTCTGTCTTTGCAATAGCAGCATGATTTCCTGGTGATTGTAAGACATCTCTCCAGTGTCATTACCCGCCTGGGAAGGTCCCTTGAGAATCACATTCACAGCAGTAGTCAGACATCCTTCTCCAGCCATGTGAAGGTTTTGTTCTTCCCCACACCAACGCTTGCTTGCTTCCTTCCTGTCTTCTTATACTATTCTTCCGGTTTAGCAAGAAATCCACTGGGGTCTGCTTAAAGGGTAAAGGAATTTATTAGGAAAGAAAACTCTCTAAACAGAATAGGAGAATCGTCATAGGGTCCTGGAATGGTGAGGTACTATCCTCTGCTGCTCCAGCCACCTGAGTCTGTCCGCACCATCCAAGCCCACGTGGGAGAGTAGAGACCAGGGTACATGTGTCTCAGGTCTTACGGGTGGCCCAGAGGCCATTCCCCAGGGGCAGGTACTTCAAGGTCATATGTAACATGAATTGCTAAATGGTCTTAATAGAAAACCTGGAGCCAAATATCGAGGTGAAGGCTGAAAGATCAGAGAAGCAGAACAAGCCACAGCCAACCTCACCTTGCCAACTCCTTAGCAGATCCTGTTTCCACGAATCCTCAGACTGAAAGCCTCTGAGTCCTCAGCCTTGAGGGTCTCAGTTGAATGGCTTCTCAGTTCCTGTCTCCTCAGGCCTTATATACTGTTCTCCACCCAGCCATGTCACTTCCTGGGATTAAAGGCGTGTGTGCTTCCCAAGCAAAGACACGAGATCTCAAGTGCCAGGATTAAAGGTGCGTGCCACCACACCTGGCTCTGTTCCCAGTGTGGCCTTGAACTCACAGAGATCCAGACTGATCTCTGCCTCCCGAGTGATAGGATTAAGGGTGTGTGCCACCACTGTCTGGCCTCATGTCTAATCTAGTGGCTGGTTCTGTCCTCTGATCCCCTGGCAAGCTTTATTAGGGCACACAATATATTGGGATATACAATATATAACCACAGTCATAGATAGAACAGATATCCACTACATTCTAATTATATCACATCAGGGTTTTTCTGTTCTTCAAGCTTCCTTCCTGTCTTAGATGATTTAGGGTTGGCAGCCATGAGTTCTTTCTTAGAATATGTTGAAGGTGTGATTTTAGATGCATTAGAGTGTGTATAAGGGACAGTGGTCATGGGGATACATTCACTTGAATCCACAGGGAAAGCTGATGTGTGATGTCCTATTTTTTTTCCAAATGTCCCAGCAGGTTGTATAGCCGGGGAAATATAATCTTTCTAAAGTCATTGCCATTCTCGCTACCAGCGATAGCTATAACATTACACTTGGAATCCGAAATGTCATGATACATGTTGATGAAACATTGTGACGGGAGCATGCTTCCATTGTGAGCCATTTCTGAGGTCTCTGCTGGAGAATGCGAGGGCTGCCTGAAACACGGCGAAGGAGCTCGGAAAGTGGCAGCTTCTTCAGCAGTTGTCGCACTGGGCACTACCATTTTGCCAGGAAATACTTTTGTGTGTGTCTGTGTGTGTGCAAACATGTTCACATGTGGATGTGCTCCATGTGCACATATGTGTGACTCCTTATGCCAGATGTTGACATTAGGTGTCTTCCATTGTTCTTTTCTATCTTTTGTGGCTCACTGATTGGCTAGGTCAGCTGGCCAATGAGCTGTGGTGATCTACTTATCTTTACACCCCCATCTCTAGGGTCACAGATTTGCATGACCATATCCATTGTCATGTAGGTGTTAGGATTCAAACTCGGGTCATTTTTACTTCCATGGCAGGCATTTATTTCTCACTAAACCATCTCTCCAGCCTCAGAAACTAATCCTCATCTCTTATGGGAGTCTATGGATCATGTTTTCTGTTGTGTAGCAGTTCCCTTCATAAGCACATTGAGACTTAGAAAGTTCTAAAGGGAGACTGGATTAGACTCAGGAAGGAGCTCACAAGAAAGTCTTAGGAAGTTCCTGAAATTGACCAGCCGCACAAAGTTCCCCTTCCCTAAGCTTAGATGACTGCTGAGGCAGCTCACACAAGCGGCCTCTGAAAGACTTTCTGGCCTGGAGATGCCTGTAAGTCATACAGAAAGCTTCAGGGCTTCCTACTGGGGTGGGCTTGCAGTGACATTCCCACTCCTGTAACTCATTCCCCATACTCATGTATGTAACCCCAATAAACTAATTCGTTCACCACATTTGGTGCATGTTTGTTGATTACTGTTCACATTCCCTTCCTCCCAGTGCCCGGTGTTGAAGAGAGGACTAAGTTTTAAGATGGCTGAGTAACTGTTCTCTTCTGTGGGGCAGGTCTTGAGGGCTGCAGGTTCTACCCCTAGTGTTTTTTTTTTTTTTTTGTTTTTTTTTTTTATTTTTGGATAGGCTGCTGCCATTTGTGCTGATGAGCACTATGTAAGGGGCGGCCCCTGGCTGGTCCTCTCCTGCTCTCTGGAGTGGCTCTCCATTCTTGGGTGGCATGCCTTGAGTCAGCTCTGGTCTGATCCTCACTGGTAGAGCATACATACCTCAATGGTAGAGGTTGCAGTCCACCGTGCATGGAAGGCCAAATCAGAGTACTTTGTTTTGGCTAGCACCCAGACAGACTCTTGGTGCCAAAGCGTGAGCATACAGTGTTCTTAAAAAGACCACAACTACATCAATCTTAGATAAGGGTCAGAGTAACCTTGCAACATCTATTTTGGCAGGACGTAATTTCAGACACATGGTAAATTTTTTTACTTATATCTTTTCCTGTGATTTTTATATTTGGTTTGTTGAAATGGTTATTTTGGTTAATGCATCTGGACCATGGTCAGAGTCATGGACAATCCCAGATGTGTTAACCAAGGTCTATGTGCAGGGTTGGGGGCAGGGTCGAAAAGTTTCTAAGTAGACACAAAATGAGTCAGGACAAAATGACAGTGACTTAGTCACTTCAGCTTCCCCAGCCTCCCATGCTGGTGGGGTCTGCAAGTCTGGCCACTTTTCCCTGAGCCAGAGCTCCTGCCCTGAGTTTGGGAACTCAAGGCCTGTCCTTGGTCAGTTCTGATTTCTCTGGATGCAGGACTTCCACTAGCCTGACTCTTTCTGAACAGTGGACTCTGCACCCTTGTCCTGTCTTGGGAAAAGAGGGTCCCCAGAGGAGTGCTGACAGAAAAGCCACTGTCCTCTGCTGGATGGACCTGAGATTCTGTCCAGTGGTGGGCCCAGGGAAATCAACTTTGATGGTGATTCAGCTTCAAATCAGCATCCTCTGCTGCCCTCTTGTGATGGGTGCTGGGAAGCACAACATTGTTAAAATGAGACAGCTATTGAAGATAAAGCTGGTGTATAAGGACCTGGACCTCAACTGCATATAAAATGGAAAAAAGCTGATCTCAGAACCCTAGAAGAGAGATGTGGCTACCAATGGGCCTGGGAAACGAGGGAGAAGGAGTTGTGGGGTTGGTCTATAGGTACTAAGAATTAGGAGGAATTAAGTTAATGATGCAGATTTCAAAATAGCTAGAATTTAGCTTGAATGTCCTTAACCCAAAGACATTCACGTTTTGCATGATGAATATGTTAATCATTCTGATCATCACAAAATGGACATGAATTTAAACATCCTGTGTCAATCGGGAATGAAGTAAAAGGAAAGGTTCAAAATAAATCCAGGGCCCCCCTGTTCTTGCCTGGCTACTGTAGCTGCTGTGGCAAGTCTTACCACAAACTTACCAGTGGAAAGTAAACGGTGAGAATTTTCCGGGGCAGCCTGCACACACAGTGTAAAATGTTACAAGGTGGCAGAGCCATCACTAAGAGTGAATAACTGTCAGGTCCAAGTTCACAAACAGTGAAACAATGCCTAGAAGATAGTTAAAACACTGGGCAAATGGCCTTTTCAGAATTCTGTTTACCCTGCCAGCATTGGGAGTATGACTGAACACTGGCATGCAGCCGGACATTCTCCTGTAATTGCTTTATTACATTTGGACTGGCACATACCTATCTGCCTAGTTACATCTATGAAAGGACTTTTAAAATACATTGTAAAAACCTTGCGAACACCAGCAAGCTTCCCCCCAAGTATCTTAGCATACATGCTATTCCCTCTGGTTGAATGTTATTGCAGAGTCGTCCCCCGCCCCCAGAGGTAACATGTACATGTAAGGAAATGCATAGATCTTAATCTTAAGTGAAGATCACTGAGTGTTGAGTGGCATACATCCCCAGTCGCCGGTCACTGTACCCTCTTGGGCTTCTGATAATATCTCTCATCATGACCCACCTTTAGTTTGGGGTGTTTCAATACGTAAGTGGTCATGTTGCTTGTTTAATTTTCCTTTCCCTAATGACTCACCATGTTATTTATTTATTTATTTATTTATTTATTTTGGTTTTTCGAGACAGGGTTTCTCTGTGTAGCTTTGCGCCTTTCCTGAATCTTACTCTGAAGACCAGGCTGGCCTTGAACTCACAGAAATCCACCTGGCTCTGCCTCCCGAGTGCTGGGATTAAAGGCATGCGCCACCACTGCCCGGCTCCCGTGTTACCTTTTTTCCCATGGGTTGTTGTTTGTTTGTTTGTTTGTTTTTGACAATCTGTGTATCTTCTTTAAAAGTGAGATGTGATTTTAATTTAAAAATCTGTTGTGAGCCGGGCAGTGGTGGCGCACACCTTTAATCCCAGCACTCGGGAGGCAGAGGCAGGTGGATCTCTGTGAGTTCGAGGCTAGCCTGGTCTACAAAAGTGAGATCCAGGACAGCCAGGAGCTACACAGAGGAACCCTGTCTCAAACCCCAACCCCCCAAATAATCTGTTGTTTCAGATATTAACTGTAGGGTTCTATTAGACATGCCCATGCCTGCCCAGTGAGCTCTGATTATACTCACCCCACTATATATTTTGCTATATCCCCTTCTTGCTAGTCCACCTTTTAGTCTCACATCATTCTGTACTATTAGGGAAAGCATATGACACCTGTGTTTGTAGGACTGGCCACACAGCGCCATCTCCAATCCTCCAATTGCCACAAATGACACTTTTGTTCTTGTGACTGAATTAAATGCCATCATATATACAAACCACATTTTTATCCATTCTTATGTCACAGGACACCCAGGCTGATTCTGACTTGGCTATTAGGAAGAATGTAGGATAAACACGGCCATGCAGGCATCTCCGGGCACAAACCCAGAAGTGGGATGGTTGGATCATATGGAAACTGACTGCCATAGTGCTGGACTAATTGATTTTTACCAAAAATGCATGCAGGCATCTCACCCTGCTGCATCCTGTCAGAATTGGTGTGCTTTCTTTACCACAGTTGCTCTGACCAGGGTGAGCCAGAGTCATCTGAATGTGGTGTTTGTTTGCATTTTCCTAGTGGATAAAGTCAGTGAGCAGTGTGTGTGTGTGTGTGTGTGTGTGTGTGTGTGTGTGTGTGTGTGTGTGTGTATTGAATGAGACCCCCCACCCTGCCCCAGCGGGCTCATATGTTTGATTACATGGTCTCCAGTGGTGGACTGTTGGGGGAGAATTAGGAGGTGCAGTCTTCTTGGGGGAATTGAATCCTTGGGGTTGGGGGACTTTGGGGTTTCCAAAGATTCCTGCCATTGCCAGTGGTCTACTCCTGCTTGTGGCTTAATATGCAAGCTCTCAACTGTCCCTGCCACCATGGTGGCCTTTGCTCTGCCACCATGGGCACTAACCCTCTGGGACCATACAGTAATGCTTTCTTTTATAAGTTGCCCTGGTCAATGTTTTATCACAATGGAAAAGTAACTAACACACTGACCATATAGACTTCATCATTTGAAAAGTGCTCAATTCCTTTGCCTTTTTATTCATTGAAATGTTTGCGTGTGGAGTTTTGGAATCCTTTACACAATGCAGACTGCTCCTGTCAGGAGACCACATAGCAGGGCTCCTCTGCCTCTCTGTGAGTCTCTTCAGGCCTCCGCCTGCTCCGCGTTGTGGGAACTTTTCGGTCTGAAGTCATCCCACTTCTCTATGCCTGGCTTCCCGAGCTACCGCAGCTCTTTTCAGGAACTACTTGTCTGCCTGGATTTGAAGGTTTAGCGATGTTTAGCTCCAGTATTTCGATTTCACGCCATACACTAAGGTCTTTGGTCCATTTTTAGTTGATTCTTTTTAACGGCGTGAGTGATAAGGACATAGTTTCATTTCTGTACAGGTGGATATCCAATTTTCTCCACATTCTTTGTTGGAGAAGCCATCTTTTCTCCAAGGTACATTTTTTTTTTGTCATCTTTGTTGAAACTCAGGTAGCTATTACTGTGTGGGTTTATTTCTGTGTCTTCCATTGCATCCTGCAGCTCTGTGTATCTATTGTGGTGCCAGGACCATGTTTTGTTTTTTTACTTGGGTTCCACCGCATGGTTTGGAATTGGGTTTTACAGTGCTATCAGCACTGTTCATCCTGCACAAGATTGCTCCGGCTATTTGAAGTCTTTTTGTTTCCATGGGAATTTCAGACTTGTTTTTCTATTTCTGTGGAAAATGTCACTGGAGTTTTGATGAGGGGGACTTGAGTTTGTGTGTTGCTTTTCATAAACTTTGTGTCTCGGAGTATATCAGAGTCTTGAGCCCACATTAAGAAATTAGCTTGTCTCTTACCAAGTTTTTTTAAAATTGTATTGCATTTCCCTCTCTCTCTCCGTGTGTGTGTGTGTGTGTGTGTGTGTGTGTGTGTGTGTGTGTGTGTACGAGTATGCGTGCGCGCGCCATAGTGCACTTGTGGAGGTCAGAGGACAATTTGTTGAGTATTGGTTCTTTCTTTCCGTCACATGGGTCCTGGGAATGGAATTCAGCCTTGGGAGCAAGCTCCTTTACACACTGAGCGATCTTGCCAGACAATTGCTGAATACTTTATGCTTCCGGAGTACTAGTCCTTTGTCAAATAAAATTTACAGAGGTTTTTTTTTTTCCTCTCAACCTGTAGTGTGCTCAGTTGACTTCTTAATATTCCCTTGGGCTAAGTAGCTGTCTATGACTGTCCTCAAGTCTAATTTCAATCTTGTGTATCTTGTTTGTTTCTAAGAAAAGTACTCTGTGCATTTGTTTGTTATCTTGAGATGGTTTTGCTATGGAGTCTCAGACTCACCTGATACCCAGGATCTTCTGCCTTAGCTCCCGAAGGCTGCTGTTTCAGACCCCTCTCTCCATACTGGTCTTTCTCTGTGGTATTTGCTGAAAGTCCCAGGATTGGCAGTTTGATTAGCTCTATCGACCATTGTGAAAATTCTAGTCTGTAATGCCAGGGGTCCAGTTTTACTTTTTCTCTTCCTTTTCTAAATTAATCCATGTGGATACCCACTTGTTCTAATGTTACCCATTGTCCACTTGGTTGTTAGGACCCACGAAGTGACATGTCAGTGGCACCCTCCTGGCCTGTTACCCCAACATGCTTAATGTTATTTTCAGCAAACTATTTTGGAAGTTAAAGTTTTATAGTAAGTAATGAATTTATTCACTCAAGGCCCCTTTCTTCTTATTTGGTAAGATTACATATTCTAGCTCTTTTGTATTAATGTATGAATTTTGTAACTAGTTTGTCAGTTTCTACCAAGAATAGTTTTGATGCTACAGTTGGGATTATATTGAACTGGAGATGTATTTGTGAGGAATTTATATGTCACTTGTCTTTCATTCCCAAACATGGCACAATGTAGATGTATTTAGATTTTTAACTTCTATACAAACAGTTTTAACATATCATGTTAAAACTATTCAGAAAGTGTTTTACTCTTTGCTACTGTAGTAAAAAGGAAGTTTTAAAACTTTATTCTCTGCTGCAAACATAAAAACTTACTTTACATAATGATCAATATGCCATGACCTTGTTAAATTATTAAAAGGAAGATGTGTGAGGATTTCCTCTATCTAATCAAATAAATTGCAAAAAGATCATTTTACTTTTTCTGAAGATTGAGCCTGGGTTTCATTTGTGCCAGGCAGGAAGGTGTGCTTCTGCTGACATGTAGACCTTCGATTTCCTAACCCTTATCTTCCACGGCTTCCAGTGTGCATATGTGTGTGCGTGTATGTGTGTGTGTGCATGTGTGTGTGTTAGGAAGGAAGGTGTGTTTCTGCTGACATCTACACCCTTGATTTCCTAATCCTTGCCTTTTGCAGCTTCTAGTGTGTATATATGTGCATCTGGATGTGCATGTGTGAATGGTGCTGTGCCAGCTTTCGATGTGGTTGCTACAGACTCAGGTCCACATGCTTGCACATGGTCACAGCAAACACGTGAGTCGCTGAACCCCGCTCTCCTTTTTACTCTTATTGCTTTTGCTTTTTGCTTAGAATATATAGTAAAAGGTTGAATTTTTTTTAAAAGAAAGAACATTTATTGAACTTTGTCGAAATATTTTTTTTGTATTTATGGGAAGTTTCATACATATGTAAAAGTTGTCCTATCATATGTGGCTGAAATCCTGCCTAGGCAAGAACTGACACCAGCAAAGGTTATGAGGTGGTGGGTGCTATCCCCCAATCTCCCTCCCCAGTCACCCTTCACTATGATGACAGGACCTTGTCAGGGCTGGGCTCAGACACACGCCTTTAAACGCCCATCTTCTACCAGCACTGTGCACACGGATGCAAGGAGTCTGGTAACAGTAATTTTAGTTTTTGTCTCTTTATTTTTGTGGATAAAAGTCAATGCCCACATCCTATTTAATAAGAGCTGATGGAACAAAAGACTCAATATTCTAACTTTGAGGAGAAAACATACCATGTTGGCATTTTCCATGGATATATGATTTTTTTTCCTAATTAAACTGCCAAGTTTTAGAAGATAAGAAATGCTTGAAAGACAGTATTTTCAAATGAGATGAGAGTGTGTAAAACAGTGATGTGTTTGAAAGAAACACTTCAATCCCATGTCATATTACTTTTTATTAAGTGACATATTTATGGAAAATAATTGAAAATGCCTGTCAAGGGGAGTATTCTATCCCCTAATGTACAGTCTTTTCAGGCAAGTCAGCCACACACGTGGAAAAGAGTTAACACACAACTGCTCAGGAGAGGGACATTCCGTCTCCTGGCTTCTCAGAGGAAACAGAGACAGTAGCGGGAAACTCTGCCAGACGAGATGACAAACACATCCTGACAACCTGTGTCCCCACATAGTTAGAAACACGAGCCGATCACTACGGGACCCACAGGGACTCCCTCAGAGCACGCCCCAGGGCATTGCTAACACTATTTTATATCGTGAATGGCATATTATCAAAACATACACTAAAAGATAACTGCGCAACTTAAGTAAGACCCAGGGACAGTTGAACAACACAACAACATGTTAAAGTCCATTTGATTCTTTTTCCCAAGAAAGGCTGGTGAGGTAGTTTATACTGCACATATACATTGTAAGGAATCAGTATTCCAGTTCCTCCAAAGACCACTGGCCGGAAGAACCATCTCCCAGCTGGGTTGCATAGAACAGGACCCTCTTAGGGAGAATGGTGGGGAAATGAGGCAATTGTAGGAATCTTCTGAATGTGTGTTCCTACAAGTCATTTCCTTTAATACTTTCCCAAATGATATTATTTTCCTACTTGTGTATCAAAAGCACTTGATGGGTGAGAAGCCAGTAAGAATTTCATTTATTGACCATGCATCTGGCCTCTCTTTTGTTGGCAAATACCCCATTTGTTCTAACAGGTTGGCTACTGGACTTTTGAAAACCAACTCTTAATAAGGCCAAAGTTCTTTCAATACCCAGATGACAGGCACTTTAAATTTAATTGAAGGTTTATTCTTTCAGAATAAAATCAGTAAAAGAAATTCCTTAAGCACACAAACATTAGTTTGCA
The DNA here is from genome assembly GCF_049852395.1 of Peromyscus maniculatus bairdii. Classification (NCBI taxonomy): domain Eukaryota; kingdom Metazoa; phylum Chordata; class Mammalia; order Rodentia; family Cricetidae; genus Peromyscus; species Peromyscus maniculatus. Next base: position 25,960,135 of record NC_134864.1, read on the forward strand.
TGTCGACTAAAACTTCTCTAGTCAACTGAATAAGAACAAAATGTTGTAGCCAATGTTGACCTTGATGTTGACACTGCCTTCTGTACAATAGTTATTTGAAAGTTGCTATGTTCCTGAATAAACTACAATGATTAATTTCAAGTTACTGATTCAGCCAAGACTTTGCACAAAATGCAGAGTCTTGCTCTGCGCTACCTGCCATGGACTAGCTGCTTGTCAGAGATTGGTGACCAAAGCTAATGCATGAATTCTAATGTGTCTTCAGGCAAATGAAATGAAAACTCTGGAAAAGAAAAGTAAATGAACAGATCTGTACAATTCCTATATAAATACAACAGAACTGGATGCTTCTAATGCAAAGGAACACAGGACCATGCCCACGTCTTTACAGAGATACTCTAGAAGAATGGCTTCTATGTGTAGGCAGGGTTCTTCCAATGACATCCTGGCCTCCAGCAGCCGTACAGAGTGATATGCTCACTCGCTGCTTGCACCACAAAATGATAATATACTCATTGCACACACTCATAGGCCCACTGGGCAGCCTTGAGACTGGTCAAACACTGGGACACAGACGAACCTCTGCAGTGCCTATTTGGCTCTTAGTGGCTTTTCAGAGAAAGGAACTAGACATTCATAAATAGATCAAACAAACTGGCTTTTGTGTTTCTAGAAGAGTATAACAAAGTCCTGAAGGTCAGAAGGAAAATGATCTGCACGTTGACTGTACAGATCGCTCCGCTTCTACAACAGGATGGTCTGACTGCTCGAGTTCAGAATGTTTTGTTTCACAACACATGTGAGATCTCTTCTGCACATGCATTTGCAGTAACCTCACATTAGATCTGGACATGGGGTACGCAGGTAAGGAAACAGTCCTTTAGCATTTGCAAGTCAATTTTGCTTGCACTGGCACTTGGGTCTGAAATGTTGGAACTGCTGTGAGTCCATCAAACTCCCGGTCAGTGGAAGATGAAGCAGAGCTGGGATAAATGAGCCTCCATCTTCAGTCTCCAGAAGGCAGAGTGGTCCTGTCCCTCAGTACACTGCAGATTTGTTCCTATTAGAAACGCGAGGACCGAACGTTCCCCACTGCAGATCTAGATGACAGTTGCGCAAGATGCGGACAGTGAGGTGGTCTCCAGCTTCCATAGCCCAGTGCTAAATCCACAGTGCTGACCCACGTCTCTGGTTTGGTTAATGATCAAAAAGCAGATGCACTTTTGCAACTTATCAATTCTGCATCTAATGGCATTTTTCAGCACTTATGGGTAAATGCATGTCTGTAGTTTTTGAGTTGGGGCTGCAGAACTGACTGCAGTTGTGAAATGTTTTTTTTTTTAAAAAAAGTGTTTGATCTGCAAAGGAAATCTATGCTGACACATGAAAGGCGATTTATTCACTGAGCACCACAACTGTGAAAAGAGAGAAGAGATGCCGTGACTGTGGACTACAAAGGAGGCTCTGGAAGCACAGACTGGGATTTGCAATGAGGATCTGTGCTCACGAGAGAAGGAACCATAAAACACCATCTCAACACTCAACAGACAGGGAAAGTTCCTTTGCACCAGGGTGCCACCAAGTCCTCTTAGTGCATGACGCACAGAATGACACGGTGCACAGCTGTCTTTAGACTGAAGGCCTTCCAAACGAGGAGCAGTGAGAGCATAAATATTGTATGTTTCACATCAGAAGTGCTGCCTATTCCCAGGAACAGGGCCAGGTCTATTTCTGCCTCATAGCTCCATAGTGAGTAGTGTTGGCCTTTCTTCTGGGTCACATCTTCTTACCAAGGAACTGTGATAAAGTTCAGCTCAGTGTGAACCAGCTCCTCCTCTGTAGTTCATAATGACAGAGCTGGCAATTCTGCCCCTCCAGGAGAACCAGGATTACAGGAGCAAACACCTCAGGGCAGTGTAGTTTTCCCCACAAATGCAGGATCTTCTTGGCATATAATACAAGGCAAGAGGCATCTTGGGCATATTTCAAAGACGTGGCTAGGGCTTAATCACCCATTCTGCATGAGGATTAACATGGTACACATCCAATATATACGCATCAGGATCCAAACAGTGTTGTCCTAAAAGAAAGAGAAAAAGCTCAAGCCAATCAGCACGAGGACGTGAGTTCTATCCCCAAAATCTACATTAAAAGGAAGGGAGGAAGGAAGGGTCAGGTGTGGTGGTGTGGTAGTGTGCCTTTGTAAGGCAAGATAAAGGGAAGGAAGGGTCAGGTGTGGTGGTGTGATAGTGTGCCTTTGTAAGGCAAGATAAAGGGAAGAAAGGGTCAGGTGTGGTGGTGTGGTAGTGTGCCTTTGTAAGGCAAGATAAAGGGAAGGAAGGGTCAGGTGTGGTGGTGTGGTAGTGTGCCTTTGTAAGGCAAGATAAAGGGAAGGAAGGGTCAGGTGTGGTGGTGTGGTAGTGTGCCTTTGTAAGGCAAGATAAAGGGAAGGAAGGGTCAGGTGTGGTGGTGTGGTAGTGTGCCTTTGTAAGGCAAGATAAAGGGTCTAGAGCAAATAAGCAAGGGATATGAAAAAAAATTTAAAAACACAGGAATGGAACAAACGGGAAATATGTGACAAGCCAAACCTTGAATTATATGTCTAGAGAAGAATAAGCATAGCAGAGATATTATGGAAAGAAATAGGAAGCCCTAATTATTAAAACACAAACTGCCACTGGAATGCAAACAGCAACAGCAAACATCAAAACACCACTGACGACTGAAAACAACAGCCACCATGGAATGGTAGCCCTAAGGATGCACTAGCGGCACACACGGCTTAGCCGTAACCAGTGGCTCTCTGCTTAGCAAGACGGAAATCACTGCTGGTACTGGAGACCCAGCTAACTTCCTAGGGCTAATTAATCATGGATCATGGAGGAGAAGCTACAATCACCACCCTACTAAACCAGCATAATCCCTAGCAGCAAGCTATAAACATTTGTCCTTATATCCACAGGTAAGATAGTCCTCACCCCTTATCAAGGACATTTCTCTCTGCAACAGATAGAGACCAGTACAGAAAACATCAGCCAATCACAATGCAGAGTTGTAGAGCTCAGCCCCAGTGGATACAACTCCCATACCCAAGGCTCAGGGAATACTGTGGAAGCCAGGGCAGAAAGTTTGTAAGAGCCAGGGGGTCATGGAGTCTCATGTGAGACTGTAACTCCCAGTAATGTCAGGAGCTATATCCATAAAATATGGCCAACATGGCTGCTTAAACATGAGCTGAACGAAGATAACAAAATAGATAGGTAAAGTTCATGGGGTAAAGACCACAAGGTCTCAACACAACTACAGGCAACTAAGGAATGCTTATTGAGAGAAGTAGTCCTGCCCAAGGAAGATCATACAAATTTGATAACCAACACCTAATGGGCAGTCCTGAAAACATACATACAAGTAACACTATGTAGACTGAGCTGGTTATATTTAGGTATATATCTGTACATACATATATTCATGTAATAATAGTAGAAAAAAGGAGGCCATGAATTTGAAAGAGAGAAAGGAGAAATGTTATGAAAGGGTTTGGAAGGAGGAAAGGAATGGGGAAATGACATAATTATAATCTAAAAAAAATTTTAAAAGGGAAAAAAGAATGGACATTTTGTTGATTTCTATGGAAGTAACAGGCACTGTTCCCTGTGGGTACAGTTTCCCTCAGAAACTTCTCCTGTGGGTACTTAGACTGTAAGTAAATATATGCACTACAAAGTAAGTCTTAATGATAGGGATATTAGGGGAAAACAAAGCGCGGAGCATGTACAGTGTAGGAAGACATTGCCAAGAGGGTGGCGTATCAGCAAAGTCATGAAGAGTCAAGGAGGAGGTGAGGGCATCCGGAACAAGAGCATCCTAGAAGTCTGCCCATGTGAAACGCCCAGCAGTGTGCCAGGTGACTGCGCACAGGGGCAGGGTCCAGAGGGTAGGCTGGGAGGCCAGTCCGAGGAACACTAGCAGGCAGCCGGACTGACAGCCACGGGACTGTTGAGTTCACCCAGGAAGGTGTGTGTACCGACCCAGGCTTCCAAGGACTACACCCACGAGAGCCAAGAAGCAACAGACACCCGGAAAAGCAGGAGGGAGCTCAGAAATGCATGCTGTCCTCAGCAGCAAATGGGAGACGTGTGTGATTCAGACGGGAACACGCGAGCCAGGCAGTAACTAAGACAAAGGCAGTGGCAGCATTTCAGTGTGTGCTCTCTGGTGTCCTGGAGAGAGAGGATGGTTCTGGTGAGATGCTGAGACTAGAGTGGCTTCAAGAGAGAAGAAACAGGAAGAAGAAATGTAGGAGAGAGCTGACGGAAGGTGTGTTGTGAAGTGGAGCAAAGGGACTTGAGGAATGAATTGGCTTTTTTGGTTTTTGTTTTTTTTTTATTTGAGACACAAGCTCAGTGCCGTGGGATGGTCTTTCTGCATGCTGTGAATATGTGTTGCTACTGTTGGTTAATAAAGAAGCTGTTTTGGCCTATGGTATGGCAGGATAAGAGCCAGGCGGGAAATCCAAGAGAGATAGAGAGAGAAGAGGGCGGAGTCAGGACAGACGCCGCCCCGCAGCCCAAGGAGCAACATGTCAGCAGACCGGTAATGTAATTAATATAAGTCTCTGTGTGTTTATTTTATAAGTGGCTACGGGACCTCGGGACTGGGGCGGGGCAGAGAAAAGTGTCTGGCTACAGCTCACCGTATTTCCCAAGGTGCTCTGAAACTCATGATCCTCCAGAATTCTAACTTCTGTAGTGCTGAGATTGCTAGCATAGCTGTGCACGGCATGAGGCAGGTGGTGGTGTTGACATGGCTGACTGCTTAATACTGCCCTGTCACTGACCAGAAGTCTCTCCATTTAAGAGAAGCCACGTTTCATTCTTGTGTTGTGAGAATTGAGTGCATGCCCTCTTCAGTCTGTATCACAGTCCCAAGGTTCCCTGGTGCTTTGGAAATCATTTTAATGGCCGGGCGGTAGTGGCGCACATGTTTAATCCCAGCACTTGGGAGGCAGAGCCAGGCGGATCTCTGTGAGTTCAAGGCCAGCCTGGGCTACAGAGTGGGTTCCAGAGAAGGTGAAAAGATACACAGAGAAACCCTGCCTTGAAACCCCCCTCCCAAAAAAAGAAAAGAAAATCATTTTAGGTGGGATTGATGGGAGGGAAAAGGTTATGGTGCAGGGGTAAACTGAGGCACAGGTAGAGCAAGGCCCTGAAAGGACATCCCTGAAGAGATCAGAAAAACACTGTCCACAAATAAAAGAGACCACAGGGACATGTCAGCCACAGAAGACACAGACAAAGACACAAGGAATCGCCCTTGACCTGTGCACATGCACTGGGAAACAGAATGACCTTGGGCTGTGAGCCAGGGAGCCGTGCACTGCAAGCACTAAGATCCGGTCTGTTTTGTAAGTCTAGCAAGAGGTGGTTTTTGACTTTAAGTGTCACATTGAAAAGGCCCCCAAGCCTTTACCTCACTTCAATTTTGAGAATATTGGAGAAAAATCATGAAACTGCTTTTATGTGAAACTATAAAGCCCCTAGACACGTGCTGATTTTTATCTAGAAAATGTGTGGGGGAAAAAAAACCCCACCCCTACGACAATAGCAATGTGTCATGGAATATGGGACTGGAAATGGTTGATGATGCTTACCTATGTTTCCACCAACTTCATATAACCTTTGGCTCTGCATCTTCATACATTCAGATGAACTATGACTGAAAAAGAGAGGGCAACAGTTGAGGGTTCCTTCGGGACCCATGGTGAATACCGACAAGTCATTCCATCTTGACGAAAAGCCCCAGACGCTTTTATGACCCAAGTCACGACAACAGCAACAAGAACTGAGGTCCACACAGGCTGAGACAGTTCCCAGCCAACGGGATGCTCAGTGGCCCATGGCAACAGAGAAGCAGTTCTAGCTGGGAGCTGGCGCCGCTGGAGAGAGCGGTGATGTCTACGCGGCTACCTGTGTAACGCTGCCCTGTCACTGGCCACAACTCTCTCCATCCCAAAGGAGCCGAGCTCATTTCTGTGTTTGCCGACTTAGAATGCATTCCCTCTTCAGCCCGTGTTTCAGCTCTAAGCTTCCTTAGCGCTCTAAAAACCACCTAAATTACCTAAAGGTGATTTCTTTCCTAGTCTGTCATACAATACAAAAGAAGTCAGAGAAAGCAATCGCCCAATTCGGTTTTTCTATCCCAAGTTTAGAAGGATAAGGGAATTCAAAAGGTCCGTGTCAATCATGGCGATTCAAGAACAGTCTGCAACTCTGTGGAGGAGAGGGAGTGCTTGGCCCTCCTCCGTTCTTAGTCTTTTTATTTTCAGTGAAGTAATCTTTGAGGTAACTGTAGGTTTGGATGTCAATTTTAGAAATAGTACATGCAGACCCTACGTATCCTTCATAGTCTTTACCAACAGCAGCGTCTTGTGAAGCTGCAATGTGAATTCATGAAGAGAATGTTGACACTGACTCAGGCAAAGCATCCATTTCATCATCCCCCAGGACAGCCACTGCTGCCCTGTTCTATCCACCTGTACCATCCTGTCCTCACTACACCTGAGCCCGATCCCCCATACCCGGCAAACAAGTGTTACCCAGTCTGCATTCCTGTAAGTTCCTTATTTCCCAGTACAATACAAACAGGGAGCACAGTGAGGAAGCTCTGGGTACTGGCTTTTGTCCCCCTCTGCATGAATCCCTAGAGACCTGGGCAAGTCCTTTCATTTCTTGTTGCTGTAGAGCATCGTGGGATCCAGCATGGTTTCGTTTTACCCATTGAAAGATTTCTAGGGTTTATCTGGCTTTGATTCAACAAAGCTGTTCTGGGTTGTGTTGGTGATGTCTTCAAATTTGGGGGATGACTGCCCAGGAGTATGGATGCTAAGGCCACATTGATATTTAATTTCATAACAAACTTCCAAACTACTTTATGGTGTTGCTGAACTATTTAATATTGCCCACACAGATAATGGGTGATTATCTCACAGCTCCTCTGTGTCTTTGCAGTATTTGGTGTTGCTGTATATCACTTTAGAATCCTCATGGGTATGCCATGATATGCCATTGTGGTTTTAATTTGCATTTCCTTAGTGGCTAATGCTCAACATCTTTCCATGCAGGTATTTTTCATCCATCTTTTCCCTTTGGTCAAATGTCATCTATATGTTTCTGCTATTACTGGGTTTGGAGTGCCCAACAAAAGTTCATGCGTGTGAAGCGTGTGAAGCATGTAAATCCCCAAGAGGGGTGGCCGGTGCCTAGTGCAAATGTTCAGACCCCTGGAGGCATGCGCTCAGAGGAGAATGTGTGACCCCAGACATTTCCTCTTTCCCCTTCGAGGCCAGCAGGTGAGCAGTTTTGCCCCACTCCAGGTCTCCTTTGTGATGGACTGCTTTGTGATCGGCCTAAAGGCAACAGGATCAGTTGATCATGAACGGAACCTCCACAGGGGTCCAAACCTTCTGTCTCCATAAGCCATCTTAGATATCTGTCCCAGCAGCAGAGCGCTCCTCTGTAAAATGCCTGCACCCACCCGCTCTAACCACTAGACTGCACTGCTTGGCCCTTACTGTCGAGTAGCAAGTACTTTCGTTGTCTGTTTCTAGCTGTCTGCTCACCCTATTCACAGGCCCCCTCACTCTTTAAGGTTTCAGTTTGGATGAGCTCTCACCTCAATTTTATCTCATATGCTTCTGGGGTTAAGACCAGGAAACTCATCACTCGTCCGGTTATAAGGATTTTCTCCTTTTATTTTATTAAAATATTCACATTTCTCATTATACATTTAAATCCACGGTCCATTTTGGATTAATTTTTAAATAATGAGATTTAAATTTTTTTTCTGGCCTATGGAGGTCCAGTCACTGCAGCCTCATTTATTGTAAAACGATTCTTTCTCCACTGAATGTTTTGGTATTTTTGCCAGAAATGTGCTCCAAGAATAGACAAAGTCACGGAGACAGGAAGAAGAGTATCTAGCAGTCGTTAGGGTAGGGGCAGCTTTTACTATAACTTACAACTATTTAACATGTATTTATCAGCGTGTGCCACGGCATGTGCATGAAGGGGTTGGCTCTTTCCCCCCACCACGAGTGTGCTGTGATTGACTTCCGGCTACTCCAGATTACAACTTTTCCGCTGAGGTATTCACAGTTCTAAGGGAGAGGTTGGGCAGCTACGGATCGACTGAAGCTGGTCAGAGGACTTGAGTCCACCTGCAGTCACCAGGCCTAGTTTATTTTTATTAGGACTATTGTCTCTATAAAATACTATTTACTTATTTGTGGAAGGGCCGTATGTGTCATGGTGCATGACTAGGGGTCAGAGGACAACCTGTGGGCTCTTCCTACTATGTGGGTCCTGGGTATCAAACTCCGGCCATCCACCAAGTTTGGCAGCAAACACCTTTAACCCACTAAGCATCTCACCGGACCAGAGCATTTTCTTTCCACAAAGGTCTAATTGAGGGTTTTTTTAAAATTTATTAAATAACTTAAGAATTTATCAGATGCCAACATCCTTACAATAAGATTTCAAGTTTTTATATGGCCATCTACATATGATAACTGTGGTATTTTTAAGATGCCTGGGCCAGCAATAGAGTTCCATGTTTGTTTAGACTCCTGTTAGCTGGTCCGCTCTCCTTTTCCTTCCGAATGCAATTTTTTCAGATAATTTTTTTTTTACTTATATTTATGTACAGACAACTTAGCAGTATTCATTTAACCCAGTTCATTGGTCAGTTCTCTGTCCTTTGCCTTTTCCAGCCTGGCAATGAGAGCCACAGATTTAGGACCCAGGACGCTGCCTCCCCAGTGGCAGCGGATCTCATCACATCTGTCGTTGTAATTGGTCCTGATAGCTTCCACCAGCTTAGCCAGAGCACCCTTGTCCTCTGAGTTAACCTGTGTGAAGGCAACTGTGGTGCATGTCTTCCTGTGGACCAGCCGCCCCAGCCTGGCCTTTCCCTTGATGATGCTGGAGGGGACCCCCATCTTTCGGCACAGGGCAGGCAGGAAGACCACCAGCTCAGTGGGGTCTACATCGTGGGCAATCACCACCAGCTGAGCCTTCTTGTTCTCCACCAAGGTAGTGACTGTACTGACCCCTGCTCGAAGGACAGGTGGTCCCTTAGTTGGGACATCCCCTTTGCCAGCAGCTTTTTTCTCCTGCTTTGTCTCTGGCGGGTACTTGTGGGCAAGCTTAAGCAGCTGGGTAGCTGTTGGCCGGTCCAGGGCCTGGGGAACTGGTTAATGGTGGGAGGTACTTTGAGCCACTTATGGAGGACTGTTCTTTGCCACTGCAGCCTAATGTAGAGGGGCCATTTGACAAAGCATGTGAGATCTCTTTTGGGCTGATGTCCAATGCCAAAGTTCGTAGGCCTTGTCTCAAAAACAGGATTCACCACCTTTTTGGCCTCCTGTTTCTTTACAGGGCAGGGATTAGAGTGCCTTCTTCCCTTTGGCCTCTTCTCCTGTGGGTGTCTTGCTTAGCTGGAGTTGAATGCAATTTTGTGTGTGTGTGTGTGTGTGTGTGTGTGTGTGTGTGTGTGTGTGTGTTTGCCTGCACATAAACTTCATGAATCACAAGTACATAACTTGAAGGATTTGCAAAATGAACATAACAGGTGACCAGCCCTCATGGTTAATAAAATAACTCACTGGAAGCCAACGGCATGCTTTTCAGTCCCAATGCCTCCCACTCCCCAAAATGAGAAAAGGCAGCCTAATGTTTACCATCATAGCCTGCTTCTGGCTTCTGCTGTTTCTATCGCCACTGAACTAATTACAGCTTTACATATAGCTGTGAAAGATAATACACATTCTTTTTGCCCATTTCACCGGTAGTAACATCTTGCACAACTATAACATAACGCTCCATCAAGATATCAAAATCTACCCAGCATATTCAGACACAGTGATACTTGTGCTCACAGTGCAGAAAGTTCACCACACTGCCAGAGGCCTGTTAACCCGCCCTCATCCTAGTCCAGAGTTCAGTACCAGAGCTCTAACACTACAGGCGTCGCTCATCTTGCCCCTTTATAGCCATGTCCATGTCCATCTTCCCCAATCATAATCATGACCTTACCCTCCCATTTATAGCATCTGTCATCTCAAAGCTATTAATGAATGGAATTATACAGCATGGACATTTTTGCAGGAAGCTCTCTTGACCAAACAAGTCTACTGCTTTTGAATTTTCTCCAAATGCTTAAGGATATATACAAATTACACTAGAAATAAGCAAACCACACCCACATTCCAACTAATAAATTAAATGACTTCTTGTCATTTGAAAACTGTAGGGTAAGGTGTTTCTATCAAGGATGCGTTCCTGTAAGGATGGCTAATGCTCTTTTGTGGTCACTTCTGGAGATGCATGATGAGAGCTGTGGGTGTCCTTCAGATGCTGGGTGCTGGGAATGACTGCTTGCAGGCTTTAAAAGGGGCAGTGATGGCTGTCCAGGGAGCCTACATGATACTTCTGGAAATTGATCAAGACATTGACAAAACTAACTGCCATATTTTTCATCCTAATAAGAGATAAAATTCATTGATCAAATAACTTATCAAGAGAAGAATTATGGGGCTGGAGAGAGGACCCAGCCATTAAGAAGGCTTGCCTGTCTTCCAGTAAACTGAGTTCAATTCCCAGCGCCCACATTAGGTGGCTCACAACTGCCTGGAACTCCAGCCCCCAGGGACTCAACAGAACCTCTGTGGGCACCTTCACATATGGCAGATACATATATGCATGAATAAAAGATAAAAATAAATCTTAAAGAATTTTATGTTAGAAGCTTACCTGTTGGCGATAATCCTGTTGTCTACTCAGCTTTCAACCCTTCTAATTTACTTGTCAAATCCCAAAGTAACAGCTGCAATTTTTCAAGAACCACAGATGCAGGAGTGGAGTGGTGGGCCGTGAAAGTTCATCTTCCACATGCCCATGCACGCTACCTCCAGGCTGACATACCCTACCTCCAGGCTGACATATCCTACCTCCAGGCTGACACACCCTACCTCCAGGCTGGCACACTCACCCGTTTTCATACTGAAACTTCGCAAGGATGTCTTTGGCTTTAGTCTGACTGTTGAGCTGAATGGCCATTGACACTTTGGACAGAAGTGGAGCGTGGACCCTAATGACACCTTCTGGCACGTCAGACTGCCAATGAGGAAAGATCAAAACATTGTCAAACTAGGGCTCAATGACTGCACTCGAGAGATGAAAATCAGGGACATTGAGAATGAGGCATACACACACACACACACACACACACACACGAGTAATACTCAACAGAGTGGAATGCCTTCCTGCTTTACCAGAAGACTAATGACTACATTTGACCCAAGGGTCTACTCTCTTTTCACTGAGACCTCATGCAAATGCTTTGGAATCGCAAAAAAAAAAATGTTGATTCTGACAAATATCTAATGATATTTATCAGTATCTTTATTGAACAATATCTTAAAAACCCTATTTAATTAATACACACACATATATACATACCTACACATATATCTAATGAAATATATCTATCAGCATCTCCATTGAACAAATATATGAGTGTGTATGTATGTATATATATAAATCTAATGATATTTATCAGTATATATATATATAATATTTATTAGAATCTTTATTGGACAATATCCTAAAAACCTTACTTTAAGATGTAGACATATACACACACACATGTATACACCTATGTATGAACTGACAGAACACAAATTATATCCTAGAACACTATGTTTACTGGTCTCTTGAAATACTATATTGAAGTGTTAACTCCCAGAACCTCAGAATGTCACTTTATTTGGAAATAAGCTCAAGAGTAGAGTAATTAGTAAAGATGGAGTCAAACCAAAATATCTTACTCTGGTGAGAGCTGTGTCCTAAAGAGAAGAGATGAGATACAGGGCACACAGTCAGACACCACAGGAAGACAACCGTGGAGACTAGAATGATACATCTGACATGGACTGTCGGCATCACCAAAGGCCAGCAGAGGAGTGCTCAGAAGAAACCCACTCTACTGACATTGTGACTTGGATTTTAAGTTCCCAAATCAGAAGACTATAAATCTCTATTGTCTCAGCCATCCCATCTATGGTACATTGTTATGGTAGCCCTAGGAAACTGAAGCGGAGTATTTTTAAATGGGGTCAGTTCTTATATTACATCCTAATATCACCATCAAGAACTACACCAGGGAGTCAACATGGAGGGCTTTGGAGCTGGGGAGCACAGACAGAGACCATGGCTTGCAGTCAAGACTACGTTCCTAAAACACCCTTTTTAGCATCTCAAGACCTCTTTCCTCTGAGCTCCTCAAATGTCTCTGTAAGACCAGTTCCTACTCCAACAGTATTGGGCCTCTTAACACAAACAGACTCACATGCGTTACAACTTTGGAGACCTTCATGCCTTTGTACAGCTACCTAACCATGCACCGAAAAGTCCCTGTGTCATTGCTTCCTGGGGAGACTGAAAAGGGCAAGCTTGACGGGCAGACTGGGGCCCAAGAATGTAGTGGACATGGTCACAGGGTACTGCATAGGGTATTAATAGTTACAGGGGTTGGGCATGGTGGCACATGCATCTAATCAGTGTGTTCAGGTCATGGGGGCAAGAAGGAGGTGTTATTTTAAGGGCAGCCTTGGTGACACGGTGAGACCATCTCAGAGATGAACAGTGACAGAACTGACGGAAGGCTGCCTGCTTGCCTAGTGTACATGGTGCTCTGTGTTCAGTGCCCAGCATCACACACACACACACACACACACACACACACACACACACACACACACACTCTCTCTCTCTCTCTCTCTCTCTCTCTCTCTCACACACACACACACACACACACACACACACACTCTCTCTCTCTCTCTCTCTCTCATACACACACACACCACAACACTCACATACACACACACATACTCACACATACACATAACACACACACATGCATATAACATACACACTCACATGCACACAACACACACATTCTCACACACATCACAACACTTACATACACACACACATTCTCACACACACAACACACACACATACTCACATATACACATAACACACACATGCACACAACACACACACTCACATATACATACATTCTCTCTCACATAAATTCTCTAGTCTCTCTCTCTCTCTCTCTCTCTCTCTCTCTCTCTCTCTCTCTCTCTCACACACACACACACACACACACACACACACACACACCACTATTAGCCAGAAAGAACAAACATCCTTACCATTCTTCTTGAAGGTGATTTTTGTGGTACCTTTGAGGTCTTGGGGCTTGAAACCTAAAGAAAACACATTCTATCTTTCAGATAAACCCCAAGAACATAAGTACATGCTGTTTTGGCCTGGTATAAGCCATGTGGAAAACATTTTAGCATTTATCAAATTACAAAGTGCATATGCCCTTTGACCCTACAATTCCTCATCTATAAATTCAACTACAAACATATTTCAATTGTGAAAACAATGACGTATATACTAGTGTATTCATGAAAGCTCAAATCATAAGAGAAATGAATGAGATACCATCTGGGACTCACCATCTAGGGGGCCTGAATGAACTATTGTATATCCATAGAAGAATACACAAAAGAAGCAAAAGAGGTGGACACACTGTTATGGGACACATGCTGCTGTTTCTTAAGCCATGATCGAGAATAGAGACAGTGTTTTCTGTATGCTGCAGTCACATAAAATAGGAGAAACTCAGGCAGACATCATTGGGATCCACAGAGCACTGGTTCCACAACCCCACACACACCAAAGGCCACTGATCCTCAAGCGCCCTATAGAAAATGGTCCAGGTACACATCATCCCCAAACACTTCAAGTCATTCCCAGCTGGCTTATTGGACCTAACACTATAAATGCTATGTATATAAGTTGCCATGTATTGTTTCAAGAAAAACAACACTGAAAAGGTCTGTTCATGTTCAGAACCAATGCAACAGTGATTTATAGAGTATTTTCCATCTTTACATGTAGAGTCTGTAGATACAGAGGATTGAGTGTATTTATATTTGCTGTGTGAGCACAGAGCATCTGGGGTGGGCACATCTGTGAGTTTCAGTGGACACACACCCTGCTGACTTTTAACTTTTGTGAGAGTCATTTCCTTTCTAATAAGTCGAATACCAAACAATCTTCAAGAGATAGACATTTCAAGGACTTTAACCCCAAAGCATGTAGCTCAACACAAAAGAAAGACCCTGGTGCTCCATTTATGGAGAATTTCCACAATAGGTATATGGTGTTTTAATAACTTCATTCTTCCTTTGAGAAGAGAAAGCCTAGATTGTAGACTGTGATGGCCCTGCTGGGGTCCACCCTTGGCTCTGCTGTGGTCTACCCTTGGCCCTGCTGGGGTCCACCCTTGGCCCTGCTGGGGTCCACCCTTGGCTCTGCTGGGGTCCACCCTTGGCTCTGCTGTGGTCCATCCTAGGCTATGCTGTGGTCTACCCTTGGCTCTGCTGTGGTCCACCCTTGGCTCTGCTGTGGTCCACCCTTAGCTCTGCTGTGGTCTACCCTTGGCCCTGCTGTGGTCCATCCTTGGCTCTGCTGGGTCCACCCTTGGCTCTGCTGTGGTCCACCCTTGGCTCTACTGTGGTCCACCCTTGGCTCTGCTGTGGTCCATCCTAGGCTCTGCTGTGGTCCATCCTAGGCTCTGCTGTGGTCCATCCTAGGCTCTGCTGTGGTCTACCCTTAGCTCTGCTGTGGTCTACCCTTGGCTCTGCTGTGGCCCACCCTTGGTGCCATCGACGCTCTCACCTCCCGCTCGAGGGTTTTCCTCCTGAGCAGTTTCTTCACACTCGGCAGCTGCTTCTTCAGCAGCATGGTGGCTTCATTCATCCTCCTCACCTGGGTGATCAAGAAGGACGGAACCTGCGGAAGAAAGGGCTGAGTAGATGAAAATACCCAGGCAAAAGCATCCCCGCAGATTCAGCCTTTGGTTATGGAAACTTGTCTTAACTCCTCATTATCTTGGAGCCAGGAGCTGCGACACTTGTCCTTGAAATTAGAAAAGTGATGAGGATTTCCATTTAGTAGAGAGAACACGCTTAGAACACGTTTATAATATACTGTTGTCTCCAAGGGGAGTTGGTTCCAGGAACCCCTTAGGTTCTGGAACCCTTGGATGCTCAGCCATGATATAGTGTTTTTGCACATAACCTGCATGAATCCTCTATACTTCAAATCATCCTTCTCTGATTTACAATATCCAACCCAATACAAATGCTGTGAAAAGCATTGTGTAGATGTAACCAACCGTCTTATTAAATAAGAAACACAGAACCAATGTAAAAGAGAAAGCCAAGAGGTCAGAGCTCAGAGCTAAAACCTTACCTTTCCTCCTGTGGTGGTCCTACCTCTCCGAAAGAGACCTACTTCCTGTGTGTTTGTCTTCACATAGTCTTTCTGTTCTGCCTTCTCATTGGTTGTAAACTCAAACACGTGACTGCCTTGTCACTGCCTGTAAGTACAGCCCTCCAGCTCTTAAAGGCATATGTCTCCAATGCTGGCTGTATCCCTGAACACACAGAGACTTACCTAGCTCTGCCTACCAAGTGCTGGGATTATAAGCGTACACCACCACTGCCCTGCTTTCCTACAGCTTGCTAATAGCTCTGACCCCTGGGCAACTTTATTTATTAACATACAATTAAAATCACATTTCAGTACAAATAAAATATCACCATAGCATTGTTTTATTGTATTATTTATGGCCTAATGACAGGACAGTCCAGTACAGATAGTCATGGCTGGTTAAACCCAGAGCTGTGGAACCTGTGGATGAGGAAGACTGGGGCAAGGACAGCGCAAGCAACCGTGAACTATGTTCTCCTCCACCTGTCTCCTTGCTCCCAGGACATTCACATCTCCCTGCAGCCAGCATATTTCATAGGGACACTCAATAGCCACAGGGCTGTCACTCACCTTCCACAGAATTTTCTGGTACTTCAGCATCAGGCGGATGATGTGGGCTGCGGTGTTGGCCAGCAGCAGCTCCTCATAGTCGGAGTGCTTGCTTCTGCTGAAGAACAGGTTTGGCGCCATCACGGTAGAAATGTTCCACAGGCTCATGCGGTTCTTGGATTCATTGGCAATCACTTTATTGAAGAATGTCATCAGAGCCTACAAGAGACAGGGGAGCCATGTCACTCTACTGGGAACCACTGACAGGCTTCCCCGATGGTGACCACTCATTCCCACATCCCTTCACTGTGTTGCTGGGAAAGGGTCAGAAGGCAAGCATGTGTTGGGGAATATTATTTTAAGGTGTGCTACTTTTGTTTACGTTGCCTTTGTTTAACTCTGTGAAGCTGTGTTACGTTGCCTGTCTAAAACACCTGATGGTCTAACAAAGAATTGAACGGCCAATAGCAAGGCAGGAGAAAAGATAGGTGGGGCTGGCAGCCAGAGAGAATAAATAGGAGGAGAAATCTGGAAGGAAGGAAAAGGATACTAGGGGCCAGCCATCCAGCCACACAACCAGCCACGGAGTAAGAGTGAAAATTATATGGGATAATTTAGGTTAAGAAAAGCTGGCAAAAAACAAGCCAAGCTAAAGGCCAGACATCCATAAGTAACAATAAGACTCCGTGTGTGATTTATTTGGGAAGTGGGTGGCAGGCCCCTCAAAAGAGCAAAACCAATCAATAACAAGTATGAGCGAATGTGTCCTATGTCCCCTTCAATTGCTCAGAAGAAGAAAAGAGAGCAGTTAATTCAACTGTCTGTTTCATAAAGTAATTCCCTTCTTATGGGCTTATTACCATGGAGTCACAGATAACAGACTTACTTTTTATACTAAACAAGCTTGACAAATATTGAAATTAAACATCAACCAGGGAGAGAAAACTCATGAACTTGTTTTATTGCTCATAGTGGCCTCCAACTTGTGGTCCCCCTGTCTCAGCTTCCTGAGCACTGGCATTACAGGCATGAACCACTACACCTGGCTCTTCTGACTGCCTTTGAATTATGGAATCTTCACCTGGTAATAGCAAGTATCTGTGTGCAGCTTTTGTAAGCATTAAAAGAGAAGCTTGGTGATTTTTAAAGGGCACTACACCACCAAGATGCAGACACAAGAACCTTTGGCCCTTCACCAAGAGGATGGAAAGCCCAGAAGAAAATAGTGAATGATATTAAAAACTGACATTCTATGCTTTACTGGCCCTACCCTTGCATTGAGGATGTAAGATAATGCTGTGTTTTATGATGTGGGGACAGGCTAGATAACCAGGTCCAATTATGTAGACTACACAGGCCTGAAACTTTCAACAATCATTTTACCTCAGATTCCAAGGGCTGGGGTTACAGAAGTGTTCCCACTCTGTGGGGGAAAGGTATCTACTCCCCCCAACCCCCAACCTCTGCCCCAAACCATGCTGATAGAAAGCAATCCGACATCTTCGTTTTCTGCATTCTATTGACTTGCCTTAAAATCAAGGGCTCTTTCAACTCATCTTACTTCGGTTTCATGTCAAAGGTTCCAAGTGCCTGCTGTTTTGCGTACAGCTTTCTAAGATATACACACTCATCCTCAAAATCGCAAGAGAAATGCTCACATTTTACTAACATACAACAAAGAAAAGAATTTGAGAGGAAGGGAAGTCAGGGAAGAGGAACAATGAACGTGGGTCCACCAGTCACGCTGTCAGCAAGTAAATCCCTTCTCTGGGTGGTGTTTTTCCCATCTGGAAAATGACCAGAGTCTACCAGGTGACATCAAAACTCCTCAAACCTAGAACTGTTTAAATTATATTGTGTGTGTCTATTCTAAGGCAGGAATACTTTAGAAATCTCGTAGCCCAGTGATCCCAGACGTTCTCCTCAAAGGCTCGTCAGTGCTCTCCCACCAGGCTGGAAGGGGTCACAGAACTGCAGAGCAGAGAACTCTTCTCACTGACTCCAGAGCTGATCTGCGTAGCCTCTCATCTTTACCTCTCCTGTTCCCCACACTTGATCCTGGCAGCTGTTTAGATACCCCACATGCCCCAACTGGACTGAGGGAACTAGATGTTAATGTTCAAAGAGAGTCCTAGAATTTCCATTCTCCGCGTCTCCCTCAACACGACAATACTGGGAGCATGCAAGGCAGTGGGGTTGCATCATGCGCAGGGTTCTGTGAGTGGTCATGCTTCTGTTTTCCCCAGATGAGCCCCGTGACAGATGATGAGGTCCATGCCGCTTACCTGTGCTGTGTCCCTGTTGGCATCAGGCAGGGCCATGACCATGAGGTGCAAGGCTTGAAACTGCACTTTGATGTGCGGCCCTCCTAAGGAGACAACAGAAATAATCACACGCTCGGAACCACACTGATGTGTTCTGACAGCAATCACACTAACATCTGGTGGCGCAGGAGGGCTCTGACAACTGAGTGGGAAGGACTCCGGCTTGGAGCTCAACAATGTTAATTTGTTCATTTGGACAGGAGCTCCAGTCTGTCGCCCCCTTCCCGTCCCATGATGCCTGTTTATAGGCAGGTAGCCAAAGAAGATGCTTTAAATAAGATTTAGATGACAGTTCCCTTTTCAGAGAGTGTTCACAGACCTTGCCTCACTCCACAAACAGAAGACACAAAACCCAACTCAAGAGCAAATAAACATGGTACACAAGGACACAGCAGCATATGGTGACTAAGGGTGCATGTTCTCGACCCAGATTCAAGCCCTGCATTTAGTACGAAGTCAGTTAACCCTTTTTGCTTCCATTTCACCATCTATAAAATCTTATGCAGCTCAGAGGGCTGGCGGGAGGATTGAGTAAGCTAGTGTGCACACCATGTTTAAGTCAGTACCTAGAAACAGCCGTTGTCTCGTGGGTAGGCACATTGGTTTTATGACCAATGCTATTTATTTCCTATCTCACAGAGACCGTCAAGGGAGGTGACTAGTTAGTTGTGGAGAGTGTTGAGAATTTTATTCTCTAATGACACAAGGTGGCGCCAGAGGGTTGGCATCCATGTTGAAAATTTAGAGTCCACGAAGTCTCTCCTTCACAGCTCACTGTATCCTCTTCAAAAGGGTCTGCTGGTGAAGATGCTTAGGAGTCCTGCGGAGTTCTCAAGCTGAAGGGCACCCTTACAATCAATTTACAGTCTGTGGCTGGAGGCCGTAGGTTGTTCGGAAAAGCACTGAGCATCATAGCAATGCAAACTGCAAGTGAGAACCTACAGCCGCAGGGGAAGCTGTTTGTGTGTGCTGGAGTCGGGGAGCTGGTGACAAGTGTACACCCACTGTGTGGGGGTGGGGGTGCACATTCACTGATCTGGTCACACGGTCTCAGCATAATCCACTTGGATTTTAGGTAGCCATGTCAAATTTTTAAAACGAACGTATCATAGGCCTAGAGTAATATTGAAAAGACTAATGTGAATTGATATGAGCGTGCCTAAGCCGCAGGACCTCTGAAGAGTGTGTCTGGTACCAAGCACAAATGAGACATTGTTTTTAGAGCCTTATCCTCAGATGCAATCCATCCCAGAATCCTTTGGAGGGAAAGAGAACAGGTGCAGGAGCAAATGAGATGTGGCAGCCCTTCTTTCCATTCCAGAGAATTACAAGGTTTCCTTTACAATTAAAGTCTGATTTGGCAACATTTCCATTTTCATTTTACTGACGTAACTTGGCCGTACACTGTCTTGTTAAAAATGTGTGGCTAATTCATGTAATGCATCCTAGCATGGAGCTTGCTTTCTCCTGAAGTTATTTTCCCAGAAAGGCAGTATGCTTTTCATGGACATACCTAAGTCTGGCTGATGAACTATCTGGTCCTCTACTGAACCAGCAAAGTGGAAAAGCGCCAATAACTGCATGAGTGGTAAATCATTTGTGCTTTCTGAACTCCATGTGAGCATGAAGAAGGTAGTCCAACACAGACACGCATGCGCACGCACGCACGCACGCACGCACGCACATATGTTCATGGTTTCACAAAATCTCATCGCAATGTGTGCTTTCCTCAGGCCATTATTTCCTGACTGGTCATCAGCCAGAACTCTGAGCTTCCGGCAGAGTTGGCTGGTATCACATCAACACCGGGAGTGAAATGCTTTTCCCTCTCCAAGTTCTACAGAGAAGCATGAGTGCCTCTGTGAACTCCTTTAGTCTCCCTCGCAGGGACGTGCGCTGGCTGCTGTGGGTGGGGGGATGATGGTGGGAAGAGAGCTCGCACTCGTGTGTGTGTGTGTGTGTGTGTGTGTGTGTGTGTGCGCGCGCGCATTCACATGTGGAGGTCGGAGGGCAACCTTCAAGGTTGTCTCTCAGCTGTCTTCACCTTTCATTGAGACAGGGTCTTTAATTGGCCTGGTACTTAATCAGGTAAGTTGGATGATCTGGCCAATGCACATTGGGGACCTGCTTGTCTCTACCCCCCCCCATCTTCCCGTCACTATCACTGGGGTTGCAAGTGTGCACTACCATGCCAGGTGTTTCACACTGACACTGGAGATTGAACTTACACTTATAAAGCGAACACCTTCCTGTTGGAGCCCTCTGCCCAGCAGCTCCGAGCAGCTCTGGCGTGGGAGGCTTGGGTCCCCTGACATAATTCACACTGCTATGACACACAAATCCACTTCGCCAGCTCATTCCGATAAACCCTTTGGTGGGTATCAATGCAGAACGAGGAGGAAACCAGTCTGTGGTGCTCATTTCCCAGGAGGACCAGGGTTCTGAATGTTTTACCTAAAATAGGGAAATCTGGAGTGGGGCAGTGAGTGTCTGGCCGACGGGCCGTCGGTCCTACAGGTGACAATGACAGTGTCTGGAAAGCACAAACAGCCACCTAGAGCAGTGGAGAGGGCACAAGAGCGGGCAGATGGAGAGACCGGGGAACTCAGGACGGGGAAGTGGCCCGCATTTCCGGACGTCAGTGTAAGACGATGGAGACTCAATGCAGAGATAAGTAGACAGTCCTGAACTCTCCAGCCTAAAGCTGGGACGGGGTCCAGGGCAACTGGACCATGGATGTCATGGGGGAATGACGCAGAGAGAGGAAACTCTAGTTCTGGAACATGCCACACCCCATCTCAGGCCAGCCTGCAAGGACACATGTGTGAGGCAGTAAATCAAAGGGTGAGAAATGAACTGGAAGGTGGGCTCACTGTGCTTGCTTTGCAAGCATAAGGACCTAATTTCGGGTCCCCTGCACCTAGATAAAAAGCTTGGTTTGGTAGCAAACACCTATCACCTCAATGCTAGAGGACAGAGACAGGCAGATCCCCGGCCGGGCCTGCTGGCCAGCCAGTTTAGACACAGTGGTGAGCTTGGGTTCAGGTAGGGATCGTGTGTCAGAACAAACAACAAATGAAGAGGGACAGTGGTGGAGGAAGATGCCTGAAGTCAACTTTCAGAGTCTTTTCAGAGTCTATGTGTGTACACAGAGAAGTCTGTGTTTACACACACACACATACACAGACAGACAGATAAACATACAAAGATGGACACGCACAGACACACATATATACACACAGAGACACACACACAGAGACATACATACACAGACAGACAAACACACAAAGAGAGACACACACACAGACAGAAAAACACACACAGAGACACACACACAGACAGATACACATACACATACACGCACATATACATACAAACAGACATACATACACAGACAGATACACACACATACAGATACACACACAGACATATACAGACAGATAAACACACAAAGAGAGACACACATACATACACCATACACACACACAGATACACACACATACAGATACACACACAGACATATACAGACAGATAAACACACAGAGACAAACACATATACACATACATACACCATACACACACAGATACACACACATACAAACACAGACAAACACACAAAGAGAGAGACACACACACATATACACACAGACACACACAGATACACACACACATACAGATACACACACACACACAGCCAGACAGATACACACAGAGAGACACACACATACACACACACACACACAGACAGACACACACGCAGGCTGCATCGACCTTCGATCTTAGTCCCAGCACATTTAACTTCTTCACTTACTTTCCATCAGAGTGATGAAGGCAGGTATGTACTCGACGGGGAAGAGGGAGGTGGGGAGTTCTCTGAAGAACGCTTTCAACATCACGGCGGCTTCCCTATGGCACATTTTGTCCCACTTGAATTTATCAGCATTGAACCTGGCATCCAGTTCTTCACGGTACTGCTGCAAAGCAAGGAAGACAGTCAGCACTCAGTGATGCCGAACGCCATGTCCCCCTGCCCCACGATCCTTACACAAGCTATGTGTTGGCAACTTGACGCCTAAGCAACCGCTAACACTAACCTTCCCGCATGGTTAAGAGATGAAATACCTGTTTGTGAATTAACTTTTAAAAAGCATTCCAAAGGCATCCTGAAAATAGTAGCAATCTTGAAACAATTTGCTAATTCTGCACAAATCTAAATGTTATTAACTGAGTCCGCAGCTTCATTTTTGTGGTTTGGGCGGGCTACCACAGCCCCCACACCAAAAATGCTTGGCTCAATTTTGACAAAACTCATTTTCCTTTTGTCATAATCCTACTGCTACCCCCACTTCTGCCTGTAAGTCAGACCAGGAACATCTGGCTCTCCACTCCTTCACATGTGGACTGAGAAATGAAATGTCCTCATAAAGTAACCCTGACGTCACTGCAGCGTGCGGAGTAATGACCTCTTCTGGAGTGGGTTCAGCAGTTCTCTGCCAACACACACACAGATACACACACATACACACAGACAGACACATACATACACACACAGAGACACACATACACACACACATACACACAGACACATACATACACACACAGAGACACACATACACACACATACACACATACACACAGACACACACACACACACACACATACACACACAGAGACACAGACACACATACACACAGACAGACACATACATACACACACACAGAGACACACATACACACACATACACACAGACACATACATACATACACACACACAGAGACACACAGACACACATACACACATATACACATATACATACAGACACACAGACACATACACAGACAGATACACACAGACACATACACAGACACACACAGAGACACACACAAACAGAGACACACAGACACATACACAGACACACAAACAGACATAGACACATACAAAGACAGACAGACAGACACACACAGACACATACACACACAAAGAGAAAGACAGACACATGGATACACACACACAGAGATACATACACAGACAGACACACACACAGCACAAACACAGAGAGAGACAGAGACACCACAAAGACAGACACACACACAGACACAACCATAGACAGACACAGAGAGAGAGACCACACACACACACACACACACACACGCACGCACGCACGCACGCACGCACGCACGCACGCACGTGCCTGCCCAATCCTGTCTACGGTCTGGTGCACCATGAAAGCAGCTTGTGTTAAAGCAACAGGCGGCCGTAAGTTCCACTCACATTAGGTTTCTACTTGGAAAAGTGTGCATTACTGGCTCGCCTGTTTATCAATGGAAACCATTCTTCATGTTTCTTTACCAGGGTCACACTCATTTTCTACCATGCCTTTGAACATCCAGGTTTCCCTCAAACACTGGACAGTTGTTATCTCCCTCACTGGTACTAACTGCTCTCTCTAAAGAGGACTCTTAGACAGACTCAGGTAACCTTCCCCTTGTTCCAGCTTCTGCTTCATTCTCTCGAGAACCTACTTCTAGCCTGAAACAGAGACAGCCATGGTCAGTCTGTTCACCTCACCAGCTCCTGCCAGGATCGGCTCACCAAATGCTGTCATGGCTCGCAGGGCCTGCACAACTGAGATCTCCGTCAAGTTTGCAGAGCTTTGTGTGATTCTGATCTACCATGTCAAAAACAGGGAGTGCTAAGGCACGGTGCTGAGAAGTATGCCGCCACCCTAGGTTAAATGGTGAGACTCTGTCTCAAAAGACCAACGAATCAACCAGTTAACCAATCAATCAGCTAATCTATCAGTCAATAAAATCATATTTTTTTTTGTTTATGATTAAGGAGAACACAGGTATAGTCAAAGTCATGTCCTTGGATCTCCCTGTAGCGCAAACACAACTATACCAATTTCTGAAGCGTTTTCACAAAAACGCGAACCGCTAGCCCGAAGCCACCAGCTCTGGGAGAGAAACCAACACATAAGGTAATGTAACTGCAAAGCATCTACGGCCACCTCAGAACAACAGAAACCAGGGGAATCGAAAATCTTACATGTCAAACAGTCTGCCTTCTTCCCTAAAACACATCCCAGTGTTTGGCTCAAATTTCTGTGCTGCTTTGAAAAGAGAATCATTGAACATTCCAAAGCATTAAATTGGTTCCAAATGATCTGTGGGTCTCAGATTTGAGAACTGGCTTTGCCGTCATGTCTTTGTTTGGCTCTGGTGGAGCACCTTCCTCTCAGGCCGGAGCCCCTGTCAGTCTCACTAATCATCTAGAAGGCAAAGCCAAGGCTGGACCATTCAATATCAGCATCCCCCAAATGGCTGGTGTCATTTACTTGGCACAAATCAGGAATGATTATAATGGATTCTTAAAAACTGTCTTTCCCAAGTATGTTCCATAGGAAGTGTATTTCAGAGAATGACATCACAGACCCAAATTGAAACAAACACAGGTACTGACGGTTTGAATACAGGAGGGAAATAAAGGCCCCGGCAACACATCACGTCTGTCTCTCTAACCACAGTTCCTGGTTTCTGCTCACTGGCCCAGATTTCTTCCATGCTCACTTTTCTGAAACCAGAACTATGAAAACATCTGGACTGAATTTTTGTCTTAACAAGCAGCAGAAGAAATTGGCTGACACACCATCAAGCCCATTAAGGGAAAGATGTTGCCCTAAATGTGGTTTGGGGATGCGTCCGAGAACACGTTGGCAGGGTGATCAACCTTTGGGTAGCAGCTTTTACACAAAGGTTAGCTGAAGAAAAGTAACCTCTGCTCTCACGTTAACCTGGGGCCACATAAGAACGTTTTCTCTTGACAGAGGATCTGTACAGAGAGAGGGCTGGGGAATGGGGTCTGATTCTGGCTAGGAAGCCTGAGTCTTCGGGGTCTCTGACTCAGCTGACCACTTAAGACAACAGAAGGGGTTCTAGTTTTCACCTTCATTATTGCATGCATTTCCCCCGGAAGCATGCCTAAGAATAAAACATGATATAAGTCAGGCTAGAATCGCTTCAGGAGCCACTGGCAAGTTATTTGCCTTCCAAATGAAATCGTGTTCATGTTTACCCAACTCCTCACCTAATGGAGTCATGACTTCCAGCCCACCCCGCTTCAGATCTCCCTTCCAATGAGAATTCGCACATTCATTTACAAGAGGTTCAGGTAGCTGACTCTCTCAGCTGGTTCCTCCTCAACATCTGCTGCAGCCCGTTCTTTGATGAAAACCTAGCCTGTGGCTGAGCAGGCAGATGGTCCCGGCCTGCCCTATTCTGCCCAGTGTAGGAGGAACTGACAAGCTTGTAGCACAGCCCTCTTCCAATGCCAACCCATCTCTGCCCTGGAGGATCCAGTAGACATGGCCTACTTATTATCTTCCCTTTCAGAAAATATCCTGTCATATTTCTACATATCTACCTTGACAATCCTCATAGGAACAGAATCCACCAACCATGTACTCAACTGAATTAATTAAGGAATGCCTTTCTGTCTCTGGCATTTTCTTTCATGGGTCTATCATAATCAAATTCATTTTTTTCATCACCACATGAATATTTTTTTCGAGGCCCATCACCAAGTGTAATGGAGTAACTAAAGGGTAGGTGTGAATTCTTCACAGTGTGTGCCCATCAGGAAGCACAAAGGGATATTTTACTAGAAATATATCAGAAAAGATTTTCTCTTCAAGGACTCTACTATTCTGTAGAGCTTGTCTCTGTATGGGTATAAGAAGGCAAAACAAATAGATTCACATTGCCATGTTGGTGTCATTTTGTAGACGCTGACATTTCCATAAATGGAATTGGGCTTCAGAACAGCTGAGTGAGTATTCCTGTGGTTATGAGCATTGCTACAAATTCTTAGAAGAAATTCAGCCAAAAGGAGAGCCAAAGAATGCTTCTCAGCTGAGATCAATTGGTAATGGAAGAAAATGGGCTCAATGACTTCAAAGGCCAAAGACACTTAGCAAACTGAAGAGGTTAATTCCCACAAACAGGGATTGGCATTTCAAACTTCAAAAAGAAGACATGCAACAGTTTTGATGGTGAATTAATGTAATGTTTCATTATTCTAGGTTTTAAGAATTTCAGCATGGAAGAAACATATAATCAGAGGTACTGAAGAGCATTAAGGCAAGCCATGTGAGACTATCAAAGGAATAATGACAGCCACACACTAGATTTCTGATGATCACTGGGATTGGGCTGTGGTGCTTTGAGTGAGAATGGCCCCATAGGCTCATCATATATTTGAATGCTTAGTCACCAGAGAGTGGCACTGTTAGAGAAGGACTGAGAGGTGTGGCCTTGCTGAAGTAGGTGTGGCCTTGATGGAGGAAGTGTGTCACTGGGGCAGGCTCTGAGTTTTCAAAAGCCCACCCTAGGCCCAATTTTTCTCCCTTTCTACCTGCTGATCAAGAGGTAGCTTGATCTTAGCTACTGCTCCAGCACCATGAGTGCCATTATGCTCTCACTGTGCCTCCACCATGGCCCTGCTGTGATGAAAACGGACTAAATCTCCGAAACTGCAAACAAGCCCCCAATTAAATGCTTTCTTTTATAAGTGTTGTCTTGGTCATGGTGTCTCTTCATAGCAGTAGAAAACTAAGATTAGCTTACACCTCTTAGGAAGGGAGAGAACATTGAGTACCTTGACTTTGGCAGTACATCCTGAAAGTCGAAAAATTCCTTCCGATTCCAGGCCTGATTCCTCGACTTTCTGAAAAAACTAGAAATCAACAATAAATCACAAAAATTGAATATCTCTGTACAACGACAAACATTCTAAATAATGAGGGCAATAATCAGTAGACTGCTAAGTATGCATATACACCTGATACATGAATGTTTTCCAAAATGCCTATGACCATGCAACAAGGTCAACATTCACTCCAATTGGCCAATGAGTAAATTCTCCATTTAGATCTAGGCCATAACTTCTCAACATTACCTCCCAAGTCAAGCATCAACTCTATGGGGCATGTTCTCTTATCTATTATGATATTCTGCCAACTTGACTCTTTCAAATCAGATCATTATTTCTCTTCTGCAGACCAATCAATAGGAAAAGATACTAAATCTATGTCTACAGTCACACTACACTACCTGGGATGCACTCAATTCCTTCTAAATCTACTCTCATTAGTTGCAAAGACCCTGACTAAGAACTTAAAGAATTCTAGAAGACTAACCAAGGACTTGGCAAGGTAAGAGTTAACCCCTCTCTTAGATTCTCATGGTGGTGATGAAGGTGATAGTAGTGGTGGTGGTGATGATGTGACAGTGGGTGGTTGCAGTGGTGATTTTGGTAGGGTGATGGTGGTAATGATAGTGGTGGTGGGATGATGGTAGTGATGTTGATGATAGTGAGGATGTGATGGTGGTGGTAGTGGTGATGATGATGGAATAATGGTGGTGATGATAATAGTAGTGGTGATGAGCTTTAATAATGTTTCCACTTCCTGTGCATTTCTTGAAGGTCAAACCCTGTTCTCAGTGCTCTGCACATACTCACTCATTCAACCCTGACCCCCAGTACTATTATCCCCCCTGCTGAGGGGGCTGAGGCATGGGGGGGTAAGTAACCTTTCTAAGTTCAGAAGGTGAGAGGGGGCTGCAACAGCACACAGCAGTGCTTGGGTTGTGATATTCTTTCAGGGAAGAGGAAAGAAGGCTAAGAGGAGCCTCTCAGCAGCTGAGAGATAGAACCTCAAATTGCCTTCCGTGAGGCACACAACCTCGGCCATCAGAATGGCGAATGACTGCCATTCACTGAGTGGAGAATGTGATATACATCTACAGTTCGCTTAGCTTTTATTGAGCTCTTCATATGTAATGCTAGTTGCTAAGTTCTATGCTGGGTTTTTGCGCCTATGTCATATAAATGTGCTGAATTCTTGTCATGGGTTTTTAAAGATGGTTTTCTTCAAAACCCAACCTCCACATGTAGGACAAAGCACACATTTGTGCTTTCATTTCAGAGGAGGAAGAACAGCAGAGTCCCGAGGACTCTGGACTTGGCGCGCGCTGTGCTCCCGTCCCACTCTGCCTCTTTGGTTATCTCCTCCTCCTATGCCCCAGTTGCCTTGTTAGCAAGAAGGAGATAAAACGGCCCCTTGGGCTGCTCCATGCTGACTCCACAGGATATGACATCATCGGTACGGTCCTTCCCCTGGGGAGACTCCCCACAGACGGGCCCTGGGCACAGAGATGACACAAGCATCTTCTGGCTGTCGCTGCCACCCTCCCTGCTAGTCACTGGCCAGTTAATCACCCGACCTGAGGAAGCAGCTCAGTGTGAGGCACCGGGAGCCAAATGCAAGAAGAAAGGAGAGAGACTGCAGAATCGTTAGCGCGAGCAAAGCAACTGTCTCTCCTCGGCCAGGGTTTTTACGTGCCATTCACAAACAGCTTAAAACCCAGCAAGGTCTGTGGTTAAAGCTGGGATTTTAACTGTGCCACTGGATGTCACTGTTGAGTAAGTGTCCACTTAAGTAAGCATGTTTCGGTTGCTGCCTGTGGAGCTAGATGGATGGCTCAGTGGTTAAGAGCTCATGCAGTGGACCTGGGTTCACTTCCCAGCATCCTTGTAGGGAGGCTTGCCCCTGCTTGTAATATAGCTCCAGGGGATCTGATGCCATCTTCTTACCTCAGGCATTCCCACACTCACACATATGTGAGCATGCACACATGGAGACACAGACACATAATTAAAAATAAACATAAGCCTTATCTTAAATATTTAGCTATTTAGCAGTCATAGAGATGTCTGGATACAGCAGTTGAGGTATCATTAAAATTAAAAAGTCCTTTCCCAAAATTTTTCTGTCTGTCCTGACTATATGTAGTGGGTATAGTTTCACTTGAAATCTGATTAGAAGAAAGCCAATTTTTGACTTTATTAACTTGATTTTGAGTTTAAAAAAAAGTCCATAAAATGAATGATCTCTCTCTCTCTCACACACACACACACACACACACACATGCACATAAACACACATACTCACACTTGAGTGATTTGAACAATTTAGCTTTTGATACATCTCTTAAAGCACTCAATGTTCATCAAACAGGCCGTTTATCATGTCTTTAACAGAATAATCAAAAACATATGTAAAAAGCCAGGCATAGTGGCACATACCTTTAATCCTGGCACTCAGGAGGCAGAGGCAGGAGTATCTCCGTGAGTTCAAGGACAGCCAGGGCAACATAATAAGACCCTGCCTTGAGAAAAAAAAAAAAATGAATGTAAACACATGCATCGCACCAACAACATCTGAAGGAAGCCGGAAGACAGAACACTGGTGTCTTCCCCTGACATCTGATGGCCAAGCAGTGTATGGAGCTTCCTCAGCACGCAGCAAACACTCCCGAGTGGGACGTGACTCGTCCCTCAAGAGTCCCGCGTCTGAAGCGCGGACCTCTGTGATAGTGCAATGGTAGGACTTCATGAGATGGGGCCCAGGGGGAGACCTTTACTCTACCCTCCTCATTCACCGACTTCCCATCTGACAGTGCAAACGCTCCCTCTCACACATGTTCCTGGCACTGGGTTGCCATCTGCCATGAGGTGGTACAGCCAAGGCGACTTTCACCGAGTGACACTATACCGTTCAGAACCTCAGCCTTCCTAATCGTGGTCTAAATCACTCCTTTTCTTCTGAGTGCCGTGTCGGGCATTTTATCATAGTAATGAAAAATGGATGAATACGGACAAATGATCCACATGTCTGTAGAGCGCCCTGAGGACGCTTGGCCTCAAGCTGCAAGGGTTCCACTGTCTTTAAGAGACAGCACCCAGTGTGCTCATCGCCTCCCCATCCTTTTGCACACAACTCACTTTCTGTAATACGAGGGGAACTTTCACTTCAGGGTCCTTCTTCCGGTCGTTGTCCAGGAGGACTGTAAGTGGCACCCCGAAAATCCCGCTGTCTGCAGTAGAAACAGCCAAGGGAGGAAGAAAAAGCAAGAGTCAGGACGCGTCCTGGTGTTCCGGGGCCAGCGTGGTAGCCGGCGGCCTGGCTTGCTAGTTACCTCGGCCTTTTCCTCGCTCCGTCTTGTTTCTCTTCAGTTGTATTCCGAAGGCATCAAAGAAGGCCGTCAACTCAATCAGAGAGAGATGGCGGATTTTCTTCATGTCTTCCACAGACAGGTCTCCTGTTTCGGTCAACCCAAATCTGGTTTTCTGAACAATAAATTTCTGAAATACACAGTGAAGATCTTTTTATTCTTCAATCAAATGAGATCAGGACACAATAACTGTATCCGGGTCACAGAACCAGTGAGTAGGTGTTCAAGAACACAGGAAGGCCCCTGCTATGCTAATTAGAAGCAAACCAGTAACCCCCAGGGTAGGACGGCATGGCTGTGGAGGCTACGAACATTGCCAGCACTGCAGCTGTGGCCACAGCTGCCACCTCCTCCTCTCCTGTTCCATCTTTCTGTGTTTGTGTGTGTGTGCACACTCACATGTGTAAGCGTGGGCATGCGTGTCACAGAAGACATTGTCAGCTGTCAGTCCTTGCCTTTCACCACCCTTGAGACATGGTCTCAAACTTTGGGGCATTCACTGGAGTCTGCCTCTCTGAGATTACAGATGAACTCTGTTATGCCCATCTTTACATGGGTAATGGAGGTTCAGACTAGGGTTATCATGTCTGCATGGCATGATGTGTTTTTAACTACTGAGCCATCCCCCAACCCAGCAACTGCCTTCTTTTTTTTTTTTTTTTTTTTTTTTTTTTTTTTTTTTTTTTGGTTTTTCGAGACAGGATTTCTCTGTGTAGCTTTGCGCCTTTCATGGATCTCGCTCTGTAGACCAGGCTGGCCTTGAACTCACAAAGATCCGCCTGCCTCTGACTCCGGAGTGCTGGGATTAAAGGTGTACGCCACCACCGCCCGGCGCAACTGCCTTCTTATAAGACCTGTACATTGTCCTGTAATCTGGGTTGCACATGGTATCTACATACAAAACAACACATCTAGGCATATCCCAGGGACATAGAATGTTGGTGCCTGGCACCCCCAATTCCCTTATGTATATTCAAGGATGAAAAGCAATCCTCATATTGGCCCAGGGAGCCATCTCAAGAAGTTCATAGACTGATCATAGAAGGTTTGACTTACAGTTAAGGCATAGTCTTCTTTCTTAATGTCTGACTTCTTCCATTTAGTTCTGTTTGGGGTCTCTGTCACCATTTCTGAATAAGACACCTCAAAAGACAGCTCTTCAGCCTCTGGCGGAATGTTCTTTTCTAGATAATCATCATCTAAAACAAAAACACAAGAGACAAGAAATGTAATATAGCAGCGAGCCAGTCAATGTGACTGACTGGCTGCAAAATAATCTACCAATACTTACAAGGCAGCCCACAGGCATGCTGGAGTCCAGAAATCTGGGGAACAGAGCCTGGCTCCCTGAGGAGGCGCTCACTTAGGCAGTGACATGGTGTCAATCACCTTCCCTATGGACACATTTCCACCCGCATCCAAAACAACAGTCCAATCTAATTTTTAACGCTTTAAACTTGTACGTGTCATGAAAGTTTTCAAGGGTTAGAGGCAAACCCGCAAGAGTGCATTTCTCTGTATCCTTCTGAGATGAAAGGCACCATCTAGATCTGGCATTACTTACTGGGGTCCCAGAAACTTACAGAGGGGGGAGGGGGGAGAAGGGTATCTTCCTAAAACTCCTCTCTACTTTTACAAGAACAAACGCTCACTTTTTAAGATTATCCAGGGTGGACCTCAGTGCTGGGTGTGCAGGGTGAGTCTGGATTTCTGTAATTCGATATTGGTCTAACCTCGAATAGTGCACAGTGAGAAGTCCCTGACTAGGAGATGGTGACAGGAATGCCCCGCAGTGGTTCTTTTCTCAAGCTAGGCTGCAAGTGAGAGCAAATGACTCCTTGGCACAGAGCATTGGCCCAACGCTAGACTCTGAGTTCTGAGGACGATTTTGACACGACACCTTCCTTCTCTGCCTGGCAAACGTTTTCATGGGCAAAGTAAAGAATTATTTGATTACAAACAGGCTGTTTTTTCTTCTTAGGACCCTGATTAAAGGTCAAGAAGACCAAAATGACAAAAGGCGGAATTCATCAGTAAGATTAATAAGAGGCCTGCTTGCTTTCATATTACAAGGTGTGGTGAGCTTATAAATTAATGCACCATAATTCCGAATATGAACACTAGCTGAAACACGGTGAAGGGCTGTAGAGTGGAGTTAGGAAATGGCAGAGGGAGGGAAGGAGGGAGGGAGGGAGGGAGGGAGGGAGGGAGGGAGGGAGGGAGGGAGGGAGGGAGGGAGGGAGGGCATGTTTTTTCACTTATACAGAGGCAGGCTTGTACTCAGCACAGAGGAAGGTGGTTAAACAGTGCTCGGACTTCTTGTGGATCTAGGATGGAATCTTTGGAAATCAGCGACCAAGCAGGCAGATTCTCCAAGCCACTGGGCCGCTTCTCCAAGCCACTGAGCCACTAGACAGTGCATGTGGGCACTGTCTCTGATGGTGTGATTACTAGATCACAGGGGGTAAACAGACCGATGGGAAAGCATTTCTGGCAAGTCTCTCCTCTTGGTTATTTTATTTTTAGTATCAACATTATTGAAAAACAATTTGCATGTCAGGCAATTCATCATTTGATGTATGAAGGCAATGGCTTTTTATGTCACAGCTTGGCAACTACCACCATGATCAATTCTAGAACACTTTCGTCAAGTCCACTCTGCATTTGGATGTGAATGGTCAAAGCATAGGCTGTGTTTCTCTAAAAAGAGAATGCGCATTTCTCAAAAGACAGGAATCACAAAGGCATGGCCTTGTGGCCCAGCCTTGGAGCAAGAGGATCCCTTTCTGAGTGTGTCAAGGGCAGAAGCTGAGATAAAAGTCGGCTCCATAAGCTTGTGTGTCAGAAGCAGCTCAGGGTTAACACACACTTCCTCAGTACCTGGGAGCCTTGGATGAGGCTGCTGCTTAGCCTCCTTGTAACATCTAGATACATCATGGTGCTTACGGGGAGGCCTAACTCAAAGCCGCTGCCTGAGTGAAGCGCTCCTATCTCACGTGCTGGGAGTGAAGGGAAATTTCCCTTCCCATTTAGCGGGGTTAACACTGTCCACTGTAAACAAAATGGGCTGTTTGGAGGTGAGGGAGGGAGTTCTGGAAACAAGAGAATCGTAACACACATCCTGCTGGGTAGAGGCAAGGATGGGGAGAGATGTATGGATGAGAAGGGGCCCACAGTGAGATTAGACTAAAAAGTTCTGAGGTACTATCGCCAAGCATGGCAACTGGAGATAGCAATAATGTGCTTCACATTTCAAACACCTCTAAGAAAGGAACTTGGGAGCTTTTACCACAAAGAAAGGATATGTGGGTTTTTTGTTTTTTTTTTATTTTTTATTTTTATTTTTTTTTTTGGTTTTTCGAGACAGGGTTTCTTTGCGCCTTTCTTGGATCTCGCTCTGTAGACCAGGCTGGCCTCAAACTCACAGAGATCCTCCTGGCTCTGCCTTCCAAGTGCTGGGATTAAAGGCATGCGCCACCACCGCCCGGCATAATGTTGCTTTTTTTTTTTTTTTGAGACAGGGTTTCTCTGTGTAGTTTTGTGCCTTTCCTGGAACTCACTTTGTAGACCAGGCTGGCCTCAAACTCACAGAGGTCCACCTGCCTCTGCCTCCCGAGCGCTGGGATTAAAAGCGTGCGCCACCACCGTCCGATATGTGTTTAAGAGTTAGATAAATTCAGCCTGATACAGACATTAGCCTATGTATGTATGCATCAAAACATCACCACTGGTACCCAACCAATAAGTCCTACATATACATTAATGGTGACACACAGTCAATGTTAAAAGTCAATGTATTAAATAATAAAAAAGAAACTCACTGCTAACTGCGCTGAGTGCCAGACCCCAAAGGAGAAGGCACAGCGTAAGTTCACCAGGGGACATGCCACTCACCACTCAAGGCACTTGGAACTGACGGTTCAGCATCTGCAGATCCATTAGTGTGAACGGGAATATCCGGGATAGCCTCAAGTATTGACTGCCAAGCAAAGGAAAGAAAGATAAAATCATTGACCACAAATACAGCAATGCTTCATCTCTTACATTGTTGGGTAGAAACCTCGCTTTTAACAGCAGAGACATCTCTCCAGCTTGACCTTTCATTTCAATTGGGTTTATGTTGTGCAATATATGAATATTTTTCACAAACATACTTCCTGGTTTCACAAATGGTTTGCAGTGACCACGGTTGTTTCTCTAGTTAGTTTATATGGATGTGGCTTACCCAAGTTTCTCAGAGAACTATGCTGAAGTCCTCATAACTAACTCTTTCTTCTTAGCTCATATATTTAGCTGCTTCTGCTAAGATACAAAATTAGAATGTTTGAGGATATATACTTGATAATTACTGCCTGCTAATCTGGATGCATTTTGTTTAGTTATATCAGTTATATTGCTAATATTAACATATCAACTCTTGCATTGTGAAATATGGAGTAGTAACAGCTAACAAAAACATTAACCATCTTTCCAGATGTGGTGGGTACCTGCCTGTAATCCTGGCACTCAGGAGGCAAGGCTGCAGGCAAAGTTAGAGGCCAGCCTGCTCTACACACTGGGTTCTAGGCCAGCTTGGTCTACATAAAGGGTTCTAGGCCCACTTAGTCTACATAGAGGGCTCTAGGTCAGCCTGGTCTACATAGAAGGTTCTAGTTCAGCCTGGTCTACATAGTGGATTCCAGACTAGCCTGGTTTACACAGTAAGATCCTGTCTCAAAACAAACACATAAACAACAACAAAACTCTAAAATAATAAATTATCTTTTATAATCCAACTTCCTTTCTTAATTTGGCTCTTTCCTCACAAAAAATTCTGCCAAAGCTTTGCACCCCACTTGTACAATTGGAAACTGAATATCTCTCTTTATAGAGTTCTGCAAAGTGAGTTTCTGCTCATGTCTGGAAGGGTACCAGTTTAAAAAAAAAAAAGGCACAGAAACTCTACCAAAAACTTTACATGCAAACCATGTATTCTATAAATTCTAATATGGAGTTTTTATCTGTGAACATGTGTGACTTCAAGAAATTGCCATTCTATCAAGAACCTTTTATATGCTAGCCACACATAAAATCTGTCCTTTTCCCCAAAGACCCTGATGCTGGGTCTTTTATTCTCATATTTATTTAGCAATCACCGAACACCTGCTTCATGAAAGACCCTTTATCGTACACTGCAGATTGCAGAGGGGAGTCTCCTATTCTCAGCCTCGTGCTTCCTTTTGATTCCTGGTTTTGCTTCAAATGAGATTTCAAATCTCTTAATTGTATAAATCACATGCAAATAGACAGCCAACTGTCAAAATGCAGATGCCTGTATGCTGCAGTTTCTGGACGAAAAGACAGAGGTCGAGGGTCATATAGTTCAGTATCAGTCATATTTCTGGTGGCTCCAAAGCCAAACACTAGAGCATATACAACCCCAGCTATAGTTTTGATATGACATATCGTCCAGATGCCCGTGTCTTGATCTTCCACTTAGCACTATTGGCAGGTGGTGGAGACCTTGACAAGCGGAGCCTAGTGGGATGTTTTAGGTCACTGGAGGATGGACACTCGAAGGAGACTGTGGAACAGAACACAGCAAAGGGGCAGTCTCCTGCTACAGCAGGGGGATCCGAGTGAGGCGAACATACCCACCTACCCACCAGTGATCCTCAGGCAAGGATTGGTGCCCAGGACCCATGCAGATATCAAAAGTGATGGATTGTCGTTCTTATAGACCAGGCTAGCATTTGCATATGGCCTATGCATATCTTCCTGACCACGTTAGACCAGCCTGCATTGTGCAGAGCACCTCACGGTATGAGTGCCATGTGAATAGCTGGTACACTGTATTGCTGAGAAAAGTATGCAAGAGAAAACATCTTTATGTGTTCATGATAGATACAATTAAAATGTCTTCCATGTGCAGTTGGTAAGTCTCAGGTTGAAAAGATTCATTTCAATAAATACTGGATGGTCATCTGATGTAATTCGCCTTACAATCCACAATAACACAATTATCCAGAACAAATATTCTGCATAATTATGAATTACTAGAAGGAAAGCCCCAGTGATCTTTTCAAGAGGAAGGCATAACCTGGAGGAAATGATTTCTCAGAAGAAAAAAGGAAAATTTGCAGGTGAACTTCACTCTAGCAGATTTCAAAGACAGACCACTAGCCATGTGGGGGATAACTTGTGGTCATCAAGATTTGGGCGAAAGGGTACTGCATGAGAGAAGATTACTCTTTCAGAGAAGTTAACAGTAGGCTACTTTATATTAATCCACAAAATAAATTCTAGTGGGCAAGTTGTTGAGGTCTCCCCTGAAACAAAATCTTGAGGTCTTGGTGCAGGAAACGCTCCAGACATCTAAGACTTCTAGCTGCTGCAGATTCGCCTCTGAAAAGTCAGAGACCCCAACATTCTCTCACCCATGTCCAGAAGTCCCACCACAGACAGTCCAGCCACTGGGTCCATGGTTCCTTATAATGCAGAACCATGCAACGCAGAATGTAGTCACCTCAAGGTAAAAACTTGAGAGTAGCTTCCGTCCAGGTACAGTAAAGGTTGTGTTGGCATCTCTGGTGAATCCTGCACCTCCCATTTTAATTAACATTTCTAAATAAAGAACCTCTGCATAGCAACCCAAAGTAAGAGAAGTTGGAGAACATGGCCAGGGAGATTGTTTTTAGATCCAATACTGCTTTATTTATGTCACTATTGACATCCAATTTTACTTTCAGGAAAAAAAAAAAAAAAGAAACCTGAGTGATTAACTCATCCTGCACAGCTCCATAATCACCACGCAGGACCAAGTTCTTTCTCTCACATCATCATCTTGAACATCTCTTCAACCTTCTAAGAATCTTTACGTAGACAATATGTGATCAGTAAGAACTTTTTTGAATCAATGTCTGGAAAGAATCGATGATGCGAAAAGCTAGCAGCAGAGAATGAAGAACTGGAAAATGCATCATTCTGACTGGACACAAAATTGTGCTCACAGAACTGCCATGGAGGTAGAACAAACAAAACAATGTCTGCCATAGTCTCCTACGATAACTGAGTTAGGTATCCACCCTCCTCCACATTCAGCGTGGTGTGCCCTTCACCGATGCCTTGTACAGGGCACTGGAGGCGGGGTAAGGCTGGATAGATGCAGACAAGTGATCATATACTGTGTTGGGAGTTCTCCTGTGAACTAGAAAGTTTCAGGGAGCCCCACTAGGGCTTTAAGCAAGACTTGCACTTTGGATCCATGATGCACAGCTATGGGAATAATGGATCCTGAGGGGTATAAAGCTAATGTCTGGGAGGTTACTAGGTAGCTGCTTCAGGAATGAAGATGACGACCACAAATATCTGTACCAAAGAAGAAACTGTAATAAAGGATGCAGGTACAAATAGTCCACAACCATTGACATGATAGCACCTGTGGGCCTCAGAGATGGGTGTGAAGAGAGGAGAGGCAGGAGTTGAGGCTGATGCATAGGGATGGCCTGGGCACATGGGTACCACCAAGTGAAATAGTAAATAGAAGACGCTATTTAAGGGCTGATCTGCATCACTGTGTAAGCCCTGTTGCAGATAACCCCTTCTACGGTCACCAAGGTTTCCCAGTGAGATCCCATTATAAGTAGGATGGATTTCGGGTGATCTCAAATTAGAGACGTTACTGCACGTATGTTCAAGTTCAGTTTATACATATATGAATTAACAACACTGCTCTTCTAAACAATGGGCAAATCTCAGGAATGGGTGATACATGAGTGTCAGCATCGCATTCCTCAAAATAGACAGTGACTAAGAAACTGCTGTCTCCAGGGAATCTCTCTCTTTTGAGCATCTATCGGGCTAACATCTGCCTTCCATCAAGGTGGCATCAGAGAACCACGACCTCATCAAAGATGTGAGGGTCTTCCACTGACTTCTTTAAGAGATCTATTATCTTGCCTCTGCCAGAAAACTAGTTCAGAGATACTTTGTGTGGATGTGACATAGTGTATGTACAGGGCAAATGACAAGTATTTTTGACAAAGAAACATATAACTGTTACTCAAGGTGGGAGAAAGCTGTATGGACAAGCCCTCAGAAGTAAGGCTGGAAATGAGGTTTAAGCAAGGTCCAAAGCCTTCAGTGTCCCATAGGAGCTTTCTTCTCACTTACCCAGGAAACAAAGGAACTTCTAGGCTACTGTAGATAAGTGAAACCAACTCAGGGAGCTGCTGGAGACTATCTGTGGGAAATCCGTGAGGGAGGTGAAAGTTCACGACTCCCTCCACACTTGATACCACAGAGTTCACTTCGGTTTCCAAACACAGTCATGTCCGTTCGAAGAGCCTCCTTTAAACTCGGATTATTTGCTATTGTTTTTGTGATGCTGGAGTTTGAACTTAGGGCCTCATGTTCTCCCTCTGAGCTACACTCTAACCTTCTTTTTATTATTCACTATTCATTACTGTTGTGTGTATGTGTGTGCGAGGGTGTGCGTGTCTGTTCATGTACGTGTGTAAACATGAGGTCAGCATTGGCTAGTTGCTCCTCAGGAGCCGTCGACCTTGTGTTTTGAGACCGGGTCTCTCACTGGGACCTGGGGCTCACAGATTAGGCTAAACTGGCTGGCCAGTGAGAACCAGACATCGGCCTGTCTCTGACTCCCTGATACTAGGATGACCAGCAAGAGTCACGACATCTGCGTTTTCATGTGGGCACTGGGTACTAAACTTAAGTCCTCATGCTCATACAGCAAGTATTCTGCACCTCCTCAGCCCCTCTTTTAAGCATTTTCGGCATAGGGTCTCACTAAGTTGTTCAGGCTAGTCTTGAATTTGTTAACCCCCTGCCGGAGCCTCTCATGTAGGCTTGCAGCAAAGAAGATGTATTCATTCCTTAGTTTGGAGTCGCCTTCCTAGTTGTTAGAAGGCTGGTGGGTCACAGCAGCTGTTGACTTGCAACCCTCGTTCAAGTTTTCTTAATTGACTTGAGAAAAAAACATCACTCTTCTTACCTTCCAACATAGCTGTCTAAACAGGCAATTGCTCTGACATCCAAGACTTACCATGGAGCCACTCTGGAGGTCCACAAAACTACCTTCTTCATCCCGGGTACCATTGGATAGGGTGGTACTGTTGAGAGAAGTATCATCCGGCTAAATGGAGAAACAAAAGAACCATCCTTATTCCAGAATTACTTTCCACTGCCGACATGGAGATGTGTGTGACAGATGTGAGGTCATGAGAGTCTGGGTATGGACAGCCGTGTGTGGCCATTAGTGCTCACCACTGTGGGGCTCTGAACGCTAAGCCCTCTGGTAGATACGGCTTCTGCAACAGACACTGCCACCACCTGCCACATACTCTAGTTGCCTTCATACTATCTTGGTTTATTTTTAGGAAGCTAGGTATTAAACAAAAAACTTCATTTTCAGGCTCATGTGACACGAAGAGGGATCATGTGGCAAATATGGGCAACAGGGTATAAGTAAGTGTCCTCTTACCCAAAGGGTTTTCTGGGAAAACTAAGGCTTTCCTAATCAACAGGAATAGGATCAGACATGATGGTACAAGGTTATAATCCCAGCACTCAAGAGACTGAGACAGGATGACTGTGAATTGGATAACAACCTGGGCTGCAAAGGAAGCCCTGTTCTACAAATCAAATGATATATATCTCTGTAATCCCAATCTGCCTGTGGCAGGACCACAGATGACAGCATGGATCTGCCTGCCAAGTGCTGTGTCCAGGTAAGCATGGTGGGTACCACTAAGGACCCCAGATGTAAGGGTGGCGGACACTGAGGATCAAACCTGGCCATGTCCACATGAGTGTCCTGTCAGACCTGAACTTCTCACGTTAAGTCTGAAAGTAAACGAAAATCACCTTGGTTCTGTTTTTTTTTTTTTTTTTTTTTTTTTTTGATAGACTCCACCAGCAATGGTACCACATATATTTTTTTCCATTGATAAAGCTAGAACAAAGAGATTTGAAGTTTTTTTTTTTTGGTACAGTATGCAATAAAGCTACTGAAGATGTGAATTTTCTTGGCTGAGGATATAAAATTGAATATAGTTGAGAATTATAAAAACCAGAATATTTTGCCTTTGAAAAATGCATGCATTTCACTTGATCACATTTTCTCCAGATGCTCTAAATTATTTAAAAATGAACAAGAGGTGGGGGTGGCAGTGCAGTCCTAGGATCCCAGCACTTGGCCGGGGGAGGCCGAAAGATGAAGAGTTCAAGCTCATCCTCAGCTACTTAGAGAGTTTGAAGATAGCCTGGGCTACATGAGACCTGTTGCCCATAGATGATAGATAGATAGATAGATAGATAGATAGATAGATAGATAGATAGATAGATAGATAGATAGATAGATAGATAAGCAAATCCGATAGATAGTTAGACAATAGATAGATAGATAGATAGATAGATAGATAGATAGATAGATGGATGGATGGATGGATGGATGGATGGATGGATGGATGGATGGATGGATGGATGGATGGATGGATAGATGATAGATGGATATGATAGATAGACAGTATGAGTAGATAAATGATATATATCTATATCTATATAGAGATAGCAGAATGTTTTAAAGAAACAAACGGAACTCAGGCACTGGCTGAAGAATGTTAATCCAGGAGGCCAGCTGAGAGCCATCGACCTCTCCTCCCACCCAGTCCCTACCAATGGCAGATTTTGCAGGGAACCACTCTTCCACAGCCCTGGAATTCAGCCAAGAATTCCACAGTAGAACAACTGACAGCAGTTCCTGGATGGAAAGCAAACAGTAGGGGGAATACCTCCTCTTAAAGTAGCATAGGGAGGCTGGAAAGATGGGTTAGTGGTTAAGAGCACTGGCTGCTCATCGAGAGGACGCAGGTTCCTAGCAACCACATGGTGGCTCATAGACATTTGTAACTCCAGGCCCAAGGAATCTGATGCCTTCTTCTGGACTCCCAGGCCACCAGGCACAAACGTATATTGCAGGCAAACACCCATACACACAAAGTAAAATTTAAAAAAAAATTAAGTAGTGTAAGGGAGAATTCCTAGGAAAAGATGAGAAAAACAAATTAATAATGAGGAATGGACAAAGTAGGGGATGGACTGAGGCAAATATTTAAAAATGATTGAGAATACAGACACTAAGACTTCTTCCTTGGATAGTCCTTAAATATAACCCTATGTAAATAGAAAGTATATTATCTAAATGAACTAAGTACCCTGGGGGTGAGTGGGCTACCAGCACAGGAGAGAAGGTGCAGCAGGGGTCACAGGGAAAGACATTTGAGAGAGAAAACAGTGACCCAGCTTTGCAGGAACTGAGACAGCGTCTTCCGCTCTCTGATTTTGAACTTGGGGAGGGCTTGCCAACTCCACCCATCCACTCTATACACCTTCAACTAAGTGCCCTGAGCACAGAAACAATTCTGCCTCTGGGAAAACTAAATCTATAGAGCAAACACACAATAATTTCCTACATAAATCAATCGGAAAAAAAATCAATGTAGTCCAGCTCTACAGAGATGTATGTAAGTTCACCGCTGGGAGTGCTGAGATCTCCCTTGGGGGATATGCGTGTGGCGGGTCCCTTGGCTTAGCCCAGGCCTTTGCTTCACAGTGCTGAGGAGACCGGCCTAGTGGGAGGTCTGGGAAGCAGACAGAAAGACACTCTAGGACCACAGACTTGATCAGAGGTGCTCCAATCACTGGAGGAAGCTCCACCCCAGGACTCTAGCTCCTGCCCAGTGGGAGTGCTCCAGTTCCCTCACCAGAGGGTGCTCACCCAGGGGTAGCTCCTCCTTCTCTGTTTGCGTCACTGGGCATGCCACTTCACCACAGTTAATATGTTCTCCACACAAAATATTTGGGAGAACACTAAATATTTATATCTTAGTGGACACTGAAGATATTGAAAAAATATTTACATTGTAGTCAGTTTTTTTTTTTCCTCATGTGAGCTCACTCACAAACACCAAGAGCTAGCTGACAGCATCCTCCACACAAGATACACATAAAAAACTATTCTGGTTGTTATTTCTGGCTGTGGTGTTTTTGAAGATAGAATTTCAGTCTCTTGGATTTACCTACAAAAGTATTCCCTGCTGTGAGCAGCAATGTGAGCTGATGCTGTGTGTGGTGAGTGCTTGGCAACAGTCTGGATTGTGTGGGCTCTTGGCTCGAGCAAGAAATGTGAATGCTCACTCTTTAGCCCCATGAATGCTCCTGGCAGCACTGCGCACAGCAGCCCAGACTGTAAGCAATCCAAACATCCATCACCAGGTGAACAGATAGGGCAATAAGAGGCACAGTAATAAAACGGAGCCGGGCAGCGGCGGCGGCGCACGCCTTTACTCCCAGTATTCCGGAGGCAGAGGATCTCTGTGAGTTCGAGGTCAGCCTGGTCTACAGAGCAAGATCCA
Organism: Peromyscus maniculatus bairdii; assembly: GCF_049852395.1. NCBI lineage: Eukaryota > Metazoa > Chordata > Mammalia > Rodentia > Cricetidae > Peromyscus > Peromyscus maniculatus. The sequence goes on from NC_134864.1 coordinate 26,002,908, forward strand.
GGACAGGCACCAAAACTACACAGAGAAACTCGGTCTCGAAAAACCAATAAAATAAAATATAATAAAATGGAATATTACCTACTAGAAGTCTGTAAGTACAAATTTGTGGATCTTAAATTTATGATTATGAGTAAAAGAAAGCAAATGCTAAAGCCGTCACATATTTAAAATTCTACGTAAATGGAGATGAAAATGAGCAAAGGTGTTAGTAGTCACGCACAGCTTGCCTCTGAAGGAAAGAAGGGATGTCCATGGACGAGGACAGCGGAGGCATTCTGTGGTGATGGCCATCTTCTACACTTTCACGGACTGTGATTTTCTGGGGAGCACATCTGTTAAAAGCAGCTAAATGACACGACTCAAGTGTGGTGTGTTATTTGTAAATTATGTCCCAGTTTCAAAAAGGCATAAAAATAACTCATATCCTCAAAGTTTTAAGGGGCCACTTTGGCTCAGAACATATCGCTGTAACAATGGGTATATAATAAAAAGAAGTTTTTCTTAGGAAAGAAGAGTATGTTTTCTGAAACATACACAGAATCGGGAAGCTAAATAATCATACAATTATAACCAAAAAAAGTAATAATTTGAAACAATGATGAAAAAGTTTAGAATACATGGCACAGAGACTAACGTAAAATTTAGCAAACAGTGAAATATGATTCAAGCAAAGCAACAACCATAGAATTTGTGTCCTAGAGAGATGGACCACAGAAATTGAGGAGAAAAGTTAATTCAAGATATAATAGAAGAAAATCTCCAGAAACTGAGATGGGAAAGACTCACTGAAGGCTGATAAGAATGAATGAAATAAAATCAAGATCGTTGTCAAAGTTCAGAATCCAGAATAAATTAAAAATTCATCATACTCAAGAAATAAAAAGTTTAAGTAAGAAACCAAGATAACTTCTTTTTAAGGGAATAAGGTTTAAGCAACTAAAGAGGGGGGGGGGGCGGGGGAGTCCTCATAACCAAGTAAGGGTGTTGCAAACTGACTATGGAAAATAGGGAAAATCCCGTAGCGCAGGTTTTCCAGAAGTGAGGATTTTTTGTTGAACAGAGATAGGCAGGTGGCGGATGCTCCTGGCGAACATCAGCTTGGTTTCCTAACCACAGGGTTGGGACAGGGACTCAGCCTACCAGTTGCCGGGCATCATGAAGAGGAAGTCAGCCCCCAGGCTAAGGGCCCCCTCTGTTGTACGCAACTGCACCAGCTCTGATTTTTTTTTTCATCATCAGTTTCTTAATCTGTGATTAAAACAAACTCCTACTTGTTTAAATCAAGGTTCCTTGGATTTCCTTTCACAGGAAACACACGCAGATGCAGCTGGTGACTCTCAGTAGATGGCACGATTGTATTTTGCAGTGAGTTCTAAATCAATGGCAAGTGTTGAATTTGATTTTTCACTTAAAACATTGGCAGTAAACTAGACTGACGACTTTGCCTTTTAAATAAACTAACATTGCCGATGAATATTTCATCTCTGTTGACTGAACATGAGAAAGATGCTATCATTTATCTCTATGAGAAGTGATTTGTAGACTCGGGTTTTGAGGAGAGCAGTTGGATTGTAAATCTCTGTAAGTACCAAACTCAGTGCCATTCATCACTCAGAGTCAAAGATCAACCATGTGCAATCTATGAACAGCCCTTCATGTGGGCACTGTAAGTGATGCACTGCCATGTAAATATCTGTGTTGTTACTGAAACTGCAAGACTTATTATGGGCTTGATTTTAACCAGTTCATATGGCTGATTTATAATTACCTGCATAATTAAACTCAAATATAGAATATGTATTAAGCATATAATTTGATAAGAATTAATTTAATAAATTTTGATCAAAATTTAGGTCTTATGGAATTATCCAGTACTACAGTCAAGATGATAAATGCCACCCAGTATCCCAAAATATGCTCATGCCTTTTAGGGCATCTATGTCCTTTGGGAAAAATCTATTCATCCTTCCCTCCTTTCTTTATCTCAGTTTCCCAGGAAGTCAGCTATGGTCTCTCTATCACTGAGGGTTAGCTCATATTTCTTGTATTTTTACATAAACTGAATGCTTTTGTCTGGTTTCTTTCACCTGGGATTAGTTTGAGACCCATGCATGCTATGGATGTACTGCAAGTCGAAGCAGATGTGAGAAAAGCTCCAGAAAGCCAAGAATGGAGGCACAGTTCTCTGCTCCCCAGTAACGGAGACCTGGCTACCGCCCGAGTCTTCCTTGACTCTTTCTTCTTGGGTGTGAGTGGAATGGAGACCTAGCTATTACCCGACTCTTCCCTCTTGGGTGTGAGTGGAGAGCAGAAGTGATTGCAGAAGATGGCGGGGAACAGGGAATGGAGAGGGGGATGAGAAAACAAAACAAAACAAAAAAATCAATCACTGAGTTACTGAGTTATGCATCTGTTTTTATAGAACATGTCATCAATTATATATTTACCTATTAAACTCAGCTCATTGGCTGCTGAATATTTTTCTTAGAAACTGATGAGAAGTAGTCAGGTATGCTAATGGATGTGGCTGTCCAACCCCCTCAATCACACTGCATTATTTTAAAGTTTTGCATGACTGTCTTGAAGAAATGGTTTCATTCTTATCCCCATACATCCTCCCATAACTTACCAGAGGGCCACTTGTTTTGGTAACTCCTGGCAGTTCTTTTTCTTCCTTGGTGCCATCCAGCTGAGTAGCATGGTCACAAGAATCACTGGGCTAAGGAAAACAAACAAAAGTCATTTTTCTCCAATCACTGCAAACATGGCCATGTATTAGCAGAGCTCATATACATATGTATGATTTTTAAAACTACACAAAGACACACAGAGCTCATGGCGGCTTGTGTGTTGACACAGCACTTACCAATTCATCCACAATCATACTAAACACCCTGGACTATGACAGATTTTTGTCTCAAAGCCAGACACATCTGGCTGGCTGCCTACATCCTCTTTTCTTCTTTGAGTGTATGAATATCTTGATTTCACTCTACAGTGCTACATGTCCAACTAAAGACTTGGTATTACCTGTGATGATTACACAGAGCAGGAGAATACTTTGGGACATGGACATGTTTCCTGGGGTGTCACACGTCCTATGGATATTCTGTATTCACCTCAATGCTGAGGAGAACAGAATGGAAGGATGAAAGTTAGCAGATTCGTGCTCGGCTGCCATGTCAGCATTGGCCTTTCAACCTTGAGCCTCTTCTGCAAAGGGCAAGCCTTTACCCTTGAAGGATGCAGCTGACTGATAAAAAACATGCTGCTTAAAACTGGGCTCACAGAAAATATGTGATACTTATGTTTCTGAGTCTGGTCTATTTCATACAACAGCACAATCTTCATCTTCCATCTGTTTCCTGGAAAGGACACAATTTTATGTCTTTAAGGCTGAATAAAACCTCAATGTATATAGTAATGAAAAATAAATAACTGGACTTATGTCTGCATTCCACAATGGTTTATATGTTCATGTCAAGGAGGTGAGTCTTTTTTTTTTCAATTAAGAAATTGGTATTAGACTGAGGACTTCATAAACTCATAGTACTCAGCCAAATATTTCATCCCCACCCACCGAATACTGGGAACTCTCCAGTTTTCATGATATATGAAGTGTACTGGGAGCCAAGGCTTCTGTGTGTGAAGGACAGAGCCAAAGACTTCACATATAAGCTCTAAGACCTAGTGTTGTTTCTCATAAAGGCATCATATCAGTATGATTCAACTACTATATTCTATGATTGAATCAACTTTCTGAAACATTAAACGTACTAGACATCACAGAACTCATAAGCTGTTCTGTTGGATCTTAGGAACTGCCATTTTCATAAGCCTCCCCCAAAGCATATATAGTAGGTGAATAAGAAAAGCCCAGGTGTGTAAATGGAAACTGGGCTGAAGAGAAAGTACAGGGAACTCTGGTCAGGATGAAAAATGAACACACACACACACACACACACACACACACACACACCCATGTCACACCTGGCCACTCAGTGATAAGAAGATATTTTCATGAGAAGAAATTCAAGCTGGACAAGGTAGTCTGCAGAGCCAGGGGAATCTGGAGCTCAAGGCCATCCTTAGTGATATGGTGAGTTTGAGGCCAGCCTAGACTTTGGGAAACCCTCCCTCCAGAACAAAATAACAGAACCCAAATGGCACTGGAATCATCACAGTGGTACATCAACACTCAGAAATGAATAGATACTCCCGGAAAACTAGTTGGTAATGTTAAAGGCATCTGGAGCCTAAGAATAACATAACACAACATCGCTTTCAAGCAAAAGAGAAATCCGTAAAAATCAAACAAGCCCAGAGTGAAGAATAGAAAGGGCAACGGGGACAACTCACAGGACAACTGACTGCAAAGGGGGTGGAGAGGCCACACAGTCACCCGGTGCCAGCCCTGAGGCACCAGCAGCAGTCTGCCGCTATGTGTCCTCTAAGAGGCACCCAAGTCAAGTGTGCTACTTTCCTTTGGTGGCTTTCTGGGCTTGGGGCAGCTGTCCCAGCTAAGGGCCAAAGCAGACATCACCATCAGGCCACTCTAGAATTCTATGAAAGACATGAATGGGAGAATAAAAGCAAAATAGTAGTTTTATGTGGGACGGAATGAAATCCAATCATTTTCTCCTCCCTTTGGGCACAACTCTCCCAGGGTCGGCTAACTCTCTCAGAGAGCATTTGTTGGAACTTAGTCCGCAATCGCAGCAGTATCTAAGTGGCACCTCACAAAGGTACTCAGGACCGTGATGCTCTTACTCTGCAAGAGGGATTCCTCCTTTGTGAGTGGGCTCCTCATGAAAGGAGGAGTGTGTGCTCTCCTCTTCCTCTGTCTCACTTTCCATCTTCTACCACAGACGACACAGCACAAAAGTCTCCACCAGCTGCTGGTCTAGTCCTTCAGCTTCGTGGGCCCTCAACTTGTGTATGTTCCACCCTCCAAAGCCGGAAGAAATAAATCCCTATCTGCATGGCCCAGGGCGTGGGCATTCCTTTATAACAATATAAAATGGGCTAAGATTGGGTGTGTGCACACACATGTAAGTGTGCTACCAATGACCTTTGACTTGTGCACAAAACTTACTGTCTTACTCAGGACCCAGAGTCAGCCCTGATCCTAGAAAAGGCCTTTTAGGGAAACTATCTACATAACAGAGAAACTCAGCAGTCATTCAATTATAAGTCATTAATCTGATCTGTTAATAAATATAAACTTATCAAGGATCAGCCATACTGGAGAAAATAAAAAAAAAAAAAAGGTCCTCAGTTCTGACCAAAAAAGACTGAGAGGAGAAAGTCAACAAGGATTTAGTAATTCCAGAGAGATTCGGAGGCCACTCTGACCCCCACCTTTGGAGCCATCATCACAAATGAATAAACAGTAATCAGGAAAACTCGAGATATTATTTTGAGTTAACAGTGTGAACAGTGAAAATCAACATGGGCAGGGAAATTTTTTTTTTTTTTTTTTTTAAACAGAGCAACACTGGGTACGTCAGTCAGTGAGTCAGGGCAGGCCCCAGGCTCAGGAGTAGTCCGCCAACACAACTCAGAATCCATGTTTTTAGTGACTTTTTCTTTTGTTTGTGTTTTTATTTTTGAGGGAGAGAAAGAACATGAGTTAGGTAGGGGAAAATCAGAGCAGAGTTGGGGGACAGCAAGGAATATGATAAAAATACGTATGAATTTCTCAAAGAATAAATAAAATAAAAACAAATCCATGGGTGTTATAATTAATCATTGCAAAGATTAGAATTAGGTAGCTACCAAATGACACAAATGTAATCTATTAGCATAAAAGACAATCTTAAAAAGGCACTGAAAATACAAGACAGAACTCAAGAAATACATAATATTGGCCCAAGCACAGAAAAGGAGAAATAATGAGAAGGTTCTGAATTGAAAGAAATCATCTTCAAAAACTCAAAGCTGATTACTGGCAGAATGAGAACAATAGTTTAATATCCCAGCGATAAATATAAACTTCTGAAGCTTGTAGGAATATATAAAATGAAAGGAAGACATAAATAATGGAATAAAATTCAGAGAGCCATAAAACTCCTCACCCGAAGTTGAGCCCAATCCACAAATTCCTGAACGACATAAATTCTAGCACTTTTCATAATCATTGACTTGTAAATAATTTTTACAGGTTTGCGAGCAGGTGCACATACATGTGCCAGACCATGTGCACAGGTGCACACAAGAAGACCAGGGATCAACCTGAGTTATTATTCCTCACGAGTCATTCACCCTGTTTTTCAGAGACAATGTCTCTCACAGGGACTTGGGGCACACTAGTTAGGCTGGGGAGGCAGCCTAACAAGCCACAGGGATCCACCCACCTCTGCCTTCCTAGCATTGGGATTAGAAGCTCATACTACCACGCCCACCTTCTTCTGTGTGTTCCGAGGATTGAACTCGGGTCCTCACGCTTGGAAGGCTAACACTGGCTGAACCGTCTACTCAGCCTAGAGCTATAGTTTTTTGGACATGAACAATATTCTCACCGGGTATTGCTCAGAGGCCAAAAGGTGCACTATGCTGACATTGATCATTTTGTAGTATGTGATCATGTATAGCAGTATTTTTATTATTGTGCTATCATGCCAGCTGTCATCATCAACCTCTCTCTGACAGAATGCTGCACACGGTCCTGATGTGAAATAGTACAACTCAGGGCTTTTGACTTAGGATGTCATGATGGTGATTTGTACTTGGTGTGCACTGTACGTGGACTGTTGAATTAGTGTCTCTTCCAGAGCTAGCTAAATGCAGTGTGATGAAGTCGGTTCCTCTTGGGATGGGCAGGAGCAGAGCCACTGGATCACAAGAGGAGATGGATGGTAGAATACTCGGCACTGTGCTGTGGGTAAACTGTGGCATCCCACAGGTCAGATCCGTATTCTTTTGGTTTAATTTTTTGCAACACTGAGGATTACATCTAGGAAATCACACATGCTAGACAGTGCTCTCCCACTGGGCAGCATCCTCTGCCCTTCACAGGCTTGTTGTGTGTGATAGGTTTACAGGCCTCGCTGTGGCTAATTTCAATTGTCAGTTTGATTGGATTTTGAAAATGTAGAGGAGACCAATAACACACACCCTTGGGTGTATCTGTGAGGATGTTTCTTGAGACAATTACATTTTCGTAAGGTTCAGATCCAATTAATGGAAATTTTATAATATGAAGCCATTATTGGGAGGTGGGGCCTAATTAAAGGAAATGGGCCACTGGTGAGTGTGTTCATGGGGCTATTGGCTCATCCCTGTGTTCCCCTTCTCTCCGCTAAGAAGTGGAGAACAGCTTGCATCACATATTTTGACCACCAGGGTGCTCTGCCCAAGTGCATGGCACCAGGAGACCCTGGGCTGAGACTCTGAAGCCCCAGGTCACACTAATTTCTTCCTCCCTTTAGTTGATTCTGTCTAGGTATCTGGTAACTTGGAAAGAAAGGCAGTACATCTGGAGTGAGCTGGACATCTGCTCTTCCAACGTATTGATAGAACTGGATAGCAGGTCTAGCAAAGACCAGAATAAAACTTAAATGTTCTTTCCCACCTCAGTGAGAGCTTTCCTTCCTTCGTCTGGCACCACGCCTGTCCCTTTCTAGCCTTCAGAAGGCAGAAAGACAGCCATGGGTTTAGAACTGGAGCAGGGAGGGCCTGTGGAAGTGGAAGGGTGTGGCTGGGCCTCCCATAGTCCTGCTTCAGTGTGATGGCCTGAGGGTGCCGGGGTATCCTGCAGCCACTAGATGACACTTGACCTGGAGCCACTTCATTACACTAAAGCGATATAGTAAAATAAATAAAGGAATAAACAACCAACCAACCAATAGCATCGCGTAGCAGGGTCGGTGTAGAAGCAGCCGAGAGGGGGAAACAGAGAGCACATGGGCTGACACACTCATCTCACAGACAGTCCATTCAATGGACTGTGGCTATTTCCCCCCCCCCCCCCCCGGCACTCCCACCCCCACCACTGAGAAAAAAACTAATGTGCTTGGGAAAAACAAAAAAAAAAAGACTGGGGTGTCCTGGATGGATGTGGGCTGTGTAAGACTCCCCTCACGGAGCTTGCCAAAGCCTGCTGCCAACCTAACAGAAACCGGGAAGACTTTCAACAGGGAGGGGTTGACTCTTCTGTGAGAAATATAATTAAATTGGAAAAAAAAATTAGGGACAATTCTGCAAAAGAGTACTGTTTCCAGTACCAGCTGATGGCACTTCCCTCCAGACCCTAGTTGGACACATGCAACCCACGCAGCAGAACCCTCCACAGGACCAAGAGCCAGCCACGAGTTAGTGCCAGCCAGACTAGCTCTTATCAAATAGAGGCTGGACAACAATGGTTGCTACAGAACCTACCCACCACCATCACTGTCTTCAGAGGACCAAGTGAGGGTGGGGTGGGTCTAAAGCAAAGGAACCATCTGCCTGTATCAGAAAAGGGTGCAGAGCGGAAAAGACGGATGTTCTTCGCAGTACCACAGAGTTGGCCAGGGCAAAGTTTCTGAGCCATGAACCCAAGTACACCGGTGTCCTCCCTCAGACCCTACCACAAAGACAACTCCAGACTCATGCCAGAAGGCACAGGTCATAAAACAAAGCTGTCAGTTGACACTGGGTGACTACAAACTCACATTCACCTTCTTTGAAATTGTACTAAGATAGATCAGATGCTGAACTGGGGGAGTAAGTTAGGTGCTGGAGTGTGTGTGACGTGTGAAACCCCGGCTTTAACCCAGGAGATAGTGTAAGTGCATCTAATGTGGGCACTCAGGGACCCACTCCCCTCCTCCTGCGCAGGGTAACCGATTCTGGCCCCACGGTGGCGTGTATGATGAAACAAGACTGCCCCCCGCTCCTGTGTGCCTCCTCGGGACATTTACACTCAGAAAAAAACAGGAATGCTAGAGGTCTAATAATGAGACTTCAATTACTATTGGGTGATATGTAGAAGGCTACAAAAGATTTGCCTTGAAGAGCTTAGCCAAGAAAATTTAGCCAGGCCCTGACCCTCCCCCCATTACCCCCCCCCATTCCACACACACACACACACACACCCACACACATACATTTTTGCAATTCAAGCTACAGCAGTGGTTATTTCTGCTGTCGAAAGCACAGGTAGAGCAGGTGTGAACATGTGGATTTGACCATTAGATTATTTTATTCCTTAGTTTGAGTCTCTCTCTCTTTTTTTTATTGTTTCAAAGTAAATAAGCATTTTCTCCCTAGTTTGCCTGATGGCCTTAAAAAAAAAAAAAAAAAAAAAAAAAAAAAAAAAAAAAAAAAAAAAAAGGCCAAACCCTTTACCTTACCAATGGGCCATCTTTTTTTTTTTTCTGGAGATAATTGACATCATTTCTTCATCCAGACTTGCATCCCCAACTTTTTATAAAAAAAAATGAATTCATATACAACAAAAGTCATTTGGATACTAAGAAAAATTAAAGTGCATTTTAGCACAGAAATGACCTCTCAATTCAAACTGTGCCATCAATCATGGGTTATGAGTTTTCTCTATGTATTCACACAGATTGAGGAAGACAGGTATGGCTACGACTGCATATATACTCATTATTGCATTTAGCCTTTGTCCGTCAATATTGAGATCAGATTAAATTCTAGGGATGAAAACGTGCGTTTTTCTTTGTAGATAACTATATTCCTATCCCTAGCCTGCTGTCCTCAGGAACAGTATCTTGATCCCCTAGCCGCTCGGGGAGTTCTATGTCTAACTAAAAATAAAAAACCAGCATCGCAGGTTCCTTTGAAGCTATGGATAATGTAGTTCTGAGCCATGGGGTAACTGGAACTCTCCCAAGAAGGATTTCCAGGCAAGTGAGCCTGGAATGATAGGGCCATTGGTGCAATTCCAGGAACTGCCGGATCGTGGGGATGGTGCCTGCAGTGGCCAGTCTGACTTCTCAGTACATTGCTGAGGGCTGGATGTGGATGACAAGGTAGGAATGCAAAAGGAAGCTGGGTTCCTGGAAAGGAAAAGGACCATCTACCTTCAGCCCCGCCTTAAACGAGAAAAACTCCTATTAGTACAGCTCGCCATTTCCTGTGCATTCTGTGCAGTCAAGTGTGCACACGAATTATATGTAACACAGTACATAAAGCACACTGCATGACTATATCTGTAGAGCCAATTGTCAGTTAGGTACACATTTAGTTAAATATCCATTATGAAATTGAGCATGAATTAGATTGATTGTCTCTCCAATTAAATGTATTGTGAAAAGAATACTTACTCAAGTCTTCCAAACCCTAGAGCAATGCCTTTGGGTACAGACCATGTGTTAAACACCCTGAGCTTAGCACTTTTGACTTAGCATACCATGGCTAACACAAGATCCAAATGCTCTACTCCCTCACTACGGAACACCATTGGAAAACTAATTTACTGGCTATAAAGTGAAATCATAAAATGTATTTGGGCCCATAAAAATAGTTATTCCTCAGCCTGAGTGACCATATTTTTCTGTTTCTAGCAAAGATTATATATTTCTTTGAAAACCAAGGGGGGAAAAAGCACATTAATTTTTCACAGGAACTAGTTAATCTGTAGGAGAAAATTCGATCAAGAGAACAAAATGCACACTCCTGTCTTCCTCCCCTACCAATCAAACTAAGCCTCAGAAGATACAGCATCGTTTAAAAGGCTTAGCTCTGGAAGGCACTCAACATTTCATTAGCAGAAAAGAAGGTAGAGGAAGCTCCTGGAAGGTTAAAACTCAAAAATGGTTTGGTCAGGCCTCAGCCTGGAAAAAAGGCACAAAAGAAAACTGAGGAGTTAAATGCTTCGGCCCCAACCCTCAAAAAATGGTTCAATAACGTCGAAAAATCCTCAGCCTGGAGAAAGGTCCAAGCGACAAATAGGCAGAAGTTAAACACTTAGCCCCAGGCCTCCACATCCAGAAAGAAATGAAAAAGTTGGGAACGCAAGCCAACTCACAGCGGCGATGAAAAACCGAAACATGTTGTTCTTGGTAAAAGGGACAAGCCGAGTCTTTCCTTGACCGATTGCTGAAGGACAGCAAACTCCTGTGCCACAGTGACCTTCACTAGAGTGTGGTGGCTGTTCGGATGAGGAAGTAGTGGTCATGGACAGCAGGGCAGCTGAACTGTACCTCAGCTGGGGCTTTTTGGAAGATAAGAACAGGAGTAGGAAAGGGGATTTTGCTTTGCCTGTAAAGGAAATAGAGTTCTTGAGGAGTCTTGTCACTCGGGCATCAATTGTCACGTGTCTCAAAGCAAAATGTCACAGGTGACACACTTGTCCACCCACAGACCCCAAATCCTTTCCATAGCAGAGTTTGGGTGAGGAAGCGGGTCCATACAACTACATACGAAGCACACAGTCACTAACTCCTAATCACAAGCGATCAATCCAGTCTTCCACGAAGAAACACACATCAACAGGCAGGGATGAAAAATCAATCTAGCAATAACAATGGGAAGAGGAAAACAATGACTCTAAAAATAAGTACGCCACCCGGAAGGAAACTGCTCACAGAAAGGACACGCATTGGGAGGTTAAGCTTGAGCTACTGTCTTCAGAGTGCTGGTTGGTTACTGCAGCCAAGAAACAAGAATGGGTGCAGCTGAGCGTGGAGAGCAGGGGTGGAATGCTTCCCAGGCATGTGCGAGCCCAGGGTTTAATCCCTGGACACAAAACCAACACCACCAAAGGACAGATTACGACCATGAAAGAAAAACCAAAGAAAGGGAGAAGGGTCATAAACTAAGAAGTATTAAGTTCTGAAAATTAACCTAAATACAAAGTCAACCGTGGCCAAATTACTGACATTCACAGATGGAGGTTCAAGGGATTTTTTAAAAAGCAAAACAAACATATACAAAAAAACCAACCAAGCAAACAAACAAAAATAAAACCCCTGGAAACGAAAAGAGAAGAATGAAGAGACAGCGAGATCAGTCCAATCCCAACAACCACGCGACAGGGGCTCAGGAGTTCATGTACCAGTGAGAGCTGTTTATAACCATTTAACTATGTGCTGGTGATCAAGGTCTTCATTTAGTATCGGCACGGTGAATTGGGCAGAAAGGTCGAGCTGGTACAATTTCAAATCCCAAGAGTGAAAATGGAAATCAAAACACTTCTACTTTCATTCACTAAAGGAGCAGGGCTGAGCTGACGTAGGCAGGACACCTTCCCAGGCACTACTCAGGGCAGCTGAGGGAAGAGTCCTCTGCAACTCTGAGGGAAGGGGAATTTAAGCTTGGAATTCTATTTCCTAAAAAATTTAGGAAAACTAAATTGGAAACTAATTTGAGCATTTCTTTTTTTCAAACCATTGAATTCATATCATCACTTATTAAGGACATTGGTAAAATCATATTTTTAAGATCAATCCGGAATCTTCTCATGAAACTGAGAGGTTTAGGGACAATAAGGCGGACGGCTTAGCAGGCGAAGGCAAATGATGCCAAGTCCGATGACTGGAATTCACACCCCTGGACCCACATGGTAGGAGAAAATCATGGAAGTTGAACTCTGACCTCCACAAATACAGCACACTCTGGTACCCATGTGCAGACACACACACACACCACACACACACACACACACACACACACACACACACACACACACACACACACGGTGGTGGTGGTATATAAATAAAAAGAAATTTACTAAGAAAGTAAAATGGAAAATTGCAGGCAAGTATCCAGTCAATATTGGCCAATGACATGATGCTAAAGAAAGATAAGAGAGGAAAGCAGGAAAAAAGCCCAAAGGGAGAAACAGCAAAGAGGAAGGAGAGGATGAGGAGGAGAGGATGCAGAGTCAGCAGCAGAGGGAGGAAGGCAGAGAAACAAACCAGGAGAGAGATGGAGCAGGAGGAGAGAGGAGAATTAGTGTTTACACTGTTAAGTTAAAACAGGAAGCTTAAAAAGTCCCAGTGCATTCCTTACAAGGTATCAAGTTTCCTTATTCACAGTAGATGCTGGAATCTTTTAGGGAAAAGATCAGACCTCGTATAATGGGAAGGTATTTTTTCAAAGGCTAGGTTTACGTGGCTTTTACGTGTCTGACAGGGAACAGCCTGGAGGTTTTAAGCAGCACTACTAGGCTTCTTGGCTTTTTTTTTTTTTTTTTTTTTTTTTTTTTTTGCCTGCAGCTACCCACCCCTTACCTTAGCCCTTATTCCCATTTTACTCCGAAACTGGGCTGTTAACGGAAGACGGAAGGCAAAGGCAGAGAGGAGGAAGGGTTCTGACGTCATTCTCTCTTAACGGTGTGTGCCCAGCTAGACCTAATGCCCTGCCCGGAAGCAGCAGTTCATAGCTGATTGCACCCAAGAAAAACTTCCCTCTCTGGTTTTTCCTCACAGTTTCAGTCCATCGTGGAATGAAAGGCATTGTGGGACAGCTCAGCTGTGGTTGTCAGAACACAACAACAGCGCCTGTTTAGTTCTTGGCAAACCAGGAAGAGGTGGGTACAATCTTCAAAGGTCTGCCCCTAGTGACCAACTTCCACCACCCAGGCCCTACTTCCTAAAGGTCCCTCAGACCCCCAACAGACTCCCACCGGGGGGAGAACAAGTGGCCTACCTAACAGGAGCCTATAGAAGGTGTTTCAGATACAGGATTCAGGACGAGTGTACAGACCTTTTCTATCTCACAGTTTGCTGGAGTAGAGCCCAAACTTCTGTCTGAAGTAGCTGGAAATAGATTTGGCAAAGAAAGCAGGTAGGCAAAGTTTTCAAGACTATTATAAGAAGATTCTGGAAACAATAGAAAGGCAACCCAGGGAATTGAATCTATCAGGACAAACTTTTCATCGACAGGCATCTTTGCCAGGACATCTGCAGCTGAACTTCAAGGAACAGAAGTCATCTTTACTCAATTACTGCTAGAGAAAAAAATAATCCTTCCATCCAGAAAGACATGGACTTCAACTAAGTTGAAAATTCAAATGTCACAGAACTCCCAATGCATGGCAAGTTATATCAAAACAGACAACATAACATTCTGCTGTTCGACACACAAGCTACAAGTCACATGTGACTGTTTAGATTTAGATCAATTAAGATTACACAAAATATCAAATTCAGTTAAATTGCTTGTTGCAAATGTGATCGAGGCTGTCATATTCAACAGAATAGAAACAGACCATTGCTATTATCCTAGAAAGTTCACAAAGACAGCATTATTCCTGGATATTATTATACAGATAAATATGTTCACTAGGTATATGTAAGTTCCCTGGCAACTACCCTTTATGATGATTATACCTAAGAAAGAAGATACGAGCAACCTGAAAAGAATCCAATTGGAGACTTCATCCATGATCGCTATCTGTGGTGGTTTGAATAAGACTAGCCCCCATAGGCTCATATATTTGAATGCTTAGTCACCAGGGAGTGGCACTATTTGAGAAGGATGAGAAGGATTAGGAGGTGTGGCTTTGTTGGAGTAGGTGTGGCCTTGTTGGAGGAAGTGTGTGGCTGGGGTTAGGCTTTGAGGTTTCAAACCCCACACTAGACCCAGCCTATCTCCCCGACCCTTGGCCTGCAGATCAGGATGTAACTCACATCTACTCCTCCAGGGCTATGCATTCGCCATGCTCCCTGGCATGATGATAATGGACTAAACCTCTGAAACTGTAAGTAAGCCCTCAACTAAATGCTTTCTTTTATGAGAGTTGCCTTGGTCATGGTGTCCCTTCACCGCAACAGAAACCATAACTAAGACACTACCATCCTTGACGTCTTAAATTGTGTCGTGACTGATGCTGCAACAGAGCCGAGAAGACACCTAAATCATATTGATTGACTGACTTGCCCTCAGGCAGAATACCAAATTCCCTTGCAGTACCCAATTTCTTTTATCATGTGTACTCATCAACCTGACATCCCATGAATCCTCTTTGGCTAGCATCTGAGAAGGGATCATGCATCCAGAAGTCATTCAATAAATATCTGTTGTAACAAGACACACAGTCACGCCACTTTGAAATGGTTCAATAGATGGAGGAAGAAGTACACTGAAAGAACTTTCTGTCAGTCAAGCTGACGTAGAAATGGGGGACGTGACTAATGGTGCCAGAGTGAAACTCTGGCCGCAGAACTACTAGGGACAAGGTGGCACCAATTGGCCATTTCTCATGAAAACCATGATACTTATAACTCTGTCTATTTTTATTCATTTATTTAATTGGTTCGCATGTCTTCTAGTTTTTATCATATTAAATTTTCTGAACCTAAAGGCTACTCTTCATTTCCCTAACCCCATTTTAAACAACCCACTTGGACTTGCTTTACACGGCCTTGGGTAAGGCCCTAAGCCTCCCAACTCTAAAGGTTCACTCCACCATCAAGGAAGTTGCAAATTCAACATGAAAGGGAGTAACATCCCTTGATGTGCAGGGAAATGCAGCCATGGAGATGACGGCTGATTACTCCAGCCCAGTCTGGAGGATACAGCCGTGCTCTTGGCTCTGGCTCCCTCTGAGAGTTAGGGTGGACCAGCCTTGCCTGTGATGTTTTCCCATCTCTGCCACACCCTCCCACCCCGAGATCAAAGCAAACTTTTCGGAACCACACTTGTTACATACAGGCGATTCGCTGACTCCGAAGACATCTCTGACGTCCCTGACAGGCTGCTTGTTCTTTTTCCTCAGCGTCTGGGTATATGTGTTGTATCTCTTTTTCACTGCAGCGGCTTGGGTCCGAGTCAACGTCGACAGGAGGGCTTTGCCGTCCTCCTCTTCATTCCCGGAGACCAGAGTCGACAATCCCACGTCTTGTAACCACTCTGCTTCCAGTTCTCCTTCTGGGAAAGAGCATGAGCAGGGGGAGGTTAGGATCGTTTCTAGAGGATTGATGATGCACGCAGCTGCATCTCTGGACATACCAGACACTCAGAAGCATCAGCAAATGTATAGTTATCTTTCCACTGTTGCTTTGAGACAATGTCTTGAACTTAGGATCTTCCTGCCTCCACCTCCAAAATGCTGGGATTGCAGCATGTGCTACCATGGGCAGCTAAGATTATCTTTTCTTCTGCAGTGATTATGAAAGAATAAGTGAAAAGTTTATACTTCTTTTTTTTTCATAAGTAAAATCCTCAAATGCTGCCCAGTAGAGCAAGGTTACTGGCCACTATGAAAAGCCGTTTTCTTGTTAGAAGGTTAAAAATTAGCTGTGTTGGAACCTCCAATTCCAAAAATTAATTAATTAATTAATTAATTAATTAATTAATTTGAAAAATGGACAATTTGACTAAAATCATAACAGAAAAAGCATGGTTTAGTAGGGCACAAGCAATTCCTCAGTCACTCAAATGCAGCTTCAAACTCACCCCCTTGTCCCTGACTGACGTGGGCAAATGTTGGCTCTAGTCCTCAATTCCCCCTCAGCAAATGAGCACCATGCACTTCCTTTCCCTGAAGCCGCCGGGGCTTGGTGGGACCCGGAGAGAAAACTCCAGCTACATGCTCTAAGCCTATTCATTTCAAACCTGGACCCCGGGTAGGGCCTTGTCCCACGGGCACCATAATCCCTCTCTCTAGATTCCTATCTACCGGCTGAGTATAAGGGTCCTGGATGTCGTCTCCTCTGGAATTCTTCCTGGGACCTATGGGTAATAAGCTACTTCTATTAATCCACGTATTTGTGATATTGCATCCCCTGACCAGCACACTGGACACAGGTCAATCAAATCCAGCACACAAAGGAATCTGCTGATAGAGACATGTGTTTGTGTTATTGGCTGTGGACACTTAGCCATCAAGCCACCCGCCAAGATGAAGAAGGACCCTGTGAAGAGAACGCCAAAGACATCCACACCCACCTCCCCTGGAGCTCCATCAGAGCAGGGCCACCCTGTATAGCCACCATGCAGAGGGAGGACACAGTGCCCAGTTAGAAGCATGCACCACAATCAGGATAACAGTGAAAACAGTATGCAGCCATGAGGATACTTTTTTTGAGAAATTAACTATGAATTTAGCAAAGAACCCGGAATAAAATATTTAATAGCTGTTCATTTTCCTAATACTATGAACATATAACAACCTGTCTATTTTTCAGAAGGCACTTCAAAACCCGAGGTTCATCTGTGAGCATTAATTACCACTGTAAACAAAATGGATGAAAGTTAAAGGGATTCAGAGTAACGTATCCTGTGCAGAAAATCCAGTGCACACACTTCTCTGGGAACTATGCTAAGCAGGCTTATCAGGAACGAGGGCTGTTTGATGAGGAGATTAGACTGATGTGTAAACATGTTTCAAAGCCCCAGTCCTGAACTCTGCTTACACTGTTGCATCATCCGTATATAAACAGACATGCTCAATGTGCTTTCGGAGTCCCATTGCCAACTTGGCAAAAATATTCACTGCCGTGCTTTTCTTACTGGGTTGCTGTGTAAACCGTCCCTTTAACAGAAATCAAAGGTGAGTTAATAATACCCGCTTCGATGTGAAATGATAATACTTGGACCAGAGGGAGGTCAAACCTGGAACGACCTAGGAGGAATTCTTTTACTTAAGCCTTAGGTAAAACTATCATGTCTCAAGATGAAGTCGGAAATATAAATGAACACTAACATTTTAAAAAATGGATTGTCTTTCTCTCCACTTCTGTAAGGAAAGAATAATGAAAGAATAGCAGAAAGGGAGAACAGAGCTAACATAAGCCTTGGGAACTGATGGTTTGAGACCCAGGGTCTTTCCCTAGGGCAAAACATAGCTAGAATGTTTTCCTAGGTGAGGAGCGTCCACAGAAGACAGCAGTGTGGTTCATGTCTGCTGAATTATGAAGAATGAAGTCTCATGGTCTCTTCCAATCGTCACATGTACAGTTTCAATCCAGCATACCAGACCCATGTATCCAACTGCCTACTCAGTACCAATGTTACATTCAACATGTTCAAGCCTGAGTTCATAGTCTTCATCCCCTACCCTGGTTCTCTGTTATTCTTCCACATTTCAATATGCGAAGCCCACCACCAACTAATGAGGCAAGGAAGTCGCCAGGAGTATCAACTCCAACACACTGCCAAGACTTTTTATACTATTTCCTTATTACATCCTAAAATCCTCCAAATTCATTTGTTCATTTTTTTTTTTTGTATAGTCACACTCTGTAGTCCAGGCTAACCTTGAACTAGCCATCCTCCTGTCTCAGCCTTTTGAGTGCTGTATTACAGGAATGCACTACAGATCCCCCAGCTTCCTGTGCCTCCCTTTATCTGTTCTACCACAGCCTTTGTCAAAGCCACCACCATCTCCCACCTTGACTTCCACAGCAGACACCCAACAGCTCTTCCTGGACCCTCCAGGTCCCTCCAAATCATTTTCCACATTGTCACTAAATTAGTTCTTGTAAATGTAAATATAAACATCTTTCCCCTGGCTTGAACGTGTTCTGTAAGATGTATTTACACAATGTCTCCCCCACCTGTCCCCCAATAATACCAGGCCACTGTGGGGTCCTCGGAAGCTCTGTGTCACATCTGGACACAGATGATTGTTGGCTCTTTCATTACTGGCCATCTTCCAGACCTCAGCTTCTCTCTCAAGGAAGTCTGTCTCCTGAACTCAGGAGACAAGGTCATGCATGCCTTAATGTTATCAGCCTCAACTCTACTATTTCTTTTCCCTTCAAGTAATTTCCCCTCAAGTAGGTCTTGATCTCATTTCATTAATCTCCTCCTCCTTTTTTGTTAGTTCAAGTCCATGAGAAAAGGAATGCTTCCAGCTTCTACTTGTAACCCTAACGGACCTTATGGAACACCTAGCTGAGGGAAGGTGCACCCACTTGTTGAATTAATTAGTTGATTAATTAAGCTTCAAATGCAAAATATAATTATGGATGCTGTGTTATTGAGTCATAAAATTGATGAATATCTAACTTTTAAAAACAAGCCCATCTATCTTGTGCAGCATTTCACACCAGAAGTCTGACTCCTCAGCAAGTGTGTTGGAGACACACATTACAACAGGAATCCAATCTCCCATGGGAGTCAGTATAACTCTTATCAAAACAGCACTAAGTTATAAGCTCTAAATAAAACACATGAAATAATTACATAGAGATATCAGGGAAGAACCAAACAAGGGCAGGAACTAGAGGGGACTAAAAACCCCAAATTTCGATTTGGATAATGTTCTAGTGTGATTTGAATTTACACTGCTTTTCGGCTCAGGTTATTTTTCAAGCCCTGCAATACTAGAAAATGAATTTAGGAAGTGAAGGGGATATGAGGTCAAGTTTAAAAACAACAACTGTATTTCTACATATCTGAAGCAAAGTGATGAGAGAGGCCCAATTAAAGAATCTCATTAAGAATATGGATGAGCACGTACATGGTGGCTCTCACAACCACCTCTAACAGCAGTTTTAGAGGATTCCACAACCTTGTTGGCCTGACAGGCACTAGCCACACATGTAGTTCACACACATACATGGAGGTAAGCACTTACATACATAAAACAAAAATAAATAAATATTTTTTAAAAAAGAATATGATTAGTTAAGTCATAGAAACTTTTGCGAGGCATGCTTCACACATACATATCTTGAATGCATTTAATAATTCCTACAAGGCAAATATAAAAGGATAATGTTTTTAAATACACAAAAGCTTTCACAAAGTGTAAGAACAGACATTAAACACAGGAAACACACTTGACACCATTAGCAATCAGTGCCACAAAATCGTAAGATACTTCCAAAACAAATCTAGAATCACTCCTATTAAGAAAATTGATAATATCAAACTTTGCAAAGATGTAGGGGGAAAAAAGGAAGTCTGTCTTAACCTGTAGGGAAGGGTGTAAAATGGTATAAATACTTCAGAAAAAATCCTGGCAGTTTCTTATAGTTAAACACATTTAGTAAAAATTCATGTATCTGAGAGAAATAAAAATGTATGCCCACAAATAATTTCTACAAGATTTCTCAAGTCATCCACTTTTTAAAAAGTGCTTCAACTGTAAACAAAGAAAATCCACAATGCCATTAGCAGGTCAGGAAAACATGATGTATTCATCCGGTGGACTATACTGTGAAGAGCTGACCTACCCCCCAACGTCTGCTGAAGCTATAACTCTCAGCACAGTGAGTGTCGCCTTGTCAGGAAATGGCATTTACAGATAAATTATGGGTTGAATGTTTTCATTAAAATGTGCATATCATAAAATTGTTCAATTTCAACTTACACGCTGTACTTCAATAAAGATGAAAATTAAAAACAAGAGAAAAGACAGCTTCTGACACACACACATATAAAATCAGAGTTGCGGGCTGGGATGTAGCTCAGGGCCAGAGCACGTGCACAGCCATGTCCTCCATCCAAAGCATGGCAAAGCAAAACCCAAAACAAATCCCTAGCCAAACCAAATTACAGGAAGGCCATGTTGGAACAGAGTGAGCCCTTAATTCCTTACAGCTGGCACCTGTGAAGGACGCACATGCAAACACCTGGAGCCATCTGAGGCCGAGAATGATACAGCGTGATGCCTAGGAGCCAAGGGCACCAATGCCTGCCAGCGTCAATGCAGACCAGGAAGGCAGCAGCAGCAACAACATTTTCCTAACCGTGTCAGAGAGCCAGAGAGCAAGACCTTACTGGTTTTCAACTTCTACCTCCCCAAACTGTGAGGAATACATGTATGTTGTTAAAAACCATCCACTCTTGTGGTACCTTGTTAAATGCATCCCTAGAAACCAATGCCATCTACCCAAACCAAAAAGCAATGAACTACTGAGCTAAATCTCATAAACACTGAACACAGTGCCATAAACCCTATGACACACAAACATGGGGACCTGGCTACCGTTGGCCCTAGACAGTATCATTGGGAGAGGTATGACGAACAAGAATGAAACAGGAAGTCTTCTGGTTGAATGAAATGCTCCCCCTTCCCATCTCTCTTTGAGATAAGGTCTTACTACACAGCCCAGGTTGGTCTCAAACTAGTGATCCTCCTGCCTCAGCCTCCTGAGTGCTGGGACTATAGACATGACGTATAGACCTGACAAAATGAATTGTGATCCAGGCAGGGTTAGAGGAGCGCATGCCTTTGCCCTCATCAAAGGCCACTGCGTCGTGCACTTAAGATAACATGACCCCCGCAAATAAATATTAACTGTAGTTAGTAAATCTGCATTTTGTAGCAGTTGAGGCTGGCAGAAAATATTTTCCACATCCCTTAGGTTTGAACAAATGGCAAATGTGTGGAAGGAGTAAGAGCCTGGTTTCTCAGCATGTCAGGGAGTTAGTTATAAGAACAGAATGCCAGCAACCCCTGAGGCCTCATACAGACTTGGCGGTTACTGGGTTGCTAGCAAGAAAAGTGGGGGGAAAAGCAGGGATATGGGACAAGAGGCATTCTCTTCCAAGTGTCTGCCTGAAAAGGCAAAATGGAAGGAAACAGGAGAAATAAGAACAGGCACATACTTTGCTGCTGGAGGCCTGTTTCCTAGAACGGATGCTCATGAACTACATGTGAGGTGCTCCTTGTCTGTGTGGTATGGGATTCTAATTGAATACTTAGAAATGATTGTGTCTTGCTGTTGGGAAGGACTAGGAGAAGAGAATAAAGGATGAGAAGGCTTTTCAAGCTGGTAGCTGTCTTAAGGTTAACCGCTGATTAATGAAAACATTCCTGGACATTTTATACATCCATGAGGTCAAGCGAGGCAAGAAGCGTTGGGCTGTGCTTTCCAGCCGGGATCCTGATCTCTGAGAGCTAAGAACCATTAGGCTCTTTTTCATCTGTTCATTTGCTTGCTTTTGGCTGTGTCTCCACCCTCAATGCTTAACACAATTTTTATTTTGTGGACTACCAGGCAGTCTAATATATTAATACAAATGTTTCAAAGTAACTTCTCCCTCTAAAATTGTTAAGGCGAATCTCTCTCGTCCTCTCTTCCTCCCCACCTCTCGTTCACTCTCTTAAATGTCAAGTACACAGATGTAAATGTCAAGAGCCTCAGCATGCCCGGTCTGTCTGATGAAAAGGTGCCCACCCCAAGGGAACACCACCCACAAGCAGGGCTACTTGAGGACTCTTGTCTGGAAGACACTGCGGCCTGCCTCCCTCAGCGCTGACAGCAGTTAACCTCACCTCTCCTGATTATAGAATTGGTGGGCTGACTACTTCCCCAACGGGAAACCCACAGGGCGAGTCCAGCCCCTTACCATCCACGGGCTTGACCTCAGTGGTGGGCGGCTGCTCCTCCTGCGCCCCCACGCTGCTCTCCTTGATACTCTCGATTTCCCGCCAGAACTCCTCCACTGAGGTGCTGCTGTCTACGGAGGCTTGAGAGTTGGATCGACTGAAGGCAGGAGGATGCAGGGACTCATTGGAGAGCATTCTGTTAATTCTTCGGCAGCGAGGAATGGATTTTCTGCGGAAAGAACAGCGGGATGAAACCAGGTGTAAAGTCACGGAAAAATGGAATCTAGGTTGAGTCAACAGAGACCAGTTAGTGCCATCAGAGGGGCTTGACAGAATGAGCGCCATTGGGGGGACCATTTCTCCCCCCCATACTTCATAATGATTCTGTATTGCTAGATGGACATTAACAAAAATTTAAAAAGTAATTATCACACATAAAATGGGAAATTACATCTGTCAGTAGGAATGTGCACAATTAAAGCTTGTTTCTGTAAAGTGCCTTAGATGATGGCAAAGAGGTAAAAAGTCAGCCGACAGTATCCATGAGCATCCTTATTAAAGGAAAAGAAGTAAGAGGTACGGAGTGCTGTCGAGGATGTGGGGAGACCAGAAGCTTTGTCTGTGTACAGCTGGTGGAAAATGTCAGCTGGTTCTGCCTCTCTGGGAATCAGTACTACAGTCCATCAGAAATAATTTTTAAATGATGTATTACCACATAATCCAGCAACTCCACTTCTGGGATACACTCCCAAGTAACTGAAAACAGGTACTCAAAGAGACATCTATACCCTCAGGCTCATAGCAGGTGGTCGTCCGTGGACAAATGGATATGGGGTGCTAGTACATGGAGTGGTACTTCACAGATGGTGGCTCAGTGGTAGAGTCCTTACCCAGCATGTGTGAGGCTCTGGGTTCAATGCCCATCAGTGGGGAGTATAATAGAAAGGGCATTTTGAAACATGCTTCAACATGGCTAGAACTTCAAGGCACTGTGTTAAGTGAAATGAGCCGGTCACAAAGAACCACAAAGGAAACCGTGTGCTTCCACTTCTGTGAGGACTGAGTGTAGTCAAGGTCACGGAGACAGAAAGTGGCTGCCAGGAGATGGGGGTAGGCAGTTAGGGTCTCAACTTTGCAATACGCAAAGAGATCCATGATGGTGATGGTTGCATATTAGCACAGTATTTAATGACACTGGACTATACTTACAAATGTTTAAAATGGTAAGTGTTATAGCTATGCATTTTAAAGTTGTAAAATAAACAATATATTTATAATAATTTTATAAAAACCAGCTGCAGAGATTATGAGGTTGTGTAGCCTGTGGTAGGATGAAGAAGTGGGCAAGAACCCAGAGCTCAGAGACCCTTGGCAAAAATGGGGAGAAGCACATCCCCACTAAGTGTGGGTCCAATGGCTGAGGAGGGCAGTGGCTCCTCCCATGGCCACTCACTCCCAGGCAGCACCCCCAGGAACGTAAGAGAGCAGAAGCCTGGATCAAGCCCTGCAAGGCTTCACGGGGTTGGCTGCACATGTAAAACACCCAGAACATAAAGACAGTGGAAGGAAGCCTGCTTTCAAGAGAGACACAGTAAGCTACAAAATTTCAAAATGTGGTCACTCAAAGAGATTTTGGTGAATGACACGAAATAAACCTTTGACTTTCATACTATGTAACTGACAAATACTACATTTCCTGAGAGCAAATTGTTTATCTGGAATACCCTGGTCCCCAACAATGCAGCCTGAATTTCTTTCTTTATTCAATAATATCCGGTGTTCTTAATTGCGATAGTTTGGCTCTGAAATCATCCCTTAAAGCCCTTGTGTTAATAGTCTGCATCTCAGCTGGGGTGCTAATGAGAGGTCATGGTACCTTTAAAATAGGAGGTCTAGTCAGGCTTGTCACTGGGAGCAAACCTTTGAAAGAGAGATTGTCAACCTGCTCCCATCTCACTCTTTGCTTCTTGGTCATCATGTGTGAACATAACATACACACACCACCACCACCACCACCACCACCACCACCACCACCACCACCACCACACCACACCGGAAAGGGTTAACCAGAGAAAAGGCACACTGGTGTCCAACTCTGGGCTTTAGGGCTCCCAGGACAGCTACATTTGATAAGCAGGGGAGCAGTGAACTATCCTCAAACTCAGCCATGGCCTGTAGCATCAGTGAAGCTCACCGATACAGTCACATGAGATTATGCAAGAAAAGCAAGGCTACTGCTCTACAAACACGACCAAAACATTCCATCTCTCCATCTTTTCTAGACTGGAATTGACTAGCGAGAAGATTCTGCGCCTGTGTCCCTGACCCTTTCCTGAGGCCTGATCATACAGAGTTTAGTTCTGACATTAATTGGCAGCAGAAATTTTACTTTTTAAAACTCAAGACATTTTAGAAAAGGTATGAAATACTCAGCTCTAAAAAATGCATTGTGCAATGAAAAAGAATTTTAGGCAGCCTTGTTTGATAAACTGTTGATAAGTTATTCTGTGAATTCCTTACTCTTGGGTAAGCAGACCCGTGCGTGCAGCTGAGACTTACATGTGACCCACAGGCCATCAGGGAGGTCGGTGCTCCTCTTAAGGCTGTGTGGTTGTGTTTTCCTTTTGTGACAAGACTAATTCTGAACACCACTAACAAATGCACATGGTATTGGTAAATCAACACAGGTTTCTTGTAACGCTGAAACTATCACCATTATTCACAGTCCACTGTCCTCCAAGTATCCTATTCAGAGAAAAGTGTATGGCTATCCAGAAATTTGTATAATTGTGGATTCTATAGCCTAACTTCTTAAAAAAAAAATACACTGTCATAAGAGGGTGTTCTGATGGACGTTCACAGCACAGGATGTATAGATCCTGGGTTTAATCCCTAGCACCAGACTGTGTGTGTGTGTGTGTGTGTGTGTGTGTGTGTGTGTGTGTGTGTGTATGACTTACAAAATTACAGTTTTAACACAGACTAAGTTTTAAGAATTATAACAATATATTCTAAGAATAAATTTAAAACCAGTAATTATATTAAAACAAAATGGAGGCTCTTTCCTTATCTGAATTATATCAGTATCACTATATAAAGCAATTCTCTAAAAATTTTTATTATTATTTATTTGACATGTGTGGGTATTTTTGCTTATATGCATGGTGCCTGCAGAGGCCAGAAAAGGTAACTGGATCTAGGGCTGGAGTTACAGATAGTTAAGAGGCACCCTCTGGGTGCTGGAAATTGAACTTGGCTGCTCTGCAAGAGCAGCCAGTACTCTTAGCTACCAAGTCATGTCTTCAGCCCCCATAACAGTTCTTGTTTTCCTTCCTCCAAAAATATGCCAGAGACATTTTTTTTTTTTGCATGCCATGTCAATAACTGCAGGCAGTAGAAAAATTCACCTTGGAATCTAAGCAAATGTGCAAGTGTACCCAAGAACTGAAAAAGTCTGAAGTCACATACTTTGGGAAATAATAAGACCATCAACTTGGTTATAGCAGAGTTCCCTACCCATGCAAAAGACACAATGGAATCTCAAGGAGAACTTTCCAGAAACTCGGCTAGCAGCAGGGACAACAGGTGCATGACCCTGGCCTTGAGCAGCTGACAAAGGCATCCCAAGAATCCCTTAGCTGTAGTGAGCAGCTATTATTTTTGGCAAAGAAGTCAGACAGCGCTTTGGGGACAAATGGCCTCAGAAGAGCTTCTGCGTTTTTGGGAAGGGTTTCAGAGAGCTCATCTTCATCCCGGGACAGATCACAACCTCCCCTGCTGACACATTGTGCAATGCTGGTCCCCAGGACCATTCAACAGTTGGATGGGGCGTGGTCTACAGCTTCATACCTCACCATATTAGGACAGAATCACGCTTAGGTTTCATCAGATGTTTGTATTTTTTTTCCCCCTTATACCAAAACAATGCCAGGAAAACCTTATACGAAAAACAGAATGCGGTTGTGTCACACAAGCAACTTTAGCTAGGAGAACACTACTAGACTCGAAATAGATTTTAAGGGTACGTGGATAGCTAGATATTCAACATTAAATTAAAACAGGAAAGCTTTTCCTTCTCCACACTTTGACCCGTTGTCTTTTGACCCATATCTGTGTGAACTGCCAGCAGCCACCACAGCCACAGAATGTCGTCTGTCCATCCGCTCTCCTTTGTCGTCAGCCGCGGCACATGCCAGACTGCCCTGCCGCCTTTGAACTCCTGAGAATTCTCCTGCTTCTGCCTTCCAACTCTCTGCAAGGACACCGGGGTCACAGATGCACACCACTGCACTGGGTGGTATTTTTATTTTATTTTATTTTTTCTGTAGGACTCTATCATCTGTTAGACTACTTAATGCTATCCCAAATTTCCCTCATGACATTCTTTGTTTTATGCCCCAGCTTTCTCCATGCTTACTTAAGGAATTTTTCTTCCCTAGTACATTTTTTTTTTCTTACGCCTGTCTAACCTATTGTTAGGTCCATCCAACAAATGTCTCAGTTCACATTGTAGCTTTCACATCAAGATATCCCATTACCTTTTTTCTAAAGTTTCTATTCTGTTGTTGACATTATCCATAATTTCACCTTTTAATATCTGCCATCTTTTCATCTAATTTCGTTAAAAATGTTTACCATCATTTGAAAATTGTTATCTCTTAATGCCAACCATCTGTATGCTGGCATGCTGCTAACACAGACTGAAAACAGTTCTCATGGAGTCATTCTTTCCTATCTGGAAACTTGTGATTACATGGTCAACTGTCTTTCAAAGCTCTCAGGGAAGCTGGAGGAAGTGAGGCTTTACCCTAGAGAAGATCCTCTTCTCTCCGAGAGCTGGAGTGAGGGACAGATTCCTTCAGCCTCATCAAGGTTGTCTCAGACTGACGGCTGAGTTGAACTTTTCTTAGATTTAAACTTTTCTCTGGTTTAAAATACATGAAGGGGAAATTTGTGGGCACTCCAGGCCTCCCCTGCTCAGAGGGCTTGAGGGCTATAGCGCTCATACACGCTCTCTCTCTCCCTCCCTCTCCCCCCCCTGTCCCTCCCTCCCCCCTCTACCTCTCTCCCTCCCTCCCCACTTCATCCTTCCTCCTCCTTTCCTCTCTTCCCTCCCTCCCCACCTCTTTAGAGTTTGGCCCCAGCCTCTTCTGCTGCTGAGGTGTCAGCAAAATTACCCACAGAGAGAACTGTCAGAGAAAACTAGATCCACAGAGACTCCAATCTGTCGCCATAGGGCAGCCAGCCAGTCACAGCTTCAACGCTGTCTCCGGGTCCCAGTAGAGTCCCTTGACTTAAGTAGATGTGACTTTCTGTCTAGTAGGGCACAGACTCCGGGGACACGTGACCAGGGAGGGCAGTGACCACTGGGCTCTGCTCACATAGGTAGAGTGCTTCCTGTTTTGGAACTTGGCTCCCATCCATGCCTTTGTATCCACTGCTCTCCAGTGCAGTTTTTAAAAGTCAGGGTTTTTACATTCCTCCCCCTTAGCAGTTACCATGGAAATTATAGCCCATCTCTATAGTCTGCATCCCAAATGGAGCACACTGTAAACCTGTCGGGCTTTGAGACAGGTTGTGCTTGGGCCAGGGAGATGCCTTCGTCAGTCAAAAGTGTTCACCAAGTAGACAGGAGGACCAGAGTGCAATGGAGAGAACCCCGGTGAAGAGCTGGCTGCAATGGTCCACACCAGTCACTCCCGTGCTGGGAGGCAGCCACAGGCAGATTTCGGGGCTCACTGGCCAGGCAGCCTAAGCCATTCGATGAGTTCTAAGCCAGTAAGAAGATTCCAGTCTCTAACAAAGAAAAAAGGGTGGACAGGTGGATGGCATCTGAGGAATGTCATGGCCAAGGTTGTCCTCGGACCACTACACAAAGCACACACATGCATGCAAACACCTACACACGTGTGTACCTATGCATGCATGAACACACATACAGGTTACATTTTTCTATGCATGGTGTGAGGCATTGTTTTAACCAACTCCAAATTCACTTGGAGAGCAAAGTATAAAAAATAAAATTAAATTAAAGACTTTATAAAATATTTTTGCTATATAATATTTTGTGAGCTTTTATGTTCTCCCATTTTTTAGCAGATCTTTCCACATGATGATTTACTCTCACACACAACCTCATTTGATCTTTATGTCAGCCCCCTGAAGCCGTCAATGCCAGGACTACACATCTCATTGCTCCATGAGGGTGTCACACAGAGCCACGTGTGACACAGAAATGTCTGCTGTCGTTATTATAATGAATATGAATTCTTCTCTAGACTTCATGGCCAGCAAGATCTTTCCTCAGTTTCAAGACCCACCTCCTATCACTCCTGTCCGGCACTGACACCAGACGTGCTAATGTTTCTTACCTTCTCTGAAAAAGCCATGCTTTCTCTTCCCAGAGGACACATGCTCTCTTAGCTCCTTTCCACCTGAAACACTGTCCTGAAGAGGCATGCCTGTGTTACCTCCACAGTGTCTGGCACATTGTAGAGACTCAGAAATACTGGAAGAGTAGATGAGTAGACAATGGAGCCGGGGTATCAGCCCAGACCCTTGATCTTCCTCAAAGCAAACTCTCTTAACTCCTGAAGTCCCTTGAGGTCACTGTATAGCCTCGTGTGACAATACATATTTTTGTGTCAAAGGATGAACACCATACGGTGACTTAGAGGAGGACTCTAAAACCAGCTGGCCCAGTAACCGATTTGGAAACTCTATACCCTTCCTTCCCAATCTGTAAAACAGGGACATCAACCACACAGTCTCTGTGGCGTTGTCAGGATTAAGTCAAGTTAGGGCAAAGATTAGGTGAAATGGCTGGCAAACAGTGAGCCCACGTGGTAGTAATTATCATAATGTACTAATTTGCTAGGCTGCATGGAGCTAGATTTGAGAAGAGGCAACAGCCAGTGCTGAAATGTCACCATGCTCTAACAGATCACTAGGAGTGCCTTTGTCAAAGTTTCTCAAACTTGAACTACCCAGACTGCATTTGTCAAAGCTTCTCAAACCTGAGTTTGTTCCCCAGTTTCCTTATTGTAGACCTGGCCCTCTGCCCCAATTCTGGTCCAAATCGCGTAAGAATAGTTCTCTCCTGGGACTAAGTGAAATGTGCTATTATTCTGACACAGGGGCTACCCCTTTCTCTGCCGCCCTCTTCCTTCTCTGGATGTGGACAAGAAGACCAGTGCTTTAGCAGCTGTCTCAGTCAGCACTATGAGAGATGGCGTAGACATTTTAGTGACCGACACAGAGCCTTGGGAGCAACACCAGTTGTTGCTGATCCGTGGACTTCCAGAAATGTGATGGGGAGGGGAAAGACCCACTTATTTTTAAAATCAACTTTATTTTTGTTATTGTTATTTGTAGCCAAAATTTCTCCAACTTCTGTAATTGGAAAGAATACTTGACTAAGCCATTTGGGGGTAGGGCAAGATGAGATTCACTCCACCCCACTAAGGGAATGCCCAGGTAACAATAGCCTAGCTTCTAAGCAAAGAAGCTTCTAGCAGTGTTCCCAGATGGAAGGGCTACCTAGCTTCTGGCCTTACTTTGGTCTGGGCTTGTCCAGCAGAGCCCTGAGTCAGAGCTCATCTCTAAGTGGACAGGAACCACCTGCTCCACATTGTCCTCAGACCAAGCAACTCCCAAGTTTTCAAAAGATGGAACCAGAACCACACATCTCCCCTTTGAACAATGCACAAATATGTTCCTCAGCTCACAGTGGAGTTATATTCATATGTATATATACTTTTGAAGAGCATCTTTTAGAAGCCCAGATGATCGCAAACAGGGCCAGAATGCTCCTATTAGCCCACCGTTGGGTAAGATCATCCAAAAGAAAAGGCATTTGCAACAAAATATTGACTTTCTCCTGTGATATATGGAATAATGTATTCAAAGTGAAAAATAGTACTGCCATGTGGGCATGCCTCCGCGCCTCCGTAGAGTAAGAACAAAGGCTTTGGTCAGCACAAGCTGTGCATTAACTAGGATGTGTTTCTTAAAACACTCTTAGTTTGGCCCAAAGGTGGGGGAATGGCTGCTACTGGCTACAAAGATGCCGAGGGAATACAGAGTAAAGATTCAACTTCACCAACGCTGCACTCCATGCAATCAAAAAATTACCTCTGCTTTAATTCTCCTAAACTTGGATAATTAAGAATGTTTTGAGATTTCAGGTAGCTTTGAAAACAAGGAGAGAGAAAAGGAGAAAGTTAACACTGAAAAGAAAGAGGAGGGGGAAAGAAGAAAGGGAGGGAGGGAGGAAGAGAGGGAGGAGGGAAGGAGGGGGGAGGGAGGGAGGGAAGGAGGGAGGGAGGGAGGGAGGAAGGGAGGGAGAGAGGGAGGCAGGCAGGCAAGCAGGCCATTTCTACAACAAACTATGGCTTGGTTGCTCTCAGCAAAGGACAGTGGGCACAGATGGCCAGTGGTTCTCCTCCCTGTTCGGTTAATTCATCTAAACCATGGCAGGATAAGATGCCTGCTCCACAGGCGAAGTAAATCATCAAATGTGAACCGTTTACCTTCTGCCTATGTTCAAACTAACATGCAGTTTATACACTTGATGTCTATATCTCACAAGTGACTCTTATCACGTTATCCTCTAAGATAAATTAAAGCTATGTGTAGAGAATCATTTTGGTGACACCAGTTCATTTTCTCCAAGACTATTTTTTTTTTATCCAATTAGGAGATGCTGGGGAGAAACCTATGAAACAGAATGTGGGCATAAGAAAGAGTTCTCTCACCCTTTAATTCATTCCTCACTTTCAATGGTATCTGAGTCTTGGTCATCTATGTTTTCTGCTTCTGAAATTATATTGCACTTTGTAATCTAGATAAATACTTTTTAAAAAATCACCTTTTACTGCAAATGTTTATTTTTACAATTTTTAGGTGAGTGTGTGTGTGTATATGTGTGTGTGTGCATTTACCTGCCACATGTGTACAGATGTGGATGGAAGCCAAAAGAATGTGTTGATCCTGTGGATATTGCATTACATGTGGCCCTCATGAGTGCTGGGAACCAAACTTGGTCCTTCTAGACCAGTGGTTCTCAAACTTTGGGTTGTGACCCCTTTGGGGATCACAATCTCAGATATCCTGCACATAAGATATTTACATTATGATTCATATCAGTAGTAAAATTACAATTATGAAGTAGCAACTAGATAATTTTATGGTTGAGGGTCACCACAACATGAGGAACTGTATTAAAGGATCACAGCATGAGGAAAGTTGAGAACCACTGGACTAGAGTATCAGTATGCACTGTAAGTTACATGTTTTCTCTATGGCTTAAACCCAACCACGGTGTATATTTTTATAATGTGCTTTTTTTGTGGGCTCTGGTGCTTTTGAAGTCATTCTGGCACCATGGAAGGGTTTACCTCAACTTTCAAGCTCCCTGTCTGTCTGTCTGTCATTCTGTGAGGTACTATGATGTATTCGTTGAGATGCAGCCACTTTCAGGTACGTGTGTGGTCAATACTTATAATCATTATCACCACCATTAACACTCAACGAATTGTGGAAAACATGCTCAGTTTACCCTAGTTTCCCCCATTTCTGAGGGTCTGTTGCCCCACTTCAGCTCTAGAAACTCACATGACAGGGTAGCATCACAAACAAGCTCACCAGAATTATCATGCAGGTTTTTGGCCCACCTTCTACATGGGCATGCTTGTACAAATGGGATAACTAAACTCTGTGTCCATCTAGACAAACTTTCCCTGAGTGGGAATGGTCATCCTCTTCCTGGAAGGAAACTCACATCCAACTCAGTTTCAAACTAGGGGATTTACAAGAGCACATTTATCCCCGGCCAGCACCAGCGAACTGGCCGTTAGGATGGCAACATCAACCTTTCTTGATGTTCCTCTTTCAGAGCGTCCTATACACAGACTCACTCCATGATGGTTTTATTTCTGGCCTGTTCCCTGAGGTAACGACCGCCTGTGTTCCATTTGTTTTCACTGGCCAATTTGGAGACGGCTGATCCCTGACACCTGTACAGTGTGAAACTGGACCACCACAGGCAGGATTTCTGATGAAACCGTGATCCTAGAACTAGACGGAGGAAAGGAAGCTCGAGATGTTTTCATATGCCAGTACATTTTATAGATAAGGGAAAATAAGCCCTTGGCGCGTAAGACATGAGTTCAAGGTTGCACAGTTAGTTATGTTTTGAGAAATGACACCACACAGTGGTGTCCTGATGGTTCTACTGTTTCCCCTGGTGGCCTGTCTCTTGAGCGGCTTATATTCACAGTCGTCATTCATTTTCCAAAAGCATTACAGTTTGACATCTACACATTAGGGATGGTCCCCTTTGTTCCCTTAGTATGTTTCTGAAAAAAACACATGACACAATAAAGTTATATTTTAGCATAAAGTGATGAGTGTTATGTCCTTCATCAAAATATGTAATAAGAAGAAATCAGAGCTATATACTCAAACCTCGTGGCAGTTGAACGAGCAATGTCCCACATAGGCTCAGGTGTTTGAACACTTGGTCCCCAAATGGTGGCAGTGTTTGGGAAGGTTGTGGAACCTTTAGAAGGCGGAGCCTTGTTAGAGAAGGAAATAGTCACTGGAGGCTGATTGAGGTTCTATAGCCTCACCCTGCTTTTTGTTCCCTCTCTATTTTCTGTGTTCATATGAAATGACGAGATCAGTGTGTTCCACACCTGCACCTCCCCACACCTGCACCTCCATACACCTGCACCTCCATACACCTGCGCCTTCCCACACCTGTGCCTTCCCACACCTGCACCTTCCCACACCTGCACTTTCAAACACCTGCATCTTCACACATCTGTGCCTTCACATACCTGCACTTTCACACACCTGTGCCTTCCCACACCGGCACCTTCACACACCTGCATCTTCACACACCTGTGCCTTCATACACCTGCACTTTCACACACCTGTGCCTCCCTATACCTGCACCTCCCCACACCTGCACCTTCCCACACCTGTGCCTCTCCACACCTGCGCCTTCTGACACCAGCACCTTCCCACACCTATGTCTGCCCACACCTGCACTTTCCCACATCTGTGCCTCCCTACACCTGCACCTCCAACACCAACACCTTCACATACCTGTGCCTCCCCACACCTGCACCTTCCCACACCTGTGCCTCCCCACACCAACACCTTCACACACCTATGCCTCCCCACACCTGCACCTTCCCACACCTGTGCCTGCCCACACCTGTGCCTCCCCACACCTGTGCCTTCCCTGCCATGATGAACTGTATGTCCTCTGGAGCTGTGAGCCAAAACAATCCTTTCTTCCCTAAGTTGCTTTTGCCACAGTGTCTAATCACAGCCACAGAGAAGTAACTACACAGGGTCACGTAAGATAAGTACAATTCTAAACAAAGTTTTAAATAATTACTTAAATTTATTTTTAAACAACCTTTGTCTCTGACATTATGAAAGTAATTTAATACTAGGGCAGAATAGCCCCCAGGCAAGTAAATTATCTATAAAACAGCGATAACACTAAAACCTTTAAAAACCCTGTCTGTATACCTGATCTAAAAGGTTCAGATTGGTGCTATTCCCTGCAAACATTCATGATGTGAACACTCTGATGTTAACGACGGCAGCAATATAACTGAGGGCCTGTGGAATCCACCCTCCTTCCACCCTCTCCAGTTCATTCAAAATATTGATGAGCACTGATGAATCTCACATATTTCTACAGCAAACCATGGCAGCATTTCTCATAATCGGTTCTCATAATGCCTCTTGGGGCAAGACAAAGAAAGTCACAGGCCAGCAGCACACTCAACACCCATGGCTGATGTGGATTTTGTAAAGGAGGAACTCTGGGTTCCATCAGAAGACAGTAGCGTAAATGATTTCACGCTAGCTGACGCTGGGCACACTGGGGGCTCTTGTCTCCAGGATCCCCGAGGCTCCTACACACACCAGGATGGACAGCTTTGGTGGTTCAGTATCATCCGATTCCTGACAGTAGACAGGAAACTGTAAATCCCTGATCGATAGGTCACACAAAGAGCCATCTCTGTTGAAGCCTTTTCTTTCATAGAGAAGTAACCCATCCTGGAAAACGTCCTTCCTCTACAGCTCCCTGTCCAGATTTCTAGCCATGTCGTCATCATTCTTCACCACTGCCAAGAGTTCTTTACTAGAATCAATGACTTCTGAAGGGGCTCTGCATGACCAATCCATTAAGCTCATGTGCTTTTAAAAACATAAATGATTAAACATCTCATAGCATCTACTTTCAATTATATAACAGAATGGCTGCCATTTAATAGTTTGACTGTGATGAATGATCCACAGATAATATAGGCCTTGACATTTCTGCTTTCACTTTCCACTCTAACGCTGTCTTCAAAGCAAAACTTGCCTATATTTCCCTTAACAGAACATCTACCAGAGTTGTAACAGGGAATCCTACCAGGATCCTTGCTTGCTCACACAGCATCTTTGCTGTTTGGTTTCTTGAAACAGGGTGGGTCGTTTTTTGAAGATTTTATTTATTTATGTATTTAGTTTAGTTAGTTAGTTAGTTATTGTGTGTGTGCACAGGCACTTATGGAGACCAGAAGGCGGCACTGGATCCCTGGAGTAGTTAAAGGCCACTCTTCTCCCTGGGAAAATAAGGTGTGGCCAAGGGAACAAGATGACCCCTTTGCCCTCTCAGCCAATAAGCAATCTGTACAGTGGTATTCACAGACCCTGAATTCTACTAAACGACTCACAGAAACCAGAGGAGCAGCATGTGCCTGTCATTAAAGCATTCAGGAGGCTGAGGCAGAAAGACAGCATGCTCAACCACAGCCTAGACTCCATAGTGAGAACTCATCTTGATAAAACAGCAATGACTGAACATTTCCATTCATTTTTATTACAGAATTCCAGCAAAATGTTTGTCTCTAGCAAATTTTTTAACATCACATTCATTTGTGTGTGGGGGGGAACAGTCATATTACTCATGTTCAGTAAATGGAGATACCAGTTCATTGATTCAAAATTAATAGTCATTGGAAAAGCTGTGAATATTAGCTATGTCTATTTGAGTAATCCTTTGAGAAATTAGCTCTTCCATCAATTCTTTCAAAAATTTTATTATCCTAGAGCCTTCAGGGATGGATTAGTGTACTGCTCTTGCAGAGGACCTAGGTCATGGTAGGGTCACAAGCAACCACCTGTCAATCGAGCTCCAGGAGACCATGCACCCCCTTCTGGCCTTCACAGGCACCTGCACTCATGTACAGTCATGCATACACATGAGCGCGCGTGCGCGCGCGCACACACACACACACACACACACACACACACGATTTAAAATGAAACTTAAACATCATATTACCCATATCAAAAAAAATGTAACTTTAAAAACACATACAAATGTAATAGAAAAGAATAGATGTTCAGTGTTAAGAACTCTAGAGAAGGGGTAAATAAATGTTTGCAGACTCATATACACCCTCGTACCCCTGAAACACAGGGACCCTCAAGTTGGGTTCTCTTGTATTTGGAAGCCTATTTGCACACACTCCATGGACAGGTAGCAGATGAGATCAACACAGCAAACCCTGGGAAGTGTCCACTGACAAAGGCAGTCAGCTCTGGAAGGGAAAGTCGGTGAGGTCCATTTCGCCGCTGAGGAGCACCTGGGTGACAGTCATCAGTGACATTGCTGGCTCGGTGATGGCTCTTCCCTTTCCCCTTCAGTCCCTTCTTCTCTCCTCTCCCAAATCAGTTCTTAACGATGTTCATGCCAGCAACATTTCAAAGGCCTTATCTAGTTAGCCAGCGAACTTCTGTTACAGTAACGGATGTTTTGTAGTCATCAGGCAGAAGCTGGGCCTGGGTGAAGCAGCAGGAAGACTCAGCATCTAGGGATGTCCTGAGATGCCGTGGACACTTGGACAGGGCCACTGGGCTGGAACTGTTATGCTGTATTTGATCCAGCTGCCTCAAAACTTTACTCGAGTGGTTCATAATATATATATATATATGTATATATATATTGCTCCAAACTTTCCTGGAGAACTTTCAGAACCCTTGAGCCCTACTCACTGAACGTTCAATGCAGAAAATTGGAAGAGAACATGTGTTTTTACCGCCACTCATCTACCTTTTCCAGTTCGCTCAGCACACTGCTCATCATCTGGTACATTCCTCGCCCCTCAGAGAAACTCTAGTGCCTTCTGCGATGTGTGAGTCACACCTGGAGAAACAGATCTGTCTCCTCTCACAAGGGGAGTTCTGCCTGGGATGAGAGCGCTCTGCTGGCTACTTTCTGAAACCCCCTTACTTAATGAAGTGCTGTTGCCTCTCACACTTGGACCACACAGGGCTCTCTCTGATGCCTGTGGAGTTCACTGTAACCTGCGTGCTGGTACCTCCCACAAGCAGAGGAGCAGCCCGGTGGCTCTATCCGTCGCCCCATCACAACCAGGAACCCACTTTCCAGCTTCAGGTTCCCAGACTCACTGTCACTCCTAAGGGTGTTGCGAAGAGGCATCAAGACAATGGCACATCGTTCTTCAGCCCCACACCCAGGAGAGGGGCCTGGCTGTCTTTGTTCCTGAGAACATTTCTGTGCTTGGGATCCTCCCTCCCAGTCTCAGACATAATTTCAGAGGAATTTAGGGTGGTCTGCACAAAAGGGAAGAATGCGTCTCACTCATCCAAATTCCTCTACATGTGAGTGGATGGGAGAAATGTTCGTTTTCAATTTTAGATTTATTTCTTCTATATGCATGAGTGGTTTGACTGTATATAAGTATGTATGTGTATCCCATGCATTCTTGGTGCCTGTGGAGGTCACAAGAGGGAGTCAGATCCCCTGGGACTGCAGTTAGGGATGGCTGAGAGCTACCATCTAGGTAGTGGAAACTAAACCAGTGTTCTCTGCAAGAACAAACACTCCTAACCACTGGGTCATCTCTACAGTTCCATGGATGGGAATTTGAAGACATTTCTATCAATGAATTTAATGGAATTTCATGAAAGACAAAAGAACTATGTGAATTCTTTAAAATATAAGCAAAGATCCAGGCTGAGTCATTCTTTCTATGTGGCTCCAACTTTCCCAGCAAGCAACCAGACTCAGGCTTAATAGGAGAAAAGAGAAAAAAAAAAATCTGCCAAGTCTCTGTAGCAAAGGATTTAATTTGCAGGTGACTTGTGAGACCAGGGGCAAAGAGAAGATGAAATGTTCCAGAAGAGATTGCTGACTACAATATGGTGCTGATGGTTAACTTAACAAATATTTCTTGGGTGCTTACGAATGCTTATGAATCCTAGGTGCAAGTTTCCAGACATCAGACCATGCCTGAGGTGCTGCAGACACATCTGTGAGCGAAAGAGTCCGGGCACCCTGCTCTGTCATTTTAAAGGACAAAGAGAACCAGAATAAGTTGAATGCAGATGGTCATGTGGGCACATGTGTACATTTAAGAACATGCAAGTGAGCTTGTGTTTCTAATCATAGCAGAGAAACAGGATTCAAGATAACCCTCTCAAACACACGCTGGGAAGGACTGGGGGGGGGGGCAAATGAAGGAAGGGTGATTTCAGTCATTTCAAAACGTAGCAGGTAATATGGGACCCAATGGCAGGGAGCCAGCAAAACTACAGGGAGCCTCCAGTGGGCGTGGCTTTCTGCTCCAATCACACCGACTGCCGTAAAGAGATGGGATCCAACACTCAGGACACACAGTGGGAACATGGAAGGTCACATATATTATTAGCAGGGCATGATTTGCCTCAGCTAGAGTATGTTCTAAAATGTATCCACCCACTTCCTTAAAAAAAAAAAAGCCTTAAGTAATTACCTGTGAATATGCAGCTGTACACTCTTTAAAGAAATACTACAAAAGTCAACCCTCAAACACATGAAATTGCTAGGTTTCAAAGCCCACTGACTAGACTGATACAGCAGGTAGAAAACTCAACCTGCACCCAAAAGGAAAGCGGTCAGTAGAGGAGACACAGGCATGGTGGGGTTAGCGGAAGTGTTAAAAGATCTAAGCTAAAATGTCCCAGATACCTATGGATTTACAATACAGCATCAGCATAATAAGGAACAAATTAGAAGTTATAAAAGATGAAGTTCCCACATGTAAAAATATAATACGAAGTAGAACATTCACTGGGTATAATGAACAAAGATCAGTGAACCTGAAGACACATTAATAGAAACAACATAGAGAGATACACCCAGAAAAAACAGTGACAGAAACAGACTGAAGCCCTGTGACCAACAGGATGATGCTAGGTTGCTGGGTGGCCTAACAAATGTGTTAATTACTACCCCCAGATGGAGTGTCAGGATTCTCTCTCTCTCTCTCTCTCTCTCTCTCTCTCTCTCTCTCTCTCTCTCTCTCTCTCTCTCTCACACACACACACACACACACACACACACACACACACACACACATCACCACCACCACCACACCACAAACTCATAAAGTGATTCTTAAGCTGCTGAATGTCAGGAAACTAAAAACAGTAAGCTCTCAGAGACAGGAAACACAAGGGAGGCCTGCAATGACCTCAGCTCAGCGTGGAGAGAAAGCTGCCAGCTCATGGTACAGGAGCAGGGACCCCAGCTAAGCCTGCTGCTCGGCCTGAATTTATGATGGAACTAAGTGTCAGGGGAGTACTAAGTGCTCACGCCAAGGAGTTGGTGATCAGAGAACCCCCAGCCCAGCTCTGGAGATCTTCAGAGGGTCACCCCCACGTCGAGTCTTCAGCTGAGAACGGTCTTGCCACTTATCAGTAGAAAAGATCAGGATTCATGGGACCTTGCCTGGAACAGTGCTCAAGAGGGCTATGCCAATAGTGAGGAAAGCAACTCAGTTTCAGCGCTGCTTCTGTCCAACAGGTCACTTTTGCTCTGAGCCATAAAAGAACCCAACCATTTCCAAGTGTCACAATGAAATTCAAACATACTTACAGAAAAATAAAAAATACCCAACCCCAAACAAGATATATTTCACTTAGAAAATTGCCAGGCATGTAAAGAAGCAGGCTAATATGAGTCACAATGAGGAGAAAATGCAATTCAAATAGACCCTAAAAATGTCACAGATTTCAGAATAGACAGGAACATTAAAATCAGTTATAACTTTATCCATATCGTAAGAAGCTAGAAGGAAGAACGACATCATAAATATCTGAACAAAAAGTTGAAATCCCATACAAACCAAAGCCACAGACCCGGAAGTCCAATATACCAACACTCAAGAAACACGAAAAACGTGGGATGGTCCACAGTTGTCACCCTCCCACAGTGGAGGAAGGCAGAGGCAGAAGAACGGCGATTTGAGGCCAACCTGGGACAGAGGGCCACACCCCCTCAGAGAATCGAGGGAGGCAGCTGGAGAAGGAAGGGAAACGGGAGCCGTGCCACACAAGACAAACCATAACCGGCCACCACATTGTTTGGTCCAGTGACGAACAAGCCACACCATCGGAGAAAAGCACAAGAACAACCATACAAGGAAACAGAGAAAAGGATGCCAGCGGTCTTCTGTTCACAAACAATGGCATCCCAAAGACAATGGACTGCATTTCTTAAGCATTTAAAGAAACATAAAGATCAACCCAGAAGTATATACACAGTGAGATAGCTTTAAAAAAATGACAAGGGAAATGTACATTTTTATTAAAATATAAAAGAGATAAAAGAGTACACAGCAACAGATTCTTCCTATAAAAATAGTAATGGAAATTCTTCAAGGAGAAGAAAAACATGACTATACAGAGGAACACAGAGCAACTATGAGGTGAAACAGAAATTGTTTTTCTTACTTAAACATCTTAAGGGCTGCTTGATCATTAAAAACGAGTAATAATGAAGGGTGGTAATCGCAGGAAGGCCTGCAAAGGAGATAAGCATTCTATTCTGGGGTTTTTACGAGAATTTTTCCAATCACTTTAACATTGTAATCTACAGAGTCACGGTACAGACTTCTAGGGCTCCGGTTTGTTTGTTTGTTGTTTGTTTTGAGGGAGGGTCTTACTATTTTTCCCAAGCTGCTTTCACACTGCTGTACTCAAGTGATCCTCCTGCCTCAGCCTTCTGACTATCTGAGACTATACAGGCTTACCTATATCAGCTAGCACAGAGCACAGTATTTGATGGACACAGTCAATGCTCATTGATCACATCGGGAGTAGCTATCATATGGACCACAGTGAACATTTGTATTTTTGTGTCGGGAGCATTCAACATCCCTTATTCTAGCTTAGACACAGATAGTCACCTCATTGTGTTACAGGGCTCTAGAACCTAATCCATAGACTTTACTGGTTTTTAAATTAAAGTAAAAAATATTACAGACAGCTTTATGGCAGGAAGTCCAATAATGTAGACATAAATGATAAAGCTCAAGCCTAGCAGAAGTAGGAGAAATGGGTAATCTGAAAAGCCCTCACCTAATGAAAGAATTTGTATTTGTATATAACGTCCTTTCTTCACAGAAAATTCCAGATCCAGATGGCCTTGTTAGAGGATTCCAACAAACATCTAAGGGAGAAACAATGCCAATTCCTCACAAACTTACAGAAAGGCCAAGAGTGGGAAATACTTGTTATATGAGCCCGCGTTACTCAAATTCCAAAACAAGAGGCATTACAAGGAAAGAAAATCCCAGGCCCCTGCTCCCCATGCGTGAGGAAGAAAACACTCCACATAAGATTTGAGCAAGTCAAAACTAACAAGACAACTCACCCTAGCCAAATATGGGCAATTCTGAGACAAAGGTGATTTAAATAATGTGATTCATTATATTAGTAAGTTAAAAAAAAATTTTAAATCAAGATTTTTGAAATAAGTGCCCCAGAAAGGTACTTAACAAAATGCAACACCTGTAAAAACGACTCTTGGGCCAATTAAAAATAGAAGTGTTACAACCTGGATCTGTGAGTGAGTCGCAGCGGCTGGGAAAAATGGCCATGTTGTATCTAATGGTGGAAAGATAAAATGTCTGCTCTCACCACTTGCACTCAAGATGTACTAGCCATGCAATTAGGCAAGAAAAAGAAAAGATACCCACATTGCAAGTAAAAAGGTGAACTGTTTTCCTTTATGTGGGTATCATGACCCGGGTGTAGAAAACTCCTCTAAAACAAAAACAAGTTAAAAAAAAAAAAAAAAACTAAAAAAATCGAGCTTAGCAAAATGCAAAGATATGCTAGCAATAAGTAAAAAGCACTTGTGTATCTGTACTGACAGTGAGCAACCAGAAAACAGAATTTGAAAACCATACCATTTAAAACAGCCCCCAAAACATAAGTTGCCTACGAGAACAAGTCTAGAAAAATGGGCAAGCCTTGCATACTGACAACTACAAACACTACTGGGGAAGCAGAGGCCTGAGGATCTAGGGTTCTAGGCTAGCCTGGGCTACCGAGTGAGATCCTGTCAAAAACAAGAATAAAACAAACAAACAGAAAACTACTAGAAATTAAAATCTTTGAGACCTCAACAGCAAAGATTTCAAACATGTGGTAAGATAGAACATTCACCACATGGACTTTAATAATTCTGTTCTTCTAAGGTCACCAAGAAAAAGATTAAAAAAAAAACCTATAAATAAGTAATCCCAAGATGAAAATGTGCTTGTGTCCAAATGCAGAAAGAACTCCCCAAGCTCAGCAATGATGAAGGAGACTGAACTTTTATAGACAAGTTGTCAAAGAAGAAAACTGTCTACAGTTTAGAGAGCAGAACATGATGGGTGGTGCAGCCTGAGAACCAAGGTGAGTACCGCTTTTAAAATGACCGGTGGCTGCTGTCCCATAGATTCAGAAGATGTAGCTCACCTTAAACATTTGATTTTGAACTACTTGAAATTAGAAAGACAGTAGAACGGTG
This sequence comes from Peromyscus maniculatus bairdii, assembly GCF_049852395.1. Classification (NCBI taxonomy): domain Eukaryota; kingdom Metazoa; phylum Chordata; class Mammalia; order Rodentia; family Cricetidae; genus Peromyscus; species Peromyscus maniculatus. The sequence goes on from NC_134864.1 coordinate 26,044,976, forward strand.
ATTTTTAGCCTGTGGGTCACAACCTTTTGGAGGCTGAATGACCCCTTCACAGGGGTCTCCTAAAGGGGTCAGAAAACACAGATATTTATAGTTCATAACAGTAGCAAAATTACAGTTCTGATGTGCAATGAAATAGTTTTATGGCTAGGGGGTCACAGCGTAAAGATGGTTGAGAACCACTGCTCTAAATTAATCTCTGCCTCCCTTGGTCTGGCTCAGGTTATGGGACCAGATACAGTGAACTTAAAAATTCTTCATCTACTAAAGATTTTTTTTTTAAGACAAAGTCTCACTTTGTAGCCCCACTGACCTGGATGGATGACCCTACAACCTTCAATCTACCAAGCGCAAACATTTCAGATGGGCACCACCACACCCAGAATATGAAAAATATGAAATGCATACATGTGGCAGAATTGTAGTTGTATACAGAAATGCTTTCTAGAATGGATGGTGTAGTGAAGAAACATTTTCAGAAAATTATTTGATACATCTGCTAGTTTATCATTAGTCCCTGTATGTCTAAAACTTTGCATTTTGTTTAAAAAAAAAAAAGACCTATTTTCTTACCCTTTCCAAACTTAATCTTTTTCCTTTAAAGTTTCATGAAAAGAAAACAAGTTGTTTTGGAAAACTTATCTAAAGTTGGCCCCTCTTCTCCAGTTTCCCTTCTCTCAGAAGCCTCTGAAGTACAGAGATCTGTTCCAGGCAGGGCCAGCTCCAAAAAGATAAGCAAGCTATGCTGTTATGGAAGAACAGAAAAGCAAAAAGACCATGGAGGAGGTGGAGTGAGCACAGAAACCAGCACAGAAATCCAGAATCCTGCACGTATAGGAATTATCCACAAGACGACTGCTAGGGCCATTCTGACCTCGGACGACAGCTAGAAGGAAAAGCTGGTGGGTGGCTGGGAAGGCACATGGGAAGGAGAGCACACAGGTTAGCGACTATATTCCCACAGCTATCTCAAGCTGACAGGCGTCAACTCTAAAACCCATCCCTGGGTTCTAGTGTTTTCCTCTATTTCTGAGATCCTGGTTCAGGTGAGGTATGACTGACACCAAAGAATAAAGCAAGGCTCTCTTCCACACAGCAAGACAGAGCTCAAAGTTGGCTCCCCCTCACCACAGAAAGCCAGCCTACGTGAACACCCAGTGTTACAAACAGGTAGTGAGCAATTAAGCCCCTAACATCCACTTACTATTTCCTGTCCAGATCAACATCCATGTCCCTTGTACCCTGAGCTGCACCATCCTCCGAGATCAACCTGTCTTACCATCATGCTTAAGGTATGCAGTCCTCCACAAGCCTGGCTCATTTTTTCATTCTCCATCATCCTAGTTCAGCATGTGGTCTGTGTATATGTCTTGTGCATATCTGTATGATTGTATGCATATTTTTATATGAGTGTTTATGTGTGTACCTTTGCATGTGTTCACTTACCTAGAGAGAAAAATGAGCTGTGATCCACTCTTGGATTTAGAAAGTCAGTTGTTGCGGGCTGCAGGAATATATCATAAGAACTCAGCTGGTTATGGCAAAGTCACTACCTGGAGGGATCATGGAATTCCTCCAGAGGAAGCCAAATCCCAAGGAGTTTTTGGTGTTACTTGGCTTGTTATATATCAGCTGTATTCTGTTATGAAAATCATGTGTGCCTTCATAGCTTTCCCAATTGACTTTTCCCTAAGAAGGACTAACAGTGTAGACTGAGCACTCTCTGGACATACACATTCCAGGTAATTTGGAGAACAGCCTCAGGGAAAGGCTTTCTCTGGAATCAGATATCTCCCTTGGCCACTTTTAAGGACTACAGGAAACACCACCCAGGTGGGCGCCCATTGTTAGTCCCAGGTGGACTAACAATGATAACAACCCACAGGCGAGTCTCCTGACTTAAGGTAAATTCCACAAGGGGACACCGCCTAGGTCAGGTAGACATTAAGTAATAGCTTTACACAATTTAGCTCAGACCCCTCCTTTCTTACAGCCTTACTAACTTCATAGACCTCTAACTACTTACCTAACCACTTCTAGGAATTTTTAGATAACCTTTCTGTGCTAACAGCTATGTTCAGCCAGAACTCCCAGTTCAAGTCTCCCTGTAATTATCATTATTGGTAGCATCCGGCCAGGTCCATCACCGGATGGAGGAAAGTACCTTATCAGAGATACCTCTGTACTCTCTAAGAACAGACTTAAGCATCCAGGTTACCTGGTTGAGAAGGCCTGGCGGATGTGTCAATTAAGCCTATTCTTATCACCCCTCCATTTGACCCTGGAAGCCTGGCTTTGCACTGCTAAGGAAATACTGCTTGTAAGTATATATATACCAGAACTCCCAGGGCAGGAGAGGTCAGAGAAGGGAGAAGAGAATGGAAGAACTAGATGGGTAAGAACTTGAGAGGAACAAACTGAGATGGGAGAGAAGTAGATTGAAGGGCTACAGCAGAGTACTAGAGGAACGAGATGGAAGATGAGGAAGAGCCAGATGAGAGAGAAGGAGACGGGAGAGGAGATGATATGGGAAGGAACAAGATGGATGAGAACCTAGAAGGGGCAGAACTAGACAAAGGAATTAAGATAGAACATAGAAGGGACAGTAGATAAATATAGAGAGAAATCAGGCAAGAAAGGAGCTAGACATGAGAACAGAACTGAAGCTGTGTATAAAGGATGTTATGCCAAAGGAATTAAAGCAAGTGGACTATAGAACTTGGTGTGCTGAGATTATATTTCCTGATAATAGTCCTCGCCGTTAGTAGTTCTCTCTCCTGAGCCCCTGGGATGTATAATATTGAGGCTGGTCCCTTTAATATTATACAAGAGTCAGTCTTTAGCCAGGCGGTGGTGGCGCATGCCTTTAATCCCAGCACTCGGGAGGCAGAGGCAGGCGGATCTCTGTGAGTTCGAGGCCAGCCTGGTCTCCAAAGCGAGTTCCAGGAAAGGCACAAAGCTACACAGAGAAACCCTGTCTCGAAAAACCAAAAAAAAAAAAAAAAAAGAAAGAAAGAAAGAAAAAAAAAGAAAAGAAAGTCAGTCTTTAAACAAACAAAATACCCAGGAAAGTATTCAGTGAAAGTCCGTGATGATAAAACTCTGGTAGTTCTGTGCACTTACCCAGAAATCCGTATATAATTGTTTAGCCTCTCTTTATACACTGAAGGAAATTGCCAATTGAAAAATTAAGTTGAACGCATGACTTTAGACTTCAGAGGCTTGAGTTCTGCTACACAAAAGGGAAGCAAGGTCTGGAATAAAGATTTCAGATCCTTAGAACAAATCTAAAGCATTCACAAGGAAATGTAAAAACCAGTGGAAATATTCACATCCCAAGTCACAGGCAGTCAGTCCACAGTCCACCCTAACCAAATGACTGAGGCTGACTTCTGTTCACCAGGACACATGGAGGGATGGGGGACATGTCCCATTTTCCTGTTAGAGGCCAACAAGCCAATTTCACCAGTAACAATTTCTCTTAAGCTCTGAAACAGACAGAAACACACATCAAGGCTCACTGTAACTTACAGCTATGAAGGAAAAAAAACAATATGGAGGTGTGGGGGGGAGAAAGTGGCTCTTTGTGCTCATTGCATTCCTATAGGCAACCCAAATAAACTTAGCTGTACTGTAGACATAATCAATTAATCAATTCCCCAGGTAGTATATCTGATTTACAACATCTGAAGCCAGGAAACCCACGCCACTCTCATTTTCTTTATTTTATGTGTGTGTGTGTGTGTGTGTGTGTGTGTGTGTGTGTGTGTGTGTTGTGTATGTATGTGTGTATATATATATATATATATATATATATACATATATATATATAGAGAGAGAGAGAGAGAATAAAGCACTATATATATAATGTCTGTCTATGAGCTGAGGAGCTGCTTTGGTCTGTGAGTGCGGTACCATGGAGGTGGACATGGGAAGATCCCTGGGGGTCACTGCCCAGATAAGATAGCAGAGGTCAACCTCATGCCTCCCTGCACATGCTCACATAGAGAGTCTGGCAGACAGGCACGCACATGCACGCACACATGCATGCACACACACACACACACACACACACATGCACACACGCATGCATGCCCACATGCTTCCATCTATACTGTGAATTTTCAAAAGTCTCGTGCTATTATTCTTAATCTGTGGGTCCCTCTGAATGAATAACAAGTCTAAATAGAATTTTCAGCATATCAGAAGCCACCACACACTCCTGGCTGATGATGACACCAGGCAGGCAGTGATCCTGGCCTTCTGTCTTCTAAATGTCACCGCAGTGAAATAGTTCACAATCCAGTCCAACTTAAAGTTCGGGGGAGAAGAGCAGGAAGACATTTTAAACTCCCAGCAAGCTGAGTGCAGTTCTTTACTCTCTTCCAGTCAGAACATCAAAAGCCCCAAGATTGAATAGGTGAGAACAGAATGGAGAAAAAAACAAACCGACGACCAGAGTGAGGTGCGTGGAGGTAAGAAGGGCAGCTATGGCAGACACTCAGGACAACGGTTCAAAGAAACACTAGCCCCTTCAGCTGGGCGTGGTGGAGCAGCCTTTAATCCCAGCAGAAACAAGGGATCTCTGAGTTCCAGGCCAGCCTGGTCTACACAGAGAGCACTGGGACAGCCATGGCTATGTTGAGAGACTCTGTCCCAAGCAAGAACTATAAAAAACGTGGAGCAGAGATGTTCCTTGTTTCCCCTTATTGCAGGCAAAGCCAGATCCAACCGACCCTGATATCCCCTCCACCACACTTAGTGTGGGCCTCAACAATGACAACCTGACACGCCCCTCTTCACACTCAGTGTGGGCCACAGCAATGATGACCTAACACACCACCCTTCACACTCAGTGTGGGCCTCAACAATGATGGGCCTTGCAGTTTCAGCATTTTAGAGTTTTTCATTTACCATGTCTCATAAATATTTTAATTGGGGAGAAACAAAAGTCCAAGTCCCAGAAAGGGCTTTGGAAGAGAAATCTGAAAAGTCTTCACACATAACAGAATCAATATATAGGCCCCTCAACCACCCGGGAAAGGGAAGGAAGGGGTTTCCTTCAAGGTCCCTGTTACCATGTTGTTTAGAAAGCAAGTTGGAGCTAGGTAGACGTCAATAGGGACTGACGGGATTAGGAAGGACTCCAGCCATTGTGAGTTGGCAACAAGAAGAACTGAGTACGGTGCCCAGAGAAGAATGAGTTAACCGAGAACAGTTCTGAAAAAGGGAGGGATGGGAGAAACTTCTGGAGACCCGGTGGAAGTCCATGACTCCAGCATTCTGGAGGTCATCCCACACCATCCTTTTCCCCTATGCCTTGGGTGGTCAGAACGCCAGAGACAAAGAATTAGGGAGGAAGCTTTGAAGGAGTGACCTCACACTTCTCCCTGAACTATCTCCCCACAGGGAGTGTTCTGGAATGCGGGGGGGGGGGGGGGGGGGGGGGGCAGGTTTCTGCATGCTGCAACAAGAAGGATTTAACTAGCAGGGCCGGCTGCTGTGGACAGTCTGCACAAGAAAGAACATCTCGATTTTCAAACTCCTGCTGGACTTAACTACAGGTGAACACCTGTACAGAACTATTAAAAGACATAGCTTTACTAGGGTACGTGTGCGTGTGCGTGCGCGTGCACACATGCATGCTATTCATGCATGTGCATGCAAGGGAGTATGAGTGCACACAGAGGCCAGAAGTGGATGGCGGGTGCCTTCTTCTACTCCCCGTCTTAGTTTCTGACGTGGTGTCTCACTGAAACTGGAGCATTCAGCCAGTCTAACCTGCTATGAAGCCCAGGCACCCTCCAGGGTCACCTCCCCATTGCTAGCATTACAGGCATGTGACATCACAGCTGGGTTTGTATGCGGGCGCTGGGGATCTGAACTCAGGCCCTCAAGCTTGTGCAGCAAGCCTTTACTAGCTGAGCCATTTCTTCAGTCCCTTGATTTTGGTTTTAGACATCCTAAGTGTTTCGGTGTTGTTTTGCTTACTCAGCAGTTTCCAGCAGCGCCACCGTACGTAGAAAGACCACACTTTGGTCAAACTGTCACTGTCTTAGTTATAGCATCTACTGCTGTGATGAAACACCATGACCAAGGCAAGTTGGGGAAGACAGGGCTTATTAGGCTTACAGTTCCACATCACTGTTCATACTAAAGGAAATCAGGACAGGAACTCAAACAGGGCAGAGGCCATGGAGGGTGCTGCTTGCTTGCTTGCTCAGTCCTCAAGGTTGGATATTTCAGTTAGTCTTCTCTATGTGCTGGAATCCTGAACTCTAATGACAGTGAAGGAGTGGACTTAATACCAAGGAGAGGGCAAGCAGGCAAAGAGCTGTCCTTATCTAGGCTTCCAGCAGGTGTGGCCTGGATTAAAGGTGTGTCTTCCTACCTCAAGATCCAGATCAAAGTGTGTGTTTTCAGTCAGGGCCCAGCCCGGTGTTGAGGTTCCCTTGAAGCAGGGGGGGGGGATTGGGAAATGATAAATAGAAATATAGACATAGGCAGAGAGAAAAGATAGGGACACAGGATAGCTTTGGGAGGGCCCTGGGTCAATACCCAGCAGCCTTGAGTTTATTTCTAATGGACTTTTTATACACTAGCAAGGAGAGAGGCAAAAGACCTCCCTCTTTTAAGATCAAAACACAACATACAAACAAGTGTAGACCCTTCAAAACACCTGGTAACCACACCCCATGGTAAAGCATCTTGTGATTAGACATTGAAGTATAAGACACCTGGTAACCGTGCCTTTGCACCCTATTATGCAGCCTTGGAGGGCAACATAAACTCTGACCTTGAATCAAACCACAGTTGGAATCTTTCTGGGCTCCCACAGTCTTCCTACCTGAAAGGTCCAGACTACAGGTAGATTTATTTACTCACTTCAAACCAAGGAAGAAATCTCACAGGTGTGGCCTCCATTTCTGGATTGTAGTTCATTCTAGATATAGTCAAGTTGACAACCAAGACTAGTCATCATTCTGGAAACTCAGATCATTGCTCACAAAGGCCAGATCACAGCTCACAAGGGCCATCTCCATTGTCAGCAGCCCCCTGCATGGTGATTTCTCACCTTAGAGGTTCCACCTGAATCCTTCAAACTGTCAATCAGTACCATCACATCTCAGAGTTTATATACTGAAATACTCATGATGTAAAACATTATTCTTTTGATTTTTTCCTTTGTATTACACAAGACTGTGGCATAGATGATAATTTAGGAGGTTATATAATGCAAACTTCTTTTTATTAACAAATTTTCTAGTCATTTTACATACCAACCACAGATCTCCTCCTGTAACACAAATTGTTAGATGGTCTTATTAATAAAAACAAACCCGGGAGCCAGGTATTGGAGTGAATTTTGAAAAGTCAGAGGAACAGAACCTGCCACAGCTAACCTCGCCTTGCCAATTCCTCAGCTGATTTCATTTCCTCAAATTGGAAGCCTCTGAGTCCTCATCTGAATGGATCTCAGCTGAACTGCTGCTCAAAAGCCTAAAAGCTTAACAGACTCTAGTTCCTGGTTTTTGTGCCTTATATACCTTTCTGCTTCCTGCCATCACTTCCTGGGATTAAAGGTGTGTATCACCATGCCTAGTGTGGTTTTGAACTCACAGAGATCCACATGGATCTCTGCCTCCAGAATGCTAGGATTAAAGGTATGTGTGCCACCATTTTCTGGTCTCTATGTCGATCTAGTGGCTGTTCTGTTTTCTGACCCCAGATAAGTTTATTAAGGTGCACAATATATTGGGGGACACAATATATCACCACATCCTCCCCTCCTTCCCCCAATCCCAATGCAAACATTTCATTTGGGGATGTTATATAATCTATACATTTCATTTCAGGGTGACGGAAGAAGGCAGGGGGACAGACAGTGCTGAGAACTGGCGGTACAGAGCACTCATTCTTTCTTAAGGGGCCTCTCATGAAGCTAACCCCTCAATTTATCTCACTAGCTGCTCTGCACAGAGCACGGGAGGGGAGTGTGGCATTTTCCAGAACTCCCATGCCTCATTTCTTACCCACATCTCATCTTTGACCTTCCAGGAGTCTGTGAGCACTTATATGACAAACCACTCTCAAATCTAGACCTCTCCTTCCGGGTCCCCTGCTTCCACGACACACTTTACTGGTCTACTGTGTGCTGCCTGGATTTGCAGAGTGTAGTATTTCAAGCCCAGCAAGAGCACAGCAGAGCCCTTTCTCTGCAGAATCTGGGTTTGGTGGTTCCGTTTTCCTTCATTTGTGGGAATACCACTTCCCAAGTCTTCTAAACTAGAAAACCGGAGTCACTTCAGTCTAATTTATTACCTTTGATTCTCTCAAAGCAAATGTTTACCATGTCCATCCAAATTACCCCTCACTGTAAATCTTGCTAAAATCTAAAGCATACGCTTGGTCATTTCCTAAACTATAATGCAGTAGTAAATAGTGTTGTGTTCTTAATGTCAAGTTGATTTAACTCATCAATTTTACTTGACTATCTAGCATGGGGAAATGATTATAAATAATTGCCCACAAATTTATTAACTGTAAAGTTATTTTTAAAACTTATATAAAAAGTAATGAAATAAAAAAATAGAAATAACCAATTAAGGGAATAATTTGGCATTTTATTGTGTATGCATATAAAAATGATGTTACAGTCACTAAAGTTATACTAAAAGAAGAATCATTATTACAAAAAGAAACGCTTTTCACAGTGTTAAATTAAAAACTGGGGGCTGTGGCAATAGCTCAGTGGTTAGAGCACTTGCCACACAAGTATAAAGACTGGAGTTCAGATCCCCAAAATCTACATAAGGCCAGGTTGGCATGGTGGTCACCTGTAATTCCAGCCTTGGAAGATGGAGATAGGGTTCCCAGAGGAAGCCACAGCAATGAGCTCTGAAACTCCACAAGAATATTAACAAAGTCATAAGGATGCTAACAAAGTTACTGAAACACTAGCAAACCATGAAAATGCTAGCAAAGCCACATGAACACTAGGAAAGCCACAAGAACACTAGGAAAGCCACAAGAACACTAGGAAAGCCACGAGAACACTAGCAAAGTCACAAGAACACTAGCAAAGCCACAAGAAAGCTAGCCGGCACCTGAATTCATCTCTGCCCCAAAGCCAGGATGAACTGAAGCCATTCGACAGTTTCCGAGAGACAAAACCCAGAATGAACCAGAACTCCAGGACACAAGCAGAGCTCCTCAAAACAGCTCAAGTGGAATGACAGGGACGCTGAGCAGCCATGGGCAACTGCCACTAGAGATGATGAGTTTTACACTAAGAAACACATTCCGGTCTACTTAAAATACAGAAGTCATTCAGAATCATGCCAAATATTCTTAATAAGCAATTATAATTTGGGCATGGGATTTGGTGAAAGAGAGCTCTTGGTTGACATGAATGAGACTTTGAGTTTGATTCCCAGCATTGAAGGAAATACATTAGAAACTTGGTTAAAACTGTTTTTGAACAGTCAAACAAGAGGCCTGCGAAAATACCCAAAGGAAGTCACCAGCTTAATAGTCAAGGCACCAGCGCTTAGACTGTACAACAAAACTTGTTTTGGAATCATCTTTTTGTACACTGTGAGGATGTGTTACTCAGGTCTTTAATAAAAAGCGGAACGGCCAATAGCTAGGTAGGATTTTCAGGGCAGAGAGGATGCTGGGAAGAAGGGCAGAAGTCACCAGCAGATGTAGAAGCAGCAGCATGGGCAGTACATAGATGATGTACACAAACCTGGGGCAGTCCATGGATTAACAGAAATGGGTTGATTTAGGTTGTAAGAACTAGTTAGTTAACAAGCTTAAGCTATTGGCTGAACTTTCATAATTAATAATAAATCTCCATGTGGTTATTTGGGAGCTGGACAGAGAGGGAGAAAGGATGCTCAAAGTTCAAGAATCCACAAGAGGCAGAAACATCTAGGGTACCTGGAGGAGGTAGACAGGTGAAATTATGAGCCACCTGCCTGATCCAAATGAATGAATGAATGAATGAATACAGCTTGTTACTCATGGTCCTATGCTGATGTTTCTTTCAAAACATCTTAGTGCCATAAATCACCCTTCCTTCACCTCTGCTTGGTGAACTTGGAATCTGAGTCATTTTATTTATGTGACTGGCACAGGGACTTGAACGGGCGTGTCGTTTGCAGGTAATGAAAGGCAGAGGCTAATCAGGAACCCACATGGGCACCCTTCTAAAAGGAGATTTAAAATATTTAGCAAGCATTGAAATCCATATCAAAAATAGTTGCTGAGGCTATCATCTGTTTTTATTTTTTCTTGTGAATGTCCTTGGATGGAAGCAGGCACTGTGTTCACCCCTTTGCTTCTCTAGGCTCTAGCTGTAAGGATTATGTCCTTAATTACTTCACTAGCCTGTGATGGCATCCCTGCCTAAAAAGAGGGCGGGCCCTCTCTGTGTTCTCTTTTTCTACACTCTCTCCTTCCGTATTCTCTCTTTTCTCCCTCTCCCCCTCTCTCCCAATAAAGCTCTAGTAAGGTAACTATGGCTTGTGACTCTTCAGTCACCGATACATCCAGCACTCTCCTCCGTCGGCATGGCCACCACGGGCACCGCCGCTTAACCAACACTAGCTGCTGCCAGGACTTAACTAACTGCAGCTGCCTTCGTACATACAGCTTTGACTCCATGACTGCTAAGTACCCTGGTAAAGACCCTGCTGTTTGTCCAAATCAACCTTAGAAAAACATTTAGATACTGGACCATGATTCAAGCTTTTCCTAAGCTTTTCAAATGTGACCAAAATGGGAGTCTTAGAGAGAGACTGTCCAACAGTCACCAAGCACTAACTCTGGCCTTTGTTCCCATCTCTGACTAGCCTGGACCTCCTTGGGTATGGAAAGTGACTGTGGCACTCGGCGTCACCCTGTAAAGGATAGGGACGTGTCCCTTTATTCTTCTTGCGTCTTTAACACCTACAGCAGCACAGAGTTTAGAGTGGATTCAATACGTTTATAAAAATGACACATAAGTAGAGAAGGGACGTGAGCCCGACTTCCAGGGAGAGGATATGTTGGTTAAACAGCGTGTTGCTCGTGGCTGGCCACCTCCCGTGGCCGTGCCTGAGGAGGAGAGTGCTGATCGGAAGAATCACAGCCATGGTTACCTTTTAGAGCTTTATTGGGGGGAGGGGAGGGGAGAGACAGAGAGAGAACAGATGGAAGAAAGGAGCAGAAAGGAAAGAGAGGAACACACAGAGGGTCCACCCACTTTCTAGGCTGGGACACCATCACAGGCTAATGACGAAATTAAGGACCGAATCCTTACAGGATAAGGAAGAGACTGGAAGCAGAAAGGTGAAACAAGAGGTGGGTGGTTCCCAGGTATTTTAGTATGTCCCCACAAAATGAAAGTCCTGACATCCCAGTGGGCAGCTTCCATCCCACCAGGTCCTGTTGTTTTATCCCCAGAAGGGGGCTGGTATCAAGATGTGTCAACCTGGGACTCCTGATGCACTACTCACTCTCTAAGCCAAGAGTCTGAGGCATGAGAGGAGCAGACTCCAGATTTCTGACAACACTCCCAGAGAGCTGGGCAGTCCAGGCACAGGAGCTACACACAGCAAGGCTGCTTCCTGAGGCCTGAGGGGAAGCAGATAGCAAACTCAGGCAGGATAATGACGAGGCCTTTCCTAGGAGGCTTACTTGGCTATTTTGAAAATGTGATAGGTCTGAATGAAAGTCAAAAAAAAAAATCATAAAACTGAAAACTGGGGGGTGGGGAGAACTGAGATGGGGGGAGGGGTACAATGACAGGGACCAGCTAACATGAGCAGCAGAACCAAAGACCTTTAGGCTGGGACAGGAGCAGTAGGACCCAGTCATGGAAAAGCAATGGCGACAGGCATCTTGGGAGGAGGCCTCTGCCTATACTAGACCCTTCCACGCAACTAGAAACCAGAGCGGCAGTGGGGGAGGGGGGACAAAGGGCGCTGCCCACAGAGGAACTTCAGACTCACTGGGCAATTTATTATTTCCTGGGGTTAAAGGTCAACATCTCTCGACCAGAGAGGGTCTGGACTGGTTCAAAGGGCAGCATGAGGAAAGTCCCAGCCTGTGTCCGTTTGGGCAGGCAATCTTTAGGATGTCAGGACCCTCCAGGGGCTTGGTGAGTAAGGTCAGCTCTAGAGATAAAAGAACACACCGAGTGCCTCAGGGGAAGGCATAAGGGACAGACGTGCTGGGAAGCCATCAACCGCCAGGCACCAGGAGGTCACACACTGGCCTCCCTTGGGTCTTCTGGAGAAACAGGACTGGCAGGTTTGCCTGAGACAATCAAGGAAACCAGGGGTCACTTTGCAGTCAGAGGCACTTCTTGTGGAAGCCTCTAGGGTTTGTTTGTTTGCTTGTTTGTTTGTTTGTTTGTTTAAGAATGTAGTTGCAATCCCTGGTGAAGCTTCAAGATAGGGTGACCCAAGGGACAAACAAGCAGTAAGCATTATGGCTAAGCAGACAGCGCCTAACCCAGAAACCTGTCAGAGTCCTAAAGGCTCATCCGCTGTCACACCCGCTCGCCACACCCACAAGTTAGCTGGATCCTAAGGGCTGTCACTTCGTCAATGGAATAATCAATTCACTAGTTCAGCCCTGAATGGGCTCTTAGGAAGTGGGTCAGTCACTGGGTGGGGAAAGGTGTCTCTGGAAGGTAAACTTAGTCCCCAGACCCTGTCTTGCCACTTTGCTCACTGACTACCATGACAGCCTCCTCTCTGTCACACAGGCCTCCGCCTTGATATTGTCCCTTACCACAGTCCCATAGCAATCAAATCAGCCAACGTCAGTGTGGGACCTTTGCAACTCTCAGAATAAATCTGTTTGTCTTTAAGTAGTGTTTCTCAGGCCTTTGGTCACAGGGATGAAAAATGAACAAAATGCCAGTATTCCTACATATCTAACAAATATATACACATATACTAAAATTACATGTATATAAATTCTACACACATACACATTTAATTAAATATTAGATGCATGTAAATATATATAATTAGCACACACATACCATGAAGGTGGCTGGTTCCAGGGCTTTCTGTGGATATGAAAACTATGATGCTCAAGGCCTCCATACTCAATGACACAGTATTGCCACAGATTCTGTGCATACTTTTAAATCATCTTTGGGTTGTAACTACAGTGTTAGTGCAGTGTGAATAGTTGTTAAACTGTATTGTTTGCGGGGAGGGAAATGGCAAGACAAAAAGTATGCATGCATTCAGTACAGGCCCATATTTTCCAAGTATTTTCAACATCAGGTACCTGAATGAAAGGATGGAGAATTTGTAGGTCCCATTGGCCACTGGCATCTCCTTGCATGAATACACACATTCCCCGCCCCCCCCCCACCCCCGCCCCCCACATACACACAATCGAAAGGAATCCCTTATTGATTCTCTAGTCAAAGTTCTTAGGAATATCATAAGGTAAGATCACTTGAGTCTGGGAATTTGAAGTCAGCAAGGGCAACATAGTGAGATCCCATCTCAAGGAAAACAACAACAGTAAGAGTAATAGAAGAAAGGAAACTACATGTTTGCTTTTTCATTCACATTATTTAAAAGTCACCACTACTTCATGGCTAAAAACCAATGCACCTTTCCCAGCCAATGAAGGAGAGCCCCTCCTAGAGGCCTTGCTGAGCTCAAGAAGGCAGGCTCACACACTCTCTCCCTCCCTCTTTTTCTTTCTTCCACATCCCAGCCACAAGTTCTCCTCCCTCCTCTTCCCCCAGTCTGTAAGAATTATGTCCTTAATTACGTCATCAGCCTATGAGGGTGTCCCAGCCTAAAAAGCGGGCATGCCCTGTCTCCTTCCATATTCTTTCCCCTCCCGCAGTCTCTCTCTCTCTCTCTCTCTCTCTCTCTCTCTCTCTCTCTCTCTCTCTCTCTCTCTCTCTCTCTCTCCCCTCTCTCTCCCAATAAAGCTCTAGAAAGGTAACCATGGCTTGTGACTCTTCCGTCACCCATACATCCAGCACTCTCCTCCATCGGCATGGCTGCCACGGGCGCCGTCCCCTCCCCCCCCCCATTCTCTTCTTACACACACCCCCCAATCCATTCCTGCTCCTTTTCTGTTTAAGAAAGGGCAGGTCTCCCATGGGCATCAACAAAACATGGCATATCAAGATGCAGTAAGCACCTCCCATGTATTAAGGCTGGGCAAGGCATTCAGTATGAGGAGCAGGGTCCCAAAAGCCAGTAAAAAGTCAGAGACAGTCCCTGTTCCGATTGCTAAGAGTCCCATAAGAACAACAAGCTACACAACTGTAACATACATGCAGAGTGCCTACCTAGGTCAGTCCTATGCAGGTTCCCTGGTTGTCAGTTCAGTCTCTGTGAGCCCCTGTGAGCCCAGATTAGTTGATTCTGAGGGTTTTCCTGTGGTGTCCTTGACCCCTCTGGCTCCTACAATCCTTTCTCCCCTTCTTCTGCAGGATTCCTCTAGTTCAGCCTCCTCATAATGTTTGGCTGTGGGTCTCTGCATCTGTTTCCATCAGTTGCTGGATGAAGCCTCTCTGATGACAATTAGGCTAGGCACCAATCCCAGCACATCCCACAGGCAGGACAGACTGTAGGTCGAAGGTTCTGTGGCTGGGCTGGTGTCCAAATCCCTCCACTTGAAGCCTTGCCTGGTCGCAGGAGATGGCCAGTTCAGGATCCATATCCGCTATTGCTAGGAGTCTTAACTGGGATCATCCTTGTAGATTCCTGGGAGATTCCCTTGCGCCAGGTTTTACCTGCCCCAAAAATGCCCTCTTTCCAGCGGTCTCTTCCAGTTCTCTCCCCCTCTGCCTCCACCCCCCAACCTGATCGCTCATGTCCACCGGCCCACAGTCCACTCACAAGATCTCTTCTATTTCCCCTTCCCAGGGAGATCCAGGAATCCTGGGGAAGGTTTTTAAAATACAGAGAGTTTTGAGAAGTGAGAAACTCTCAGAGCTGATGAGTCAGATTAGGGGCTGGCTGCCAGGATGACGGGACAAATGTGAATTCACCCTTCATGGGGGTCGCTAAGCCCCAATTCTAAGAGATGGGAAATGGCTGGCGCATCTCTTGCCTCAGGAAGAATTGTTGAGGGTAAAACATTAAATAGATAGATAAATCAATCAATCAATCAATCAATCAATCAATAATCAGCAAAGAATCCACATCTAAATTCTTAGTTGTAGTTGACTGTGGGATCCAGACCCACCCAAGGCTATCCTGTGTTTCAACCTGTTTCTCTTCCCTCTATACTTCTACCTAATGCTCTTATCCCTCTCTCAAGAGTCCCTGGGGTAGAAATAAATGTGGGACCTGGTCTCCCACAGCTGAAATGCAAGATGAAAACAGTGTTGAGAAGAGATCTGGATCAGGAGAACAAGTTTTGATATCCTTTCCCTCCCCCCCCCCCAATCTAGGAAGGAAAAAGATCTGGAGAGGGAAAATTAGAGCATGTATCCATCCAGCTGAGACCTGGGGTCCTCAAACCCCAGAGAGCTCAGAGAAATCTGGGAAGACGCTTGCTGGCTGCTTCCCTTTTTCACGATGAGGGGTTATGACCTCAGTGTCACATGACGCGTCATGTGACAGGGAGCTAGAAGAATGGGTAGAGGGGCAGCTTGGGCTAAGCAGGTAGCCCACCGTTCTACTCAGTGCCTAAAGAGCTGATGAGAGGGAGGGAAGGAGGGAGGAAGGGGCTTGAAACTGAGAACCAGGCAGAAGCCAAGTTTGGACCACACACCCCATTTCTATCCCAAGGACACTGCATCTAATCCCACTAGGTCAGGACTCAAGAGAGGTCAGTCAGGAGATGGAGAAGCCTAGACCACCCTAGCAACAATGGGGAAGAGAGGAGGGCATGGCCAGTGAAATTGCTAATATTCCTGAGTTTTATCCAGAAGTAATGTCAAAAATGCTCAGTTGGATAGAACTGACGGGCTATGGCTGAGACTACATTAAATTCTTCCACCATCTGCCTGAATGGGGGTTTGGAACCAGAATATAAATTATGCCACAAAAAAAAAATAAAGTCATAGTCTGTGACTGCGAAATTCATGTGCGTTACAAGACTGACTGATTTTTCTCAGCCTGGACTGCTTCAATATTAAAAGTGACTCTTTGGCTAAGGTCAGATTCTACCCAGAGGCGACAGTCTTGGTGATCTGGAATAGGACTCACTTATTTTGGTCAGCAGTCTGGACTTGGTCCATGGTCTTACCTGACCTCTGACATAGTGCTGGGATGGCCTGGCAGCTTCACCAAGCTGCAGCCCTGCTTACAGGTCCATGGACCCCTGGAGGGCCTTGGCCCTGGCTGAGAGGTAAGAGGGTCATTAAACCAGGCACACTCGGTACAACTACCTGCTGTGGGGAACAGAAAACATGCTCCATTCTATTCATTGCTCCTCTCCAGTGTCATATTGCAGTTATCTGTCTGTCTGTCTATCTATCCGTCTACCCATCCATCCATCTAGTTATATGTCTATTTACAATGCTGGCGACTGAATCCAGGCAAGCACTCTACCACTGACCAAGAATCTCTTTACATAAGCTAAGAATCCTGAGCGTCAATGTTAGTGACATTTTGAGTTATTTTGTATTATTATTATTATTATTATTATTATTATTATTATTATTATTATTAGCAAGGATGGCCAGATTTCTGCAGAATGCTATTAGAATAACACACATAAGCCAGAGTAATTTTGAAGCAATAAAAAATTGTCAGAAGTCTGGGCAAGAGTTGACAAATTGTTTTTTAACTATTACCTAACAGATTTCATGGATATGAGGAACACATTAAAAACAACAGGACAGGAAGATGTTTTTTGCTCTCCTTACAACTGGCAAGCAATGGAAATGACCTACATTCCAGAATGAGAACAGACATCCTCAAGAGGTTGCCGAGGAAATTGGGGCATGCCTCTACCTGGGAGTCAAATACCAAAAACTTTAATTCTGGAAGACAAACAAGATACAAGGCCTATTTATCTGGTGAAAAACTAGCAGACATAATAATAAGGCCTTGTAAATCCATGAGTAGAGTCTCCCAGATCCCTCAGAGCAATCTTTTGTGGTAGTTCAATATTCCTTAGTTACAAGAGGGGGAGAGATAGCTCTCAGCTGGTGAAATGCTTTCTCTGCAAAGCTGAGGAGCTGAGGCTCATCCCCAGGAACCATGTGAAAAAGACAGGCACTGTGCTATACAGCCCTGTAACCCCAACCTTGGGGAGGTGGAGACATGGATCTCTGGCCAACTGGTCTACCTGGCAAAATCCAGGCCATGAAAGACTGTCTCCAAAAACAAGGAGGAGAGCAACTAACCTCTGGTCTCCACATCTCCACATGAACACATGCAAGTGGATACAGAGAGAGAGAGAGAGAGAGAGAGAGAGAGAGAGAGAGAGAGAGAGAGAGAGCTGTTACTCATAGAGTACCATCTAGCTTGGACTTGTACTATATTCAGGAGAGTAATAGAAAACATTTCCAGATAGCCATCACTCCGTAGGTCCTGAAAATAATGAAAGGGAGAGACTGACTACAACCAGTGTGCATTCGTGTTTGGTAATTGTCTTATAACCTCTCTAGTGCACTGTAATGGATGAACACCTATTGAATATCATCAAGTGTTCCCTGAGAACTCCTGTAGGTAACACCGTAGTTGATTTTATAGAAATAAAAACAAAGAAAGTTTGCCTCCAGCCTAAACACACATTATCAGATAAAGGAGAAACTGCCATCCAGAAGCAGGGTTCTGCCACACTTTGGACATTTTCCCACTGACTACTTGTAGTATTTTTACTTTTTATACAGTGACGTTTGCCAAAGATCTACTTATGAATGAACAATACAAGTGACTCCTTCCTACCGAAAGCAGGCACCACCATGCAATCACGGGGCTTGCAGGTGTTTAAGACACATGAAGTGAAACATACAGGCCACTTAACAAGAAACCTGGAGCTCATTAATGGGCTGGCTATCCATCCATGAGAATTTTATTATTGCAGTAACTTACTTGAAAACAACAACTGTTAGGATTCTGCGGCGCCACTCCAGCTGCATGACCGCACATGTGCAATTCAGCAACTAAGCAAGGGGTCTCACGTCTTGTGTCATCAGTGTGCTGTATGATTTAACACTATGCACAGCGGTCATGCAATCAGCGCATGCGTGGCAAAGCTCCATAAGCCTACCTGCGCATGTGCAGAGGAATCCTTAAAAAGCTGGACACAGACTCTCTCCCCTCTGCTCTCTCCTCCCCCACAATCTCTCTTTCTCTCTCTCTGGTCTCTGCACGTGCTTCTTCCCCAGGCCTGGTCCTTTTGTGTCCCCCCTCTCCCCCCAATAAAGCTCAGATACTGGGTTTTGTCGTGGCTCATGACCTTTCCACATGGTAACCAGCGTCGCTTATCATTTTTTTTTTGAAACAACAACAACAAAAATAGCATGTCAACTTTATAGTAAAGAAATTCCAAAGAACAGCTGAGGCGTCTAAAGAAAGAAATGACTGATGAAGGAGCCACACCTCTCTCCAGACCCTAGGAGCACTTACTCAACTGGCAAAGGCCCATTCCCACTCCGCTGACAGCGGAAACACAACTCAAGCGCTAAGACATGTGTGCTATTTACATCCACTTTAAATAACGAAGATGAAGGTCTGGGGAACATCTACATCCAGAGACCTCCTAGCGCTAAAGAGAGTCATCACCTCACAATTGGTGGCTTTATTCTGTGTTGTTTTTCTTCAACTTTTTTGCTTGCAGCTCCTCCCACGGCATCCTCCAGGCTGATCTTCCAGACTGAATTCTCTAGGCTTAGACCTCACAACACTAAGCTCTGTGCTTCAGCCCACCAAACTGCCTTTTGTATGTTTTCCTCTGAAACCCAAAGCAACACGCGTCACACCTATAAAGCAAATGGATGATAAGTAGCCTTAGTAGTCGACTATATCACTCAGGGGACATACCTGTCTGAATCTAGCAGAACTAGAGTTCCACTTTGGGAAGCCCCACTGAAGGGAGAATATCAACAGGACTGATAACTTCAGGGAAAGACCATCTGTGAGAGGGAGACTGGGGAAGCAAGGATGACATGTAAAGAAGTTGGAAATGCCAGAGAAATTTGGACGCTCCAGGGAAGCACCCAGTGTCTTGGAGAACAATCTATGGAGGTGCTAAGGAGCAGAACCAAGCAGAAGATACAGGGGCAGTGGAGGAAGGTCAGTCCTTCCTGTGCTATGTGGGTGAGCAGGCTAGTCTAGGATGCTCTGAGGAAGACACCTTGCAGAGTAGGAGAGCCCACAGAGAGCAAGAGGCCCCAGCACCACAGTCTTCAGGACACTCACAGAGGATGCGTGCCTTGGCTAGGGAGGAGAGGGTGGAATGTGGGCTGGACGCTGACGGAGGGATCAGCAGATAAACCCAATGAGGTCAAGTAGCAGTCAGAGGGGCGAGTCTTCAGTAAACAGTAGAATCGTAAGCAGATTAGTGAAAATGCTCCGAGAATCCACTCAGGAGTTCAGGACAGACAGTTCTCGGTAGTTTATTACTGCTCAGAACTGTAATCCCTTCGCTGGCTTCTCTCACAGCAGTGTCCGTACGCACGTACACCTACCCCCACAGACCTGATAGACATCATCTTGTCCTTCGGGAGAGCAATGTGGAGAAAAAGAATGAAACATGGGCTTCTGTGTCTTTCAATTAAGTTGAAGATCACTATGGGCCACACAGTCAGACCCTGCCCCAAAATACAAAATGAAATAATGAACAAATAGACTAGGGCTTGGGTGTGGCTCAGTAGCAGCACGCTTAACTAGCTTCCTGCATGCAGGAAGCCCCGGGTTCCACAGCATTGAGAAATGAGGACTGGAAATGAACCCACAGGAGCCTCGTTAATGCAGGAAAGCAGCCTCGGCGGATAACTGAAAGTCTCGCAGCTATGACCACGACAGCCTCCGAGTTTTCCTACTTCTACACAGCAGAACACTGCACCACCCATTCAGTTTGGTGTGGGAAAAGGAACCCAGGACCCAGAATCAAACTCTGGTTCTTCTTGATCTGGTGCTGGAATTTATAGGAACTTGAGCCAGACCCTTTAACCTCTCAGGTTCCTCACCTATAAGCCTTCGCCAGGAGAATGTATAAAGATTAAAATGCCTGTGGCATGTCCCCCTGTGCATCTAGAGGGGTCTAGTAACAACCGGCCCCCAAATGAATTGATTCTTGTGGATCAGAAGTGGAAAGGAGCCAAGAACTCTCTGGCACTCAGAGCCCACAGTGTGCTGGCAGCGATGGATGTTTGCGTGGGACGTGTTTACTTTAGTGGGTTTATTTATTTATTTTCAAATAGCAATCTGGAAAGGAGCAAAGCGTTACAGCAGAGACCATTGCTGTGGGATGTTCTGTATGTCCTGTGGGAGCCCTTCTTGGGTTCTTTGTGGCGTTACCCAGCAGGTCCGCATAGAGGATGATTAGGACCATGGGCCTGAGTGCAGGTGTCTGAGATGGTCTGCACTTGGCTGTGCTGGGGGATGGTCTGTATGTCAAGTTGTTCTGATTGATCAATAAATAAAACCTGATCGGCTGTGGCTAGACAGGAAGGATAGGCGGGACTAACAGAGAGGAGAAATAAAAGGACAGGAAGGCAGAAGGACTGACTGCCAGATGCCGCCATGACCAGCAGCATGTGAAGATGCCGGTGGGCCACCAGCCACGTGGCAAGGTATAGATTTATGGAAATGGACTAATTTAAGCTATAAGCATAGTTAGCAAGAAGCCTGCCATGGCCATACAGTTTGTAAGCAATATAAGTCTCTGTGTTTGCTTGGTTGGGTCTGAGCGGCTGTGGGACAGGCAGGTGAGAAAGATTTGTCCTGACTGTGGGCAAGGTGGAAAACTCTAGCAACAGACCATAGCAAAGGCTTTGCTGGAACCCTGGGAGGAGTCCAGAGGCCTCTTAGATTCTCCTCTTTCTAGCCTACCCTCTTCACCCCCAGAGTCAGCACTGCCCAGAGCCAAGTCTGTAAACCCCATACCTACTGCTGGGCAGGGTGATGCATGCCTGACCTGGGCATTCCACGTATCTTAAGCTCCAAGCAAGCCTGGACCACTAGCAAAATCTAACAAGATAAAATAAAGCAAACAGAGCAAAATAAAGTCACTCACAAAACACTTTGCACCAAGTTTTCTGTCTCAAATTTCCCTTCTCATGAGAGCATCTAAAACCGGCCCCTACCATTACCATACCCCCTCACATATTTCCAAAACATTCTGATATTTTGGACACCTCTAGTGCTTGGGAAGTTACACCATTTCTTAAAACAGTCTACCATGGGTTTACCTAATGCTGATTCTGCTTGTTTCTGTTCTGTGGACTTGAATGAAGTTTTTAATAAATCAGAAGTTCTTATTGGTATGAAATAGCCACAAAATAACCTAAAAGGGCTTTTTTTTTTTTTTTTTTTTTAAAGAGAAGCTTGCAGAGAGGAGTCATAGGACAAAGCCCATGATGTTTTTTTTTTTCATGGTGCATACATGCAGACTCATCCCTACTGAATTATTCATGGTGGCAAAGTTTGAAATGAAAGACTGTGTGGCATACCTCCCATTTACTACTATAAAAGAAGGTCTAGGCCAGGGAGAGCAGTATAGCCTATGACCCCAGCATTTGGAGGATGAAGCAGGAGGATTACTAGTTTAAAGGCCAGCTTGGGCTACATGGCAAGATCCTACTGAAAAAAAAAAGGGAAGGGAAGAAAGGGGAAGAGAGGACAAAGGGAGAGAGAAAGAGAAGAAGGGAGAGAAAGAATGTATAAAAGAAGGAGAACACTGAAATACAGCAGAGACCATAGCAAAGGCTTTGCTGGAACCCTGGGAGGAGTCCAGAGGCCTCTTAGATTCTCTGCGGGTTCTCTCCACATTGCTGCCGATTTGGGAGTTTGGCGTACTGAAAAAGCTCTGCTGCAGCCCCAAGCTTTCCTTCACAAGGTGATAAGAACAAGGTTTGGAAGGAGTTCTGCCCATAGAGGAGCAGATGGGAACCAGGGCCAAGACATCTGCGCCGTCCACTCACCTGGGACTCCGAGAGTCACATACCGCCATGGTGAACAAAACCACTGTAACATGCTCAATAGCCTTCCTGGTGAGCAAACCATGGAACTATGTCCCAAGTCACCATCTGTTTGTTTGTTTGTTTGCTGAAGCTTGGGTTCTTGGAAAGTCTACACTGCCATGATCTGGATAGAGCCAAGGAGGAAATAGGCCTACCTGTTGATCCCCAATTTTGCCATGAGCATGTAAAAGGACTCTGTTCACTTAAACACATCTGGCAAGCAGAGGGGACTCAGGCTAATCTTCCTAGCCCATGGGCCCAGGTTTGCTTGCTTGATTACTCCTCAAAATTTGTTTGGTCAATGAGTTTGGCAAGCCTATCGTTTATTTGCCACTAAAAGTCACCAACAATGAGCGTCCATCTAATCAACTCGCACATCACCAAACATTCCTCTCCAGAGCGGTGGTGGTTTTTTTTTCCTTTCCCTTGAGTACTCTCCAGGCTTTTGTGTTCCCAGGAAACACCTGGGTTTCTCAGCCTCTCCATCCTTCTGTTTAGATAAGCACTGGGACGATTGTTCTGAGACAGTCCTCCGGCTCCCACTGGTCTTCTCCCCAAGCACCGACAAACCACAGAGCTCCGAGCACCTCTGCTGTCTCCTAACTGGGGGCTTCAGCTCTGCGCCCACACTGTCACAACCCTGCACTTCGAGGCTGAACCGTTCTCACCCTTGCGTTTTGGGAGGTTTCCAGGCAGGGGGTCTGTGTTTAAGCCAGCCTAAAGGGCAGTCCTGCAGGCAGCCCAACCACAGCCTTCCAGTAAATCCTGACTTAGTCACTCTCTTTACTGCCGAGAGCTATGGATTCCTTTCAGCTCATCTTGTAGGTAATCTTATTATTTTTTTTTTTTTAATTCAGGCAAATAAACCCCACTGTTACTGGACCACTGTCTTCAGAGTCCCTTATCTGTAAAAGACCCCCCTTGCTGAGGTGGCCGACAGGTGCCCTGTCCCCTCCCATCCCAACTCTTCTCTCACTTTAAGATCATAAAAATAAAGTCCTTTGTTTCCGGAAATCTTAACATTGGATTGTTTCCAAATGTAAACGTGAGTCATATTTTGCTTTTGATTAGCTCAGTTGCTAGTCAACCGACCCTTCGGCTTGAGAGTGTAGTGGGGGGGGGGGGGGGACTTTTACAAAGTTTGTCTGTAGAAGGCAGATACCTGTCTGAAGGTAGCGGTGTGAGGGCACTGGTAATGATATACGCAAGTCCAGCTATCAGAAAGAAACCACAGAATGTGACACTGGAAACAACTACATCCTCACTTAAAGATGCAAAGAAGGGCCGTGTTTGGTGATGGCCGTCAGAGCATGAGTTTAGTCATTATTTTAAAAGATGAGAGAGTCAAGCGAATATTCCATCCTAGGTACCAGGAGGGAGATGTGTGCGGCATTCTGGGCCTGTAGTTGGTAGTCGCTTTTGTTTATGACTGAAATCCAAGATACAAATTTTAACTTCCCACTGATACAATGTATCCTCCCCTCCATGCATTCCACAGACAAGCAACATTTCACCGAGGTGGGCTTCCTATCAGGCTCTAGGAGACTCGGAAGAGACGGTGCCATGGGGTCCAAGTGGTCTTTGCTTTTAGCTTACAAAATGCTAGTTAGAACAATCTTAAAACAAAGTAACTATGGATGCAGCTTTTAAAATATGAAGAAGATAGTATATTGAAGTTAAAAAAAAAACATAATAATCAATCCGAGGATTCAAATATAATCTAAAGGAAATAAAATTCAAATACTCAACCCTTCCGCTTCCCTACGCCTGTGGCCGCCTGCATGCGACACAGACAAGGCAGAGGGAGAGGGTATAGACGGCCACCGCGGTGGGAAAACCAAACAGGAGGAGAGGTTAGTCAACACGATGGAAGCGAACGAGCTGTCATTTGTATTTCTGGATGGAAAGCCCCTGCAATTAAGCTCATTAGGTCTGGGTTTCAGAACACACTAAACATGGGTGCTAATTCATCGGGAGCAGTCCGGGCACAGGCAGCGAGGCAGAGGCCAGGGGAAGGGCAGAGGCCATGAACAGATAGATGTAGATCATCCAAACTGCCAACCCCAAATCCTGGGGCAGAAGTCTGTCCTACGGGGCAGCACAGAATGAAGGCCCTATTCTTCTGTGGGACCAGAGCAAAGACCACTCCTGGCTGGTGGTGTCTTTTGTCCCAGAACTCAAAGCAAGCTGGAAAGTCTTGTTACCCTGACTAGAGATGAAAGTGATTCCACTCAAGGGTGGAACAGTGGCTGGAGTGAGGGCCTACTTCAGTAAATGTTTCTAAAATTAGACAACTACCTGGAACAATGAGATTAGATTATTTCAAGCCACTCACCTCAAACTAGGAACCAGAACCAAAAGCCTTTCATTCTTAAGGCAATTATTAAGACATTTTAAAACCAGTCTTTTACTTTAGTAATATTACTTTGTTTCTTTCTATATTAAGTCTTAGAAACTCACATTTATAACATCACAAGAAATAACCTGCTTTAAAGGGTTAAAAAGATCACAATGTGCTATCATCACATGATGTACCTATAAACTACGAAGATGATTATCATCAGCGCCACCAAAGCATCCACTAAAAACTATACATCATAAGCAGCTCTTGCAAACAGCTTTTGCTCCCTTCTTTTAAATAAGGGAGAGATGTGGCCTCAGAAAGGAGCCCACTGCCTCTTTGCCACTATAGTGAGCATCTGGAGACTTACCGACCAGCAGGGCAAAAGTCTCAGGGACAATGCTCCGAAGAGAGAGACACAGAACAGCTCTGCCACGGTGTGCCCTCACCGCCTGGAGGCAGGGAAGCCATCTCCAGCCAGCCTTCTCCACCTCACACCACCAAGCGCTGCCCTGTCCTCCGACAGGACAAGCAGGGCTGGGCCCTGTGGCCAAGGAACAAAGGGCAGCGGAGTTCCTGGGCTATGTGGACAACAGCTTCCCTCTGCGCTTCAGCTGTTTAAAGAAGTGCTCCCT
This sequence comes from Peromyscus maniculatus bairdii, assembly GCF_049852395.1. Taxonomy (NCBI): domain Eukaryota; kingdom Metazoa; phylum Chordata; class Mammalia; order Rodentia; family Cricetidae; genus Peromyscus; species Peromyscus maniculatus. Next base: position 26,070,075 of record NC_134864.1, read on the forward strand.
GCCGGACAACCGTCGCCTCGCCGCCTTCCTGTTTGTGTCTCAGCTCAAACTTCCATCCATTTCCCCAAGGAAGACTTACTTTGGACGTGCAATCAGCAGTCGGGAGGCTGATTTGGAAAAGCTTGGCGGTGTGTGAAGACTGAGATCTAGAAACACGTTTTCCCTAAGTAGACACAGGGCTCCATGAAGAGTACCGTAAGAGTCTGAGGCAAAAAAAAAAGTGGATCTCTTGTGATATAGAGGGTTTCTATTCTTCAGACTTTTAATGTGAAATGCAGAAAGGAAAGAATTTGTGGCTGATTAATCCAATATGTGCCGAGCCGTAATGCAGACACAGACCATGACTTATGGTCAGAAGGTAAAGGTTTGATTGCCGAGGGCTTTACCACTGGTGGGTCCTAGGATCTTGACAAAATTCAGTCTCCTGTGGACCTCAATTTTTTGCATCTGAATAAATGGCACTAATAACGTGTACTTTGCAGACCCACTGTGAGAGCCCCAAACAATGAACATAAAAGACGCCATGCTTAGGGTTATATGAAGGTCAGATCAGTGAAAAAACAAGCTTGGCATGCACAAGGCTCTATGCCCCGTCCCCAGAAACACACACACACACACACACACACACACACACTCACACAAAATCATACTGTAATTGCAGCACAATATTTAACTTCCTGGCTATTGTTACACACTTATCAAACAGCGGTAGTTAGTTTTTAAAAGCTAACATATTTATTTCCTCTCAAATATTACAGGCTGGAGTAGTAGCTAGCTGGTGAACACTTGTCTAGCATGCCCTGAGAGCTCTAGGACTTCAGTTCAATCCCCAGCACAGGAAAAAATATTTTAATTAAAAAAAATGTATTTTTGTTTACATACTATGTGACTGCCCCATGGCATGAAGGTCTAAGGACAGGTAGGAAACTCACACGCTATCTGGTTTAATATTTCCAGTGCTAATAACTAACTGCTCTTGGTACATGCTAACATACAATACATGTCAGCAAATAGTAAATACACAACTGTTAAGTGAATGAAAGAATGAATGCATAATTTCTAGCAAAACCAGGCAGAGTGTTTTACTGACAACCAGTCTAGTGTGAATTGAGGCTAGCATCAATCTGAAAACCCCTGATTGGAAAGGCTCCAAAATTTGAAACTTTTTGAGTACCCTTCGAGTCTGGATTTCCAGTTTCAGATTTTCAGATCGGGGATGCGCAAATGTTCCAAAGATTAAAAAACAAAACAAAACAAACAAACAAAAAAAAACTGAGCTCTAAAATCTTAGAGTCTGGGACAAGGGATACCTGGCATGCATCCACTGAATTAGTGAATGCACACGGCCTCTCCCATGAACATCCAAAGGAAATGAGATAAAAAAGACTCTTGAATATCAGAACTGCATATCCATTTTCATTTTCATTATTTACACTAGCACAAGGTTTTGCTATCATTGTGATTTTTGAACAGTACTTTAGTGATTTTCGTTCCGCCACAGCTCTCCCCCTTCCTCGATTCTCCCTTACAGCCCACCCCCATCTCTGTTCCCCTTTTGTGTCCCATGGGTCCTTTTGCCCACTCCCATCTTCTCTCCATCACCTCCTATCGCCCTGTCTTGGCTGTCGTCCTAGATTTTTTTTTTTAAGGCTTTATCCACATGTACACACATTATGTGTACCCATGCACAGAGCCAAGACGAGGATCTGCATCTGAGGGATAACACACAGCCCTTGTCTTTCTAAGTCGGAGTCATCTCGCTTATCATTATTTTTCCAGATGCATCCGTTTTCGGGACTGTTGACTCAAGTGATGATCGTACAGAGGAACCTCTTAGGTGCAACAGGCGGTATGAGTTAACTCACTGAAGAAAACTTTACCTTAGAGTGGAGTATGTTTCCCACACCTGCCTCTGTTAAGCCCCAAAGCTTGTTCTCTGTTGCCCTTTATAACCCGGGGAGATTGGCAGTGGGGCTCAATAATTTTTTTTTAAGAGCATTACCCTGTCTTGAAGAAGAATGATTTGAGTTCCCTTGTGCTCCTTTTATGATCCACTTACTAATGTTTGATACAAGCATTCTGGGGAAGAAGAGAATGTGAAACAATACCAGTTTAGGCTCTTTCTTGACTGCCTGAATCTAGTTCAGGCTGCCAAAGACAGCAGACATGTTCCTTGATGGTTGTTCACGGATCCCCGTGTCAGGAAGAAAGTGACTTTATTAGGTATTTGCCTATTTAATGTCATTGCCAAGAGATCAGATCTGTTCACCAGAGACCGTATGACCACAGTGCTCTCCTACTTTTCAGGAGATCTCTTGCTTTTCTTCAGAAAGAGAACGCTCCCTGTCTCACTTCTTTCCCCCTGTATTCTCCAGGCTCTCACTTTTGACCATGAGGAGACCCATCCCACTAGAGATGTCCTTGTAAGCAGTAATAATAGAAAAATGAATATGTATAACTGCTAACTCTGAATGACATCGATTTAGTTCCCAAATAAGAAGAATCTCTTGTCTCTCACACCTAAATGTTCCACAGATTTAGGTCAATACATCTCCGAAGAACAGAGGGCAGTGAGATAAAGCCAGAGTTGACTGGAGCCAGGGATTCAACTCAGTGCAAGGGCGAGCACAGGTCTGAGGTGTTGGGTTGTATCCTCAGCACCGAGACAACGAGCTGCAGCTGACAAGGACCTACTTCCCTCAGGTTTCTCTGAGCTCAAAGTTTCAGAGACGGAAGAACTCCCCCCATTTCCCTCCTCCAACTTCTCCTCTTCCTGGAGTTGCAAACGCTGGAGGCATTTTTTTTTTAATTGACTAATTACAGATTCTGAGGAGCTCTGAAATGGATTCTTAACAGCTTCTGGCTCTCTCCCCTTACATTTAGCCTCTGGCCTGACAAATGCCAGTCTGCAAGGAGCCTGTGAATTCAGCTGCAGGAGGTTATCAAATGCAGCACCAACCCTGCCTTTCGGAACAGGTACAGTTTCAGCCTGAGTCGGGGGAAGAGAGGCTGAAGGCGCTCGGAGGTGCCCTTGGCACCCTCCCCGGGGGATGCTGACACACAGTCACCCAGGGATGCTGACATGTGGTCAGTTAGCTGCTGTAGAGATGTTTTACTGCCCCTGTTCTGACAAACTTCATCAAAGCAAATAAAAATATAACTTCAAGGAACCGGCCAGGGGCTCTGGTTATGGTACTTTTGTCAGGACGCATGTATTACTTTAACGCAGTTTATCAATAACTGCTGAACATCTAACGTCGCTCTTACTAAATGTTTTTGACAAAATAAATATATAAAGTCTGTCTAGTAAGAGAAGAGAATTTATATGTTTGACAAAAAGGAACAAATATCATAGGACACAGTGTTTGCCAGTTTGCAGATACTAGGCATGTCCACTTCACAATACAATAAAAATAATAGATGCTTTCCCTTGTTCTCATCTGTTGCCTTGTTGTGAGTGACTTTCCTATTGGCTGACTCCGGTTACTAACCTCTGTAGGGAGGAAAGCAAGTAAAACAAAGTCACACTGATGGGTTAATCTTCTTGACAGAGAAGTAGCTTTGATTATATCATTATATTACATTATTTAATTACATTACATTATTTACATTAATTAATTACATTAACTCCAAGAGCTTAGGGCTATTTCCTTTTTAAGGTGAGTAAAAAAAGAGATGGTATCTCCTGCTCTTTTTCACCATTCTAACTTGCCTTGGGGAGTCTCTGCTGGGCTCCGAAGACACAGGTTTGTAAGGACAACCTTCGTATTCTCAACTGATTCAAACAGTAAAGAAGCAGACAGAAGGCACCGTAGGACAAAGGGAGCATGTGATAAGGGAGGGATGTACTGCCTGATAGCAAGTCTGTCGTGCACACAGGCTAGGGATGGAGCTCAGCATCCAGGAGTTACAAAGTCCTGGGTTCCATCCTCAGCACCATACAAAATGAGTCCTAGTGGTCCACATGTGTAACCAACTGCACTGGGGAGACAGACTCCAGGGCCCCAGAAGTTCACAATCACCCTCAGCTATGCTGTGAAGCAGAAGCCGGCCTGGGAAACAGGAGACTTTGTCGCAAAACACAGAATGCCAAGCCCAAGGCTTCGAGAAGTGGCGTAAGCTCAAATCCAGGCTGTATCACTTCCAGTTGTACGATCTCGGGTAAATCTCTCAGTCTCTCTGAACTGTGCTTTCCTCATGAGTAAAAGCGATCACAGAGATACTAGTATCCACCTTGCTAGGTCAGGGTGATAATTAAGTAAATTATAAATGCAAACCCCTGAACAGAGTGCCTTTAGAAACACTCAACCGACAGCTCAGATACAGAAGAAAAAAACACAAAGGAAGTGCCACCAACATTTGAATGGAGGAGGGTATCTAAGCCCATGCATGAAACAGGAGGCTCCTTCTTACACCCAGAAGAGTTTGAACATACAAGCTGTCCCTGACCCACAGAGCTAACACATGAGAGAGGACTTGGGAAGGGTCTCAGAAAGAATGGGAGCCCCAGATCACCCCTTACCTCCCAACTGTCATAACCCCTACCTGTCTGGGATGTGCCACCACAGTCTTGGGTCCAGCCTCAGTGCAAGCTGATCCTGCACACAGTGATCTCCAGGACTCTTCTGCTGAGAGACTCGAGGGGTGCCTTAATGTCTAGGAGACACTCACGATGTCCTCATAAACTGGACTAGATCGGCCTTTTAACTATAAACAACTAGGAAACTAGATTAACTCTGTGAAACTGTTTACAGACATTAGACAAAGGAAGTACAGGATGGGATCCAAGAGAGGAGGGAACAAGTGCATTTGTGAGTCCTTCTGAAAGTTAAGTCTGGCTTTCTTTTTTTTTTTTTTTTTTTTTTTTGGTTTTTCGAGACAGGGTTTCTCTGTGTAGCTTTGCGCCTTTCCTGGAGCTCACTTGGTAGCCCAGGCTGGCCTCGAACTCACAGAGATCCGCCTGCTTCTGCCTCCCGAGTGCTGGGATTAAAGGCGTGCGCCACCACCGCCCGGCTAAGTCTGGCTTTCTTTCTGTCTGGTAGGAAGCTCCAACTGCAGTCCCGGGACAGACTCAAGAATACTGTGGTCTCCTCCAGTGAGGGGGACACAGAACAGCATTCTGGAAGGTTGGGGCAGAAAGAATCTTCGAGAAAAAAGGTCCAAGTGCCAGACAGGAAGGAGTTAGGCAGACAAAGAGCTCAAGAAATCCCTATGGCATTTCACTGGGTTTACGGCTGACTATCAAGTCACAATGTTCAGGGTCAACTTCATGGAATCTGACAAAAAACAAACGAGTTTCTATACATTAAACAATCCCCTGAGCTCCCTCGGCTGGCCGACATGTGAGTCTTGTCCAGATGGAATAGAAAGTCTTTGTTGGAGAGCCCGGGCCTTTAGGTCTTGACCTCAGAAGTCTACTTCCTTGAGCGTGCTCTCCTCTTCAAGGCTACTCCAGTTCCGCCCTCCACATCTGAATGGAAATACAACCAAACCTTCACTTATCTTACTCTAAACAGTAACAAGAAGAAAACAAGTCCAGCATTCAGTCCCACATAACTCCCAGGCAGGGAAAGAAGAGAAGCGGCTCAGAAATTCAGACACAGCAGGATGTAAGACCTCACATGCCAGCCAATGAAAGTTCAAGTGTAAACACGCTCAGATGACTAAAAATTCTAAAAGGAAACACATGAGGGTCGAATGGAAGACAGCAAAGCTTGAGACTCTCTGGAGATGAAAGGCATGTCTGAAATGAAGAAGATAGTCAATGGACTTATCAGCCCATTAATTAGCCACAAAATAAGAGTCTAATAAGTTTAAAGACTAGACAATACGGAAAAACATCAAAACTGTAACAGACAAAGTAGGGGGAGGGGAGATTGGAAAAACTGAAGAGCTGCCCAGTGACCCCTGGGACAAGGGACAATCTAACAGACCTACTACTGATGTTCTAGATAGGACCTGGGGGCAGGAAACCAATTTTAAAATATAGTGGTAAAATTCCCACCCTCCCTAAATCTGTTGAAAATTATAAATCACAGCTTGAAGAAACTCAATGAACTCCAAGCAAAGACAACACAAAGAAAACCACAGTCCAGTGTGTCACGGTACCCTTGTTGAAAAAAGAGAGAAAACAAATACAAGAAGCAGCAGAGTAGAAAGACAGACCACGTACAGATAAAGCAAAGGGGGACACAAGGGACAGAAAGTTCCATCAGAAGAAGCGCCAGCAAAAGGCAGATGAAGGACATCTCAAAAGGGCTGAAAGGAAATATCAAAAACAAAAACACTCAGCCTCTAATTCTATATCCAGGCCACTGGAATCAGTCTTCAAAAATAAAGACTGGATAAATGAAGTCTTAGATGTACACAGGTGGCCAATCTGCACTTCAAAAAGTGTTAGCGTTTCTCCAGAAGTGACAAAATGATTCTCACTGAAAACTTGGAATTACACCAGAGAATCAAAGCAATGGGGGGGTGGGGGGGGGATGTGCAGACGACACAGAAAGGAATTGTTTCCTTGCTTTTTACCTCTTTAAAGTATGATTGACTATTAAAACAAAAATAATAATGATGCATTATATGGTGTGTGGTGGATGTGGTCAGTACGATGTATTGACAACAGAGGAAAGCAGCTGCTGCTGGGCGTTGATAGCACATACCTTTAATCCCAGCACTCGGGAGGCAGAGCCTGGCGGATCTCTGTGAGTTCGAGGCCAGCCTGGTCTCCAGAGCAAGATCCAGGACAGGTACCAAAACTACGCAGAGAAACCCTGTCTCAAAAAAAAAATAAGAAGGCAGATGTTCAGTCTGGAGGAAGTGAAATCACAAAACCATCAGGTGCTTTGCTGTAATTGAAATGATACTGAGAGATGGAATCTAGTAGTGTAAAGTCTAAAAGCATTGAACAAAGAGATGTATCATGAGAGATAAGATAAAACAGAATAATACATTTTCTCAAGTAATCCAAAAGAAGGCCAGAAGAAAAGGGGTGAAGTGTGAAGAGAAAACAGCTGGGAGAAACAGGGAATACAGCAAGATAGGAGACTATAGCTGCACACACACACTGTCTGCAAGAAACACACTATGATTATAAAGACGCAGGCACCACACTGGAAGTCAAAGTGTAGACTACGCTATAGTGTGTAAATGCTAGTCATAAGGATGCTGGGGTGGCCACACTCAGTAAGACACAGTGGGCCCTGCATGTAGCAGGTGTCAAAGGATATTGACTGTAAAACAGGCCATGGTAGAGTAAGTGACACTGAGATAAGGCCAGAAAGGATTCACACATGAATGAAGATCTGTACACACAGAAAAGGAAAAGATGACTTGGGCAGGAAGAGTATTATAGTTGGAATACGAAATGTCTGCCACAGATTCACTGTTGAAGTCTTGATGGTGTTATTTGGAAGCATGCTAAAAACTTTACATCACTAGGGATGCCCCTGGGGTCTTACATTCTCTGGACTTCTTTCTGCATGCCTCCGTCAGCCTCAGGACCACAAAATGGTAAGAGCTTTGCTCCATGACTTCTTCCATGATGCTCTTATCACAGACTGAGGTGCACCAAGGCAAGGTGACCATGAACTGACACGTGTGGAACTGGGAGCCAAAGCAAAGTTTCCCCCGCTTTCACTTTTCTCAGATCCGTCTAACATAGAGTCTCAAACTGCAGTACAGGTCCCCCAAGCCCCGACACCCCCATCTTAGACAGCGCCATGGGCAGAGATAAGCATAGAAAAGCTGGTACACGGCAGACAAATACCAGTCTAAGATCATGTTGGGAACAGTCATGGGCTTGATTTAAAAAAACAAAAACAGAGAAAAGACAAAAATTATCATTGTCAGAGAAGAAAAAAGATGATGGTCCCTAAACCTACAGATGGAAAACAGATAATAATGACAAAATATAAAGTGGCTTACACTTTATACCAAGAAACCCCAGTTTATATGAAAGAGATACACTCCTTGGAAGACAAATTACTGGAACTGACAGGAAGAAATGGAATCTACTCATATTTTAAAGCATGTTGAACCTGATAATGTAGGACATTGACACTCCCACAGGGAAAACTCCAGGCCCAGATGACCTTACTGATACGCTACCGAACGACTCAGTAACATGCAATATCAACACTGACACACTACCCAATGACTGAGTAAAACACAAACACTACCCAATGACTGAGTAGAACACAAACACTACCCAATGACTGAGAAACATGCAATACCAACCCACAAGTAAAACACTGGTACAGGGACTGCTTCATTGTATAAAACAAGGTTTACCTCAATAACCACAGAAAGCAGTTATGAGAATGAATACCTAAAGATGGAACTCATTCATAAACATGCAGGCACTAGTCAGTCAGAGCCGGTACTGGCTGATGACGCTAGCCCTGATGGCTAAAGTCTGCGACCAGCATCAGCATTAATGTTGAGTTAGAGCCTTTTTTTCCCTTGATCACTGTACCTTGTCTGTTGACGATAACTTACCATAGTATTGGTCATGAGGCTTAAAGTCAGTAGTCCCGGTCTTCTGAGAAGATGAGATAAAACATCTGGTATCTGACAAACACCTACAATTTCTGTTTTATGAAAAGTCTTTTGCATGCATTCACTTATTTCTTTTTATTGGGGCAGGTGGCTAATAATTCCACAGTGCACCTGTGAATTATCAGAGGTCAGAAGACAACGTGAGTCAGTTCTCTCCTTGCATCACGTGGGCTACAGGGATTGAACTCGGGTTGTCAGCCCTGACAGCAAGCACCTTTATCCGATGAGCTATCTTACACCTAGCTACAACTTTCAATACTTGGCCTTTTCTTAGGTTGTAGGTCAGTGGGTACTATGGTAAGTCCAATAACTGTCTTCAGACTTGAGTTGATTAGACATAGAGATTGGATGCAGAAGTAACTATTGATTTGAACTCTAAGGCAAGCTTCCAAACAGAATTGGACTTAGCTTGCTCGCTGCCAACATAAAGTCATTCTCCATTAGATTTCTGCCTTATAGAACCCAATGGGCTTGAGGTCTTGAAGGCAGGACACTCCATGTCTGGGCTAAGTTAGTTCTTGGCTTGAGACCTTCTCTGAGGCAAGAATTATTTTCCTGTGGACTCTTAACAGCATTTGAAGCCTCTCTTCAATGTGTTTATTCTGAAAACTAAACACAGTGGGGGCGTGTTGGTGAGTGTACCACCAAACTCGGCACAGTGAGGATGTAGAGTGGGAGATGGTTTACTCCCTGGAGCAGTTACTACCAGAGCAACGTCCTCTGGACCTCAGGAAATACTCAGGTTTTAGTCACGGGATCTATACATACTCTGTAGGCGGTGGCTCTTTCCTGAGCTTGCTCAGTATAACATACATACATACATACATACATACAGAGAGAGAGAGAGAGAATGATTCTTCCTAGCAGGACAACAGTTCCCTTGTTTTCCTCTCCTCTGTTCAGAGGGTTTTCTTCAGGCACATTTTGAAGATTTAGCCAAATGTTCAGACTGTCCAGGCTAGAAATGTTTCCCCAGGCTGATGGCTCTTCTGCAGCTGGCCACTTCCTTCTCATCCTAACCCACCACCTTCTCAGACGGAACTCAACTCTTCCTTTCACTTCATGAAAAGGTCACTGACATAATGAAGGTGTCCCCTTTATTAAGACCGAATTCACCGTGGACACATTTATATCATGTAACACGCAATCTGAATCCCTAGTTTTCTACCCAAACCTTTCCCACTAAGGACATCACTTCTCCTTCCCCCTCTATCCTCAGCACTAACCATGAAAGTCTCTGTGCACTCAAACAGCAGGAAAAAAAAAATTACATAAAGCCAGGTTGGAATTCTGGTCAGAGATTAGGAGTCACCCTTCAGCTCCGTGGCACCTCATTCATCCTCACCCACACACATGATGATACAGGAGGCTTATTAGCCCTGCCCTGTGTGTCTATGGCTGCAGTTCAAAGAATCACCAACATATGACTAAGCCTAAATTTGATTTTCTATACAACAGGTCCGGTAAAGGAGAGAGCCTAATAGCATTAAACATCACGGTGGGGGAGCAGCCACCATCCCAACTATTTGTATACATGAACTAGATGTCCTTATGCAAATGAGAAGTCTGCAAGGGCAGTGATTCAGACAGCGGTAATTTAATAATCTGACTCATCTTTGGAGGCAATTTCCACATTGTAGAAGGCCTGATCTCAATCTCAGGGTAGCATTCTTATCTTGTCCAATAAAGCAAAGGCCCAGATGCTTTCAAATGCATAATAAAGTGAGTCTTATATCTATAAAGTGCCCTTCTTCTGAAATAGGGAAGGCGAGAAAATAGAGAAGTCGGGTCCCTCGGTCACCTGGCTCAGTATTAATATCTAGTGATAATCTGATTTTGATATTCGCTGACTCACTCTGTTTCTGTAGCTGTGTAAACAATTACCAAGGCAATGATTCAGTAAGCTCAAAATGACAAGGAAGGCCGGGGGCACAGAGATGGGGGGCGGAGAGGGGACTGGACTGCAAGTCAGCTTATCTCAAAGTATGTATGCAAAAAAATGTAGCATACAGCACACTTCATCTTGTCCCAACTCAGGCTGAGATATAAAAAAAATGGTTCCTTCATTCAAGCAATCATTTTTGAGTGCCTGACCACACCAGGCCCTGTGTTAGAGACATGAAGCGGTGGTCAGCCAAGACACATGTGTTCTCCGCCCTCATCAAGATGACTGTCTGAAAGATAACAGGCATTGGCAAGGATGTAGAAAAAACAGAGCCCTTGCATGCTCTTGGGGGGCACTGTAGATTAGCTTAGTCATTATGCAAGACAGCATGGAGAGTCTTCAAAACATTCAAAATAGAACAAACAGAGGACCCAAAAAATCCCACTCCTGGGCACACAGCCAGAGGAAGTGAAATCAGCATGGAAAGAGACATGACCCCTGTGTTTATTACGACTCCACTCATAAGAGGCAAAAAATGAAAACAACCAAAGTGCCCATCAACTGATGAGTGGGTACAGAAAAGGTGGCGCCTATACACGATGGACGACACCACGGCTTTAAGAAAGAAGGAAGTCTTTTTATTTTGAAACAACATTGCTAGAAACTGGGTTGTGCGAAAGAAGCCAGGTACAGAAAGATAAATACTGCATGATCTCACTGAACCAGGAGCTCACTGATTTGCTCAGCCTGGCTAGCTAGTGAGCTCCTGGGATCAGGCTGTGTCTGCCTCACCAGCACCAGGATTACGGACATTCCATACATGTGTAGCACGAATTCTAATTGGTCTTAATACTAAAAACCTGGAGCTAGATATTGGGTAATTCCTGAAAGGCCAGAGTGACAAAGGAGCAAGCCACAGCCACCTCTTGTCTCACCAACTCCTTAGCCTGAAAGGGGTGAGCTCCTGTCTCCTGCCTTATATTCCTCTCTCTGCCCAGCCATGTCACTTCCTGTCTCCACCTTCCCTAGTGCTGGGATTAAAGGTGTGTGTGCCTCCCAAGTACTGGGATCAAAGGCATGAGATCCCACATGCTGAGATTAAAGGTGTGAGCCTCCACCGCCTAACTCTGTTTCTCCTTTAGACTGAATCAATCTCATGTTGCCCAGGGTGGCCTTGAACTCTTGATCTTCCTACTTCCTTCTCCCAAATGCTGGGATCAAAGGTGTGTGCCACCACTGCCTGGCCTCTATGGTTAACGAGTGGCTAGCTCCACCCTCTGATCTCCAAGCAAGCTTTATTTGTTAGAGCACAAGCAAAATAGGACCACATACACGGGTGCCAGAGATCCAAACCCAGGTCTTCATGCACATGCAGCAATCACTATCGACTGCCATCACCCCGCCCGCCACAGACAGAGTTCAAGTAGGTTTCGACAGCAGTGTCAGAGTGCTTTTCTGGTAGTGAAGACGTCTGTAAGTGAAGCTCTGGCTTCCTGGACAACTTGAGCAGTCCCAGAATGGCTACTGGGAACAAAGCCAGCGGAAGCAATGGTGAGGAGGGATTGTGCCCTGAGTGCGGGCTGGCAAGAAGACTGAGTTTTGAGAGAGCTGTGAACAGCCAGCTCTGGCTACCGGCTGCTCCCTGCCAAGGATTAGTAACTCCACCACACCTCCTGAGGGCATGAAGATGTCCTCAGGATGACAGCTGCTTTTACCCTGTACTCCTAGGAAGGCCTGATTTTATTGCCTCCTTTCAACAGCTTATACTGTAAGCAACTGTCTTTGATAATTCCTCTGCTGAGAACGAACAATGGGAAGGGCAGGTGCAGCCTTTCTCACGCATCCACATCCATAAGTGAGCAAAGAGCAAAGCCAAGCATGACTGTGAGGCAAGCGAGGCCCTCACCTTACCCAACAGGCTATGATTTTTGATAATGTTGACAATCAGTGACCATTAATAAACAAAACCATTTTTATTTTCACAGAGTGCTCATGTTTCATACACTAAGAAGCCCGGGTGTTGTCTACATTTCCACATGCAGGCATGTAAACAGTCAAGATGCCCTGGGCTGGATTTGTAGCTCAGTTGGTAGAATATTTGCCTAGTGTGCTTGAATCCCCAGGTTCTATCTACAATACTACAGACATTGGGTGTGGTAGCTTGCCTTCTAACATTGAGTAGGTGGAGATCAACCTTAACTAAATAAATGGTTCCAGGCCAGCCAGGGCACATGAGACATCATCCTTAATTAAAAAAAAAAAAGAAAGAAAGAAAGAAAGAAAGAAGGAAGGAAGGAAGGAAGGAAGGAAGGAAGGAAGGAAGGAAGGAAGGTAGGTTGGGTTCTGTATCTTGAATAATAATGTAATGGACAGATCTCCCTCAGTATGGAAGCCCTGACATGAACAGAAGGAGGGGGATTTATAGCACTAAGAGATTCAGAGGATCCGCTCATCATTGCTTGGCCCCACACATCACTTCAGGACACTATCAGTGGAAGCATGGCAAAGAGGTTCTTCACCTCATCGTGGACAGGAAACAAAGAAAGGAAGGGCCAGGACAAGACATGAGCTGCAAAGACATGCCCCGCCCCCATGACCTACTTCTCCAGCTAGGCTCCATCTCCCAAAATAATACCAGCAGCTAGGACTACACATTTCACAAACGAGACCAGAGGGTAACATTCACAGTCAAAACACAACGAACAGTGATAACAAACCATCAGTCCTCAGTAGGCACCGACTACTGTTCTAAGTGCTATACATGCACGAGCTACATCACTCCCCCATGAGAGTGTAGCTACCATCATTTTATAAGAGGGCATGAAGACATGGAGAGCGTGGGGACCTTGTCCAGGATTGCATGGCTATCACACATCCTACACAAACCCGAGAACAACACAGACTGACTCCGGACCCTGCTTCCATGTGGCAAGAGTTTACATTAGGCTTTCCCTTCTGGGAAAATTTTATATCCATATCACGATGTTTGTGTTCTCATCTACTCGGGAATAATAAAGCACGCGAAGCTGCACCATGGTTACTCCGTGAGTGTTTCGTCAGCAGGCCATCCTGTCGGATGAAGTCTTACCGGTAATACAAAACCACACTTCCAAGGATGCAAGCAGGTTTGCAAACACCATGGCGACATCATTATGAGGTGGGCAGTGAAAAGTAAGCCAGGTAAAGCTGTGTCCAACACTGACACCCAGCTTTCCCTCACCCAGAGAAAGAGAGAAAAAAAAAAGTTAATTTGGCTTTAAAAGTAATCACACACACACACACACACACACACACACACACACACACACACACACACACGCCTACACACACATGGGGATAAGAAAATGATGCTGTATTTATATGCAAAACCTTGGTCTTTAAGCCCATCTTAAAAGACAAGAAAAATCACACTTGCTCAAGTATTCTCTTTAAATAGACCTGCAAGGAAAATCATTGCTGGATGATATTTATGTAACCAGAAGGGGAAATCGAGTCTTGATTAAACACCCACAACGGGCCAAGCACTGTGCTATGACGTTTCTATGCCAAGTTATTATGTCTTGACAACACAGCCATGAGACATCATCCTCCCTGTGTCTGAGGATGTGAGAAGGAAGAGGTGACAGACAAGCAGCACCCAGGAGAGGACAGAATGTGACCTCAGACCTGCCAGACTCCACAGTAGGCCTTGATCTCTCACCTCACGGGGCTGTCTTCATAAGAGCTGATCCACCTGCTTTAAGAGGCTAGACTGGGTCAAGAGCTGGCCCTCGGGTGAAATTCCCTGGGTCTGAAGTCCAGTTATGTTGATGACTCACAATGCAACTTGTTACTTCCCTTGCTGGGTCTTAGTTTCCCTGCACATAAATAATGATGCCTACTTCATGGTAATGCTGTGAATATTTAAATAACCCAATATACAAAGAGACTATAGGACACTTAGTATATAATGTTCAATATACGTTCTTGTATATTATTTTTAAGCAGTGTATAATAAAGGTAGGCACTTGGCCATTTTGCACTTTAGAGGATATTAAACTCTGCTGAAACACATATAGAATGTGAAAACATGTCTCAGTCACACATTCCTTGATGACAGCAGCCGTTCCCGAGACATGTGTAGTTAGCTCATTTTGTCACTGCCCAAACATCATAGGATGCTCACACAATCTCAGACAGTTGTGACATCACTAGAAGACATCTTGTAGGATGACTGTCACATGTGCTGTGTCCATCATTGACAGAGACAACGTGAAGTATGAGACTATCGCATGCCGGGCAAGTTTAGAAGCCCGTGGTGTCTTTGGCACTTCACAGAATCCCTGACACAAAAGAAGTGGTCGGTATAACATGTGAGGCAAGCACCCAAGGAACTGGAAATAACTGTAAACAGCTCCGTGATAGAGCATGTGCCTAGCATGTATGAACTGCATGGAGCTGGGAACAGTTCCATGGTACAGCATGTACCTAGCATGTTTAAATTGCATGGGGCTGGGAAAATCTCAGTAGTAAAGTGTGTCCTTAGCATGTATGAATTGCATGGGGCTGGGAACAGCTCAGGGGTAGAGTATGTGTCTAGCATGTATGAACTTCATGAGTGTGTACCTACCATACCATGTATGAGGCCCTATGTTCACTTCCCAGCACAAAGGATGGTGTGTGTGTGTGTGTGTGTGTGTGTGTGTGTGTGTGTGTGTGTGTGCATGCACAGCCTTGCAACCACTGACCCACCATTGCGGGTGCGCCCCCCCATAGCTTCTCTTATCCTGCCCTGTTGCATCCTCCCCTAAGACACACACCACCGCACTCCCTCCAGGCATAACACACATGTCCTTTTCTGGGATGAATCCCTCCCTAACGTTCTGTTTTAAATTGTGACAGCCCTTCACTTAGTTCTCTGATGCCCCAGGTCCCCTCATCCCCTGCTTCATTTTTATCCAAGGTGCTTATTACAACACATAGCATGCTAATTAGACATTACTCATTTGACGGTCTGCTTACACAGGACATCAGCATCACACATCTGTCCCCTTCAGTGTGCACCACTGTGCTCTCAGCACTGAGCAGAGGGTGTGGCGATAGCAGTAGGTTTCATAAGCATCTGTTAAAACCATCATTTACTAAAGATCATGACTTCAACCTTGCGTGGGTTAATATAAAGAAATACATGGTATGTACGATGGGGAAACACAGGAGAATTGATGTATGGGCAAGGTAAGTGTGAGGATACTATAAATTCCTTCTCTAAGAAGCTGCTACATTTGTATGCAAATTAAACTAGAACTTCAGCTCCTGTCTTGCATACGTACTTGTGGAAAGTAGGGCAAGTGCTTCTGGGTTTCAGGAAATGGGAAGACACCGTCCTTCACAAAGTTCTTACTAGAGAGAGCTTTCATTTTGTCTGAAGCATTGCAGCACCTAAGTCAAATGCTCTTCACAAAGTTCACACTAGCGAACTTTCATTTTGTCTGAAACATTGTAACTAAGTCAAACGCTCTTCAGGTCTACAGTAGCAGCTGTCTGAGACACTTTGTTTTTCAGACCTAACTTCTTAATGGGAAAACCACAAGTGTCCCGTGCCCCATAGGGAAACCAAAAGTCAATTTAACAATGGTATACAGAGAGAGGTGCACATTCCCACCCTCCTGGGAAAAGAGCTAAATTCTGCTTCTCTTTTCCTACATTGCTTTTATTAATGCAGATATAAAAATATTAAAAGTAATATATACCACATTAATTGAATTAGTAATTACCAGTGTTTCTATGTAAAACAGATCCAAGTATGTATGTCTCTACCATGTTCAGTATGGCAGTTCATACACTTAGGAACTACACTGGACATAATGTACACTTCTCCATAAATACTGAATTTAAAATCCATGATGATTCTCCAGTATTGCACTGTTTAAATAAAAAAAAAAAAAAATCACAGGGGTTGGGATGTTACTCCACGGTAAGAATGCACATTAGCATGTACAAGGGTATAAAGTCAACCTTCAATACGCATACATTCATATCATTCATATTCTCATTCTCTCTCTCTCTCTCTCTCCCTTCTCCGCCCCCCCCCCCAGTTCAGTGATCTTTTAAAACGTTATCCAGATGTTATTAGCTCCAAGAAATCTCCCCTGGTTCCTTCACTACTCGCTATAAACACTTACTATTCGATGCAGCTCACTGGTACTCTTCTTTAAATTATTAAGTTAGCAAACGAGTAGGGTCCGTACGGCATTTTCGTACGTACGCATCATTTTACTTTGTGCTAATTCATCCCATCCCCACCTGCCTCTGCTGTGGCCCCAGGAGTCCTGAGGTTGCTTCCTTGCCTTCCATGAGACAAGCCCATGTCTACTCTTATGGCATGGGTATTCCACTACCCCTTCACTCCTGACTCCCTTAAAATCTCTTCCTCTTCTCTCTGGATCCTTTTTCTAGACTCATCACGTGTGTGTGTGGGGGGGGGGGGAGTCATGTGAAAACACACACACACACACACACACACACACACACACACAAATTCACCCATACACATTATTTCATTAATTCATTTTACTTACTTAGTTTTATTTTTAGACGGGGTCTTATGTATACTAAGCTATCCCTAAACTAAGGAACTTCAGTTCACTGGGCAACTGGACATGATTTTGAACCACCAATTGAGGATGGGATTACAAGCACGTGCCATACACCCAGCTCGTGTGTTTATGGGGATAGAACCCAGAGCTTTGTGCATGGCGGGTAAGCACTGCACCAACTGAGCCGCATCTGCAGGCCACACCTCACTTGAATCTAGGTTCTTTACACAAGAGAAGACATGTGGCATATGTTTTTCCCTCTGCCTTGTTTCAGTTAACATGGTGTTCCTGGGAATGTCATGATTTAATTGCTTTTGTAGCTGAATAAAATTCCACTGTGTGTGCCACATTTTCTGCATCTACTGATGGACATCTAGGATGGTTTTATCTCCTGACTCCTGTGAATAGTGAACCAACAGTCACGGATGAGCAACTGTCTCTATGGTGAGCTGACGTAAGAGCCCCTGGGGTATACACGCAAGGGTGATATTGCTGGGTCATACGGTAGCTCACTCTCTGTATATCCTACAGATAGACATTTTTCACAGTGCTGCACAGATTTACATTCCTATCAGAAGTGTGTAAGCGTCCCTCCTTCCCAACATTCTTGTCAGCGTTTCATGGCATCTTTTCTCAAAAACAGCCACTCTCGTTGAGATGAGATGGAATTTGTGTTTCTTCTTCTGTGAGCCGTCTCCTTGTCTCCTTACCATTCTTAGTGAAGGAATGATTTGTTTAGTGGTGCTTGAGTTTCGCAGTCCCTTTTAGTTCTGGATATTGAAGAACTACCATTCCTGGCAGGTGTGGACACTAATGCTTGGCCTGACATGAAGGTGACAAAGATTTCCTTGCGTTCTATAGGCTGTCGTGTGCTTCCTTTGCTGCGCCAAAGCCTTTGAATTTCATGCTACCCATTTGTCCATTCTTGGGATTCGTTCCTGTAAACTGGAGTCCTGTTCAGAAAGTCCTTGCCTATGCCTAAATCTTGAAGACTTCGGCTTATATATTTCTCTAGCAGTTTTAGAGTTTCAAGTTTTATACTAAGGTCTTGGATAAGTTTTAAATTGATTATTATGTAAGATCTGGATTTATTCTTATGCGTGTATAAATAAAGTTTACCCAGAGCCATTAAACAGTTTTTGATTTTTTCCAATACACATTTTTGACATGTTTGTCAAAAGTTAGGAGGCTGTAGCTGTACGAGTTTATTCTTAGGTGCTCTATTTTATTCTAGTGGTCAGCATGGCGGTTTTGTGCTGGGACTGTGCAGATTTTGTTACTATGGATTTGTGATGTAATTTGAGAATGAATGTTGTGATAACTCCGGCATTGCTCTTTCTTCCAAAGATTGCTGTACTAGTTAACTTTTCTCATTTCTGATATATATATAAAATATTATATATATCATATATTAATATAATATATATAATATATACACTTAAGGAAGGAGGGGCTTATTTTGGAACACCATTGGAGGGCTCAGTAACGACATACATCACAGCTCAGCCCAGCTTTTTTTGGGGTCTGGGTTCCTGGAACATATAAATGGGCCAATGCACCAAAATCCAGGAACCTCTCATTAGAAGGAGTACCTAGGAATGCCTAGAAACCAAGCTGCCCATGTTGTTTTTCTCCCAAACATCAAACCATTCAGGAATTGGACTATTCGCCAAGATCATCCCATCTCATTCCTTAGCATCTATAAGGACTCCTTCCATGGACATCTTAACTTAAAAGGTGCTGAACCAGATTGCACCAGCCATGCCCCCCCACCTCTGAACCATTCAAGTTGTGGTACTTGCTGTGGGGTGGTCTGTATGTCAAATTACTCTGATTGGTCAATAAATAAAACACTGATTGGCCAGTGGCCAGGCAGGAAGTATAGGCGGGACTAACAGAGAGGAGAAAAGAAAGAACAGGAAGGCAGAAGGAGTCACTGCCAGCCACCGCCAGGACAGGCAGCATGTGAAGATGCTGGTAAGCCACGAGCCATGTGGCAAGGTATAGATTTATGGAAATGGATTAATTTAAGCTATAAGGACAGTTAGCAAGAAGCCTGCCACGGCCATACAGTTTGTATGCAATATAAGTCTCTGTGTTTACTTGGTTGGGTCTGAGCGGCTGTGGGACTGGCTGGTGACAGAGATTTGTCCTGACTGTGGGCAAGGCAGGAAAACTCTAGCTACAGGTACTACATTACAGCCAAGAGAGGGCCAATCCGACTGCTGGGATTCTACTGGATCTGGTGGATTTCTTGATGATTATTTCTCCGCTTTAATACTTTCCCACTCTGACTTCATAGTATATTAAAACATGGAAGATGGTGTGTGTGTGTGTGTGTGTGTGTGTGTGTGTGTGTGTGTGTGTGTGTCCCTAGTGTGTGCATTAGAGCTGCTGTGCTTACCTGAGAGTCCTGGCTGCACTTCTCCCTCATGTCCCCCACTGGTAGGGCCCTGGGTCTCCTGCCTCAGACTGGAGGAAAATCATCAGCAGCATTTGTTGTGGGCAACATATGCTGGAAACTGGCTGACAGGTGAGAGGAAGTAAAATCCACCCATAGACTCAGCTCATGGGGCTTAGAGACTAGCTGGGAAGAAAATGAAAAACTCTTCAGTACAGTCTGGTGATGGATACACTTGGCTTCTCTAAAGTCAAACCCTGGTACAAGAACATTCTGGACAGAGTGATGGCGGTCACCTGTATGTGATGATATATTGGGAATGCTTCTTCCCTTCAGTTTTAGAATCAGTAGCTTCAGAAGGGAAGGACTGTCTCCACTATAAAAATGTGTGAATTACATAGGATGGCATAATTGTTGAGAGTAGGCCTTGGCATTATCTCTGACACTCAGAAAGGCACTTGGCTTAACTCAGGGAGGGTTCCAGGAAAAGATGACTTCTAAGTTCAGCTCTGAATAACAAAAGTGAGTTCACCGTGGTGTGTCAGTGCCAATGGCTCAAAGGGGCTAAAGCTTAGAAACCCATTTCACATGACCCGAAAAATCACAGACTGCGCAGCTTAAGCTACAACTTCTTTTGAAGTTTAGGAATGGTGGAATTCGAAGATGAAGGCACAGAGTTGGTCTCACTCAGGCCTCTTTCCTTGGTTGACAAGGAGCCATCTTCTCGTGTCTCCAATGGCCTTCCTTCTGTACATCAGTACATCCCCATGTCTCTTGAGAACACCGACCTACTGGACTAGACTTCCCTGGTTCTCTCAAGGCCCTGTCTTTAAATACAGCCAGCCTGACAGGGTACCAGGGATCACAGCCTCAATATACGAATGCTGTGGGGATCCTGTGTGCCCCACCACACAGAAAGCCACAGAGACAAGGACTATGTCTGACAAAGAAATACGTGTGCAGCTGAAAGATGATGTGGCACAGCACGTTGAAACTGAACATCATTAGACTCCTTTCCAATGCATACATAGCACAAGTTGAAGCCAGAGAGGGAAGTGAAAGCAAACAGACCCTGAAAAATTTTAAAGATGGGATGAAATATTAAGCAGTTGGAGCTACCCTAAGGGAAACAAAAACCACGGTAGAATTTCAAGCAGAATGAATGTGTGGCATGATTGGACTTATATTTTAGAAAAGTCCCTGTGTGCATGACAAGGAATTGGTCGAGCAAGGCGAGCATCTGGGACGCACATGAAGTAAGATGAGCAGACAGAGCTGATGGGCAGCTTGCGCTGTTTCATGGTGATGCAAGGCAGCCCTACGCCTTGGAAAGCTAGTCAGTGGACATGATGATGATGGGTCTGGGGACAGGGTGGGGTTCGAGAGTGGCTCCTATGCTACTGGAAGATGTTAGATCAGGGGAGGGAAGGAGGTCAAATCAAACTGGACGCCATGCATTTGATGAACCATGGAAGCACCAGGATACCAGCGCAACCTAAGAGCCGCTACGCCTGTGAAATGCTTCCTGTCAGGAGAACATGCAGACGTGCACACACACAAAAGCATGTGCACACAGATACTAGTGTGCAGCTTGCTTCAGCGGGGGAAGGCGAGCCTTATGAGATAACACAGCTTAGCCAAAGCCCCACAGCTCGCAAACAGAAAAGCTGAAAGAAGAAACAAGATTTTCTACTTGCAGACCCCAAGTTAAAGGTCATAACTGTCTTGGTAGGAAACTGAAAAAGGAGGAGACTGCTGGTAAATATCTGGGGTCATTAGATTGCAAGATTCCATGATCCATTGGCTTCACTTCCCAACTTAACCAATGACAACTGGCCCAGCCTAGCTCTCCTGGAGCCTCGCCCACACGGATGAACCGATGATGGCAAGGCTGGCAGGTCGGTGGCTGAGCCAGGGCAGAGCCAGTTTTAGGCCATGGTTAAGGGCGGTGACAACTCTGGTTTTCAGGAGCACCATCTCCTCTCGCCACCACAGCCAGAGCCCGGCGCCAGTGGTAGGCGTGTGCACCGAAGTAATGCCTCCCACTCACAGCTGAGTGAGGACCCAAGGCCCTCAGCCTACGTTACTGACTAGTGTACATGCCTTGAACACATCACTTTCATACAACAGGCATCACAGAAGTGAACAGATGATATATATAGAGAGGGCTGGGTGACAAGCAGAGAGCACCCATGAAACAACGCTGAAATCAAGACTAACCTTCTCCCGTGTCCTCTGCACATGCTAAGCTACCTTGTCCCCTTGCCCCCACCCGACTCCTCTCTCCAAGACACCACACTCCTGACCTGTGATATCACGGGCTAGCTTGGTCTACTTCTGTACAGCGCATGAATGGAACTGTACTTTTTCCATGTGTCTACCAGCAGGGCACCTCAGAGTCCGAATCCTAACTTGGAAAATACAAAGGCTACTGGAGGTGAGGCTTGCTATAATCCCATGGTGTCACTGTCCTATCCTCTAAGGACCCCGAGCGTGACATAAAGTCCCTAAGCACTCGTATTCTGCATTACACCCCACAGAAGTCGGTAATGTGAAATGAATCTGGGGGAAGGCTGGGGCCCGTTTCCGTGCTGTGCTCTTGTGAGATTGGGTCACCTACCAGAGCCACTAAAACAAATCCCATAATATTAAATGAATTAAAGATTAGAGGCGAATGCAGCAGCAACGGTGGGGGGGGGGAGACTGGAAATCCGTTCAGTCACAATAGCTGCCCTGAGATAAGAAAGCTGCTGCTAATAATGAATTCTAAATCACTAACTATTGCTTTATCAAAGTAATCCCTTTTTCCAGGAAGCGACCCTTTCCATGTTGAAGGATTTCTATAGAAAATGATTTTAGAAAGTGGTTTTAATAGGTTGTAAAAAAATTAAATTAAAAAGTCAGTGGAAAAACTTTTTTCTAAGAAAAAAACCAAAACAAAAAATAGACAAGAAGTTACAGACATCATGCAGCTACCCTCCAGTATTTTACTGGTTGGGGCTGGTTTTTTTTTTTTTCCTTTTAATTCAGTGTAGAAGCAATTTCACATTCTGAGTTTCTTCTTTACCTGTGCCTAATGATTCCTTCTCGGGCTGGAGAGGACAGTGAGGGCTTGAAGAAATCTCTCATCTTAGGAACTATTTGACTGTTGTTTTCAATCACAGCAAGACATCTCAAGTTTTAAAGTTTGGACAATGGAAACAAATGTATTTGCAAACTGTCCACCAAGGAACTTTCGAGTTTCCCAGAGTTTCTAAAGGAGAAAACATCTATTCACATCCATTCTGTCAAGCAGGTCGTCCTTGTACTATGTTAGTTTAGTGTAGGTTTACCTAGGTGAGCATAGTTAGGGCACAATTCCACCTCGGAGTCTTTGGGGACACTCCTCCTTTGAGCATTTGGATCAGGAATTCCTTTGAAGCCTCTAAAATTCTTGATTACATCTTGATGCCCCTTGACCAAGAAAATTGCCAACAATTAGCATGACCTTCTCCCACCAAACAAAGCTCTGATTCCAATCTTGACAAATTGCCTTTTCAGAGAAGAATGACCCACCTGTGACCACAGTCTTGCCTGCAGACACCGCCTTTAAGCACAGGGGGGAGTTGACACAGACAAGCTGGGGTGAACCGTGAAATGGGGTTGTATTAGCAGACCTCTGCAACCGGGGAGCAGACTCTTGTGTCCTTTCTTCTCTAACTTTGCTTCTTTCGAGAGAAAACCGTGCACAAAAGTGTTCAGATTTCGGCTTCCTTTCACCCGCTGGGTTTGCCAATGTAATTCCTATATTCATGACCTGCTCTGCTGAGTTTTTATTATACAGTTTGCTTTATTCGCTGAAAACTGCTACGCTATGAACATTCCTTGCTTATTTGAAACCCTTAAAATTTCACGGTACCGGACTCAAGTGCCAACATTATGTTTTTGTCTGGTTGCTTTTTAAATCACCTAACCGGGACGAAGGGATGGCTCAGTAGTTAAGAGCCCTGGCTGCTCTTCCAGAGGACTGAGGTTCCATTCCCGGCACTCACGCAGTGGCTCACAGCCATCTAGAACACCAGTCCCTTGGGATCTGATGCTCTCTTCTGGCCTCTGTGGGTACTGCATGCATGCAGTGCACAGGCATACAGACAGACAAAATATCGATGCACATAAAAATAAAGGTTATTTTTTTTAAAAATCAAGAAACTATGCTTTGTACAGCATGGTGAAATTTGTACAATTTAAAAAGTAAATTAGTGCCGGGCGGTGGTGGCGCACGCCTTTAATCCCAGCACTCGGGAGGCAGAGCCAGGCGGATCTCTGTAAGTTCGAGGCCAGCCTGGGCTACCAAGTGAGTTCCAGGAAAGGCGCAAAAGCTACGCAGAGAAACCCTGTCTCGAAAAAAAAAAAAAAAAGAAAAAAAAAAAAAAAGTAAATTAGTGAGTAACAGAAACAATGATGTCACCCCAACTTTAGATGCAGTATAGAAAAGATGCAAAATGAAAAATGTACTGTCTCCACTGAATCTATTCTTGACCAGTAATTGGATGTTGTATATGGAAAACAGAATTTCCTGACTTATATATAAGACTCTCTGTTCAAAAAAGCTCAGTTTATTCCAACTCTGCCTAACAAGTCCTTCATCAAGTTTCTGACCACAAAAAAACCATCTGGGAGAGTTTGGGGGGCTGAGGAGACGTCCTCAACAGGAGTGCTGGTTGTGAAAGTGTGGGGACTCAACCCACATACACCTGTGCCCCAGCATGTGGGGATCCAAGCCACATACACCTGTGACCCCGCATGTGGGGATCCAAGCCACATACACCTGTGACCCCGCATGTGGGGATCCAAGCCACATACACCTGTGACCCTGCATGTGGGGATCCAAGCCACATACACCTGTGCCCCAGCACTGTGAGGATCCAAGCCACATACACCTGTGACCCCGCATGTGGGGATCCAAGCCACATACACCTGTGCCCCAGCACTGTGGGGATCCAAGCCACACACACCTGTGACACCGCAACACCGTGGGGCACAAAGACAGGAGAATCACTAGAAACTGCTGGCTAACAGGTTAGCTCCAGCTGCAGTGAGAAACCTTAAATATGACAAAAAGTCAGAGTAGGATACCTCGTGTCCTCCTATGCTCTCTGTGTGCACAGGTATACACATGTATACGTATACACACACACACACACACACACACACACACACACACACACACGGGGCGGGGGGTGGGGGGAGCATTTGAGAAGAACTAAATCCTGCCAATATATTAACTACATCTCCATTCAAATGATTGTTAAGGTATCATTGATGAAGTAAAGGGACAAGAAGACAGTCGACTTGTAAAATGGAAGTCTGCTCCATACATGCTCAGTATCAAATGTAGCTGTTTAAAATCAATTATTTTACTAAAACATACTTCTTGCTGTGTTGTACTTGACACAAATATAACAAAAGTTTCAATAAATAAAAACCCACTTAACAGAGCAACAGAAACCCACATTATTTTAAATCAATACTGTCCCTACCAGACACAGAATAAACCTCTACCTCCTACTTAGCCTTAGAGTCTCTGATGGCTAACCGCGGCTCTCACGTCTCTAAAACAGTGAGCGAACACACTAGAGGAAAGGTTGCCAGCGCAGTAAAAACTCACTGTCGGGTTGTCTAGCTACATCTGTCTGTGGGTCTGTCTTTAACTGGACCACCTAGGCAGGAGGGAAACGGACTGGAAGCAGAGGCAAGGTCCCAATCCAGGGAGGAGAGCTATCCGAGCTGCCAGGTGGACTGAGGCCTCTTTTCTCTCTCACTTGTGCCGAATTTGCAGTAGGAAGTTTTTACCTGGAATCTCTAAAATTTCTAGCAGACTTGTAATTCCTCGGTGATCATTTGTCTTCACAAACTTTCCCCAAAAGACGTGTAAGATATGACTCAGGGGCATTTATAAAATGGTATTCCAGCCAAATAGATTGCTCGGGCACAGAACCTCTGAGGGCTAGTCCCATGAGAAGTGCCCCCCAGGGTCTCTGGGTTTGACAGGAATCCTTTGCTGTCTTCTAGGCAGTCTATGAAATTCTCCAGCCTCATCCTGCTTATGTGGTTCAGAAAGCCCTGCTCAGTCACTGCTACTCACCCAGGACATCTGTCATTAACGAACTGACCAATGGTGAGGAAAACTAGATAATCTCTGTGCCTCTGAGGTTTCGGGTCCCACTGATCTGGGAATGATAGTGAGATGGACAGAGGGACAAGAGAGGTCACAGCACTCTGGAGAATTCTGCACACCATATCCTTGCCTCTAACTCAGTGGGATAGGAAGACAAACACCGGAATATCATCTGAGTGCTCTTTTGACCAAATCTGTGGGGATTTTATTTCCCTATACACTAGCAATCTCAAGATAACTGCAACACCCAAGCTTTGCAAAAATCATCCCAATATTTCCAAAATGTGCCATTCAATCATGTTCCAACATATAATGCTGGCCATGACTGTCATCATTTATCTCTGCCTCGGACACACTTTCCGGACACATTTTTGCTTCTGCTGGTTTTCTTTCATTTCCCCTCCTGTCTTTAGACTCTACCTCCCCATCCCTCTACATCTCAGAGGAAGATGAGCAGGGCTTTCTTCTCCTAAACATTACCACGTTAGAGGAAAAATGACTTAACCCAGTACTTGGTTTCTACACTTTTAGAGCAATCCTGTTTCTCAACCGTGAACACTATTAAACAGGTCGCATCCTCTGCAAAGAGCTGGAGGGTGTTTCCTGGGCAGTCTTGGGGAGACCTGCTCTCACTTCAACACCTTAAGGTGCGGCAGCAGGTGGGGCAGGAAGGAAGACAGGAAGGAGGACAGGAAATAATGATTAAAGGCTGCACAAGAGGCATGGTGCTTCCTGAAGACTGTCAAGAGGATAACTAATTCTCACACAGATCTTGTTCCGAGGTCTTCCTACTGCTCTTTCTAACCCTCAGCGAGTCTGAGATGAACACTTATTTCCCGTGAGGAAACAGAGCCACTGATGGAGTGAAGAGCTCCCGCAGACCCTCCTGATGGTGGAAGTTAATCTCTCTTTCAAATCGAACGGTCTGGGTGAGGCTGAAAGTGACATGAACAGGGACTTACCACCCCAATGCCCCAATTCTTTTGTGATTCTACATATGACTGAGTGATTGAGCTAAAGACTGATTGGTGTTTGGATGTTTCTGGGTAAAGAAGGAAAATATTTAAGTGCCGTTCAAGAATGACGCTGATTTTCAAGAAGGTGAAGTATATTTCACAATATAGGGACTCAAACTCCATAACCACATATCTCCATTTGGTCAGAACTCCAAGCACAGTTGTTATTGGCTCCTCCTCTAAATACTGTCCCATTTTGAACAACTGTTGTATAGTGGTTTCTTCCCAGATAAATTCTTCCCTGTTGGAGGGAAGCTTATTAAGACGGGGGATGTTAAAGGCAGATTAAAAAGTAGGGTATTCTACTGAGAGATATTCCATCCGGCAGAAAAGCTCATCAAAATCAGGAACTAAGCAATTCAACAGCTTCAGGAAGTTCCTGAAACTGACCAGACTCACTGAGCCTCTCCATCCCCACGTGTCCATGAGCAGTAAGAACTGCTGCTAGGCACCGTAGGGGCAGTAAAGCTGAGCTGCCTGGGAAGGAACATGCTTCAACATGTGGAGCTTCCTGCGGGCTGTGGAGTGAACTTGGCATTTCTGGGTCACATGAGCTGCCATCCACGTTAGGGAGGGCCCTGATGACACAGCTGCCCCTGAGTCATTTCTACTCCTGTAAGTTACCCCACTAAGACTCACTGGTTCACCAAGGTGGACCTCAGTGGTGCCCTGGTGTCTCCAGTGAGCCTAACACATTTATGTCACCCCAAGAATAACACATAGTTATTTATGCACAAACACCACTAATTGTACAAGTCAAACCATGTAAGACGACAGTATCGAAGCCAAGAACTGATGGCTGTTCACTGTCCGACAATTCATATGTGTATGTGTGCATGTGTGTGTGTGTGTGTATGTGTCTATGTAGATGTGTGCATGTGCACATGTGTATACACATGATTGTTGTATGTGTGTATATGTACATATGTATGTGTGTACACGTGTTGGTGGTTTGTGGTTACATGCGTGTGTATGTGTGTGTTTACTCATGTTTATATGCATGTGCATGTGTGGGTGTTTGTGCATGTGTACATGTATGTGTGTGTACACACATGTGTATGTGTAAGTATACATCACTGTGGCATGTGTGTGTATGTATGTATATGTGTATTCACACTCATATGGTCCCATCTTCCATTTTTGTACCCATGAAGAGCTTTTTACTTCATTTTTCCTACCTATAGAATTCATCAGGAGCACTAAATAATTCCAGTGCTCCTGGAAGGAAAACTTGACACCAAAGCCTCTCCTCTTCCTCTGAGAACACAACGACACGCTTCATCTACAGAATCTACTTCCACAACTGCCGTCTCAGTCCTACTGACTCGTAAGTCTTGCACTAATCACTCATTCTCCACACTTCACCAAATTTGGTATAGACCATGTGAATTTTAAACTATTTTTAAAATATTTATACTTCTGACAATTATTCACTTATGGGGGGGTCACATATGATGTGGTGCACATGGAGGGGTCAGAGGACAGCTTGGAGAAGATGGCTCTCTCCTTCCACAACGTGGGTCCCAGGGATGAAACTCAGGTCATCAACCTTGGCAATGAATGCCTTTACCTGCTGCATCATCTCACTGGCCCTTAAAATACTTTTCCTCCATCTTCTTAGAATCACGACCTGTACAAGCTGACAGCAGCTGCAGCTGGTTTTATTAAGTGTTTTGACTTTAGTTTTCAATCTTTCGTGTTAAAACCAGTGTGGCAGTTTGAACGTAATTAGCCCCATAATCTCATAAGAAGTGGCACTATCAGGAGGTGTGGCCTTGTTGGAGAAAGTGTGTCACTGCAGGGGCAGGCTTTGAGGTCTTCTATGCTCAGGATAGCGCCCAGTGTCAATCGACTTCCTGTTGCCTGAGTCAAGATGTAGGATTCTCAACACCACATCTGCCTGCACACCGCCATGATGACAATGGACTGAACCCCTGAAACTGTAAGTGAGCCCCAGTGAAAAGTTCCCTTTATAAGAGTTGCCCGGGTCATGGTGTCTCTTCACAGCAATAAAAACCTAAGACAGCCAGTTTCCAAGCCAGTTGCTCTACCATCATGAATGACATGGCATCCTTCCCTACTTCTCATTACCGTGCTCTTCCTGCCTTCAAACACCTCGGCTCCCAGTCGTCCTTTTACTAAATCACTGTCTTCTCCTCTAATATCTTCTCATCTCTAATCACCAACCTAATGACATCCACATCCTTGAAGGGTCCACTGTGGCTTCTTGGAAGGGAGCCCCTGTTCAGTTTCCTATCATATTGGCCTTCTGATGCTTCGCCCATTCTGCACCCACCTTCAAGGCCTAAACTTCTTCCATACCTCTTCTAATTTCAAAAAACTGCCTTCTTTTGTCCCTTTTATTCAAACCCCTGAACTCCTCATCCTCAGATGACACAGTCATTCAGATGTACCGTCTACTTGGGAAGTCAGCTGGCAAATAAAGCTCCCAACCACTAGCCCTCATTCACCAACGTGGCTGATGAAGGTCTTTTGGGAAACTGGCCTGCAGGAGAAAGGGAGGAAATCCCTGCTGCACATCTCTGTATCAGGGAAGGTCACAGGTGTCCTGGAGCAGCTCACATCGTAGTGTTCTATCCCCATGACAGTTAGAGCTGCTGGAGGACAAGGTTAACAGCCAGTCCCAGAAGGCTGTTCACGCGGGCACTGGATTCCAGTGAGGGGGCAGTGGGTTCCAGTGAGGGGGCAGTGGGTTCCAGTGAGGGGGCAGTGGGTTCCAGTGAGAAGGACAACCTACCTCTCTGTCCAGCTTAGTGAGATGCATTAGGACAATCTTTCCTTTCCTAGTCAGGATCTCAGCATTTAACCTTATCCTGCTTTTGATAGCTGCTAAAGAATGGTATTCATCATTAATTTCTCTTCTCATACTATGAGTTAGTGACACTAAATGGTCCTTAGTTACTCAAGGATAGGTTTAAAATCACTGCAATAATGACACTTCATTATAGGGCTCCCTGTAAAAGTCGCCTGGATATAAGTGGACCTGTAACAAGCCCTGAAAACACACACTTAATAGAAAGACGTGAATGTCACTAAAGATCAAGAGGCGTAATTACAGCTTCAGAGTCATGTGACCAAGGATAACTGATACATTCTACCCTGTGACGACATTTTTAAGTCATTTCTTCCCAGTTACCCGCTGTCTTGTTCCCTCACACAAATGGTCATGTCTGCATTAAACAGATATGGAGAACAAAGATAAAGTCATTGCAACCAGGAAATCTACTGTGCCACGTATTTCAGAATGAATCATCAAGGGAACCCTTAAGGGCAAATCCACTAATATAGACCAGAAATTGGCCAAATCCTAGTCACAAAAGGAGGGTCAGGTTCACAGTTAGACACACATCATCAGCAACTTCTTTGTCTTCTATGCCACAGACTATTTCTATTAAGTCATTATCTACTAAGACTGCATCAACTAAGTGCTTAGGGTGAAAGATTTGAGGCTAAATTCTGGGCGTTCAGAAGCACACAGTGTCCACTGAGAGATAACTGCAGAACTCAAACATTTAAAATAGCAGTTTACAAGATGTCCCAACCAATCCAATCTCATTTCTCCAAATATTTTCCCTTATAAAAAGTTAAAAGTACCCACTTTCTGGGCATAGTGGCACATACCAGTAATCCTAGCATTTGGGAAGTTGAGGCAGGAGGACTGAGCGTTTAAGGCCAGCACTGACTATATAGCAAGACTATGTCTTTAAAAATAGGGTGGGGGAATAGGGCACACACAAAATATCCACTTAAATTTTTTTTTCAGTTTCTTGAGACAGGGTTTCTCTGTGCAATAGCTCTGGCTGTCTTGGAACTCACTCTGTAGACCAGACTGGTCTCGAACTCACAGAGTTCTGCCCACCTCTGTCTGCCAAGCACTGGGATTAAAAGGGTGCACCACCACTGTCTGGTTAACAAAAATAATTGTTAAAAAGTGGTCTCAAACCTAACTTCAGACTATCTGAAGTTATAGGAGTCATTTTCTTGACTCCTATAACCGTGGCCTGCCACAGAGCAAACTTAAACGTTGTTTTGTGTGCGGTCATCGCGAGGTTATAGCATGAATCATAAACACAAACACAAAACCTGGAAGAAAACAGAGTTGCTCTCATTGTGACCTCACAAAACACTCTTCTTGCTTTAGCTGTGCTTCGGCTGAAGCAGGAAGACCTAAACAGTCTACAATCACCAGATCTAATACATATTTTAAAGGGCCGATTTCACAGAATGTATTTTTAGGCCAGAACAACAGCTCTCATGTCACTCATGGTCTCATTTAAGACTTTATGACTGTGATGTTACATACAAAGCAGGCAGAAAGAGTTATGGTCTTGTTCAAGGATTCTTTACCACTTCAATCTGGGTATCTAGATATCACAAGTTCCCTGATTTCTCTGACCTGTTTCCCAGACACCATCTGCACTCAGAGCACTAACTAAGTGGCATTTCTGTAAGACACAAAAGTGTTGATCTGTTATGAGAGATTTGAAAGTCTGTTTTTCACATTGTCTGAAGCCTTTGCAAATATTGCTTATAACACAGAAAAACATAATCAATAGCATTCATTGTTGCTGGGCATGGTGGACATGCCTTTAATCTCGGCATTTAAGAGGCAAAGGCTGCCAATCTCTGTGATGTTGAGGCCAGTCTGGTCTACATAGTAAGTTCCAGGCTAGTCCCCAGAATTACATGGTGAGACCCTGTCTTAAAACAAACAAACATAAAAGCATTGTCAATAAGCCCCAAACTAAAGAAATAGAATGATTATGAGCAAATAAAGTTGTTTTTTAAATCACCTGGTCCTATGACACTGGCCTAATTCTCAGAGGCTTACCTTCTGCATTCCTGAAGTGTGACTACGGGGGAGAGCTAAGAGGAACAAGGGACTTCATTGTTCTGTGTCTGCACTCTAGCTGAGAGGAGGAAAATCCTGTCATGTCACCACATTGTAATTCTAGTCTAAGAACTGATCTTGAGAAATTTCTAGAACCTATTCTATTTCTAGAATCCCTTTCCATAATCCTCCTTATATGGAGGCAGCTGTGGGTTTAGCAATCGATGCTTTTGCTGATTCTGGGATCTTTGTAACATTGCATGAGTCTTGACTTTCCTAAGGACACAAGTGACTTCCAGTGTAGACAGCACAGCTATTAAGGACCAAGCGTGAAGCAAACAGGACCAAGAAAAAGCTGGTAAACAACGGGTGAAGTTAATGTCCTTTGTTGATTCTGAGATGCCCCTGATGGAATCTGCAGGGAGGAGCTGTCT
This sequence comes from Peromyscus maniculatus bairdii, assembly GCF_049852395.1. Taxonomy (NCBI): domain Eukaryota; kingdom Metazoa; phylum Chordata; class Mammalia; order Rodentia; family Cricetidae; genus Peromyscus; species Peromyscus maniculatus. Next base: position 26,101,951 of record NC_134864.1, read on the forward strand.
CTCCCTGAGCTTCTTGGATGTGGCTCTGACCCAGGATTTCACAACAGCCTTACATCCTGCTGAAGTAATCACATCAACTGTGATCCTGGAACTCGAAGGAGAGACTCCCATCTGGCTATCCTCAAGGTCCTTCTCTAAGTAGTAATGAGCTTTAATACAAACCATGGCTGAGTAGAAATGTTATTAGTCTACCAAGGGTGAATGGGCATTGGCCAATTTGTAGAGCAAGCTAAAATTAAATTCTTAATATAATCTCATGTCAATGAAAGGCATATAATAAAGAATGGCCACCCTGAAAATTAATCTGTTTAATACTTAAATATAATCAAATAGGTCTGTTCTTCAAATGTAGCTCTCTTTATTAAACACTCGTTTCTGAAGTTGGATTTTCCAGATGCCTGGAATTTTTTTTTTCTAACTTTGTAGGCAAGACTTCAAAACTGGAAGAGGTTTGCTGTTTCTTGTAATAAGAAAATTGGCTTCTTGTCTTAGCAATTGCCATTATGTTCATAACCTTAGGAAACTTCAAGGACAGAAAATCAAACTAACGTCAGAAAAGAAAATTATAGGGCAAATGTTGTGATTTGCAAAATTACAAAGAGTTGGTGCTATTGTATTTTGAGATTTAAGATATTGCCAGGGGTGGGCCACAAGAGCTGTAGGGGGTGGGAACTGGAGTTCCCTGAGTGGCTAAAACACCTCCACAGAACCGGTTTGTGCCTGTCCAAGAACTGAGCAAAGTTTCTCCCGGACTCGGTTGGTTTAGGCTCTTGTGTTTTTCTGTGTTCTGGCCTTAACAATTTCAATTTGGGGGGCATATTTCTGTAGCTGTAATTTTCCAGTCTTTAAAATTATACGATCTGATTTTCTCTGAATCGCCTCAAATCTCCGAGCCTTCAATTAGATGCTGCACTTCATCAGGAGACAAATGATCTCAAGACAGAACCATCTCACCGTGAGGTCACCCAGACTCCACATTCACGCTCAGAGACAAAAGCCTTTTCCCCTTTTCTCGTTCACTTCCTAGGGATTTTTTTTTTTTCTTTCCAAGAGATAAAAAATCTGACAAAGTAAAAATATAATCAGCTGGCTGCGAGGAGCCGGATCCCAGATTAGCATGTGAATATATTTCTTTCGTGTCTCATACTCTGTTTCTCAGTGTAAAATTAATTTTTAAATGTTTCATAAGATAACTTTTAACCAGAGCCAATTATATTGCTTCCCAGTGTTGGAAAAGAAAAGTCATACACAACCTCCTTCCCCTGGTTCCAGAGACAATGGGCCTGTTGCTAGGTACAGAGATCTGGAGGAGAAACCCCAACTCCTGCTTCTCAGGGGGCTGCAGTCCAGCTCAGGGATAGGCCCATCTACAAAGAGGTGATATCACACATGTCAATGGGGATTGCAGACTTGGGGCTCCAGTAAGCAGGGTTCACTAGCAACATAAAGATCAACCGTGCCATTCTGGGAGACAGCCGCAGAAGGCACTGGACGGCTCTGGACAACATAACCTGTGGCCTAAACTCTGGGGACAAGGGGACTTAAGCAGGTGAAGACCAAGGAGAGTAGATAGAGAGGTGACCCATCACAATGGCTAAGGGCACAAGTTCTGTCACGGTGCGTGCACTGTAGCACAAGTTTTTCTTTTTTTTAACTAATGGTTAGCATTATGAGTTTTAGAAAGAGAACACCATGCTTTAGTCGAATAAATTGCCCCGTGTGCCTCAGCTGCTCATCCTATAAAGTAAGATGCAATCTACCTTGGAGAACAAAATCTGTGGGGCTGTAATACATGTACACACACACAACCTTTAGACACTGCCACACAATGTCATCTGCAAGAATCACCAAATCAAGTTACAAAGCAAAAAAAAACAAAAAAAAAAACAGCCTTGCCATGTTTTAAGTATGTTTACAACTTTGTGTTGCATGAATTCATAGCTACCTTTAGCTGCATGTAGCCGCAAGCCTGAGGCATGTGCAGCTGTGCCTGCCTGCCTGCCTGAAGCACTCGGAAAGTACCAGCAATCATCGCCTCATACACAGACCAAGAACAGAGGGAGGGGAGGAGGGAGGGAACCTTGAAAGGCATGGTGTGTACACCCTGCCTTTGTCAAAAGAAAACACCCAGGAGATACAACGAAGGAACCCAGAGGCGAGAACTGAGCGGTGTTCATCAGGAGCCACACTGTGAAGCTCCTCCTTCCTCTTCTTTCCGGAGTCCTCCCTGGAGGAGCCACACCGTGAAGCCCCTCCCTGGAGGGAGGTCCTTGAAGTCGTTCACACGTTCACTCCTATCTGAGGATCCTCAGTCAGTGAGAAATAATTGTGTTTCCATGTTTACTTTTTAAAATAAATGTGCAGTGCTGGGGACTGGACCAAGCAAGTCTTGTACCACTAATCTACATCTGCAGCCCTGAGTTTTCTAAGATAGGACCCTGGTCCCAACCCTGCAGCAACATGCATAGCTACATCTGAACGTTTCACTTCAAATACTCCTTTCCATCAAAATGCCCCTGATCAGAAAGGAGGCTGATGACACTTTTGTAAGTGTGCCAACATTCCCAACACCTGAGAGGTGAGGACCTAAGTCTAAACATCCACACGAGAACCCTTGGGTTACAAAAGAGCCATCAGACACTCAATAATATAGACACTATAAAATATAGTATAGATGGAGTAATACACTCAGATGCCACATGGCACATGGGAAGGAATGAGACCCGTATGAGGAAGCATGATGAGAAGTTCTTTCCATTTAAAAAAAAAAAAAAAATGCTGTATCTTGTATCTGAACTGTCTCCAAAAGGCCCAAGCGTTACCTTTAACCCAGATCTGCTGGGAGGTGACAAAACCTTGGAGATGCAATCTAGCAGGGTATTTAGGTTCTTGGGAACTTGCCCTCAAGGCAGACTACAGGACAATAGCCTTTCTCTACATCCTGGCCCTGATAGCAGCTTTGTTCTGCCCTGCACACCCAGCCAAGCTGTGCTGACTCAGCCAGGCCCAGCCATGGGTGCCAACTGATCACAGGCTGAAACCTCCCACACTGGGAGCCAAAGCACGCCTTGTGGATTTATGCGGTGATCCTCTCAGTTCAGTGTCTGGCTAACAGAAAAATAACTAACATAGGAAATGTCCCCATCCTTAGAGGCTTGGGTTGCTTATAGCTTAAGTCCCCTCGCATGGAAAGGGAGGCTATATGTTTTCTAAGGATTCTTCTGGCACATGTGTCCTGTAAACTGATAGATAGAAAGGCCTGGGAGAGAAGAAGAACATGAAACGTGAGTAAGAGGACATACGTCTGAAGCTCAGGAACTTGTCGAACAGTATTCCTATGGAATGCTTATAGAAAAGAGTGGTATCTAGCTTGTAGATTTCTGACTTTTCTGTTTAAATATGCTTCTTTCCTTACTACTCATGACATTAACCATTCCTCGACCCATAGCTTAGTGCTCTATGACCTACTACACAGACAGCAAGCCAATGGGCCACACCACTTGGCTGTCCTAATTCATTTTTTGGCTCAATGCTTTTGTTCCATGTTGTAGGGCAGATATGTGCTCAAATTTATCTTGGATCTCAGAAATGCTTCATTTGTGCAAGCGCTCATGTGTGCATACACACACAACTACACATAAGACGGGGACAGGTGATCCCACGCAGACACATACTGGCCTGGGCACCCAAGAAAAACATCGGAAACACTAAGCAAACACCTAACAGGCCCTGGGCCACGGATGAGACAGTCCAACCATGCACAGCTTTCCCTCGTCCTTTTCACTAGGCAACCATTGGGAGACTGCATTACATATGTGTGAGATCCAAAACACTTCCATTCTCCTGTTTCCCTGAGAAACGACTAGAAATCAGGACGCTCCTGGACCCTGACCTTGTTACATGTTTATTAACATTTTCTACTTCAGAGCAGAAGTGGACCATCTCTACAGGGATTACTTTGTACACCCAGGCCCTCCAGGCCTGTGCCCTACCAGCTTTTTTACACACACCAGAGAGTAGTGCCCTGTCACAGAAATTGTTCCTTAAGGTCACACTGTGCAGAAACCCCCTGATTATAGGAGGAAGCATTTAACAGCAGCCTCCAGCCAATCCTTATTTTAGCTACACACTATTTTTACACTGAACTTGTCTTCCATTTGTTTAAAGTTAATCCTAGGCACTAAAGAAGCACTCTTAATACTGGGAGAGGTCTCTCTGGGTACAGAATATGGTTATGGCATCTATAAATATAAAGATACACCAGATGTTAAATAAGTTTCTCAAAATAGGTAGTGATGTGGTAAAAAGCTCATGTGATTGGACACAGGCTGAATAAAGTCCAATCATGTTCTGGAAACTGGAAAATTCTCTGCTGGGGTGGCATCACTCCAGGAATGCAGAACATCTCTAAATGAATCCCTTCCGCCATTTTACTAGAACAAATGAGGGTGCATTCCATGGCACAGCTAGCAATAAGCTTTACTGCACATGGCCGGGTCTGGGATAACCTCTAACAGTCTCCTTTGCCTTCATGGCAACACCAGAATGCTCAGGAAAGATCGTGATTGCATTAGACTCTGCCTGCCTTTTTCTGCACCAGAAAACTCTGTTAGACACAAGACCCAACTGGGTCACTCAACCGCAAGCCAAGCTAAACTCAGAAACGGCATGACTCACAGGGCAAGAGTTGCGTCTGTTTCTGCGGAATATGAAGCTGGGACACAGGGACTTTGGGTAAACCACTAGGATTTCTGTGCGTGTTTATGATTAGTTAAGAACACAGTTGCCAATCCTGTGACTCCAGTGATTTGGAATTTTTTTTTTTGGGGGGGGGGGGCTGGGGGGCGGGGCAGTGGATAAATTCTTCAAAGGCTCTAAAAGGATGAAAGTTTTGTTCAAGTCTGATTTTTTTTTTTCAAAATGAAGGACATCCATGAGGAATTGAAGACATCCTCCCTAAGGAGGCAGTGTTCTATTAGCTTGTTTCATTGTTTTTGGATAGTTAGTTGAAGTCTCTTTGATAATTTGTCTATTCTGTCAACCCCATGCTGTATTTAATTAAAAATCTTGCTAAACAGATCCTCGAGTCCCCCATGGCCTCCCACTAATCCCTTAACGTATCTAACCTGAACTACTGGCCCGTCTTCCCGTCCTCCACCCTCTCCCTCTACACACTGATAGGCACATACACATCACACATTAGGTCATCCACTCCACTGAATACCACTTCCGCCTGAATGGAAAGTGCTTTCTCTCTAGCAACTGCAGTACCAAAGAGAATGTCACTCACAGTCCTCTGGACCACACAGATGCCCTGTCACAAGAGAGCCATCTTTCTGCCTTCATCTCTTGCCATTCTCAAGGAAGACAACCCGTGAATGCCTGTTGAAACAAACTATAAAACAGAAAGAATGGATGGATGGATGAACTGAGTATCAGAGAATCTAGAAGTCTCCTTTCTTGGCAAATAATTTAACATTTGTTCTTCTCATCCATTTATAATACTAAAACAACAGTGCGGATAAAGTGATTAAAATAGTGGGCTTTTCTCCCACGCTCCTTGATAAACATCAACCATCACCCTTGGTGGACCCCTGGACACACTCCGAATGCCACTGTCTGAATGCCTACATCTCTTTCTCTGCCTCTTGCTTTCTCCTTTATTACTTTAAAATACATGAGCTAAGAGAGTTCCTCCGGCGGTCAATCTGCTGTGTCTGAGCTAATGTGACTTGTCAGTCACAAGGACAAAGATACTCGCTCAGGAGATACCTCTCCAGCTGACTCTTGTAAGCGCCTAGTTACTCCTCCTCCTGTCAGTGCTCAAACCTGAATGCAGCTGCGATGCGGGAGGAGGGCAAGAAGACCCAGCAAGTAAAGATGGCAGCTGCCTGGCTGGATGGCCCGAGTTGGACCTCTGGGAGGGACACACGTGGTGGAAGGAGAACACAAACTCCAGAAGGTTGTCCTCTGACCTCCACACACATGCTGGGACATACAAGTGCGCTCGTGCACCAGCGCCTGCGTGTACGAGCACGCGCACACACATGCACACACACCATACACACATACACACACATGCACACACACAATACATACACACCATACACACATGCACATACCATACACACACATGCGCACACACCATACACACATACACACAGCATACATACACACATGCACACACACACACACCAAACACACATACACACACATGTATACACACAGCATACACACATACACACAGCATACACACACATGCACACACACCAAACACACACATACACACACATGCACACACATATGCACACATGCACACACACAGCATACACACACACACACAGCATACACACACACACACACACACACACACACACACACACACACACTTGATAATGATGCTGCTACAATAACAAATTCAAAAACAATGGGTTTACTTTCTTATAAAAAGGAAGTATGTAACAGGCATCACTTCCTTTTTTCTAGAGACTAATCCTCCGTACTTTCCATGACGGGCTTCCCACGGCATCTTTATGAGTGGGCCCTGCTGGAAGGTCTCTTTATCTCACCAATCCTGACCAAACTGTAGCTTTCTTGGGGGGAAGGGGGGGTCACTGTTTAAGACAGGGTTTCACTCTGCAGCTCAAGGTGACCTAAAACTCACTGACTCACTGTGTGATCCAAGCTGGCCTTGAACTCACAGTGATCTTCCTACCTCATCCTCCACCTGATGCTAAGATTACAGGTGTGAATCACCATGCCTCCCTCACCTTTTAAAAGAGTGGGTCACAAACCCATATGGGTTCTCATGACAAAACTCGGGATCACGAAACACTTGGTAATGATAAAAGGTTTCTGGTTTCTCAACAACCAAAATTTAGTCTGAAAATGAAATGCATCAGGACCCTGGGGTGTTGCTGGCAGTGACTGCCTGTGTTGTAGCTCGCAACTGCACTGCAGGCTTTGTTCTGAACACAACACTGTGCTGTGTGTGTTATTGACACACACAACTCCAGAGAACGCTGCTAGGAACACCTCAGCTCATACACAGCCCGTGGGGAGCATGGGCTGCGATGATTTTACTGCACACACAATATTTCCTGATCGTGTAGAAACATATGGTTTAATTACGGAAAACAGATTTTTAAAAAAACATTTTCCTACCATCACCACGTGTTGAGCATTAATTTTAGTGTGTGTCTGTGGTCATAACAAAAATGCAATTTCATAAAAATTGTTAAATGAACTTTGCTTACAATGAGGACAGGATTTCCAACAATTACTAAAACAGCCCTAAGCATGCAATGTAGTGTTCTCAGCATTGATAATTATAAAATCAAAGAATCAATCCACTCTGAAATGCACAATGTAAAACAAATCTTAACAGGTCTTATTAATTAAAAAAAACCCAGAGCCAGATACTGGGGTAAAAACTGAAAGATCAGAGGGCAAGCCAGCCACAGCCACGTCTTACCTCTAGGAGATCCTCAGCCCAAGAGAGAGCTACTTCTCGTTTCCTCACGCCTATATACCTTTCTGTGGCCTGCCATCTTACTTCCTCTTTCTGGCCAGCTACACAACTTCCTCCTTCTGCCCAGCTACATCACTCCCTTTTCCTGCCCAGCTCTATCACTTCCTTTTTCTGCCCAGCTACATCACTTCCTCTTTCTGCCCAGATCTATCACTTCCTCTTACTGCCCAGCTATATCCATTCTTCTTTCTGCCTAGCTACATTACTTCCTCTTTTTGCCAAGCTCTATCACTTTGTCTTTCTGCCCAGTTCTATCATTTCCTCTTTCTGCCCAGCTCTATCACTTCGTCTCTCCACCCAGCTACATCACTTCCTCTTTCCACCCTGCTCTATCACACAGAAAAATGCTCTATGTCACGCAATTGGCTGTGGAGAGGCAAATCTCATGACTCAAGAGTCCTGATAGGAGAGTGAGCTTAGTTTTCTGACTCTGATGGGTGCTGGCCTGAGCCTGCTTCCTTGCTGACTGCCTCCTTAACCAGATGACAGTGGAGGACAATAATTGAAGAAAGCAGCAAATGGTTTCTGGACATTCTCACCACTTTCAGCCTACAATGCAGCCTTATATTCAAGTCTCAAAGACTGTGGCAATGAATAAAGGAAGCCAGACACAAAGCAATGCTGTCCACGACAGTCTCTACAACCTGCAAAAGCTGGCCATGCTAATCCATGGTGACAGACAGCAGAAGCAGATTGCCTGGCAAGGGGTGGGGCTGGAAGGAGCCATGAGGGGAACATGAAGGCTGGTGGAGATGGTCTGTGTTACATTTGGATGGTAAGCACATGGGCCCCCGAATCATCAGACTGTACCCATCATAGACTGAATCCCCCACCCCTTTTCAAAGAGAGAATCCAGAAAGAGTTAAACGGTAAGAGGGGTGGGTACGACCTAAATGCACTGCATAAAATTATCAAAGAACAAATAAAGTTTTAAAAGAGGGGACTGACGTAACTAAACAGAAGATTTAGTTTCCAAATTTATTATTTTTCAAGTCCTGGTGGTATTGGGATCATTACTAGTAGATGGCTTCTTCCTCTTGTGCAGATGAGAAGGGGCCATGGCTTATGAGAGAGAGGACTTCCTTTCAAGTCTCTATACATATTGCCTTCAGAGACATATCCTTATAATTTCATCAAGTATCAACACTAAGACCCAAAATATGGGGGCAGAGGAACAAAAAAGAAGAAAATCAGCGAGAAAATAAAATAGACTTCCTCCATAAATTGCATATGCATGTGTTGTACTAGAATGTTAAAGAGAACATAATTGAACAATATTCTTTTATGTTCTTGGACATCTCTGTATAAATTACATTAAACTCATTCCAATCTTCTACCAAAATAGGATACGAACTAAATCACATTAACTGGATTAAATATAATTAAATTATACTTTATAAAGTATTGAGACTATTACATACAATATTAATATAATTTATCTTTCTAAAAAGAGGTTATTAATGACTCCTCTCCTTAACCTTGAGCAATAATAATAACAGTAATAATAATGTATTATGCCATTAAACAATACCCAGCACTCTTATTAATTAAGATCTCAACACACAATAATCTTTAAAATCAGAATCAATCCTGCTTCTTGGATAGGTTGTGCTTTGGGGGAGAAGCTTGTGCACACCCATCTTTCTAACACAACGCCCCAACTTCACCTACTCAGGCGAAGTCCCAACTTCATTAAAGTAATGGAACAAAATAAACAACTCGCTGTAGAGACTGGGTAAGAACCTGAGAAGCCAGTCACATAAGCAAACCAGCAACGTTAAACTGGAGAGAGAACGCTGCTATTATAAAATTAGTGCAGGTCTAAAATCATATTTGGGTTCTGGAATCACCTAATCATCATAATTTCCAATCTGATCGTAAGGAAACAGAATTCAGCTGTTAGTGGAGCCCTGGAGGTCAGTTAATGGAACCCCTTTGCTACCCGGTGAAGACATCAGGTACACCGCTGACCTTTGTGTGACCTGTTTTATCCAAAGTAGACGGTAAATTCCCCCTGCCCTCCCTCCGCCTCTCCTCTCAGATCACAGGTTAACTGCCTCTGGCCCTCCGGCCCTCCGCCCCCCTCCCCACCCTCCGCACCCCCCCCAGCCCCCCAGCCCTCCAGCCCTCCAGCCCCCCGGCCCTCCGGCCCCCCAGCCCCCTGGCCCTCCGGCCCCCAGGCCCTGTCTCAGATGGCAGGGACCAGCATTCCCAGCCACTCTGGCTACCTGCACCACAGCAACCCTGTTCGTCATGCATCTGCCACAGTGTTCTTCCTACTCAAAACTCTCCCCCTATTCATCTCAGGGTTTTACTGCACCATCACCTCCTCTGGGGAGCTCCCCTCAACTCCCCTCTCACCAACTGAGCCTGGAGTATTAGTATATCTGCTCCTCCAGAGCAGCTCACAGATTTTCCTCATTCATTCATTCATTCATTCATTCATTCAATTGTTCTGATACTGAATGTCCACTCAGGGCCATTAGACTGAATTAGGATACTGAAATGAAAGACAGTCTGGTCCCCCAATGCTCCAATGCTGGATGCTACAGTAACTGACCCTGAACACATTTATCCACTCTCATTAACAGTTTTTAACCAGTATTGGTAGCGCCAATATTCAGTATCTTATATGACATACAAAAGTTGTTTTTAAATTTTAGTTTTCTTCTTGTGGATTATCAGAATTTAAATCTTTCTTGTTTTAATGAATGAAATGACCCTTGGGCAAATTTTAGCATGCCTCTAAAATACCCACCTCTTTGCACTGTCATTGGGAACAATCAAGGGGGCCAAGCCTCCAACATACAAATATGTGCACACACTTAAACCACATGTGTTATCAAAGGACCTAAATAGTAGAAGGACACATATTTTAGAAATACTAGATTTCTTTCTTGACTTTTATCAGATTTTCAGCTTTTTTACTTTAAGGATAATGAGGAACATGGGAAATCACAAAGGAGAGTAATAGAAGTTGAAATGTAGACATTATCCATGCAGGCGATGTGGATAAATGTGCCACAGTGGGATCTCATCCATAGGTGTGATTAAAAAGTACTGACAGTGATGTAGTAAAAGTAAACCCGTTCATAAATAAAGAGTGATGGGAAACAAGTAACTAAAAATGTCCCCATCCCTTTGCCATGTCTCTCACTCTTCCTTCTCAAAAATTCTTTGTGGAATCCATTCACCTGCTTTATTCACCATCCACTTTGCAACCTGCACCAAACTGGCTTCCGTCTCCTCCACTCTGGAAACCCATGGCATCCAGGCTCATCGCACTAAAAATATCCCATTTTAGTGAGTTTCCATTTTCACCATTATTGGCCTTTTCACTACTGCCGATGGTTATAAGGTCTTGGCTTCCACATGTTCCTACCTCTTGGTCACTGTCATGGGCTCCCCAGGCCCAGGCCACCTCCTCCCATCCCCCAGCTAGCAAAACTCTTCAGGTTTCCATGTTCCATCCACTGCTCTCTCTAGGCCTCTTCTCTCCCACCAAACCTTGTCCAGTCCAGATGTTACCATCCCTGATGCTGAAGTCTCCCGTGAACAAAAGCTTTTCAAAACTTTCCAAAACATCCCTCCTCGGCTGACTGTCTGATGGGCCTTCACACTTCTCAACCTCACCAGCTACAGGACAAAAGGCCACCTGTGACATCCGACGCTACCTGAGCCGAATTTCTAATCTTAGTAAGTAACTCCCAGACAGAAGACAGGTCACTTTTCCTAATATTCACTGCACAGTCACCAAATTATCCAAACTTCTTCGCTGAAGTCCACACTTCATTCCCAGCTGCCGATCCTGCCTGTCATCCGCACCTAAATGACTACATTACCCAGATACATAATTTGTTCACTCCATGATCTACCTTGAAATCATATTTTATGTCCAGAGGAATAAATACGCTGAGAGGTCACTGGGATGCAAGAAGAGAAACAGCGAGGAGATTACAATTTTAATTTCGGGGATTTTAACCCAATTGCTCTTAAGCCGGATTAAGAGAGCAGTGAGTGAAATGGGTTTGGGAGGGTGTGGGGGAGACAGAAAGGAAGGAGCACAGCCTAGGGGAGGAGTTGGTTAACTGAAGAGGGTTTCTTTTCTTAAGTTCACCCTTTAGTCCGCTGAGCAGCAAAGCATTCCCCTGAACTCTAAGTTAGAGAGCGCACTGGTGGTTAACAGCTAAAACCTGCATAGTAAGGGCTTTTTGAAACACTGGCATCCTGGGAGTATCCCTTTTGTTTAGGATTGGCCGGATCGAAATCTGCCACAGTGGGGCTTCTTCTAAGTAATGACTCGTGTTGTTTTAGTTGGCAGTGACTCACAGCCTCACAAAGCATGACGCAGCATCAGATACAGAGTCCGCGGCCAGCTTCTTCCCGTTACACGCTGCCAGCTGCTGGACCCGTGGGAGTCCTCCAGTGTGGGACTTTCTGCAGCTCAGCACAAGGGGGATTGGACTTGATAGAAAAGAGCTGCCAAGTAGATCTTGCCATTCCAGAGATGTACAAATGAAGAGGGAATGGAGTTTATGTTACAAATTCCAGAGCCAGGCATCTGTGCTTGGGTTTTCAAAACAGCCCGGCTGGAAACTTTCAGTCAGCTCTTTTCCCCATTAATTGCTCGCTCACTCTATGGAGGTCAGTAAGTGTTTTTCTTTCAGATGCCAATGAAAAGTCACCGCAAGGCTGTTTTCCGACTCTGGGTTATACTGGAGGAGATAACACGCAGGAGTAGTTGTCCAGCACTGGAGAGGAAACTAAGGAAAGGACACTGTCACTGATACCGCCTCTTTCTAAACCTTAGTGTTTCCCAGGAGGGAGCCCGTGTGTGTGTGTGTGTGTGTGTGTGTGTGTGTGTGTGTGTGTGTGTGTGTGTCCCTGCTGTGGTACCTGCTCTCGGCTTGACTGAGCACTCTAGACCATGTATGCCATGGGCCTGAATAACCGCTATGGTGACAGGACCAGCTGACTGCTGCTGACACTCAGTGTCTGCCGACACTCAGAGCCTGGCTCAACAGGGCTGCCACTCCCCAGAAGCCTTGGTAAAGACATGGTCTCCCTGCTTTGCTTCTCTGTTAAGCTGTAGAGATGCTTTCTTGAACGCCCCAGTCAGTCACTCCTGACTGGTCGAAGGAAGCTTAGTTCCTGTCATCAAGACACTCGAAACTCCCAGGCTGCCTACGTACAGGGAATGCCACCTCCGGGGGCCTGGCACTTAGCTGGAAAGCCCACCCCATTGCTAACACGTCACTAACACACCTGTCAATCACAGGAGGGTTGTCATCATTAGAACTAAAGTCTATCAAAGTTGCTGCCTTGGAAAATAAACACGGCAACCAGAGCCCAGAGGTGGAGCTGACTCCCGCCTCTCCAGAAGATTCAAAGCTAGACGAAGACCTCCAGGATTAGTTTCCTAAACGGAAGAGTTCGAAGCCCACCTTAGGCCAGCAGCCTCAACAGTCTAAGAATCCCCGATGGATAATGGTTGTACTTAAGCTTACAGTGCCGGGAAGGCTCGGGAAAATGGTGTCACAGCACCCTTTCCTACTGTTGTTAAACCAGGTATTCCTAGGGTGCTTGGGCTAGCCTCGAACTCTTGGGCTCAGGTGATCTTTCCACGTCAGCTCCCTGGGCATCTGGAACTAAAGGCATTCTCTTGCAGTTAAACTGAATGACCATAAGCCTCTCAGACATGACACAGCTCCCCGAAGTCAACGCTTAGGACTCAATTTTCTAACTATATGGGGTCGATTAGCTGAATGTGTAAGAAGTCATCAACAGTAAAACTTTCTGGATACGCTATAACCAATAATCCATTAAGAATCAAACACACAGTCAAATCATAGCTGTTTCTGGCCACAGGGTCTCCTACTGTGTCACAGGATGTCGATGCAGCCTCTCTTTTAAATGCTCGTGTTGGCAAGCCATGCAGTGCCAATACACTGACTAAAACACCTTGGCTCAGATCAGAAACTAAGGATAGGAATTGCAGGGTTTTTACTGGGCACATAAACTTCTCTGCTCACACAGAAACATAATGACTTAAGTAGGGAAAACTTATAATATTTTCCTATTACCATTCCCTGCATGTATCAAATCCTTGGCCTGTATTATTTTACAATGTTTGATTTTAAAAATTGCTGTTTGAGTCAGGCAGTGGTGGTGCACACCTTTAATCCCTGCACTTGGGAGGCAGAGCCAGGCAGATCTCTGTGAGTTCGAGGCCAGCCTGGGCTACAGAGTGAGTTCCAGAAAAGGTGCAAAGCTACACAGAGAAACCCTATCTCAAAAAACCATAAAAAAAAAATTTGCTGTTTGAATCCCAAATCATAAAAAAAAACTGCTGGGGATATCACTATTCTTGATCTCAAATTGTACTGTAGAGCTATAGTAAGAAAAACATGGTATTGGCATAAAAATAGACATGTTGATCAATGGAATCGAATTAAGGACCCAGACATAAAGCCACACACCTCTGGACACCTGATATTTTATAAAGAAGCCAGAAATACACACTGGAAAAAAGACAGTGTCTTCAACAAATGGTGCTGGTCAAGCTGGATGTCTGCATGGAGAAGAATGCAAATAGATCCACACTTATCACCCTGTATAAAACTCTACTCCAAATGGACCAAAGACCTCAACATAAAACCAGAGACACTGAACCTCATAGAAGAGAAAGTGGGGAACAGTCCTGAACTCATTGGCACAGGAGACTTTCTGAACAGAACACTGATAGTGCAGGCATTAAGAACAACAATAATAAATTGGACCTCATGAAATTGAAATGCTTCTATATGGCAAAGGACACCGTTATTCAGACAAAGTAACAGGCTATAGAATGGGAAAAGATTTTTACTAATTACACATCCAATAGGAGACTCGTATCTAAAATATATAAAGAACTCAAAAAACTAGACATAAGAAAACAAACAACCTAATTAAATAATGAGATACATAAATAAACAGAAAATTTTCAAAAGATGAAACACAAATGGCTGAGAAACACTTAAAGAAATGCTCAACATTTTAGTCATTAGAGAAATGCAAATCTAAATGATTTTGAGATTTCCGCTTACACTAGTCAGAATGGCCAAGATCAGTAGAACAAATGACCGCTCACACTGGCAAGGATATGGAGAAAGTGGAACACTCCTCCACTGCTGGGGGGAGAGCAAACTTGTACAGCCATGGAAACCAGTGTGCTGGTCCCTCCAGAACCCAAACACAGACACATCAAGGCCCAGTAAGATCACTCTTCAGCATAACCCCAAAGTACTTTATATCCCACTACAGAGACACCTGCTCGTCTATGTTCATTTCTGCTCTGTTCACAGTAGCCAGAAATGAGAAACAGCCTAGATGTCCATCAGCTGAGGAATGGATCAGGAAAATATGGTATATTTATACAATAGACTATTATTCAGCTGTTACAAAAAAAAAAAAAAAATAGGGGTTGGGGATTTAGCTCAGTGGTAGAGTGCTTGCCTCGTAAGCGCAAGGCCCTGGGTTCAGTCCTCAGCTCCGGAAGAAAAAAAAAATAGTGGAACTTGCATGTAAATGGATGGAATTAGGAAAAAAATTATCCCAAGTGAGGTAACCCAGCCGCAAAAAGACAAATACAGTATGTATTCATTTATAAGTGGATGTTAGCTGTTAAGTAACCCAGAAGCAGGCTACAATCTGTATAACCACAGGAGTTAGGTAGAAAGTAAAGTATTCCAAGGGAGGGAAGTATCTTCCTAGGAAGAGGAAACAGAATAGATAGTTATGGATCAACAGAGGAAGACTGGAATGGAAGGGTCAAATGGGGAGGAGCAGCTAAAACTAAGGACCATTTGAGGTCATATGGAAACCTACTACAGTAAAGCTTCTTTTAAAAAATATATATATAATATATGACATAATGTATAATACACATACCATATTATATTTATATCATATAATATTATATATACATATAATACATAATTAACCATACACATATAATTATATAATCAATATAATTGATAAATAACATTATATACATAATATAATATAAACATATATTTATATTTTATATTATATAATGTATATAATACAAATTATGTATACTAATATAAATATTTACATATTATATATTTTATATATTATATAATATATATGTATGTGTCTTTTAAAGAAGCTTTAACTGTAGTAGGTTTCCATATTGTTGTTATCTGGTGATTCCATTTAAATTATTCTCTAATAAATATTTTCTAAATAAATATTATTTTCCAAAAATCTAAATGGAGTCAACAAATAACAGGGGAAACACAACATCACATAGGTAATTTTTTTTGCCACCAAGTGAAACATCCAGTGCCAGGAATGAGTTACATCTAATTGAGTCATTAGCCAAGGGGCCCCATGGAATCCTCCAAACAACTCAGGTTATTGCCAAGGCTATTGGCTGCTCCCCACAAACTCACGGTAACCCCCTATTGCTGAAGACAACATCTAAATATATTACTGAATATGGAAAAGTCGAGCTGGGACCTAACTAGTACCGTCACCCCTAGTGACTAGTGTTCATGGTACTAGAAGATACTTTGTATGCTTCCAGAGGAGAAAGCTGAACCCCAAGCCAGCTACAAGCCCTTCAATCCACAATGGTGACCTGCCTGCATGATGCGCTGGTGGTGCAGTAGTGGCACTTAAGTTGTGGGAGTAACCAACCACTCTCGGATTGGATTGAAGGCTCACTCCATGAGATGGAACCCCTGCCTGACCCTGCTCAGGTGGCCAAGAGTCTGAGACTAGATAGGCATGGACCTGGGGAGGGGGGTGGGGGGTAGTGGTGGGGAAGGAGGGGAACAAGTATTATTATTCTGCTAAATGAGCAGAGCAATAAAAGGACTCCTAACGACATCCTGCTGTACCCATAGATTAGTGCCTCATTCAGCCACCATCAAAGAAGCTTTCCCCTTGAGAAGACAGGAACCAATAGAGACCTAAACCCAGACAATGTGCAGAAAGTGAGAGACCTTGGAAAACTCAGTCCTAAATGGGATGTCTCCAGCAAGTCTGTCCCTTCAGGGCTCAGAGAACTATGCAGAGGCCAAGGGGGATGGACGACACCAAGGAGACAAGGCCTTTTAGACACAGCAGGATTGGCACTCATAGGAACTCACAGAGACTGTGGCAGCATGCGCAGGGCTTATACAGACCCAAACCAGATGAGGTCCTAGCTCTGAGACAGGGATGTAGACACAAGCTCCCACCCCTCAACCCAGAGGCTGTCTCCAAGCAACAGCTACTCTAAAAGGAAAGTCTCACTGGTCATGCAAACCACACTTCACGGCAGGCCCATGCCCAGCAGGACATGGCCAACATAAAATTAACTCAAGGGCATCTCTGCAAATTTCTTTGTCTAAATGTCTTTGTGCATTTATGGCCTTACTGGTCTTTTGCTTGCATATTATGGTTTCCAATTTTGAGTTTTTAATGGGTCTTGTTTATGAGTGTGTCTATCTGAGTGTGTATGTGCTTCTCATGGTCTTTTTAGCTTGTTTCTCTTTTCTTCGTTCTGTTTGCTAGTTTGCTCATTTTGTTTTATCCTGTTTGTTGTTTGTTTTTGTTTGGTTGGTTTTTTGCTGTTTGTTTTCTTAAGAGAGCTAGAAGGAAGGCACGGAGTTACAGTGAGGAGGAAGTGGGGATGGCCTGGGAGGGGATAAGGGAGGGAAAATCATGATCAGAATATATTATATAAAATAACTATTCTCAGTTTTTAAAAAATTAAAAATTAATAAAATTGCTGTCTGAATTAGTCATTGAAAAATTAGTAAATGATTTTCAAGTTAAGCAAAATTTCTAGCAATTTGTGAAATAGCACTAAGCATAGTTATGCCACTTTATACTACATATTTATAAAAGACGTGTTCTCAGAATTAACAATTATAAAATCAGAATTTCATTTGACCCTGAAATACAATGTTCAACATTCTATAGTATCAATCATTCAGCCAAAACTTGGTTATTTATGTAAAAATATATAAGCACATCTACCTCATTAGCATTCAAATTTGCTTTTGATTTTAACAAATGGTAATATTTATATGCCAAAAATTGTTTTATAATAATTTTTATGATTCATTATCAGTTAACATTTGATTGGTATGCCTATTTTATCTATCAATACACTCAGTTGCCTAAAAATTTATGATGAGGAAAAGAGGTGGTGAAAGGAAAAATGTTAAGAGGCTGTGGTGAGATTTTGTTTGTGATCTAACAAATTAACAAATAAAGCTTGCCTAAAGATCAGAGTGTGGAGCTAAGCCACTAGTTAGCCATAGAGGCCAGGTAGTGGTGGCTCACACCTTTGATCCCAGCACTAGGGAGGTGGAGACAGGAAGGGATATGGCTGGGCAGAGAGAGGAATATAAGGCAGAGGAGACAGGAACTCAGGGCTCTCTCAGACTGAGGACTCGGTGGAGGTAAGATGTCTCTAGTGGCTGCTGCTCTGCTTCTCTGATCTTTCAGCTTTCTCCCTGATATCTGACTCTGGGTTTTTATTATTAAGACCAATTAGGATTTGTGCTATAAGAAGCCTTGGTAGAGGGTCTGCTGGGGGGTCTGGTAGGATCTGATGAATCTGGTGGATCTGGGCAGTTTGCTCAGTAGGTCAAGGGCTTGCCATACAGGCATGAAGACCAGAGTTCAGATCTCCATGGAAAATTGGTGTGTGTGTGTGGGGGGGGGTTGACGACTGTGTGTTTCGTGTGAGTGTATGAGTGTGTATGTGACTGTTTTGTGTGACTCTGTGTGTGTTAACCCATCTATAATCTCAGTGCTCAGGAGAAAAAGGCACATGATCCCTGAGCAAGCTAGCTAGTCAAATCATCAAGCTTAGGACTGAAGTGACCGAGCCTCAACATATAAGGTGCAGAGTCACCAAGGAAGGAACCTGACACTCATTTGTGGCACCTGCATCATATACATTGTCCACACTCATCCGAACATGCCCACACACGGGCATGTACAGGAATGCACATGAGGGCACACACACATACACAGAAGCTCAAACAGAATAAAATACATGCAAAATGAAAGACTGAACCAAAGCTGGACATTTATAACATCTTCCATTTAAAGGCTGCTCTCAATCAATCAGTCATCAAACTGACACACACAAAAAAATGACATATGAATAATATACTAATCAGTGTCACAGGACTGCAGCGACACATTGAAGGAATACATTTTGGAAGGTGACGAGGCGGAGCCTTGGCTCCCGTTGCCTTGCGCTCTCTCTCTCTCTCTCTCTCTCTCTCTCTCTCTCTCTCTCTCTCTCTCTCTCTCTCTCTCTCTCTCTCTCTCTCTGTGTGTGTGTGTGTGGTCTTCCGGGACTCCCCGTGCCTGAGTGGCTGTGTCACAGGACTTGCATGTCAAGCTCTTAGCTCAGTGTTTGCCCCACCGTGAGCGCCCAGGAAAGCGAAGACGCTGATGTGTGACTAATGGCTGAATGCTCGCTAGAGCGGCAAGTGATAGTTGTGGTGAGGAAGAACCGCTCTGATTACTATCATCAAGGAAACTTCCAGAAAACAAGTTTAGCTTTATTTCTTTAACTACAATGCGCACTCTCCTTCGCATCTATTGCTACTTAAACATAGCTTTAATCCCAACCACTAACATATGAACTTGGCCTACTATGCAGAATTGGAACTTTTAGAGTATAGCAGTGAAGGTGAGATAAATGTAGGGAGGACATGTCACTGTCACATTGTCCTTTGTTCGTTTAGAAAGGGTCTCACTGTGTGGCCCTGACTGGCCTGGACTGGCTTTGTAGACCAGGTTGGTCTTGAACTCACAGAGATTGCACAGACTCTGCCTCCAGGGTGTTGGGATTAAAAGCATGCACCACCATGCGGGCATATTATCATTTTTTAATTTGCTATTTTTCTAGCCTCTGTCAGATTTCTCACATGGTGAAGGAAGCCTGAAATTTTAGCAATCATGAGGACAAGGTGGGAGGATTGTGATTTTTGAGGCCAGCCTTGAAGAGGAGGAAGAGGAGGAGGAGGGGGAAGAGGAGGAAGAGTAGGAAGAGGAGGAGGAGAAGCAAAACAATGAAGAAACCATGTAACTGCATCAGCGGCTTTTGTGGGAACACAGATACATTAGTGTTTGTTTGAAGGCAAAGGCGCCGATCAGTGTTTTCTGTGTCGATTCTCATAGATAAGCAACAAAGACCCAACTTCAAATGAACTCTTGTCCCTACACATTACAGATGTCAAAAAAAAAAAAAAAAAAAAAATCCCGTGACTCCCCACAAAGTTCATGGCAAAGAGAAAGATTTGTCTTTCTACCGAAAAGATAATCGGCACCACAACCCAGAAGAACTAAAACAGCTTAGCTAAGTCTCACTTGCTTGACAGCTTAAGAATTCCTTCATGCTTCTTTATCTCCGGCCTGCAGCTCCTCCTTCCTGTCTTCCAGCTGTTTGTATGCAGTCACTGTCCAGTCACTGGAGGGATCGGCAGAGAGCAGCGTCCGGACGTAGTTGTTCAGAGTAACATGAGACCCCAGCTGTTCCTCTAAAGGAGGCTTAGCCTACGCTCCCCCACCCTTGGAATAGCCTGGCACGCGACACCTGTTAGACAATTTATCTGTCACAGTCATTTACTGAAGTGTCACAGGACACACGGGGTACCCAAAGGATGCTTGAGAGCGCCCCCCCCTCCCGTTTATTTTTTTAATCAGCATACAAAGCAATGGGTTTCTTTGTGGCATTCTGGGGGATACTCCGTTTTCGCTGATCCTCCAGCTCTCCTTGACCATGTTTCTCCATTTCTTCCTACTCCGGTTCATACCACATGCATTCTACCACCCTGCCCACCCCCCCCCCCCCCCCGCCCAAAGTTACTTTATGGGCCCACCTCTAGCTTCCTAACCTCTGCCCACACTTCCACACAAATACACACACATGGATCTGTAGATGAGAGAAAACATGTGCTGTTTGCCTTTCTGAGCCTAGGTTACCTCACTGTATGTAAGACTGTCTAGCGTCAACCATTTTTTCCTGAAAACTATGTAAGTTCACTTTTCTTTACAACGGGACAAAAGTCTGTTGTGGCTACGTTCCACAGCGTGTTCATCAGTATGCGTTCATCAGTTGATGGACAGATAGGCGGGGTCCACGTCCTTGCTATTGGGATAAGAACAGTGATAAGTTCAGACATGGATGTGTCTCTGTGGCAGGATACTGAGTCCTTTCCGTTCATGCCCAGGAGCAACACAGATACATCATAGGATAGTTCTATTTTGCCTTTGGAGGAGCCTCCTCATCCACTTCCAGGTGGCTGAGCTACTTACACCCCCTCCAACAGGGGATGCTCCTCTGCACAGCTGTCAGCATTGGCGTTCTTGACCACAGCCATTTGAATGGGCGTCAGATGGAATCTCAAAGTGGTTTTAATTTGCACTTCCATGATAGCTAAGGCTCTTAAGCACTCCTTAAAATAGCTATTGGCCTTTGGTGTTTCTTTTACTGGGGACCTATTAGCTCATTGGCCCATGTTTGCTGTTCTTTATGTAGTCTAGATATTAACGCCTGCCTGGACTATAGCTGGCAAAGGTCTGCTCCCATTTTGAGGGCTGTTGGTTCACGCTGCTGATAGTTCCTTCTCACATGCGGAAGCTTTTAAATGGCATGCAATACACTTCTCAATTTTTATGGCCATTTTCTGTGCTGCTGGTGGGTCTATACCCTAAAGTGTTTCCTCTCTGTTTTCCTGTAACAAGTTCAGCGGTCCTAGTTTACATTAAGAATTTTAATCCTGTCTGAATAGATTTTTGTGCAGGGTGAGTGAGAGATGTGGATCTAATTTTACTCTTCAGCATGTGGGAAAATTAACAACAATAAATAATACGTTAAGCCTGGTGTGGTGGTCCATGCCTGTAATCCTAGCACTTGGCAAAGATCACAAGTTCCAAACCAGTCTGAGTTCCAGGCCAGCCAAAGCTGCAGAACAAGATACTGTCTTAAAGAACAATAATTATTAACATGATCATTATTGAAATTATAGAAGAAATAAAACAATATACCAATATGGGTCACTTACTCTTTAGTAAGTTATACATCTTAATAGGTGCTCACTAAATTGTTGCATCTTAAATCATACAGCATTTACTCACTTAATTGTTTTTACATTTTATTTTATTTAGTGTATATGCACACGCATGCGTGTGTGTGTGTGTGTGTGTGTGTGTGTGTGTGTGTGTATGTGCACATGTATACATTCATGTCCCACTGCATGCATATAGAGGTCAGAGGTCAACTTTGAGGAGCCTTTTCTCTCCTTCTACCATGAGGCTCCTGGGGATTGAACTCAGGTCATCAGGCTTGGCAGCAAGGACCTTTACCCTCTGGGCTACCTCTTTGGTCCTCAAGATTATATATATATATATGAACAATCAAGAAAAGTTTCATTTCCACACTGATTAGAGAAGTGGTTGACTTTGTATTTCCATATAAAGAGATTTAAAAACAGTACAAAGGCAGCTACTTAAAGTCCCCAAATTTTCTTCGAAGAAATACTCTCTTCACATCTTTTGCTTTGGTACAGAACATTTTCCTTTTTTCTCAGCTGGAGCTGAAATCTAGAGACCATTCAGTTGAGGAATAAGAATATGGCAATTACTCCAAAAGTAACATCGTTTGGTTTGATGGTGGAGTGTAAAAAAATTTGATTATATGCAAATTGGGATGTTTACGTGGGTTAAAATACATAAGCAGGGTACCCTCCTCGGACCTGTTGAAGTCCAGGCTCACTCCTTTCCTGGACAGGGTCCTGCAACTTTCCACCCCCTAGGAGCCTGTAGGGCAGGGCCATGGGAATGCCCTATGGTGGCCTAATTGGGATTTTATCCAAAATGTGAATAAAATAAGTGAGTTTTAAAAGATATACATATGCAGACACTCAGTTAATACCCTAGGAGAGCTCAGATGTCAAGACACTTCTAAGAAATAAAGGAGAAGATCTAATCGCAGAACATTTAATCTAGCAACTTTCTGACTTTTTTCTTTCTCTTAAAGATTCAATAAAATTCCTCTTCCAAAAAAAAAAATAAAGGAACTTTAAAAATCAGAAAATTTACCTTCATGGTTTCCATGAAGTCAAGCCAGGCAAAACTAAATCATGTTATCACATGGCCACTGATGTCTCCTTACACTGGGTTCACTTTGTAGACATGATAGACATAAAAATAATAAAGTTAGAAAGGGTGATGAATATATAATTTCATGGTACATAAATTAAGTCAAACTGAGATGAAATGAGAGAAAAATCACCATCAGAACACCACAGTAATAAACTTTGCTGCCATGATCCATAGACAGAGGCTAAAATCAGTATAGGATAGTTGGGGATGAAAAGATATTTGCATAAAGTATTTCCAGAAGGACAATAATTAATGGCAAAGGGGGAAATGGTGACTCTGTGGTATAGAAAGCTAGCAACGAGCTGGGCAGTGGTGGCGCACGCCTTTAATCCCAGAACTCGGGAGGCAGAGCCAGGAGGACCTCTGTGAGTTCGAGGCCAGCCTGGTCTACAGAGTGAGATCCAGGACAGGCACCAAAGCTACACAGAGAAACCCTGTCTCGAAAAAATAAATAAATAAATAAATAAATAAATAAATAAATAAATAAATAAATAAATAAATAAATAAATAAAGCTAGCAAAGCCATCTTATCCAGGTGACCAACGTTAACATCACTACAACAACCTAGTGTCTTGGACCTGACAAGATGGCCCATCCTCACTTCCACAGAATTTTCTCATACTCTCACTGACTTCATAAGAACACACTGGACTAATTAATTTAAGTGACTTCCTATAAAATCACCAACAAATTCTCAACAAGTGCCAGAGTCATAAAAGACAGATTAATCACAACTGAGAAGAGCCGGGGGGCGGGGGGCAGGGGGGATGCTTAGTTTCACCATGGGATCTTGGGTTCAACTACATAACTGGAAAATTAACTATAGCAAGAAAATCAGTGAAATAAAAATATAGCCTATAGTTTTGTAGTTTAGTTAACTGTGGTATGCCATGGTTAATTTATTTAGTTTTGACCACTGTGATGCTGGTTTTGCAACACATTAACATTTAAAGAATCTAGGTGAAGGTTATTGTTGCAAATTTTCTGTAAATGCAACTGTACAGCCTGAAAATTAAAAGTTAAGAGGACAAAGGTGCTTCTAGGCCACTCTCAACTTCCTGTGTGTTTGTGCTTACGTTAATGGTCAGGGAGAACTGAGCAGGTTAAAAGTGGATAGATCAACTGGCCAAATGTTTAGCCAAATGATAGGATCAAAAGAAATACACCAGATGTTTGGCAACCGTTCCACATATGGAGGCACCTCCACTCAGCAGGGAGTTCATAAAGGAAACCAGAGTCTTCAGCTCTGCTTTCAAAAACCACACCATAAAAATGGCCTATAAATACCCATCCTCATCCAAGAATTCCATTTTCATTACTATTTCTGAACCTCCGAGAACAAGAAGCCCACCATCCCCTGGAATTTGGTGTCCTTTGTACATGCACAAGCTCACATGGACCTACACAAATGTTTAATTTTAGCAAATGTTGACCTGTTGAAATGCCTATCTTTTAAACTAATTTCAACCCAGAAAAGTATCCCCCAAAAGATCAACACTAAAAGTTGCTGTTTAGTTTTGCTCAAAACATTTACTTCCTAATCATCATCAAATCTGTTTTAACAAAGTGTTCTCATTATAAATAAAAATGCCTGTGATATTAAGATCCAAGGAGACTTCACAAAGTGGGGACAGGGCTGCAGAGACGCCACGGGTAACCCTGGATGGTGGCTCTGTTTGTTTTTTAGAAAGAGTTATTTTATTTATTTCTCTATTTTCTTTGTCATTTCACAGGAAGTTTATTGTACAACTAGAAATAATGATGGTCATTTTATATCAGGCCCTCCCCGCAAATGTCTGCATCATTATTTCATATAACCAAAGAAATGCCAAAAAAAAAGGGGGGGCAATTAGCACTATCTTTGGCTAATTCTCACTTTATAAGTGGAAGTATTTTGGGTGTTTGTCAACATTCCCCTGCTTCTAAGTATAAGTTTGACCTTTCTAAAAAGCATGATGCTGAAGATAATTACAACAATTTATTTTCATAGATCAGAACATTTGCAGAATCTCATCTATTAGCCCCAATAAAACAAACTGAGATTCAATGCTACAGGCATGTAAACATGACTCCTGAGAAGTCAGAGCAAAGAAAGACTGTATAATCTTTTAAGTCAATTCCTAAGAAAATCTTAAAAGACAAAAGTTGCATGAGAAAATTATCGTTAAGAATTAACAACCAGCCGGGTGGTGATGGCGCACGCCTTTAATCCCAGCATTCTGGAGGCAGAGCCAGGCAGATCTCTGTGAGTTCGAGGCCAACCTAGGCTACAGAGTGAGTTCCAGGAAAGGTGCAAAGCTATGCAGAGAAACCCTGTCTTGAAAAACCAAAAAAAAAAAAAAAAAAAATTAATTAAAAAAAAAAGAATTAACAACGAAGACTACCCACACTCTGCTCTACTATAAAGTGGAGAAATATAATGACAGAGATCAGAGAAAACAAAAGAGAATTCTAGAAGAAACCCAGAAGGG
The DNA here is from genome assembly GCF_049852395.1 of Peromyscus maniculatus bairdii. Classification (NCBI taxonomy): domain Eukaryota; kingdom Metazoa; phylum Chordata; class Mammalia; order Rodentia; family Cricetidae; genus Peromyscus; species Peromyscus maniculatus. Next base: position 26,127,139 of record NC_134864.1, read on the forward strand.
CTCAGAAGGAAATACAGTGGTATTTTAAATGCCCCAACTCCACAGGCAAATTCCAAGAAGCAGGAGCATGTCTTATTTACCAGTATACTGTTTACTCTCCATGTCCTGACCTTCTTAGAAAGAAAGACAAAGGATGATTCTTATATTAAATATCATAATATTGCTTATCTATATTAAATGATTTTTTTATTGAAACCTGGGGAAGACATATTGCCAACCAACCCCAGTGGATAGTCTTTTAGGTACCCAGTGCATTGATTTCTGAGATTCGAGATGGTTCCATTCAGAACATTCCATGTTTAGTTGCAATCCATCAATCAAACAAGGCAAGAACAAGACATTCCCTGAATTCTTCCAAATTCTGAGATGGGAGCTGTAAACTTCAGATATTTAAATGGATCTCATATATTTGGATGGTAGTTGATGTTCTAGACAAGCTTGTTTTAACTTGTTTAGTTGCCCACTAATCAGGAGCCACTAACAGGGAACCACCTACCAAGAATGTCTACTGTCCATCAAGGACATCATCAACATTTATGACATCTCTTTGAAGTTGTTCAATGCCGTAAATTGTTCAACTAGTCTACTCAAAAGAGGGTAGTCATCAATGTGGGTCACAGCCAAGGTCTGGCAATCTTACCCCAAGACTGACAGGCACATTTTCCTGGTCATTTACTCTAACAAAACTAAATAAGAAAATAGCAGGCCCCAAAGAAATTTAGGTGATGACTTCAATGAGATTGCAGCAGAAAGTGTGGCAAACAAGGCCTCCAAGACCAGCACAAGGAGAAACCATTACTATTCCTCAGCCTCAGACAGTTTTGACAGGCAGCAGAGTGGACCCCAGTTCCTATGCCCTGCCTTCTTAACCAGAAGTTGGAAATCCGGTTACATGAAACTTCCTATATCAGGAATTATATCACTTCTTTCCTTCCAAAAATTCTATTGTTTCATCCTTTCGCTAAAAATTCCACTGGTCTGCCCACATTCTTGTGGCAGGAAGAACATCCCATTTATTTTTGTGTTTCCAATGCTTGACATGTTACTAACACATAGTTTGTGCCAACAGGCTGAGTTTGGCTCTTTAAAATCCTGCCATTTTTATCTTGGCCCTGTTATAGTCTTAGTCGGAATCCATTAACATCCTCAAGAAATATTTATTTGGCTACTACAATATACCAGATACTTCTTTGTTATTTGAATACAATGATGGGGAAAATAAACAAAACATAGAGATAGAGAATATATTATATTACATAGACCCCAAATTCAAAACCAGACAAACTAGGTGTAGTAGAAGCCTGAGGAGGAAGGAGGAAAGATTAGCTTTGATTTCCACCTATGCTAGCAAGAGCTAAAAAAATGATCCTTGGGAAGCCAGAGCCCATGGTCACATACCCAGACGGCTCACTACTCTACAAGTAGGCTCCAAATACATAAGCGATTTTAGGAAACTGTGTTCCTGAGAGAGTGCTTTCTTCCAAAGTAGAACAATACCATCTTGCTTCTTGGCTTGAAAGGAAGTATTGATCATTAGCTAGTAAGTCAAAGGTTAATGACTGGGTCTGATCATTTCTGTTATCGGACACATGATTAATGATGTAGTATCCTCCAGCTCCCAGTAAACACAGGAACCTCTATTTCCAATGCTTTTACTGAGAACCAGGGAGTTAAGCTATTCTCCCAGGATTCTGCTGTTCGAAGGCTGGAAGGATGTGGGGGGTGCACACCTCCATTGCCTGCCTCAGAGAAGTGAAAAACAGAGAGTCCTATAGAGTGCCAGGCAACCACCAAAATTACAGATTTGGACCTGATTGGTTTATAGTAAAAGATGGACTGGCCCCCTCTCAGGCATTATCATTCCGCCAGACCACATGCTGGGCTAATAAGACATCTCCCTCCAATTCCCTTTCAGCGATCTGGTGCCCACAGACAGCTGCTAAGGCTTATAACAAGTCAGTGACACCCAAGCCATTTAAGAATGTACAAAATTGGCCCTTGCTTTGCATCAAATCACGTCTACTTAGCCACTCCTCCAGTAAGCCATAATGATCAAAGACGGTGTTTTGTTTTTAAAGAATTGCACACTAACACAAAGGAGAGTTTGTATCTGCAAGCAGCCTTTAAATGATGTGCATGACTCCCTACTGCCGGGGCAAACTGGTCCATTTCTCACTGTCTATATAAAAATGAGATTTGACTCAACATGCTCTCTTTGGAAGAAACAATCATTTCTTTGTTCGCTAAGCCCAGTGTCGTCCCTAAACCAGTGTGGTTGGTTCATCTCGTGGACACCTTCCAAAGCATGTTCTGTGACATAATCGCAAATCAATTAAACTGGGAATCAGAAGTAATTATAATCCCATAAAGGTAAAGGTGTGAGGAGAAACAAGTGACTGAAAAACAACAGTGATATAAAAATGCCACAAGGAGAGGAAACCAAAGTGTAGGCTTCAAAATAAATAAAGCATCCATTGATGTCTTCAGAGCGGATGGCAACACTTAAGCAAATGAACTTCCCCTAAATATGCCAGAGAGCAGACAGACCATCTCACATTCGGAATATTTTTGTCCACCCGTGTTCGGTGTAGTTAGAGGGGCTCTAACTGACCTTGATCCACCGTGGAACAGATGGACACTGTCAGAGCAATGTAATACAGACCCCTGGTTTACTAAATGCACGTGGTGAGGGGGTTATACACTTCTCCCACCCAAAGAAATACACAGGAACTGAATTTGTTGCATAAAATCGACACGGGCAGTCATGGAATAATGATACCACTCTATTTACACAATTAAGAGAGTATTTACACTAGGAGTCAATTTGTTACGTCAGAGGAAGTTTCCTTTTGAGAGAAACTCCAGCTCCAAATAGTTAATCTGAGTGTTTGACAGAACTTTTTTTTTTCTTTTCCTCTGGCTTGTGTTTGGATTTTAATAATATTTTAAAATTGCTCCAGGACCTGGTGAGAGCCTTCCACAGCAAGGATGAGTGTGTCCAACTCATCATAAAGTTTTATCAGGTCCCCCCCCCCCCCGCCCCTCCGCTAGCCTCAGCCAGCCACACACAGACTTTTTTGTCGACGCTATTTCTCATTACCCATCAGGACCATATGAACTGCAGCAGGCTCAGTTCATCAACTCCACAAAAACTTGCCAAAGCGCTGCCGCCCCCTCCCCCCGGCCCCGCCCGCCCGCCCGCCAGCCGGACGCTTGCGCGGCCCTCGGTGCGGCTCGGTACCTGCTGAGCGGGTGGCTGGCGGCGGTCCGGGGCGCGCAGCGCGGCTCTGCGCCCTGGGGTTGCGAGCGCGCGTGCGAGTGGTAGGCGGTCAGCACCACGCCGCCCGAGTCCTCCACCTCCATCCTCAGCGGCGCATGTCCCCGCGCCGACCCAGAACAAAGAGCCGGACCAGCGTGGACCAGCTCCGGGAGCGGGTCAGCGGCCCAGAGCGTCCGGCGCCCCACGGCTCGACCGCTAGGGCCGCCCCGCCCGCCCGCGGACCACGCCCACACAGTACAAGGGACTGATTAGCATACACTGGGGGGCCACGCCCACAGAGTACAGTGAACAGATTAGCATACATTGAGGGCCACGCCCACACAGTACAAGGGACTGATTAGCATACACTGAAGGCCACACCCACAGAGTACCCTGAACGGATTAGCATACACTGAGGGCCACGCCCACGGATCCCTGCTTCTAGGAAACTGGAAACCTGCTTGCCTGGAGCTTGCGGCTCCCGCCAGCTGCTCTAGTAAAGTTTGTGTTTTTCTTCCTTTGTTTCTCTTTTCCTCTTCTCAGCCTCCTCCTCGCCCCCTTCCTACGGGAGGCTTATCCCACGGCTAGGAACATTTCCTGCCTGGCAGTCAGAAGTGAGACAGAAACCATGCCTTAGGCAAGAGGGGAGAGGCTAGGTCTGGAATAGGTGCTCTGAGAAAGGGAGGAAAATGTGACGCTCTCATTTAAGCATCCGAATCAAAAACTGAAGAATTGGATTGCACTGCTGTTTGGTAGTCAAGTTACAACAAACTTGATTTTCCTTCTGCTCAGGCAATCCCTCGGTCAGTGCGAGACAGCACTTCCTTCCTATACCCTCAAGACTGCAGCAGCCAGACCCTTACCTCATTCTTAACATCCCTTTCCTCCACCCAGGCCTGATCACACTGACAGATACTGTTTCCAGACTGTCTGAAAGCTAGTCCTGATTGCCATGGGCTCAGTGGATGGTATTTTCAGGGGGCTTCTTAAGGGGTAGAGTATAAATACACACACACACACACACACACACACACACACACACACACACACACACAGCATACCCAAAAGTGCAGTATAATCTTTCCGCTGATCATGTTTCTGTCTGGAACTCCGTTAAAAATTCTCTCCCCTGCCCCCTGTGAAACCTCTTAGTGACCATCAATCAAAGCCCTCTTCCCACCCCGCTGTTCCTTCCACCCCACCCCCCGCCACTTTCTAGAAATTGCTCTTGCTTTTGTTACAGGAATAATTTCATTCTGCCCTGTAATTACGCCAGTCTGCCCAGACCTTGCCCTGTGCACATCTTTGCTCCAGCATGCACTTGAGTAATTGCTAATGGGTCGTGGTCTCACCCGCCCCCCCCCCCCCCTCACAAAGCACAGATGGAACCAGGAAACTCTTCTCAGAATGAAACACCAAGGAGCTAGAAAGCTCTGAGGGGAAAGTCCAGGGCTAACTCAAGATCAAATTACTATTTTCCAGCAAGTTGGTGCTTTCTACTAAACAGCAGGCTTCTGGAAGGTCTGGTGTCATTCTTTGCTTTTATAGCCCAGAGTCCCTCCTGTTTTGCATATGGCAGGCAGTCCCAAAAGAAGGTGTGCTGGATAGTTTTATGTCAGTCAACTTGACACAAGTCATCTGAGAGGAGGGGCGTCTCAATTAAGAAAATGCCTTCGTTGGATGGGCTGTAGGCAAGCCTGTAGGGCATTTTCTTAATCAGTGATTGATGAGGAAGCCCAGCCCATGGTGGGTGGTTCCATACCCTGGGCTGCTGGTCCTGGGTTCTAAGGAAAGCAGGCTGAGCAGACCTTGTTTAGAAAGCCAGTGAGCAGCACCCCACCATAGCCTCTGCACCAGCTCCTGCCTCCAGGATCCTGCTCTGTTTGAGTTCCTGCCCTCACTGCCTTTGATGATGAACTGTTTCCTGGCACTGTGAGGAAAAGAAGCTCTGTCTTTCCAATTTGCTTTTGATCATGATATTTCATCACAGCAGTAGTAACCCTAACTAAGACAGACGGCTTAGTGGATGAGTGAATGGGTGGATTATGAGGGCACTGGTGAAGGAAATAGCACTCTCTGGGTAGTAGTTCTTATCTTTCAGTCCAGCCAAGAAACTTTTGTAAGTGACTCACGAGACTTCATAGAACCCAAACAACAAACAAAACAAGTTCTGTATGTGGTGCCATTTTCCAAATGTTTGCGTGTGCGTGCGACTAACTCTATTAAATACAACTCTGGCCAGCATTGTTGAGTTTTCAGGTTTCAGAAAGAAGTTAGACTGCACATACTGCATGGCAAAAGATGTTATTCAAGCTACTTCCGTTAGCCCTTCAGATTGGCTGACCTGATGTTACTCAGAGTCTCTATATCTAGGGGCTGGAGCACCTCGGATTAGGACATCTGTAAACCAGAAGAGAAACCACCAGGAAATCTAGAGGGATGGGAAGAGGTTGTGCCCCAGTCCTCGGGCTTATCTCCTGTGGGTGGGAGGACTATCCTTCCACCTGAAGCCATGATCCTGACCATAGCCATTCCTTGGCTGCTATCTCCAGTGTCTGGCAATGACTCCCTACTTGGTAAGCAGATCTAGGGGTGGTGATGGCTCAGTATACTTGAATTGTGCCATACTTTTTCCTTTACTCCTGACACGACTTTATGTAGGCCGTCCCTCTTTCCCTAAGATAGTCTTCATCACTTGAGCGGCCTGTTCCTTCTATCAAGACACTGAGTGATATATATCAGCCTGCCCTGTAAGCAAGGCAGTCTCCCATAAGCAAAATGGCTAATGTAGCTATTGTGGTATAATTGTGCTTACCAGGAAAGACAAAAAAAAAAAAAAAAAAAATTGTCCCTGAAAGTGTTTTGCCTGTAAATAATTTCCAGGTTTAGCAATCAAATACACCATGAAAATGCTTTGGGGAATGAGGTAGAGCTCCGCGGTGGGACACTTGCCTGACATGCTCACTACCCGGGCTTTGATACTGACAGAGCTTCAGGACGGAATGAAAAGAAGCAGCAGAGACAGGAACTGAAGACAGGAGATTTTCGGGCTTGGAGTCTTTGGGTTTCAGAATATCCATCTGGCATCATGATCTAGTAGAATCTATTAGCATCTTGACATCTCCCGATGTCGAGGGAACCACTGGCTAAGGATGACAGTACAAGGCAGTAACAGCTGGCTAGGTGGTAGAGCAAGGAGACAAGAGGAACTTCCAGGAAGACACAGTTACCTAGACAGTGGACCACAGGCATTGGCTCTGAAATAACACTTTCTGTAAGTTGGAATAAGGGCAAAGAGAAGCAAGTTTGAGTTTCCTGTGAAAAACACTGGGCTGAGAATCGGGAGACATGGGTGTCACACCAGCCTAACACCAGCAGAGCATGGGACCCTGAGCAGGATGCTAGACCCACTTCTGCACGTGTGAAAGAAAGGCATGTACCACGTGCCAAGTTCTGTCCTAGATGTCAACACATCAGCCCACATCAGATGCCTCTGGGCATGAAATAAATACCACTGTTCACAGCACCAAGTTACAGCTGAACTACAGCTGTTTGCCCGAGAATACCAGGCCAGGATGGGGCAAGGCTGGAACTCATACCAGGCTGTCTGCAGCCTGAAACCAGGTTCTTAAGTGTTACACAGAGGTTTCCTAAGATATAAAATGTATTCTTCTTTATTTAATGTAATAAAATGAGTAGGACTTGATTTATGTTTCTTCACCTAACTTTTCATAAACCTGTTTAGTATATTAAAGGTTAAATGCCACTAGTATAAAAGAAATAAATGAAGTGGTAATTACATGTATTTTCAGTGCATAATACTTTTTAAAATGTGTGTGTAATTTATTCTCATCTGCTCTTAGAATTTGTTGAAGACCAACTCAGTCTTGTAGATCTGTCTGTAGGTGGGCATGATAGGGCATCAGAGAGCCATAGAATTCGGGGGCTAGGAGTGCAGCAAGACTCTGCTTCCTCAATGAACAGAAGAGGGAGAATGGTCAAAAAGGCTGGAGAGCTGAGTCTGGGTCTGGATTATAGATTTGCCACTTAATGAATATACTACTCTGATTTCCTAATTAGAAACGACCAAATATCCTCCCAGGATTGGTGGGAAAGCCAAGAGCATATCTTTAAAACATCTATCACACTGCTAAACATAATCTGTGCTGGCTAGTCTTACATGAAAGTCCACTTGAGCCGGGCGGTGGTGGCGCACGCCTTTAATCCCAGCACTCAGGAGGCAGAGCCAGGCGGATCTCTGTGAGTTCGAGGCCAGCCTGGGCTACCAAGTGAGTTCCAGGAAAGGCGCAAAGCTACACAGAGAAACCCTGTCTCGAAAAACCAAAAAAAAAAAAAAAAAAAAAAAGAAAGTCCACTTGAGATAACAAGCTAGAGTTATCTGAAAGGAGAGAACCTCCACTGAGAAAATGCCTCCATAACATCCAAGGGTAAGCCATTTTTTTTTAAATGATTGACAGGGGAGGGTTCCATCCCTGGGTGGTGGTCCTGGGTTCTATAAGAAAGCAGGCTGAGCCGGGCAGTCGTGGCTCACACCTTTAATCCCAGCACTTGGGAGGCAGAGCCAGGTGGATCTCTGTGAGTTTGAGGCCAGCCTGATCTACAGAGCGAGATCCAGGACAGGCACCAAAACTACATAGAGAAACCCTGTCTTGAAAAAAAAATAAACAAAAACAAACGAAAGAAAGAAAGGAAGGAAGGAAGGAAGGAAGGAAGGAAGGAAGGAAGGAAGGAAGGAAGGAAGAAAGGAAGAAAGGAAGAAAGGAAGAAAGGAAGAAAGGAAGAAAGGAAGAAAGGAAGAAAGGAAGAAAAGAAAGCAAGCAGGCTGAGCAAACCAGGGGAAAGCAACACCCTCTATGGCCTCCAAGTCAACTCCTGCCTCCAGGTTTCTACCCTGTTTGAGTTCTTGTCCTGACTTCCTGCAATAAGGAACAGTGTTGTGGAAGTGTAAGCCAAATAAGCCCTGTCCTCCCTGACTTGCTTTTTGGCCACAGTGTTTCATCGCAGCAGTAGAAACCTTAACTAAGACAGCACCATACAACACTTGATGAGTGTTGACTCTCTTCTCTCCTTTTCATTATTCCAGTCACCTGGCCTCCCTTTCCGCCCTTCCAGAAATATCCGTGTAGTTCAATCCTCAGGGGTAAACAACCCAGATTTAGAGATTCCTGGGACATTTCGAAACCTCTACGAAGACACGAAACTAGTGGAAAAGTCTCACTGGACACCAGGGCGCCCCAGTTCTGAGGATCCTGAAGTATGGAGATAACCCAGCTTACCCAATCCTATCAGGAAATGCAAGAAAACAGGACATTGATGGAAAACCTTCGTGTGGACAAAAGAAACATGCCCCTCATGGCCCCACTGCTTATCTGGCCCCAGTGCGGCTTGGATAATCATGGAGTGCCAGGACTGGGAAACAGCTGCAGCTGTGGGAGGGACCCCGCAGCCACAGGCCGAACTCTCTCAGCAAGAAGGCTGGAGGCCACAGGGTCTCCGACCCCCATCTACAGGAAATAAAGGCACAGTTGTAACGCAGCAAGAGGATCCTGACAAGGATTCTCACTTCACCTTACCATGCCCCCAAATCCTCTGGAAACAATGAAAAATTGAAAAGAATGAGCCCACAATTAACTTTAGATGGAGAGGAAATGCTTTAAAAAAATAAAGCAACTTTTTTTGTTTACTTGGTTTTTTGTTGTTGTTTCTTTTGAGACAGTGTCTCATATATCCTAGGTTGGCTTTTTTGAGCTTTCTAATGTAGCAAAGTATGCCTTGAACTTCTGATCCATCTGATGCCACCTCCAAGGTGCCAGGATCACAGGCGGGTACCAGCATGCTCAGTCCTGTTATGCTGGGGGGTCAAATCCAGGGCTTCCAGGATACTTAGCAAGCACTCTGCCATCTAAGCTACCCCTCCCCCAGCCCCAAACAAGGATTTCTTAAAGTGTCTGGAAAGGTGTTGTGGACATTCTTCATCTTCTGTTAGGCTAATGAATCATAAACTGCTCCTCTTAAATACTTTTAAACATTTATCAGGACACCACTCAAATCATACAAATTTGTTTTCCAGATGTTCTCACAATGACACAGAATTCTCACACCACTCTGACTTTTCTTCTTGCTTCCTCAGCATCTCTCTTTTAAAGAGAAATGGGAGCTATTTTTCTTCATTAAGCATTCTGGGCTTTTTGATCAATCTGGTAATTGGGTTAAGCAGATTATATCACCATGAGAGGCAGTCAGCCAGGTCACAACGAGTTATTTATGTGATGGACATAACTGAGTCACATAAGAGACTTCTGCAAATAAATTGAATCATTATTGATTGGAAATAAATCACTGCTAATAGACCCCGGCAGGGTGGGGGAGGGAATATCTGCCAGCCACAGGCCTGGCTAGAGAAATAGCTCATCCAAGAACATACTTCCTGAGGCTGGGGAAACGGTGCAGTTAGATAAAGGGGTGGCATGCAGAACTGAGTTTGGATTTCCAGTATTCATATAACAAGCTGGGTGTGGTGGCACATATCCTTAATCCACATTTTGGGGAGACAGAGGCAGGAAGATCCCTGGAGATTAGTGGCCAGTTAACTTCTCTGAATTGAGGAGCTCCAAGTTCAGTGAGAGACACTGTCTCAAAACAAAGTCAAGAGCAATTGAAGATACCTGGCACTGACCATTGGCCTCTGCATGTATGTACACACACGCATGCTCACTCCCCACCCACCCCCACATACATCCTTCTCCAGGGGAGGAGGCAAAACACCCAAATACATAAAAAATAAATTTAAACATTTAAGAAATCATCTTCAAAAATGAATGACAGTTGGTAAATTGCCAAGTAGACATGGGCAGCTGGGGATGTTAGAAGAAAGTACTATAGTGGGGGCGGGGGGAGTCCCAAAGAAGATCCAAGATGGCAGTTTTGCTGGGCAAAGTGGGGAACAGAGAATATTGGAAACGAAGCTAAAAAAACAAAACAACAAAAAAACAAACAAACAAACAAACAAACAAACAAAAAAAACCAGGCAGTTTCTGAGCCTGGGTGGATCTGAGTGCATTGGAAGTGTTTTAAACTGTCCCAAGTTCAGATAGGAAATCTTGAATCGTTTGCCCAAGCTGGGCAAACCTAGAATCTACATCTCATTTGATTGACACCCCTGGCGGTTGCACTATGCTGTCCTTACTCCTCTGATGCCCACCCTCCTTCAGAGAAGAGTGCATGCTGGGAAAGAAGAATGTCTGCTCTAAGTGTCTGGAATCTGAGTGGCCGACCATCCTGAGAGAAAGACCGCGATGGAACTGAGCAGCCGCCAGGCATCACTTTAGCTTACAGATTCACCCAGGGGTTTAGAGTTAAAGGACATTGCCAGTCCCTCTCTCTGTTGCTAGCCCATTGGGACAGATCAGTTGCCTGCTTGCTTAGCAGTAACCCGGGATGTGACAGACATCCTGACCTGGATGAGAAAATAATGAGATGTGGACAGAGGGGCTGGAGAGGGAGAAACTAGACAGTGAGTGGCTTGGGGACAGATGGAGCACACAGGTTGACCAGCAGGGAGGAGAGGTTCGTTAGGAGAGTTCCTGGGTTGCAGCCACAGAAACCCGGCTAATTAAGATGGGAAAGAATATTTCAGAAATGCCCAGGGAATAGCCGAGATTTGACAGCAGATGCTGAAGAAAAAGCAGGAAAAAGAGCACATTGACAGAATGCAATCTTGCTGGCTGCTTCTTGCAAAATCCATGAATTTTCATTTTCCCTGCCTTCTCCTCAGGATCCAGGGAGTAAGAATGTTGCATCACGCCGGGCGGTGGTGGCTCACACCTTTAATCCCAGCACTCGGGAGGCAGAGCCAGGTGGATCTCTGTGAGTTCAAGGCCAGCCTGGACTACCAAGTGAGTCCCAGGAAAAGGCACAAAGCTACGCAGAGAAACCCTGTCTCAAAAAACCAAAAAAAAAAAAAAGAATGTTGCATCACATTGGCTGTGCTTAAGCCACATGCTTATCCTCTACTTGGATGATAAGAAATGAGGTCTTTACAGACCATTTTTCTTGCTGTACGGGTAAGGTAGACCCAAGAGCACACAGGTGATGAGGGACCTTTTGGGTACCGGGACTGGCTGCCACAGATCTGATGTTTCCTGGAGCAGGATTTGGTGACTCCTTGGGGAGTCAGGATCCACTTAGCAGCACTGGCCCACAGGCCCTTTCAGGACATGGCAGGTCATGGTTTCTAGGGTCTGAGAAGGAATTGGTGTTGCAGGAAGTAAATGAAAAAGTGATACTTGGAGAAAAGAGCCCCTGGCCCACTGGGAAGTTTTGTCTAAATGTAGCCCGGAGTAGTAAGAGTGCTATTTCCTGAAAGTGTTTCTAGATCGAGCATAGGAGGGTTCCAGTCTAGACTGGCTAACTCGGGCCTCAAGCCTGGTATAGGTTGCACCATGCAATAAGACTTACATGTCAGGAATGGAGTCTCTCGTTTGTGGAGAGTTGAAAGTGTCATTTGAAAGCATCTTTCTCTGAGGGATGGTTGAGAAAGTGCCAGAAGGAATGTAGGCTCAGATCAGGGCAGACAGAGGAGTGAGCGCTGCCTCTTTTCCAGGTGCTTTGTGACATGATTTCTTTTTTCTTTCTGTAATACAGGATGGAAGTACTTATCTCATTCCTTATATATAATGCTCAACAAACATTTTCCTTTCACTACAGTTATACATCCAAGAAGTTATTCTTGTGACTCTGATCTTGTTAGGAATACCTAAAAGAGGTTCCAGGGCAGATTAATAAGCCCCAAACACCATGAGTCTGACACTTAGGAGGTTTTGGTGTACTCCAAAGACTAAATATTTCCACTGTGGAATGTGTGAACAGAAGCCGTGTTCTGAAATAGAGCAGGAATGGGAGATTGTGGGAAATAGAGGCCTGTCTGCCACGAGACACTGCAGAGTGGCGTGCTTGGTACTATGAGTTGGCATCCAACTCTCTTGGCCCTGAAGAGACACCCCCACTTACAATGCTGGTGTTCCAGACTCATCATTTGCAGCTGGGGTTCTCTGAAGGCTTCTGGGCTTAGCACAGCAGCTGGTGCAGGAAGGGGTAAGGTAGCACGCCAGTGACTAAAGAAGACCACTTTTACTGAGTCCATTTCTATCTCTGTAAATGGAGCATAACCTTGGTACTGTGGTTACTATGGAATCAGACCACAAGGCCAGCCTTTCCAGTGAATTTCCAAAGAGCACAAGGACTCAGACGCCATAGACAGTGGTGCTGAGCGGCCTCAGTCCTAGAAAGGGTGAATCTCTGTGAATAATGCCACTCAGCTGGGCTCAGCGACTTTGAAGATAGGCCTGCAATGCTAAAACCTTCGCTGTGGATGTATTCACAGTAGCTGAAGTACTGGACCTTCAGGTGTCGGAGAGGGCAATGGCTTTGTCACCTGTGGGCCACCAGCCTGTGGAGCGCCTACCTGGTCTGTTCCTGAACTTTCCCCTAGAGAATCCACACTGAGGCTCCCCACTCGGGGTATGGCGTTCTGTTGAAAACTATAACAAAAAAGGTGATGACAGCCCATTTTACCCCAGCTGCAACCCACAGCCCGGTGTGCCTGGCATGTGAGATCTCAAGACATAAAGTTATAAAAGTTTAATAAGTTGAATCAGGAATGGGTAAGTTTATAAATGAGCAGAACAGCATGCGGAGCTATGTATATTTCATCTCAACCCTAACACTGTGGGTTGATAGTTAGGAAACTAACTAGGGTGGGATTTCCATTCAATGGCCACATCCAAAAATTCCACCCAGGAGGACCCTAGCATCACCAAACACAGCTCTGCTTATCAGAACCCAGAGGAGCAAGCTGTTCAAGAACAGAGAAGTGTCCAGACTACATCCTATCTGTAGAGAATAGAACCAGCCAAGAATGGCCATGGTGGCACAGATCTGTAATCACAGCACTTGGGAAGCTGAGGCAGGGGGATTTTTGAGTTAGAGGTTGGACTGAGCTAGATAGCAAGATCTTGTCAAGGAATAGAAGAAGGAAGGAGAGAGGGAGGGAGGGAGGAGAGGAGGAAGGTGGAAGGAAGGGAGGGAGGAAGGAAGGAAGAAGGAAGGGAGGGAGGGAGGGAGGGAGGAAGGAAGGAAGAAGGGAGGGAGGGAGGGAGGGAGGGAGGGAGGGAGGGAGGGAGGGAGGGAGGGAGGGAGGGAGAAAAAAAAACAACTGCAGTAAAAAACAAAAAGTAGGAGACGACTCTAGGTGGCTGCCAGTGAATTGCCACTGTAGAGTTCCCTTTACAGTCCCATTTCCTTTGGACAAGATTTACAATCTGCAGGTAGCAGGTTTTCCTCTAATTGGAAATGCACCTTTCTCCCATCGGCTGCTGAGGTGAGCACAGAACAAAGGGATGCCGAGTTCTCTGAAGTGCTGCGGTGAAAGGTGCCATAATTCTTTCTCTAATAGCTCATCCTCTTAAGCCTCTTTTCAGTCACTTTGGAGAATTTTTAAAAAAATAGCCAGATCTCAAGTGACCATTGATTTCTAGAAGTGATGGGGGCAGAGACACACGTGAGTCATCAAATCCAAATTGAGGTTCGTTCTTTTTGTATAAGGGGGAAAAACTGTTACATTGTTAGGGAGCAAGCTGTCATGGTTCTTAATAATCTTCTTTCATTCAGACTTTCAAGGCAGTTTGTAAACACAAACTCACTTATTCCCACTCAGTTAAACAGAGGAAATAGGATACAACGCCATAATTACAAATACCATAATCACTGTTGTATACAACTGTTGTACCACTGTTGTACATTGTTGGACACAATGTGGTATCACTTATTTCTTACACTGAAGGCTTCTAAATGTTTAGTTCTTGACCAAGTGTGAAGGATTATCCTGAATGATTAAGAGGTCATGGTGCAGAGTCATTTAAGTTCCTAGAACCTGATGTCAGACAGCCTGGTTCCCATCCAAATTTCTTTCTAGGTCTGTACATTTGGGTGACTTAACCTCTCTCGGTGCCATCTCCCCCCGTGAAAGTAGTGAGTGTGAAAATAATGGTCCTGGGTACACAAGAGGCCTTACCTCTTCCTGAGACCCTAGTGCCTGCTAATGACTGCTGTAGAAGGGGGCTATCATTTCTTCAATTGCGTAGCCACTTGGGGTCTAGCTGAGAAGAAGAAGGGCTTCAGAGAACAGGGGGAGGGGACAATAGAGGGCACCAGGAGTGAATATGACCACAATACATTGTATATGTGTATGAAACTATCAAAAAAAATTAAAATTAAAGAATGGGACTCACCTCACTCTGGTTAATTTCAATAGTCAGTTTGATGAAATCTAAACTCACCTAGACAATGGGCCTGTGGGGAGTTATCTTGATTCCATGAATTGAGGTGAGAAAGCCCACCACTGTGAGAGGCACCATTCCCTGGGCTAGAACCTTGACCAACATAAAAAGGGGGAAATGAGCTGAGAACATTCATTCCTGGCTCTCCACTTGACCTTGGACACCATGTGATCACCTGACCTTGGATACCATGTGACCACCTGTCTCAAGCTCCTGCTGCTTAACTTCATGACCATGGAGGAGTGCAACCTTTGAACTCAGAGCCAAAACAAACCCCTTCCCCCTTAATTTGCTTTTGTCAGAGTGTTTTATCATGGGGACAGAAAAGACAGCAAAGTAACCTAAGACACATGCCTTCAAACAGTCTAAACATTTGCTAGGAGAAGAAACCTCCTCAGCATCTAGCCTTGTTTCCTCTCGCCCTCAAGATGCAGCAAGCAGATTCTGAGATGACAACATGGCTACTCATCATCCCTGTGTGCATTTCCCATATAGAGAAGGAGAGATAATCTTGGTGTGGAGATCTGACCGAGGTCCCAGGAATGTAGCCCCGTGTTGGCCAGATTCTCATCCCTAAACCCAGGCCTTGACCCAGGCCCCTTGTGGGAGCACAATAAATCCTGAGGCCTGAGGCCTGGGTTTGCCCAGGTTAAGCCACATGGCTTAGGAAGAGTTTTGTCTATGGGCACTCAGGATCATGTCCCCAAAGATGAATGGGGGAGCAACCAAGCGCAGTTGTGAGCCTCTGGGCAGCAGACGACGGAACAAGACTGCATGGGTCTTCCCTCTACCCTGTAAGTTTCACTGCAGCTACTGCTTAAGCAAGCCCAGAAAGTCCTTCTCCAAAGCCACTCTGCCCTGCCATGTGCACAGCCCCAGGGTGCCATGTGAGCAATGGTGCCTTCTGTAGTCATGATGCCCGTGGTCACCACTGTCCTAAGACTTTCTAGGCCCCTGATGTTTCAGAAAACCACAGTTTTGCTGTTGTTGTTTTTGTTTTTAAAGGCAGGATCTCATGTTGCCCAAGCTGTCCTTGAACTCACTATGTAGCCCAGGATGACCTTGAACATCTGACCCCAGGTGCTGGGATTACCAGAGCACACCACTACTTCTGGTTTTACACAGTACTGCAGGCAGAGCCCAGGCCTTTGGGCATGCTAGATGAGCACTCTACTAACTGAACCCCATCCTTAGCCTCACATTTTGGTTTTATAAAAATTACGTTGTCCTACTAAAACTTTTCATGTACGGAAGTTAAGACTGATCGATGTGATTGGTGGAATGAACAAACACCTCAAACTTAATACGTCCACCGCAATTGCTAGGCTGGGTGTTGCATGTGTGGAGCAAAGGTTTTTTGGTTCTTTTTTTTTTTTTCTTTTCAGACAGGATTTCTCTGTGTAGTTTTGGTGCCTGTTCTGGATCTTCCTCTGTAGACCAGGCTGTTCTTGAACTCACAGAGATCCACCTGGCTCTGCCTCCCCAGTGCTGGGATTAAAGGCGTACACTTCCACCGGCCAACCTGGAGCAAAGGTTTACCAGTAATCAACACTACTGCTCTCCCTAGATTATGTTCATGTTTAGTATTTGACTTCTGGGGTTGGCTCTTGAAGGACATTCCATAAAGAACAATCACGAAAACCAGGCTTTCAATGACCACAGCTAGAACTTGAAAGGACCATAGTTGGAATTCGGTCCCTAAATTCTAAAACCTTCCCATTAGTATCTATCACCAGCATTTAAAGACGGAGAGTGGAGGGCTTGCTTTAAACCGCCCCTAGAAGGGCTGCAGGTGATGATGTAAAGAGGGTGGTACCACTTCCCCACAGAGGGAGCTTGAGAGAGATCAATTAAGAGGTCAATCTTGTTCACGTGGATCTGTCTGAGCTGTTAAATTTATTTATCTCGTCTTTGGTTGTAGAGTAAGATGAGCAACAGATCTGAGGACCAGACAATGGACAAGCTTGCCTGCCATCCCCACCAAAGCTTCTGGGCTGAGGCAGTCCTTTGGCAACCCGAGATATCTGACTTCCTCTAGAATCCTTCATGGAGTCAGGTTTTCCATGCTCTCCAGCAAGAACTGATAAGTCCTCAGGGGAATCAGTATTACCTAAGGTGAGATGGCCTTACAAGACCGTACAACTCCAGAGGGTCTTGGAGTTGGATCAGTCAGTCTCCCCTGGCTACTGGAACGGCTTCTGGAAAATGCACTGAATGGTGAGCTATGGATCAACTCTCAAGGGACAATCTTCATGCCACCATTAGTGGGAGCAATGTGAAAAGAACCCTCCTTGCTCACAGACAAAAGCATGACTAAATTTAGTGGGCACCATGGTTTCCCACAATGTCCCCTGGGTACAGACGCAGTCTCAAAAGGGAGAAAACCATCATGAGAGATGAAAACTTTGGTGGGCTGAGCTTATGCCCCAAAAGGGCTGCTTCAGATTAGAAAAGACTTCATGTTTTTGAAATGTCAGGATTAGGCCTCGCTTGTTGAGGAGTGGAGTTACAAGGGCACTCATTTTCTACAGCTGACTTGGAGCAGTGTGAGAAGTGTAAAACCCATGAGGTAAAGACGAATAGGACAAAGTCACTGCTTTGAAAAGCATGTGGTCTTGGAGTATGTCACAAACTGAAGCATGGAAATTGGAAGTGTCCATCTGAAGGCTTTACTTCTGACTGGTCTTGACTTATGAATAAAAAAGCTCTTATGAACTGGGCTCATGTGATACTGCAGAAAGCCAAGGCTGGAGTGCTAACAGTCTCTTGACAGAAATGCAGTTGAGAAGAACAGCAAAAAGAAGCCTGCTACAGGGCAGTCTAAACAAGCTACGAATGATGCTTTACGAAAAGAAACCAAAGAAACGTTGAGATGATAAATCGGACAAGGAAAATAACCGCTTTAGAACAAGACACCAGGGGACCCCGGGACACTCCTTCCCAAGAGAAAGGACACACCCAGAACACACCCCAAGAGGAGACCTTGGGCAGAGGCTCAAAGAGCTACAGACCAGCACAGTCCTGTCCTCAGACACACAAGGGCGAGGACTCAGAGATGGCTGCAGCTAGGTACACAAGAAAGAACCTAGTCAGGGCAGACAGGTCAAAGGGTAATGTGCTCGCCGCATAAGCTTGAGTGGCTGAGTTTGGATCCCCACAATCTATGTGAAAAGCTAGGTTATGGTGTAACTACAATGCTGCGGGTGGGCAGGGCGTAGACACAGGTTGGCCCCAGGGCTCCTGGGCAGCCAAAATGGTGAGCTCCAGGCTCTTTGAGACTCTGTCTCAAAAGGAAAGTTAAAAGCCGTTTAGAAAGACATCCAATGCCACCCTCTGGCCTTCACATGTCCTTTCGTAGGTGAGCACACCTGTATACACAGATGCATAATGTAATCCCCTCTCCTTGTTCCCTCCCCTCCTTCCACATATTATATTTAAAAAACAATAACAAGACCCACACTGTAGCTAACTATTATCAATCTTAAGATAACTTAAATGTATAACATAAACATTTCAGTTGTGTTGTCAAGAAAGAACTGGCAATATTTTAAAATAATAATAGTGCTGATGATGGTGAAAATGAAAACTTTTTAAAAAGGGGGATAGCCTCAGTTTGTTCCCCAAGACTCAGAGCTATCAGCAGACATCTCAGGGCACAGTAATTCGGAGTCATGGTAACAGGGTGTTGGAGCCGGGAAGGTCATCCAGTCACATGGGCTAAAGCACTGTCATCAATTTCTCAGTGAGAACCAGGCACCTGCTTAAAACACACTCTGAATGCTTTACAGCTAATTTCCCATGTTCTCAGGCATGCACAGGTCTTATTACAGAGTACAGGTTTAAAAGTTCTGAGCATAGACTTTTGATGCTTCCATTAAAATTCAAGTTAAATATCACTCTCGGTATGCCTTCTGCCTGGTTATTAAATCGAGGTTCTGGCTAAGGAGTTCTTGCAGAGATTTTGATGATTATGTTGCCTAGGCCATACTTACTGGTTCCTGGGAAGCTGCTGTCTGGCATTGTCTCTCTAAGCATACAATCTCATGGTGGTTTGGAGTTCACGTCTGTCATAGCCAGGGCTGGGGATGTGATCTTCCAAGTATTCCTTTGGAAGTCATCAAACAACCTCCCTACACTTACAGCCAGTCATATCCAGGAGCCTGTCTGTACTGGTTCCCAAGAACCAACTATTAAATGTTCAAGAATGTTGTGAGCTAATAATTAAACATAGCTGTTACTAGAAAGTGAAGAGTATCAATTTGTGTTTAAATAAGTTAAAAGGAGTTATGGTGGGTTGAATGAGAATGGCCCCTATAGACTTGTGTGTTTGAATATTTGTTCTCAAGTTGGTAGAACTGTTTGAGAAGGATTGGGAGATGTGGCCTTACTGGAAGAAGTGTACCCTGGGGGCAGGCTTTGAAGTTTCCAAAGCTGCATGTCATTTCCAATGTACTCTCTGTCTCCTGCAGGTTTTGTTGTAGAAAAAACTCAAGAGTAGTTAAATTTATGTTATAAATGATTTACTAATAGATTTACTTAGAAGAGCTTAGGGATCGCTGCCTCCAAAATATCCTAAAGCCAAGTAGTGTGCTAACCAGGGCTGTTAGAGATGAGGGAAATTCAGGACATTAAGACATAAATGTTTACTCAACAGCCATTAGACCCCATTCCCATAACAAAGATACACTTCTAACAGGCAGCTCAAGATGGGCAATGCAGGCCTTGACCTGCATCAAGTCCTGGTCTGCCATTAAGTCCCCTGTGTTCTTATCAGGAAAAACATGATTCTGCCTGGTGGACAAGATGACCCAGGATAACAGCTATTCTAAAAAGAACAACACTGGTGTACTTAAAATAATTCTGGCAATATCTAATATCTATGCTGTGTAAAACTTCTATTTGCTACTGTGGCCAGACATGTAGTCTCCTGATTCTGTTTAAGCTGTTTGAAGTGTAACCTGGGGCCGGGACCTGAAAGAAGATCTAAGGATGACAGTGCTGTTCGAACACACATGCCTAGGGTGCATTCTGGAATCTTCTGTTCCAGGCCAGCTCTTCCTTGGGCATTAGTCAAGAGCAGGGCAAGCACCATTAAAGAGCCTTCCCTTCATTTCCAAGTGTGTGAAGTGACTTCTCACTGAGAAGGCATGGCATTTTTACAATAGAGAAGTGAGCTTTCAGCTGTTCTTGACCTTGGCTCTGCCATCATGGACTCTCAGGAAACACAGACTCAATTAAATATTTTCTATTATAAGTTGCCTATAACTAAAACATAAACTTTCTGGTCATTTTAAATTTCCTATTTCTTATGCCTTCAAGGATATATGCACCTGTTTTCGTATGACAGAAATATAATATGGTGATCTGCTGCTGTTCACATCACCCCTACCTGTGTTTAGGAACATCACGTTGATAGCTTGAGATCAGCCTTGATGAGGGCATTTACATGAAAGAAATCAGCAGGCTTCTCACCATAATTGATTGAATTGATAACTATCTGCATTTGCAAAAGTGGATGTGTATCTGCAGCTGTTACACTGTAAGTGGTACAGACAAATGGAGAAAATATCCTTCCACTATTCAGATCAAATTTATGATTCAGCAAAGTGACTTACGTTGTCTACAGAGAGCGATGTCCTCCGTATGTTTTCACTGTTTCACTGTTCACTGTAAAAACTAATGTGTTCACAGACATAAATGTGAAGCAACATCCAGAGACCACACATCTACTGTTGCTGTAGGTTAGCTGCAGAGCCAAAGGTTCAGCAAAAACCAAGCGCCTTTGTGGGCATCAACTTCGATGTTGAGTTCACAACGATAGATGGAATTCATGTCTATGCAGAGGTCAGAGGTCAACATTAAATGTCTTCTTCGGTAACTCTCCACCTTGTTTGAGACAGGGTCTCTTAGTAAACTCTGTTGTCACTGATTGGCAGTACTGGTGACCATCATGCTGAGCTCTTGAGGTCCTCCTTACTGCTACCTCTTCAGCACTGAGACTACAGGCATATACTTCCACACCCGACTTTTTATTTGGATACAGTGATCCAAACTCAAGTCTTCATGCTTCTATGGCAAGCCTATTATCAACCATCTCCCCGAAGCCCATTTTTATTTTTTTAATTTTGTAGTGTACATCTTATATATAGTAAATGTATATAACGTGTACATTTCTCCCTAGAGAGTCAGTTGTTAAACATCAGTAGGCACATCTCTGCTTGGGAAATCTTTTATAGGGAAAAGGACAGGAATGGGTCCATTTTATTTGACTTCGGCATTTGGTCTTTGTTTTTTATTCTCCTAGAGAGGATTTTTATCTTTCTTTGTTGAAGAAATGCCCAGTTTCAGATCTTCACAGACTTCTTTGTTCTTTCTCCAGGTATAAAAAGGAGCTTGGTTTATCATCCCTGGCAAGAAACTTGAAGGCAGTAATCTTTTATTTCCTCCACAATTAAGCAGTTTTGTTTAGGGACAAAAATGAGCATGCTGCATCATTTGTGCTAGTCTAGAGAATCTCTATAGGAATACTAGGTTGTCTTTGGGTGCAGTGGTGTCTTTCTTGGCTCCTGCATGGGCTTGGCTCAGAAGTTAGGGTGCCAGACACACAGTCACACAAAACTTACACTCAGCCAGTGGATTTTAGATTCTTGTCTCAAGAATTTGAGGAATGAAATTCATGAATCACAGAGGGTAAGTGTCAGGATGGGGGAATTTACGAGAGGGGCTTCAGAGAAAGAAAGGAGGTAGAGTCTGTGAGGCAAGAGGGGTTCGGGAGTGAGGCACTATCAATCTTCGAGGCTGGGGCCTTTGGAAAAGACTTTTGATGGAGACAGGGGTGAAGTACAGGGAGGAGGAAGAGCTGGTCAGTCCAGTCGGCCAGCCAGATGTCAGTCATGTAGCCACAGCCTGCAGGCAGGGTCCTCACTGAGGAGAGAAACAAATCTAGAGCAGCACAGAGCTCTCTTCCGGCATTGCTGGCCCCTGGTGAGGATGTTCTCAGACCTGCTGCTGTGTGGTCCCTGCCCTACCCGGCCGGTTCCTACCTCCTGTGCTCATCCCAATCATTAAGTTTGTCCAGCCATTGTTTGTGGTGGCTTCGAAAATTATTTGAACGTTAGAGAATATTTAACTTTGTGATAGTTGAAGGGAAATGAAAGTGACAGCTTTTTGTGTACTGTAATCAAACTTAAAAAAAAAAAAAACACAATTTATGTGTACGATGCATGTGTGCATGTGTTTGTTTGTGAAGGCACATTCTTGCCCTGGGGCGAGTATGGAGATTGGAGGACAGCCTCAGCTGTCAATCTTCACCTTTCACCTTGTGTGATGTAAGAGCAGTCTTGTTGGCCACCTGCTCTTTTGAGACATCCCTCACCAAGCAGGCTTTGTGGAGTCGGAGTGAGTCCTAGGCATCTTGCTGTCTCCACTTCTAAGCACCAGGATGAGATGTATACACACCACAGTGCCCAGGTTTTTACGTGGCTTTGGGATCAACCTCGAGCTTCTAGCCACCTTTAAAATTAGAAATAGTTATTCCTTGTGTAGGAAACTTCTGAAGGAAATAAGTCTTATTAGGATGAGTAGAAAGCCAGGCACTGAGCCGTCTCATCTAATGGCCCTCCCAGTTAATGACGTTAGCATCCCTCTCTTGTTCACGCCTCACCTCCATCGGACCTGTTCCCCATCATCATGGCAGTCTGGGTACGAGATCTAGACTCTCAAAAACAGTAGAAAGCTTAGGAGGGGGATCCCTTTCAAATCCTCCATCCTGGTCACAGGACTGTGGCGTTACAACTGTGTTAGAATAAAAGCTTTATTTGTTGAGAACAGTAAAAGCTGAAAAGACCAGAGGGACCCAGGTGACAGAGCAGGCAGTGGCGGGGGAGTGGGGAAGACAAACACATTTTATGCCTGACTCTTCTCTTACAAATTAAACAAAGAAGAATAAAATCATTATTCATCTGTATGTTTTGAAAATAATATATCATGATGCTTGGGGACGTACTGGAGAATTTCACTTAGTGTTAATATGAAATTTTTATTCTGTTGAAAGGTAATTTGCCTTCTAACTAATGTTCTCTATCACGATCCCGCTCAAAACATCGTCTCCCAGTCTCCAGCGTATTCTAAAAATTAAGATGTCATTATATGTTGGCTGAGTAAACCACTCATGTAAAAACCAGTAACTGTGAAAGCATCATTGGCTTCTACATGAAAATAATCACCATATTTACTTTTACGGTTCCTTGGCTGTTGCTTTATGGATGTAGCGTTAAAATGTATTAACTTCAAGATAAAAATAGTTTAAAAGTAACCATTGCTTTTGGGGTGATTACAGAGATGATGAATAATGAGATTCATACTCAGACCAATGGACTGTTTGAAATCCATACATACCATTAGTAACTATGTGGACTGCCACAAAAATGAAGACACCCTGACCTGACTGAACTTCCCTATTGTGTGACACAAGGGGCCACAGTAAACATTCTGTGGTGGGCACAGTGATGTCTCCTAGACACTGAAGTGGGGAGACTGCTAGAGTCCAAGATCTGGGACAGCATGAGCAACATAGGAAGACTTCTCTCGCAAGAGAAAAAGAAGAAAGTAAAATAAAAGCAGAAAATGATTTTAAAAAGAAAAAAAAGGAAATCTTCAGCTAGGTTCTGTGCTCTCAAATACTGAGCTCTGGAGTTTGAAGAGCATTTTGATTGTCATCTGCCAATCAAATTTAGCCACCACATTTCATCAAGCCAATGATGACCTCTGATCTAGTCCATCGGGTGTCTGAATGACACACTGAACACTGGTGTTCCTGCATCACCAGGCAGGCTTTGAAACCCAGAGCCCTTAGGGGAGTCCTGGCGTAGGGTGAAACTCACTCCTATTAGATAAAGATTATTATACACATTTCTGGAAGGCTTAATTTTTCTTGCTCCCACTCAACCAAGGTGAAATGAAGTTGTCACTCCTTCATGATTCCTAAAACTTATGTTTTTTTTTTAATATAAAATGTCAAGAGGTTTCTGATCCAAAATTGAGTCTTGTTTAGGTAAAAGGATACCGTGGCAGCAGGCAGGCTAGAATTCTCAGCTCTCTGAGAGCCAGAAGAAGCATCTCCCTTCGCCTCCTAGGTGCCGTGGCCTATCTAGCACTGAGTGTCCATCCTTGCTCCCCGTCCATGCCTTTAATCCAGTTGGCAAATTATAGCTCAGGGTCCGGTTGCAGATTGCCACCAGTTTCTGTGAATAGAGCTTTCAAAGCATAGCGCAGAACTGATTAACTGATGATCCTAGGGTCTGCTAGCCTAAAATATGGTGTTCTGCACCTTTAAGAAAGCATTTCCTGATCTTGCTGGGGGAGGGGGATCATTGAGTTCTCTTTTTACTTCCTTTCTAGTGGAACACACATGTGATGAACAGGCCAGCCAGTGGCACCTCTGCATATTTTCAAGACCATGGCGAATGTAGACCATGGCGAATGTGCTTAATCTATTGCCCTCATTTTCTGTACATGTGTGTATTTGTGCGTGTGTGTGTGTGTGTGTGTGTGTGTGTGTGTGTGTGTGTGTGTGTCTATCCATCTTTGTGTACTCAAGAAGATCATTAAATTCACTCGGAGGAAACTGAATTCTTTATTAGAATCTTTCCATGCAGATTCATGATGTTTATTTACTTACATGTCCTTCAGAATGTTCCTGATTCTTCTCATGAGAACATTTTGATGCTAAAATGGTATCTCACAGCTTTGAGCTTCATTGCCCCCAAACTCCCAGCTTAGTATACCTCTGTTGCTCCCCACTTAGGACAAATCACAGGTTCTGCCCTATGGTATAAGATAAATTCCAAAATGATCAATGACAATATATATATATATATATATATATATATATATATATATAGTATATATATGTGTGTGTGTATGTATATATATATACAGGTTTAAAATAAAAACTTTCACATAAGATAGGCACAGTGGTCACATTTGAAATCCAGCTACTTGGGTGGTTAAGGTTGAAGGATTATGAACTTGAGGCTAGCCTGGACCTCACAGCCACACTTCATCTAAAATAAAGCAAGCTGCAGCAAATCCTTTGCATTGGAACAGTACTAGCTTATTTTGCTTGCAGCAGGCTTTCCTTGGGCCACCGGCCAGCTCCCAAAATCATGACACAGAGACTTCTTACTAGTTATGAGTGCTCAACCTTATCTTATGCTGTCTCACTAGCTCTTATAACTTAATTTAGCCTGTTTCTCTTCATCTATGTTTTGCCTCAGGGCTTCTTACTTTTCTTTCATTCTGTGTGTCCTACTCTGTGTCTGTCTGTTTGTCTAGTGGCTGCCTGGCTCTGGTGTCTCCCTCTCTTTCTCCCTTGTTCTCTCTCTAGCCTAGATGAGTTCTACATGTTCTCTCTGCCTGCCATTCCCTCCTATTCCTCTACTGCCTAGCTATTGGCTGGTCAGCTTTTTATTAGATCAATCAGGTGCCTTAGGCAGGCAAAGCAACATATCTTGACATTGTTACACAAATGTAGCATAAACAAATGTAACACAACTTTGCCTAGTTAAATACTCTACAACATAAACAAATGTAACATATTGTTACATAGTTAAATATTTCGCAATACTCAGTTCCATCCATTTTCCTTCAGATACTATCATTAATTCTTTATGACTCAACAAAACCCTAGTTGTGTAAAGGTTGTCACATTTATCCATGCTTCTGTTGATGAACAGTAAGGTCATAACCTGGTTATTGTGGATAGCGGTATAATAGATACAGATGTGCAGGTTCACTCCTGTCATGGTCCCATTTCCTCTGGCCTGACCGCATGCCAGACATAAACAGCCCTCCACTTCCCCTTTCTCCATTCCCTTTCTCCTCCCAAGACCCAAGTAAGCTCTGTCTTTGGTATATGTTGAACCAGAGCCATACCTTCCTTCCCTCCGTGACAGCTACAGTTTCCAGCCTGGTGAAATGTCACACTTCCAGTCTTGAACCAATCTTAAAGCTGTAAGTCTAGTCCCATCCCCTACTTCAAGAGAATACAAATCATTGGCTTGGCTCTGTGCCCTGGATTCTCACACATTCCCAGGCCACCTTCTAATTGTAAGATCCCTTTCCACAAACATCAACCAGAAAAACAACTTGTTTGGCCATCCAGCCAATTTTAACTTCTCCTTATTCAAAAGGTTCTCTCTCAGGGTAGTTAAGACAATAAAACATGGTTTGAAAAACTGGTTTCAAATTTTTATTTGCGGGGTATCTATCTTGTCTATCCCATGGCACTCTGCACTAGCAGGATGGAACTGAAGAAACTCAATGAAAAAGACATTAAAAACCCTTAGGATTGATGGGATAGAAATTAGTTAAAATGTAGATACAAGGTAAAGAGCAAACAATATCAACATGGCTTCTTCTTCTTCTTCTTCTTCTTCTTCTTCTTCTTCTTCTTCTTCTTCTTCTTCTTCTTCTCCTCCTCCTCCTCCTCCTCCTCCTCCTCCTCCTCCCTCCCTCCCTCCCTCCCTCCCTCCCTCCTTCTCCACACCCCCCACCCCGTTGGAGAGGCAAGAGCTGCTGAGAAAAAGTCTGGGAGAGTCATTGTGAAGAATGGATTTTGAACTAGGCTGTGAAGGACAACATAATTTCAGGAAAGACAGCGAAAGTACAAGATGACAATCTTAGCACCATTGGTCACTTCAGCTGATGTTCCCTTTGAAAGCACATCTGTGTGCTCGGGCTACTGTAACAAAGAGCCACAGCCCTCTGTAGTGCTTGAGGGATACATCCCAACATCCCCTGGAGATGCCTCAACCATATTGGGTACCAGATATAGACGCCTGCATAGGTATGATGGAAAGATTCTTACACACCACACGGGAACCATTTTATTGTTAGGTAGATCTCCATTCATAAATATATATTTGCATTAACACTACACTCAGTACATTGTGCACGCTTTTTCCTACCCAGTGTGCATATACACATAATACAGTTTAATTTACAAGTTAGGCATGCTAAGAGGTTAACACAATTAGCTACCACGTGATAGCTGTTCCACCTCAAGCACTGCAATGTCTTGAGTGATAACCAAGACAGTCCTAAGCACCAACAGGTGGATAGCATATACCACATGGAAACACAGTACAAAAGGATAATTCTCATCCCAACTACAGTGGGACAGTATTTCACTACAATCACAATTGGAAAAAAAAATCCATCGTTTTTTATTTCTGGAATTTTCCCAACTCATGTTTTCAGACCACAGTTAGCCACAGGTAGTTAGAAATTGCAGAGGATGAAATCTTGATAAGGAGGAACTGGTGAACCTCAGATTGAGTTGCTGAAACCAGAGACAAAGTTGCGTTATATTCTTTAACAAAAGTCCATATTCAAGCTGTGAGCATAGCGGGGCACTCCTGCTATCTGTAATGGGGACCCTGTTCAAGCCCCTCAGCTAGATTCTAGTAGTCTGGGGGGGTAAGAGTCTCTGTTTCTCCCTGTCTTTGCCTTCATCTTTACAGGACGTCCTCCCTGTGTGTATTCAAGTCTCTAAATACTCCCCTTCCATCCAGGACCAGTGATGCTGGAGAGGGGCTGCCCCCTGGCCCTCATTTTTACTTGGTGGTCTCTGTAATGACCACATCTCTAAATAGGGCATCATTCTGTGGTACCAAGCCTCAGACTTCAGCACATGAATTGTGGGAGATGAAGGCACATATTGACCTATTCTAAGAGGACACTAAAAATGTATTATAGATGTATTAATTATATTCTCAATTAACAGTATGAAGTGATATGATTGCATTAATTAGCAGATCATATAGGACTGGTAGTACAAAATTCATTATTATAAATTATTATGAATAATACATAAATAGATGTATTGATAACAGTAATCTTTATTGAGTACTTACTATGGGCTGACTGTTTTCTCATCATCTTTGATTTATTCTGAAAAGCACTCTATGGGAAATTCAGAGTAATTACTTGTATGTCCCTTACACTGTGGCAGACAGTAAGCATCAGGCTCATTGGATCTCTATGCCCTGTACTCTAACAACTGCATTAAGTACAAGATTAATGGCATATGAACTTCCATATAGATCCTGTTAAATGACAAAGGAGAGTCTCTTGGGGTGCATGAGAAGCGTTGTATGTTTACTCTATGTATTATGTAGTTAAGTCAGAACGACTTGTACTACACAGGTATTTTCATAGTCGCTGTTTTCTGTTAGGCAAAACATCGGTCACCTCAAATCCCACAGCACCATAAACATCTCAAGTTTCATGTTTTTAGACTCTCTGTCTCTAAAGAGAAAGGAGGGTATGTTTTACATTTAGAGAGTCCATGGTCACAAATGAGCTGTTTTCTTCCCATGAGAGGCAAAGTAAGAGAGGTAACAGATCTGGGTGTTTACATGAGGGAGGTTGATGCCTGAGCAGCGATAAGATCTAAGGCCATCGCTCCTACTGGAAGAATCCTTACAAGGGAGGAAAATAAGGCAGGGGTGTTTTGTCTTTCCATCAAGGAAAGGCGAGTTGTGCTTGGGAGGCACCACACTGGTGATGACAGCTCAGATTTTCACAATGTTCAAAGTGTGTTCACATAGTTTATTTCAATCAACTGTAACCATCCTGTTTGGTGGGGGAACATGGGTGATATGATCCTCCATTTTATAGATAAGGATACTAAGCTAGGGGAATTGAAGTGGCCCTCTGATGGGATCCAGTTAATAAACAATTAGAAACACAAGTACATGATTCTTGATCTTCAAGAGTGGCATTTTCGTGGCATTGGGGAATATCAGCTTTTACAAACAATGTGTAGGTCTTAGTGCCAAAACTGACTTAGGATACTTTTTACCCTTGAATTTGTTGCAGAAGTTAGTTGTTTAAAAAAAAAAAAAGTCATTCAGGGGAAGCTGTTTTAGGCCGACTGTAACATTAGAAGTTGCAGTGGTATCCTGGGGTGGTTTGAATAAGAACGTTCCCATAGGCTCAGGCTTTTGAATAATTGGTCTCCACTTGGCAGTGCTATTTGGGGAAGCTCAGGAGGTGTGATCTTGCTGGAGGAAGGGCATCACTGGTCACGGACTCTGAGGTTGACATGGCACATACCATTCCCAGTTTGCTCTCTTATTTCCTGCTTGCTGTTAGAGGTGTGGGTTCCCGGCCGTTCCTGCCCTGCCACACCTGCCTGCTGCCACCCTGCCACCACTGTGGCAGTGATGGACTCTAATCCCTCTGGAAGCATAAACCCATAGAGAGCCTTCCTTCCATAAGCTGCCTTGGTCATGGTGCTTTATCACAGCAATAGAGATATAACTAATATACATCCCATATACCTCCTGCCCTTACATAGGCACAGTTCCCCATTATCAGCATGGGCAGCTGGAGTGGTACCTTAGCTGAAGATGATGAATTTACACTGACCATCACTGTCTCTCAAGGTCCACAGTTTATAAACATCTTATAGTTTTAGATGATGTACTTGACATGTATCTACCATTATGGTGTCACACAGAATAGCTTTGCTACACCAGGGGTCTTCTGTACCATGGGTATTCACCCACCTTGTAAGCCCTGGAGACCATTTAATCATTTCTACAATTCTACTTTTCCCATAATGTCAGAGAGTTGGAATCCTAGGGTCTGCAGCCTCTTCTGACCTGCTTCTTCCACTTAGTGATGTGCTTGTAACACCTGTTCACTACCCAAGAGTTCACTCCTTTCATTGGTGAAGAACATCCCACTGTCTGGATGTGCCTCAGTTTGCCCATTTATCCAGCAGAGACTGCCTTGGTTGGCACAGCATGTTTCTGTGGAGATGTTTCCAGCTCTTGGCAGGTAAGTGCATAGGGGCCTGGACACCGCATCACAGAAAGAGTACACTTGCTCTCCTGAGGACCATGCAGCTGTCATCCACAGACGACTGCTCCCGTTGCTCGGCAATCACAGGCACTTGGTGCTGTCAGAGATTTGGGTTTTGCCCATTTAAGAGGTGTGTCATGGCATCTTGTTATCTTAGCAACTATGTCTCTTCTCACCCACATTCTCCTAGCCTGTGACTGACTCCTTCATATGACAATACGTTCACAGAGCAAAAGATGTCAATTTGAATAAAGTCTGGTGCATCCGTCCTTACCTGGATTGAGATTTAGATGATGGGTCTGCAATGTCACGGCTCATTCTGAGCTCCTGTGTGCTTCCTACTGTGTTCTCCTCCAGGAATTTTACAGTTTCGTGCTTTACACTCAGGTCTGTGATCAGTTTCAAGTGGCTTTTTGTAAAGGGTGTAAGGTCTGTGTCTAGACTGAAGTGTTTGTAAGGAGATATCCAGTTGTCTGTCCAGTTGTCCCAGCATCATTCTCAGGTGGTTTTTGGTTTTTGGTGTTTTGTTTTGTTTTTAAAACCAATGGTTTATAGATACTAGTCAAAATGTTCCTGGCCCAGCTTTGTATTATAGAGAATTGATGGGTGCCAGGAATCTGTACAATAAACAGTGAACCTACAGACATAATAAAGTGGCACAGGACTATGGCAGCCTTCCCAGGTGCCGAAAGACAACATGCATTTACTCAATGAATGCAAAGTTGTTGAGCAATGACCATTTGGTAGACACTAGTGTCCCTAAGATAAATGCAGTGGATACTGCCATGGAACAAAGGGAAGAGATACCGGCTTTGTGGAACTTACTGTGTGTTGTGTGTACAGTGGGTATTTGTAGGGAGGATCAAAAATACAGTTGGGAAACGTGTGACAGGAGACCTCTTCCAAGATGACAGATTGGAAGACTCAGAAAAGTTCTCTCTGATTAAATGATGTGAGAGCTGAGACCCAGAGTATGTGGATGAATTAACCTAGGCCAGATGTACGTCGGGGGCCGGGCGGGGGGGGGGGGGTTGGCAGAGAGGTAGGTACTAGCCAGGGAGACCAGCAGTACAAAGGCTTCCAGTTGAGATGATGTGCAGCCTATCTTTACAGTTTTGATGAACAGATTGTAAGAGCCACCTTTATTTCCTCTCTTCATTTCTTTAACACTCCTCAGATGGGTTTTTACTTCTGCCACTCTAGTAAAGCTGTTTTTCTTTTCTTTCTTTTTATTATTTATTTGTTTGTTTGTTTGTTTTTTGAGATAGGCAAACTCAATAGATCCTCCTGCCTCTGCCTCCAGAGTGCTGGGATTAAAGGCGTGCGCCACCACCGCCTGGCTAAAAGCTGGTTTTCTTAAGGTCACATGACCTCCCAGCTCTTCTCTCAAATCTCACCCAACCTTACACCAGCATTCAGACCCTTCATCTTTCCTCAGCTCTGGAAGAAGCTGCAGTTGACCATTAGCCTAGCTCCCCTTCTTACTCTTTTTTCGAGCCCAGGATTCAAATCCAGACCCTTGCTGTTCTCTGTCTACATTTTAGGAGCTATTACTCATATCCTGAAATCATCATCATCCCCATTCTGGTTCTTAATGTTAAATCCCTGTCTATAGGTCCCACCTCCTGCTCTGAAATACACAGCGATTATTAGTATCTATAATGAATTTATTGCACAACAGAAAATTGGAGCTTGCTTCTGTACAAATGGAACTTACTCCAGCCGACTAACCTCCCCTTTTCCCAGCCGTTGATCCCTAGCTAATTCCTTCCATGTCTTTAAGGTCAGTTCCCAGATTCCACGTAAGTGAGGCATGTAGCGCTTGTTTCTCTGCCTGGCTCTTTCCATTTAACAGAGGGATCTCAGTTCCGCCCACATCGTCACAACCTGATTTTGATCTTTTCATGTTTGAGCTGGATTCCTTCCTGGATATGGAGCACATTTTCTTCCTTCATTCATCAAGCAATGGAAACACGGGCTTTTTTCTTTTCCTTGCCTGTTGCCAATAGTGTTACAGTGATCGCGGGCATGCTGATATTTCTCTGACAGATGACTTCACGTGGGAAATAAATCTTGTTGCAATTAGTTTACTACCGAAAAGGTACGCCTCAGGGGGAGAGTGCATGATTGACATGCACTATGCCCTGGCGTCAGTCTCTAATTCAAGAAACAAACAAAAACAAAACCCCAGAACGCCCCACCTCAAGGCCTGCGCTGCAAAATGGCAGCCAAATTCGGGCATCTGCCTCAGTGGAATGGACTCACCTGGATTCTCCTAAGGCTCTTAATGTAGACCTCTTAGACTAGTGGGCTCCCTAGACCCTCGCAAGCAGTTCTCGAAGCCTCGTCGACCTCACGGGTTGTCTCTGTCACTCCGTTCTCTGGTAGGGAAGCCTTTCGAGGACTGCACGTCAGGTGGCACCCCAATAGCCAGCCACTACCGGTGGTGTGAATTGGAAATCCCACCCATCACGGAAGCTCCTGTCAGTCACGGCCACCGGCTCCACACTCAGGCATCTCCAGCCCACGCTTTGTCAGTGCTCAGCTCCCTGTTCATCACAGGGAGGGGGACAGGAGGCGGTGAGAACTGGATGACAGGCAAAGGAGAGAGCTTCCCATTCAAAGCTGATGAGGCTCCAGGGCTGAGCACTCAGCTCTGGGAACCTGGTTTTCAAGGCGATTGGAAGCTTCCGTGAGAGCACTGAACTGACCACACGCTCCCTATCAATGGTACTATCAGCCTTCGACATCTCTGAGCACCTCCGAAACTTCAAAGAAAGAAGTCCTCCTCAGAATACTGGCTTTCCAGTGACCAGTCTAGATTTAAAAAAAAAGAAAAAAGAAAAAAAAAAGGGGTAGCATAATTTAAAAAAACAATGTTTTAATGCCAAAGTAACATAATCTTATCAAATGGTATTAAATTCAAAAGAATATTTGGCAAATTAAGAAATTATATCTGTGATCTTCCTGTTAGGTCGAATGATTTTCTGTAAACAAAGATGTTTGTCATACAGATGCATTAAAATGGGTTCACTTATTGGCTCCACAGAGTGACTTTGTAGCAATTCTGTACATGGACATTAGCTTTTAAGTCTTCAATAAGGAGGCTACAATCCATATAACCACAGAGGTTAGGTACAGAGTAAGGGACTAGCATGGAGGAATAGATTTCCTAAGGAAGGGGAAATAGAATATATAGTCAGAGAGAAACAGGGGAAGATGGAGTGGGAGGGGGAGGGAGGGGGAACCAAGGTTTGGGCTTTTGGCAGCTCTTAGAACTGTTTTCTGGCAACCTTCTGGTAAGTTTGTTGACTCTCAAGCGCTTACCAATTCTTCATGCTCATCAGAATTTGTGTGAGTACAGATCCCTGTATGTTATGTTCAGACCTGTTCAACTCTCTCTGTGCCGTTCCACTTGAGAATGCAGTAAGAGATTTAGACAGCTGTGCCGTGATACGCATTTTGACATCTGGGAGTCTCTTTCCCCTTGCTGCATCACAAACGTTATCAGACATCCTTGACAAAGAGACAGAAACTGTGGGACGTGGATGGATGGCAGTGCTTTTAAACCACAGCAGCCAGGAGGACGGGCAATTTATCACTCCGTGCTCTGCAGAGTCAGCACCGCACCGGGGGCTGAAAGTGAGCCTCGGGAGCCTGTGATCAGAGGCCGTTCGCACAAGGGAAATGTTACATCAAGTACTCAAGGTCTTCTCCCAGATGAGGACTG
This sequence comes from Peromyscus maniculatus bairdii, assembly GCF_049852395.1. Taxonomy (NCBI): domain Eukaryota; kingdom Metazoa; phylum Chordata; class Mammalia; order Rodentia; family Cricetidae; genus Peromyscus; species Peromyscus maniculatus. The sequence continues at coordinate 26,160,359 of NC_134864.1, forward strand.
TCACCGTGTTCTGCCTCTCAGGTTAAGCCTTACCCGGATATGATGGATGTGAGGGAGGGAGCTGAACTGGGAGAGACTGAAGAAGGCAGGATGATGTGCACTGGGAGGGAGAGCCACACCTTACCACACAGAGATGAGCAAATGTACAGCTATGGCTCACTGGCAGAAAGGCAGATGTAGTTCAAATACCATGATGGAGTCTGGATCCTGGCTTTGTCACTTCCTGGTAGACAAGATGATTCCAACCTACTCAATAAAGATGATCGTGATTGCATCAGTCACTTTTCTTTGCTGACAAAATACCCCAAGAGACACAATTTCAGAGGAGAAAAGATTGATTCTGGCTCTTCCTTACAGACGTTTCAGTGCCAGCTTCACAGCCAGCTGGCTCCATTGTTGTTTGTAGCAAAGAAAGGCACAGGAACATAGTGCATCCATTTAAGCCCCATTTCCCAATCTCATGATAGCATGATACACCCCATGATATCATCAGATTATGAGTTAGGTCATGAATGAGTCAACCTGTTGATTAGATCAGATTATGTCTCAAAAGACCCACTTCTGAATGTTGGATTGGAGCTTAAACCTTTATGAATGAATGGAGGGGCAGTTCATCTCTAAAGCATAATAATAACAGTGTCATAGGTAGTAAACAAGGACCTTCATATAAAGCTCTTACCATAGAGCTGGGCTCACAGCACATGTTCAAAAAGGAATTCATTTGGAATGGTTAGGGTAAGACCACGTGGAATGGGGTTCTAGAGTTGGTCCATGCACAAGTGCTAAGCTGTGCTTCTCTGAGCTCTGTGAAAGGACCATGGTCACCACACAGACATGTTCTGTAATAGAAGCAGAAGTGATCAAAAATGGCTGAGTATTAGACACTAAAGGGGGATCTGCTGATCACGGCCTCAGACACAAGTCCAGGTGGAATTTTTTACCACGTTTGTTGACTCCATGTGGAAGGGAATGCTGGCTGTGTGTGATTTTTCTCAGATTTGTTTACAAGCCAGTTGTACAGAGGACCGAGGGCACCATCAAAAGATGTCCTCTGCCCCAGGCTCCCTGCCATCCTTTAGCTTGATTGACTTAGGTGTATCATGAGCTTTCTGCCTTCTCTGTTGACAGAAGACAACAGGATTCTGACTGACTATCTGATGTATTTATTCTGGAAGTATTTGAAAGGAATTGTATGTCAGAGGAATAAGATGAGGACTACAGTTCTAAAATTTGAGGTCAGTGATTGCCTTGTGTTGAGCCTGGGGATTGGTGGTATCAGTTCAGGGTTATAAGCTGGGCATGGTGGCACACACATGCAATTCCAGAAAGACCAACCAGGAGGAGCTTGCATCTGAGGCTGGTGCAGACTACATAGTGAGACCCTGTCTGAAAAATATGTCTGTGGACTCAAATCCAACAAAACCAGCTCACAGATCTTCATGAATAGCAGATACACTGTCTTACAGAGCCAGGGCCCTGTATTATGAAGGTGCCCTGGGTTCCAGTCCAAGGTCTGTCCTGGTCACTTTAAACAAGCTGGGTTCATCTTACCCGTCACTTTGTCATCTGAAAAACCCATTAAAACTCTAATAGTATTGTTTTGAAAAGCAAGCTTCTTGGGTGAACAGAGACGGTGGCCTCTATCATGGGACACCTTTCAGGAAATGTTATCAGGGAGATAGTAATGGGAGCTATTTTCCTTCTTTCTTCATCCTCATTATTTGAAACTAATTTTCCTCCCCTGGAGATATTTTCGGCTTTACTCAGTGCCAGCTTCTGCTCCCCTCAGTGGGGCTCTTTTATCGCAACCAGCCTGATGAACTCATCCCTTTCCCATCAAAAGCGACTCTGCTTTTTCTTTCTAAAAAAACATCTGGGTTAAAAAAAAAAAAAAAAAAAAAAAAAGAGGAGCATGACAGTTACTATAATGCGTGAGTGCTATACTGACGTGACATAAAAAGCTTTTCCACGAACCCCGAATGATTAATGACAGAGTCTCGATTTAGCTTCAGAGAGAGTGGCAGTGACTTAGTGTGTCTGTCACTGTCTTCAAAAGGAAGCCCTTTTCTTTATTTATAGGAGTGATGGTGCCCATTACTGTAGTTGATAATGTAATGTTAAAGTTTAGTGTCCCTGTTTTTATAAGGAGGTATGTTTGCCTGATCCAGAAATCACGTGTTTAGTATATTTTTGCAGCTGCATGTTATAATAAACCATACACACACACACACACACACACACACACACACACACACACACACAAACACACACAAACACACAAATTTCTGTCACTTTTAGAGACTGTAGTGCTCCATAGCTATTAGTTACTGCTTTATTTCAAGGACATAAACAAATATTTATTTCTCCCTTTTATTATGTACCTCCCACTGCTAGTGAAAATATTCTTATATAATTTTCAATCTTAACTGCAGAGAGGTCATTTTCAAGTTTGTCTCAAATCCTTCATCATCATTTACTAGAATTGTCTGGTTTCCTTACAAAGGTCTCAATGAGGAAGCACCAGTTTCTCTTCTCGGTTTGTGTTTGCAAAGTGATTTGAACTATTTTCTCTAAGGCAAAATGTATTGGTGTGCAGGAGGTGGAATACACTTGAGAGGATGGGTAGGCTCTGAAGAGACGTTAGGTCATCGTTTCTTGTGGCAACATTCTCATCGTGCCTGTATCAATAATTTCCTCTGCATATTTTAGGGAGCTAGCATGAATGAGGCAAAGCACAGTGTGGGTTAGTAGCTGAAAGAAATGTTTTTATGCATTGATCACCCTGTGCGGAGGCTGTCATGGTAGCTCCCTTAGTGTGGACTTGGAGTGGTTTGCTCTGGACTCAGCCAAGGAGTGGGAAAGACAGCCACACTCTCCACACTGGGCCCTGCTTTGGGTACAGTTGACACCCATAAAGTGCCTGTTTGTCCCAAGAGCATTTCATGTCCAGGGACATGAGGGGAACATCTCCTCCACAGGGATGGGAGCACTCTTCTTCCTAGAGTGAGAAACCGTCGCTCCATGTTAGGAACAACTCTCCCACACATGTCTCACGCCACCACGAAACATCCCCTCAGCCCATCCCCTTTCAGCTCCAAGAAAAAAGAAGACATGTTAGACCACCCACCCACAGCACACGTGGATTCTTTCACAAAACCCAGGAAGGTCAGAGCCATGGCATCTCCGATGAGGAAAACTGAGCTCGTTCCCCAAAAGCCTACCGAGAAGATCCTGGCAGATCTTTTCGAACACATCTTAGGCTCATACTTTTAATGGAACATCTTCTTTTCCATGTTGGAAAGTAATCCACATCCCACTTCTTGCCATCACCCCCAGGAAAGGAATTTCAAATGTGGTTTAAGGTTTGCACACCGCTCTGTTCAACACATCACTGATCTTTTAAATATTTATAATATCAAGGCAGTCTTCACGTCTTGCTGAAGGGAGGCACACTGTGACATCCTGCCTTCGTTACAGAGGAGGCTTTAAAAGGTAAGGATAAGCTGGGAAGCCACACAATGTTAAGTGGCACAAAAAAGAAAGATAGTGCACCTAGCATCAACTCCCATCTAACACACACACACACACACACACACACACACACACACACACACACACACACACACACTCCCTCATGTTTTCCAGAGTCTCTGCAGTAGTCCTGTGTTGATTTTTGTAGTCAGAATAAAAAGCTCTTGGTAGCAGAATTAAAAGCTATTATAAAAACCCTGGAAATTGCTGAAATGAGTAATAAAAGTTAAATTACATCATGTACATTGTCTTTCTTAGAAGTATATTTTTCTTCTTTTCCATGCATACAGTATGACTCATAGTCTATATTCACGGAGTTTGCTAATCTTAACTCAAACCCTGGCTCCGACTGCCATCGCTGGCTACATGCCCCAGTGTGAGACTGGAGTGAGAGCCGTGAATCTGCAAGTCCCTCAGACGACTTGAGGTTCTCCAGGCTGTGCACACTGCTTGCTGTCCAAGCGCCTGAACATGCCAGGTATCACTTTAGAGTTTAAGACAGTTAAGTGGTGCTGGTATTTTAGCTCAGCATAGTCTCTAAGCAGGTGTGTGTGTGTGTGTGTGTGTGTATGTGTGTGTGTGTGTGTGTGTGTGTGTGTGTGTGTGTGTGTGTGTGTGTGTATGTTGCTGGGGCTTGAACCTGGAACCCGGTATGAGGTAAATCGGGTATTAGTAGGAGCCCCCAGGTCTTCACGTTGTTCTGTGCTTTCTCCAGTCCCAAGGCCGAAGGCATTTCTGGGTACATGGTCTCCAGGAAGTAGCCATGCTACTTCCGTCTCTGCTTCTACTGTTCAGGCTCAGGCTGTGACTGACATTTCAGCCTCCTTCTCATAAGGGTCCTTACTGTACAATGGTCTTCATACACCATCCAGGCTAATCTCCCACCTCTAAGTGCTCGACCTCTCCCAGCTTTAGAAACTTCTTTTCACTGATTTCAGAGGTCAGGATATGGACATTTTGGGGAGCCATTGTTCTGTCCCCTACAATGACTGCTCACCCATTTGTGCTAAGTAGGGAAGCCACTAGGACTCCTCTGTGGCACATAGGAGATTTACCTTCTGCCGATGAGGATGGAAAAGAACTGAGGATTAAGCCTGACCGTGATTAGAAAACTCTGAGACCTCCAAGGAAGGCTGATTTCTCAGCTGTCAGACCCCACACCCAGCTGGGAAGTCTTGTGCAACCATAGGGATTTCTGAGTGACACATTTGATTGTCTTGAATCCTGGGTTCTTTTGAGGCTCCTGAACCTGCACAAGTAGCTGATCTTCTCTATTGAAGGCCAATACCATCCCTTTGCCAGATACATTCTCAGAAAATAGAACAACTCCTCCTCCATCATCACCAGCACCAGCACCTCATGTCTGACTTCATCCTCACTGGCCTCCAGAGACCTGATCACAGTGGGACCCACTGGGCAAAGGCTCTATCTATGAAGAGAGGACAAGAACACCCCAAGGGAGCTGCAGCATGGAGTCAAGCCGAGGCTGTTTGAAGTTGCAAAAATCTGAATGGCTCTGCATCCTGAGGGTACTTAGCAAAGGACCTCCCTTATCTAACTCTATATAGGTAAGCGGCTGTCTCTCCAGGGCTGTTGCTAAGGCTGGTTCATGCTGCTAGAGCTGTGCTTGAGAGCTCTGGAGAAGCGATGTGTGCATAAGTGAACTAGAGAGACTGACCATCAGGCTGAAGAGAAGAGCTTTTCAGGCTGTGCAGCTGCCTACAAGCCATGCAGTGTTCCAGTTGTTCAGCTCTCTTGGGCCACTACCCATGCTGGGGTGGGTTTTCCAGGGATGCAGCTGTTTTTGAGTCATCCTGCTCCTGTAAGTCACCCGTCACCCATGCTCCTTTTGATACCCCCCCACCACAATGAGGTACTGGTTTACCTCATTGGATATTGGTATATTATTATGTTGGCCTATTGTGCGCTCCCTTTCTGGGATGAGTACACTTGTATGTGTTGAACTTCCTTAGGAAGTCTGTTACACAACACCATCACACACACACACACACACACACACACACACACACACACACACACCATCACACACACACACACACACACACACACCATCACACACACACACAAACACACAGGGCCACACACATTCAACTCACAGCCAGACTGATACTTTGTCTGAAACAAAACCAGGAATAAACATTCCTGGTTGGTCAGTCTTGATGTTTTGGGGCTGTATTATGGCACAGAACATTATAGTGGGAGTGTCAGGTGATGTGGAGGGAACATGTCCACATTCATTGCCAAGATATGAAGGACAGAGAAGGAGAAAGTGGTTGGGATCCCATGATCCCCTTCAAGAGCACATCTCCAGTGACTTAAGAACTCCCATAAGACTCCAACTCTTATGCGTTCCAGGCCCTCTGAGTAGCTCCAAGCTGTTGGCTTTAGCACATGGGCCTTTGTGAGGCACAAGATCCAAACTATTAGCACCCCTCTAACTATGGGTTAACTTCTACAGGCCTCATGTCAACACCATATAGTGTCTACAGAAAATTATTAGAGTTAACTACAAGTTGGTTGACATACTAAATTTAAAACTACTCAGAAATCTAGTCCATTGGTCTTACTGGATTCCAGTTTGAATTGCCATCTCCTTTTGAACATAAAGGCAGGTTAATTGCCTCCTGGGCCAATCAGTTTCCTATCATGTCACAGTGTAACCAAAGACATCATCTTGATGGAGGGAGGGTTTAGGTTAGCTGATGGCTTCAGTGTTTTTCGTTCAAAGTCAGCTGGCTTCTGTGAGGAAGATTGTCATGGTGAGGTTATAGTAGAGGGAGATGACTGCCTCAAGGTGTTCAGGAAGTGGAGAATAGACAGTGTGGTGATATTTTATGTGTGCTGAAATGTGATGATATTTTATTTGTGCTTTAATAAATAAAGCTTGTCTGGAGATCAGCAGAAAAAAAAACGCCAGCTATTATAAGAAACAAGTCAAGCAGTGGTAGTACACGCCCTTAATCCTATCACTTAGGAGGCAGGCTCTCTGTGTGTTCAAGTCCACACTAGGGAACAGAGCCAGGTGTGGTGACACATGCCTTAATTCCAACACTAGTTAACCATAGAGGTCTGGAAGTCTATACAGACAGACAGGATGTGACAGAACTGTGTAGGAAGAGGAAGTGATGTAGCTAGGCTAAGAGAGCCGATGAGAGAACAGAACAGAAAAGGCATATAAACCTGAGTATACAGGAAGAAGGTCTCTTTGGAAGCTGTGGTGAGGTGAGGTTAGCTCGTGGTTTGTCCTAGTCCTCTGATCTTTCAGGCTTTAACCCAAATTTCTGGCTCCATGTTTTTTATTTAATAAGACCATTTAGAAATTCATCTATAAGACAGAAAGGGAAAGAGTGGTGGGGGAGGCCCAGGGGACAGGATGCTATCCTCAAGGGCATGCAGTCACTCCAAATAACCCCAACTCCAAATAACCCGCCCCCCCCCCCCCGTAGGGTGTGGGATCTTGACTAGATTAACCCATTCATGAGGTGAGTACTCTGATCTCTCAACAATGCCACAAGCTGGTGATTAAGTTATTGACACATGAGCCCTTGGGGGGGGGCACACTTCCTCTCCAAATCTTACCTCATTACTTTAGTCCACCTTTACCCCTAACTAAAATATCTCTTGTAGCTATTTTCAACTCCACTTGGAGACATCAGTCAGGTCTATATTGTAGAAAAGTGTGTCAACCAGATGCTATCTTAATGCCGAAAGGGAAGTAATAGGAAAAGGTTCTTCCACAAAAATATAAACCTAGAAAATGCAAGGTGGTAAGAGCCACAGAGAAGACAAAATGATTCCTAAGGTTTCAGTGAAAACAATCGTCCCTTCAATTTCATCTTCTTTGAGGGAGCCCTCAGAAATCTCCATATGAATCTGGTATAATTCTCAGTGATCTTCAACAGTTTTCTTACAGGTTGTGCTGGACACAGGGCCATGGTTCTGTGTTCTTTGTTGTTACTTTGGAGTCAGGAGGTAACTATGAATCTCAGTTTCCCTACTTAGTAACCGCCACACACCAGGTAAGATACATCCGTGCTCCGTGCGTGTCTCTGTGTTCTCTTGTAAAGTATAGAGCTGACAAATCCTCCAACCTGCCTCTCAGGTTCACACAGCAGATGAGGCAACATTGATAAACACCAAGCAAGATGTGTACACACAGTAGGTGTTCAACAGTCAGTCATGATGGAGAAAGCTATCCCCATGATGAAAACAATTCTCTGAAATGAGAGTTTCAGCCCGACTGGTTTTTGGCTAAATGCAGGAACTCAAGCTTTTCTTTGTAATTATTTTTTTTGTAATTATTTCAAATTACAATAAGATTCTTACATAATTATGCAAAAACTCTTACATAATAATTACAGAAATACAATTCTTTGCAATTATTTCCAAAAAGAACACATCAGTACTTTTTGATTTGCAAGGACATTTCAGAGAATAGTTAGTTCTTAGTACAGGGCTTACCGTGGCTATGCGAGGGGAACCAGAATGCTTTGACAGAACAAAGCTGTGGATACAAACCTCAGAGATCTTCCCCTGTGGGCCTACCACACGCACTTTAATGCTGCCAATAAAAATGTCACGGAAAAATTTTCAGCTTAGATCTGGTAGTTTTCAGTTTTGCATATACGATGACCGAACCCCTAAAAAGTAAGTTTTGAAAATGTACCATTCAGCTCCTATCAGAGATAAGTGATATTTCTATTTATGCGGAATTTTAAAAAGTTATTTTGAGCTGGGCAGTGGTGGCGCATGACTTTAATCCCAGCAGAGGGGAAGTAGAGGCAGGCAGATCTCTGTGAGTTCCAGGCCAGCCTGGTCTACAGAGTGTGTTACAGGGCACCCAGGGCTATACACATTTCGAGAAAACCTGTCTCGAAAAAACCAACCAACAAACAAAATTCTACCTGAAGACTGAAGGATGACGTAAACAATTTTTTTTCCTATATTGTGACATATAACACATCCAAAGCAATTCGAAAACACATGACAGGGACCCATCCATCTCAGGAGACACAGGTAAGACCCGGAAAAACCTCAGGTCAAGCACGCACATTAGGGTGCTGTGGGTCCCTTTTATTCCCTGTGGAGGAAGCTTGTGACTCATTGATTGGGGCAGCAGGTTGATCTTGGTAATCTCATCAGCCATTTGTAAAGATGGCTGGGAGACTCATCTAGCATCCCCCCCCCCCATAGGTTTGCTATTCGGTACTAAATAAAGCCATCAAATGAGGACTCCTCTTCAGTTCTCCAGGTCAGGGAGAGAGGGGTACACTGATTCTAAGGGCAGTGATCTCCACGGGGCCCCACACAAACCCCAGCTGACCCGAGGAAGAGGAGAGTCGTCAACAGCCATCAACTGGGCAACATCCATGAATATTCCCATGATGCGGTCAGCGTGCTTGAGGACCCCTCACCCCCTCCTCCCATTGAAGCCCCCTGTAGTGAGTCACGCATGCCCTTCCTCCCCTCTTTCTCTCCTGGAGCCACACTGCTTACTAACACAGCCATTCGGAGCCCACCCGAGATGGGCTGGATCACTTCTCTTTCCATGCATAAGCAAGGACCCCATTGATTTTGCGCCTGTTTCCCGGAAGCGCTAAGTAGTTCTTGGATTTCTACAACAGTCTCAGACTCATCTCCTTCCTTCATTTCCTTCCTGATGCTTCTCTGAGCTAATCAGCACAATTGTGCTGAAGTACACTGTGAGCAGAAAAACTCTACTCCAGGCTTAAAAACCACTCAGCGATCTTAGAAGCATTTTCCTTAGATTTTTGTTTGTCTACACTTTTAAAACAAGTAAAGCCAAGCAATACAAATTCTTGATTTTTTTTCATAACAGTGATGCCCCCCCTCAAACAAAAAAAAGAAAGAAAAAACTTCCTTCACTAGAGAAAAGACCTAGCTCCTAACAAGAGCATGATTACTTAAATATAATCATTTAAACTCTAACTGAGCATGTTTTGGTGGAAGAGAAGTATACTCAAAGCTGCCATTGTGTAGCTGAACTGTATCATGTGGAATGCATTTCTTCTTTCCAAGATCAACATTACAGCATGCACCAGAGAAAGCTAGATCCACATGGACCGAAAGGAGCCATGTCTCAGGGGACAGTGAGAGAGTAGACACTGTCTCTTGTGGAGAACACAGGAACACATATTCCCCACTCATGGAAGGGTGCATTGCCATAGTCACTCAGATCAGAGACAAGAGTCAATGCCTGCCAATTCTGCCTTGCAGGAGTAAAAGGGACTCCTTACATTAGCATGCCCAGGGTCTTCCAGCCTGTTTAAGGAATATCTTCAGTTTCCTGTAAGATGAGAAGTCAGACCTGCAAAGGTACAAGAGCATGCACCAGGGTATCTTTGTTAAAATCACAAATTCCAGAAAACATTCATCTTATTTTTGAGACTAAATCTCATTCTGTGTAGCCCAGGCTGGTCTTGAACTTCCTGACCACTGGGATGATAGATGCAATGTTACACTTGACTGATTTAAAAACCTACCCGATACAAAAGCCTTTAAACAAACTAATCTGGCCATATTCTAGAGTTCAGATGTTCCTTGGCTTTCAGTTGGGTTGTGTCCTGGGTCATCTTAAAGTTGACAATACGGTCGACCTGACAAACATCACAGCTTAGCCATGCCCACCTTAACCATGCTCACACTAAGTCAGTCTACTGATTATACCACCTGACACAAAGTCTGTTTCCTGAGAAAGTGTTGAGTAGCTCATGTAATTCACTGAACTGTACTGAAAATAAAAACCAGAATTGTTGCATGGATACTTTTTGGTATCATCATAAGTTGTGTGTGGGTGTGTAGGGGGTATGTACACACATATAGATGAGTGAGACAGCATGCAGGAGGCAGAGGAGGACCTGGGTCCCTTCTGCTACTCCCCATGTTAAGTTTTGAGGTCAAGCCTCTTACTGAACATGAGGCACGACATTTTGACTAGCTGACCGGCTGTGAGATCCTAGGATCTGTTGTCTCACCCCAGAAACACTGGAGTTTCAGGCACAAACAGCCGTTGCCTGGGTGTGGGTGCCGGGGATTTATGGATTAATGGCCCTGCTTTCACAGCAAACACCATTTTATCCCCTGAGCCATGGCTGCAGCCCCTTGTCTTACGTTAATTTTAAAAATTCATTAAATTGAATCATCCTAAGTCTGGATCAGACATCTGTGCTCTGCTGCTCTCCGAAAGATCACGGGAGAGCGATTTGTATTACATAATGATTTAAGAACAGATTATAAAATAGCATGTATAATTCTATTGTTTGAATCTTTATGCTTTTGTATATGTCAGAACACAGAGAGAATGCTTAGAGAGATGTCCCCTCAAATGTTCAGGTGGCTCACTCTAAGGGTAGATTACGAATAACATTTGCTTTCTTTAGACTATTATCAACTTCTGGGGTTAACTTTACACATCGTTTTGTGATGTGTATTTAATCTACAATAATCTGTTGAGAATTCTCCGTATTGCTTGAATTAAGCATGCGCTGTATTGAAATGCTAAAATTATCCTTGCTTTAGAAAAGAATTGTGTGGCACTTGAGCAAGTTCTTTTTGTTTCAAAGGGATCAGATGGGCTGGAGAGTAGCGTAGAGAGTCCCATGGAAAGAGTTGATTTCAGTGAGAGTCATGCACAGTGTCTCATTTTCCCAGGAATGTCCGACACAGATTTTGGTCTGCCTGTTTCTACCAAAAGTTTCAAAAACTCACATGAGCCATAAAAACGAAGCGTGACCACAGGGTAGCTTACCATTCCCTGGTGTTTCTCCACTGCTCACAGCAGAAGCAGGGTTAGAACGTAAGAACGCTTGGACAGCTTGTCTTCTTGCTGTTTCTCGGTACTATTGGGAGACTGCCAGGCATGTGTTCAGCAAATGCTTTGGACTGGAAATGTTTTGCCACAATCACAAGCTGATTGAACAACTGTGATGGTTTAAGTGTTCTTTGTCTGTGCTTCGGTGTTTTGGTCGTTAGCTGGAAATATGTGCTTTGCTTTTAGCTGAAAATCAGGTTCATACGTGTTGAAAAATGAAGAGCTGTATATTTTCGTAGGCACATTGTTATAATGTGAGTCTGTAAACAATTGTAGCAATACGTTAGTAATCATCTGGCACAGAGTGAGAAGAAAGCTATATATGGAGTATGTTTTCACAGTAAGAACATTTGATTTTGGTCAAATCCATGTCAAAGAGGAATTGGAATTCATTTCAACCTTGGAATGCCTGGGATACAGGCAGCCAGATTATCCTAATTGAAAACATGTTTCACATTCAGAAATACTCTCAGACACCAAGTTTCCATTTCAAACATTATAGTCTCATACAGCTAACCTCTCTTTATCTGAAAACCCTTAGCTCTCCATCACTCCCGACAATCAGTGAAAAGAGGCTCCTGAACACTAAAATACAGGTCGTAAGTCCGTGCCTCACCAGCCCTTCTCGTGGAAGTCTATGTTGGATGAAGAGCCACAAATGCAAAGAGGACTTTAAACCGCTGAGCTGCACACAGCTAGACAGCAGGTATCACAAACAGGAGCCCTGAAGTCTGAGGCCCTTCCAAGTAAGATCAGCACGCTTGTTACAAATAGGAGTGCTGGTCACACAATAAAACAATGCATGAAGACTTTTTGCTCTCCAAAAACACAAGTGCCTGCCACACTCACAGTGCTCCAGCAGGTTACCCTGGCTGGCCCCACAGGAGTCTACAGACCCTAGTGCTAAATGGAAGACTCCTTGAGGGCCAGAGAGATAGCTTAGTGGATAAAAAGCCTGCCGGTGCGGGACTGGCGCTCTGGGTTCACATTCTCAGACCCCACATGAAAGCTGGAATCGAAGCATGGTGTCTGTGATCCCAGCATATCCTCCCTGGGAGATGGGGACCTCCGGAAGCCATCAAGGGATAGAGGGGAGAGTGTGAGAGATCCTGTGTCCAAGGTAGAAGTTAAGGGCTAAAACCCGAGATTGTTCTCTGACCTTTATTTGTACACCATTGCATACACACACCTGCATGCTCTCTGTCCCTCACAAACACACATACACCACACACACTTGCTCTCTCTCTCTCTCTCTCTCTCTCTCTCTCTCTCACACACACACACACACACACACACACACACACACACACACACACACACCTGTTCTCTCTTTCTGCTCCCCCACACACGAGAGAGAGAGAGAGAGAGAGAGAGAGAGAGAGAGAGAGAGAGAGAGAGAGAGAGAGAGAGAGATTGAGAATAGGATAATTTACCAGAATTTATTCTGGTTCTGTTCTCACTGCTGGGTTTTCCTATGAGTCTTTAGGATAGGAATGCCATGAATACAGTTTAAGCACACAATGATTAAAAATGAAAACATGGCTCACACAAGGTCAAGATAGTTATACTTTGTCTGAAATGCCCAGGACTGAGAATATTGCAGATTCCAGAGTACTTTGGATTAGGAAAGGACCACATACATATAGTGAGATCGTTGGGGTAGGAAGCCCAAGTACAAACACAGTCTGACTTCACTTATGTTTTATATACACCATGATCCACATGCCTGGAGGAAAATTAGTGTCTGCATGCCTTTGAAAGTGAACTATCTATCCCATGAGGTCAGATACGGAATTTTCCACTTTCGCGGGCATGTCCTAAAAACTCTTTAGAATGTGGAGCTTTCAATTTCTCATTTTCAATTCTGCCTGAAGTGTTTTTTTTTTTAATTTATATCATGAGTCATTTCAAGGTTTTCTTTCAGAAGACAATTTGATAGAGCTAGTTTTTAAATACAGCTCACGAATGATTCCATGTTCACTACCAGGTGCTGCTTAAGGGAAACACATGGGGGGGGGTTCGTTTTCTAACAAATAAAGGTAGAAGAGAGGACAGAAAATGAAGGAGAACTCTAGTTTGGACTTCTAGAACAAGGTTTCCTGCTTTGAACTATAGACAGAGGTATGATCTGTAAGACTGCCTCTCTTGGGCTCTTGGGTGTCAGGTACTGTGAAAGGGCCGTCATCTCCTCTGTCTTTTCCACCACCCACAATAACAAAGCAGAAGTCCACTGGAATCAGTAAAGAAAACTTACAGAAACTTAGCCAGCACTCACCAGAGACACGAGTCCTTGAGGTGTTTTTAAAGACAAAAGCTTTTTTATTTTTTTTAATCTTTTGCACAATGAAAACATCACAAGATTTAAGTTAGAATGTATCTTTAAATTTGAGATTTTATTATAGAAACATCCAGCATTTGCCCTTTTCTTCTGCTGCAAGGGAGAAGACTGGAGACACTTTCCTTATAGCAATTCATACCTCATTCCTTGTGGCTCTGGATCATCCTGGATTCAAGCAAGTAATTAGGTGTCCCGTCTTGCTAAGAAGGAAGTCACTGGCCCCACAAACCTGGGGTTGTGTCCCTAGGACCAGGCTGGCGTTGTTAAGGCCTTGAGATGGTGTTTGCATTGTTAACATTGTCTTGGATGAAAACAGGACACTTTGAAGATGGAGACATTTTTCTATCAGGCCATAAAATGAGGCGTGCAAACTGCAATGGAATGCCGAGTGAGCTTCTCAGACGTTAGAATGTGCTAGAGAAAAACAGAGCGCACCTCCTTCCTCCTTCCCTTCCTTTCTTAAGTGGCCTTTTCTCCCCAGAGAGCCATCACCGAGGCCGTTAGACACTGAGAGGACCAAGAGGTTTAAAGTAGACGTTTACTCCAGGTAGGGATTCTACCTCTGGGGGCCAGGCAGGCAGAGAACAGCAGACAGGGTAGGAGAAAATGGATTGGAGGCCACAGAAGGAAGGAGAAGGCTGTCTCTCTGAGTGCCCACAAGGGTAGCCATCCACAGTACTAACCGCTTCAAATAATGCTGTTACAGCAAAGTACCTGGTAAAATTCTTGATGTTTTAAAATTCATCCCCAATTCAATAAGCACACATTTGCAAATGTTATTTCTTCTCTATTATTGAGTTCACTGTTTCCTGCTTCAGGAGTCAAGGAAACATTAGTTAATACTTGAGATATTTTCCTGGATTAAAATTTTAACTTAGGCTTCTAAGAAACATTTAGCCTTGCCTGAGCATACATTCCCAACCACCCCCTCTTCTTCCTCCTCTCCCTCCTTCTCCTTCTCTGGGGCTTCCTGCTTAGGGCTACCATTTCCTCCAAGTCTGGATTTGGGATTCACCAGTGTGCCCCCCTTAGCAATCTGCTTATCTCATTTGAGCCCAAATACACTGTTGTGAGGCATTGCCTGTGGGTCCTGACTCTATTCTACTCCATGAGGACAGCCAGGTGAGAACTGTAGACAAAGATTTTGAAATAATAAAACACTCTTAGGGGTCACACGCTTCCTCTTTTTCCCCTTGTCTTCGTCTTGGTCTTCAGAAATGTGCTCAAAGCTCATAGTCTACAGCTGACACACACTGGATGTCTGGAAACATCACATGAACAGAGAAATGAATGAAGAGTGTGACAACAGGCAATTTTCTCTGAAGGTGATTTGCATCAGTTCACGATTTGCATCTTTCCTGTGCCATAACTAAAATTTTCCCTTCAGGACACTGACTTCTAGTGATCTGGCCAGGGCAGCTACATCCCAGGAGAGGGGATGGCTGTCAGGAGTTGTAACATTCCTCCCTTATAGAAGCATGCACCATTGAAAAGCAACGTATACGCAGATTAGAAGCCTGTACCTCTGCTGGGCTGCCAGGCTGCCATGCTCAAAGCACAGCGTGAGAATCCAAGATCTGCCTGGCCAAGCTCCCCATGCTCTGACACCAAGAAGTGCTATTTAGCTCCCAGTTCTAAACCTAGCTACTTAGAATGTTTTTCAAATGATTCCTATCGTGTTAATGACGAGAGTTGGTTGTTTTTTACTCTTTGCTCCACTCAGTTCCCAAATAAATACACAGAGGATTATTCCTACTTCTGAATGACTGGCCTTAGCTTGGCTTGTTTCTAGCCAGCTTTTCTTAACTTAAATTATCCCATCTATTTTTTGCCTCTGGGCTTTTATCTTTCTCTATTCTTTTTTTTTTTTTTTTTTGGTTTTTCGAGACAGGGTTTCTCTGTGTAGCTTTGCGCCTTTCCTGGAACTCGCTTTGGAGACCAGGCTGGCCTCGAACTCACAGAGATCCACCTGCCTCTGCCTCCCGAGTGCTGGGATTAAAGGTGTGTGCCACCACTGCCTGGCTTATCTTTCTCTATTCTATATACCTCTCTTTCTTTCTAATTCCATGGCTGGCTGTGTAGCTTTGTGGCTGGGTTGCTGGCCCCTGGTGTCCTCCTCTTCTTTTTTCCCACCTCTCCCTTCTTCTTTCTTTGCCCTTGAGTCTAGATTTCTCCTTCTATTTATTTTCTCTGCCTGGCAGCCCCACCTATCCCTCTCTCCTACCTTGCTATTGGCCGTTTAGCTCTTTATTAGACCAATCAGGTGTTTTAGACAGACAAAGTAACACAGCTTTGCAGGGTTAAATAAATGCAACATAAAATAATACAACACATATTTGCATCACTAAACACATATTCTACAGCATAAATGAATGTAACATATCTTAAACTAAGATTTTACAACAACTGACACTAAGGACATTTCAAAATTTTACTGAATTAGGGTAATATATGCATCCCACAAGGCCATTGTTATTATATTATATTACTGGATAATAATTTTCAAAAATCATAATGAAATATGTTATTGTAATAGTTGCTTGAATTTATACCAAATCTCTATAATGTTGGATTTCATGGTTCCAAAATAGTGTCAACATTTTTAAATTGCCAGATTTTATTGGGCTGAACTGGATAAGCAGACAGCTTTTGCTGAGCACTCCCAATAGTTAAACATAAGCCAGAAACCAACACCAAATGCAATTCAAGCACTCCTCAACCTTAGGGAAGGAAATGATAACATCTGAGGTCTCCTAACTTTTGGCAAATACTTCTCGATTTTCTTCCTGATGTCTACTCCTAGGGAGAATTCTTCCAGAGTAGGAATCCCCTGCACTGAGGGACATTCATGTATAATTAGTAATATATTCAAGAACTCTATAAGGACACCAGTAAACCCCTAGTGAAGTCCATGAAAACACAAATGACCAGTGGAAGGAAGTAAAGAAAACAGTTTGAGACATGAAAGAAGAAATAGAATCACTAAAGAAAATCCCAACTGAGACAAAACTGGAAATGAAAAAATTTAGGAAGTCAAACAGAAACCTCAGAAGTAAACCCCACTAAAACACGGAAGAGAGAATCTCAGGCATTGAAGACAAGGTGGAAGAAATGGAGACCCCAGTCAAAGAAAATGTTAAACCCAAAGATATTCAGGTACAAAACATCCAGGAAATCTGGGACACCATGAAAAGACAAAAATCTATAAATAATAGAGATGTAGAAGAACAGAAACCCAGGTCAAAGACACATAAAAGATTTTCAGTAAAGTCACAGAGGAAGATTCCCCCAGTCTAAAGAAGGAGGTGCCTATCAAGATATGAGAAGCCTACAGAACACCAAATAGACAGGACCAGAAAAGAAAGTTCCCACAACACATGATAATCAAAACACTAAGAATATAGAACAAGAGGCTGGAAAGATGGCTCAGCGGTTAAAAGCACTGACTGCTCTTCCAGAGTACTTGGGTTCAATTCCCAGCACCCACATGGAAACTCACAACTGTCTGAAATTCCAGTTCCAGGGGATCTGACACCTTTACACCAATGCACATCAAATAAAGTTTAAAAAAAAAAGTCCCTCCAAAAAAAAAAAGAATATAGAACAAAGAAAGAATTTTAAAAGATGCAGAGGAAAAAGACCAACTAGCATAAAAAGGTAGACCCATTAGAATAACACCTGACTTATCAGTGGAAACTCCAAAAGCCAGAAGGGCCTGGATGGATGTTCTATAGACTCTCAAGAGACCACGGATGCCAGCCCAAACTACTATATCCAGCAAGACTATCATCACAATAGACAGAGAAAGAAAATATTCCACAATAAAACCAGAATTAAATAGTATCTATCTATTAATCGAGCTCTTCAGAAGGCACTAGAAGGAAATATCTTCAGTCTGAAGAGGTTAACCAGACCCAAGAAAAAACAAGGTTTTAAGTATGCCTTCATGATTCTATGGATTTCCTTAGTGTCTGCTGTGATGTCGTCACCTTTTTCATATCTAATTTTAGTAACTTGGATCTTCTTACTGCATCTTTTAGTTAATTTGGCTAATGACTTACCAATCTTACTGATTTTCTCCAAGAACCTGTTTCATCCATTCTTTGTGCTTTTGTTTGCTTCTATTTTATTGATTTCATCCCTTAGGGTAGTATTTTTATGGGACTTCTGCCCATGGGAACGAGTGGGTCTCTGACTCTATTGCCTGCTCTTAGGATTCTTTTGCTCCCGTTGGGTTGCTGTGTCCAACTTTGATATGAAATTTTTGCTTCATCTTACTATATTTTATTCTGTCATGCTTGGTCGTTATCTCTTGGAAGCCTGTTCTTTTCTAATGAGAGACAGAAAAGGATGGATCCAGAGGGGAGGGGAGGTAGGATGGAACTGGGAGGAGTAGAGAGAGGGAGAGGAAATTACAATCAGGATATAATGTATGAGAAAAGAATATTTCCAATAAAAGAAAAAATTTATATGTATTTATTACTATATAATTACACACACTAATTCTATAGTAATTTATTAATATATATTATATATACATATACAATATATAATATTATGCATACATACATGCATACCTTGGTATAACTCTAACCAAGCAAGTAAAAGACTTACATAACAAAAATGTTAAGACATCTAAGAAAGAAATTGAAGAAGATTATCAGAGGATGAAAAGATCTCCCATGCTCATGGACCAGTAGGATTAATATAGTGAAAAGGACCATCGTACCAAAAGCAATCAGTTCTTCACAGAACCTGAAAAGACAATTTTCAACTTCATATGAAAACACACACACTTAAAGAAATCTTCAACATCTTGGGTCATCAGGGAAACGCAAATTAAAACTCCTTTGAGGTTTCATCTTAAACCAGTCAGAATGGCCAAGATCAATAAAACAAATTACAGCTCATGCTGGCGGGGAAGTGAGGGAAAGAGAACACTCATCCATTGCTGATGAGAATGCAACATGTACAGCCACTATGGAAATCAGTGTATTGTGGTTCCTCAGGAAGCTGAGAATATATCTAAATCAAGATCCAGTGATACCACTCTTGGACATATACCCAAAGGGCTCTACACCCTGCTACAGAAACACTTGTTTATCCATGTGTATTGCTGCTCTATCCATAACAGATAGAAACTGGAAAGTGACTAGATGTCCATCAATGGAATAATGGATAATAAAAATGTGGTATGTTTAGACAATGGAATAGTATTCAGCTTTTAAATGAAATCACAAAATTCACAGGAAATAGGTGACGCTAGAAAAGAGTCACCCTGAGTGAGGTAACCCAGACCCACAAAGGCAAACAGGGTATACATCTCTTATATATGGAGGTTAACGTTTCCACCTTCTATAGGTGTGCTACAATCTATATAACCACAGTGTTTAGATATAAAGAAAGTGACGCCGGGCGGTGGTGGCGCACGCCTTTAATCCCAGCACTCGGGAGGCAGAGGCAGGCGGATCTCTGTGAGTTCGAGGCCAGCCTGGGCTACCAAGTGAGTTCCAGGAAAAAAGGCGCAAAGCTACACAGAGAAACCCTGTTTCGAAAAACCAAAAAAAAAAAAAAAAATAAAGAAAGTGACTAGGAGGGAGGAAAGGGTCTCCCAAGGGAGGGGAAATACAGTATATTATTATGGAGAGATGTGGGGAGACTGGCATGGGAGGATTATATGGAGAGTGGCTGAAGAGGTGGGTAAGTAAGGGAACATGGTGAGGTACAATCAACACTAAGGGTCATTTGAGGAGTCATATGGAAATGTACTACAATAAAAGTTTCTTAAAATATATACACACATGAAAGAAATCAAAATGGAATCACCAAATAACAGAGGAGACAAAGCCCCAAGTAGATATCTTTCATCACCAAGTGAAACTTCCATTGCCAATAATGGGCTACATCTTATTGATTTGTTGGCCAAAGTGGCCCCATGGAAACCCCCAAACAGCTGAGGCTTTGGCCAAGACTATTGATGGCTCTCCATAAACTGATGGTAAAGCTGTATTGCTAAAGACAACACTTATCTCATTAAATACAAAGAATCTTAGCAGATACCTAAGTAGAGACTTCATCCTTACTAACTAGGGTTCATGGTCCTGGAAGGTACTCTGTATACTACTAGAGGAGAAAGCTAAACACCAACCCAGATTTTAAAAAAAGCCCTTTATATACAACAATGACATTCCTGCATGATATGTCCAATAGTGGCAGAAACATTGTGGGAGTAACCAACCAGTATCTGATCAGATCTATGACCCACTCCACCAGATGGAACCCATGCCTGACTGTTCCAGTGGTCAAGAACCTAAGATCAGATAGGTCATGTGCCTAGGGGAAAACCAAATACTATTATTCTGCTAAAAGATACTTAACAACATCCATCTAAACCTCTAAATCAGTGTCTCACTTCAGCCATCATCAGAGAAGTTTTCTTTTGCAGTAGATGAGGACAAATACACAGACCTACAACTGGATAATATGCAGAGAGTGAGAGACGTTGGAACACGTATTTCTAAGTGGGATATCTTTATCAAATGCTTACCCTCAGGTCTCAGGGAGTTATGTGGAAGAGAGAGTGGAAAAAATTGTAAGAGCCACAAGGATGGATGACTCCATTCAAACAGTGTCTTCCAGACACAACACCACAACACAACAGGATTGACACATATATGAACTCACAGACTATGGCAGCATGTGTGGGGCCTGCACATTTTCAAGCCAGAAGTAGTCCCAGTACTGGAGGGGGTGGGGTGGGGTGGGTGGGGGGTGGGGGGTGGGGGTGGGGTGGGGTGGGGGCGGCGGCGGCGGCCATGAGCTCCCATCCCCAACTCAGATGCTGTCTCTAATAGACAACTGCTTGCAGAGGAAAGTTTAGGTTTGTTTCTGCCATTGGGGTCTTCCTGGATGTATTAGCCACATTTACATGCGGGCCTGCAGCCAGCAGGAGATGGCCAGCACAAAACAGTCTCAATGGTATTTGTGTGCCTTTTTTTTGTTCTTATATCATTTTATTTCGCCATTCTTCAATCTTACTGGTCTTGGTTGCATGTTATAATTTCCAATTTTGTGTTTTTAATGACTTTTGTTTTTGTGTATATGTTTCTTCTGCTTTTCTTTTTCCCTTCTTTCCTTCCTCCCTCCCTCCCTTCCTTCCTTTCTCTCTCTTTTTCTCTTTCTTTTCTTCCCCCTTCCTTCCTTTATTCTTGTTTATTTTTTTAACTTACTCATTTCTTTTCTAAAGAGAGAGGGGAAAGTGGAGTTAGATAAGTGAGAGGGAGAGAAAATCTGGGAGGAGAGAGATGGGGAAGGGAGACTGTGATCAGAATACATTATAGTTAAAAATTATTTTCATTAAAAGGGGAGGGGGCCCATGGGAATCAACTTTAAGCATACCAAGCTTATGGAAATTCTTGTTTGTTTATTTATTTTTAATCTGTGTAGGATTGTAGAAGCAATGTTCCTGCTCTTATGGGTTGGTAAACAAGTTACCAGAAGTTTGGATTTCCTAATGTAACCTCTAAAATGACCAGAGCCTCTACAAAAATGCAGAAATCTACGCTATTTATCTCTTCATTTATAGAAAAAAAAATTGGATTAGTTAAATGAATCACAACAGATGACTTACATTTTAATCGCTGCATCTTTATATGTGATTGCAAGAACTTGAAAGCAGTCAAAGTAGTTTTTAGTCAGTCGATGGGGAAGCTGGCATGTCTAGACAACAGAATACGACTCAGTGATAGAAGTCAGTTCTTACGCCATGAAAATAGGAGAGCCTTTAATCCCAGCACTGGGGAGGTGGAGACAGGAATGGAAGGTGGGTGGAGACAGGAGGCCCAGTCAGTCTGAGGATTCCTAGAGACAGGATCTCACCCATTCAGTCTGAGCATTGGTAGAGTCAAGAAGTCTCTAGTGGCTGCTGCTCTACTTCTCACATCTTTCCGCTTTCACCCTCGATATCTGACTCTAGGTTTTTATTTAATAAGACTAATTAGGTTCGCGCTTCAGAGACTTGTTTAGATAAAAGAAATGTTTCAGGAAATTGGAAAAAAAATCTGAAGACTTCATCTAGAAAATGACTGGTCACTTACTTACTGTAACACGAATCTTAAAAGATCTTATAACAAAAACCAGAGCCAGGTATCAGGGTGAAAGCTGAAAGATCAGAGAAGCAGAACAAGCCAGCCACAAGTTGTTACCTCTAGGAAATCCTCAGCCCCAAGAGAGTGAGTTCCTGTTTCCTCACACATTATATACCTTTCTGTGTCCTGCCATATTACTTCCTAGGATTAAATGCATGTTTCACCACGGCCTGGTTCTGTTTCTCTCATGTAGCCCAGTGTGGCCTTGAACTCACAGAGATCCAGATGGATCTCTGCTTCCCGAGTGATGGATCAAAGGTGTGTGCCACCACTGCCTGACCTCTATGTCTAATTTAGTGGCTGGCTCTGTCCTCTGATCCTCAAGTAAGCTTTATTGGGATGCACAATATATCACCACACTGTACTGTTGTACAATGAAAACCCAATCCTTACAAAAGAAGAGCTCTGTCCAGCCGGAGCTTGTAAAGTGGTAGTTCATAGAATGGAGCCTCTCCGAGATACGTGAGGACTGTCAAAATGTCTGTCTGTGATAAACAGTACTTAGAAGGAAGTAAAATGCTAGCTGGGGACAAAAACACAGACACCTCTAGTGAATTCATGCACACCATGCCACAGCTGTGACAGATTGCGTATAGTATACCTGAGGCTGGGAAGCAGCAGATGTGCTTTCCAGGGCAAGAAGAGATATCCTGGCAAGGTGGGACCTCCAGAGAAGTCAGCTTGGATGTAGCTGTCTTAGTGCTTCCATTGCTGAGATAAAATACCATGACCAAAAGCAACTTGGGGAGGAAACCGTCTGTTTCTTCTCTAGTTCCATATCACAATCCATTACTGAGAAAAATCAGGGCAGGAACTCAAGGCAAGAGCGTGGAGGCCGGTTGCTGATGCACAGACTATGGAGGAGTGTTGTTTACTGGCTTGCTCCTCATGGCTTGCTCAGCCTGCTTTCTTCTACAACTAGCCCAGGGGTGAGTGGCACCATGCGTAGTGATCCAGGGCCCTCCTGCATCAATCATTAATCAAGAAAACGTCCCCACAGGCTTGGCCACAGTCAGTCTGGTGGGTGCGTTCTCTCAACCGAGGTTCCCTTCTCATAAATGGCTGTAGCTTGTGTCAAGTTGACAAACAGGCAAACAACAAACAGACAAAAACCAAACCATCCAATCTCATCTGGTCTTGCTGCTTTGAGGTGTGAGCTCTCTTCACCAAAGCCTCCCAAAATGACTGTTGAAGGACCCAGAGGTCATATCTGCCTTCCCACTCCGACCAGCATTTGACATTTTGTGCTCTGAGTTTCCCGAGGTCATATCTTTATTCTGACTTTTACCACAGCTCTTTTTTTTTCTTCATCCTCTTGTCAAATATCCCCGTCTCTTAAATGATATTTTAGAGATGTTGGAGATATAGCTCACTAGTAAAGCACTTGCTAGCACACATGGAGCCCTGAGTTCAATCCCCAGTACAGGAAAAGAACTATTTCAGAAACATAGCATTATAAATTATGAATTCCCAAATATACTCTAAGACACTTTAGATTCAGAACAGACAACCATTGATTGGTGTGCATGCATGCACACACACACACACACACACACATACACACACATGTACACACACACATACACACAATGCACACACACACATACACACAATACACACACACACACACACACACACACACACACACACACACACACACATGCACACACGCACACACACTCACAGAGTCAGGCCATCCCTCCTAAGCTTACATAGTTAAGTAGCAGATCCAGAATTTGGCTCTGGCCCTTGTTTGTAGAGACCATATGCTTTTAGTATTATTACTAATTGTATCATTGTTGCCTTATCATACAACAAGGTTAGTCTTTTTGCCTTTGTGGTTTTTTTTGAGGTAAGGTTTTACTTTGTAATTCAGGCTGGCCTGGAACTTATTCTATAGCTTAGGCTGGCCTCAAATTTGTGGCACTCTTCATGCCCTGCTCTCCCAGTGCTGGGATTCCAGGCCTTGTTCTTAATAGGCATTGCTTCTTCTTGAGGAGTCCCGGAGGTTCTGGCTTAACGATCTCTTTCAGTTTTGTCCGTTGATTTTTTTTTTTTACGTCCATCTGGAATTTTAGCATTTGCAAAGTAATAGCCAAGTGTGGAACATGTAGAATTCTGAGTTTTATTAATCTTGGCAAAGACGAACACCCTTGAACTCCAAACACAAGGCATTTGGAACAGGAGGCGCCTTCCCCCGTCCATGTGGTGTACTTGGCCTCGCTGCTCTGTTTCTTCAAAATCCTTGTCTCAGTTCTCAGGGCAAGAAAAAGAAAATAAAGTTTGCACAATGGTAGTCTATTGGCTAAATTTGACCCTTGAATGTATTTTGCGCATCCTTCCTAGAGGGGGCAAAAGATACTTTAATTAGTAGTCACCATTTCCAAATGAAGACATTTCACCTAAAATACTAGATTTCTGTATCTTGAACAGGTGGAAATAACAGCTCCTCCTGACATCAGGCAGGAAGCTTTAAGAACCCCTCCTCCCTTTCCATCAGCGGGCAAGGTGGGCTCCTTTTAAGCCTAGTATGAGTCCCTTTCTTTCTCTACAGTCTTCTTTCAGTCACAGCAGGGATATGAATTGTTTTTCTGGTGACATCTTGAGCTTGGACATGAACTATAGAGGGGAATAAACAAACACTAAGGGAACTACAGAGGGATTGAGAAAAGTAGGGAATTTGGAAGCAAGGCAGTAGAACCAAATATCTAAAGGACCAGCTTGCTCTTCCCTGTATCCAGAAGGTTCCTCTGGTTTCGCCTGGCCCTGTGGTCCCTCAGCCACTTATAAAATAATCATTCAGAGGCTTAATATTAATTACCAATTGTATGGCCTATGGTAGGCTTCTTGCTAGCTAGCTCTTGTAACTTAATCCATTTCTATTAATCTATAAGCTGCCACTTGGTCGTGGCATTACCTGTCTACTGGCATCTTGCTGATCCTTTGGAGGTGGCTGGCATCTCTCCAGACTCTCCTTTCTTCTCTCCATTTATCTGCTTGGATTTCCCACCTGCCTCTAAGCTGCCTTGCCATAGGCCAATGCAGCTTTATCAACCAATCAGAGCAACACATATTCACAGCATACAGAAAGACATCCCACACACAGCACTTCCCTGGGGTAAATTTCTAAAATGAATCAAGTCACAAAACGAACAAATGAGCTTTTGTATTGAAAACGGACAGTCCAGGGCAACAAAACCTGATGTAGAGACTCGGGTGGCCCAACCCCTGTTTTAGGAACTCAGTCAGACCACACACCCAACTCACCATGTGTCCATGGGACCTGACCAAGGACAGAATAAAAGGCTCTGACCACAGGTCTGACCCAGACAGTCAACCTCCAAGGACTGAAACAGGTAATAGACCCCAGGCCAGCTCTACCCCAAATACCACCACACTTTGATCTTGGGACTCAGAAATGCATTATTTGGGGCATGCTGGTTTTATCAGGGAGCCTAGCCCTGATTGCCACAGAAAGTAAATGAAAGCCAAGGCCAAAATGGACATAGTACTGAGTGCCTGGCAGTAGAAATAATTGCTAATAGGCACATCTATGCCACTAAAGAGAAGGGAATTGAAACTGGAGACCTTAGTACTCAATGGGCCAGGCCACCTGCTGTTTCTGGTTCCAGCTCCCTGCTGAATTACAGATGAAAAGCTGCAAAGTATTTAGGAAATCTTTTATACAAAACTGCTCCATGCAGCTGTGTTTTTCCTGCCCAAGTGGAGAGGAACCGGGAAGCCCATCTGTTTGGGGACTGTTAATGTGTCTCTAGATCCTGTATAACACATACCTGGAGAAGGAGGTAGAGGGGCTGAGATCCTGAGAAGGAATTGCCTCAGGGTAGGGTTGGAGATGCAGTAGGAGGCAAAATTCTAAGTTAAAACTCTTTGTTGTTCTTCTGGCTTAATACTGTCGAAATAACAGGAATTTAAAGACTGTATTTGCATGAGCTTTAAACTAGTAATTTTTCTCTGTTTCTATAAAGATTTACAGTTTTCACTTCCCACAGTGGGCCTTTTCAAGGGTTCGGTAATTTCTTGAGATAAGTAGGAACAAAGGACAAAATGGTATAATAACTAGCTCATTTTAGATTTGTCTCTCTCTATTCATTATGATGTTCTTTGCGATCTAGCAATTTCCTATAGACTACTTAGTGTTTTTATTTTCTGGGTACTTGCCCTAGATGAGGAAGTTGGTTCCTAGATGACTCCAGTTGCCAATTGAGACTGAGTTTGGGTTTAAGAAAGGCTGAACATGTTGTGGGTGTCTGACTCTATCCCAGTAGCTTGTGGCAGGAGTAAAGGCGAGCCCTTCCAGTTCTAGTTTTCGAAGTCACTCACTGTAAAATGCGCACTAGATTTTGCCATGCAGCTGTTTCTTCTAGGCTGGACATGACCAGAACCATCTTCTTCTTCTTTTTTTTGCGACGGCCAGGTATGGGCCCGATGCTCCAGCGCCACCCAACGCTCCAGCGCCATCCATTTTCAGGGCTAGTTGATTCAGTAAGTGAGTTGTTACCAGAACCATCTTCTACCAGGGTAATTACTCTCAGGAGGCCTTCTGGGATCAGGCATATTAATGTTCCTTCCTGGAGGAAGCAGGGAAGGAACTCAGGGCTCACAACACTCCAGATGCCCCACAGGCCCCTCCCCTGCCTCCCGTAGAAAATTCTTCCTTAGAGTAGATGCCCCCCTCCCCAGCTGCCCAGAGGATGCTTGAGTGCTATGTTTCTTCATGAATCATTCTGAGGTGGGTGGGACCTGAGGTGAGTGTATGGCCGGCCTCAGGCTGCCTAGTAAACTCATGGACTCATTGTCTTTGCTTTGGATACAATGTTTTCCTTGGTCTCCTGGGAGCCTCTGTGTCTGGGATGAATAGAGGTCTCTCTCTTTACATCTCTGAAGGCAAAAGTCATATAATACGCTTCTTTGAATATGAATAAAATGGAACAATGCGGGGGGGGGGGGGGGGGAAGACCTACAACAAAAGCTTGATAAAGGAGAAATAAAGCCAAAGAAAGCAATTTTATAAGGTTAGTATAATGATTACTACCTGGAATCAAATTTGGCCCTGACTTTTTGCAGGGAGAGCTAAGGAGATACGGCAAGCCATTCCTCTCCCTAAGGACACCGAATCTTGGTTCAAATTCTAATAAGTTTGGATCTAGAGTGTCATGTAGGCATCATGAGATAATGCTACAATTTCCGTATAGTTTTATCAAAACCCCAAACAAGCAAGCAAGCAGAATTTCCCGAGGAATAGGCGCAATTGCAACTCAGTGAAGGTGATTTGAGGAAGGGAAGCCAGATGTTCATGTTACCACCAGCTTTTTCCCAAGACAAACCTGCTAACACACACACCACGTGACCCCACTGCCTCCTTCCGCAGGATCTGAAGAAGCGCGAGCCACAGAAAGAGCCCCTTGTCAGAACGCAGCATGGCACATTTTTATGTAATCGAGCAAAGCTTCTTTATGTAGTTGCAAGGCTCCGTCAGTGAAGCGCAGACTGTGCTAGTTGCTAGAAAATGCCTATATAGAGACCGGAGTAGCAATTCACTGGAAAGGACACGGAATCCTGTAATCCAAACACTTAGTTACCATATACTTTATTTGGAAAAAAAAAAAAATCTCACTGGAGGCTAGCAGCTGGGTTATGGCTCCACGGCTACTGTTCCCAGTCTGAGGTCAGATATCAGGAAGCACAGTGGATGGGGAGCAGGCATCATTATCAGGAGTTCAGGGACTATACGGGAGGCATAAAGCCTTTTAGTTGGAGGGCTCGAGGCACGTTGAAAGTCTTTCCGGATTTCTCAAAGATCTGGATTTCTAACAGATCCCACGACTACTTCCTGTGTTCTTAAGCATAAATGATGGAAAAATAGACATCCTTTTATTGAACTCTTGCTGTGGTCCAGGTACTGAGCACTTCTTGGACAGAGTTCCACGGAGTGTTTTTAAGAACTCTAAGGTTTTGACATTGTCAACACTTGTGGAGATGTGAAATCTGAAATCTTGTCCAGAGGGGACAATAGCTGTGATGAGGAGATAGAGGCATCAAGTTAGAATGTGAAGTTACAAGTCTAGGGTCACCAGGTAGCAAGTAGACATGTGACAGTTTGTTTCACTGCATCTGATTTCTGAGGCCGTGCTTCTAACATCCACCTTATACTGTCTCCTCACCCAAACAGTACAGGCTACAGGACAGTGAGTGTGCCTTAGAAAAGCTGCTTACGAGGACAGTGACTCACAGTAGCATTTGTATTTCCTGATAGCCAATTTAGGGAAAACCAAAAGGGAAGGAGACAGATCTGTCACATTGCTGTTGAAATTTGGTCCTCGTTATGAAATACTAAGATGGCAGGAACATTTCAATTATGGTCTTTGGAGGTAGAGCCTTTGGGGAACATAGTTAAGGTTAAATGAAGCCCTTAGGGTGTGTCCACAAAGTTGAGACCTGAGCTAAGGGGGTTGAGTTGAGGTAGCAAAGTAAAACAGAGAGAAGGTCCAGGATAGCCCCACCCAGAGGCTGAAAATTAAACTATGAGAAAATAGGGTAGGCTGGTAGCATCTAATAGGTGCAAAGAATGTGCTCAATGGCTGCATCCTGCTCCCTTCCTTCTGTAATGCTTCTCATGTGAGCAATCAACAGATTGTCTTTATCAGTAGTTCTCAACCTGTGGGTCATGACCCCTCTGGGGGTGGAAGAACTCTTTCATAGCGATTGCCTAAGACCATTGCCAAACACACCTATCTATATTCCGATTCACAGCAGCACCAAAATGACAGCTTTGAAATGGCAAATGATAGCAAAGAAAATGCTTTTATGGTTGGGGGTGATCGCAAGAGGAACTGTATTAAAGGGTCCCAGTGTTAGGAAGGTTGAGAACCACTGGTCTGGATCCTGTCCAAAACTGACCTACTATTGTGCACCAGGTACTTTCCTTCCTCTTCCTCATCAGCTCCAGATACCAGCTCCGTAAGCAGTATTGTCCTAGTGTCTTTTTGTTTTGTCTCTGTGTCTTTGTGGGGCTCACATTGTTGTCAAAGGACAATCTTGGGTCTTGGACTCTGCCTCTTACATAGATTGACAGGGTCCCTAATTTGTTTGTTATTCTTTATACCAGGCTAGCTGGCCTTGAACTTCCAGGGATTCTCTTGTTACTGCTGGTCATTTTGGTACAGGGACATCGGAGTTACTTTCACACACTACTGAGCCTGGCTTGTTGGTGCTTGGGGTTTGAACTCAGGTCCCTACACACTTTACCTATAGAGCCAACTCCACAGCGCTACATTTTCTACAGGAAAATGGCACGTCTAGTCCTTGGAGGTCTGTCATCCAACAACACTGAGCCCTTTGAGGCAAATGTTCTCCTGCACTCAGACCTGCCCTGGACCTTAGTTCAAGACCTGCAATGGACAACAAGCTGAGTGGTTTCAGCCATAGAAATCCTTTTCTACACATTCTTGATAAAGGACCACACAGCTAATGGAGAAGCGAAAACTACTCAGATAACCTCATGGACTCAAGTACATGCAAGTTCAAATACGTACTTACTCCCAAACAGAAACTGAAAATGTCCTATAATGTTTCTTGCTGAAACACTAAGCCAGGGCTAACAAAGGAAACTGGGCCTAAGGTTATCCACATCCAGACTGTTCTCTGTGGCCATGGCTTTGCCACCCCCTTCTGGTAAACACACCCGGTGGACCTTCATGCTCACTGCATGGACCTCCAGTCCCTCTCACACTTGAAATACAGTCACTTTGTGGACTGTTCTTACATTTTTCTCTAAGAACCTAGAGGCTTTTCCGCAAATCTCTGATTTAATTGCATATCTTTCCATTAAATTACTCTCAGGAAAACATCTGTGTGAGCCATATTACTCAAGGAGACCCTCCCTCTCTGTTCTCAGATTAGATTCCATTTCAAAACTGTTTGGCTCCAACATATTCTGGGTCACTATCTGTCCAAGTCTTGGGGCAGGGCTACTTGAGATTGTGTTACCAGTTTCCTGCTTCTCTGGGATTCTGTTTCCTCTCTTTCGTGAAGCATCTGCTCCTTGGTTCCTGTTAGAGTTGCTCATGTCCTCACAGCAGCTCTCTTAAAGCCCTTGTCTCATTTTCCCTCCTGATTATTTTATTCTTATGAAAAGATCTGCTTCTGCAAGAATTCTAAGAAACAAAGTTTACATGTTTCAGGACCTTTTGGACATGACCCCCAACTTCCAACACATCCTCCTCTGGCTTCATTCTGTTAAACACTCTGTCCAAGTGGTGTGGTACACATATGCAAGGTTCACAGTGTGCATTTTAGTACAAACTAGCAAAGTTTTTAAACAAGCTGAATAACTGCTGATTACATTCTTAGGTGTGATTTTTATATTTTGCCCCCAAGCAAGTATGTGTAAGAATGAGAAAGTATAGTTTCTGAGTAAAGTTTTTTTCTTTGTAAGAAAGTTAAAAAAAAAAAAAAACCAAACAAACAAACAAAATAAAAAACCATTGCGTTCCTCCCACCAGGAATGAGGCATGGTGAGCCGAGAAGCTTGTGGGTGAGGTAGCTCTTTTAGTGACGGGTCTTTAAACCTTCGAAATCAGAGTGGTGCTCAGTGCCGGTATTGGCTCCAGAGTGCACTCTCAAGGGAGAAGAATGAGGAAGTGGAAGACAGAGTGTGATTCCCAGGGGGTTCATTGCTCAACAGGCCTGGCTTCTCACTGAGACAGTTGCTGATGCTGTCAGAAGGGAATCCGCCAAAATGAGGCTGGAAGCCGTTGTATCACCGGGGAAAAGGAAAGCGCGCATCTTATGGGCAGGTTTCCTTGCAACATTTGCTTGGGGAAAACTAAGCCAAGAGGGTCCAATTGCTCTATGTGTCCGGGATGTAAACACAGGACCTCAGGGAGCTGAGAGGGGCCAGCTCCTCCAGGGATCTAGGCAAGTCAGAGTCTGGTGCCAGAGCAGCTGTGGTTCTCATTCCTTCCAAAAGAGATGCAACCAAGCTTCTGCCTCAGCTTGTGTGGTGGCTTGAATAAGAATGACCCCATGGCCCCATAGGCTCTCATATTTGAATGCTTAGTCATCAGCAAGTGGCACTACTTAGAAGGATTAGGAAGGTTAGCCTTGTTGGAGGAACTACATCGCTGGGGGGGTGGGCTTTGAGGTTTTAGACGCCTAAACCAGATCCAGTGGCTCTCACTCTTCCTGCTGCCTGTGGATCCAGATGTAGAACTCTCAGCTACCTCTCCAGCACCATGTCTGCCTGCATGCCACCATGCTTCCCACCATGATGACAATGGACTAAATCTCTGAAACTGTAAGCAAGTCCAAATCCCTTCTTTTATGAGAGTTGCCTTGGTCATGGGGTCTCTTCACAGCAATAGAACAGTGACCAAGATAGCTTGGTCCTCACGTCCCCGTTGCCTGCAAAGATCACTGTGTCAAAATGGAATTCAATAAAGGGGCATGCTAGAGTTTTAGAAACTGGGAACAACATGAGCTGTTGTAGGCACACTGCTGTTTCCCAAGCCAAGATCTGGAAAGGCAAGTGACTTCAGGCAGACATGGGGGCGGATATAAGGGAGGTCTGAACACATGAGGAGAGTGAGATAAAAGTATTACTGTTGCTTTGCTATGGCCATAGAACCCTGGGAAGTCTGTGCCACCTCTGTGTAGCTGGCCCTGTGCTTACTCATTAGGTGATAACTCTAACACTGAAGGAGCAATGCTAGGAGATCTTTTAGGATTGCAGAGCTAGAAGGATCTATTACAGTTTGGTCAACACCCTCATTCATGTGGGGAACCACAAGAAAGGTCTGGGGCTTCAGATCCACAGGAGGTACAGTCTGAGAAAGATGCTTAGCAGATTCTCCCAAGTGTAGATTATATGAACCATTGTGTGTGTGTGTGTGTGTGTGTGTGTGTGTGTGTGTAATATGTATATATGTAACACACACACACACACACACACACATATATTTTCCCTTACATACACATCTATGATAAAGTTTGACTTAAGAATTCAGCACAGGAACAGAGCACCAATAACAACTAATAATAAGATTGAACAATTACATCAGTGGAGTATAACAAAATGCCAGCATCACTGCTCTTGTACTTGGGGTTATTACTAAGTAAAACAAGAGTTACCTGAACACAGGCACTGTGACATACAGTAGTCTAATAGCCTCAAAATGGTCAAGATGGCTCTTAGTGATGTGTAGTTGGGGTTATCTCCTGGTCCTACCTGGCCCACGGTCAGGACAAATCTCACTCACCCACCAATCCTGCAGTTGCTCAGACCCAAATAAACACACAGATGCTTATATTATTTATAAACTGTATGGCCATGGCAGGCTTCTTGCTATCTAGTTCTTACATTTTTTTTTTTTTTTTTCCCCCGAGACAGGGTTTCTCTGTGTAGCTTTGTGCCTTTCCTGGATCTCACTCTGTAGACCAGGCTGGCCTGGAACTCACAAAGATCCACCTGCCTCTGCCTCCCAAGTGCTGGGATTAAAGGTGTGCACCACCACCGCCCAACTAGTTCTTATATCTTAAATTAACCCATTTCTATAAATCTATACCTTGTCATGTGGCTTGTGGCTTACCGATACTTTACATCTGCTTCTCATCATGGCAGCTAGCAGTGTCTCCTCACTCAGCCTTCCTGTCCCAGAATTCTCCTCTCTCTTTGTCCCACCTATACTTCCTGACTGGCTACTGGCCAATCAGCACTTTATTCATTTATTAGCCAATCAGAGCAACACATTCACAGGATAGAGAACACCCCACAGCAGTGATAGCTGCATAGCAGATGCAGAGTGGACCCTCGGACAAAGGAGGTTCATTCCTGTGGGGCAGTACAAGATTTCATAATGTTCCTCAGAATGTATACAGCTAGAAACTCGCGAATTATTTATTTCTGGTAATTTCCTTTTCATGTTTTTAGATCTTGGCTGACCTCATGCAATTAAAGTCGGAAGATAAGCTATGGCTAAAAGGTCACTGACATAATTCATATTCCAGGGATGCTTATGACTGCTGAAGAAATTTCATGGATGTCGTCTCCCTTGGTCCATAGGACAGCACTCAAAGTTAACCTGGCAGATATCATTGTCTGTGTCTGATGGTACTAGAAATGGACTGTGTGTCTGAACTCTGAATGAAGATCTTTCTAATACATCTTTTGTCATATTGTCTCATGTCCCTCAGCCCAGTGTAACTTGACTTTCTGAGGCACAGTCATCAGCCATCACCTGGTGTCTGAGGAGACAGTGATCTCCTTTCTGCAAACTCACCTCAGTGTCAGTGGCCGGTGAACTCTATGTGCTTCAAGTATCTGGAGAATGTGCCTGTTTGGTGTTTCCTGGCAGGTGGTCAGTGAGGTAGACATGGGTGGTGTTAGCTGTACCAGTCGGGTTGTAACAGGCAGAACCAACTGGTTATGGGCAAAGTTAAAAACAATAGGCATTGGTTGATTCCAAGTCAGAGTGCCAATATTCGATTTGGAGAATCATTTCGTGTTTACATGTAGTTTTCAAGGCAGCAAAGCAGAGGCAGATTTTTAGAGATTTGCAGGCTGAGGCAGGCTTCAGGGAAGGAGAGCTGAGGAATGGAATCAGGAATTGGGGAGGGGGGTGGGGAAGTGGGGGGGAGAGTGATCTGGGTGGAGAGCCAACATGATGAGGGGGTGGTAGATTGGGAGCCACTCTAGAGTGCACAGCATGGCTGATACAGCCACAGAGCTTAGTTTATGCTGCTCTGAGAGCAATTCTGAATATGTTGTTTTTCATGTGCTTGATTTGGGTTCCACATTGAAGGCTTAGTCCTTACAGTGATTACATGAAGAAAGATAAACTGTGTCTACATCTTGCTAAGATAGTGTGAGGGAAACACAGAGGAGTGCCGTAAACAACACACTCCAGTGACCTGGAGGGTCAACAACTCTGAGCTTGTAATACACAACCATGGACTTGGGGAACAACCTGGAAGCTTTCCTGGGGGTCCAGGGAGAAGATCAGAGACGCATGGCCCAGACAGAGAAACCCATCAGAAGATGCCAGTAAGAGTTCTGGACAAGGAGAGAGGCTTGGAGCATCAGTCCTAGAAGTAAATAGATTTTACACATTCCCATTTAAGATCATCTCAATGGGTTTTCCCTTATAAGGCAGTGTAAACTCTACAAAATGCATTTAGTTCATCAAGTAGCCAACTGCACAACTGAATAACTGAGCTAGTCTCCCTGGGTCCACTTGCTGTGGTTTTGGGATGAATAGCTAAGCATTAGTTGATAGATGCTAAGTACAAATGTTCAAATGTTTTTGCATTGTAAAATAGTGATGGCTCCATGGATTTTTGAATTAGAGACATCTGAGTCCAAATTTCAAATTTGTTTCCCAGTGTGCAATCCTGGGCAAATAAATTACTTAAAAATTCATGAACCTTGGTTTTTCATCTATAATATAGGAACAATAACATCTATATAGTTGTATTGAAGTAGGATTTAAACAGAACTGTTTAACAGAGACCTGACTAGACAGTCAACATACTAGAAACCTCACTGTTGTTACCATCTGACCAGTTAGCAAATCTAGCAACATACACACAATGGTGGGCTGGGAGATTATCTGTTACCAGTGGGGCTTACACAATAATCCTAGTGGGATTAGACGCTTGTCCTGTTGTGCAAAACCCAAGTTGATAAAGAAGCAAACATCGCATCTCCTTGGTTCACAGTGTGAAGGTTAGTTTGGGGACATAATACGTTTTTCATTTTTACAGCAACCAACCCAGCTCCACACATATGATGCAAAGTCATTTTAAATCCATGTTTTGTTTTGTCTCACTGAAGGCTGTGACCTTTCCAAACTTGTTTTTTAAAGTTTAAATGAGAATGTCAGGCATGAAGTGCATGCGTGTGTCATGTCCCATGGGAAGTGGGCACACACTGCATGCCTCCCCATGTGTGTGTCTGGATGCATGTGTGATTGCCCCGGCATAGCCTTGGTGATTAGATCAAAGACATGTCTGAAAATAATTAGGCCTGTGAGACGGTGGAAGAGGATTACCTGTTTCTCCTTTTGGAGTCAGGTGACTGAGCCCCGTGAAGAAGATGATATGCCTGAGAAGGAATGCTTTGATGCAGAATTGAGGCTCTGAGGGAGGTGGAGACACAGGAAAGAGGAGGAACAGAGCCCAGAACCAAGTTGTGTTGGTGCTGTTGAGCGTTCTGTTTTCTTGCCCTGTGGTCTCTAAACATGCATTCAGCTCAGGGCAACTGTTCCGTTTGGTGTCCCTGTGCCCTTCCTTAGGAAAGACTTACTCTCTTGCCCTTCCCTAACCACCAGACTTGGCTCCGAACATGTCATCTCCACCCACAAAGCCAAAGGAGCCTCATGGTAATTTCAACCAGAGACCGTGAAACATTAATTTTTATAAAGCGGTGTTAGGTTTCAGTGAAAGAAAAAAAAGAAAGAATTGCCCACAAAACCTACAGTTTTTAATCAAGTGTTCTCAGCCTTCGTCCATGAAAAAGAACAAGAGAAATGCCAACATATAAAAAAAAATAAGTAGGGCTAAATCAGGAGACTTCAAATATGGTGTTAAACATGTTAGCTTCCAGCCCCTTGTAAGGAAGTGTCTTGCAGATCCTTGGTTGAAGTTGGACATCAGGGACAGAAAACGACAAACGGAGCTCCCTGTGAAAACCTGGCTTATTAAACAGCTTGCTGAACACAGGGGATAAAGTTTGGTGACCTGTGACCTCACCAGGCACGGACCACCTGGTTAGCATCATGTCTGCCTTTGATTAGCTTGCCTGGGAGAAACAACCTCCCGCGCCCCCAAGGAGATGTGGCCGACGGAAATCTAAACATCACCCAACGCAGCGGAGTCCTGGGCATTAACCTTCCACAAATATTTATTGAGTATCTGGCAGCCTAGACACGCTCTCTCCGGGAGGAGCTGACAGACGAGAGAGGGATGTGCACAGCCACAGTTTATTTTCTCAAGCTGTATGTCAAAAGAACAAAGAGCTAGGAGGAGGCTCCTCCCCCCACCCCCCACCCCCGCCCCAGTAGATTCTGGCGTGGAGTCCTCTGGAAGAACTTGGAGAAGTGATGACATGCAGAGGAGGCTCGAGAAGGGATGGGGGTCCTCGGCAGAGAGCGCACGCAGAGCGGGCTCACATGGAGGACACAAACAGGGACGAGGCCTCAGACATCCACTGCACCAATGCCTGAGTCTGGGACTTGGGCCTCTGTGACTGTGGACAGATTTCTGTTGTCCAAGCCACCTGATATGTTTCTCCTTAACATATGAACACGTGGGGTGGATGGGAGTCGTTAACAGTCTGGATGACTCCTTTAGCCGATATAATTAGAACTCATTCAAGGGCTCCTGAAAATTAATCCCTCAACCAGAGGGCTGTGTGCACGATTAAGGCTGATTCTCCCGAGGCACAGGTGACCAGGCACAGGGCAGCCCCGGCTCCATCTGCCTCATCAACAGCCCATGCCTATGTCCTGGCATGTCTGGGGGCGGGGAGGGGGGCAGCGGCGGGGCATCCAAGTAGGCCTTGTCTCTAGACGAAAACCTGGAGACACTATAGCCTGCTTCCCACCGCTTCACCCTCTTTGCGTGTCTTCTGGGGAACTGGTTGAAGACCGTGTCCCTGAGGGAGCACACAGCCCTGTTCTCACGGATGGCAAGCCGTGCCTCTGGTACAGCGAAGACATTGAGCACTAGTGTGGAGGTGGAGAGCCTGAATCAAATGAGGAAACCCCTGAGCCTGACACCACACTGAGTCCTATCATGTCAAACGCATTTGAAGCTCCTGAAGACGTCTCTAGACTCCCACAGGCACGCTGAAGCAGTTTAAAAAGGCGGTGTGGGTGGGGGGACTGGAGAGATGGCACAGCTCTTTCAGAGGACCCGGGTTCAATTCCCAGCACCCACATGGCAGCTCACAACTGTCTGTAATTCTAGTTCAAGGGGATTTGACACCTTCACACCAATGCATATAAAATAAAGTTAAAAAAAAAAAAAAAAAAAGCCCTGTAGTTGAAAGCTCTGAAACAATGTTTTTCAAGCTCACAGGCTTAAAACCCACGTTGACACTCTATCTTTTGTCTCCTCTGTAGGAATTTATAAAATGACATGGGACATGTGCCAGGCAATGCTGCAGATAATGGAAGACGCTGATGAGATCACTGCTGTCTGGAATCGGGAAGGTCCCTGGTGCCTTGATGTCACCTGCGTGAAAATGAGCTAAGATTGGCTGGATGTTCACTTCATGTTGACTCGATAATTTTGTATCTCTTAAAGTGGAGAGGTGCATTCAGATGGAAATGGGATTTCCACTGGCAGGGTTAATTTTGCACAACATAGATTTCCAATTTATATTCATAATTTGTCCATTTGCAGATGCAAAATGTGGTGCCCAAGTGATCCTCCGGGGAGTGGGGAGGGGAGAAGCAGTCAGGTGCTGGCGAGATAAACCACTGTGGGCCCCATTAGCCACACCAACTCCCCGGCTGGCTTGCAAAGGGAGAGTGGAGCTGGGTCGTGCTCTCCTCCCTGACACTAAAGGCAGCATTTCTAGGAATATCTGTAAGGTCAAACCAAGGACCATTAGGAGACTATTGATCTCAGTAGTAAGTGCTTGCCTAGCGTGACTAAGGTCCTGGCTTTGATCCTCTGCACTTAAAAAGCACAAGAAATTTAATGTGCTAGAATGATAACCTTTGAGAGATAACAGACATTGTTTTTCTTCTTTGTTCTTTTTAAGACAGAGTCTTGCTGTGTAGCCCCAGCTGAGCATGAATTCTCCATCCTCCTGACTCTGCCTCCAAATCCCGAGATGACAGGCATGCCCATCATGTCCCTTGCTGGTTCATAATTTCTTAAAGAATGGGGGGACCTTGCTTTGTCCCAAACCGTTGTCAAAATTCTAAAACGCATTAGCAGCACAGCCGGGAGAGGATGCTTGTTCTAGCATTTGGGTTTTCTTTTCTTTTCTTTTCTTTTCTTTTCTTTTCTTTTCTTTTCTTTTCTTTTCTTTTCTTTTTCATCGAAAATGTTTTCATACATTATATTCTTCTGACCATGGTTTCCACTCCCGCATTTTCTGAATGAAAAGGGGACAGATTTCCTTCTGTGGAAGGCGTTAGTGAATGTCACCTTGTTGCGAGGTACTTCAAGTAGCTCAGTGATTTATTTGTATTTGTACTTTTAATGATTGTATATTTATGTTAATTAACGTGTGTGTATGTAGCTGCTTGCCTGTATGTGTACCGTGTATGTGTGTGATGTGTGTGTGGTGTGTATGTGTGTGTGTGATGTGTGTGTGGTGTGTGTGTCCATGAAGGCCAGAAGAGGGCAGGGATCCCCTGGAACTGGAGTTACAGGCACTTGTGAGTCATCATGTGGGTGCTGGGAACTGAACCTGGGGCCTCAGCAGGAGGAGCAATGGCTCTTCACTACCTAGCATCTCTCCAGCTCATGTATTTGTATTTTTAACTTTAAGATGAATTCATTACTCATTAATTTGATCCCATGTGTGCTTTGGAAAACACATGTATATGAAGTTGATAAAGGAGCAAGGTTGTATTGACTTGAATGAAATGTCTCATAGAAGTCCAAATATAGATTCTTACTGTGCCTTTCTTTCTTGCATCTGCCTATGTCTGTATTTACACAGCCCAACTGCAAATAGGCAAAATTTGGTGCTCAGAGCTACAGGCAACTGATACTGTACTCAGAATTCCCAGCGATCCTAGAACTAAGCCGGGTGAAACCCTGAATGTGAGAGAGTTTATTGGGAAACAAGAAGAGAAATGTCACTACTGAGAACTGGCCCTGTGATTATGACTACACCTGATGCCGTTATGGATCTTAGACCGCTCCAAAGTGAGCTCAGTGGGGAAAAGTGGAGAGGAGCCAAGGGAGGAAGCTCCTCACAGCCCAGTGCTCCCGGACTGGATTCTGAAGGGTTGGTCCAGCTTCCCAGCTGCACACAAAGATGGCGCTGCACCCAAGCCAGCAAGGGCACAGGGGAATTTGCTTTGAATCTGCACAGCAGACACAAAACCCAGAAATGTGGCCTGAGGCTGGAGAGACGACTTGACTTGATGGTTAAGAGCAGTTCTTGCTCTTGCGGAGGACCAGGGTTCAATTCCCAGTATGCACACGGTGATTCACAAACCCCTGGGTAACTCCAGTTCCAGGGGATCCGATGCCCTCTTCTGACTTCTAGCACCAAGCATGCGTGTGCTGCACATGCATTCATGCAGGCAAAACATTCACACACGTGAGGTAAATAACAAAAGCTAAAAATAAATGTGGCCATTCCTCCAAATCATTTAAAATAGCTGGGAGGACTGCTTCCTTTTGGACATGACCAGCGGGTGACCTGAAGAAGGAAGACCAACCAGCAGTTTGGCCTCGGTTCTGGTTATAACTGGATCTTTCAAAGGGCTCGTTAATTTTTAAAAAATGCTTACTGTATTGCCTGAGCTGATTTGTTTATAATTACAGTTACTATCTTATGGGTTTCTGGTTGTTAGAGTGTCATGTCATATACTGTAGACAATCCATTTTAGAGCCACCCCAAGTTCTTACTGGAACAAGCCTGGTGCTTTGAAAGAACACCCAGGCCTAGACCCCCTCCTAGAATAATAAAGCACAAATTTCAGGGTTGGCAAGCACTGTGCAGGTCTCTGTGATTTCTAAAGATTCCCCCACCCCACCCTGTGACTGCACTCCCAAGGAAGCGCAGATCCCTTGACCCACAATAAGTAAGCTACTCAAGAATTATTCCATGTATCTGGGCATGATATAATACATTTATTTGAGATAGACTTTATTAGAGCAACTAAAACACATGAGAGAAAGAGAGAGAGAGAGAGAGGAAGAAAAAGAAAAGAAAGAGAGTGAGAAAGAAAGAAAAAGAAAAAGAAAAAGAAGGATATGCTTGGCTGACTCACAGGGGGGAAAATCCTCAAACATTCCAGCAATTACCCTCACCTATTTTGACTAGATCAATTTAAAAAAAACTGGAGACTTATATGTTAATGAGACATAAATCTATGTAAATTATATGACTGCATAATTAGCACCTTGAGATTCTTTTGGTAACTTTCTCTTAAAATGTAGCTATAAGCCTGGCAGTTCTCAAACTGCCTGCAGAGAAGGGTGCTTGCCAATTAGGGTGTTTTTTTCCTAACTCAATAATTGAGAGCTCAGTTGATTTTAACAGCCTGTGGGTAGAAAAGAAAAAAAAATGGTAATGTCCTCATTAGGCAGTAATATGTTCATGCACGAAAAGGATGAACAAGAATTCACACAGATGAAGGAGAGAGAAGTGGAATGGTTCCTACAGTATGGTGGCTCTTCCGTGGAAGGCTGTACCAGCTCATCATTTAAAGCAACAAAGGAATTTTGGCGTCTGTATATTTGATCTTAATCCAAAATGGTGTCATTTTAATTCCAAATATAGCACTCATTTGCATCTATAGTGATTCAAGGAAAACAACTTCCCGTCGATGAAGTGGATTCTTGAGAATGCTTGCTTTTCTTTGTGCTCTTTGTGCTCTATCTCTGCCTGATGTGCTTCCGGGGTGAGGGGGCGGGGTCGCCCAGTTCTGACCTTGAGTCACCAAAAGAGGTACAGAATTATTCCAACTATTGTTTGTCAAGATGTAGGCTTTCTTTTTGGATCATATTTTTCCTAGATATTTTTGGAAGTTATAAAAATTCACATAACTAATTTTCAGGTTTGACTAGCTGGGATGTTACTTGTCAACTGAGAATAATTGCATTACCAAAACTCTTGATACCAAAAATCTCCTTGAATTAGCCAATTCGGTTTCAAATTATGATGTTCTGTGAAAGATTGCAGGTTAATTAGAAAGCTCACCTGGAAGAAATCTCTGAGTTCAGAGGACACAGTTAATTCAACTTTCAAAGACTATAAAACAACGACAAAGTATTCAGAAGGAAATAGAAAGTAAATGATCGTAGAACGATGCCGAGCTTTCCTTTTGTAACCCGGCCCTGGTTCTTTTCAAGTGTCATCTGCTGTCTTTTTCATGTTTAGGATGAAAAGAGAAGACAATCATGCAAAACATACTCAATTAGCTAAATTAAAATCCTGCCACCTGTTTCATCACATAAGACTGTGCTCACCCAGCACCAGGGCAGCAGCTGCCAACACACCCCTCAGAATAGACAGTGAATAAATGCTGCCCTTTATTGTTCTGTTCTCCTTCTCTGTCTGTCCTATCATCTATGTATGTATGTATGTATGTATGTATGTATGTATGTATGTATGTATTTATCTTTTATCTATCCAGCTGTCTGTCTGTCCTATCTATTTGTTTGGCTGTCTGGCTGTCTATCCATCCATCAATGTATCTATCTATGTAACTTTGTATCTGTGTATCTATGTATCTATCTATGTATCTATCTATGTATCTATCTATGTATCTATGTATCTATGTATCTATCTATCTATCTATCTATCTATCTATCTATCCATCCATCCATCCATCATAGGCTTTGTTTCATCCTAAAAGCTCAGGAAAGAAGAGAAAAAATATTTATGAAGGAAATGGAGTCTACCCCACAATCCTTTAACAAGACTGTTAGACCAGTATTTCTTTAGTAAGCAAATCTAAAGCAACAAGAATCAACTGATAAATTTAAGAAGTATAGAGGAGGCTTCCATTGAAAATGGTAGAAGGGAAACAGAGGTCTCTGTCTCTTGCTCAGAGTTCCCTGAAACTTGCCCAAAAGATATTTTGAAAAGCATCCTCAGTAGCCTTGCAATGGGTAAAGAACACTGAGAAGCAAAAAGCAAGGACACAAGAAGCTGTCTTTCAGCTTTCTGTCACTGTGACAAACTCCCAGAGACAGTCAACTTTAAGGAATGAAAGGTTTATCTGGGTTTATACTTCCACAAGTTTCTTTCCCTTGACTGCTTTGTGCCTGTACTGGCCTAGAACATGGGTGTGAGCACATGGCAGAGAAAGTTGCTCATGTGGAGTCCAAAAAGAGGAAGGGGTTGAATTGCCACATCCCCTTCGAAGGCACATGCCCAGTGACCTAGCTGCTTTCTTTAAGCCTCCTCAAGTAAGGTTCGACTACTTCTCAGTGACTCTACAGCCTGGGCACTAAGCCGTCCTTCTGTGCATTGGCCTTTAGACCAGTGGGCTCCAAGCTGTAACAGGATGGGATTTGACTAAAGGAGAAAAGATTCCAGTTGAGAACTCACATCCTGCCAAGATCAACTCTTGAGGCCAACTGAGAATATGTGGTAGAACTGATCCTCAAAACTCCTCTCAGACACACAGAGAGCTGTTCACTAAATAGATTAGGACCTTGTCTCAAATCCAGAAGACATTATGGTAAAATTCTGATGGCAGATCATTCACCTATGTATTGATTCAACAATTTCACAAATGTGTATCAGTGCCTGGCACGTGACAGGCACTATTTTAGGCATTAGGAATTAAAGAAAAATGACAACAAACAGCACTCCCCTCCCCCTACTTTTTGGAGCTTACATACAGTCATGGTGTCAATCAACCAATCAATAAGATCTGATATGTCACCCGGAAATAACATGGTATGGAGAGAAATGGAGCAGAGAATATAGTAAGGGAGCGAATAGAAAGGTTAAAGTCATACACAAAGGGTCAGGAAAAAGTTTTCTGAGGTCTACGTGAACTGCAGAAACAACTCATACATATCTAGAGAATAATGTTCAAAGTGTAAGAGGAACACATGCAGATATCCTGGGGTGGTACAGTGCTTGGAGCAGAATGTAGCCTGTGATGTGGAGAGCAGATAATAGCACAAGTGTTGGGGGTCTGGATGAGTTAAGGACTGTGGAATATTATTTTAACTATATAAAGATGTGTTACATTTGTTTATGCTATGGAATATTAATTTAACTGCATAAAGGTATGTTACATTTGGTTATGCTGCATTTGTTTAAGGATGTAAGTGCTGTGGATGTCTTTCTGTATGCTGTGAATATGTATTGCTCTGATTGGTTAATAAATAAAATGCTGATTGGCCAGGAGCCAGGCAGGAAGGGTGGGATAAACAAGCAGACAAGGAGAATTCTGGGAAGAGGAAGGCTGAGTCAGCAGATGCCAGCCAGGGAACAGCATGTAACGGCATACAGGTAAAGCCATGGAACACATGGCAACATATAGATTAACAGAAATGGGCTGAGTTTAAATGTAAGAGCTAGTCAGTGGTAGGCCTGAGCTAATGGCTGAACAGTTTTAATTAATACAAGCTTCTGAGTGATTATTTTATAAGTGGCTGCAGGGTCCGTGGGGCTGGGCAGGACCGGAGAAAACTTCAGCTACATGTAAAGATGAGTGTTTAATTATGGAAAGATGTGTTGTATCTGTTTCACCTTGCCTGCCTAAGGTACCTGATTGGTTTGATAAAAAGCAGAATGGGCCGGGCGGTGGTGGCACATGCCTTTAATCCCAGCACTTGGGAGGCAGAGCTAGGCAAATTTTTATGAGTTTGAGTCTAGCCTGGTCTACAGAGTGAGATCCAGGATAGGATCCAAAGCTGCACAGAGAAACCCTGTCTTGAAAAAACCAAAACAACAACAACAACAAGAAAACAAAGCAGAATGGCCAATAGCTAGGCAGGAGAGGGATAGGCAGGGCTGGCAGACAGAGAGAATAAGTAAGAGGAGAAGTCTAGGCAAGAGAGGAGGAGGAGAGAATGAGGGAGAAAGAGAGGGACACTCCTGGGGCCAGAAGCCAGGCAGCCCCCAGCCAGCCACAGAAGCAGTGGAAGTAAGATATAGAGAAAGAAAGAACGGGAAAAAGCCCAGAGGCAAAGTGTAGATGACGAGAAACAGGCTAAGTTATAAGAGCTAGCAAGAAAGGAGCCTAAGCTAAGGCTGAACATTCATAACTAATATTAAGTCTTCATGTCACTATTTTGGAACCGGTTGGTGGCCTAAATGAGGGCCTGGCATAGGTAAGACTTTGTAGACCCTGAGAAGG
Source organism: Peromyscus maniculatus bairdii (assembly GCF_049852395.1). NCBI lineage: Eukaryota > Metazoa > Chordata > Mammalia > Rodentia > Cricetidae > Peromyscus > Peromyscus maniculatus. Next base: position 26,204,270 of record NC_134864.1, read on the forward strand.
ACTGGTTTTTTTTTTTTTTCTGAATAATGTATATGGAAAGTCACTGAGGTATTTTAAGCAAAGGACAAAATATTGTGACTTATTTTTATTTCTTTTTTTTTTTTTTTTTTTTTCCCTTGAATTTGTTTTATTGGGGTTGGGGGTTAGATATAGAAGTTGCAGTGCACAGCTATATTTAGAACAAAACATTATATCCTACAATAAAAAAAATAATTTTATCAAAACCAGATTTCGATCACAGTTGCGTACACGTTGAATTGCACTTGGCAGATAATCGACAGTGTCCTTTACAGCGCTCCCCATGTCAGCCTATGTTTTTCTCGGTAGACATGGGTTCTTCCAGAGCTTTCTTCTGGCTCCCCTTCCGTGAGTATTTGTACTTGTCTACATAGGCTTTAACCAGATTTGCCACTTTAGTAGAATTGACTTCTCCACTCTTACTATGGCAAACTTTGTCCACAGCTTTCCGCACGATCTCCTTGTACTCTTCCTTGGTGATGTCTTTATTTTGGTAAAACGGCTTAATAGCCAATTTCATTATTTTTATTTCTATTAATAAATGCTGAGATAAGGGGAGGGGGCATAGTCCATCTGAGGGACAGTGGAGACATAGATGTGAACACTATCGATAAAGTTCATTAGACATAGGTGATAGAAATTCCAACTGTGCCCCCATGGTAGCGCATGCCCAGCGGGACACTTAGTCATTTCGGCCTGGTCATTTCCAGGTCATACCTCCTACATAACCCATGCCCCATGGCTGCGTGGTCACATAATTGGGCTGCGTGACCACATGATCTATGTACATGTGTGGAGTAGCCACGTGGGTCTGTGTGCACAGGTGTGAGCTGGCCCTTTAAAAGACAGCCCCCATGTTCCCCCGCCCCCTTCTCACATGTGTCCTTCCACAGGCCTGATCACATCTATCCCTTTCTCCTTGTCTTAATAAAACTCTCGTTAGTGGATTCTGTCATGTTTTGTGACTTTTCCTTGCAGGGTAAGAATGCTGCTAAAAACCATCAATAGGTCCTCATTAAATAAATGTCTGGATAAGATGTGTTTGGAAATGAAAATGTGCTGACAACTTAAAATATATAAGAAAACATATACATTCACTCACACACTCAAGAAAACAGTGAATTAAATTGGAAAGAATTGAAGAGGGTATTATTAATTTCGAAGTTGCTATGACAACTAAGCAACAAAAATAACAAGTATATTAAAAGGTGAAATCCTTAAAGGAATGATCCAAGAAACTAAGAAATATTGAGCCCACCAGCTGGAAAGAATAATAAAAATGGAGAAGAAGTTTAAAAGTCACCTTAGGAAAATTCTGAGAGATTACAAAACAAAATAGATGAATATCAAAAGTTCAAAGTTCTGAGCAAGGAAACAGTAGAATGCCAGAGACAACAACCACACAAAATACTGGTGAGCTCCCTTGGTAGAAGACATCCCGGCTTCAAACTTTTAGGACATTTGTGAAATCCTGAGGGAATAAATTCATTAAAGAAAATCAACAACATAATAAAAAACAAGCAAACATCCTAAGCAAAAGGTTTGTAATGAAACAAATGCAAATTGTATCTAAATGCATTAAAAGATTCGCCTTTTTCTTCAAATTTTTTTTTCTTGACAATGTATTATTTTTAAAAATTACATTATGAATGTGGTACTGGGTTAACTAAAGGCATTTTCACACAAATAGCTATTGTATGTTAAGCAAAAAGGAATATAGGAAAAAAAGAAAAGGAACAAAAATGTAAAAAAAAAAATTGCACTCGGCATAAAAATGCAAATTAGATTCGAATTGGTCAAAACAATGAAAATTATTCATTGATTATAATTTTCTTTCATGTATCAAGAAGAGAAGTTCTTGGTCCTAGAGGCTGGGAAGTCCAGGGGTCTGCTATTGACATTAAATGAGGTCACCTTGGATCATAACTCTGTGATGTCATATGGCAGGGACAAAGCAGGTGATGTAATTTGTGGCCGTATTCCTGCTGAGCCACACCTGGCCTGGTTCCAGAGAGTAGCACCTAGCCCTAATCCATCTTTTGTTTAGCAGACACCTTTTGTTCCTCTTGCTGCCCTCTGTGTGAATCTTGTCTCAGAGTCTCCCAAGAATACCCTGAAAACCACGGCACCTGATGAATCAAGGAATGTGTATTTGGCATTGTATTGTTGGAAGCTCCTTTCAGGTTGTTTTGAGCATATGGAAATTAGCTGGCTAAACTGTAATGGAGAGAAATAGAGATGCCCGAGGCGAAGGGAAAGTGCTCCAGTCCTTAGACTGGAGCCCCCTGCAGCCACCAAAGGTTAAATTCATTCTTAAGGTGCCTCTGAGTCTTCATTCTATGGATCTGCGTGAAACCACACACCTGTGTCGTGACAAATAGCGACAATAATTTCTATTTTCAAAGGCAGGGTATTGCTTGCTTTTAAAAAACTGAAACTTTAATACATATAAAACAATACTAGGTAAATTTAAAAATAACAAAAAGATGTGTCAATACTTGTGTAATATTTTGATTGTGTTCTGACAGATAAAGCTTGCTTGGAGTCAGAGAGTAGAGGTGGCCACTAGTTAACCATAGAGACCTGGAGGTCTGTAGAGAGAGGGACAGGAAGTGGTAAGGTGGGGCAGAGACAGGATCTTGGCCCTTTTGGTTAGAGGAAAGGAAGAGGTAGGAAGTCACTGGTGGCTGCTCCCCTGCTTCTCTGATCTTATAGGATTTTACCCCAATATCCGACTCCTGGTTTTTATTGAAAAGATTAATTAGATTTATGCATCAAATACTGGATGTAAATTATTCTAATATGTGAAGTGTTATTGGGCACTAAAATATCAAGATTACATGCATGTTAGTCTCACATAAAGTATTAGGTAAAATTAACAAAGGTAGAGTTATTAAAAAATAAACATCAAAATTTAAAGCGTCCAATTTGAAGCATTAGTAGGGCAGTCTTGAAAACATTTTAGTAGATATGTCTTTGAATATTTCCAAGTGTCATCTCAGCAGGTAGTGACCCAGAGAAGCCTTGCTGGGTGCTGAGCTGAAAACCATGCAGATGGCCCCTGCTGCAGAAGCCTTCCTTTCTTCAGTCCAGTCCTGGGGTGGGAGCAGATGGGACCCCGCATAGCATAGTGAACACCACAGCCATGAGATACCACTCTGTGCTCTGGGAAGAGGAATTCTCAACGGCTTTGTTTTGTTTTTTTCTTTTTGGGGGGGTGGGGGGAAGCATGACAGCAATAGTTTCATCCACAGGACACTGTTGACCACCTGAGTCATCTTTGCCTTAATTATTGAAGATAGAAAGAATTTCCGCTGAAGTATGACTTTTCAATGACGTTGATACCACTCCCCAGAAGTCTTTAGAGTCTGACTACCTTTGCAATAGATGTTTTGCTGTACGACGTCCATGGGAGCCGTGTTAGCTTGGACTCAACTCAGCTTGCAAACTTTTTCCCAGTATAAAGTCATGTAATTAGAGATTTTGGATTCAGGATTCTGTCCTCTTCTGGTTCCTGGAGAATCTGGGGTTCCCCTAAGGTTTATAATCTCTCTAAGAATGGACTCAAGGACAATTATGTCACAGTTTGAGAGAAAAAAAACCAACAGGATGCATGGGGCTGTAAATATCGGCAGCTGCTGTGAGGCAGAAAGAGAAAGCCGGGGCTATTTGAGTTACGGTTCAAGATCGCTAGCGTGTCCAGCCATGGAGATCTGGAATGCAGCTGTAGGTGGAAGAGAATGAGAAAGCCCAGAGTATGAGAGAAAGCATTAGTTTGGCCACTCTCCAAACCAAGATCTAAAGAGATGGAAATGAAAACCATGCTGGGTGGCAGGCTGCTGTCTGATTAGAGGGCACCGGGGTCTTGTGTCCTAGGATGAAGGACCGCACCAGGGACATGTGGTTAGAAACAGAGACCACATGTCATGAAAGAGAAGAGCTCCTGAGAGTGGGGGTGGCCTGGTGAGCTGAGAAGAGGAGCCCCAGACACTGAGCTCCTGAGTGCATAGCTTTTCCCTGGACCGTTTCATAGTGCCGATCCTAGAGATGGTCTCTGTGTGTCTTATGACAGGAAGCCCAGGTGAGGAAAGGCTTCCAGTCTCAACTCTGTAAACAGGCTGCTTTTATATGTTATCTTGATGTTTCCAGTCTTGAGTCCCTTGTCTCCTACCATATTTTATCCTTAAAAGAGCCAGAAAAGGGGATTACAAAAGTCTGACATGTGAACCTTGTCTCATTTTTCATAATGTGTGAATTGGTGAGTATGGTAGCTTATCGTCTGTGGAAGGGGCTGCCGGAGGCGAAACCGGAATGTCAGAGGTGTTGAAGGTTTCAGAGTGTTGTTTTGCTCAGCGTGGTGCCTTGTGCCTGCAATCCCAACACTCAGGAGGCTGCAGCAGGAGGATTCCCATGAGTTCTAGGCCATCTTAGATGTCAAAAAAGCAGCTCTGCCTCTAAAACCACAACAAAGCATTCCTCTGGGTTTTCCTCTTCCAGGAAAGATGTGGATACTTCTACGACAAAACTAGAGGTCAGGTGAGTGACACAAAGATGTCAGGGATTTCAGGGATAGTGGTGAAAATGTGGAGCCGCAGTTCAGGGTTGTGAATAGAAAAGATATTTTCTTTCTTCTTTTTTAATATAGCAAGGTCTTGTCAGCTCTGCTCTTGTCTCTACAGTACCCCATCAATGGCAGGGAAACATGGACATTTGAGTGGGGATTAGCAGTGCTAAGGATGAGTCAGGTTTCCATCATGGTGGCACGTAATTGCTGATTTGAGGAGGAGGACTCTGTGTGTGTGTGTGTGTGTGTGTGTGTCTGTCTCTCTCCCTCTCTCTGCATCTCTCTCTAAGTCTCTGTGTGTTTGTGTATGTGTGTATTTCTGTCTCTGTGTGTTTATGTGTCTCTGTCTCCCTCTCTCTCTCTCTCTGTGTCTCTGTCTCTATCTTTCTCTGTGTCTCTTTCCCTCTCTGTGTCTCTCTGTGTGTTTGTGTGTGTGTGTCTGTTTGTCTCTCTATGACTCTCTCTGTGTCTCTGTCTCTGTGTGTTTGTGTGTATAGGTGTCTCTGTCTCTGTCTTCCTCCCTCTCTCTGTCTCTCTCCCTCTCTGTGTCTCTCTCTGTGTTTGTGTGTGTGTCTCTGTCTGTCTTTCTCCCTCTGCCCCTCTCTCTCTCTCCTCCCTGCATACACACTCTCCCCTATTAGAACACAAGTGGTTAAAATTGTTGAGAGAATCTGAGGGCTGGTATAAGAACATTCTTCTTAATATCACATTTATCAGAAGGTATTTCCAAGCTTAAAGACAATTTACTGCCTAGCTTGTGACCTGGCCCAAGTATTTTCAAGCAATGCAGTCTATAGCTTCAGACCTTGAGGGAAAACAGCTTCAAAGGCTGTTGCTCTTCAGTCACCACAGAGCAGAGCTTGATTTCACCCTGAGACCCTTCAGCCCCGTTTCTCATTCCCCAACAGGCTAAGGAAACAGGGCTTCTGGAGGCCCACCAGCCCACCACACCCATGCCGGTTAGGACTAGACATCCAAAGCCTGCCCAAATGACAACAAACACTGGATCTGTTTTCCCAACACATGGGCATGGATGGTTGATCTCAAGGTCAGCACCCTTTAACAGTCATACGTTAAAAAAACATGAGGAGGGGAGTTTTGAGACAGGGTCTTGCTATGGTGCCCTGTCTACAACTTGTGATCCTCTTGCCTCAGCCTACAGAGTAGGATACAAAGTAAAACCATCATGCTCAACTTAAAATAACATTTAATGACAGCATTCTTTACATGACATTTAATCAATGACATTTAAAGAGCAGAAATGGGACATTTTTTATAGCTGGGGAAAAACATGGGATTTAGTCTAGAACTCCCAAATTGCCCAGCTGATTGTGGCTAGGTGGTGGAATGTTCTAGACTGAGGAATGCCTTCTTTCAGACTACTGAGCTGTGTCAAATGAAGTTCAGAATCTATGCTGTGAAGAAACCCCAGGCACAGGGCAGCTCTGGGATCTCGCAGGTGACTGGCCTGGATACCTCTCATCTGTCACTGACTGGCATCACCAATGGGAGCTGATGCCACTGTAACACCTGAAGCCTAGGCTAAATTTAGCCATGCCTGTCTCCTGGAGAATGGAAGATTCCGGCAGGGCCATGCAGGCCGGCTGAAATCTCCCTTGATGTGATATGCTGACGTTGCTAGGTTTCCTATCCTCCATGATCTCAGGGCAGCGAAGCTTAGGGTAATGGGCATCTAAGTTCTCATGTCCCTGTTTGACCTTGAACACTCCACGGAAGGGTCTGTGTTCTGGAACTGACCAACAGCTAATGTAATCTCAAAGAAACTTGAACATCTTGAGAAGAGGGGGTTCTGTGGGTTCATTCTAATTCAGAGAAAACTTCCTGTCCCCTTTTTTCCACTTCCTCCCTGCTTAGCTGTCTACTAGGTTAAGTGGTTAGTTGGTAGACATCAGCTTAGCTGGCTCATGACTGTGGGCCTGAGGATGCAATCATTACAGGAATACTTCTCATCTTGCAGATATAATACCGTAAGACTGACCGTGCCATTGAATGTCTATTTTCTTTTTTAACATTGGGTGCTTCTTATTCATTTGTAATTCCATGTTATTTCCATGCGTATTTCACAAAATGTAGTTCCAGAAATTCCTTGATGGATGGGAGTTACGTGAATGATGTATTTACCTTTGTTGAAAGGACCTTTTGAGCCTGATACAATCCTTATTCTCGTGTTCCTGGTGGCTCACAGAGCATCTTGCCTAAGAAGTATGTTAGCCTCTGAGAGCGAACACTGACCCAGGAACATAACTGGACTCTGTGCTCCAACTGATGTCCCACGTGTGATAGCTGTTCCGACTCTGACACAGAAGGGCAGTTTGGGAAGCTCCAGTATTGGGCCTGACATACGTGGGTGCTCAGTACATAATTCCAGTCATCATTCAGCCCAGTTCAGTGAAACACACTCGGGAATGAAAGCCGGTGTCTATGTGGAAGACCCCGGGACGAGCTGACCATTCCCTGCACCTGAAAAGTGAGATTAAAAACAGTCTTTTCACTAAATCTCAAATTCTTGTGTTCTCTTGCCCTTGGGAATTTACTCTATAAACAGAAAGATGTCTGGTTCCTTGAAGGTTCCTGTTCCTTAGCCGCTAAATAATGAAATCTTTATATACCTGTCTGGAAAGAGAGACATCATGTACCTTGGTGGATGTGTGTTTAAAAACAGCAAAAGCATGCTTGCTGGGCGTGGAAGAGAGGACAGGCCGATGTGGTGCAGACATGGCGGCTGTTCATACCTCCTGAGAAGGGTGTGGTGGTCTCAGAGACTAATTGGAATTTGGAGACTCCCCAGACTCAAGTAATAAACAGTTGGGGTTCAAATTCAAACCAGAAAGAGAGAAGGGGCTATTTGGAACCCTGCTTTTTGTATCATTTCATTTTTCAGCTTAATAAGGTCCATATGGAAGCCAACTCACAAAGCAAAAAAGAGATTTTTAAAAACAAACCTATATCCCGAAGCCATCTGCCAGCCACTGGATTTATGAAAGCTGCTGTTTCCAAACGCTGAAGTTCCGTCAGCTCGGTCTTCGCTTCCATAGCTCCACTTTATTCTAGAAATACGCTCTGGGCCAAAACGATTCTGCCTTCCAAATAAATGGAAAACTTGAAAGAGAAACTGCCAGCCATGGTTTCCTTTATGTTCTCAGGCCAAACAAACAAATGAAAAATCAAAGTGCTGGAGTTTGCAGGAAGAGTCTCTGTGGGGGACCCTGGCATCCTGGCATTTGCATGGAAGCAAATACAAAGTGGCATGTGTGGGATTCCTAGTTCAATCCCCACTCTTCCCCTTCCGAGAAACAGATGGTAAGGAATTTGAGGTTGTCTCTCTTGTAACCAACTCTCTTGCTGTCTTAGACATCTCTCCATCTCTCACCAATTAAGCATTCCCTTTTCAGTTTAGGATTTGGGCAGATAAGGATTCTGATATGTGGCAGAGGGGGAATCCGATCTCTTGCTAATGTTGGCTATGTTACCGATTGTAAACCTTGGTGGAAGTCCTTTGATTAGGAATGGTTCCATTTAATTAGGATGGATTTTGTTTAAAATAACTTCTGTTCCATTTATTTTTCTTCTTCTTTCCTTGCCCCCTCCTTCTTCACTAAAGGGAAAATAATTCATCTGGATGTTTTTTCTACGCCAGTCTCTGCCCATTTATGCAAATTGGTCTCTCAGTCTTTTTTCTATTTTTTTTCCAAAGAAGCATGAAACATATCATGCCCAGAAAAAAAAAAAAACTTATTTATGAAGCATCTCCAAGAATCTGACAGCTTTTGCTCCAAGTTTCTAAGTTATGTTTCAAAATCTTAGAACATTTTCCCACTTTATCTCAGCCTTTCATTGGAGACCTTGGTAACTCTATCTTTGCTTGAGCAGCAGATTCAAAATGTCAACTCCGGTTAATTCCATCTTAAGTAAAGGATTCCAATGTAAAAGAGAGTCTTTCAAATCTTTACATCTTTCAACCCAAACCATGGCTCTCTCTTGACTGACTCGAGATGTCGGTCAGTCTTTCTCTAAGCACATCATGCAGTTATTGACCTCAGGAGGCTTTTCCAAATTCTGCTACCCTTTGGTCAGTTGAAATTCAGAGGTCACTGGGACTTCTTTCAATTGTTAACATTTGCTGCTGGTGTGTATTTATCACATGGAAATCAAATATACCAGCACCAACAGACCAAATACACCATCACCCTTAGACCAATATACCACCACCATCAGGCCAAAAACATCGACAACAGACCAAATGCACTGTATTAATAGAACTTTACAGCATCAGAGAACCTGTAGCTCCAGCTGAGGGTTTCAAAAAAAAAAAAAAAGGGGGCCCAAATCAATGCACCCTTCTAGAATGACATATCATTTTCCCCATGTACTTTGTTCCCTAGGTCTTTAGCTAGCCATAGAATGACATCCCCGGTCCCTCTGCACATAAAGAAGACAGGAAAGATCAAGGCTGAAAAATGTGAGAACAAAACAGAGTAGAAAACCAAAGGACAAATGTCCAAGAAATGAGAGACTCACCGGGGGGAAAAAGGCAGTAAATTCTCTCACGCCAACAGTCCAAAGATACTGAGAACAGGCTGAAATATTGGGGACTCACCACGGGTGGATGGTGAGAAGAAGGTGAGCAAGAAACATGCTTCCAGCTGGTCCCCGTTAGACATTGGCACCCTGTTCTTCTTTTGCTTGCAAAGTCCACCTGTGGCCAACAAATTCCTTCTTTTCTGTTTTACCAAAACAACCAACTTTCAGGGCTTGCTCTCCTATGTGCTGTGGAATGAAGTGACCAAGAGACTCCAAGAGGCTGAGGGAGCAGCTTCATTTGGAAGAGATCTTAATGAAGAGCATGTCAGAGAGCTGATGAGAAGAACAGGGAAAATGGATTAGCCAAAGACTATACCTCCGAGATTAATTTTATGCTAAAAGAAAAAATATGCACCTGACATACCTAGAAGATGCCCCAGTGAAATGAGTCTTTTCCTTTTTCTACATGCTTTTGGGTGGCATTATTTTACTTAATTGGAGGTGTTAAAATGCTTTCCAATGCTTTCTTGGCTTGAGGTAATATTATAAATGACTTTCTGGATTCTTTCGTGGTCTTGGGGCCAATTCCATTTCTCTTTGTAGAATACATAGATGAAACAAAATGTTGATTGACAGCATGATTCAATTTATAAAGATTTATTCTCAATGCTTCAGAAATGTCCTCTGAGTAAATCAATCAGGCCAGAGCTGCCTAGATGTTCCCCTGTCTCCTTGGCTTCTCATGCAAGGGTGTCTGTGTGACCCCAATACCCTGTTGTAGTTAAATATGACCAAAACAACTTATAAAAGAAATCGTTTAATTCAACTTACAGTTGCAGAGTACATAATGGTGGGTTGAAGGTGTGGCAGCAGGAACAGCTGAGAGTTCACATCTCAAACTGCATGCAGAAGGCAGAGAGCACACTGGGATGGTGAGAATAGCCTGAGACTTCAAAGCCCACCCTAGTGACACACCTCCTCCTCCACATCCACATCTCCTGGAAGCCAACCTCATTCAAACCAGCAAGCGTCTGCACAGAAGACAGAAACTAGCAGGAAGCCTTGCCTCTGAGCTGCCCCCATCTCTATTGGAGGTTGGATTCTAGAGACAGTGGGTCTTAGGGTCATCTCTGATCTTATTCCTCCTGTGCTGACACCCCATTCATCCTTCAAAGTTGAAATCAATTGTCTTTAAGAAGACAAAGGGGGAAAAAAGAATTAAAAAATATGTTTGGGACATATGTGTTCTTCAGAGCTGAATTGGGTCTAAGGCTGAAGGAGGACTCGTGGAAGAGGAAATTGTCTCTGGCAAAGCTTAAACCACACCTTCTATGAGCATGTAGTAGCCATAGCTGATCCCCATAGAGCTGTGACCATGCCTTTCCTTTATACAGCAGCATATTGGGTCCTCACAGGGACTCTGCAGGATACTGTGGTTATTAGCCTGGCTTTGTAGATGAGGAAGCTGGGCTTTCTTAAATTAAACTGACAAGCCCCAAGCCAGCTTGTAGGGGGTAAAGCTCTGAATTCAAGTCAAACAATGAGGAATCAGCATGCCTGACTGTCATGTGGCTGTGGGCGATTGGATGCTCTTCATTGCTTGAAGTTACTCTGTGGCTGGTTGGCCCAACAGTGGCAGGCAGATTTCTTTTTTCTTTTCTTTTCTTTTTTAACCAGTATCCCAATAATGTCTATGAACTATCCTTCTGGTGTGACAGCAGAACAGTGAGAGGGAGAGACAGAAGTGGGGTAGAGGTCAAGGCCCTGGATGTGGGAGCTAGAACCTGCAGGCTTTAGAAGTAGTGGGTTTGGGAGGATACTGCCAAGGGACCCAGATGTGGGGGCTGGAGCTCTCTGCTTTGGGCAGCCTTCCTGCAAGCCTGAGTGGAGAGGAGAGGAAGCTTCCATCTGTTGGAAATGCTTCCACACAGAGTGTAAGCCGCCTCAAGTTTCCTCCTGGCTCCTCCAGTGTTTTCTTAGCACAGATGGCCAATTTGGGATGCTAAGAAAATATTATTTTCTTAGGGGAGGACTTAGGTTCTTACTAAAAGCTTTTGTTCATTCCATGTGAGGCTCCTGAACACTCACAGCCTTTTGAGTCACAGAAAGCTCCTCACATATACATGTGAAAATAAGATGATCGCAGATGGTCCATGGAGGTATTTACTTTGTTTTCTATGTATCTGGAATGCTCTGGGAGAGTGAGTTATTTCATTTTAGGACACAATTGGTATCAAGACATATAACAAAAATGTTGGAGTAAGAAAGAAAACCCCATCCATCATTTCAAGTTAACAATATGAGCACCCTTATTCTTTTAGTCTGTCCCTTCCTATTTTTTTCATATGAATGTTGTCCTAGTGTTCACATGATTGTTTGCACCCTCAACCCTACACTCCCCCCCCCGCCATCTTCCCCCTTTGATGCACTGTGTTGCTGTGACTTGGTTTTTATACTCAGTTCTGGTGTTACCAGAATTTTGAATTGATTCAGATGCTCTTGAGTAGGTACAACCATCTTCTTAAGTATTCTGTTGTTAGAAATGAAGCCATGAGTTTGCAGAATTGTAAAATACAAGGTGACTGTTATATGTTGATAGTAAGTGTCCCCCTCCAAAAGCCTATGTGCCCAAAGCTTGTCACCCTGTTAGGAGACAGTGGGGCCTCCAGAAGGACCTACTGGAAGGAAGGCAGTTCACTCAGGGTATGCCCTTGAAGGGGATGTCGGGCTCTGTCCCTTCCTCTCTCTGTTTACTGTCCGACAGGAGATAAGCATACATATACATACTTATACATGACACACACTCCCCACTCTGATGTGCGCCTTGCCAGAGTCCCCGAACCTGGAGGCCAGCTGACCCTGGAATTGAAGTCTTTGCAACCATGAGTTAAGATGAACCTTTCCTCCTTTGAAGTTCATTATCTCTCGTATTTTGTCCCAGTGACAGGAAGATGATGAATGGTGGCATCAAGGCAGAAAGCAGAAATCTTTCTGAAACTACAACCCCGAGGTACTTCCATATCAGTCTCCTGTTCAAAGAGACTTCCAAATAGTCAATGCTGAACTCACCCCTACTATGTGCCAGGCAGTCTAAATGATTAGAGGATTAGTTCACTGATTGAATACTATGTATTTAAGGGAAGTGTTGTTTGCAGCCACCTGCTGGCATCTTCAGATAACACTATTGAGGCACAGAAGGCTGGAGCTCTTTGGTCATATCGGTCAGCTAGTGAATGGGTAGGATGTGGACTTACACCATCCCCTCTGGTTCCACAGTTTGTGCTTTTATCCACCACACTTTTGTTTATTGGTTTGCTTTTGTTGTTTTGAGACAGAGTCTCACTGGACAGCACAGGACCACTGAGATTCTGCTATGTAACCCAACGTCAAGCTCATCCTCCGCCTGCCCCAGCTTCCCACATGCTGGGATGATAGAAATGCACCACTTGCCTGGCTTATTTTTCTTTAGTTTGAGTAACAAATAAAAGTAATGTTTTTATGGGGTGAAGCATGATGCTATGATGTTTTTATATATTGTAGAATGGCTCAATCAAGCCATATGACATGCACATTATTTCTGATACTTAACATTTTTTAAGAACACATATATTTCTTAGAGCATTTAACATTGACATTGACAACATGTTGTTATCAAATGTGGTCACTAGGATATACAGTCACTTCTCTTGAAGTTACTTTCTGAGTAAGTGAAATTTTGTGTTCTTTCGTCAATGTCTCCCCAATCCTTCCAGTCCAGTTCTCTGGTAACTATCATTTAACTCTGTGTTTTTTTTTAAATGGGTCAAACCTTTTCACTCTCTATTATTTACATATACATGAGATTATGTGTCACCTGTCTTTCTGTGGTTGGCTTATTTCACTTAGCATAATGTTCTTCACATTCTAACCCAAGCTGACAGAAATTCCTTCTTTTTCAAAGGCTTACCCGGATTCTCCTGTGTCTGTGCACACCCGTATGGACTTATCCATGAATGGACACATTTCTGAGCTGTTGTAGATAGCTCTGTAGTGAACATGGGGCTGCAAACCTGTCTGTCTTGGAAATGTTGACTTTGTGTTCTCTCTGTGTACTCTCAGTTTGACTGCTGGATCATGTGGCTGATAGTTTATTTATTTTTTTTAAAGGAATCCCCATACAGTTTTCCATAACAGCTGTACTAACATTCAAAGGTTCCCTTTCCTCCACAGACTTCTAGTGTTTCATAACAGACATTCTAAGTGTTGGTTTGTTCTTAACCCATTTAAATCACATTCTCATGTATTTTGGGTAATGTTCCCCAGTAGATGTATACTTTAAAAATATCTCCTCTCGTCTATTTAATCATGTTCTTAGGTATTTTGGGTAATGTTCCCCAGTAGATGTGTACTTTAAAAATATCTTCTTTCAACCTGTGGGTTTCCTTTCAGCCCACTGCTTTCTCCTTTGCTTACAGAAGCTTTTAAGTTGGAGCTTACCCAAGTTTCTTTCTTTGTTCTTATCACCTGTGCATGCAGGATCATATCCAAACAGTGTGTCTTTGACAATCCAGTGTCATGGAATTTTCTCTCGTTTTCTTCCAGTTATTCATAAGTTCAGGTCCTCCATTTAAGCCATTACTACATTCTGAGTTAATATTTCTATATCGTGTGGTGCTGGGACACAGAACCACTCTTCCGCATGTAAATACACGGTTTTTCTGGCACAATTTACTGAAGAGACTGCTCTTCCCTGTGTGTGTTACTGGCATCTTGTTGACAAGCAATGGGCTGCAGATGTGTGGATTTATTCCCAGGCTCTTTTCTATCTATCTGTGTCTACTGCTTTGATTGCTATCAAGTCATAGTAGATCTTAACACAGGCAGTCTGAAGCCTCCAACTTTGTTCATTTTTATTAAGCTCACTTTTCCTATCCAGGATTCTTAGTGATTTCCAAAGAACTTTTGGATTACTTTCTCTTCTTCTGTGAAAAAAAAAAATCATTGGATTTTCTGTAGAGATCACGTCAAGCCTATCATTTTAAGCAGTATGTACATTTTAACCATAAATTCTTCCAATCCATGGCTGTCAGACACCTTTCCATTTGCTTGTATCCTCTTCGGCTTCTTTCATCGGTGTTTTGTGGTGCTCAGAGTGTGAGTTTCTCATCTCCCTTTGTCTGGTTTTGTCACATTTGTAAATGGATCCATTTTTCTTTAGTTGTTTTTCTGGATCATTCATGGTTAGTGTACTACTGAGTTTTTAATGTTGACTTTGCATCTTATAAGTTCACATTTGCTGACTAGCTCCAATGCTGTGTTTTTAAGTTGGCAGGCAATTCATACATGTCGGGGAAAAGGGTTTGACTCTGTAAATTAGGCAGATGGAAGCCCAATTTTGATTCTTCTCCTTATGAATCATGTGTCCTTAGGCAAGTTTCTTCAGCCCTCTGCTCCCCAATTTCTTTATCTGTACAGTAAAACCAATAGAAGTAATACAAGGCACAATTGAATAACTTAGTAAATGTGATTGACAGTGTAACAGCTACTCAACTAATGTTAGTCCTCACCCCTTCTCTAGTCACCAGTCAGAAAAGTTACAAGAGTGAAGGGTATGTGCCCTGCCTTCAGGCCAGAAGAGCAAGAAGAAACTGATGATGGATGCTAAACAGGCCTAGGATTTTAATGAGCTTGAGTTTTGTATTTGTCCCAGTCTTTTAACAATCCCGAAACTTACAACAGGATCTGACAATATAAGGAGGAGTAAGTTGATCAAATGGGAGACAATCAAAGAAAGGTCATGCATGCTGAAAGAAGGTTTAAATTAGTGAGATATGTCCAAATGCCTTGCCTTCCACACATGGTGATGCGTCTAGGACCTAGCCACACCTCACTCACAGTAGGTGCACATATATACATGTAGAATTAGTGGATGAGTGAGTCAATGATGATAGCTGCACATTACATAGTAGGTTTGCAACTCTCCCCAGCTAGTCTTTGGAGAAACTTTGAAGTGGGTGAAGTTCATCCACACCAAAAAACTGTTCATGAGCTCTGCCTTCCTTTTTTTGCAGTTTGCTTTGGATTTACTGCCTGAAAGGATCCCAGATGCCTCACGCTGGTATTTTCCCCAGATATGCCTCTTTTACATGTGGCTCTAGGAGGCCTTTGGGTCTTCTCTCTATCCTCTCTTATCCACTCCTCCCCTTCCTGCTCCTCTCTTCCCTTCTCTCCTGCCCCCACATCCCATAATTATCCCCTCTTAACCAACTTGCCAGTCTGTCATCTCAATACCTCTACTCTCCATGATCTTACTGGGAAATCTAACTACCTCAACCAACTTCATCTTCTATGGCTTTCTATGCCTAGTACAACTTCCATCTCATGGCTTTTCAGTACCTGGGAAGTGACAGGGAAGCCTATGTTGCAGGTTAGACCTTCCAGTTTGATGGGAACTAACCCCCCTTTCAACAGCTTGCATTTGGTCGACAGCAGCATGATTAGCTCTAGGCTCTTCACAGCAGCAGCAGTGATGGATGGAGAGCATAAAAACAATGGGGTGGTTTTGCAGACTCCTAAAATGTTGCAACATTAAAACAAGAGGCAATGTAAACATAAACATTTGCCCAGAGACAGCAAGGGCTCCTTTACCACTCATTGCTCTGTGTGCCACACAGAGCAATGCCAATCCGGCATCTCTAACATTCCCGCTGTTCTCACAACAGCCAGCAGCCCATCCAATGCCTTTGGGAGAGTGTGACCAGATGCCAGGGAACAACATTTTGTCCCTAGGAGCCATTCAAGGAAAACTTGAGGTCCCTTTGTCTAGTGGTTGAGACAACTTATTGTTCTGAAATGGACTCATTGTGGTTGCTCCTGATGGGTACATTATACCCCAGACATTTATTTGTCATTGTTTGGTCCTGAGGTCAGATTAGATGGAATAGTTCAGGCAACCTTAAGGGCATTGCTTCCCTGGAGTTTGAGTCTTTGCTGAATGGTGAAGGGTAAAGGGTGAGGGAGCCATGGCCAACAGCACCAAATGATAAATTCATCCATTTAATTCAGACCCTTCATGCTACTGAAGGATAGCCTTGACCTTGGGTGGGCGGGCTCTCCAGGATCCTTTGATGTTGGACACAGTTTTATGTCAGGTATCTGCTTCTCCTGTGCAGACTCCGATGGCCGTCAGGTCAGAGCTTTGAGTTTTCAGCTGAGGAGTGAGCAACACACGAGCTATTCTTTCTTGCTAGCATGAGAGCAAGCCAAGGAGAAAAGGCCACACTCCAGCCATGCTGGCTTGTCTCTGTTTCTTTCCTCGAGGTAATTTGTTTATGCTGGCATGCTCTGTCTCGGCTGAGTCTTTAAATGGCTGGCTGTGTCATCTTCAGGCTTGAGCTTAGCTACTTTGACCTTGTAGAAGTTATTTTATCCCAGACTCCATGATTCGAGGAGAGCCAGGTCCCTATGAGTGTGGAACAAAACCTTGCTCATTTGATTCTCAGGGCTTCCCTTGAAACCCGCTGGCTGACTGTGTGAAGTGCTGACTCTCCTGTGTGTACTGACTGGAGTCAGTGCCCGCGCCATCCTGCCCCCAGATGGGTGAGCTCCATGCTGCAACTGGCCTGGAGAAGAGCTAGCATCCAGAGTGCTATGGCCTGTGTTGGATGTTCTATGGAATAGTTGCTCATGGATTCAGATTGGAGTGACTCTGGATTGGTTTGTTCTTATTTTAGATCCAGGGTGTCTTTGGTGAAGGAAGAAAGGAGTGAGGGAGGAGAAATTCTCACACTTTCATTGATACTTCTGCAAGAGTCATACTTTGTGTGTGTGTGTGTGTGTGTGTGTGTGTGTGTGTGTGTGTGTGTGTGTGTTGTATGCATGGGTGGATATGCTTGCCCACACGTATACACAGAGGCCAGAGGAGAAAATCAGGTGTCCTGCTCTATCATTTCCTTGAAATAAGGTTTCTCATTGAACCTTGTGCTACCCTGGCTTCCATAAAACCCCAGATTTTTATGTAGGCCCTGAGGATCTGAACCCAGGTCCTCCAGCTTGTACAGCAAGTACTCTTACACGCTGGGTCATCTTCCTCAACCAGAGTCATGATTTTAAAATTAAGTTCTGATCATACATCCTACCCAGATAAGCACATGCAGTCATTTTCCATCACCCAAGAAAGCAAGTGTGACATTTACTTCACCCCTCATGTTCTGTGGGGGTGCTGCTCCTCGCCAGCTCTCCCCTCTTCCGTGTGTATGCATGATGCTCACTCTTGGCACAGAGGAGCTTTCCAGTTCCCATTTGGAGAGGTTCTCATCCTTCTCCCAATGCCCATTTAAAACAGTAGTTTTTCTTTCTACTCAACCTACTTTCCAGAGGTAGAGGGATGTGCTCCTAATCTGGGCTTTCACAGCAAAAGCAATGAACAGAAACCCTGAAACTCCATTGGGTACCACTGCAAAGCATGGCCTCTTGTTAGATGTACCAGCAGACACCATTTCCAAAACAGACCATGAACAAACCAGCAGGGAAGCTGAGGCAGGGGAAGACTGGGTAAACACCTCTTGGCCACCCAGGAAGTGCTTGGCAGGTTCCGGCAAACTCAGATACATCATGACCCTTGACTGCATACTCCTTTGGGAGATTTTGGTAAGGTGTTTATTAACACCCTGCTCCCTGAGATTGCTGGACTGTGCCCTCTTTCTCTTTTTATTTTCTAAGAGTCTGTAATGGTGGCCTAAACCCGGTGTTCACAAGGTACTTTCTAGCTAAACGCTTTAAGTGACCTCCAACCTAGGACAGACGAAGTCAGACTTTTAAAGAAAGCATGAAATATTCAATCTTCATGTCAAAAATTTCATCACTTGGACTGATTCATTTCCTTTGCCACCCAAGCAGTTTTCTCTGCTTTGGCCTGCCATGGTTATTATCTACAACCAGCTGGTGTGAAGGAACTCATGAGAAATAATATTGAATCTAAGATGAAATTACAAATTGTGCCCCGCTACCTCCCTGGAGGAGAGCAGGGGCTGACTTGAAGGGGAGGCAGTATCGCTTCTCGGCCTTTTGGCTAAGATCAAGTGTTGAAGGGGAGGCAGTCAGAGAGTCCTTACTATGTGGTCTGAGAGTTGTGCCATCTCATAGCTGATATGTGGAACCCTAACCACCACTATGATGGTATTAGGAGGCGGGGTGTGTAGGTCATGAGACAATCTGTGTCTGTCTGAAAGAGGCCCCTTCGAGTTAGTTTACCCCTTCCTACTTAAGGACATTGCAATAAGACTCCATCAGTGAGGAGCAGGCTGTCACCAACTGCCAAGCCTGATGGCTCCTTCTTCTTGGACTTCTCAGTCTCTGATTCTATGAGAAATAAGTCAGCATACCCAAAGACCAGCTAGTGTGATAATTTTGTCACAACAGCCTAAATAGACTAGGACAGTTCTTGATTCTTGGCCACTTGCCCTTTGACATTATTATGTTTTTGCAGGCCCTCAGGATTGAAACCAGGATTCAGGGTAACAGACAGCTGGCAAGATATTCAGCATCACCTCCACCCAATTCTCCTTTAGCAGAGCTCTCTCATCAACCACAAGTTCTCTGCCCTGCTGACTTTAAACATAACCTCAGAATCACCCCCCAAGAAAGCCACTATTAACCAATTAGAACTGACATTCTAAATCAAATACATTTGCACTAGTATCCGGTCATAAACAAAGCATGGGGCAAAATTCTCAATAGGGAAGATAGTTGCTGTAGTCCTCGTGATGTCCATATGCCCCTGACTTTTGACCCTCAGTGCACACTTGCTGGGCATCCAGCTGCAACCTGAGTTCTTTGTCTGAGAGTCTGCAGCTAAGGGGCCCAGTTTTCCATCTCCACTCAACAGCCTAGAAACACTGGGGAGTTAACAGTAAGGAGCTGGATGTTGGGGGGTTGGTGGATGGGTACCCCACTTTTTCAGTCCAGTTCAGACATCAACTGTTCACTGTAACTCCAGGATAAACTGTGCTCCAGCTCCTTACAGGACTGTTCTGATTGACAATGATTCTCTTCTGGTCTTTCTCTGCCTTCCTTCTATACTTCCCTCCTGTTTTCTGGGAATCTTCTCCTAATTACTCACACTTGAAGCTCCAGGGTCAACACTCTGGGAGAACCCAAATTAAGTTACCTGTGTGTGTTAGTTACATTTCCTCATTGCTATGTCCAAATTCCCGATAAGAAAAACCTTGCTGGAGGAAGGAATCCTTTTGGCTCACAGTTTGAGTGGATCTAGTTTGGCATGGCAGAGCAGGCACGGGAGCAAGCAGCTCCAAGGTGGCAGGAGCTGGCACGTGGGCTTCCTCACCCCACCTCAGCTCTCTAGAACATGTAGCAGAGATGGGATGAGAAATGTGATTGGGCTATAAACCCACAGGCCTATCTCTCAGGCAGGTCTCACTTCTCAGAGTCACCACAGCTTCCTCAGACGGTGCCAGCAGATGGAGAACCAAGAGTTCAACATATGAGCCTATGGGGAAGATTTTGTGTTCAAACCATAACACCCTTGCTATTCTCTAGGCATGCTTCTTGAGAGTGTGCGCTTCTGGTAGAAGGTCATGAGTAGAAGTCAGTGGTGTGGGAGGGTGAGAATTAGGCGGCCTGCCATAAAGGAAGAAGACAGAGGAAGTGGTTTGCTCAGGAAAGTGGTTCTGTTAGCGTCACAGGAACCTGGAGAAGCAGTTAAAAGAGAGAGAGGAGAAACACAGAGGGACGTGCATAGAATCCACTAAGTCACACCCACTGGGGAAATTGTCAATCAGATTGACTCAGACATCCATCATCTGCAAGGACATTTTTATGCCATGCTCTTTATTCTTGGAGAATTTGCATATTTCCTGGCTTTCTGACAGAAGTATAGTCTCTTGGAAAAAAATATTAATAAAGAACCCACTGTTCAAAGCCTTTAGTTCTGAATAGCAAGAGTCCTCTTCTCGCCTGTGCTCTGGAAATCTAATTGGATATTTCCTATGAAAACCCTGCGGAAAGCACTTGAAATACATTGCTGCCAGCCATGTTCTTGATGTTATTTACCTGTATGGAGAGCACATAGATAAAATAATGACCTGGTGACTGACGAGTGAAAAAAGATTCATGTTGGGCTGGAGGGATAGCTCAGCCATTAAAGGCTAGGCTCACAACCAAAAAAAATAAGATGCATGTTATTTGTATTTGCTGTATTAAATGAGCTATTGTCTTTACTGTAAAAGAGATTACATAGGCCAAAATAGTTACCTAAAGTCACTGAATGCTTTTGACATAAAATGACAGAATCTTTTAGTAGACCAGGAATAAAGTGAATAATGAAAATAAATTCTGTAAGACTTAATTTATCCACTTTGATTTTTGTTCTCTTGACTGCTAAAAAGAAGAGCAGATATTATACTGAAAAAAGGATGGAGAAGTCACTGGAATTCTGATTTTTTAAAAATGTACTTCATTGGAAATTTTATTATTTAAAAAAAGACAATTATTTTCTGATAATTTCATCCATGTATACAATGAAAAATATCACATAGACTCCCCTTTCCTTCCTTAACTCATTCCCAACATCTCCTCCTCCCAACTCCATATCTTTTCTTCATATATTTCCTAAGTCCAACCAGTGCTGCCGAGATGAATATGGGTGCAGACCAGTCACTGGAACATGGGAAGTCTACCAGTGGCCCCATCCCCAGAGAAGAGTGTTCTTTCTCCCCAAGTAGTTACCAGCAATAGCTCCTCCGTTAGGGGTGAGTCCAGGGAGCTCCTCCTCCATCCTTGCTGGAATTTTGGCTGCTTGAGCTTTCTTGTGCAAGTAACCCCAGATGTGGTGGGTTCATGAGTGCAACAGCTGTGTCGCTCCCGGAAGACAGCATTTCCCAGCATTCCTCTCGATCCTCCAGCCCTTAAATTCTTTCCACCTCCTCTTCTGCAACCAGTTCTTCTGTCTACTTCCCCGCAGGCCGCTACCAGGGCCTCCTGCCTCGCGTCTGAAGCAGGGCTTGTGCCTGCAAAGATTCTAAAGGCACAACTCTGTGTGTGTGTGTGTGTGTGTGTGTGTGTGAGAGAGAGAGAGAGAGAGAGAGAGAGAGAGAGAGAGAGAGAGAGAGAGAGAGAGAGGCCTTTGTTGCTATAGTAAATACCTGAGATAAATCAACTTATATAAAGAGGCAATGTTTATGTGACCCATCTCTTTTGGAAGTTTCCATCATGGTTGGCTGTCCCTTCTGCTTCAGGTCTGTGGTTAAGGCAGCAACATATGAAGGCAGGATTGTGTAGGAGAAGAAAACCGCTCACCTGATGACCAGGAAGCAAACTAGAAGGGAAGAGGGACTGGGTCCCATCGTCCCTTTTAAAAACGTATTTCCAGAAAACTGAACACAAAGTTTGAGTCTTTCTTGTAGTTAGACTCAAGTTACTACTACTTTCCAGAAACATTAAGCTGGGGACCAAGCCTCTAACAAATGGGCCTTCGAGGGTCACTTAAAACACAGTAGATGGGTGTGGTACAGCTCTCTAGGAAGAAGAGGGCAGGAAGACAAGACAGGAAGACAGGAAGAGAAGTGCATACTAGGAGACAGTGTTCACATCAGCTGGTGAAGGGGGATAAGGGAACAGGCAGGGCTGGGGTGAGGAAGAGGGGGCCGCTTAGAGAAAGTAGAGCTAATATCATGGCATGTTGGCTTCTACTTACTCTGGTAAAAGTAGATGCAGTTTGATGAGAAAATGTGAAGTCTCCAGGGGGTACAAAATGCAATTAGAAGAGTTTAAAGAATGGAAGGAAAACGGTTTTCCAGAAGAGATGTGTCAACTCAGGTCACTTTCAGTTGGTGCTGGGGGATTGCCACTATGGCTGACAGTACTGCCTGGAACATACTTCCATGTGACTTTTAAAATGAAGTATGGAGAAAATAGACCAAGAAGACCTTATTTGTCCAACAGATAGATGTCTTCCTCTGGTACCATGCAGTTCTGCCCATCACTCCTACCAGAAGTACTAAGTGTCTCTATAAGCATGGCTTCAGGAAAATCAGAGGGACGGGAATGAGAGGCAAGCTTGGTGACCAAGCCATGTACTTAGGCCGGTCCTCACCCCATCAAAGAAGATTCTGAGTGCCCAAGTGTAGGTGAGTTGTGCTCCACACCCTCAGCTAATGAACACTCAGGGACAAACCCACAGCCCTTTCTATTCTGCAGTGAAGAAGGCAGAGAGAGCCACAAAAACCCATCTGTATCTTTTAAGACTCTTTCTATGTGCAACAAGTTTGGGAATGCCACACAGATGTCTCTTTGGTCAGCCCATGGTCTAACAAGGTGCTTTTCTTTGCTGGATGTCTGGGACTGCTTCAGAAGGAAATCACAAGGTCCCTAGCGCCCCACATGTCATAGTGATGGATATTCTCCCTCAGTTCTCACCAGACCTGACATCTGCTTTGGTCTATTGTCTGGGGATGAGTCTTGTTCCAAAGCTGAGAGACAGACCAGACCCAGGACTTCTTTACTGTGCCAAGCTGGATCTCTGTCTTAGGGTTTCTATTGCTGTGAAGAGACACCATGACCATGGCAACTCTTATAAAGGAAAACATTTAATTGAGGTGGCAGCTTACAGTTTCAGAGGACTAGTCCATTATCATCATGGTGGGGAGCATGGCGGTGCACAGGCAGACATGGTGCTGGAGAAGGAACTGCTGTTACATGTTATATGCCAGCAACAGGAAGTAAACTGTGACACTGAGTATGGCGTAAGCATGTATGAGACCTCAAAGCCCACCCCACAGTGACATACTTCCTCCAAAGGCCATACCTACTGTGACAAAGCCACTCTCTTTGGGGGCCATTTTCTTCAGACCACCACAGTCTCTTGACCATTAGTGAGGAAGAGGGTATCACACGATCACCAAGCTCTGTGCTGAAGTGTCAGGCTGTGTTTTGGTTCTGCCAGTGACGAACTGGTGTTTTCTCTCTTGATTTTCTTCTGTTTCTGATGAGTGTCACTAGCCAGGGCGTGGCTAAGCTTGCGAGATGTGCCTCCATCTCTGGTAAAAACAGACCTTAAGCTGGAATGAGGGGCTAGTTTCCTTTGGACTCACTGTCAGCTCATAAGGCTGTACTGCTCTCCTAAGTGACCGTGACTGCAAGGCTTACTTGCCACATAGCAGCATAATGTGGCTTCTCAAATTAATATAGCCAACAAAAATGAAAGGGCTTGTGAGATATTAGCAAATAAACTCAAGGAGCTTCCATCTTTTTTGTGGGGCCTGCTAATGTGGCCGCATCAAAATGGTTAAATGCAGACGAAACATCCAAATCCTCGCTGTCTTAGGCTTTGACAGATCCTTTCTTCCCCGTGAGCTCTGGATCACACTAGCATAAAGTCAGGCTGGGTTTTGTCACTTACCACCGGCAAAAAAAAAAAAAAAAAAAAAAAAAAAAAAAGCTTGCTTTCATCCTTTTATAAGTATACTAGAAAGGTGGCCTTCTGGTCCCTTGGGTCTACCCCATCTGGAATGTTCTCCAGAGCAAGAGAGAGTCTCATTTCCCTGGCCAGTCCACTCTAATGTTATTGGTTGGTGCAGATTTTCAAGTTTTTCCTGCTTCTAGTGGCCTATGGGTCTACTGTCCCATGGCTAGCCAGCTGACGCTTCCAAGTTTCCATCTTAGGCCATATGTCTGTCCTAGGCTTACTCCACTCCTCAGCAGCCATAGTTCCTGCTCTCCAATGCTCCTCCATCTCTGATTCTGTCTTCTCTTTAGTTTCTTACCCAACTCTCATAAAACGTTACCAACAACCCATCATCCAGCAGCCTTTCTACTTTCTCCATACATTTTATTAAATTTTTCATTTGTTTGACATGCCAACCTCAGTTCTCCCTCCCTCCTCTCTTCTGCAACCCCCCATCTCCCCATCCATTCCTCCTCCATTCAGAAAGGGACAGGCCTCCCATGGGAGTCAACAAAGCATGTCATATCACGTTGAGGCAGGACCAAGCTCCTCCTCCTGCATCAAGGCTAGGCGAGGAGTTCCTGCATGGGGAACAGGTTCAAAAAAGCCAGCTCATATGCCAGGGACATGATTACAGTTTTTTTTTTTTTTTTTTTTTTTTTTTTTTTAGTGAAGCTTCTTATCGGACCATATCTCTGCCATGGCTGGGTAAGGTGAGGGAGGCAGCCATGTTCAGAAACTAACAAGAACCTTTAGAGACTGAGGCTGTGTTCTTATGTCAGCCATTCCATTGCTCTGAAGCCTTGGGGAAGTGAGCTGACCTTTCCAATTCATTGTTGCTTTACCTTCTGGCCATCATATTGCCAGTATTGTTTGTACATGCTACATGAGTTAAAAAAAAAGTAGGAGAAAAATAGTTTTAGCTGGAAAGGCTTAGAGGATTATTGTGTCTACTGCTTCCATTGAACAAGACAGTAGAGGCTGAGATATTGGATGCTATTCAAAGTTATTCTGAAAAGATAATCTTCAGCACCATCAAGTTTTGGGTTTGTTTTTTTTTGTTTTGTTTTGTTTTTAGTTTTTTTGAACTAAAGGCAACTCACAAACCAAACAACATCTACCTGAAAGTCATTAAGTGCTCTGTCAAAGAGTATGATGGGAAACATATGGGTTTTACACATGAGTAGAGCAAAGAACATATTCGATTGGGTCTATTCCTAGGGTTGCCTTATTTGTCCTGTCTTATTGGAAGTTCCTGGTGGTGTAAGTGAGTGGACAGCTTCTGATCGGCTGATTTTAGGTTTTATTTTTCTATTTATAAAATGCAGCCTGTGTTAGTGACTTTTCCTATTGCTCTGGAAAATGCCTGGCCAGAGACAACCTAAGGGGGAAAAAAGATTTACTGTGGTTTGAGGTTTGAGGGTTTAGCCCTGTCTTAGTTAGGTTTTTATTGTTGTGAAGAGACACCATGACCACGGCAACTCTTATAAAGAAAACATTTAACCGAGAGGACTCAGTTTCAGAGGTTCAGTCCATTATTTATCATTACGGCAGGGAGCATGGCGGCGTGCAGGCAGATGTGGTGCTGAGAGTCCTACATCTTGACTCAGGCAACAGGAAATCAACTGACCCTGGACGGCATCCTGAGCATAGAAGACCTACAAAGCCCTCCCCGGTAGTGACGCACTTCCTCCAACAAGGCCACACCTCCTAATGGTACCACTCCCTATGTGATTATGGGGCCCAGTTACATTCAAACTACTCTAAGCCCCATCATGGCGGGGAAGTGTGCCAGCCAGGCATGGCTTGCAGGTGTGGAAGTGAGACCTTGGTCGCATCTCACTGGATCAGGAAGCAGAGCAGGGGCTGCTGGTGACCTGGCAGCTTCTCTTTGCCTTCTTTTTGTTCATTCAAGGACTTCACCCTGTGGGATGGTGCCTCAGACATTCACGGTGATTTTTCCTCAGTTAAAGTTCTTGGGAAACACCTTCTTAGACATACCCAGAGCTGTGTCTTCTAGGTGATTCCAAATCCAATCAAATTGAAAATGAAAATTAACCAGCACTTAGCCGAAATTCAGTTCCAACTATGTTTGCCAGTTGAGCAAGATTATGGAAGCATCCCTGGTCTGGCACTCACATGGGGCAGCCGTGACAAGCAGCATGTGAAGATGCCGGTAAGCCATGAGCCACGTGGCAAGGTATAGATTTATAGAAATGGGTTAACTTAAGATATAATAACAGTTAGCAAGAAGCCTGCCATGGCCATACAGTTTGTAAATAATATAAGTGTCTGTATGTTTATTTTATAAGTGGGCTGTCAGACTGCCGAGGCTTGGCGGGATCCGGAGAGAAAACTCCAGCTACACTGACCTTTCTGGCTTTGTGGGCTGGGAAGTTTCTTTGGGCTTGGTTCCTGATTTCTTCTGCTTTGTCACACAGGCACAACCCTAGAGTGAAGACCTGAGTTCTCCCAGTGTGAAGATTACATGCCCACTTGACTGGGTCATTGAATGCCCATATATATGATGTATATGATTCAACATGATTTCTGGTTGTCTGTGTCTATGATGGTTTTTTTGTTGTTTTTTAAGATGGGCATTTAAAGCAGTAGGCTGAGTAAGGCCTGCAGCTAACTGCTTTCCCATTGTGAGTGAACACCACCTGACCCACTGAGAGCCAAAGTTGCACATAACTGGAACAGCGAACATTATCAGCTTTTAACTCTCTAGGTTTTCAGACCTAGGCTAGACTCTATCCCTTCAACCTCTGCCTATCAGGCCTTTGAACTCCGGGCCTTACACCTCCTTACAGCTGGCTGGTGGCAGATTGTGGAACCTTTTGGTCTCACTGTGTATGAGCCAATAACTTACAACAAATCTTATTGGTTCTGTTTCTCTGGGGAATCCTAATACACCTAGTATCTGGATTAAAACTCTGGACTGCCTCCCACTACAAGGAAGGCCTGGACCACCAGCCAGAGTTTTTCCATTTTGCTGAAAACTCCACAAGGCCCACAGAATTCATATTCCCACGTTCCTCTCTGACTCTAAGCAGTTCCTGTTTGCCCTGACTGCAGTTGTATTCCATTGGTAGACAAAGAGTGCCACTGGCCTACTGTAAGTACTAGTGCAAGGGGAGAAAGTTACTAAACAATTGCCAAATGACTAGTAGTGTGTCCACAAGATCCTTAAAATGTGGCAGTTCGGGTGGGATCAGACAGTCACATCACTCAACAAATAACTCACAATACAGAGAGGGTCCAGTGCTATGAGGTGGTGCTGCCAGAGTCCGGGAATATTGGGAAGACTTTCAGTTTCTCACAAACATGGCTTCCAGTCTCTGTGTGTTTTGCTTTGGTACTGGGCTCTTGCACAAATATGGCTTCCACTCTCTCTGTGGGTTTTGCTTTGGCACTGGGCCCTTGCACAAACGTGGTTTCCACTCTCTGTGGGTTCAGGTTTGGTGCCGGGCCCTTGCACGGTGTCATTCTTGTTGCTTCAGGATGTAGCAGGAACAAGCAAAGGTTGGCTAAGCCCTCAGCTGTCAGAGGGGAGAACAGCTGTTGTGCGGAAGGCTGCCAGGAAGCTACCGGTGCCAGGTGGAAGCCGAGAAGCAGGAGGCATGGGCCCCACAGGAATGCTGGGTATTTAAGTAGCCATCTTCTTGTATTTTTCATTGTGTGTATGTGTGTGTGTGTGTGTGTGTGTGTGTGTGTGTGTGTGTGAGAGAGAGAGAGAGAGAGAGAGAGAGAGAGAGAGAGAGAGAGAGAGAGGAATTGTGAAAGCACTTGCAGCTGGTTGTCCTGGAAATCCTGGATGTGGGCTGGGGACATCTCATTCAGGGCTTCACACCGAAGGTGAGTGTCTCTGTCAAGTACAGTCTCCTATCAATGACCATGTCTAGCAAGACTGTCTCTTCTCACTGGTGCAACTTTGGTTAATGCTTCAACCTTCTGGTGACGTCATCCCTTTCCCAACCCCACCTCCTCAGTGTTTTGATCAGAACCAACCATTAAAACATCTTCAAAACATTTTTTAAAGGCCCCGGAAGATCACAAATTTGGCTGGCCCCTGGTGATATTTAGGTAACAAAATCTTCAGGAAAGAAAGCAATAGAGAGCAGAGAAGAAGAGAAAGCCATCCCGGAGGGAAAACAGAGTTTAGAAATGCAGCCAATGCGGTATCCTAGATTCCAGAGGGGGCACCGGCAGCATCATGAGCAGCTAAAATGGAAATGTCAAGTTATCCACTAACCCCTTTGCTGAGCCGGATGGGATAAACAAAATTGAAAAGATAACATTATTTCTTCCCCAATACCAGAGGCTCGGAGGTGGCTGCTGAAAACTCCCAGACACCCGAGAAATGCACGGAGTACATTGTGTGTCAACTGTTAGAGTTTGGATGTGAAGTGCACACCCTCCACCCCTGAAGAAACTGATCATGTATTTGGTCTCCAGCCGGTGTCCCAATCACTGAATGGTGATCAGCTCACGAGGTCTCTGACTTAATCCATGAACGACTCCACCATGGAGTCATCATTTGATGGGATTTGGGGGAGGCGGTATCGGTAAGGCCTGGCTGGAGGAAGTAGTGGGGTTGTCTTTGAAGGATTCATTTTATCCTTACCCCTTTCTCTGCCTTCAAGTGGCCACAAAGGAAGCTTTAACTTCATTCATAAGTTCCAACCCATGGTGTTACGCCTCACCACCACCCTGACACCAGGGAGCAAATGAAAACCATGAGCCAAGGTAAACTGTTTCCTTTAAGTGTTTGTTATAGTAACACAGAAACTAACAAGCACAGCTCAATTGGTTGTGCCAAACAGAAATGGGGGCATGTCTGCAGCAGCCTTTGTTCTGTAGGGTGTAGATGAATACCGTTCCATGATGCCTCTTTTGGGCTCTGGCTTTCCCAAGCTTTTCTTAGGAGGGTCAGTTGGTGTCCACGCCAAAATGCTTCAGGTCTGCTCATGAAGGAACTTACTAATCTTTCGTTGGAAAAAAGGATAATTTAGTTTAAGACGACCAGCTGCCTCAAATGACTCTTAGCTACAGCCTTGGATTACGGACACACTGGGTGATTCAAAGAGAAGTTCCCATGCCTCACAGGAAGCTGGTTACCTATGTTTGGGCATGCCATGTTTACAAGGTGTTGCTCATTTTCACGTTCGCTGTTATTTCCAAAATTACTTTTTAAATAAAATACGGATGGCTAGATTTTAACTAACTCAAACTACCACATAATTTACATAATCCAAGTCTGCTTTCCAACTGAAGGCCTGGCAATTAATCTGAAAATTAATTAATTTAATCTTGCTCTCAAAATTAGCAGTCACTTTGCAGAATTCAGACAGCCGGATAAGGCCCTGAAGCCTGGGTGAGCTCAGCAGGTTCCACCCCCTGCCCCTCCCCCTTCACACCACCTTCCAGTATCTACCTTCAGTGTTGGTTCCTCCACTCTCAGGGTGATAGTCCATTCCAAGGATGCCTCTTTAATTTCAAGCTATTTTGCCCCCTAGAAAATAACACAATTTATGTTTGATAACCTATGCTTCTACTTTGTAAGTGACATTATTATCTGGTCATTTGAAATTTCACAGTAACCTTAACCCATATGAAAATAGCCATTTTTTTTTTTATTGTCCAATGACCTAAAAAAGTAAATTTCATGGGGAAAAAAACCAAAACAAATAAACAAACAACAACAACAACAACAACAAAACCCAAGTGAATCTCCTACCTGAATGGAACGTGGGGGGGCTGGGCAGCAGACATCTAACAGTACTTGGGAAGCCTTCCTTGGTTTCCTCTTGAGTGGCCTGCCGCAAACCAGCCAAGGAAATATTTGAAAGAAGCAGGCTACTATAACATACATCTTAGCCATCTCTAACAGAGAAGAAAGACAC
Organism: Peromyscus maniculatus bairdii; assembly: GCF_049852395.1. Classification (NCBI taxonomy): domain Eukaryota; kingdom Metazoa; phylum Chordata; class Mammalia; order Rodentia; family Cricetidae; genus Peromyscus; species Peromyscus maniculatus. The sequence continues at coordinate 26,233,740 of NC_134864.1, forward strand.
TGTCTCAGAATTCCTATTGCTGCAACCAAATGTCATGACCAAAAAGCAAGTTGGGGAGGAAATGGTTTATCTGGCTTACACTTCAGTGTTGCTGTTCATCACTGAAGGAAGTCAGGACAGGAACTCAAACAGGGCAGGATCATCCCGGAGGCAGGAGATGATGCAGAGGCCATGGAGGTACTTACTGACTTGCTCAGTCTGCTTTCTTATAGAACCCAGGACCAGCAGCCCAGGGATGGCACCACCCACCGTGGGTTGGGCCCTCCCCCGTGGATCACTAGTTGAGAAAATACCTTACAGCTGGATCTCATGAAGGCATGTCCTCAACTGAGGCTCCTTCCTCCCTGATGACTCTTTTGTTGACACAAAACCAGCTACGGTGCTCTCAGTGTGTCCTGAAGGTGCAGGCCCTTTGCTCATATTTCTATTGCCATGGCTTGGGTGATTGTCCCCCAAATGCCCTTGTGTTAGCCTCTGCTGATGATGCAATTAGGAGATGGTAGAAACATTAAGAGCTGGGGCATGGTGGGAGGAAGTTGGTCATTGGAGGTGTGCCCTTGATGGGCATATGGAGACCCCAGGTGCTTTCTGTATCATTCCTTGCTTTTCAGATGCATAAGGCAAGCAGCCCTCTCTGTCATGTGCTCCTCTCACGACCCCCTGTGACTTTCCACACAGACCCAAAGCAGTACACCAACAACCATGGGCAGAAACCTTCAAAACTCGAAACAAAAATAAATGTTCCTCCTTTAAGTCGATTTCCTTGGGTATTCTTTTTTTTTCCATGATGACACATTGATATAGGTACTATCCCGTTTCATAGTACGTGCTAGATTTTTGAAAGAGTGCAATACACTTTGCTTTCCTTATAGAATTATCATTTCATGACTCTCCTACATTTTATGCTGATTATCTGTTCTCTAAATCAATGTGAATTTCCTGGCTCCTTCTTATATGACACTGATGAACTGTCACTTGAAGGTTTCAGGACTGTCCCAGATTTCAGCTGACAGGGTATTTCCCAGCTGGAGCTGTAAAACCTATTTTCTTTCAACTGTCACACACAGTATATTTAGTTCTTCTTTTTTGTTCTGGCATATAAGATGCCATTTTTTTTAAGACGGTGTTTTTTTTTTTTTTTTTTAAATAAACTGCTTATCAAGTTTTATGTGTCGGACAAAGTATTAGTGCTTTAACTGTGACTGTGAAAGCTTTACATAACGCAAGCTCTGTGTATTTGTTTTGCGGGATGCTCACATATGTCTCAGGCTCATTTGTCTTGGGAGTCTATCCGCACGCATCATAAAACGTTCCTCAGCAGGGACTAATGCCATTCTAATGGAGCCAGAGGGACACAGCGTGCCGTGTTCAGAGAGCAATATTAAAATAATGTTCAGTGAACAGCCAGATACATAAAGTTTAATTAGTTGGAGCCCAAACTTTTAAAGCCCCAAACCATTTAATTATTTGCTAGCTAGCAGTGAAGTGCTAACTGCCTTCTGAGCCATAGCACCCAGAGTGCGGGCAGAGGTGGTAACTAGGCCAATCAAAGCCAGCCCTGCCTGCAGAGTTCCGAAACCCTTACGGTTCCCACCCGGAGTAGCAACTCCCGATTCAACTGCGTCCTCGCTTCCTCCTACCTTATTCTCTGGAGTGCAGACCTCCCTAGGGAACTTTTATTATCTGCTCCAGAGGCCAGTTGCTGATTTGATCAGCCAGGCAGTCAGTTATTCATTCAGTTATCTCCTCCCTCTTCACTCAACCATCTACTCACTCCTTCATCGATTCATTCACTGACACTTTCACCGCACATACCTTATCCACTTTCCACCGCACATACTTATCCACCTTCGCCTAGCAGACAATCAATGGGCATCTACAATGGGCCAATTCTCCGGTCCCTGAACCCCCGGAGTTCACTACATGGTGTGGCTGTCGGCATTCTGGCTTGCCTCTTGGGGAACTGCCCTGCATCCTGATGTAAATCCTTTTTAAAGGAAAAACCCCATCCCTTCTTCTTCCTCTTTTCCCCTTCCTTACTTTCCTGCCATGAGATGCACACATGGCCTCTTTTCCCCTTTCTCTCCCTCTCTTTTTCTTCCTCTCTCCCTCTTTGCTCCTCTTTCTCTCTCTATCTCTTTATTATAATAAACTCTCTACGTGGATGCCGTGCCTGGAGTGTGAGTGACTTTCCATCATGGCACACCACGGCCCGCTGCATCTGCATGGCGTATCTCTCTCCCCCACCCGGGCACCTTGGCTCAACCCACCAAGGCCTCCTGTGTGCCGTATCATTACAGCTGCCCTCTTAACTCATCTAGTCCAGTCCTGTGCAGCTTCCCTGTCTATTCCAGGTCTGATGAGGACATTCACGGTGAACTAGAGAACAGATGGGCTTGCATAGCTGTTCGTACCTGAAGGTCTGTGCTTTAAAGGACTGAGTTCCTTCCCTGACTCTAAGTCTCCCAAGGACAAGGACCAGGTAGGCACCCACGAAGCTGCATGACCTCCAACTGGAAGATACCTCCTTCCTTGGTTTACAATGCTGAGCTAAGCATCCCTACTCCAAATGCTCAGCCAGAGACTGAGTGAGCCCATCAGCCTTGTGCTGCTGAGGTTAAAATAGCTTATTAAATCCGCCCCCCCCCAAAAAAAAAAAAACAGCGCTCAGTAAAATTGTGAGTGTCTTAGAGCTGGTACCCCAAAGCATGCCGGGTGAAAGGGGACTGCAGACATGGGAACTCAAGGCCTACCAGGTAACTTTATGCCAATTAGGAAAAAAACAGGCTCCCTGCTAGGTGCATGAGTTGGCAAACACTTGCCTGACTTGGGGCATATGCAGCTTCCTGGACACAGACCCAGCTTGGCATCCTAGGCTGGATTTCAGCCCTGGATTTCTCCTTCTGGTGATTTCTGTATCTGGAAACTGTACCCAAGGGTGGTAGTGGGTCTCTTGCTTTAGCTGGATCCATGGTATCAGTAGACTCTTGAGTTCCTGAAGCATCACTCTCTCAGCCTCAGCAGGGCCCATCTCACTTTCTAGTGCTCTCTTAATCCCATGGTTCGGCTGTTCTATTCAGTAGATGGAAAATTCAGGACTCTCATGGTGTTTGCTCTGGCTGCCTGTGACCTCTTTGCCTAGATATATGTAACTTATTTCTTCCCTTAGGCTGCAACGTAGACACTGTGTGACGTGTGTCAGGCTGGCTTGCTGACGTTTATTCTCAGAGCTAGTCCAAATGGACTTCCTGGGTTCTTGTCTTGCTTAGGGTTTCTATTGCTGTAAAAAGGCACCATGACCATGGCAACTCTTATAAATGAAAACATTTAATTGGGGTGGCTTGCTTTCAGTTCAGAAGTTCAGTCCATTATCATTGTGGTGGTGGGACATGGTGGTGTGCAGGCAGACATGTGCTGGAGAAGTAGCTGAGAGTCCTACATCTTGCAGGCAACAGGAAGTGGTCTCAATATCACACTGAGCAAAGCTTGAGCATAGATGAGACCTCAAAGCCCGCCCCCACAGTGACACACTTCCTTCAACAAAGCCACACCTCCTAATACTGCCACTACCTTTGGGGGCCATTTTCTTTCAAACCACCATATTCCATCCCTGGCCCCAAAGGCTTATAGCCATATCATAATGCAAAAATGCAGTTAGTCCAACTTCCAAAGTTCCCATAGTCTATAACACTCTCAGCAATGTTTCAAAATTCAAAGTCTCTTCTGAGATTCATGCAATCTCTCAACTGTAATCCCCTGTAAAATCAAAATCAAAAAGCAGGTCACATCCTTCCAACATATAATGGCATAGGATATACATTACTGTTCCAAAACACAAGGAAGGGAGCATAGTGAGGAACTGGACCAAAGCAAGACCAAAACCTGGTAGGCAAACTCCAAACTCTGCATCTCCATGTCTAATGTCAAAACGTTCCAGTTCTCCAACTCCGTGCTGCTTTGTTGACTGTAACACATTTTTTTTTCTGTTGGCTGGGTTCCACTCCTTGTTAGCAGCTCTCCTCAGCAGGTTATCTCCCTGATTCTGGGGTCTCCAAGGCAATCCAGGCTTCACCTTCACAGCTTCACGCAATGACCTCTCTAGGCCTCCATTCAGGGACACCCCTGACACATGCCTGATCTCAGTGGCTTTCCCTAGTCATGGAGGCAGATTCCATAACCCCTTTCTTCTATCCTTGACTCTAAAGCAAGAGTGTGAAGCTACCAAGTTCTGCAGCTTGCTAGACCTGGAACTTGGCCTCCTCATTCAATTACATCTTCACCAACTTTCTATTTTCGATGGTTTCCTTCACTGCCTAAGTTTGACTGTCCTGAAACTGGATCTGTAGACCACGCTATTCTCAAACTCAGAGGTCCACCAGCCTCTGCCTTCTGAGTGCTGGGATTAAAGGCTTGCATTATCACACCTGGCTTTTTTTTTCTTTTATTCCTTTTCACAAATTGGAAACTTAGCTGGGTGGGATCTTGTCCTGAGGTCACCAACTCCCTTTATTCCATTTCTTAATCCCCGTATCTCCTTGAACACAGGATTTAGCTCCATTTTACTTTCTGACGCTCCTTTTTCCCCCCTCAAATATTTAACTTGCTCAGCCTGCTCCTTTTTGTTATAAATCTTCATTAGAGTTAACAACAGAGTCTATAGTAGGCTATTTTTGAGATTTCCTCTATCAAGGGAAGTAATCCAAACTCCTCACTTTAGCCTCAGGCAGACTCTTCAGACAAGGGCAAAAAGCAGCCACATAAATTCTTCACCAAAGTATCACAAGAATGATTTCTAGGCAACAGACTAAAATTCTTCTCCTCTGAAACCTCTTGAGCCAGACCCTCACAGTTCAAATCACTCTTAACACCAATATCTTTCATGTTCCTACTGGTATGGCCCATTAAGAAGTGCTTAAAGAATTCCACTGCTTTCCTAACCCAAACTCTCGAAGTCCAAATTCCTTAAAAACAACAACAACAACAACAACAAAAAAAAAACATGGTCAGGCCTATAAAGGAATACCTCAGTCCTCAGTCCCTGGTATCAACTTCTGTCTTGGGTAGGGTTTTTATTGCTGTGAAGAGGCACCATGACCATGGCAACTCTTATAAATGAAAACATTTAACTGGGTGGCTTATAGTTTAGAGGTTCAGTCCATTATTATCATGGTGGTACATGGCAGCATGCAGGCAGATATGGTATTAGAGAGGTAGCTAAGAGTTCTACATCTTGTGTAGGCAACAGGAAGTGGTCTGTGTGGTAATATTTTATTTCTGTACCCCAATAAAGCTTATGTGAGGATCAGAGGAAAAAGCCAGCCACTATAGTAAACATAGAAGTCAGGCAATGGCAGCACACACCTTTAATCCTAGCATTCAGGAGGCAGAGATCCATTCAGATCTCTGTGAGTTCAAGGCCACACTGAGAACAGAGCCTGGCATGATGATATACACCTTTAATCCCAGCACTAACCATGGAGGTCTGGAGGTTTGTACAGACAGACAGGAAGTGATGTAGCTGGACAGAGAGAGGAAGTAAGAGAGCATGGACAAAAAGGCATATAGGTGTGGGTATATAGGAAGTAGGTCTCTTTGGAGACAGAAGTGTTGGTGAGGTGAGGTTGGCTGTGGCTTGTTCTATTCCTCTGATTTCTCAGTTTTAACCCCAATATCTGGCTCTGGGGTTTTTACTAATAGACCATTTAGTAATTCATCTTACAGGTCTGAGATATTTGGCATGGCTTGAGCATATATGAGACCTCAATGCTTGCCTCCACAGTGACACACTGCCTCCAACAAGGCCATACCTCCTAATAGTGCCACTCCCTTTGGGGTCCATTTTCTTTCAAGCCACCATGCTATCTATCTATCTACTTATCAATCTACCTATCTATCTATCATCTATTTATCTGTGTATCTATCACCTATCTACTCTATCTATCTATCTATCTATCTATCTATCTATCTATCTATCATCTATGTATTTATCATCTGTCTATCTATATCTATTATCTATCTATCAATCATCTATCTATGTATCTATCATCTATGTATGTATGTATCTATCACAAATCTATCTATCTATCTATCTATCTATCTATCTATCTATCTATCTATCTATCTATCTATTTTCTAATCTATCCATTTATCTATCTCTGCCCCTGTTTTTCTCACCATGTTTTTTCTATTCTCTCTCCCTGCTACTTTCCTGTCTCTCGCAGATAGTTCCAGCTAGGTCCCGTCTGCTGGCCATGTCCAGTCTACTTCTTTTTCTCTCTGCTCTGGACCTTTCCAGATGTCTTTGGCTGTTCTTTCTCTCACAACTATAATAAAAGCTTCATGTCATTGGTTTATATAACCTCATTCTATAGAAAACAAACTTCAACATTTCCTGTGTTTGTAGGTAGGAATGGTTGGGAAAGGATCCTGGGCCTGCTAACTCATTCTGTAGCCCACCTGGGATGAAGGTTGTCACTTAAAGCTAAGGTCAGATGTATAGTCTACAGCTTGACACCTATCCTCATCTTTTCTCACCTCCATTTCCAGAGTCCTGAGCATGGTACTTAGTCCAACACCCAACGTGGGCATATAATTTCCATCCTGGGGAAAATTACTTTGTCTCTCAGTTTCCTCCTCTACAAACAGGGAGTTAATGTTCTAATGCTGTAGGGCTACTGCAACCTCTACAAGAACCGAAGTGACAGAATTTCCTATGGCCTTGTAGATGAATACTGAACAGTGCCTCCCTCCCCCATCAAATGCCCCTTTCATTGTCTTGCCTTGAGCTATTATTAAATAGGAAATGGCTTTGATAAAAGCACCCCATAGTCTGTTTGACCTTGAGCAAGGTGGGAACAGTGATAAAGCTTAATGTGTTTAAATAGTCTAAGGCCGGTTGGGCCTTTTAACAGGAAATTTTGGCTCTCCATTTGAAGCCCTAAAAAGGTGCTGAGCTGCCTTGGAGCCCTGATGGAAACTGGTTACAGAGAGACAGGCTAGCAGGAGACACTACCAGCTGGTCCAACCTCCCTCTTCCTCCATGCCCTGACGACAAACACTCTATCATGCCCCTTTCTTTTCAGCTCCTTTTGCCCATTGATCCTATGTAGGTGCCCTGAGAAAGTGTTCAAGACTTTGAAATGTGTACAAAAGGTTGTCAGATGGCATAGGCTGTTTTCCATGGCTCAACAGAATGCTTGGGACTGTTTAATTTATAAAGAAAAGATGATTTGTATGGTTCTGCGGGTTAGAAACTCAATGTTAAAGAGCACCATGTGAGACATTAGCCTTCTGTTACTATAACAAAAAGCTAAGGCAATCAATATCATCAAAAGAAAAATAAATATTCTGTTTTCAGTTCTGGAGATTCAGGTCCATTACCAGGTACATCTATGGTACCTCTGAGAACAGGTTGTTCATCATGATTGTCACAAACAAGAAGGTAGATGCACATAGTTGATATAACAAAAGTTATGTTTTATTACACCAAGAGTCATCACATAAAGTTCACACTCTAAGTTCCTAACAATTGTCCCAAGTCTCTCTCCCCAAGGCTGCTTACCCAAGCTGAAGGTCCGGTCCAGTCTCTAACAGAAGTCTCTGATTCAAGGATCAGGATCCTGGGGGAGACTCTCCAGCCTCAGGACAGTTCAAGGTGGTGCCTCTCCAGATGTGCAGCGTAGAGCATTGCTTTTAGTCTCTGCTCATAGACTGTCCAGTGGGTGTCATGGGGTTCTAGGACTGTGTCTGGTTATCTTGAGTGAGTGATGTTCCTGGGTTCTGGTTATCAAGTGTAGCCTTGGGGATAGTGGGGATCCTGACCAAGCTATTTTACATGTCGAAAGGGCTTTTTTTTTTTTTTTCCTATGCTCATTACGATGATGGAAGACTATGATGGAGCTAAACCACTCATTTCATGGCCAGGGAGGGATAGAGAGAAAGAGAAGGAAATCAGAGCCCTGCTAGCACCTTCAAGGCCACCCTCGCTGACACAAAGACCTCCTGTTTCCACAAGGCCACACCTCTTAACACTCCTATACCTTCCAATATCACCATTTTGGGGCTCAAGGCTTCAACATGTGGATCTTGGGGACATTTAGGATACAAAGTAAAGTATCTAGTGAGGCCTTTCTTGTGGAAAGGAATTGTAGGAAGTCTCAAGGGGATACCATATGGCAAGAGCCCTCTTTGAATAGAATTCACAAAGCTGGCCTGGCTTTTGTACTAGACTTCTTTAGAGAACCCATTTGTCATGAGTCTTTTAATCCAGAAATGACTAATTGGTTCTTGAGGTAGAAGCCTCATGACCAGTCAAATCTTTAAGACCCTGCCTCCTCCTAATACCTCTCAATGCGGATAAAAATCTCAGCATGAGTTCAAACATTCAAACCAAATGCTAAATGACCCCTCGTTGAATGTAAGTAACCTTTCATCAGAGGTAAGAGCACTGAGATTAGGTTGTCCTGTTGGGTCTGCGCTTCCGTTATCATCCCTGACAAAGCTCATTTATAATAACACAACCAAAAGAACAAATGAACAGAGACACCCAACTGAACAACAGTAACAACAACAACAACAACAACAGAAATAGTAGTTCTAACAATTTTGTTCCTAAAGATCCTAGAGAATTTTGACCAGACAGAGAGTCAAGTGAATTCTCCCCTGGAGAAGATGCCAGTTTTGCATATGCTAGCAAACTTATGGAATCAATCAATGGCTTTAATGATTACATGGGTGATTAGTAAGTGAAATAAAATGCTGGATGTGTGCTAGTATTGAAAGAATCATATTTTTTTTTTTTATTTTTGGAGACAGGGTTTCTCTGTGTAGCTTTGCACCTTTCCTGGAACTCACTTGGTAGCCCAGGCTGGCCTCGAACTCACAGAGATCCACCTGGCTCTGCCTCCCAAGTGCTGGGATTAAAGACGTGTGCCACCACTGCCCGGCTGAAAGAATCATATTTTTATGTGTGTGTGTATGTCTGAGTGTGAGGGAGTGTGTATAAGTGTGTGTATGTGCACATGCACCTAGGGGGAAGTATCTGATCCCCTAGAGCTGTAGTTATACCCAGTTGTGAGCCCCTAACATGGGAACTGGGAACCAATCTCAGGATCTCTGGAAGAGCAGCATGTGCTCTGAATTCCTGAGTCATGGCTCCGGCCCCAGAATTTTTTATGTCTTAACGGTATTTTATTCCTGCTTTGTGAATAAGATTATCATCTTTTCATTTTGCCCCACAAATTTTACAGGCTCTACTGGCTGTAAGCCAGATTAGGTCCCTTCCTGGCCGGTTCCTGTTTCTGGTTTGGTTTCTGTTGCTGTGTTAAACACCAAGACCAAAAGCAAACTGGAGGGGGGCGGGAGAAGAAAGGGTTTATTTAGTTTTCAGGTTACAGTCCATCATAGAGAGACTCTGCGGCAGGAACTCAAGGCAGGAAACTGAGGCAAGCCTGCGGAGGAACACCCGTTACTGCTTGCTCTTCTGGCTTGCTCAGCTGCCTTTATAATACAGCCTAGGCGCATTTGCCTGGGGATGGTGTCACCCATGATGGGCTGGGCTCTCCTACATTGATTAACAATTAATAAACTGTCCAACAGACTGACAGACCCTTAGGCCAATCTGATGAAAATAATTCTTTTATTCATCGGGTGGTGGTGGTGCACGCCTTTAATCCCAGCACTTGGAAGGCAGAGGCAGGCAGATCTCTGTGAGTTTAAGGCCATCCTGGTCTACAGAGTGAGTTCCAGGAAAGTACCAAAGCTACACAGAGAAACCCTGTCTTGAGAAACCAAGAAAAGAAAAAAAAAAAAAAACCAATCAACCAAACAACAATAACAACAACAACAACAAAAACCTCATATTCATATCGTGTCTTCCCAGGTGTGCCTAGGCTTGAGTGAGGGTGACTAAAACAGTGACAGGCTCACAGGCTCTTTTATTAGTTATTTTTTGTTGTTGTTGCAACCAAAAAAAATCTGACAAAAGCAACCACATGAAAGAAGGTTCTGGCTCACAGTTGAGAGTAGCCCATCATGTAGGGAAAGCGTTCTGCTTTTTGTGTATCGTGTGTGTGTGTGTGTGTGTGTGTGTGTGTGTGTGTGTGTGTGTGCATGAGTGTGTATGCACCTCAGGCTTGCAGGTGCCCATAGAGACCATAGAGCAGCAGATATCTTGGAACTGGAGTTAGAGACGGTTGAGACACCTGATGTGGTTGCTGAAACCTAAGCCCAGATCTTCTGCAAGAGCAGTCAGCACACTTAAGCACTGAGCCAGCTCTGCAAACCCAGCTGTTTCTCCCCAGCCCTACTGTTCTCCTTTTTATGCAGTTCAGGACCCTGACCCAGAGAGCACCAACGTTCACATTTAGGGTAGATCTTCCCACCTCAGTTAACCTGGTGTAGATAATCTCCCACAGAAACAAATGCCCAGAAGCTCTTCTGCTTGGTGATAATATAGCCTATCAAGTTGACAAGATAAGCATTGAATGCCTGGAGTAGTACTACTGAGTCTCCCCTACTCTGCCCCACCCTGTGCACATACACACAGACAAGACACAGACACAGACACAGACACACAGACACACACACACAGACACACACACACACACACACACACACACACACACACACACACACACACACAGAGTATCCTGACATCCCTGAACTTAAACCTAGAATAGATAACAATTGGGCTGTACTGGGGGGATGCCAGTTAAGGGAAGGCCACCAAAGGAGGGGTTGCCACTGGGCTGCCTATGGTGTAGAGAGTTTAGTATGGAGCCTGCAGCCGAAACATGTACTCCGGCTCTGCCCTCAGGGCAACTGTCCTAGTCTGTCTTTGTATGTTAGAATGCAAGCTTCCCTTACCTCACAGGGCTGGTCCTGCACCAGGGTAAGCTCTCAACAAATGTGCGCTTGTTCCACAAACGTATTGGGCATTTGTCGATGCTGGAGCCAGGGGGTTCAGAACGAAAGAGAGGTGATAGATACAGGGATAGCTGCAGTTCCCGATGCAAATGAACCTGCTAGGGTTTAGCTGACTTACCGCTGAGGTGATTTAAAGCAATGGAAAAAACTGGGTCTAGCAGAGAGGCATTTGCATTCTGTGTTTACCAAGGAAACACTGGGCTGCGGCAAAGCAAATGTTGCCAAATATCGTGGGGCCTATTTTGCCCTTCAGCCTCTGTATGCGTGAACATGACTCCTGTTTTGAATGTGCTGAGGTACACTCACCCTAGAACCCTCATTCTAAACAGCAGGAATGGCTAGACTCCCACCAGTTTACTGGGGTGCTTTTCCTAAGATTTGAAAGGAAAATTATGTTCATGCTAAACCCTCTAACAATGCATAATAGATAGAGATTTTAAAATTGTGGGCATGGCTGCTGCTGTGGTTTTAATACATGCCCCCTCTTCAGTTCATGTCCTAGCCTAAGGTCCAATTTGGTAGTTTTAAGAGATGAACATTTGGGAGGTGATTAAACTTCCAATGTGGAGTCCTCACCAACAGGATGGATACACTTCAGAAGCGGCTCAAGAGATGAACTTGTGACTCCCATTCTTCTGGCTCTTTCCTCCAGGCAAGTCAGAAGACAGTAGTTTGGAGAGCAGCCCTTTCCGGATACTCATTCCATGAGTGACTTGATCTTGGATGTCTCCGACTCTAGGAAGGAGAGGATTAAGCTATAATTTGTACGTTACCAAGTCTCAAGGATTTTGTTACAGTCGTGCAAAGGAAATAAAGCAGACTTTCTAAGGGGAGTAGCTTGATTGGAAACTAGTGGTCTCCCGTGAGTGACACTGTTAAAGATGATACCAATAGGCATAAAGGTAGGGAAGTAATCCATACCCAGACAGGTGGATAGCCACAAACCACACCCATTATCTCCCAGATTCTTTCTGCTTCATGCTCACATTGATTCCAGCCTCCTCTCCTGATCCCAAACCCCTGTGTGTCCACAGTGTAGGAATTTCACAGTTTTCTGTCTCTTGATGACCAGTTCTGGTGTGACTAAACTTTGCAACCTCACAATAACATTTCCAAGACCTGACCTGACAGCATACACATAAGCTTTGTCTGGTCAGCACAAAATAGACTATTCCATATCCACATCTTGAGAGGTGTCTGTTAGTAAACCCAAATGCTGTGTACCCAGTCATAGGTACCAGCTCTGGGATTGTAATACTAACCTTCGAGATCCAGGCATTTGGAAGTCCAGCTTAATGCTGTGAAACATTGGAGGGTCTAGGTTCTGACTATCAATATCAAAGTAAAAAAGGGTGTGTCTACCAATGTCAAACTGATAAGTGCCACACAGAGCCAGTTTAAATAAAGATCTCTTTCTTGATACAAGCAGATACATGAAGAATGTATGGCTGACAAGATAGAGGATAAAATACACAGCAGATTATTTTTCAAGGATGTTGCCATTTCCACAGGATATAACGCAAATTCCTAAAACTTTTAGGGAAGGGATAAAACAATGTGCTCTCTACTTCAACTGACAGGATGCTAGTGTTTTCTCTTCCGGAGCACACATTCCTCAGGAAACAGGAGCCCAAGGTGATTGGTTGCATTTTTAATCAAGTTGCTGCCTCTCACCCTTAGCATATGCAGTTTTGGAGTTTAGATTTATTTTTGTTCCCATTTACAGAGGAAACCCACTTCCCTGAAGTGTAAATGACCTTGGGGCTCTCCTTAGGTGCTCTGAAGTTGTATTAGCACACTCCAGTGTTTGTATGTACAACACACACACACACACACACACACACACACACACACACACACACACACACACACACACACACACCCTGCACTTGTGAAGAGAGAGAGAGAAGAAGAAGGAAGAGAGGGAGGGAGGAAGGGAGGGAGGGAGGGAGGGAGGCAGGCAGAGAGGGCAACATGAGCTTCCTTGGACACATTGTTCCTAGTTTCCCAAAGTTTGTCTGTTAAACAATGGAGAATGCATGATTACATTACCTCAACTGTCTGATGTGAAAACACCTGAAAGAAAGAAGTTAATAAAAGAAAAGGTACAAACAATTAGTTTCACAAGAGGGCGATGGCCTAGCACTCCGTAGGGAGTAGACTGACTTCGGTGTTGATGGGGTTCCTGACAGACAATGTAACCATCCTGTGAGACGCCTCAACAATTTCCTCAGCATTTATTGGCTTGTCCTTCCCCATCCCTTCCTTTCTTGGCTCCCAGGACCCTCACTTTCTGACGAGCAGCAGGCATACCTTATTGGGAGGAACGGAACGGGCTTCCTGTGTTTCTGATGGCTTGTGTATGTGGCATAGACACTTCTCAGCAGCATCTGCTGAGGGGCATGCTGTTGACTTTGAGAACATGCCAACAAAGAGACATGGAGGGACTGTCAGCTCATCACCCAGGCTCCTTTATAATGGGGACAGAGAGACGCTTATGAGTTTCATGGTTCCAGACTGGAACAAAAGAGCAACACAATGAATAGTGAGTTGTGTCTTGATAACATTTCCCACTAATAAAACTGTAAAAAAGTGTGTGCATGTGCTACAAATGATCCTTTGCAAGGAAGGTGTTAGTCTATTATCTTGTTCCAGTTGGGTTCATTGGAGCTCTTCCATTTTAAACACTCAGCATTCTGTTAGGTATTAAAGAATTACAGCAAATTCAGTTTCTCACAGCCCACCATGAGGTCATGTTAGAGACCAAACTGAAGCATAAAAATACAGTGCAATCTCCTTTCAGTCTGAATGCCTTCCGTGTGCTGTCCACTAAGAACCGCCTTTCTCTTTTTGTTTCTCTGGCTCAGGAAGCTGCAATGTCCACACTAGAGTCTGCAATGATACACTACAATGTAGCAAACTCCGATAGTTTCAGAACATTTTTGCATTGACACTCCATTACCTCTTCTCCGTGGGTTCAGGGCCAACACTGCTTTTAAGGACTCACTTCTGCATATCACATTAGTGCCGAAGTAGACTCCACGATGATGCCATTCCCCCCGGGGTACCTATTTACCCGGAAATGGACTAATGGACCATTAATGCCTTCTCAGCTTGGAATTCAGTCCCTCTATTTTTTCAAATTCTCACAAGCAGTGAGACTGCTTAAGCCCAGTACAGGACAGTTGAAGGAAAAGATGAGATTAAATGAATTGAAAAGAGTAATTAAAGGTGTGATGGCTCTGATTTTTTTTAAAATTAAAATACAATGTGAATGCTACATGGAGTATGCAAGCCATGAAGCCTGTGATCTATTGTCAAGCAAGTGAAGTGTTTTGTGGACAAACACACACAAGTGTACAGAGCAAAGGTCTGTCTGGAAGCCTTCAGAGCTAACTCTTTGGCACTTCAGTTCTCTCTACTATAAAAAAAGAGTCATAGGATGGCTATCTTATGGAATTACTGGGAAGCGTAAATGAGAAACCAGCTTCGCATCTAGTGCAGTGTGGATGTCCAGTAAACTCTGAGCCTTGGGGAAAAGGAAGAAACAAGCTGGTCTGCAGAGCAGATGCTTCACTGGAGAGTGGGGGAGATGGAGAGTAGCTGGAGCTCAGGGGTTGCAGTCCTTGGACGAAGACACCCACAAATTATCAGCAGCTGGCCCAAACACCAACCCCCAGGCTGTCTGTGAAAGAAACCTTGGTTACATAGCATGTTTCTGCTTTTGCTATTGCTTAGCTGGTGCATTTTATTTCTATGAGAGGGCAGACTTCTCAGTTGGGGTTTGGGTTTTGGGATTCCCTCAGAAGGCCACATGTTAAAGGGTTCATCTGCTAGTGGAAGCTGGTGGGACTTGAGAGATGGGTCCTTCCAGGAGGCTTTAAGCCAGCGGGTCCTCACAGACAACTATAGACCTTCACTCTCTCCTCTGACAAGATGAGCAGTTCTGGTTCCTTGTGTCCTCATGGTTCTGGTTCCTTGTGTCCTCTTGTTGGGATATGCTGTCTCATCATAGGCTGAGGGCAACAGGGCTAATTAATTATGGACCAGAATTTCCAAAGCTATGAGTCAAGATAAGCTAATTATCCTGGGTGGTGCGTGCCTAGGAGGCAGCACACGCTCTCCACTTGCAGGGTCTATGTGATCATTCAGTTGTCTAATGCCTTCCTGTTCACAGAGGATTAACTATAAAGGCAGAAGGCTATTGCTAAGAGCTGCTGTCTGTTTCTCCCCAGTAATAGAAATGGGTTTTCCTCCCATCTTATTGGTCATGTTTCATTAGGCAGTTGTGGAGTTTGATGACCTTTTCCAGGCCCGAGTTAATTAATTATGTATTAATGCTTTCTCCCTTGCTGTGACCAAATGCCTGATAAGAAGAATCTTACAGGATGAAGGACTTATTTCAGTCCGAAATTTGAGGGTAACTGTTCATCACAGCAAGGAAAGAATGGGGGGGAGGCAGTGGGTCATGGCTCTGTCAGTGAGAGTATGTCATCATGTCAGAGAAGGAATGGGGGAAGTAATGGGTGTAGTGTAAGTTTCTCTGGTCCCGCCCAGCTCCAAAGTCCTGCAACTGCTTATAAAATAATCACTCAGAGGCTTGATAATATTTACCAACTGTATGGCCCATGGCTCCAGCTTCTTCTTAACTAGTTCTTTCATCTTAAATTAACCCATTTCTATAATCTATGTTTTGCCACATAGTCGTGGCATTACCAGTCTGCTGGCATCTTGCTGCTCCTTGGGTGGCACCTAGGTGTCTCTTCCCACTGTCCTTTTTCCTCTCACTATCTCTCATGGATTTTCCCACCTGGCTTCATCCTGCCCTGCCATAGGCCAATGCAGCTTTATTTTTTAGTGCTGTGGGATGTCTTTCTGTATGCTGTGAACATGTGTGGCTCCCATTGGATAGTAAATAAAGCTGTTTTGGCCAATGGCAAGAAAGATTACAGCCAGGTGGGAAATCCAGGCAGAGATACAGAAGCAAGGTGGAGGCAGAGGAGATGACAGCCTGCTGCCCAAGGAGCAACATTCTAGCAGACTGGTAATGCCATGGCCATATGGCAAAACATAGATGAATAGAAATGGGTTAATTTAAGATGAACGAGCTAGCTAGCAAGAAGAGCGCCATAGGCCATACAGTTTATAAATAATATTAAGCCTCGAGTGATTATTTTATAAATGGCTGCCGGCCTGCGGGGACAGTGTGGGGACAGCGGCGGCGGGGGGTGGGGGGGTGGGGGATGGGGAGGCAGAGAAACTTACCACTACAAGTAGGTCATGGCTGTGGAAGTGAGAGTGTGTCATCACGGCAAGGAAGGCATGGGGGAAGCAGTGGCTCATGGCTCTGGCAGTGACAGTGGAGGGGGGGGGGTTGCCTGCTTACATCATTCGGGCCACAAAGCAGAAAGATGGGGCAAGAAGTACGACCATACTGTAAGCCCTAAGACCCTCCATTGTGACCATCACCTTTTACATCTATTGGCCTGCTCCCTTCATCTAGGGCCGCCCCCCCCCCCAGTATTCCAGAGCCTCCCCAGACTACCGCTATTTGGTGTGCAAGTGTTGAAACACATGCTGCAAGGGACATGTCACACTAGAGCTGACCCAGCCTCTCATGTACCATAGAATGGCTCAAGCTCAGTCTCCCTATATTCCTGCAGTACATGTGCTCTTACTGTATCTTCTAGTCATTTCTATCATTAATTAGCTACTTGGTGATTTGCAACTAGAATATGGGGGAATAAACTAAAATTAGGTGGAAAATATTGTAAGAGAAGACCTTAATTTTAATTAAAATATAATCAAATCACTCTCCCCTCTTCTCCTTTCTTTCAGTCCTTCCCAGGTGGACCCCTCACTCTCCAGTGAATGGCTCTTTTACTTTGATTATCAATGGAAGATATTAATGTTAAGTTCTAGTTCACTGAATCAGTGAATCACTGAGGTTGATCAAACCTCAGAATAAAGTTATTTTGGTGGCTGGAAGTGCCTTGGGACTCAGAAGAAGCATAGGCTGTGGAGGCAAACGCATCTGGGTTCTGAAGTCACTGTAAACATCTGAACTTCCCACAGTGCATGCGATAGTGAACAGTCACTGAAGGTGTCCCCCACCCCTGTCCTCCCCTGTAGACAGTTTTCCTAATCCAAAGACTGAGTGGGGAAACATAAATGGCCATGTGCTAAGAAAATGGTGTTAATGCCATAGTTGTTGTAAGTTTCAGGTCTCTAGTGCTTGATACTTGGCTTCAAATTTAGCATTTTCAGGACAGTGTTGTGTCTTTTTACTGTTATGAAGATTAGACATTGATTCTTAGAAAGGAAAATCATTAAGATATGGAAGATGGAGCCGGAAAGATGGCTCAGTGGTGAAGAGCAGGTCTGTTCTTGCAGAGGAGTTTCATTCTCAGCACCCACATCAGGCAGCTCACAGTTGCCCATAACCTCAGTTCCAAGGGAATCCAGTGTCCTTTTCTGGCTAACTTGGGGTACTATACTCACATGCATTCCCCGCCCCTCCACACGCCCCATACACAAAACAAAGATTAAGAAAAAATGCAAATAAACGAAAGATGATTAACCAACATCAAAGTTTTGTTTTGTTTTCAGGAAGTGTTTGTTTTTGAAATGTTTAACATTCTCTTCAAAATCAAGGGATTGGGCAGTGATGAGACAGACCAAGTGAAAATGGAAGTCAGAGCACATTGACAGCAAAGTAAAGGACATAATGTCCACGTTCTTGTCAGTCTGGAGACTCACAGACACAGATGAGGGCTGAGATTGAAGGGTGAGAGGACCTGCCCTCATAAACAGGACCGGGGATCTGTAGACACTGAGAGGAAGGTGCCAGGAAGCTGTGAATGACAAGTCCCGTGCTAAGGGTCTTAGTGCCAGGGAAACAACATGCCTCCCGACTCACAATTGAGAATGTAAAGGTATTAAATATAACACTTATCAGCATCGTGATCAAAGTCAGCAGATGATGTTTATTAAACAGACTGCAGAACACGGGAAAAGCCCTTTGCAAAAACAGTGGGCCGCCTGGACCTGCAAGTTCTGTATCTGAGGATTCGGTTGGCTGCAGATGGAAAATAACTGAGCAGAATTACACCTGCCCTTGTCGTTATCCCCTAAGCAATACAGTGTGACAGCTACCTACACAGCCTTGCAGCAGCGTAGGTGTGATTATGGTACACGGGGAGGTGTGCACAGCTGCTGTGAAAACTCTACACCACTTTGTACGAGCTGGATAACATCCACGGATTTTGGTGCTTGTGGAGACCCCTGGAGCAAATGCTTCAAGAGTACCGAGAAACGTCTGGCCGTCACATCTCTAAAACCCTACACAGCTGCTGCTGTTAGTATCGACAACTCCGTCTGTAGGGGAAGCCATGCAGGTTTCCAATGTTTAAACAACTTGCTCAGTACAAACTTCCATGGCCGAAAGAGGACGGTCATGTGTTACCCAATGACACTCACAGTCAGCGGAAGACCTGCAGAGGTGTCAGTGGCCTCTAAAAAGATTGCCTAATAGCACTTGATGATCAATGGAGCTGCCATCCAGTAATGTTTGCACAACACTGCTCGTCTCACAAACCTAGTCCATTGCTCTGAAAATGTCCCATGAAGTGACACATATTGCATTCCATGCAGGAGAGGGTGTTTGACACCAAACTCCATCTTCTTCACACAGAAAACACAAAGAAAAATGATTTCTGAAGCATTCTACTTGCACCCCAACTTATAACAATCACGACTTACAGTTCCACCCTGGTGTGTTGGAGTTGGCTCACATCCAGTCCTAGCTGGGTTCAGTGACTACCTATCATCAGCAGCCTAGTAGGATATTCACTCTGGAGACTCAGTTTCCCTTCTGTTCATTGTTTTGATTCATTTTTAATAAACTGTGCACCCCATGCAATGATATTCCCAAGGCCTTTATTCATCTTTTTTGTCTTTTTCACCAAGTCTTATAAACTTGTATCAGAACCAAAACCCTTGTGACAATTGTAGAGCTGGGATATAAAAACTTACCTTCTCAGGAAATGTGCCATTGATTTTCTTTTCTTTTTTTTTTTTTTTAAAAACATGATCCTGCACACCCATGTGGTTGTGAGAAATGGGTCAGTCTACTATGAAATGGTAATCTTTAGTGACCCATCGCTACCATGGCACAATGCTTGACTGAGTTCTGACCTCTCGGGACATTGCTTGGTCTCTTCAAATGCACTGCACAAGATAGCCAGAGGAGCTCTGACCCTGGCTGGTAGCGAGACAGGGATGTGAGCCACATTTGCAGTTTCATGAAATAATTATCTGTACAAAGGATTTTTGGAGACTGAAGGGCACACAGATATAATCCTAGGGTGGTCAAGTCAATGGAAAGCTTTTCAGACAAAGTGAGACAGAAATGAAAATCAAGAAATGTGTGGGAGGGAGACAAAGTAGGATGAGATTCAAGAATATGAAGCAGGGTGGTGAATCTCAGAGTGACTCTTGGATGTTATTAGAATAATAAGTGGGTCCATACTAAGGAGATATCAAGAAAGAAATGTCTCTTTACCTCAGTGGGTACCTTGAGACTCTTAATCTCAGGGTTGTTGGTTCAATTCCTGTAGCTAGAGTTTTCCTGCCTTGCCCACAGTCAGGACAAATCTCTGTCACCAGCCAGTCCCACAGCTGCTCAGACCCAACCAAGTAAACACAGAGACTTATATTGCTTACAAGCTGTATGGCTGTAGCAGGCTTCTTGCTAACTGTTCTTATAGCTTAAATTAATCTATTTCCATAAATCTATACCTTGCCATGTGGCTCGTGGCTTACCGGTGTCTTCACATGCTGCTTGTCATGGTGGTGACTGGCAGTGACTCCTTCTGCCTTCCTATTCTTTCTTTTCTCTTCTCTGTTAGTCCCACCTATACTTCCTGCCTAGCCACTGGCCAATCAGTGTTTTATTTATTGACCAATCAGAGCAATTTGACATACAGACAGCAAATCCCCACGTTGGGTGCCATATGAAGTGTGACTCTATTTAGTCTTGTTCAGAAAAACCAAGAGTCAAATATCAAGGTAATAACCTGAAAGATCAGAGAAGCAAAAAAGCAGCCACAGACACTTCTTACCTCTCTAGATCCTCTGACTGAATGGGGTCAAGATCCTGTCTCCACTTGCCTTATATTCCTGTCTCTGCTTCCCGATTGTGCTGGGATTAAATGCATGAGCTGGGATCGAAGATGTAAGCCCCCCAAGTGCTAGGATCAAAGTTGTGAGCCTCCCAAGTGCTGGGATTAAAGGTGTGAGCCTCCACCACCTGGCCTCTATGGTTAACTAGGGGCTAGCCCTGCTCTCTGATCTCCAGGCAAGCTTTATTTGTCAGAACACAAACAAAATATATTACAACATCTAGACTAGTGAAACATTGCTCTAACAGTTGTTCACAGGGCAGACAGGAGGGACTGGCTTGGAAATGCTGAGACATTTTATGGAGTCAGTAAGATGAAGCTGCATTTGTCTGTTTTCTGTTACCCCAATGAAGTATCTAAAGCAGAGAACTGTATAAGGAAAAGAAGTTTATCAAGTTCCAATCTGATAAAGAGAGGTTCAAGCCCTGGTGTTGGCTTCTGCCTGGCTCTGGGGACAGTATTCCTTCTGCAAAAGGGTGCGTGGCAGGGAGAGATCACGTGGTAAGTGAGAAAACCAGAGACTGGGGAGTTGTATGTCATGACTACAGCAGTCGCAATGACTTAAGGACCCCCCAGTTCCCACCACTTAAAAGTCCCACCATCCCCAAGCACACTGGAGACTAAGCTTAGGGTGCACATATCCCTGGGGAACAAACCACGCTGGCATAAGGAGGTGATAAAACACATTCCATGGCTTCAGGACACAGTCATAACCATGTTCTGCATAAACGCAGACAGATCTTTCTCATCTCACACTGGCGGCAATACAGGTAAACTGTGCAAGCTCCCTGGTATCTTGGGAATGTGGCCTTCCTATGACCGACCCATTGCTTGGTAGGTAGTGTACCCTTAACACACTTGCTTTCAGTGAGGGAGAATCAAGGAAGAATCCAAGATGGCCCAGAAGGCAGGGAGGATGAACATCCCTTAGCTTGTCAGCAGGCAGGTTTCATTTTTAGAGATGTAAACAAAACAGCGGGTGGGACTGGTCCCCCTTAGTGTGTCCTGCTCTTCAGTCTGATGTAGTTGTACACCACAGTAATTGCAAGAGGTCTCATCTGCTGAGTGTTTGATAACAGCTGGCCTGTTCATAGTGTAGCGACAACAAAACATTACTGCTAAATGTCCCAAATAATATGGCTTCTAACTCAAGAAGGAAATGTAGATGTTTTCAGCATAGTTTCTGGCTATAAAATTGCCCTTGCATCCTGGAACAGTGTGTGTGACCTCTCCTAAGTCTGCACGAGAGAGAACCATCATTTCGTGATCAGTCCCTTTCTTGCGTGGGCATTCCATGTTGACTTCTGAAGACGCTCTTTCTGAAGAAGCTCTTTCTGTGAGGAGGCACTCTGCTGCTCGTCCTGCCCTCCAGGTCCTGCCCTCCAGCCAGGCTGTTTTTGTAGGTGCTCAGCCAGCGGAAGCAGCTGGCCCTCGGCATACACTAAAAGGTTTTCCTGGGAAGGAAGGCAAGATCAAAGCCGTGGGAAATGGAGGAAGGTGAAATAGAATGCATAATGCAGGCGAGGGGTGTTTGAATCCCGTCAGATCCCACATAGCGACATCTGATTGAACTGAATCTAGGTGGTTTTCCCCACAGTCTCTGTGCTTCTGACACCACGAAGGGGACTATCTGGCTCCCCCTGAATGGCCCTGGCAAGCCACGAACACCCATGGGCTTTTTATTTCTGACTTATCTTGTTCCTGGAGCTTGAGGGAAAATGAACAGGTAGAACAGAAGTTTTTCCGGTTTCTTTCAAAGGCACTTGTCAGAACCGCAGCAATACACTTTGTTTTTATTTGGAACTGCATCCTCATCCTTTCGAAGCAAAGCCTATCTTGAGAAGCAGAAGGCTAAGTGAGCATAAAGGGAAACTCCCAGCCTCCTTATTGACATCGCCCTCTTCATTTACTCAGAAAGGGTAAGCTTCATTGTTTGGAAGCTGAGAGAAGCTGAGAGAGTTCTTCTTTGCAGGGCAGCACCTCAAGACCGGCTTCACCACATAGGAAGATATAGCACTACCTTCTAAGCCAGACTCCATAATTACTCTCAGGTTCAGCAGCCCAAAAGCTTGGGATGAAATTGCCCTCCAATCTACACCAGTTCCTATTGTCTCCTTTCTTTTCTTGGGATGTACGAGTCCTTGGCAGTTGGTTTGTTTTAGAGAATTCATTATTTTAGCTCCAGCTCCAATTCCAAACCTCCGAGGCTGTGTGATGTCACTCTTATGGGGGTTTATCTGTAGATTTCCTTCCTGTTTCATACTGGAAACCAGGTTCAAAATAGCTGGCCTTGGGACGCTGCACCGGGCTTTAAAACATTTAAAATAAAAAGCCAGTGTCATAGACGTAAGACATTTCTGGTTAAGATAGAAATCTTTTGTCATAAATGAACAAATAGATAAACATGTGAAAGTTGCTTGGATGTTTGCTTATTTTACTAAGGAAATGAAGATCAAGTAAGGCTTTTTATTTAATATCTTCTGCCTCAAGTGATGGGATTGCAGGAAAGGTAAGTGACTGCAGAAAATGGGGGACATCTCTAAATGGTCACAAGTCTGAGTCTCAAGGGAAAATAACTAATACTCCAATTAACTGATTTTTCCAGCCTATAGTTTCTAAGGAAAGTGAGAAACCCATGGATCCAATGCCATTCTGTCCTGGCTAGCTCCATCCCACTCCCGAGGGCACCTTACCCTGTGAACACAGGAAGGTGAGATCACAGGCCTCCATGTACTTCTAACAGACACCTACTTATCAGACACAAGGTTGCAGCTTCATCTCCCTAAACATCCAGGGCAGCATCAACTCTCCTCTCCACAGAATCAGCTGGAGAGAAAGAGTTTGAAGATGATTACACGGGATTTGGTTTTTCAAGTTCATCTCTTCCTGTTTCCAGAATGTTCTGCTGTGTAATGGCAACATGGGAGATTTTTCTGGAAAGATCGAGTTGGCGAATTTGAGCTGCTTCCTAACTCAAAATAGACATTTGCTCTTTCCATAGATAACCTGCAGCAATTTCCCAAAGAAACATTCTGTCTTTTCAAGGAAATTCAGTTGCAGAAGAATTACCGTCAAGAAGACTAAGCTTGGATGGGTTGCCTGTCCCTTGTTGACGGTCCTCTTACTTCTCTACACTCCCCCTGTTACCTATTTCCCATCACATATGGAGGCTCTGCTTACACGAGTCCTGTAGTCCGTTCTGTCCAGGCTGAGGAGAAAAATTACCAACACCACATCTGGTAAATCAGACACAGCTGGCCCACAAGCCTACCCCAACATCCTTTATCCACTGAAACTTGTTTTGTTGTTGTTGGGTGCACATATCACTGTTGTGTTTGTCTTTAATACATGTTTGTTTATTTTTAAGTTTTTCTTTTAGTTTCATGTATATGTGTACGACTATGCATGGGTATGTGCACATGAGTGCAGGTGGCCCCTGAGTCCAGAAGAGGGTGTTAGATCTCCTGGAAATGGAGTTACAGATACTTGTGAGTAGCCCTGTGTGGGTGTTGGGAACTGAACTCAGGTCCATTTCGAGAACAGTCTACTCTGTTACTGCTGAGCATCTCTCTCCATCCTTCCTGTTTGTTTATTATACTTATATACTACGAAAGTATATTATTCTCTACATATATTATGAACATTTTAAAGTACATACCAAGATGGGATTTCAAAAGAATGAAGTTAAATTAGTAGAAGCTGTAATATGTTCTTTGTCTTACTCTTACTAGAATTTGGGTGGCTGGCCTTGCAGACTGTGTGGTGGACAGAGACAGATGCACCCCAAGGTGTCAGAGGCCGCGTGGGAGTCTGAAGACTAAAACAAGACTAAGGTGCTCTACTTGAGACTTGGTTGTGTGAGTCGTCTGTTTTCTGATGCTTTCTGAGTCACTGTCAGTAACACCGACTCCCACTGTGCTGGTGGAGTCATGCATCCAGTGACTAACGTTTGAGCTAATAATACACCTATGAAGCTATGCATACCTCAGAATTGTCTCAACAATGCAGAAAGACGTTGGGGGAATCTCACAGAGCTCCATTCCATCTGCCAGAAACTTGAAATTCCCCAGATTTTCCTCAGGTAGGTTGCAAAATAAAACTTTCAGTTAGAATATGAGAGAGCCACTGCTACAAACTGCAAAACACATAAGCAAGCAAATCCCCTCACCGTATTGAGGCATAGATCAACATGGAAAATGATAAGGAAGTCATGCTCGTGTTTTAGACTAAACGGTTGAGGAGGGGAGCGTTTTGCGGCCATTAGTATTGTGAAAAGGTCCATTGGGTTATTTGTTGTTTTAAACGAAAAGTAAAAATTATAGAGCTTTGTTGGTAGCTTTTGGTTGGTTAGAAAAAATACCGTGTTGGGCCTCTGTTAAGCTTATTTGCTGTAACGTCACCATTGGTCTTCAGGAAATGCTTACAGAGAAACGCTCAGACAGGGTCGCGTCAAAGGGAAGTGAGGAGAAAGCCACTTGCCGGAGAGAAAAGATCAAAGGGAGGAAGCTGTTGCATTGCACAGATGTGTGTGCATGTATGTGCGTGTGTGCGTGTGCGCGCGTGTGCACACACGCCTTTTCACTCATTGGATGTCTGTTGAATGTATGTACTCTTCAAATGTATTAGATGGCTGCAGAGCAAGGCGGAGAGATGCCACTTTCCCTAATCCTGCATAGACTTCAGTGCTGGTGAGGGGGATGGTAAGCTAGATATTTGGGGAGACTTTACCTCCAGACTCAGGAGCCTGTGACAGGGCCCGCGACAGCCTATCAGAGTAACACAGAACATAGTCTAGTGTCTTGGTGGCTTTCCACTCTTGATGCCTGGGTAGAATTCTAAAGAATATAGTACTGCTATGGAAAAGGGAGATGAAGACAAGAATGTGAGTCATATATTCTGCTACAGATTTAATGGATATTGTTTTGATTACAAGGGCAGTTCTGATTGTACCCCACCCCTGGCATTTACTCGCCTAGTGTACAGGAGTGAGGTTATTTGCCTTGCTCTGGGATAATGACACTGACGTCAAGCAGAAGGAATGCAGCAGTCTTTGGAAGGCACTGGGGATGATCTTGACACAGTCAAGGTTAACTAGATGTATCTGTTATTCCTAGTGACCCAATGGGCTAGCTGTCATCTTACCTCCATTTTCAAATTAATGGGAGGGCACTGGAAAGATGGCTCAGCAGTTAGGAATGCTTCCTGCTCGTGCAGAACATCTGGGTTCAGTCCCCATTACCTACATGGCAACTCATGGCCATCTGTGACTCCAGTTCTAGGGTATCTGATGTCCTCTTCTGATCTCCATGGGCTTCTGCATGCATGTGGTACCCATAATCCCATGCAAGTGCATGGGCACACATGCACACACACACACTAAAGATAACTAGACGGAGGCCTAGAGAGTATTAGGAAATTGCAACATTTGTGCTGTGAAACAGGCTCCAGGCTGTCCAGGGACTTGGAGGAGGAGGCTATGGGCAAGTAAAGAGCACAGTGCAAAGGCAATGAATGCTCCAAGAAGGAAGAAGGATCGCAAAGAAGGTCCACCTCGGTTTTATTCAGGAAAGGGAGACTGAGTGTCCACAGTAGACGGGACGTGCTTCTTGCCATGTGGATTTTGGTAGATTATATGAGTAGACAGCTCAGAGTTGCCTTACTATCCTTGTCTAATCTTTTATTTATCAGAGAGGGGGAAAGAGTGAAAAGGGAAATGAAACAAAACAGTGGTTAATAGTGCTCTGCTCTGTTCGAATGCTGGAAACAGCAGGATGAATCAGGACTTCCTCTCATGCATTTATTAACTGCCATTTCCTACCGAGACTTAAGAGTCAGAAACATCAGGATTTGGTCAACGATGCTGAAGTTCGATGTTATCTGTAGGGCTCATGATTACTTTTTGCTACTGAAGATTATGGACACATTTTTATTTCATTACAGCCCACTCAAGATAAAGGAGCTTTTCCATAGGCCTGGAATGACTGCTTCCTCCATTTAAGGGAATTTTTCAATTCGAAAAAGTCTTTGAAAACAAGTGAGTGGGCCCTAAGGCCACAAGAAACAAGCACAGATGAGTTATAAATATTTTTCCATACAGAGAAAATAGAGTAGCTTTTTCTTAAATGTGTAATTTCAGTAGCTCAACTTTTACTAGTCACGTCTGCCAGATCTTGAAGGCTTTATAAGAATCACATGCAACATGGATTTCTGGATGCTATAAATCCAATCATCTGACACAATTTGTTGAGTGGAAAATTCACGCACACCCACTGCAAGATTCACAGATGGGTATGGTCCTCCTTTGTGTTCAGAAGGTATTTTTATGATCTTAGGTTCTGAAACAAAAGAAATGGGAAGATCAGTGGAGTCCTTTTGATCTGCCTCCAGCTTGGATGGAGATAAAGATGTAAAACAAAGCAAGACTCATCTCCACAAAATAAAAGGCACGTAAGAACACCCAGCACAACCCCATGGTTTCCTGTCCACTCTTGTCTCTCTGGAGAAAGTGTTGGTATATGAGGGCCACACACACACACACACACACACACACACACACAGAGGCATGCACAAATGAAACTCCCAAGTGGGCAAGACAGTTGGGCTTAAATACTTCTTCGGAGGGGAGGCAGAGTTGGCTAGTGTTAGTCAGTTTGTACTGGTAGTGAGGTCAGTGTTTGGTACCCCATGGTATGGAGTGGTGTACCCTGGGAGGTGGGATTTGAAGCCTTCAGAACATCACAAGGATATTTTTGACAGCTGGGCATTGGCATTGGACATTGCCTCTACAGTATTTCACCTGAACGACTTCCCTGGCAGAGGTGGTTTTGGCTCTGTTCCCTGGCTTCCCCATTTTTTCCCACATCTTGTAGGTCCTCATCAATTTTCTTTGATGGAAAAAATATGGAGACTCAGCTTGCTGCACTTGAAGTGCCAGCTAAGGTTTTGATCCTTACGGGGGTTGTCTGGCATCACGTGCAGTGCTGTTGACTGTAGTGTAGAGTTGCTGGGAGATTTTTAACTGTAGGGGACAGGAAGATCCCGAGGGACAAAGAGATAAGAAAGCTTCATTCGGGGAAGTTCATACTTACTCTCTCTGAAAGTTCGTCATTTCGTCTGCAGAAAGGAAATGACAGGAAGCAGATTGACAGGGGCAAAGGGCTGCACGTTGATTGGTGTGCTCCTGTGCATGGGGCAGACAAAGTAAAACATGGAAAGGGTCAAGGGGCTGAGGCTTCATCCCCACGGGAGAGAGATAACTGAGGGAACGTGGGAAATTCAAAGTGGGTATCAAATGATGTTGACAGGAGGGAACGGGCCCAGAGAACAGACAATGGTGGCAACCAGACTCCTCTGGATTCCAGGATGTTTACAGTTCGGTTTTATGAACATATTCTGGGCTATCAGCTTATTGGCAGTGCCTCCCACATTCAGGGTGAAATCTCCCTTGCTCCCCCTGTTATTTCTAGAGTGTCCACGTGTAGCATATCCTCTGCTCCAGTCCTTGGAGACTCTTCCCTTTGTCTTACTGCCTGTCTCAGGTGGGCAGGCCAGGGAACAAAGCCAGGCTTCACCAGGACTATATCCTCAGGTCTTCCAGCTCCTGCACCTCCTCACACTGCTTGTTCCTGGCATGAGTCTGCCTTCCCTCTGCTCCAATTGTTCCTCCAACCCAGCTTCTTCTCTTCTCTCCTCCCACTTCCATCTTCTTCCGGATTAGGCACGTACACAAGTGACTCATCAGCAAGCGACCATGAGAAGGATGGATTTCTTAGGAAGAAAGGCAGCGGCCAGAAGGGAGCGAGGTGCATATGAGGATGCTGAAAACTAACGGGGCATTTGGGTTTTGCACAAAACTGAAGACCTGAGTTTACTGTAGTCTGCACAAATGTGGTCTGCTCATTTTTTCCCCCCAAACATATCTATTGACTGTGCTCCTACAGTTCAAGACTGTCACCTAAAAAATGGTGCCTTTTGGCTGGTACTTCCCAGGGGGCATAGTCTAACTCACAGGCAGGCATAAGGAAAGAGCCCCAGATGCCCACAGAGCTAACCTTTGGCCCATCCGAAGAACCTCTTGAAATGTGCTGTGGGACTGTCCTCACAGAGACCAAAAGGGGAAGTGGTTACCGCATGGTGCTCATGCACTCTGGTAACCCCTCACCCCACCCAGGAGATTCCCATAGGCATCTACAGAAAAGCCCCAAGGCAGGAAGCCTGAGACACAGAGGGCGTGGCCTATAACTGGTCTTTGCCCATGTTAAGAAGGTTCCTTGAGCAGTGGAGACAAAGGGAAGGACAGAGGCCCTAAAGGGTGATTGGAGAGGGGCAAGGAGTGAACGACAAAGCAGGAGAGTCGGCAGTCACAGGCCGAGAATCAGAAGAGGCAGAGAGCACGTGGTCTGCTCCACTGAAAGTAGTTGACCCATTCCTGTATTGGTTCTGTGGTAAGTACCTCATGATAACTTTCACATCCAGAAAACACCCAATGCCCTTCGGGATTTTTATGAACTATGAACTCTTGACTAAGATCTTAGGAATGTAAGGCATCTGGGCTGTTTCTCTGACATCCTGCCCTTTGTACAGGACACAGGTTGAGTTGAGAGGAGATCAGTCTCACTCTCCACACCATAGGGGTCGTCCCTGACTTATTGCCACAAAGATTAGTTCAAGAAATTCAGGCTAAGTATGTATAGTGCCTGGAATTCCCATCATAGTTCCCCAGTGTTGTCTAGAGGTTCTGGATGCTTCCACACAAGGAGGGTGTGATATAAGGGTGCAAGGCCCCATATAGACACACGGTGGCTTTAATTTCTGAAATTTGAGTTATCCATAGTCAGCTTAAAATGTAAGCTAAGTGTATTGGTGCATACATATAATCCCAGGACTGAAGAGGCTGAGGCCAGCCTGGGCTACATAATGAGTGCCAGGTTAGACAAAGCACATATCTCTATTGATATTTATTTTTAAACTGAACAATCTGCAGTTTTCCTTGGGACAACATTTTACCCATAATCTATGTAATTAGATTGGATTAGCAGAAAAAATTGTAGGCATTTTTACAAAGAGGAAAAATCATGAAATTTAGTGTTCTTGTTTGTTTTTTAAGTGTAGTTTATATATAAGGTTGAGGAAATGGCCCAAAAATGAGGAGCACTGGCTACTTTTCCAAAGGACCCAGGTTGGTTTCCCAGCACCCACATTGTGGCATCTCAATGTCTACTACTCCAGTTCTAGAGAACCAAATGCCCTCCTTAGGCACCATGGACACATGTGATACCCAGACTTACATTCAGGCGAAACACCAATACACATTATAAAAAAAAAAGAATAAATAATAAAAAAAATGTAAAGTATAGTTTGTATAATACAGCACATACCAAGCTGATTTTGTTATTAATGAAGTTCCTATCACATTTAATGCTCTATATAGCTCAGCCTGAGCCAAGGACTTCAGTCAGCTGCTCTATTTCTCAGTGGGGTCCCAGCAAGCTGTCCTTAGCTGAGGTAGTGTTCTTCAGAAATGACCACAGGAGAGCTCAGCGGCTGGTCCTTGGAGAAGGCTCAGCTGCCTCATCTTCAGATGGCACTGTGACTCAAGTCCTTTCTGTGCTCTAGTGTCCTCAGGTGTGACTCATTCTCCAGGGGTCTGTGGTTTGTCCATTAGAAGTCAAACGTGACCTGTGCACAGATATTAAGACAACAAAGCTGACCTGGGCATAAATTTCAACAGCAAGAGAAATCCGGGAGTCTTTCACTCTTTGAGATGAGGTTGCTAGCCTGGTGAAACAGGACCATGATGATAGACCCAGAACCTGGTGTTTTAGGTAACTCAAGGTCCCCTTACCTCCCAATTCAGAAAAGCTGAGGAATCAGGATCAAAGGACTGTCAGTATCCTGAAAAACAAAAGATAGCTTATAAATATTCACTTCCATCAATTCATATTTAGTAAGCCTCATCCAAATTAAAGCCAATTTCCCCTCAGGGCTTGGAAACCCTTTCAAATCCTTTCACATCATGTTTTTGAATCAGATTCTCTCATGGACTGCTGCATGTATGAATTCTGACCCTCACATGCATGCACCTTAATGCCTAAAAAGATACTGCATTGAGTGCAAAGGTATGAGGCACCAAGCTTCTCCACGCAGGTCAAGGAGTGGGGGAAGACGCTGTAGCTTGCCCAAATCCAGCCACCTAACCAAGATTTTTAAAGGTTTTGTTTTTAATGAGTTTAGCAAGACCATTCTGCCAAAGTAATTTAAGTAATCATTCATAAAGATATTTGGAAGTTTCCAGCAAACATGACTTTTAAAGAACATAACGAACCAGTGCAGGATTTAAATGAGCAAGCTGTCCTGACTTATGTCCCCAAGTTCTAGGCAACATGACAACTCAGTCCCCTCTCCCAAACTTCTCTTTCTTTTGGTACATGGAGGGAAGACAAAACCATTATGACCATAAAGGAATCTAACAAGGTAAGAGTAGATGCTCCCTCCCTTCTGCCTTTCACCTCTCAATGCTTCAAGAGAAAGCCAAAGGCCCTTGATTTCCAGGATTACTTGCTCTTTATCCATGCCTTTATTCTGTCTCCCTGACCAGCTGTGATCCACCTGCAGAGGATCACTGTTGAGTCATAAACAAGCAACTGGGACAGAAGGGTTTGGGATTTGTTTCAATACAATCAACTGCCTGCTGGAACTAGACACCTAGACATGCACAGACTGAAGCTTGTGTTTTGTCCACGAGCAAGATGGAACTGTCGCAGAATGTGGGAAGCTTGCCCTTCAAGGCTGGGGATTCTATTTTCATGTTTCCTTGCTCCCCCCTGTCTTCCTTTCCTTTCCTTTCCTTTCCTTTCCTTTCCTTTCCTTTCCTTTCCTTTCCTTTCCTTTCCTTTCCTTTCCTTTCCTTTCCTTTCCTTTCCTTTCCTTTCCTTTCCTTTCCTTTCCTTTCCTTTCCTCTCCTCTCCTCTCCTCTCCTCTCCTCTCCTCTCCTCTCCTCTCCTCTCCTCTCCTCTCCTCTCCTCTCCTCTCCTCCCCTCCCCTCCCCTCCCCTCCCCTCCCCTCCCCTCCCCTCCCCTCCCTTCTTTCCTTCCTTCCTTCCTTCCTTCCTTCCTTCCTTCCTTCCTTCCTTCCTTCCTTCCTTCCTTCCTTCCTTCCTTCTCCTTCTCCTCCTTTTCTTCTCTCTCTCTCCCTCCCTCCATCCCTCCCTACCTTTCTCTCTCTCTCTCTCTCTCTCTCTCTCTCTCTCTCTCTCTCTCTCTCCCTCTTTCTTTCTTTTAAACAGGGTTTTATTATATAGCCCTGGCTGGCCTAGAGTCAGGATCCTCCTACTTCAGCCCACTGAGTGCTGAGTTTGTAAGTATGTGCTACCAACCCTGACCCTTGAACATGTTTCCTTTAATGCATTACCATCAGAAAGAATTTAAATTTTCTTTACCAGAAATCAACTATGTCTAATTTGTAACTTTAAAAATGTTCTGGAAAAAAAAATTCACATCGGTAACACCAAAGGCGGGTGTGTACCTACCGCTAATGACAGTAACCAAACATCTTGCTGAGTTATCTCATTTTGCTTCTTCTTTTCATTGTTTCTGTGCATGCAGATGACAATGTTTCAAGTAGGTAAGGTTACAGCACTGGGGATCAAGCACAAGGGTTCCTGTGTCTTGGACCTCAACTCTCTGAAAATAGGAGTGATAATATGACCACATCTTCCCAAGTGCTATGGCCATCGTTCAAGGAATGCACAGGAAGAAGACAGTGCAAAAGCCACAGTGTGGAAATGCTCCACTGCCCAGTCAGTCCACTACTTCTACAAGCTGGTGGCCCCGCACATCTGGTTGTCCAGCCTGGATCTACTCCCAGGGCTCAAAACGCAGCCCACAGCAGCATTCCAAGCAGAGTTCTTGGATGCCTGATTACACTATAAAGACCGACTGCTGTCAGGTGTCCCCAGAAACATCCTGGGATGCCCTTTCTCAGAATTTGGATTTGTGTGGTGATCATTTGGGAGTCTTAGAAGCTAGGAAGAATCTCCCTCCAAGCTAAAAGACCAAAAGAAAAGAAAAAAAAAAAAGAAGCCAGAAGGTTTCTATATGTAGGTGAAGCAAGACAATGATGACTTGTGCTAAATTTGCTGGCCCTGGGCAGAGAGCACAGTGTTTATTCAGAGTTGATTCTGGAGTGAGAACAGGTGTAGACGGCACAAATCATCACTGGGGAGAGTTTTGGAAAGGTTGACTTCTCATCTCAAATTCATTATGAGATGTATGGCCATACAAGACCTTTTTGCCTTAACTTATTACACACACACACATACACACACACACACACACACACACACACACACACACACACAATGTATGTTATATCAGGGTGTGTGTGTGAAAACAGATCTTTTGTTATAGCGAAGTCCTCTTCTTCATTACCTGGATTACAGAGTCTATAAGGTACAAAACATTCCCAAATCTTGAAATTGATCAAAAGGATATTTGTCTAGAGTCTTGAAATGTCTCATCTTCTCATTACCCCTCCATACAGAACACTCAGATGCCCTGGCCTGTCTTATTTTGTGACTAAACTCATGTTGTGTAGACTGGTTGTTGTGTGGGTTCGGTCAGGTAATCGAATCTGAGTGTCAGAATTGATTTTCAGTATTCACAGCAAAGCAACCCAAAGGTGAGGTACCTAAAAGTATCTCTTTTCTTGAGCAATTAATCCTAAACTCTGCTCTTGACACCATCTCCCAGGTTCTCATGCCGACACCGGAAGCCATGCCAGAACTCAGGTGCCTATGAGTCACCCACATCTGGTATCACTGATAGAATGAAATCCGAGGTTTCAAAACAGAATCAGAAATGCAGGGAACGCCACTTTCCCCTTCGGCCACAAGACAAATACAATATTGATACTGAGACTTATCTGATCCAAGAGTGAAAAAAACAACAACAGTTTCTCAGTGGCTCCTTCAGCTTCCTCATGAGAACAGTAAGACCTGCACTAACATGCTTTGCAAAGAGGCTTTGTTAACGACACCTGCTCAGACCATCTGCTGGTTAGTCACATCTTATTTGAGATCTCCATTGTTTCTGAATGGTAAGTACTGGAGGAAGGATTCATGGGAAGTGCGAGAACTGGCCTCATTCACATAGCCCAGAATGTTCTTTTCCAAAGTTGAGTGTTGGCATGTGTCACGGAAACATCAAATCTGATAAACCCCATTTGTAAATCTTATTATGACTGTCAAGATTGCCTTTTGTGGGAGCCCATTTCCAGGTTCCTAGTGACTTTACCCAGCAGGTCTGCATAGAGGATGATTGGACCACGGGCCTGAGTGCAGGTGTCTGAGATGGTCTGCACTTGGCTGTGCTGGAGGGGAGGTCTGTTGCTCCACCCTTTGGCATTTCTATAAATACCCCAGGGCAGAGATAGTCAGGGCCCATTGGAATAGATTCCAGGCCCTCTCGAGGCTATCCTGTATTTTCTGTTTATCTCCACACTCTAAATCCTTCTAATATTTCCTGCTGCTCTCACTAGAGAGATCTCTGGGGATCTGTGGAGTTGGTGGGTAGCTGCCCCACACTATATGAAAGGACTCTACACCTATTCTTCTTTATGTTTTCCTATATTGTTATTATTTTGAATCTTTCATATTTTGGGAGGATTCTGCCCAGTACCTCAGACTTCAAAAGGATCTATGAGGACAGTCCAGAACCAGAACAGTAGGAAGAATGTTTCTCTAAATGTTTAGACACCAAAGACCTTTTTATTTTGTTTTTTGAGGTTATATTTTGATTACAATATTTCTCCTTTCCCTTTCCTCCTCACTCTCCTTCAAATGCATGGTTTCTCTTCTCATTAATTTTATTGCCTGCATATATGTGTGTACATATATTTTCTAAATAGAACCTATTCAGTCCATATAATCTTGTTTGTACATGTGTTTTCAGGACTGCCTGTTTGGCGATGGACAACTAATTTGCATGTCCTTCCCCGAGTAAGGCCACTTCTCTCCTCCTAGCTTTCCTCAGTTGCCTATAGTTCTTTGTGTAGGGTTGAGAACTCATGGGCTTTTCCATATGCGATTTGGTGTGTTTTGCTGGACACCAAAAAACTTTGATTAGAATACTGTTTTTCCTTCCTCTCCTTTTCTTTCCTGCCCTTTTTTCCTCCTCCTTTCTCCTCTTCTTTTTCTTCTTCTGTTTTCTTTTTTTTAATGAGATAAGGTCTGGCTATGCTGCCCAACCTGGCCCTACACTCCTGGGCTCAAGCAATCCTTGGAGAGTAGCGGGGACTACAGGTAGAGACCATTGCACCTGGCTTCTTGGAACATTCTACAGCAGCATTGCAAGTCTCAGTAAACCAAATCCATCCAGACACTCAGACACACAGCCTCAGCCGCTATCTATATGAACATGGATGGAGATCTTGAGTTCTTTTCTTATTCTGATCACTCAATCATTCACACACACACAGAGTACTTTACTTTGCCTAGGAGTTAAATGCTGATCTCAAGATAAATGCCCTTCATTTCACTGCCCACATTTCAAATTCATTAGCTTTTGCGTCTTGCTTTGCCTACAAGGAAATTGGTGACCAGTGATGATCTCAGGTGACAAGGGAAAACCTTCAGTCTCTCTAACTCAAGAATTCTGAATTTTTTCATTTTGTCTGGGAAGATGATTCCCTAACAATGCATTTCTTTGTAGTGTCACCTTTGTGAAACAGACTTTGTCCTGTCAAAGTATCACTGTGGAGGGAACATGTGCTTCTCCTCTTCCTCCTAGGCAGAACGTTCAAGATCTACCGTCCCACTTGGAGACTTAATGAGGAGATTAGTAAGATAGCAGGAACGTGAAGCAATACACTCACTGATTGTTTAAAACACAATACAATTCGGTTTGTTGCACACAACAATGAGAAACTATGCGAAGTTGCAAAACAAATACTTGCTTATGGTTATACTCTCAGTCTTTATTTATCTCTGGGATGTCCTTTCCAACTTGAAGATGTGTCCTTTCTGTGGGGGACTTACTGGAGTCATGTTACAGTAGACCCTGGAGCATTTGATTTGCCTTTGTTCGCATGGGGGAAATTGAATGGGGAACCTTGTGTGAGAGTCTTGATGAACAGTGACTGGTTCAGCTGGTTCACCGGGCCAAACAAGAAGAAAAAACTAAAGTATTTGAAATGTGGGTGGTGAAATGAAAAAAAAAAAAAAACATTTATCTTGAGATCAACATTTAACTCCTAGGCAAAGTCAAGTAGTGTGTGTGTGTGTGTGTGTGTGTGTGTGTGTGTGTGTGTGTGTGTGTGAATGATTGAGTGATCAGAACAAGACAAGATCTCAAGATATCAATCCTTGTTCTTATAGATAGAGATGGAGTCTGTCTATCTGAGTGTCTGGAATGGATTTGATTTCATGAGACTTGTAGTGCAGCTATAGAAAATTCCGAAGTTCCCTCAACTGTAGTGAAACTTATAGACTCAAAGCAGACATTCTTGATAAACATGAATTTCTCATGTAAAACTTTCAAGACTTTTTAAGACTTTAGAATATTTCCTTTAGTGTTTCTTTTAATGTTTTATAATAAAGAGTATTTTCTTCCTTCAATACAGAATAGAATGTAATCTGCATGATTAAATAGACACGATTTCATTATCAAATACCAGAAAACAAGCGTAGAGAGGCATTCTAGTTTGTCACCATGTGTTGAAATCAGAAACAACAAGCACCAGACATCATCAGGAAAGTTGGGAGACTGAAGGTGTTTAGACTCACCTGAGCGATCGGCAGTTTCAATTCCTTGATGGTCTTGGCATAGCACCAACCCAGAAGCTGACCTAGCTTCCCACCATCCTGTCCTGGTTCTCATGCGTTTATCGCCCTCAATCTGGGAGATGCTGCAGTGTACAGCATCCTCTGTAGTGGGTAGCTGTTCCAGCTTTGACCTGGAAGTACTACCCCTATTGAGGCTTCGGTAACTGTTATGCCTATAAGGTGGAGCCGAGAGAGGAACCCTGAAGACCTGAAATCCGGAAGGGTTGGCTCTCTTGGTTCCTGGACCCTGGATGCTGGAGGTAGACTGAGCAGAGTTCTCCAGAGAACATCGGGGACTGTGCTTCACCTTTCCCAGACCCTGTAGCCTATCCCTTCAATTGTAAGTTACCCCACAAAACAAACCTCCCTTTTAACTATGTGGAGTTGCCTTAATAATTCTACCAATAATCCTCTCTGCTTCACCTTCAAGAGCTGTCTCAAGAACCCCGGAGGACCGCAGCTGAGCTCCCTCCACTTCTGAGTTTGCTTCCCAGTGCTTGCTATAGGTGGCAGCAGCCTCGGTTCATGATATTTTTCTTTAATCCAAGATCATTTGCCTTCCCTCTTATATTTAGCTTGTTTGGTCTCCACTTGGGCACATCTGAATTGTCAGCATCACCCCTTCTGTCTGTCACCTTTCTCATGGCTGTCATCTGACAGATGCAACTTAGATGAGGAAGGGCTTGATTTGGCTCGCAGTCTATAGGAGCACAGTCCTTTGTGGTGGGGAAGGTATCATTGTGGGAGTGGCTTGGTCCCAGGAAGCCAAGAAAGAGAAGGGACAATGCTTAGCTGGCTTTCTCCTTTTTCTTTTACTTTATTAAGTCCAGGCTCCTAACCCATTGGGTGGTTCCATCCACATTCTGGGCAGATCTTTGCTCTTGAGTTAAATGTCTCTGGAAACACACTCAAACACATACCCTAAATGTGCATCCATCATTAATGCTCTAAATGTCCTTTAATCTAATCAAATTAACCATTCAATTAACTATCACTTTCTTCTTCCATGTTAATGCCACACTAAAGTCAAATAATAGTTACTTGAACACAGCATTGTGATACCTCTTCACCTGATCTGGTCGTAGAGACAAGTACTGAGGGGCTAAGGAGCAGGTAGCAGATGTAGAATGGCTGGAGGGGCAAAGGAACGATCCGTAACCTGGATAGAACAGAGTTGGATGATGGAACATGTCAACACAATTCAGAATGCTATGCAGGCTACACAAACAAATGCTGTGTCTAGAATTCTCTGTTTTCTGTTTTCAGACTATCATCGAAGACAGAGAAGTGAGTCTACCAACTGTGCTCATTATCAGTTTCTCCCTCACACCTATTGACAGGTTGCACAGTGCCCAAATGTTTCCATGCCAACAAGGTTTATGGTCCTTTTTGCCTCCCCTTTTTCATAAAAGGGGAGATTAATATATTTTTCTTGGACACATTAAATAGTGTGACTCACATTTTGCTGTTCATTTACATAACCAATGAAAAAAATCCACCATATCTGTATCTCAAAGGAAAACTGAAAATCAGTTACATTAAATTTTCCGTCAGGGCTTTTTATGATAAGCTAACGATTTTTCCTTTGCTTTTGTTTTTACTTATTAGTATAATAATGTGTCAGAAAAAGTAGTGCATACTGGCGTGCATGAGAGATGGTGGTGATACCTACAGCAGAAGCCCCACCAAGACCAGAGCTGGGGAAGTGGCTTAGTGTAAACACAGACTTCAGTTAGATCCTAAGAACCTAGATGAAAAACTGTATATGATGGTATGAGCCTATAATTTCAGCGGCGGGGGGGGGGGGGGCGGGGGCGTCAATACAGGTGATTCCTAAGGCTTGCTGGCAGTCAGTCTAATGTAACTGGACACCCAAGGTTGACCCCTGGCCTCTACATACACATACACATGTATGGGAGTACACTATGTGCACCCTCATGATCATATGCACACACACACACACACACACACACACACACACACACACACACACACACACAATTCACCAAGTCTGGAAAGGTTAGAAAGTAGATTAGATACATTGCAGAATGAAAGGACTAAGCAGACGCCATAACAGGCTGCTCAGTCTTCTCTCGGAGATCAGATCTCAATTTCAGTTTCCTGAGACTTGAGCAAGCAGTTTCTGGGAGGGCCATAAACAAAAGACAAAGTCCTTGCAGTAGCTCCCTTCCTGCACGTACTCTGACCGCTCAAAGTTCAGTCAATTGTTTACTGTTTGGGACCCCTCACCAACTTAGAGCTACATGCATGGGTCAGTGTAAACGTGCAAGGCCAGCCCGCCTCCATGGCAGCTCAAAGACAAAGCCTGGGACTTGTCCAGGCCTACCCAAAAATGATAACTGTAACCCCCAACCAGTAAATTAAGAAGTTACACACCCTCACCCAATCATATGATGCAAAGGCTTGCACCACCCTGCTTGTGGTTTTTCCCTTTAAAAACCCCTCACCCTGAGAGCTCAGGGCTGTCCTCCTCCACCCACTGTGTCGAATGTTGGACGCGGACAAAACCTGGGCTTGCTTGTTATCAATAAACCCCTGTGTGTTTTGCATTGGATATCGGCTCTGTGGTGGTCTTGCTCCGGGGTCTCATGACATGGCCACAACATGGAACACTTGCAGTGGCAGACTACAGAGAGGAAGTGTGCAAAGGCATCTCAAGGAGCTGCTTCTACAGAGCTGGGGAGGGAGTTACTCGGAAGGTCAGGCAGTGTTCGGTATCACAGTGCCCTGGAACAAGTGCAGCTGGGTCTTATTGTGGTCAGCAACTATCAGGTCTTGAGGCAACAACACATTTGCCCTGAATCAGAAATGGCTCAGAATCCTAAAATGGCATCCATGTTTCCCCCTGACTGATCAGCAATATAAATGTTTGAATGAATATCTCTTCTTCGGTGGCTTCTTTAAGCTAAGTCAGGCAATCTTCTGGTCCTATGCTGTTAATATGATCAGGGTTCATGGAAGCCACACAGGTGGCCTTGGGGTAAGTATAAGGTGATTCGTTTTAAGGGTCTAAGGTGTCAAGGCTCAGAGGAAGTGCATTGGAACTCATCAAGGTAGCATCTGTTATTGCATGAATTCCTAAAGGTCTTATATTTAAGAACCCCAGAGCCAGATATTGGTGTTAATGCTGAAAGATCAGAGAGACAAAGGAACAAGCCACAGCTCACCTTGCCAACTTCATGAATCCTCTGTTTGAAAGCCTCTGAGTCCTCAACCGAAAAAGCTCCCTAGCCAAAAGGCCTCCAGCCAAGAAGAAGGCTTAGTTCCTGTCTCCTTACACCTTATATGTCTTTCTCTTATACTTCCTTTTTAGTGCGGGGATTAATGGCGTGTGTGTTTCACAAATACTGGTAGCAAAGGCATGAGATTCTTCTTAAGTGCTGGGATTAAAGGTGTGTGCCACCACTGCCTGGCTCTGTTTCTCTCCTAGACTGAATCAATCTCATGTAATCCAGGGTGGCTTTGAATTTACAGAGATCCAGACAGACCTCTGCCTTCCCAGTGCTAGGATTAAAGGTGCGTGCCACCACTGCCTGGCTTCTACGTTTAATCTAGTGGCTTGTTCTGTTCTCTGTTCTTCAGGCAATTTTTTTTTTTTAGGATATACAATATATCACCACAATCTGTAGCTAGAATTGTTGGATTCTGCTGGTCCAATATTCTTATTATCTGTCTTAATGGGTAGCTTCACTGAAAGTTTGTTCAGTTAAGAATATGGAAGTCTATTAGTATAAATATATATTGTTGGCTAGAAGATCCCATAGAGAATTTGTCACATTTGATCCAGGG
Source organism: Peromyscus maniculatus bairdii (assembly GCF_049852395.1). Classification (NCBI taxonomy): domain Eukaryota; kingdom Metazoa; phylum Chordata; class Mammalia; order Rodentia; family Cricetidae; genus Peromyscus; species Peromyscus maniculatus. The sequence goes on from NC_134864.1 coordinate 26,273,478, forward strand.
TACAATATGATGTTTTGGAATTTGGTCAGGAGAGATTGGCCAGATATTGAAGTCTGTTGAGTTTTGGAAAGAAAGTAATTTAGCCAGCCATTAAAAGAGGCAGAGACTGAAAACTCAGACAACATAAGGAATTCTTCTAGAGAGATGAGAGGCAACTGTGGTCATGACCATCTAAAAAATAAGCAGAAAAAAATTGATACAAGAAAGGAGGACCTGGCATGCAGAAAACATCCTACTCATCAGGAAAGAAAATAGGAAAACAAGAGTCTGTCATGCCTCAGCAGGTGTGGGGATACGTGTGGGATAATTTTGTGTCAACTTGACATAAGCTAAAGTCAGCTGAGAAGACAGAGCCTCCACTGAGAAAATGCCTCAGTAAGAGCAGGCTGTAGGCAAGTCTGTAGGGCATGTCTTTAAATAGGGATTGATGTGGGAGGGCCCAGCTCATTGTGGGTGGTGTCATCCCTGGGCCGGTAGTCCTGGGTTCTATAAGAAAGCAGGCTGAGCAAGTCATGTTTAGCAAGCCAGTAAGCAGCACCCCTCTATGACCTCTGCTCCTGCCTCCAGGTTCCTGCTTGTTTGATTTCCTGTCCTGACTTCCTTCGATGATGAACAGTGATATGGAAGTTTAAGCCTCGTAAACACTTGCTTTCTCAAATTGCTTTGGTCATGGTGTGTCATCACAGCAGTAGTAACACTAACTAAAACAGGGCAGAAGGTTTTATTTTAGTCTTTATTTTCCTGGAAGTCCCATGAGATGAGAGAGAATAAAGTTAGAAAATGAATTTACAGATTATCAATTCTTGTTCATCAGCTGCTGGGTCATGCCGGGGATGAGGTGTGGGGGTTTCTAACTCTTAACAGGAGTTAGACATGTCTTGAACACAGGCAGTATGGAGATTTTTCTCCATTAATAATAGAGGAGACATGGAATTTTATTCACTCTGAGGCAGATGACTTAGTTTTGACAGGAGAATAGAATGTCTTGAAAGGAATTTGGTGGCAGTTAAGGTTTTTAGTGTGGGACAGGCTAGGGTGAGCATGGTGTTGAGACATCTTGAAATTTGATAATTCCAAAAATCCGAGTTGTATATCATGATTGACTTATTTGAAGCTGGCCTGGGGTCCCTTTTGAGGAGTATGTGCAGGTCTGTATTTGGAGCTTTAAAAAGTCCCATTGTCCTCTTGTCCTAGATTACCTTGGAGGTCACAGATCAAAATGTTGGCTGCCCTTTTATGCACTTTATTCCTTTTTAGCATTTGGCCCCAAAACTAAAGCTGGAAAATATTAACACAACTTGTTTAATGTAATTTCCTAATATTTGGATTCACCATATAATTTTGTTGAGCTTACAGGTATTTTTGAATGATTCATTTAAACCTACACATAACAAAACATTCCAAATTAAAGCACAGAAGGCGTTGAAAGCGTATTTCATGAATGACCTTTTTTTTATAGCATGACTTATGAGAGATCTGGTTTGCTCAGTTTCTCCAGAAGCATTCACTAAGATCGGTGTACTGAGATGATGTGCTGGAAATATACTGAGGATCCTTGGGCCAGACACTGTACAACGGGAAGGAATTGAACTTAAGGCAGAAAACTGGAGTCCTTTTTAGAAGCTCTCAGGGTTGTCTTAACTGGAAGAGCAGGGGACCATTATCCATTTCCTTTGTCTCCTCCTGTCCCTATCAGACCCTATCCACTCTACCCTGCCCAGCCTCTCAACATTGACCCAGAGACAGGACCACATCCCAGGGCACTGTGCCTGAAACAGTTCAGGAGAGAGACCATGATGGGCACCCTCAACCCCCAACCTTTCAGCAGTTTGGAAATGAGTGTCTCACTTCTGGAAGATCTGGTGGAGCGTTCCAGGACCTTCATTAAAGAGGTGAGTGGAAGGGTGGTTTGCACAGTAAGCCTGGGATGCTCATGGATCTGCTGCCCACCCATCGCAATTTTCCCTGGGTCAAAAGACCAAAACAAGACTACACAAAATATCCGTAAAGATCTGAATGGACTTCACTGGTGATTCTAGAAGCAAGCAGCATTTTGTTCCCTGAAATGCAGTGTTGGGGACCGGCTTAGTGGGTTTTTTATAAACAGATTGAAAACAAAACGAACCCCCTAAAAAACCAAGCAAACGATGACAAAGAACAGATTTATCACTTGAAAGCTACTTTTCTCCTGAGGTGACGCAGGGAGACAGAATCATAGAAAAGCAACTGACTGGTTAATGCCAGGGTATCCAGGTTACTGTTTTTTTTTTTTTTAAATTAAAGATTAAACCAGAGGATGCTTTATTACCATAGTGATGGCAACTGTTGTATTTTTGGGGAAATTTGACTATCTTCTTTCTTCCCATGGGTTTCTTGGCAAAGTCGGATACCAACCACTTACTTTTTTTTTTTTTTTTTTTTTGGTTTTTCGAGACAGGGTTTCTCTGTGTAGCTTTGCGCCTTTCCTGGAACTCACTTGGTAGCCCAGGCTGGCCTCAAACTCACAAAGATCCGCCTGCCTCTGCCTCCCGAGTGCTGGGATTAAAGGCGTGGGCCATCACCGCCCGGCCCCAACCACTTACTTTTGATTCAGCATCGGGGATTGCTACCGGAAGCGATCCCAAGTTGACTTCAGCGTGATCTACTGGGGTCTTGTGAAGGAGTCTAGTGCAGAACATTGTTTCTGAGAATTTCAAACATCCAGGAGCCATCCCAGTGTGTAGAGTGGCCAGCTAGGAGCCACTTCCTCTGACCTCTCTTCTACCCTTAGACCCCTGAAATAGATGACGTTATAGTCATCCACCGCCATTCATCTCCCGCCACCTGAGATCCGTGAGAAGCCCTGGGTTAGAGCCTAATGACAATTTGCTCTTCACACTGAAGTAACCAGAGTACCATGGTTTGTGTGGGAGCCACAGTTCCCATGGGACAATGTGGAGATGACCCCTGCAGCCACAGCAGGCTGTGATCAAACAGAGGAAGCTTGGAAGTCTCAGAATCTTCACTAGTCATGTTGTCCTTGGCTCCAGGCAGAGTCAGTGGCTTTCATCTTTCAAGACTGTCTCCCATACAATCATTATATATATATATATATATATATATATATATATATATATATATATATATATATAGAACCGGGCAGTGGTGGCACACACCTGTAATCCCAGCACTTGGGAGGCAGAGCCAAGCAGATCTCTGTGAGTGAGAGTTCTAGGAAAAGCTCCAAAGCTACACAGAGAAACCCTGTCTCAAAAAAATATGTATTGATTTTTATGTATATGATTATATGTACACCAGAAGAGGGAATCAGACCCCATCACAGATGGTTGTGAGCCACTATGTGGTTGGCGGGAACTGAACTCAGGACCTCTGGAAGAGCAGCCAGTGCTCTCCACCGCCGAGCCATCTCTCCAGCCCCAGCATTCTTGAACGTGTAGAGCAAAGGTGGTCAGCACCACACCGAGCAGAATACGAACATATAGGAGTGCACTATTTCAAGCTTCTCTCCTGATGATTTGAATGTACAAATAGCCATAGGTGCAGGGCGTCTAATTTAAATGGAACTAAAACTGTCCCATGGAAATCTTTCCTCCAGCTTTTCATTTTGCTGTTGCATAGCTTCTTTTCAAAGGCAGTGGGAGCCTTCTTTGCCTCCTACTGTGAAGTTGCCCTGCTGTACATCCCAGTCTGACTTCTTTCACCTCAGGCTACATAGCCTGCCCGTGCTAAACTGATGCTAAGTCACCAGCAGACTACACTCAGCTTAATCCTCATCAGCTGCAGCATGGCTAGCCGCGGTCCTAAATTCCACAGCTGACCCGGACTCCCTTCCTGACGTCTCTTCCATCCGAGGCCGTGGCTCTTCCTCTAGGCTGGTTCTCAGGCAACCCGAATTCAACTTGAGTTACATGGAAACCAAATCCTCACCTGCTCTGTGCTGCTCTCTTAGGAAGGCATTTTAAAAGGAATCCTCTTTTCTTTTAGGTTCATCACTTTCTCCAAACAGTGCCGAGTCACGCATCCAAACCGATTGTTTGTGTGATGCTGTGAGGCCTGGATTGTGTTAGAGACCCTGAGATGGTGAGGCCGCCACAGCTGTGGGATGCCTGCCAAGGAGAACTGCAGGACAGAGAAGGTAACCAAGCTGAGGGTGGGGCCATCTCAACCCTTTGACATTGGTCATGGGAGCTGCGGGATTTCGAGTTTGCCTCGCTGCATTTCCCTCTTGCTCTGGTCCAGTATTTCCTCACTCTGCCCCCCCCCCCATTCCTCCCTTTTGGAATGGTAAGGTATGTTCTGTGCCACTGCATGTGGGAAGTATGTAATTTTGCTCTTTTAGTTTACAGGGGGTTACCTTAAGAGACTGCCTTGAGTCTCAGAAGAGATACTGGACTTAAACCAGGATTGAGATTGTGAAAGGCTATAGGAATCTTTGAAGCTGGACTGCATGCATTTTGTATTATGATGTGGCCACAAGACCAGGGAGTGGAATGTGGTGATTTGAATGAGAATGTCCCCCACAGTCTTGGACACTTGAATACTTGGTCCCCAGCTGGTGGCTGCTTGGGAAGGATTAGGAGGCATGGCCTCGTTGGAGGAAGTATGTCACTGAGGATGGATTTTGAAGGTTTCAAAAGACTCATGTCGTTTTGAGTTAGCCTTTCTGTTTCTTGCCTGTGGTTCAACCTGTGAACTCTCAGCTGTTCCTGCTGCCATGACTTCACTCTGCCACCAGGGACTCGAACCCTGGACAGGAACTATAAGTCCAACCAAAATCTTTGTTTTATGAGTTTGCTCAGGCATGGTGTTTTCTTGCAGCAACAGGAAAGTAGCTATTACACCAACCCTTGAGTTCCAGCTGTCTGTGTAACTTGGCTGTGTGGGACAAGAATTGACTACACCTCAGGGACTTTGATAGGCTGCTGAGGAATAAAATGTCTTACACGAGGTCTAGTTACTGCGTGTCCAAAGCCTGGTCTCTGAATTATTTTGCTGTAAACCAACTGTCTAACAACCTTCTTATAATGTCCTAAGCATGTTCAGAAAGCATCTGAAGTCTTTCACCACCCTGTCCTGTGGCCGCTGAGCCTCAAGAGAAAGAAGGAAGAGGAAATAGAGGGGCCATGGTACTTTTCTAGTTTGAAGCAAACTGAGAAAGGGCCGTTTTGATGGTTCTGTACGCTCCTTTTAACCCACTGTAGTGGTTAACACACTGTTCATACAGTGACTTTCAAGCTAGAGCTTTGTTTGATTGTTTTTTTAAAAGTCATTTGCCAGGCCAGTGGGTTGTATCAATGTCTGTTTCCCGGTCATAATCTTGTGCTGTAGTTATGGAAGCCCTCTGTGTACTGTTATTTTCAACATCTAACATAATCCCATAAATAATATTATAGAGAAACTAATCCAATTATCTCCGAGTAAGAGTTTAAGATGTAGCCTCTGAATAATGCAACAGATCAGCTATGACATAGAGGATAAGTTGGTAGATGGTAGACAGACAGATAGACTGACATATAGGCAGATGGTAGAGATAGACAGACAGCAGAGCTTCTCTTCACACCCTGCATCTCCAACACTATTATCTCTTCATCTCAACCCACATTTCATTTGAAAACATTTACAGTTATTCCTAGATTTTTTTTTTTCCACATCCCTGAGCCACAAACACACATACATTCCTGGTGCCGGCAAGTGTCTTTGTTATAACCGTGAGGATGATATGTTTATTTGATTTTTTTCCAACCATAGTTATAAAAACTTTAATGTTATCTGTATTCTGTCAATCAGGATACAGTGCTTCTCCAATATGATGTGTATGAAAATAACTAATATCGCTCTCTATAATTTGGCTATCATACTGCTCTCTGTAATTTGGGTTACTGTTTTATTCAGTATATGGAGCACAGTCTCTGACCTTGTGACATGTGCCATAACTGGTGTACCAATTAGTTTTTGTCACCTTGACACACACTGGAGTCACCTGGGATGAGGGAACCTCATTGGAGGAGGAATTACCTCCCTGAGACTGGCCTATGGGCAAGTCAGGGTGCATTTTTTTTTTTTTAATATAAATTAGTGACTGATATAAGAGGACCCAGCCTGCTGGGGGCTGTACCACTTCTAAGCAGGTGTGCCTGGCTTGTATAAGAGAGCAAGCTGGACCAGCCATAGTGCTAAGCCAGTAAGCAGGGTTCATCCAGGCTGTCTGTGCCATGCCTGCCTCCAGGTTCCTGCCTTGCCTTCCCTCGGTGATAGACTGTCATTTGGAAGGGTAAGATGAGGTCAACCCTAAGTTGGTTACGTCAGGGATTTAGTACAGTAACAGTGAAGAAAATGAGAACTCCTACCTTCTCTCAATTTTTTATTTGCTGTGATAGCATACCAACAGTTGAGGAATCAAAAGTCATAATTCAGCGCGTACTTTTTACTTTTCTATTTTTTTAAAACAATGAAGCAGTTTTCCTCCCATTGCTAGTATTTTGTGACTGTTTTATGGTATAATATCATAACCAGGAAGTTGACATGAATATAGCCCATTGATATTCAGATTTCCACAGCCTTGCTAGTGCACACGCTAGTGTCTGTGTGTGTGTGTGTGTGTGTGTGTATGTGTGTGTACATGCCTCATATTTGTTTCTGTACACAAATATTCTTTTTTTTCTTGACCATTAAATTTTCAGCTGGATGGACACGGGACTCCATTTGGGTTTCTGCTTGTGATGACGGGAGATAGAGGTTTTAGCCACAGAAATCAGAACCCACCCAGGCCTGTTCTGTTTCCCCGTGATAGCACGAAAATGTTCCATTTGAAAACCGCTCCACAGAGCATCATTGGCAATCACAGCACGCCAGCAGCAGCTCTGGTGGGGTTCTGTCTGCCATGGTTTTCCATCTGAAAGCTCCGCACATCCATGGATTGGCTCCTCTCTCACCCTTTTCTTTCCAATTTATTTTGAACAGATGAACTGAGTCAGATGAGTCATGGCTTAAGGAAGCAAATGCACTCTCCAGAGAGTTGTAGGCACGTGACTAAATTGCAACAAGTTGTTTAAGGCAGATAGCAAATCTTCCTAATTAACAACGTTTAAAAATTATAACGATGAGTTAATCCTTTAGTGTCAAATGAAAAACATGAAATGCTGATGGGTCTGGGGAATGTGAATGAAGAAACCACGCCTTAAAAACAGCTGCAATAATTTCCACGTGGATCATGTCTTCACTGCAAACTAGCCTCCCCCCACACCTGAGTTGCGCCCACTCGTGACATCAGTCCACAGACACGCGCAAAACTGGGACAGCTGTGTTCCTGCTGAATCCCTAGATGCTGCTACAAATGGGCCGAATGATTGTTGTTGGCAAATGTAGAGGACCATGATTATTTTCTCAGGAAGAAAAGAGATTAAATGTATTTTCCCCTGTTTTAACACAAATGACAGATCATTTAGAAAAACAAGGTTTAACCCTTGTTGGGAAAGATGACCTCACATTGGTATAACGGCCTTATGCAGCTCTGCTAATGCCAGACTTTTTCCATCAGGCATGCATTATCACTTGACATGCTTTTCCAGTCGGGCTCTGCTCTCCCCGTCTCCCCACACTTCCTGAAGGAGGCACATGTGGGAGGGAAACATTGGAATCCACGCTAAGAACAGAAGTGGCCCACAAGCCTTTTTGCCTAAATCCAAGTGTTTGAACCACACCTTCATCTTTGAATGGTTTGAGAGCTTAGGCAGCATTGTGTATGAGGTCAGTGGTCTCCCCCTTACCCTTTGGGAGATACAGTCTAAGATCCCTAAAAGAGTGAGCACTGTTAAACTCTACATGTGTGATGTTACTTTTGCATATAAATGCCCATGGAAAGGTTAAGTTACAATGCAGGAAGAGATTGACAACTATAATTATAAAATGGAACAATTATTATAACACACTGTGAGGAAGGTTATGTGAGTTCGATCTCTTCCTCTTGGAATATCTTGTAGATCTTAGCAATATTACTACATGGTTTTCTTTCCTTATTGAGAAGCTTGATGTTCTAACACTCAAAGGAATCTACAGCTCTTCACTGGCATAGCTGAACTGTCCTTGCCGCTACCCCTGAAGCCATTGTAAGTAAACTAAAAGTTATTTGGGCACAGAAGGTAAGCTAGTCTACTAGCAGACCCTAACAAGTGAGTAACATACACAGCATAGAGACACTGGAAAACACATGGGTTCATATCCTGGACAGGACAGAACCTTAAAAAGCTACAGAGAAGAATGTGCAATTTAAAGCTTATGAATTATTTCTTTCTAGAATGTCCCATTTAGTAGTATTGGACCGCAGTTGATCACAGGTCACTGAAATCACAGATAGATTAACCACGAGTAAGGGAGAAAGGCTGCTACAGTGGTTGGAAATAGACCTACAGGGTTGTAACGGATCGCTAAATGATGGAGCCCTGTGAAGGATGTCTGCCGCGTGTCTCCTCAGCGTGCCACATCCTGGTCTTTAGTTTCACGAGTCTCTGTTGTTGTATGCCGGAACTTTCACTTGAAAGCAAAATGAGAGAAATCCGCAGACTTCCTGAACCCCAGGGATCTATGAAGCGGGGCTGGGAACTGTACTCCTGCTGCTGCTGCAGTGCTTTCTGGCCAGGCTCAGCATTCTGAAGCATCTTTGTTCGGACCCCAGTGTTCTGGATCCTGCAGAGAGGTTCACCGGATGCAAGCAAATGAGGTCAGTGGACTTCTTTCTCGTTGCACTGAGCAGTGAGCATCCTGCCAGCAGCGAGGTTGTGAGGGCCACGTGTTGAAGTGGATCCAGGCTCCATTTACATATTGGTCAGAGACACGGCATCAGCAAAAGGCATCATATCTGAAGTTGCATTTGTCAGCAGAGCATGGCCAAAGAGATGACACTTAAAAACCATCCAGGCCTCTTAAGAAACAAGTAACAGGGACAGCGGTCTAAGGGGGTGGGGGGTGGGGGGAGCCAACAAAATCCTTCTTCCAGTTGTGCTGATGCGCTCCTTTCCCGACCCATAGGACGCCAAGCATAAGCTAACCCTGGCCCCATAGGGTGTGGGAGACAAGCCCAGGCTTTTTTGGCCTGGCCCTCAAGAGCACCAGCTGTCTGACACAGGACTGTTTGCAATTAGCCTGGTTCACCCAGTTCCAAAGAGAGGCCTGGCTGGTCCAAAGTCTGGCAGTGTAATTCATCAGAAGCATGGATTTGGATGGTGTCCCACTGAGGCACTCAGGAACAGAGAGCCCTCCAGCAGTGAAGTCTGCCTCTGGGAGAAGAGGGGTGGGGGGAGGCCACCCTATGTATGCTGGGAGCCTCCTTGCCGGGTGGCTCAGCCTCAGCTCTGAAAAATATGGATGAGGGATGAGGGTTCTCTCAGAAAGTGCTCTGAGTTACTCATGATTTGCATGCAGGGAAGCCCAAGTCCGACTCAGACAAAAGCAAAAGCCCCATAGGCCCCAACCCACTCATCCAAAAAGGAGGCTTCAGCTGATGGGAACCATAGGGAGGGCCCTGCATCAAAGACAGGATGCACCATGCCAGGATAGTCAGGAGCAAGACATGTGCCCACAGCAAAGCTTATAGGCCAGCTTTGGGCATCATCTTCCTTCCAGTTTCCCCATATGTCCTCAAACAACTGCACCTGTGTCCCTGCCAGAAGCCTGCAATCTGCTTCTGAACCTGTGACTAGCACATGTTTAAGTATGCACTTGTGTGAACACACACACACACACACACACACACACACAGTCATCCAGAAAATCCTTTGCTAGCCCATGTAGGCAAATGTTTCTCTCCTGCCTGCCAGTTCCCAAATAACCAACGCAGAGGCTTAATATTATTTATAAATGCTTGGCTAATAGCTCAGGCTTGTTACTAGCTAACTCTTACACTTAAATTTACCCATATTTCTATTTATGCTTTGCCATGTGGCTCAATGGCTTGTTGCCTCATTTTTTTGAATGTCCTGCTTGTTTGGTGGCTGGCTGGCATCTCTCCTTTCTTTGCCCTCCCTCTTCCCATCATTCTCAATTTGGCTTCCTGCCCAGCCACCGGCTATCAGCTTTTTATTAACCAGTGAGATTTATTCATATTCATAGTATAGAAAAAGATTGTTCCACAGCAAGCCTATAGTCTTAAAAACTAATACCCTTTGTAGTGAGTTAAGGAATAATTTCTTATTTCTATGGAATATACTTTAACACTCTTTTCCCCAAACTATTTCTCAAATATATAGGCATTATTTTTTTAAAATGCTTAACTTCTTACTCATCCTCTCCTTCCATGGGATCTACAAACAAATTTCAAATTCAGAATGAACACTACCTATGACTCAAGGATTTTACCACTGTGAGTTCCATTTTGGAACAATAAAGAACTCAGTAAATTCCAAACAAGACCATTTTCCCTTGAACACTTGAAGTTTTAATTGTAGAGTGAAATGACAAAAAGAATACTTAGTAACTATACATAAAATAAAGTTAATTTAAGGTTTGTAATCATCAATAAAACACCGTTTTGTCCTTTTACACATGAGTGTCTGGCACCTATGTTAAAAAGATTATAGGTACATAGAGCAAATACTAACATATGCCAATGCTTGCCATACTAGCCCACAAATTCTATTGAGCCTCTCAGTTATAAAAACTAAAGATGGACCCCTTCAGTTTTCTGAAACAGCTCCCAGGGGCTGCAGCTTCTGCAAGAAGCCCTGTGGTCTTCACAGATGCATCACCAAGGCATATGGCTCTTCAGTCGGGTTGATAGCTTCTGTGTCAACTAGAGAATAGACGGCAAAATGAATTTACTACCCTTTAAAAATCTCAAACAAAATTCCCCTTTGCAGGCTAGAACATGGGAAATGGGAGGCTAGATCCAGTTCCCCTACTCCCCTCCTTCACCATGAGGACTTAGTCCTCAGTTACTTCTCAAGCACCGTGCCTGCCTGCCACTGCCACCATGCTTTCCGCCCTGATGATCACGGACTCATCCCCTAAAACTGTAAGCCAGCCCCGATTAAATGCTTTCTTTTGTAAGTGTTGCCGTTTTCTCTTCACAGCACCAGAACCGTGACTAAGACAGTAGGTAAAATTGAAGCAATGAGAGGCACGCACCAGAATCCTGAAAATGACATCTTTTTCAGTCAATAAAAGGAAAAATAGGCCAGGGATTGCTCTGGCAGATGAAACAACTGAATGGCTCTTTTTTAGATCCACACTCTCACTTCCTCAAAGTCTACTGGCTTTTCCCTCAACCCCCAGCAGTGCGGTGACCAAGCAGCAGGTGACCCCTTCCTTCCTGCTGTGAGCAAATGTATATCTCATCAGGATGAAAAAAAACAGAGTGCTTAGAGGTGGTCACCAGACGGTCTTAAAAGGACAACACATTGTTTCAGAAATGCATGCACTGACCCTGTAATAATCAGGAACTGCTAATACACCTCCTCGAGAATCAAGGGAAATTGCCTTGTTGGAAAAAATAAAGACTCAAAATCAGAGATAATCTTTTAAAAAAACGAATGCATACCTGTATAAATGCCACAAGATATGCCTAAGAGAGGAAGCAAATAAGTCACAGCACACATACACGCATGCACGCACGCGCGCACACACACACACACACACACACACCCACACACACACACACACGGATGAGCACATACACATAACACACATTTATCTTTATCTTTGGTATGTAAGTATCTAAATGTTTTGCTTAAATGTGAAACAGAAAGATAAAAGTGGACTAATAAAAATTCAATAAAAACTACTGAGATTGTTAAATAGGTAAGGAGAGGGAGATACGATGGGGAGGACAGTGGAAGAACTAAATTTCTCTATGCCTTGGAACTAAGACTTTTTTTTTTTAAATTATAGGAATTAACTTAACATCAAAACATAAGTATGTACCTTAAAAGCTACCAACACATTTAACGACAGATCTGGTTGCTGGTGTAGCATCCAGGGAGCAGCTACCTGCAGGGACTTGACTTTGGTGGTTCTAGGATGCTCAACCACAAGTAAACCAGGAAGAGCTAATGATAGCAACTGAGAAATGCTTTTAAACAATCATGTTGTTAGTGTGAGTGATGGTTTTATTATTATTCAGATGTTGTTGATGCAATGTGGAATAGGTATAGAATTCTCTCCTATCCCATGCTTTGGGTATGGGAGAAAAGAGGCAAGAGATTTGTCCCTTACTGAACTCAAAAGAGAAAGGGCAGCACGAACCCTTGGTAGGTTTTACCTTTACAAAACACTGCATAGTTCCCAATTCTGCTTGCTGGAAAGTCTGGTAGTGAAGGCCAGAATAGTAATGACCACCCACACAACCCAAGCTGTGCTCTCCTAGTGCTAAGTCTCACTAAAGGAATCAGCAGGACTTAGAGCATCTTCTCAAACCAGTTGTAAGAGAGAGTTCTAGGTATTACTAAGATCCAGTCAAGAAGAATTGATACTTGTTAAATAAGCTCCCATGTCTTAAATACAGGACAATAGCAACACCAGTTAACATACCAATACACTTGGTTAAAGTATATCAATATGGTTAGTGTTTGGTCATGTTTAATGACTTGAGGGAACCAACTTACTATGAAAAGCAGTAATTTAAGGGAGAATCCTTAATGGACCCCAACTGAATTCCAAATATCAGTCTTATCTCAAGGAATCAAACTGGTTCTGGCAGAAATTTTCTCTCTATGGAATTGTCCCTCCTGATAAATGTGGATGGAATGATAGACAGCCTTCATTTTGTAAACACTAATGTCTTCTGAAGAGTAGATATTATTTACCCCCAGATGGGAGTGAACAGGACAAGTTATGGGAGGTGAAGGAATCTACTGAGACTTCTAGATCTGACTGCTGTGTACAGGAAACAGGAGATGGAGGAACAGAACCATGGGGGGACGTCAGGGGTGTGATTAGACCAACACACACATGACAGTTCAGCCCACGAGAGCAAGGGCAGACGCAAGGAGGAATGTGAGAGTAAGAAATAAGAGAGACTCTGAAGACTCATTCCCTGGTTGCTGTGTGTAAACCTTGCTTGTGTCTTAATTCAAATAAGAGCACACACATGTAGTTAGGATGTGTGAAGACTGCGCATCTGACAACCGTGTAGAATTACATGGAGGGCACATGCTTACTGATGTGGAGGCTGCATTTACAATGTAAAGGCCTATTTCTTTAAAAAAGATGTGAATGTGCATATAATACATAGATACTTATCTACTATTCAGAAATGATATGGCATTTTAAGTGGGGAAGGAATGAGGGGCCATGCAGAGGAAAGAATATTGCGTATGAACTGGTGAAGGCCAAAGCCAGGAGATGAGCACATTGCTTTGTGGTCTCCACTTTTCATCTCCCTCAGTTTTCCATAATAGAAACGTATATCAGAACAAACATATTGTAAATAAAGCTCCCCCAAGGAACGCATCACTGACAGTCAGCTAAAAGATAGGAAAAGAGTGCTTTTCAAAGTGATAAACCATATGGTGAGCACAATTTATCCAAGACAGACAATGGAACTTTTGTTTGTGTTAGCTGTGTGTCTGCTGGCTGAGCTTTGGAAAAAGTCATTTAGAAAAATTCTCTCAAAGTAACTAGAGAGTTGAATATGCCAAAAATTATGACAAATTATGAAGCTGGAGTTTTACCAAGTTATACATGCCTGACTGTGATACATAATCTCCACTGTGGCCAAATGCATGCTGGAAAATTAACCTAGTCACTCACATGGATAAAAAATGTGACAGCCTGTGTTATATTTTTGCAGTCAGACATTTAAAAACATTTATTCATGCAGTTTCCCTTGAAATTAACAGGAAAAACACAAAAGAACTTACACACGAACCCCTGGCACAAATGGATTCTTAAGAGTCAAGAAAAGCTATTGCATTTCTGAAGATACAAGGAAGTCATTGATCTGATCATCCTCCACCAGCCTGCAGCTCTCCTGCTAAATGGCCCTTAGGATTCCATGGAGCTTATAAAAAACAGTCCTCTCTGGATCCTCTGAGATTCACCAAACTAACCCTCCCTTAAGCGTTCTTCCATATGCAAAATAATTCCCCTGCGGGTATTGACTCACCAATTACAACAACAGAAATTATATTTATACACACAGTTATTTGAAAGCCCCTTAAGTGGTACCCCAGAGAATGGTAACATGTCAGAATGAAGCAGCTTGGAGGCCTTTATCCTTGCAGGAGGCCAAACTATGAAACCTGCAGCAGTCTGATATTTGGATGCCTGATGTACGGTCACTAACAGGCAAGGTTGGTGGTTGCTCATCCCATCTGTGGGTCCAGGTAGAGACAGGTTGAGTGACAGAGAGAAGGCTTTGCAACTTTTCCTTCTTTGACCTCTACAGACTTTTCTATTGTCAGTTGGACCTTGATTAATTCCACCTTTCATCAGCAGGAGGTGACACAAAATGTCTATGCATATTTTCATAACTAGGACGCAAGACAAGCAGTCAGAAGTCCCCATCCCTCCAACCCATTAGGGCTCTTGAAGGAACCAACACAAAATACAGAGTCATCCAAATGTTACATAAGATGTACTGTGGTGATAATAGATGCTTCTGTAGGTGCTGGCCTTGCTTGCTGGACCCTGAGGATGAGTAACTTTCATGATGAGATAAAATGTGGGGTGGAAGAAAATCCAAGCACATTGGGCAGAGATCTCAAAATATGAACCTTGGCTGAGGGAGCCGAGGAAGAAGAGATGGCCCAAGGACTGGACTGTCTTGCTGAGGAACTAGGCTTATCCACATCCCCAGGAAGGTCACTGGGGACTTCACTAAGGGAAGCTCATGGTCAGTTGTAGTTCCATTCACTTGACTGACAACTGATCGGTTGACATTCAGTGACCGATCATCTGCTCTCCTCAGTTGCTCACCAGCAGGACTTATTTTTTATTAAGAGACATTTTCACACAGCATTGAGGTCATGGATTCCTTATGCTGCTAATTGTGAGTAAAACAACACAGCTGAAGTTGCTTTTAACTTATGCTACTAATATTCAGATTTTTTTAAAAATTTTAGCTCATATGTGCAAAACCTCAGGAGAATCCCACCTCCCAATCATACTTAGTCTCACTCATTCTATGAGCTCTGCCTCCAGTTCCTACAAACACTTAAGTTCAATTTCCTTTTCTGAGTCATATATAATGAATGTGTTTTCTGAAAAAGCTCACGTAGCTCCCAGATGTGTCTAACTCTGAAAATATCTGACCTGGCATGCCAGAATTTTTCTAATATAGAGCTAAAAGCCCCACATTCATCTAACATCTTCAAAGAGAGTACTCACTATGCAAGTTATAAGCTTCCTGGTGATGACAATGAAGGAAAAAAAAACCGGGAGGAAGGCTGGTTTCTGTCCTGGAGGGTTGACAGTCTAGGAGAGGCCGCATAGTCATGGGGAAGTGATAAGGAACACAGTGCCAAGAACGTAATAAGGAGAAACCGGAATGTGACATCCCAAGGGCAGTCACTCACAGACAAGACTCCTGTATCACTCTGGTGATTTTCTTTCCTGGAACATGCTATTGTGCCTTAGTGCTTTGAAGATAAAGTTCACTGGGAAGGAACATTTTAAGCATCGTTTTCTCCTTCTCAGTCTGAGCTCCCGGAGCCTTCTCTAATAGATGCCCCCTTTCTTCATCAAGAGTTCTTGGGCTTGAGTACAGAAAATTACTTATTATTCTCCTGCTTTTTGTGAAGCCGTTTTGCCAGGTGTGAGTTCTGAAAGCAAGTTCCTGATAATGAAAGTCGTTGCATAACGGGAAAGCAGAGGGAATAGCCAACCACGCCCTCAGCTGTACATTCACACTAACGAGCACGTCATAGGTCCATGCAGAACTGCATCATAAACGGACACTTGAGACCCACGCTGTCATATCTGCAGCTCCAATCTCCCAAAGCTCTGGACATTAAGAATGTTTCTTACTCACTGGGAGGAGACATTGGATCGGATTTTTTTCCTTATTCTATTTTACTATGGAACTCTCTGGGTACAGAAAGAGAAATGTGTTTGAGAATAGAATGCCACACACCCATCACTGAGCACAAATAAATAATTCATGCTTCATCATTAAAAAGTTTGAAAAATTCTAAAAATTTGGGGAAATTCTATACAAGTCATTTATTAAGTCCCTTCTACCTACAAGAGGCTCCTCAGAGAGCCATGCTCCGGTCACCGTGCCTTGTGAAGGAGGAAGTACTCTTGCTGCTATGACAGCGATGGCAGGGAACCCAAGGTCCAGCACAGAAATTTCCCTGAGATCCCATAACTAACTAAAAATAGTCCCGAGTGTCACCATCAGGCTTCTGGGGTTCCAGAATCGAGTTGGCTCACTCTGAGGTTTGCCTGCTGCTCTCTGCTCCTGTCTTCTTCAGTCTTCTCACAGAACCCCGGCCTGAATGGTGGACAATGGCGTCTATGGTCCTTCAAGGCCAAGGCCAGGATGGGTATAGAGCATCCATGAAGAATCCATTCCTCTCATTGCCTCTTTTGACTAAGTGAGCATCTCGCCAGATCTACATTTTTGTGCCAATTCACTGCCATCTAGTGGTTATGTTAATGTCGGTTTTGCATAAACTATTAGAAGGATATTTTTAATAGGATGGAAGTTTGGTCTTTAGCTGGAAGGAAAGAAAATTCCATGAAAGGAACACTCACCTAAGTAATTTTTTTTTCCTACTCTTCAGGTGAAAGTCCGGTGAGATGGATAGTTTTGGTTTAGGCCTTGCACATCCTCTGCCCATAAAACCATTGTAAGGATCAAGCAACAACATCCTGTGAACTGTTAAGGAAAACAAAAACTTCCCCTGAAAAGCTCCCCAGCCTGGCTTTAGCAATGGATAGGGATGGTCTTTGTTCTAATTATATTTACAATGCAAATTGCTTAGTGCAGTATATGTTCTCTTTATGAAATTAAAAAACCATTCATGTCCTCATTTACATAATTCTCCTCTAGGGTAGAGACATTCTCATTCATCTTTGGTATCCTTGACAATAATGATATAATTTATAAATCTGAAATTGGGAAAAGGAAATCATAATATTTCTAGTCAAAAGATAGGTTTTTAGGCATTGCACTTACTTTATATATTTCAGTTGAATATTTCTGGGAATTTCTAGAAGGCCTGAAGTAGGTAAAAAACACAGACTTAGCAGGCACAATTTATTTAGAACCTAGAGAACGGAAATTGACAAGTAGATAGTGATGGTAAAATACACAATTTTATTTAAGTCAGTCAAGCACATTTAGAGATTGAGCCTACCAAACTAAAATCCTGCAGAAGCTCACTAGCTTCTTGGTTTCATTTGTCAAGGCCTCTTTAAAACTCAGCCATCCTTCTCTCATCTTTATAGCGGATAATATTGCCTGCTCTGCCTTCTTCCTTTGACATGTTACATTTGGACCTCTTCATTCGGAGTCGTGGTGGCATCTTGCTTTAGTTCAAGTAAACCATGTGTTCTGTTCTGTTCCCTGATTTCTTTCATGTGAATACCAGTTAAGATGTGGTAGTCATGTGCTTCTTGATTTCTGTGTCTGGATGTGTGTTGGCTTAGTGATAGTTGGTCAAAGAAGGAGCAGACTTGTTGCCCAGAAACCCTTGATGATGTACACAAGGAAGGTAGAAGGAGGGGGTGTCAACACTACTGCCCAAAGTCTGAGGTGCAGCTGTGAATAGAGGGGAAGCAGTCAGGACAGCCTCGTGAGACAGGGGGTGCTTCCATCATGCAGTTGTTCTATGCTTAATGAAGACCCACTATACCCTTGACTTGATTCTGAAGCCAATTCTAACTCCCCTTCCAGAAGCCATACACTCCTACTAGGCAAGGCCAGTGTGGGATTCACTCCTGTTTTGGAAAATTAAAACAATAAAACAACCATAATGATTTTCACATTGCCTGAGGCATCTCTTATCATCTGCTCTTTTAAAAACAAGAAATTTGACAAGGTAGCCCTGTGATAGAGCACTTACCTAGGGCACAAAGGCCCGTGTTCCATCCTCAGCACTGGAAAAAAAAGAGAATTTTTAAAGCAAAGCACTTCATGATACACACTGGAGGTTGTGCTCTGGAATGGCAGACACATCTGGGTTTGGTTGGGGAGCTGTCCAGTTGTCTGGAGAAGGCTATCTTGAAGACAAAGGAATGAATGTTTCACATCGTTTGGAAAACTCCCTGCAGCATCAGTTTCTTGACATGGATTTCTTTGGGAGTAAAACAGTAATCAACTTACCCCTGAGTTCTTCAAAGACAGCAATAGTATTAAAGATCTGGGTCACGAATATACGAGGGATTCAGTGTAAGTTTTCAATTGTTTTTATTAAAAAATAGTGTAGAAATGCCAGCACTCACCAACTATGCAAGGAAAAATATCATATAACTCCCGATACCTGCTATACATGGGGAAAGGAATAAAAGAGAGAAAATTCAATGAATAAAATCCGAGTTTCATATTTGGGCTTCTGTGGAGTTCCAGTCACCATAAGTATCTGAAAATTGTTTAAGCTGATGAAGTTAGCAATGTGCAAGGCAGTCCTGAGAGCTCAGTGGTTTATTAGAAACCTAGGAAAGTCCATGAACAGTGGGGTAATTGTGTGGAGAACATGATGGCATGGTTAAATTGTGAAACATTCAGGACTTTAGTGATGGCCAGAAAAATAGCAGAAACCAAACCTTAGTATTTGACTTAGCTTTCCTCTTTTCTTCTCATTCATCCTCATCAACCATGGAGACAAATGCTGCAGTGCAGTTTCTCACACACATGAGATCCCACATCTCTCCCTAATTCACCTAGTCCACAGCCCCTTGGCATCATACCAGACTGACATCACTGGAACAGAGAACACTGCCTACTATTTTTAGATAAGATCACAGGTCAGTGTGAGGTTGTAGTCATTTATTTAATAAACCCACAGGTGCAGATTCACCAAATCTGTGGTTATTGCATTTATTAATGTTAATTAACATTTATTGTTGATCAATAACATTTTATTATTAATATTAATTTTATTACTATTTTAATGGTTTATTCATTTTTTAATGGTTAGTTAATGTCAGTGCTAGGGATGGCTCCCAGGCCTGGCTTATACTAGGCAATCCTCTACAATTGAGCTTCAAGCCACCAATTTACTTATTTATAGACAAGGATTCACATGTATGTTCAGGTGGGTTCAAACGTGCAATCCTCCTGCCTCAGCCTTCCAACTACAAAGACTTCATGTGTGCTCCACTATACCCACTAGCAACCTCCCATTACTACTGTCTTACTCATATATACTCATAACCAATAGCCACTACATTCTTCAGTTGGGCAGGCATAGAGATTTTGAACCATTCTTAATCTCTTTCCTTTTCTCAAAAGCCACCGCTGATATGTCAGCCAACGTCATCTCGGCTGGCAAAATCTCCCTGGAATCCATCCACTTCCTACCAGCTCTCCAGGTGCCTGTAAAGATCCACCACAGCAGGCCTCCAACTGCTCTCCGAGCCTCCTCACCTGCTGTGCTGAGCGAAGTTTTCTGTACATCAGATATAGCGATTCAACAGCAACATAAGACAGATCATGTCACGTCAAGCATCCCAAACCCTCCAAGGATTTCCCTTCTCACTTAGGAAAGCTAGTCTACTCATGACTAAGGTCACCATTGCCGGCCCTGCTTGGCTCTTACCTCGTCTCACCCTTTGACTCTGCCTGCTCTAGACGTTCTGACTGGAGCGGGCTCACCCCTCTTCCACCCTCACACTCATCCTGTGTGAGTTCCTCCTGGGTTATTGCCTACCTTCTTGAGCCTACTTTTAATTTTTTTAATTGTGCCAGGTGAACCTGTGGAAGTCTAAGGATAACTTTGTACAGACAGTTCTCTCCTTCAGTCTTTAGGTGGGTACCACGCCTGGGACCCAAGACACCGAGCTTATGTGGCCAGTGCCTTTACCCATGGAGCCATCTTGCCAGCCCATTATTCCTTTTCTTCAGAGGATATTCTCAGCACCAAGGAGGTATACATGGGGTCAACCTGGGCTACATAGAAAAACCTTGTCTCAATCCTCACCACCCTTCACACAGAAAGTTATTATAACTTAATGTATTAATGAGAAGAAAACATTATAAATTTAGCATATGCTACATAAGCATTGAGTGCTTTGAGAGTCTGTAGTGGTGTCCACACTCATTCATCTTGCTCACTGACTCCCCAGAGCAGCTTGTAGTCCTGTAACGCATTTATGCTAAGTGCTCAACACATGTGTGCTTTGTATTATATTTTTACCATACGTTTTCTATGCTGAAGTGTATTTGGATGCTCAAATACTGCCATGTTATAGTTGCCTGAAGTATGCAGTGTAGCAATAATCAGGCAGTTCTGCAGCCCCAGAGAAGTGGTCTACATTGTGTAGCCTGGGTGTCTCCTTGGCTATACTATTAAAGTATGGGTTAGTAGAGTATGATGTTCATTCAGTAGTCACTGAATGATACATTTTTTAGAGCCTATCTCTATCTTTTTAAGTGGCTTTTGACTGCTTATGGTGTGGGGGGTTAAATATATTTCATATAATTCCAATCATAAAAACCATTATTTTATGCATTTATAGTTGCTCCTGCCACTTTTTAGTATATTAATAACTAAAAAGACTTTTTAATTGATTGGAAGTCATTGTGAACCAAAATGCCTTTGTTTTATTTGATTGGTGATCAGAGGAAGATTCCAATGTCTCCCTCTAGATAGTTTCTCCTCTAATATCTGCAGCCTTGTGGCATAAAACACCGTGGAAAACATTCACAGACCAATAAGACCCAATTCTGCAACTGCAAGACAAAAAATTGGGCAGATCGATGCAGCAGGCAGAACGATCTTTGCTGGAACCCTTTCTATTCTCCTGGCCCAGAATGCTTGCCCACTCATGGAAGGTATGATGGACCACATGCAGAAACCCGAGAAGCTCATATTACATCTTTAGTAAGATTCCCATTAGCAAGAGCTCAGAAGAGCTTCCAGCTTTCCAACACCAGAAAGAGTAGGGCAAGTCTGAGTGGAGGAGACAGTGCTCTCAACTGATGATTCCAAAGTTATGAAATCACGTGGCCAAATGGGTACACGGACAAAGTCTTTCCAGAGGGCCTGTGCAAGTGAGGAGTCATGAGAACTAAGTCGACATTAGCCTTGTAACAAATTAGCTTTTGATACTCAGTAGTAATACTTGTTGAGTCAAATGAAAAAATGTAAGCAATGCCTGACTCAGACTGAGGTCTACAAAGTCCACATAACATCATGTGTCAATAACCTTGCTGAAGACACACACTCTGTGTGACGGAAAAGTCACACTATACACTACTAAGACATTCTTAGTATTCTTATACACCAAGGGGAGATGCTCTGGGGAGTACTTGGTGATAAGAAGAATACCAAAGAAGAAACACTGAAGAAATGGTGGGGATCATCCCATTCCTGGCCGACACTGGTCTGGAACCACAAAATCCAGGAGTAGAATGAGCATGTGGTTTTAGGCCCGCTAATTTACCACACAGAGTCTCCATTTTCCCATCTAAGCCTGGGTCCTAATGGATCGTCAATGAATGGAAGCCTCCATTGATACTGTTGGTGCTGAAGTGACAAGTTCTGCCTTGCTACATGAGTTCATTCATTCTATGAGAGACTATTCCTAAAGAGAACCCCCCCACACATACCTCTGATGAACCAATGAGTTTTTATTGGGGTTGCTAGCAGTATGGATGAGGGGTTACTAATTAGAGAAGGAATGACTCACAGAAAAAGCATCCATACAACCAAAAACTGCACCCCAACACCAGGAAGCCCCAGGAAGGCCATAGGCCTGGAGCTCTCTGCAGAGCTTGCATGCAGCTGCGTAGTCTGCACATCTCCTCTCTGCAGCTCATCTGGTCAGTCTTCTCCACTAGCAGTTGTTTACTCCCTCTATAAAGCTGGAACCTTCTAGAATCTTTCTTGTGATGCTTCATCTACCTACACACACACACACACACACACACACACACACACACACACACACACACACACAGTGATATATGGTGTACCTTAATAAAATTTGCTTGAGGATCAGAGGACAGAACAAGCCTCTAAATTAAACATAGAGGCCAGGCAGTGGTGGCGCAGAGATCGTCTGGATCTCTGTGAGTTCAAAGCCACCCTGGACTACATGAGATTGACTCAGTCTGGGAGAGAAACAGAGCCAGGCAATGGCGGCACACACCTCTAATCCCAGCACTTGGGAGTCACATGCCTTTAATCCTAGTACTTGAGATCTCATACCTTTTAATACCAGTATTTGGGAAGCACGCATACCATTAATTCCAGCACTAGAAAGGAAGTGATGGCTGGGCAGAGAAAGGTATATAAGGCATGAGGAGACAGGAACTAGAAGCTTTTCAGCTGAGGAATCTTAGAGGTGAGACATGGCAGTGACCTGTTCCTTTATCTCTCTGATCTTTCAGCATTTACCCCAATATCTGGCTTTGGTTTTTTTTACTGAAAGACCAAATTAGATTCCGTGTAACACACACACACACACACACACACACACACACACACACACACACACACACACAGAGTCTCCTCCGGCCTCCTTCCTAGAACCTGCCATCTTGCACCATGCCCAGAAGCACACATGATGAGGAACATGTCTGTCTAGGTCTGCTTCCTGGTACGAATGAACCCTGGGTAAGCAGTGCCTCTCACAAAGCAATGTCAGTCATTACATCACTGCCTTCATCAGTTCTGCTTTTATGCTCCAAGGGTTGTTCTTGCTGGGAGTTTTTTTCTGAGGGTAACCAAGCTTCTCTCTGGCAGCCTTTCAGCTGTTGCCCTTTCTAAGACACGGCAGCGGCTGACACTGAAGGACGAGGAAAATGTCTCGGTAAAATATTTTTCATGTATACTGTGTTGCAGAGACTTTGCCGACTCAGGGACAAACAAGGTTTCACTGGCTGTGGCCCACTCAACAGGTCTGTCATTGACTAGTTCTTGGTATCTTCATCCTTAGAAAGTGAATGAAATCACAGCTTTGTATGAATGAAATAAAACTTCTAATCATGTTTGAAGATGAACAAGAAAGGTGTCCCTTATCAGAGCCAATGGTACTCATATGGAATTGTGTCTGACAGCTGAAAGTCTGCTTTAAAAAAGCTGCAGTGGAAGCTTTTCATTCATTTCTTTACTAGGGTGGAAAAGTCTGAAGTCTCTGTAGCTGTGGCACTTTCGCTCCTCAGGGTTCAGGTGCTTTTGGTTTTGGTTTTGTTTATTTTCCCAGTGACTCTTTGGTGTGTAGGCAATCATGGAGACACGAGAGCTTTGGCCAGCAGTGACAGATGGATGACGCCACGTTGACATTTGGTTGATGCTTCTTCAAGCACATTTTTATTGGATAGATGTACACAACTGGGAAAGAGATTTGGAGAACCCTGTCTTGATGAAATGAAGATTTAATACGAATAAAACTGGTTGGAAAGCAGCAATGTGAACCCGTGCCTTAACTGTACATGGACTTTGAAGCAGAGAGTTGCCTATCTTAGGCTGGGGATGTGGCTTAGTGCATTGGGTTTGCCTAGAAGGCATGGCAATCTTAATTATTTCCAGGCACAGCCAAAAAAGAAAGACTGGAAGGCCTTTTCTAGCTGCTGTTGATTTTGTGCAGCAGTAATGTTTTTAAAGGTTTATTTTTATTTTTACTTTTTATATGTGTGTAGGGTGTGTGGGAGGGTATGTGCTCCTGTGTGCTAGTGATGGAGGAGGCCAGAGGAGTGTGTCAGGTTTCCTGGAGCTGGAGTTATAGGTGGTTAGGAGGCACCTTGCATAGGCACGAAGAACTGAACTTCTCTCTGCAGGAGCAGTGTGCATTCTCATCTGCTGAGTCAGCTCCTCTGCAGGAGCAGTGTGCACCATCACCTGCTGAGTCAGCTCCTCTGCAGGAGCAGTGTGCACCATCACCTGCTGAGTCAGCTCCTCTGCAGGAGCAGTGTGCATTGCCACCTGCTGAGTCAGCTCCTCTGCAGGAGCAGTGTGCATTGCCACCTGCTGAGTCAGCTCCTCTGCAGGAGCAGTGTGCACCATCACCTGCTGAGTCAGCTCCTCTGCAGGAGCAGTGTGCACCATCACCTGCTGAGTCAGCTCCTCTGAAGGAGCAGTGTGCACCATCACCTGCTGAGTCAGCTCCTCTGCAGGAGCAGTGTGCACCATCACCTGCTGAGTCAGCACCATCACCTGCTGAGTCAGCTCCTCTGCAGGAGCAGTGGGCACCATCACCTGCTGAGCCGTCTCTCCAGCCCTGGAGATCATGCTTTCCCTTGCCTTCACATCTGCACCTCAGATCTCTAATTTCTTTACCTTGCCGGATGCCTGCTTGCTAGCCAGGGGCATGCAGTGACTTGTTGGCCTTCATAGTTGCCCATGTTCAGTCTTAAGGCCAGTGGCCCTTCCTCTGGATTCTAGCCAATTTGAAAATTAACTGTGGCTGCCTCTATGTGCTTTCTAAGACCAACAAGGAATTATCACTCCCTTTTCCTGGTGGAGCCCACAAATTAATGAGACAATGGTCTTGTTTGCATTTGTGGGTGTCCTTTGTCCTGTCCATGGTATTGATTGCCCCATTTTTTTTTCTCACTTTGCTGTGTGAACAAAGTCCGGTGGGAGAAGAAAGTGGGTAGCACATTTGCCAAATGAACCTTGCAGCAGCTGGGTTTAGCAGATTCTTCATGCAGAGATTTCTCTGCCAGAGCTCAAGCTCTACCTTAGAAAGAAAGCATCGCAAATGCCAATAGTGTGATTTAGAGAAAATAAAAACCGAAGATTGAGGATGGCAGCTCGCTGTTCTATGTGGCTCTTTATCCTGAAGGCTGGACACACATGCCCAGTAGAAAGTTTCTGGAACCACTGCAAAACTAGAACTGATTGATGGTCTAGTCTCAGAACACTTACCACCCACACCTAGGCTCCCAGGCCAGAGGAGCATGAACCAAGGTTACTGGTATAGACATGGGCGAACAGATTGCTTATCAGAGTACATTTTTTAAAAGGTAGAATCGAAGTCTCTTGTCAAAAGACAAAACTAATGCTTAAAAGTTGTGTCTCTGAATTTCAAAGATCTGTGTTCAAAGAGCCAGCCTCCCTTTCCTAGCAAATACTCATGTGTATCGAGGTCAATACCAACAAGTAGAAAAACTGCATTCAACAATGGACAACGAAAGGAACATTCTCTACTCCTACTACTGGAGAGTTAGCTCCTTGGCTGAGTACTCTTTACTGCTGCTTCCAAACTAATTTTTCACTTTGGAAAAATAACAAATAATTGTTTACTGCTGTGGAACATTTAGCGTGATCTTCCTTCCTTCCTTTTTCTTATGTTTCTGTGTGTGTGTAGGTGTGGCATGTATGCATAAATGTCCACATGTGTGTATGGCATGCACATATGTACATAAATGTAGAGGACCAAGAAGAGTGTTGGGAGTCTTCCTTGATCACTCTTTCACCTTGGTCACTGATGGAGGAACTTCCAACCAAACCCAGAGCTCATGCATACAGCTTGTCTCTCACTGGTTTGCTCTGGGCATCTCCTGCCTCTGCCTTCTACCAACCTGACACTTACATGCATTCAGAGGATTGGAACCTCACGCTTATGTGCATTCAGAGGACTGGAATCCCTGTCTTCTTGCTTGTGCTGTGAGCACTGAGCCATCTCCCAGTCCTTTGGGACATTCTTATACTTATAAATTTATTCATTATGTATCTGATACTAAAATTTAACTACGTGCCATATTTTACTTGCTAATCTAGCAATCCTATTGCTATCCCTTAATTTAGATATTTAAACTATGTATCGTCAGTATTCAGAAAGGATTCTGTGGCTAAGTAGCATCAGCCAAACCAAGTAGTGCCGACAGAACGGGGAACACTGAGAGATGGTGTGCCATTTGAGCTGACCCTACAAGGTCATCTGGAGCCGATACCATGTTCTTCTTCCATCACTTTCAGTGGATGCTAAGGACTGGCCACATAAAGTCACCAGAGGTTGCTTTGTTCCCCATTTTCCTCCTCTATTATAGAGTTGAGAAGACGGAATGCCTGGTATCCGGGACCACCACTCACAAGTGTTGACGACGTGACCAGTTTCTATGTTGGGATCACTGGACAGACCTCCTAGAGAGCATTTATGGGATGAATGGTGCCTCTTTGCCCCCACTGGGCCTTTTGTCCCTTCTTTTTGGACATGGATGGTGCCGAAAAGTCCAGAAAGCATCAGCGAAGCATGAACTACAAAGCTAAGAAGGCCTTTACTTCCCGGCAGAAAGGAAAGAAGGAAAGAGGCCTCCCTGCTTCCTCTTAGCCAAGACCTTTACCTATTTACTTACTGTGAGGAGAATGATGGACTCCAAGGCCTATGTGCCTGTTCTGACCCCAGCACCTGTGAGTGCAATGTTCTTTGGAGAGGAAGTCTTTTGTCTGCATAGTAAGAGTCTTAACATAATTAAAAGTCTTAACATGAGGTCCTCTTGGATCCTCTAGGCAGGACCTGAGTCCAGTGACAAATTTCCCAGTTAGGGACAGAAAGGAAGTAGGTACTGAGATGACAGAAGGAACATAAAAGTGAAGCAGAGGATGGAGCCAGGCAGCCACAGCCACAAGGAACCACGGGATTTGAGATGGACCGGGCAGAGAGAGTTCTTTCAAGAGCCTCAGAGAGAGCACAGCCATGCTCACACCCCGAGTTTGAGGCTCTGGCTTCCAAAATCATGTGTGATTTCCATTGTTTCAGAATGCCAAACTTGGGATTAATCATAACAGCCTCACTTACACCATCTCTGCTACCTGTCTCCAAACACCCTTAATTCCCTTTGGTGGTACCCGTGTTGGATCCATTTCCCAAGGCCCTGTTCTGGTCATGTTATACACACAGCAGTTCTGGTCCAAGGGAAACTGATCAAGATTGGCCTTTAAATACATCATTCCCTGGAAAATGAATTTCAGGTTTACTGGTGGTGGTTCAGTGGCATCAGCCCACATGGGATGAAGACCTATTTTTAGATCCCATGAGCCTTTAGTATCTTTGCATTCTCATAGGAAGTAGAAGTTTGGGGTGCTTCTTCATGAACCTGATTTTCTGTTCTGAAGCCAGCAAATCTTGATGCGTATCACAAAGAGCAACAGACCTAGCATGGCGGTATTCCAGATCAGAAGAGCCCTGTTAACTCAGCTGTAACATCACTGCATTTCCATATTAAACTCCATTTAATGAGAGTGTTTGACCTCCTCTCTAAGATAGGAATTCATAGACACCTCTGTGCCACTGGCCAAACTCGTGAGATGATTGGGGGCCCAGCAGAAAGGTAGCCAAGTGGCATTATCATTCTAAGAACACTTCCTTCTGTAAAGTTCACAGTAATTCTGATTATATATTCACGTCAGAGCCCACTTCAGGTGGGTAAATATCCTTCCCTTTAAATAGATTTGGAAGG
The DNA here is from genome assembly GCF_049852395.1 of Peromyscus maniculatus bairdii. Taxonomy (NCBI): domain Eukaryota; kingdom Metazoa; phylum Chordata; class Mammalia; order Rodentia; family Cricetidae; genus Peromyscus; species Peromyscus maniculatus. The sequence goes on from NC_134864.1 coordinate 26,300,983, forward strand.
GACTAAGAAGGAAGAAAACCGGAGCTGAGTAAGTCCCGTCAAACTAGGCAGGCGGCAGTCATTTTTCCACATCGTCAGATCTTCATTCACTCATTTAATGTTTTTTTTTTTTTAAATCAATGTATGAAATTTTAATTACAAAGCACTTTAGTTGGGGGTTTGCGTACGCAAAAAGATGAGGGCCCAGTTTAAATATGATTATGCGAATGTTAACCATTAGCATATCTGCTGTTTTATTTTCTTCCATGTATGCAATGTTCCATTGTTTTATCATGAGGAAAAATTAACATTCTGCACACAAGAAATCAAGACAGTTTCACCCCCCCCCCCCCCCCCCCCAGAAAATAAGCTTCATCCACCTACTCGTTTTGAAATGTCAATGTAGTGTGCTGAAATGCCAAAGACTCCGGTTAGGAGGGTGAGAACAAGCATCTCGCTCATGGAGCAAACAGTATCATCAGGAGGATGCATACCTCATCGATTCTCATTTGTTTCTTTGCTCCTTTAGATGGGGCTGGTGCCAGCATCTTGGCTGGCTTTGGACTAATGAACACAATAGAGACGGTATTAGCATTGTAGTCCCCCCCCCCTCCCTGCACCTTCCGACCAGTACTGTTCCAGTGGCCCTTGGGCTCCTGAGCACAATCGACTGAATTCAGTTCAACAGCATGACCAATACAGAATGGGATGAACAGAGCAGGCTAGAAAAGGAGAGGATGACCAGGATGTGCCACTATGGCTTGTCCCCAAGACACAACCCCCACTACCATCAGGTTTTGCCTGATGTGAAATTGTTTTGTTTTAAATACAAATGAAGTGCCTCTAATTCCACTCCCTCCCCTCCTCCCACCCCAGCTCCTCTCTAGTTCTGTAGGTCTTGACCCACAAGACAATAAATACATAACAGGAATTTGTTTGTGGATTTATTTTTTTGTTGTTGTTCATTTTTGTGTCTAGGATGGAGTTGAGCACATTGCAAACCTAAGCAAATGTTGCTGAATTTGGATGCAGGAGTGGATAAATGATTACACGGCCTGTCCATGCAGATTCCTTAGGCTAGAGAGGTGTCTTCTGTACTCTACTTCTCTTTCTTCCCCCTCCTCCTCCCCATCTTCTTCTTCCTTCTCTTTATCCTCTTCCTCTTCTTTTTAAAAAATACTTCTATATTCATTCATTCATTCATTCATTCATTCGTGTGTGTGTGTGTGTGTGTGTGTGTGTGTGTGTGTGTGTGTGTGTATGGATATATGTGCCCTACTGTATCTGTCTATGCATGCATGGAGGCCAGAAGAGGGTGTCAGATTCCTCAGAGATGGATTTGCAGTCCCTTCAGACCACTTGACTTGTACGTGGGTCCTGGGATCCAAACTCCTCACGGTCGAGCGGCAAGGGCTCTTAGCTACCGAGCTTTCATCTCTCTAGTCTTCTATGCTTCTCCTCTTCCTCCTCCTCCTCCTCCTCCTCCTCCTCCTCCTCCTCCTCCTCCTCCTCCTCCTCCTCCTCCTCTCCTCCTCCTTTTTTTGAGACAGGGTTTCTCTGTGTAGCTTTGGCACCCATCCTGGAACTCACTCTGTAGACCAGGCTGGCCTTGAACTCACAGACATCCTCCTGGCTCTGCCCACCCCCCACCCCCCCAGTGCTGAGATTAAAGACATGCACTCTATGCTACTTCTTAAAAGACATAATCAGCTTCTTCCTTCAAAACACTGTTTATCAATAAAAGAAGATACATGCTATAAAAATTATGTTATAGAAGACTATTTAATGTCACAGAATGATAACTCTTAGTAGCACATCAACTGAACGGGCAATTTATAGATCCATTTTGGAAAAAAAATAATGTCTACCTATTGCTCCATGATTCTTGAGGAGCAGTAAATAGCACTTAATGACTTTTCGTATATTAAATCATGATTAGCTGTGCCTGCCAAGGTGAGGGAACATTTAATGTATGTCATCTATTTGTAGCTCCCTTTCCACTCCTGAAATGCCAGGACAGGGAACTCGAATGGTCCAGTAAAACAGCAATTACTCGTCAATATTGGTCAACACTAAAGAGACCTCCTTGGTTGCCATGGATTCATAAGCACAGAGTTGGCAGTGCCCAGGCACCCTCAAGGACAGTCCCACTTCTCACCCTGTGACAGTGCCAGGCAGTATTCCTCACTGCCTGTGACTGTGTCAGGTACTCCTGACACCACAGACCCTTCTGTGTCCTGATCCAAAGCCTGGCTTAAGACACTTTCGAGAAGTGGTCCTATCCCTGCCCTCCAATAGATTCAGATGTCCTTCCATCAATGTAATACATCCAAAGCAGAGCTCTAAGGGGCATTTCCAGGGCACCCCATACCTGCGACCCACAGTAAGTATGAAATGATTGAATCATGGAAGAAGAGCAGGGTTATGCTAACTTTCTGTGGAGGCACAAGGAAAATTATGTGTTCTGTGTTTTGTCTAGAGCAATCCATATGGTTGAATAAAACTCATTCTAATACACACACACACACACACACACACACACACACACACACACACACATTTATATGCCCCCCCACATGAACACATGCCTCTGCTCTCACCTTGCTGGTGATATGACCTCATACTTAGTTTCTTCTTTCATCTGTATGGGAATAACATGAACTTTTTAGGTAGAGTGACTGGCTGAAGGCAGGAAGAGGCGTGTTCGTGTAGGCAGCTACATGAACAGAAGAAATAGTTTGGCAACGAGATCCTATTGCATCTTAAAAAGATTTTTTTAAAACGTAAATTAGAAAGTTCCTCACCCTCCCTCCTCAACAGTGACACATAACTAAGCACTTGAGAGCTTTGTGTGAAACCAAGAAGGATTTGTGGCATTTTTGCATAGCAGGCCTTCCCTCTTCCCCTACATTGCACAGCACAGCCACAGGAAACCCTCCCCTGGGACATACGCCAGAGTGAGTTACACCTCCAATATTCTAGATTGTCTGTCTCTCCACACTTGGGAGTGCTCATCCCATGACTTCAGGAACCCTTGGAAACTGGAGGACCACACTTTAGAAATGCAATTCCCAAGATGGGCACTAGGGGGAGCGAGAACTCAGAGGCGGTTTGGTAGGTACTGGATCTTATCTAGGGCTAGTGTACTAAGATTGCATTGCATAGTAAAGATTGTTTTTCAAGACCTTAAAAAAAAAATCCCTGAGTTCCAAAATCTCAATGAAAGATAGCAAGGGCAGCAAAGAACAAGAGAACACATCCTAATGAAACACAATAAAGCCTTAGAAATTGACTGTAAAATGGGGACCTATGTGCTCTTGATGTACTTGAAAAAAAAAAGAACAGACAACTGACTATAACCATGAAAACAAGTCACAGGTAAAATAAGAATACAAAAATTATTGACAATATGAGTCAAATTCTAGAACTGAAAAATGAAATAACTGAACTAGAAATTCACTGGAGTGGTTTGGCAAGAGACTTGATCCGATGGGCAATGAATGTCCATGATAAAGACATAGATAAAAAAAATGGGGAGGGGGTCAATGAATTTGAAGCATTTGAAACCAAGTCAGGGCTGCACAAAGAGAAAAAGGAGGTGAAAGGTGGGGCATCTACGGGCTTCTGCCGTGTCCCTCATGCGGCCCTCCTCCACGCCGCAACAGCTTTTTTATTTCAGTCATTATGACGTGAACTCCCGGTTCAATGCACGCATTATGAAAGTGCAAGAAGAGAGAGCAGGGAAAGCGTTTGTTTGAAGAGAGAATGTCCCGGAGCTTCTCAAACTGAAGGAAGACATGAACACATAGGGTTGGCGGTATGAAGCTCGATATGGAGTATGAAGCTCAGTGGCGGTGTGGGTGTAGAGGCTGAGATGTAGAAAGAGGGGGGGCAGAAAAAGACACACATTTTAGGAGCCTAAGAACTCCAACTAGGCACACGTCCAGTCTAGCCATCCGACTCGAAGACAAGGAGAATGACAAAAACAACAACAAAAAACAAAGCCACCTACTGCATACAAGAAAACTTCCCTGAGACGATTGACAGATTTTCTGCGGAAATCTTGTAGACTAGCAGAAGGTGGAATGATAAATTCGAAGTGCTGAAAGAAAAAAAAAATGGTCAGACAGCAATATTGTATGTGTCACAACTGTTCTTTAGAGAAATGGAGACTTGCACAGATGATCAGAACCTACAGAAGTTCATTCACAATAAACTTCTATACAAAATGTTAAACAAAGAGAGAGGTGTTGTCCTGTTAGGGTTTTTTTGTCAATTCGACACAAACCTAGACATGGCTGAGGAGAGAGAATCTTAATTGAGAAAACACCTCCATAAGGTTGGCCTGTAGGCAAGTCCATGGTGTGTTTTCCTAATTAGTGATTGATGGGGAGGGCCCAATCCATGAGGAGTGGAGCTGTCCCTGGACTGGTAATCCTAAATTGTATAAGAAAGCAGGCTGAGCAAGTTATGAAGAGCAAGCCAGCAAGCAGCACCCCTCCATGGCCTCCTCTTCAGGTCCTGTCCTGGGCTTCCTTCTGTAATAGACTGTGATGTGGAAATCTGTGATGACATAAACCTCACCAAGTTGCATTTGTGTCATGGTATTTCATCAGAACAATGGCAACCCTAACTGAGACAGGTATGTGCGGTGAACATTCAGGGCGTGGGATGTTTGAGACAAAGCTGGACTATGTGAAAAAAACTACCTCAGAAAAAGGAGGAAGAGGAAGAGCTAACAGGAGTCCTTCAGGTTGAAACAGGAGGTATAGACAGAAGCACAGAGTCATATGAAAAGATAAACACATGGGCAGACATGATAACCTGTATTTTGACTTGAGTCTATAGAATTTAAGTATGAAAAAATTAACTAAAGTCTCTTAATGGATATATAATATGTAGAGACATTAAAAAACATGATATGCAAAAAGAGCAGAGAATTTGTATTAGATTGAAGTTAGATTATTATTATTTTAAAAATTCTCCCTGTAACTGTAATAGTAGTGAGTAGAATGTTAGAATTTTGTTTCATGTAATTGAAGTGTCACACGAAGAAACTATTTACAGATTACACACAAAGGGAAATGAAATGCTAATCAAAGCTTAGCAATCAAAGTCTCCAAACTGGAAAACAATGGAGTGCAAACAGAAGTTCTAAAAGAGGGAAGGAGAGGCAAAAAGGCATGAGACACAAAAACAGCAAAATGAGTAGATAATCCCTCCTTGTCCATAATTGTCATTTTGTAATAATTGAAGATTTATTTCATAGTTATGAATGTTTTGCCTGGACCAAGGGTATGCCTGGTGCCCTCAGAGGCCAGGAGAGGGCATCAGATCTCCTGGACCTGGAGTTCCAGATGGTTGTGAGCCACTATGTAGGTTCTGGGAGTCAAAGCTGGGTCCTTGGAAAAAGCAACTCATGCTCGTAACTGCTGAGCCATCTCTCCAGCCTTCCCGGTAATTACTTAATGTAAGTAGATTAACTTCCTCAATCAAAAGGTGAGGTGTCATTGAATGGATAAAAGCATAGGTTCCAAGTATTTACTCCCTGTCCGGTTTGATTTTGGTGGCTGTGAATAAAACCCTGACCCAAATGAACTGACGGGAGTAAAAGGTTTGCTTCAGCTCCCACTTCCAAGTTCTAGTCCAGCACTGAGGGAGACTAGAGCAGGAGCTGAAGAGGAAACCGTGGAGAGAGTGTTCCTTATGGCTTGTCCTCGAGCTCATTCCCTGCAGCTTTCCTATACAGCCAAGGCCCACCTGCCTAGGGCCATGCTGCCCACAGTGGCCTGGGCCCACCCGTGTCAATCAGGACAGTTCCTCACAGGCATGGCCTCAGGCCAGTTTGACTGAGGGACTTCTTCAATTGAGCGTCCCCATCCTAGGTAACTCTAGGGTGTGCCAATTTGACAATGAAAACTATCACACTGTCCAAGAGAGTTATTTTAGAACTACAGTTGCACCTGAAAGTGTAACAGTGGAGAGTTTATAGAAAGAGTGTGTGTAGAACCTGTTTTAAGACACAAAGGACACTATGTAATCATTAAAAAGGGGAACTCATGAGGAAGGTACCACAATCATACACCAAATTTCAAAGTGCCTATATACATAAATATATACATATATATGTATGTATGTATATACATATACATATATAGAAGATTCGGAGAGAAACACAGTGATAAGAGGAGATTCCAATAATAAGTTTACAAATAAGTAGAGCCATTTAGGCTCAGTGCACAGAGAGTATTCTCAGCATAGGCACACAAGTGAGCCTCCAACCAAGTCTTCACAAATCCAAAGATGTCGCAAGTCATCTTTTCTGGTCCAGTGGAATGGAATCAGAAGTCAGTAGTGAAGGGATATATGGACGTTAAGTTAGATGGATCAGAGAAAAAAATCACAGGGGAGTTTGAGCAATACCCTAAGACAATGAAAACAAAGACACAGAATAAACTAGCGTCATCTTTATTTTTTTTTAAAGATCTCAAACTAACACCCTAACTACACAAAGGGGAAAAAAGGAGATAAACTCCAAACAAAACAACTCTAACAAAGGAAGAAAATTTTAAAAAATTAACAACACTTTCCCGTGTTTCCCTCTTCAACAGAGATGGTAAAACTAAAGAATGAGAAAACAATGGGGGGAAGAGGGAAATGATACATGTCTGTCTGAGATCAGCACAATGGGCAAACCGTTAGGTGGAACGAGTCCACGGAGCAGACGGACTAGACTGAGAAGTATTGGGGAGCACATCAACGGGAGCAGACAGACTAGACTGAGAAGTATCAGGGAGCACATCAACGCTCCACAAGCAGAAGGGACCAGACGGAATACTATGACCACGGTACACCGATCTATTAGTTCAGAGATGTGAGCGCATTCCTAGAAATGTAACACCGGTGGAGAGCGGAGCACAAATACAGAACCTGAACAGCCCAATAACAACCAGAAAATGAGAAGCTCCCCAGGAAAGCAAAGTCCAGGACCACAGGGCTTTACTCGAGAATTCTATTACACATTAGAGACTTCATGGTGGTTCTAAAGCTGTTTCAAAACACCGAAGAGGAGGGGCACTTTTAAACTCGTTCTGAGACCAGCCCTCCCCTGCCGGCAAAGCCGATGGCATCGCCAAAGTGGGGAAAATGTCAGACCAATATTCTGGATGGATATTGATGCAAAAATACTGAACAGGGTTATACACACGTGAGACTATCGGAATGATCGAATAGTGTCATTCCTGGAATGCTAGACTCAAAACCAAAATGAGATGTCATTTTCCTTGCATTAGAATGACCACCATTTTAAAAAGAAAAAAGTGTAGGAGGGCTCAGCAGTTAAGAGCACGCACTGCTCTTAAAGGGGACCCAAGCTCAGTTCCCAGCATCTGAATTTGGGTGCCTCACAAATACCTGAACTTAAACTTCAGGGACACCTGATGCTTCTAGTCTCTGTAGGCACATGTAGGGACCACCCCCATCATGCACATGTAATTAAAAATAAAACAAATCTTAAAAAGGTGTGGGTGATGTGGAGAGACAGGAGGCATTGTGATCTGACATACAACCAACGACCATGGGATATAGTATGATACTTCCCCCAAAACTACAAATAGAAATGTCACATGATATGAGAATCTCACTTCTGAGCATATATTAAAAGTCTGAAGTATCGCCAAGAACTACGAGAGCTCCCAATTTCACTGCTGGACTGTTCAGTATAGCCAAGAGGCAGAAACAACTCATAAATCCATTGACACACTGTGAGCAAACCACCAGGACACTGCATTAAGGGAACTGAGGCAGACCCAAAGAGAAAACCGGTAAATAACTCCACCCTTATGATACACAAACCTACAGTGGCCAAATTCCTGGGAACAGAAAGTATGATGCTGGTTTCTGGTGCAGAATGGAGGAAGAAATGGTGAGATTTATCTAGAAAATATGGAGGTTCCATTTTGGAGAAGAAGTGAGTTTGGAAGACATTTCTCCACAGTAATGTGAGGGTACTTAACACTCCAGCTCTCCACATTTCCAAGAGTCAAGGTGGCAAATCCAATGTCATAAATATTCTATCAGGGTAATAAAGAATCCAAAACAATTGTATCCCTGCAACAGATCAGATTTGATTTCTTGTTTCTCATTTAAATGCTGATAGTGACATAGGGATGTTTGCAGAAGCTCCTCCATGTTTCACTCCTTCTCACCTGTCTTGATTGACCTACCAGTGTCTCCTTAGTTCCTACATCCAGGGAATAGCTGTGGTCTGTCATCTGCTCCCCAGTCAGCTCACAGCCTTCCACCACTTCACGCTTTTATCAATGCATTTTAAAAATGCATTATATGAATGCTGGATGTCTTGTGTGCATAAAGAAAACAAAAGCGGACATTACCTGGGAGGGACCAGCAAGTGGATCCAACGCCTTCCCTTCAGGTGTCTGTCTAAGCAGGACAGGGTCTCAGGGGACGTGGGGCTGCCAGGCATCTGGAGGAACATGGTGAGTGTCTCTGGAACGACGCCCCAGCTTCTCAACAGTGGGTGTGTGGCCACCTACAGCAGTTAGCACTTTTCTCCACAGTAACCATCTCTGCAAATGTGACTGCTGCTAACAGCTGGGATCCAGAAGTGTCTTTCTTAGTCAGCATTCTGTTGCCGTGAAGAGACACCATGACCATGGCAACTCTTAAAAAAAGAAAACATTCAATTGAGGGAGCCTGATTATAGTTTCAGAGCATCAGTCCATTATCATCATGATGGGGAGCATGATGGCATGTGCAGACAATTGTGCTGAAGAAGTAGCTGAGAGTTCTACATCTAGACCCACAAGCAGTGGGTAGAGAGAGACTCTGGATTTAGCATTGGCTTTTTGAAACCTCAAAGCCCACTTCCAGTGACACATTTCCTTCTACAAATCCACACCTCCTAATCCTTTTGAACAATGCCACTCCCTAATGACCAAGTACTCAAATCTATGAACCTTTGGGGGCATTTTCACTCAAACCACCACAAGAAGCCAACACAGACAGGAGACCTTAGCTGTGTACGTGAATGGATGCCTTCATTTCTTCTGATAGGTGGGAAGACTTTCTCCTGGGGTGGTTGGGAGGAGCGGAGGGGTTTCATGTACCTGGTATAAACCAAGTTTAATTTACTTTTGTCTCATTCAGGGAAGGACAGTGTTGCCAAGAAGGCTACATTCTGTGGCGATTAAATTCGTGTGCACTCAGGATGGTTGATTTCTGGGCAGCTTGCTTAGTCGCCGGTGTGTGCCACTTGGTTTATTTCCCCCCAGTTATGCAGGGTATCTGCAGGGATTGGTTTCAATATCCTGGCCACCCAATGGGGGTCATCGTCAGGCTTCTGTGCCCTTTGGAAGAGGAGGCTGGTGAGGCACATTCTGGGATGAACTAACCTTCCTGGATGGAAAGTTTCCAAGGAGGAGCAAACTCTTCTTTGTTGTGAAAATAATATAGTCTGTTGCTGGAGGGCTTCTCTCCAGGTTCCACCAAGCCCCGCAGTCCCACAATCCACGTATAAAATAATCCCTCAGACGCTTATATTACTTATAAACTGTATGGCCGTGGCAGGCTTCTTGCTAACTGTTCTTATATCTTAAATTAACCCATTTTTATAAATCTATACCTTGCCACGTGGCTGGAGGCTTACTGGCGTCTTTACATGCTGCTTGTCCTGGCCGTGGCTGCAGTGTCTCTCCCTCCTTTTTTCTGTTTCCCCAATTCTCCTCTCTCCTTGTCCCGCCTGTGCTTCCTGCCTGGTCACTGGCCATCAGTGTTTACATTTATAGAGCGATATCCACAGCAATAATCTCTCTGCCCAAGCTCTGATCCCCGCTGTGCTGGGCAACAGCCTGTTTTTAGACAAGGCTCAGAGCATGTGCACATCTTGCATCTGTGCCTTGTGTATTCACTGTTTACCTTTCTCTACATCCAATGCTACTAAAATCAGACTGAAGTAAAACAAGCTTGGCCTGTGGTTACCACTTCCCATCTCCTGCCTGCAACTTCTGGCTTTGTATCTGTTAGGTAATTGATACTAAAATCCTGAAATGAAGGTGCTTTTTGCACATGACTGGAAACAACCTGTTCAGCAGGTAGAGAACACGATGGAAGTGAGGTCTGTTTCCCAACCAGTAGTAAAACAAAGACCGTTAGAGCTTTAAATTTAATCAAAGGAAGAAGGGAGAGCTTCAAGAATGAGGAGGCTGAGAGACAACTAAAGGTGGGGTGTTGGGAGGAGGCCGAGGAAGCTGTGAGATTGAGAATTCTCAAATCTAGGATCATGATGCATGTAGACAGTCCAGAATCATGGTGCATGTAGACAGCACCACAGTCCAGGGTCATGGTGCAGAATGTAGGTAGCTCCACAGTCCAGGGTATTGATGCATGTAGACAGTTCCACAGTCCAGGATCATGGTGCATGTAGACAGCACCACAGTCCAGGATCATGGTGCAGAATGTAGGTAGCTCCACAGTTCAGGATCATGCTGCATGTAGACAGTACCACAGTCCAGGATCATGGTGCAGAATGTAGGTAGCTCCACAGTCCAGGGTCATGGTGCGTGTAGACAGTTCCACAGTCCAGGATCATGGTGCATGTAGACAGTTCCACAGTCCAGGATCATGGTGCATGTAGACAGTTCCACAGTCCAGGATCATGATGCATGTAGGCAGTTCCACAGTCCAGGGTCATGATGCATGTAGACAGTTCCACAGTCCAGGATCATGATGCATGTAGGCAGTTTCATAGTCCAGGATCATGGTGCATGTAGACAGCACCACAGTCCAGGATCACGGTGCATGTAGACAGTTCCACAGTCCAGGATCACGGTGCATGTAGGCAGTTCCACAGTCCAGGGTCATGGTGCATGTAGACAGTTCCACAGTCCAGGATCATGTGCATGTAGACAGCTCCACAGTTCAGGGTCATGGTGCATGTAGACAGTTCCACAGTCCAGGATCATGTGCATGTAGACAGTTCCACAGTCCAGGATCATGTGCATGTAGACAGTGCCACAGTCCAGGATCACGATGCATGTAGGCAGTTCCACATACTAGGGTAAGCAGTGCTCTCTCTCTCTCTCTCTCTCTCTCTCTCTCTCTCTCTCTCTCTCTCTCCCACCCCAACCTTCACCACTCACCTACTGGTTTCTCCCAGCTTCATTTCTAGTAAAGAAAGAGACTTACGGAGAAATGGTGGGTGAAACAAAACACGCCCCTTCATAAGCTTCTGGGAATGCAGACTGCTGGAAGCTGTAGTGTACACACCCAGTTATCTGTGTTGAGGCCAGACAAGAAAGCTCTATGGATGAAGGACGGCTCCTGTCCCACTCTAGGAGGTAGAAAACTGATCAGCTCAAGTCAGCATGCCCTGCCTAATGTCACTCAATTAAAAAAAATCTTGTGAAGAACGAACTGGACACTGCCTGTCTTTAGAACTTCCCACAGCCAGTAGAGAGTGTGACCTTGGGGACAACTCCCTTCTCCATTACCATAAAGTACCTGGAGCACATTCTGCATTGTACTATGTTGTTGGTAAAAATCTATAGGAGGTCTGAAGTTGATACCAAAGAGCATGCCTATGCCCCCAAGTGCCTGACTATAACATTTCCTGGACTTAACTCTCTACTGTTAATCTGACTTGATACAAAGACCAGAAGATTCTATAAGTGTGATGTCCACCATCATTACAGGATAAGAAGACATGAGGTGTTCAAGGGCCTGGAGAGCTTTGAAAGGTTCGTCACAGCAGGAGCCGAAGTGAGTCAAAGATATATCACTGAAATAAAAATAGGAAGAACCATTGAGACAAAGGTGAATCATCTCAGTTCATTTCTTCACTCATCCAACAATTTGCTTTGAACTCGTAAGTACCAGGCATGGCCTAAGGGGTGCGTGGTTGAGTGGTCCATGCAACATCTTTGGGGCTTGGTGAGGAAAGGGCCTCCAGGAAGCCATCTATCTGGTCAACAGCTTCCGTTTCCTGTATAATGATACAGATAGTCAAAGACATGCGTGGCTCTGAGCTCTGTCACAAGGCAATCAGGAAATACTGGGAAGATAAAATCCTGGAACCAAAGCTGGGTGGGCAGCTAATATCTAGCAATAGAGGTCTGCTCTATACTGCCCCCTGGTGACTTAGCACGTTAGGGCCTTCTTCTCTACTGACTTCCAGTGTGCCCTATACTCAAACAAGGAATTAGCACTCCATCTCAGTCTGTACTTCTGAGGGAATCAAAACCAAACGGCCACAGTACTTTAAATTTTCAAATATACTGTCAGTTTTAAAATGTCTATTATACCTTCACATGCCATATGTTCTGGTCTAGAAAATGCCTGTGTTGGGTATCTGGGTCACAGAGGTATCTATGAAAGAATGGTCTTCACTTGATGCCATGGTAAGCTTACTTCTCGCGACCACTCCATCTGGAGTGGATGCCAGGAGATGTGATAAAGGTGACTATTTTAAATTATCTTTTTAATTAAAGATAATTTCCTTCATAATTTACTTCCTAGAAATGGAGTCTGGTTTATTTTTGCTCAGTACTTACAACTGTATGGAATTTTCTGGTAAAGATCAAGGCCTCCAGCCCTGATGAAGAGTGCCAAGCTAATGAGCCCCATTGGGGTGGCTCTGCTCTGCCCTAGCTCCTGTCAGCCTGCCCCTTGCTCTGATGGCTCTTGTCACCGATCACTGTTCTCACAGAGGACCCTTGAAGGAAAGAAAAAGAAATCAGCTTGGTTCCAGACAGCCTAGAAAAAGTACACATCTGGGATCCAATATGGAAAGAAAGATAAACAGGGAGCCTCAGAATTTGTTTAGTGTCAAGTTACTTGTCTCCCCAAAGTCTTGATTTTAGCCAGACTTCCCTCAGGCCAGTTTGAAATAAGGACATTTTGAACTGTAGAATCATAACCCAGCTGCATAAAGCGGCCGCTGATGTGCTGTTTCTGCCTTTTATCCCAGGCACAGTACAGGGAAAAACATTGAAAAAAATAGCTTTCTGTAGCCGTAACACAAAGAAGTTCCTAAAGTTTATGACACTTGGCTAAATATGTATCTTATCCTTTAAGATTTGTATTAAACAGAGAAATTACAACTGCAGACATGAACATACATGCATACACACACACACACACACACACACACACACCACCTGGCTTCACAGTTTCTCTGGTGCACCTGCCAATGAGGAACACGTTGCACATTCATCTCAAAACAGATCAATTATTTTGTAACAGCCACAGCCATTTCTGTGACATCCTTAAATTCCTGGAGTGCTTGAACTGACTGCTCCCTTCACAGGTGATCCCAAGAGTCCATCTGGGGGCTACACTCAGGGATGACGGAAGGGGACAATTTTCTTTTTTAACTTTCCTGTTCCTCCTTTTTCATTAACAATTAATAATCATTCCTATTTAAGGGGTTCGTGTGACACCAACGTGTGCCAATCAAACGAGGCTAATTAGCATTTCCATCTCACCATCCCTCTGTGTTCAGAGACTCCGAGTTCTTTCCTCCAGCTCTTCATCAAATATGGAGCAGGTTATTGTGAACTGCAGTCGTCCTGGGAGGACTCCTCCTGTCTAGCTGTGAAGGAGACCATTTGAACAGCAGTGACTCTGCAGCCTCAGTCCCCACGGAGAAGAAAGGAAAGAAAGTGATCAGAGAGACAAGACTCCAGGTTTTTCTTCACGTGCAGTCACCATCTGACACGGGATATATGCCTGCGGTGTGTGAAAGCAAAAACATATTCCGTTATTAATTATAATGAGCTAAAACCATTAAGACATTAGAAATAGTCAATGCATGGCACCAGAAGCATGTTTTATATTGTTTTGAAACCGTTATATGCCTGCCACTAGATAAACACTGTCAAGAACACCTTAAGTCTCAAACAAGGAAAACAGAATCGGTGGGGGGCTGGGGGCTGGGGGGTGGATGGGGTGGCGAGGGGTGGGGCAATGTCTTTCTCAGGCATGTCAGAATAAGAATATCGTATGCAATCTCTCTGTGACTCAGTTTCCTTATCTGAAAAATAGGGACAACCATAGCACCCAGCTTGTATGACCCAGTGTCAAACAGATCAAAGGGGTTAGTTAGTGCGTGTAATCCCTCAAAGCGATGCTTGGCACACAGTGTGAGCTGTGAGCAGCCTGGGTACCACCCTCACCATCATATCAGTGTGCCAAACAGGAAAGTCAGTGTAAGCACAGTATTGCCCACCAGAGGCCAGCAACTAGAACTCCAAGTCCCCCATGGAGATTTCTGCTGGTAACATCCACGGCGCACTCAAAAGCCCAGTTCAACAAGCCGAAACTATGCAACAGAGGTTGCTGGTCTGGCGTGGGAACTCTGACCCCAATAGCTAAAGATGTAAAGAGTTCAGATTTGTAACAGCTGGAAATGTCCTTTCAATTTGGGACTTTGTGAGAATGGAAAAGGGAGTTGTCTACAATGAATAAACCTAGACTCCCTAATGAGAACCTCATACCCTTAGGCACAATGAATAATAAAGGCTATTCTGGTACCCCACTCTGATCAGTTTGACTAAACATGGTAGAAACTGTTAGGACTGAAATGTGAAGTGCCCTCACAGGCTCATGGGCTGACTAGCTAATCTAATCACCAGGTAGGGGCACTATTTTGGAAAATGGTGGAAACTTTAGGAGGTGCCTGGCTGGAAGAAGAGGCTCCCTTGGGCATGCTTTTGGAGAGTCTATGTAGTTTCCAGCTCATGTCTACCATGGGGAAATCAGCTTCCATCACAAGCATCCTGTATCACGGTGCTCTGCTTCTCATGGACCCAAAATTAACAGAGCTGAGGACTATGAACCAAACCTCTGAAGCTGGGAGCTAAAACAAACCCTCCATTAAGTCATCTCTGAGGGAGTTTGGTCACAGCTACTGAAAACTAACATAAAGACCCCTTCTGTGGGTGCCGACAGCTGCCTCAGATCCTCTTGTGCGGATCCTCTGGGCTCTGAGCTCTCTGCCTCTTCCCCTCAGGTCACTTTTAACCCAGGTACGATATCCTCTTTCTAACCATACAGGTTTGCCTGTCTTTGGCTGGCTGTCCTGCTCCATCTGTGGAGGAGCAGCCAACCCTGTGACTGTTCTCTCTGCCTTCTGTGGCCACAGAAAGTCTTTCAGCCCTATAGGAAGACCTACTTCTTACCCAGGGTTAGGATTGGGTATGAATCCCCTACTAGTGCATCGCCACATTCTTCTGTGTCCATGGCCTTAAAATACTGTGCAAACAGCAGTGATTTGGACATGTCAAGCACCTGGAGACTTGGTGTCATGTGGACTGTAATGTGGAGCTGTCCTTACACTATAGAGTTCCAGAGGTAAAGAGACTATGCATGGGGGAACTGGTAAACCCAGTGGAGATCTGGACACAGGTTGGAGTGGGTGAGGAGGTGCAGTGTGTGACAAGGTCTTCATGTGATGTGAAGACAGAATGAGAGACATGGGGAAGAAGAAGAAAGCATTCTAGACAGCAATGAGGAGACTGATCCTCAGCTCCATGCCTGGCCCCCAGCGCAAGGGCACAACCAAAGTGCTCAATTAAATATTTAGTGAATGAATAAATGAATGAATGGATGTGTCAAGGAAAAAAACACATGGAATCTGAAATGCTAATGAAGGATGGATGACACGGAGTTTCCCAGCAGTAACTACTTAGTTTTGCTCTCATGTGGGGAGACAAAGAAAATGCTAGAAGGTCTCTTTGTGGTGCTTTGCAGCAGTGGACTGACACAAAACAATCCTTTCCCACCTTTACTGTTGAGAACATCTAGACAGGTTTTAAATTACCCAGAATCTCCAGTTTTTAATGTTTGTCCTTTCTAGTCCATTTCTTTCTCGTCTTTCTTCCCCACCCTTTCCATTCCACTTTGAAATGCATACTCCACATCACTTTGACGATCAAAGACTTAAAATGTACGACTTATTAAAATTACAAACAGATGCTATGCAGTGATGCATTAATGGCTACAATACCTTCACAATGTGATGGACTATCCCAAACAGCAAGACAACGGGGGACTGTCTCCCGCCCTTCGGCTGACTGTCCTAAAGTCACCCAAATGGAACACAGCTCCAGGATATATGGTCTTCAAGGTTAGAGACGCTCAACGTTCCAAATCTGCGTGCCATAAATAATCCTGAATTTGCAAACAGCCTTGGAAAAGGTCAGTGCATTCTCTACCCTTTTAAAGCTGTTCTCTCTCTCTATCACATTGGCTTCCCACCTTCATTAAGGCCTCACCTGCCTTCAAACCCGAACAGTGCTTGGAGAACAGTGATGAGGCATCGGCTTATTGTACCACATATTTAAATGCAGAACATTTAAAAAATGATTTTATTTATAAATTTGATTGCTGTTCTTTGCGTGGGGGAAGGGGCATTTACCCATGAAGAAGAATCAGAAAAGAGAGAGCCTAATAATGTTCAGCTAGGCGTGAAGTCTTGTCATAGGAAAATATTAGAATTTTAAACCTGTTTTAGAAAAACAGAACCCATGCTTAAGGACTCAGTGTTCTTAAATAATTTCTGAAAAAAATGATATGAATAATTGATAAGAGGAGGTGAAGTCCAAGTTCCTTCTAACCAGGGCGATCGATTAGCATATTTTTGAAGAAACTCCCTGGAAGCAGAACTTACGCAGGCTGGTGTTTTCCTTTCCTGGGATGCAAGGATGCAGGGAGCCTGTGAATCATTAGGTCCTACACCCCCTCAAAAGCAGAGAAGGTCAGCTTTGCAGAGAGCAGCCTGGAGCTTCCTCCCTGCAGGGAAGCCTGAGAGAGCTCACTGGAGAGGAAGGCTGCCTTTCACAAACATTGACTGGCAGAGCCTGCTCCCCCACAGCAGGGGCATCTACCCAGCCTGGCAGCCTCCACCAGCCCACCTTGTAGACACTCAGAGACTGTGTCTGTCCATCCATCTGTCTGTCCGTCGGTCTGTCCGTCCGTCCCTCCCTCCCTCCTACTTCCCTTCTTTCCTTCTTCCTCCCTCCCCTGACTCCTTCCTTCCTTCCTCCCCCTCTTCCTTCTTCTCTGCCCCCTCCACCTTTTCCCTACTCCCTCCCTTTTTTCTCCTCCTTACTTTATTCTCTCTCTCTACAGACTGGGGCAGTCACAGTGGTACCCAACTTTAATCTCAGTATCCAGGAGGCAGAGGAAGACCTCAAGGTCATTCTGACCCCTGATCTTCGCAGAGAGTTCCAAGCCAGTTGACTGCATATGGGACTCTGCCCCGCAAACAAGAATTTGTCTCCAAATCTCTTCTCAGGTTCATAAAATATCGAACTATACAACCCATATACAAATAGATCCTCATTGCAGAAAATTGAAAAAATAAAACCATATTCATCTTTTTCTTGACTTCTATTGCTATGGTTTGAATGTTATACCCCAGACATGTTAACAATGAGACCTCTGAGAAACGGTTAGGCTTTGAGGGCTCCATTCTCATGAACGAATTAATGCCAATTCTAAAGGAATCTGAGGTTTCTTGTCTCTCACTCTCTCCCATGCCCCCCCTCTCCCCTTCCATGGGACATTGAAAAGAAGAAGGATCTCAACAGATGTAGTGCCTTGGTGCTTGTCTCCCAGTATCCAGAATGGTGAGAAATGACTTCTTTCCTTATAAGTCATACAGTGAGTGTCATAGTTTGCTATAGCAACACAAAGCAAAGGCACCTATCATCATGCCATCCTCTCTCCCTACAAATATTCTCAGTGACTGTGCAACCCTCTAAACCCTTAGCTGTGCAACTTCATCCTCACTGATGCGTGCTGTCGCCTGTATGTGATGGTGTAAAACTGAAAGGGTCTCCTTAAGCCCTGTGTGTTACTCTGAAAGTGGCTTCTTAAATGCCTTTGCATTTTACTAAAATAAGAAGCAGAAATAAATCACGCTAGTGTGTTTCAGACAGGACAACAAGCAGCTATGCACTCAACACACAGCTCAGAAACTTGGACACAAAAGTCCCATATTTCCTTGGCCCTTTCCCCTCCCTCCTCATGAATGATTGTCATTCTTTATAGGTATTCTGTGTGTGTCACATCCCTGGAGGGTGCTGCAGAGCTTTTGATACTTTCACATTGTGTAAGAAAGTTCAAATTTGGGTTACTATGGATTCTGTAAGTATCACTGTTGCTGTTCATTTCCACCATTCAGGGATGACCCATTGAGTGAGTAGACCACTAGCATTGTATACACCCCATCACTGTCTGTTTGATTACTTCTAACTTCTAACTGCTGTTTCTCTTCTTGTACATGTCCCTTGACAAAGGCAGTGACACTGATCTTGGGAACTAGAGTCAGGCTGGCCAATGGGAATGCAGGTGCTCAACTTAGGAGATGATGCCAGGTTGTTTCCCAGGGAGATTGTAGCCACTGGTCCTCTATTAGTAGGGTACGAGGATTCTGGTTCCACCATATCCTGACCATCACTTGGACATTATCAGATTGCAGGGTTTTATGTCTGCTTGTGCTTGGTATGCTGCACAAGCCTGTAATCATAGGTCTTCAAGAGGTGGAGACAGGAGGATCTAGATTATAGGCCCTTTATATAACCACCAAACGGCCCTTTGTTGACTATGCAAGTAGAAGATATATTTTCTACTTCAGTTTTTCAATTTATTTTCTTTTGATATCTTATGGAAAGTATTTAATTTTAATGTATTGCATCAGTCTTTCCCTTCTATATGTTTGATACATTTTGTGTCAAGGACTCTTCTCCCTAGCGGCCAGGGAGAATTGTTGTTTTGTCTCCTGTAAGTTTATGGGTTTGCCTTTCACATTGAAGATGTAATCTCCTTGAGTCCTTCTTTCCATCTGATGGAAATAAGATTCAATTTGCGTTGTTTCCATACGGATAATCACTTGACACTGCTCCATGCACTGTGGAAGCCATTATTTTCCCATTGGCTTGCAAAGCCAGCTCTGCCATAACTCACCTGCTCACACGTTTCTGGTTGTGTTCTGGGCTGGGTGTTTTATTCCATTCAGTAGTATCTACTGTGCAAACACTTGTCTGTTTTAATACTTTTAGATTTATGCCCTAATACCTAGTGGGTAAATCCCGTATCTTATTCTTCTTCCTCTTAGGAGTGTGTTATTTGTTCTCTGTTTTAGAATCATTTTTCCAATTTCTATAAGAAAATTACCAAAATGAAAAACAGAAATTTGCTGTGGCTTTGTGTGGAATGCATCAAATGTATAAATGATCCTGAAGCTCGAATTGAATTGTTCTGTGTATTATTGTTGCTCATTCAAATTTTATACAATATTTATGATGTTCTTTCATATCTTTTCTAAGATATATTTCTGTATCACTGGTATTTTAATGGTTTCAAATGTTTTATATATGCCACCAAAGTATATGCATACAGTATTGCTCATATTGATTTTGACCAGTAAGTTTGTTACACCCTCTAGAAACATTCCTGTAGATCATTTTATATTCTTTAGGTAGACAATATTATTATTCTTAAACAACAGGAAAGTTTTTCTTTTACAATCCTTGTAAATTTTAATAGCTTTACTATATTGGCTAGTATCTTGAAGTACAATGTTGAAGAAAAGATGATTACAGACAACGATCTCATTTATGATTTTATTTTATTATTATTTTTATTGAAAATAGATTTTTTTCATATGGCATATTCTGATTAGTTTCCCCTCTCCCAAACCCTCCTAGATTCTCCCCAGTGTGGCCTCCCACTCAGTGATTTTTAAAGAAAAGACATCTATGGTAATGTTACACATATTTCAGAAATGAAAAATTAAAACTAACCATCAGGCTCACAGAGGAGATGAAATAGAATACAAACAGAAAATTGATCCTAACAGCAATACAAATGGATAACACTGTCACACTGAAGGAGATGAACAAAAACATTAGTCAAATAACTGGGTAATAGTCATAGACTATATTCTATGAGACTACAGTTTTTACCCAAGTCTTATATTATAGATAGTATATTTTTCACAGGGGTGTTATTTAGGGATTCTGAAACCATTTTATATGTATACCAGGATTGAAAAATAAGTCAACATAATGTCTATTATTATGAGAGTCAAGTTTCTCCTATCAAAGAATGGAGTTCCAAATGAGAGACCTGGGAGGGGTCGAGGATGAGTGTAGGGATGCTGGGTTGGGATTAAAGTTTCAGTTTGAACTCTGGCTTTTTAATACAGATAGTTTATAAATACTAATGCACCTTCTCTGTTTTTAAATTATTTTCTTTTTATTGTCATATAAAACATACTTAGTATTCTATGTCTGTTAGTTTTATTAGACATCTCTATGGATTTCTTTGTGTTCATGACTTTTGTGACCTTGGGTGCCACTGGTGTGTCTGTATCTATAGTCACATGGTGATTATTTTAAAATGGGTGTTCAGTTTTTCAGGACTTGGTCTGTAAAGCCTTTTGAAGATGGGATAGCAGTAGCCTCTTCTGGAGGTTTTTATTGTATCGGCTGGTTGACCGGTTTCCTTCTCAATCATGGGACACTGGAATTGGAGTCACTGAAATTTGAGTTCTGGTTTGAGGTTTGTTGAACATGCCCAGTGCTATGAATTCAGGGTGAAAACCTGTGGAATATTGTTTGTAGTTATAAAACATGGGAGTGCATTGAGATTAGAGGTAGGTACATTTCTTTTATTGGGTTGTGGACAGGTCAATTTCTGGTTGGTTTTTACTTAGCATTTCAAGATGTCAAACATAGGATGTTTATCCTCAGTTCTATCCATTTATTTCATAGGATAAATCCTAGACTTCAACTTCTGTACTTAGGGTCATATCTGCACACACACACACACACACACACACACACACACACACACACACACACATGAGTGCAAACATACAAACACCCTCACCCTCAAAACAGAAGATTACATCCCTCCTGAGCATTCCTCCTTTTATCTGGTCTTTGATTCAAGGTTATTCCACTCTTGCCAGCCTCTTGAAACAATTTAAAATGTCTTTTCGTATGGCCTATGGCATATATAGTTGTTTCTGGCAGGAATATTGGTGTCCTGCTCCTCTAGGAACACCAACAAAACCAAATGATTGTCACAGTGGCCTCACAATATGGAATGACTGTTTCTGCTACCTTGCAAACATATTTATAAATATACCTACTTAAGGGTTCTCACATAATAGATGGTAACAATAACACAAAGTTAGATGGTGTGATTGTTAAGACATAGGGAAGCTGAGGCTTTCTCTGGTCAGGACTATCTTCTAAACTGATCACATCTTCACAGAGAGAATGTAGGGTCCTAAGAAATACTGAAGGAAGACTCCAGACTCAAATGGGACACAAGAACAAAGAGCAGTTATCATACCAGCATGTATGTGAGGTTGCTCACCTGTACAAAATGGCAATGACCCAAGAGGGACGTGGAGGCTCCTTTTAAGCACAGCTAAGGGGAGTTTCAGGATCAACTACATAACTGGTTAAACAAGCAGCAGTTACATTAGTCTATTTCTAATTGGCTGGGTTCAGTCTTATCGTTTTTGGACACATCTGCACAAGCTTGGACGTGACTCGGAAGGGGCTGCTGGGTTTGTCCTTGAGACACTGTGAGGCTGACTTAGACCCTCTGGGTTTGTTCTTCCCTCGACCCTGAAAGTAAGGGCCTCATAAGTAAGTGGTCCTTTGATGGACAAAATACCCGTTTGTCCCTCTCAGAGAACTGGAGCCTAAGTTCAGTTGTGAAAGTGGGAGAGTTTAACCCCTTCAAGAGCAGTTTTCAGATAGTTAAATTCCCTGCTGAGTAGCACCCCGTGACCTTCTGTCACATATTGGCCTAACACATGAGATCACTTGATCCCATGGAAAGGGAAGGCGATCCTGAGTGTGAGGGTTATCTCAGCTGGACTGGAGTTAGAGTCCCTGTGGAATCACATCTCTGGGTGCATCCTGAGGGACTTCCTAGATCAGTTTACTTGAGGTGGGGAGACCCATCATCAGTGTGGGTGAACCGTGCCACAGCTGGGACTGCAGACCCCAGAAAATGAAGGAAGTCAGCTGTGAAACTTCATTCTTTTCTCTTTGCTTCCTGTGGTGGCGGGGGATGGGGTGGGGGTGGGGGGGCAGGGGCGGCAATGTGACCTCTTGCATCCAGCCCCTCAGGTATGCTCTCCTGGCCTCCAGGGACCATATTCATTAACCAAAACATACCCTCCCTTAAACTGCTTGGTCACAGCAATCAGAATAGTTATTCAGACACGTAGGTAGTAACAAAATGAAAACCTCCTTCCAAGAAGGAGCCAGGGGTCCTGCTGTAGGCATCAGTATTAATGGATTGTTGCAGGACCCTCAGTGAAATAAGCTGAATGTCCACTCATTTTTGTACCTGGTGAAGAACATGATCCAGCATGAAATTTTCCTCATCCCTCAGATTGTCCAATTAAATTTTGATAGAAAGCTCATTATAAATACGTGTGTTTCATTATATTAAGGTCACTAGATCACCCTTCATTAAAAATTAGTTTAAACATCACAGAACAGAACCTCAAACAAATATGTCCTTGCGAATTCTCTGAAATGTTTAGAGTAAGTAGTTCTTCCAGACATTGTCTGAACATCACAGGCGGCGTCCTTGTCGCTGTTAGGGCTGCCCTCTGTGGAATCCTGTTATAAACACACCCCTTTTAAGCAACTATTTCTTTTACATTTTCAGTCCAACTGGGATTTTTACAGATTTTTGGCCTCCGTATGCAAGCTCGATTTCAAGCTCCACTGGGGTAAAGGTGAGGCTGTTCTAACATGCCTCAGATCGCCGCTCTTCTACCGATCAGGAAGTGGTCCCTACTGAGCAGAGGCTGCACTTGCCATTCTGTGTTCTAGGGACACAACCCGTGTGTTCTCAACACCCAGCATCAGCTCAAGGAGAAGACAGCATATTTTCCTTCCATACATTTTTTTGTTATTTGTGTCATGACGAGTAATGAAGAGTAATAATTCACCCATGGAATTTGGCAGGGAAAACAGGGGCAACCATGCTATTCACATGGATGAAGCTAAAAAGTCACTAAAACCCTAAATGCCAATATCTTCAGTGGCACACCTTCCGACATCACTGGCATTTGAATAAAAACCAGATGCTCTAGAACAACAGTTCCTAACATGTGGTGCAAAACCCCTTTGGGGGTCTAACAACCCTTTCACAGGAGTCACCTAAGATCATTGGAAAACAGGTATTTACATTATGATTCATAACGGTAGCAAAATTACAGTGATGAAGTAGCAACGAAAATAATTTCATGGTTGGGAGTTACCCCCACAAAAGGAGCTGTATTATAGGGTGGCAGCGTTAGGAAAGGTGAGAACCACTGCTCTAGAAGAGCTGGTGACTGTACCAGTCATGCCAGTTCCCTTTGTGAAGAGGCAAGTACTAGCAACTGGGATCTTGGCTTCAAGGCCAATCTTATGGACAAGCCACGTGAAGCGGAGATCTGATGGTATCTGGAACCATCTCAGTGATTTGACTTCACATGTTCATATCCTGTATGTGATATAATTTGGGCTAGTTAATATATAATATGCTGGAATCCTTTTAGGAAAATGTCCAAGAGTATAAATACATACACACATTTAAAATGTCTACCCTAAATGGGGACATTTGAAACTAGAAAGGTGGAGGCTAATGAAAGGCAACCAAACAGTATGTTTTCAAACAGTATGGTTCCTAAATTTTGACAGAACACAAACACACACACACACACACACACACACACACACACACACACACACACGCCATCTTTCTTCAAAATTTTGAAGACTTTGGTCTTTTAAAAGAAGTATACCAAATAATAATGCCTTAAACAAAACAAACAAAACAAAACAAGAGGAGACACTGCAAACTGATAGAATCAGGAACTCTTTGATGCCTAAGAACAAAATGGTGCTGGGCCATCAATAGAGCAAAGCATTGCTTTGTCAGGTACAGGGGGTGGATCTGTTACCTTTACGCCACTGCGTCCAAAGTGCCCAATAGAAACAATTTAAGGGGACAAAGGTCAATTTCAGCTTGCACTGGCAGAGGATTCCAGCCCACCATGGCAGGGGAGGTGTGGTACAGGAGTGTGTGCAGGAGCTGCTCATGGCTTTGCACCAAAAAGCACAGACATCATCAGAACCAAAGGCCAGGCTATGTCACTGGGAGGACCACCTCTCATGACCTATTTCCATCTACAGCTGAGGATCGAGAACAAGGGTGTAGTAGGACAGGCCCATAGGGCCGAGGAAATGGGCTCAGACCAGTTGCCAAGGCATGCACATAATGTACTCCTTTTGGAGTCTGCCTGAGGGCCTAGCAACAAGAGATGTCAGAGTTTCCAGTCACTGTCAGAGGTCCTGGTCACTGTCAGAGTTCCTGATTGTGCCCAGCCAACTAGGGGCAACCACACAGACTGGGTGCTGGGAGGAGGGTATATAAGGCTTTCCCTGTTTTTGAAAAAATGAATTTGTTATTTGCCTTCAATAGACTTCCAGTGTCTGTGTTGTTGATGCTGCACTTTCTCACCTCCCTCCTCCAAGGGAGCCATTAGAATACAAGCTACACAAGGGGAGAGCTCGTGTGTGTGTGTGTGTGTGTGTGTGTGTGTGTGTGTGTGTGTGTGTGTGTTGATGGGACAGTGGCAGATACTTCAAATTCAAATAATGGTGAGGGTTTGGGTCTGATTCACTTTGTTCTCCTAATCCCAGACAGAACCAAGAAAATGGAGTTGTTGGGTTTTGTTACTTTTTGTTTTTGTTGTTGTTGTTTAAATAATTATTTGAAATTAGGGACCCTGAGCTGCTGCCAAATGGTTTCATATATATATATATATATATATATATATATATATATATATATATATATATTTTTTTTTTTTTTTCTTTTTGGTTTTTCGAGATAGGGTTTCTCTGTGTAGCTTTGTGCCTTTCCTGGAACTCCCTCTGTAGACCAGGCTGGCCCCAAACTCACAGAGATCCACCTGCCTCTGCCTCCCAAGTGCTGGGATTAAAGGCTCGTGCCACCACCACCCGGCATGGTTTCATATTTTTTAAAGAGATAATTCTACTTAAATTAATTTTTTTTTTATTTTAGGGGCATGGAGCAATGGCTTAGCAATTGAAAGCATTGGCTGCTCTTCTACAGGACTTAGTTTGAGGCCTCAGCACCCTTCTGGGGCCTTGGCTAACAACCATCTCCAGTCCTAGAGGATCTGACATCCTCTTCTGGCCTCTGAGGGCACTGCATGCACATGGTGCATAGATGTAACCATGGGCAAAACATAAAATAATGAAGTCAAATCTAAAAAAAAAATTAAAGTTGTATCTGGATTCAAATTATATATAGTGATATATAGTTATATATCGCTCTGATCTTGAAAAGGATCATTGTTTTCCAGGTAGAAAATGGTTCTAAAATACAGATTGCACCTTTGGTTATAGCCCTAACATTAGCCCACTAACAAACACATCTATCCATAATTGAGGCTTCAGTTTTAAAGAGAAAAAAGGCAGTTGATCAGGAGCAGGGCTACAGAGAGTAGAGTGACAGCTGGTCCCTGAGAGAAAACTTCCTTCTGTGGTAAAGTGATCTGTGTGAAGGACACCGGTGCCATTGGGCTGTGGTGGCGGAGGCTGCCAGCTGCTCACAATGCATCCACCCCCCCCCTCCATTAATGAGTCTCCATTTCTAGCTGGGCATGCTGCCATCTACCCACAGGAGTATTGCCCAGGCCTGCACTGCTGAGTAGGATGCCCATACCAGAGTGTTGTGAGGTTTGTACCTCAGTTCATGGAGATAAGGGCCTCTCCCTGGACACAGCACCAGGCCTCCAGGTGTTTCCATGTCCAGATTCCTACCTTTCAAGGCATTGGGCTGCTTGTGTGGAGATTTTTTTTTTAAACATAGGAGAGAACTTTTCTCATATTTAAATTGCTCCTCCATTTTGTAGTAAAATTAAATCTTAAAAAGTAACAGCTGCTGAGCAGTCTCTTGTTTTCATATCTCTTGTTTCTTGGTAGATTGAAAGTAAACCTATGTCTGATATAATAGAGGAGATATCATCTTTATTTTATAGATAGAGAACTAGAGGCACAGGAAAAAATAGAAGGCATTTTAAGATGCAGGGAAACAAAACAAAACATCGCCCCACCTAATAATGCTCAGGGAATGTCACAGAATAGGAGGCGGAAAGGTTGAAAGAGCCAGAGGACCAGGGAGTTTGCTGTGAGATTTTGTCTCCTAAGCTACACCCATAAAAGTCTCACCAACGGGACCACCCAAATGTGAGCTGAACAAGGATGGCACCAGTGGACATGCCAAACTGGACGGAGAAAGCCCATGAGGCCTCACACAAAGAACTACAGGCAACCGAGGAAAGCTGGGGCAGGAGAGGTGGCTTTCCCCAGGGAAGAACGCACCAATTCATTGTTAGGGTTAAACTGTCCGCCCTGAAAACGTACATACAAGGAACACCATTCAGACTCAACAGGCTGGATTTAGGAATATCGTTGCCTATGTAAATACACACGTAAATGCAACAGCAATTAATGGAAAAGGAGGCCATGTATGTGATGGAGAGTGGAGGGGGTGGACAGGAAGGGTTGGAGGGAGGGAAGGGAAGGGAGAAATGTTATAATTAACCTAGAATCTCAAGAGTAAACAATGACAAGAACTAATAAAAGACACAAGGAGTCTAAAATTTGTGGCCTCTAACACCTTAATTCTCTCTGGTCTTCAGAAATCAGCTTCTAGGGACCGCCATAATACAAGTAACGTTGAGCATTTATTGAGCATTTGCTAAGTGTGGGGTAAACTATGTTTTTCCTGGATTTATTCAGTTAAGATTTAAATTCTATGGAACAGAGATTAGGAATGATCACCCCCCGCCCCCCGTTTTAAAGATGAGAACACTGAAATTGGAGGGGAGATATCCTGAGGTGATCTGGCAGTAGCAAGTCTGTGCCCTGAATTTGGGCATATTGGCTTCAGACTATGAGGGTATCACCCGAGTCCTCGGAGAAGACGATGTGCTTCGTGGTTGAACTGTGGAATTTCTCCTACATGAAGAATAAGCATGTACAATCTTATAATACCAGAATCTGGGGCATTCATCTGGGAGTGTTTCCTCCTGGGTATTGGCAAGTATACTTTTTCAGCAGCGGGGGCAGCCCTTTGGTTGCTTGGTACAAAGGATTTCATGCCTTTAAATGTTCTTCGCCGTCTTGTCTTTTTGGAGTTAATGAAACTTTTCGGTCAAGTCAGCAGTGACCTAAATATTTGAAGATTGGGAAGATGTTTCTGTCCTGAGTTACACATGCCTGGCACGTAGTGGGTACTCATTAAAGACGCTAGCAATTACTGAATTGGTTCTCTGGATGTCACAGTGTTGGATCATCTGTGTGATGGATGCTGTGCCTCACAGCTGTCCTTTCTCCCTTGGTAACAGAGCTCTGTCCTTTGAATGTCGGTCTTCCTCTCTGAACATGTAATTCCTCAATACCTGAGTAGAATCTTTTTCTTGAGGGGAACGTGTGACCTGAGTTAGACAACAAGAGTCTCAGGGGTTGGCCACCACTATTCCAGCTGTATAACATATTAGAGGCAGCTGGAGATGGAGGATAGAGCTTGTTCTCTGTAAGAGCCAAATGGGTGGGGGCGGGGTGGGGGCCAGCCTTTCATTGGCCCCCACTATCTTTGAAGCCTCACTGTAACAGAAGTGGCCATAAAGTTCACATGCAGAGTCAACAGTCAACTCATTTCTCCTTTATTTACACCAACAAACTGACATTTGTTTTCACTGGGGAGTGGGGGTGGGACTCTTAGTGCCTCTCCAGGACACTGGGCAGGAAAGGCTTTCAGAAGGGGTGACAACTTCGCCATCATTTCTTGGTTGCTTATTTGTCAACACTTGAGAGATGGCTCAGCAGTTAAGAGCTTCCAAAGAAGGAGAACAGGGAGAGAGAGAGAGAGAGAGAGAGAGAGAGAGAGAGAGAGAGAGAGAGAGAGAGAGAGAGAGAGAGAGAGAGAGATCTTAATATTGAAAAATCCCCCAACGCCACCGAGGTGGAGATAAGAGAGGCTCCCAGTCCTGGATTCAATGTGAAATCACAGAGCCTAGAGCCATACATGAGCCGAGGGGCTGTTGCTAAGGCCTGGGATGTTTTGCTACGGCTTTCTCTTTTTGAAGCCATAAAGGGAGAAAGGGGGAATCTTAATACTTGAGGATTAGTGAGATGGGTACCGAATTCTGACTTAGAGCAGGGAGTCTCAGGTGGACACACTTCCCCGAGGGGTAGTGAGAAAGTCTCAGAGCCTGGAGAACCTAATAAATCCTTCAGTGATTTTCTATTGTTTTACAAATACAGTGCAAACTCTTCCTAACTGCCTCAGGGCTGTGCATGAGCCCTTTCTAATAATAATCTCTCTCAATTCCTCATTGCTTTCCTTTCTTGTCTCCTCACAGAGGGAAGGACGCTCTGTTGACCCCTCCCCTCCCACCCCACTGCCTACCTCTTTCTTCCAGCCTCTGGGACTCCCTGGCTTTTCTTGTATTGCCTTACTTTCCCAGTTCCTGTTCCTGCCCTGGGGGATTTCTCTCTCCCTAATTACCAATATTCTCATCACTCACCATTTGTTACAACCTGTAATGCTTTGGCTTAGTCACTCATTTGTTTGACATGAAGCTTGGTTTGTTTATCTGTCCTCACTGGAATATTTATCCATCTAAGCATTTATTTATTCTAGCGACATGTGTGGATCCTACCATGTGCCTAGAACTAAAGAAAACCTACCGAGGTTCTTAGCCTCGAGACTTGGGAGGATGGAAGAGACTCACAAGTCAAACCCCAGGTGGAGCAGGCAGCTGCGCCTGTGGGAAATGGAAAGCAGAGAAGGTGAACAGAGCAACAGGGCGCAGGGGATGGGCTGTAACTTCAGCAGGACCTTTCAGCTTCTGTCAGCCTGCACAGAAGCCTCTCTGGGAGCCCTGCCAGGTCCAGTGTGCAGGTCAACAAATGTGACCGGAAGGATAGAAAGGAGAAAAAGCAAGCACCTAACTAACATGGACTCGTGCTAGAGTCGACCCCACCTGGAATCGCAGTCACACCCCGGAAGGATGTCGGAAGTAGGGGTGGGGGAGGCGTGGTAAAGAGGGTTGGGGTGGGGAGTCGCACAGTTCGGCCTTTTACTTCGTCTTTTCAAAACTCACTTCATGCACCCTCCTGTAATGACTCATGGTCTGGGTTTCTCTGCTTTAGAACAAACATGTCCTTACTTTGTGACAGAAATGACTGCCAGATTCACCAGACAACGAGGTGGTTGATTTTGAGACACAGTCACACGGATGTCGCACTTCTATTCAAGGAGCTATTTTAATTATTCCTTAACAGGTGAACAGGGGAGAAACCATGGTTGTCATTTGGGGTTCAGACAAGCCATCATAATTCAGGCTACAAAAAAATTGTCGTCTGCAAGCAGTGAAGTGGTGATAGGAAGTAGTGCTTTCAGAGAGGGGGCTTGGTTCCCCTAAGTGAAAACTCCCAGTGCTGAGATCAGAGGGGTAAGAGTTCCACGCAGCTGCAGGGTGGCTGAGTGTGCTGTGCAGGGGACCCCGTGATTATAACATGAAGCCTAGTCTTATAGGGACAAATTTTAGATGATAAGCCATGAAAATGAATTTGTACAGGGAGCGATGCTCATTACAAATGGATCCCAGTGTGCTTTGCACATAAAATGCCCCATTTGCATTTAAAACTAGTGTGATAATCTCTAAAACTAAGCTAAGGACTCCAACCCTCCCTGCCAAATGCCACACTGACAACAAAGCCATTGATTGACTTTTGAATCACACCCCTTGTTTACTTGGACAAGAAACAGGCAGTGATAGGTGTCCTTTCCTGACAGTGTTGAAAATCTAGACATTGTTGTTCAGAGGCAAAACCTGTTATAATGAGACCTAAAAGAATGCTCCTTAGGAATTGAATATCCCACAACCTGGTGCACTGAATACACCCCTCAAAGCACAGTTGGTGTTGGCCTCTAAATCTTTTGTTGAACATTCAGCCTGTATTTCCTTTAGATTTCCTAATTATTCATGCTGTGGAGAGAGCCATTAATTATTCAATTAATCCCCCTCTGTGGTAAAATGTTTATTATGCATTTTAGCTTCCTAGTTAGACATAATTGGGCAAATAAATGATAACTCTGTATTTTGAGACCTATTTATGTATAGCCTTACTCTCAGGCATAGTTTCTGAGTGAAATATTAATTACAACAAAATTGCTAAAGTTACGATCCAACTGGGCATTGATCACAGCAAACTATGGCAGAATAGTTACCTCATGTTGAAAGCTGGCCCACCCTCATTATTCTTGGTTTTAGGGGAGCTTCTGGATCTCCCACACACCCAGTTGATCAATAATGTAGTAATAACCCAGGAAGTAGTTATGATTCACTGAAGCCATGTGCAAATGTTAGATCTTGAGTAAATACTTGTACCAAACAGGAGTATACCTGAATGTGGGCACATCCTGCCCATCACATCACAGCCCTCTAAGGCCACCTCTTGGAGGGCTTCAACTGCTTCTCAAATGTGCAGTCTCATACCTGTGCCCACCACTGCACACCCTTGTAGCCTCTTCCTCTCTCCCCAGAGACTCTCATGCAGGCTGCCTGCAGAAGCCCATGTTGTATTTGCCCTGTCCAGCCCACGGGAGATGTATGGAACTAGCCTTCTCTTCTTTGATGAAAACTCTTCTGAGAATTATCGTCGCTGCACTTTGGAAGACCCAGGCTGCACTCATCACTTGTCACTGTAGCTGACTGGACAGCGCTTGCTTATATTAGTTTTGCCTCCTCCCCCATGCTGTGTTCCTGCCTCACAATCCCATCCCCTGGAGCTAAGAACTCTGACACAAGCCTTTGTGTCAAGACATGATTTTGCAGGAACA
Source organism: Peromyscus maniculatus bairdii (assembly GCF_049852395.1). Lineage (NCBI taxonomy): Eukaryota > Metazoa > Chordata > Mammalia > Rodentia > Cricetidae > Peromyscus > Peromyscus maniculatus. The sequence goes on from NC_134864.1 coordinate 26,331,958, forward strand.
CAGCCAGCCAAACACTATTTGGTTTATGTCTTTTAAAACAGAACAAATATATCATTTTCCCTTCAAAGCCAAAACAGATACAATCCAGAGAGGAAGTCACTAAGCTAACACACAGTCTGACACAGAACTTAATAAACTATCTTAGGAACCAGAACATGGGCAAGGGGCAGATCTGGTCCTTTGGTCCTTCACTCTCCTGGCAAATAGGATTGGGCACCTGCCAAAGTGTGGACACAGGGGAACTTGGGGGAGCCAGTGTTTACCTTTCACTGAATCCTAGGTGCTCCCACACAGCAAATGACTATAAAATGGGTTGGATGTACGTCCTATCAAATACTACCCAAGGCAAGTGTCATAAGGCGTGGGTAGCTGCGAGCCAAGCAGTGCTGATTAACTCTTTCAATTCTCTAAAGCTGGAGGAAGTTTTCTGCCCCCACCTCCTGATAGCATTTCCTGAAAAGGCTGTGTATCAGGGTTGGCTGGGTGTGCATCGAACCCTGCAGCATGTAGTCATGGTCTGTTCTTCCTGGGAGCTGACAGGCTGTGCTGGGGCAGCAGAGGACCAGGAACCCCAGAGGACCATGGCCTCTGCAAAGGAAGCATTGATGGCATGAGTCAGGGAGAGAATTCTGCAACCCTCAGCATTTTGGACATAAAAATTGCAGATAATCTGATTTGAGCTCATTTCTTAGTGATATTCAATCACCTTAGAAATTCAAGACAGTTTCGGGTCTTAGAAAACTCGTGAATCTGGAGTCCTCATCCTAAATGTATCCCTCTGCTCAGTACCAGGTCTGACCCCTGGTCCAAGCTCCAATGCGTCTATGTGGATGAATGACTTCCAGATGGCCAAGCCAAGGCACACAGGGTGAGGTAGCTTCCTGTCCAAAGCCAACATGGAAGCAGCCTTTGGCAGGCTCTGCACTTGAACCCAGACTTCCCAAAGTTGAGCCTGTCACTCTACCTATCTGATCATGGCTTCCAGGAAGTGCCTGTTTCCTTTATTAGTTTACTGTCATGAGACGTCTTTAGAAGCCTGCCGTCATTTTATAACATCAAAGTATTTTAACAAAATAAATAGATTTTGATTCTGGGTACAAAGATAAATGATCTCATAGGCATATATAATTAAAAAGAAATCTTAAGCTGGGGCACGTTTACTGGCCAGGTGCTTGCTCAACATACACAAGGCCTGGGTTTTAATCCCCAGAACTCCTACCCTAAAAGAAAAGTTTCTTCACATCAGAGCTCAAAAGCTCCTGTCCCCTTCTGTTTCGATTTTCAGTACAGTGTCATCATATAGAGCAAGAGAATGCATGGCCAACATTACCACCCCATTTATCCAGAATGATGGGAATACAATAAGCTAACGAATTTGACCTTTAGAGGCCTTAAAAATCATTTTATAAAGTGGTAGCCATTTTGGTAGTACATCTTTCAAGTCAGGAGCACCACACAATAAGTGATTCATTTTGACTGACGATGGCCAGGGAAATTAAACTTTGTCCTGTGCACTGGTATGCTTGATTCTGCCAAGGCCCTGTTGGACAGTCCTGTTTACTGCAGGCTGACTTCCTGTGTTTATTTCCTGTTTGCAGTGGTTTATATTTTGCTGACTTATTATCATTGTTGTGGGATGAGTCCTTCTCCCTGCTGTCTCTGTCTCTCTCGTGTCTGTCTCTAAGACCATTTCTACTTCACTCACAGTTACACAGAGCCATGCCCACACTAACCACTGCTCCATGCAAAGTAATGGCCTGTAAAGCTAGAGTAATAGGGACCTGAAACCGAGTCCCTCGCCGGTGGGCCATAAATTCAATGATCAGTTCTTGGTCTGAGATTTTCGCTGTGTCATGGAGGTTCTTGATTAACAACTTCCATGTCTGTGAGGTTCTTATTTTTCTTGTTTCTTATGATTAGCGTTAAGTACAAATGAACTTATAATTAACATTACAATTTACTCATTCAGTTGCTTTAAAAAGTTTAATGTTTATCTATTTCACTTGCTATTATTAAGAAAAACTTTGTAGTTTTATTTGTGTGTGTGTCTCTGTGTGTGTAAGTTTATGTGTGTATATGTATGTCTGTGTGTATATCTATGTGTCTCTTTATGTGTGTGTCTGTGTGTGCAAGTATGTGTGTGCAAATGTATATGTGTGTGTATCCTCTGTGTGTGTAAGTGTATGTGTGTATCTGTGTGTGTCTGTTTGTATGTGTGTTTAAATGTATGTGTGTATTTGTGTGTGTGTGTGTGTGTATGTACATGTTTAGAAGTCAGAGGACATCTTTCAGGAGTCACTTCTCTTCTTCCACCATGTGGGTCCCTAAGATTGAACTTAGGTCAACAGTCATGTATGCAAGCACTTTTACCTACTGAGCGATATCCCTGGCCCCCCAATTGTTATTTTTAAAATACATTCTACCGTGAATATTTGAGATTTACAACATATTATGATATTCAGATAGACAGTAAATTGATTGACAAAATGAAACAAATTAAAATATTTATAATCACATAGCTACTTGATTGTGACAAGAGCAGCTAGAATCTACTCTACAGAAAGTATTTCATACTTAATTCATTGTGTCCTCATGTTGTCCATTGGATCTCTAGACTTAATGCACATGCTAGATAGTTGTATGTCAACTTGACACAAGCTGGAGTCATGTGAGAGGAGGGAACCCCAATCAAGAACATGCCTTCATAAGATTGGGCTGTAGGCAAGTCTGTAGGTCATTTTCTTTATTAATGATTGATGGGGAGGGCCCAGGCCATGGTGTGTGGTGCCATCCCTGGGCTGGTAGTCCTGGGGTCTATAAAAAAGCAGGCTGAGCAAGCCGTGTTTAGCAAGCCAGTAAGCAGCACCCCTCCATGGACTCTGCATCAGTTCCTGTCTCTAGGTTCCTGCCCTATGTGAGTTCCTGCCCTCACTGCTTGATGATGAACTGTTTCGTGGAACTGTGAGTGAAATCAACCCTTTCCTCCCCTCATTGCTTTTGGTCATGGTGTTTCATCACAGCAGTAGTAATCCTAAGACAATGCACCTGCTGCTGTGCTTCATATCTTTCCACTTTTTTCCTTCTCTACCTTTGTTCTTAGTAACCATTATTAACTCTTTCTTTGTGTAAGTGGATCATGCAGTAGTTTTCCTTCATGTCTGGCTTGTTGTCTTAGCATAATGTCCTTCAGATTCATTCATGTTGTGGCAAATGTCATAACTTCCTTTTTAAGGCCGACTAATATTGTCTCCTATAGTGCAATATGGCCTCAAACCTGCTATGTCTACAGGCTACTTTAGATAAGACAGCGTTTTTCATAGTGTTGACTCTGCCTATGCCTGAGCATGGGAGGCCTTCCCATCTTCCGGTGCCATTTTTCCTTCTTCATTTTTCGAACATTTTCATTATAAAAGTCTTCCACCTGGCTCCTTAACTTTATTCATAGGTTCCTTTTTCCTTTTCTTAAATTTATTTATTTATTTATATTTATTTATTTATTTGTTTATTTATTTATTTATTACCAGTTTTTTGAGACAGCCTAGGTATCTTTTTAAAAAGCTACCGTGAATGGGATTTTTTCCACCTTTGATTTCTTTTTAGCAACTATACAGAAAACTGATTTTCTGTTGTTGATCTTGTATCCTGCTGCTTTGCTGAAAGTGTTAATGAGATTTTTTTCAGTGTTTTCTGGTGGAGTCTTTAAGTACATGCACTCAGGTTCTAAGTACAGGGTTAGTTCATCTCCCATTTGGGGTACTTTGACTTTTCCCTTTTCTATTTATACACGTTTTTGTTTCCCTACTGTCTTATTGTTTTATCTAAGATGTTGAACACAATGCAGAATAAAAATGGAAAGAGTGTCCAGATGTTATATGAAATGCTCTCATTTCCCCCCTGCTTAATATAGTGTTGGCTATAGGTTTATTGTATATAGTTTTGAGGTATTTCCTTTATTCATAATTTCTTCAGGAAGAGACATTATTTTTTTTCAGAGTTTTATTCTGTATGTATTGAGATGATTGTGTGATTTCTGTCTTTGAATATACTTATGTGCTATATTATACTCATTGATTAATCTATGTTGAAGTACCCTTCAATTTACGGAAATGAAACCAGCTTGGGCATTGTCTTAGCGTTCTATTGCTATGAAGAGACATCATGATCAAGTCAACTCTTCTAAGAGTTTAGTTGGAGCTGGCTTACAGTTTTAGAGGTTTAGTCTATTATCATCATAGCTGGAAGTATAGCAGTATGTAGGCAGATGCTGGAGCAGCGGTTTAGAGATACATTGGGATCCTTTGGCAGAGAGAGAGTCTGGGCTTGGCACAGGGTTTTGAAACCTCAAAGCCTGCCCTCAGTAACTCATTTCCTCCAACAAGACCACACCTCCTTATAGTTCTAATCCTTTCAAAGAGCTCAACTCTCTGGTGACTAAGCATTCAAATACATGGGGTTGTGGGGCCATTCTTACTCAAAACACCAGAGTCTTGGTAGGTGCCTTTTGGCTTTTTTAGACAGTCTTATTCTGTATCCTGGGTTAGTCTCAATCTCACTGTGTAGCCCAGGCTGGTCTTGAATCCTGTAATCCTCCTACCTCAGTAATCCTCCTGCCTCAGTCTCTCAAGTGCTAGGATTATAGACATGTCACCATTCCTAGCTTAGCATATGACCTTTGCAATGTGTTATCTAATTTGATTTCCAAGTGTCTCACTGAAAATTTTGGCATCTATGATCAGGGAAATTGGTCTATGGTTTTCTGTTGTTGTTGTTCTTATTATTATGTTGTTATCTGATTCGGGCATAAGAACACCTGCTTTAATGAATGTTTGAGCATGATCCTTTTCTGTTGTTGGTTGTTTTTTTTTTTTTTCTCTTTTTGGGGGCCTGCCACCCAGCTCCCAAATAAATCACACACAGAGGCTTAATTTTAATCATAAATGTTCAGCCTTAGCTTGGCTTGTTGTTAGCCAGCTTTTCTTAACTTTAAATTGTCCCATCTATCTTGTGCCTCTGAGCTTTTTTTTTTTTTTTTTTTTTTTTTTTTTTTTTTTTTTTAAAAAAAAAACACCTTTCTCCTACTTCTGTATATCTTTCACTCCATAGCTGGGTGACTGGCCCCCTAGTGTCCTCTTCTCCTTCTTCTCTTGTTCTTTTTTTAACTCTCAGATTTCTCCTTCTATCTATTCTTTCTGCCTGCCAGCCTTGCCTATCCTTTCTCCTATCTTTCTATTGGCCATTCAGCTCTTTATTAGATCATCAGGTATTTTAAACAGGCACAGTAACACAGCTCCACAGAGTTAAACAAATGCAACATAAAAGAATACAACACATCTTTGTATCATTAAACAAATGTGCCACAGTATGAACAAATGCAACACATCTTAAAATAATATTCTACATTTCCTCCTCTTGTTTAAATAAAAGAAAGGTGTTAACTTTAGCATACTATACTTTAGCAAAACTATACAGACCAAAAACAGTTATCAAGTAAGAATTACATTTGCAATATTCAGTCCATTTGTAGTTAGCATATTCAGAGGAAATAATGAATTATCTATTCTGTCTTAGAGAATCCAAAGTTTTATAGCTAATTTACTTTTTATCATATCTAAGGAAAACTGCAACTGTAACTATTTAGTCTTCAACTCCATCAAAGACCCAGAAGGATATAATAGTATCTAACAGCAGAGACATTTGGCTGCCTGGACAGTCACCCAAATTTCTTCTGTAGCATTGGGGCATCCATCTTCAGCCTGCAGGCCCAGAATATCTGGCAGATTTTTCAGTGCAGCAAGAAATTAGAAGGACTGTCCTGCCTTGTATTGAAAAAGCTTGTCAGTTGCTTTCCTCTGTGTCCTGCAAAATATCTGGCAGACTCTTCTATGAAGCAGGAATTTTCAAGGACTGCCTGCCTTGTTTTGGCAAAGTTCAATACTCTTTTTCCTGTGTGTCCTGCATGTCCAATCTGTACAGCACATTGTCAGCAGTCAACAGCAAGAGCAGTTTCTTTGCCCAGTGGCTAACTTTGCCACAATGAAAGCAAACTTCACAAGGAGTTTCTTCAATGACCTGAAGTAAATTGGTGCTGCCAGGAGCAAAAGTGTCTCATTGTCATGAAAAACCTTCGGTTAACAGAACATTTAAAATGCCATATTCTATAGGTCTTTGAAGTATTTGAAGACCACCTATCTAAAAATATATCTCTATATGATCCTGAAAACATACCTAACATATTTACAAATTTGATTGTTATAAATGACTAACTACTTACCTATGTTTCTTGATTATTCTATAAAGTTTATAATAATAGCTTTCAAAAACTAGAACTTTATCTTACACTGCAAATGAACTTTATAGGTACAATACCTTAAACAAGAATAGAAACATATATACAATATGTTGTAACAAAAATTACCTTAAATTTGTATCAATATACTGTATTCTCCTAAATGATAAAAAATCCATAACTTATCAAACAACCACCAACTCCTACACCCCTCTTGGGAATGAGGGTATCATGTTCTCCACACTGCTTGCTGTTGTCTGTGGGAAAAGGCATGCATCCCCAGGGATCCCTGAAAAATTTGAGATAATGGCCAAATCCTGGGAAAACCAGCTATTAGCTTTGTTGATAGATATCACCTGTAAAGGTTCAGGAGATCTCCCTTGATCAAACCTGATCCATATTAACCTGGAACAAATCCACAGCCTCTTGTTTCCTATGAAAACAAAACTCCAAAGAATTTTTGATTTCCATTTGATAAATATATTTTTTGATTCTTTTAAAGTTAAGATAGCCCTGAAGTTTAGATGGAATTTTTCCTGTTTCCTGCCCAGTTCCACAGCTGCTCAGTCCCAAGTAAACACACAGTGGCTTATATTAATTACAAACTGTATGGCCTATAGCTCAGGCTTCTTGCTAACTAACTCTTTCATCTTAAATTAACCCATTTCTATTAATCTATGTGTTGCCACATGGCTGTTACCAGTCTGCTGGCATCTTGTTGTTCCTTTGGCAGCGGGCTAGCACCTCTCCTGACTCTACCCTTCTTTGTCTCTGTCTTCAGTTTGAATGTACTGCCTAACCTTATTCTGCCTTGCCATTGGCCAAACAGCTTTATTTATCAACCAATGAGAACAACACATATTCACAGAGTACAGAAATACATCCCACATTACTAAAGTATCTAAGTTGGTTCAATTTTGTGCTCCTGCTTACAATCCCATGTCTCCCAGCAGCTGTCTCTTTCCCATCAGCCATCAAAAAAATTCAAAGTCAACACAATACCATACAGGATCCAGACTCCCTGTGTATGTGTATGTCCTGTCTTGCCTGGTTTTTTTCTTCTACTCTCATTTTAAAGACTTTTTTATTTTTAAACTATTTAGTTCTTTCTATGACTGTGCATACCCTTTTTCTTTCTTTCTTAAGCTTATGCACATTGTAAAACACACTGGAACCTGTTTAGAGGTTTTTTTTTCCATCTGGATCTCTTTTACTGCATACCTTTTAGCCTTTTTTGACTGCATGAGCTTTTAGACTGCTAAGAGGGGTGGACCTCTACCCTTGGCTTTGGCCAGTGGCTCCTCTCACTTCTCTGGTCATGAGAGCCATGAGAGTCCTATAAATCTGTTGGTTGTTTTTCTATTGATTACATTCTTATTTGCTCTTTTCTTTTTCCTCTCTTCTAATAATAAGGCTGTAGTTTGCCGACTTGGATATGATTGATTTTTTTCCGCCTAGTTTTCCTTTGTTCACCTGTTCCTCACTTGAAATATATTACTTCCTGTATCTTGTGATTGAGACTGCCCCCCCCACACACCTTTTCTCTATGTGGTGATTTCAGTGAAAATAGTCCCCATAGGCTCATATATTTGACTGTTCGGTTCCCAGTTGGTAGATAGACTGTTGGGAAGGATTAGGTGGTGTCCTTGTTGGAGGAGGCGTGTTCTTATTGGAGGAGGTGAGTCATTGTTGGAGGAGGTGTGTCCCTGTTGGAGGAGGTGTGTCCCTGTTGGAGGAGGTGTGTCCCTGTTGGAGGAGGTGTGTCCCTGTTGGAGGAGGCGTGCTCTTTTTGGAGGAGGTGTGTCCTTGTTGGAGGAGGCGTGTCCTTGTTGGAGGAGATGTGTCCTCATTGGAGGAGGTGTGTCGCTGGGGGTGGGCTTTGAGGTTTTAAAAGCCCATGACAGGCCCAGTGCCACACTCCCTGCCTGCTGCCTGCAGATCAGGATGTAAAGCTCCTGTCTGTGTTCCAGCACCATGCCTGTCTGCTTCCCCCTATGATGATAATGGACTCACCCTCTGAAACTGCAAGCAATCCCCGACTTAAATGTGTTCTTTTTATAAAAGTTGCCTTGGCTGATGCCTCTTCACAGCACCAAGACACTCTGTGTCTAGAATTGTTCAAAGATCTTCTGCAATGCTTTTGTCTGTGACTATGTTCAATGTCTTTACTTCTTTATTGGTTGCAAAAGATAACTTTTCTGGTTACAGCAATCTCAGTTGTCAGTTATTTACTTTGAGGGCTTGAAATATATCATTTCATGGTTTCTTGCACTTCAGGGTTCCAGTTTAGAGGTCTGATGTTATCTGTTGTGTTCAAGTTTGTAAATAAGCTGACAAATTTCTTCTACAACCTTTTCCCTTTTTTTTGTCTTGTTTTCTACTTTTGATATCTTGACTACAGTATCTTGTTTTCTACTTTTGATATCTTGACTACAGCAAAGAGGTTTTTGCATGGGCATACTTTTTTGGAGTTCTAAATGCCTTTTGTGCTTGGTTGTATATTTGTTTCCTAAGATTTGAGGACAACTTTTGCTTTTTCCTTTGAGTCTTGAATTATTTCATTCATCTGTTTGTTTGTCTCCTCTTTGTAGTCACCAATTATTTTTACAAGTTTTGAATTCTTCATTGGGCATTTTACCCATTTCCTTATCTTTGGATGTTTGTTACTGAGGGAGTTATGATCTTTTGGAAGAATCTTCCTGATTTGCTTTTTCATGTCCTTGTGTTTCTGTGGTGTAATTTGTACATTTGTGAGAAAGGACATATCTTAAGTTTTTATTTGGGATTTTTATTAGTAAGCAGCCCTCAGTTGAAGGTTCAATCCCTCAGAGAGGACAAAAACAAACCACAGCAATAGCTACAGCACCAAATCAAGCTATACATAGGACTAGATACTAAACCAATTAATGACAACAATAATAACCAAGATACCAACCATGACTGTGGAAATGATGATAAAAATAATGTAGAGTTACAATGTTAAAAACTGCTTAGTGTAAAATTAGAGGCAGTAACTTCAAGAAATAAAAGAAGATACAAGGAAAAGGAAAAAGAAAAGAATTATGATAGAATTTTAAAAATGAAATAGGAAGAGGAAAGAGGAATATCAGGAAGATAGAGAGAGGAGAAGAGAAAAATATGTACAATGAAGAAAAATACCTACACAAAATTTCAAGTCAAGAAGTAAAATGGGGAAACAAGGAAAACCACAAAGGACCAAATAATAAAATCCCAAACCAAAAGAGCAATGTATTGGGGCAGCTCCCTTCTGAGTTCTCCAATGCCAGAGTGCACTGGGTAGAAGGGGAGGACAGCTGAAGATGGAGACTCTTCTGTTTGATCATCCCGGTGCTGATCCTGAAGTAACAGAACACCTTTATTCAGCTGTTTTTTAATTTCTGTGCACTCTTACCTAAAGATTTTAACTCATTTGTGCATGTTGCCACACTGGGGATCAAACCCTGGATACCCTGTATGCTGGCAAATACTTAATCATTGAGCTACATCTGAAATGCAGACTTCTGTTTCTTTAAAGGGAACAACACCACCACTAAAGTCAGTTTATGCACATATATCACACATGCATATGCACACACACAAATGTGTGTTAACACTATACTACACACATACATAAAGATGCATGATTTTTAAAATTGGCAGTTTTTAATGCTGCATTCAAGGTTCCATATGGTGGCCAATGGTCAATTTCAAGTGTCTTCCTTCCTTCCTTCCTTTTTTTTTTTGTTTTTTGTTTTTTGTTTTTCAAGACAGGGCTTCCCTGTGCAGTTTTGGTGCCTGTCCTGGATCTTGCTCTGTAGACCAGGCTGGCCTTGAACTTACAGAGATTCACCTGGCTCTGCCTCTTGAGCACTGGGATTAAAGGTGTGCACCACCACCGCCCATCAAGTATCTTCCTTTACTACTATCCAACTTTTTTTTTTTTTTGAGTCAGTGTCTCTCCCTGATTCACAACTTGTCTTGCCTGACTGTCCAACAAATGTCTGGGATCTCCCTGTCTCTGCTCTTCTGGTTCTAGGATTACAGAGGTGAGCCATCACTCCTGATTTTTCACATGGTCACTAAGATCCAATCTCAGATCCTCAAGTATACACAGTGCCCAAGTGAACCATCTCTTGGTCCAAAGTCTCAATTTTAAAGAAAAGAAACCAAAACACATTTAGTTAAGAACAGTCCTGGAGAATAGCCAGTATTTCAAGGGTAGCTATCATAGAGACCTGTAATTTGGGGGTGGGTGGAAATCAAGGTTGCCTGCTGAGGACAGGATGTTCTAAAAGCATCAATACTTTGAGAAGGTCTAGCAATGGATGGCTGCACTCCAGACTCCTCATTCTGAGTAGGGCTTCTATTTGTCTGAAGGCCTATTGGGCTGTTCTATAATTACTGGCCTTTTTGTCTCAATTTTGGAACCATGTTAGCCCTTTCTTTTATGGGACATGTCACAGCCTGGCTTAAGTGCAAAAATTTTCCACTTCAAAAATGGCTCTGTTATTAATATTAATAATCTGCTAAACATGCTAGATTGGATATTGGCCATACTGTTCTCAGCTTCAAGTTCTCTGGGATAGATAAAAGAGCTTTGAAATAATGTGATTTCAATGTGACGCTCTTGACTTCTCTGGCCTTTTATTTTCTGGCCCTTCTCCAGCCTCTCCTTTGACATTTTATTTTGTGTCAGCATATTGGCCCTTCTTCCTCTTTGTGAGGACATGCTCCCAGAAGTGTGGCCTCTGGCCTTCTGTGATTTCCACCCACAGCCTCTTTTGTGGCCCCAACTCTACTCAATCTAAGATCAAAACAGACAAAGACTTTCACCTGATCTAAAACTGCTAACTATTTTACTGATAATACCTTGGGGAAATGCTAGAAAAGGAGACCACTTTTGCAAGTGAAATTATTTGAGCATTAAAAAACCCAAATGGGAACAATGCCTATAAAGATGGCAGAGTTCATTGGTTTCAGCTAAACCATTTTGCTGACCTGTGGAGGGATCGATCATTAAAGAATGTGTCACGGACCATGACATAAAAACAGCAGATGGCAATTGATAGTTCAAGTGTAAACCCACCAGATGAATAATTCTCTGATGGAGGAACCCTGTTCAAGCAAGGCTTATGGGACCACAGACTCTGAAAACTGGTTGCTTTTGTCTGTAATTTTTCTCATATACCACTGTATTACTTCCCTAAAAACAGCTATGGGTATTTTCTCCACTGCCTGTGTACATCTCATGTATAAATTCCATCTACTGGGCATACATATATATCTGTGGATGGTTAGGAAGATGATTTCTTCTTAAGCTGTATAATTGTGATGAATAGAAAGAATACTAGGATATTTTTTTTTTTTCAGTGTGAAAGAACACAGAAACACTAGACATTTTATTGAATCCATTACATGATCATTATGAAAAACATTTCTAAAATCTTCTAGAGATTTTATGCCAGACAATTATTTCTAAATTTATTACATATTATTATATGCTTAGATTTTCTAGTCACTATCTTTATTCAAAAATATCAGAGAGCAAAATATTTGTTATTTCAAGATTATGATTGTCTTTTCAGCAATTAAATATTGTTGAGTGGTTACAGGTCTCGCTCTACATCTAGAAGACAAAATTTAATCTAAAACTCTATAAATAAAGTCCATTAGCCACTATTGGTTTCTATTGTATGAATAAGTAACATTTTCCATAAATTGTTTTGCTTTAAAAACTTTGCAAACTAAAGACATACATTTTTTGCTTTCAATGAGTTTTTTTTTCTCTAGAAGACAGACAAACCCAAGAGGTTGGGTAATGAGACTCCATCTCCAAAAGGGAGAAAAAAGCTACTGGATAGATTTTAAAAAATTAAAATGAGTGATTTTCAAAAACTCTTGAGGAATTAGTTCATCCACAGCAGAACCTCATGAGATCGAAATACGGCATTGGTGTTGGTGTCCTCCAAACTTGTCCCCTTCTGCATACGGCCCAAAAGTTCTGTTGAGAAAGCAGAACTTGTACTGAGTAAGGATGGTTCATCTGTTTCAATGTGGCTTTTTCTGAGGTAGCATGACAGGGAACCTATTGTGCTGTGTCAAGGTGACTCACTCACATGACTAGTATACTAGTACTGGGTACAGTATGTGAATTCATCCAGAGACCTGGTGCTGGACAAGGTGGTGGTAGAGTGTGTGTGTGTGTGTGTGTGTGTGTGTGTGTGTGTGTGTGTGTTTGCACGTGTGTCCCCGTGTGTGTCTGTGTGTATATGTGTGTATTAATGGGGGTTCATTTTATTCATGTGAACCTATCTATTTATTTGACCCTCATATAGCAAGATGCTTTCATTCCAAGAAATAGTACCTCAGCAGTATCAAATGGAAACTATTTTGTCTTCATAAAAAACTTGCCATCGTTTCTCCCATATTCATTCATTGACAAACTGTATGGCCGTGGCAGGCTTCTTGCTAACTGTTCTTATAGCTTAAATTAATCCATTTCCATAAATCTATACCTTGCCACATGGCTGGTGGCTTACCGGCGTCTTCACATGCTGCTGGTCATGGCGGCAGCTCACTAGGATATTTTTTATTGCTCAGACTGACATAGGAAAATTACAATATTCTTAGTTACAAAGATAACTTTTTACACCATTAGCTGATTTAAGACCTCCAAACAAATTCAAAGCAGACTAGTTCTCCCTACAAATGAATTGCACTAGGACAGATTCCCAGGTGCCTGTTGAACCAAAGTCAGGCATGAAGCAACTTTAGTAGACATAATTCTCTCAGCAATTGACTCTCTGCACATACTCCTAACCTCACTTTTGTGATACAAGGCTCAAGGTTCAGTCAACTAACTGTTTATTGTTTAGGTCCTGAATTTTAACATCACTCTCTGTTGAGAAATACTGGGTGCTCAGCCTACATGCCTCCTGACTTTGCTTTACAGAGCGTACATCAGGGAACTTGGCTGACAGCCAATCATTTCCATGGTCACTTGCTGGATGGTCAGTGTGACATCCCTAGCCTGAGAGAATAACTGTGTGATTTCTTATGGCTCTGTTTCTTACTGTTTACACAAGAAATGTTATGTGATCCTCAAAATATAAGTCATATATTTAACCAGAGTTTTTCTGAGAGCGAGCGAGCTTATAGAGGAGATGTGTAGAAGAGATGTGTGGGTAGGAAGAGAGAGCTGTGTAGAGAGAGATATGTAGAGGAGAGATGTGTGTATAGCACAGAGATATAGCTGTATATAGAGAGATGTAGCAGTGTAGAAGATTTTTCAAGATATGTGGAGAAATCTGTGTAAAGAGATGTAACTCTGTAGAGAGAATGTCAAGAGAGAAAAGAAGATTTTTTTTCAAGATGAAGTAAAAGAGAAAGTTACCATCAGAAAGAATTTTTTTAAATCCCCCAGAAAGAAAAATATAACCCTCACCATATTTGTGGATTTTTTTAACATACCCTGGGCTGCTGGAGGCTAGCCCTCAAGGCAGCAGCAAGAAGGAGCACCAGTGGGAAGATAAGCATGTGAAGCTGAAGTTCTCTTTTATAGTTTCCAAAAAGCCATTATCTCCTGCAACAGATGGGTGGACACATCTGTGCCAGAGAGATGGGTCTTGATAATTAGAGTCACACCACTCTAAGACATTCATGTGCCCAGCCAGCACCTGCTTGATGAAAGGCTTGGCTGGTAGTGTTCTGAGCATTCTTTATCCTGGCTCACAAGAACTAATTAGTCATTCGTATCTCTTCTGTCTCACTTTTAATGGCATCATCCTGGTACCCTGAAAGCACCCATGGTAAATCACTATTTGCACCCTGGGAATCAACAAATATAATGAGTCAAGGGTTTTCCTGGCATCCTCTGTCAGAGAGCTGTTTTTTAAACACTTGGCAGCTGACCATTAGTTAGGATGTTGGCTGGGACAGCCTGGCATCCAAACATGAGATGGGACACAAAATGAAAATTATAGAGGGTGCTGGCTCTGTGAACCCATGAAATCCCTCAGAACTTCTGTAGGAAGATGTGGGTTTCTCATATTTAGGGATGCTGTAAAAGTTTCCTTGCAGAACAATAGATGCCACCATCCCCTTTCCTGACTTCCAAGCCTTTTTGCCTGGAATTTTGTCTGGAGCTCATAATGGAAGAAAGAGATGTGGAAAGAGCTACAATCATTACCTAGCAAGCTCAAATAGGAGATGAAGGATCCCTAGTGTGGTATTTTGAGGTTATTTGATGCCAAAAAAGAAAATAAGATGAATAAATAAGAATAAAGTAAGTTGGAGATGCTTTCTGGGGTTAGAGAATTTCACATCCTGGTAAGGACTCCATGTAAGACTGAGAAATATAATAACAATACATCTTGTTTGCAGAATAATTAAGCTAAAAATAGTTGTTCAACTGAAACTCAAGTTTGGCTGGATATCCTGTGGGGGGGGGGTGGGGGGGTGGGGGGGTGGCTGTGTGTGAATTAGCACACATAGTGTTAGGTATCATTGCGGCATTTACAAATGAAATTTGCTTTTGTTGGTTCTTCAAACTTCTTGTCCCCCCAACCCCCAAACTTTTCTCTTGCTCTTCCAATCTGCAACAGCATCCTTTCAACCTTTATGTCATGCAGTTCTCAGCATCCCTTCAACCTTCATGTCACATGGTTCTCAGCTTCCTTTCAACCTTTATGTCATGTGGTTCTCAGTATCCCTTCAACCTTTATGTCACATGGTTCTCAGCATCCCTTCAATGTTTATGTCACATGGTTCTCAGCATCCCTTCAATGTTTATGTCACATGGTTCTGTCACCCTTTTCTCCTTTCCTTAACACCTCTTCTTCTTTCCTTGTGATCATTCTAATTTTGTGGCCTGTGCTTATGTTAATTCCCATATATACATATATATGAACATTAAAAACTAGAATCTACATATGAGAAAGAACACACAATATGTGTCTTTTTGAATCACCTTGCTTAACAATTCATCCATTTTCAAATAAAATTTCATTTTTCCTTAACAGCTGAACAAAATCCTACTGTGTATATGTAACTTATTTTCATTATCTATTTATCTATTGATAGACATCTAAATTGTTCTATTCCTTTGCTACTGTGAATAATGCAGTAGTGTACATGGTTGTATAAATATCTCTGTGGTAGGATACAGAGCCATATTGATATTAACCTAAGAATGGTATCAGTTGGGCCATACAGTTTTATTTGCTAAATTTGGCAACCCTTATCCCAAGAGGTGGGCAAAGTAGCCTCCAGGTATCCTTTTGGAAGCTCAGAGAAAGTGAAGACCAATAACCAATAAGACACAGTGGAAATGGCTGTGACATTCTGCCTGGAGGTAGAAGAAGAGACAAGGACTGAGGGAAGTGACATGCAGAACAGTCATATTGCTTAAAGCCAGAGGACAATATTTCATACGATGGTCCCAAGTGTACTCTACCCATTAAGGCTCTTGCACTGCTTAGAGAGGCAGCGATGCTCCCCATCCAGCCGTCCTGCAGCTGGGATGGCAAGGGGAGAGGAAGGCCAGAGCTATGCTTATTGGCATCTATGAGAATGTATGGTCCCGAACCAGCAAGGCCATGTGACAGACTTACAGCCAGTAGCTGTAGTCTCCTAATCACTAGTGAGAGCCTGTGGCAGAGACTTACAGAGGTATCCTCATCAGAGAGCAAAAGAACCCAGTTGTGGTCAGAGCTCAGCGCAAGGTAATGAACCCATATATTTCTAACTGAATAGTGGAAAACATAAGAAGATGTAAAAGTAGTTAAATGCATTCATCTATTCAGGTCCTTATGGAGACCAGTGAATATGTATTCATTTTTGTGTAATTCATCAAGCTGCTTTATGAATTTTGCTGTATGTGCAACCAGAAGCGTTTATAAGTGAAACTATGAATAGCATATTATTTTATAATAACAAACACACATGTAAGCAAACACCTATGTTTCCTAATTTTGCAAGCATGTGTATTTGTGTGTGGTCATGTAAGAGGCTAGTAGGAGTCCATTTATTTCTATACATGTATGCACAGATACCCATGCAAGACACACAGACACACACACACAGACACACACACACACACACACACACACACAGAGATACACACACACAGAGAGAGAGAGAGAGAGAGAGAGAGAGAGAGAGAGGGAGAGAGGGAGAGAGAGAGAAATGGGTACTTCCAGATGCATGTTTGAGTTGAGTTTTAGGCTAAATATGTCTATGCCTTTTCTAGTTAAAGCTGAATTTTATGAACCTGGGATGGCAGAGGATGGAGAACTGTGGTCAGCCATTGACCTTGGGAAATGAGGAGAGGTACTTCTTCTGCCTCCCAGCTTTGATAAATGGATCTTGAGAGTACAAACAGTAGCCTGTGCTTGAGAAAACTGAAGTGGCTTGTGGCCTGCAGGGGACAGATGAGTTTCAATTAAAGGAAAGTGGTCGAAGGATGGTTTAGAGCGAGCAGGTGGAAGAATTTGTTGATCCTTCAGTGGGAGTTTAGAAGGCCAGGGCAGCCCTGGGAGGTAGTGGAGGATGGAGAGGAGCACTTGCAACAGGAAGGATGGATGGACAGGGTACATGGGAAGAGAGGGCTGGAGAAGGTAGATGACCTGAGGGGTTCTGCTTTGAGATCATTCTCAGTTCCCATAGCTGATTGGAGGAGGGCCTACAAGTGGGGTTCATGTTGGGGGCTTGGTCCTGCATTACTTGCCATCAACTGGAGTGCTCGAGTGGCCATATTTGATAGTAACTATCAAACAAGCATGAAGCCCACCTTACTGTGGGGTGTGCAGCAGGATGTGGTGGATGTGGCATTGTGGCTTAGATGAGTCTACTCAGTTGCTCTTTGGAGTAAATCCTGCTCTGAGTCCTTGAGTCATAGTCTCAGTCTTTTGGGGGACCTCCATGCTTGCTTGTTATCTAGGGTGTAGGCCTCTGAGGCAAGGCATGGTGATAGAGAGGACCTCCAAAAAAATCAGAGGAAGTCTACATTGGACAAGACACAATAGGCCATTGGCTCTTCTTCTGCAAGTAATATGAAATGACAGATTTCTAAAGCATCAGTCTGTCCATTTGAAGAGCCACTTCCCACTCTCCCTCAATTTGTGACCACGTCTCCTCTTGGGGTTCTTAGGTTTGTTAACCAAAGAACTCAAGAATGAACTTAAGGAGAAGATTAGGATAATTTTATTAGAATTTAAAAGAAAACCCTCGAAGGCAAATGAAGGTATCCCCGAAGGTGTCATATGGGGAAGCGAAACCCCACAAAGAGGTAAGAATGAAAACCAGTGCAGACTGACTTAATCAATCTGGATCACAATTCAGGTAGTCTAATAACAGGTGGTTTATTCCCAATGTACTTAAGCCCAGTACAATTTGAAAAGAAGTTTCCTGGTGCAATACAATCCCCATTGCACAAGGAAGTGTAATTACAATGAAACTCAACTCAGGGTACATGCCATTTCCTTCAAGACGATGAGTTCTAGAGATAGGCTACCTATATAGCTTAAGGGACTAATGGTCTGGCTAGTCTCGGTCAGGTCATACAGATAGCATAGAGGTCATTTGGACTAGTCCTAGTTCTGGGAGCTTGGGAAAACCTCTGCCTATAAAAGACATTTAGATTACCAGCCACCTCTGGTCCTAGTTGTGGTAGCCTGGCCCAATAGATAACAAAGATCACCAGGCAGTCAATCATTTCCAATTCTCAGCTTTCTGGATGGAAGACCAGGTTTTTCATCTTTCCCCTTGGAAAGACAGTGCTGTATACTTAATATTCCCGGTTTCTCTGGAGATCTGTGGGCTCAAGGACCTTAGTGTTATGATCCAAACAGACAAGCACACTGTAAATCTCAGCAGCTGCTAGTAGGGGAAATGGAAGAAGAAAAGCCATGCTATTTGAATTTTGAGCACAGAAGTTTGTCACCTGGCAGCAGGCACCCATGTGGTAGTGAGGGGGTCTTTAGAAAAAGAATAAGATAGCCCCAAGTGTCAGGGGAAAAAAAAGTCCTTTTAGGTTCTGGCTAGCATCCAAATGACAGAAAATTGGAAATGATCAGTAACTGTTTCCTTTTCTCCTACTTTGTTTTCTGGCTTGACTTTTCTTTTTCTGTAATATTTTTATGTTTGTTCTTTGACTTTTAAACATTTATGCCATGTATCTTGATCATATGCATGCTCCTTTTCTCTCTACCCAGGCATAGCCCCAACACGTCTCCCTCCCAACATCATGTCATTTACTTATTTACTCATTTAAAACTTACTGATTTAACTAGTGTTATTACTCTACTGGAGCATGAGCAGCTTACTAATGACCCTCTCCTCCGAAAAAAGAAAAGTGACTCCCTCTCCCAGTATCCAGCAGCTTTGGCAGGACTCAAGAGCCCCTCCTCCATTCACGGTAGAATTTGTAACTGGCTTGATCTTCAGCTGGTATTATGCAGGTAACCACAGCTGCCATGAGTGTATGTGTGCAGCAATCATGTCATGTCCAAAACACAGCAAGCATTTCACAGCTTCCCTCCCCACTCTCCGGGGCTTACGTTCTTTTTATTCCTTTTTCTGCCATGTTCTCTGAGCCTTGGCAGGGAAGGCTGTATCCTCAGCCTAAGCACTGTATCCTCAGGCTAAGCACTCACAGTGAGTGAGTATTTGAGATATCTAAATGGAAATGATAAGTTTTGAATCCTCAGTTGCTGGGTGTCCAACACCACCAATGTAAGAAGACAATCAAAAATTAATAAATCCAGGTTTAGTGAACAGAACAAAGCAACCCTGGGCGACCGCAGGAAAGGCAGGGGAAGAGTCAATGTGGCAAATACAGCTACCAGGCCTTAAGTAACCTGTGGTCTTGAACAACCCCAGGGAGGGCCTGGCTTTTGGTGGACTTTGAGGGGGCAGGTTTGAGGGGGGAGAGAGATGGGGGAGGGGAGTTGAGGTATAGCTTCCACCAGAACAGAAATTTTAAAATGTTTCTTTCTATGACCCTCTTATTCCATTTAACATAATGGCATAAAGAAAGCTAATAATTGCATGTTGCAGGAACTCCTTTATTTTTAAGGACTGAGCAATATTTCATTATATAGGTTTACAAATATATGTACAGATTGCACATTTCTCTATCTGTTTGTAATCCAGGTTGCTTCCACATCTTGGCATTGTGAATAGTGCAGAAATGCATGTTGGGATACTGCTAAATCTTTGAGATCTTTATTTCAGCTTTTTTGGATAATTACCTGAAACTAGCATTTCTAGACAACATAATAAGTACATTTTTAATATTTTTGAGGAATCATGATACTGGGTTTTAGTTTTTTGTTGTTATTAATTTCAGACAGGGTCTTCCTATATACACCGGACTAGATTTAAACTCAATATTTAGCCCAGGGTAGCCATGAGCTTATGGTGGTCCCCCTGTCTCAGACTCCCAGGTACTGTCACTACAAGTGTCATTATGTGTCTGGAAACAGCAACATCATCATGTGTTCTTACCAACAGTTTTTGCACATCTTTATAAATAGAGGTCTGCTCTATGGTGTTGTCTCTATGATGATTAATTCTCTCCTGTACACTTTTAACTTCGTTAAAAGGCAAATGTCATGTTAAGTGTTCTTAATGCAACAAAATAAGTTTTTAAAATGTCATTCTGGCTGCTTTACTGAGAAGAGAGAGGGAAGATAAACTATTTAAGATTAACTGAGGAACATGTAGGCGTGTCTTGCATAAGTGACTCCTAGCACTCAAAAGACAGAGGCAGGAGGATTTGAGTTCAAGGGCAACTGTAGCTACAGTGAGACCTGTGAAGCACACACACACACACACACACACACACACACATACACACACACTTACACAAAGGCACACACACGCATGCATGCGTACACACAGACACATACACACACAGGCACACACAGGTATACATAGTATACACATGCACATACACACATGCACACACACATGCACACACACAAATACACACACACACACACACACACACACACACACACACACACACACACACACACTGGTTTTGAGCAAGATGACAAGTATGTAGTTGATGATATTAAGATCCCGAGGACATCTTTCAGATTGTTAACTAGCGGGATTCCGGGCAGACTATGAATTGGAGATAATTCTTCTTCATGAAAGGTGAGCTGCCATCCACAGGTAGGATTCTCATTAGAGGTGAGGCTGGTCTCTGGGGATCTAGTGACAGATTAGGTGTTCCTTGAGACAGGGGAAGTTTGGTAAGTCAAGTAGATGTTCAGGTATCAGGAAGGGTGGAAGGAGACTTTTAACCTGGAGTAGTATCTGTGACATCACTGGCATTGGGTCACATTAAAGCCAGGGGAGTAAATGTGATTCTCACAAGAGGGTGGAGCCAGAGAGGAGGTTGCAGGTGATAAGTCCTGTATGGCAAACTTCACTGTTTTCTCACGATGAGAGGATTGGAGAGACATCAGATTTTGTTTTTCAGGAGTCGGTGGATTTGGTTTTTGGTTGGAGAAATATTATTTATTTCTTTGCTAATAAGAACTTATCCATAAGAAAGTTGGCGATGTAGAGCAGAGAGGAGAGGGCCTAGGTAGATGAAAGGTCATCCCCTCATCAAGATTTCTCCTTAAACGAGGTTAAAGAGCGTCAACTAAAATGGATCCTGCGAGGGAAGGGGAGGGGAAGAGATTAGTTGAGTTAACCTAACAGTGTGTAATAAAAGAACAAACACTCTGAAATGTGCCAAAAAAGTGTTACTAGACTTAAGGGGCACAGTCTGTACCCCAACAAACAAGGTTCAGCACCTACCCTGAGTAAGGGATTCAAATTAACAGTGAAAATGGAAAATGGGGGCGGGAGGAGTCTTATTAAATGTGGCCACATTGGGAAGAGGAAGAAAGTGAGTAATTGATTCTAGGAAGTCCATCTTCAGTAGTCTTGACTTGAGGGCAGGGCTTAAAGAGAAAGCAAGAGATTAACATAACTAACCAGGGCTGCCAGATATGGTCCACTCTCTGCTCTTGTCTTGGCTCTAAGTATCTCCTGCAGGATCAGCTGTATTTACTGACAGTGGAACACTGTGTCTGGACCTCCCCCATCTGTTAGGTTTTATCATGGCTCCCAGATTGACCATCCTCGGAGGCATCTAGCTGCTACCCCCCTTTCTACACTGTATCTCTTGCCAGTTTGGAAGCAGTAAGAGAAGTCTGTGCTCCCAAACTCCTAACAGTGGTTCAGGTGACCCCTGACAAATGTTCATCCAGCTCAACTCTCTTCTTGCTACTCTGGGCATCTTTCAGGACTCAGAACCAAAGTAGCTGGACGGAGGGCCTCTTTGCTGCCCTTCCTTGTCTGATTAAAGGACAACCTGCTTCTGTAGAGGTGGGTCACTCTTTATTTCCACATTGCCTCGATCGACCCCAGTCTAACTTTGAAGAGTGCCCCACCTTCTGTCTATAAAATGGTCTCTCACCATATTTTCTGTGTCTCTCCGATACTTCTTGACTATGGAAATTAAACTCTCATTTACAGTTTCTTGAAGTTTGCTGATTTTGACTATTCATGGAGACTTTTATCCTATCCTAGACTCCCTGAAAAGTGTTGCCGGGAGTAGTCACACTTTGGTTGTGTGTGTGTGTGTGTGTGTGTGTGTGTGTGTGTGTGTTATACTGATAATGGATCTCAGAGCCCAATGTATGCTAGGCATTAAGCCCTCTATTGTTTTTTCAAAAGAATCTTCTGTAATTTTTTATGCTTCATAATTTGAAGCTAAAATAAGACCTTACACATTTTTTTTGTTTTTATTTGCTTTCATTAAGTATAAAACAAAAATTGTACATGTCTATCTCTAACATTTATCACTACATTTTGGTGGAACTATTTAAAGTGTTTTCCAGGGCTGAGAGGATAGTAAAGTACCTGTTAAAGGAATCTAGAGCCCAGGTTTGGATCTCCATAGCCTACATAAAAAGCCAGGCAAGATGACACTGGCACATCACCCCAAAGGCTTTAGATCTCTGAACCTCATTGGCCAGCCAGTTTAGGGAAACTGATGAGCTCCAGGTTTGGTGAGAAATTCTGTCACACAAAAACTAAAGTGGAGGGTGATCAAAGAAAGACACATGATGTCAACCCCTGGTCTTCACACCGTACACAAACTCACATGTGCAAATAAATACTAGCGAATACCCACATCACACACATAACTAGAACTTGAAAATTAAACCCCTTCATAGTTACTGCAGTCTCATGAATTAGAAGTATTGGACTTTAATCAGAGGCCAGTAAGACTATCTACAACCAAAAGAATTATCGTATATGTCACCTGTGTAGCTATGAACTAGAGTAGAAACTTGTTTTTAATCAAGGAAGGGAAAATCTTTACATACAAACACACACACACACACACACACACACACACACACACACACACACACACACACACAAACCTAAAACAATAGTATGCACTTTTCGCAATATGATGTTAGGTCATAAATCTGCCTTTTTATTATAAGGAAGCTATTTCAAGATAATACCTTGTGCTTTTAATTTTCACAAAGGTGAGCATATCAATGCAATTCTAATAGGAACATGAATTGTTTTTCTAATTAATTTTGTCATTAGCATTTTCCTTTGGATGCCAAAATTTTCCTTTTATCTTTACACGGGTCACAAAAAACCTCCATGGAATTCTCTGAGCACAGCTCTGGTTAGAGACTGGAGATCGCATGCAAGATTTAATCACAAAACTAATTGTCTTTCTAAAGATAATTGACAAATCATTATTAACATAAAAAAATGAAAATGGCTCTTGCTTTTCACTGTAAATATTGTTTAGGATTCCCTAATCATTGGTTATGTTTTGTGATCTGATGGTAGAAACAAAATACAAATACAAGAATTGAATGTTAGTACAATATTTTGAAAATATATTGTTTATAGGATGCGTGAAATTGAGAGCCAAAGTTCTAGTGACCCAGAGTCATCCTTATTTAACAGCAACTAGTCATTTTAAAAGCTGTAGTCTTTGCTTAATTATAGGTCAAATAATGATACTTCATTCATCCATCTTTTCATAGGACGGAGAAATGAATTTCAGTTGATTCCAGAGTTTTAAATTCAAGCCCTAACCCGTGAAGCAGGAGCTGAGATAGTCCAAGCCTGAGCTTCTATCTCTACACAGTCAAAGGTGGTGTTCATGCATGGACACACAGGAACTTCAGTGTTCCCAGTGTCGTCTCAGAAACTTTCATCTTTTCTTTGTCATCTGTCACGTTTTCTGATGACCATTTTTAATCTTCATTTATGTTCCGTTCTCTTACTATAACTAAAAAAAAAATCTGATAAAACCAAGCTGTGGCTTGATGTCTCATGGAAAACTGGCGGTGAAAATCTGTTGTCGTTGGAAGAGTATAATGAAGAAATGACCATGTGCCGAGCCTCCTGCCCTGGAGAATGGGTTAATGCCCTTTCAGCAGTGTGAGTAATTATTCAGGAGAAGGGGTAACTTACCCCGGTGTTCTTCTCTTGACTAGAAGCTTGTCCAGCCACCATGTTATGACTCAACTTGTAGGTGCTTATTGGATGCTGCCACCATGTGCCCGAATTTCTCAGTCTTTAGAATCATAAGCCAAGCATATGTCTTTTGTTTACAAATTTCTCAGTTGGTGATACTCATTATTACACTTTCTAAGTCTCAGTCTTTGGTTTGTTTTAACTAACTGCAATATAAGTCTAACAGTAGTAACAAAGGGGAAATGCCAGTGACTTCAACTAGAGAAGACTATCCCTTACATGACATTGTGGGTACAGAAGACCACACCTTACAGGACAGTGTGAGCACAGAAGAGCACACCTTACAGGACAGTGTGAGCACAGAAGACCACACTTTACAGGACAGTGTGAGCACAGAAGACCACACTTTACAGGACAGTGTGAGCACTGAAGACCACACCTTACACGACAGTGTGAGCACAGAAGACCACACCTTACAGGACATTGTGGACACAGAAGACTACACCTTACAGGACATTGTGGACACAGAAGACTACACCTTACATGATATTGTGGACACAGAAGACTATACCTTACAGGACAGTAGCACAACTAAGGCACAGATACCTTGGTAGTGCTGGTTACCTAGGCTCTCAGCCTGTTGGTTCTGCTCTCTCACAGCATGGCTTCTAGCATACAGTCTATGACAATCCTGCTTCTGTTGACTCTCTAGCACGTGAGGAAAGGAGAAGTTAAAGTGGAGTACTTCTCTCTTCCCTCAGAGACAGAAGTTTCATATACCACTTTTAGTTCAGTTGCAAGTCTTCGTACAGTTAGAAGGGAGCTAGGATGTTTAGCTGCTATCTGAGCTGCTGTCTGGGTTTCTTTTTCTGTTGCTGTGATAAAACACTCTGACAAAAGCAACACAGAGGAAAAAAGATTCATTCTGGCTCATAGTTATGGGTTCAGTAAATCAAAGCCGGGAACTCAAGGCAGCAGGGGCTTCTGTCAGGGATTCATCACATCTATAGTCAGGAAAGAGAGCAGTGAATGCTTCCTAATGCTCAGCCCACTGTCTCCAATTTCATGCCGTCCAGGATCCCACCTGTAGTCAAGATGGGGATCACTGGAGATTTTCCATACTTGTGTTTTCTT
Source organism: Peromyscus maniculatus bairdii (assembly GCF_049852395.1). Lineage (NCBI taxonomy): Eukaryota > Metazoa > Chordata > Mammalia > Rodentia > Cricetidae > Peromyscus > Peromyscus maniculatus. Next base: position 26,356,901 of record NC_134864.1, read on the forward strand.
CTTCCATGCAGCATAGGACAGGTAGACCCCAAAAATATGGTCCAGACATAGACTATAGTAGTGGATTTCTGTTTTGAGGCATAATCCATTTACGTAGAGCACCTTAATGCATGCAGTGCATTTCATTTTTTTTAAAGATTTATTTATTTATTATGTATATGAAAGAGGGTGCCAGATCTCATTACAGATGGTTGTGAGCCACCATGTGGGTGCTGGGAATTGAACTCAGGACCTCTGGAAGAGCAGTTGGTGCTCCTAACCTCTGAGCCATCTCTCCAGCCCCATGCAGTGCATTTCTATCTTGGGCGTTTGGTGTTACTTTGGTATCAACGTGTGGTAGCTTAGCTGTTGGTAAGGCAGCCAAACAAACAGCTTTTGGCAAGCCTGTTTAGACTTCTAGGATCCAAGAGAACAGAGAAAAGAATGGGAATTTCACTAAGTGGCTGAAATAGAGCTTGTTTGGGTCACTGAATAGATGTATGAACAGTTGTCAAGGAAATGATTGCTTCAGGGGGTTTCTTCAACTTGGACTGTGCAAAGGACAGGCAGAAGGCTGCCAGATTCATATTTGCTGGAGTGGGAACATTTGGTGTTTCTGAAAGGTGGCAGGGCTCTTTTGAGAAGGCTGCGGGATTACCTAGTTCCAGAAGTGCTGGGACCTCACAGTATTATTCGTAAACAATGCCTGAAATGTAGCGACAACATGCCATAGACCCACTAATAAAATTAAATGTGGTCATCGCCTGAATTTTCAGTCTCATTCTATAATCATCAGATTCTAATTATAACTTAACTAGGCTCTTCATATATTTCTCAGGAACCGCAGTGTAAATAATATTTTTTTTCCTCTTGGAAATGTCTTGATGTATACTGAAGAAAGGGAGTGTCTGGGAATAGGTCTCCATGCTCCTTTCACGGAACCAGCCTATGTTAAATGAGAAGGTACTGAAGCCACACCCATGCAGAAAGCCTCCATGCCACTAGGGGACATGGTTCCAGACCCTTCCCCCCACACAGACTGAATGAGGGGCGTCTCCACCAAGAGCAGCGAGTAACCATCCTCACCATCAAGTGATACCAAAGAAGCTTCTTGAAGTAAAAATGCAATAAACACAATATTTTATTTTTCTGTGTTACAGATATTTTACATGCATTGTTGTATGTGACCCATGTGTATCTTTGGTGTTCAAGGAGGTCAGAAGAGGGGCCTCAGAGCCTCTGGGACTGGGGTTAAGATGCTGGGTTGTGAGCTGCCATGTGGGTGCTGGGAACCAAACCTGGGTTCTCTGGAAGAACAGCAAGTACTCTTAACCACTGAGCTATCTCTCCAGTCCAGAACCTAAGTATTTTAAGTGTTTTATTTAAAATAGTCCAAAAATGTATGCCAACTTTCTTAAACAAATAGACCAGAAATTGTGATGAGACCAAAATAGAAAATTCATGCGCATTAGTATAATTAGAGAAGGATTCAATTTGAAAGGAAGGAAAATACATTTGAGAACGTTTATACTAAATGCAATTAATCTTACTAATTCACTTCAGTGTGAGAATAGCTGAGAGCACTCGTTCAGGGATCAGAAAAGTTCGTCTGATCTGGTTGGGAAAATAAGAGCTCGTAATTAACAGGTGAAGATCAAATCTGGTCATAAGAAACAGCTATTGATTGTAGTTAAGAATATCCAACTTGATTTCACACGGTGGAGCCACAGGGGGATGGGAAGAAAATGGATTGTGAGCTTGTTTGTATTGTCAGTCTCCATAATGAGCCTGTCCGTTCCCAGGAATATTTTTTCATACCCACCAGACAATTAGGAAAACGAACTAGCTCAGCATGAGAATATAATTCTTTTCAAAATCTATACGTATTTCAATAAATAAAGCTAATAACCCAAGATATAAAAAAACTTGGAAAAGAAAAAAAAAAAGTCATTCCTGACAGAACCATAGCACGGATACCGTTTCGTTGTGGGCGGTTGACTACATTTTCAATTAATGGATGTTCCCTCACATTCCCGAGTAAGATGAAGTGTAGACGTTCACTCTGGGAAGCCAACAGCGGCAGGAGGGGAAGGTAGCCAGCGAGTGAGTAACTTCAGTGGTGTGTGCCACGCTGATAAGGGCCACGGTGAAAATAAAGGGGAGTGAGGACCGGGGGTGGGGAGCAAGCTGTGCCATGTTAATAGACTGTCGGGCGGAGGCTCAGTGACGCAGCAAGCAGGTGTGGAGTCAGTTTTCAAGATACCGGGAGAAGGATTGGCACAGAAACCCAGCAACACCAAGGCCTTGTGGAGAGGGTCTAGACACCGGAAGTTCAAGCACGTACAGGTTAGCTCCCGGAATGGTGAGTGGCCCAGTCCACTGAGGGTGGGAGCCGGTTGGTGCTCTCATCCTGATGGTATCTGTGACAGCTGCCTCAGAGGCCTAGGGGCAGAGTATGTGTCTGTATCACTCGACCCAGTCTTATCCAGTGCTCAGTGGTTTGCCCTGAACAACTGTGTGTGTGTATGTGTGTGTGTGTGTGTGTGTGTGTGTGTGTGTGTGTGTGTGTGTGCTGGTGCATGTGTGGGTGCACACATGCACATACATAAACATTCCTATGCACACATGAATGTGTATGCACAAGGCTTGTACATGTCACTGCATGCAAGTGGAGGTCAGAGGAAGACTTTCCAAAGTCAATTCAATTCCTTCTCCCTCATGGATTCCTGGGATCAGATCCAGGTTTCTGGCCATGGTGATAATCACCTTTACCCACTGAGTCATCTCAGTCCCCCCCCCCCCTTTGCCTTGTTATATTTATGCTATAATTTTTCTTAAAATTGTGTACCCAGGATTGCTACTGCTATGCCCCTCTAATATAGTCTTATGCATATACTTTTCTAAATTATACATTTTAAAATTGCACATTACTGATAAATAAACACCATTCATTTTAATATGGTTGCCTTGCATGCAATTACTTTATTGAATTTTTAAAATTCTTCTATTTATTTAGTTGATTCTTCTATCTTTATCTTTTTCTCTACACATGTAATTGTTTTTTGCCTGTTGATTGTCCAAAACTATGTAAAATTTTAAATAATTGTCATAGTATTAGGCTATTAGATATATTTAATTCTGGACATCCAAAACAAAACTTTTTTAGTTTTGTGTCTAAAACTATCATTAATTTAATTTTCACTTCTGGATTAAATTACACATTATATATCTCTATGAAAAAGCACCCTTACATCCCATTTTATTCATTGTTCATTGAGGAATAGGGGCTGATAGTGATCAAAATAGTTTCCAAATATCTGTTTAGGTTATGCTTAAAAAATTCAAGCCATTGACACCAAGATACTAATAAAATGAAGTAGCCCAGCATCTCCTGTGTTTGGCAGTTTTCTGCTGTTATAATATCATGACACATACTGAGCAATTTCAGAACAATAGGAGTTTACTTGACTCATGGTGCTAGAAACTTCAAAGTCCAGGATTAAATTGTTACATCCAGTGAGGAATTTCTTTCAGAATCATAGTATTGTGGAAGGGGTGGCATGTAGAGAGGGTTCACAGTTAGGTTCATTATTTATAAGGACAACATACTATGAGAACATTAACTAATTTATTGATTGACCAACAAATTAATAAGAGCCCCCATGCCATCAAGTTTCTAACAGGAGCTTTAGGGAACATATTCAGTGTAGCTAGAGTTTTCTGGTCCTGCCTGGCCCATGGTCAGGACAAATCTCTCACCTGCCAGTCCCTCAGCTGCTTAGACCCAACCGAGTAGACATACAGAGACTTACATTGCTTACAAACTGTATGGCTGTGGCAGGCTTCTTGTTATCTAGGTCTTCTATCTTAAATTAACCTGTGTCTATTTGTCTATAAGTTGCCATTGGCTTGTGGCTTACCGGTATCTTAACATCTTCTTATGGCGGCGTCTGGCAGCGTCTCTCTGCCTCAGCCTTCCACTTCCCAGAATTCTCCTCTGTCCTTGTCCCGCCTATACTTCCTGCCTGGCTACTGACCAATCAGTGTTTTATTTATTAACCAATCAGAGCAACACATTTAACATACAGAACATCCCACAGCAATTCAGGCCATAGCCCTGCCTTAATACTGAGTGGAAGCTGAAGCTGGCTTTAGGTGATGTTGGCTCATGAAAAGATGTTCACATCTGCACTAATTATGTAGATTTATTGTTTGTTTGAAAAAGTAGGAATTTGAACAGTTTATTAAGTAGAGTTTTTTTTTTTCTTTTTTTTTTTTGTAGAACCCCAAAGGGGTCCACCAAGGATAGAATTGCAAAAATGAAGACCATATCCACTGTGCTAAGGCAAGAACCTCCAAAAGACCTCAGAATCATTCAAGATGTCCCCTCTCAGCTGCCTGTCCTGGCCACACTCCACTGAAGCAGCATTAGAGGACAGCAAACCAAAGTGACACTCTTGATCTTTTGCTTGTGAAGCTGAATTCTTGAAGCTACTCAGTGATCAGCTTCAGGTCTTTGATAAAGGATCAATGCTCAGTCTTCAGTCTTGCTGCCTCCAGACACTGCTGTTATAATCAGTCACGAGTGTGGCTTTAAGCTTCTTGTAAGCAGTGAGCTTGCGAGGGCTGTGTTCTCTTAGTCTACGGAAAGATAGGTCATTTACAGAAGGTGCTAGTGCCTTCATTCCTGTGGACACAAGATTGGTTGTGTGCTATCACTATTCTAGTGTTTCCCCAAACTGCTTGGGCAGTGCTGCCCCTGGGAGAGTGTAGAAAGAGCTCTGCCCAAGGAAGCCCTTCCAGGGAGACACTTGCTCAATGGTCATTTAATAAGTTCAACAAAAGGCCACTTGCTGACGAAGAGGTTCTATAGAGAGGGACTGGGTACACTGGATCCAGTTATTCACTGAAAAATGCCTAGCCAGGACTGGGCACCATGGTAGATTTGATAATAAAAGTCTAGAGTTAGTTAATGAAATACAGAAGAATCTTTAAGCCCCCTACACATCTTTTTATACCTACATTTTTTCTGTTTCTCTCCCCACCAGAGTCCTCTAGTAGCTTGCTATATTTTACTTTGAGTATATCATCCATGATAAGTAATAGTAAGAGTGGTAACAGCAATATCATCAGAGGAAACTAGTATTTCTTGGTGAATATTTAGGCAAGCCACTATCCTGAATGTTCCACATGCACCAACTCACACATCCTCCCAATGACTGCTGTCATGATGATTATGACACATCATGAAGCCATTTTCTCAAGTTCACCAGGATGGGAAGGATCAGAGGGCAATTTAAACTTGGCTTCTGTCCGTCTAGTACCCACTCCATCAGCCAAGCTCCAGCAATCAATGATCTAGGCAGTGGATCATTGGAAGTGGACAGGATGGTAATTTGGATGTTTTCAAGTATACCAAGGGTCCTGTCTAGTGTTTCTCTACAGAAAACACATAAGAACAAAGAAGCATCTTTAGGCAGAAGTGTCAGAAGGTAGTGCATGGTTCTCTGGAAGAGTTGTGTAACGGACATGTGGAATTTAGGACATCCAAAGAGAGGAGTATAAACTCAATATGGTCAGAGACTTGAATACGGTGGTTTTTACTATATATTGTGTGTTTCATGCAACTCTCACAATTAAACAGTTAATTTATCCCCTTATATTCATATTCTCTGACTCCTCTCTCTACACACACACACACACACACACACACACACACACACACACACACTTGCTGACAAAAAGGTTAAATAGACAGGGAGAGGGTACACTGGATTTATTTATCCAACAAAAAAAATTCTGTCTTAGTTAGGGTTTCTATTGCTGTGAAGAGACACCATGACCCAGGCAACTCTTATAAAGGAAAACATTTAGTCAAGGTGGCTCACAGTTCAGAGGTTTGGTCCATTATCATCATGGTGGGGATCATGGCAATAGACAAGCAGACATGGTGCTGGAGAAGGAGCTGCTCCATGTTGATATGCAGGTAACAGGAAGCAGACTGTCTCACTGGGTGTGGACTGAAACCTTGAAGTCCAACTCCACAGTAACACATTTCTTCCAACACCACACCTACTCTGACAAAGCCACAACTCCTGAAAGTGCCACCACCTTTGGGGACCATCTTCTTTCAAACCACCACAATCCCCTATATATTCTATCTATCTGTCTATCTGTCTATCTATCTATCTATCTATCTATCTATCTATCTATCTATCTATCTATCTATCTATCTATCTATCTATCAGAACCACCTAGTTAGAATGATAGCAGTTTAATGGGAAAATAGAGAGAAATCAAGTTATCCTCTAACATATACAAAACAAAGACAACTTCTCAACTAGAGAGCTTGAGGGTGCCTCCATTCCATCCACTCAAATGAGCAGCCAATGCCTGTAAACTCAGCAGGGGCAGGGCACAGAACCAGAGATGGTTCCACATTGGTCTAATGGAAGCCTCAGGAGAGGAGGATTCCCTAGGTAAAAAGACTAGTGAGAATAGATAGATCAGAAACTTAGACTAGTAGAGAGAAAGATTATATATATATAATAGAGATAGACAGACAGACAGACAGACAGATAGATGATAGATAGATAGATAGATAGATAGATAGATAGATAGATAGATAGATAGATAGATAGATGATAGATAGAGTCTCAGTAGTTCTTGAAGGTCCTGTTAGAGACAAGACCTTTTAAGGTAAATGGATGCCATGTGCAGAGGGGTTTTTCTACAACATTCATTTCTAGACACAGTGGATGGAGAACAGTAAGACCACAGGGAAGGAATAGCTTCAGGCAGAGCGGTTCAGCCCTTCATCTGCTTTACAGACTGAATTTCAAATAAGGACAGGCTATGTGGTTAAAGTTTGAAAACTGCATAGGGAATTATTTCATAGGTGTCTTATTCTAAACTATGTACACTTCAACCACAGGAGAAATTAACAGTAGGACCTTATATTTTCACCCCCTACATGTACATGCCCAGCAGCCTCTCTGCTCCATATGCTCATGGGTGTTCATACCTTGATCTCCCCACTCTTAGCTTTAAGCAAATGCTGTTACAGCCACGTGGTACACACATTCTCATGAATTCTTTCCCCTGGGTCTTCTTATGCCTTCTAGCTTTACAATGCTCCTTTGCCTTTGATTTGGCTCTGCCTCTTTACCTACATTGCATTGGTAATATTATTATTTAGGTAGAATACAATTATAAAATGTTAGTTTGTGTATCTGTCACAGAATATTTTACATGTCAAGAACTGTGCTTTTTCTGAGATAGTCATGACAGAAATAATAGCAAATATTTCCTGAATGATTTTTTTAAAGAGGGTGTCAAGTTGAGTTGTTAATATGTATATTAATCAGCTTCTCATCATTGTACCAAGACAACTGATGTAGAAAAAGTATGAAGCAAAGTGTCTTAGTTAGGGTTTCTGTTGCTGTAGAGAGACACCATGACCATGGCAACTCTTATGAAGGAAACATTTAATGGGGGCTGGCTTACAGTTTCAGAGGTTTAGTCCATTATTGCAATGTCAGGAAATGTAATAGCATGCAGGCAGACATGGAGCTGGAGAAATAGCTGAGAGTCCTACATTTTGCAGACAACAGGAAATGGACTGAGATGCTGGACAGTATCCTGAGCATAGGAAACCTCAAAGCCCACCCTTACAGTGACATACTTCCTCCAACAAGGCCATATCCACTCCAACAAAGCCACACCTCCTAATAGTGCCATTTCCTGTGAGATTACATTCAAATTACCACACAAAGTGCAGTTTGTTTTGCCATATGTTTCTAGAAGATTGAGTCCAAAATCAGACAGCCTAATGATTTGGGCCTCTTGCAGGAGCAGTACATTGTGAATGATCATACGTCAGAGTGAATGATCATACATCAGAGTGAATGATCATACATCAGAGTGAATGATCATACATCAGAGTGAATGATCATACATCAGAGTGAATGCCTACATGTCAAGGTAGGATGAAAAAGAGAGCAGGGGTGACAAGCTGGGAGCCTGTCATTTCCCTCTGAGTGATCTAGAGATTACTCACATGGCCATACCACCTGTACAGAACCACCATGAGGGAATCAAGCCTTTACATGTGGACCACTGAGCACTTTCTTCTTGCCCACAGCCCGGAGACTGAACACAGTTAGGCCAGCATATGCCACTGAGCTGTAATGCTAGACCACACGTGGACCTTTGGGCCATACTCTACATCACTTACTCCTTGTCACGAACTGTACAAGCATGCAACATTTCCAGCCCCCACTGAGAGAAGAAAACAAGGCAAAGAGATAGGAGGTGGTATTTCTGAGTTCAAGTGGCTAATATCCAATGTAGACAGAACTTCAACCCCAACTGTTTCATTCCACAATCTAAACACGTAATCCCTGTGCTTCTTGCCTCCAAGAATACAGACCTCATTCACCCATTCAGCTCTACTTTTCACTTCTTACGTGAGTACTGCACTGTGTCAAGCACAGCCATGTTGACATAGTGCATTTGTTATTCTCTCAGTTGGTGAGTCTCTGTAGGTCCTTGTCACCTCCAAAACACACAAATAGTGTAACAAGTGCTCAATGCACAAACCTTTGTAAAGATTTTTTTTATATTTTTATTCGTGTGTCTCTGTGTGTATCTCTCTCTCTGTCTCTGTCTCTGTCTCTGTCTCTGTCTCTCTCTCTCTCTCTCTCTCTCTCTGTGCATACCATATTAGTTCAGGTGCCCACAGATACCAGAGGTGTCTGCTTCCTCTGAAGCTGGAGCTACAGACAGCTGTGAGCAGCCCGATATGGGTGCTGAGAACTGAATTCAGGTTCTCTCAAGGAGCAGCACATGTCCCTAACCACTGAGACATTTCTCTGGCCCCAAGATCTATTCATTTTTATTTTATGTGCTGTGTATGTGTGTCCACTTGTCTACATCTGTGCCATTTGCATGCGGGAGCCTGTGGGGGCCAGAAGAGGCTCCAGATTCCCTGGACCTGGGGTTACAGGAGGTTATAAGCTGCCCTGTGCCCTGTGGGGTTCTGAGAACTGAACCCAGGTTATTTCAAGAGCAGCAGGTGTTTGTAAACACTGAGTAGTCTTTCTAGTCCACCATTATACATCATCTGATAGTTGGTAATAGGTTATCTATTTGTGTAAACTTATAATAAACAGTATTATGTGATAGGCCAAAAGTATACAATGAATATGTTTTTCTTTAGCTCCAGAGTCTATATGCTTATTATTTAGCATAACAAATTATAACCAGACATAAACTGAATGAGTAACTCATTATGTTTGTGAAGATAGTTGTTTCCTCTTCCTTTTTACTTGCCATTGAGAATCATTAAAACCATATTCTACTTTTGACATTTGTGACTAGCATTCATATGCTATAAGCTGGTAGGTCTTGTGCGCTGGTGTTATGTGTATAAATGGTTACACAGGAAAATAAAACATGTCGAGTAAGGCCAGATTTAGCCTATCAGAGTCACTCATATGTTGTGATGCCTTTCCCGTATGTGATGTCACCACTGAAACACATGCAGAAGGGAATGGAAAAGTGGTTCAACGTGCTATTTGGTTCAGATTCAAAACACTTATTTCACATCAAACATATATCTAGTCAGAACAAATTAACTTTTGTACACAATACAAATAGTGGATCTTCCAGGTCACACACAGAGGCAGACAGCTGGGTCAATCACTCCACTCCTCAGATTGACGGCTTCCCTCCTCTTAGAGCCACACAGAACACAGTCAGGGGAGATGCTGAAAATCTCAGACTTAGATGTTAGCAAAACATTCTCACTTAGACATGGAACCAAGGCTAAGCTGTCAGCATAAAGGACACAAAGCTGACAAGAGCAGTCCCTCATCTTGACCTCCAGCAATGCTGCACTCATGACAGACAGACAGACAGACAGACAGACACACCTAAACCTACTTAAAAATAAAAAACTCTTAAAAGCTATAAACAGGAAGTGACAAGAGCAGCAGTCTTGTGTATTTCTTTTTTTCTTTTCTTTTCATTCCAGGCCTCTTTGGATATTCTTCAGTCATTCATCATTTCAAATGAGTTCTTTTGTTTTGCAGATTCATTTTGTCATTGTTGTTAAAAATATCCCTTCATAAGCTGAACTATATGAATATATATTCTAACCATGGGATTCTTTGTATTACAGGAGACACATGCTAGGAGAGTATGGATACTGTGGCCTTTTTAATGCCAAATTCCAATGTCGTGTGCATACGCAGCAAACATTTGAGGAACTAGCCAATATTTTAAAAAATATCCTTAAAGAAATCTGTGGATTCTACTCCAAGAAAGATAGATGTGTTGAATTGGATATTTCCAATTTGTTGCCCACATTTCCAATTGTAGACTGTACCTCATAGTTAGGGGTTATGGATGACATGGTCACATTATGGCACCAAAACCTTAAGGAGCCATTTGGCTTAAGTATGGTTGCTATGTTTCTTGAATCCTCTGTGACCCAGGGGATTGTATTTTACTTCTCAACATCTGGAAAGAGAGGATCTCTGTAATCAATTTGGAAATTCAATTTCCCAGTCTTCCTCAAAATTCAAATTTGGAAGATAATTTTTTCATGGCTATGGGATGTAGCTCCATGGTAGAGATCTTGCCTGGCATGGTATCATTCCTGGGTTTGGTCTGAGGGACAGCAATAACCAACAATATTATTTTCATGATCTAACTCAGTTGGAGTCTGAAAATTAAGATAATAGATTCTAAAACTAGACAATTTTAATTTTAAATTTGGGCTCTAGAAATGACTAACTGGAACATTTTACTTAACATCAATGCCTAGATAGTCTTTGAAAATAACAGTGATTTTCACACTCAGTTCATGGACATATTAGCTTCCAATGCATTTTAAAAATTCACCACAAAAATTGCTCACTTTAAAACCAGATAGAGAGGTGGTTCAGCAATTAAGAGCACTGGCTGCTTTTCCAGAGGACCTGGTTTTGTTTCCCAGCACCCACATGGCAGCTCACTACCATATGAAACTCTAGTTACAGGGGATCCAGCGGCCTCTTCTGGCTTGTGGGGGCACTAGACACACACACTGTGCACTTACAGACATGTAGAAAAAGCACTCACACACATAAAATAAAGAGAAATAAAATAAATGTTCTAAAAAGATACTTATTCTTTTGTGGTTGTGAAGCATAGGTAAATGGAAAAAAAAAGACCCTGAAACTCAGGAGGATATAATCTACTCTTTTATGTAAAAGGAAACACAAAACAAAATTACAATGATAACAAATGTTGGGTGGGATGCAGGCCCTCTGCTCTGATCTTCTTGGAGGAGAAATTCAGTCAAGAGACAGTTTGTGTAGAAATTCACTTAGCAAAGCTAAACCAAGCTAACACGGAAGAGAGATTGCAGTGGTCTTTCCCAAGGCAAGAACAGAATGGTGAGTTCTTCCTTGTAGATGTTAGAAAAGTATTTATGAATATTTGGGGGGAGGAGAGGAAAGGGTTTATTCAGCTTACAGTTCTACATTGTAGTCCATCACTGATGGAAGTCAGGATGGGAACTCAAATAGGGCAGGAACCTGGAGGCAAGAGCTAGCTGAGAAGATGAAATAGTTTTCTCAAGGTTATTAAAAAAAATCATGGTCTCCTGTGCGTTTAGGTCAGTCTTCTTGTTACTGTTCTATGCTGTTTCTAATACTGACTTATAGCAAGAGAACACTGGTTAATGTGTGTATAAGTATCAGGATAAAGTAGCAGAAAAGGAAAATGATGGCAGTCATATCTATTATCATCATCCTGTCTACCTGATGTTCCCTGACACACTTACTTGGAAAGGCAGTTCATAGCCATTTTGAGAATCTTCCAGAACTGGGGGAGTTGTAAAAGGCATTATCAACATTTAATACTCTTTCTTTTCAACAGTAAAATAAAATTGAGTCATTTTTCTCACACATAAAAGTAAACTATATGGTGATATATTTATAATCTAAGAAATAAAGCTTGCTTAAAGATCAGAGGACAGAGCCAGTCACTAGATTAAACATAGAGGTCAGGCAGTGGTGGCTCATACCTTTAATCCTAGCACTCAGGAGGCAGAGATCTGTCTAGATCTCTGTGGGTTCAAGGCCACACTGGGCTACATGAAATTGATCCAGACTAGGAGAGAAACAGAGCCAGACAGTGGTGGTACACACCTTTAACCCCAATGTTTGGGAAGCATACACACCATTAATCCTGCACTAGGAAGATTGAAAGAGAAACTGAAATGGATGGGCAGAGAAAGGCATATAAGGCATGAGGAGACAGGAACAAATGGCCTTTTGGCTGAAGACTCAGAGGCATTCAGTCAGAGGATTTGTGGAGTTGGTGAGGTGAGATGTGGCTGTGGTTTATTCCTTTGTCTCTCTGATCTTCCGGCAAGCTTTATTTCTTAGATTACAAATATATCACTATATCACCACTATTGTCTAAAATAGTAAAAGAAGGTTGTAACTAATGTAAGAAAAACTATATACCATAAGTACAATAACTATATATAATTAGTATATAATATATAGTCAAGAATTACATTAATAATGTTCAGTCTATTAACAATTGAAATTTAGAGAAAATACTCCATTATTTATCATATTTTGGTGAATCCAAAGTATTGTACCTAATTTACCTTCTATCCTAACTTGTATTATCGACCCAAAACTATCTTTTGATGTCTTTCAAACTTTAAACACTTTACACCTCCTTAGTGAGTTTCTTTTCTGAATTTGTTAACAAGGAAAACTATAACTATAACTATCTAGTCTTCAATTCACTCAGAGACGTGAGAAGGAAATAATATTACCTAAATAAACAGGAAGTGCAGGCAAGCAACTTCCAAAAATGTGAGAAATGGCAGAAACAGCTGGCTGCCTGGACAGTCACCTAAGGTTCCTCTGCAATGTTGGGGCATCCATCTTAGGCCTATAAGCCTAGTATATCTGACAGACTTTTCTGTGCAGTGGGATTTTCTGAAGGGCCATCCTACCTTGTCTTGGCAAGGTGCAGCAGTCCTTTCTTTTGTGTCCTGCTTGTCCATTTGGACAGCATACTGTCAGCCATCAAGGTAAGGGTACTCTCTTGCCCAGTGGCTAACTTTTGTCACAGAGAAAGTAAACTCAATGTGGAGTTTTCTTTAATGCCCATCATCTTCTCTGAAGTAGATTGGTGCTGCCAGGAACAAACATGTCTCATTGTCCTAAAAAAGTCTATGTTTTTAAAACATCTTAAATGCCATATTCTGCCCATCTCTGAAGTGTTTGAAGAAGACCAGTTTATCTAAAGTATATCTGTTTGACTTTGAAAATGTTACCTGCCATGACTACAAGTTTGCTTGTAATAGGTAACTAACTACTAACCTACATTTCTTTATTATCCAACAGAACACCCTCCCTTTTGGTAAAGGCAAACATTGGACTAATGGATGTACATCAACAAGGGACAAACAAGGTCATCCTTTGCCTTTGCCATTGAGAAACACCCTGAGGGTCCTCTTGCAGACCCCATGTCAAATTCTGTTCAGTCCTTTCCTGTCATTGTACAAGAAACTCCTTCCCAGAGCAATTAAAGAACCTGATGCCTATTGTAAAAAACCATACTGCTCTGGATGATAGAATAGCTGTAGAAGATAAAGTGAAATTTTCAAGAGAAACCAGAATAAGAGAGACCCCTTAATTAGAAGAGGAGATATTTCATCAACCAGCATGACCATTCAATTTAAACTAAGTTATACAACTAACAAATGCTTTTCATTTTATCAGATATAACTTGCCAAAAGGGAACCTCCTTAAAGTTAGAAGGGGTATTCTGTTGGGATTATTCCTTTTAAAAACATATCTAGGAATGCCCTGTTTACAATCCCTTTTTAGGTGACTGTGTTTACCACAATTGAAACATTTGACATTATGATTTTTCTTCAAACCTCTGGAAATCACCTCTATCCAAGCATCATCATGATCATGAGATTCAATATTGATTGTATCTCAGATCCATTCATCTATGGGTGTTGATCTTGCCTTTAATGGCCTAATTTCCCTTTCACATGTTGCATTAGCATTTTCAAAAGCCAAAGATTAAATCATTATTTGTCTAGCTTCTGAATTTGGTATTATTCTATTTACTGCTGAAGACAGCCTTTATAAGAAATCCATAAGGTTTCTTTGGGGCCCTGTATAACTTTGTAAATGACTCAATTTTCTGTCCTACTTCTTCAATTCTGTCCCAAGCACTCAAGGCTGTCATGGGGCATAAAGACACACATAAAGGGTGTGTTCATCATATAAATATTGTCTTTGTATAACAGCATAATTACCTTCTCCAAGAAGTTGATCTTGGGAAATTGCAATACTTCTAGCCCTACTTTGTTCTTCAATGGTCTTAGACTCATCCTTCCTCCAGGTCCTCCATTGTAATTGGGGACCAGCCTCTAAGACTGCTGTAACCAAATCTCTCCAGTCTTGAGGGATAATTCTATTACAAGTTGACCATGAGTTTAACATCTGCCTCACAAAAGGTGAATGCATGTCATATGAGACTATTGCTTCTTTGAATCTCCTCAAATCTAACGTTTGCATGGGAGTCTATTCTGCTTTTACACAGTCTTGGGGATGTCCATCATTTGGCAGTTCCTGTAAGGTTACTGTATAAATTAAGGTTGGCTGTTTAAAAGCCTTATAATGCAGCTGGGCGGTGGTGGCGCACGCCTTTAATCCCAGCACTCGGGAGGCAGAGCCAGGCGGATCTCTGTGAGTTCGAGGCCAGCCTGGGCTACCAAGTGAGCTCCAGGAAAGGCGCAAAGCTACACAGAGAAACCCTGTCTCGAAAAACCAAAAAAAAAAAAAAAAAAAAAAAAAAAAAAAAAGCCTTATAATGCAATGCTGAAATTCGTTCTCCCTTAAATTCCTCTGTCTGGGTCTGAATATCTCTATAATCTGTATTAATAAGTTTTTCTAAGACTTGTATCTGGGCACTCATATCAACCAACTTGATACTCATATAAACCAGCATATTTAGGGATAAAATAAGAATGATAAAATAAGAATGCTTATAATCGACATATGTCAATCCCATTTAAGCTAATTATCCTCTCATTTAATTGTTCCATTTTCAGATCGTCTAGTTTACTATCAAACAGAGACCAAACTCCCTCCATTGTAAAAATTTTTCCTATTTTTAAATGTAGGAAAAAAACCCATCTTTTTTTAAAAAATTAATTCTCCCTTTTAAGAAATTCCAATTGACTCACCAAGTCTGCTGACAATGACGATCCAGATGACAGTGTGGCAGCAGCTGAAGGAGGGGGCCCGGCGAAAGCTACAGCCCACTGAGAGAGGAAAGAAACAGCGTGCAAAAGTGGCTAATTCCATTGTGTTTGGAGCCTGAGCCTGCGTCTGTGGAGTTATCTGTCTGTAAAGAGAAATGTATGAAATCGGCTAACTCCTGTGGTTTTTTGGAGCACCAAAACCTATGGATTTGCTGCATAGAGGCTGCAACAAAAACTTAGCTGGTGGGGTAGGAACTCCAGCCCAGGTGGGGTGGAGACTCAGGCCATGTGTAGCTCTGGCTGAGCCAGTGGCTGCAAAGTCACAGGCAAGTGGCTTTTTGTGAAATCCTGCACCAAATAGGTTGGGCGCCAGATGTTGCATGAATCCTAAATGGTCTTATAATAAAAACCCAGTGCCAGATATTGGGGTAAGTGCTGAAAGATCAGAGAGACAAGGGAACAAGCCACAGTCACTTCTCACCTCACCAGTTCCACAAATCCTCTGACTGAATGCCTCTGAGTCCTCAGCCAAAAGGCTTTTTGTTCCTTTCTCCTCACACTTTATATGCCTTTCTCTGCCCAGCCATTTCACTTCCTATCTCAACCTTCCTAATGTGGGATTAACGGCGTGTGTGCTTCCCAAGGACTGGGGTTAAAGGTGTGTGCCACCACTGCCTGGCTCTGTTTCTCTCCTAAACTGGATCAATTTCATGCAGCCTAGTGTGGCCTTGAACTCACAGAGATCCACATGGATCTCTGCCTCCCGAGTGCTAGGATTAAAGGTGTGTGCCACCGCTGCCTGACCTCTGTGTTTAATCTAGTGGCTGGCTCTGTCTTCTGATCCTCAGGCAAGCTTTATTTCTTAGATTACTCATATTGTCACAAACTAGATGGCGCTACTGATGTTTCCGTCTACTTCCAGTAACAGCCGATGGTGCAGGGCTGCACACTGGGGAGCAGACAGCACTGTTCATTCTGAAGAACTGTCAGCACATCACATGCCGGTGTTCGGGGACTGTACACTGATGAGAGAGAGAGAGAGAGAGAGAGAGAGAGAGAGAGAGAGAGAGAGAGAGAGAGAGAGAGAGAGAAGGTGAGTGAAGGAAAGGAGGGATGGAATGGAGGAAGGAAGGCATCAGGGCAGGCTATTAGTTTGTGTTCTTCTGAAAAACATCTATTTAGTTCTTCAACCTCGTGTCTCTCCCCCCTAGCTTGCACTCCCCCGCGCCCCCCCCACCGCATGTGTGTGTGCGTGCGTGTGTGCAGGTTCTGATGTGTGCCCATGCATGTGGAGGCCAGAGGACAACTTTAGGTGTCCCTTCTTAGAAACCAGATATCCTGGGTTTTGTTTTGTTTTGGACAGCATTTGTCATTGTCTTGGGGCCTGCCAATCCAGGCAGGCTGGCTAGCCATGAAGCCGTAGGGACCCACCAGTTTCCACATACCCAGGGTGAGGATTCAAGTGCTTGCCATAGATTCAACCTTTTCCAGGGGTTCTGGGATCAAGTTCATGTTTGCCTGCCCTGTACTTGGTCAGCTGAGCCATCTTCTGGGGTCTCTCTCTCTCTCCTCCTGAAGTCTTTAAACCCTTAAAATCTTCTGGGTGGAAATCGCTTGTCTGATGAATAAATGCCATGTTTTCTCCCCTTCCTCAGGTTCTGTCTTCCATCTGTGAATGGTTCCCTGTTCTGTGCAGAAGCCTGTCATTTGGATGCTTGTCATTTTTTTGCTTTTGGTTCCTGTGCTAGTGTCTAAGTTCCTGCCACTCAGGACATGGTAGGGGTTTTTCCCTTATGTAAATGCCATCTCCAGATGCTTCTCATTGTCACCTCTTGTGTCTAAGAGAATCTTCTCCTCTTCTTTGGACTTTGAGGGTTTGACCTAGTCTTGGGCTAGGTAGACTTTTAGCATGCATGTAACTATTTGTACCCATTTACAGATTTGGAAGGTTGTTTTTGTTATTATTCCCTTGGGAAAGCTGTCTTCCTATATGCTATTCTTATATAGCTTTTGAATTCCAATAATCCAAAGATTTCCAGTTTTATTGCTGTTCCAAAGTTCCCGTAAGCCCTTTTTCATTCTGTTTTCCTTCGTGCCTCTCTGACTGTATTTTTTTCAAATCTCCTGTCTTTGAGCTTATTAATTCTCTCTCTTGTCTATTCTGTTATCCACACTTTCTGCCATGTTTCTAACTTTGTCTAGTGCATTATTCAGCTCAGAGATTTCTGTTTGAAAAAAAAATAGCTTCAGTTTTGTTAAGTTCTTCTGTTAGGGAATTATTCCTCTGTGTCATATTGCAGCTGATTGTATTGTCCCAAGATGACCATTTTAAATCCTTCATCCAAGACTTTGCCCACACCGGCTGCTATTTTGGTTTCTGGTACCTTATTTTGATTACTGGATGAGGTCCTAGTTATCTGAAAGTCCATGACATTTGCTGCTGTGTGATAACACACACACACACACACGGAGGGTTAAGTATTTATTCCAGTCTTGTAAAGTGACTCTGTTTGTGCTTATCTCTGTTTGTGCTTATCTTTCCAGAAATTCAGGTCGGTCACTTATTCTCTGGATCTGTATTCACCTCCACTACTTCTACCCTGATTATAGATGACCCCTTAGTTTCAGGTCCATTGTCAGTTTACTCGCATTAGTCAGGGTCTCTAGAGACACATAACTGGTAGGAATATACATAGAGAGAGGCATACAACTGGTATAAATATATAGAGAGAGGCACATAACTGGTATGTTTATATATGTATATATATATATATAGGCACATTAACTGGTATGAACATATATTTAAAGGGCACTTACTTACTACAAGGTGTGTTTATAACACTTCAGCAATGTCCATCTCACCCTGGAGAAGCTGAGAGAACTCAGAACTGCTCAGTCCATAAGGCTAGGCACCAAGCAGTCCCCACCCACAGCTTTAGCCTGGCATTCCTGAAGAGCCACTGGTATTCAAACCACATTGGGCATCTGAAAAAGCTGTTCTGATATCACTGAAGGAATGCTGTAGCAGTGGCGGAGGCAGCAACATGGCAGATGAACTTATTATCAAAATACAAGGGCAGCGGCAAAAAGCAAAACTTCTTCCTCAGTCTTCCTTTTTGTCTGGGCTTCCACCAGAAGGTGCCAGCCACATTTAGGGTGTGTCTTACCACTTTAAATAACTTTATTGAGAAAAATCTTTTGCAGGTATGCCCAGTTAGCTTATCCTTTAGTTGATTCCAGATCTAGTCAAGTAGACAATCAAGATCGTCGCAAGCAACAACTGTCATGAGCCTTCCCTTGCCAATCAACATCCAATCACATCTCCCTATGCCATGTTTAATATCCAGATAAAAACAATAATAAGGTTGTAAGTTTTCCTAACATTATATAACTATCCCACATAAAACCACAGACATACCCTATTTCCCCCAAAGTCCTGAGAGGAATGCTTAGTCTTTTAACACCCAAAACTTAAAGACGATGATACATATTTATTATTTTTAACCAATTTTCTAATTATTCTCCTTCCAAGTCCCTGCCCAATCAATGAAAGCATTGGCTATAGCTCATGAATCACTATAGGACTGCAAGTCTGGCCATTTAACCTTCCAAGCAAAATAAACAACCATAAACATCGGCCAAAATGTTTCTCATTGCGAAGGCTTCTCTCCATCCATGTTATGCATAGTTTCCTTAGGACGGGGATGTAATGCTGGACTGTCCACTCCTAGAAGGTACCTACATAGCATGCAAAATCAGCAACAAACTGGTCCTAGAAGAGAAAGAGAAAGAGCCTGGGCCTGGTGTGGGCTTTTGAAACCTACCCTTAGTGACACACTTCTTCCAACAAGGCCTTACCTCCTAACCCTTCTAAACCTTTCAAACAGTTCCACTCCCTGGTGACCAGGCATTCAAATATGTGAGCCTATGGGGTCAATTCTCATTCATACCACTGCAGTAGACATTATTATGTATGTGCTACAGAAAAGGAGACTGAAGCATGGTGCCAGTCATTTAAGGTCACCTACATTACAAATCACTCTGGTGAAACACATCTATACTAAAAAGTCAACCTGTGCCCCAATAAAACATACAATTTTAATTATGCATTTATTCTGGCCCAGAAATTGATATAAACATGTGGCTATTAAAAAATAGAGCCCAATGTCAAAGATGAATAAGGCGTTTGAACAAATTCACTTATAGAATAGAATGTAACAGAAAGGACAGAACTTGATATCTTCGTAATACCATTAAAACCAAGTTTTGTCTGTCATTTTCCATCTTCAGAATAATCTCTGTGCTTCAAAATTTGGTAACAATTGGATAAAGAACAAAAATGCAAAGAATAAAAACCAAAGAAGATAAAATGTAGCTTCTCAAACCTGTAGAACCTTTCCATCAATCTTAAGAGTAATGGAGGGCAGAGACTAGGGGTGAAGTTGGCCTTGAGCTTTCCCATGTCTACAACCAGGAAGCAATGGCCGAGAAATTCCATTTCTGAGAGGAGAGGGGGCTGAGAGGCTCGGGCAAGGCAGCAGCCATTTGCAGGCAATGAAGGGGCTCCCACATTTCTGGAAAGGTTTGAAAAAAGAGTTTCTGCCATCACCGGAGCCTGTAGATTTCAGCAGACTTTGGCTTAGACAGAGGAGATGACAGATTTGGCCTTGAATACAGAAACAGGTCCACATCATATAGCTTCAGGGCAGAATATGCAGTATCCCTGATATACCTAAGACACCTTAGGAACCCAGCTTTATAAAACCAGCTGTTCTCTAATTGATCTCTAAAATAAATAGTGTTTTCTCTGGAACCTAATAACTAGGTTCTAAATTACAAAGTCATATGCCATCTCACATCACTTTGGTTCATACATGTGACAATGGTATGGGAAGATTACTAATAGAGCTAAAATCCTTACTGCTTAGTGACGCAGTTGTCCTGATGAAGCTATTGCAATGTGAGCACATGTTTACAGGTGGCAAAATTATTTCCTGTCAATCATATTAAAGTATCTATAACAAACAGTTATATGCAGTTGTGCTGGCTAGTTTTATGTCAACCTGACACAAGATGGAATCACCTGAAAGGAGGGAACCTCAATTGAGAAAATACCTCCATAGCTGTAGGGCACTTTCCTACTTAATGATCAATAGGGGAGGGCCTAGCCCTTTGTGAGTGGTGCCATCCCTGGGCTAATGATCCTGGGTTCTATAAGAAAGCAAGCTGAACAGGCCAGTAAAGCAGCTCTCCTCCATGGCCTCTGCATCAGCTCCTGCCTCCAGGTTCCTGTCCTGTTTGAGTTCCTGTCCTGACTTCCTTCATTGATGATGAACAGTGATGTGGAAGTGTAATTGTATAAACCCTTTCCTCTCCATGCTGCTTTTGGTCCTGGTGTTTCATAGCAGCAATAGAAACCCTAAGTAAGACAACAGTACGCAATGCTTGGTAATAAAGAACTATGTTGAACCAAGTGTTATATCATAATCCTGGAGGCAGAGGTGGAGGGCTGTGAGTTCCAGGCCAAACTGGAAACATAGTCAGAACTTTTGATTCTAACAAAGGAAACTCATAAAAATCAAAACAGAAAACCAGACACATGCCTTTTAAAAACCAAAGCAATAAACCAGAAATACATTACTGGTTGATAGATCTACTTTACTTACAATTTTTATCCTCAGTTTAGAGTCCTTCTAATTATTAGAATTCTTCTACTTATTAAAAAAAATTTGTCCTGTGAGGGAAATGCGACATGTCCCACCACTTGCCACCTCCTGCCTCTTATGTGGTGCTTACACGTTTCATGATTATATCGTAAAGGAACGGCTGACCTATAGCGTTCCTGTGTGGGTAAGTACATGTCATGAAGTTCACATGCTGCATTTGCCCAGTGATGAAGTTCTCGGGGTGTGCGCCATCCCTGGACAATGCTTGACAGTGGAGAAGAGTAGAGAACAAGAGGTGATCTCAACAACTTTAGAGAGCAAAGATTGTAGTATTTATACCAGACATTGATCTTAAAATAAATGAAGCTAAAGTTTGGTGGAGGAGGAAATGATCTTTAGAAAGAACCAAGTCACAGCTAAATCTCTGTAGAAGTTAGACATATGACAGAAAGAAAAAATACTAGTGGAGAAATAAAGAATTCAACCAACGCTTTGAGGACAACTGATTGTGATGGGGGAAACATGCTACTCACTACCTCTTATGGCACAAACAAAAATCAGTCTGCAGGTAGATACAATAGTTAGGTGTCAAAACATACAAAGGTGCATTGATGACATTATTTTTTGAGGAAGGTATAAAAAGAAGCTATTTTATTTGATAATTTAAAATGTGTGAGAAGAGGTGCAAGGAGGAATTCTTTGAATTATCATATATGGACTGACTAAAAAACCCTGAAAGCTAATAATTTTCCATTAGAAAATGATAAAAACTTGGAACAGTATGCAGCCACTAAAATAAATGTGCTAGACCTACATATTTCAAATTGAGTAAAACTTAAGTACCATCATTTTTAACATAAAAACAAAATTACAGAATGGAATGTATAGGAAATGTCATTTACATAGTATTCGAAATCTATGCTAAACTTGCCATATATTTTTAAATTTACATACATATTTAGACATATCATAGCAGTATACAGTCTCAATAAACACTGGATTGGGAGTGGGAATAAGCTTTTGATCAGCAGGGAAGTAGGAGTTTCAAACCCACTAACTACATTCAGATTCCGTCCTAACCACCTGTAAAAAGCCAGAACAAACAAAAAACAAAATGGGAGCAAGTATGACCAAGTGCTAACCTTTGAGATCCACAACTATGTCTCTTGGATGCACTTTTTATTATTGTCAATAATTTCCTGTCCATGTTTCCTATATGCTTCTGATAATTCTTGTTTTCTGAAATATGCAAATAAAAGATAGAAATTTACAGAAGCCAACCCTCAAGTTTCATAGATAATTCATTAAATGGAGCATTAGATAATTAGGAATTATAAATGAAAGTCATCACACAGATTGACTTATAATCCCAATAGTTTATTTAATGAGTCTAATTTTTTTTCAAGACAGGGTTTCTCTGTGTGGCTTTGGAGCCTTTCCTGGAACTCACTCTGTAGCCCAGGCTGGCCTCGAACTCACAGAGATCCACCTGGCTCTGCCTCCTGAGTGCTGGGATTAAAGACGTGCACCACCACCGCCTGGCTAATGAGTCTAAATTATATCAACATTCAGATGTCACTATATTCATAGAGTAAGTAAATTATAAAGCGCTGTTGGATCCAAGAATTACAAAAATATATCTGCTCATATTATCAATTGTTTTAGCTTTACTTGGAAATATACGTGACAAGCTATGAAAAATACTGGTTATGATTTAGCACAGTAATTCTCTTTGGAGCATTCTGGAAGGAAATAAGCAGTTTCGAAAATTATTTACTTAAAAATATTTATAGTAATGCTATTTGTGATGTTAAAAACAAAAACACAGCAGGGAAAACCCACATGTCTGAGACTAGGAGACGGCTGGGCAAAATATGGCCTTCCACAAGTTTACTGCAGAGCGATAAAAATGTCATCCACAGCGTTCATGCTGGTGCATGAAAATGCCCAGGAAAACTAATTTCACAAAATAGATCTATAAAGTGGCAGCTTTGAAAACCATGCAGACACATACAGAATCATAAATTAAAATTAATTTTGGAAAAGCAAAATACAGCGCTTCCTGATTTCCACTAAGTGAAAATAATAATCATTGGGAAAATCAGGAGAATGTCTGAAAGGAAATAAGTAAATCAGATTAGTTGTGTTAGCGTCACATTCTCTCTCTTAAGGTTGTCTAAACTGATATATGTTTTTCAATAACGCAGGATGAGCATGATTAGATCGCCAGGATGATGATTTTATGGGTAAATAGACACATCTGAGCCCATGTAGTATGATTAGCAAGCACTTGCCTTCTCTCCCCTAATGCTGTTCATCCTGCAAGCAGATGAACACTTGATGACCTGGGAAAGAACATTTTCCCTCAAAATATGTGCCAGGTGTGACCCATGTTAAATTTTGCATGATGGTAATGATGGTCTGGGTTGAGAAAGAATATAGCTACTGTAGACTAAAGTATCACATCAATACATATAATATCAGCTTGGATAATTGAAAACAGGCAGATTGCCATTATCTAGAAATCAGGATTTCGTGAACAAACAACTCCATAGGTCATTCTATACCATAACAGATGTCAATTTTCCACCTGGATCACAACACATGAGTCAAAGGAACAAATAAGCCGTGAACAATCTGGCTTGTTCTGTCAGCCACAAAGCTTTTGTTGGATATGAATAAAATTATAAAGGCGGTAGAAGTCTAACAAAAGACAATATTAAAAAAATCAAATAGGTCTTTTAGGCACAGAGGAGATGTAAATATTTTTTTAAAGAATGAAAAATTTGTAAAGCCTTCTGCTTTATCTTAAAACCCAAGCAAATTGTACCTGTATTTCAAACTTATCTGCGTCTATTTTAATATAAAATACTCTCAACCATTAGTTAAATAGTTATTTCTCCCACATGCCAAAACTGGAGAGAGTAGGAGACAGAGACAGATGGAAAATGAAAGGCCAATCAGGGGGTAATAAGTCAAAGGAGAGAGAGAGAGAGAGAGAGAGAGAGAGAGAGAGAGAGAGAGAGAGAGAGAGAGAGAGAGAGAGAGAGAGAGAGAAATTCTGGAGAGCTGTTTTGTAGTAGTGTGACTTCAAAGAAAGAAGGTGAATACATGCCATTAAAAATATTTTGCATATTTTAGCCTCTAAAGAAAACAAACAAGTACTTCAAGGGATAGAGACCTGATTACTACACTTGTTCATGTACTGAAACGTCACACAAGACTACCTAGTATAACTTCTGTGTTAAAGCCAATCATTAAGAATCAAGAGAAAAACAGATGTTCTAGGACAGTGCCCACGAATTCCTGTTGTTGTAGTTCACAGACACCCACTCTGGGGAGGAAAGGACCCCATCTTCTTTGGGGAGCATGGCGCAATAGTACCCTGAGAGTAAGAATTCGAATAGCACCTCTGAGGTCGGGACAGATGGAGAGAACACTGAGAGCTCCTTTGTGTCAAAGATTGTTTTCAAACTTGTGTTTTTACAAAAGAAAGTGAAATGAGTACACCTTTTCTAAGGTGACAGAGGTTTATTTATATTGATTATCAGAAATTTGTTTATAAAATGTTTTTCAGATACTGAGTTAGGCTTCCATGTGATGAAGACAGAAATGGTATGAACCTATGAGAAAATAAGATCCTGTCACTGCTGTCCTTTGAATTTCAAACACACCACCTGGCCTAGTTTCGTTTCTACCACAGGGGGAACACTCCCAACAGAAAGAGTTTATTCAGCTTGTAATTCCAGGTCACAGTCCATGATGTGTGGGAAGTCACAGTCGCAAGAGCTGGTCACGTCACAACCACAGTTCAGAGAAGAGAGAACCAAAACGAACAACATGCTTCCTATTTAGGTCACCCTCTCCACTCTTACACTATTCAGGACCCAGCCCATGAAACAACACCATTCAGATGCGTCTTCCCACATCACTCAAGGGAATCATCCTCAAACATGCCTGCAGGTCAACCTGATCTCAATAACCACCAACACTCTCTTCCCATGTGCTTTTAGGTTGTATCAAGTTGACAGTTAAAATTAATCATTGTACATTTCAAAACACACATATGGACTTGAGGCATTGTGTGATTAGAAATTTGTGGAAATGCTGAAGAATGAACTGAGTAGTAGGTTTTAGGCCACCAGGATTTGTCTGCAAAGGAGATTATGGGACATCAGTCTTATCTTTATCTTTTCTCTCTTTTATTTTCCAACCAAGAAGTAAGCAGCCTTGTTCAAACATGTACCCTACAATAACATGCTCATGATGCATCCAAAACAATGGCAACATTTGGACTAAAAGTCACTAAAAGTGATTTTTCTCTCTTTTTAAAAATGTGTTCATTTATTGTGGGTGTCTGTGTATGTATGTGCATGTGTCTGTATGGTATGTATACGTGCATTTGTGTGTATGCACATCTGTGAGTCCAGAGATTGATGTTAGGTGCCTTTCTCTATTGCTTTCCACCTTAGCCATTTTTAATTTTTCTTTTTTTACTGATAAAAAAGGGGGTTGCCTTGGAGTGTGGTTGATAGACCTAGTGAGACTTCATTGCAGAAAACTGATTCTCTCTGCCACTGGTTGTCAAATGCAGATAGCTTCTTGGTGGGACTCTGTTCTACTTACCCTCTCAACTCTGGAACTGCATCTGGCTTGAACTTATGAAGTCCTTGTATATGAGGCCACAGTCTCTATGAGTTCACATGTATATCATTTGTGTTAAGTCTGGAAGACACCATGATTTCTTGGAGTCATCCATCACCTCTAGCTCTTACAATCTTTCTGCCTCCTCTTCCACATGGATCTCTGAGCTTTGAGACAAGGGCTTTGATAAAAGCATCCCATTTAAGACTTAGGGCTCCAAAATCTCTGTCTCTCTGCACATTGTCCAGTTATGGGTCATTGTGTTAAGCCCCATCTACAGAAATTTCTCTGATGGTGGCTGAACAAGGCACTGATCTATGAGTATAGCACTATGCCATCAGGAGTCATTTTATTGCTATTTCTTTTCCAGAGTCACAGTAGTAAGTTTTCCACTAGGCCCATGTTCTATCTAGTCTCAGGTTCTTGACCACTTTATCAGTGATGGGCATTGGTTCTATCTCACAGAGTGGGCCTTAAATCCAACCTGAAAGTGGATGGTTATCCCATAGCATCTGTACCACTGTTATACCAGAATATCTTGCAGGAAGCTCACTGTTGTAAATCCCAGTGTTTGTAGCTGGGTGATACTGATGATTTCCTTTCTCTCCCTGCACAGCACAGAGTAACTTGAATACTAGTCAGTAGGGGTGAAGCTTCTATTTAGGGACCAGCTTGACTTCTCTGTGCTCAATGACATAAGTGTTATCTCCAGTCTTACCATCAGGTTGTCGCCATCTTATTTTTTGCCTCTCACTAAACCTGAAGATCCCCAGTTGGCTAGGAGCCTCCAGGATCCTCTGGTCTCTGCCTTCCAGTGCTGAGACTGCAGGAATGCACTGCCATGCCCAGGTTTTTATGTAGGTGTGAGGGACTCAAACTCAGGTCCTTGTGCTTACACAACAAACACTTCCCTCACCATGCTACCCTCCCAGCCTTTTTTCTCTTTTCAAACTGAGGCAATCTCAGGTATTTCTTATAGTAACAAAAAGCTATCTACCTTAAATAATCAGATATTTGATGCCACTAAGTCTTTTAGCCTTAGGTATATTTAAAATAGTAGATTCTAAACATTGTCCTAACTTAGTGAAACATTATTAACAAATAGAAAATCTTTTTCTGTTTAGAAACTAAGAAAAATGATGCCATGGTGTGGTATGAATTAGTATGAGATATGAAAAGTAAAACATAATTAAAGCCCCATATAGTACGATTGTAGATTGTGTTGTGTTGGTTAAACTGTCTCTCAGAGCTTGAGGTAGAATATAAATATAAGGAATAGGTAACTGATGTAGCATTGATGGAAGCTCTGGGCAGATGATTATTGCAGAAAATAATTTCAAAAAGTCTTGTTCAAATGCAGTTTAAGCCAAGCAAAACACAATTAGAGTGTGAGTCTTTATCTGTGTGCTGAAGTCAATAGAACAGTTCAAGAAAGACAAATCAGTGCACGGTAACCCAGTTTTGTTCTAAAATAACAAGCACACATAATTTATTTAGATTATTAAGAATGTTAGTGACAAAGGAGGAGTTCCACCTGTGGATTCCTCTCCACTTACATTGGTAGTGGCTCATGTTCAGCTTTAAATCAGAGGCTGTGGAAGAGACGTGAGCTCCAGTGACAGTCGGTAAACAGGGACTCTACAATAAAACAGTGATGTCAGAGTCAGGATTTAAGTGTTGAACGTGATGTGGTACAATTGAAGCCTGTGGTGTTAAGCCCCATTGTAGACTTGACTGGATTTGGAATTACCTAGGAGACAGACACACCTTTGGGTGTGACTTTGAAGGCATTCCTAGGGAAGTTTAGCGGAGGAAGGAAGACACACTGTAAATGTGAGAGGTGTCCCCACCTCTCCCCCCGCCACCGTGGGGTGAGGTCCTAGACAGAATAAGAACAGGAGAAGCTCTAGCAATCAGCAATCACCTCTCTGTTTCCTGAGGTGTCCACGTGCCTGTGAGAAAACCCACTACCACAGTGACTGGTGGCTCTTGCCACTGAGCATCCCCCAAGCTGATCCTATGAGCTTTGAGACAAAAACAAACAAGTAAACACACACACACACACACACACACACACACACACACACACACACACACACACACACATTTTCTTCTTTATTTTGTTTTTTGTTGAATATTTGGTTACAGGAACAGGAAATGTAATAAATACAGAACCTTGGCACCAAGAAGTAAGCTTGTTGCTCTGATAACCCTGACCATTTGTGGGAAGAGTGCGGAACAGCTTGTAGCTATAAAAGCCCTCCAAGGCTATAAGCACAGCCTAATTGGCCATTCTGGTGGCAGTGAATGAGAGCAGAATGCTGAGATAAAGGTAGACAGTAAGGCTGCCCACCAAGTTTCAGAAGGCATAAGAATTCTACAGGGACCTGAACTAAAGGGCATTTATGTTATAATATGGGAAAAAAAAAACACTCTAGCTGCTGGCTGCCTGAGTCCTAAGAACTTGAGTGATACTGAATTAAGAAAAAATGGCCTCAGGGTCAGCTGTTTGGCAGAGGTAGTACCAAGAAAGCATAACATTTCAGGCTGTGTAGCGAGCGTGGCTGTATTGCTCACCATATTTACTGAGATGTATGATGAGGTCTAAAAGGGAGACGATAAAACTGTGTAAGTTGGTAAGAGAAAGAAGATGAATGTGGTTGATGGTTCAGACATGATGGACAGGATGGACAGGGTGGCTTCAGTTGGGAAACAGCCTGGTGCCATTAAACAGAACCTTCACAGTTTCTATGGTGACAAGGGAGACACCCTGTACCCAAAGGGTGATCCCCAACCATTTAAGGCTCCAGCTTGAAGAAATCCTAAGGGTTTGACCTGTGATGCTTGCCTGAATTTGGGAACGTTTCCAGGCAGTTTTAACTGAATGCACCCAGTGCCATCCCAGGGGCTGTGGACTGAGACTGTTTGTAAGGGAAAAAGAGAAAAAACAGACTAGCATCAGCATGCATCATCCCCCACTGCTTCCTGAACCACTCAGACGTGAACTAGCCCCCACTGCTACCTCTGTACTGCTGTGTCTTCCTCTCCATGATGGATCCTAGCCCCTTAACCATGAGCCGAAACAGACCTCTCCTCCATCAAGCTGTTCCTTGCTAGGTGTGTGGTCACAGAGAGAAAAATGTAACTGGTACAGTAAGACTATTTAAGATTCTAAAAGATCAATCGTATTGTGAACATGGAAGTTATTAAGCTGCATGACCAGAACTCTATTTAGTTGCTTCTGGGACACTTGCCAGCCAGAGACCAAAGAACTGGTATTTAGCACATAAAAAAATCTAAAAGAGGGAGAAATAAAAGGTGGGAAGGGTTGTGAAGTTAATTTACCAGCCAGAGATACATGAGTTCTGGCTCGGGCAGGACTGTTGGAAAAGGAAATTATGTCTAATCCAGGGTGAAGGTATTAGTCATTTGCATACATTTCACCATCATGATGACTAGAAACAGGAGATGGAGAAGAGAAACATTCAGGCTATAACAGTGAAAACACATAGAAGAATATTAAACAGATTCCTTAGGGTTGAAGTATAGACCATCTTTGTTGTCACCAATTAATTCTTGAGCACCTGGTCACTGTTCTGGGAACCATTTGAATGTGTCACTTTTCTTCAGGAACACCGTGTGCTCCTGGACAGGAAAGGAGTCTTGGGATCCCCTGTAAAGGAAGAATCACAGTTCACCCAAGCATCAGATCAGGCCTACACGAACTGATGTTCTTCACAGAATATGTGTGTATAATATTATTATATAAAATACGATATTATAACAATATATTAGACATTGTATGTAATAGTAGCATATGTTATAGATTATAGTAATTATAATATATTATACAATATATTATATTGTGTATTATATATAATATAGAATGTAATATATTATACATTATATATTATAGTTGTCTATGTTTGTATATGTGTTATATATAGTATTATATGTGATACACACACACACACACACACACACACATATATATATATATATATATATATATATATATATATATAATATTTTAAGTACTAGGAGTCAAACCCATGGCTTACCCTATGCTAGGCAAATACTTTACCACTGAGCCATATCCCAACCCCTTCTCTACATTATACTTCTGGTAAAGCCCCACTCAGTTTCTGCTTGGAGATAATGAAATTGTTCTGACTCCAGAAACTTCTTGGAATACTGTGACACACACAAAGAGCCACACAAAGTGCTGAGAGAACACAAAAGTCAAATAAAAAGCCAGACCTTAGAAAAGTTGCAGCATATAAACAGTGATTAGAACACATGAAAATGAAAAGCCAATCTTTATATTTCAGAAACAAATGCAAGCACATGGTGGAATTCAGCGGCTGTAACTGATGTTCCTAGGAGTTTCGTGGCCCTGAATGTCAGAGTTGAGTGGTGGTTCCAGCCCTGCCAAAGTGCTCTGGGTGTCCTGTAAAGTCTGCAAAAAGCCAATTGTTGCCAAGGGCTACAGCATCTACAAATCTCTGTTCTTATAGGGTAGTCTTAAAAGGAAGGCGTAAGACCACATCTAGTCAGCCGGGCAATGGTGGTCAGCCGGGCAATGGTGGTGCACACCTTTAATCTCAGCACTCGGGAGGCAGAGGCAGTCGGATCTTTGTGAGTTTGAGGCCAGCCGGGTCTACAGAGCGAGATCCAGGAAAGGTGCAAAGCTACACAGAGAAACCCTGTCTTGAAAAACAAAACAAAACAAAAGACCACATCTAGTCCTTTCTGGCCTGGTGACTGTGTCTCCATGGCCTTCGATATCATCAGGATGGAAGGCCAGGGTACCAGGAGGAGGCCTGAATCTGACTGTGGGAAAGGAAAGCTGGGGAAGCAGGCAGGAGAGAGGGGAAGCAGATTCCCACTCAAAAGCTCCCCAACCCCGGGTAATTAGCACTGAAGAAAAGCAGTCAACAAATCAAAATTAGGAGGGGACTTTCCTGGCAGTAAAACCAAGGACTTGCAAGAGAGTGTGTTTACAGATCTAGAAATTAAGGAATGAAGTCTATGAAGCAAATCATTGTGAAAAGAAAAAAAAAAAAACAAGCAAACAAAACAGCTATTTTAATAAAAGTTGAAAGAGCAAGAGATATGATCCATATTTGTTTATGTATATAACAGAAACACAAGGGATTATGAAATTCCTTTAACCTGAGAAAGGCCATCTCCAAGAGCCCACAGTAAACATGGTGACTGCAGAAAAATCCACGCTAAAGTCATGAGCAAATTGAAATGGCCCAGAACCCTCTCCTATTCTGTAGGTGCAAAAAGTGCCACATAACAGTAAGACTAAATGACATTTAAAAACTGTCATGATCTATCTGTGTAATCTTGAGTCAAGGAAAGACTTCCCTAAGAGACCATAAGGACAAAAGATTAAAGTAAAACACTACACACCAGATTCCTATTAGTGGCTGCCTCTGGAGAGGAGGCAATCAGTGAGTGAATGGTTGGAAAAGTTCAGCACCATAGAGTTCTGATTCACTGAGCATGGCCTGATTTGAAGAAGTGTTCATGAGTTAGTTCTCGTGCTGACTGGGGTAGGTCTGTCTGTTAACAATGTCCCTTCCTGCATTTTATAAGGATAGTTTAGAAGG
This sequence comes from Peromyscus maniculatus bairdii, assembly GCF_049852395.1. NCBI lineage: Eukaryota > Metazoa > Chordata > Mammalia > Rodentia > Cricetidae > Peromyscus > Peromyscus maniculatus. The sequence continues at coordinate 26,388,112 of NC_134864.1, forward strand.
GACAAAACTACAGGCGAACCCCACAGATTATTTAACCTTTAAATAACTTGAAAGATATTGATCCTCTTAAGAAAAATCATAGCGTCCCAAGCGATTCATGTCACCAAATACATTATAATAAAATTAAAGCAATACAAATGCAGTCATCAATCAGAGTGTAAATGTCAGGGGATGGAGAAGGACAAAAACAAAGGCAAGGAGACGGCAGCGTCCCCGAAGATTTCAGTAGCTGTGACTGCTCAAAGCTCGGCTACATTTTAATATTCAGAAAAGACCTTGAGGGAGGAGCGCTCCCTGATAAGGCTGCTTGGGAAAATGGATCCAACTTGCAACTGTGTTGAGCCCAAGAACTATCTTGTCAAATAGTGACCCAGAGGGAGGTGGAGGTGGTGTGGCCTTGAAAGGTTAGTGACCAGCACTGTGGCTAGGGAGAGACAGGCTAGCTTTGGGGGAATAATAGTTGGTCTGAGAGTTAAAAAGATCCACTCAGTGGATAGAGCTGAGAACTGGGGCGGCGAGACACCTGCAGAGTTTGGAGATGTGGGAGGAACTTTGACTTTGCAGACATTGGTTTATGTTTGTTGACATGACTGCATTTGGAGACCTGGAGGCAATGATGGTTTTCAGAGTGCAGGGGGCAGATATGAGGCTCTTGAGAGTTAAAAACACAGATGTAAACTACAGGAAATTTTAAAGGAGCCAGGTAGACTCATTTGTTGTCAAAGACAGACAGAGCATGGCCCAGGGAAAGCTCTGCCATTGTCAAGTAGGTTGTGAAAATGACCCCTGTTTTTGTCCCCACTAAGTAGAACATTCCCAGAGTAGTGTAGGTTCATCACTGGGTTACTTGGACACTAGGACTATATGAGTGATAATACTGTATGCTGTCCTACGTTTAGGCAAGACAGACTTTTTAAAAACTTCCTTGTGTGTGTGTGTTCCTGTGTGTTTGTATATGCGTGGAGGTCAGAGGTCAATGTTGTGTCTTCTTAAATGTCCCTGTAACTTAATTTTTGAGATAGGGTCCCTCACTGAAACTGGCACTCGCTGATTCAGCTAGCCTGGCTGGCTAGTGAGGCCATGGACCCTTCTCCTTGTCTCAGTGCTGGGGTTAGAAGTGTGTCCCACTGTGCCTCCTTCTTTATGTGGGGCCAGGATGCGAACTCAGGCTCTCTTGTTCACACAGCAAGCTCTTTACCAACTGGGCCATTGCCTCAGTCCCATTGAATTCATTTTTAAAGATTTTCTTTTTTTTTTGTGGCAGTTGAGATTGAACCCAGGACTTTGTGTGAGCCAAGCAAGCTGTCTGCCATTGAGCCATACCCTCTGTTCCTCTTGTTTGTTTTTGAGAGAGGATCTTGCTAGGTAACCCAGGCTGCTCACAAACTCATGACAATCCTTCTGCCTCAGCTTCACGAGTGTTTGGATCACAGGCCTGCACCACCATGACCTGCTCTAGACCTAGACTTCTGCATTGTGCTCCTGCAACTTGATCCCTGGCATCAAGAGAAAATTTTGCACCGTTCAAGGTTTCTGGAAAGGCAACACCTAGCTCGTTGCTCACAGCAAAAAGAAACAATGGTACTTTATTATATCAATACATGAGCGTGGTGTCCAGTTTGCTACTGCTGAATTGAAAAATCACTGTGCTACTAGGGTGCCATCCTGACCCAGGAATCTGTTAGTAGAGAAGCTCCTCAAAGCCCGTGGGTCATTCAATAGTTGTCCTGTTCTAGTCTCAGGTCCTGTCACCTTTTCCTCCTGTATCGGGTAAGGGCTGAGAGTTCCCACCATCTGACCTTTGGGCTCCTATGCTGAGCAGCTCCATTCTGATCCCACCAACATGCTCTACCCTGAGCCACTTCCATAGCATAATTGCGGGGATGATACGAAGTGGCTCATGATGAATAATAAAATACATTTCTGTTGCTCAGAAAATTCTGGCTTAATAAAACCTGTGTCAGGAGTCAAAAACTAAAAGCATTTCTTATTATAAACAAACAAACAATTAAACAAATGAATAAATCTTATTTTCAGGGTAATATCAATGGCTTGATAATGAACATTCCAGAATTAGGGAGCTATTAAGTTCAAGGCTTTAAGTTCAAGGCATTCTTTGCATACCTTGTAATCTAAAAGTCTAAAGAAAGGTACAAGTTTTGTCCCTGTGACAAGAGGCCTTTATACTTTTTTGTGGAAATGCTGCTTGAACAGCTTTAGACCAACACATATTCTAAAATTAGAAATGAATTTTGTGAAGATTTTCATTTTCAGCGTCAAACTGGAAAAGAACAAATGCATATTCAATGCAGAAAAATTGAACTCTATTTTTAATGGAATAATAGATACTTACTAAAGTAAAATTATATTCTTTTTACTTTGGTTAATGTTTTAATAAGTAGAGAAAATTAAATCTAAAATAGAAATGATTCAAACAAGTTTAGGTTCAGGTTGATATATAAGGGGTGCCAGTAGATAATCTTTGGACATTTGGGAAGAAAATATGCACCAAAAAGCAAATAAATAAATAAATAAATAAATAAATAAATAAATAAATAAATAAGTGACTTATTTTTTGATGTAGCCTCTCCAAGAGATCATTTTAAGTGTGTAGCTGGTGTACTTTTCTAAAATACCCAGATACCATCAAGTTGATCAAGGAGTGTCCCAAGGATTAGAAAGCAAGAGAAAAGTAGAATTCATTCATAGCTCCTGTAGCTGAAACAGCCTGGGTCTCCTCAGGATAGATTTTCTTCCAGGAGGATCTGGGTCCCTCTATGAGGATGCTGGGTCCCCCTATGAGGACACTGAGTCTCCTCAGGATAGACTTCTTTCCATAAAGATCTGGGTCCCCTTGTTAGGATGCTGTATCTCTCTCCTCACTATTGACCTTCCTCTGTGAGGGTCTGGGTTCCTCTGTGAGGATCTGAGTCCCTCTATAAGGGTGTTGTGTCCCTCTATAAGGATCTGGGTCCCTCTGTGAGGATACTGGGTCTCCTCAGGACAGACATTCCTTCATGAGGATGCTTTGTCAGGCAGTAGACACTTGTTAGCACTGTCCATTAAGAGCAGCCAGCTTGTTCTGCATGTTCTGATTTCCTGGTCACCAGGCAATCTTTGAACAGCATTTGCCTTACTATGTAGAAGGCAGTGGTGGGAATGCGTTGATTGAGAAACATTGATCTTTGGTGCATTTACATCAGTCATGCTAATTGTCAGTCTTGTTTCAGCTGCTTCTTTTAGTCTTATCACCATTTCGAGTACTAACAGAATTGGCCTCTTGATGTAAATGTTTCTGCTGTGAACTAAACCTTGTCTTTGAACTTGGTGATCCCTCAGGTAAATTCAGTGTGCTGACACACATCCACCAGAGCCAGCTGATTTCTACCATGATGGTCACGAGCAAAGACAGGAACAGAAACCACTCTCCCAGCTCCTGAGCAGGTGGTCTATACAGTACAGGGCGGCAAGGGTCTAGCTATAGCTTTGGGGATGCATATGGCCATTACAGAAAATATGACCCACTTATGATTTAATCTCCCTTTCTTATTTTCTCAGTCCCTTACTTAGGATTGAGCATGGTTAAGTCAACAATACCTATAAAAACCAGGTGAAAGGGCTGATAGTTTTCCTTCTGGAATTTTTCTACCTTTCCCACAAACCCTGCATTAGTTTCTTCAGTACTGTATGCAATGGGAAGTGAAGTTTGAAAGCTGATGTGAGCATCCTTGTCCTGTTCAGCTGGCACAGATGAACTCTTATCAGGAATGCACGTTGGAGATACAGTATTTTTTTAAACAAATTCCAGAATTTAAGGGTGTGAGGTACCCACCCACCCATGCACCCACATTTTAAGTATTGACCCTAAAGCAGCCCAGGCTAGCCTTGAACTTGGGGTCCTTCTGTTTTAGTCTCTTGAGAAGCAGAATTATAGGTTTGTACCATGAAGCCACCAGGACTTCATTACAGTCTTGCTCTACTCAAAAAGATTGTAAGTATAAATATAAAGCCACACGGTTTTTATATAGGTTTTAAATAATTTATTCAAAATGCATAATACATATGTTATCTTGGTTATGAAGCCTTGTGTTGCCATTTTAAAACATAGTTTAAATTGTTCAATATAATTGACACTTCTTTCTGAACCAATATTTACATTTAAATAGAACTCTAAATTACTTATATTACAGCCCATTAAAGAAAATTTAGTAATAGGTAATCTGCTTAGAAACACATGCTGTAAGGGGGAAGCCGTAATAGAGAAATGATTAACAATGGAGCTAATATGGAAATAAACTTCATGGTGACAATTGAAGACAAATAGTGGCCGAGGAAACAGTGTGCTGCTGTGCACAGCGTGGGTTTGTAGTCAACCAGGCCAGACCAGGTGGAGGTATTCACTCCATGCTCGCTTTCAAAACAAAAGGGCGGAACAGCTGCGAATCTCTCAAAGGCCTCCATCACTTGTCATCCCCACTATTGATTCAACAGTAAAGGAATGCAACTCGATCCTATTCAGAAAAGAGATATAACCACCCAGGCAGAAAAAAAAGCTGACAAACTCAGTGGATTTTAAAAAACCGAAGAGTGCCTTGAGTTAACGTGGTTACTATCTTAGCAAGTGGGAAGGGCTGGTCTTCACCAACTGCACAGAAAACAGACAAGTATAGAGGCTGTGATGTGGTTTCATTTGGAGGAGTTCCGGCTTAGGGCTCCTCCATGTTTTCCATGCCACCAGGGAGTGTCTCAACAGGAAAGCTTCTCCATCTATCTCATCAGTAACAATGCTGTATTCAGAGTACTTTTGAATGAACTAAACAGAAGAAGGAAAATATCCAACAACCCCACAGTTCTTAAACGTTTCTTTGCTCCCAGGGTCTGTTGGTTAAGTTATAATAATCAACAGTGAGGCATCTGATTTTAGCCTGCAGCTGTTCAAATAAAAAGAATGTACTAAAACAGCCTAAAGGTTCTGTAAGGAGTGTGCTAATTTCTCCCTGCTTGGATTTCCATAAAATTTGAGTAACAGTGCTATTGGAGAGCAGATGCCAGCATCTTAGAGTACACCCTCTGGCTCTCGGTTCTCTTTAGGTGTGTGTTCAGGCTGGAAGTAGCCCTGAATGGGGTTTTCTGCATTGTTCACTGTCTTAGTGGAGTGTCCTTTGGTGGGAGAAACTCTGGTCCATGAAAGTGGAGTATTTGGGAATTTCATAATTTTCACCCAAACACCACTCATAAACATGTTGTAATATTTGTTTTAAAATTAGTGAAGGTAGGTTATGAAGATGATGTAAATTCTGCCCACATAGGTCCAATGCAGCTTTCCTTGTGTAGAATATTGATTGTTTTTTCTAAGGGGCAGGTAGAGCACTCTTGACCGTGTGCAAGAATGATGTTGATGTTTATATCTCTGAGATTTAGACCCTTTAAGGCTAAACACTACTGGGATGAACCAGGACTCCACTGCAGGGATTGAAGAGCTCAGCCTCCATCCGGCAGGAGTAATTGCTGCCTTCTCAGACCTGTGCTCCTATGAGTATCAGGGCAGAGGAACTCTGGGTACCCCTTCCTTCACTGGCTCCCCTCTGATTTGATGTGGTCAGGTGCACAAGGATCCAACCAACCTTTCCTCCTTGCTAAGATAGCAACCATGTTAACTGGAGACACTCTTCGACTTTTGAAATTCTTCTGGGTTCCTTTGCTTTTTCTTCTGTCTGGATGGTTGTATTTCTTTACTGTTGTTAAGGAAATGAATGGACCACCAGCTCTGTAAGGTGGTCTCAGCACAAACACATTTAAACAGGATACAAATGAGCACACCACTTGACTAGGATTTATTTTACTGCTGTTTGCCTCTCTATCATTTTGCCTCAAATCTTTGTCTTAACTGATTGGAGTATGAGGGATGGGTTGTGTGTATCCTGGAACTTACAACTTCCTATGATCATTGTTCCTAATTAAAAAAAAAAAAGGGTATCATATTTTTCTTTTCAGTCCCTGCACATTATGTTTTAGCAAATAACCAATGTTGCCTAAAAGTTGCCAATCCTCAGTTTATGGTAATCAACAACTAACCAAGAAGAGGACTCTGGGTGTTGATCATGTTAAATTATCGGCTTTCTGGATCAAAGAAAAAACCTAATACTTTGTATCCACAAGATAACTATTGTTTGTCTGTTAGCATTTACACACCTCCAAGAAAGAAAAATTCATTTAAAAGTCACAAAACACAGCTTTCAATGACCAGCCATCCAACACAAAAATGACTTACACAAGATATTCCTCAAATCAGTGACTGTGGCAGGCGAAAGGCCAAAGTTAGTGAGTAGGAGGACTCTAAGTTCCCACAGAGGAAGAGCTGGTCAGCTCAGGGTTCTCAGTGCACACAGCAAGGTCGGTAGCCTCCCCTCGACCTCCACTCACCCACCCCTTTTCCGTGTGAAAAGCATCCTTTTATCTCGATCCCTTAGGTATCCCAGTACGTGCGTGCCTGTGGTGTGTGTGTGTGTGTGTGTGTGTGTGTGTGTGTGTGTGTGTGTGTGTGTGTGTGTGTGTGTGTGCAAGTAAAAATCCGGTGGTGGCTGGTGAGAGGTTTCACTATCCACCAGGGTGCAGGAGGTGAAACCCTGTGAGTGCCTGGGACCTGGTTGCGGTAAACCGGATGGCGGGGGAGTGGTTGGGATGCGCTGGCCTGGCTCGGGCGAGCCAGTGCGGAGACCGCGTTGGGGGTGGAGGGGGTCCAGGAGGTGGGGCTGGGGGACCGCTGCTCGCCCGCCCGCCGGGAAGCCCAGCCCGCGCGCGGGGCTGCAGGGCAGGGAGCCAGGCAGGTGCGGCGGGAGCATGCGCGTGCGCGGCGGGGGCGTTTCCCGCGCCCCGGGGCCGGTGCACCTCGCGGGCGGCTGCTGCGGGGCGCTAGGGGTAAGCGGGGTGCGAGCCAGGGGTGCGGGGCGGGGGTGACGCGGCGGGGCAAGGGGCGGCGGCGTGGACTCCTCCCTCCTCTTCGCTGAGAGGCTGAGGTGCACCCCACTTGTCGCCCACTTCGCAAGCTCCGGAGCCGGCGGGGCAGGGCGGGGCAGGGCTGGGAGTGGCCCCGCACCCCTAGCCTTCCCTAGCATCGCACTTGGGGGCTGGGGGGACGTTTGGCTTTTGTGTTCCTCTCTCGGGGACTGAAGCCTGTGTCTGTTTCCAAGCTGTCTACACACACGGGCTCTGTGTCCTCTTCGCCTCATTGCCCTGGGCGCTTGCTCAGATCTGGGGAAAGGGCGCAGGGCAGACGCCCCGCAGGGTCAGACTCTCTGTAACTACCCTGCCTAGGGCCTGGGAAGACCATGCTAGCCTCTGGCGCTCTGTCTTCTTCTCTCTGTTCCCCAGGCCTTGCTGGGTGAACTTGAGGGAGTGGGCGCGGGAGACACGCGTGGGCTAGCGCAGTTGAGTCCGGTATTGGTGTAAGAGTTTCTCTGGAGGTGGGGAGGAAGCTACCCGAGTATTTCATCTGCAGCCTTTGATCTGTCAATGGTTAATATCATCAAACTGTTCTTCTTTGTTGTACTTCTGTTCACTTACAGGAACATACTTTTACTTACATTCATTTATTCACTCATTCACTTACTCTTTTGAGATAGTGTCTCATGGAACCCAAATATCCTCAAACTTGCTAGTAGCTAAGTTATGCTAACCTTGAATTTCTGACAGTCACGCCTCCACCTGCCAAGTGCTGGTACAGGGATACCCTAATGCACCAATGCCTTGAGATGCTTCAGATGGCCCGTGTGACTACTGAGACTACTGTGTGTCGTGGCTAAATGAAGTCAGCCTGGTTTGAAACGCCCTGCTCTATTTCAGGAGTGTTTGGTTTCCTCAGGCTTGCCAGCAGTTTCTCCTACGGTCCTATGTTCAACTGTTCTTTCTAGAAGATGCTTGTAGCAGGTCTGGGCTTCAGTTCTTGGCTAAAAGCAGTAGTGGGGTATCCTGATGTTTTGTCATCCTCTTGATTCTGAAAGGAGGTTGAAGTGGTACACAGGTGGTGGGTGGTGGGTGGGGGTGGGGAGTGGGGGGTGGTGGGTGGGGGTGGGTGGGGGGAGGTGGATGCGGAGTTTGCTCTTGGTGCTTAATCATGTAAGATGCTATAACTTCCAACTTCACTTATTATTCCTCGCGGTAACTCTAAGATTTCGAGAAAAGGCTGAAAGAGGAGAGATAATTTTGAACCTCCAGATGAGTTTAATTCAGTTACACTGGTTAATGTGTGCTATGAGGCCAGGGGGAGTTTTCATTGCATGGAGCCCTGGATCATGGGAATCAATGAATCATACGTTGCTGGATGATAGTAAACTCAATCTGATGCTTAACATAAACTCTCAGCCCATTTCCTCCAAGTGTTGGCGGGGAGGTGGTCCAAAGACAGAACTAAGGTTGACCAAGCTTTCACCAAAAAGAAATGGGTTGTGCTGGTTACAGTGAACCACAAGATGCTCAGGAGAGAGGCCACCCTCTGCTTTATCGAAGCACCTGTGTGATGTGTACCTTGAACATCCCACTCATCTTTAGTAGTAAGGAAAGAGCCTGCAGTGCCTGGTCCTGGTGCGGTGCTGCATATGGTTAAGTACATATTCATAAGAATTGAATCAGTATGCAGTCGGGCAAACCCTGAGTTGAAACATGGGCATCTGAAGCAGGGATCTGGAAAGTCCACTGATTCTGAAGGGAGCTTTGCAGATAGGATGTTCTTACTAGGACGAACTGCTGTGAGCCAGGCGGGTTAGGACTGCGCCAGTGACTCACTCTCTGGTCCAAAGGAGCCCCAGCTCTCTGCTTTCCATTCTTTCATTTATTGTGCCTCAGTTTCCCTCTCTAGATCTGAAGGAGAGGTGGAACGCACAATGATACCACTGTCCACTCTGTTGTTTTAATTAGGAAAGAATGCTGCTGTTGAGGAATTGGGAGAGCTGGGAGAGCCAGCTTCGGCGGGCTTGGGGCTAGGGTGACTTCCGATCCGTTTGGTTTATAATTCATTAGAAGAGATAATGAAATCATCTTCAGCAGAAGAGGAGCCTGCATCAGAGAGGAGAGCTGGGAAATAGTCATTATATGTCAGGGTGGCCTAACTTACATCAAAACAACAAAATAAAACAAAAATCAAGCAGCAGCAGAGTGAGGAGAATGGCAGTGAGGAGCAGGTGCAGGGGACTGCACCTGAGGATGGAGTCAGTGAGAGGAACCACGATTTGGCTAGACACAGAGGCAAAGCAGGTGACCCCAGACCAGGAAAGCCCAGTGGCCCACCAGCTTAGGGAACAACCTTTCCACTCAGTTGCTAATGAGAGACCCAAATGGAAATGTTGGGCTTGGCTGGGAAGAGATGGTCTCCACATTACATAGTGCTTCAGTGGGAAATTGTTAAGCCTGGAAATTGTGAGAACAAGACCAAATCCATGATTGTCTAATTAAAAAAAAAGCTTTATTAAATACTGGTCAGGAAGACAGACGCTGGCCAGATCCATACCCTGGATTCCCAGAGAACGCCACTGATTTAGGTTCATCAGATGCTTATAAGGGCAAACCCCACAAGGCTATATATTTCTCGCCTTCGTCCAGTGAGGGCAAGCATACATACATCCTGGCATACTTCCTGCCTACGTACCGCCCACCTACTGTGATCAAGCACATCCTGCGCAGTTGGGGCAACCAACTTTGTTAACTGAAGAGAAAACACATGGCTTGTTATCATACATGAACCACAGCCTCCAGCATTCCAGGCAGTTAATTATTTGTCCTTGGGCAAGTGGGCCTTACAGGCTAGAGGCAAATTTTTTGTTTGTTTGTGCTATAGATTGCTAAAGCACAGTAATTCAAACTTAAAAACATAACTTGGAGCCCTCATATTTGGAATTATTTTGCTTCCTGCTTTAGGAAAATGGATGTTCCTCTTTGACTTAAGCAGGGTTATGTAGTTGACTAAGCAAAATGTCCATCTTTGTGGCACTGGCAGCAATATTTTGAGTATAAGGTACTGTGGGGACATACCTCCAAGTAAAGAAAATCGTTTAGGCCCAGTATTAATCACACAGTATTAATCATACACCGCCAAGAGTGAGTTGTTCATGAACAAGATAGTGAACTAAGAGATTTGGGGGAGAAGAGAAAATCATCAGTTCCATCACCCACAAAAAACAATCTTTTTTTTTTTTTCATGCATTTGCATTGTAACATTTTCCCTGGAGTGGTGTCTGAGGAGAATTTATCCCTGTTTTATTTTGTAAGTAAGAATGATGTGTGTGTGTGTGTGTGTGTGTGTGTGTGTGTGTGTGTGTGTGTGTGTGTGTGTTGTGGGGAAGGCAGTGGAAAAAGCAAAACCTTGACTTCAAAAGCCGCAGGGCTGTCACTGCTTTGCTTTCTTGGCATCAGAAGCATCTTGGGAAGCCTGTCATCACCATGGGGGCGGGGTCGCTGCTCATTGTCACCTGCACAACGTTTTTCCCCCCTCATTTATGTTGATTTGAGTTCATGTGTGAATGGTTCACTCAGTGAAGCCAGACATGTTGGAGGATGCTACCTGTCTCTCTGGAAGACAGATGTTAAGAATGTTCGAACTGACTGGCCACCGAGCTCCAGGAATCTGCCTCTCCTCCCTTCTCCCCCTGCCTCCTCTCTGTCTCTTTTTAACCTTCACTGATAGGATGATGATGTGCTCAGCCTGCACATGGGTTCTGGAGATCCAAACTCTGGTCCTCATGGTTGCATGGCCGGCGCTTGGCCTACTGAACAATCTCTCCAAGTCTGTACTCCCCATTTCCTTGACGGGGAATGATGTGAGACATTTTGTCAGGTATCCGCAATGTGTCCATCGTTTGCTATGCATCCAGCAGTCAAGGACAGGAGTCTGGCTTCCGTGGTGTTTGCAGTGTAGCGCAAGGACAGATAACAACCAGCCACACAAATAAATGAACCGTGCAAGTCAGACTCGACTCTCGATTGTGAGTGAGAAAGTCCAGCACGTGGACCTAATTTGCTTTGGGGAGTAGTAAAGGACTCTGAGGATGGGTGGCCTCAAGCCAGGTGGGGACTAGAGCAAGCCGAACAGACAAGAGACTTTGCAGAGTCAGCAGGAACGTGACATGGTCTGTTTTCTGTCCATAAAGGCCACCTCTGGCCACCATCTGCAGTATCTATGGTGGTGTAAGTAGGACTCCGTGGTGGTGTGTGTCCAGTCAGCGTTGCTTAGAGCAGGGCGAGAGGTGGGAGTGGAAATGGGTAGAAATAGAGTGATTCCAGGGGCATTCCTGAGGTAGGAATGGCCAGCATTGCTGATGCATTAGAGAGCCAGGAAAGGGAAAGAACCCAGGGTTCCTCTCCCCAGACCTCCCCCTGAGAAGCTGAGAGGGGTTTAGAAGAGACTGGGGAAAGTTTCCTGGCTTTGACCATTTCCTACCAAGAGGGATGTTTGTTGTGACGTGTGTCAAGTGTAAAGGATCGCTCTGTGTGCATGGTTTTTGAATTTGTCAGGGGTAGACTTCCTCCTCTGTTTCTGCACCTGTGGGGTTTTGGTATTCTGCTTGGTTCACGCCACAGTCGAGGGCTCCTGGGATAAACTGCTAGCCTGGTGTACTTGCCCTCGTATACACGGATGCATGCATCTTAGCCCTGCCCGTGAGCAGGCTCTGAGCTTTTATTACCTACAAGGAGCTTCTAAAATTTGGGGATGCACCAAAGGGTCTTTGTTACTCAGTTTCCCCTGTGTGGTGTCCTGTATAGATCACGGCTCTGGAAATTTCCGAGTCCTGGAAGGGTTTCTGGTCCAGCAGTTATATATCATTTCTTATTTATGGCTGTCATTTTTCAGAATATTTTCAGAGTTAAAAATGGGACTTTCTTGCATGACAGCATTTTAAAAACCACTCATAGTTACTGTAACTTAATTATTGTGATTTCTTTTTGATTAAGTAACAAGACACAGACAATAGTCACGACTTCAGGTCTGTGTGGATGATAGCTCAAAGATTCTGCCCTTGGCTTGAGTTTTTTATTTGGCCATGTATTATACATTGTCTTGGGTTCAACAAATGAGATTAAGACCTTAATCGAGATCAATTTGAATGTCTATAGGAAGATAACTGAGTGAAGCAGGCATAGAAAAGAAAACCCAGAGTCCTCTTGATGTCCTGTTGATTCTTGTTACCCATAAAAGGAAGTATTGGTTTATTGCAAGGATTCTTTAAGTAGAAAGTCAGTGAGATACTCCCTCAGTGCTGTGGAGACATTAGAGGGTGTTGGGGGCTTGGGAAAAAAAGGTTTTACAAGATCAGAAAGATAGTCACTAATATAAAAAACAGATAGGTAGGAATCTGCATTTTAGGAAAATGTGAAATCTCTGTACTTAAAATATCAGTTGCATTTTTAGGACATTGCTAACATAAACATTGGATTTCTGCTGACCGGATACCTTCTGTTGTTTATGGTCTGCTGTTTATAGCTTCTCACTGGTAGGTTCCACTGAATGCTGAATAATTAGCTGGATGTATGTTTTCTTCCTTTTAGTTTTTATTTATTTTATTTACTTTTTTCTTGCATCAGAGTGTCTCTTTGTAGCTCAGGCTGGCGCCTTGAACTAAATAACAGCCCAGATGGGCCTTGTGCTTAAAATTGTCCTGCCTCGTCTTTCAAGTATCAAGTATAGGTCTGCACCCTCATGCCAGGATTTACTTACTTTATTTGCTTATTTATGGTATATGTGTACACATGTGTGCACGTGGATGTGTGGGGGGTACGTGTCCACGTCTGTGCTACAGTTGTAGAGGCCAGAGGTCCACACTGGATGTTTTCTTCAGCTGTTCTCCCCCTCATTTTTAGAGGCAGGGTCTCTCATTGAACCTATAGCTTCCACATTTAGCTAGACTGGCTGGCCAGCTAGCCCCTGGGATCCTCTTCTGGGAAAGGATTACAGGCATATACCCCCTGTACCTGGCATTTAGGTGGGGGCCGGGCATGGCACTCAAGTTCCCATGTTTGCAAGAGGCAAGCACTTTCCGAAGGAAGCACCTTCTAGCTCTCAAATTTTGATCAAGTTTTTGTTTTTCTTATTTACCATAAAGTTCTTCTTATCCATACTGTTATATGTATTAAAACAAAACAAAACAAAGAACTACTATCACCACCACCAACAAAACCCACCAAAACAAAACTCAAACCTTTGCTGGTTTCTTCTCTCCTTGATTCCTGCCCTTTGAAGTGGCCATATTAAATGTAAGAGCTGCAAATTGGAAACGGAGACCGCTCCGTCCACTTTTTAGGCACGTTTGTATGGCAGTGGTGTTCAGGCAGCGCTTTGGGGTGATCGTAGGGGCACAACACCCTTTCTGTCTTGTGGGCTTTTGCATATTTGGACCTTTCTTTTTTGTGACTCTTCCTTGAGGAGCTTCTGTAGTCCCTAAAGCAGGGCTGTGACTGCTAGGCAAACATCTCACACTGTGTCACTGTGAGACACAGAACTCCGCTGGGCTGTGTTCTCCAGGATATTTTTGGGTTAAGCAAGGGTTTGTTACTCCATATTTCCGAAGTTTAACAACTGCTTGACACATTAGACACCCTGTGAATAAAATCAGAATGACTTCGAGTCCGTTTAGTGATAGCTACACAGGAAAGCAAGTCTACAGAGTTCTTTACATTTGGGGATTTTGTGAGTAACTAAGAGTCAGGTTGATTGAAAAACGTAAGAACTGACCTTTAGCTCTATGTTTTATTATTATTATTATATCAGATATCAAAGAGAAAATCAAGGTTCTTTTATTTTTTTGCTTTTGTTTTATGGCAGGGAATATTCTTTGATTTCCATGCCATTACACCCTGTTGACCTGGTCCTTAGCACCATAAAGCTGAATTATTAGGGATGCTACACAGTACCCAAAGTCTATAGCTTCTTCACTCCATTTCTGTGGATGGATAGACAGAACAAAGTGTCTTTTTCTTTTCTCACCCACAACAGTGGATTTGTTGGGATTTACTCCCAGAAGTTTGAGTGTTTTCAGGGCATCTTTATACAGTGTTTTAGCTTAGAAAAGGTTAAAGTTAATAGACTATGAATTCGAGGCCCCATATTCACTTCTAGAGGTTGTTGAGGTCGTGTTTGTGTGAATGACAATGCCTACTCATTTTATCCTGATAGATCACCAGGAATAATTAGGGCATTTTACTTTGTAAGGCAATTATCATTGTCAGTTTTTCCAGAACTGGATTACTTCTGTGTCCAAGACAGAGCCCATCGCTATAAGTGAGTGGAGAAAGAACAAAGGAACTATTTATAGTTAGAGATTACGCACCAACATGCTGCACAGAGTGAAGGTTAAACATGATTATAAGTTGCGTTCATATCTAAAGGTTTTCTTTCACGTTTCTAGAATTTTCAACCGAGTAGCTTTCTCACATACCTTTAGCTTATGGAGATACTTCTGCTGTCCAGCCCTGGCAGACACCATGGAGGAACAAAGCTTGTTGACTCCCTCACAGGCTGATACAACTTAGGGCCAACTAGGACGGTGCCAACAGCAGGCTGAACCCTTCGACATCAATTAGCGGTCAAGACAATGATCAGTCTAACCCCCCACCAACATGCTCCAGTCCATTGCGATATAGTTTTTCCCACAAACAAAGCTTCTCTCAGGTAACCCTAGGCTGGTTCATACTGACAGTTAAAGGGAACCAGGACAGTGTCTCAGCTGTGACTTATGAAGTGGTCTGGTTTAGTGTGGTGGGATGGGGTGTGGTGTGGTTGAGACAGGGTCTTGCTACATATTCCTGGCTGGCCTGTTATTTACTTTGTATTCCAAGCTAGACAGAAGTTAGAATGTCAATGGAGCCCCAGAAAACCAGCTACTTAAATTAAAAGAAATTCTTAATATGCCCAAACTCATGTTCTCTTGTAAAAATAGTCTCTATGATAGTAGATGTGGCTGTTGATGAGTAGTTAGACAGGAAGTGCTGTTATTCTTAATCCCGGTGTGGGAAGGACCTGAATTATTAATAGCAGCTTGAAGAACTTATCCAAATTTATCCAACCGAGTAATGGAACTCTGATTTAGCCTTCCAGAGTCTCAGTTCATGGAATTTTCTCTATGTAAGATGCCTATGTGAATGTATGTACACAGATATGTGTCCATCTGTCCTCTGTCTTTTGGTGCTGGGGGTCAGATTCATGAGGCATTTTCTTTCTTTCTTTCTTTCTTTCTTTCTTTCTTTCTTTCTTTCTTTCTTTCTTTCTTTCTTTCTTTCTTTCTTTTTCTTTCTTTCTTTCATTCTTTCTTTTTTTCTTCCTTCCTTCCTCCCTCCCTCCCTCCCTTCCTTCCTTTCTTTCTTTCTTTTTTTGCATATTGACATTTGTTTTCATAACTGAGTTTTCTAGCAAAGTTATATCCAATAGCTTGGTAGACTTTACTATAGAGTGGTATTTCTTTATGTGTTTGCTCAGTTGAATCGTGACCCTTCTGCTGTATTTGCTAAGTGAGAGTATGTTCATTCGTTCTGTAAACGTTTATTATCAACTTTGACCAAGGCTGTGTTACGCCTTGGGCTGTAGAGATTTCAGGAGCCAAACACATACCTAGATTTTAGTCTTTCTCCAGGCAACTCACACTAACACAGGCTGGTTCCTCTGAGTCTCCTCCATGTTGTCATGTGATACTGATTCATGCATCTCCTGTATCAGAAGTGTTTCCGAGTACAGGTGATGTGCTTGGTGTCCGCATGAGGCATGAGGCGCTATGTCTTTTCTGCTCAGGAAATACTGTTGGTGTTTGTAGCTCTTTCAGGTGGGCCAGCTGCTGTGTCTGAGGCCCACAGGCTCTAGGAGAGGGGTTGGAATGGAAAAGGTATTTATGCAAGGGAGGGGGCAGGGAGCGGAGCGCATGTGAGATTTAGGACATCCTTGTCAGGTCCATTGTTCTGCTCCACAGATGGCGCTTAGGGGAACCTGTGGAAGGCGATGTAGTGACAGGGCCTAGTTACCTTCATGCCAGCTCTGCTGTTTTGTCAGCTGGATTCTGAGGTGCTGTCTCCAGAGACCGTCTATTGTAGATGGAAGGAGGAGGGCAGGGTTTAATCAACCCTGTGCAGAGATGAGGGACACCTTCCTGACGTGTATCATGTCTGCATTGTTCATGTGGCCCCTGTTATGGCACACAAGAAGTAAGATCTGTCTTACTCTATGAAAATTGCAAACCCCATCCTTTTGAAGGTTCTCATTGAGCGTTGGGTCACACATGAAGATAAGAAATTCAGCAGTAGTAATGCCTTTGTGTGTAACCATTACAAATTTCTTCAGATTTTCTTCGGCCTGAGTATCTAAAGATGTCACTTGAATCCAGAAGTAAAAAGAAACAGCTTAAGTTATTTGTAGAGAGATGAATTTATGCACCAACTTTCTCTTTCTCTGTCTGTCTCTGTCTGTCTGTCTGTCTCTCTGTCTGTCTCCCCCTGCCTCTCTCTAATCCATGCCACTGGAAATGTCTGTCATGGAGGCCGTCATAGTTAAATAGATGTCCAGATGCCATGCATCTTTCTTTCTTCTTGAACTGAACAAGTAAAAGGGTTTTAAATAAGTTCCAGGAAGCAGAGCCTCACGTCCCTGTGTTCCTGGAACTCATGGTACTCAGCAGCCCCGTCAGGCACACAGTGGTGATGGCTTGAGGTGCACAGACTCCCTCTCTTTCTTTTTCACTTGGAACACTGGATTATCTTTTTGTTCTTCAAGACAGTGTCTCAAAATGAAGCTCAGGCTGGCCTTGAACTTTCCAGCCTCCCGCAGCAGTCCCCCTAAGTGCTGGGGTTACAGTGACCACTCCAAATGTTTAACCTAATGTGGAAAATTATTCCTGAATGTTCCTTGATAGGGGATTTCAACTCAGTCAGACCTTGACAAAAGACTTGTGAAATGTTCCTTAGGATCCTGAAGTGTAATTAGTAGGGAAATAACTTCCCTGGTGCTGGTAAATTCTTGAAACAGTCAATACATATACATATGTAGTGAAATGGAGAAATTAACAGGCTGTGAACTTTTGTTTGTTTTTGAGTTTTGAGACAAGGTCTCACTATTTGGCCCAGGCTGGACTGGAAATCGAGAGCCCTTTTTCCTCAGCCCCTAACTCCTAGAATTACAGGTGTGTGCTGTTGTGCCTCGTCAGGTTGATTAGCCTAGAGAATAAAAGTCTGTACTTGTGTCTGTGTCTAGATTCACACTGAAAGGGGCCCATGAAAATGCTGGGGCAGGTGGGTCACATCTGGGAAGGAGAATCTTTGAGTAGGTTTTCACTCTGTGACCTCAGTTCCCAAAGTTATAAGCAATGCTTGGAAAGATTTGATACACAAAGTACGTGTTTCTCCATTTATCTAGAGCTGTATTCGTGTGAGAAAGCAGGAAACACTAGAGCAATGCTAAACCATTTTTTGACTCAAGGGAAATGGAGTGAAGTTCAAAATTCAAAGAAGCATACATGAGGTTTTTAACCTCTGTGAGCACCAAGTCTATGGTTCCACCTCCCTGAAGGCAGGGGGATTGTGTTGCAGTGATTTTTCCATGCCATAGGCCTTGCCCACACCATTCCAGAAATGCCATTCAAAATGAAAACAATTCCCCTGTGAGTGAGAAACTTCCCTTTATTCCAAATTGATGCCCAAAGCTTTGGATAGCTTTAAAGAAATTCATTCAGTTACTTGCAATTATAAAGACATGAAATCATTTGCTAAAAGGCAAATTACTTTTGCTTAGAGTTTAGAAATACCAATTATTCTCTCCTGTCATTGCTATTATTTTCTGTAAATGAGCTTATTTCATATGAATTTTGATATTTCCAAAGTCATCTTCATTTTCCCAAAATTTAAACCCTATCATGAAAATATTATGGTTGAATGTTGGTTCTCATTCAATAACTGTTTTAACTGAATTTGCCGGTTATTGTTTGTATTTACAATTAATCAAATTTCTGTTGTGTATTTGATGATCAAGGCTTGGTTTGAGTACCACCAGAGGTTAGACTGTGCATAGATCTATTTATTCAGCTTACAATGACCAGATGGTCTGAAGTTGGAGTGTGCTATCTAATTTGTACTTGGGATGCGTGTGTGCTTTATCTGTAAATTCATGCATATATATGTGTGCAAGCAGTTGGATGTAACACTTTATCCCAAATTATATTATTTTATTCTATCAGATATTTTGGGTGTTTCTAGAAAGTGAGAAAACTTATTAAAGTTGGAAGTTCCTTTTCTAACATTCTAGCTGGTATAGGCATGTTTTTGCAGGATCCCTGGCAGATGGTCATATAGATTGTGTTTGGGATTAGAAAAATGAGTAACAGAAAAACTACTTGAATAAATAGATAGTATGCTAAAGGCATGACTTTGAGGAGATAAAAATAATCTAAGCATGTAAATCTTGGAATTTTGTTTTAAAGAAAACTGTGTTAGTACATTTTATGCCTCTAGGCTGACACAGGTATCTGTCACTTGAAGAGTGGAGACAGAAAATCATGTCTCCCTGCCCTGGGTACCCTGGCTGAAGCCATGCTTTAGAGACGTGGACCCTTGTTTGAGAGCTAGGTTTCAGCTTTCCTCATCCTAAAGCATCTTGTTGCTGAGGTTTGGGTTGAGGCAGGAGCATGTCCCTTTTTTCCCTGTAACGGAGATACTTCTAGGCCTGTAACTGTGTCTTTGTGTATACTTATATTTCTTGTTTTTTTCCCAATGCCCCCCTGTCCCAGTCAGGTCTATCCTGGTCATGCGGTGGGTGCAAGCATGCAGTGTGGAGCAGCTTTTTAAAGCCTAGAGCTTCCCTGTGTGTTCTGGGGCCACGCTTCCCTTGTGACTCTTACCTTGGAACAGTGGGGACCTTTGAAGTACTCGCTCCTGTTTCTTTAAGAGTGGGAACTGGAGGAGCTACTTCCTTGTAGTCTGTGAGCCGATCTAACTGTAGTCCTGCTATGATACACGAGTCCTTTCATGCTGTTTCTCTCTCGTTTGTACTTGTATCTTACGTACTTACCATTTTATAAGCCATGTTCTTGCCCAGGGCAGTTGGGTGAGAGTGCAGTGTGCTGAGGTTCCACTGTGCTCTTTCAGCTTGAATATACTGTAGGAAGCAATAAAGGTTCAAGTTTACAAAGTAGTGTTTTATTGCTCTTCTGCCCTTACCTGTTAGAGTCATCTCTCCAGTTCCCAAAGTCACATTTTAATGGTGTTTGACAGCTGTGCAAAAATCAAGATTCTGAACTATATATGAAATAAATAATGGTATCTGTGAATGACACTTATAAAAACTAGAAATTAATATGTCGTATATGGGCAGTCCACACCCCTCTAAACATGGATATGATAATTATTGAGATTATTATTGATGTCACTGATGTGGTCACCTGTGTTGACTCGAGTCAATAAAGGCATTGTCTTAGCTGCTTTTTTAAATCACTGTGATAAGACGCCATGACCAAGACAACTTATAGAAGAAAGAGATTATTTGGGGCTTACAGTTTCAGAGGGTGAGATTATAACCATCATGTTGGGGAGAAAGGCAACAGTCAGGTAAACAAGACACTGGACCAGCAGTTGAGGGCTGACATCTTGATCCATAACCACCAGGTAGAAGGGAGAGGGCATGGACAGGAGTGAATGAGAGGGGAGTACACACTGACTGGGATGGCTTGGGATTTTGAAACCTCAAAGCCTACCCCCAGTGACATATCTCTTCCAACAAGGCCACACCTTCTAATCCTTTCCAAACAGTTTCACCAACTGGGGACCAAGCATTCACATACAGAAGCTTATGGGGGCCATTCTTATTCAAATTCAAAGGATCTGTAATAGGGCTAGGAGGTGGGTGATGGTTCTCTATTTTTTTCTGAATCTGTCTGTAGACTTTAGTTTTTAGAAAGGGTGTGTTGATTTTGATATTTATTTATCAAATCCACAGTGGATTTGATAATGTAAAAACACCTTTCAAGGCCATGATCCATAACATCCTAGCTTGGGATAATTACCCCAACATACCTTATTAGTACTAAACCAAGTGTATTTTAAAAATATATTTTCAGGGTACTTTACACTTTGAAATATGCTGATATGCATTTCATATATTCTTTTTTTTAAAAAAAAATGTTTTGATTATTGATTGGATGAAAAAAAAAACCTGTGTTTTGCCATTGATCAGTTACTTAGAATGTTTGATATGGAAGATATGCTTGTAGAAAAAACCAAAAGTCTTGATATTTTGAATTTATTAGTGTATCAGAAAAGAAATTCATCTGAAGATATTTAAGGTTAATAAAACACATCATTAATCCAGCATTTCCTGGTTATCCAAAAGGGCTGGCGCATGCTCTGACTTCAGGTGTAAGTTCAGTGAAGTTGCCATTTTGCTCTTGAAAACATGGCTGCTGTGTATCCTTCCCCTGTGAAATCATCATCAGCTGAGATAACAATGAATTGCGTGAAGAGGGGTATGACTGATAATTAATATGCAGTAACAAGAGGGAAAAAAATCAGCCCCAAGTACAAAGCCTCTTGGGCAGTTAGGTGGCACTGTTTCCCTTTTCTTTTCAGAGGCTTGACTAAGTGTAATTAAAATATGAAGAGGCTCCATGTGGCTTCTTTTTAGCTCCCTTGGATTGAAAACAAACAGGGAAGGTGAATTAGAAAGCAGCTGGAGGCAGAGCTGGCCCCTCTCCCCCAGGTGATATTTTTGTCTTCCGGTCCACTAGCAGAAAGGGGAAGTGACTGTTTGCTTAAGGTACTTTGGAATTCTCTTTGGGGTCACTCAGGGGCAGGCTCCAAAGGTCACCCTCAGATGATGTCAGTGTGGCAGGTACCCTGGCCCCGGGTTGTGCAGTGGCCTAGATGTTAAAGACAGGAGGGACTGGTGAGCCTGGGCTACCTAGGGTGTACATCATCGGGTCTGTAGCTGTAGATGAATGCTGCTTGGAAATCTGGAGGTCCTTTCCCTGACCCCTCTTCTCTCTCCTTCCCCATTGTGCTCCCCATATGTATGAAACCTCGTTTTAAAAATGCTTGTGTGATTTCTTATTTTGCTTTTTAATGTTTAGTGTGTGTGTGTGTGTGAGAGAGAGAGAGAGAGAGACAGAGAGAGAGAGACAGAGAGAGACAGAGAGACAGAGACAGACAGAGACAGAGAGACAGAGACAGAGACAGAGAGACAGAGAGAGCAAGTGCAGGATAGAGAAGGACTTCAGGGGTTGACTTTCCTTGACTTTCATCCTGTGGGTCCTGTGGATCAACAGGCTTGACACCAAGTGCCTTTTCCTGCTGAGCCGGTTTTGGTCCAATTTCCCAGGTTTTAAAACAGGCTAATTAACTACTGCAGGCTGCATGGGGCCAAGGCTTTGACTCCTGCAGACTGCATGGAGGCCAAGGCTTTGACTCTTGCAGGCTGCATGGGTGCCAAGGCATTAACTCCCACAGGCTGCATGGGAGGTTGAGTGGGGTGGTGTGGCTCACCTGGAGGAGCCTTCAGCCAAATGCATTTACCAAGCATAAGAAGGGGAGGAAGTCAGTGACCACCCTATACAGCACTCTCTAGAGTAAGAAGTAGTTTATTTGGGGACCATATATACCCATGACCCAGCAACACAGATGCAGGCTACCCTAAATACATACCATGCTCCAGTGTGGTGATACTTTCATTACATATTTATAGTAACGAGACAAAGGGGATTATAAATCCAGAAGCTTTTCAAATACACTGGTAGAAACGTGTTTTTAAAAAACGTGTTTTTTAAAGCCGGGCGGTGGTGGCGCACGCCTTTAATCCCAGCACTCGGGAGGCAGAGCCAGGCGGATCTCTGTGAGTTCGAGGCCAGCCTGGGCTAACAAGTGAGTTCCGGAAAAAGGTGCAAAGCTACACAGAGAAACCCTGCCTTGAAAAGAAGAAACGTGTTCTTAACACGTTTGTTATAACACGTGGGTTATAGCAAAGCAGGGGTACCTGCTACAGGACTTATATTGTCTGATGACATTCTTAGCTTTGGGGTTGATGGAAGGTAGGGGTCTATTTATGTATTCCAAAAGGATTTACCTTTACAAAGATCTTAGGTCACATATAGAGATAGGTCACATAGGGGCTTCTTAAGATAGCCCAAGATACTATGGCTTGGGACTGCAATGTTCCAACCAGCCTTGAATGTTTAACACAGAGGAGTTTTTTTTTTTTTTTTTTTCTAGGATCTTTAGTTTCTATTAGTTAAAGCAAAAAGATGATTTGAGGAATTTCAGAACAAACAAACAAATCTTTATATTTTTAAAAGATTCTGCAACATATCAAGAATGATAAACACCACGGACAGTCTGAAAGCCTGCCATGTCCCCAGAGTCCCTTCTTGCTGGTGTTTTAAGCCTGAAGCATAGGACGATTCCTAATTGGTCATAATAAAAACCCGGAGCCAGATATCGTGGCAAATGCTGAAAGATCAGAGAGACAAAGGAACAAGCCACAGCCACCTCTCGCCTCACCAGTTCCTCAGCCAAAAGGACTGAGCTTCTGTCTCCTCCCGCTGTATATTCCTTTCTCTGCCCAGCCTTATCACTTCCTGTCTCAACTTCCCTAGTGCTGGGATTAAAGGCGTGTGTGCCTCCTAAGTACTGGGAGTCAAGGCATGAGATCTCAAGTGTTGGGTAAAGGTGTGTGCCACCACTGCCTGGCCTCTATGGCTAGGTAGTGACTGATTTTGCCCTCTGATCTTCAGGCAAGCTTTGCTTGTTAGAGCATACACAAAATATCACCACACCGAAGGTAGGACATGGGGCTCCACTTAGCAGCTGCTGGCGGGAAGAGAAGCAGGGTAGCCTTGTAGACAAGGATGATTTCCGCTGCCTCCACTATGGGCCACCTCCCTCTTCTGTCCTAGGTACGACGAATGTACCATCCGGCTTTCCCCTACTGCCACAGGTGAACTCATGAGGAGGAGGTTTATTTTAGCTTATGGTTTCAGAAATCCCAGTTGACGGTCATGGCTGTCCATGGCTGGGGACACTGGGAGGTCACAACCAGGAGCACTGGCAGGAAGTGCTTGGTGAAGCAAATAATTGCATCATCCACTGGTTGCATAAGAGCAGGGAAGGGGTTGAGATACATGGCAAGGACATATTCCAATCCATAGGACCATCCACCAGGCCTGCTTGCTAGGGCTCTGCCACCTCCCGTGAGTGGCTTACAAGCAGACTATGCCTTGAACACATGGGTCTTCTGGGGGTTTTGGAGAGTCACACTTAGCAATCTTATACTTGAAACGGAGGCCCTCAGATTTGGGGCCCTTCTGGCTACTAGTAAAGCTGTGTATGAGTTTACTGAGGATTACTATCTTTTAATTTCTCACATACACACAAAGCCTAAACTAAGGACCATGCATTAGTCTCTCCTAAGGAGATTATCTTAGTCATGTGTGTAGGAGAGAGACTGCCTTAGGGAAAAAAAAGTGGGGTTCATGATGGAGAGACAGGTGTAGCAAACAGACATAGCATAGAGGAATTAGTGTGTTGTCTTCTCAGATGTGAGATGTTGTGATGCTCCTTTGTAAAAAGGTTTTGGTGATGGATCACTGGAAGCAATTGTTCTCTTGATTTAGTTCAGATTTATTCCTTGACAATTCACATTGCTCGCATCCACTCAAAACTCCTCCTTCCCACCCCCAAGCCTCCCCAACACACCTCTTCTAACCTTGGTGTCCTCTTTTAAAACATTTTTTAATCTACTGTATCTGATTAGTGCTTCCTGCTGGAATGGTGACTGACGGTTGGCTTGGTCTTGGGAAGGTGACTGTAACTTCAGTGAGTTCACGACTATAATGGCGTGGCATATCCAGAAGACAGCGTCCCCCAGCCCTCCTCCACATACTCTTGCCCTTAGATCCTTCCTACCCCTTCTTCCACAGCGTTCCCTGAGCTGGGGGGACCTTGACAAAGGCGTCTCATTGAGGGATTGAGAACTCAACAGCCTCTTAGCCTCAGAGCTTGGACGAGTGATGGATGTCAGCCATAACTGCTGCTCAGGGCTGAGAATGACACTAGCTGATGGAGTGGATTGCTGGCATCGATGCACAGGGTTGAAGGGTGAAGTCCTCAGATCCCTCTGAGTGTAGCAGGCTCCACATGGAACCCTGTGCAGGATGGCCACTTTGGAGCCATTGGTCTCTGCACCTCCATGTTCTTGGGGTTCTGTCTTTTGTTGGTCCTTCCCTTGGACACACCCTCGTCCCTGTCACTCCACTGTGGCCTCTGCTGCACAAAGGCTGAAACTCTGGGAGCTACTTTAACTTTGAGTCTCTTTGGGGAGGGTTTTTTTTTTTTTTTTTTTTTTTTTTTTTTTTTTTTTTTTTTTTTTTTTTTTTACTTTGGCACTCTTTAGACACAGCAATTTGAAGCAAGGATGGGATGTCCACTTGTTCTGACACTGATTATTCTCATGGCTGTTGGAAAGGAGCTGGTGGTACCCAGCAAGAGTCAACATTAGTTTGCCCAGTTTCTCTTGCTTTTGGTTAGCACAGGCCACTTGTTGGTCTCAACTAGTTTCTCCATGAGACACTGTGTTCTGCTTTTACTTCCAGCCTCTCTGAGTGTGGACCTTTGAGTCTTGATTTTCCTGCTGATGAACTTGTGAGGGCCTGGCTCCTGTCCTTCCTTCTGAGCAGGCCTTCGATGGTGCAATATTGTAAAAATATCTCCTACATTCTAAGAGACTGGAGTCTTCGCTGGACCTCACAGCCAAGGTTAATAGTACACCTTGAAGCCACTTAAGACTTCAGACTGCTGTCCTACTGTGCACTCTGACTCTTTGTTTAACCTGCTCTTAAGAGAACAATTTAACAATCAACCTTACGTGCCTCAGATTTCCCATGTAATCAACTTTTACAGCCAAGATAATGCACAGCTGTAATCTCATCATCCTTGCCCCCCTCCCATCCCTCACCCCCCAATCCCCAACGCAGACAATGCATGTGTATCTTTTGCTGAATGTGGCAAACACAGAAGCTGAGAGCAACTTCCTAAAATCCACCAGAAAGGTTGAAAGTGGCCACCTATGGGTATTGGTGGATGAACACGGTGTTTTTGTCTAGGTCATTTGGGCCTTTTGGAACCAGTGACTTAATCTATGGTAGAACTCTGTTAAAGAGTTCTGTAAAATATCATATTCCATCCCCACCTGATTATTTCCATGCTGTTCAATAAATACAGAGCCAAACCCTTTGTTAGGTACAGACAGCAGCACTCACACATACAGACACACACCGTCACACAACAAGACAAACACACAAAGACAGGCAGACACAGGGACAAGTTTATAAGAAAGCCTTCTTCAGGCACACACAGATTCACTTATACAACAGATGGAGAGAGGTCAGAAGACACAGGGAGCATGGCGCAGAGAATTCACATGTGGACTGACCGTTGGCTAAGTGACTCCAAGGTGTGTGTGTGTGTGTGTGTGTGGGTGCATTTCTTTCTTTCTTTAAAGTGCTCAGTGAATTGTTGGTGACTCAGTGTTAACCACGGATGTATAAAGTCTGCACTCAGGTCTGCGGTGCCTGTTCCTGGCCTTGGCTCCCTCTCTGCTCCTCTGAATTTGGCATCTGTCAGTTTGGTTGCTCTGCTCATGTGTTTATCAGCATTTTTTTTTTTTCAATTCAGAATTCCTAACATCCATTTTATACTTAAAACAGCTGTATCTTTGGTTGAAGAAACACATGTATAAAAATGTGCCCTTTGTTCTTTGGCCCCTTGGTTGGCTTTGTGTAGCTGTGTGGACAAAGGCAACTTAGGTTTATTTCAGATGTGAGACCAAGGCAGCAATAGGGTTGCTGTCAATACTAAATGACGTTCTAAACAAAACATTTAGCACATGCTACAAAGGTAGCTACTATTTAAATAACTGTCAGCAATGGCTTGCCAGTTGTTGTTATAAGTACTTTTATGTATTATAATATTTCCCTAAATGGGTGATATGTTTTGCTACTGAAGGAATTATATGCTTATTCCAAACAGGAAGGACCGAATGCATGAAGAGACACACATTCTATTCTTTGGGAGCACCTTTACCTGCCCGTGTCTCAGGGATGTTTTCCACACCATCTCAGTGCTTGCTAGGTTTGTTTTTAGTTGCTAGAACATACACATTAAAGCCACATATTCCTGATCTTCATTGGTAGATGGAAATTTAGATTGTGCTAGGTAGACTTGAGAGGCACCTAGTACTGACCAAGGTCCAGATGGCCTGGTGGGCAGTGGCAGGGGAGGGCGTCAGAGTTGCGGTGGGAGCTGTGTCACCCCATGGGGACACTGCCAACTCAGCTGCCCCATCTCATAGCCTGAGGTCCTGGTAGTCAGTGACATACTGTACAGAGAGGGATCCATACTGACTTGTGTGATAGACTCTCCGTGAGACTTCTGATTGTCCATGTGGCTACACTTTACAAATTATCTCAATACTATTAAAAGAATGGTTTATTTGTAGGAGTAAAGAGACTCAGTCTGGATCATTTGGAGATACTTTCTTACAACTACTTAAATACTCCAAAGACTCTTTAGAATGTGAGCTAGTGTCGTTCAGATCAGAAATAACACTGCGTTTTCTTACTTCATTAGTACTGGGTTGTTGTTTTTATATAAACTGATGACGTGAACACTCCAAGGTATGATTCATTAGAAGGTTTTTATTGAAAATGTGAGGGAGGGAACCACCAGAGGCATCTGGAAGAGTGGAGAGCAAGGAGAGAAAGTAGTAGACTGAGTATGTCCTACTGGACTTGGACATGAGGGGAGAGAGAATGGGGAGCAGAGTGAGAGAGGAAGATAAAGAGATGACCAAGGGAGAAGGAAAGGAAGGAGAACTAAGAGATTAAGATATGAGAGAGAGAGAGAGAAAGAGAGAGAGAGAGAGAGAGAGAGAGAGAGAGAGAGAGAGAGAGAGAGAGAGAGAATAGCTGAAATAGCAGGTTATAAGGACAGTGAGAAATGGAGGGAAGGCCATGTTGGAGAAGTTTAGGATAAGGAAGGGGCAGGGTGAGAAGAGCCCCGTGGACTCTGAAATGTGTAACATGTACTTGTGATCCAGAGGGAGCCTGGAGGTCTGCATGACTTTGATATGCTAATAGGCACCACAGATGGCCACTTATCCTTCTGCCAGTGATAAAGAAATGGGTCCTTTGGTAGAGGGCAAGTGGCTTCACATGTTCCAGAGGACAGTTGGCATTTGTCTAACTGCCAGAATTTGGACCTGACAGTTTTAACCCTGGGGAAAAAGTCAATAATTTTCATGCATTGCAAGCACGCCAGCGTTAATACTGTAGGTGGCTGGGTTCTCATCTTGATCTTGTTCAAGTTATTTTAATAGTTTGGGAAAGAAATGCTTTCATAATGCCATGTTATTTTCTGCTTCTTTATTATAGATAATATCCCTGGAGGTTAATTATAAAAGTAACAAAAAGTAAACTGAATGCAGAATACCCATATACTATGGTAATATATTTAGCTCCTATGCAGAAGTGATATCCCCACCTTAATTTTTCTTGTTTACCTGTGATTTTACTTACGTCAAAGTGAAAGTAATTTTGGCCTCTCGGATGCTGCTACTACTAAGAGTATTTTTGAGGCCACGATTATATTAATACATCAAACACATTGCAGTGTGTATTTTTAAGCCTGGGAACAGTAAATTGGTTGGGTAGGCACATATGTCACAAGTTGATGTCAAAACATCATTTTAATAACAATATTTCTTAAAATAAAAGAGAACATTCTCTGACCCTGGGCTGAGCTATTTTCTTTCTGCATTTTTTGATATGGGGTGTATAGCTTCTCCACCAATCCCCAGTGTCAATAACAGTGGGGTGACTATATTGTTTATCCTTGCCAAAAGAATTTTTAATGCAATATGTGGGGAGCAGATGGTGAGCAGGAATAAGATATAGTCAGCTCTCCTGCTGAGTTCTGTGATGGAGGCCCTGAGGAAGACCATGAATAAGAATCATTTGTCAACACCAAAGGCAATCCAAGGAGTGAGGGTGTCCATGCACTTTTAGGAAAATAAAATGTCTTACATTCAAAGAGGCTGGAACTTATTCTGGGCCTTTCAGCTGAGTGAATGCTACATTTTGGAGTGTAGTATATCACTGAAGATTGATACCCTACTGTGCATTCAGCCTGTTAAACTTGCCTTTAAGAGAACAGTGTAACAGCCAACTTTATTTGCCTTGGATTTCCCATGTAATCATTTTTACAACCCAAGCTAATGCACAGCTTTAATCTTAACTCATGTATTCTTCCATGCCCCTGAGCTAGAGACCAGTGCATGTCTGTGTGTGATATAATGATAATTTGCTGAAAATAGCTAGCCAGTTGAAAGCAATAAATATCCACCATAAGCACTGTGAACAGCATACCAGTACCACTTGATAAAGGGTATGTTTGCAATATTGTTTGTTATTTTGTTCAGTTGGGGTCATTGATTTGATGCCTCATAAAACTCATTAAAGATTCCTATAAAGTATCCCCCATCCCTTCCCCCTGTGATAATTTCTGTACTGTTCACATAGAGTAAAGCTCTTTATGAGGGAAAAACGGAAGATGCAGGGGTAGAAGTGGAGAATTCACACTTGGGCTTGCTTTTGTTCAAAGTAATCCAAGAGGAAGTCGGTGATTTCCTTCCCTAATGTGACACAGGTTAATGTGATGTCTTTGAGGTTGCCCTCAGTGCCTTTAACTGACACAAGTGAGACTCTCACAATGTTTTATACAACAAGGGAACAGGCATTAGGGAAAGACATCCACAATTACATCAGGCTACTAACAATAATAAATTTGATAAGGAACGAGCTGTGTTCAGTGTATTGAGGAATATGCGTTATTCTTCTGAGGGAGCATTTGCAAATGCTGTGAGCAAATATCTTCCATTTTACCTCATGGAATCTCACAGATGTGAGCTAAAGAAACTTAAAAGGGTGTGTAGAGGGGAAATTTAGAACCAGTATATTTTTGGTGGTAGAGTGAATTATTTTTCTTTAAGAGTCCCTGTTTTTTCCTCAGTACATTTAGAAAATTAAAGTACTAAATAAATTGTTTGAAGTAAAATAGTTTCAAATTCAATAAATAAATAGTTTAAAATCCAGTAAGTCAATATTTAATACCCAGTTTCTTTTTCCCACACCATTAAGTGTCGTAGGCTTTGATTATGCAAGGTACGGTTTGGGCACCGGACAGTCGGTAAACCAAATGGGTGTCGATGCTATGTGGAGCCTATAACTGAGTTGGGAAGAACCCATCAATAAACGGTGAATAATACAGAGGTAGATTATTTAGTGGTTTGAAAGATGATAAATATTATGTGGAAGCAAAATAGAAAAGAAACAGAGTGGAAAGTTCTGGATGTGCTGGGCTGTTGGTAGCATCCTGTACTCCAGTAGTTGTTCGTAGAACTTACTGAGAAGGGGAAGGTAGAACAGATTGATCCGTGTGAGTGGACACGGATTCTAGGCAGGAGGAGCAGCTAGGAAAACAGGGCTAGGTCACAGGGTGGGGGTTTGTTAGAAGGACCCTAGGGAGACTTTGGTGAGCAAGGTGAGAAGAGAACGCTGGGAGCATTCTTTTTTTTTTTTTTTTTTTTTTTGGGGGGGGGAGCATTCTTAAAAACCTCCAGTGCGCTTTGACAGGCAGGGGCATCCCTGGTAGGGGTTGGACGGAAGGCTGATATGCATGGACTTCGTAGTGGCCTTTGTTATTGCTGGGCCAAGGGGAGTGTTTTGGGGGTAAATCAGAGGAATGTAGAAGCAGCTGCATCCCTAATCTGAGGGGGCTGTTGGAGGTAGACTTTGGCCTTGTGTACCTGGTGTTGATTTTTGCAAGCCAGCAGAGTGCGTAAGAGTTGTAGGATCATGGAGGCTTCCCTCATGATTTTAAAGCAAGGCCTGGAAGACTAAGACTGAGTGTAGAATGGGAGTCCTTGCAGGCAGTCCCTCACAGGGAAATGCCTGAAGCTATGAGGGTGAAGCCAAGCCTGTTATGGAGACTTCAGGGTGTTGAAAATGTCAGTGTACTGAGTGGTTTTGTATGTTAACTTGACACAAGCTAGAGTCATCAGAGGAAGGAGCCTCAGTTAAGGAAATGCCTCCATGACATCCAGCTGTAAGGCATTTTCTCATTTAGTAATCAATGTGGGAGGGCCCAGCCTATGGTAGGTGGTGCCATCCCTGGGCTGCTGGTCCTGGGTTCTATAAGAAGGTGGCCTGAGTGGGCCAGGGAAGCAAGCCAGTAAGCAGCTCCTCTCCATGGCCTCTGCATTAGCTCCTGCCTG
Organism: Peromyscus maniculatus bairdii; assembly: GCF_049852395.1. NCBI lineage: Eukaryota > Metazoa > Chordata > Mammalia > Rodentia > Cricetidae > Peromyscus > Peromyscus maniculatus. Next base: position 26,418,440 of record NC_134864.1, read on the forward strand.
CAGGATCATGTTCTGCGTGAGTGCCTGCCCTGACTTCCTTCAGTGATGAACAGCAGTGCTGAAATGTAAGCCAAATAAACCCTTTCCTCCCCAACTTGCTCTTTGGTCATGGTGTTTCGTCACAGCAACGGTGACCCTAAGACCATCAGAAATGTGGAATGCCTGCGGAGGAAGTCTGCAGGCAGAGGGCAGAGCCAGCTAAGGAGAAGCCAGTGTGCAAAAGGCAGAGCCATGGGAATTTGGCTGCTCAAGTCTTTTGAGCTCAGATCATGGTGTTATAGACTCTGACGCCAGACATGGAGCTACAGTATTTCCTGTTTGTCCTGCTGCATCTGGTCCTGGCTTTGGTTTCCTTCAACCTCTCCATACCTCCATCATTCCCTTTTGGAATATGAAGGTTTACTCCCAGCCATTAGACTTATAAACATTTTCATTTTTCGCTTTACCAGGATTTATAGTTAAGAGTTTGACTTGATCTCGGCAGAGACTTTGAATTTGGGCTTTTGATCACCGTTGGAACTGTTAAGACTATGGGGAATTTTAAAGTGGGACTGAATTCATTTTGCATTGTGAGATGCACGTGAGACTTTTGTAGGGCAGGGTAGACTGTTATGGTTTGAATATTAAACATTCCATCGACTCCTCACGTGTTCAGGGCTTGATTTTCATCTGGTCATGCTGTCTTGGGGGGTTCTGAAAAAGTTAGGAGCTAAAGGTGCCAGACACTTGGGGGCATATTGCCTGTGGTTCCTTCCTGTAACCTTCTCTACTTCTTGTCTACCATGAGTGAGCAGCCCTCCTCTGTCACACGCATGAGCTGCTGTGACATTTAAATACAATCAAACAACCAAGGATTAAACTCTCTGAGACTGTGAAAGAGAATAATTTTTTTTCTCATTGAAGTTGTTTATCTCAGGTATTTTGTCAGAGTGATGAGAAAGCCAGTTAATAAAGTGACTTTATATAATATTTTAAATAACTCGGTGTATGTTTTATGTTACATCAGTTTTTTTTTCTGACAGAATTTCAACATTTCAAATTTCACACTTTTGAATTTGGAATGCTTAGCTTTAGCAAAAGTCCATTCTGTCTTGCTTCCTCTCTCTGTTCTTCCTTTGTGCTTTTGTTAAGAGCTGTATTTGTTTTCACTTGGTCCTTCCTTCTAGAGATTCAGATAATCTGTCACTATATCTAATTTCCTTAGGTTTTTGGCACTTTATATCTCTTTCTGCATTTTCTCGGCGTGGTGGTCTGAATGAGAATGGTCTGTCCCTGTCTTAGGGTTTCTATTGCTTCGAAGAGACACCATGACCATGGCAACTCTTATAAAGGAAAACATTTAATTGAGGTGGTGGCTTACAGTTTCAGAGGTTCAGCCCATTGTGGATCAATACAAAAGGTTTTAACTACTTCTCCAGTGCCATGCCTGCCTGCCTGCTGCCATGCTGCAAGCACAGATGATCATGGACTCTAACTCTCTGGAACTGTAAACCCCAAATAAACTTTTTAATAAGTTGACTTGGTCATGGTGTTTTATCATAGCAATAGGAAAGTCATTAAGACACAGAGTTACTCCAGTGCAAGGGCAGATGGGGCCCAATCCCATCTTGTTACTTTACTACTGTGTTCTATTCATTCAACAAACTTGGTGAACAATTAGCTAGGGCCATGTCCTAAGTGTTGGGGGGAAGGATATGCTGATGAACAGAAAAGGTTGCCATGCCTGACTGTGTGGAAACTACCATGAAGACAGTTTAGGTAGGTCTTAAGTATGCAATACAAATGAATATACAGTTAAATTTTATCACAATTTTGTAAGGCAACTTCTCACTATGAAGCCCAGGCTGGCCCAGAATTTGAGACCCCTTTTGCCAAGCAGACTCACTCTCCCAAGTGCTGGATTTTTAGGTGTGGAGCACTCAGCTCAAATTCTTAATGATGGAACTGAAGCTGATGCAGTAGTGAGTCAGAGGGGCACACTTGAGGTGGCTTCCATCACTGACAGAACATCCTCCGCTTGGTAATGGGACTTGATTGATGAGAAACAGGAAGTCCAGTGAACATATAGGTTCCATGTGCTGGGCAGGACATAGGTTCTGAGGGAATTTTTCTGGGCTGTGGAAATTCACTGTGACTAGTGAGGCAATACTGAAGAAAATGTGTACAAAGTGAAGTTGGAGACCTTGGGAGAACTGGGGAATATAGAGCTATGTGGGTCTTAGTAATGGTTTTGGGGTTTTACTTAATGTATTGACAAGCTGTATATGTCTGGAGCAGAACAATAGTAAATTCTCAGCCAAGACCCAGACCTTGAAAGCAGATGTCTTTGAACTCTCAAGTTCATTGTCTATACATAGATCCCCCCATTGCTCCCTGAATTTGTTACATCTGCCTATTTCTTGGTGAAGGTCACGGCTCATGTCTGTTCTGCCTCCAAGCGCTGCTTGGTTCTACCAGGTTCTCCTTCATGTTCTCTGCTGCTTCAGTTTCATTGTTGCAGTTAAGCTATCATCCTCTCATTAGGTAGATCAATATTTTTTGACTACCTCCTCTGAGTCACTTTATTCCAAGTGCGCGAGGTACAATGCTTATTTGCAGTGTATTAATAATGACAGATAAATAAAGCAGTTATGATGAAGTGTGCCAAATACCACCGTGAGGGAAGCTCTGCCTATGAAAGTGTTCATTGATCTTCCTGGGAATGGAAGCAATTCCAGGATGCTTCCTAGAAAGTTATATTTGAGACCTGACTGGCCAGTATTGAGGGTTGGTAGTGGTAGGGAGTGAGAAGAGAGTAAGCAGGTAGTTTTGAGCACCATTTGGCTAGGGTTGAGATCACTGGTGTGGTGGTTTGAATAAGACT